>NW_022045657.1:7626273-10357547 GCF_003285905.1 Drosophila hydei | reverse complement strand
TATATACCGCTATATACCGCTATATATCGAAATATATCGCTATATATCACAATATATCGCTATATACCGCTATATACCACTATATATCGCGATATATCGCTATATATCCCTCTATATTGGTATAAACCGCAATATATCTCTCTATATTGCCATATTATCGCACAATATCGCTTTATATAGCTATATATCGCTATGTACAGCTATATACCGCTATATATCGCTATATATCGCTTAATATCGATATCTATTACTATATATCGCTATTTATCGTTATATACCGCTATATACCGCTATATATCGCTATATATCGCTATATATCGTTATATACCGCTATATATTGCTACATACCGCTCTATATCGCTCTATATTGCCATATTATCGTTCAATATCGCTTTAAATAGCTATATATCGCTATATATCGTTATATATCGCTATACATCGCTATATATTGCTATATACCGCTATATATCACTCTATATCGCTTTATACCGCTATATATCGCTATATATCGCTATATATCGTTATATACCGCTATATACCGCTATATATCGCTATATGTCGCTATATATCGCTATATATTGCTACATACCGCTCTATATCGCTCTATATTGCCATATTAACGCTCAATATCGCTTTATATATCGCTATATATAGCTATAAATCGCTTTATATTCCTCTATATCGCTCCATATCGCTTTATATCGCTCTTCATCGCTTTTTATCGCTATACATCGCTATATATTGCTACATACCGCTATATACCGCTATATATCGGTCTATATCGCTTTATATCGCTATATATCGCTCTTCATCGCTTTTTATCGCTTTTTATCACTATATATCGCTATATATCGCTATATGCCGCTATATACCGCTATATATCGCTATATATCGCTATATATTGCTACATACCGCTATATACCGCTATATATCGGTCTATATCGCTTACTATCGCTATATATCGCTCTTCATCGCTTTTTATCGCTTTTTATCGCTATATATCGCTATATATCGCTATATATCGCTATATATCGCTATATGCCGCTATATACCGCTATATATCGCTATATATCGCTATATATTGCTACATACCGCTATATATCGGTCTATATCGCTTTATATCGCTATATATCGCTCTTCATCGCTTTTTATCGCTTTTTATCGCTATATATCGCTATATATCGCTTTATACCGATATATACCGCTATATATCGCTATATATCGCTATATATTGCTACATACCGCTATATTCCGCTATATATCGGTCTATATCGCTTTATATCGCTATATATCGCTCTTCATCGCTTTTTATCGCTTTTTATCGCTTTTTATCGCTATATATCGCTATATATCGCTATATATCGCTATATATCGCTATATGCCACTATATACCGCTTTATATCGCTATATATCGCTATATATCGATATCTATCACTATATATCGCTATATACCGCTATATACCGCTATATATCGCTATATATCTCTATATATCACAATATATCGCTATATACCGCTATATACCACTATATATCACAATATATCGCTATATATCGCTCTATATTTGTATAAACCGCAATATATCTCTCTATATTGCCATATTATCGCTCAATATCGCTTAATATAGCTATATATCGCTATGTATAGCTATATATCGCTATATATAACTATATATCGCATTATATTATTCTATATCGCTATATACCGCTATATACCGCTATATATCGCTATATATCGCTATATATCGCTATATATTGCTATATACCGCTATATATCGGTCTATATCGCTTTATATCGCTATATATCACAATATATCGCTATATACCGCTATATACCGCTATATATCGCTATATATCGCTATATATCACAATATATCGCTATATACCGCTATATACCACTATATATCGCTATATATCGCTATATATCGCTCTATATTTGTATAAACCGCAATATATCTCTCTATATTGCCATATTATCGCTCTATATCGCTTTATATAGCTATATATCGCTATGTATAGCTATAAATCGCTATATGTCGCTATATATCGCTATATATTGCTACATACCGCTCTATATCGCTCTATATTGCCATATTAACGCTCAATATCGCTATATATAGCTATATACATATATACATATATATATATATATATATATATCGCTATATCTATATATCGCTATATATAGCTATATACCGCTTTATACCGCTATATACCGCTATATATCGCTATATATCGCTATATATTGCTACATACCGCTATATACCGCTATATATCGGTCTATATCGCTTTATATCGCTATATATCGCACTTCATCGCTTTTTATCGCTTTTTATCGCTATATATCGCTATATATCGCTATATATCGCTATATGTCGCTATATACCGCTATATACCGCTATATATCGCTATATATCGCTATATATTGCTACATACCGCTATATACCGCAATATATCGGTCTATATCGCTTTATATCGCTCTATATCGGTATATATCCCTGTATATCCCTCTATATCGCTCTATATCGCTATATATCCCTCTATATTGGTATATACCACAATATATCTCTCTATATTGCCATATTATCGCTCAATATCGCTTTATATCGCTATATATCGCTATATGCCGCTATATACCGCTATATATCGCTATATATCGCTATATATTGCTACATACCGCTATATACCGCTATATATCGGTCTATATCGCTTTATATCGCTCTATATTGGTATAAACCGCAATATATCTCTCTATATTGCCATATTATCGCTCAATATCGCTTAATATAGCTATATAACGCTATGTATAGCTATATATCGCTTTATATTATTCTATATCGCTATATACCGATATATGCCGCTATATATCGCTATATATCGCTATATACCGCTATATACCACTATATATCGCTATATATCGCTATATATCGCTCTATATTGGTATAAACCGCAATATATCTCTCTATATTGCCATATTATCGCTCAATATCGCTTAATATAGCTATATATCGCTATGTATAGCTATATATCGCTATATATAACTATATATCGCATTATATTATTCTATATCGCTATATACCGCTATATACCGCTATATATCGCTATATATCGCTATATATCGCTATATTTTGCTATATACCGCTATATATCGGTCTATATCGCTTTATATCGCTATATATCGCTCTTCATCGCTTTTTATCGCTTTTTATCGCTATATATTGCTATATATCGCTTTATACCGCTATATACCGCTATATATCGCTATATATCGCTATATGTTGCTACATACCGCTATATACCGCTATATATCGGTCTATATCGCTTTATATCGCTACATATCGCTCTTCATCGCTTTTTATCCCTTAATATCGCTCTATATCGGTATGTATCCCTGTATATCCCTCTATAGCGCTCTATATCGCTATATATCGCTCTATATTGGTATATACCACAATATATCTCTCTATATTGCCATATTATCGCTCAATATCGCTTTATATCGCTATATATCGCTATATGCCGCTATATACCGCTATATATCGCTATATATCGCTATATATTGCTACATACCGCTATATACCGCTATATATCGGTCTATATCGCTTTATATCGCTATATATCGCTCTTCATCGCTTTTTATCGCTTTTTATCGCTTTATATGCCGCTATATACCGCTATATATCGCTATATATCGCTATATATTGCTACATACCGCTATATACCGCTATATACCGCTATATACCGCTATATATCGGTCTATATCGCTTTATATCGCTATATATCGCTCTTCATCGCTTTTTATCGCTTTTTATCGCTATATATTGCTATATATCGCTTTATACCGCTATATACCGCTATATATCGCTATATATCGCTATATGTTGCTACATACCGCTATATACCGCTATATATCGGTCTATATCGCTTTATATCGCTACATATCGCTCTTCATCGCTTTTTATCCCTTAATATCGCTCTATATCGGTATGTATCCCTGTATATCCCTCTATAGCGCTCTATATCGCTATATATCGCTCTATATTGGTATATACCACAATATATCTCTCTATATTGCCATATTATCGCTCAATATCGCTTTATATCGCTATATATCGCTATATGCCGCTATATACCGCTATATATCGCTATATATCGCTATATATTGCTACATACCGCTATATACCGCTATATATCGGTCTATATCGCTTTATATCGCTATATATCGCTCTTCATCGCTTTTTATCGCTTTTTATCGCTTTATATGCCGCTATATACCGCTATATATCGCTATATATCGTTATATTTCGCTATATATCGCTCTATATCGCTATATACCGCTATATAACGCTCTATATTGCCAATATCGCTTTCTATCGCTATATATCGCTATATACCGCTATATATCGCTCTATAATATCGCTTTATATAGCTATATATCCATCTATATCGCTATATATCGCTATATATCCCTCTATATCGCTATATACCGCAATATATCGCTATATATCGCTATATACCGCTATATATCGCTATATATCGCTATATACTGCTATATATCGCTTTATATCGCTCTATATTGCCATATTATCGCTCAATATCGCTTTATATCGCTTTATATCGCTAAACATCCCTCTATATCGCTATATACAGCAATATATCGCTAAATATCCCTCTATATCGCTATATACCGCTATATATCGCTCTATATTGCAATATTATAGATCAATATCGCTTTATATCGCTATATATCCCTCTATATCGCTATATACCGCTATATATCGCTATATATCGCTATATATCCCTCTATATCGTTATATATCGCCATATACCGCTATATATCACTATATATCCCTTTATATCGCTATATACCGCTATATATCGCTATATATCGTTATATTTCGCTATATATCGCTCTATATCGCTATATACCGCTATATAACGCTCTATATTGCCAATATCGCTTTCTATCGCTATATATCGCTATATACCGCTATATATCGCTCTATAATATCGCTTTATATAGCTATATATCCATCTATATCGCTATATATCGCTATATATCCCTCTATATCGCTATATACCGCAATATATCGCTATATATCGCTATATACCGCTATATATCGCTATATATCGCTTTACACTGCTATATGTCGCTTTATATCGCTCTATATTGCCTAATTATCGCTCAATATCGCTTTATATCGCTTTATATCGCTAAATATCCCTCTATATCGCTATATACAGCAATATATCGCTAAATATCCCTCTATATCGCTATATACCGCTATATATCGCTATATACCGCTATATATCGCTCTATAATATCGCTTTATATAGCTATATATCCATCTATATCGCTATATATCGCTATATATCCCTCTATATCGCTATATACCGCAATATATCGCTATATATCGCTATATACCGCTATATATCGCTATATATCGCTATACGCTGCTATATATCGCTTTATATCGCTCTATATTGCCATATTATCGCTCAATACCGCTTTATATCGCTATATATCCCTCTATATCGCTATATACCGCTATATTTCGCTATATATCGCTATATATCGCTCTATAATATCGCTTTATATAGCTATATATCCATCTATATCGCTATATATCGCTATATATCCCTCTATATCGCTATATACCGCAATATATCGCTATATATCGCTATATACCGCTATATATCGCTATATATCGCTATACGCTGCTATATATCGCTTTATATCGCTCTATATTGCCATATTATCGCTCAATACCGCTTTATATCGCTATATATCCCTCTATATCGCTATATACCGCTATATTTCGCTATATATCGCTATATACAGCTATATATCGCTATATATCGCTATATACTGCTATATATAGCTTTATATCGCTATATACCGCTATATATCGCTCTATGTTGCCATATTATCGCTCAATATCGCTGTATATCGCTATATATCGCTCTATATCGTTATACGCTATATATCGCTATATATCGCTATATATCGCTATATATCCCTCTATATCGCTATATACCGCTATATATCGCTCTATATTGCCATATTATCGCTCAATATCGCTTTATATCGCTATATATCCCTCTATATCGCTATATACAGCAATAGATCGCTAAATATCCCTCTATATCGCTATATATCGCTATATATCTCTCTATATCGTTATATATCGCTATATATCGCTATATATCTCTCTATATCGTTATATATCGCTATATATCGCTATATATCGCTATATATCGCTATATATCGCTATATATCGCTATATATCCCTCTATATCGCTATATACGGCTATATATCGCTCCATATTGCCATATTATCGATCAATATCGCTTTATATCGCTATATATCCCTCTATATCGCTATATACCGCTATATATCGCTATATATCGCTATATACCGCTATATATCGCTCTATATCGCTATATACCGCTCTATATCGCTCTATATTGCAATATTATCGCTCAATATCGCTATATATCGCTATATATCCCTCTATATCGTTATACGCTCTATATCGCTATATATCGCTACATATCGCTATATATCGCTCTATATCGCTATATACCGCTATATATCGCTATATATCCCTCTATATCGCTATATACTGCTATATATCGCTCTATATTGCCATATTATCGATCAATATCGCTTTATATCGCTTTATATCCCTCTATATCGCTATATACCGCTATATATCGCTATATATCGCTATATACCGCTATATATCGCTCTATATCGCTATATACCGCTCTATATCGCTCTATATTGCAATATTATCGCTCAATATCGCTTTATATCGCTATATATCCCTCTATATCGTTATACGCTCTATATCGCTTTATATCGCTATATATCGCTATATATCCCTCTATATCGCTATATATCGCTATATATCGCTATATATCCCTCTATATCGCTATATACTGCTATATATCGCTCTATATTGCCATATTATCGATCAATATCGCTTTATATCGCTATATATCCCTCTATATCGCTATATACCGCTATATATCGCTATATATCGCTATATACCGCTATATATCGCTCTATATCGCTATATACCGCTCTATATCGCTTTATATTGCAATATTATCGCTCAATATCGCTTTATATCGCTATATATCCCTCTATATCGTTATACGCTCTATATCGCTTTATATCGCTATATATCGCTATATATCCCTCTATATCGCTATATATCGCTATATATCGCTATATATCCCTCTATATCGCTATATACTGCTATATATCGCTCTATATTGCCATATTATCGATCAATATCGCTTTATATCGCTATATATCCCTCTATATCGCTATATACCGCTATATATCGCTATATATCGCTACATATCGCTATATATCGCTCTATATCGCTATATACCGCTATATATCGCACCATATTACCATATTATCGCTCAATATCGCTATATATCGCTATATATCCCTCTATATCGCTATATACTGCCATATATCGCTCTATATTGCCATATTATCGATCAATATCGCTTTATATCGCTATATATCCCTCTATATCGCTATATATCGCTATATATCGCTATATATCGCTCTATATCGCTATATACCGCTATATATCGCTCTATATCGCTCTACATCGCTATATACCGCAATATATCGCTATATATCGCTATATATCCCTCTTTATCACTATTTACCGCTATATACCGTTATATTTCGCTCTATATCGCTTCATACCGCTATATATCGCTCTATATTGCCATATTATCAATCAATATCGCTTTATATCGCTATAAATCCTTCTATATCACTATATACCGCTCTATATCGCTCTATATCGCCATATACCGCAATATATCGCTATATATCGCTCAATATCGCTATATATCGCTATATATCCCTCTTTATCACTATATACCGCAATATACCGCTATATATCGCTTTATATCGCTATATACCGCTATATATCGCTCTATATTGCCATATTATCAATCAATATCGCTATATATCGCTATATATCGCTATACATCCCTCTTTATCACTATATACCGCAATATACCGCTATATATCGCTTTATATCGCTATATACCGCTATATATCGCTCTATATTGCCATATTATCAATCAATATCGCTTTATATCGCTATAAATCCTTCTTTATCACTATATACCGCTCTATATCGCTCCATATCGCTATATACCGCAATATATCGCTATATATCGCTCAATATCGCTATATATCGCTATATATCCCTCTTTATCTTTATATACCGCAATATACCGCTATATATCGCTATATATCGCTATATATCCCTCTATATCGCTATATACCGCTATATATCGCTCTATATTGCCATATTATCGCTCAATATCGCTATATATCGCTATATATCCTTCTATATCGCTATATATCCCTATATTCTGCTATATATCGATATATACTGCTATATACCGCTATATATTGCTCTATATCGCTATATACCGCTATATATCTCTCCATATCGCTCTATATCGCTTTATATCGCTATATATCGCTATATATCCCTTTATATCACTATATACCGCTATATATCGCTATATATCCCTCTATATCCCTCTATATCGCTTTACATCGCTCTATATTGCCATATTATCGCTCAATATCGCTATATATCGCTATATATCCCTCTATATCGCTATATACTGCTATATATCGCTCTATATTACCATATTATCGCTCAATATCGCTTTATATCGCTATATATCCTTCTATATCGCTATATATCCCTATATTCTGCTATATATCGCTATATACCGCTATATACCGCTATATATCGCTCTATATCGCTATATACCGCTATATATTGCTCTATATCGCTATATACCGCTATATATCGCTCCATATCGCTCTATATCGCTTTATATCGCTATATATCGCTATATATCCCTTTATATCAATATACACCGCTATATATCGCTATATATCCCTCTATATCCCTCTATATCGCTTTATATCCGCTCTATATCGCTCTATATCGCTATATATCGCTATATATCCCTCTTTATCACTATATACCGCAATATACCGCAATATATCGCTATATATCGCTATATATCGCTCTTTATCACTATATACCGCAATATACCGCTATATATCGCTATATATCGCTATATATCCCTCTATATCGCTATATACCGCTATATATCGCTCTATATTGCCATATTATCGCTCAATATCGCTATATATCGCTATATATCCTTCTATATCGCTATATATCCCTATATTCTGCTATATATCGCTATATACCGGTATATACCGCTATATATTGCTCTATATCGCTATATACCGCTATATATCCCTCCATATCGCTCTATATCGCTTTATATCGCTATATATCGCTATATATCCCTTTATATCACTATATACCGCTATATATCGCTATATATCCCTCTTTATCACTATATACCGCTATATATCCCTCTATATCGCTACATACTGCTATATATCGCTCTATATTGCCATATTATCGCTCAATATCGCTTTATATCGCTATATATCCTTCTATATCGCTACATATCCCTATATTCTGCTATATATCGCTATATACCGCTATATACCGCTATATATTGCTCTATATCGCTATATACCGCTATATATCGCTCCATATCGCTCTATATCGCTTTATATCGCTATATATCGCTATATATCCCTTTATATCACTATATACCGCTATATATCGCTATATATCCCTCTATATCCCTTTATATCGCTTTATATCGCTCTATATTGCCATATTATCGCTTAATATCGCTTTATATCGCTATATATCGCTCTATATCGCTCTATATCGCTATATATCGCTCTATATCGCTATATACCGCTATATATCGCTCTATATCGCTATATACGGCAATATATCGCTATATATCGCTATATATCGCTATTTACCGCTATACATCGCTCTATATTGCCATATTATCGCTCAATATCGCTATATATCGCTATATATCCCTCTATATCGCTATATACCGCTATATATCGCTCTATATTGCCATATTATCGCTCAATATCGCTTTATATCGCTATATATCCCTCTATATCGCTATATACCGCTATATATCGCTATATATCGCTATATACCGCTATATATCGCTATATATCCCTCTATATTGCTATACATCACTATATACTGCTATATACTGCTATATATCGCTTTATATCGCTCTATATTGCCATTTTATCGCTCAATATCGCTTTATATCGCTATATATCCCTCTATATCGCTATATATATTATCGGTCAATGTCGCTTTATATCGCTATATATCCCTCTATATCGCTATATACCGCTATATATCGCTATATATCGCTATATACCGCTATATATCGCTATATATCGCTATATATTGCTATATATCGCTTTATATCGCTCTATATTGCCATATTATCGCTCAATATCGCTTTATATCGCTATATATCCCTCTATATCGCTATATACCGCTATATATCGCTATATATCGCTATATATCCCTCTATATCGCTATATATCGCTATATATCGCTATATATCGCTATATATCGCTATATATCGCTATATACTGCTATATATCGCTATATATCGTTCTATGTTGCCATATTATCGCTCAATATCGCTTTATATCGCTATGTATCCCTCTATATCGCTATATACGGCAATATATCGCTAAACATCCCTCTATATTGCAATATATCCCTCTATATCGCTATACATCGCTCTATATTGCCATATTATCGCTCGATATCGCTTTATATCGCTATATATCCCTCTATATCGCTATATACCGCTATATATCGCTATATATCGCTATATACCGCTATATATCGCTATATATCCCTCTATATTGCTATACATCACTATATACTGTTATATACTGCTATATATCGCTTTATATCGCTCTATATTGCCATTTTATCGCTCAATATCGCTTTATATCGCTATATATCCCTCTATATCGCTATATATATTATCGGTCAATGTCGCTTTATATCGCTATATATCCCTCTATATCGCTATATACCGCTATATATCGCTATATATCGCTATATATCGCTATATATCGCTATATATCGATATATATGCTATATATCGCTTTATATCGCTCTATATTGCCATATTATCGCTCAATATCGCTTTTTATCGCTATATATCCCTCTATATCGCTATATACCGCTATATATCGCTATATATCGCTATATATCCCCCTATATCACTATATACCGCTATATATGACTCTATATTGCCATATTATCGCTCAATATCACTTTATATCGCTATATATCAGTCGATATCGCTATATATCGCTATTTACCGCTATATATCGTTCTATATCGATATATACCGCAATATATCGCTATATATCCCTCTATATCACTATATACCGCTATATATCGCTATAATATTGCCATATTATCGCTCGATATCGCTTTATATCGCTATATATCGCTATATATCGCTTTATATCGCTCTATATTGCCATATTATCGCTCGATATCGCTTTATAGTGCTATATATCCCTCTATATCGCTATATACCGCTATGTATCGCTATATATCGCTATATATACCTCTATATAACTATATACCGCTATATATCACTCTATATTGCAATATTATCGCTCAATATCGCTTTATATCGCTATATATCCTTCTATATCGCTATATATCGCTCTATGTTGCCATATTATCGCTCGATATCGCTTTATATCGCTATATATCCCTCTATATCGCTACATACCGCTATGTATCGCTATATATCGCTGTATACCGCTATGTATCGCTATATATCGCTATATATCCCTCTATATCGCTATATACCGCTATATATCGGTCTATATTGCCATATTATCGCTCAATATCGCTTTATATCGCTATATATCCCTCTATATCATTATATATCACACTATATATCCTTCTATATCATTATATACCGCTATATATCGCTCTATATTGCCATATATCACACTATATATCCTTCAATATTGCTATATATCACTATATACCGCTATATATTGCTCTATATCGCTATATATCGCTATATAGCGCTATATATCGCTCTTTATCGCTATAAACCGCTATATATCGCTCTATATTGCCTTATTATCGCTCAATATCGCATTATATCGCTATATATCCCTCTATATCGCTATATACCGCTATATATCCCTCTATATCATTATATACCGCTATATATCGCTCTATATTGCCATATTTCACACTATATATCCTTCAATATTGCTATATATCGCTATATATCGATCTATATCACTATATATCCCTCTATATCGCTATATACCGCTATATATCGCTATATATCGCTATATACCGCTATATATCGCTATATATCGCTATATATCGCTTTATATCGCTCTATACCGCTGTATATAGCCATATATCGCTATATATAGCTATATATCGCTATATATCCCTCTTTATCGCTATATATCGGTCTATATAGCTATATATAGCTATATAGAGCGATATATTGCTATATATCGCTCTATATAACTTTATATAGCTATATACAGCCATACATCGCTCTATATATATATATATATATATAGATATATATAGCTATTTATATATTTTTATATATATATATATATATATATATATATATATATATATATATATATATATATATATCGACATATAGCTATATAGCTGTATTGCTTTATAGCGATATATCGCTGTATATCCCTCTATTTCACCATTATATATCCCTCTTTATCGCTATATATCGCTCTATATTGCAATATTATCGGTCAATGTCGCTTTATATCGCTATATATCCCTCTATATCGCTATATACCGCTATATATCGCTATATACCGCTATATATCGCTATATATAGCTATACATCGCTATATATCGCTCTATATAACTTTATATAGCTATATACAGCCATACATCGCTCTATATATATATATATATATAGATATATATAGCTATTTATATATTTTTATATATATATATATATATATATATATATATATATATATATATATATATATATATATCGACATATAGCTATATAGCTGTATTGCTTTATAGCGATATATCGCTGTATATCCCTCTATTTCACCATTATATATCCCTCTATATCGCTATATATCGCTCTATATTGCAATATTATCGGTCAATGTCGCTTTATATCGCTATATATCCCTCTATATCGCTATATACCGCTATATATCGCTATATACCGCTATATATCGCTATATATAGCTATACATCGCTATATATCGCTCTATATAACTTTATATAGCTATATACAGCCATACATCGCTCTATATATATAAATGTATATAGATATATATAGCTATTTATATATTTTTATATATATATATATATATATATATATATATATATATATATATATATATATATCGACATATAGCTATATAGCTGTATTGCTTTATAGCGATATATCGCTGTACATCCCTCTATTTCGCCATTATATATCCCTCTATATCGCTATATATCGCTCTATATTGCAATATTATCGGTCAATGTCGCTTTATATCGCTATATATCCCTCTATATCGCTATATACCGCTATATATCGCTATATATCACTATATACTGCTATATATCGCTATATATCGCTATATATCCCTCTGTATCACTATATACCGCTATATAAGACTCTATATTGCCATATTATCGCTAAATATCGCTTTATATCGCTGTATATCCCTCTATATCGCTATATATCGCTATATATCGCTATATATCGCTGTATACCGCTATATATCGCTACATATCGCTATATACCGCTATATATCGCTACATATCGCTATATATCCCTCTATATCACTATATACCGCTATATATCGGTCTATATTGCCATATTATCGCTCAATATCGCCTTATATCGCTATATATCACTCTATATCGCTATATACCGCTATATATCCCTCTATATCATTACATACCGCTATATATCGCTCTATATTGCCATATATCACACTATATATCCTTCTATATCGCTATGTATCACAACATACCGCTATATATTGCTCTATATTGCTATATACTGCTATATATCGCTCTATGTTGCCATATTATCGCTCGATATCGCTTTATATCGCTATATATCCCTCTATATCGCTATATATCGCTATATATCCCTCTATATCGATATATACCGCTATATATCGGTCTATATTGCCATATGTCACACTATATATCCTTCTTTATCGCTATGTATCGCTATATACCGCTATATATTGCTCTATATTGCTATATACTGCTATATATCGGTCTATATTGCCATATATCACACTACATATCCTTCCATATCGCTATATATCACTATATACCGCTATATATCACTCTATATTGCTATATACTGCTATATATCGGTCTATATTGCCATATTATCGCTCAATATCGCTTTATATCGCTATATATCACTCTATATCGCTATATACCGCTATATATCGCTCTATATCATTATATACCGCTATACATCGCTCTATATTGCCATATACCACACTATATATCCTTCCATATCGCTATATATCACTATATACCGCTATGTATAGCTATATATCGCTGTATACCGCTATATATCGCTCTTTATCGCTATATACCGCTATATATCGCTCTATATCGCTATATTCCGCTATATATCGCTCAATATCGCTATATATCACTCTATATCGCAATATACCGCTATATATCCCTCTATATCATTATATTCCGCTATACATCCCTCTATATCATTATATACCGCTATATATCGGTCTGTATTGCCATATACCACACTATATATCCTTCCATATCGCTATATTCCGCTATATATCGCTTTATATCGCTATATATCCCTCTATATCGCTATATATCGCTCCTTATCGCTATATACCGCTATATATTGCTCTATATCGCTATATATCGCTATATACCGCTATAATCGCTCTTTATCGCTATATACCGCTATATATCGCTCTATATTGCCATATTGTCGATCAATATCGCTTTATATCACTATATATCATTCTATATCGCTATATATCGCTATATACCGCTATATATCCTTCGATATCGCTATTAACCGCTATATATCTCTATATATCGCTATATATCCCTCTTTATCTCTATATACCGCTATATATCGCTCTATATTGCCATATTATCGCTCAATATCGCTTTATATCGCTATATATCCCTCTATATCAATCTACATCGCTCTATATCGCTACATATCGCTATATTTCGTTATATACCGCTATATATCTCTCTATATTGCCATAGTATCGCTCAATATCGCTTTATATCGCTATATATCCCTCTATATCGCTATATATCGCTATATACCGCTATATCTCGCTCTATATCGCTATATACCGCTATATATCGCTCTATATTGCCATAGTATCGCTCAACATCGCTTTATATCGATATATATCCCTGTCTATCATTATATATCGCTATATATCGCTCTATATCACTATATATCGCTATATACCGCTTAATATCCCTCTATACAGCTCTATATTGCTCTATATGTATATATAGATATATATATATAGCTATATAGCTATTTATATAGCTTTATATATATATATATATATATATATATATATATATATATAGCTGTATTGCTATATAGCTATATAGAGCTATATATTGCTATATAGGATATAGGTTATATTTTTACATATAATTAACTTTAACATTTGTAAATTGCAAAAATCTGACGCAGATACAAAAATAACAAGTAATTAAACCAATTCGAATTAAAAATTGATCATTTTAAATGTAAATTCTCGCATGCTTAAGAGAAATTAACAAACAGCATTTGGGTATTACGATGATGAAGAAGCAGATTTTCATTTACATTGAAGTGAACAAAAGTGAAACGATTTATTTAAAAATAACTCGCTCACGAAGTTAATGGAGTATATTGGATTGATTCCAAATCATATTCTCTAAATAAACATAAAGCATTTCGGCACTTATGAAGGTAGAGACTTGCAGTTTGCTACATTTATTTGAGGATAACCTGAATTAACTTAAACTTAACCAATTATCACATTTCAGAGCATATTGAAACTAGAGAGTTGTACTTTTGAATATTTTGCCTTGTTGAAAGCCATATCTTGCATAGTTTGACAGCTAAGTTGTAGATGCTCTTTTAAGACTGACCGAAAAACTATCTAACTATGCTTACTGGGGCATGGCAAGTCGCAAAACCCATATTTTTTATGAATACATTATAAAATATTCTCATTTATTCCCAGTTTTGAGTCAACTTCGTGCGACATTATCTCAGCAATTTTCACAGCTGGACCGGAAAGGCAAATGGATTCTGTGACAGATTATAGTCATGGTCAACATTTAATTTATTTGCGAAGTACCTAAAAGCAATTCACCTTGGAGCATTCTAACATCATGTCATTGAGTCTGTATTGCTTTGCAAGCAATTAATTTCAACTATTGCAGCCATTACTCAAGTCCAAGCCAACATATTTTATTAAAATGAAGTCCCACAATCTCATCTCAAGCATATGTGATGCCTAACAAAACTTCTGCACAAACTTTGCTGGGAGAAAAGCCAGAAATGCAAATGACAACTTCAACAACAGCAAAACTTCAACATCAAATACAAGTTGGCTTGTCGAATGCTAGGGTGTTTTAGAAAAAAAATATAAAAATATATATTATATATAGGAGAAACTTACCTAATGAATAATATGTGTGAAGTACAGTGGGAATATACAGCTTAAATAAAAGAAAAAAGAGTTGTGGGGACATCATTTAAAACTGTTTTTAATTTGCAAGTAACTTTTCTACTTGTATAGAAATAATGAAACTTATTCATATTAAAATAAAAGAAAACCAAATAGCAAACAGTTAAGCAGAGTGTATGTGAGACAGACTTCCTTATAGATGTTTTCCTATGATATATATATATACATATAGAGAACACTTCGGCCTAATAAACAACTCAATATAAGATAAAAACAACAGTATTTTAATAAAATATTTATTGAATTTTAATATTTACAAAGAACATTAAAAGTTAAGCTTAAAAATTAAATATATTGCGAACTATTAAAATTAACAAAATTAAATAAATGTCAAATTCATTCCAATTTGAAGTTTTCTTACAACAAAAATTGTTACCAAAAATCTTTGCCAAATTCAAATCAATTAAAGGCGCTTCTGTATGTGAGAACAACCCGGATGAAGCCAAAGTTTTCATCAGGTTAATTCAATTTCGAATCATAAGCAAATTTTGCGCAAATTAAATGCGTAAAGTTTTGCAATTGCAATAAATTCTCACAAATGTCCTTGTGTAAGCGACTTTGATTGTCATTGTAATGTTTATGGGGGGAATGAAAGATAGAGCTGGCGTCTTATGTTCGTGTCCTGTCGTTCTTGTTCTCATCCTCGTTCTCGTCTGGCTGCACTCAGTCATCAGGCAAGCGTAACATAAAGCCGATTTTTTCGGCTGGAAAATGCCGAGTGAGATAATAAATCTTGAGCTGGCGAAACAAATCACAGCAATTCCATTATGTACATTTAATGATGTCGAGCTGTGCCAAAGCCCAACGAAATCTCGCGTCCAAAATCTTAAATTCAAGTCCATATCCAAAGCGACGAAGCAGTGACAATTACTTGCAGGCCGCGAGCAATTTGTATGGCTGCTGCAACGCGGGCCCACCTTGTTAGAAATAATCACAAGAAATGGCCAAGCTGCACAAACATCTCTATATATCGCAGTGTATATATGTATATATATATATTTATATATATATATATATAAATATATGTTTGCACAATTTACTTTATAAATCTGCAAAGAGAATTTACGCTTTGCCCAGCAGTTAAAGAAGTTGAATCCGTGCAATAGTTCTCGGAGTTCTCACTGTTGCAGTTTCCATACACTGTTCACATTGTGGTCGAGAGTATATTGGTTTTGTCTTTATAGCTAGTTCGAGTACGAAGCATAAATGATGCATTCCTGATTTTATATATAACTATATTTGATATATTTAAATGATGGATAGAGATGGAATGTATCATAGATTTCAGTTCATCAGGTGCCCAATATAAAATGTATTTAATAAATCTAATATGAATGGAAATTATATAACAATTTCATAATAATATGTTCTATTATTTGTCAAATATATAAAATTGAATTATATTTTGTTATAAAATATTTAATAGTAGTTTCAAGTAAAACCTAAGACATGTTCTGAGTCAGACCTAGTGCTAAAATTTGATAAGAAGCTAAGTAATTGGCTCTCGAAGTATTTCGAATGCTTACAAATTATATTTGAGCTTGGCTAAGCGTTAATTTGACTCTTGCCTTAAGTAATATATGTATATATGGAAAATATTTGTATAACTTCAGTCTAAGGTACATTTCTTTGATTTATTTCAAGCTTAAAGTTCTAAACATAATCATAATAATAACAACTGTAAACAGTGTATTAGGGCCGTCAGTTAAGCTTTAATGACCAATTCTGACTTTGCTTCTTTTTTTTAATTAGCAAAATTTCCTTTGTGCTGTTGTCTGTGTGGCAGTCTTCCATTAATTAGAGCGACAGCTTCGCAAATTGTTCCCTCAGCTCGTATATATACTTATATATATATACATTATTTTTTTCTGTGAAAGCATTTCTTCTTTGGCAACTCCAGTTGCCGTATGGGGGCATATGGGCAATAAAGTTTCGCCACCTGCCCGATATCATCAGCACGTCGTCTGTGGCTTATATATACTATATATATATGTATATATATATATAGATGGTTGCTTTTTTATATCTTCTCTTTTTAGCATAAATCTGTCATGAAATATAATACGCACAGATTTGTGTGTGAGGTGGCAGCACGGTTCTTGCCTGTGGCGCAAAATTCTCAAAGAAAGTGCATATTAGCTTTGTCTGTCTGAATATGTCTGTCTAAATAGGTATGTGTGATGCACCATATAAAAATTGTTGCACTGGTATTCGTGTGTTTGCAAATTTTGTTGCTGTATAAAAGAAATGGATTGTATATTTTGATATTTTCATTGCCGCCAGCTTTTTAATTTATTAGTTTCTATGCAGTTTTTTGTTTTTGTTTCAGGTGTTGAACCCCGTTTGATGTTCCTTTAACTTGCTTTATCAGCAACATTTGTTTTGTGTGTGTCTGTGTACATTTGAATAATTCGAAACATGCATGAAAAAACAGTGCATGTCAAAAGTAATGAGACAAATTATGCAATTATTACTAATTTTGATAGTTAATTGATATTAAAGTTTTGTTTACATTTAATTACTAATGTATTCATAACTCAAGTTATTTCATTATAGCTAATAGAAAAAGATTAAAACTCATTAAATTTTTATGAATGTTATTATATAGTTTTTTACATTTTGAAAATATTTTTATGGATATTTTAAACTCAACAAGATATAAAATATTATAAATTAACAATTAAATTCTTTTAAATTGTCTAGTTATCCAATTTTCAACGCTGTTAAAAAATATTAATTAAATTATTAAATTGCTTGCAAGTATTAAATTATATATATATTAGATACGATTTTTTCTACACAGGAAATTAAAACCCTCTTCTAAAATAACATATAAGAAAATATTAAATTTTTTATACGAAAACATTTATAGAGTACACACACACACAAGCGCGCAAACAATTTCTGCAGGCAGCGAAGAGCACCTTGAGAAGGATATTTGCCGTGCAGCAGAGTAAATGGCTGCTCTGTTATCCATTTACAAAATCAATGCACTCTAAGCAACATATTCTATAGAATATGTGTGTGTTCTAGGACTAGAGGGCAGCAAAAGCTCCAGCAGGCGAACGCATGCAGCGCAAATAGCTAAAATATCATAAAACTTTTTAACTTTTTCATGTTGCCCAACATGCTATGTCTATATAGAGAGCCCGGTATATACACATGTATGGGTGTAGAAGTATGTATGCTGAGTTTGAATGTGTAATATCAAAAATGGTTTGCTCACGTTGCGTTGTTGACCGCGTCACGCTTCACAGCATAAAGCAATTACTGTGGCGTGAGCAGAAGTTGAATCTCTGAGCTACGCGGTCAACTCACATAGACTGCAGCCCCTTTTACTTCACTCCTCTGTCGCTCGATTGTTGCTTGAGTCGTTGCACTATTTTGATTTATGAAATTTTGCACGCTGACACAGTGCTGCACCTATGCCAGAATGGGAGTCCTGGCTGCAACTGCACTGATTTTGTGTCTGGCATAAACTGTGACCTCGACTTCAACTTCGACAGCGAGTCAAACTTTGCAGCTGGCCATGTGTTACCTGTACTTGATTGAATGTAACTTGCCCCGCCCCACTGCACGTATCTGTTTCCCAACTGGCTGGCTGCTTTTGGCCTGGCATGAATTGACTTCCTGGCTCTTATCCAGCCTGAATTTGCGGCTCTGTAAAGTAGCTTAAAATTTCCCATGACAAGCGCAACGTGTGCTTCTAACGCAAAACTTTTGTTTTCAGCCCACTTGGCTGAACCCTTGCCAGTTGACAGTTTTTCTGCTACATTGTTGTTGTTAGTTTCTATACCCTGTTTTAAATTTAAAAGAATACAAGTGTGATGTCTTATGTTAATTCGGATTTTGAAACCATATTTGTTTCGGTCCAATATTTCTCCCTATTTAGCAGCTTGTTTACTATGTAAAATATGTATCAGATATATTATTGCCAAAGGATTTATTTTGCAGTATTATGCTAAAATCATGTAGTCGAGCTCTTACAAGCACTGCGTCCTTAAAACTCCATTTAAAAACCCCTGACTAAGCGTCGTCTTATAGTCGAGTTGCTACAGCCAGAATTTTTTTAAGGTTTACAGCATACGTTTATCACGATGGCTATTTTAAAGGGTATCTATTAGTCAAGTACCAACGACCAACTCATTGTTATTTTCGCCTTGTCTGTGTGATGTGACAATGAAGTTTGAAATTACGCGCGCGTGACAACTTTTCGCCATTAGTTGAGAGTAAAAGAAAAAAAATCCTTTAGTTTTTATAGAAACTGCTTTTAGCGGGTGCTGCGAAGAGTGTTCATAATGAGATTAAGTGTGCTTTGTTTTGGCATCATTGCGAATGAATGAGACACCAGCTTGATGTTGACTTAGTGTTTGCATTGAATGCCCTGTGGGTATTTCAATTGGGCTACGATTTGATTAGCAAATGGAACAATGGCTTTCGAATGCTTATCGATAATTGCTTTGGCTTGTAGACACGTCAAAGTCTTTGCCCGTCAAAACAGCTGCACTAACAACAAGTGCCCACTCATCTTTATTGCTAGACACACACGCGCACACACGCCCATACACACACATTCACACAGCAACCCACGCACGCAGGCAGACTCACTTCTGATTGTTGCCACACGCGTTTCAACCTCAAACACAATGCGCAAATAACGGCAACAAGGACTCAGGCAGGACTCAGCCAGCAGAGCCGTGAAAGCCGCAACATACACACATACACACAGGCACACACCCCCAAGCACACGTGTGAATTTCTGGCAAAAAAAGAATAGTAGAGCGCTTTGCGGCGCAAAGGTGCAAAGTAGATGGATAAACGGGGACAAAGCTGCGTTTCAGTAACAAATCGAATATGTAAAACATTTTCCCACTGTTGGCGTAGTCCCATGTTGTTGCTGCTGCATGTCAACCTGAACATGTTTATCAGGGCACATATGAGCTGACTTTTACCAATAGGTGTGTGCGTGGTGAAAAGTAAAAGCAATTTAAGTATGCTAATCAATTGCTAGCACTTGAGTGTGAAATAAATAAATCTGAAAACAGAATCCTATAAATCTAAATTGAATTATATATAAATCCATTGCAGTGATTAGGGCCGGGCTAAAGCATATTTGTGGAGCTTGTATCGTTCGAAAAAAAAATATTATGAAATCGACAATTTATAAATAGGAATTGCAAATACTCGAAGCATAGGAAAAGTGTATAAATAAATATGATGAAGCCATGGCAGATAGATCCAATAAAAATAGCCTGTGATAGCCTTTTGATAGACTTTATTATCTTTATATATATATATGTATATATTTATATATATATATATATATATATATATATATATATATATATATGAGTATATCGAAACTTAAACATCACATCATTATCTGGTTAAAGTAAATAAACTTTTAGTCATTTTAAATTTTAAATATATATTTTCACTAAACATTAGGTCTAATGGGCTGCATTTCGACTATGTGTTAAATGGCAAGGGCTTCAGGGCCATCCGCTTGCCTTTGCTGAATAACAAAAGCAAGCTATCAGCTCAAACTGAAACTCGCAACTATGCGCACTACAGGTGAGCTTGTTGCAAGTGTTGCTACAAGTGCAACAAGCCGCAAGACAAAACCCATTTTGTTTATCCAGCTTTGGAAGCCGAAACGCCAATTCGAAATGCCAATTACGGCCAAATTCCCGTCATGTTAGCTATTTACACGCACTCTGCTGCAGCATTTCATGTCGGAGCTAAACTCGACGCTTACAGCATGGAATCCGAGTTGAAACCTGTGCGTGTATGTGTGTTGCTGTGTGGGGGTGTGGGTGCGCCTGTACTCGTTGGAAATTGCGTAGGGCCTACGAGAACATTCCCATAACGGCTGCATATTTGACTAACTGGATTTGGCGCCAACTAAATGTTGTAACTATGTTCGTAAAGTGACTAAAGGCGTTTAACTTTATCAACCCTCTAATGGGGCAGAGTTGCCACGCACTCTCAACTTGACTCGAGTTAAACGATGTCAGGATTGCCTTAAATGAAATTTAATGGGCAGTAGACAGTAGATGTGCTCTGACCTTAAATAAAATGAAGTCTGCTAGTTCGGTTAGAAAAAATAAATAAATAAATAAGTTATGCAATGAATGACCTCAGATACCCTGTTTTTTTCACATAATTAACATTTTTTTACGCTTTTATATGGAACCGCAGATACTGTACTTAATAACGAAGACTACTTTATTTTGAACTTTTATTAAAAATATTTAAACGCATTTGGTTAACTCGAAAAAAGCTAGTGTGGTTCTTTAAATAGCTTCTGAAATAAGTTTTCCAAACAAGACAACATGCCAGAAAAAGTTGAATAACCGTTTATTCATAATCGACTAGTAGATACCCTATACTGAACGGAATATTTGTAGTTCATGAAAACGCTAAACCTTTTTCCTAAACATCTTTATTACCCTAACATTATGTATCAGAAGAAAGCCAACCTGCTCCACATAATAAATCTTTTTATACCATTTGTACTGATTGAAAATATCTCATCTAAATTTACCAGCAACTTCAAAATTTTTTTGTTGTTCAATTTGATTTTATAATAATAGTTTCATGGCAACCTTTGGACAGTTTAAGTTTTTAGGACATACAGCAGCTGCTTGTTCAAATGTGCTTCGCTAATATCAGCATAAACAACAAACTGTCATTTAAACGCTTGCACTTCTAATCTCAACAAGCTGATTATAACTTTTTCCAAAAAAAAGGCAATGCTTGCAAAATTTTCAGATTTGCATTTCAGTTTGAGGCATCAGCAGTGTGGCTGCCACTGACCGCAACGCACAGAGAACACAACCATACATACAACATAGAAAAAAAGAAATAAGGATAAAAACCTTCCCACAAACAAATTTGAGGACCAAAGAGAGACAATTAAACCGCGTCCTAACTGAATATAAATCCTCCCCGTAGTTCCGTATTTGAGGTGACAATAAAAACTAAACATGTTGTGAGCTAGCATTTAGTTTATGTGGGGCGTCGGTTTGGGTTAAGGCTTGGGGTGGTTGCAAGAGCAGGAGCTGGAGCCGAAGCTTCCAGCTCGAACAACAGTTAGTACGTGGCTGGGGCTTAGTCTCAACTTTTATGCTAACCCATGTTGATAATATCAAAGTAGTCTGGGCAGATTAAAACCAGAGCCACAAGCGACGTGCTCGTTGTCATGGGTAAGCCAATAGATAATACGCTCACACTCAGTGCCATTTAAAGGGCATACATTAAAGAAATTTACAACGCAAATGAAAATTAATTAAATCAGTTGTACGTAAGCTTCATGCATACATAAATAATGTAAGTTACTTTTACAAATTTACCTAACTAATAATTTATATTTGATTTATTAACCAAGCAGTGTGTGTTCCGTGGAATCCATTTAATGGACTTTACAGTACTTTTTGGGACATGCAAAGCAAGCAGTAAAATATTTTACTTTATGCTAATACAATACGAGTCTTATACAAAATTCAGAGGCCTTTCTCTATAAACTGATATATATACGAAAGCCGTTTTCAATTGTTATACCAGACAGTTATACAAAAACAGTTATATTTGCTATACACATTTAGTACATTGCGTTCTATCTGGGTTTCCCTTCAAATAAAATCTTTCTACTTTTATACTCACATTTGTTATACAAACCTAAGTGTTATACTGTTCTAGTAACACGTTCTCTTATATGTGTATAACATTTTAAGAAAGGTTCAGAACTTGGTTAAAGACACTTTCAACCCCTAACAAAAACTGTTATATATCTTCACACCCTCAACAACACCAGTGACTTGTGTTATAAAAATAAGCAGTTGCATATAGTGGGAACAGCGCGCTGTACTGAAGGCTGTTATAAGCAAGCTGTATCAATATTTTGCCACCCCAAAAAGTCAATGACAAAACTATTACCAAGCTTTCCAACCATATTGTACTAGACAGTCTAAGCCACAGACGCAAGCATATGTACATAGAACTGTCAGCATGCTTCGAATTCATTACAAACGCAACAAAACTTCAACAATGCTTAGTTTATATTTAAAAACAAAATCAAAATATCGAGCTTTACCAAAAACAATCCCAGCGCTTTCAAGTTTCCTTTTGAAAGCTTTTATTGATGTAACCGTTGTGCGGAAGAACGGAGGGAGGACTTGGAATGTCATAAACAGGATATAAGGGTGCAAATTCGTTAACTCCGAAGGCATGCAGCTCCTCCTCGTTGATGTTGCCGCGTACCGTGTGCTTCGACTCCACAAATTTGGGCAGAGCTTTGGAGTGGAAATTAGATATTGAACAGTGATGGATTGGTAGGAGTACTTGAAAAGCTTACTTATATCTTGAGAGTTGAGCTGATTCTCTAGTGCCGTGACCATGGGCAGCTCATCTGTCTGTGATTCGTAGCGTGCACTGCGCCTCGGCGGCTGCTGCAGCACAACATCCTTTCCCGAGGAGGTTTTCAATGCCAGCGGCCAAGTGCCAATCGTAATGGGCATGGTGATCAACTGATGCTCCTGCAGGCTCTTAATCAATGCCTCCACCTCTAGCTGATAGGCAATCTGTATCAGATTGCACACGTTGAGGCAGGTGGGCGGCGTACTGGGCACCTCCATATCAATGGCCAGGGAAACCGTGCTTCGCTTCAGCACAGAGTCCCCTTGGATCTTGCCAATAACAATGCGATCCACACGTGAGTGTTCGGGCGTAATACTGAAATACCGGACGAGCATCACCAGCGATAGTCGCAGCTCAGAGACCGATACGCCACTATTATTAATCACGACCACTGTGACAGGTATACGCTGGCCGGGCACATACCCCGACTGGGGTAGATGCAGCTCCATTTTGACGGGAGCCGTCTTTAAAGGTCCGCAGCAAAAGGTTCTGTAATTCTCGCTGTGCGCAGCTAACTGAAATATACATCAATCGACCATATCAAACTGAGCGAGAGGAAGTCTTGTGTAGTACTCACTCTAAGTTGCGGCGTTTCTACGTTAAGATCCATCATTTTCAGCACCGTTATGCCGTGTGTATAGGCCTGATCGTACTTCCAAGGCCGGATCAGTAGCACCTTGACTATATACCGTATGCAGCCATAGCGACCCTCAAAAGACGAGGGACACTGATAAGGCAGCTGGCAGGCAAAATTGTAGTTGTGCACACCCGCCTGTATGGTATGTCTGTCATTGGCTAATGGGATAGATTATTCAGTACATAAAAATTGATTAACTGACTGATTGTTTAATAATCAATGCATAGTTTAAACTCTTAACTGTGGCCGGTAAAAGCACTTGAAGTAGGCCACGCCACTGCCTAAGAATCTATACCAATGATTGACAGAATGATCTATGATTGATGCTCAATGCGTGAAGCTGAAATGATGATAATTGTAGCTTATAGAGCTAATCTAGCTAAATATAGGTTCCATTATCTCAACTAGCATTCCTTGTTCCGTTGCTTAGAATTCCCGTCATTTGATTTACAATTCTTATACTTACTTTGCTCCGAGCCAAGCAGATATGTTTGCGATGCTAGATAATCCTCTCGGCCAGCGTATAGTTTTGTTGATGTCAGACGTCTTTCGCTCCATTTTGTTATAGAGTAGCCAACGACTTTAACTAGCGCAGCTGTCGTGAAGATAAATATGATATATGATATATGATATAATACTATGATATAAATGTATAAGCCCTATAAACAGACAAGTGATAAGCACCCTGTAAAGCCTAATAGACCTGATAATGTTTTTTTATATAATATATTGACCCATTTAAAGGATCACTAATTGCCTAATAGCGTTAATGATTTAATCAATCTGATAAGAAATTCAGTTTAGTTGGCGTTACCGGGGAAACTACTGAGGAACTAAGGTAATAGCTTAATACATATCGCTCGTCGAAGAATTTTTGTTTCAAGACCTCATGTTTATTTATATAGAATTCTTATCTTTCAACTTTTCGCATTCCTCACACGAAAATTGGAATCAATGTCGTCATAAACATATATACTAGTATATATTAATTTGGACTATCAGTTATCGTTATCGCTTCCAGCCTTTATAGTGCCAATATTTGACGGGCATTCAAATTCCCGATGCGTAAAAGCCGCAACACTTGACTCTGGCTGTATATATAATTATATCCATATTGATAGTTATTATACCTTGCACTTCCTTGATTTTGTCGGACTTGAGGGTCACACAACCGCTAACCAGCTGGCCGGCGTAGAAGGTGCCATGCTTATTATTATCGTAGCTAATCTCGCACGTAACAACCATTTCGATGGCCGTAAACCTCGCACTGTATGACTAATTCTTAAGTTTCCAAGCTAACTAATTTCCGTGGGCAATGCATTTAGGCCAGGCAACGACGAGCGACTAAATTAAGTTGGGTTGCTACTGATGGTGGACTCTATTGGTGGTTCAAGTTGAGTTAGATAAGCGATAAGACCGGAAAGCACCGTACGTTAGTAACTGTGAGCAAGTAAATTTCATATGAGAGCTACGAAATGGAATTGGAACCAGAACTTATAAGAGTTGAGTTCCAGACAAGTTATCACAAGCGGTCAGACCTTGACAGTGGTCTCATGCGTATGATAAGGGCAAATGCCCCTTCGCATAATCAGAAAGAATACTTAGCAAGACAAGAAGCTTTACTTAAAGTTGCTAAATTATCTTATATTGTAAATATTTTATATTTTTACTATCATTTACTATTTACTAGTTGAACAGCTAAACTTTTATTTTTAAACTTTTTTCTTATTATTTTGCTCTATTTAGAAATTTTTGTCTAAACAAATGCCTGATAAGAACTTTATATACTAGGTAAGGTAAATTAAAATGTACATTAAACTAAATATATTATAAATATATATTCTTTTTTTTTTTGTTATTCAATTCTAAATATTTATAATATCAGCTTGACATCAATGAATCAAATTCGTTAAAAGATAAATAGAATGTCTTTTGTTTTCTCTTTTTTAGTATATCATTTGTTTTCGTTCTTTAACAACAACAAATACTAACTAACAAATACTAACTAAAAAGTTAATAGATTAGATATTTTTATTTTGAATTTATTGTGCATTTATTTATATCACATTCATATCTCATTTCACACGACTCTTCCAACCCAAATATCGCTTTGCAAATTTGTATAAACCTTTCAAAGCTTTAAATGATATATCTTAAAAATTGAATATAATTTTTTATTTTCGTCATGCATGTTTCACTTGAATACAGACTAGATTAAGCTCAAGTAACAGTTAGTAATTATAGCCTGTAGAGGTTGTCTTTTATACTCAGCTTTGTTCAAAGCCAAGTGCCCTTGTTGGCATTCATGTCAGCATTTGGAATTCCTTTCTGATCCGCATTATCTGAAGGGGCTGTGGGGCTTGGAATATTAAATATTGGGTACAGTGGTGCGAAGCCGTGCTCATCCAGACTCAAGGTATTTGGTGGTAAAGTGGCCTGCACACTATTAATCGTATTCATATCAGCGCGCATATGAAGAGCCTCCTCGTAGTTGGGCGGTGCTGAGGATTCAAATATAATTAGAGACAGTTTTCTGAAGAGAAACCAAGAACTTACGAATGCTGCTATCCACAGCCCATGGCGTATTGATATCTGGAGGTGGTGCAGTGGCCACCAGGTCCGCTGTGCCACCCAAAGCTTTGGCATCTAGTGGTTGTGTTGGCTGTTCATCCAAATCACGTGGTTGAGGCTGCATTGGCGGATACGCTAGCATCGGCACACTACCTATGGTGATGGGTATGCTGATGACCTGGTTGCGATGGCAGCCCTTGACGCGCGCCTCCACCTCCACCTGGTAGGCGATCTGTATGATCTTGCACAGATTGAAGCAAGTGGGCGCCGTGGCGGGCACACGCAGGTGATAGGTGAACTGTTTTTTGCAGTGATGCGGTACTGGATCACCCATCAGCTTGCTAACGAGTATGCGCTCGTTGCGGGAGCTGCTTCTGGACAAATGCTGCGCATAATAAGTGACCATCATCGCTAGGCTTACCTGCAGCAGCTCCACGGCTATATGGCTGTCGTTGGTTACCAGCATGCCTACAGGTATTATCTGACCAGAGACGTAACCCGTTTGCGGCAAAGACATCTGCAATTGCATTGGCGACGAAGTGCAGGGCCAGCAACAATAGACCTTCTGAGTTTCTATTTGCGTTGGCATCTAATGATTATATTTCATAAAATTAAACATCACTTGAAGAAGTTTAGCAACTCACCTTTAGCAGGGGAGTGTCGTAGTTGAGGTCCATGATTTTAAGCACCGTAAAGCAACGCGTGTAATACTGATCAAATTTCCAGGGCCTGACCATTGCCACCTTTGTCATGTAGCGCACTCGCCCATAAAAGCCCTCGATGGAGGAGGGGCATGTGGCAGGTATTTGGCAGCTAAAGTTATAAACGTGCACTCCAGGCTCAAGTGATATTTGTGCTATACACGTAAATGTATATAAATAAGAGAAGTTACAACAAATTCTCTTATGTATAAGCTGATTTACTAACTGCTTTGACTAGAGCCCGCCAGATAGGTTTGGGAGGCTATGTAGTCCTCTCGCCCGTAATATGTGTCTGAGGATTTGTCCTTGCCAGTGCCAGTCGATTCTGACCATTGTGTTTCAGCATATCCACTTATATTTAATGTTAGAGCTGTCAAAAAAGTTTATCAAAAAAAATTAATAATGTAATAAGCCATATATATTGTAACAAAAAGTCAACTTAATCAATATTTTAACAGTTTGCAATACCTATGAAAAAACAGAGAGGCCTTCGTATTTAAGCCAACAAATAAGGCTATAAGCAAAGGTATAGCACAAAGCCAGCCATATCTGCTTTCTTTATATATTCTTTCAATTGACTGCACCAATGGCTTTAGTGTGGGAGGGATATACGACATCCGAAATATTCGAAATCTGCGTCAAATGATCAATTCTGATCGATTTTAATGAAAAGATATGAGTTATCAAAAAAAATGATAAGCTCGTGCTTCAGTTAAAATTTCTGTAGTTTTTGTGGTTTATGAAGCAAACGAATATGGCTAAATTGACCCAGTTCGCTGTTGTGATTAAAACTATATCTACTTTAAAGGGTCTGTCACGCCTCAATCTTCCTATTGCCTATATTTTTACAAAATCGTACCCAAAATCTGCTGCCGACTGTTGCCTGCTGCATCTCACTGCAGCCGGCCGGCATGATGAATCTGACATGAAGAATTTATTTTGGATTTGTTTTAGCTAATTGGCAGCAGCGAACAAATGAAGAAGAAGCGTTTCTCTTTAAGTAGCTGAATTGTATATTTATTTTTTGCATTATTCTCACTTCTGATGCTTTGCATTTTTGTACACATGACGTCAGAGCGACAAGCTAACAATTCGAGAGCAATACCTAGCTGAATCTATAGTAAATAATTCTTTCAGTATTACTATTTATAATCGATTTCTTATGTACACATATTCTTTATATGTTCTAATATAAATAGCGGATATATATACATATATATCACAACAATGATTCGCAAAATACAAAACTAACAAGTCTTGAATATACAAATACTTTTCTTTTACTCAGTTGTAAAGATTATTTCGTTCATAAATACATCTCGAAACTTTGTGGAACTATTCTAAAATATGTGCATGGAATGTCAGTTATATCGATCAATACATGACAGATATGTGTACGGAAAATTGAAAAGTATTTAAAAATCAAACTTTCGTTCTATGCAGCTCAGATAAAGGAGATCTTTAAAAATATTTCAAAAGGACAAAGTAACAGAATAAAATATATTTTTTGCTATATTTGCCTAGAAATGATAATACTTATCGGAAAGTTTTTACTGATTTCTTTTTTCACAATAAGTTCTATATTGTAACTAAACAAATAAAGTCGAAGGTGACTTCCCTATAATAACTTATAGAACTGATAACTAATTAAGCCTTTGTATAAATTCTGAAGAGTGTGTTTTTATATAAATAAAATAATGATAATTTCTTGACCATACGTCGATCAATATCATCATCTACTGAATTTAGCGCGTGCCAGGTGAGAAAAAGTTCACATGAATCATTTTCTATTGCCTGGGTCTATCCTACAGAATTTACCACTTTGAACAACTCTTGATATATGTAGCTGCCGATAAGATAAGAATGAGTCATGGGGAAGAACATTTTTGACGGTAAATTTAAAAAAACCTAAATACAATTTTGCACGAAATTATGCTTAGCCGGGTTTTATTTACCTTTAACCAGTTTTATTTTGTCCAATTTGAGGGTCACTTGGCCCGACACTATTTGACCCGCGAAGTAGGTGCCATGGGGATTGTTATCGAAGTTGATTATGCAGGTAACACCCATTATATATGTATATGCCTATTGGTTTATGGCCGATATGTAAGTGTAATTATTTATTACTGCGCCACCGCCACCGAATCGCTGCACTTCGCACTTGTCGCTATCGGAGTCCAAACACGACTGATTGGATTGTAATTAAAAACCAAGCGGTTCGCTATTTATTTCTCACATAACGCCAGCAAGTTTGGCAAGCTCCATACATTCCCCTTGGCACGTTTGAAACGAACTGAGAGTGGAACAAACTTTTGCAGTTTCTTTTGTCTTCTTTCATATTTATATATATTTTTTTTCGCCTCGACCATTTTTATCTTATCGCCGTGTCAATTGTAAATTAAATATTTTGCCCAAGTGCTGTGCACACTACACTAAATTGAGGTATATTCAATTTCGGGGTAATTAAAACAACTTCTATATTTACATATTTTGAATATATTTTGAATTCTGCTAGATCATTCACTTTGTATTTATATTTTAATTAAATAGAAACAAAGTAAGATGCGTTTATATATATAATTATTATATACGATTGCTAATATATTTTTCTTCCTAGAACTAAAATTAAAATTGTAATAACTGGTGTAGACTAATCAAGAACACATCCTGAGCCTCGTGTCCAGCTGTAACATGTCTATAAGTTCAGAAAATGTAAAAGTAGTTTTCATGCTTCTCCTTATGCTCTAGACAAGAGAGCCCAACTACAGTATACTCTAAACTGGTTCAAAAAACTAAGGAATTTTATATTTTCAAAATCAGTTGGTTTATATGATGCTTGGGGACAGAGTTGGGAAGTTCGTTATTTGTATGTAGTTAAGGCCAATCGAGGAATTAAATTGAAGTATATTTATGTATGTATACAGCATGTGCATATACTTCAATGTTTATGCCTCTTTTCTTAAGCAAAGTTCAGGGTATTACCAAAACAAATAGACGCTTAAATGAATAAATGTATTTAATATTCTTTAATATTAATTTCTATACATATTAGAAAACAAAATATACCACAAATAAATACAAAAATATTGTTTCCAAAAATGTTATTATCAATTTATTTATATATCTCTATTTAAATTTTTAGATACACATTTATTTAATAATACATACATATCTTTAAATCTTTAATTTGAAAAAATAAAATATAGAAAGTTAGTTGAATGCTCCATCAATAAAATTGTTATCAGATACCTAAGCTACAAATTCGATATGATATGTAATATGATATGTGAAAGTTGAGGTAAATAAACATTGAGGTTTCGTGCGTGGGACTGTAAAGAACCTTTATTGAGGCTTGCTTTGCTTAGCAATTGGACGAAAACAAAAACCCAAACAAAATAGCATTTTCTTTAAACTAAAATCTAAACGAAGGTCTCGCTTTTATTTACAATTCAGTTTTCAGTTAAACAATTCTCTTTCGTACTCAGATCCAGGTGCTACGATCAATATCTTCCATTTTCGCATTCTCCGTTTGATTGTTTATGTGGAACACAGCGTAGAGCGGCGTAAAGGCGCAATTTTCCTTGGTCTGCGTTGTCGAGGGACTGAACTGTTGGCTCTTTCTCGGCTTGTTGGCTGCGGGCTTAACGTTTGATTTAATGGGTCCGGCGCGTATGTGCACTGCCTCTGCGTAGCTGGGCGGATCTGTAATATGTAAAAGATATTCAGCTATTAGCAACGATGCATTCTGTCTTGTTTCATATTGTAATTGGATTCTGGATATTATATACGATAGTTCTGGTTTTCTATTAACCCACCAATAGAAGCATCCGCTGCCCAGGGATTGACGGTGGGTGTAGCAGCAGCAGCTGCGGCCTCATCCAGCAGCACCAATGCCTTCTCGTCCAGCTGCTGGGCAACAACCTCGACTTCCACTGGCATGGAGCGCGGCTGTTGGATCAGTTGCTTGCTCAATGGCACATTGCCAATGGTCACGGGGAGGTGCACCCGTTCGTTGAGGTGCCAACCCTTAACCTTTGTCTCTACGGCCACCTGATAGGCAATCTGTATGATACGACATAAGTCGAAGCAGGTGGGTGGTGTTGCAGGCACGGGCAGGTCAAAGATGAACTGTTTTTTGCAGTTTCTGGTGACGCCCTCGCCCTGCTTCTTGCTGACCACGAATCGCTCGCTGATTGTCTCCACACTGTGCTGACTATAGTAGAGCACCATCATCACCAAACTGACTTCGATCTGCTCCACTCCTATGTGACTGTCATTCGTGATCAGCACGCCCACAGGTATCGTCTGGCCAGGCACAAAGCCGCGATGCGGCAGCGACAATTGCAGCCGTAATGGCTCCGAGCGGCAGGGCCAGCAGTTATAGGTCTTCAGATCCTCCGACTGGGCAGGTGTCTAAGCAGAATGTGAAATGCAGCGCGTTAGTTAAGGAACAATTGTGTTAATGGGAAGGCTCAAGGTTTTGTAACCCAAAACTCATTTAGAATAGCTATTTATAAATTATAATTTATAATAATTCAATTTAATTTATATTTTACATTTATAATATATATGTTTATATATTATAAGTATAAAAAATGAACATTAACAAAGTTTAACTCAGTTCATTCTGCTTACTCTCCGACTTAGTTGAGTTAGACTTCTGATTAGTATTATTATCATTGTCTGCTTATTTACTTGTACTTACGCTTAGGAAAAGACCTTCCCTGTTGAGATCCATAACTTTCAGCACGGTAAAGGGACGCGAATAGGTCAGATCGAACTTCCAGGGCCTTATGACCTTAACGATAACCGTATAGCGCACTCGACCGTGAGTGCCCTCAAAGGACGAGGGGCACACAGCGGGGATTTGGCAGGCAAAATTATAGACATGGGTGCCAGGCGCAAGGGCGACTTCTGGAGTCAAATAAATAAATAACATTTCAAAATAAATATAGAATTGCATTGGAGAAGGACTTACTTGTTCTTTCAGCTACTAAGAGCTCAACTTTGGAATGAATATAGTCCTCGTGTCCACTATAAGTTTCCTCTGTGGTCTTGTTGTCTGCATCAGTTTCATCTTCTGTCCAATATGTCATGGCAAAGCCCTTTATCTTTAGAATTATAGCTGAAAATATTTAGAGCATTGAAAAATTAAATTAGTTATTAGTATTATATAATGATGATTATATTTATGAGTAGATTTTTACATTTTTATAATGGTTTTGTAAAAACGTATGTAACAGACATAGGACCCCATAACCTATAAACTGTATATCTTACTGATCAGCTGAGTCGATCTAACCATGTCCGTCTATCCGTCTCTCCGTCCGTATAAACGCAACGATCTCGTTAGTCACGAACTTAAAATTTTACCTCGTCCTTTTCCGCTTAAATTCACAAAAAAACATATTTCAAATACTAGAGACTCGTACGTTGGTAAATACATGCATCTGGATATCATAATTGTGCCCTGGAAATATCGATAAGAAAGCCCATTTAAAAGAAGAGTCATTCAACAATTCAGTTTCCAACGGAATGCCCCAACTGCACACGCGCAGCCGCTGCGTCAACTGCGCAGTAAGCAGAGCGCGTGCTTATGCATGCGTATGTGTGAGCATGTATTGTTTGTGTGTGTTTGTGTCGAAGAAGCGTAGAATGATTAGGCTAGCAGCTATTGCGTGGTGAGGGTATCTCCAAGCCGAGCGTCTCGAATAAGTCACTCTTACTTGCTTTTGAATACATTATAATTTTATATAATGAATAAATTGCTATTGACTATCTGTAATGAATATTCCAAATTACTGGAACAAATAAAAAGTTGAGTTTTAGATAACAAAATGTATTAATAGATAGCCAAAAATAAACATGAATCATATAAAAAAAAATAATTAAAAAAAAAACATTTTAGTTTGAAATTTATATCACGTTTATACTGAAATTTTTTTGATGGTTTCTTTATGTTATTGTTCAATTATGGCAATTTTACTAACTTACCATTGACTAGCTTTTCTTCATCGGAATTCAAAGATACACTGCCAGAAATCACTTGGCCCGCATAGTAAATGCCAAATGGATTATCTTTGAAATCAATTACACAGTTTAAAACCATTTTAGTAGTGAGAATATTTTATTGTTCAAATAAACAATAAATATTTATTCAAAGAGACTTTGCTTGCGTTTCGCTTAGCTGGCAAATATCGAACTGAATTTAAAACATTTTTTTTATTCTGTCGCATAACCGGAATTGACAACATTTATCTTATCTATACGAAAGTATTGGAATTATGTGCTTATTTATAAAAAAAATACATTTAGTTACATTTGACATGTGTAAGCGAAACTCAAGAATAAATTTAGATAAGCTGTTCAGATAAAAAAACTGGGTATATATAATAAATATTGTAATATTGAGTGTATACATATATGACGAAAGACTGACTGACGTATGCAAAAATGAATTATATTTATGGGTCTTTCAGCCTACACAAATCTGTTAAAAATAATTAACGATTTTGAGTGATCCATAGACTCTCACTGAAAAGCACATTAATGCCAAACTGAGACAATCACGCATGGCATTACAGAGCGTATAAATACATATATACTTTTTTACTTTCCTAGATAAGATAGCACTTGGCAGCTATTATATCATATTAGTAGTCAAAAAATACTAGATCAGTGAACATTTAGCAGCGAACGGGTTCGGAGCGCTGTTAGCCCCCGTAGTACTCAAGCAAGAGAAATGTCAAATAATTGCCAAATAACCTTCGATCAGAATGAACATGGAACATATTTCACCGGCCAAGTGGTTACCGGAAAGGTGATAGTCAATTTGAATAAGACAAAAAAACTGCGAGGTATGTCGGACATTTCTAGTGTAAGAACTGTTTTGATTTTCGACTACATGAATTACTTAGTCTATGCAGTCCACCTCTCCTATATCTGACTCTTATCTAATCTGTGTTTGTATTTATTTGACTTGCTTTTGTTCTCTGTTTTCGCTTTGTCTTTTTATGCCATTATTTTTGTAATTTACTGATAAGCCGCAGGGAACGCAAATCGATGCACAAAAAAAACAAAAGCACAAAAAATTAGTGTATTATTCAATAAAAACGCGAGGGGAATTACCTCATGATAAGGTGTGGAGTTTGCATCAGGAAATGCCAAAACTTATTTGTCATTTTATGGGTATCTAGAGAAATAACTGGGAAATGTTGAAAAAAAAACCTTTTGAAATTAAAATTTGATATATTTATTTTTATTTTCCACAGATAATTTGATGTATTTTTTGACATTCTAGAAAGTTTTTTCTAAATTAGCTTTTAAGAAGAATAATTCGCTATAAATGAATTATTAAATATTATAAAATGTTTACTTATTGATAATCATAAAAGCAAATTTAAATCAACTTGAATGATATTAAATATTTAATTTTTTACTTATTATTTGCTCATTTTGTAAATTACAATGTAAAATTTATTCATTGACATCTTTTGTGACTTCTTAACTTTATGTACAAAATGTATGGAAAAATATTAATATTTTGACCTTGATTCTTCTAGGCATTAAGCTACAAATCAGCGGCTATGCCTGTGCTCAGTGGCGACGTAAACATGGACGTGCCGTGCCCACTACCCAGCACCATCCGGGACGCAAGCGTTATTTTATGGGTCGAGAGGATTATATAGCATCGACTACATATCTGATGGGCTCGGAGCAGGCGCCGACGACTAACATTGAAGCAGGCACCTACACATACACCTTTGCTTGTCCCATACCCAATCATTGCCCGTCCTCTTTTGAAGGTGTCTATGGACACATACGTTACGTGGCCAAGGTAATGTTTATACGCCCCGGCGCTTCCAATCGCACCACCAACGTGGGCTTCACCGTGCTCAAGCTTCTCGACCTGAACCAGGAGAGTAAAATGCTCCGCGAACCAGCTACCAGCGAAAGCATGGAATATTTTTGCTTCATGCACACCAAGCTGGTCCACATGAAGGTGACGCTGCAGCAGCAGGGCTATGTGCCAGGCCAGTTTATGCTAGTCCATGCGGATGTACGCAACAATTCCAGCAGCGACTGCAAGAAACTCATGATCATGATCTATCTGCATGCCACTTACACATCCGACATGCCCGCCATGCAAATCGTCTCCGAGAAGATTCTGCTGACCAAGCGTGAAGGTGGAGGCGTGCTCCACAATTGCCAGAAATCCTATACTGAATCGTTACGCATACCAGCCACAGCGCCCACCTGCGAGCACCTTAGTAAGGTGGTTCGCGTCTCGTACGAGGTGCGCATCGTGGCCGTGATGAACTGGCTGATGGCTAATCCCAAAGTAATTATACCCATCACCATTGGCAATGTGCCGCTAGCTACGGTTGGGCCGGCCTCTAGGTTTGGTGTAGCATCCGTGCCACGGGACTTGCCCTGTACCTCGGCCAGGGCCATCGAACTGGCCTCAGGTGTCAACAATCCCGGCTACGAGCTGACAGAGGAGCTGGAAGACTACGAGCTGCCCGAGGATGGAGACGATGAGTTTGAGATCGAGGATAACCTTGCACCAGATCTGCGTAAGTCAAATATATATCTGCTCATGTTTATTGTTATAATGACCATACTCTTATGCACGCTCAGAAAGTGCATTATTGATGCATTATTCGCGTTACCTTACCCTTAGATCTCTCTTACTCTAATCAATATCCGCCACGCATATTTTTACAGCTCCACCCACCTACGAGCAGGCCATGTTTATGACCGCCGACATTGCCGATACGGATGCCAATACGGTTAGTGAGGCTACTCGGTTCACCCCGCGGTATCCCGTCTTTGATGTGGATACATTCCAGTCTCCTCCACCGAATCCCCCGCAAAAGAGACGCCGTCGTCGACGTCATCGAGCCGAACAACGTTCGGACAAGAAGGAAGCACCGCAAGGCAAGTTGAGCGGTGAGGAAAAAGAATTCGTGGAATCGCCCGTTGAGATTTGAGAGCTTATCAAATGCAATATCTTATCGCGACAGTATTTATATTATAATCAGCGCAAAATTGTGTTATAGCCAAGCCAGATTGCCAGATTGCTTGCAAAATATCCGTGTGTTTGATAAATAAACAATTATATGAAAAAGTTCACAAAGTTTATAATTCAACATAAAAAACTTATCTACGCTTAAAAAATACACACACAAATACATTTTTAATTTAGCATATTCAGAGTTGAAAAGGTCAACTCATAGTTGATAGATATGAAGATGCAGTAGTTATTATCACACAGCTGTTTGCCAAATATTACATCATCTGTTTATGTTTACACAACATCAAAGTCTACAGAAAAGTTTAACAAATGACGCGAGCAGTGCTAAAGCTTTTTTGTGCTCACTCTCGCTCTCTTTCTCTCTCGTTGTCTGGCTCTCTCACTATTCGCTTTGAGAGACTCATTAATGCGCTCTCGTTTTCGTTTTTGTTTTGGTTTGGTCACTCGTTTATGATGTCACAATGGTTCCGCTCTCTCAAACATTTTATTTTCAGCTCATTTTTTACTGAAGCATTTTATTTGTGTTCCGACTGTTCATTGTCGAGGTATATTTTTCTGCCATTTTGCGTCGCGTGCTTTCTTGCATTTATAGCTGATATTCCAGTGACTTTAAAAATGTTTGATATAACATATAATTTGTCTAAAACAGTGTACGTTTAAGGCATTGCCATATTATTAAAATTAGATTTTCGCTATGCCATCGAATTGTGTTTTTGAATTCGATCGGCCCAATCCGGTGTACTATAGCGGCGAGACAATCAATGGCCGCATTAATTTAACAACAACGAGCAACAAGTCCGTTAATGGTAATGTTAAAAATATTTTTGTATATAATAACTACAACATTAACATAATGAAATATGTAGGCTTTAAAAAATAATATTAAATTTAAAAAGTACTTAAAATTACATATTATTTCCGCACTTCATGTGCTTCTATTCACATTTATTTATTCATATTGTAAGTTTGAGTATGTCCTAATATTATTAATATGAAGACTTTATTAGTAATTTCGAAAAGTATGCAAGCAACGGGAAGAAATTGTATTTCAAATTGATTTTTATATAAAGCTCAAATGATTATTTGGGATGTGTTCCGCTGTTTTGTCAGAACTCGAGCTCTATAGATTATTATTATGATTCATTTGTTTTTGCAAGCAAATCTAATTATGATAATGCCCAGCAAAACAAAAAAACAATTACAAGAGTGAACAAAAATTTGTATCCATATAGTTGATTAGAAACGAGTTTCAAACGATTCAGCATTATGGCACGCTGTTGACAGTGTGCTCTAATTTAAAAATAAATAAAACCTTGAAATAGTTCGAGTATAATTTATTTATTTCATATATGATAATTAGCTATTATGTATAAGAAAGACATAATTATATTAAGAACTTCCTATTAATTTTTATAATAATGAATAACATATGTGTATGTTGCAATTTGAATAAAAGTTTCCAATGTCTAGCAGATGAATACCACTGTGCGAGTCGTGTAAACAAAGTTCAGCCGGCGAATGACGGCACAAAGCGTGAATTGAAAAAAGACAAAGCTCAGCAAATTCATACTCAGCTCAGTCATGTTTCACGAGTTGCATTTTCACTTTTATCTCTGCAGCCGTTTACATATTGTTCGAGGGCGCGGCGAAGGTGCGTTGGGAGGAGCATCGCTCGCGAACCGTCAACGGTAGATCGGAATCCTATACAGAATATTTTCGTGGCAATGAACAATATTTATACACACGGACAGACGTCATTGGCGAGAGCGAACTACCGGCAGGCATGCACACCTATACATTTTGTATACCGCTTCCACTGGAATGTCCGACATCCTGCGTGGAGAAGTATGGCAAGATCGCATACGAGTTGTCCCTCGTAGTAGATCGTTCGTGGCGTTTCAACAATGAATTCAAGCAGCCACTGACCGTGCTGCAGACCTACAACCTCAACATGTATCCCGAGATGCTAGTGGGTACCTTAACTCTTTATTTAAGCAATTAATATACTATATAATTTTCAATATATAATCATTCCAGGTACCGCTCAAGAGTGAGGACATCAAGTACTTTTGCTGCTGGCCCTGTTCCTCGGGCCCCGTCATCTCAACTCTGACTATACCCTTTGGCGGCTATGCGCCGGGTCAGCGCATACACTATGTCCTGCATATAGATAATCAGTCGCACGGTTACGATTTGGAAGGCATCAAAATATCCTTGATACAGATTTACGAGTTTAGAGCTAGCACGCCCTCTTATAAATCTCGCACGCATAAAAATACTCTCTGCTCGGAGTACCAGGCGGAGCATGTGCGTCGTTTGTCCAAGCGCTTGATTAATGCCAGCCTCGTGATACCACCTGTGCCGCCTTCATCCCGGAATCAACGCATCATCAACGTATCCTATCAAATCCAGATGGCCATTAAAACAGGAGGTTGTCACACGGACTCGGAAATCGAGATGCCCATCATAGTTGGCACCATTCCACTGGCTCAGAGTGCCGAAAACCCCAACAATGTCGCCACTTGGATACCTCAGACTCCAGATACGCCCACAGGTGCTGCTGCCGATCTGCCACCGAGCTATGACACCTGCAGTAAGTGGTTGCCGTCGAATATAGCTTCAACTTCTAATAAACCCACCTCCAATTCCTTCTCAGAGCCTCCCTCGTTCGAGCAGGCCACGAACATTGGAGACAAGTTTGTGGATACAGATGTGAATGAGCATAATCGCACCGATGACTTTATACCTCGCTACCCCATGTACACCGACTTCGCAATGCCCTCGGCTCCGCCTATGGATGCATCGCAAGTGCCCAGTGCGCCTGCACGAGAATAAATTAACATAAAACTCTTTTGATATAAGAATAACAAAAATACTCCTTACCTACAAATATTTGGATATTATGCAACTATTTTCTACGTTCTGCATTTACCAGTGTTTACTCAAAGCTTCTGACTTATTGCGAATGTAATTTATATATATTTTATACCAATAAAATAACTATTATTTTAATTAAGCTAAGAATCTTGTAGCATGCTGATAGTGAAAGCGTCGATCTCAGAAACATTTCAAATTTTCTCATCAACGTTTTGGAACACAAAGGAGTTCAGCCATCAGTTATGAATAGTTTGTGTAGAAGCATTTAATGCCCGAGTCACTTCACCTGCTCCACTCATCAAAGAGCGCAACGAAGATGGTTTCTGGTCAACAACTTTGGTCTACACAGTGAATGTATCCAACACCAAATAGCGCAGGTTCTCGTAGCGATCAATCAATGAATTCCAAGCTATTCCATAATTCGGGCAAAGTTAAGGTGGATGAGAGTTGTAGCGTCTTCTTCAGGTGATCTAAGATTGTCAACTTCATTAAATGGTTTAATATGAATATTGGGCAAATGCCAGTTGCTTGTAGGTAACCCTGCGGCTGTCTTTGAACAATGTTGGTTCAAAAAAATTATAAATTTCACAAAAATATATATCGATTCCGTTGATTTTTAGTATATATTGATGATACATGTACCCAATTGATGCTTGATTCGGACGCAGAGCGGGTAGCAGCGCAATTATGAAATAAATAATAAAATACAGTTACATTTAATAAATAAAAGACTAAATTTAATGTTTGTATATATAGTACAGATCTAGAGAACTTTTTCTGCTTCGGCATGTTCCATTTCAAAGTAGAGATAACGTGGTCTAAAATCGAGCTGTTCCCCAGACATCGCGTGCTTATCCTTGTTCAGATTGGTGGCAATCATGAAGTCGGCTTCGCGGAAATGGGAAGCTAATAAATATATATAGTAAATATATATACATTATATCAGTCGGGACTTACCCAGCGAGCTCATGGAGGCGGATAGATTAGGCGCAGCTGGGATAAAGCTGTTTGCTTCCGGGGCGCGACTCGGCGCACTGGAGATGACCACTGGCTCCTGCGTTGCGCTTGGTGTCTTATATATAATGATTGGCATTCGTGCCGAAATAAAACGTTGCGGCTTTTTAGTCTGAACCAGAACCTCCAGTTCGTAGCCGAGCTGCAGACAGGCGCACACGTTAGCTCCCAGCGTAGGCGACGCCTGTGGCACTTGCAACGTGTGCAGATGCTGAAAGTTGAGCAGCTCGTTGCGCGGACACGTGACTAACTGATAGCTGCTGCTGACCAGTTGGCGGCGATCCACTTGCTGCGCTGTGCGCTTGGGCTTATCCAGCTGGTTACCCACATACGTAGTTACCTGATTCAGCTTGTAGACGATCTCCTGCAGAGGTAGCTCCTGCTCGTTGTGCAGCCGTACGTGCACTGAGATGCCCATGCCCGGCTCGTAGCTCGAGCGAGGTATATCAAGCTGCAGCTGCAACGCACGGTGCCAGAACTTCAACGTCGACTTCTGTTCAACGGCGCTCATCTCACTAGGTTGCTCGCCCAGCTGTTGCTGCTGCTGCAACTGTTGACTCGATGTACAACTCAGCACCTGCAGCTGTCGTACAAAGCTCGGCTCCGTTGGCTGCTCCGCACTACGCTGCACATGCAGCTGCAGCATGTAGCGTATGTGGCCATGTAAGCCCTCGAAGCTGCTGGGGCAGTTCGCTGGCAACTGGACACTGAAGTCGTATCGGTAGGCGCCAGCAGCCATTAGCTGCGGCAGCGCCGCCTCCGAGCCCACAAAGTAATCCACCTTGGCAAAGTAGTCGACACGCTGGGCATAGCTAACAGACGTAACGACTTCTGGCTGACGACCCGTCTTATCCTTCTTTGATTTCTTTGGCGTATCCCACGACGTTGACGCGTAGCCATTCGACTCCAAGGAAATCACTGAAAATTATTATGGAAAAACTTTTATAAGTAAGTCACAATTTTGTATATCCCCTGTGGACATAATGTGTGATGGAACTAATCGGAGCTCTACCCTGAATATTTCATGATACAAAACTATGAAAATTATTATCGATTTTATCGATTTGTTACGCGAGTCTTAACAGCTAATCAAGCATGACGAAAATGCAAGAGTGCTAACACCTAATATCAGATCTCTAACTTTAATAAACCAACAGCGAGATATATACTATATTTAATTACTATGCTTGTTTAGACTTTCAAAGGGAGGGTCAAAAGTATATCATTCTGATTCTAACCAAAATGTTGTGTGTGTGACTTCGAAATATGCAGGAGACAATATACATTTCTACACCTTGTGATCGAGTATACAAACAAAATATTTCAGACTTATCTCTCATTAGCACTTTATCAGGGTCTGCTATACCTGATTAAATATATATTAACATGTCCAAGCTTACGCCATAAATAGGAATTTTGCTATACATTAGAGTGTGGTATGTATATTTAAATATACATTCGGAGTTGGTGATTTTCAGCTTCCCTAATAAGCCAATATTCCTGGCTTAAATTCACGAATTACATTATGCATTTCCTTATCTTTTGATTGCTTGGTTTCGATTTGATTGGATCAATGAATGATTCATGCCTCGAGCGCTGCCTTATCGAAAGATTTTTCCGTGACTCACCTTTGATTAGGGCACGCTCCGTTAGAGTTAAGTAAATGTGTCCATTGACCGTTTCGCCGGCATAGTAGACCCCACTGGGTCTTTCCAATTGGATGTCACAGATTTGGCTCATTATGAAACTCTGTACCGTTCGGCTGGCGCGTTCTGTCTGCCGTATTGTTGACAAACGCTGGCCTATTAAACAGGCCTTATCGGTATCATGCATGTCGACTGGTCTGTTATTTAGTGTATTTATCTAATCGGCATTCTCCCTCGCCCTGCTGCGGGTGCCAGCGCCGAGCACTTACTTGTCGTAAACAATTGGCAAATTTAATTAAATAATTGTCATAGTTGCTAAGCGTTGCATATGTTTAGGCGAATCGAAAAGATCTCATAAATTATATATGTATATATATAAATATATATATATTTATTAGATTAATTATATATATATATATATATATATATATATATATATATATATATATATATATATATATATATATATATATATATATATATATATATATATATATACTTAAAGTTAACTCAATTTCATATTGATAAAAAATCGATCCATTCTTTCAATATATTTAATACATTAATTAATAATTATTATTATTATTAACAAAAAAATGCAACTATCTTTTAAGTGTTTGCAATGTTTTGGCAGGTCTATGTTGAGTCCCAAATGATTAGGCTCTAGATACAAAATATTTACTTTAGTTTCCCCTGTTTATATCTAAGCTTATTTTGTTATTCTTGATTTCAATTATGTGAACAAATATTAATTTTGAAATATAAAACTATACTTAAGACCTACTAAACTGGGTAGAATATATCAAATGGTCCTTAAGCCTTGATTATTACACCTAATAACTCTTTGTTTCCCTAAGGAACGTATTTTGTGTTCGAAAGAAAGTATTTTTATTAGTTTCTGTTTAGGTAAAGTTCCTGAAAGGCAGCAAGGCACTAACCTGTATATCTTTCATCAATCCAAAAAAGAATAAAAAATAACTTCATATTAAGAACTTCATTATGCTCAACAAAAAGCAACTATCAGCTCAACTCAAAGCTGTGAACTTCTTAAGAGGCCGCCTTTTATAGTATCAGTATTCATGTCACATGGAATTTTCATCATTATTAATAATAATATTATTATTATAACTATTATTATAATTGTTATTATTATTATTATTAGTATTATTATTGATATTTGTATTATCATTATTATTAGTATTATTTTTCTCGCTTTTAATAAAATTAATGAATTAAAAAAAACTCAGATTTTTAGAACTTTTCATTGTATACGTATTTATTGTCCAATTATGAACGCACAAGTCTTAGTTTAAAAATATTAGGTATAGCTACACATAGATTTAGATATATAGCAATGGAATAATATGCAATAAACAACTTTCTGGCACAAAATAAGTTCGGTTTGATTAATTTTGAATTTCGGATGGCAGTAAAGTATAGTATATATCCCACATATATATCTTTGTATATATAAATGTATACGCATATCTGAGCTATGAGGGCTTCCAATAAGACGGATTATGATACATTCGAAAATATAATTAAGTTACTTAACTCTATACTCTTATGCCTAGTACAATCTTACGTATTATACCACCTTGGATTTTAAGACACTTGCATTTAAAATTGATGCTCTGCCGTAGCATTCAGCTGCTGCTCGCGCTCCTGTTGCTCTATTTCGCACTGCTCAGACAAAGGACCGCACAGCGAGCCGAAGGTATCGAGGCTGCGACCCGTGTGATCCGTATCCAGCGAGCCATAGGAGCGATAGTGATGCATGTCTAGGCCAGAGTCCTCCAGGACCAGATCATGCGCAGGCGCCGTACCCAACAATGTGCTAAAGCCCGGAAATTTAGGCAGGTGAATGCGCGGCTGACTCTCCAGCGTCTGCTGGCTGCCAGCGAGTGTAGCAAAGCTAAAGGAAGGCGGCACTGCCGCGAGACAGAGAGTTACAGAGTAAATGAGCGAAATGGAAAGATGTGGCGGATTCACTCACGGCAACTGTCATATGAGGGCGGCTCATCGTCCTCCAGCGTCTGATGAATCTCTTCGGCTGCTGCCTCTTGGGGCGTCTCCTCCTCTACCGTTGCGGGTCGTGGCTGCACCCGCTCGATCAGACGCTGTCGCTCCGGCGTGGGCGTGCGCCGAGCCGGCTGCCGGGTGCAGGCCATGGCATGCAGATGCTGTAGTGGCGTCGTGCCCACCACAATGGGCACGGAGAGATCCGTGTCGTAGTGAAAGTAGCCGGTCTTCAGCTTCACCTGCAGCGTGTAGTGCAGAAACACAATGTAGTTGGGATTCAGCGTGGAGCGTGGCGTGTCCATGGGTACGCAAATGCTCGACTCGTACATTCGCTTGGAGAGCCGTAGAGTGCGATCCGTTATGATCTCCTTGCAAAGTGTCTTCGTATAGAAATTGCGTTTGACGGGCTTGCGCGAGAGGAACACAAAGTGCTGCTTTATGGACACCTCTAAGGCAATAATGTCGTAGTGCGGCGATTGGTTGTCGATCTCCACGGTGAAAGGCACCTCCTGCAGCGGTGTAAAGCCGGAGGCGGGTAGCGCCAGGCTGGAGCTAATAGGCCCAGAAACACATGGCCAATGGCAGAGGTATTTGATGTTCTCATCCTTGACAGGCAGCTGCAGACGGATATCATTAGAGGTTACTGAATGAACATTGAATGTTTCAATATTCAATCAATGAATAATCTCTTATATGTAAGATCTTTGATGTAACACTAAATTGAATATATTAAAAATCAGAGCTCTGTATTCTATGGATTTGTTGGATAAGTCTCGAAGTTTTACATAATTCTAGCTCGATCAAATCATTATTTAAATCTTGCTCTTTTTTTTTTTTGGAAGATTAGATCTAAATCTATTGATCCGATTTATATTTTGTGTCTTTCAATTTCCTGGCTATCTCAATACGGCCAAAAAGTTTCACTCTATACTTTTAGCTTTCATCTGAATTACTTTTTACGCAGCTGCGTTCTATAATATTTAAGAATTTCATATATAATTCATATGGACAGCAGTTTTATATTTACACACAGCTAATAGTATACCACTATTAATCTCTATAAAACTTTTTACTCGATTATATATTTCCTTTAATTATTTTCTCACTGAATGCCCACCAATGAAATGTGCATAATTTTTTCGTGCCACGTCACTTCACGTCAGATTAAAGGGAAAAACGTACCGCAAATTCCGAGTTGTAGTTAAGATCCAATGTTTGGACTACCATTATGGGCTTGCGGAAGATCTCATCGAAGCCCCACGGCTTGTCAATGGTCAGCGATATATTATACGCTATATAGCCATACGGACCCTTGCAGCTGCTTGGGCAGTCGGGTGGTATACGCAATGTCAACACATAAACATGCACCCCGGCACGGAATAGCGAGTTGTCGAAGACATTGGTGCGTGTGTGTAGATACTGCTGGTGGCCCGAATAGTTCGACGTCTCACTCTTGCCGCTCATGGACCATTGCACCTTGGCCTCGCCTTCCAAAGTAACATAGACGGCTGCAAGGATGGGAATTGAGAGCTTGTTTTGGCCAATTGGTATTGAAAGTGAGGACAACACGCACCATTCACGCGCTTCACCTTATCCGTGCGTAGGAGAATGCGCCCGCTGATGTATTCGCCGCTGTTGTAGACGGGATTCAGGCGATCAAGCTGAAAAACACAGGTGGTGGGCATGGCTAACAAATGCCAGGATGCACTTCACATTACACGGCCAACAAACAAGGGACAAAGCGACAGGAATAATAAAAACACAACCGAACTTTGGCACAGCCAGACGCGCACTGAGCTGCGCCTTTGTTGTGCGTCTGTGTTGCCCTCTCATTCGCTCGCAGCATCCTTGTGCCAAAGGGAAAGCTGGAATGGGGGCGCGAATCAATAAGTTGGCGCCATGCGTCTGTGTAACCGTCTACTGTCTGCTTCTGGTCAAATAAATCAAAGCAAAAATGCGTTACCAAATGGAGCAACGCTTTGTTGCTTGCGTCCCTTTCAGTTTCTTTGTTTGTGCGGCGCCCAAAACAAAAACAAAACAAAAACTAAGGCGACATCAACTGCGCCCCAATGGCGAGGTCAGCTTCATTCTGATTCTCATATTTCTCAATTCTCAACTCGCAGCTTGTACACATTTTGGCGGCAATAGACGCAGGCTCGATTTAAATGAGCTTCACACCATTTAGCTAGCCAACATTGCTGCCACAAAACGTGGCAACAACGTTTTACAGCCTCAGCGAGCACTGCTATAGCTCCTCTGATAGCCCACTTGCTTTACTCAATTTACTGTAGATAATTGTGGCAATGAGCTCGCCTTGACCCGTTCCTACAATATGGCTTCACGTATTTGATTAGGGCCCTACAGCAAGCACAACAGATAGAATGGGGCTACGCTTATTTATGGACGCATAAAAATCAATGGCAAATCAATTATTGCTCTATAAAAAAGCAGAAAGTTAATCCCAAAGTTTAACTGTTGTTAAAGTTATTAGATATTATTTTAACTGTTATTTATTAAGTATTGTCATCATCATCAAAATTATTGTCATTAATATCACCATTATCAATCTCAATATTATTACTATAATTTTCAATATATTTATCATTATCATTGATGGAATGGATGATCGGACTTCCAGTAGCCAATCCTCTCCCTGCCTCCACGATAGGCTCCATTGCAGGGTGAACTATATGATATTCAGTAGAACATAAATCTGTAGTGTGACATCTTCAAAAGTGAACTGCACATCCGAGCCAAGTTAACAGCTGTGAGTATCCTGAATGTCGATATACGCTGCGGCCTATAAGTGCTGCCTAAAAGTTAGTGCACCAAACAGGCTACAGCAAGTTGCAGGTTTTGTGATTCTATAAAATCAGTTTACAAAGATGCAAGCTGAAGTCTGGCAACATACAAAAACAGACTGGAATTGAAAATTGCACAGGACCAGGCCCAAAGCATTAAAAAATATCCTAAGGCAAGTGCAGCAGAAGGAATTCCAGCTTATCACTCAACAAACAGTAAAAAGCAAAGCCGACGATTCAGCAACATGACAGTAGTCAGCTGGTCCCTCCCACGCAGCAACGACATAAATATTTTTAAAATTAAATAGATGCAATAGAAGATTTGCTGATTTGATAAAAGATTGGAGGACTCCACTATCAGTGCTCCTGACTATATTGCAAACACTTTTCAGATTAACTGTCGGCGAAACTTCTTAGCGTCCCCGTATATTTGGGATAAAAGCAAATTGGAGCCGGAAACAAAAGCGACTATTAGCAAGGAAACGGTCGAAAGAAAGTGAAATGCTTGAAATAAGCGGAGTAGATACACATGAGTCGATCTTAGGAACAGGCCTCTGAAATATGATAGGGCTGCAAATGCCAGAAGATAGCTTATTGGATATGCATTTGACATCGCGGTCATCAGTGCCGCCGCAACGAAAACTTACACATGGTCCACGCGTAGATTAGCTCCCAGGGCTTTGAGCTTGATACCCAAATAACAGATACTTCAGATAATACGAGATGTAAAGGCGAGTAATCTGAGATATGGATACAAAGCACAATAAGGGTAAGGACAAATTAGGCAGAAGCTAATACTATCGGTACAAAAGGCAGCCTTAATGAAAGATTATGGCCTCCTGAACACCAAAATGATCATAAATGTTGTACGGGAGATGAAGAGCAGTGGCTAAATAAAAAGTGGCTAAAAGAAATAAAAAAAATAAAGAGTCATTGTTTTTTTCGAAGCTGCATTTAGTGGAAAACCTTTCTTTTATTTCTAAAGCTGGATAGCAGAAAGGACAGATATGGCAAATTATCGATTAAGTTAAAGCAGACCCCAATGCAGCGAATGTGCAACAGCAAAAATGCTTAAAAATCAGTCTGTAACTGTGATAAGGTGGGACATGGACACAGAAACGCAGAAACGCAGATGACAGATAACAGTGATCAGTTACACCATATAGAAGGGATTTACTTTCAAGGCTTATGCGGTATTACGCCTGGTTCCGAACTGCTAGGCAGAAGAAAGAGGAATGAGGATCTGGTTAATGCTTTTTTTACTATTTTTATGATTAGCATTATTTTAATATCAATATTAATTATAAGTTTAATTTGATTAATTTAACTCTTTAAAATAGTACAAAAAAAAAAAATATATATATATGATTATCATAAATTTTATTTAAAGTTTGTATAATTGCAACTTTTTAGGGCTTTATATATACGAACTTGACTGTTAATGAAATTTAATCAGTGAAGTATTATTTGCTTATGCGAATACTTATCAAGCGTTGATAAATTCTTTGCAAATATGCAGATATTCTATAACTTGGCCCAAAATGTGTATATATAAGCGATATAAATAAATTTCAATCCAGGCTAGATAGTATATTATCAGGAAAACTATTCACGATGATTTCGCTTGAACTGATATATTTAAAGAGCTGCACGTATTGATTTCAATTAATTGAATACTTGCAGCTCACAACACCTTTGTTAATTAGCAGGTAACAGATTTATACAGAAATAGCGCAAAGCTAAACGCACGTACGATCGTCTCTTCTGGCGTCTCAACAATTTAAGCTGCTCGCCGTGCCTGGTAATGCTCGATACATAGAGTTCTTTGGAACAGCTGTGTGGCGGCAGCTGTTGATTGATTGATGAAAACGAATCATTTTCACACAAAGCTGAAAAAAATGAAAACGATAAATCTTTAGTATGTCAATGTCGATGACTAAAAACCTATATAAATGAGTAATAGATCTATATGCTATATCCATTTATATAACATCTGATTTTGAGCAACTTTCTTATGGAATAGTCAACGAACATTATAGATTTAGTACATATTTATGAGGATAATAGCATAATTGATTGGGTGAAAATGTACTACGTAAAGAAATACATAAAGTTAAATTAATATAGAATAATGGCTTTTATTTAAACATTATTTAAAATGGTGCATATTAAGTATGCATATTAAGTATTAAGACAGCTAGACTAGATTATACCCAAAAGAGCTGCGCTTTGACTATAGATACTAATAATGAAATATATGTGTATGTATTTGCCAAAGACATGCAAACCAAAGACACAAGACACAAGTCTCTAGTATTTTAAATAAGTTTGTGAATTTGAGAGAAAGGGAGATATATATATATAAAATCCAGAATATAAAACATCTCTGTTTTCATCACAGAAGCATACACTGTAAGTCTGTAAAGTCTGTAACAATTACGGTACTCAAACTATGCTTAAGAAACAAAGCAGAATTATCGATTCTTATCGATTTTTACTGAATGTAGTATTCACGAGAATTTTAATTTAAAATTTGTATTCTCTAGCTTTGTGACCTACGAGATCGTTGCGTTCATACGGACCGAAAGACGGACGGTCAGATAGACACACATGGTTATATCGATTCAACTCATCGTCCTTATCACTAATAAATATACACTATTTGCTGTGCAACGCCTTTTTCTGTCTATTACATACATTTTCACAAAACCAATATACCCTGAATTGCCATTTTCAATGGGCGTAGGGTATAAAATAAGCCAAGACTCTGAAACAGAGTATAAGACTTGTGTAAACATCGCTTAACCATGCGTCAAAGTCTGTCAAACACTCACCCAAATTGACGAAACCGAGCGTAGGACCGTTTGTTAGACTCGCTATGACGTCAACAGGTGGCGCCACTGTGCCCACCCACAAAGGCAAACGCAATGGCTGACTGCAGCTGGTGCTGGCCGCCTCCACAAAATAGGTTATCTCGATGGGCTCGCCTGGCAGCTTAGTCATAATTGGCGCAGTTAGCGGCAGATGGAGGACACCAGTCCTATCTGAGTTCTCGTCGAGGACACGACGCACACGCTTCTCTTTAAGTGCGGGTTCTATGCTGCGATAGGTAATCGATTGGCAGAGGCGGGTGTGGCAAGTGGCATGTGGCTCTGTGGTATGCAACTGGTAGCTGACCCGTTGGCCAGGTGCGTAGATGCTGCGTGGCAAACACAGCTCCAAGCTGCCACTAGAGCTGGTGGCAGGTTGCAAATCGAGTAGCTCAATGCGTTGCTGAACACACAAACTGCGCTCAAAATGCTTGTCATGTTTGCCACGACGTTGCAAGAGCACTTGCAACGTGTAGCTAGTGGAGCCTAGGGGCAAGCGGCATTTGCCAGGCAAGTCGCAAGGCAGCTCGAAGCCAAAGTTGCAGCGCTTCTTGCCACCCGAAGGCAGGTTCAGTGCATGCGTCAGCTGCTGCGCCTGCTCCCAGTGCAGCTTGTTGCATGCATAGCTAATGTAGCCGGGCTGCATGGTCGCTTCGCTGTCATTATGCTCGACGTGGTGCAAGCAGCCGTCTACCTCTTGCCAGCAAACTGTGCTGCGACATCTTAAGCTGATGCTGAGCGCTGTTCAAGTTGAGAGCAACGTTATCGAGTCTTATCAGAGGCATGTAAACATAGTAAAAACATTTGCCAATTGAACTCACCTTCCAGATGCAGCTGCTTCTTGCCAGCGATCAGAGTTACGAAACCCGAAACTTGTTCGCCAGTGTAATATACCGCTGAAACACGCGACAAATGAAATTCACAATTTATGGGCATTATCCAAATTACAGGGTTTTTAGAATAAGCAAAAACTTAGCTCATTTGCGGCACGCGATAAAATTGAAGTGCGAGCTGCTCAGCAGACGATGCGCGAGTGACAACGACAACGACAATCGACACACGACAACGACAACGACAACGACAACAACTTTGGCAACTTTTTTTTTTTCAATTGTTTATGAAAATATAAAAAGCTAAAGATAAAATTAAATTTACGATAGCGCCAAGTCCCTCCACGCTATTATATAAAAGAATATTATTTTTATTGGAGATTAGCCGTGGTTTCTGTCTTAGATTTTTCACAACCTGTTGACAAGCCAACCTGAATGCGTTTAAACAAACAGGTTTAAATAGCTTGTGCACCTGTTTTTCACGATGCCAGTAAAAGTAATTTTTTTTGACAACTTACTGAAGGAAAAATAAAAAGTCTTCAACTTGAAGCTGCTCTCATTTGATAATAGCTCAATTTAAAAAAAAATTTAATTGAACGTTCTCTCACACAAGGGTTAAAGTTGAAGTTTTAGCTGAGTTTCACAGACTAAGTGAAACTTTTTCACAACTTCGATTAACTATCTAGCATTAGGGACCTTTTTTATAATAATATTTATATATTTAATATATATATATATATATAATAGGTATTAAATAGTTAGTAGCTTTGTAAAAGAATACATTTTAAAAGATAATAAATAATAATAAAATATAATTTAAAAACCTATGGGAACCTATTAAATTTTCTGAAAGACATTGTTTGCAAATGCTTACGCTCACTCACACATCAAATTTAATGAGTTAAGTTTCTCTAATTTCTGTGTTCGAATAGACAGTGAGAGCTGTGTATTGTTATACCTCAGCCACTGTTGAAATATACTGAAAATTAACTTATATTTGTAAGCACTAGAGCTGATTAGCACATCTATCTGCTTTATATATTTCCTGTCATGTGATTGACATGAAATTAGCCTGATTTTAATTAATAGATAAACAAATATATATAATAGACTAAATATTATACTGGAATATAAATAATTTATTATAAGTTCTAACTTAATTAAGTTCTAACTTAAGGTATAAAAAGACATTTGGAATTAAAATAAAATTTGAATACCCACAAATAAAACTTTATTGCCGCCTTAGCAATGCTCGTTTTATTTACATAATGATAATGACAATGAGATTTGTTTATACTTGAAAGCAAGTACCTCACTTACCCAATCAACGGTTTGCTCCAGAATCCAGTCTGAATAGTTCATTGAGCTCACTTGAAACGAGCTGAACAAAAAAAACACATAAATTTGGATATACATATAATATATATATTTATATATATCGCTCCATTTTGGTTGAAATTTGAATTAATTGAAGACAGAATATTGCTTAAGCTTAGTTACTGGTTAGACTGGTTACAAATCAGGGGAAGTATACACGAGTTCATAAACATATAATAGTTTTTCGAATTTACCGTAAAGATAACTAAATTTAGATACATTATACTATGTACGATGCTGATGTGCTAGGTAGATAAATATCAGACAAATATATATTGAGAAATACGTTTAATTAGGACTTGGGAGTTGGACATAAAATCAATTTGAAATTTAAATATAGTTTAATACTTGGCTAATTTTAGTGTAAATTTCTTTAATAGACATTATAAACATTGAAAATGTTAAGTTTGTTGTTGTTGTTGTTTTGGTAAAATTGTGCAAATTGTTTATATATTTCGCTTAATCCTAAATGTTTTGACTAAGTACGGTTTAACTACGTTAATTACTTTATAGGGTAAGTATCATCGTATATCATAAATAGTAAGGATTCCTTTTAAAAATCAAATTAACAATTGATTTACATTCATTAGAACTAGGGTCTGCCAATCAAAGTAATATAATAAATATGGAAAAATAAAAATAGTTTCATTTCATTGCTTAATTGAATGTTAATTAGATTTTGATTAATTTATGCGCTCCACATGAATGTTTTTTTATGTAACCGGTTTGCAAAATAATTATCTATTGTGAGATTCATTAGACTGCTAAAATATTTTATCCAGATCAGACTTAAAAACTATATATGCGCCAAGAAATTCTGCATTTTCTTTTTAGACTAATTCGACTTTGAGATTTTGATTAAATATGTTTTTGTTGTTTTTGCTGTTTTGCTGTGGCTTCACTTTTTCTCGCAGTTCAATAGATCCGCTGTTCCTTGGGCAGGCGTTCCATTCTCATCCGTTTCCTGTTGCGCTGCGTATCGATTTTGCGTATTCGAGGGTTCACTGTAGAGCGTCTCTGTTGTTCAAATGAAGCATGTATATGGGGCACGGGGTTTGGGGGAAGCGGTAACAAAAGAATAAATTTACAAATTGAGTATATCTGTGAGAGCCTTGGGCTTGGCTTAAAACTAGAAGAAATTTGTTTGGATTTCCAGAATAAAAATGCAAAACTAATTAATTAATGTGAATAAACACTTATTGCGTATCGAAAAATATTATTTAAATTATATCATCAACTTAGTTGCTAAGCACAAATTTAATTATTTGCTAATTTCAATATCATTTTTATATCATATATATTTGGTTTATCAATTCAAAAAGTTGTTAATGAATAAAATCAAACAGAGCATACATACTTATTATCGATATATGAATAGATTTTGTTATGGAATATAGATCATAAATGTAAATATTTATATATTTATATATACGACGTGCATTTAGTTAAAGGAATAAAATGTTATTCGATATGATCTGCAAGGCATTGGGGCTTGAAGCTCAGGACAGATGTGAGAAGCGGAACGAATCAGAAAAGTCTTCAAAACACTTAGGAATAGATAGAGTAGATAATACACATAATTTTAGAATATACTTAGCTATATGATGTGTATAATAAGTTCAAAAAGTAAATTCTTATTTGTCAAGCAGACAACTAGACGTATACTTCATATTACGTACATCTTGATAAATCAAGATTTTTCAATCGGACTTAGTTGAGGCATCTTTGCTTTTACCCATCGCCTTGCAGCTCTTGAGATTATAGAAAAATTGTTCTAACTACTTTGAAAATGGAATGGAATAAAAGAAATAGATTTGAATAAAATGCCACTCAGCCATTCAATTTGTGTAGCTTTGCTTTCGATTTTCGTTTTTAACAGTTCTTTTTATGCATTTTTTTTTGTTTATAACAATTTAGGTTTATGTGTCGGATTCAGTGGAATCATCACTACCGGGCGGTATGGTCGGTGTCTCGTAATCGTAATAGACCGGGTAACGCGGTTTAAAGGGCTCACGCTCACTTGTTACGTCGCCCTGAGCGGACAAAATGCTGCTCATGCTAACATTTGTCAGGAATTCGATATCATCGCTAAACTTTTCGCTCAGAGCCATGGCATCTTCATACGAGGGCGGCACTGTAAAATTGTATGAAATATAAATAAGGAATGGTTAAAATTTGCAAGATATAATAAATTATTTGTTGAATTAATTTTAGTATTTATATATCTATGCTTTTTATAAAAAAATTAAGTGTTTTGTTTGTACCCTCGTTAGCTTTGCTTTTGCTGTTCTTTGCTCCGACGCTATGGCAAAAGATTATACCTTAAAAATATTTATAGATTGATCTTTAGTATATAAAATTTTTTTTTCATCAAGTTTTAAACAAAGTCAACTCTTTACCCTAATCATTATTCTTTACACTATCATTAAGCTCATGTAGAATAATTTGGTTCTTCATTAGGTTCCTTTGTAATAAATCTTATAGGCCTTAGCAATAAATTTAAGTATTACAAGGATTTTTATAAGTTTTATAATTTCTGAAAACTTGTAAAGATCTCAGCTAGTCTGCAATGCTTGCCTTAATTATGAGTATCCTCACTTTTCATGATAATTAGCATAGGATATATATTTATATTTATTTAAATATAGGATATATAGGATATATAATATTTTGACTGCAACAACTTAATGCGCCAGCTTGAGGTTATTGATGAATAGTTAATATGAACAATTGTTTCATTGTTCATTAACAATGAAATCCTTTCAAATATCAAAATGTAGTAATCAAAATTTTCCTTTTATAACAATAAATATGTATATCACTGCTTAGCTATCCTAATAGTAGTATATATTTTGGAAAAATAATCACTAATTATGCTCAAGTTAATACAGAATTGAATCTTCAGCGGTTTACTAAATCATAATTTCTTATATAGAAATATAAATATCTAAAATATCTATATAGTTTAGCTTTTTTATTTTCTTACTCATGGGTATATAATCTGGGGGACTATCGCTATCGCTGGTCACTAATATCGCTGGCATGGCGGCCATTGGCCTCAGGTCGGCAGTCGTTGGCATTGATGAGGGACTCGATTGGGCCGGCAGTATTGCACCAGAGCGTTGCATGGCCTGTGTTGCCTGATTGTTGTTGTTGTTGCTGCTATTGTTGCTGCTATTTTGTAGGCTGCCGCGCTGCTGTGGTCGCTGCTGCCTTTGGTTCTGCTGCGTTGAGATTTGTAAATGTTGGCTAACTACTTGATGCTGCTGCTGCTGACGATTGAAGCGGAGCAGAGCATCGGGTCCATCCATGATGGGTATGCTGCCGATGGTCAGCGGAATTTTGAGTTTCAGTTTCCAATGGAACTCGGTTGGATTCACAATGATCTTAATTGAATAGTTAACGCTAATGGGGCAGGTCGGCTTCACCGATGTCGGTGGTATCGAAGGCAAATCCAAAAAGCCCCTATACACCTTTCTCGACCATCGCAACACGTTGCCGAACTGCTTTAAAGCTATCAGGTGTTTGTCATAGCGATACTCATGTTGCGGATCGTGCGACTCATAGCTAACCTCCTGCTTCAGTTTCACCTCGCACTCGGTTATATCAATCGACGACTCGTTATTGATGTACAGTACAAAATGAATCTTCTGGCCCGGTGCATAGCCACAGTAGGGTGTCGAGAACTTCACTGTGAGCGGCCCGGTTGGACAGCAAAAGCTCCAAAAGCGTTTGCGATCGAGTATCTCCAGAGGTACCTAAGAACATACTTCATACATCAATCTGCAAATATAGTTATGATTTCTACGTACTCTGTAGATGGCATCGGCGTTTAGGTCTAATGGTTGTATCACGGTAAATGGCAGCTTGAACACTTTCGGATAGCGACCCGATCGCTCGATCGTTGTTATGATCTCATAGTGTATTTGGCCATACTTGCCGTCAAAGGATGTGGGCAGATTATCGGGCAGTATGACATGAAACGTGTACGAATATTCGCCGGCCAGCCAATCGATGCACGAGTTGCCCGCACAGGAGCCAAGGACATACGATCTCGATGACAGATAAGATCGATAGGCACGGCACATGGCGCGTTCGCTGTCCCGCGGATATCCCTTTTTTATCCAGCGTATCTTGGCATAACCGCTGACGGTGACATGAATGCCTGTAAAAGTGAGAAACAGAAATAGCGGAAGTGAGATGGCAGATGAAGCAAATATAATAATAAAATACCTTTCAGGTTAGGAAGGCTAAGATGATATGAACTGATGCAAATAGAATATGAGTGCTATGACGTTAATTTCCTTAAAAAATAACGGAAAAGGCTAAACACTATTTGAAGGACACAATCCTTAGATGTTGTATAAGCAATGTTTTATATCTGAATGAAAGCAAAGAACTGTAAATTATATAGGATTCCTCTCAACATCTTCAGAACACCGAAAGCGAATATCTACATCACTTAAGAGACTTACTTTACATTTGTATATCTTTTTTAGTATTTGAAAGATTTTATATTCTGGTTAATTAAGTTTTTCTTTTCATTTCCACTTTTCGTCTTTTTCTCTCTTTCATTCTCCCTTGCTATTCAACCTTTCAGTAAACTAATCAAGTGAAATGTCAGACGAAAAACTTATTACCACAAAATTAAAATGCACACGGACAACTTTATCGTCATCATCTGCAATGACAACAACAACCACGATGACAACGACAACGAAAACGACAACAACGACAAATGAATTGCACTTACCACGCCTTTAACGAGTTCATGGATAAATAAAAAATGGCGGCATGCCAAAACAGACGCCAAACACAAACGGACAACAGCAACAAACACGACAGCGTAAGCGAGAGCAAGGCAGAGAGATGGACAGAGACAGAGAGAGAGCGAAAGAGTGCAAGGCAAACAACTAACTGTGCAGCGTGCAAATAACGGTAACGAGCTGGTCAACTCAGCGGTGACAGCAGCAACAACAACAACAATGTCATCAACAAGAGCTATAACAACAACTATTAATTGCATAGCATATTCAAAATGGCGACAATTGTTTAATGATAAGTTTTAATAAGAACAACACAGCGCGTGTCCTTCGACGTTTGAAATGTGCTTTCGGTGCAAATGTAATATGTGAGTAAAACAATATATTACTCATACGCCGCATGAGTCATGTGTGTGTGTGGCTGTTAGGTTAGGTTAGTGTAGGGTATTGACAAGCTGACATACCTTTAATGCGCTTGGTGGCATCGACGCTAAGATCAACAACACCAGATAGTTCCTGTCCGGCATAGTAGACACCTTGTGGATTATTATCAAATGATATAAGGCACTCAATGGGCATATATTGCTATATAGTTTGCGTGTGTGTGTGTGTTCCTATGTGTATGTGTGTGTTTGTGTTTTGTACTGTGCTAAAAGCAGGCCACAGTTGTAAAATATCACGTTCGTTTTTGGTTATGTTACAATTGAATTGAAAAATTGTTAAATATTTAGTTGCCTATCAAGCCATTTGCTTTGTTTCGTTTTTGTTTTTGCTGCTGCACTGCATTTTTTCACTTCTGCCCCGCCGCATACACACATGCAACCGATGTCTGTAACGCTTTTTTCACTACTAACAACAGCAACAACAACAATGGCAAAAAACGCTTTTACGAGCGACCTCAAAAGAAATTTTTTCCCGTAAAGCTTTCGTCTTAACCCACTTTATTGTTGCACAAAGTCGCAAGCCGTTTTTACGCACAATCACATCAAGCGCGTTACTATAAATAACTGTTATTTAAGCTTTTTCGTATTCAACTTATTTTTGTATTATTAATTTCTATTCATATGTGTTTGTGTTTGTGTCTGTGACTGTGCGTGTATGTGTGTGAAAGTGTATGCCCCGCTTTAGCCTTTCTCTATATATTCTCGCTTGCGCTCCGCACTCTATGCGCTTTGCTTTCGCACACGTCCAGCTGTCGCTCTTGTTGAATTTGTTCTGTGAGCTCGTTGTGTTCGCATTCGGAAGTCATGCAGCTGCCAGGACAAAAGCACCCATCCAGACTTGTCGCGAAACGCACAAAAACAACAAACAGAAGTATTAGCTCTCACTTGCTATCGCTCTCTGTTTCGCAAGTGCCTCACACACATGCGCTCTTTGTGTTTTTCTTTCTTCACAATTTCGCGGAGTTTTTAAAGTTTTAGTTTTTTGTTTGTATTTCAATACGATTAAATAAATAAATATATTTATATTTTATATTCGTTTTTATGTACTTTATTAACAATAATATTTAATAAATTGATGGCCTACTTTTAGGATTAATTCAACGAAGCAGTCACATTCACACAACTGTTGAACAACAGTGGCTTTTTATTGTTTTTAGTATTTTTTGGTATATTCTAAGTAATTATATTATTGACAGGCTGGCAACTCTACGTATTTCAGCAGCTGTTTTACTTATCGCTAGATTACGGCGAATAATAAACAAAGTACTTCAGTGTAATAAATAAAATTGACCTCTGACAAGTACGTTGTTGCTAATTTAAGTAAAACTAACGCCACTTAAATATTACACAACCCCTTCCAACCACAGTGAGACTTTTGCAAGTTTTGCGCACCATGAACCAAAAAGCTGCTGTCGGACAACTTTCAGGTGAGATTTGGATTGTGCCGACTACAATTTTGTAGAACTTTCTATTATTAAACATTTTTAGCGCTGCGCTTGAAATACCGTGAGCGTAAGGATGCGTTTCTGGAGGAGAACATAAAGGTTAAAGATCCATTTTATATATTCCGCGACTGGCTAAGCGACGCTCTCAATACCGAGGAGATCCTCGAACCAAATGCCGCAGCCTTGGCAACGGTAAATGCTGCGGGCAAACCCTCCAATCGCTTTGTCCTTGTAAAAGAGGCTACTGCTGAGGGTTTCACATTCTTCACCAACTATGGCAGTCGCAAAGCCGAGGAGATTGCCAGTAATGCCAATGTTGCCATTGCTATCTACTGGATGCCACTGCGTCGCAGCATCCGCATCGAAGGCATCGCCGAGAAGATCTCTAAGGAGGCATCGCTTAAATATTTCCACGAGCGTCCACGCGCCAGTCAAATCGGAGCCGCTGCTAGTCCGCAGAGCCAGCGCATACGCTCACGCAGCTATCTGGACGAGGTGGAAGCCGGAATCAAGGCCACACTGGGCGAGAATGGTGAGGTGCCACTACCCAATTGGGGTGGCTACCTAGTGCGTCCATCGCTCATCGAGTTCTGGCAGGGACAAACGGATCGCCTGCACGATCGCATATGCTTTCGACGTGGTGCCGGAGTCTTAGACGAGGTGGATGGAGAGTTAGTCCACAAGGGCGAGAATGAATGGGTCTACGAGCGATTGGCACCCTAAACAGAGAGAGAGAGATAGACAGCGAAAGAGAGAGACAGAGAACAGATGAGATTTATGTGCTGCGCAATTGTTATGTCTTCCAAAATGATTAATGAAGTTTAAAAGATAAAAATTTAAGAAAACTTAGTAAAATATCAGAGATCTAAGAGGAGATGCTTTAAGTGGATTATAAAGAAATGCAGAATAAAATATAGGTCGTTAAATATATGGATTCAAAACTAATTTATCTATTTTAGGTTGAGTAAATCATAAGTTATATATAATCTCGACACTATATAGACTTTTCCCATTTTAGAGGTAGCAATACAAAACTCACTTGATTAACTCAAGTCAAATGATATGAGTTGGCTTTAGCATCTGCTTAGCTTTCAAAATTGTATTTGAAATTAAAAAAAAAAAAAGTTAAATCCCTTTGGGTACGGTGCACTTGTGATTATAACAGATGAAACTCAGACCGGCTATAAGGCAGAGGCTCCGGGGTGTGGCAGCTGCGCGGCATTTGCTGTCGCCGCGCAGCCGTGGACAATGTGCGATGCGTAATGTAGCCAAAGACGATCCCTCACCAAAGTCGGACGGCTGGCACAACAAGATTGCCATACGTGAGCCGTATCTCATACTGCATCATTGGCTGTCGCATGCACTAGAAATGGAGCCGCAGAGAAATGCGCGAGTGGCTTGTTTGGCCACGGTGGATGAGGCTGGGCAGCCGGTCACGCGAATGACCAGCGTCGAGCAGATAAACGCCTCTGGACTAACATTCTATACGGCGCTGGGCAGTCGCCTGGCGGGCGAGATCCTTTCCAATCCACACGTCTCATTGCAGATGTATTGGCCTCATTTGGAGCGCAGCGTTCACATTGCCGGGACTGTGAGTCCGGTGTCCGCCTTGCAGGCGCAGTTGCAGTTCAGCCGCTATCCGCGAGAAATGCAACTTAGCATGCACGGCATACCAACTAGGAAACACAGTCTACTCGGCAAGATCAAGAAGTATCTATCTCTGATCATCAGCGATCATCGCCTTCCAAAAGTTCCTGTGCCTCCAAATTGGGGCGGCTTCCTTTTAACTCCCACTCTATATGAGTTTTGTCGCACCTGCATTAAGACGCCGGGAAGGCAGTGCATGCGTTTTCGACGCTGTCTCACGCTGCCGCGTGTAAGTCGAGGTAATTCTGGTACAGTACTCTCCAAACACTAATTGATTTTCATTGATTTAGGGCATGCGAAATGAAACTGTCAAAGCGGATCGTTACGATTGGGTCTTCGATAGCAGCAATAATTAGGAAAGTTGAGAATCTGTGTTAGTTGTAGTAAATAAATTCGAAATAAATTTCTATGTGCAAAAATTAAAAATTCAATATTTGATTTGAGGTTATATCTGAAATCGGGCATTGAAAATGGTGCCGCTACAAATGAAATACGAACAGGACGTAATTTAAAATTTAATAACTGCGAGCAGGTGGCAGAACACCTACTCGCACCCGTAAATATAGACGCACTCGGATAGAGACTTTATTGTGGAACTGCAGCCAAGCGCAAAGAGTAATGCCCCACGGGATGTGCAAGTCTCAAAACAACAACAATATCAACAGTGAGCATAGGCAAGTCGACAGCAAAGTAAATAACGAAAGCCCATGCAAAGCGCAACACCGGAAAAAAGAACAACAAGAGAAAAAAGCTTAGCCCATAACTGTCTGCCTAGCGGCTTGTGACTTTTTGTGTAGGCGAACCGCACCGTCCTTGCTTTGTTCGTTCCGTATCTCCCTCCTGTATAAGGCCTCTACTGTTTACTTTGTTGCCATTTACGCTTTACATTTTATTCGGCTTGCGTATTTTTGTTTTGCTCGCTTCATTTGCATGCCTGTAAGCTTTGCTTTTGGCGGCCGCTTTGTAAAGCTTCACACACGCTATGTGCGGCAAAGAGAGCAGGCCAGTGAGAGCGGATATTTAACTTGGGTTGGGGCCTGTGTGCTACTGTAAGAAGGTTACGGAAAAGGCAGAGAGCACAAAAACTTGTTGGATGAAGGCTATTGTGCTCTCATTGTGTAGAGTTGCCTATGTTATAAAATATTAAATTCCATATTGATTAGAAAATGGAGATAATAATATTTCTGGTGTTAAATAAAATTTTAATTATTAACTAAAAAATTATCACATGAAATTATATGTGTATAAAGTTTTTAAGGCAATTCAACTTTCAGGCTGCTTAAATAGTGAACAACTAAAGTACGCGCATTAATTGATTGTTTTGTGCAGTCATACAACTTGGCAACCCTCAAAGGATAACGGCGTGCGTTGCTCGTACTAGCAAGCATAAGTCTACGCCGCGTTCGTTGGACGCCAGCAGTGAGGGTTGCGGACTCGTTCAGTACGCCGCGCGGCTCAGGCTCAGCAAGCAGTTCGCAATTTGCAGTTCGCAGCTCGTAGTCAGGTCACCCAGCGAAATATACAGCAGCTCTACAACGATAATTTAAGTCTAGCACAAAATTCAGCAATAATTTCCAGCGGCATAACAACATAAATTTTTGTACATTCCATAAACAACGCTAAAAGCAAATAATTTGTATTGAACTAAATGGAACTATGAACTGCTTTTTGTGTACGAACATTTTTGCTAGTGTTTTTTCTAAGTGTAGCTTAATGAGTGTGCGTTAGATAAATGGCTTTTCCAATTAAAATAAAAATAGTTAGTGTTGCTTAATTAAATATATAATATACAATATAATTACCACATATACGTACATACAATTTGGTGTGCAAATATTTTTGCTAATTTTATTGCAAATGTATACACTTTAGATTATAATTAATAAAGCTTTTAATTGAAATTAACGTATTTTCAAAGCAGAGCAGCAGGATAACTGTTGAAAAGTAACGGAAGGCGTGTTCGTTCTATGTATGTGTATGTGTATGTGGTGTGTGTGTGTGTGTGTGTGTACGTGTGTGAGAGTTGCTCAAACAAGCTGTATATGTGTGTGAGTGGACTTTTACATAAGCAGCGCAGCATGACAAGCGGCGACAGCGTCTGCAGCAGCGACGGCGGCGACAGAAGCAGCTCAAACGGCCACCTGCGGCTACTTGACGGGTACCCCACAAAGGGTTCTCATTTTATATAACTGTAAAGAGCTCCGCAACGTGACTGCTAAAACGTTGAGCGCGAAACGTGCAACGTGAAACTTGCTTTGCAGCAACGACTACAAAGCGAAAGTTAAACGACAACTCTGAACAATGGCTAACTTAAAACCCAATACGCTGCACGTGGACAACTTGAGCCCGCGACAGCGCAGCTTGAGCAGCGGTCTGAGCAGTGCCTGCAGCTCGGGCAGCGTATCCCCCGTGCCCATCATACCGATCATTTCGATAAGCCGAGATGGCGAGGACTCGGAGACAGAGTCCGAAATTGAGACGGAGCCGGCGCGCATATTTCATCGACGCATGTCCACCAGCAGCAAGCGCAACAACAATATGGTAGGTATCCTATTAAGCTCTTCTTCTTCTGCCTCCTCTCGTTGTTTATTATCCTTTGCGCTGCAGTCGAAGCAGCACGTCAGCATTAAAGTTTCTGGAGCGGAAGTTACATGCCCTGCCATGCAGACGCACTCTGTCGTACATGTATGAACTAGATGAGAAGTACCAGAGCGCGGGCGATGTGCCAGCAGGGCAGGGAGGCAAGCGCTACATTGGAGTGTTTGTGCTTGTGTTTGTGCTCTAGCTAAAGGTCAGCACACAGTTGTTGGGTTCAAGTGGTTAGTAAATATTTTAATGGTCGCATAAGCAAACGTGCTTTGCCAGTTAGAGTATATGCCTGACATGGGGGACTATCGCCTATATTGCATTGCTAGCGCGAATTATGAAAACTAAGGTCAAGGGTTACAAAAACCATAAAACAAGTTAGCCCAAAAATTGGGCTAAGCAAACGTTAACTTAAAAGCAGGTCATAACTATATGAAATATAATATTAATATACTATATATTTATATAATTTGAAAGACTTGAAGGATGTAAAAAGATTTAGTTCTAGCCTGCAAAAACATAAATAAATATGTCCTCTATAAAAAAATGTATATATTGAAAATATATTTTATTCAACTGTTTCCAATTTTCGAAATTCTAACATTTTTACCACTTAATATTTGCTGTAATTTTTCTGTATTATTTCATTTTATTTATTTTATATTATATTTATATTTATATTAAGTATAAAAATTGCGAATTATGCAATTAAATTAGAAAACTAATTATTATTATAATTATATCTGTTATATTTTTAATAATGGCTTCTTTCATTATTTGATTTAATTACACTTTTTCTCATGGCTTTCAGAGTAAAAAAGAACAGTCGGAATTAATTTTGTGCGTCAAGAAACCGGACTTTTAAATCTGGTCTTTATAATTTTTAATTAAAAGTTGGCATAGTTGCAAAGTCAAAACCCGTAAATGAAAGAAATTTAAGCCGCGGCGAAAAAGGCGAAAACCTCAAAATGCAACAGGGCGGCATTCAAAACCAAACGAGCGCCTTAATTAAGTTGTGCCGGGGCCCATACATTATATATATTTATACATACACACATATATATAAGTATATAGTCGTTTTTCATTCCTCTATTCATTGCCCTTCGCGTTGGGGCTCAGGCGGGCAACGCGTTGTATGAATAATATGACCATTTTATGTTAATCATACGCATCGTTGCACCCGCCGAAGCGGACTAAGGGTTGCTGTTATTAACCCAGTTGGTCTGGAAAATATTTATAGCTCGACTTAAACTGCACAGCAGAGTAAAAGATATATCTACAATTATTAATTGGCCCATATACTCCATTCGTAGCATAAGAAAAAATTGTATTATAACTTTAATTATTCATAAAGTTTTCTTGCATTTGCGCTGCAATTTGGTTCAAAATCGCGCTCATTTATCGCTTTCCTGATGGGAAATGCATGCTATTTATTTGTTTTCATTTCCATTTCCATTTCTATTTTCAGTTTTTCCAACTTCTTTTCAGCTTTTGTGCCCACAAAATACATTAGCCTGATTGTGACAAGCTGCAGTCAAGTGCTCCGCCATCAGCGGGCCAAACGGTGCCCACGGATGGGGTAGCATTGCGTGGCATGAGAGGGTTTTACATATGTCAAATCAGAAAACAATAGGTAACGCTCGACAAAAGCTTCTTAATGCCAGTTGGTCGCGAACTCAACAACACAAAACAAAACTCATGTCGTTGTCTATCACACACATTCATGTCAATATATAAATATAAATATATATATATATATTTATATATATATATATATATATATATATATATATATATATGTATATGTTCATAGGAACATTAATATGAACAGCACGGACAATAGATATTAATTGTGTTCGCAGTGTCGTAGGTGGCAGAAATTAAGAAAACAAAGGTTTTATTCATTTGCTTGACAACTACATGCATAATTAAGTTAATTCGTTTTAAGTTGTCTTCTGATTATTTTTACAAATGAATGAAATTAGGAAAATGCAAGTAAAAGAACGGAGTCAAAGATAAATTCTTAAATATATGAAAATAAATTAATGAGCGTATGCTTTAAACTTAGTTTTATACTACCTTCAGGCTGTATTAAACATATTTAAATGTAGTTCTTTATTTTTGTTATCTTACATGTTCATATATGACAGACCAAGTATATTTATTTTATATTTAAAATAAGCTAAATACATAATCTATTTATATATATTTAAAAATATATATGTATGGCCAAGCCTGAGCACATGAAGTTAACACTTAAACACTTAAACACTTTTGGTACTTAGGTATAATTTCAATATTCTCAGCTCCCTTTCACAGCATAGCAAAAAAAAAAAAAACATAATTTATAGCAATCATCATGTTTGAGGCTAGCTTTAATAATAGATAAATTGTTTTCTAAAAGTTTCCATTGATACTTAATAAATTACCCTCATCGGAGGAGACAAAAACCTGCGCTGAATTTTAACTCAATGACGACGCACTCGTTCTTCGCTGAGTCCTCTTTTCAGCTCTGGCTCACATCCAAACATTTAGGGTAGAACAACAAAAAAAACAGCGGCAGCTCGTTCAACTGCTTTGTTATTGTTTGTGGTGCACAGTCTCTGCCACTTGTGGACTTGCCGCAGTATCTTCAAGATACACACAAGACGCTCAGGCACACTGCCGAGATATATAGTATGTGTATATATGCGTTTGTGTGTGTGTGTTGCAAAGGAAACTTTGGCGTCGTTTAAAATATTTACGACTATTTACACAGTCAATTGCGCGCCTGAACCTCACGTGACTGCAAAAAGCAATTTCATATATATATTTATATATATAATTTTGCCTCAGATGTAATTTAATGTTGTGCTTTGTGCTCTACGTTCGTAAATAAAGTAAAAGTCCCGGGAAAGTAGAATACAATAAATAACGCAGCAAAGCGTAAGTTGAAATAATCAAAGCGAGCCGCAAAGTCGACTGAAAAGCCTACGTTATATTTACGATGTCTCTCTTTCTGTGGGTATAGAAATGTGTCTGCGTGTGCGAGTGTGTAGAAAAAATATACAACAATTCATTATAGGCGTATCTTTGGCTGTGAGTCTGTATCTATATCCGTGTGTCTATGGCCTGGACCGGCGTTTATTTAACTTAAAATCAATAACCGGCTAACGAAAATTTCAAATACGTTTATCATCATAAGGCTCGTTGCACTGATGGTGTTGGTGTTGCCTTTCTTTCTTGGCAACTTGGCGTATACGTGATGTGTTGCGTGATTTGCCGCATGATAAGCATTGTGCGAGCTTATGTGTGGCCAACGAAAATAATGATTGATTGATGTGAGCTGATCTGAAATGAAAGCCGGAAAACTTTGATTTTTAGTTAAACTAAACAAGACCGGAGACAAGGAAACGAATAGCGGATTCGGTCACTGAGATTGAAGGAGGTTTTTATTAATATCAAATTTTCAATTTTGGGCATTGAAGGCCGCAGGCCTAAAGTTCATTCAACCCTGCTATGAGTGAGTTTTGCTGGCAATTTAATAGAAGAGAATAATAAGTGAAATTCATATCTTTATTTTAAGCACAGCAATATATCAACTAAATTGGAATCAGGTCTCTAATAAAAATGAAGCGCCATGAAGCTTAAGGCGAAATATTACGAATAATATTTTAAAGCCCGAGCAGTAGATTAGCACCAACAACAACTCTCTGTTATTAATAGGTTCATGTATACGTATATAAAAAATAATAATTTTATACGCCAACTTAATAGATTGAAACATATAAAGTATGCCATATTATTTTTTCTGGTGAGCACAAGCCAACCAAGCCCCAATGAAGAAAAATTAAAAAAAAATTGAATATGCTAAAGCGAATACAGAGGAATACCTCGTTTGTAGCTTAAAAGTTTGCTAAAAGTTTTATTTTAAAATTTTAATGGAAACTATTAAACTGACGTATCTAGAAAACGTAATTAAAAATAATGCTATATTAATATCAAAGTGGGGAAATGCTTGTTATTTAACTTTTATTATATTACAAACAATTACCTAACAATTTGAAAAACCTAAGCTCATTTATGGAATGTCCGTTTTGCTCTGCATTTGTCTGTTCGTATACTTATTTTTGTAAGTATGCATAGTGTGCAAAGTTCTGTTATTATATTGTTTATAATATGCAACAATTATAGTATTACTATACTTTATTGTATATAGATGATGTAGATGGCATTATATATATATATATTACATATCCGTATACACGAATGCCACGGCTATACATAAATATTTATTTATACACTTATTGCTGACTTCGATAATTGAAAAAACTATATCTGTAAGTTATCACTGACTTCTTCTATAGATGACTTTAAAATATATATAAATATATATGCATTTCAAATATATATATTAAAATATATATATTCCGAGTCTGCCAAAAAACTATATCATCTTTAGTTTATAGTTCGATTCTACAAGGAAGATAATCGATGTGCTTGTAGAGGGGATACAAATAGACTTGTGAGTCTTAAAATATACTAAAAATATATTAAGAGCAAATCATTTGTAATCTGTTACCCCCGACTACTAAAGTCGAACTTGATACATAATTGATGCATTCGACAGATAGATTGATGCATAGATTAAGAGTCGGTAAAGGTTGATAAGTATTGATCGCCCTCTATATTTAGACTTTTAATGGGATTCCATATTGGATTCCACTGCCTGTTATGCATTTCCAACACGGCATAAGTCGAAAACATTTTCAAATCATAATCTGAAATGGCTTTTGATTTTTTAAAGAAGCATAAACTTTTCTCATGGTCAAAGCACTTGGTAAAGCCATAAAGTTAAGCTTGGGAAAAAGCAGCCGAGTCAAGGCCAAGCCAATAAATCAAATGCAGCTAAGCAAACATTTCCGTTTCCGTCTGTGACTTCGCATAAAAGGGGGTAGGAAGGGGCAGGATAAGAAAAAATTGTGTCGAAACTGGAATTGCGCAAGTTTCCGCTTAGCCGGGGCCAAATTGCATTGCCTTATGGACCGGGGTCTGCTTTGAAGTCCAATTGCATTTTGATTGCCCAGCTGAAAATCTAATCAATTGATTTATTTGTCAATATAATTGAATGCGCTTATTGCGAAATTGTGACGCTGTTTGTGCAACGCCTTTTCGCACTTTCATATTCAGCGAGCAAATACAAATTACAAATAGAAGTCCACTTAACGAGGTGTGTGTGTGTGTGTGTGTGTGAAAGTGTCCTTTGTTTGCACAATTGATTGCCGGCTACAGCCAGCTGCTTTTGTTATCCTGCAGCCAATTAATATTGACACAGCGCTGGGAATTGCATGCCATGGCATGTGCTGTGACCGCCTGTTCTGTGACTCGTTACATGTCACTGCACTCGTTATCCCCGTTGGCCAATGACTTCCAGCTGCATTCTAATTGCTTGGCTAATTTAATAGACCACTTTTATTGCCTACTACTCTCACATTGATTATTGTTCTTTATGTGTTTCTCTCTAATATGCAGGCGGCCATCATCAGAGAGGGCTATTTACTGAAGCACACTTGGTCCTTTCAGCGCTGGCGTCGTCGTTATTTTCGTCTAAAGCGCAGTCATTTATATTATGCCAAGAACGCCAAGGTAAGACCATCGCATATTTCATATATATTATAATATATATATATTTTTTTTTTCCATTCCTATTTGATTGTTGTTAATTGTTAAGTATTTTAAATTGTACCCTTATACTTATACCAATAAAAACGTTTTTCACCTCAGTACCATTTTTCTTTTTTTATTTCCAAATAAAATACTTGAATATACAATATAAACTAAAAAATGGCCTATTTTATTTTTAACTAATTTGTAAGCTCTAAAAAGCTTTAAGCTTATATTTATTTTTATTCGAATGCTTGAAACGAAACTATCTGGCAAGCTGAGAAATTAAAATTAAAAGAAATCCAGTAAATTAATTATTAAAAATTAAATTTTGTCTTAAAGCAAAATTATATTTGGAAAATATTGAAAATATATTAAAAACAAAAATTTTTTTGTAATTTTTTTAAATAATTGCTAAAACGAAACTCACCCCAATTTTACGATATTGTAAGCGAAATAAAATTCAGGACAATAGAAAACAATTTTAGGACTGTAGATCGAATGAAATTGAAAATATTTGACATTAAAGGAGATTTTGTGCGAACTATCTGCTGAACTTAAAGGTAGATCTTTGAAATCTGAAAAATATATTTTAAAATTAGCTTTAGACTTATCTTGACATAAGCAAAAACTTCATTGAATTTTTTTATTTTTATATTTCCATTACACTAAATATTAACACAAAACTTTAGTATTTAAATACATGTTCTTTAAGGCAGAAAATATGGCCAGGTACCTGGCCACTCGTTGCGTTGGCAACAAAGTAGGGCAAAGCACAACAACCGCTGCAATCTGCTGGCGAGTGTCCTTCGAAATATAAAACAACAGTAGCCTTTGTTAACTGCATCGAACAATAATCAAATTCCAGCCAGCACTCACATTAATTCTGCCTAATTGCCAATTGAACAGCTGCGCTGCGATACTCTGCGTATACGTAACGCAGCAACCGGATGCTGCGCTGGAAATGGGCTATAGGTCGGGGTACTTAGAATTCGTTATTTGAGGCACATGCAATTTCCTGCCAATTAGGAATTGCTGCAACAGGAAACAAAAAACATGCAGCTGACACTGATTGGTACTACACAGGCACTGTGTGAGCTGACCTTTTGCATTTGCCAGATTCATTTTTATTGTACGCTTCAAGCGCCTCCAATTACGAAATAAAGTTACCGCAACTTGAAAGCAAACACTGACAAAATACTACAAAGCGAGTCAGAAATTAGATTAGTGTTGGGGCTACGAGCATGACAGGTGACAGATGCTCTGACAGGCAGCCAAATTGTTTTATTGCGTGCACTCTGTGTGCACCGACAAAAATGAGTGAGAATATAATTCAATCAGCAGGCTACCAGTTGCTGCTGACTAAAAAATGTACATAAAAGAACACAGACACATTCAAAATACATTTTCATTCATTCAATTACCGCAAACGATTTAATTAGAGGAGGTGACCTCCATTCCAATACTTATCAACACCAAATTATTAATTTGTTTGCCCAGGACATTAATCAACAGAATGAAGCTAATCAGCAGACAAATCTACTTTTGAAATGACACCCAGTTGCCAGTTACCAGTTACCAGTTACCAGTTGCCATTACCCATTTATCAGTTGAACGCAGCTATGTACAAGTGTTACCCAAATGGGGTCATCAATACAATGCCCAAGGTCTTTCTGCTTGAATTGAGTAGGACATGACCTGCTAATTGCACAAGCATAATGGAGAGTGAAATTTTGGCAGAAAAGTGTCGCAGCTGCTAGGCGCAGAGAGGGGTAAACAAAGATGAATTGTAGCAAAAGTAAAAGCTACACTCTATTCTAAAAAAATTTATTGTTACTCTAAGAGTGCTAAAAACTATATGAGAAGATTTAGTTTACCTGAAAAATTACTTTAAATAAAAAAAAAACAAATTTATTGTTTAATTTACCAAGGCATTAGAAGTCTTCTACTATAAAAAAAAAAAAATAAACTGTCATCTCAAACTGAATAATGTATTCCACTCTATAGCTATATTTTTATGGCTTATGGTAACAATCATTATAAATATGCTAAAATATTTCTGATTAATTCCACTGCGAAAGTTTCAATTAAATAAAAAATTCATTTAATACCAGATACCCTTAATTATCTCGTATCTGTCTATTCTTGTAAATAAAGTGTCCAATAAATTATGTGGAATTACAGTTGGTAAAACGCTTTAAACACGTTTACAGAACGCTCGCTCACATCAAAGTGCTCGACTTTCAAGCATATCATATTCGTCGACGTTTCACCTTTCATGTGAATTACCTGTGACTGATTTTAATTTGATTGCTTTCGATAACAACAGCAAAGTAGTTCTTCAAATTGCATTGGGCCGAAAATAGATGCAGGCACTTGTGTCAAACATTTGTGTTCGACTGCGTTATGAAAGTGCAATAACAATATTGCGCATACGTCATGTGAACAAAGCAGCAGATGACGTAGCTGCGTGTTGTCGTTTTTAGCACTTGCGGGGGATGTTATTCAGTCAACTGTTGTGTAGCTTAAAAGATAGACTACATGTCGTTACATAATGCCTTTATTTAGATATATCCTAAATACGATTAATTAAATTTTAATTAATTCCCAGCCTACTGTAATTCTTGTTTTAACTAAGCTGATTTACAAGTAGCCTTCTTTAAGTCTTGCTCTTTCTCTCGGCATTTCGGCATTTGTCATTTGAGTGGAGCACAACAGATAAAAGTAATTTAACGCTTGACAAATAGATTTGGGGCTATATTTCAAGGTTAATATTGTGTAGCAAATAGCAATTTGTAAAACAGCAGCAACAGTTGATGACGATGGAGTTGCCTAGGCACTTAGAAACTCATTAAACGGCATGAAATTTTCAATTATAATTACGCATACGCCACGTTGTGCCGAGTGGCTTAACTGCTCGGTAATTTGTTGAGTTGCGAGCAAAAACTGCACAAACAAAAGCAAAATAAGGGCAGTCGCCGAGTCTTAGCCTTAGCCTAAGCCTAAGCACTACGACCCTCATAAAGGCTGAGGAACAGAGCAAAAAGATAACGCTCTCAACTCACAAACGATGACAATGATGAGGTATGCCAGATCCCGTTGAAATTACGCCTATGTTAATGATGGCGTTCGCCATCGTAAAAGCGCAAATTTTTGTTTGCATTCTTTTCGGCGTTCCTTTTTTGCACGTTGTTGTGCCCAAAGCTGCGGCTGCTCCTGCTGCTGCTGCTTTTCCTTTGCCTTATTGCCACGCTTTTCTTACTACTTGTTTCTGTTCCTCGCACGAGACACGCGGCCGGGACGACAACAAAAGCAACATTTCATTATTCACCACAGTTGTAAATCGTAGCGATACCCACCTAAGCGGCGTTGACATGTGCTCGCTTCCATGCCAGTGTGTGTACACGTGTGTGTGCGTTTTTGTTTTGACACGTAAAAGCTCTGCTTTGATGAGAGAGTGAAAGAAAGAGCGGCAGGAACGTAAGCTTTCAGGCAGCGTTGCCAGACTGCGCACTACACGCAACGAAGCCAAAATAACTAAGTTAAATATATAATAATTGTACAATGAATAAATAAACCAAATAATTACTAAAATAAAAACAAATATCAATTAAAAATTTGAGACTTATTAAATAATGCCTTTATTTTATTTTCAATAATTTCTAAACAATTAACGTAATTATTATAAGCATTATAAACTAATTAATTAAAAAAAACTTAAAAGCAAATATAATAAAAAATTAAATAAATGAAATTATTACAATAATTATTATAAAAATAATAATTAATTATTAATAAAGCACTAACAAATATAAAATATATATAATATATAAATTCTCGATCATAATTAATCTATATCTGATCTTTTTGTCTCTTATTATCTCTCTGATTTTTTCTAAAGCAATATGCTTTTGTCTCTCTCTATCTGTCTCTCTCTCCCCCTCTCTTTCCTTTTCGTTTCCTATCTTTCTGTCTCTCTCTTTTACTCTCTCTTTTACTCTCTCTCCCCCTCTCTCTCTCGCACTCTCTCTCTCTCTATGTTTATAATAATTTGTTTCGTTTGTCTGCTTGTCTGTTAAATCTGATTAAAACCGAAAGTTTCATAAAGTTTTATGCTCAGTGTAGACCACTTCAGTAGAGCAAGCTTTTTTCGGCTACTTTGAAGCCACCCCGCTGCGCGCACCTGTAAATATTTGTGTCCTGCCAACACCCTTAGCCTACATTTGGGGGGCGGCTCAGCCGCTACTCAGCCAGTCTGTCTGTGGTGAGTTTCGTTTGGCGGCCAATAAAAGCAACTGCCATGCCGAAGACGAGCTCAGTGCAAACTCAACGAAGCAACGTGGAACAACACAAATCAACTGGCAGCCAAACCAGGACTCTAAACAACAAACAATAAATCATAAAATAATACAAAAAAAAAAAACTATAAACAAATACTAAACAAAATTAAATGTATATAGAAACCAGTACTCAAAAAGAAGTTCTTAAATATTTAGTGAAACCTTAGAAACCTTTGTTATAATTCCAAACGACTTTAACTTAATGTGTGTGCCAAAATAAAAGTTTCTTTGACTTCAAATTTGACCGTTTAACCTGTGTAGACGTAAGCTCCAAAGCCCTAAAAACTAACCAAAAAAGTCTTTTATGCATCGTAAAGTGAAGCAACAGCATACATCGCTGGCTTAACGTTATAGCTAGCCACAAAAGCGATTTTTGTCATAGTTGAGGTAAGTTCCATTTAAGTAGGCCCATTTAAGTAACTTGTTTATGAAATGCTTAACACACATTCGACTATTTATACTTGTATTTGGGTCATGGTCCACAGCCTTAAGTGCAGCAGAAAACGGACTCAGTCAACTATAAAAGCGACTCGAATTCTTGTTCGCACTTTCCCAAAGTTCTAATTGATTTATTAAGAAACTTGATCTGGCCTGTTCCCAAATGTCAAGCTTAATCAATGTCCAGCTCGTGCTTTTAAAATAAAATGCTTGCAATGAATAATTGGTTTAAGTCGAAATCTTGTCAGGAATTGATTGAATTAATTAAGAGCAAAAATGTTGAAGTGTAAAAATGTAATTGAATCAAAATAAAAAGCCGTGCAGAAATGGCGAATACCAAATCTTCTCCGACGGAATTTGTCAACGGAGATAAAGGTATTTAAATACAATAATAGTAGAATAATAGTAGTGATAATATTCATATAATATCCAAGATGACAATAATACAGTGTGAATTATCAGAGCTGAATAAAATATAAAATTATTAACATGATGTTGCATAACAAAATAGTAATGCAATAGAATTTTCCAATTTAAAAGTAAGGATAAAACTCTCAACTACAGAATTTTGATAGATATTTTGGAAGACAGGAAAACTTATTAAAGCTGTAAGCTATATATAAAAATTTCATTTAAATTATTTAATTTTATGTAATTTCTAAGTAAGGTAACTATAAATATTTGTTAAAATAGATCTTTTACTATATATTATAATAATGTATTTATTAATTTTACTATATATTATATAATTTGTTTCAAAAATAATTGTTTGAGCAGTTGCTTAAATGTTAAGCAGAAAAACATGCATCTTAACGTCATTTCTAAGCCAAATATCTCAATAAAAATGAAAAGAGATAAAAAGTAAAACAAGTCAGGTTAGTTAGTTAACACACAGGTGCACATTTAGTCTAGTCTTTTTACTACTGCAAAGTACAATCAACCCAATCGTAGGCAAAAAAAGACGGAAGGAAAGATATGATTTTGACAGTTTGCACATACTCAGGCATTAACCTAATAAATTGTGTCTGGGCTGCCGAAAGTCGTCGCTCTAATGGCAGCAGAAGCAGTCTGTGACTAATTATAACAATGAAGGCGATAAGAGCGTAGATAGAGAAAGGCAGGCAGTGCGCACGACTTTCTACTCGAGTTGGGATACGCTTGTTGGGCTGCAAAAAAGTGATGGGCGGAGCTGCCAAACAATCAGCTAAAGTGACATTTATACTGAGATAATTACCCTAAATTCTATGCACACACGCACAAGCGCGCAGAGAGAATAGCTAAATATACAAAAAGTGACAAAAATTGCAAAAATGAACAAGTGATGGAGGGCGCAAACTAACGAAAAAAGAGATAAAAGAAGCAAAGAAAACATGTGTTTGAGCAGCAGGTGCGATAGACAGAAAGCAACAATAAGCTTTGTAATTGCAGCAAGTCCTGCATGTCCTGTATGTACCGTGTGCCTTTGTGTATATGCTGATAATAGACTAGAGCGCCAACACCTAAAGTCCTTTGCATATAGGCAATGCTATATGTGCAATTGTTGCGTGCCCTGAATGGCGAGCAGCGGGCCTTGTTGTCCTGCCGTTGTCGTGCAATATACATTCTGTTATCCTGCGCATGTTTATTGTGTTTACACTGCCTGTACACACACACTGCAGCGTGTCCATTAACATATCCGTGTTAAGGTATTTTGTTTGTTTTTTGTATCTTTGTTCTCTTTTTCAAAAAGCGATTAAGCGTTCATTTTATGACCGCACCCTACGTTCTGTGCGTATGTGTGTGTGTGTGTTTCAGTATGCGACGGTAATTTGGCTCGTGTCTGCTAAGATTTTCTCGATACACCCAGTGGGGCGTGGTACATCGGGACATACTATATCTGGTTGAACAGTTAAACGCTCTTAGTTAAAGTGCCGCACATAGTCAAATTTAAAAAAAAAAGAACAAAAATGTATTAGATATATATACGTCCACAGCAAATCGGGTAAAACTGTATCTTAAACATTTAAAGACCTACAACACCAACGTTAGGCACTGATCAATGATCAAAATGAGCGTGGCGAATGGGGAATAATTATAAAACTATAAATATCAATTGGAAATATATCCTCGTGTAGATAAACTACCTACAAAAATATATATTTTATATATCCATGTCCATAGGAGAAGACCAATCAGAAAAATCTAATTACTCTAAAGTTTTTGAGCTCAAAACTTAACAATTCGATAGATAATTCAGTTGTGGACATTTTCGAATAGATCGATGTACCGAAATGAAAATAAATTGTATTATCAAAATTTTGGAGCCTTAGGCCCAACAAATTTTAAAGTTATGTTTTTGTGGACTCCTTCCAAGGACTGAACATAAATGATATATCTTCACCTACTAGGAAAACCTGTAACGTCCACAGTTTGGCGAGTTCAGTTGCCTATTGACTTACCAAAAACTGTCTACAATTGACTCTTAAAGGCGGGACACATAAGAAAACCTATATCAAAATTTTAAGTTCAAAATTGGCAGCTAATTAGTGCAGATTCCCTCTTGAGACTTTCCAAAAAAAAATATAACTCTGCTTGCATCGTGAGCGAGTATTATGCAGTATATGACGCCAGATTCCAGTAGTCTTGCCTATTTTATTGCCTATTTTATTTAGGCAAAACCGTGCTCACAGTCATTGACAGAAACACGCGTAAAGCGTCAGCAAAGACATTAAGCAATTGCAGATTAAGGCTGAAGCAAAATAACAGCCGAATTGGAAAAGTAGCTGAGGCACATATAGATTAAGCTGGGATATAAAAAAGTTTTTATTACCTATGTCAACTGATACATAAAAGCATATATTCGTGCACGTATATGAACTGTAATTTCCATTTATCTTAGTTGAATAAATATTTAACTTTCAATTAAATTTGTTTTATTTACTCTCTGTGGAATGTTTCGTGCACATATCAAATTCCACATATAATTATCAATAATTCCGCACATTACAAATGCACTTTACGTGCCTGAAAATACACGATCCCCTTAATTGGCATTTAATATGCAGACGCATTTTACTAATTTAGCCGAGAATGTCAACTCTGACGTCACAGTTTATAATTGCATGTGTGCACTTTTATGCGCCCTGAATTATTGAACAGACAAGTAAATGTAAAGTATTGAATATCATCGGACCTTGATAAGGGCATATATGTGAGGGCGTCAAACTGGCTGCAACATCTGAAAAGAAAAGAAAACGCTCAAAGTCATGAAATACTGCCTTAGTATATATCACAATAGGTGTGATATAGGAAGTTTCCCATTTTTCCCTGAAAGTCCCTCTAAAAATACTTTTATACATAGTTCATTTGGTAACTAATATACCCATTTAACTAATATACCCATAATTAATTTCCGAACATGCTGACCCATTTGTGTGGCCAGCGAGGCATTAAAATTGCATTTAGACAGTCGAAAATTGGTTTGACTTTTTGCTTTAAAGGTCAAATTAGAGTACATATTGGTATAAAATGCAGGCCAACATTAAAAACAAATGCACAGACTGCACGAAAAACGAATCTAATTGGATAAATACAAAGTCTGACAGATGCCAGTAGAAGTTGAGTCAGTTGAAAGTTAGATAATCACAGCTGAGTTTATCATGCATAAGAGAAATGCATTTAAGGACAGACAAACGTTGAAAAGAGGAAGGCATGGATGGCTAGTTAGATACACTTAAATACAAAACTATGTATTATGGCCTTGACGAAGCAAATTGTAAGTCGAATTTGAGTGAGACCCAGTTTCGTATGCAGCAGAATTCTACTCGAAATTTTGGTAAAATTCATATCAACTTAAATAAAACAAATTAAAATTGTATAACTTATATACATTATGTCAAGCAATTTATTTATTTAGATGTAACTCAGAGTTCATTCTTGATGACGATATTACTTTTATTGCCAGAGCTGTAAAAGCCCTGAGCTAAATGATGTTCAATTATTTACCTTATACATTAATGAGACGTAAAGAAAGCGAGTACAGTTGAGTCTAGTCTCTAGTCAATTGTGCTGATTGCATCAACCTAAATTCCTTATTCCGAGGCTGTTTTTATTGCATAAGCCGAGTCGTAATTGCGTTACATAAACCCAGAGCAAACACACATAACATATGAACAAACACATTGGCTGACACACTGGCATACCGTGCGTATGAGCAACGTGCCTTAATGCTTAACTAGCAGCAGGCGCACTCAACTGTGAGTGCAGCAGGATAGGTAAGGACGTTACAACAGAGGGGGTACTTAAAAGAAACATGGCCAAACTTGCCTGACTTGCTGACATTGCACATTGCAGGCATATACATAAATATTTACAAACGAATTTTAAATATTTTGCCAAATAAATTGCAAATTTGCGAATTACAGTAACCGCCTTACTTATGAGCACATACAGAACTTTGCAGACATACGTATACTGATATAGGTATACATATCTGTTATATACATACACACATTCTGAGCCCAGTCACAGCTGTGTAATTTTTTGGCTACTTTCACTTTTGTGCGCTGGGGCTTTGGCGTCCTAATTTATGGCCCACAATGCCATATGAGGTCGCTGCCACGACAGTCACGTGCCACAGAAAGGGCTCAACATTTTGTTGATTTTCTTTCCTATTCGGTTCTTTTCGGCTGTGGGTAAAATCGATGGCACAGCCTTGACGTGGGTGCCAGGTCACTTGGCAGCAGATGCATTGATTTAAAACAAAAGAGCATAGCCACACACGCACACACACACTCATACACACAACCGCACACACGCATTCATAACGATTATTCAGGCCAATTGGTGATTCTTATTCCTGTTGTGAGCATATTATTTGATTATTCAGATCAATTGTTGGTTTTTATTCCAGTTATGTGCATATTGAGTGTAAACAGTGGCAAATTGCACTTGAATGAAGTTGATTAATTTGTCTTGAATAAAATTTTGTTGTTATGCAGATAAATATCTTTCAGCTTATTTACATATATATTTATATTTATATATACGTATATATATATATATACGTATATATAATATATATGTCGCCGCGTCAGTTTAGCCAGCTTGCATTTTAATTTATACTCCTACAAATGCGCCTAATAAGGTTTTTCCCGGGTCACAAGTCCAAGTCCACTTCCAGAATGCCAATTTATAGTCGCTTCATAATAATAATAACGACCCTGTTCGAATGGCCTAAATATTCATCTCATTCTGATTTGGCAACACCCGGTACAATGTTCAGTAACAGTTATCTTTGTCTCGCAACTCTCAGCAACTCTGTACAACATCAGCATCAAACAGACTCTGCTGTTAAATTCACAGTATCACCTCGAATTATATTATATATTTTTATGCTACTATTATAAAGAGCTTCAATTTTTATATAAAAAAATATTCCTGAAAAGCTATCTTAATAACTATGTAGGACTGCAAGCCAATCGATGGCGCTTTTAAATGAGTCTAAAAATTTACTTCCTTTCTTGTATTTGTTCAATATTTGTTTAGAGGATACTTCTTTTTAACAGCATAAAGTTGTAAGTGATTCATTGTTTAGGGATATTACATACAATATATATTTATTTAAATATATCCATATAAATACTTTCGTCTAAGTTTGCTTAATAACGTCAAAGTTATCGTCGGCGCTGCCTACCAACAGATGGCGTTAGTTTAATCAGCATAAACATCGGGAGCACATGTTGTCTGCCGGGCTGCTTTGCATACGCCTTGTTCTCTCTTTATTAAGTTTTAGTGCCCGACATGGGCATAATTTGGACCTAAACTGTACGCCCCTTGACTCGCCTAATGAACTTGTTTATTTGCAGCACGTGCACTGAATGAAAAGCCTTGAGAGTGCGTTTCGCACAACAAGTATCGACACACAGATGCGAGTCTATGACTTGTAGGCATGTCAGTATGCGTGACAGTTTCAACTTATATCTCTGCCGAGGCGAGCCTAGTAAAAAAACGCGCACACAAACACTAGACTAGATGATGATGATGTTGAAGAGAAATGCGCACGTAACTGACATTGAAAACAATTTTTTCTGTTTTTCCATTTGACTGCTTACATTGTTTTTGGTTTTTTGAATACATTTTCATATTTGTATGTCTGAATAAGAGATAAACTATTGTGTGGCTTTGAAGGGAGCACGAAAGAGTTTATTTTTTCTATTAAGTGTGTCATAAAGGCCACACCTTGAGCTTTATTGTAAAGATAGATTAGAGACTGCAAAATTTTGAACACATATAATTTATCATATTTATATGTATTATATATATAATATATATTTTAATTTATCATATATATATATATTATATATTACATTATTTTAAATATTTCATATTTTGCCTGAAAATACGGTTTTATTTGAAATATGTTCATTTTCATTTAGTTCAGCGGCGGGCATGTGGACAGCAAGATATGACCAAGTGTCCTCATCATATTGACGTAGGAGACATGTTGGCAGCTAGCATGTTCCGCTTTATGTTTCCGCCTGTCTAGGCAAAAAGAAACGAAGCTACGTTTCATTTTTCTCTTCTTGGCTCGAACTGTTTTGCGTGCTGCATACAAACGACAGATTAGTTGAGGCCCCAAGCGTTAACAAGACGGGGGTTGTGGTTGGGGCTGTGCCTAAGATCTTATAGATATTATCGAGGGCGTAGGTTAAGCAGGGGCGTGGCCAGGCCAGGACAATTGACCAGCTGTGCTTGTGTGTGCACCCCATTGTGCTGTATATCAATAAGTATACTTATTCGGTTATTGGCAGTTGACAACGCGTGGTATGCGTAATATTTCGTTTCAGCTATTAAATTGCTGTCAGACGTCTAAGCCGAGAACTTTGCCTTGCTTGCGTGTTCTTTCACAATGGCTTGTTACGTTTATTGTGCACAATTATTTATCTGATGCCAATCACATTTAAGCATATGACAACTGTGAGCCTGACATCTACAGACAAAGTCTTGTCTTTAACTTTTATTAACATTGCCTTTCGTTTCTGTCATGCGAGCCGGGACAAAGACATGTCCAGAGCCCATGCAAGTTTTTAAAAAGAAACATGAGTACTTCGAAATTTTAAGTATTGAGTATGTTTCTTAAGCCGCTATGACACATAATGGTTTAAATACAAAACTAACTGGAAAATGAATTAAACTTCTTGGGATGCCAGGGCACGCGTCTATTGTCGGTCGTGCACAATTACTTATCCACTATTTCACACATTATGCAGCACTTTGCTTATCAACATTTGCATTTTGATTGCAATTTATATTGTATACACTTGCGGGGGCTAGAGTAGTGGAATGTGCCACAGAGTATGTGAGGCTTGTTTGCATCTGTCTCTGTGGGAGAAGCTGTCTTGGTGAATCCGATGGGCTCAAGGGTATTTCATCTACGACTATTTTTACACAAATGCAAACTCACAATCAACTAAGAGAGCGGCTCTAAATGAAATTCATAAATTATATATAAGCGGCATGAGCAGCAGATCAGCCATAGCTTGGCTTCCGACGTGAATTTATATGAATCATATAAGTATTTGCTTATATAAGTGCTGTAGGCATATAGAATGGAAAAGCGAAAAGCTATTTCACATGCATGCATGGCCTCAAGGGTACATTTGGCTAACAAGCGTACTAAATGTACTACAAAAGCGTTGACGGTTAACAGTTGACGGTTGACGTTGACAGTTGAAGTGTTCAACAACACAAGTGAAGAGCCATATGTGTGTGTGTGTGTGTGTGTGCCCCTGCTTGTGCGACTTTCAGATGGCACGGAATGAAAACGTCAACATTTAACATTCCCAAAAACTATTTCCACCTGAATTTCTACTTTAAGAAATTGACGAAGAAACCGCCAAGCTAAAAGGTTAGGCGAAATTTTAAAGGAATGCCGTCAACAGTAAGTGGGTAGAGCAATGTAATTTTAATATAGGTGTTAAGCTTACCACAAAACTTAAGATCAAAAATATTTCGAGAAATTGGGTCAGTTTTGATTTATCAGATGTCCAGATGCCTTCACCAGTTACCTGCCTATCCAATAGACAGGTGCTTTTCAAAGGGAATGTTGCTTGTGCATTGGGCGCCCGCATTCAGGAAATAGAAATGCGCCGCAGTAATTGAGGCATGTGGCAGCATCCGGCGGCACTCAAGGCACACATTCAAGGCCACTTTTGCAGCATACATTTGCGGGCAGACTAAAATGTTCAGCGTTGGGCATCCACATGGCGACAAGCGAGACTAAGCAATCTAATTGTGAGTTATGGCCTACCAAACTGACATTTCACCTTGATGAATGGTCGACTGGGACATAAGCTGGCCGCAGGCAAAACAAATAGACGCGCTCATGCTCAATCATTCAGCTTTAAATTTCATCCTCATTGGGGCACAAAAGAAGATTCAGTTTCTATTATACACATTTTCATATCTTATAATAAATATTTCTACAAACTGTACTTACTTGACGTACAACAAAAAATGTTACAATAAAGCTTACAGCACAATAGCTGAATAAAGTTGGTAAAAGCATTGCTGAAATAAAAATAATAATCACAATTATAGCTGGACAGCCAGCCAGAAGATTTAGCTGGAATTTCACCTTTGTGCTGACAATGTGGACAATGTCGCATTTGGCTAATTAGGTTCTACATATTGTAGTTTGTATTTAATTAAAGTTTTCTTCGAAACTGCAACGAAACAGAATTACGTACATAAATACTTTACATTAAATAAACTTTTTACTCTGTTCAAGACTTTTGTTTTGTATTTACGCACTTTAATTCATTGAAAAACTTTTTAAATTCATTCAAGCTCGAAAGACATTCAAAGAACAGAATGAGAATTTAAATAATACACAATAAGCGCACAAAATGCAAAGAAGCAGAAATTTCTTTTAACGCCCAAGAAGCAAAAAGGGTCGAAATAACTTTGTAGCCTTAATTTGTTTTACCTGGGCCAAATGAATCGCTCGTGCGACAAGAGAATGTTTAGGTTTCTAATGAAAGGCAAATGCAGGCTATTGAATTTGGCTAAGGGAAAACGGTGCTTTATTTTCGCATTATTACGTTCGATACGTAATAAGGAAAATGGGAAATGACAAAAACGTTTCAGATGAGACGGGCCAGAAAGCGAAGCCTGAACCATTGACAGCCCAAAATGGTTGTCGAGTGACGCAGTCGCAGGGTGTCGGATGGTCAGCTTTCAATTATACGGCTATTTAGTAGAAGTCTGCGTCCTGACAGGTTCGTTGACAAGGCATACAACTTACAGCCCAAATTGATTTATTTACTAAAGTATATTCTCCTCTTACAAGTGTCATTTCTTTTATAAAGCTGCGTAAATCAATCAAAAGTGTTTTGTGCTACAAATTTGATCAGGTTTTTTCTCGTTGAACTTTATATGTGTTTAATCATATTTCAAGTGCCCTCGTATCAATTTATGTCAACAGCATTAGATTTTTAAATTGAATTTACTAAAGCACTTCACTCCGTCATTTTGGCAACAGTTTATTAGAGAATCACATTTAATAAAACTAATTTGGTGCGCGCTTCAAATGAGAAAAGTTTTCGTGGCACAAGGTAAAACCAAAATAGAAACAATTCTAAAATGAACCATGCAAACTTTTTCATTTGCATGCAAAACTAAAACTGAACAGAACTTATTAGAATGCCTCAAGTAGAGAAGCAGAGGTGTAATGGAGAGCTTAGCTGGTGGGATAGGTGACCATGAAAACTAAAAATAACATCGGCGTTGCAACTTAATTAAATAGTGCTTACACCCTGCTTAGGGAGTTACAGTAAAACATAAAGCTAACTGTATAACAACGTTATAAGGAGTCTATAAATGAATACAAATATAACTGAATATATATATTTAGATATGGAAACACCTATCAAATAGAAGTATTTCATAGTAGAAATAATAAAAAACATTTTTTGTTTTTTATTTAAATTATTATAATTTTTTATTCATTTTTTAAATTGACCAATTACAATCGAAAATATTACCTGTTTTTGATTTTAATATATATATATATATAACTTTGTCATCTAACACGTACTTAGACATCCAACATCTACTTGTTCTTTAGTAATTTGATATTTAAAGTCTTTAAAATTGGTTAATTTTCAAGTATTTATTTTAGTATAATTTTCACTTCGCTTTGATCTCTCGATCAATTTCGATTTCGGGGCTTTAGGGTATTTTCTAGTCCATAACATCATGATTGGAACTTTTTTAATTTTAATGCTGTATAATAAACCTTGTCGAAGCGCTCAACAAAAGGTTGCACGTCGCCTATGTACAGAAAATATAAGACAGATACAAATAAAACGAGAGAAAGGAAGATGGAGTTTGGTAAAAGCTTGCTTAGGTATAACAGATGAGTAATCATTAACAGCTCGTTGATCCAGCTTAGGACCCGAAAACTAAAATGCTTTTCAAACTGTTTGCAGAGCCCGCACATTCTCACCACAGCACGAACTCAAACCCAGGCCTAAAGGTGCCGCAACCACTCTTCTCCTGCCTGTGCCTCTTTACCATCAGGTGTTGGCAGACAGGCTTTGGCTAAAGGCGAGTAAGGCTCGCATTGACGTGTTACGTTAAGGTTTACGTCTCTTACGTCGTTGTGGCCTGTTACGTGGCCTTAAAATTTATGCACGGCTTTATGATAAACATAAATCTTTCACACGCCTTAAGATGATTCGCATTACTTACAGCTTTTTCAGCCATTAGTTGAGGACCTTAAAGGATTTGTACATCATTTGGTTTATGTAGTTTTGATGACGCGACCTTTATGAATATTAATTTTGTGGCCAACGTACACAGCAATCTGATAAACAATTTATGACCAGCCTAAAAAGTTTCTATATGTGTTTGCGTTGTCTAGAAATGGATTAGAGCTAAGTCAGCTATTGAAAACAAACATATGCCACTTTCCGTACCCAAAAGATGTAATTACATATGCCCTACATAATAGGATTAGAATCTTGTCAAGCGTATCTATAATTTGTTTTTAATGCTTGGGCAGCAACAACACGAATATTTGTGCCATATATTTAGTTATTTATATGTCATTTTATGAAATATTGATATTAAATTGTAATTAAGACTCTCGTGAATAGAATGGAAAGTTAAATTTGTTTTTGCTTATCAATTACTTGAGATCATCATCGAAGTAGAATTTAATGAATGAAAAAAAATTAAAAATGTAATAATTTCACTAGGACAAATATCACAAATAGAACAAATATTAGACAAAATGCGCTTGAGCAACCCATGTTCTTTAAAATTACTATTTAACTTTATCTGCAATTTGTGCATTATGCGTGAATCCTTGGCAAGCTGGAAAAAACGAAACGTGAAAGTTAAATTTATAATGAATTTATAATCTGAGATGGAAGGCCTATCAGGCAGCAACTTTTACCCTTTATGAAAAATTAATGCACATGTTTCAAACATTTAGCAGAGCCCAGTGTGCCAGGCACTCAAAAAATATATGACGTATGCCAAGAGAAGGCATCGGACACAAACGCACATGGGCAAGTTTTGTGGGCTGTCAACTGCCATGGTGGCCTGATCGCTCCTGGTAGGATTTCCGGCATAGCTTTCTGCCTTTTATCAGGCTGCGCAGGCAGTTGAGTCAGTAGGGAGTGTGGAAGCCGCGGGCTGGATGGATGTACGGAAGCTAAAACATCATTTTATCAAACGCAAAAAAGAGGTCATGTGTATTTTGTGTCGCTGCTCGGGAAATGTTATTTGAAAAATTGTTATACTCCGAGAAGGGAAACTCGTTTTCACTTCGTTCGCTGCCACAAAATGAGACTCATAAATTATGTTGCATAAATCACGGAGAAGCCTTCTCTATGTGTGTGAATGTGTTTGTGTGTGTGTGTATGAGTGGCTGTGTGTTTGTGTTCGTGTGCATGAATGTATTATTTTTGGTATTGCAATATACGCGCTTTCTGAGAACGAGATTAAGTAATTAAAGCTAGTTGGTTAGATGGGGCAAAATGGACTAAATTTATGCAATTAATTGTGCTTAACAGCAGACCAAAAAGCTAAGAAAAACAAAAAATAAATGTTGATGTTATGATTGAAATAGTAAAGAATATAAGTAAACACAAAATATAATAAAAATAAGTAAGAAAGTTCCTACCGCGGAGATGGACTACACCAAAAAGTGTAAAACATGCCATGCGCAAGGCATCAAACGATCCTACATTTCGTCACCAATGACGACACCAATTCTAAATGCGATTCTTTGAATATAGAAGAATACACGCATTTTAATATAAGCAGACAGAAAATTCATACGCTTGAGTATGTTACTTAAATTATTTCAATGAAATTTTCTGCACATGATCTATATATGCTATTTAGATGTGGCAATTTTCTTTCAAATATTTGCAATATTTGAAGCTAATTTTAAATTTCAAAAAATTTTCAATTATAAAAAAATCAAAATTTTATAAAATATACATTGAACTAAATGTAAAATTTTTAGATTCCAGACCTACATACATCTAGATATCATTTAATAGCATGATAAACATATTGTATATTATATATAAAATGACATTGCTATAGTTGACGCTTTATTTTTAATAATTTAATAATAGGTACGCTAAATTGATAATATATTTATAGTTAAGTCTATTTATACATTTTTTTTTTTGGCAATGCCCTAATCTTTATTTGTTAGACAAATATTTTTATACGTATATCCATGCAGGCAAATTAAAAAGTTGTTGAGCTTCGCAAAGCTTCGCAAAGCTTCGCAACGAATTTAGTGCATTTGATTGGCTTTACTTTTTAGCAACTGAAAAAGATGTTTTGAGCGCTTACAAAATTTAAAATGCCATTCAAAGGGCGTCAAAATAAAAACTTCAAAGTAGCTCCCCAGGAGGTGGAAATGGGTAGGCGAAGGAGCTCAGCAAGGCTATTTCCTTCTTTTTGACAGAACAAAGCACTGAAAGCTAAAAATCATCGACCACACTTTGCCCAATCAAAGTTGGCTTAAAAACGTTCGCAATATCCCAAACTTGTTCTTGTTGCTCTTGTTGAACCCGAGGGCTAAAAACATGCGAGAAGGCGAGCCAAGAGCATATTTCTTTGTTAGCTGCCACTACTTAAGTGTTATTTATGGATTTTTATTCGCTGACTAATACACACGTAACGCACACATACACATGCAGTTCCATGCAAAGGGTAAAGTTGAATGTACGCTGGCTTTATGAGGATGGTCCTTTAGACAAGAGCATACACACACTCGACCCGCATAATACCCACCACGCAAGCGACGGCGTATGTATCTGAAAGCTGAAGCGCAGCTCAATACATCATTTTAAGCACACTTTTCGGGACCATCAGAAAATTACTTATACAAAAAATATATTATATATTTAAATTTAAAGCGGCCAGCAGCTTTAACAAAGCTGCCTCTGGCTTATTTTCATTCATTTCATTTTTTGCTGTTTGGGTCGAACGGACGTATACTTAACAATGCATTTATCTCTGACAATAAATTTGTGGCTCGGCCTACTTGCACCATTGTGGCACAAACGTATACAGCAATTTATCACAATTATTGTCAGTAAATCGGCCTGAATATCGCCTGCCAGATGTGTCTCCAAAACTCCAAAGCTCCACACCTAACATAACAGGGGGTCTCTGCACACAAAGCTTATGCACCCCACTGCGTACTAATTGACGTTGGCTTTCGTTTTTCTCTTATGTCAGCTTCCATTCTTTTTGTTACTTTTATTTGCCTTGTCTACACATGAGCTGGCTATCACGGTATGGATTGACATATCAATAATTTCTTTGTAATTTTTTTCAATTATCCATTTACTTTAACGTGTTTGTGATAATTGTAAATTTATCTGTGTTGATTGTTTATTTATAATTGATAAAGGGATTAGACTTTAACTGGAAATGCTTACATGCAGAGAATTTGAGCCTTTTTCAAACCTGGCTTACTTACATACGGCAGCAATCCATATGCTCATAACTACTTTATTAGTAAGCAGAACATTTGAATTGCATAGTTTACTATCATAAATTTATACCATTGCCACTTACTTGAATGTCAGACAGTTCTACATTTGTATTGTAGTCTTTGTTTCAGGCTTGTCCTTTTTGCTATTCAAATATATTTGTCTCTTTTGTGTGCGTTGAGTAACTCTTTTAAAGTGCCCAATTTGGCATTAAACGCTTTTTCCGGAGCCCTTCGTTTGATAAATTGTGCTTAATTTAGAAATTATAATTTGAAATGGTATTCAAAAGGTGCACAGTCATTATAATTGTGGATGCGTATTTAAATTGAACGCACAGGCAGGTGTGCGACGGAGTGCGGAAAATAAATATATATATAAATATTATGGCACATTAATAACTTGCTTGAGGGCCATATTTGAGCGCTGGCCATTATAATGTAATGCCATTGAAGTGCCAACAATTTCTAGCCACGCGATTTTCGACACGCCAAACGAAATGCGACACGCCCAACAGGAGCCACCTCCTCAACACCTCCATAACCGGCGTTGCCACTTTCATCTTCAATCAGTTTCGAGCAACTCTTGCTATCTAGCTGCAGCAAATTAGACCCGAAATACTTAGCATTCCACATCGACATCTGCCAAAGAGCTGTCCTACCACTTTAAATTGTTCCTTTTGGTAAGCTGCTTAAAGGCCCAAATTTACAACTTGTATAGCACTTCTCACGTACATGCTGCTCTGCTAGTTTTCCCAAAGTTGCTGCTGGAAAACTTTTTTCTCTTGAAAAAAATATGAGAATGGCAAAGGTCATTACGAAGACTGTTTTTAAATGTTTTCCTTCTTTTATTTTTTGTTTTCTTTATGTTTTGACACACATTTGAAAAAAAAAATAAACTATAAACTGAATATTATACAAAGTTTGACAGCAAAAACTTTTTATTTGAGTGCTTTGTTGGCGGTCAAGTCGCAGCTGAACAGTAAACAAATATGTAGACTCTTAGTCGTATGCAGATGGAAGAGGATACCGTAAAACTGTGTTTTAACGACTTTATACTTAGAGTACATTTGTTATCAGGACATCTAACCTTCATTTTGACTTTTAAAAATTCGAGAATTTCGGTACAGCAATTAAATTGAATGAGCCTTAGCTTACACTCAAGATAAGGTATTTAAGTGTAGCTCGACTTCTTATGTTGTGCGTCGTTCTGAATATATTATGCTCAATTAGTTTGCTCGCAGCACTCAACTGGCGGGTCAGCACTTTTCCTTTTTCTCCACCCAGTTCTAATAGATTCCTGGCTACTTTTTTCTTACTTTTCGCCCACCTTTCCACGCGTATTTTCCGCTGAAATGTGTGCGCCATTAAGTGATTTCGCAAAAAAAGAGGAGAAAAAAATTAAAATGAAAAAAGTCTGCCCGAGAAGTAATGCAAAGAAATTGATATGAATGAGCAAAAGTTTTCTGCAAGCTGTGGCAAACGCGAGGCCAGCAAAAAGGGACGAAAATAAGTGGAAAGTGCTTCTATTTCTTATAATTCTACAGCTGGGCCAGCTGGCGGACTGGACGTCGCAAAGTGCGCAAATTAATGATTAAGCCACACAGTTTAGCCCTCGTTTGAGGTGTATGTGTGTAAATGTGTGTGTGCGAGGAAATCTCGGCATAATGCAATCAAAGTTTTTCACCTCCAGGGCTTATTGCCTCGCCAAAAAAAGTAATGTACCAATTTGCTTAATGTGTTTGTGATTGACCTGCGAGAAAATCCCAAAGAATTCCGAAGAAATTTCTAACATTGAGTTCAAGTCCAGTTCCCAAAGGTCAAAAGGGATCCGCCAATCCAAGCGAAGAAAAAAATAACTTAAATGAACAAAGTTTGACTACTTAATACCCTGGGGAGTGCTGCAATGCACATCAATAGAAGATTGCTTAATAATATTTTAGAAAGCTCAAAAATAGCTTTAAGCAAAACAGTAGATGTGCGTAGATAAGTTGCTTTTAGGTCTTTAAGAACTTAAGAATGTCACTGCAATGTATAAGGCTACCTTTTATAATATCAAATGGCCAAATTAAAATACTACTCGAAAGCTCCTCGTCTACTGAAAAAATTAGTTTTGTTAGATTACAATGAATAAAAACCCATTCAGCCCTCACATAGGGTCACAAATATGTTCCATTGCATCTGAAGACTATTATTAATATACTTCAATTTATTTCAAAGATCACAGGGTATATATGTGTATTGATTGAATATATTTTTGTTAACCATTTAATTTGTTTACCAATTAATATTAAATTTGTTTATATATATATTAAATATATTTTATTTCAGTTATATTTTTTCAAGTCATTTGGATTCTTTAAATTTATAATACCCCGCATGCCTTAGTGGGTATACAATTTGTGGTTTATTTTATTTGAATTGGCATTTCATGCCTGCGTCTGGGATGCTTAAACAGTTCGTTTACTTTTTAATTACGCGTATTTATTTATTGATTTCTTTTGCGTTTCACGCTTGAGCCACAGCTGCCGCACACACAACAAAGAAAAGCAAACCGGGGCATATTTGTTGTGAACTCTCATAATGATGGCAGCAAGAACTCCAATAGGACTTGGCAAAGATTTATGTAAGCCGCTGGAGTGGAAAATGTCTGAGCTGAAGGCAAGGCCCCGGGGAAAGAGCGAAAAGGCAAAATATCAGGATAACAGAATGTTTCCAGAAATTAAAGCTGCAATCATGTCAATGGCAAAAAGGAAAAGCAAACTCTCCCACATTTCTCAATATATATGAAAAGCTCTGGAAATCCTTGCTGATTTTTAACGATTTTTCCCTCAACATGCGAAGCGTTTAACGATTCACTCAGCCAACTCCTTGCTGACTGCTTGACTGACACTGACAGTTTGCTGCCTCGCACTTTTCCTGCAATTTTCCAAATTGCTGTCCATTACACACACAAAGACACACACACATTCATGCACGCACATATGTATTTGTATAATTATTATAATGCTCACTCTGTTGGATTACGCTGCTGGTGGCGCTGTTTCTGACTTCTTGCCCCTGTGGAATTCAAGCATCCACGGTTTGAGTGACGGCAGAGTTTTCAATCAATTATGTTTCATTAGGATATCCACTTACATTGTCATTTATTGATGCTGAACACTTAATGTCATGTTTATAGCTGGAAAAAGAAGCTTAAATAATAATAGTAAGCCACAATTTGGTAGTTATTTATAATTATTTAATTTAAGCGAGCTGAGAAGTCTAACGATAAACGATTTAATATCCGCATTGATGTTCATTCATTAGAAAATAAAATCATGTGAAAACTTAATTGAAATTAATTGCATTTCATAGAACTTCCTGCTTTTGACAGTTTTATTAAAAGTTGGGGTTGAACTGCATAAAAATCTGATTAAAGAAAATTATGTTTGGCAAATTTCATAGACTCAAGTAAGGAAAAATGTAAATAAATAACTGAATATAATGACCTTTTTCCGGCTAGCAACTACTGTTGACTTTTAGTTAAGGTTTGTTCAGGCATCTCAGAAAAAAGGTTCCCCTTGAAGCTTTGAAAAATGTAATCACCAAAAGCCTGAAAGCCGCAAATTCTTTAAAATTTCCCTGAATTGTGCATTACAAAATACCAATGGAAATAAATTATGCAGAGTCCAAGAAGTGAAAACCAAAAGGGACAAATACAGGGACAATTATTATTTATTTATACCTATGTATATATAAACAAAAAGTAGGTACATATAACAGATCTAAATACACATGGTGTATACGCAATATTCGATTTTAGCAGCCTCAAAATGTTGCCAAAATAAATACTCTTAACAAATAAAAGTGAATACAAAGAAAAACTGTAATTTAGACAACAAGCTGCAAAACAAGCAAAACTCAAATATTAATCACGGTGAAAAAAATTGAATGAAATGTCTGCTAAGCAAAAGTTTGCATGCTTCACAGTTCTGTTCTTGTTGAAAAGGTGTGGAAAACTTTTGAAGAAAACCAATTTCCAATGGAAAACTGTTTTGTGTATGTAATACTTGGCATAAGTTGTTGAATTCAGTTTTCCATTGTCACACTTCCCCTATTATATGGCAAAAAAGAGTTGCTCTTGGCTTTTGTTGTCACGAAAATACTCGCGTCTGTATGAGTGGGCTCGTATGTGTGTTTGTGCACAACATTTCAATTTCCGTAAGAACTGGCAAGTATGCGTATCCTTCACACATATCTAAATATATATATATATATAAATATATATATAATAATATATATATATATATATATATATATTTACATGTATATACAACAAGGCCAGCTAGAAGGAGAAAAATAACAAACAATTTGCCGCTGGCTCCTCTTTTGTGTATTTCATAAAGCAACAAAGCAAGGTCCAGAAAGCAACAGAAACCCAAAGAACAGGACAAACAGAGACAAAAAAAAACAACAATATAGCAAAGAAAATGGAAAATAGTAGACTTTGGCACGTTGCCAAGTAACATTTATGCCGTCATCGCCACAGCCTATTTCATACCTCAATAAAAATCACACAAAATGTTAAAAGCCAAAGAATATTTTATAGTTTATTTACATTTCATTATAGAAATAACTTCATATTTAACTTTCTATAATTTCAATTTATCCACAAAAAGATTTAATTTAATTAAAAAGTCTATTAAAGCAATAACTATTTAGTTTTTTACGTCCTATTTTGTGCTATTTGCAGTGCGATGTATTCGATGAGATTGATCTTTCGGAACTGTGTTATTTCGAGTGCAGCATTAAGAACGTAAATCACAGCTTTCAGGTAAGTTTTACATACAAAAGTATGTTATCATATATATATATATATATGTTTAAAATGATATTTAAATTAATTTAATTAAGTCTAGCCAGAAGTCAGACTGAGAGATGGGCCATAGAAAATTCCTTTCCTTTCATTGCGAAACTTTTTATGGTGAATCAGATATAAACATAGCATCATTTATATTGCCATTTTCTATTGAACGAAGCAATAAGGTTGAGATGAAATTGGACAAGCAAAATCTTAAGCAGCTTGACAAGTTTTTAAAAAAAGGAAATCTTTTTTTTTTGTTATGGCTTTTTACTTTGTTAGATTTTTGAGCTACAATGATTGCCTTAAAGATTAATTTTATGTTTAAGCCAAGAGTAGGTAAATGTTAAACCTAAGTAAGTGTGATCAAGTGTAACAATTATCTAAGCATAGGATGGCTTTATGTTCGAGTGCGCAACGTTATGTCTTTTGCTTTGAGAGATGTTTAGTATACATTTACATGTTAATTTAGAGTTTTTTCAATTGAGCAAAGCCTTCCCTCTTGATAATATTGTTTTGCAGAGGATTATTTAATCAATGTCGGCCAGAATGGAATAGTTAGCCATTCTAAGATTGCACTCAGTCCGATCAAATAAAAAAAATGTTTCCTATTCAATACATTCTAAGAATTCCTAAGCTATTACAAATTTGTAGCTCTGTAATTAAACAACACCTGCCCTTAATTTTCACCTTCCTATCACAGATTATCGTCTAATTAAACGCTCGATGGTAATAAATAATTAATTTGCAAACTTCTGCCAGTTGCGTCACATATAAATTTTATTTGCAACTTCTGGCCGCTATTAAATGTCAGACTTACTTTCATGAAGCCAACAGCTGTAGCTATCACAGAAATTAAATGATTCAAGAGCCAGTTGCGAGACTCTCACAATTTACCAGACGTGTCAAGAGATGGAAGGCAAAAGTAAATAAAGCTTCACACCTACTGTCTACTGACTGGCTTTGAAGCCGTCTGCCTTGTCAAACATAACATAACCGAACTCATATCCTGTTTGCTATTGTCTGGCCTCATGCAAATATTGTTTGCTGGTTTCTTCTTTTTTTTTATTGAGAGAGGAAATCATCCCCTAACGCCATCTTATCCCTTTATACACCCAATTACAGACGCAGCAGCGGCGAACATGACCCTTATTTCTTCACTGATACCAATACAAATACAAATACCATCGATATTAGTTGTCAGAAACAAAGCAAAATGTTTCCATCTGACGCGCTCTGCATGCCAAATTAGCATAAGCAGCACAACTGCCTATATACAGCTACTTATTTCTGCATATACAGTTAACCCAGCCAGCCAGATCTAACCTCTATAAAACCTATGCTCAAGCAGCCCATCGAGCCAAAATATTTAAATTTATATTACTTTATACACGAATGCGCAGCTTTTGATGCGCAAAATTAGCGCAGTTATTTGTTGAGCTTTTGGAAAATGCCATTCACCTTTGGCTAAAGACTTCAGATACCCTATGAAAATGAATTTTGGTGCCAAGACTTCTGTACATAAAAGGTAGCTTAATATATGTCGGCCACATAAATTATTAATAATATAAATTAAATATCTAGACATTAATGGTTTATTAAGTAAAAAGAATATAATTTAAAAAGCAATGAACATATATTACATATACTTATAAATATATACCCTCAGAGAAACACAAGTCAAAAATGAAATTGCTGCATGCCTAAATTATTTGCTTGTCAATATATCAGCTTTCAGGGTATTTGCTAGTCAGGCCTTCTTAGTTATCTTTGTTTTACTTGTTGTCTATGCTGTTGCGTGCATGAATGCATTAATAAAAGTATACATAAGCAGATACCAATATGTATTTTAAATATTAATCGAAAATGTTCTGAGCCGTGTTCAAGATATATAGCCGCAAGCCTTTGCGCCAACACATGGCATTAGCCGACATTTACTATTGTCTTTTATCGGCTATGTGGCCAAGAAGCTTTTGCGTTGAAAATTCCAGACCTCTGGAAGGTAAGATCCAAAATACGGAGTTAAGATTAAATAGATTTTCAGTATTTGGCCAAAAACAAAACGTTAAATATTTATATGTGGATAAATCGAAGATTTTCCTTGAGGCAGTATATCTTTCAATGAAATACATATAATAAATAGGAAACGTAAAAAATATATCTTTAAATATAATGATATCCTCTCAATATGAAAATGCCAGTTACACAGACCCCTTTCTCGTTTTGTAAATAGCAATAAATTGGACACGACATGCCACGAGTGGCCAATGAATAAAAATGCTGTGTGTCAAATAAAAAAATGAATATTCAATAAAAACAATGTTGATGCCTGCAACTTGTCAACAATTAAAAAGAACAAAAATGAGAGTAATTTTGAACAATTTTATTGCCGGAGTTGGAAAGCGTAGTAAACGAATATGAAATATATATTTTATATATGAATAAAAAGGCTCTGTGTCGAATAAAAAAAATGAATATTCAATTAAAACAATGTTGATGCCAGCAACTTGTCAACAATTAAAAAGAACAAAAATGAGCGTAATTTTGAACAATTTTATTGCCGGAGTTGGAAAGCCTAGTAAACGAATATGAAATATATATTTTATATATATATTACCTTTCAGTTCTTTGCACGCGCCGCACCCGATGGCGTCTCAACTGTTATTAATTATACCTTGATTCCATTGAAAATGGGAAATCAGGGTATAATGGTTTTGTGCAAATATATGCAACAGACAGAAGGAGGCGTGGCAGATCCCATAAAGTATATATATTCTTGATCAGGACGACAAGCAGTGATTGAGCCCTGTCCGTCTGTCTGTCTGTCGATCTCAGCATCTATACGATTATCAGCATTTAGGTCCGTGTATAGCACGTGCATGTCGAGTTTGTTTCAAATATTCGATAACTATTTGCATTTAATTGTTATCGAATAAAAACATAATTGAAATGCAGTTAATAAATTATATTTCGGACGTCTTAAAAGCTAGAGCCTCCAAATTTTGTACTTAGTTTTATGTATATTTTATGCAGTTTTGATTTTTGTTGGATTTTGGATACCGGCTCCAAATTTCTTTTTCTATAGCTTTCTTACTTGTTTAAAAAAGTAGATTTTATTGCAAAAATATGGTATTTAATTAAAATGTTTTTGTTGCCATCAAAACCAATTTACACGCATATTAACTGAAAAAAAAAAAAATCAAATATATTACTCCCATATGAAACGTTATTGCGCGTGTTGCTTAAGCTGCAAATTTGTGACAGGTAAGCAGACAGCTTGCTCACAGCTTCAAGCTTTGAGATACCCACAACCACACACACACACACACACAAATATAATAAAGCTATTCGTTTCAAGTTGCTTGGTGAGCTCTGTTTGCGAGTGTCTGTTGCTGTTGTTGTTGTGCTAAGTGCTCTGTTAACAAGCTCTTTGCGGTCTCTGATTGCCAGCCGTTCAAATCGGAGACTCTGCACAATGCGACCTAAGACCCTGCAGAAGGTTGCATTTCCTGAATGCAGTATTATTTATTTGTCTGTACTCGTGTGTGCATGTGCCACATGTGCCACATGTGCTTATTGTACGAGGGTGTATGTTTACAAATTCTTTTTTCCAGCTTAAAAACAGAATGTAGATCTTGTGCAAGCAAAATAGTTGTATATTTCTTTATTTGTTTGATGTTTGCAGCAGCTTTGAATGTGCATAGTTAAATAAAGACGAATGCTTTAAAGTTATTACAATCGGATTGTTATTATTATTTTTCCCAAGTCCGTGGACTGCGAATGTTTAACAGTATATTGTTAGAGATTTGTGCAAAAACGTTGTAAAATAAAAATTTGTTTAACCCCCCCTGTGTATACACAATAAAACCACAATTGAGACCATGCATCCTAAGCTGCACTAAAATAGAAAAAAACACAAATCAGATGCCTCAAAAGTTCACAAACAAACTGTGCCAAGCTCGACATTTCAACAACTGTCAACTGAGAAATGTGGAATTTATTATAAGAGATGCATTTCAAAATAAATCCAATCAGTTTAAATAAATTATAACGGCTGTCTGTGACATTTGGCATGCAGCAACTATTCGAAGCAAAGCCAAATCCAATTTTAAATTATTTCTTGAAGCTCTGACAAATATTTCTCTTATCCAAGGGCTTCGTAATTAACAAAAGCCCAATTTTGACAAGGCTCTGGCAAAACTTTGAGCCGTGAGTGTGCTCTTGCTGTTGGTGTTGTTGATTATAACTTTTTGGCAGGCATGTTGTTGCCGCTGACGCTCAATTAGAAGTTCAACAAATATTGCGCATTACGCATACGACATGATGTGCGGCGGCGCAATTAACAGACGTTGCTCTTATTTTATTGTTACCGAACATCTGCCACCGCCCTGCATAATTGATGTTGGCTCCCTTAAGAAACACACTCAAATTTCGCATGTTAAGGCAATCAATCAGCTTGATTGACTCAGACAAGTTCACCGACTTCAAGATGGAGCATACATGTATTTGTATTTGACAATCGTGTATTAAATGCTACATGTAAATTATATTTCAATCAGAGGCTCTCAGCTGCGGTTTCTTACAGTTGATTGACGGTCTAATGCAAATAGTTCACACCGCAAATACTTATAATCCAACATTATTACAGTCATAAAATATTTCTTTCTGATTATTGGCTGGATTATAGCCGAGCATGATGTAGTTGACAGGCCATAATTATAATGCCCTTCCAATAATTAAATTGAATAAAGCCAACAATAAACAAAGCGCTGGCAATGGAGGCTAAGAGAAAGGCAATTTCCAGCAGCTGAGCAAATCGTTGGGTCCGCTTGACGATTCAAGATTGATGTATAAAAGTGAAAACTTGTACACAATGAAAGATTTGTTAGGTTGATAAAGAAGCAAAGCCATCAAAATTTAGGAAAGGGGCGAAAACAGGACTGCCAAAAAGGCTTACAAATTTGATTCATGAATGCAAATGGTGAAGTTTTGTAAAAGCTTTTATTCTAATGAATAACTTGGTTGAACACAAATATATTTACAAGAGAAAGCAGATTTTTAATAAATGAATGAAATGAAAAAACTTTATTCAAAAATAAATTTTCATATATTGAATTATACTTTTTACTTCATTTTTATATGTTCGAAACATAATATAAAATGTATATATATTTTTATATTTTGCATTTGTTGTTAGCATATCTCGTTGCGAAATCTTTCTTCATTTCATTTATTTTTCGCCCTCTGAAATCTCTTTCGCTCACACTGAAATTTATTATTTCAATTTATTGTGCCATAAATTTCATTTTCGAAGTGCTCAATATAGCCCCCACTTATATATATAAATATATATATATATGTATGTGGGCATGTTCGCATGCTGATTTCCATGAAAAATGTTGAGAACAAAGCGCTGGAATTATTAGTTCCTTAAACGCTTGGCTTAGGGCAATTGTCCTGCGGCGCTGACAGCAGCTGGCGTATATGAAATTTGAAACAATAATAACAAGTGAGACGTAGACACTGTTTCTTTACGAGTTTAGCCCTATGCCAGGTAACGCACGCCAGCACCCACCGTCGTGTCCTTGAACTTTGAAATTCAGCTAAAATTCATAAAAAAATATAATATGTTGCCATGCGCTTGATAACGTTCTGTGGATATGGCGGCACAAGGACTTACAGGAGTTTTTTCTCATTCGTTTTTGATACTCGGTCTGGGCTTTGATATTTATTCAAGTTGAGCTTTTAAAATTCGCTTATATTACTTTCAAAATCTTAAACTGGCAAATGCAAATCAAGCTTTAAGCTTCACACTTGTAAATATTTATGCTTGTAACTCATACGCCACGTGCTACATTTTGACAGCCTCTTTCGTTGCGTCATAAAGTTTTTACACATCTGTATATATGTATGTAAATGTGTATGGGTCTCTCTGTGTGTGTGTGCATTTTGGCGAAATAGCCGACGGCCATTAAAATTTCAAAAGTAATTTCAACATTGCGCTGGGCGGCTCAGCGATAATGAAAAAAAAAGATATGTAGGTTTGTATATGTACGTACATGCAGGAAACGTGTGCGTGCACTTGGGGATACAACAACCAGATACTGAGAAATGTCTTCAGCAATACTCGGATATGGGCTAAAGTCTTTCAATATGATTTCGTTCGGCCTGCCTTGCCGCCCACCTCCGACTCAAGCACGGTTCGGGGACAACTCGGCGTATGCGTAATATGGCTGTTGCTTCTGCTGCTACTTGTTCAGAGGCAACTGCTCCAACTCATGAATATTTTGGGGCAAAATGATGCGTAGCAGCCACGACCAATGCCAATGTACTCCCGTCTTCTGCGTAATGAATTCTGACAGCAGCTCTCCAGCTCTCCAACTCCGCCTTGATTTTCTTTTTTTTTTGTTTGTTTTTTTGATTGGAGTGCACAGGGAGTGGAGCGTAGCGCGGCTTGTGTCTGTAGCCGGAAGCTAAATACAGTTATACTAACATTTACTGCCACAGAGGGGATAAACGTATATACACACTCGATATTAATGCCACAGCGTCTAAGCAAAGCGAATTTTGCCAGAATTGAAATACTTTAAAATCACTAATTGTTTTCAACTCAACTGTGAACAAGAACAATATTTAAACGCATTAGAAATGTTGATTTATCTTGTCCAGATATACTTAATTCCCAATTTGTAATATAATACATTAAAGCTTATTTAAGTACTTTGTTCGAGTTATCTTCCTTGAGCTCTGCAAACTCTCGTAAATATTCCAGCAAAAACTCATTAAAAACAAACATTTCCCGCAGCTTTATACATAAATTATTACAGTATTCCAGACCTCTGGAAGGTAAGATCCAAAATACGGAGTTAAGATTAAATAGATTTTCAGTATTTGGCCAAAAACAAAACGTTAAATATTTATATGTGGATAAATCGAAGATTTTCCTTGAGGCAGTATATCTTTCAATGAAATACATATAATAAATAGGAAACGTAAAAAATATATCTTTAAATATAATGATATCCTCTCAATATGAAAATGCCAGTTACACAGACCCCTTTCTCGTTTTGTAAATAGCAATAAATTGGACACGACATGCCACGAGTGGCCAATGAATAAAAATGCTGTGTGTCAAATAAAAAAATGAATATTCAATAAAAACAATGTTGATGCCTGCAACTTGTCAACAATTAAAAAGAACAAAAATGAGAGTAATTTTGAACAATTTTATTGCCGGAGTTGGAAAGCGTAGTAAACGAATATGAAATATATATTTTATATATGAATAAAAAGGCTCTGTGTCGAATAAAAAAAATGAATATTCAATTAAAACAATGTTGATGCCAGCAACTTGTCAACAATTAAAAAGAACAAAAATGAGCGTAATTTTGAACAATTTTATTGCCGGAGTTGGAAAGCCTAGTAAACGAATATGAAATATATATTTTATATATATATTACCTTTCAGTTCTTTGCACGCGCCGCACCCGATGGCGTCTCAACTGTTATTAATTATACCTTGATTCCATTGAAAATGGGAAATCAGGGTATAATGGTTTTGTGCAAATATATGCAACAGACAGAAGGAGGCGTGGCAGATCCCATAAAGTATATATATTCTTGATCAGGACGACAAGCAGTGATTGAGCCCTGTCCGTCTGTCTGTCTGTCGATCTCAGCATCTATACGATTATCAGCATTTAGGTCCGTGTATAGCACGTGCATGTCGAGTTTGTTTCAAATATTCGATAACTATTTGCATTTAATTGTTATCGAATAAAAACATAATTGAAATGCAGTTAATAAATTATATTTCGGACGTCTTAAAAGCTAGAGCCTCCAAATTTTGTACTTAGTTTTATGTATATTTTATGCAGTTTTGATTTTTGTTGGATTTTGGATACCGGCTCCAAATTTCTTTTTCTATAGCTTTCTTACTTGTTTAAAAAAGTAGATTTTATTGCAAAAATATGGTATTTAATTAAAATGTTTTTGTTGCCATCAAAACCAATTTACACGCATATTAACTGAAAAAAAAAAAAATCAAATATATTACTCCCATATGAAACGTTATTGCGCGTGTTGCTTAAGCTGCAAATTTGTGACAGGTAAGCAGACAGCTTGCTCACAGCTTCAAGCTTTGAGATACCCACAACCACACACACACACACACACAAATATAATAAAGCTATTCGTTTCAAGTTGCTTGGTGAGCTCTGTTTGCGAGTGTCTGTTGCTGTTGTTGTTGTGCTAAGTGCTCTGTTAACAAGCTCTTTGCGGTCTCTGATTGCCAGCCGTTCAAATCGGAGACTCTGCACAATGCGACCTAAGACCCTGCAGAAGGTTGCATTTCCTGAATGCAGTATTATTTATTTGTCTGTACTCGTGTGTGCATGTGCCACATGTGCCACATGTGCTTATTGTACGAGGGTGTATGTTTACAAATTCTTTTTTCCAGCTTAAAAACAGAATGTAGATCTTGTGCAAGCAAAATAGTTGTATATTTCTTTATTTGTTTGATGTTTGCAGCAGCTTTGAATGTGCATAGTTAAATAAAGACGAATGCTTTAAAGTTATTACAATCGGATTGTTATTATTATTTTTCCCAAGTCCGTGGACTGCGAATGTTTAACAGTATATTGTTAGAGATTTGTGCAAAAACGTTGTAAAATAAAAATTTGTTTAACCCCCCCTGTGTATACACAATAAAACCACAATTGAGACCATGCATCCTAAGCTGCACTAAAATAGAAAAAAACACAAATCAGATGCCTCAAAAGTTCACAAACAAACTGTGCCAAGCTCGACATTTCAACAACTGTCAACTGAGAAATGTGGAATTTATTATAAGAGATGCATTTCAAAATAAATCCAATCAGTTTAAATAAATTATAACGGCTGTCTGTGACATTTGGCATGCAGCAACTATTCGAAGCAAAGCCAAATCCAATTTTAAATTATTTCTTGAAGCTCTGACAAATATTTCTCTTATCCAAGGGCTTCGTAATTAACAAAAGCCCAATTTTGACAAGGCTCTGGCAAAACTTTGAGCCGTGAGTGTGCTCTTGCTGTTGGTGTTGTTGATTATAACTTTTTGGCAGGCATGTTGTTGCCGCTGACGCTCAATTAGAAGTTCAACAAATATTGCGCATTACGCATACGACATGATGTGCGGCGGCGCAATTAACAGACGTTGCTCTTATTTTATTGTTACCGAACATCTGCCACCGCCCTGCATAATTGATGTTGGCTCCCTTAAGAAACACACTCAAATTTCGCATGTTAAGGCAATCAATCAGCTTGATTGACTCAGACAAGTTCACCGACTTCAAGATGGAGCATACATGTATTTGTATTTGACAATCGTGTATTAAATGCTACATGTAAATTATATTTCAATCAGAGGCTCTCAGCTGCGGTTTCTTACAGTTGATTGACGGTCTAATGCAAATAGTTCACACCGCAAATACTTATAATCCAACATTATTACAGTCATAAAATATTTCTTTCTGATTATTGGCTGGATTATAGCCGAGCATGATGTAGTTGACAGGCCATAATTATAATGCCCTTCCAATAATTAAATTGAATAAAGCCAACAATAAACAAAGCGCTGGCAATGGAGGCTAAGAGAAAGGCAATTTCCAGCAGCTGAGCAAATCGTTGGGTCCGCTTGACGATTCAAGATTGATGTATAAAAGTGAAAACTTGTACACAATGAAAGATTTGTTAGGTTGATAAAGAAGCAAAGCCATCAAAATTTAGGAAAGGGGCGAAAACAGGACTGCCAAAAAGGCTTACAAATTTGATTCATGAATGCAAATGGTGAAGTTTTGTAAAAGCTTTTATTCTAATGAATAACTTGGTTGAACACAAATATATTTACAAGAGAAAGCAGATTTTTAATAAATGAATGAAATGAAAAAACTTTATTCAAAAATAAATTTTCATATATTGAATTATACTTTTTACTTCATTTTTATATGTTCGAAACATAATATAAAATGTATATATATTTTTATATTTTGCATTTGTTGTTAGCATATCTCGTTGCGAAATCTTTCTTCATTTCATTTATTTTTCGCCCTCTGAAATCTCTTTCGCTCACACTGAAATTTATTATTTCAATTTATTGTGCCATAAATTTCATTTTCGAAGTGCTCAATATAGCCCCCACTTATATATATAAATATATATATATATGTATGTGGGCATGTTCGCATGCTGATTTCCATGAAAAATGTTGAGAACAAAGCGCTGGAATTATTAGTTCCTTAAACGCTTGGCTTAGGGCAATTGTCCTGCGGCGCTGACAGCAGCTGGCGTATATGAAATTTGAAACAATAATAACAAGTGAGACGTAGACACTGTTTCTTTACGAGTTTAGCCCTATGCCAGGTAACGCACGCCAGCACCCACCGTCGTGTCCTTGAACTTTGAAATTCAGCTAAAATTCATAAAAAAATATAATATGTTGCCATGCGCTTGATAACGTTCTGTGGATATGGCGGCACAAGGACTTACAGGAGTTTTTTCTCATTCGTTTTTGATACTCGGTCTGGGCTTTGATATTTATTCAAGTTGAGCTTTTAAAATTCGCTTATATTACTTTCAAAATCTTAAACTGGCAAATGCAAATCAAGCTTTAAGCTTCACACTTGTAAATATTTATGCTTGTAACTCATACGCCACGTGCTACATTTTGACAGCCTCTTTCGTTGCGTCATAAAGTTTTTACACATCTGTATATATGTATGTAAATGTGTATGGGTCTCTCTGTGTGTGTGTGCATTTTGGCGAAATAGCCGACGGCCATTAAAATTTCAAAAGTAATTTCAACATTGCGCTGGGCGGCTCAGCGATAATGAAAAAAAAAGATATGTAGGTTTGTATATGTACGTACATGCAGGAAACGTGTGCGTGCACTTGGGGATACAACAACCAGATACTGAGAAATGTCTTCAGCAATACTCGGATATGGGCTAAAGTCTTTCAATATGATTTCGTTCGGCCTGCCTTGCCGCCCACCTCCGACTCAAGCACGGTTCGGGGACAACTCGGCGTATGCGTAATATGGCTGTTGCTTCTGCTGCTACTTGTTCAGAGGCAACTGCTCCAACTCATGAATATTTTGGGGCAAAATGATGCGTAGCAGCCACGACCAATGCCAATGTACTCCCGTCTTCTGCGTAATGAATTCTGACAGCAGCTCTCCAGCTCTCCAACTCCGCCTTGATTTTCTTTTTTTTTTGTTTGTTTTTTTGATTGGAGTGCACAGGGAGTGGAGCGTAGCGCGGCTTGTGTCTGTAGCCGGAAGCTAAATACAGTTATACTAACATTTACTGCCACAGAGGGGATAAACGTATATACACACTCGATATTAATGCCACAGCGTCTAAGCAAAGCGAATTTTGCCAGAATTGAAATACTTTAAAATCACTAATTGTTTTCAACTCAACTGTGAACAAGAACAATATTTAAACGCATTAGAAATGTTGATTTATCTTGTCCAGATATACTTAATTCCCAATTTGTAATATAATACATTAAAGCTTATTTAAGTACTTTGTTCGAGTTATCTTCCTTGAGCTCTGCAAACTCTCGTAAATATTCCAGCAAAAACTCATTAAAAACAAACATTTCCCGCAGCTTTATACATAAATTATTACAGTATTTTTAAATCATAAAACTGAGTCGTTTTCTCTCGTTCATATCATTATATTTATGCAACTCAGAATTTCGTTTGTCACGTTGACCTCTTTCTATATTTATTTCGTTCATTCTATAATATTTTCAAAGTTACTTATAATTTATACTTTTCCTTCCTAAATATAGATATTAGTTCGCCCTTTTAATGCTACTCACTGCATTTCCAACAACTTGAAGTGCATTGCAGTTACAAACAGCATTTTGCAAAATTTAAATATTTAAAATAACCACATGCAAGCCCTGTGGCGCTCTGCGGTCTATCTAAGCTAATTAAGTATTTTCAACGTGCATTTTGAAAGTTTTGAAAAATAAGTAATTAGTAAATTCCATTTTCTTTGACCATCAAAGTCTTCCATCTTAAAACGGGTATATTAGTACCATGCTTCAGTTACGACAGGTTTGTTACCAATTATAATGGTTCAAAACGAACTTAAGTCTTTAGCTCTTCAAATATACGAAACATACTTGACTATCAATATTTGAGTAAATTAAATCCGAATATACGAAATGCAACATTTCCCCTTAACTTTTCCGTTTTCCATTTATATATAGACATTTAGAATATATACATACCAGAGATTTTTTGGAATCACTTTAAACGTTGATGTAACATTAGTTCGAAGAACTGCTAATTAGCAACATGTTATGAAAGAGGAATGAATAAAGCAGAGATTCAATGACTAATGACAATTGCATACACAAATAGTTATCTTCAGCGTTATGAAATTCGCACAAAGAGTAGGGTTTGTCATTGGAAAGAAAAAGGAACCGAACGTGAGTCCAGCTGAGGGACGGTGAGAGAAACAAGAGGTTCAGTTGGCATATGAAAAAAGAAGAGGCAACACAAAGTTACAAAGTTAAATAAAAGAAAGTAAAAGGGAGTCTGAAATGGATGCCTGAACCCTCTACTGAGGAATCATCTCCATCCTCGACAGCTATCGATGACGTTAACTTCACCTACTTAAACCATTCGTTCTTTATATCCTTTCCTTTATATAAGCTTAACCGGATCTAGAATTCATAAAGTAGCTGATTTATAATTTCATTAATTTGCAGCTGCAAAAGTTATCTTTCACATATAATAAACTAAGTTAAGCTATTGTGAGAGGGAAGCTGGGGTTCATTTCCAGAATGCAAAGTTAAATTAAAAATGGTCAGAAAATGTAATGAAATGAAGCTTTAGAGTCGACAGGTGAAAGTCTAAAGGTAATTGAATGCCGTGCAAAAATGCAGTCCTGCCAACTTATAGACAGCGGCCAAAAAGCAAATAATTTCCGCCCCATTGAAAGACTGCTGGCAACCAGGGACCCAGACTGGCATGTGGTAAAAGAGAATGTGAGTGACTGGCAGTTAAACCGCAGGTACCAGCCAACCATGAAAGCATATTCATGTTGCAAGCGCCACAGACAGGTGGCCAGAGCGAAGGCACGTGCAATGTGCACTAATTGAATAGCAAAAGCCCTCGGGCGAAGCCAAGTAGAGGGCGAAATTCAAAATGTCACAGAGAATAGCGATTTAGTTGATGCAAATATCTGTTGATGCGGTTAGATTGTGGCATGGCAATACTAATTGCAACATTCCCAGTAAGCATCAAGCAGTCAACTGCAAAAGTCAGCAGACGAATTAAGTCTAATTAATACCTCAGAATGTAATTAGTGATGAGGTTTACTTGTAGCCAGTGCTTTAAAGCTATTTGAGCGCTCAAATTGCTTTCTAATGTTGTTATCAGAATTCACACTTGACCTTAACGTTGAGCAAAGCAAGCTAACGATGGACCCGTGTCGCAGAACGTCGCATACGATATATTTTTATATATGTATGTGTTACGCTCTGTAGTTGGATATCAAGTTGAGCTTGTGTTAAGTTGTCACATTTCATAAGCCAAAGTTAAATCTTGTTAGGTCGGGTTAAGTCGTGCTTAGTCTAGACGAGTCGTGTCAAGTTGTGTCACGTGCTCAGCCTTTTGAACAGTTCTCTCTCATCTTTGATTTCCGCTGCGCAAACCTGCAGCCGATTGCTTCTAGCTCAATGAGTTTCTGAGGTAAGCCACAATGCAGTCCAGCTTGGGTATGGCCCCTGCGCCTTGTCTCCTTTGCCATCAGCTTGACCGCAGTACGCAGGACGTTAACTGGTAGCGGCTTATTTCATTTCTGCTCTCAGTTCACCGACATGTGGACTGTGGCCGACTCTTGAAAGTAGATTATAATGTTGACGTGGTCATCACCTTTTGCGCATATGCTGGATAATGCGTGGCCAATGCCAATGCGTATCAACTATGCATTGGCATGTGGCATGGCATGTCACCTGCTGTTAAATGGGTCAACTGTACCTATGAACTTAGCTGTAGGCTTTAAAGAGCTGTATATTGTGTTTTCTATTGTTGGTTGATTTCTTTGGATTTACTCGAGTTAACGCCAATTTCATTCCGTCTTCATTGGTCGTTTAGCTAATAAAATATAGTTAAACTCGACTGGCAGACATGGCTCGCCAAGCCAAGGCTTGGCCAAGGCTAGACGTCATGCTAACTCATTAATTTAATAAATAATACATAGAAGCGAAGTTTTCCAACATCAATTACTCGAATGAACTTGGCCACTAAAAGAGCAGCAACATCGTCTGCCGCTGGCCAAGAACATGTTGCGTGAAGGACATGCGCGCCATAAATTAGGCAAGCAAATTATAATCTGAAAACTGATGTGCTTTAGTTATCATTATTATTAGCTTCACTGTTAGTGTGCTGGTACAGACAAAATGTGGCAGTAATTGCGGGAAGCGGCGTGGCCGACGCATATAATAATACGGCTTTTGTTCTGCTTTGAGGGCTCGGCGCATTGTTTTGCACATTCCATTCTAAGAAGGCGTGGCGGGCGCTCCTGTCTGCATATTAACATAAATATGAGAGTTATTTGCATGTTAATGAGGAAACAGAAACTAATAGACCCATCTTTGATTACACAACTAATGAGCAGGTCTCGCATGTGGCAAATATACATATATACATGTATGTGTATCACATATGTATCTTAATACTTAGCTTAATATTGGTGTAGTATGGGTTTTCTACTGAAATGAAATGAAATCAAGAAACAAAAATAATTCTAATTTAAGCTAGACAGTTAGCCGGAATCGTAAACGGAATCATAAGCAATTCTAAATTAGGAATTCCCTCTCCTTCTTGCAGATAATCACACCTACCCGCTCTCTGGTGCTGTGCGCCGACTCCAGACGCGATATGGAGGATTGGCTAGGATCGCTGAAGACAGCTACGGCGCCGCAGCGTCCTCGTGGCGATAGCTTTCTCATCGATCAGCATGACATACTCTCGAATCACCATCACTGGTATGCGACCTCCCATGCACGACCCACCTACTGCAATGTATGCCGGGATGCGCTGTCTGGCGTTACGTCGCATGGCCTCAGCTGTGAGGTTTGCAAGTGCAAGGTGCACAAACGATGTGCGGCCAAAGCGATTGCCAACTGCAAATGGACAACGTTGGCGACGGTGGGCAAAGATATAATCGAACAGCCCGATGGCAGCATCATCATGCCCCATCAGTGGATGGAGGGCAATCTGCCCGTCTCGGCCATGTGTGCGGTTTGCAAGAAGACCTGCGGCTCGGTGTTGCGGTTACAGGATTGGCGCTGTCTCTGGTGTAGGGACACGGTGCACGTGGCTTGTCGACCGCAAATGGCAATTGCCTGTCCCATTGGTCCCGCCAAACTATCTGTAGTGCCGCCCACCAGCGTGCATTCCATTAGCACGGACGACGCCTGGGATGTGGTCAGTCCGAAGGGCAACTTTTCTCCGCTGCTCGTCTTTGTCAACTCCAAATCCGGCGACAATCAGGGCGTCAAGTTTTTGAGACGTTTCAAGCAGCTGCTGAATCCGGCGCAAGTATTTGATCTGATATCAACGGGACCCAGCTTGGGTCTTCGTCTGTTTCGTCACTTTGAAATGTTTCGCATACTCGTCTGCTCCGGCGATGGCTCCGTCGGCTGGGTGCTCAGCGAGATTGATCGCTTCAATATGCACGTAAGCTATAATTACCTTACCTTTGCTTCTTTATCGATGCTTATCTGAATCTCTTACAGAAACAATGTCAGGTGGCTGTCATGCCTCTGGGCACGGGCAACGATCTGGCACGGGTCTTGGGCTGGGGCTCCAGCTGCGATGATGACACCCACCTGCCCCAAATATTGGAGCGCTACGAGTCGGCCAGTACCAAAATGCTGGATCGTTGGAGTATTATGGTATTCGAGAAAGCCATCACTGTGCCCAAGATACCAAAGATGTCCATTACCACGGAACAGGAGGCTCTGCTCACGGGCATGGTCACGTCGGCCAACCATCACTTGCGCTTCATAGTCGAGACGAACGATACGCAAACGTTAATCTCATCTACGCGCTCCTTGTGTGACACCATCGACGAACTGATCTCGCGCATCTGTGAGCATCACAAGGACGACGAGCAGTTGACTATGAAATGTGACATCCTAAGGCAGAAGCTGACAATGCTGCTGGACGCCTTGCAGGAGGAGGAGCTGGGTACGCACAGTGGCGACGATCTAGTAGCCACTATAAGGAGCTTAATATCGCGTAGTGTGCCCTTAACATCGGGACGTCCATCGTTTCTGTAAGTGAAAGTGTAAATAAATTTAATTTTATTTCAGGGAGACTACATCATTTCAGTATTGCAAATATATATTGCATCAATTTTTAATTTGTTGGCTGTTTGCAAGTTTTTGAGAAAGCTTTATGAAGCAGTGTTGACTGCTTTTAAGTTTATAAAAAACTGCACTTTCATTTATATACCTTGCACTGCTTGGTGTGTAGCTGAACTACTTGCCAAGCAGTGCACTGCGTCTCAGTAGCGCGGAGCAAATGTTGAATTTGAAATGCAATTGGTTAAATTTATATCATTAGACAATATTGATTATGTTATTATTTATGCATTCTAGCAATCCAAATATATCTATTGAAAAAACTGAAAAGGATAATATTAACACAAAGGAGCGACGCAATAGCCGCTCTCTGCGCTCCAGTGAGAAGGAGGCGTTGCAATGTCGGGCGAATAGTGTAAAGCGCGCCATTTACAATGTAGTGGAACACTCGGAGCCGGGTCGCCCCAAGCGCTACCAGCGTAAGCTGTCAATTACACCCTTTGAGGCGCTTAAGATACCTATTACAAACTCAGGGGACTCGACGCCCTGCGGCTCTCCGCTGCCAATTATACCACCCATCAATATTATCTCGCCAACAATGGAGACATCGCGCCTTACCTGCATCTCCCCGCTGCCAGACACGCGTCGCGATTCAGTGGATGAGAATTTCTTCAACAGCATCAATTTGCCGGCGCCACGTCAATTTGCGGACAGTCGCCGCAGCTCGGGTGTCCCTGAAGTCATACAAGAAATGGAGGAGGGCGCCAATGGGGAGACAATCTATCGTATTGGCCGCCTCTCGTTGAGCGGCGGTGCCAACATAGATGATGCGGGCAATCGTCTGTCGCCAAGCAGCGAGGGAGGCGACAACACGCCCACCGAGCGCAAGGTGGACTTTCTGCGTGTACCGATCATAACAAGCGAGCCGATTGTAGATCCACTGTCTAACTATCGACCAATCGAGGTATTCGAACGCACCTACTACATGACACGCGAGCTGGACAAGGATAAGGAGCGCACTGCGAGCAGTCAGGCCGATTGCGAGAAAGAGGAGGCGGATGTCAATGAGAAGTGCGAATCGCTGGAGCCGCAGAGTGCTCTGGTACATACTTGTAATCTACAGGTACCCGGCATTGTCGTAACCCCCCAATCCCAAAATGTCTATACGAGCGAAAGCCTCACAATCATTGACACCGATGCCCAGACCAACACTGTATGGCATTATCTAACTATCAGTCGAGAAGGAAACTTAGCTGGCTCTTCTTTTGCTCTTACAGGAACAGTCATCCTCAGAGGATCTGGGCGGGGAAGCGAGTGATGTGCTCTCCGCCATTAGCAATGAGGAATGCAGCGTGGCATCCGAGATCTTCGATAAGCCCGAACCGGGTCACACTCTAGGCGACATTATACAGGTGAGTAGAAGGCCTCTAACCAGCAAATTATAATTAACACCAATCTGTGAATCTTCTTGAATAGAACCTGGATGCGAGCAACTTTACGCACATTGATTCGCCGGAGACAAGCGATGAAACAGAGCCCATGCACGGCGAGAGTTTGATGGATGACATTAGCTCAGTGCTGGGCCATGACATAACCAATGCGCTGCAAGACAACACCATTACGGACGACACCACCACACTCTGCTCTGAGCATGCTGGGCCGCCGAAGCCACCGCGTAAGAAATCTTTGAATACACTGACCCAAAGCAAAACGCATCCACGTCGACGCAACTCCTCGCCGCCACGCAGGGCCGGGCTCGCACGCATGGACAGCGACGATAACCCACAGCAATTTGGCTTTGAGAATATCGTATTTGAGATCGATAATCGTTGCGACGATCAAAAGATACGAGAGCCGCCGCGCTACTGCAGCCTGGCGCAGTTCGTGGAAGGTAACGATATAGCGCGTCAGAGTTTCAAGGTACGTCTTAAACGCCGATCCGGCCACAAGTAGGTAAAGTTTAATAAATAAATATATATATATATTTATATATTTATATATATATATCTATATATATATACATATATATATAGAGCTATAGCTATGTTACGTTTATCGAAAGTGCTCAGACATGGCCACTTATGGTAAAAAATTTTTGTTGCTCTCCGTTTGCTTCTTTCTTCAAACTTTTCTTTTCGTGTGTATTTAACAAACCGAATACGTTCACTTGCTTGCCTCAAATCCAAATCCAAATCTCCAAATCGAACTCTTAATAATATAAACATATATATAACAAAATCGATCCAAACAAATATCAAATATGTATATCTCCTGCTCCTGTCGACTCTCTAACGTGAAGCGTCCCAAAAAGCGCATCTCACTCAAGAAATTGAATGCAAATACAACAACAACAATCGTATCTCAACAGCAGCTAATGCTTGATTGCAATAGCAGTGACAACAATGAAAACACCAACAACGAAGAGGCGGATACGCCCACAAACGCAGCCCCAACAAGAACGTATCGAAATCTAACAACGACTACGACTAGCGACGATCTGGATGAACTGTCCACGCAAACTGCAATTAAAATTGATATAAACAATGCAACTACAACCACGACAACAACAACAACAACGACAACGACAACAACAAAGCCTCTTGAATCGGCAATGGTCTCATCGACATCGCCCACGAAGAAGTCGGGCCATGGACAAGAAGTAAAGCGCATTACCTTTGATGAGTCGTGTAAGAAAGAATCCTTTGATGATGTAAATCCCAACTATCCACAGATAAGTGTTGTTGTAAGGCCACCAACACCGTTGCGTGGTGATTCCGTAAAGCCAACAGGATCGTCATCATCCATATTGGCGACCTCGTCGTCGCTGCTCGGTGTACGCACGTTGAGCTCCTCGGAGATACGACGACACTCGAGCCACGCGCCCAGCTTGGCTGTACGCGATTTTGACAAGGATAAAGATCGACGACATTCCGGTTTCAATCCAAATTTCCTAACATTGGACCCGGAACATGCGCGCTTCCTCAGCAGTTCACCAGCGGCTAGTCGTAGAATTAGCTGTGGCAGCCTCTTCAAGGTAAGTCCTGACCCAAAACAGTTAACTCCCCCACATATACCATATATATATATATAGATAAAAATATATATATATATATATATGATTTACGTTGGCACTACTGCATCAGCAAGCGAAAATAAATGTATATCAGCCGAGCAATGGCAACGCAGAAATCCAATCAAAAATACTCGTACACACAAATGCGATTTTAGGTAATTGTTTCTCATATACTTGTCGCGGTATTAAAAAAAGTTCTGTACGGAATACAGGGGTATTCTAGCTGCAAATTTACATCTGTTCATACACGAACTTCATTTAATTTCTTTTGTAGTTTTTTGTGCGATTCACATGGCAAACATTTGTTTTGAATATTTTCAATTTATTTATAAATAAGAAACACTCCTTATATAGATAAAGGCAACCATATTTTAATTTATTTTAATAAAATTGATAAAGAAAGATTAGAGGAGATCACTACTCATAAAAAATAATGCAATTTAAATTGATTTTAAGTACAAATCAAATCAGCTTTAAGTGTACTGAATATTCGACTAAAACTGAAATTCGAATTTATGGAACCATGTGAATTGAACAATGTATACCACATAAGTTTTTACTATAATTTGCCACATTAAGTATAATTTGGCTCGTTGCGTTTGAGAAAAACAGATTTTATTTAAATAAAAAATAACACAAAATCAATAAAAAAAAAAACTACAACTAATACCACATATATAGAATTATATATGTATGTATACAAACTTATATAAAAATACAATATATGTTTTACAAAGCACAAATCAATTGGTACGTATTTCAAAATTATGTCAACTACTTCTATGAATTTCTCTTTTAGTTTCACAACACTGAAAAGCTTTTAACACACACTCACACATACACATTCTATATACACATAAAATATTTATATATATAATCACACATACACATAATATTATTTATTTTTGCGAAAACAAAATGCAATTTCTTAGAAGAAAAACCAAAAAACTAACACTAAACGCACCTACGGACTGTTCAGTGTGCGTTTCTTTGTCGTCGCCGAACCAGACATACGCCTGGCAACCCTGGCGCTTATTAGGCCGCTAATACCGCTGGTAAGCCCGTTAACCAGAGGTCGGGGTCTCTCCTTTCTACTGCGTTCCTGAGTTCGTTCGTTCCATGCGCTCGTTCGTTCGTTCGATCGTTCGTTCATTTGATCGTTCGTTCGTTCGATGTATATCCGTAACCCCAGCAAATGAAATAACTATATCGATTTATACAAAATATTCTAGTAATATCCCCTGTACAAAGTGCCAGTCTCAGCTTTCGTTTCAGTTTGTGATTAAAGCACACGCGTCAGTTTGAGTTGATTTTCTTGATTTACACACGTGTTGTCGTCTTGAAAAGTAGTGTTGCCTAAAACCCATTAACATAAGCTATCGTTAACAAATACTAACTACTTAACAATTTCCATAACACAAGCTAATATAAACTACGCTCTCCTTTGTATAAGTTTTTCGTTTTTGTTTCCAAGTAGTGCCCTATCTTTCTCTCTCTCTCTCTCTCTCTATCTTTCTCCCTTTCGCTCAAAACTTACCATCAGCTCCCCACTTATGAAACCTGCGTCTCTTATTACACGACACTGGCACACGCACATAACTCCACAATCCAAGCGCTCACACACACACACTCAATCAGCCACACCCACATGTTTCTTTGTATCGTAGTTAGTGCTGACTTTCCAGTTGCTCTTTGACACCAATGACCCATTGCACCCAGCTACATCTAATCGCTGACTCTTTCTTGCAGCCGAACGAAGCTTTGCCTAATCTCCAGACACTCAAGGGCTCCAAGTCGAGTCTCTTTATGGGCTCTACACTCTTCGGCTTCGAGCACTTCAGCGCCGGCGACAAGGACGAGAAGCCCGGCAAGGACAAAGAGAGGACCCCCACAGAAGAGACCAATCGCAAGCTGCCCATTATCAATCCCTTAGTTCGCTTGCCCAACTGGCCCAGTAAGTAAATAATATTAATAATTATTCATCTATATTTGATGTATTTATTTTTATAATTATTATTTCTTTTTGCTTCTGCCTTACTTACAAACTAACCTTCTCTTTCTACAGATCTGGCCAATGGCACTGGCTTCATATCCAAGTGCCTGATGGCCAATGCCGACACGCTGTGCGCCGCCGTTAGTCCGTTGATGGATCCGGATGAAACTCTGCTTGCTGGCTATTATGAGAAGTGTGTGATGAACAACTACTTTGGCATTGGCATCGATGCAAAGATCTCCCTAGACTTTCACAATAAGCGCGAGGAGCATCCAGAGAAATGTCGCTCCCGAGCACGAAATTATATGTGGTACGGAGTGCTGGGCTCCAAGCAGCTGCTGCAGAAGACCTGCAAAAATCTAGAGCAGCGCGTGCAGCTCGAGTGCGATGGCCAGCGCATACCTTTGCCAGAGCTCCAGGGTATTGTTATACTAAATATACCCAGCTTCATGGGTGGCACCAATTTCTGGGGCAACAGCAGCAAGAAGGAGGACATCTTCCTGCCGCCCAGCTTCGATGATCGCGTGTTGGAGGTGGTCGCTGTCTTTGGATCAGTGCAGATGGCTGCCTCGCGTCTGATCAATCTGCAGCATCATCGCATTGCCCAGTGCCAAAGCGTGCAGATCAATATACTTGGCGATGAGGAGATACCGATTCAGGTGGATGGCGAGGCCTGGCTACAGCCACCGGGTATGATACGCATCCTCCATAAGAATCGCGTCCAGATGCTCTGCCGCAATCGCAGCCTGGAGGTGTCGCTCAAGAGCTGGCAGGAGAAGCAGCGTCAGCACAGTATTTCCATACAGCGCGACACCTCCTCGACTGCCTCTGAGCACGCTGTCTCCACGGATGATGTCATATCAGAGCGCGAATGCTATGTGCTATTGAATTTCATCGAGGCAGTTAGTTCATTGGTCAAGTGGGTTAAGTTCTTGATTATTTCACATCCGGCACTGCAGCACGATCTATATGAGGTGGCCTGCCGCGCCAGCGAAGCATTGGAGTCCATACATCCACAGGGCAAATTATTGGAGGGTCCCACTCTGCGCACCAAATTGGTGGAAGTCATCGACTCCTCACGCCAGCTGTACGATGATGCGTGCTCCCTGTTGCGAGATCGTGGTCATAGTCTCATTCTGCGCGAGGATCTGGAGACAAAGCTGAGTGCTGCGTTGGCTAACATGGAAATGGAGCTCAAAAAGTGCTCCGTGCAGAAGTGCATCGATGGCAAGCTGCGCGCCTACTTTAATGTACTAGCGCCCAACGAGGAGGTAAGGATTATTTATTGGTGAAATTGAGTTTCCTTAATAATTGTTTCATAATCCTTAGCCCGATGGACGTCGCAAATCGCGTCCATTCTGGGTACGCTTGCGCTCCGGATCCACTGCTGGCCAGCAGCAGTTCAAGCCTCCGCTCACAAACACCCGTGAGGCAGCCAACAATTGGAGCGTCAACGAGGTGGTCACCTGGCTAGAGACGATGCAGCTGTCAGAATACGTAGATAGCTTCCTCAAAAACGATATACGCGGCAAGGAGCTACTCACGCTGGGCAGGCGAGATCTGAAGGATCTGGGCGTGGTCAAGGTGGGCCACGTGAAACGCATACTGCAGGCCATTAAAGATCTAAGCGAGAACTAAGCATGGTACAAAGGCTAAGATAAAAGTGAAATTTGTTGTGTTTGAATGTAGTTGTTATCGGTTAAAGATGTGGCTATTCAGCATGGTAGGTAAACGATATAGTTTTATATGAGACAAATGCATACAACAATCACTATTTATAGACTAGCTTAGCTAAAAAGGTATAAAACTCCCAAATACGTTTATTTTTCCTGTATTTTGGGTGAGCAGCAAGAAGCCTAGCAAACATTTATCTGTATTTAATTAAATATCAAAAACAAAAAGAGAACTTTAAATATTAATACTCAAGATCCATATATATATATATATATATATATATATATATATATATATATATATATAATTTATTTTTCCAGCGAAACATATATATATAAATATATAAAGTCTTATCAAACCATAGTTATATAAATATGTATCCATATATATATATATATATATATATTTATATATATATATATATATGTATATATATAGATACATATTTATATAACTAAATATTTATATTATTAAGTGAACTGAATTTCATTTTTGAATATGTACCTAAATATATACATATAAACAATATATATGTATGTCAAAATTCAAAATTATTTAATTATGGCAGATAAACGAATTTAAACGTAGTGGCACTAAACCAAATAAACAAATTGCATTTAGTTTTAAGTACAGTTTGAAATTCAATTTACGCTTAGCAAAAGTTGTAAACCCTCATTAAACACAAAGCAAGAACTCCCCTTAAAACAAAGATTATTCTAAATTTATAAGCAATTTTCGATTTTACAATTGTAAAAAAAATACTATCTATTTACAAAGAGATAAAATCAACCTTAACATATTCATAATTCTAGTTCAATACAACTAATTTAAATGTTTGCCCACTCTAAAAACTAACCATGCAAATATTTTAAGTAACAAAGAAAAGTCTGTTAAATGTGTCATTTTTGTGTATAACCAAAAAATCGAACTTTTAATATGTTAATTTATATTAATTCAAAAGTTAGCTCTTAAGTTTAAGATTAAGTACGTTGGGTTCGATCTGGTGCGGGGCGCCAGCGCCCGAGATTTATTTGAATACAAAACAAAAACAAAACCAAAAAAAAACAAATTATTTAGCTAGCATTGAAGCTCACAATATTGTGTTTCAGTACTTTTTGGTATACCTTTTGATTGTTTTTTACTCAGCCCTAACTGTGTAATATTTAAGAAATTGTGCTAAATTTTGATAGTTACCTATTTTCAATATAGCAAATGTACGAATACTACATACCATATACCTTTATAAATATATATACACACCCACACATATATATAGATATTATATATATAGCTGCATATATGTTAATGTGTTTTTTGTGTGTTATCCAACATCATTCAATCGTTTCCACCCGTCAACCATACTTACGTTGCTTTTAAAATCTTTGCTCAAGTTGTCTCTAAATTGAGTGAGTTGTTTTTTGAGGAAAGTAAGGTATATGGCACATACTCTTCTATATACAAATATGTATACATAACAAATCTCTTGAGTGACGTCTATATATTATATTTTTTGATATCGAAGTATAAATGAGCCCAGACCAACTCGATTGATTTGTTGTACAGCTGTACCCACTAATTTCCACTGTTTTCGTGTAGCACTCCACAAAGTTTGACACATATTTGTGAAACTATTTACGCTTACAATTAACCCTCGTATAAAAAGGAAAAATAAAACTAAAAACGAAATTTAAGAACTTACTAAGCAAATGTCATAAACACAAACTAAAACAATCCTTTAAAAGAAAAAACATAAGTAATAACAATCAAAACTAACTCGAACACAATTTAAATATTTTTTCGACACATGTATTTTCGAGGAACCTTTAAAAAATAACCAAATTAAACTTATAAAAACTACCATTAAAATGTTTAGTTAATACATTTTAGCTACTTCATATATATTTTCATTGTTGTGTACATGCGAACATAAAAAAATTTACCAAATGCATTTTATTTTCATTTCAACAATACTGTGATAACAGCTTTCTAAAATCCCTTTAAACTAAATTAAACATTTGTAAACCCTAATTTAAATGGTATTGGACAATGCATAATAGTATAAAAAATAATAAAACTAAAATTTAAATTATAATAAATAAAAATAACTTTAAATTAGATCCAAAATAAACCTATGCAAAACCTTGAAACATTTCGAAAGTTGCTCTCAGTAAATCTTATCAATTTTCCAATACTATATTTAAAATTCGAATTTGAAATACCTTAAAACACAATCCGCAATTTAACCAAGTAAACAAATACATTTACTACGATCCAAACCGCAGATCTTTTATCCATATATAATACGCAAATTATAATAGACAGAAATCTTCTTAACGAAAAATGTAATAATAGCAAAAATAATAATAAAACCAAAACACAAAACAAATAATAATTGTTTTTCTTTCAGACAGCATAGAAGAATCCGTCTTTCGAAAAAATAATAAAAAACATTGTTTAAAACGTTTATATGCACTTTTCATTTATTTGATTCATAATTTTATTTTTGTTTTTTTTTTTAACCATCACTTGATTTGTTATTATTTGTATCTTTATAAGTTTCTGTTACACTTTCTGTATGTATTTTTTATAGTTGGTACATAGGGTTTTATGACCTTTTATAAATTGTTTTTTGTTTAAATCTTTGCAAGGCTATTTGGTGTGCCTTAGGTTTTTATTTTATGTGTGACATATGGGCAAAATTATTCAATATTTTTCTTTAGATATTTTTATTGCATTTCTTTCATTTTTTCATTTCTAAAATGCATACGCATTCGCATAGCGTGAAAATAAATTTTTAAAACGTATTTTTTCGATTTTAAAACAAATATTCAAGTTTTTGGATTTGGAAAATTCATGCTTGAACCCCATATACATAGCACACCAATCAGATCATAATGTACGTATTTTTATTTTGTTTTTATTTGTATACATTTAATTTTGTAAACAAGCTAGAATATATATCGAGTTTGTTCTTAAGTAGATTCATATTAAAGTTGCCTAAAATTTGTAAGTACGATAGTTAAAACTAAATGAGTTCCAAATCGTTATTTTTTATATTTTTTAATTCAAATTTTTTGCCATTCTGTTATATCGAACTGTAACTGGAAAGAGGGTTTGTAGACCTTGTTTGTGTATGTGTGTGTCTGTGTGAGAGAGAGAGTTTCATGAAGGCTATATATTTTAGTAAAGTTCTTGCTTATAATCGTGTCTAACTAATGCAGTTTAGAGTATGGTATTTGGTTTTCTTTGAAATCTCATAGATTGCGCATAATAAACAAATGTTTGTTGAGTTTTTCATGGATAACATGGATTCCGTTCTTAACTGGGGGTTTATTTTTTAACTATAAGACTTAGACTTCAACTCAACAGTTTCAACTAACAGACAAGCTTTTCAATGAAAAACATATAAAAATACATACTTTAACTGTTTTTATAAATACCACTGAAACTTTGTTTTTTTTCGTATTTTTTATATTTATGCATTTGCTTTGTTCTTTTAATAAAAATATGTATATGCAAGCAACAATTAAGCTCAAGACTGAAGTTAATCACAAGTAAAATTTTAACTTCAGTTATATTTCTTTTATTAATACTAAATATTAAGCTTTAAATTCTTATTTGTGAAATTATAAACTTAATTCATGTTCAACTTAAGATTCGCTTGTAAAGACTAATGCAAATTTATTTTAAATATGCTTTGTTTTTTTTTTTTTTTTGGTTTTGTACTCAGAAATAAATCAAATTGCTGTCCACGGTTTCAAGCAAATTACTTTTCAGTGTTGACAAATATTTGTTTTTATCTTTTCTTTTGGGGAAGCAGTTTAGTGGGGTTAGCAAACACTGCATTTTATTTAGTTTCTTGTTTCTTTTATTTGTTTCCTAACACATTTTTCGCTTCATTTACTTTATATTTTTGTTACATAATGCCATATATGTATGTAAGTATTTGAAATGTATGTCGCAAAATTATTTTCACAGTTTCTCGCAATACCGCAAACGGTAAACATTTCGCTTTTTTTGTGTAGTACAGTACCTTTGTGTGTGTGTGTGTGTGTGTTATAACCATCATTGCCAAAAAGTGTACTTAAAATATCATTTATATCATTTACTTTTTTGTTGTATTTGTAGCTCATGTGCAAAATCTATTTTTTCAAGTTTGTGTTCTAGTTGCCGGATCACTTTAGTTCACCCTATATGCATTACCCAATATACTCAGCATAAGTATTTTGCGATTGGATTTACCTGTGTTGTTTTCGACTTAATGAAAGTTACAAAAAATTTGAGGTTTTCGTTTTTACCTAAAACACGTTTGTTCATAATGTTGTTCATCATTTTTCTTTTTGTTGGACGGGTCTCTGCGGTGATGTTGTCCTTGCTTTAATGCTATTATAATTCGATTCTTATGTTTTTGAAAATTCTTTTTATTTTTGTTCCAGCTTGTGTTTTGGGTGCTCGCAAAATTCCTGTTATTTCATTTGGGGGATCATAGGCAGTGAAAGTAAGTGTTTTATATATCTTTAGGGGAATAATGCACGTGTAGGACTTTAAATTATATTTATTAGACGGATTTCCCTGACTAATATTAATAGGTAATTTAAATTCAGATGAAATCCTAGTATGCCTCCCATGAAGACTTGATGGAGTTTCATTCTAATTTACTGGTAACTTTCCAAGTGCACGGATATTTAAAGCCGAAACAGTTTTAAGTTTATTGCTGCAAAACTATCGACGAGTCACCACGCTTTTGGCTCTCTTTACCGATAATTATCTATCGCACTGTGTTACAGCTTTTATGTGTAAGATCGTGACAACGTTTCTAATTAAAGTAAGAGAAACTATAAGTAATGAAAGTAGAGCATTTCAAATATATATAATAGGGGTATTACATATAAGGAACTGAACATATATCAAACTATCTATCGACTTTCGCAGTTATCGATTTGAGGCACTATCGATAGTTTTCGCAGCGCGGAATTTGCGGGAGATTAGAGTATGTGGCTTGGCTTTTGCATGCTTGAGGCGGACATTACGTGTCAAAAACTTTTATTGAATTTAGCTAATTGCTTTTTCACTCTTATGCCAAATACATTTTGCACTTGAAGCACTTACGATCCACGTTTTGGATCCTTAGACACTTTCCTCCTTGTTGGCGCTGCTGGTGCTGCTGCTGCCGCCCCAGAAACGATCGAAACGGTCACGTGCCTTCTCCAGGACATCGACGGCAGCAGAACGGGCCGTCGAGGCAGTCGCTGTCGATGAAGAAGATGAAAGAGCCGGTTCCGGCTTGCTGCTGACATCGCAGCGTACCGCCCCGCCCGGCTGGGTGGTGGGCGTCAGTGTTTTGCCGTAGACAGCGCCAGACGAGCTGCTCGCTGTGGGGCTGCCGATCGACTTCCAGGCTGTGTGTGTGTGGATGTGAAGGCATTGGAGGGGGGGAAATAGTTGTGGAAATAGTGTTTTGTAATGTTACGCAAAGGAACTACGCATTTGATACGCTATGTGGAAATACGCATTTTGGCTTAACGATTGTATTAATTTTTTTATATATAAATATTTTTGATTTGCGATATCTTGGCTTAATACTGAGAGAGAGATAGAGAGGGGAAAGTTGTTGCATTATATTTACGCTTGGTTTTTGAGTTTGGCTTTGGCAGGTGTTGCGATTTTGGTATTTTGAAGATTGCTTAACGATGATTGGATTTTTGGATGATGGTTGTGAGTAGCGATACATACATATACATATACAGATACATATATTTAAATACGAGTTAATATATAAATATTTGTAAAAGCGATTCTTATTTTGTTGGTTTTGTTTTTTGTTGTGTTTACTTATGTCGACTTCATATTGGTTTTTGGTTGGATTTTTTTATGGAAGTTGCGTTTATTGAAGCGTGCTTAAAGGCTTACCGTCCATTTTAGCCTGTTCGGTTAGTTGTGGCGGTGCCGATTGTGGTGGCGGTGGTGGCTTTTCCACCGGTGTTGACGCTTTTATCTCGCTCTGAGGTCGGCTATAGTTTTCGCCTGAAAGACCACACAAATGTTTGCAAATTAAGCAAATTCCTAGACTATTTTCAAAGCAATTGGTTACCCTCTTTGACATTTTGTGTGACGGTAAATGTCTTGCCGGTGTCCAAGGGCACCGTCCAGTTGACTGGATCGGGAGAGCGCATTATAATCTGCTCTGGCGACTTAACCCGTGTGGGCTCCGGCGGCGATTTAACCAAGGGCTCATCGGGCACCTCGGGCACTGGCTGTGGACTGCAGCTAGAAATTGAAATAGCAGTCTCTCGACCATCTTCGGCATCGTCTGTTGGCATTTAAAAATATTTATGGAAAGTTAAAAAAGAAATATATTTGATGAACTCAATTTACATATACTTTAGTTGTGGCGCTTTATTGGTTGGTTTTTATTTTAGGCTGCTGCAGCTGTCGATATTTTTTGTTTTTGTTTTTTCTTTAAGCAAACTTTGTGATCGAGTTATATAGTAGGTTAGTAGTTGAACTTAAAATGTAAATATTTATTTTGAAAAGTAAATGTTTCTGTTTTCTTAAACATAATGTAAAAACTTAATTTTAAATTAAACTTAATTGAACTTATGGAAAATAAAACACGAATTAAGCACTAAGCTTAAAAGGCAACCAAATTTGTTAGTAAAAATTTAATTTAAATAATAAACAAATTTTTGCTTTTGATATATATAACTTCTTTTTATTTTATACAAAGCGCACAATAGGGCAAAGGTAGGACATGCCACATCCAAAAGACATTTAACACAGAAAGGCAGCAATGATTACAATAAAATATTATCAATCAAATAAACTACTTAGAGCACGCATTGAAATAAGGAGCAAAAAAGTTTTAAATTGATAAGAAATATAGTTTTTTTATGTTTCAGTTTTCGGTTTGGTTTGACAAAAGCTTGTGAGTGTGTGAACGGCAACGACAACGCGCAAATTATATCGATAGTCGACATATCGATAGTTGAACAACTCATCTTTACTTAAGTAAAAACTAAGTATATGTTTCTTAAAATCCCATTAAATACCTTTTTGCTAATGATGACTCCCTGGACTATGGGGTCAACCTAAGTTCACTTTATATAGCTTGGAAAACTTGTTTTGGGCAACTTACAAAAACAGATATAAAAATTGCTCTGTTGACAAAAATTACATATAAAATACTCAAAAATTAGTTTAAATAAATGTAAGTTGTGCCAGCACGCAAAACCCGATTATATTACCTCTTTTTATATATTTTTTTTTGGTTTTAAAATGTTTTCACTTCGCAATACACAACCTCTGCATGGCCAACTGTGTAGCATTGTTTATGTTTCGTGTTATATTGTAAAATATATATATATAAAAAAATACGAATTATCTAAAAATACTAGACAGGCTGAATACTTTACTATTAGACACATAACACTGAGTAAAACAACAAATAAATTAAACTAGTGTTTTGAAAAGTAAAGGTAGATTTAAAGTACTACAAATGATATGAGGCATAGATGGAAACGATAGTTGGGCTGACTTAGACACACGGCTGCAAAGACAACAAGTACAAACATTGATTACAACAACAACTAACACTTAAATAACACGCAACGCTTGTTGGTTTTTAGGCAACTTTGCAACAAATACAAGAATTTTTCAAATTTCTTAATACAGCCCTGTGGAATAACGGGACACAAACAGAATACCAGAACTTTGGCCAATCTCTAAAATAAATACCAATTAACTAACACAGGCACACAGTTATAATTCCACATGGCTGATAGAACAGATACAAATAACATATAGGTAAGTGTCGCCCAATTTCAATATGCCAATTCGTAAATCATAATTCTAATTTCATTACTCAACACTAATTTGTTGTACAACACAGTTTTCGACATGGTGTAAAATGCGCAATTGCTTGTAATCAAATTTAGTATTTTTTTTTTGGTTTTTTTTTTTGTTATTTTTTTTGTTTTTGTTTACAAAAGTTGCAACACAAACATTTCGCGCTCAGATGTCATTTTACAGCATTTCCATTTTATATAAGATTTTGTTTTTTTTATGGGTGTATCAAATTTATATTGCAGAGAATTTTTTTGTTTTTGATTTTCAAGTTTTGCGGACAAACTTTACTCACTTTCAGCCAATTTTCTATCCTGACCTGGTACCGTTAGCCGTTTGATGTTGATGGTGACAGGTCGGGCGGGTGCCATTGCTGTTGCTGCTTCTGTTGTTGTTGTTGTTGTTGGCGCGCCAACTTGTTCTGGCTGCTGTTGATGTTGTAACTGTTGTTGTAGCTGTTGCTGTCTCTGTTTGTTTTGCTGATGCTTCGCACTATTTGCACTAATCTCGCTACCAGCACCAACTTGACTAATGCAACTAATATTCGATCTATCTTTGTCTTTCTTACGCATTTGCAGTTGTTGCTGTTGTTGCTGTTGCAGTTGCTGTTTGGCTGCTGGCTTCTTGTTGTTGCTCTTGTTGTAGCTCTTGCATTGTGATATATGTGATTGATTAGCATGATTAGCATGGGCTGTGGCTGCTGTACGGGCTGTTGATGTTGATGTTGTTGCTGCTGCTGCTGCTGCGGTTGCTGCTGTTGGCGCTGCGGCTACTTTACCGTTAGGCGGTGGTAGGGAACTACTTTTAATGCGGGATTGGAATGTTGTGGATAGGGTAGCTATAAAAACGATTTTTTGCGTTTTTTTGTTTTGATTTGGTTTTTACGATTTTGATTTTGGCGTCGGGTTCGGTTTTTAAGTTGTCATATTTTTTTTTGTTTTTAGACCAAAACAAAAGGCACATGAAAAAACAAATTTGAATATGAATTTCTGTTTAAAATGTATTATTTAATTTTTCTTTAACGGCGAATTAAAAAAATGCAACTCAAATAAAGGCAAATAATGGTTGAAGTATTTTAAAATTAAAAAAAATGAATTAAAATACGCGTTATTATAATCTTCTTTGGTTAGTTTATGTTGAGAATTACACAAATGGGTTAGTCTACTTAAAAGAAACTACCATTCATTGTTCTTTGTTAGTTTACAGGAACATAAAGATTAGAATATTGCATTAACCTAAGATAACTTAGTAATTAACTAAAGAAAATATGCCTCCAGTTCCCAAAATTATAATATTGAACCTTATTCGTCTTTAACAATTTGCCAAATTAAATAATCAGCACAATAATGTCAACTCTGTTAATTGCTCACGTTAAGTTTTCTATATATCTTAAGGGGGAGTAAAACTGTAAATACCCTTGCAGAATATGATTCTTTTTATTCATATGTAGAGCAAAAATTTCGTTCGAACTCCGTAAAAGCTTTAGAGGAATTTGGCTAAGCCTTCAAAAAAATAGTTTTATTTGTATTAGAAATTCAAAATTAATTTCCATATGTTTTGATATGCATTAATTCTTTTTATCTAAATGTAATAATTTTATCTAAATCACATATGAACATTTGCTTCTAATATCTGCAAGGGTATTACGATATTGGCTGGCCGAAGAAGACCTCGTTTTTGTAATATGCATAACAAATATAATAAAATTAACATATTGCACACAAATATTATTTCCACAAACATCAAAGCCAACAACATCTTGTTATTATCGCCCACACTTATTGAAAATTGAGAAACAAATAATTTATATATTTACATACACACACATATATATATATATATATATATATATATATATATATATAGTTTCAATATCAATGGGTTAGATTCACAACACGCACAAATCAATGAATTTTTGCCGTTGGTCAACACTGAATATGTTAGTATTTACGGTATTAATGTGATATTATTAAAAGTTAGGTTGTATTTATTTCTGGTATTTAGTTTTGTTAGTATTTTGTTCACTCAACATGCTAAACTATAGAATGTTTATTCGAAAGACCAATCAAACGCTTCATTACAGAACAATAAATAATACTCGGAGTAAAAATCAAAGATAAGTTCTTAAAAATAAAATACGAAAAATGAACCGCAAGACCAGAGACTAAGCTAACAGTGAATTATGAATGTACCTTATTCGTATTATTTTTTGGTTTTGTTTTTTTTTTAGCTATTTTGTTTTGTATTTAGACACTTAACTATGTAAATATCCAGTATGTTTCGAAATGAACGTTACAAACTTGCGGTGTGTGATTAAATACTAAAACTATAGTTAAATTAATTGCAAATGAAACTAATCAACGAAATCTAAACAAATCTAATCTTAACTAATGATTATATATATATATATATATATATATATATATAAATATATATATATATATATATATATATATATATATATATATATATATATATATATATATATATATATATATATATATATATATATATATATATATATATATATTGATATATATATGTGCAAATAAGGAATAAATTAATTTAAAAATAAAATCAACTCAAGAAAAAACAGAAGGCAATGAACGAACGCACGCAAGTAGACTGTGCATCCGCATCGGAGTATTTTTTTTTGTTTTTTTTTATTTATAAGTTTTTGTTGTGGATGGTTCTGCGCAACGTTTGGCTACTTACATGGGCGTGGCTTACGTTCAGTTCCAGCCGATGCAGTCGGTACCTTTTTACGGTTTGTCGGCGCCTGACTCGCCGAGCGTATCTGACGCTTGGGTGACTCATTCTCAACGTGGACCGCGCCTGGACCCACAGATTGGGAGCGTGCTGAGCCACGCAAAACGAAGATGAAGAGATGTGGTTTTTGGTATTGATACGTTTTTGTTTTTGTTTTTTTTTTATGTTTTTTGATTTGTTTCGGTGACAAAAATATGAGTTTTTAATTTGGCATTGAAACAGTTTGCTTAAGTAATGAATGTGAATGTGATATATCGACTACATAATTGGTGAAGAGTTCAGTACAAGACACTACAGAGAATGTTTGATAATCCTAGCTATACAACATTATCACACATATATATTAATTTATATTTCCCAGCACATTGAAAACGCAATTTAAATTTGAATTAATGTAGTTTGCTAATATATACATGATAAATATTATAGTGATAATTATTATACAATAGTATTGGGAAATACATTTATATTTCTAACGACGCACAGTCTATCTTTTCTGAACTTTCTGTAATTTCTATTTTTTTATTTTTAGCTAATATTCTGAAGTTTTTCCTCGTAATCCTCAAAAAATACAGTAACTTTGCTGCTTACTGTATTTTATTCTGTACTATTTCCCAGTTTCAAATGGCAAAACTATTTTTATTTTATTTTTTGATTTTCAGTTTTTCTTAATCTCAAAAAATATTCATATTACCTCAACATTAAAAACTCTTTTTTTCTTGTTGATCAAATGTTTATGTATGTAAATATGTACAGACATTCTATACAAGAAACATATATTTTTATCAAAATAAACATCGCAATAAACAAACTTTAAAAGAAAAACAAAACCTGCTTTAAAAGCAAGCTACATTTAAATTAAATATTGTGCACAAATCCCATCAATCAAAACGTTTGTTTAGTGCACTTCATGAGTAGATTGAAAATTCGTTGGCAAAAAAAAAATCCAACGAGAAATCCTTTGAGTTCAAAGCAAATCAAATACTTTAAGCGTTAAAGCAAACTAGTTGGTAAACAAATAAAATATAACAAAAGAATTTGTTAACTGGCGTATACTTATTATGTGGGCGTGTACGATTGAGACCTGTACCATTTCGTGAATACTTAAAAGTGCTTTGTGTTAACTATGTATTAAATTTGTTTGCTTAGAAGTAAATATTCTATTAAAGTGTATTATGGTGTAGACCTTTTGCTACAGTCGGAGTTATTGCTAGAGTACAACATAATTTAAGCTGGCAACTACTTACTTTTGAGGACCTTCTTGGGGCTGCCCTTTTGAGGGCTGCCCTTCTGCGGCGAGCCGTGACGTGAGAGAGTAGTTTTCTTGGGACTGCCACGTTGAGACTCTGACTCACGTTTGGTCATAGCTGGCATCAGCTTCTCCCGCGTGGGCGAAGGCAGCAAGGCTCCTTCCTCAACATCTGCTAAAATAAATGTGAAATGGAATTAGTGAACCGCAGCTAAAAGGTCAAAGTATATTTCAAAAGGTGGCGAGAATAGTGACATAGAAGTACTTTGAGCATATTTTAAGCATTAGTTAACATACTAAAGATTGTCTTCAAATATAAGGAATATTTTTGAGAGGTGTTCTAAAGTAGTTTCTTAAGTAATACTCATAGCATTTTAAACAATCTCGAAAATATTTAAGTCAATTATTTTCATTAGCTTACCCGGACCCGTAGTGCGCTCCAAGTGATGGCGTATATTGTTAAAACGTGCTGGCAGTGCTGAAATTTCATCCTTATTATCAATCAAATAGGCTTGGCCAGGAACTCGTGGCTTTTGTGGCTGTGTCGGCTTTTGCAATGGCGTTGACTTTTTATTATTCTCCTGATCCTTCTCCTCCTTGGTGATAGGTCTACAAAACTTTGTTAGATACCCATTTCAAATGAAATCTTATTTAAACTTACCTGTGCACAGTGGATGCTAAGGACAGTGCTGATAGTGAGCTGCGTTTGGAAACCTGATCCCAGAGATCGCGTTGCTTCTTATACAGCTCGGGATCGATCTCTATGCCCCAGCCGCGACACTGCACAGTCATAGAATTCTTAGATCAACATTCAAGTAAGTATCTGTCTGTGGTACTCACCTTATATTCGCCGGCCTTCTTACGCAGCTCGACCATATCCTTGAACCACAAATCCAAATTCGCTTTCGAATCCGGCGGTGCACTGCCATTCATGACCACCAACTGGCCCTGTTTGCTGTCCTCTTTGACAGCTGCAGGGGCATCGGCAAAGCCAAAGTTCTCCCTTTTCGTAATGAAGTGATTTAGACGCTCCTGATCAATTGTTTGCGAAAACGGGCGCGTTGCAATCTTGCGCTCCACAAAATTCACTTGTCTGTGTGTGGAAAACACATTGGCAATCAGAAAATATGATAGAAAATAATAATAATATTCAGATGAATGTTAGTGGCAAGTGCGACACGTTTTGCAGCTGGGTTATTTGTTGCTTGGATGGATATATGTGGGTGGGTCTATGATGTCTGGCCTTGGATGTTACATATTTGGTTGATGGCATCACTGGTATGGTACAAGCTCATGAGCATATGAGAGATATTGATACTGATATAGAGAGATTGAAATATGAAATCTTATTAAATTGTTATCATACTTCTCGTGTGTTTTTCTATCATCCGTATCGCTAACCAAAGGCTCCAGCTCATGCAGTTTAGCTGAAAGCACACAGATAAAAGATTTCAACAACTCTGTACCATCTAAAACAAAAGGCAATTCAATTGTTTTTTTTTTTTTTTTGTTTTCGTCATTTACATAGAGATAAAAATAAACATGTACGAGTTTTAATTAGCTTCAAGTGTTAACTAAAGGACATAGGTATTCTTGAAGGAAATCAAAAAATTAAATTTTCGATAAATATTTGCAAAAGTGTGGCTAAAAAATAGAAGGAAAAAAACATTTTAACTGAGATTTGGGTGAGTCTTTGTACAGCAAATCAAATGAGCCGCAAATAGGCGCTGGGTTCGTGGTGGTTCGGTGGGTTGTGAGTGTTTTTTAGTAGTGGTTAGTCGTGATTCTGGCTAAACTAGCACAAAATTCGGAGTTCTCATCAAATAAAAAAAAAATAATACTAAAATTTTTAGCATTTTGTTTAAACAAACATAAGAAAATTAAATGTTGTACAATTTGCTGGCATGTTTCGAAGCGTGTTTGCTTTGTATGGGGGCCTGGGGGTCACTTTTTGGAATATAGAACGAAATTCGAACCAATTTTGTTTAATATACATACAAAAATATAAACATTTCGAGTTTAATGCAGCGCAGTGTATATATATTATGTTTAAATATTTTATAATTTATATTTATAAAAACTTTTTTTTTGTTTTTTAAGCACTACGGCCAATCGATTTTCAGGCTGCACTAAAAAGCTCTTCAAGCTCATGGTATAAAGGCAAGACTTAAAAGCTTTGCAATGGAAGCCACTTGATCATTATTGCAAATGATATACATATATATATATATATGTAAGTTTATATATATTTATAAGGTGTCTATATATTATGTAAAATTGTTGTATTGTTGTTATGAGTATACGATTCGATTTTGGCTTACGTTTTTGCATTGTCTTACCTAGCCGCTTGGCTTTTACTGTAAATTTTTGTTATGTAAAATGTGTTTGTATTTTCTTTTGATTAAAATTGAAATTTTGATATACATAGATGAAATAAAAATAAAATATATATAAGTCTTTTAATATAATTCAATATATTTATATTAAAACTCTGTCTATATTCAATTTTTTATTTCTATTTTTGCTTTTCTATTTGCATGAACAGCACAGGAGAACATTTAAAATTTAAAACAAAAATTGATTAAACTAAAATAAAAAAATATATTAAAAACTGTTAAAATCTTCGCCCAGAAACACCTGCTAGGCCTTTCATCCTTTAAGCTAGCTGCTAAACTCGTATTACACCTCTTGAAATGTACGATTAATGTTGATATGCTGATATAATGAATTTGATGAATAATGCATAATGCTAATTCCATTTTGTCGTTTCTCGCATGCAACTCAACTGAAGCCAACAGAACTCCTACGCTTTATAGAAACTAAAAATTAAATGAATAAATAAAAAGTATATAAAACACACAACCTGCGACAGCATGCTCCGACTATACTTAGCTATCATTATCGTAAAATTGCATTGATACGTGCGGCACATGTACGGTCCCGTTTTTTATAGTGTATTTTTAGTAAGCCAACGCAATTCGGGTTTTATTTTCACAAAATTAAGTATCGATCAATGGAATTTTACGGCTTTGCATCAACAGAAATGAATATGTCAGGTATTTTACCATGTAGTTGATGTGTTTTATTTTGTATTTATTTTTTTTTTATTTAGAACTTATAAAAATGAATTTAGTTCAACACTTACGTCAGCTTTACTTTTGTTTTTTTTTTTTTTTTTTGCTATAAAGATATTCTTGTGTGAGTGTTTGTTTATTTTTATTTTGGAAAGGAATTTAGCATAATTTCGTTCTATATAAAAATAGATTTTGAGACTTCCAAAGAGAGAGAGAAAGAGTAAACATTGCTAACTGCTTGAAAACATATAATTAGTAATCTTAAAAGCGTTAAACAAAATTTTGCCTTAAAAATGTTAAAAAAAGATTCATGTGTACCTAAAAACAATTTGAGACTAAAATTAATAAAATATTTGTATTTAATAAAAGGTTAATTCAAGGGTGACTTAAGCTTAAGAGTATGAATTATGTATATGTATATATATATATACATATATATATTTATACATATATACGATATACAACTAGTAATTGTTTTTTTTTTTTGTTTGGATGAAAAGCAAAAATGTTCGACGACGTATACATAAAAAACTTGAAAATCGTTTGAAATTTGTTATCAAAATTGTTTGCAAATTTTTAGCATTTTTCTTTTTTTATTTTTGGCAGTGTTGCAAAGATTAATGTTTGAGCTACATGTAATTTACCAACACTAGTCAACGCATCAAAATATTAGACATGAAATAATTGTAAATAGTTTTTTTGTTGTCAATTTGAGGGCATTTGAGAAAAGGTTTATATTTCGTTTTGATCTTTAAAAATAAAGAAATGAATAGACATATATGTAGAACTCTTTAAATACTGCGCGCTCAGTAATTACATTTTAGTAAAAGTTAGTTGAAATTTAGTTTGATATCAATAATCTTTAGTTGTTGAAAATTAGTAATAATCAAATCAAATGGAAAAATTCTGTTTTAGTACGCTCGATTGGTTAATTTGTTGTTGTTTTTAGTAAGTAGATACATATACGAGATATTGAAAGAAACTATGCGCTAATAGGATATATATATAAATATGTATTTTGTAGTATAAGTATGTAAATGCTTAGCGACGACATATTGCTGTCGCACCTTCTTTCTGATTTGTTGTACGTTTTTTATGCACCGTTGGCATGCCGTTGGCACCTATCGTTTGATATTGATGTGTGTGTTGTGGCTGTTGACCCGATCGGATCGCCCCCAATGATATAGACTTTCTTGGATAATCGCCGGCCGCGGCTCGGGCCGCCGTCGTCGAATCTTTGCCCTTAATGCGTCGGTCATTGGGCCAAACGAATTGCAGGCGATACTCAGTGCTCAATTTTGTGATGGTCTTTTTCAATAGGCCATTTGACTCACCCGCCTGCGAAAGAGAAGAGCAGAATCACAAGAGACGAGAAGACCAAACAAACAAATGAGGAAGACAAACGAGAGGGAGAAAGAGAAAGAAAGAGAGAGAGAAAGCAATTGCATTGACGCATTGAGTGTTCAATTCAATTAAATTATTAGCATTAGCATTAGTATTAGTATTAGAATTAGTATTAGTATTAATCGGTTTCGTTTTATTTTAATCAAAGAACGATCACAGCACAGTTAACATTGGGAAAAATACATAGAAGAGAGCGTGTTAGTTGGAACAAGAGAGAAGAGAGGAAGAGAAAGAGAAAAATACACAAAGTACAAGTATAATTTGTAAATTTTGATATTAAGTACTAATTGTTTTGAACTTCAATAATTAGACTTAAGCTAAAAATAATGTATATGATATTTGCTAAATATGCAAATATATCATTTAAACAATATAAAAAATTATTTGGCTTTTTCACTAATATATAAAAATAAATGTAAATTAAAACTTTGAATATTCAAAAATATTTAAGAATATTATTTTAATTTGCATTAGCATTAATTATCTTAAATAATCTTGAAATAACTCAAAACAACCCTTAAAATTTAGTTTTTCAACACCCCAAATATTTAAATAAATAAAATAATAATAATAATAATAATAATAAGCAAAATTCTTGGAAAATTCATGACAATTGTGAATCGAGATAAAACAGTAAACAAAATATTTTATGTGCTCATAAGGATATGCAGTAAGACCTCCATGCACAACAAATCAGAGAACTACGAAACCTTTATCAAGGATATATGGAAGTAGTTATATAGCGGAAAACAGAAATCGATAAACAGCAGTAAAGGCAACTTATGCAAATGTTGAAGAGTTTTGCAGATTAAAAATTTATATTCAGGTCGAGTATATGGGTGTCTGTCTTTCTGTCTGGTTGACTAACTGGCGCTCTGGCAGCCAACTCAATGGCACACACACACAAAGATTTGTTACTACATAAATTTCCTATAGCTGCAATGGCGAGACAGAAACAAGTTACAAATGTAACGACATGTGTTACATACATACACACACACACTCATAGAACTTGCACATAATAGAGAATATGTGAAGGCTCAGTAGGAAATAGGCAAGAGGTGGCTGAGTAAATCACGATAGACAGCGACAGTGAAAAAATACTAATAGAAATTGTTGCGCGTCGCTTGGCGCTCAATTCCAATGGCTGGTCCATTGGACCAGTGAATCGCACCCTATCTCAGATCGGTATTGGCGACAGTTCCTTTTCATGCACATCTATTTTCTTTCTATTCTATCTTGTGGCGCCATAACATGGCATAAAATCATGCTGGTTAGCAATTTTGTCGGCTGACAACTATGCGGACGTGTCGCAATTGAGATAGGGCGTTGCCACTGCAGCTTATCGCAGCTCATATATGTATATAACTTACACATATGGATGTGTGTATAGAAATACTCATAAACCAAAGAGAAAATATGCATAAGAATACTTAAAGAAGAGTACTTTAGTAAAGATAGTAGCTGAAAGGAATTTAAGAGTGAAAGAGAGAACTTAAAAATGATTATAGCAGTAAGATTTCTTTGATTTCCAATGATAATAGATGGAATAAAATGGTTTTATCTTGAGTAAACAATATTTTTATTAAACCATTTTTGCAAAAATCTAGCTGAATTACGAATTATCCGTCAATCTATTCTATAATATTTTCATATGGTTTTAATTTTTCTAACAGCCTTAAAGCTTTTCTGATACTTTAATATGCTTCCAGACATCATAGTTAAATTTACTATTTTAAATAGATGGAAAAATCTGTTTGAATCTGATGCGAGTTTTCTTGAACTCACGTAGTTTGCACTTGAGATTTTGATAAGATTTCATTTATATAACTAAAAAAAATAAGTTAATTTTTGTAACTTTCTCTACCTTGCAATCAACCAGAAAACTTTTATGTCTTGAAATATTCAAAGCTTTTTTAAATTACAAATAATATTTGCTTCATAATCGTGGCTATTCCCAGCTGTAGTCATTGGAATCAAAACCCTGAATGGCAGGAAACATGCACATAACACAAGTCAAAAACAGGCACACATATGAATAGTTAGAAATACTGATATGTATATACACGTATATAAGGTATAAAATATTGATGGGGCATTAGCTAAAGCATCTAACTGACAATTGTGTACCTGTTTAGTTGTAGCTCCATCGATCTCCGTTGCAATGGGATAGGCGCGGCCATTGGGCACAACTGGTGGACCTTCCGATTTGCTGCGGCGCGAAGGTGTGCCACGCTCCTCCGACTGCAAATATATGTAGAGAGAAGCAGGCAGGAAAAGAGAAAGACAGAGAGACACACACAAGTTAATTAGTAGCTCATTAATATTACGCATACGACATGCTGACGCACATGATCAGGTAGCGCAACAGAAGCAAAGCCTGGCGCCCAAGTAAAACTTAATTAATAATGTATTGTCAGGGTGTGTAATAAAAACACACACGTACATACATAATCAAATAAATATATATGTATATAGAGCTGCCCTTGTGTGCAACATGTGCGCATTTTTAATTAGCATTGGCAGAGCGACCAACCGCACAACCACCAAGCCACATTCGGGCCTTTTTATGTGGCATTAGAAACCACTGAGTATGGCTTTTGGCCACATACACATTCATACACATACAAATGCATATATATGCACGTATTTCTGCATAAACGAATTAACCCCAATGTCAAACTAAGCAAAAAGTCAACCTGCGCGTATATAGTATTTTTAAATAGACCCTTTATCAAATGCGCATTATGCATTAACAAAAAGAAAACTGGTGTGTGTCCACTAGGCATAACTGAGTATGAGATACCCTACAATTTAGAAACCAGATATAAACAAAGATAGATTTGTTCATGAAATGCTTTAAATAACTGAAGCGATAATCGATATTTATTATTATTATTGAGTATGCAAAAACGGAGTGTGTTATCGATTAATCAAATAGAAGAATAATAGAGCCAACTGTATCTTTAAGTGGAATAAATTTGGCATTAGACTCTGCTAACTTTATCTAATAATCAGTTTTAATCGATTATGTAAGATTAATCTTTAATATTCCAATGGGAGCACTTATAGACCAAAGCTACATTAAAATTAGTGTTAGAAACTCTAACGAAAATTTAGGAAAGTTTACTTAATAGGGAAATAGTAGGTCCCAGTGCTGAGTTCATTTAAGTCACATTGATTCGACTTTGCCGCCTTGTCAATATATACTCTATGAATATGCAGCTTCCCAGTTACATGCATCTGCATAAGCCATTATACCCCCAATCAGTTGTAGAATAAAAACGCTTCAAACTTTTATATTTTCCTCACTTTTCTTTCTCAGTGCGGGCACCACTTTAAGTTTCAACAGCGCATGAATTTTTACGATGGCAGCTTCTGAATTTTCCGAGAGCCCACAAATGTGCGCATAACCACTTAGACTTTATTTTGTTTTATACTTTTTATTCAGGCATTTCTCAACAGCTCATATATGAGCACTACATATGCGTAAAGAACGTGACTGCATTGCTAAGATAACAACATGCCTTTAATATTTCTATTTAGCTATGCATCTCAAAGATTCCTTTTGTAGAAAAATCATTTTTACTCCTGATTGTTATAATAGAAGTATTTCTATTTATGCTTACTAATTTCATTAAATTTTGATGAAATATAAATTTTGATTAAAGTACCTGCGCGGAAGAGTCCTAAAGTAAAATTTATTGAGTTAACATCTGACCCAGGCAACTGCTCGCAATGCTTGTACTCGCATCTCTCAAGGTCACATCAAAGGTGAATTGTACACATTGTTATATATATATATGTATTTACATAGGTACTTACCCTCGCTGAACGGTGCGCACTGGCATCTCGACGTGCATCTGTATATTCGGATCCTATAATAAACTCGTGCGATTTATATGCTAATTCAGGGCATTTTTTCCGACGTGGCAATGGCGGCTCATTTGTTGGACCTGTGAGGGGAGAGGCACGCACAATGACAAATGGTGAGAATAGATAATATATTGGAATCAATAAGTTCCCATGACAAAGCTAGATCCAAACTGGCCGTTAGGCTGAATGGATAAGGATTTGTTTGATACGCACCAACAAATTGACTTGGATTTGGAGCTGGCGCCCGGCGCACAACCTCCGGCCTCGAATTGCCCGTAAATTCATGCCAACGATAAGTGCTCCTATACTCAGAATGGAGCTGCTGGTAAATAAGAGAAGAAGAACATGCAATAAATAAGTGCATGGCTCGCAACAGAGTCATTAATATAAGAGTCATATAAGATAAGATATTATTATAAGCATATAAATAACTGAATGAAAACATGCCTCGGGTCCTAAATTAAAATTATTCTTCTTGTGATATAAAAATATGTATGTGATAAGACAAAGATATATGTACATACACACATATATTATAATTAAATTTTGATGCTGATTAAATTTTCTTATATATATATATTGGCTAAGAGAATTTCATGCTCTTCAAATCGAGCACGAAATCCTTTCAGCCTCATTTGCATTCTGATGGTCGCACAGGAGACATTTTAAATTTTATTTATTTACTCTGACTATTGAAATAACATGATTTTTCCCATTGCTGTATACTAAATAAAACAATTAAGCATGCACAACTCCCGCAAACAAATAAGTCAAATAAAAAAATGTATCTGTGGACACACTGCAACAATGAAACAATTAAATAAAATTCATGTGTGAATATATATATGTTATATATACATATATAGCCAAGTATCGCATTTGGTCAGCTTGGCTGGTTCGGGCGCTTGGCCAAAATGTGGTTGTCGCATTTGCAATGCAGCAATAGTAATCGTTAGGACATGTCCTTCTTCAGCTGCTGCTGCAAGTATTTGATAATTGCAACTAGAAGAGGAAGACAACTAGAGAAGAAAAACATGCTAGCAAAAAATCCATACCTCTAGTCAAGTCTAGAGCTTTATGGCTATGACAAAGGCAAAAGGCGTTCGTAGGTTTCGTATCGATTGAAGCGCAGCAATTGCAGCAAGGACTAAGGACATTTTCGAGTATATACTAGCTGCAAATTGTGTTAAGCGCGACACAAGTTGCAAATGGCAGACAGAAAAACACACAGACAGAGGGACAGATAACCAGACAGTCAGTCGGTTAGTTGGACAGTTTGTGGAGTTAATTATAGCGTCAATTTACTTTTCGTTTTGTTTTTGTTTTTCGTACTAACTTGGCCAAGACTCCTTGCTGGCTATCTGTGTTGGCAGTTGCTTATGGAATGCGCATTGCCTCTTGACGTTCCATTTCGGTGGCACAGTACAAATAATTACCACTCGGCACGCAAAGCCAAAGACATCTGCGAAGCATTATTCATGCAGGACCAAGCCAGGGACCTTCCATTGTTTAATTTTAATTTTTAAGTAGGTCTCGGCGCTTAACAGCTTATCTTGGCAATACAAATGATTGCACAAAAAGCCACTCAATCAATTTGCCAAACGGCTTTAAAATTAACTTAGTCTTTATGTGCATTAGCTATTCCATTTAAAAGGGATAATTGCTTATTGCTTTAAAGCAAAATACATTTTAATTATTAAACGAATATTTTAAAGAATACAAATTTTTACAAATATGTTAATATATTGACTTAGTTTGCATTCAAATTTTAGAAATAAGTAATTAAGAAAAGGTAACTTCAAAATACTCTGCTCTGTTCTATATATATGTACCAAGTCAAGTTTTGCATTATTTATAATAAATAACATTCAATGCGATTATTTTTTGTATTCATCGCTTAGTCTGCTATAGAAAATAACTAACTCTAAACTGTTTACAAGGTATTTTGTTATCGAGAGCACACCTTACTGCATATCTTACATCTTACTGCTTCTACTTCTCTTCTCTTATTAACAAGCGTTATCTCTTTTACTGATTTTTATTGCTCTCAATCATGTGTACGTCCGCACCTATAAAATTGAAAGTCAATACGGATTCTAAATGAAGTTTGAAGCGTCCTTTAATCAACACGAAACGCCCACCAATTAACTTAATTGGCAGCAAAAATCTCGTCTAGACGGGCACTTGACATATATTCAAGTCTGGCAGCCCAACGAACTACCATTAAAAAGTTCATTTAAAATCAATTCGTCTGACAATAAATAACTTTAACAAACCATTTTCCAGGCATTTGCTAGACAACCTCGTGGGAGTTGTTCGGGTATCGGTTAGAAGCCCGCGCCGTAGTAAAGTATTATTGTAAGACCGCAACTCATGTATAATTAAGGGGATGAACACTTTAATCGATTAATTGAAGGTGTCTGGGTGTATGCGACCTGCCCTTAAGCTATCTTTGTCAATTGAATTGGCAGCGGGTGTGTTGCAGCGCATTGGCTCAAGTGCCTGTTGGCACGTGGCAGCAACAGCTGCCCCTACTTACTGCACACACTTTTTATGCAGCCATTTATCATGTCAAGGATGAGGAAAACCTGCGGCAGGCAGCGCATAAATTTTCCAGCTGATTTATGTGCGTTGTCCCAAATTGATTGCAACCTCAAAATGCAAAACGTGTTTTTCTTTTTTATTTCATAAATATTTGAAAACATTTTATTTTTGCGGTTCGCCAAAAGCTTATTTAAAATGTAGTTTGTGTGAGGTTTTCACTGTTTTTTTTTTAGCCGCGGTGTAAATTTGTTTTTCTCAATTGTGGCTCAACGCAATTTATTTTCTATATAACTCATATCCCAGCTGCTCCACAGAGGTTGCCCAAAGAGACCAGGATACATTGAATTCAATTGAATAATAAACTTTTTACTTCCATGGGCAACTTTGTTTCAATCATTACAATCCTGATAAGCCTGCTGACTGACAACTTTAACAAGGCACCTTTATAGCTCGATTTCATTGATTGAAGTTTTTAATTAATTTCATTAAAATTTCACTCAATGGAAGTTGACACTGATTGAGCAGGCTTTATATTTGCATATGCGATTATTCATTCAGATAGTTAATTAAGTTTTGACTGCAATTGTACAAGACTTTTATGTACATAAATGTTATAAGATATAACTGTTACAAAAAGTTTATTATTAAAATTAATACCACAGATAAAAATCTCGCTAGATGAAAAAAATCATGTCGCTTTCAATTCTTTATAAAAAATTAAATCCTAAAATGATATGCTTCATCTGTATGAGGCCATACATTTTTAGACTATTCATGAAAAAACATAAAACTATAAACTAAATACTCAATGCAATTGCAAGTAAAGATAGAAATAATAGAAGATAGAATAATAGAATATAGTTCAAATCATAAGAAAAAAATGAAAATTATTTTGGATATCAATTAACGTGTAATAAGGATTCCTGTTATGTAAAAGCCACGACTGGCACAATCTGTAACATTAAATTTCAAAACCGTCCCAATCGTGCCCACAATCGTTTTTGAAGACATATGGACCAATGACTCCGCCAGCCCGTAAAGCGCACCAAATAGTAATTTTCTGTGGATGCAGTGCTGTTTCAACAATTCAGCTTGTTTACCTACCCATTGCACTAAGAATCATTGCGCACGCCATAAAACAGGCGAAGTACACGATAAGTGTGACGAACAGAACCATTATTTAGATCGAAATTGCAACAATTTGCGAGCATTGCTCTGGTGTTAGTTTATCCATAATGATATGTCAAGCCAAACTCAACAATAAGCGACTATCAGCTTTTAAAATGGTTGTCAAATCAAGCAAGGTTGTAAACTCAAAGTTGTGAGTCGCTCTAAAAAACACCCTTTAAATATGAAATCAAAGGGTATTTACTAGTTGAAGATACCCAGCTCTAACAGTTACATGCCCTACACAACATTTCGCTCAAAATCATTGCAATTTGTTATTGACCATATAACATTTTAATAGCCAACACTTTTGGCAGGACAATATTTCATGGCTCTCTAAAATGCCCAATTTACGAGAAATAAAAATACATGAAGCACACAATTTATAGATGTAAGTACATATATTTATAGATGTAAGTATATATATAGCTATGCTATGGTAAGAATCTAGTGCAATAATTTTTATAGCATACTTGCAGGCGTCAGCTTACACTGCGCCATAATCCCCGGACAACAATTGCACTAAGCTACACGTGTTAGATAACTAAAACCGCAAACTATGTATACACACACACATACAAACTGTGTATATATAGACAATATTGTGTGCGTGTTTAATCTACCCAAAGGGACCTTTAGGTTTTATGCGAACGCAGGGCACCTCGCCGTTATCGTCTGGCAGACTGCCTGAGCTCCTTTGAATTGCGTGAAGTGCAAGGAAAATGAAGCACAAACAGGCGCATAAAATTTCATTGTGCAAAAGGGGTTTCTTTTGTCTTTTGTCCTGGATTGCACTGTAAGTTGGTGAGTTATCATAAGACCGTATAAGTACGGTAGGTATATGCCGTGATTAAAACCGAGCACTTGTGCGTAAGTTCTTAAAGTGAACAAAAGAACTTTTTACAAATTGTAGAGGAATAAAATATTTGTTTTATGCAAAAGAAAATTTTGCTACGTCCACCAAAGAAAAGCAATAATTTTAAACAATTATAAATACAGAACAATTAAAAAATATTTTTTTTTTCTTTAATAATTAATCAATTTTTATTTATAAAATAAATATTTTGCTAAATTTTAATTGTTATTCTATAAAACATTTGTTATTTAATTGGTAGAGGAAATTAATTTCAAACCATTTTTAAATCAATATAAATTATAAAATTATTATTTTATATGTAAATAAAATAAATAGAATTTAATTGTTCATGAATTTAATTTCATTTCTAATTTGTAAAATATAAAATATGATTATTTCACCTTTGTTCTGAGAACTGATCAGGCAACCCACTTGTTCCTTTTTCCATTTGTATTTTCAATTTTTTCCATTTTTCTTTTATTTTACGTTGCATTTTGTCATTTGACACCATTTTGTCTGGTACAGACGACGAAACGGCAGGTGACAGAGAATATTTGCTTTTATGGTTTCCACTGGCACAGACCAAAAACCAAACCATACCAAACACAAACATCTGGCGAACGCTCCAACCCCCCAACGTCTATCCCTCTTCATGGGGGCTGCCATGCTGTCTGCCATGTTGCATGCAGTATGCGTGCCTCTGGGCCGCTGCTGCGGTTCAGTTTGCTCAATTGCTCAACTAACCGCGCAATACAATCAGACTACGTGTGTGTGAGTGTGTGTGTGTGTTTGTGGCCTGCACCAGCAATTAATTCTCTCAACATGACCCCAGACTTGTCGGAACGCAAGTTTTGTTTTTTTTCTCTCGTCAGTGCAATTCATTTGCCTAAATTTAAGTGCTCGGTGCTAAGATGACTGCAACGCGCCACACCCCCTCAGCTCTGCCAGAGACAGGATTGACTTGTAACTGGGCTGCCCTCCTTGCACATCCAAAGCAGCGCTAATAAATTTCCCAGCTGTTGTTCATGAGTCGTCCCTTAATGAGGTTGCTAGAGAATTCGCAACAGCGCCGATGCACATTAGCAGCAAGGCGAATTGCCGGGTCGGTCAGTGGGGCCGACTTCATTTAATTAAATAATGCTTCTCATTTGCATTAATACACTTTAATGGGTATTATAACTATGTCATCTGATACGCTCTCCCCATTTGGTTACTTATTTCATTTTTATTCTATTATAATAATGGAAATATAAAAATTAAGACTAGAATTTTCATAGAAATAAGAATTAAAATAATAATGCTAGAATAGTAGGCTTCAAAACCTAGAATAAATTTTAGTATATACAATTTAGATGTCATTCATTTTACTAATAAGCATTAATACTAGCCAAAGAGGCCTTACAGAATACCGAGTTTACTAAAACGAAGTCCTTTTATATATTCGTATTATATCTGACAAAACTAAAAATTAATTTTTATATTGTCATTCATTATTGGCCAGAAAGAGTATACAATTTGCGTTGTCACAGCTCATTTTTCTCTAATAAACAGATATTGTCTGTGTTCATAAATATGGATTAAATGGCAAAAAGCAGGAGGCAAACAGCAGCCAAGCTACAATTTCAGTGAACCTCAAATTAGGTGCAATCAAATTGCTATTGTTGTGGTATTTAATTACGCCCTATGAAACTCACTGAAATTACGTGTCATTTTCATAGGAATAATGTAAATGAATAAATAAATTGACAGATAATTCTGCATATACTTTAAACGTAGATAAGCATTCGCACCCACGAGTAAAAATTTCTAATCTCTATAAAAAAGGGATTAATATTCTGTATTTATATAAATAGATTTCCAATTTTATTAAAACAACTTTTGCAAATCGAATTTACAAACAGACAGTTGCCATCTTTCTGAAAAAAAGAAAGGAAACGTTATTGACAGGTAAATTGCGCTACTTTTAGTAGGAAAAATGTCAATAGACACAAAGAGGGCACACAGACCGTGTCATCAAGTCGAAACTCATTTGTATGTGACCGCAAATCGAGGGACATTAAACTTTTAAGACGCTTTTATTGCACATGAGCTCAACTTCCCTAACTCCCGGACTCTCGACTTCACTCAAGCTGTCAGCCAACGTCCTGGTCTATTCAATTTGTATCCTTTTTGGCTTACGGCTTTGCTTGGCTTTGATTTGATGGCTTTGCGTTGACATTGCCGCTGACGGCTGATTTATTGAAAAGACCCAATGGCAAAGCTATGTCTACAGCTGCGAGCAACGTGGCGTATGCATAATATCCTTTGCATTTTCCGAGTTCATTCACCAACAACAACAACGCCATGACTGTATCCTTTTGCTCAGTGATCCCAGCACGTTTTGTTTTAACACCCGGCCACGAACATTTCTACAGCACTTCAGGCTCTGCGTCAGCAAAGTGCATTCAGATGGGCTTTTCTTATGCAAAATTCAAATACACGTAAATAATTTTCCTTCGCTAGTTACAATTTGTCACTTGGTATATCTTTTTTTCTAGCTTTTACACATGTTTTGCAAGCTTTCAGCAGTTGATGCATGTAAATGTGACGGCTCAATAGATTGTGTGCAAGGCAAATTATTCGTCTTTCAAAGAAAACAATAATTTTTTTATCCATACTAAATCAAGAAGTGGTAAACATGGTTTAAGAGAGATAAGAAGTTTCAGTATTTCAAGGTTTTGTTATACTTGCCAAATGTTTTTTAAAGTTACACAATTTAAAATAAAAAGAAAACAAAAAAAAATTTTTTAATATCAGTAAAAGGCACTTTATTGGATACTTAATTTTATGGCATTATTACGAATGATTAAGAATATTGTTGCCACCAATTTTTAGAATCATCATAATCATGGCTATCATCCTTTTGAATGACATATAAACCTCTGACTCCTCCAACCTATAAGATGAATCAAATTGTAATATTATGTTGATGTAAGCTTGTGGATTACACTCTATCAAAATGCGAAAATTCTGCTTATTTAGCTACCCATTCAACCAAAAATAAACTTCATCCTTATGTATAAAGTAGACGAAGTTTGACTCAAAGAATCATTATTTTGATCAAAATTTCAACAATTTGTTAGCGTTGCTTTGATGCAAGTTTATACATAATGAAATGTCAAGACAAACTCAACAAAAAGCAACTTTTACTTATTAAATGAGTTGTCAAATAAAGCGGTTTTTCCATCAGAAAGCTATGTGCTTCTACAAAGAACAACTTTTATCAACTTCCTAACTTTTGTAGCTACAGATACCTATGCGTTCACACAGTCTTACTCTGCTGATTAAAGATGCTGATTAAATGCAATATATAAAAGCTTAAGTTAAATTTTGCCCTTTTTCTTAATGTAATTTTCAACTTGTATTTAGCATGTCCTCAAAGTTTTATTACGTTTTATTTATTCTCCAGGCCAGGCGAAACAAATAATTTACAAATTAAAAACCACTTAAGTTATTAAGTTTGTATGTGGCGAAAGTTTCAGCTCAATAGTTTTAGACATAATGCCACGACAGAAGACGACACCAAAACTTTTCTACACACACACAATGAGAAAGTATGCAACACTTCCGCTGCAAAATTCCAGACAGCCCGGAAAACTTGTGCATAGACAGCAGTTACAAGCCATAAAACATTCTTTGTGCATATTTTAACGCAAAATGTAACTTGAATTATGCTACAACAGCAACAAAAGTAAACAAACAGCTGCACTTAATTGCATTTGCCTGTCCTTTCCCTTCTCATTTACTATCACTCAATTTCACTTGCTCTGGTACTCCCTCTTCAGATGAAAATCTGTCAAAATCATTGCCAGCAACTACATTAAACTGAATATGTCTGAATAAGAGTATATGTTTGTATATATGGATATATGACTTGAAGCATGAGTTGTTGATACATTATTCGAGTACTTGAATGTTATTGAAATCTCAACAATTATCATGAAACTCGATGCTTTTATACTGTGACCTTCAAAAACATTTTGCGCCGAGTGCAGCCAACACATTTTATTTCCATCTATTTACTGCTCGAGTGCATTTGCTGTGTGTGTGTTAGTCAGATTGTGTGTGTGAGTAAGTGTGTTTAAGTGAATGAGTGAGTCTTTGTCTGTTGGGATTGGTGCATTCATGTGGATAACGACTTTGATGACAACAATGCGATCGATAGCACGCTCTGTGCTCTTTTAAGTCATGTTTTTTTTTTGGATTTAAGATAATAGTTAAATATAATGCATGGTCACCCTTAAAAATATTCTATATGGTTAGTGAAATGAAAAGAAACACTCAAGCAACATTTCCTAAGTAAACATCATTAAACGGCAATCCTAATAATCAGATTCCGTTTTATAATGTAAATATATAATTTTTGTTATATATGGTAACTCATACAAATATATTCCTTGTATGCCAAGCAAAGTATGCTGCTCGGAACCTTAGATTCCATTTTCACACATGTTCATAAAAATGCAGAAAATTTTTTGATATTTAAAAAGATTATAATTCGGAAAAATGATCATCTTCATCTTATTCGGTCTAACAGTCTTCATGGTAATAAGAAAGCACACAATTCTGTTCGAGAATCCAATAAAAACAGTTAAAAATAATTCTTTTTAAATTTTGATAAGCTAACCAAAGCTAGATACATTTTTTTTATTTCCTTTTTCAGTTCAAGTTTCTATATTTAGATCAGTTAACATTGGTCGAACCTGTCAATAGGGTTGCAAGCAAACATTTTATAAAATTTTTGATAAACTGTTTTTTTATAAATTTTGTAATTTTACAAGTTTTCCTTGGGTTTCTTTTGTACATTAATTAGCTCGCACCACTTTTCTCAAGAAATGGCTCAAGGTGATAGGATACCAACATTCAAGTTGGTGCTTGTGGGCGATGGAGGCACCGGAAAATCAACATTCGTAAAACGCCATTTGACCGGAGAGTTTGAGAAGCGATACCTGACCACAATGGGTGTAGAAGTACATCCATTGAAGTTTCATACGAGTCGCGGACCGATGTGCTTTAATGTGTGGGATACAGCTGGACAGGAGAAATTTGGTGGACTGCGCGAAGGCTACTATATTCAGGCCCAATGCGCCCTCATCTTTTTCGATGTAACCTCGCGCACCACCTACAAAAATGTGCCCAACTGGCATCGAGACTTGATTCGCATCTGTGGGCAGATACCAATTGTTCTGTGTGGCAACAAGATCGACATAAAGGAATGCAAGGTTAAGCCCAAAAATATCGATTTTCGTAGCAAAAGTAATATGCAGGTGAGAAATATGCTACGGGTAAAGATATCGTCTATCTATCTGTTTATTTGCAAACAGTTTTTTTAGTATCGATAGATATATCCCAGAGACAACAAGCTATAACAGTTGTAGTATATGTTTGCCAATCCCATTAGCTGTGGTTCTTATCCAGTATATGAAAAAGCAATCTTTTCTTTGTTAAATTTTCTTTTTCAGTATTTCCCAATATCTGCCAAATCGAATCTGAATTTTGAGAAACCCTTCCGCTGGCTGGCACGCGTTCTAGTTGGTGATCCGCATCTAGAGCTCATCGAGATGCCGGCCCTCCAGCCACCAGATGTTCACATATCCAAGAGCTGCCAGCTTCAAATGGAGTTGGAGCTGGAACAGGCTAGTAATTTGCCTTACGAAGACGATGATGACTTATAAAGCCAGAGCGAATAAATTCTGTGTTGTTAACAAATTATGTTTTCTGTATCGAAAATTCGAGTAAACATCTTAAGGCAGTATCCGAATTTCGCCTTTTCTGTTTCTGCGTCAATTTGGGAGCTAATATTACGCATACGTCTCGCTGGCGGCCAATTAACTGGCTTATATAACGGCGACTGACGTAAGCGTGCAAAATGAGAGCGAGACAAACATTCGCAAATGGCGTCATTTCAGCCATCTTTCTCTCGGAATTTTCTCTGCCAGCATCCTCGACTTGAGTTAAGCCTTTGTTTTTGGCTTTTTATGCCAATTTCATATTTATTTTTTTTTTCTTCCATCGACCAAATCATAAATAAAATATGTGGATGAAGAAGTTTCCATTTTTTGTTCCTTTGTTGTCTTTGACAAACGATTCATGTGGCTTGCTTGAGCAAATCGCAGAAAAAATTCGCATGTGCTTGGTCATAATACCATTAACTTATTTGATTAATGGCTAAATTGTAATCCCAGCTGTGACAACAGCAAACTTGAATAAGACATAAAACAAATGCAAGCTAAGATCCTACAAAAATCTTTTATGTAATATTTTTAATATATAAATAAATAATCATTAGTAAGCAGCAAATCTTTAACTCATTAATTATGTTTAATAATATTTTTATTAAGGATATTATAATTGGTATTTAAATATATATGCTAAGAGTTCTTCAGAGAACAGCTTTTACCTCAATAACTCTCGTTTTATGGCCTTTGCATGAGTTTGTGAATTTATTCTTTTTTCTTTTTTTATTTCGTGGGTGGGGCAACAACTCAAGCACTGCAAGTGCAAAAATATATTCAAATTGATTTTCAAGTTTTCCTTTACGCATTTCTTAGGTGGTGTTTGCATTCAAGCAGGAAATGCGCAATCGGAAGAGTTTATTTAACGCCGATTTACTTGAAATTTATTCCACAAAAAATAAATGTAGCTGCTGAATATGTAAAGTGAAGCTGTTCTTAAGATATACAGTGCACACTCGTTAAGAGCGCATCAACGAAGAAATCAGAAGTGGACTAAGGACAATCAGTACTGTTCGATGAGACTAGCGGCCAAATAGAACCCAGCCTACTCCATGAGATTAACATTGCCAAAACTCAATTTGTCTACTCTAACCATATATATATAGCCAATATATGACCTAAGCCAACTTATTATCACCAAACTTCAGCTTTTCCATTCTGACCTAACCTTATCCAACTCTATCCCACCTAACCTTAGCTAACCCAACTCATCTTTACCAAACTTCAATACCCTTAACCCAACTTAACCAAACCTACCGATGTACGCTTATATATATTTATATCTTTCATTGTGTTACCTAAGTCGCCAACTTTTGGCCCCCTTAAACCGAGTTGAACTCGTTGAGCCACACGTAAATCCTTCAATAGCGGCAATTGAGAACTCCGGTTGAATGCCATTGAGACAATGCAGCATCAAATTGCCGTGCAGCACATATTACTACAAAGCAACAATGACTACACAACTAGATAAGTATATATTCTAAACATATATGTACTCTATATACCTATACTTGAGCAAAATAATTGTCCATTGTGTGCGCTTATTTCGTCTTTATATATATTTCCAATTAGTTGCTTTGTATCAAATTGCCATTGCCAGGCAACGAACTAAGCCATATAATAGATAAATATATATATATATATATATATATATATATATATATATATATATATATATATATATATATATATATATATATTTCAATGTAGTTGGAATATAAGCACAATCCAGTCGTTTGTGGATGCCGCCGGCTAAGCACAACTGCTGAAAATAATCGCAATGCTGCATTGTCCGCAACAATAAGAAAAGTCGCATGAAATTATAGCCAAAAGTGCAATGACAACTAAACAAAGTTAAGACCATGTGGACTATTTTGTTTATGATGCAGCATAATTGTAGCTTAAGCTAAACCTGATACTTGATTAAGGTCTCGCGCATCTTTTAAGTAAACTTCTTTGTATTGTTGTCTATTATGTTATATTTGTGCCTATTCAAGGAATGGGTTACATTTATAACAAGGCAAGTTTATTTGTTAGAAGATTGTCACTCTTCGCGGAGACAATCAGTTCTACATAAATTGTTGTATTTAATTCACTTGTAATTCAATTATATAAATTATGTTTTGTTCTATTTTTTATATATAATAAATAATACAACTGTCTTCATAATAATAATAAAAAAAACTTTTTATTTATCTATGCTTTAAGCTAATGTTTTCTGTACAAGTAACATAAGCTACAGTAAAATTTAAAACAAATTGAATTAAGATACTATGAGCAAGTAACCGTCAAAACTTAAATACAAGCAAGAGTAAAGAAATTAATTCAATTGAAACAATCTTTCGAGCTCAAACTTTAAATACACATACTAAAAAATCTACAGCCATATATCTAAGCTGACATTTACACAAAAAAAAAACCCGAATGAAATGTTAAATGTTCAACGTTTCGCGCTCTGAAGTGTCTGTTCATACCGAGCTATTGTAAGCTTCTGCACTTTTTCCCTACCAAATACACACACTCGCATTGTACACTGTGAAAAATTATATAACCTTTCAGTGCTGCGTTTGCATTTTTTATGCGAAAAGAAGAACTTTTGCTTAACAATACAAAAGCGTAAAATATTTAAGTGGCATATGGAGCGGCGAGACCAAAGGAGGGGCATTAGAGGAGCTTGGCATTGTGCGCGAGTAGCTTGCATATATGACCTTATTTGCGTATACGTAATTTTCGCAGATTTTTTACTTGGCAAATGCACGAACCGCTGTTGGCAACTGCCATCAAATAAAACATGTTGCAATTGCTGCAAAGGCAGGAGGCAGCTTAATGGATTTGTAGTATGCTCAACTATAAAATATTTAGAATGCAATAAACAAACTTCTTCTAAATGGAATCAGAATTTGGCATATTGACAGCTTAAAATTAGTATATTAAAGCTATAATTGGCAATAACTACTCAGTATTAACAACAAGCTTGTAGATTTTGTAACATATTCATTTACAATAAAATAGTTTCCATACATTAAATTCTAAAAACGCTTTCAACGCTGGTTGAAATTTACTTCAACTGTTATCTTGCGCAGTTTAGCCATCCTTTAGTTAAGTTTAATTCATTTGTAATTCATAATATTCATAATATATAAATAAATTACGCATATTGCTTGACAACACTGGCAAGTGGCCTTAAATTGTCGCTTAGCTACTTATCATAGCCAGCTTGATATTAGCTTTTAGGTAATCTAACATCATTTTCGCTTTAAGCCTTCCATTTGAAACCTTTCATGCGAACTCAAAGACCTCAACTTATTGCCAGAAACCATTTGGTAGCCACATTGCAGCATTTTGCAGCACTGGAAAATATCTCATAGAATTACTATCAACGCTGACAGGAGGCAGCCAGTTGGTCGCCAGCCAACTTGCAAAAAGGTCCCAGGTTGAGGGCGGGCAAGGACACCTGCCCTATAATCCATTCACTTACGTGCGGAAATTATTATAATTGCATTAGTTCAGAGGCAGAAAATTGAAATTGAAATACGTTAGACGTTAGCCGGGACGCAAGCCAGCGCGAAGCAGGACGCGACAGGATGTTGACGAATGCGCTACGTCAGCTTCACTTTACGTAATATGCGCTAGGAGCTCCAGGATCTCAGCACATGGTGTGTCAACGACGACATTTTGGCTCTGCTTTTTTAAGTTTGCAATTTAATTAAAAAGTAATTACATTTTTTCACATTTTTCTATAGCAAAAGTCAATTGCTTATAATTTCCATTAGCTGAGTAAAAAATAGCGCAGAGCTCGTCATATTAATGGAAAGAGTTGTGTGTGCAGGTCTAAGCACCTGAATTTACCATGTTGTTCACCTGCCCATGGATTTGTGTGTTGTTGTTAAAGTTTTGATAGGCATTTCGTGCTTTGTGCAAAAACTCACAGGGAATTCGTGTAGGTCTTAATGACTGGCAGAAAAATCAATAAAGCTAATGACGTTGATTTGCACGCCAATCGCTAGTGTTGAAGCTAAACAGCTGCCCATAGTTAATCTCTAATTTGTCTAGCTGAAAACGTTTGTTTCAATGACTCAAGCATTAATCTCGTACTGGTACGAAAAATGAAAAAGAATGCCAAATGGATCCATTTTAAATATTTTATCTAACTTTTTTCTTGCAATTTAAAGCATTCGGTTTTGTGAATTATTTATCCATGAATTTAAACAATTCTAAGGCAGTTATAGAATAATATTTCATTATCTCTCTCTCTTCCATTCTATTTCTATCGTACTCTCTCTCTCTCTCTGAAAAAATTTACACCATTTCAAGGCAATTATAGAATAATATTTCTTAATCTCTCTTTTTCTCTCTCTCTCTCTCTACTTATCTCTATCGCTCTCTCTTTCTCTCTCACACTTTTCTCTGCCGCTCTCTCTATCTCTCTCTCTCTGAATGAATTTACACAATCCCAAGGCAATTTTAGAATAATATTTCTCCATTTCACTTTTTCTCTCTCTGTATCGCTATCTCGCTCTGGCTCTCTCTATATGTCTCTCATTCTCTAAATAAAATTACACCGTACCTAGGCAATTCTCTCTCTCTCCCTCTCTCTGTATATTTTCGCTCTGCTGCGAATTTCGCTTTTATTGCAAACAAACAAATTTATCCCTGATTGCGATCGTAAAAGAAAACATTTAAGCGAATATTAAAGACTCGTAAAGTCAACAAAAAACTATATAAAATAAAATTCAACGTACAAATTTGCTTAAAAAGCGACAAATGAAAAAAAAATATACGAGGAACTCTTCAATGTGGTAAAAATGTTATATGCGGTCTGCATGCGATTGCCAGATTTGTGCGCAAAATATGCAAATATTTAAATGGCTGAAGCGAAAAACTATTGTACTCAAAGCATGGATTTGTGTAGAGTTTTTGAAAGAGTGAATACCCTGCCAAAACATATTCCTCTAAATTATATATTATAGTTACTTATCACATTGTCTTCTTTCTAAATAATCACATTAAGTTAAATTGAATTATAAAAGTAAACAAAAAATAAATATTTTGATAAGCTGCTCCCTAGATCTCAATTGTTGTTCTTTTGTAGTTGGTTTAGTTTATATGCCCTAACAAAGAGTATTTATCATTATAACTTTTCTATCGTTACCCTACTAAAATATGGTAGAACAGGCCACATTCTTGGCCAATTCGTAACGCTCCGCGTCAGCGTATTTGACTACCCAACGGCGAAAAGTCAGTTGGCATGCAACCCCGTGCAGGCAATCGGAAAAATATAACTTTTCGCAGTTAAAATTCTACCAAGTCACCCAAAAAATGCACACAATATAGATTATTCTGCCGTGTTTGCAAATGAAAGTAAAAAAGCCTTTAGAACAACATATGTGCAAATAAATAAAAGTCTCAAAAAGAGCAATTTATTTTTTTTTACTTACAAATATTTTAAAGCTTAATTTGGCACGAAATTTAAGATTGTGCAGAAAATATTTGAAATAAAATAGAAAGAAATGAATATACAATAATTCTGAGCCAAGAAAAATCATAACAAATAGAATTTCCAAGGCAATATAAAGTATTATATGAAATAAAAGAAAATATTTGAAATAAAATAGAAAGAAATGAATATACAATAATTCTGAGCCAAGAAAAATCATAACAAATAGAATTTCCAAGGCAATATAAAGTATTATATGAATATAATTTTAATTTAATAATTGATTTAAGCATGAATTAAATTAATGTTGTACCAGCTCACATTTAACATCATAATTTAAGATAAACTTATATATAATGTTCAAATTTTGATACCACCTTCTTTACATGTTTGAGTACCCTTTGGATTTCTGAATAGAAGCAACTGAACCACATATAATTAGAAAAGTTTCGCACTCGACGCACTGCTGTGCACTGCTCCACGGAGATTGGACACATAGAATTCGAGAAAAACTTCTACGTTTCACTTACTCGTTATTGTCTATGGCTCTTGTGAATTTGCTTTGGGTGGGTTCCCTTTTGGTTATGGTCAACAGCTCGTTCGAGATTAGAGAACTGCTGGGTGTTTCGAGCGGCGGAAGCAAGGAAAATGTGCAATTTGCTGTGGTCAATGGAAGTGCAAACTACTTGATTCGACGCGCTTTGAATGCACAAATGGGAAAGCGCATGGAATTGTCTGTTGAAATGCAAAAATTTCAATTAATGTGCCAAAATGATATTTGGAACTATTCAGTGAAGCGTGAAAGGAAAGTGTTCGAGAGAAAGGATAGTATTTAGGTCAGGGGTCTATAGTATAATATAGAACGAGTATTATACTAAAATGAAAGCAACACCTAAGTGCTAAGGCTCGAATCGATTGTTCTATACATACGTGAAAGTTCTTGCTTACACTTAACATAAATACAAAATATAAATGAGGACATGTTTAAAATACGAACCCCAACATTTATTTTAACAGCCAGCTAAGCTTAGCAACTTAATCAAGCTAGACAGCTTAACATGTTTACAGCAAGTGGGAAGACTTTTGAATACAAATGGGTCTTTTCTAAGTACCAACCCGGGTGGTAAATGCTCCAAATCTAGACTCGGCTTAAGATACCCTGTATAGACAATGGTCAGCTTGCATATTGATGAGGTGGTCTGATAGAGTAGGGCAAAGGACACGTGCTGCCAACAATAACAACAAGTGCAGGCTCACAGTGTGTGTGTGCCATTAGATAAGTGCAACAATAGCAATGCATTTGGACTGGGCGTCGCCAGCTGACTTTGCTTTGAGTGTGTGACTAATTGCAATAACAACATGCGAGGCAAGCGAATCGATAGCACTAGCCAGGACATGAAGTACGCCGCAATGCCGCCCCACGCAGAGCCAAGCCTGCTGTTGTTGTTGTTGCCATTAAAGTGACGCTAGAGGTGGAAGGTGGAAGGTGGTACAATAAAAGTTTTGACTGCGCTGCGCTGATGTAATACCGCAAGACAATCTGCCTTTGCACGTCATATAGCCAACACACACACGCAACAACAATTGAAGATATTAAAGCCGGCAGAAGACAAAACTCTCGCATTCGCTCTCGCTGTCTGGCACACTCTTTGCAGCGAGAGAGAGAGAGCTCTACTTCTATACAAAAAGCGCACGCGCGCGCGCGCGCTCTCTCTCTCTCTCTCTCGCTCTTGCTCTTCCTCTTTCCAACAGCTGTAACAGGAAGAGTCACCAAAAGGAAAGCATTTCAAACTTTTTCTCAGTGCTCGTAATTTGGTGAATCAGCTGTTCTGCAAAGCACACCCCACCCAACCCTTACCTTCCTCTTTGCACAACCGTAACTGGAAAGGCAGGCGACGTTTTTTGTGTTTCGTGCTTGAATTGTATTCACAGCCTTGTCGCCGGTTCGCTCTGCCCGGCCGGTCCCGCTAGCTAACGGTGCTTCGTCGTGCTACACTTCCTTCAGGCCACATACACTACACCACATGGCTATTGATTTTTTTCGTCTTTTTTCCGTCTGTCTGTCCCTATGCTGACGCGTCTGGTGTTGAGCGTAATGTGCATTAATTTATTCTATGTCAAGCCAAATTTTTATATTTCTTTTTCATATTTCGCTTTTGCATTGCATGTTTGCTTACTGCCAACTCCTTTTCATGACACTTCCAAGAGTTGTCACTGAAAGCTGGTAAAATTATATATGGTGCATATAAATTGAAATTTATCTCAAAAGCAGCTTTAGCGGTAATAAATAACTCAAATAAATAATACCATTCTTTACTTTTTAAAAATATGAAATGTTTCAAAAAAATTAATTTTCTAATAAATATCGTATTAATTAAAATGTGTATTTTATTTTTATTAGAAATTCCAGCATTAGTTTCATGAATACCTCATTATATACTTTCGTTTGACAGTAATTCACAATAATAAAAATAAAGATGAACTTATATGTAATGGATTATATTTAATATCCCCTAGCAATTCGTTGACCGCAATTTCATTAAATCAAAAATATTTTGCACCCATAATCCCATGATATAATCCCTTAACAGTGCAACACCCTCTCGAGCAGTCATAAATTCAATTCAGTCACCCCATTTGGTCTGCTCCCCTCTTCTTGGCGAAATCTTCACCCTTCTCCGCGCCTCTGGGTATGCAATAAAAATCTGTCTCACATAAATCAAGCGACTTGCACAGAGATCCGCAATATAAATAAATAAAAGCAGATGCTCTACGTAAGTGGGTTAAGAAACTACAAAATATTAGCAGCTAGATAGTTGTGTCTTTAGAAACTGTAAGTTTTAAAAATCGAAAAGGTTACAAAAAATCTTGAGCATAAAACATCAAATATTTCAACATTTTATGCATCTAATGACAAATGTATGTAATGATGGTGATGAATGATGAAGTATAATGAAATTCTCTTAACTAACTTTCAGGATTCTCATTATTGAAATCATGGCTCACTTCACAAATTTCCTATTTTTATAAAAATTAAAAAAATAAAATAAATTTAGTAAAAATATTAAGTGATAAAAACAAAGTGTTCCATATTGTGAGTGACCACAATAATTTACACAGGATAACCTAATCTAAATTTTTTAACATACAATTTTTAAAAGAATTGTGTCTCACAATAGACACAAATTACAAATAAACTTGTTTACTCCATTTAGTTGGGTAAGGAGAGATGAGTGAAACTTAAGTATATATGTTTATAAGGATATATGTACCTTGTCTACCGGCATTGATGGGCACGCTCTGCACAGATTCCAGAATGAGCCAATCATAGGGAAATGCTTTTATTGTTGTCGAACCCAATGATCAAAATACAAATTAAATAAACACGCGCGCGTTTACTTGTTTCAATAATTTATATTTTTTTAATTGTTCGCGTTGTCAACTTTTAGAGGCGCAACAACCGCAACTAACACATACACATTAACACACGCGTAATGCTCACTCACGCTCGCTCACTATTTCTATCGCTCTCGCTCTCTCTCTATACGCACACGCACCTTGTTAATGCGTTGTGAAGAAAGTGCGTATGTGTTTGTCAAGTTTTCGGATTTATTTGGTGTCTTTCTGTTTTAAGTGTAATATAGCCAGCAGCTGTGGGAGGGAAGAGAAGGCGGAAAAAATGTAAGCGGAGAGTGCGTTAGAAGAAGTATTGCATACCAGCAGGCTACGGCAAGTGCCGTTATAATGATGATCTCATACACAAGCAAACAGTCGCACACAAGCTCTAAAATACACACACAAGCAACATCTTTTTATACGCCTAGGCGCTCATACACAGACACACACACACAAATGTCACACAATTGAGCCAATTAATGTATAATTTACAAAGTTCTCATGTGTGTGTGTTGCCTTTCCGGGCAACTTTAGTAATTTGATATTAAATTTTTTATTTCACACACAGAAATAGCTATAAAGACCTCTTCCCCCTCTCAAACAATCAACCAACAAATCGATATCTATTTTTCATGACAGCCGTGTGGTATGCAATACTCTTCTTTTGCCGCTTGCTTTAATTTTCTTCTTTTTTATTTGTTTTTGCTGCACTAATTTGCCGTTAGCGGGCAGTGAAGCGCAACATTTGCCGTTTACTTCAGTTGCCACTACAAAAATTTACTTAGCACTGAACACACTTTTTTGCTTTCAATGGAACGTTGCTGTCGGTGCTGCTGCTGCTGCTTCTAGTGGTCCAAATAAAAAGTCTTCGTTTCACCGCTTACGTTTACAACTCGACGACGTTACGTACACGACTGAGCGGAAAGTGTGCTGCAAATTGCCGTCGGCTATGTACGAAAAGCGGTAGAAGAACGCCGCCAAGCCACCCAATTGAAGCCAAAGCGTCGGCGTTGGAGTTGACGCAGCGCTTGGAAGTTGTGCAGCAACGCTATCGGGGGCAGCGTTTTTCGGGCAGCTGTTGTGAAGCGCTCACTGGAAAGCTGCATATTGCTTTTAAAGCAAACATATGTTACAAAGCCAGAGGCGTACCATTCATACGTTTTTAATACAATTACATTAATTGATTACTACATTTAATGATTAATTGTTTATTGCAAAAATAATTATATTTTGCACGCATTAATTACAACAAAGATTCGAACACTACTTTTAACTTTATGGCAACGCTGCTCAGTTCCCGCTTACGTGCAGGCGTAACAGCTGACTATCATATTGCAGGAACTATCGATATTTATTCAGCATATATCGCGCATTTTCATATCAGCGGCACATCAAAATATGGAGTTGAACTGGGAAGTAGCCTTTTGTGTGGGCATAGCGGTATTTGTACATATTCTGATAGTAATATTTGTCATGGGCAAACGACCAAAGAGCATTGTAGGCCGTCACGTGGTCATCACCGGTGGATCCAAGGGCATAGGCCTCTGCCTGGCCGTCGAATGTGCCATGAAAGGAGCCAATGTCACTGTTATCGCCCGCGACGAGAAAATGTTGAGTAAGTGGAAAACCAGAAAAACGAGCTATATAAATTTCACTGTTCGACAACTCTCTCCCTTTCTGTATGGCTCCACAGGTGGAGCAGTAGCTTTAATGGAAGTCATACGGCAGCGACCGGATCAAAAATTCCAATATCGCAGCCTGGATATTGGCGGTGACTACGAACAAGTGGCCAGCGTACTGAGCGAGCTGGAGGAGAGCACGGGGAACATCTATGCGCTTATCAATTGCGCTGGAATGGCAATATGTGGGCTGTTCGAAGAGCTGGCCGTGGCCGACGTGCATAAGCTGATGAATGTGAACTTTTTTGGCAGCTACAACTGCACACGCTATGTGCTCCCCAAAATGAAGAAAGCCCGCGAGGGCATCATTGTACTCACCTCCTCGCAGGCAGCCATGTTTGGCATCTATGGCTATGGACCCTACTCCGCCAGCAAGTATGCGCTGCGCGCCATGGCGGAGACAATTGCCATGGAGTCGCGTGCCCATGGCGTTTCAGTTACATTAGCTCTGCCCTGCGACACGAATACGCCGGGCTTTGAGGAAGAGGAAAAGTCGAAGCCACGTGTAACCAAAATCATTTCCGGTGGCGGCGGGCTTCTAGAGCCTGAGGTTATGGCCAAGGCCATACTCAAGGATGCGCTAGTAAGCTGTGACTAATATGCATAATTTTTATGAAAATAATTGTCTTTTCTTCCACAGCTAGGTAACTTTATATCCACGGTGGGAGTTGAGAGTTGGCTGATAACTTTGCTGGGCGGCGGTTTGTTGCCTTGGGATGGTTTCTTTACGAATTTGCTGCACGCTTTGGTCATTGGACCAGTACGTCTTTTCGGCTATGGCCTGCACAAGTACTTTAACAGCATTATACGCAAATGTGCTAAAGAAGATTCTGCTAAGCAAACAACTGGCAAGGAAGCAGATAATGCAAAAGTTGAAAATCAGTGACATCTAGAGGGAGAAGTTAATGACTAGCTGCGTTATATATATACAGATGCCTTATGTCTACCGTATCATTCGAAAAGCCTGAAGCCAAATTCATTTAGCTTGTGTTACAAATGTTTCCATTTCCATTAGGCATTTGTTATTTTAGACTAAAAACATATATTTTTGGTTTCTTAAGTGTGTATTTTTTGTATCAATAAAGTATATAGTTTGATATCCATTTTGATTTGAATAATTTACATTACAAATTATAGACATCATTTGTATGTGTTACTATAGTAGAAATTAGGCTAATTTGACATAAAAACGGGACGGGAGACTCACGATAAGATAAGATAAAAATGAAAGTAGGCTACTTGATATAGCATTAAAATTAGTTATTTCACAGTGACTCAATGTCTTGGCAATGTATATACAAACAAAAAATACTATATTAAGGTCAATGACTATTTTTTACTTAAAACATCTGAAAAGTATTTAAAATTTATAAATTTAAAAAAAACCGCGCGTACTGTGCTATATTGCGTTTACTTCGAGCTTTTTTGCGTTGTGCCATCAGAGAAGTTAGCCACTCAAAAAGGAACGTATTATCGATCAATTTCACTTATCGACTTATTTGCATCACTAAAACTAAGAGTTCTGGCGATGTAAGGAAGTGTTTTATATTGATTAGTGTAAAAGCATGTAAATTTAACTATAGCAAACTTTAATTAAGATTTATATTTAAATCATTATGCTTACTTGTGTGGTAACAAGTGTGTGTACTTGAAATGTACATAGTTATATTGTAAAGCAAGCTAATAAATTTTGCTATCGTCAGCGCCTTAGCACTAGTGATGCCACAAGTGGTGTGAAAAAAGTTATAGCTGTTCAAAGCTAAAAGTTCGATGAAAAATATCAATAATAGTTTTATATACAACCAAAAAATGTGCATATAGTTAAATAAATTATATAATAAAATGTGATTAATAACACCATTAAGTTTACACGCGAAAAACTATATAAAACAGATAAATGGCCACCAGCGCAGCAGAGCTAATGCCGCTGATTAGACGGAAATTAGGAGAAGTGGGAAAATAGATATACATATATCTTTTTATACTTGTTCATAAATATGTAAATGAAAATCAATGCCAGCAAGTTGAAATATTTACAAATAAATTAAAATAATATCGAAAAATTGTTTATGTTGTTAGTGCTGCAATTAATACCCATTTAAAAAATTGTATAAATAAACGAGTGGAAGGATTGGATACAGTACGTACGTACTATGAAATACCCTGTATGATAGCCTATGTAAATTAATGTGCTTGCCATTTATTTCCAATTGATTGAAAGTTTTGTGTTACGCGTGCATACTACACATGGCAACTGCTACAGGGCATTAACGACTGTGCAACGTACACAATGAAACGGTCAATTGATTGTCGGTCGGCCGTTCGGTCGGTCAGCTGCTCACTTGCCTTTCATTTATTACTGTTCTCCCTGTCACTTTTCAAAACAATTATATACGTAATACGACTTCTTGTCCGTCTATGTGTATGCGGACTGTAATTCGAGTTTTCAACTTAATATAAATATATACTTAATTGATATTAAAACAGAATGCGTAAAGATGTCGTTGACGTTGTTTACGTAGAGATTTGCTTATCATTTTACTACGTTTTGCACTTATGTGCACCACAACGTCATCAACAACAACAGCAACAATTACGACTACAGCTACAGCGGTCATATATATGTCCCACGTAAAGAATTTGCTTACGTAGTCCCAGTCACAGTCACATTTACCGTTAACTATTTTTAGCTGCAAAAGTCTTTATTGCGTTCTTCAATATATCTCTTCTTGTTATACAAATATGTATACATTTACTTATTTTAATTATACAATAACAAATATTTATGAATTTGTGTCTAGAGATAAAACGCGGGGAATGACTGTAGTAAGAAGGATGATTTATTTGAAGCAAATGTAAAGAACTGAGAGTAAAGTACCCTAGACCTAAACGTTCTTTAAGATATTGCATGAGCAACGCTTCGGGTTCTTTTTTCTATAAACATGAGCCATAAGCAAATTCAAAATTTACACTATTCATAGAGAAATAATAAATAACTAAAACGAATCAATTTTCAGTGCATGGAAATTAATTAAATTTTGAGACTGGAACAGAAACAAGAAAGATACTAATATTACATTAATTATAAAACGCAATAAGCGCACTTAGCGATTTACATAAACTAATAGAAATCTTGTTCTAGTTGTTTAAACAACTATTCAAATGCTATTAAATTATCTGTGAGACTTTAAGCAAACTCTGTTATCATATCAAAGGGCATTTAGCCAGAGTTGTTGAGCACGGGAAATGCTTGTTCATTAGCATTGAATGTTAAATATAGCATAGACACACATTTGTACACGTCTATATGCTATAAAAATCTTTAAGATATTTCGTATGTCAGCAGTTGGTCACGTATGGGATCTAAGTGGCTTACTATACTCTATCAAACAATGGGGTATTATAAACGTAGTTAATATTTTTGCAATTAATTTGTTAAAAATATATATAATCAATAGTTCAAAATCGAAGCATAAACTAAGCTTGTTACATAAGGTTTATTTATTTATAGTAAAAATTAAGATAATTTATATGATAAAATCTTTTTAAAATGTCAAATTAAGAACACTTAACAGTATCATGTGTTATCCTCTTGTATGTTATCATATGCATTACTTGCATATCCTAGCAAAAATGCAGTTACAGTGATCATAGAATTATTATAGGAGTACAGCAAAAGTCGCTCTGCTATTAAACTTCTGTGCTCAGTAGCTTTAAAACTCTTTCAAATATATTTAAAAAGTAAATTACAAATAGTTAAAAATATTGATATACATGTAAAGCGTGAGCAGAGCCAGCTTCACATTTTCGTTAGCTGTTCAAATTTGACATTAACAGCGTCACATAATACGTAACAATCTAAGCACGTTTCATGTAGTCAAACTTTTGCCAATTTCTTTCACTTATTTTTATCTAATCAATAGTTTGGTCTTGGGCTACTGACGTAGTAGTGGTCATTACACAATTTGTATGGCAAATATATATAATATATATGTATGCCGTTTTGCTTTAGAGCACAATGTTGTATTACCTTTATGCTTGGCTTTTCTGATCTACCTTGTGCTGACCATATCAGAGACACTTGACGCAGAGTGTATGCGCTTATCTAGACAGCCCAGTTGTTGCGGACTGATTTGGTGGTTTTTCTCCGCCAGATTTGTTAGTACAACGCAGACTTGGAGCTGATATCGTTTGTGTGTGTTTGTCGTATACAAATAGTACGGCGAGAACACTTGTTCACTGATTAATTATTTGGTTGACTTTTGTTTCAAGCAACTCCAATTCATTTCTTTGCAGCAAGCCGGACGCAACGGATACGTTGAACACAAATAAATTTGCATGCAGCTGGAGTAGAATATTCAACCAACTACAGGCTGACAAACACTCACAAAGATGTCACAAAATCAATCATATTTCTGGCAAACGACCAGACATAATGTATATCTAAAGCGCTCCGCCAAATGGCATATGGCAATGGCCTTGATGGTGGTGCTTACATTCTCGACCATATGTGCGGCCGAATCAAATCCAGATGGCGATGAGAATGCCATAATTGCCGACATTCAGCAGGTAAATGAACTTGAATACAATGAATGTAGATCAAATATTAATGAATTACTAATTTCTGTGCAGAATGTGGAACAACAATCGATAGTTAAATTGGGCACGGAATCAGTTGGATTACTAGAGAAAAATCTTGAGTTGGAACCGGAAAAGGAGAAGAAAGTGAAGGGCAGTTTTATCGATGCGTTTACCGCATCGATCTCTGTTATATTATTAACAGAGCTAGGTGATAAGACTTTCTTTATTGCTGCCATAATGGCAATGCGCCATCCTCGTTTGATTGTCTTCTTCGGTGCTATAACCGCATTGGCGCTTATGACGGTTCTCTCGTGCGTATTTGGCATGGCAGCAAACTTTATTCCTAAGGTATATATAGAAATAGGCTGCTTATCTTAAGTAACTGACGTGTATCTACCTAATGGATTATCTTTCGACAGATTTATACGTATTATATATCTACTGCATTATTTTTAATATTTGGTCTAAAAATGTTGTTTGATGGCTACAAAATGAAACCAACCGATGCCCAAGAGGAGCTCGAGGAGGTGCAAAGCGATTTGCGTAAGCGCGAAGATGAGGTAAGTCACACACCTTTATTTTGCTATACTTTTTATCTTAATACACCTCTAGCTGTAGTTTGTAGATGCAAAAAAAAAAAAAAAAAAACAATTCTGTTTTCTTTTTAAACACCAACGCTTTGTTAACAATTGATATAAGTTGTACTTGTGCTTATTGTATATAGCTACGCTTTATTGGTTGTACTTAATAATTGGCAATATTTATTTTTACAAATAAACAATAATAACAATAAAAATAACAACTAAAAGAAGAGGCGATCACTTCATTTGCTCGTTTGACACGTTTGCCTGTAAAAAGCCCAATTTTTATTAGTAAACATTGCTTGTAACCTTAACACATTTTGCCTCTTTCTGTCACAAAACAATAAAATAAACACAGAAAATTAGAAACAAATTGAATGCGAACTTCTCGTGTTTCGTATCGTAATTATAGCTAAATTGCATGCTGATTGTGCCACCCAATCATAATATTTTACAAAATTAATCATTTTGAATTTAGAAAAATCCCAAACTAACAACGAGTCTTAAATCAAGTTGTGTCAAGCTGTTGGCGCAATGAAACCCAGGCATTGAAACACACTGTTAGCTATGCCCTCAGGAAAGGTCCATTGCCTGCCATTAATCAATCACATGCGATCTTTATTTGATCTTAAAGCTGAACTTTGTTGAGCTGCAAACATACAACTTATCGATATACATATATATAAATATCTATATATATATATATTTATTATTTTTGTATAAAATATGCTACACAGCACACACATACGCCTATGTGACTAATTGCACGTCGCAGTGTAAAGAACATTGAAAATACAAAATGAACAAACAAATTAACAAATTGTCAAGTTTATAAACGAACCGCTTAACCGCAAAACAAGTTTACCAGAAAACCAAAAAACCAACTTTATTTGTGATTTGTTTACAAAACTTAGCTAATGTCAAATTTAATTATTCTTTCTTTCAAAACTTCCCATAAAATAATTTAACAATAAACATGTGAATTATTATCTCGAAATAAAAAACGAACAACAAAAAAAAAAACAAAACTCTTAGCTAATGCGCAAGTTGGATGATGCGGAAGCGAAGCGTAAGAATAGCAACTCGGACAAGGAGGATGCCAGCGAACAGGCGCTCATACATGGACGCAAGGCGAGCTTGTTGCCGAAGTCGAAGTCGGGCAACAGCTCCGAGATGCAGCACCGCCAGCGTAAACCCACCAATGCCAACAACAACAACAACAATAACAATACTACCAGTAACTCAACTAGTGATAAGCAAACGAGCTGTGATAAGACTGGCAACGATGTGGACTATCACAACACCGAGGTGCTGCTCAAGGATGGGGGACGTGTTGTCGAACAGCTGAAAATGACAACGTTCCACAATAGCCCCACGCACTCGGGATCGACAGCCTCATCGAACCAGACCGAACAAACCCATTGTGATTACCCCCGTAACAACAAGAATCCCACTGCTTCCGTTGACCCCGATTCGGAACTGGACTCGGCTGAGCCGCGTGCTCCACTAGCAGGCCACGAAAGCATCTACAGCTTCAATGAGGCCGCTGACAGCGAGGAGAGCGCGCTTAAAGCACGGGTTAGAGATCAAGCAACAATGCTTACAGCTGTTGTTTCATCTACGTTTCACCTGCTTTTTAAAACAATCAGCAACCAAAGAATACCCCCAATAAAATTATACACACACACGAAAACACACATACACACACGCGCACATAATCATTGAGCGTTTTTTTTTTTAATTGCATATTATTTTTAAGTAAATAACACATGCCATGTTGCTAGCGGTTAACGGTATTTGTTATTCGATACTTTGTTTTGTTTCATTTTCATGCCAGTTCGTACATTGCTCCAATTAGGCTATGCCATTGCCAAAACGTTCCATCTCACGCACACACACACAGACACAAATATTTAAATGCATGTGCTGTTCTCTATTCCGTTTAGTTATGAAGTGATCGTTTGTAATAATTTCGCTTTGAAATATACATAAATATTTTTTTCAAATTGTTCTATATTTAATTGTGCAAGTTTGTTTATCCGTTCTTTCCTCCTTTGTTTATCCTTTGCACACATACGTCTCATCCACCTAAAAGTGACTTGATTAACATTTTAATGATGAGCTTTATATTTTTAATTTGCAGCTGGATCGTGATGTTAACACTGCGCTGGTGCACGATGCGGAGAGCGGACGTCGCAGCAAGGTGCAACGCAGAGGCGCCACCTATTTTACTATGCGCATCTTTGCCCAAGCCTTTACGATGACCTTTCTTGCCGAATGGGGCGATCGTTCGCAATTGACAACTATCATTCTGGCTGCTAGCAAGGTGGGTGTTTCACTTCCACTTGTTCCAACTCGAAATCATTCAATTTTGTTATTTATTTGATTCATTTTAAAATATTCCATTTACATTACTAATTAGTTGAGTACGCGTTACAAGTTTTTCAGTTCCAAATGTTCCAATTTTTTCTAAATACAATTGCTTAACTTCTTTTGCCTGCTCTCTAGTATCGAATCTAATTGGAATCTCTAGTTACTCGTGCTCCGATTCCAAACACTTGTTCCAAAACCAAACGTTTCAATTACGTTACTAATTAGGTCTTACCTTCTTTTTGCAGGACGTCTATGGCGTGATTGTTGGCGGCATTCTTGGCCACTGCATTTGCACTGGTTTGGCTGTGATTGGTGGTCGCCTGGTGGCCTCCAAAATCTCGGTGCGCACTGTCACCATTGTGGGTGGCATTGTGTTCATTGGCTTTGCGATTTATGCGGTGCTGATGCCGCCCGATGATCTAGTAACCAATAACTAATAATCCATATTAGCCTGTTGTTTGTTGATGACTCCCCCACTTCCCATAACAAAAGGATACATGAATTTAAGCTGTAGTTTTCGAGGAGCAGGCATTATTTCTGTTCATTTTGTAAATTAATGCACTTTATAGCGAAAGAGAGAGAGAGAGAAAAGGAGAGAGGGAGAACGAGAACGGATGGAGAGAGCGCCGCTAGCTAACCTAAAGTGCCTTCAGTGCTTTTCGCTTTAGCCATGACAAACAAATTTAGTTGCAAAAAAAAGTGTATCAATTTTTCTGTTAGAACCAATTAACCAATTTGTAATTTCATTGCTTTAAGTATTAAAGTTTTCCTTTGTACATACGCGTGCTTGTTAACTATGTTGCCAAAGCTCCTCTTAATTAGCTCATTTAAATTCCTAATTTATGTAGCAATGTTTACTTAAAAAAAGAGAATGAATTAAATGTTTATTGATTTTACGCAATCTCTTTATAGAAAGAAAATAGTAAAAGAGCAAGCAAAATGTTTTTCTTACGCTTTTTAGATGGGGAGGGGAATGGAGTTCTTTAACAGTGCTTTCTCGATGTTATGTTAAAGGGCTGTTATTAACATTATCCGCAATTGATTGATTTACAGGTTCTTTACATTATTCTCACAGTTGATCTGTTCTATAATATGCAGCTAACAGTGCGCTCTTTAAATAAATATTTTCAGCATTGATTTACTTTGTTAATGAAAGGGATGTTGCTACAATGGCAGGAAAGAGTATAAATTGAAATTAAAATTTGTTCATATAATTTATTTTACAAATACAAGGTAGCTGTGCTTATTCGAGACGAAATTTGGTTCAGGATTATAAGATAACAAGAGTCGAAAACACACACACATGCTTAGTTTTGCACTGGTATATCTGACACGAGCCTTAAATGGTTGGGCGTGGCATTTTACTTCATTGTCTTGGGGTCACGATAGATGCCCGTGAACAAAACAGCGCTAGCCTTATGATCGTAGATCAGAAAGACGAACGGATGATTGCACTCGAATTTAGTTGGCTCCACTGGCCGGGCCGATCGGAAGCTAACCAAAACAGTAGCCGCCGCCGCTGTGCTGCCCTCCTCATCGACCTTGATCTTGGCCATGTGCTTGGCATCGCCAAAGGAAAGCTTCTGCACGGTGCTAAAGTCGTTGAAACTGGCGTTAGAATCGAATATCTGATTGACGCCCATTTGACGCAGGATCTGGAAAGAGATAGCAGCTATATAGCTATAGAACATATGGCATGGGGTCTGTTCACTCACCGGCAGGAGTTCCAGACGCTGCTCGAACTCAAATTTGGGCAGTGATACCTCGATTTCGCGCATAGAAGCTTCCTTAAGCGACGCATCTAACGTGTCGGCATTTAGCTTGGACAGCACCTGTTCCAGTGCATCATTATTGAAGGCTGGCAATATGATGACCATAGATATATCCGAATTCTCATCGTCATCCTTCATCGATGTTTTATACGGCAGCTGCAGAACGTGAGCGCCTAGGCGCTCATCCGGATGCAGCAGGAAGTTGCCCTTCTGCTTCATCATGGGCACAAAGGAGAACTTTTCGCTGGACGTATAGAATGGCATTTGTTGGGTCTTGTCCGCATTAAAGCGGTTAGACCACTGGCCCTTGAAATAGGCAGCGTTGGCCAGCACCAGTTGAGTCCGCGAATCAATGTCGCCGGAAACAATCATATCCTTGATCTGATCGTGTGTGACATTAGCAATCCAGGCGTTGATCTGCAGACGCGATTGCTCCACATTCTGCATTATATTCAGCTGCACGATTTCATCGTGCAGACGCGAATCAAGACACTCGGCCAGCTTGACCGTCTCGTCAAAGTACAGACGATCAGCGGAAGCGAACTCCAGTGGCATCTCCTTGTTGCGCACCTCCCGCAACTTCTTCTCTGAGCGATAGGCACTGCGCACAGCCTCCTTGTTTTGCGCCCACTTCAAACGCAGCGCATTGGCCAGCTCCTGTTCCGACTCGCCGGTGGCACCGAAATATGCCAATAAGAGGGCATGGTAGGTGCTGTAGGGTGAGAAGAACACATTCTCGTTGGGCGTTGCCTTGCGTATGGCATCCAACATGGCCACCGAGAACTCCTGCTGGCCCCGATACAAATCGGAACGCAGTAACGACATTGAAGCATCAGTCGGTGTGCCACACAGATCGGCGTAGAGCAGCGCCGGCAGCACCAGCATCATCACTGATAAAAACACCTTCATTCTCTGTCGAGATACAATTTAAGAGAGTTGGGGATTAGTAACCTTCGCCTTGCCAAATAATACGTGAGTGGAATTCAATACCATGGCCTTGACGGGTGTTATTTATTGGTATTATAAATTCGTCGGAATGTGCTTAATACCGAGAAGGAGGTACATTGACACGATAAATATTTTTGAAATATATACATAAGATTTTTCTATTGCCTATAGAGGTTGAGGTAGCTTTAAAAATAATTGTCATTATTTCTCTGTTTATTTCATAATTATTTTAAATTTAGTTTCTAAGTAAACAAATTGAGCTAGATTTTAATCACACGATCGAAATGGCAAATATGTACATTAGTTTAAGCTGCGGATAAACTCATTTCCTTTTTTATGATTCGATGATTACATTTAGTTATAACTTTGCTTTCCGTGTGTATTGTGTATTATCTATATTTATTTAATTTTCGAGTTAAACAATTCACATTGATCACTTTGAGCCTGGATAACACCGCTGCAACTTAATGGCATTGCAAATATTTACAGAGCAGATCAAACGGCTTGCAAGTCAGTGTCAGCTCTAACATCATCATGGGAAAAACGTGCCTCGAAAATGCAATTTAGTATTCGTCACGTACAAAGATCGTTTGGCTATTGTGTGGCTTAATTTATGCAAACAGATAAAAGCCGGCAAATTTATGCAGCGCAAGATTTGCAGCTTATTAAAAACCCTTTAAACTGGCTGATTCACCACTGCGATGCTCTCCAAAGCTGCGACAGCTAATTCATCTTAATCACACTTTCAGACAATTGCAACATCTCGCTCTCAAGCTGACGGCGGAAAGTGAAAGTTTTGTCTGCAATCGAATTCGCAACAACAAACCCGTCTATGCTGCTGTTGTTGTTGCTGCTGTTTTTACATTCGGCAGAGCATGAAAAAGAGAACGACTGTGTCTTTTCGCCGTGCTTTCGCAGCTGACTGCGCGACGTCATAGTTGCGTGATTCGCCGACGCAATGAAAACATTTTGTTAAAAAAAAATAAAAGAGAAAAAAAAACCCAAATACAAACAGAAAATTAACATTTTCAAAAACCAGTTTAAGTCCACACGGTTGTGTGCACTTTTAACCATGTGTGTATATGTATGCGTGATTCATAAATTGTTCACATTTCAACGCTTACGCGCTCTTCTTTGACCCTGTATTGGCGATTTTGTAATTGGCTTTGTTTCTCCCTTCTCTTCGCCCTCGTATTTCAGTTTGACTTTTGCGCGCAGCCTACCAACACAGTTGTAGCCTCACTCACGCCTGCACTGCCCACACACAAAAAACTAAAACAACAACTAGTTTGCAGGGAATTTCCAATTGAAGTTGACGCAAAGTATTGAACGTGCCTATGCATAATGTTTACCTGTACATGAACGTAATTGTTGTCAATGGAGAAGCCGTAAGAAATATAATTTAAATTAAGTGATTTTTCTTAAGAAATAACTTATTCACTCATTGCATTGATAAGGCTATTCAATTTAAGTATTAAATGGAATTTTATAATCTTGAACTTCCAGGGTTAAGCCAAATATTGACCTGTATACATATATAAAATTTTTAAATATAAATTTGCAGAACAGCATCGTCTATGATACTATTGATATATATATAGAAAAATAGACATTAATTCAACTTCATATTAATTTCTCTATGACAATGGCGTATTGTGTTTACGTGGGACAATAACAACAGAATAATAAAAATAATTTCGCAATCACTTATATACTGGAGCAGTCGTAGAGATATAGATTGGTTGCACATAATTCACCATAAATTGTACAATTGTTAATAGTAATTACGAAAAATGCTCAATTATCATATGTAAAGAGGGTCTCAATTTAAAAAAAAATCGGTCTCGTATACGATAATTATAACTTCCAATTGACTTTTACCTTTTTTTTGTTGATAAGCTTTATTCAATTGATGCGCACTCACAAACAACACAACTCACTTAAACGCCTTAAACATTTACACTGAGCTTGTTGATGAGCGCGGCTCAAATTATATTTCAATATGACGAACTACTTAATAGTTATACTCGATAGCATTAATCGATATATAAACGATACATTTTGTACATATCCGCTTCAGCTGTGAAACTTTGATTTTGCTATCGTAGGCAAAGCTCGTTCAAATAGCGATAAGATACGAATCTTATTCACAAATTTTTTATGAGGATTCGAATTTCTGCCGATAACGCAATCACGGCACGAATGTGGCGGTTCATCGAATGCATTTTGTTAGAAGTAGACCATCGCCAATATTTCGAGATGAGTAAATGACAGCTGAACGCTATCGATAAGAAGTATATCTAGTATTTTTAATTTAGCGCGTTTTGTTTCTTTTATTTGAAAGCAAATATAAAAATAGCATATAACAATTTAATGTTAATACGAAGATTTATGTGTAGATTAAAGAATATTAAAAAAAATTTAAGATACTAATATAAAACATTCCATAACATGTCAGTTTGGTACTATAAATATATTTAACATAAATAAATATATAAATATTAATATATTATACTTAATACTTATTTAAATTAATTTAAATAAATTAAAAAAATGTGATACTGTACTGAATGTACTGAATTACATTTATATACATATTTAAATAATAATCTATTTAAACAATAACTGCTTTTTCGTTTTTTTTTAAGCAAGTGTGTCTATTATTCGTCTGCAAAAAAATATTGTCAGTTCAAGTCACATTCGGCTTTATATGTATGTATTTAAGTGAAGGTTTATGATATAATTAAATGAAACAATTAATTTTCTAATTTATTTATATTTCTTTTTCAAAATCTGTTAGATTTTGTTCATGGATTCATTCATGTATATTCTTTGTTATATATTTATTTATAGATATAAATTACATTAAATTACATTACAGAAACTACATGAGCCAAAAACTATTAAAATACTAAAGATAAAAGATTATTTATGTATAGTTTATTTATTTAACTCGTAAACACAACCATCAAAAATGCATAATCCAGTTGAGCTCTGCTGCTGGAACTCAAATCCCTGTAAAGCAAACACTTGGACACTGGGGAGTCAAATCAAAATATCACTAATTAGCAAGCGTAGGGCAATTTTTTATTTAAGACTTTCAATAATATAATAAAGGTATAATTATGTGTGTACTGTGGAATTATGTTCGCTATAAATGCTGTAAAGTGACGCTCGTATAAACGCATCACTTTTCTCCACAAATCCATCCAAATGAGTCCACAAGAACCAAAATGTGAGAGTGAACAATAAAATCTTGCTGACCCAGTCGAGTATATAGAGGCGACGTAGCACTATTTTCGCATAGGGCAATGTGGCGTCACTTTCTCCCAGAATATAGGTGCGCATGCCGCGTATATAGTTGCTGATATAAGTCTCCCAGTTGACTTGGCTAACCGAGGTGTCGAACAGTTCTTGGTCCGTGGCATTTAGTGTGTTGCTCAACTCTTGAAATTTCTCATTTCTAAAGTCCCAGTCTTTTGTTGTGTAGTACTGCAGCAGCTTCAGCCCCGTGGATATTTTTCTCTGAACATTAACCAAGCTGTAACGGAAGGATTTTCACGTGAGTAAAATGCGCAGAGTCAAGGGCGGCGCCACTTACAAGGGCTTCTGGCCAAAGAGCAGCAGCCAAAAGTCTATAAAGTAGGCAGGCAGATAGTGAAAGAAGATAACGCAAAACAGATGATGGTAGTAGTTTCTCTTGATGGAACCTCCGGGATACCACAGCGCAAAGCTAAGCGGAGTCTCGTAGAAGAACTTGCGACCCGTCTCAATGCTCTCGCCCCAGGACATTAACGCTTTGCTGGAGATGCACAGATTGCAAAATTCCACTTGGTTCTGTTTGCTGGCTTTAGATTCGGCGCTAGCCTTGCCGCGTTGATAGCCGCAGAGTATCATGCCGTTGATGGCCTTGTCGACGGGTATTACCGTCGATGCAAAATCTGGATTGCAATGCATAGAACGTATAACGCCGCGTGCGGCTCCAATCATCAGACCCGTGGGTCCATTCACGCCCTCAATCCATCCTGGCATGGGCTCGTGTATGGCCGCCGTTACTGGAAAAGGTGTAACCCAACAATAAGTAGCGAGAAACCAGTTTGCGGGAACTACATACCAATGGACGGCCTTGTGACGATTACAGGTAGCTTTTTGTGGTATCTGCATATTAGATCTTCAGACAGTGCCTTGCTGTAAGCGTACGTGTTGGGCAAACCGTTGAGCAATCTGAAAATGAAAACGTATGTCAGGATGCAGTTGACGCTCAGCAGTCGTATGAATCATATGTACTTGGGAGTTATTTCCGCCAGGCCGGCATCGTCCATTGTCGCGACCATTTCGATGATGTCAAATGGATTTTGTGGCGCTGGATAGGCGCGCTCCTCCAGCACGCTCTCATTGCACTGGCAATACGACGTGGAGACGTGCACCAGAGCTTGCAAGTTTGACATCTTTTCGGCTAGTTGCAGCACCTTCAGAGTGCCCAGCACATTCATGTTGACCATCGGGCGCAGCGGCTGATCAAAGCGCACATTGGCCGCACAGTGGAACACAATCTCCACGTTGGAGGCGAGTGTGTTGATGTCATTGGCGTCCAGGCCAAGGTCCGGCTCTAGCACATCGCCCTTTACAACGCGCACTTTGTTAACGATGTCGGGATTCTTCTCCAACAGCTTGCTAAAAATCTGCAAAAATAACAGTTAACCAGTTAGCAGCGTGGGGTCATTAATTAAAAGACACAATTACTTCAAAAGCGCTAAGCTACTGTGTATATATGTATGTATGTATTTGTGGTTGTTGTTGTGTGTAACTGAAGTTGGTTAAGAGCTGGTGGGTTACGTGGAGCAGCTGCTTAGATTCGCCTAATGGACCATGTCTGTGCGCGCTCAGTGACAGAAATGAATAGTCATTGTAATTTTGGATTTTTTCGACACCGATATTGACTACCTTGACTTATAAATGTAGTTGCTGTGTGTGTGTGTATGTGTTGGGCTTGGCTTACAATCGTATGTCTTGCATTCGTTTGTCTATTTTATTTTGCCATAATTCTGGTAATTTGCCTCTAAGTTTAAATTTAAGTGCTACCATTTCTTCAATTGAAGGGCAACCTTTGATAGCCCAACTATCTCAATAGAACCCCAAATGTGTGAGCTGACCTTGACTGGATGTCTTACGCTCCCAAACTTGCAATAAAAAAGATGTTGAGCCACGTGTAAATGCCAGAGTCGGGTCGACATACTTTGATATAAGCGTCGTCTTCTTGTGGCGGTCAAGTTTCGTCATGGTTCTTAGGAATAACCCAGCTATAAATGCCTCGATTACAGCTTATTAAATGTACTAATTATAATTACGTGCTAAGGCACTGTATTGTATCTAAGCGGAAAACGATTGCATAAGAACAAAAATTACTCATTCGTGATGTATCAAATCACTGTGAAGTAATACGAAGACAGCCAACCACAGTTTGAAATATTATTGAGCTGCCAATGTGCCGTAAGGGCAGGCAGCAAAAGGTTATAGAACTTGAATAAAATATATAAATAAATAAATATAAAGACATTCATAAAGGCGGCGCTAGCAAATGGACAGCCAAACGACAGATAGCTAGACGAGTCTGGCACTATTTACTCAGTCTGTCAATCTCTATTAACTCTCTAAATAAACAAATAAAGGTTTTAACTTTTAAGTACAGATATGAGAATTTATGGAATTATGCTCAAAGACCCGAGTATAAAAAATAACTTAAAATATGAAATTAAATAAATTTTAATTTATGTTTTTTAATTTCCTTATTTCATTGTTTTATTTTATGATTGTCTTCCTTATTTTATTTCTTAATAGTCTAATATATTGCGAAACGTTTCATTTTTGCTAGTTAACCGAATAGCGTGTGCGTATTGTTTATGCCATGACTGTATAATCTAATCTAGCAGAATTTCCACTATATTAAGAATTTGTGATTTCCTTAATATTGTGAAAAATTACTAATAATTTTAAAAAAATTTCTTTAATTTTTTGTCTTGCATTAAAATTATCAACAAAAAATTAATACTTAGCGTACATTTTTTTTATAAAAACTAGTTATTGCATGATTATTAATAATAAATAAATAAAAAAATTAATTTAATTTCCTTGACTTATTTATTTCTACTTGTTCAGTATATAAGAAAATATTAAAATAAAATTTCTAGGGAAAATTGTTTTGATTATTCGTATGTGTACCTATTATTTGCGCCATGATTGTAGGACTCAATCTCGTTTTCAACTGAATCAACTGCATTTGATAAAAACTTAAATAGAAATAAAATTATGAAAATCAGAATTGCTATGATTAACATGGCCACTCGATTTTTTTGTAATTTTCTTAATTTATTAATTTTTACTCGTAATTTAATTAAAAGAAATACAAATTTGATTCATAGCCTACTATTTATGCCTTGACTGTGTAAGCTTTCGTTTACATCTAATTAAACGCATTTGTAGAATGAAGGGGGAGGGGTGGGGGCACTAGCATATTAATTGAGCTATGTGTTGATGGAGCTGCTCTTGGCTGCCATTGACGAATGATCGAATGAATGATTGAATTAGCTGTAATTGGACTTACGACACATTTGAAATATTGCTCCTTCCGCACAGTTGGTTCGACGCCCTTCTTTGTGCGTATCAGTAGATAGATGGCACTTAGATCAGAGCAGCTGCGCAATAGCTTCTCGACCAGAACTTTGCCCATGAAGCCAGTGGCACCTGTTATCAATATCGTTTTGCCGGCATAATAATTTGCTATCTCAGAGACGCCAGAGTCGGCGACATTATTCATTAACTCCATGCTGCCGAGTTCTGTGCTGCAAGAGACAAATATTTTGTTAGAACGTGCGATAGATGCATATGAACTATTCTCATTGTTGTTGTTGTTGTTGTTGTTGCAAATTAAGATCTAAAACGCGGCTCACTTGTGGAGTGTTTGTTTAGCCCAGTTACTCTGTAAATATTCTATTTCAATGTCAGCTTTTACGAAATATCCAAACCAAAGCCACAAAAGCAAAAACAAAAACAAGTCAAGCAACTGGGCGTAATTGGCGTGAAGGGATTTTGGAATCTGTTTACTCTTTTGTTTCCCAGCAACAGCAGCAACAGCAGCAACAGCAGCAGCAAAAGCCAAGAAATTGTTGTGCGCTTATGTGGCTAAATAAGCAGCGTTAGGTTTAAAGACCTGTGTTAACACAGTAGCTCATTTGTTTATTTTGCATTTTTTACTTTTACACCACTTTTAGTGAGTCAGTGGATTAAGCCATTTCGTTTTATTTTGAAAGAAAGTAAGCTATATATATTTCAAGTGGCGTCATAAAGTTCTCTGAAATGGAGCATTAGGAGATGCTCTAGCTGTAGTTTAATGCGCCTATAAAGCTGCATAGACTAATGTTTATGCACAATTATGCAGCCCCTTCTCCCTCTGTCTCTTTCATATAGGCCGACAAAAAAACTAATAGAGGTAAAAGGTTAAATTAAAAAATAATTAGTGGAACTCATACGTCGCGTTGGCCAGGCCCCTTTGAGCAGCTTGTTTGAGTATCATAATAATAGCCTCGCACACACTTGCCAATTCGTTGATGCAATACCCAAAGCTGAAAACTCTTGCAATGCTTCCTAGCAAAACAAAAGACTTCGAACACAAACTTGATTGCCTGCAGCCAGGCTGTACGATATGCATCTACTATTGCAATATTTGCCATTAATATTAGTGCCTGCTTGTCTGGTATTTCGGCTCTTTGCAGATTTTCGTGCAAATGAGCACAACACTCACACACGCACACACACACGCACAACAAGCTTCTCACGACACTGGCTTGGGCTAGATCAACAATGCAAATGGATATTCACGTAATATTCACAAATTCAAACAGCCGCCAGTCGGGCACGCAAATTAAGACACTTCCACAGTTTTATTTTTCATTTGTTTTTCATTTTTCAGTTTTTTTTTGCACTGTGAATATTTTATATTTGTTTTGCAATTGTTTTGGGGCTCTTTTTATTGTTTTATTTTTTGTCGCTTAAGATTTGTAAATTGTTTAGTTCAACATAAATAGTTAGTTCACAATGGCATAGTTCACAGTAGCTGAGCGCGGGTTATGCTTAAGGACAGAAATCAGTGAGCACTTAACGCTTAATTAGCGTAAGCTTAACACATACAGAAGATCTTGACATTATGTTTTCCTTAACAATTTACATTTAGAAACTGAAACTAAAATTGAAGCTGAAACTCACTTTTCAAAAATGTTGTTTTATTTTTATTTTTCTGATTGCTGCTTAACCAAATTGTTTGAATTGAATCAGTTGAATACTCAGCAGCGACTGAATTCAAAGCGGGCAATTGGCTTGAAGTTATACTCGTCGTAAAGGAAATTCAACGTCGTCACCTCAGACACACACATACACACACGCTCACGCACACACAAGCACAAGCACACGTACAGGTACAGACGGGCAGACATGATTTGCGGTTCGCGCATACGTGTGCATCAGCAGCAGCTATCTGTGTGTATGTGTGTGTGTGTGTATGTTAGCTTACCTGTATGTTTTGTCTACTGAAATGCACTGTATTGCGATTGGACGCCAACGTTCCGGGTAGTCCCAAAAGCATTTTAAGGCCTGGCTCACGCTTGGCTCACGCTCTGCACGCATCGGCAAGCTTTACTCTTAATTGCAGTGCATTTGCTTTATTATTTTGCTATAGCGAAAACAATTAAAAGCCAATTGAGAATGTCTACATAAGTGCAAGGGCAGCGGATTGTGTCAAGCCAGTTATCGAGTTGGCAGAATTGAGAAAACCAAAAACAAAAAATCCCAGAAAAAGGACAGGCCTCAGCTGCAGTCAAGGCCAGCGAGTCGAGTCGAGTCGACTCGAGTGGAGCTTGATGCGACCCTAAAAGTGCACGTCATTCAGTCGCAACAGATCAGCATAAGTGTCTATACATACATATATATATATAACGCATGCATTCATGCAAACTGCAGTTGGGATAAAAATTCATTTTGGAACCAGCTTCATGGCAAAAAAAAACCGATAAAAGCTGCATTAAAAATAAAGAAAAAAGTTGTGCGACAGGTCGGTTGGTTGGTCCGTCTTTTAAAGCAGATCTCGAACATGATGCTCCACTCCCAGCTCCCCTTGCTTCCTCTTATCCTGCTCACCTGTTCACTTTCTGGATGGCCTCTTGACTTTCGCAACAGCTCGACAAAAAACCAGAAATCAACAATGACGACCTTGAGCAGCAAATATTCAGTTGGCATCCGTTACGTTTTCATTTTCACTGGCTGATAATAGTAGAGCATTCCCTAGATCACGATGACATAATTTGCTCTTTTCTTGAGGGGACAGAGATAGACGGGGCAGCGTCTAACAGCCATACTAAGTGGTTCTGTAAACTTGGTAGATTGGCTTCTCACTCGACTGTAAATTGTTGACTTCGCAGGCGTTTGCTTTTCTTAATTCTATATACCCTGCAGCTGCACAGCAGCATAGTGTATCTAGCTCTAGCTGTCTCTCCGTCAATCTATCTCTGTATCAATTCCATATCACAGATTCATTTCACTTCATTTCATTATTTCATTTCTAAAAATTCAATTAATAGAGTTAATTCTTGACTCATATTTGAAAAGTATCAGACGACTAAGAGTTGTCGGGTTAGGGTATTTCCGAGTCAGGCAACGTCGACTAGACTAAACTTACTCGTTTCATTTTTGTAATCAAATGATGCGGAAAAGTTGTTTTTCATTCGAATCGGCAAAACATATAGCTAACTACAGAGTATTGCTATAAATTTTGTTTTTTTTATATTTATAAAAAATTTGGTCATAACAAGATTTGTAATTTAATTTGCTGACAGTAAAAATATGCGACAATTTGAACTATGCAGCACTAAGTTTATTAATTTGCTTAGCAATTAGTTCGATTAATATTTGTGAAATAAATTGCCAAAAGTATCTGGCTTGAGCGGAGTTCAAGCCAACTGCCAACTTGTAATTAACTCTCGATGTAAGAGATAATTCAGAAAGATTAAACGTTTGAGCTGAGCTTATGCAGAACGATTTTGAAATTTGCGCTGTTTAAGCCGTTAGTTAATTAAGAAAATACCTGTATTTCACATAAATATGTAATTTGTAATTGTTTAAGTGACAACCTGAAGTATAGTTCATATATAGATGTATTAGGTTAAATAGAGGCGTGCGCCTTAGAAAGAAATACAAACGGTTCGCCGTTGACACTCAAGACTCTTAAGCAAATATGTGCCTATAAATGCATTACTGCTTTCCTGGTATTTACTGACATTTACCCACTTACGCAGACATTAACGACTTTTTAATTAGGTGCGGGCTTTAGTCAACGCCAACTCAACTGTTTTCCATTCGCAGCAGCTTAAAATCACATCCATGTTCATTTAATATGGATTACTTGGGAAAACGAGTTTACAGTTCGCTTACTTAACTTATTTATCAGAATTCAATATGTCGTTCTAGATCTAGTTACAGCTGATTGAAAAGGAATCGCAATACAGGAAATCTGCGTTGACTAATTTAGAATATATATACAATATATGTATGTAGTATATTTATATATATTCACAATATATACTATACACATATGCATATGCATATGTCTATTTAGGTCATATATGAAATTGAATTCTCAAAAGCTTATGAGAATCGCATAGTAGGGTGTTACTTCATACAATGCGCATGATCAGGGTAGATTTTTTTTCTGTGTTATTTATATATAAAACAACATACTAAATTAAAGCACGCACAGTTTAACAACTAACAATAGTCGGGACTTCTCGACTAGCAAATACCCTGAACATTGCGTACGCACGCATAGATCCTCGCTCTGCTTACTGCGCAGTTTACGCAGCAGCTTCGCCTGGACTTAATTTAATTGCTGAATAACTTTTCCAGATGTCTTTTTTAATCAAGTTTTAAGAACGTAATAATAACATTTATATGTGAGTAGTTTCTAGTATTTGAAAAACCAAAATATACAAAATCCTTGCAGGAATCCTACTTCGAACTTTATCCATAAGTAACTGGGTTATCAAATATAAAGACAAACTCTTAGTGCTTATGCTATACAAAAGAATATACATAATTAAAATTTCAGTCTTTAGCTTTTATACGAGATCGCTGCGTTCACATGCTCGGACGGACAGGGCATGGCTAGATACACTAAGCTAATCGTGAGGATCACGAATATATACACTATATGAGATCTGACACGCCTCGTTTACATTTTCACAAAACCATTTAGCCTCTGAATTTTGATGTTTAACAAAATAAATATCGGCTTAAATTTAGACTCCTAGACATACATATATATATATATATATATATATATATATATATATATATATATATATATATATATATATATATATATATATATATATATATATATATGTATATATATGTATACATATTTACACATCAAATATATATTATATACTAAGTTAAATATATCTAGATTTCTTGGCGCCATAATATTTACAAAGAGATCATTCATCCATCGATTTAATAAAATTTCATTACAAATATTTACGATTCGAGACTGATTGATCTTAAAAAAGATACTGTAAACAGTTACTAATTTTATAGCTTTACTTATGAATATTTAATTTAATTTTATTGTTAGGTATTATTGGTAATTCTAAGCTAATACTCAAATTAATAATATTATTGCTATTATTATTTCGACAATTACTAACATTAATAGTTGCAATTGAAATTGGAATTCAACAATTAATAAACTTATAAAAAATTCATTGAGTGTTTATTACACACCCTCATTGAATGATATAAACAAATGCTTAAGCCTCAGCGTGAAACCAGTTAACTCGAAAGCAACAAGTCGGCAACATCGAATGCAGCTGTGACTAAGTATTACAAAATAGTTGTCTGGACATGGATAAATACGGAAAACTAAGCACTATATTTATTTTTAAAATTATTATCTTTTTAGCAAAGATGCAGTAGTGTGATGACTACATAATTATGTTGCACTTAAGCATTAAATGTGAACACAAAACTATCTTAATCGAAGGCCGAGCTAATGCCTGAGCGGATAGTTTACAGCTAACAAGTGATATAGTGATCGAACAACTATTACAACACCTCATATAGATTCGTATATATTATAGAAGTCGACGTACCTAAAGGAAATTGGGTTGAATAAAAAGAAATTTTGAGACCATTCAAATGTTTTCTTGACCACAATAGCCGGACCCGACACTACGTCTAAAAAATCCATCAATAATCATCAGAATAAAGCTTAAAAAATAGTAGCTGAGATGGCGCATAATAATATTAACTGCGTTTGTTAAAGTTACTTGGGATGAACTGCAAATGGGAGTTGTAGAAGGCTAAAGGAAAACTGGCAACGATAGATCATTTGCTGAGGACCTTTTATGTTCTTGGATCCCACAACTGAAGACTGAAATGAAGAAGTCTAAAAATAATGATTACAATTTAAGCAAGCTATCAATCAGCTTAATACCAGCTGATCAGTTTAACTGAATATCAATAAGTAACACACGAGAAAAACACGTTTGTTCGGTTCGAAAGACGGGTCCGTAAAGCAAATATATATGCTCTATTATTTACCTTTATTTTTATTCTTATTCAAGAAATAAAAAGAGTATATTGGTTTTGGCTGCATAAGCGCTAGGGTCTGACTATATCAGCCATAATTTAACAGCTACAAATTTTGAATTTTGAAAATTATGTAACAGTTGATTTCTATTAATTTGTATTATCTTCCACAGTTCAGGAACCTCCTCCTTCTTAAGATTAACCGAAAAATATATATCCATTCCTATTATATTCCAGATTCTTTCAGCTCAAATCGGCAAATTGCAGATGTATCACATCTTCATATCCAATAAACACAATAAATAATTCAAATTAAATATATATAAATATAAATATATAAATACCTTTTTTTTTAATTTGAAAAATTACATATTGTATCGTTTATCAAAATATTTATTCATTTACTTTATAACCTTTTTAGCATTTTTTTTTCCATAAGCCTCGATTAACGCTCAACGCGTCAAACATAAATTGTGCGTGCTCAGCGTTCGTGTCACGAAGGAAAATACGACACGCGCTCAACTCTAATTGATACTGTCAGCTGACGTATCAGCTGGACAAAAGCCAAGCTTTGAGTGGAAACCATTTCTGAGCCAGTTTTTCAATTGCATTATTTCCTTATGGAAAAAAATCCTCGATACAGATCCTAAAATACATTAATGTAATTTGGACGACATTTTTCGATGTTATACGATAAAGAAACACTGTTAGACAAGTTTTTTATTTGAATAGGATTTTTTTAACCAAACAAAAGTTTTCCAATAAATTAAATTAGACAATTTCTTGCTGAATTATTATTTACGAAATTAAATTAAGGTTTGAACAACTTTTGCAGTAAAGTGTGGTCGTGTTATTGAGTAAAAAGTGGCATTCGACGTTGTAATCTTCTAGTAGCTGCGTCCAAACAATGTGTAGAACTTGGGCTTGTTTTTGCAGCTGGGATTGATGCACTTGTCACTGTCGGTGATCTGCGACGGCTGTTCGAATGGTATGCACAGAGATTTGGCGCCCATGGACGGGGCACCGGGCTCGGCCTCGCTCTCTTCACCGCGTGCGCTGTCCGCTTTGATTTTGTCCTCGCAGGGTATGTCGCCGCAAAAGGCAGCAAGGAGCAAGTTCTTCTTCTCGAGTTGGCTGCAGAAGTCGGCCCAAGACTTGACGATCTTTGTATGCGACTCTAGATCGATTTGCGCCTTGCCGAGCATGCTTTCGTGAATCGTTTCCAGGAGGGCAGGAATCTTCTTTTCCACGTCGGTCATGGCAATAGTTAGTTTCTCACCGGTATCACGACGCACGGCGACAATTTGCTTCGCCTGCATATCCTTGGGACCCAACTCAATGCGTATTGGCACACCTTTGAGCTCCCAGTGGTTGAACTTCCAGCCGGGCGAGTAATTGTCCCGGTAGTCGCCTTCACAGCGCACACCAGCGCCGATAAGACGGCGTTCCAATTGTTTGCAGGCGTCCAGAAGCTCGGCACGCTCCTCATCCTTGGTGCTAACCGTAATACCGCAGGGAACAACAATAGCCTGCACACATGCCACATGCGGTGGCAGCACCAAACCTTGATTATCTGCATGCACCATAATCATGACGCCAATAGTGCGCGTGGTGATGCCCCATGAGTTCTGATGAACGTATGTTTTCTGCTGTGTTTCCGGATCCTCGAAGACAATCTCAAACATTTTCGAAAAGTTTTGACCTAAATGATGACTAGTCGCACCCTGTATGGCACGGCCCGAAGCCGAAATGAATGCCTCCACTGTAGTTGTATAGTCACCACCAGCGAACTTCTCCTTCTCGGTCTTGCGTCCCTTCACCACGGGTATGGCCAGAAGATCAGTATAGATTTGCGCGTAGAGATCTAAAATTTCTAGCACTTCCTTATCGGCCTCGTCTTTAGTGGCAAATGCCGTATGACCCTCCTGCCAGAGGAACTCACGAGTGCGCAGGAACGGCTGAGGATGCTTAAACTCCCAACGCTATTACAACAAACGGAAAGCAAAGTGATTAGGAATTGCGTATTCGATTCTGTCTTCCAAACTATTTACCACAACATTATTCCACTGATTGAGACGAATAGGCAAATCCCTATAGGATTGAATCCACTTAGCGTAGGCGGGGTACATGGCCGTTTCGGAGGTAGGACGCACCGCAATTGGTTCGGCCAAGTCCGAATCACCCGACTTGGTTACCCAGGCCACTTCCGGAGCAAAGTCCGCAATATGATCCTTCTCACGTTCGAGCACTGCTTTTGATACAAAGATTGGGAAGTAGCACTCCTTAACGCCCTTGCGCGTGATTTCCGCATCAAACCAGGTTTTAATGGACTTCCAAACCGCAAAGGACCACGGACGCAGTATATAGCAGCCGGAAACATCATAGTATTCGATCAGTTCACCTTTGGTAATCACCTGCGAATACCAGTCCGGTAGGTTATCTTCTTTCGTAGCTTCCAGACCCAATCGAGTTTGCTTCTTTACACCGCTTGAAGCATCCGGTTTAAGTGCAGGTGCTGGTACTTTCTTCGCCGGCTTAGCCGCCTTTTGCTGTGGCTCTTTAGGTGCCTTCTTGACAGCACCACTGCTACCACTGCGACCAGCAACGGGAAAATCTATGCCGGTGACCTCCTTGTATTTAGCTTTCAATGCCAGCAGCTTACTGACCTCTGCGTCAACAATCTCTTTGGCAGCATTGCTGCTCTTGGCAGCACGCACCTTTTCGCCCTGGGCATTGATGTCCAACGTCAACTGATCTTTTTCCGAAACACTCATCTCCGCTTTAGTCTCAACCTTAGCGTCTGGTGTCCAATCTTTGCCACTGAGCTTTTTGTACTCGGCTTTCAGAGCAAGCAACTTTTGCACCTCTGGATCGATTGTTCCCTTGGCTGCCTTTGCCGACTTCAGTTCACGTATTTTATCGCCCTGATCTTTAATGTTGGACAAGATATTAGGAATATCCTCGCCACTGCTAGAATCCTCAACAGTCAGATCAACGGTAGCTATTTGGGCAACTACAGACGCTACGGTGCCTGGTTTCCACTCCTGTCCAGTAAGGCCCTTGTAGTCCGTCTTTAGAGCCAATAGCAGTTTAACTTCGTCATCAACCAGGGATTTTTCCGATTTAGCAGACTTTAGCTGCCTGATCTTATCGCCCTGTTGTGTGATCTTGTTCAGCAATGTGGCTACGGTACTGGCAGCTGCAGGTTCTGGTGATTTTTCCTGCTTAACTTTGATGGTTGCAGGTGCTGTAGTGCCTGGTTTCCAATCGCTGCCGCTTAGCTGTTTATAGTCCGCTTTTAAGCTAAGCAGTGTCTTTACGGCTGCGTCGATGCTAGCCTTGTCAGCCTTGGCTGCCTTTAGTTCACGTACTTTTTCACCTTGAGCAGATATTTGAGACAGCACTGTGGAAATGTCTGAAGAAGCGGGAGCTACAGCTGCTGCTGGTGCTGCTGCAGTCACGGTTCCTGGCTTCCAATCCTGTCCAGCAAGCGTTTTATATTGAGCTTTAAGCTCCAGTAGTTGCTTGACAGCTGCGTCAATCTCAGGCTTAGCTGCCTTCTTGCTTTTCAGGTCGCGCACTAAGTCTCCCTGCTTCACAATGCTCGCATTGACGGAGGCTACGTCGCTGTTGGCAGCAGCAGCAGGTGGATCAGCACTCGTCGGTGCTGCAGCTGCTGTGTCCTGGCCAGGTTTCCAATCCTTGCCACTGGATGCCTTGTAGTCGGCTTTTAGGGCTAGCAGCTGTTTGACTGCAACGTCAATTTGGTCTTTTGGTGCCTTTTTAGCCTTTAGATCGCGTACCAGATCGCCCTGCTGAACAATTTGTTTATCCAAATCGATCGATTTATCCGTTGCAACGTTGGCAGTTTTATTGTTGGTAGCCTGTAAATAAAATAATTAGTTAAATAATATGCAAATAGTACAAAAGAAAGTATTTTTCTTTTCTTTTTTGAATACGTGTCAGCAATGTAAAGTTTTAATTTCGAAACACACCAATTACGCTTTCTTCTTCTTCCTCCACGTTTACCAAAATATATCAGAAGAACAGACACACCGAACGCAAGCGCTGTCTGCAAAGAACTGGTTTTGCCCTTGTCACTTTACGTTAGAGATGAGCAACATAAACGAACCGGTGATTACGATGATAAATAATAGCTACAAAAAAGTCAGTGAGAAACTAACAATGCAGTCCGGAATTGCGAATTAAAAGCTCTTCATATTACAAAATATTTTTTCATTAAGCTGAATTGCAAAAATTACTCAAAATATTTAAATAGTAATGAACCAGTTTCTGTTCATTCTGTTTACATGTCTCATACTTACCATACAACATATAGAGGTGGGAGTTAGCAACAACAGATTTGAGAACTAAAAGATTAGGGTGTGCAAGTAAGACGGCTGTCTTTTCTTTTGGTTTCCCCAAGGCAAATATTTTAAATTTGTCTTCGATCTCTATAGAACTGTATGTTATTGTTAATGGACCCCCATATATATGTACATATATGTACATATATATATATATATATATATATATATATATATATATATATATATATATATATATATATATATATATATATATATATATATATATATATATATATATATATATTATATTAGCTACATTTTCGGTTCACTCATGCTCTTAATTGGTAAACGATCACAAAAGTGTAAAGTGTACTTACATCTGTTTTAGCTACCGGCGTTGGAGCTGCATTAATCTTCAGACCAGACGACGGCATATCTTTTGTATGTCCATCGGGAATGAAGAATAGTATGATGGGTGAAGGGGCATTTGTGTACGCACTGGGTGGGGCATAGGCGTTGTCCACCTTGAAGAAACCGCGACGCTGAAGCTGAATGATGTCGCCCTTCTTGCAATTCTTGAGCTCCGGATCGCCAAGCATCTGGACCTCTTCACGCGTCTTGTGGCCAATGTATTGCTTGAAGTCTTCACCCCTAGCCAGGACAGCTTTGCTAATAATATTATCAAAGTACACACAAAACGTGGGTGGATATGCAGCGGCATCGTCTTCTACTGCAAGCCAGGTTAGTTTCAGCGTCTTCTTAAAGTCCTTATTGTCCAAATTGAGCGCGGCATCCACGGAGGTGATTGAGCCACTGGTATCTCTGTGGATTTTCTTGATCAGCATATTGCCCCAGTTGATGAACGTGGCATTCTCGCCCTCCTTGAGAGCTTCAGCATCTACATAATCAATGTATATGCGTGGACCCAATGTGACCGTTTTTGTGCCCAGATTTTCATCTTTGGGATGCACAGGAACTTGAACCTTTTCTAGCTTAGCACCTGCCACATTCACAATGATTCGTTTTTCATAATCAAGCGCTGTGTAACGGGGTGAAATTGGATCAATAACCTTCTTATTAAATGACCAGATCTTGTCCCAATTCATGAAGACTACAGATTTGCTGCTGCCTTGAGCAATGATAAACTCCCTGAGGCCCTCTACTGTCATGCCGCGTCGGATAACACCGCGCACCGTGGGAAAACGTGGATCATCCCAGCCATCGACCAGTCCCGATTCCACAAACCAAGTAAGTTTGCGTTTCGAAAGCACCGTATTCGTCATATTTAGCCGACTGTACTCCCAAATGTAAGGCTTGCGCAGTTTGAGTGCATCAATAAACCAATAGAACTGATCATCACGATCGTGGTACTCCATAGTCCGAAGCGTGTGTGTCACATTCTCAATAGCATCCACAATGGGACAGGCAAAGTCGTAGGTAGGATAGACCCTAATATGATTAGCACAACAATTTTCAAGTCTTGACTTAAATATCCCTTATGTATGAGCTAACTTACTTGTATTTGGTGCCTGTGCGCGGATGTGGTTCGTTCTTACACCGATATATTGTCGGATCACGCATGCATCCATTGGGCGAGGACATGTCTATCTTGGCACGTACGCAACACTTCTGGCCAGCCTCAGTGCCCTGCACCATCTGCTGCCACATGGAAAGATTCTTTTCAGTAGCTAAAGAAGAGTTTTGCATTATAAAGTTGAACATGTTACCAATAAAATACCCTTACAGTTCGAACGATTCGGCGACTCAATGCGTTGTTCACGTTCCAGTTTCATTTGCTCGGGCGGCGTGTCGTCCACATAGGCCGTGCCTTCCTTCAACATTTGAACACAGTAATCAAGCATGAGATCAAAATAGTTGGAGGTGTGCGTAAAGACATCCGGCTTGATCTGTAGTAGTTCCAGATCTCCGAGTATGACATTTTCGAATTCTACAGTCTCTTTTGCAGGATTAGTGTCGTCGAAGCGCATGATTAGCTTGCCCTGGAAAGCCAGCGCATAGTACTGGTTAAGCAGCGCCGCTTTAGCGTGTCCAATGTGCAAATATCCAGACGCCTCGGGAGGGAAGCGCACCACAACCTTGCCCATCTCAGCGCCAGGCAGCTCCACAAATTTGCCTTCCTGTTTGCGCTCGCCGCTTTTTGCCACGGGCTCTTTGACGCTGCGCTTGACACGCGCCTCCTCCGGCAAGGATTGCAGCACCTTCTGGATTAGCGGCTGTGCATTAATTAGATCATACCAACGCTGCACGTGCTGTGGAATACCCTTGGCTGAGAGAAATTCGTAACGAGAGTGCATTTCATTGAACAGGGCAAAATCGGCAATGGTCAACTTATTAGCGACCAGATACGTGACAGGGGCAATGGACTTGTCCAGGAAGGACATGGCCCAAGAGATATCATCCTCACACGTCAGCGAAAAAGAGAGCCAGTGATCGATTTGTGTGCGTTCAATGGCAGTTTCACCATAAAGCTTATAATCCGGTGCAGCACGTGCCAGCGCCCGCAACACATCATTATTTGAATGGCAAACCAGGATGCGATTGTCGGGAAACTGCAGCGAGGTTTCCTTGCTCCAAACAATTTCCACTGGTACTGATGCGTTGATTAAATGCGCCGTAGCCAAACCACCTTAATGTATGGAAGAAACTGTTAATAAATTCATCGAACAAAACTGATGCAATAGCCGTATATATTTTTGGTTCCCCAATGTAATACAAATACACATATGTATATGATAATGCAGGCCGCAGCACATTTAAACATAACCTCACAATATTGACAACAAATGTGTTTATTACGTTAATTAATAATTGACTCTACTTACTAATGGGTGGACTGTTAACGTTTGCTTTCAATTTAATAGACATTCTGCCTATATAGAAATCTGTTTTGCAAACTGATCTGAACTTATGAAATTGGCCAATTTATATACAAGTGCACGGCGAGCTGCCACCACTTCGCTTTTATTTAGGTGAAAGAGCAACTAAGTGATCGAACTAGATTTGAACGTGCAATAAAATGAACCACGCATAGTTCCAGTGACATTCCCTATACTTATTATCATAACCATAGAACTAACAGATTTATGCAAACCTAAGGCATTTGGTTTGATCCTTTGCTAGAAAAACTTAAGTAAATTGTGGCAAAAAAGTAATTTAATATAATTGTAAGCCAAAAATGTTAACCAAAAGTATAGCGGCATATGACTAATCGATTTATACTTATTTTTAATCGATAGGAAATATTTTTACCATTCACAAACAGCTGATTGTGTGTTGCCGCAGTAACTGTCAAAATCTGTTGAAGAAGCAAATTTTCTTTATGTACTGAGTGAAAAATTAAAGTTTTGTTAATATTTCTGTGGTATTTGAACCGCAAAAATAGTAAAAGCCCTTAGTTGAAACGCTTGAAATGGTAAGAAAAACAAATTCAATGCCATTTTGGCTTTAACAAATGTAAAAAGTTTGATTCAAAAGCAAACCTGCTGCGCTGGCCACCGCAACACACCTGAGTCACCTTTTCGTGTCAGAAAGTGCATATGGCCGCCTGCAATGAAGTCTCGGCCTTTATTTATATGCCGCTGATTTAAATTTTGGGTATGATTTTGTTTCAGATGCTTTTTATGCTGCTATTCAGTCGTCAAGGCAAGCTGCGATTGCAAAAATGGTATATGGCTTATCCAGACAAGACCAAAAAGAAGATAACACGTGAGCTGGTCACAACAATATTAGCCCGCAAGCCCAAGATGTGTTCCTTTCTCGAATGGAAAGACTGCAAAATTGTGTACAAACGGTATATACATAGATTTATACATATATACATATATGCTAAACATAAAACCCTATTGCAGCTATGCTAGCTTATATTTCTGCTGTGCCATCGAGCAGAACGACAACGAGTTGCTTACTTTGGAGATAATCCATCGCTATGTCGAGCTATTGGATAAGTATTTTGGCAGTGTAAGCTATTTATAATTATTTCCCACACCACTTGTGCCAATAAATATGTGCATATGTTACAGGTTTGCGAATTGGATATAATATTCAATTTTGAGAAAGCATATTTCATATTGGATGAATTGTTGATTGGTGGTGAAATTCAGGAGACATCGAAGAAGAATGTCCTTAAAGCGATTGCCTCACAGGATCTGCTACAAGAGGTCAGTACACCCGAGATATATGAACTCTAATGCCTAGCATTGTTTGTGTACATAAGTGTATCTATTTATAAATATGCCGCAGATCCTTTGATTGTTCTATCAATTTTGCTGGCTTAAAAATTTTTTATTATTTTTATCTCGTTAATGTTTTGTTATATCATACAATTATAATAATGTCATTTCATGCATATCACTCGGTACATATACGTTTCAAATTCTACTACTTAATTATTATTTTGACTTTCTATACTTTTTCTCTAATTTGTGCAAACGAAACTAATCGAAACTCTCTAACTATATATATATATATTGAATTTATTGATATTGAACACCAAAACAAACAGCAAGAAGAGTTCTTTTACTCACTGCAATAGACATTTATTTATGCAATTTATATATATTTATATTCAGTGAAACTGTTCTTAAGCTTAAGTTTAAATGATTTGTAAACAGATACACATATTGCAGTTTTTTTTTTTTTATTTGCCTTAACTTGTCATTGCATGTCTCATGCGCTTCTCAATTTTGTAATGTTTCGACAACAAAAACTTGCCAACAAGATAAACAAAAGAAAAAAAAAACAATATCAAATATAAGAGAAGCCTACGCAACTAATTGTGAGAATGAATTTAATGCGTTTTAATCAAAATATTCCGAGCTTGCCATAATTGTAAACAGTCAATGTAGTTCCGTCCATTTAGAGTATACATATATATGGCCATTAAAATGTAGTACAATTTGTGGTAATCAAATTTGTGTATTGTTTCCTAAAACTAAACATTATCGAGAAGGTATTAAGTTATTTGTTTTGCATGATCTTTGTAGTCTTGTAATTACATTACCCAATGGAACTTAATCAATTACAACTAACTAACTGTTCTACACTTACATATACCTAAAAAGCAACTTATTTAACTGCATATCTAAATGTGTAACCATAATACCCTCTCTCTTGTATTACTATTATTAACGCTTACCCTACCCGCCACTGCATATATCGATGTTACAGGACTTCAATGAGTATTTAAACTAATCAGAGTTGACCAAAACAAAAAAAAAACACTGTAAAAAGAAAAAATATATATATACAAACCATAAAAAGTAAAATATACCAAACATCTAATAATTATTAGTTGGTAGGTCTACTGATATGTAGAGGAAAATTATTCGGTCAGGATTCCATATTTTTTTGTTAAGGATTAACGCGAAAGTCCTTTGATCAACAAAGTCAAGGCTGTAAATATTGCTACGCTTTTTCCACCTTTGGTCGGCTGCACTAACATCTAGGATTTTGTTCGCTGCAATGTGTAGCTTGTCAACTGTCCCGCCCTGCTCGACACGCCCCGTGCGCTTTCAATACATACGCCTACATGCTGTGTACATGTACACATACATACTGTGTACAAATAATCTCACCCACACACTGTTACAACTGAGCTGTGCCGTTTTTTTCACACACACATATACTCACATACATACTGTGTACATGTTCAAATAACTGTTCACGCACACGCACACACAAACACAGACACACCCACACACACTGTTACAACTGAGCTGTGCCGTTTTCTTCTTTTAACAACATTGCAATACATGAAGCAAAACTAAATTAAAATAACACAAACGCATACATATGCAGACACAACTTTTTATCTATTGTATCTACTCTTCTTGTTCTTATTGTTCTTATTCTCTGTACTCCAGGACGAAGCTGTTGAGGGCACTTTAAGAGACATTGGACTACTCTAAAAGAAAGCCAAATACTTAGAATGTAGTTGATATAACACATACGCAAACAAGCACGCACGCCTATATAGAACACACACACTTCTACACACACACGAATACTTACACACGCATACACACATAAGAACTTAGCTGCAGCAATATTAGTGCACAACACACACACATATACACACTTTCAAATTCACTGTGTATGTTAATAAAAACAAAAGAAAAATCTTATGGGTGCGCATTAAAGTTAAACTCTACATAATTTTGATTTCGAAAGCAAAAACAAAAAAGTGCAATTAGTATTTTCACATAGAGAGGCTAAAACACAAAAACTATTGTAGCGCATCCAGCAGTCGGTGCGGCGGTGCGTCTAACACAAGCATATGGCGCGGTGTCGTCCTCTCATACGTAGTCTTGAATAAAGTTCATGCAACATTTACTTAACTTCTCATAAGCGTTTAATTGAAAAAGTATCATTCCGAGACCATCAATAAGAAAGAAATATTGTGTTGTTTTATTTACTTTCTACTCCTAAATGGGCAATAACCGTTGAAACTAGGGAAAACAAATGCAATATATAGAAAAAGTAAGCTTTAAATTCGAAAAAATCATGCAGAAACTGAAATAAAATATAAAATGTAAAATCTTAAGTAGTAAATAGTAAATAATAAATAATATATATATAAATATATTAAAAAAAACAATAGTTTATATACAAAATATATTTAACTCTATCTATATATACATATGTGTGTTGTACATTTTAGCCAAATTCCTGTGTTTTGTATTTCAATAATAAAAGACGAGATATTTTACAAAAAAAAAAAAAAAAAAAACGTCAAAATTGTATGTATGTATTTGTATGTAAAAATTATGTACTTAATATGCTTAGAGGTAAGGTTTGAACGGTGAACGTTGTATTTAAATCTTAAGTCTTTATTATTATTATTATTATGGTTATCATTTTTCGTGATTGATGTTTTTAGTAATATATTGATTGTTTGATAGTGGCTCGATTCACTGTGCTGACTTTAACCGTTATTCTTCCACTCTCTCCCAAAGACCATTCTCTACACTATCCCGCTTTGCCCAAAAACTATCGATAAGTTTCAACCTGTCTCTAAATTGTTGTTCCTTAGCTTAGTTATACAGTTGTTTTTTATTTATTTATTTATTTTTTTTGCAAAACGAACATTCAATATTTTTGTAGCATTTTTAAACACTTTTAATTTGAATTTTTTATTGGAAATTCACAAAAAGTGAAATACCGAGTATACATAATGAAGAACACATTTCCATTTTACAGGATGAAACACCACAAAGTTTCTTTGACGATCATGGCCTTGGCTAAATAGCAACAAATGCGAGTCCTTTAACCATTTAAGTCGCCTTAATGTATGCGTGTTTTATTTTTATTCCACATAACCGAAAAAGTATATATCTTCTATTCTCTTATATTAATTTTTAAATGATTACACAAGTTAACAGCTACAACATTTTTTTTACACATAAACCGCTGTTACACATTTATATATATATATATATTTATTAAAATGTACCCGTAGTCAGTTAAAAACGCTTGGCAAATTTAATTTGTCCTTATTCAAATAAATAACTAACAGATATACAAAAAAAGAAATGAATAAAATAGCTCCCTTCTACCAGCCTCAAGGGTTGGGATAGTCGATAGACAAGCATGGATATATTTATATCTATAAATGGAGCTATTAAACTTATTTGCAAATAAAAGACCTGCGTGCTCAAAAATAAATAAAAGTTAAATAAATAAATATATATATATATATTTATCTACATGAATATTTATTAACTTGTACATTTCATAATTACGCACAAAATAAATTAACTACATGCATCATCTTAAACTGCTGACAACCATTTGTTACACAATATTAATAAATAAATGCTAATATAAAATAGCCATTTAGAAAACGGTTTTTTATTTTCGTTGATGGTCACACTTGACAATATCGAGCAATCAATGCAAGTCCAAATGATGTTTGTCTCCGCTAGAGACTGTTGCAGTCTCTACTTAAATCGTATATGACGAAACAGCTGACTTAATCGAAGTTTAAAATTCAATTCGTATCTTAACAGACGTATTGAAATAGTTTTTAAGGTTTGGAGGTTTTTCGAATGTTACCTACTTTATGCATTATATTTCGATAATTCAAAACCCGAATTGCTATTATAGCCTTATAAACTTCAATTCGATGAAACTTCTTTGTTGTTGCTCTCTATTGTTAAAAGGAGCGAGTCGATAGATTTTATCGATTACCGGTTCAAATTTTCATCACCGTTTGCCAAAAAAGATAAAAAGAAAAAGTACAAAAACATCACGGGAAGAGCGAGTGCCTGACTGACTGAGAGGGAGTATGAAATGAATACAAAGAGATAGTGAGCGGGAGAGCGAGCACATTTGATAGAAATTTGAGCGAATTGGGCAACGCGCTCCCGCTATTTTCCCAGTGTTGTTGGTGGGACTTTCCGCTGCGGCCGCCAAAAATTTCAACACGCCGAATTTGCGGGCAGCAGCCGAGTAGCGGAGCTGGCGAGCGTTGAACAATTTTCGGCCCCAGTCAGAGCGCACCATCGTCTTCAGCGAAGCACAAGCACACACAACCCACTAGGTGTGTGCTCTTTGTACGTTACGGGGGCACTGCCACACACAGAGAAGAATTTTCATTTTCACATACCACACAACAAAGTGGGAAAAAATGTACAAGAAAAGAAGAAAAACTTGAAAACTTGCACATTCAAATTGTGAAAATTTTCCATTCAATAAAAAGCCAAACAATCGCAGTGCAAACAATAAACCAAATAAAACGCGAATCGTAAACGTAACCGAAATTGAAAATCAAGTGCGAAAAATTCCAAAAGCCTGTTAAAAGGGCGCAAGTAAAATGAAGAATAATTTGTTAACCGCAGTCGCAGTCGCAGCAGCAGTGAAAATTCTTTGCTCCCGCAGCAGAGACGTGTAAACGAAAATGAAAATGAAAATCGAAAATTATTGTGCAAATTCGCACTGGCAGCACCAGCAGCAGCAGTTTCAATTTTGCAAATTGCCGTCGTCAGCGTTGTCCAGCAGAAATATATGGTACATAAAATTTGTATCTGCGCGATGGTCTGCTTGTGTGTGTATGTGTGTGTGCGTGTCCGTATGTGTCTGTGTCTGTGTGTTTGCGTTAAAATTACGTTGTCATATGTGCAAAGTTCATCAGTGCTCGTTGAACATTTGCTGCAGCTAATACAATTGAAACTTTCCTAAATGCAATTATGAAAAGTTTGCTTTGTTTCGAAGTTTCGACAATTCTAAAATATGTACAATAAAAGCCACGCAGTCAAGGACTTTGCCATTTAATGTGTGGATGTGTGGGTGTGTATTCGTGTGTGTGTGTGTGTGTATGTGTGTTCGCCTAACTGCTTGTGTGGGTGTGTGGCAAGGAATGAACGATGTTGGCAGCCGCAGAACAGGAGCAGCCGTGGCAGAAAGAAAAAAATTCTCTATCTATTGCGATTTGTTCATGCGGCTCGAAAAGAGCGAAGCGCGCAACGTTCGCGACAGAGAGAGAGAGAGAGAGAGAGAGAGAGAGAGCGAGAAAGAAAAAGAGAGTGAGATTGGAAGTGGGAGTGGAAGGCGGCTGGCAATGGGCAATGGGCGCTACAAGCACGGCCAGTGGGTGAAAAGTGTTACGGTTGCTGCTTGGTCTACACATATGTGCATGCATATACACATACATGTATATATGTACATGCGTAGCTATACACACACACACACAGCCCCATAAACACTCATATGTGTGTGTACCTATGTGTGTGTGAACTGCCTCAACGTCAATAATAAACTTTTAGTTAATTTCTATAACATTTCGCACACATGAAATTTATGCGGCATTAACCCCACTCACTAATGCCAGTAGCTATAGCAACATTTGTTGCAAAATTCCATTGTGTTCCACTGTTCATTGTTCCCTTTTGTGGCGCTGTTCGTAGTGATTTATCCTTAAACTTGGGCACTTTTCGCACACAGTTTCGCCTCGGCTTTCGTGTGGTGAATTGCCGACTGCGCATGCTACTTGGTGACCAGGACATGAACATGAACCTCCCACGTCGGCGGTGGCGACAGGCCATTGTGCCATGCTTGGCTCATATAATTATACTTATGTACATACCTATATGTGTGTGCATGTTAGTATATGTCTAATAGATTTGATATATTTATAAAGACTGTGGCTCTGGCTGGTCGTTTTCATATTGTTATAAAGCTGGAAATTTCAAGTGTGCCGTCTATTATTAGAACTTGTATGAGTTAATGGTCAAGCTTGGCGATTGTCCTTGAGTGAATGGAGCTTTGTGTGTGTTGTGCGTGGGTTTCGTTGAAGCATTCACACACACACAAATATATATATATATATAGATATGTATATATATATAAATATATATGTGCATATATACAACCAAACAGACGTTACTGCCACTGTGCCGTCATCATCATCATTATTGCTGCTGTGGATTATGACTGTCGTCCGCGCTGTACATTCCACATTGCAATGGTGCATACTTATCGGGGCATCTGCTAGAGCAACTCACATGAAAGGCAAATGCATTTTCATTCAATTCCTGAATCTAAAACTTTCAATGCAATTTCAATCGGAAGCTTAACTCCGCCGCTCTCTCTCTCTCTCTCTTGGTCGATGTCATTTTTCCACTCGCTTGCACTCGCTATCGTTCGTGCTTGCTCTCTCTTGACACGCTGTTGATATCATATTTTTGCCACTTTTATTATTATATGATGTCTACTGCTTTCTATATGTGCGATGAATGTGATGGAAAATATTCGCTCAAATAACGGGTATTGCTGCTCATAAGAAACTCACCACACACACGCATACAAGCACACACCATAGACGCGCTCTCGCGCACGCTCGTTCTCGCTCTCTGTCTGTGGTGGGTAGCCGAAAACTCCCGCTCATGCATATTATGTTATCTCGAAACTTTTATTGCCTGTCGTTTGGGGGTGCGGCGCCCACGTAGTGAAAAGGAGGCAGCACCAAGGAGGAAAAACATGCTCCAACTGCGGGCCTTCGGAATCTAAAGACCATTCCAACATTTTCGCTGCTGTTGTGAACGTTGAATCTAACGGCGCAAGAAATAAGAATCGCGACCAACGAATCAAATAAATAAAAAAAAATCTCGACAATTAAAATAATTAACGTTCAACCAAGTGAATTGAGTGTAATCTGTTTTTTTTTCTTAAATGCAGAGCTTGAAGCAACAGTAACAGTTAATTGTAAATAAGTAACAAAGAAATATAACAACAAACACTCCACCAAAACTCGAAACAAAATATTTATAAATATACACCTAAAAAAGAAAAGAAAAAAATAAATAAAGGCAAACAAAACAATACAAAACTACAATGATCTACGATTGTAAAACCAACAGCTATTATTAAATGTAAATGACAACTTCGCCTTCAAACTGAATCTGAAACTGAACCTGAACCTTAACCTTAATTAAACTAAAGGAAAATAGAGCTGTTGTTGCCTAACATTAAGAAGGTGCGAGCGCGAAGGCGCCAAATTCCGGCAAACAAATGTCTGGATAAAAGCAACAACCAGTTGATCAATGGATGACAATGCAGCCGTCGTCGTCATTTTTGTCGCCGTCGTCGTTGTCCATTTGTCATCGCTTTTGTCAGCCTCAGCAGCAGCAGCAGCCGCAGAAGGCGAAGCCAGAGCCGGAGCCGCTGCCACACGAACAACAGCAAAAGCAACAGCAACAAGAACCTCAACAGCAACCGAAACACCAAAGGGCCGCAGCAGCAGCAGCCGCAGCAGTCACAGCAGTCCAGCAGCAGCAGTTGGCGTTACAGGTTACGACGTTCTCAAAGCACGCCTATTTTTGTACGCCCATATTGCTGGAGGCGCCACCACAAGTGAAGCTGCCGCTGCTCAAATTAAGCCCAAGCACTCTGCCACTGCCTCAGCTGGCTGCGGCTTAGTACGCACCAGTTACTACAGTTAATTGGCTAGCCAAACTATTCTAAAGGAACGCAGATGCACATGCAGCCTGCAGTGCCCATCTAACGAAAAACAACAAACAAATAAACAAACAAACAAGCAACAAAACTGCAACAGCAACACCAAATTAACAAAGCACAAAAGCCTCAACGACAACAACAACAATAGTCATCAACAATAGGTAGCACAAAGCACAAAGTCTCGTGCCATTCTGAAACAACCATAGCAAACATTTACAACAACAACAACAACAGCAACAACAACAATAAAAACAAAGCCAACAACTTTAAACGGTCCCACGCGATTTTTCAATAGGCGTCAGCAAATACCGCCTGCAAACTGTAAATTTAAGCAGTAGCTGACAAAAACAAAATGGCGGATGGGCATTCGTTTGTGAAGAAGACATTTCATAAGCCAACTTACTGTCACCACTGCTCGGATTTACTGTGGGGCCTCATACAGCAGGGCTACATTTGCGAAGGTAAGCACGATCCCCAAAACATTGGGAAACCATCCTGAATTTAGTCCCTAAGAGCTGCCTATGATATAATAGTTGTAGAAAGAACTTAGTGTCAAAATTATGTTGCTGCTTTATAGGATATAGGATAAGATGTACAAAATTAGAAGAAAAGACTTTCATCAGCAACAATGAAATAAATTGATCAACAAGTCAGGCAGCTACTCTGAACCTACGTAGTTTGTATCTATGCCATTGCCAGTCATTGAACCCACATCGCCTCGAGAGCACGCATCACCTCTACCCACACCGCTTCACACCTGACCAGCAGAAAGTAGTAGCTGAGAATTTAAACACGATTCAATAAAAATATCGATTCTTAGAATAGATGAGACTCGACGCAGTTGAATGTATAGGAAAAAGGCGTACGCCTGTCCCAGCTTGCCACGTGCTTTTGCCAACTGACTCAACATGCTTAATAACTTATGTGTGCTTAACGGATTTGCTGCACATGATTTACATATTTCATTGAATTCCGTAGTAAAAATGTCACGTGTCACTCTTTTACAACTCAGCTGTAATTGCAAGAATTTCGGTTCGTTTGGGTTCAAACAAACAAGCTTCAAAGTGAAGATATAAGTCAATAACAGAAGTTCGACTATATTTTAATCGATTACATTGAAACGGGAATAGTTATCGATTATTTAAAACAAGCAAAAATTTATTAAAGTGTCAATAGCAGGCAGAAGGAAGCGTAGCAGAAACAATAAGGTACATAAAGGACGACGAGCTGAGTCGATCTAGCGCTGTCCGCTTATCGATTCGTCTGTTCATATGTATAAATGCACCGATTACAGAACCTTTAGGACCCAGAGACTTGCTATTTTTTGGAAGTCCGCGCAAATCAATGTGCTTCAAATAGTTGATAGTTCTTTCTAATTGTAATAAAATCGATAATCGATACACTCCATATCGATTTTCTTACGAGTATCCCACTTTTTGGATACCAACATTCACTAGCTCCTAATCTGGGCAGCCTTACTTGTGTTCGCAGGTCTTACACATTAGACAAACAGAGGAATATCAAATTATAATAAATATGTTTTATAATATTTTCTCATGTATAAGAAACATTTATAGCTATTGTAAAGATTTCTGAAATATTCAAATTCTGCGAAATTGTTTTGATTTGTTTGTTGATCACAGATCACTTCTGGCCTTTAGTCAGTTGCGAGCTGCCAAGTTCAATTTAATGGGCAGTAAACCAAATCGAAAATCAGTGAGAAGTGGCCCAAAAAGTCTATAAAAATACATTTGTCTAGTTTTGTTAATACATTTTCAAATTGCCATCATGCTGTGGACCGAAATCGTGTGATTTTTACAAGCTGCATCCGCAGGCTCCCCACATGACCGAGATGCACGCTAATGATCATGATCGCCATCATCATCAGCCGCAGCAGCATCATCATTCACTATTCTATTTGTGGCGAAAAGTGTGCGCATTTGAACTTTCCCAAAAACAAAAAAATTGTTCAACCAGCAGCTGGCAGCGTCATGACGTGAGCCGGGCCAACGACGTCACAGACACAGCAACGACCGTGGGGCCATTGGCAATTGCTGTTGGGGTCTATTGGGGCTGCGGCTGGCCACGAGAATCTATCAAACTGGGGCCAGGCCGGACAAGCCAATCGCCACATCGCTGCTGCCTCTCCCAATTGGAAGCGCGTTGGGCCCCGCGTGCGTTAATTTGTTTATTTGAGCAGTGTTAGCTATTATTATAATTATTGCATAGAGCGTTCGTTTTGTTCTTGTTGTTCGTATACCAAAAGATTTCCCAACAAATTCACTTTGGCAGCTGCAAAACCGTTCATATATATTATATATAAATATTGGCCGCTTAAGTAACCGCAACCAATTCAAGATTTTAATATACCAACACGCACACACACACATACGTATACACATACGTACCTTTTTGACAGTGTCAGCTAAAAATAAACGCCCACTGGCATATTTCGAATGCAATTATAAACGTTCTTATTGCTATGACAGTTGTCGCATGTCAATTTGCAACAAGAGTCAAGAGTGTTTAGTAGGTCATGATGCCCTGCATCTAGCTTCAACATAACTTTCATATTTTTCTACACAAATTTATACAAAATTGCAAACCAAAGCTCAGTCCCATCAGGTCAAATATATTTTAATATATAAACTTTTTATTTATATTCAAAGTTCTTAACATACGTAAATAATAATCTGAGTCTCAATGCAGCGAGTTGACCGAAGCAAGAACAATAAATGAGTTGGGTTAGTCTATATATGTGTGTGTATGTGCATATGCAAACAAATATATATATACATCTGTTGTTAGGCATATGCAGTGAATAATCCATTTGTGTTTGTATCTTGGCTTTTCGCTCTAAATGTATTTTTAGAGCAAACTTTTTGTGTAGCATAACCCCAGGCGCTGCTCTCATTAGAAAGCGTACGAAGGCGTTGCACGCTGCACTAATTGAGTTTGAACATTTAATTGTGAGTGGGTAGAAAGATCGGATTGGGATTAGAATTAAAATTTGAATTGTAGCAGGGATGCTGGTCGGGCAGCGGTGCGCTAAAAGCAGATAGACAGAGCTAGAAAGTTTTAAACAGACAGTGAAAGAAATAGAAACAGAAAGAGAGGCTGAATAAACGAGCAGTAACTCGCCCACACAGTTGCCAAACAACAGCGGTTGCGCTCTCTTGCTCGCCTAAAAGTAGGTCGAGATGCACTCACAATTGCATACATACAGCTATGCACACACACACACACCCACATACAGGATGTGCACAGCTGCAGGCAACGTTTCAATTGGTTTTCAAGGGTTGCGGGGGCGATAGCAACTGGCAATTGCATCAACAGACGCAGCAGCAGCAGCAGCAGCAGCAGCAGGTGAGCATAAGGACCAAATTGAATGTGAAAAAGTGTGTGGGCTCGTTACAAGCCGGCTGCTCTGCCATGCCCTTGTCTGTGTGTTGGGCCTGTTAACACACCTACACGCATACACAGACACAGCTGTTACCCCTGCTTCCGTTCTTAGCCGATAGCAATGAAGGGCTAAAAGTGCGTCATCAATGGCCGCCATGAATGCGGCGGAACCAAAAAACCGAGTGCCATATGCGCAAACAGAGGTGCGGACCTGATGCCGTTTAATTACCTTCCCCACAACATGGTCGGAGCTGTTCATTCATAACGATATATAAAAGCCAAAGCAGCAATAGCCACAGCAGCAACAGCAACACAACCACACCCAACAACTACAACAACAACAGCGAAAGCAACAGAACTACAACAATAGAAAATAACAAACAAATGAAAACAGATTTTCTTTGGCGTTTTGTTTTCTTTTCGTAAACTATTGGGTCGTCAGTTTGGCTGGCAGAACCATCTGATTGGTGGTTGCCAGAGCAGGCAGTCCTCAAGTGGCATTGCCGACGTTGCATGCCAGGCAAAAACTTTGATCCAATACATTTGTTTTTCGACTCTACTTTCCTGCTCCATGGAGCTTACTACCCGACAGCGGGATACTCTGCGTTAAGAGAGCGGGTATTCAAATCATCAATAAATATATATAGCCATGGATCATTATCATCTATAAGACGGAGAAAAGCGATAAACGCCATTAACGAATTCACTTCAAAATTCAATTACGGGTAACTTCGTTGTAAATAAACTAATGATTTGATTTTCATTAGTTTTTCAAATTTGAAATCTGTACTAATTAGTTTGAAGGTCTCTAGAAACTCTTGTCCGCCTCTTTTACATGAGATGGCAGTGTCATATTGCCTAAATAATAAATAATTTTGAGCTGTCTAGAATTTGTCGATTTCTGTGATGGCAATGCTTGAAACACACAGAAAGATAATCCAACACGAAAATATAAATTACGCACAGGGTATGCAAATCCAATCTCTATCAAGTGCCGCAGCTGGCGGCAATGTCGACGTCAACATCGGCGTCGACATCGCGCGTTGATAGCCGTTCGCGGTATATATCCTTGACTGTTGCCTTGTGTGTGCTTACGTACTTGCTCCAAAGTGTTGTGCGTGTTTGTGTGTATGTGTGTGACACGCTCGCACAGCAAATTCTGTAGCTGCGCGCATTTGCCTGAATTGAATTGAGTTTATTTCATTTGGAGCTCAGCAAATTACATTTATGGTAAACTAAAATATTATGCTATTTCGACTGATGGACTATAAATAGAACGCAAATGCAATTTGATGAACTATTAAATTATGGGAATTTGTTGCATTCGCTTCACATAACGGTATATTTGTATAAGCGTCAGTTGACATTTCCAATGAAAAAGTGTCGAGTTCGAATGTTGCGCATACGTCATGTTGGTCGTGGTCAGGGCCAAGTGGCCACAAATTTAGAATCGAATACGCATTATACATGTTATTCATGCGTCACATTGATCCAATCATTTCTATATTTAATTATGGTTTCATCTATTTATGAGAGAGTTAGCTGTCAGGAAGTTAGATTCCAAATTGATTTCCTGTCGAAAACAAATTTCTATAGCTCATGTCTATGTTCTATGCAAATATCAGTTTTAATTGTTGCTATTGTACTACGCATGTCAACTTGTGCCCATTCAATTGCCACAACTCACACACACACACACACACAATCAGTATGGATACACACATAGAGTATGTGCTCTTTTGGCTTTGCAAACATTTTTTGCCACCTCACACACATACATATATTTTTTGGGCTTCGTCTTCGAATTTTACTTGGTGCCAACTTCTTTGAGTACTTTTAGACGATTTGGCTTTAGGTTTTCTTTGTTATTGTTGTTCTAAAAGTAAGAACACACAGACACACACACACACATTTACTCACAAACAATGACGATAACGCGCCCTTACTAAGCAGAAGCAAAAGATGAAAAAGTAAAAGTGTGTTGAGTTTCGTGAATTTCCCAACCAGACCGAAGAATAACATTAGAAAATTTCCCATGCGTCCTCGTCGCGCTTATCTTCTCTGTTGGCAAACACACACACACACACAGATACACATACGTATGTTAACATTTCGGTATACATAATGCCAAGGAAAATGCAGACCAAAATGAATATAGCTATAAATACATGTATTTATAATATATGTACGAACATACATACATATGTATAGATAGTTAACTTCCACTCGTAATGCCCTACATCATTAATGTAGTTCGGACCACGTGCTCCACTTGACTCAAACTATATAGATATGGGAAATGTATGGCTGCTGCTTACTTAAAATATGTATAATATTATGTTTCATAAACACCCACACACACACAGGCACTCGCGCTCTCTCGTCGATTGAGAGGCTGCAGTTGATTTCGTGCCAGCCTCACGTTTGGCCAAAAATTTATAATCCACTTGGAACATGCAACATGCGCCGTAAACGCTTCGAGTACTCGTTTATTTATATACATAGCTAAGCGACAACAACAACAGCAACAAGAAGTCATGAGTTCATTCATGACGTCAGGGCGTCAGCGTCAGGTCAGCGGCCTAATTCGACTCGTAGCCAAGTACATACAAGCACATGAACTCAAATGCATATCTACAGATAAATGTACCCAGATGTGTGTAGATAAATGCATACATATGTATTCAATTATGAATTCATTTAGCTTCTCATGTGCTGTTATGCACATACATAATTACCTGTGTGTGCATATAATTAGATACGTGCATAAACACATATACTTCTATACGCATGTATAAAAAGTGTGTAAAAATTTCACGCAATGCTAAAAATAAAATTCTCATTTCTATGTTGGGCTACGCACACACACACACAGATCTACCCAAAAATACATAAACGACCACACACACGCGTGCATGACACACATAAACATATGTATGTATGTGTAGCTGCGCTGCACTCAGCGCATGTTTTCGTGCAGTTTTACTGCTCAAGACGGTGGCAGCGCAGCTTCGGTCGCAGCCTGCGAGCTGTTGCTACTTCCATTCAGACACCAACACAAGCGCCGAGAGTGCAAGTAGAGAGAGAGAGAGAGAGGGAGAGGGAGAGAGCTCTTTGTTTGCCCTACAGTATTGTTTTCCGTGGTACTCTCAGCAGCTTTTGCTTCTCTTCCTTCGGTTAGCCACTTAGCGTTCGCTTCCATTTTGATTCAGCTCGCGTGTGAGTGTGCATCTGCATGCAAGTGCTTTTGTCCATGCACGTGTGTATGTGTATTCCTCTGTGTCTGTGTGCATAAGCCTTCAATGAAAATGGTGCCCATGAACTCAAGAGCCCCAGCCTGGGCCAACGCCATGAATGGCGAGAAATGGGTGGCGGACGATGACGTGGCATTGTCCACAAGCCCAAGCATATAATGTGCATACCCACACATACACATACAGTGAAATCGCTATGAATGAACAGTTTCCTTGGCCGGACAGCGCATTAGCCCAGCTAAATGCTTGAAGTCCTTATCGAGTTAAATTATAATCAGCTGCATTTAAGTAAACGAGCAATAATGAATTTTAAGTTCAGTGACGTTCGCTAAAAGTAGTTTTGACTGTATGTGGTACGCCTGCATAGCTACTCACATATTTGGCTCACATAAGGGACTACAATTAGGGGGCTACCACACATACATGCAAGTATATATGTATATGCCTGTTTCATTTAGATAAGCACTGACATTACATAGTTAGAGAGAACGTTGCCTTTATTCACAATTGAATGATACTTTCATGACTTTCCCGTTCTGCTTCTCTCTTTTGCAGTTTGCAACTTTATTATACATGAACGATGTGTCACCAGCGTTGTAACGCCCTGTTCCGGCATTGCGCCATGCATTATAAAGGTGCGTACACTATCATATATATATATATATATATATATATATATATATATATATGTGTATACTATATACATATCTGCCTTTCATTGAATAACTTGACAACTGTCATCTCGTTGGACAGAATCCCGTCGCCCATTGTTGGTCGGAACCAACCCATCACAAGAGAAAATTCTGCACCGTATGCCGTAAGAGATTGGATGAAACACCAGCGGTGCATTGTTTAGGTAAGCCAACGTTCACATCGACCGACGAGCCAAATGGTTGGGAGCCCACTCCTGTCCCGGTTTGAGGGCTGTCTGTTAATTTAAAATGCATTTCATAACCAATTCCTGTACATGTCAAACATGACTTCAATTTATTTATAACTTTTTGCACTTTTCATTCATTTTCCTCAAAGGCTATGGAAATACATTGAACCAGGTTCAATTGTGATTTACTTGAAGTCGCATTATAATTTTATGCATTATTTATAATGATATATATAGATTTGTTTCGAATAATATTCTAGTTCCATGCTCAAATATGTATAACAAAATGATTTAACCATATTCACAGTTTGCGAATATTTCGCGCATACCGAGTGCCAAGATTTTGCAGTGCCCGATTGCACGGAGAATGCAACATACGTGCCAGGCAAGGAATTGTTAAATGTGAGGCATCAAGTGAGTATGAAATAGTGGAAGATCTATGGCAGATCTTAAGCATCGAATTTGATTCACAGCATCATTGGCGGGAGGGCAATCTTCCATCAACGTCCAAATGCGCTTACTGCAAGAAAACCTGTTGGTCTTCGGAATGCCTCACAGGTGAGTTGCAAGCAGAGGAACATAAAAGAGTTCTCGACATATCTCGTCTGTCTTTAACTCATTTTTCGCTTTCAGGCTATCGCTGCGAATGGTGTGGCATGACCACACACGCTGGATGTCGCATGTACCTGTCAACCGAATGTAATTTTGGTATACTACAACCTATCTACTTACCTCCGCATTCAGTGTCGATACCACGTACAGAGGTGCCAATTGAGGCGATCATAGGCGTCCAAGTCAAGTCGAAGACGTCGCTCGTACGCGACTATTCTTGTCGTAAGTACCAATCTGGCCTAATCTCTAGCAACTGAACCCAAGATTAGATCGCACCAACTGCGCGATCCATTTGACCTGGCCTAGCTGCCGCTGCCAACGGCCCAACAGCTCACCCAACTCACCCAAACTCACCCAATAAGCTGCATCAGCTCTCGATGTTGTGCACATTTGAATGTATTCTCAGATCCATGGATTATCATCTCAACTTTTCAAGCCTCATCCTATTCTTCTCACCTTGAAACACTCTCGCAAACAGTTTCCGTCTTGTTACGTCTTCTTCTTCTTTATTTGTTTGAAATATTCGTACAGCTGCGGTTTATTTCCTCATTTCGTTCACTCTGTCTGTTTGTCGATTGCTTTCTCATTTCGATTTATTTATTTATTAAGTTTTTCTTGTGTTATTTTAAACGTTTCTTTTTTGGTTTGGTTTGGCAGCCAGCCCGGAGCTCGGTGCAGAGGCCGCGGCTGGTGAAGTTGGTGCATCGGGTTTGTGTCTCAAGGAGCTCCTCGAGCTTCACAGACAGCGTCTTGAGCAATCGAAACAACATTTTTTACTTTCAACGCCGCCCACGCCCACATCCTGTGGCTCCATCTCCCTCTGTGTGTCACCTACGCCCTCATTGACAGTGGGCGACACGAGCAACTCGCTAGCGGGTGGCTATCAGGATCCGGACGAGCCAGATGCCGAAGAGGATGATTATGAACAGCAGTGCAACACAACGGAGCATGATAGCGCCTTGCAGCTGACCACCGCGTCCAGCAATGTGGCCACTGGGGCACTGCAAAAGTCTCCGTCTGCCAACTCCTCATTGCATCTGCTCTACACGAGTCTGTTCCGTAAGCTGAACCACGCTCGACGACGTCGGCGGCGCGGCGCCTCAAACAGCGAACAGGACGATGACGACGACGATGATGTGGATGGCGGAGTCTGTGATATTAGCGGCGGCGACCTCAGTGATGACTACGATCACTGCGATGTCTCGTTGCGCAAGCGCTGCTCGCGTCGATCGCCGCGTGATGTCAGCGAGACGGATTACCATGGCGACGTCGAACTGGAGACGGCGCCGCGCGAAAGCTGCTACGAGACGTCAGATACGGGTGGCGAGCTAACCAACACCGATGACCTCGACTCCAGCATGAATCTGATTAGCAACCTTAGCTATAATAGTAGTAATAGTAACACCTCTAACACCTCCGAACAGCGCAAGCTTCAAGCGCGTTCCACTGCCACAGCCGCAGCCAAGGGTAAGGGCCCCGCCCCTGGTCCGCCCACGGCTGAAGCTGCACATGCCTTAAGCGTGCTCGCTGGCCGCAACCCAAAGACTGCAGCTCTCTTGAAAGCCAAGCCCAAGCCCAAGGCCATACTCAATGCGCCCAAGCACAAGGGCGGATCGGTGAGCTCTCCCAATTCCAGCGACTGCTCCTCGGCATCCCCCGCACCGACCTCTGCGGCCCTGCAGCTGTCACCTGTGGGTCGCAGCAAGTCGTTCCAGGAGCCGGGCATCGCCCGCAATAAGAAATACGGCCGAGGTCTGTTCCAGCGTCGACGCTCCAAGCGCTCACCCAAAGGTGGCGTTAAAAGCAACTACAGCCTGGACAGGCTATCGCAAAACATTGAGATAACCATACAGGATGAGGACGGCAACTATCAGCCCTACGATGACAACTATCACATGCTGTCCGCGGCGCGTTTGCCACTCGATACAGATGCCGATGGCTACGATGATGTAGAGTACGAGGATTTGTATCTGGACGATCGGCCGCATAGCGTTGGCGGCATTGGCGGACTAAGCGCCGAAGACATTGCTGGCGATATCAGCGATGGCGGCGCCAGCAGCCGATCCCGTGCCAGCGACGCCGACGGACAGGGTCACGTGCTTGGCCGTTTACTGCGGCGCGTGCGCGGCCTGTCTGCCGGCTGGCGAAAGCCGCGATACCAGAAGCGCAGAGGTGATTAGCGTACCGCTATCTTTGTACTCGTTTGTAATCTCTCTCTAACAGCAACTGCCACCGACTGCCGTATACTCTCAGTACTCAGTGCTCGATTGGCTTAAGTTTGATTTCGGTTCTTGGTTCTTGTTTCTAGTTATTGAGCTAACAATCTGTTTTAGTTTCCGATTGTTTTTAACCTACTTTAATTAAGTACTAACTCTACTAATCATCACACGATCGCACCATTTCGCATCGCATTACATATCTCGCCAAATCATCAGAATCGATCACACTCAACTAACCCCTACCATGACACAGATATAGCACATTGCATGATCACCTCAAGCTAACACCGAGTCCGCTGCCCGATCGAAATAGCCACTAACATGTTTGTAACTCTGCCCTCGTTTAGCACGCAGTATATCGGAGGAATTTAGCAGCGGCGATGCGCCCCGCTTCAAGGATGAGGAGTCACTGGGCAAGGCCGAGTCCTCGCATGGCATGAACGCACAAGGCGGTGCTGGCAGCAGCAGTGGTGGCGGAGGTGCAGCTGCTGCTAGCGCCAGCGGCACTAACACAGGTGGCTCTTCCACACACTACCGACCCGAGTCCACGGGACACAAGTCCGACAAGTCGGAAAAGGATAGAGAGAAAAAGGAAAAGGAGCGTGAAGAGAAGGATATAGGTAAGTGTTGGAAATATAGTCATCCACGCGCTCAAGAATAAGCATCTGCATCGCCCCTTTACAGAGATGATCAAGGTGTTTGATGGCAACAACTCATTCCGACGCCAGCAGTACCGTGCGATCATCGTTCAGCGCACATATACGCTGGAACAATTATTGACCACCGCCTTGCGAGCTTTTCACATCACACGCGATCCGCAGGCGTTTTACCTGACCGACCTGTATGCGGCCGCTGGCATGGAAGATGCACCGCTGCAGGATCCGACGCCCGTGTTGAATCTGACACACCTGGAGGGCAAACGACCGGCCATGTACTTGAGGTTTCACGACAGGGACAGAGGACATGTGCGCGTGTATCCCGGCAAATTGCAATGCTCACTGGAAGATCCTTATGTCAATGTTCCTGTAGATAATACAACTGTTATTAAGGACTTGATACGCGACGCACTCGATAAGTTCGGTCTACAAGATAACCAAATACAGGACTACAGGTATGTGAAGCTCAGTTGAAGTAGAAATGACAATTGCCTAACCTCCAATCGGCCCTCAGATGTTCGGAAGTCTTGCTCGATCGCGGCGTTACCGAGCGCATACTCTCGTGGAACGAACGTCCGTGGGATATAATGAAGCATCTTGGAAAGGACTCCATACGTCAAATGGAACTGATGCGTTTCTATATGCAGCACAAACAGGATCCCCATGGACCAAATATTGCACTCTTTGTGGGCAATCTGCCCACAGGACTGTCGCAGCGCAACTATGAGCAAATTTTAAGCAAATATGTGACTGATGAGAACAAATTCATCAGCATTGGACCCATTTACTATGAGTACGGCTCGGTAGTGCTAACATTCGAGGATGCTCAAAAGGCGGTAGGTCTTGAAACTGTAAAATCGTTATGGATCCTTATCACTCTTGTACTTCTCCGATCAGGTTCGCGCTTTCTACAACCTACGTGAAACGATCATAGAGGACAAAAAGCTATTGGTCTTGCTATTGCCAAACATTGAGCCCAGCATGGTACCCTCCGATGTTAGGCCGCTGCTGGTGTTTGTAAATGTGAAATCCGGCGGCTGCCAGGGCCTGGAATTAATATCGAGCTTTCGAAAATTACTTAATCCGTATCAGGTCTTTGACTTGGACAACGGAGGTCCCTTACCAGGGTAAGCGACAACTGAAATCTAAAACCTTTGTAGGAGGTTGCGATGTGCTCATCTTCCTTTTATTACTCTACCATCGTCAGGCTCTACGTTTTCCGGCAAATCACTAACTACAAGATCTTGGTATGCGGCGGCGATGGCACCATTGGCTGGGTGCTGCAGTGCTTGGATAACGTAGGCCAAGACTCTGAATGTTCAAGTCCTCCGTGCGCCATTGTGCCTTTAGGTACAGGTAAGTAGCAAGCCTTCATTGTCCCCACCTGATTCCTGTTGCCTAAGTCAAACTCTTGCCAGGCAACGATCTGGCACGCGTTTTGTGTTGGGGTTCCGGCTACACCGGTGGCGAGGATCCTTTAAATATGCTGCGCGATGTCATTGAGGCAGAGGAGATAAGATTGGATCGCTGGACCGTCGTTTTCCATCCGGAAGACAAGCCCGAAGAGCCGGCTATGAAGGCGCCCTCACAAACAACTGGTAAGAAGAAGAAGGCGCACCAAGCACATTTATCGCAACAAACAAATCAGCATCATCAATTACCGGCTCTGACATCGAGTGATATATCAGGTCATTTGATGTTTCAAAATTTTTTATTGTTTACTATGCGTTTCACTGTCTAAATTTAACTAATGCCCCATCCCCGATCCCAAGGCCGATCTCCTTGTAAAAAAGCAATAGCTCTTCACTCCATGTTGTAATTTGAAATATGCTTTTAAATATTGCTTAAATATTATCAACACGAACTTTAGTATATATTTATATATATACAAACAGTTCTGTTCATGCTTTTATATAACTTTTAGCTGTAAATATTTTCGCAACTGGCTCTGAAAGACAGGAGCGAACAACTGTTTGTCATTGAGATTCCCTTTGAATCCTTCTAACAAGTTGCAAAAATATCTTATGCATTTATTGAGAAGAGTCAAGCTTAGAGCAGCTACTCGAATTGAGCTTAAGTTCCTAGAAAGTAATTCCAAGCTTCCCGACCTCACCACAAATAAGCCAAATCCGTGTAGACTTCGCCGCCAAGTTGTTAGCTGATGATAAATGCTGTAGTCTTAATGTATATACGATTTATGCTCTTAGTAGAGCTGCATGCGTCCGTGTTAGCTGTAGTTAGAAGTCCTAACGATTGCCAGTCGTTCAAGGAGGACAGGTAAAGTATGTAAATATCAAGTCTGGCTGCCGTCTGGAATCGAACTCGTAACACATCGGTAAAACCGATTCATATGTCCAACTCGTGTTTTGTAAATTCAATTTTCGTTGTGATGTGTCAATGTGTGCGTTTAGCGTTTTGTCCCTCACGGATCGAACAATCAGAACTAAATGAATGCTCTCAATTGTCAGGCGGCGCCCAAAACGAGGACAACTCCCAGATCTTTGTAATGAACAACTATTTTGGCATCGGCATCGATGCCGATCTGTGTCTGGATTTTCACAATGCACGCGAGGAGAATCCCAATCAGTTCAATTCGCGGCTGCGCAACAAGGGCTACTATGTGAAAATGGGCTTGCGGAAGATTGTGGGACGCAAAACGGTCAAGGATTTGCAGAAGGAGCTTCGCCTGGAGGTCGATGGCAAGGTTGTAGATCTGCCACCTGTCGATGGCATCATCATATTAAATATATTGAGGTGAGTGTGAAACTGGAATAGGATAAATTCATAAGGCCTCGGGCTAATCGCTCCAATTAACTTCACAGCTGGGGCAGCGGCGCCAACCCCTGGGGTCCGGATAAGGATGATCAGTTCAGCACGCCCAATCACTACGATGGCATGCTGGAGGTCGTGGGAGTGACAGGTGTCGTACACTTAGGACAGATCCAGTCGGGCATACGCACGGCCATGCGCATAGCACAGGTAAGTCACACATACGTCCCGTGGGCCCGAGCAGTAATTAACATAACCATTTACCTGCCGTCTTCCAGGGTGGTCACATCAAGATACACTTGAACACTGACATGCCAGTACAGGTGGATGGCGAGCCATGGATTCAAAGCCCTGGCGACGTGGTGGTCCTCAAGTCCGCGCTCAAGGTATGTGCGAAACGAGCATTAAACGAATTTGTACATAAGTTAGGAAATGCATGCTTAAAATATTCAGTTCTTATTGCATGACAGCTTTCCGTTATTATTTCTTTTGTATATACAATATCATATGGGAACGATGAAATCGAAACATATGCACCAAACTCTTTGTTACTGCGCGCTTTTCCAATTCTTTTCCTTTTTATGGTTTCTCTACAATTTCTGCGTACGTTACCTACTGATTGTACACCTAATGAGTCAGAAACCACAGATCATACTCGACAAACCATCTATGAGAAGAGAACAATAACATTATTATAAATTAGAGACGAATGGAACTTGAAAAACAAAAAAAACTTTGCCATATATTATTCGATAAGTAGCAGTAGTTCCAAACGACGATTGATTGATGATGATTGAAGTTCGGCTTTGTATCTCCCCAACTAGAAATTGATTCGTATTTTTGACAAACACATTAATCTCCTGTTATCTACATGTTGAAAATCTTCAAAGTGAGGAAAATAGCTTAAGAATTTGTTTGTTGCAATATTTGTATGTTAAAAGTAGATCGATCTTTGTGAGAAATAATTTGATCATTGAATTGAAACTGTGTGTGTTTGTTTTATGTAAAAAAACTATTTGCATGCAACCAATCAACCAACCAACAGCCACGTCCTACGTCCCAAAATGCAAATATTACGGCCCAACTGAATAATTGTGTTACACGTATTTTGTAATTTAATTTGTTCAAGTTAATTAATCAAGCTAATTGTTGTTGATAGCAAGGCAATTGCAATAGAAGCCAACCTCTGTCACTGTTAGTGCGTGTCTATATTCGATATTACTCGTACCTACATTCTAAATATATTATATTCGAGCACATGCTGTCCCCACAAGCCCCACCCGAACCCATGTATATAAAATATAACGAAGTCCCTAATCTCCCTCTTTTGTATGTATTGTGCAAGATGATAAGATCATTAAAACATAAATATATTCATATATATATACATATATATATGTATATATATAATATATATATAATAAGTATAATATATCGAGAAATTGAATTCATATTGAGCTGAAATCGTTCGTCTAATAGAAATCGAATCTTTTAGATATTTATTGAGTCGTCTTCAGTGTAGTATAAAAAAAATGAAGTTTTTATCTACAGAGCTGACTATGTTCTATAGTTTTTGCGATCTATAAATTGAGAATTATGAAGAGCCAAGAATGGCATCTGGCAAAAGCCATTTTCTATGTTTACCTTTGAGGAGGCAACCCAATTTGTTACTGTAAATGTTTTTTTCTTTGGGTGTGTACGTTGTTGATGTGTTGAGCTGTTGAGATATGTCGCCTTTGACCCTTGTGTGTGTTTTATGCTACATTCAGGCTACCATGCTGAAGAAAACGAAGAGTAAACGACGACTTACGGAGCCGCATATCTCGCCGGCGGTGTTAAGCCTCTCGGTGGCTGGCAGCACCACGGCCATGCAAAACATGCCGCAACAGTCGCAGCTACAACAGCAGCAACAGCAACAACAGCAGCAGCAGCTACAACAACAACAGCAGCAGCAGCAACAGCAGCAGCAACAACAACAGCAGCAGCAGCAACAGCCGCAGCATGCAGCCGAGAATGGTGACAAGGATATTTCAGTGCCGCCTTCGATACACTTTGGCAGCACATAGAGTATAGCCTCAGCATATGTGTCCGGTGTACGATATTGGTTCTCCTGTTTTTTCCCATAGGCCGACAAAATACCAAACAACATACATAGAAACAGTAACGGCAGGAGAAGCTACAAATCTAAGCTAATATTGCCAGCCACAGAATGCAAAGCTCAGATCTATAGGAGAAATAACTAAATACTACATCCGACTACATATATAAGAAAAACGAACAACAACCAAACCAAACATATACCCAATATCGAAATATCTATAAACTTGTGCGAGCTGAGGTTATCAAAGGCATTGTGAATAAACTGGTGCAGCAATTAGAAAAACTTTGATGCGAACTCTGAAAACTCTTTTTATAGAATACTTAAAACCGAACCACCAAATAATAAGCCACCACCCTCTGACCAAGAGCAACAATAATATAAAGACCACCGCTTTTAAAAACTTGAATTAGCTGTAAACTGTTAACACACACACTCACACACACACACACACACCGAATCGCACACACGTCTAATTCTTTGATTACAATTTTTAAATTATTTTTTGATGCTTTTAGCCTCTTTTTGAAATGCGCTTAGAGTGTGCAGAGCCTTATTACAACTAATCTGCACACACATCACACACACACAGACACAAATATATATACACTGAGCAAAAAAATGTAAACTATTTGTTTTCTATTTTGTTAATTATAAACTGCTAGAGATGCAAATGATTTACCATCTGGAATTTAGTTTATTCAAATTTCATGCATTTTGCTTCATTTGCTAAACAATTTCCTATTATTTTAAAATATTGGTTTATTTTTTTAAATAATTAATGCCCATTAATACTTTGATTTTCAATATGTAAAAGTTTAAAAGCTAACTAACTAAATAATTCCAGAATAATAATAATAATAATAACATAATTTCATTTATGTTAACTCTCCTTTTTATACTCTTTCTCTCTTTTTCTCTATCTCTCTGTATTACTGAACATAAATTAATCTAAAATTTTATATGAAAAATGAATGTATGACATCTGTAACACCAACAACTACAACAACAATATACATTTAATCTGCTCTTAATCGATTTAATCAATCTATGCACCGGACGCCAAAAATGAATTATCTAAAATGAACCTTAAACGCAAACACAACTCGTATTAACTTGATTAATCGATTAATTAATCGCCTCACTTACCTAGGCCACCATGTTAAAAAAGAATAAACTTAAAATGAAACGACGCAACACGGAGCCAACCATGCTCGTCGCTGGCTCAGCAACTCCACACCTGTCGCTGGCGCTGCCACCGAGCGTGGGTGAGGTGGGCGATGCCGCCGAGGCAGATGCGGGCCCAAATAACACGGACTTCTGAATATGGTATAGCGAGCGTCTGATTTAACGTGCTCATTGCAGCGTTTACCACATCCATGCAACACACAACCACACCACCACAGCAGCCACATCAACTTAGCCACAATCTCATTGTCGATTACCATAGCAGAAGATTGAACTAAAAAATCAAAAACAAAAACCAAACAACTTTAATCAAAATTAACTCTTTTACTATATGTATGTATATGTATGTACGTGTATTTCTATTCCTATATATGTATATGTGTATAGAGAAGGTGTCTATGTCATAGCCATATATCATCATACGTCTGCAATAAGTACGTTAAACTCAAACAGCTCGAACCTGAACAGTGGCTCGCGGAAGTAACTGAAGAGCAGCGTGGCCAGCACTGTAACTACATATATAAAATATATTTCAAAAAAAAAAACAAACAAACAAGCAAACAAGAACTACAACTATCAATACTATTTAATGCTATAACTACAACAACAAGATCAAGAACAACAACTACTACTATACTATAGCTGCAGCTGGGCGCAACTGCACACATCAATTTTACGCATAAACTACTCAGTATCGCGTGTATGTATGTATGTATATGCACAGGACATACACAGTGTGTCATGCAAGTATGTGTGCATACGTACTGTCGATATGATGATATATTCAAATCTTTATTCCATACACATACACACACACACAAACACACACACACAGCAATAGTCTGGCAAATGTTGTAAGAAAAATTCAAGTTCAATTATGTTCCTTACCGTTTCGTTCCTATGTATGTATAAAAGAAATCAACGACAGATTAGTGATACCATTAATAAGACGAAGAAAGAGCTAAACAAAACATAACAAAACCAGCGCAAAGAGTATAGCAACATAAAATAGTACAAAATTGAATTGTTAAATAATTGTTTGTTGGAAACAAATGAAGCAAAGTAAATAATGAATTTTGACAAAAGAAAAGAACTAAGAAACCAAAACAAAAACAAAAATTAACGAATTTGGCAATTACAGCACTGTTGCTTCCACTGACAGCTAGAGGGCGCAACAGTGCTGCCCAGCGCTCTGGCGCAAAGTACACGGAAAAGTAACAAACAAAAAAAAAATAAAAACCAAAATAACTAAACTATAAATGTTACAACAGATGCGAGAAAATACGTATGAAGCTCTTGTTTTTAACAAAATCGCTGCAAATTGCATAGCATGTATATTAAAAACAATTAGGGACGAAACAAATCGCATATTTAAAAAATCGTTAGGCTAAACACAACTAACGGAAGAAATGTGTACTACAAATTCCATATGACATACATACATACGTCACTAATACATATGTATGTATGGACATACGTACGTACAATGAAATGCATGAACATTAAGAATGGGTTAAATAAATCTGGATTGTGCAATTGGTATGAATTTTCTCCACTGTTGTGCGAATATTATTCAATGTAAACGAATGCATTTTCTTACAGAAGAAAAACAATGTGCCTGATAACAATGTATTTCTGTCCGGCTGCCGCCTTTGTTGGCTGGTCAGTCTGTCAGTCAGTCAGTTTTTGGGGCACGTAAGTATTTCACATGCATTTGAACATTTTTGGATGTTGAACCCACTTACAGAAAAACAGAAAAGAGAAAAAGAAAAAAATCAAGAAATATAAATGAAAAGAAAGAAAAGAAAAGAAAGAAGAAGAAAACAACTGGAGACACTACAATTTCAACTTCAAAACGCTTAAAAAACAATTTTTAAAAATTTATTAACTAATTTTACATTACTTCTTCTGTTAGACACAAGACACACACAACTCGCTGTAATACCGTTATCGCTGTCGGGGATGGGGCGCATGTGCATGGTCTGCACTCGCGGTTATTCGCATGCACAAGTGTCCCATCCCCACACACTACAGACGTGAAGGCGATTGGGAATGGGAATAACCGGCTCCTCTATGCTATGGAATGCCTTGCAGAGTATTTCCAGTCGCCTTTTCCCACACACACATATAGACACAGATATCAACACCCACATCCATCACAACAGAAACAGACCGTTTTTATCGCATTTACTGTTATGCTAACACGGAAATCGCATAACAGTCTCCCTCCAAACAGTTTTGGATCCCAATACACACACACACAGGCACGCATTTTGTTCATGCCGACTTCTAAAGGGAAATTTACACAACTTTTGCGTTCAGCAAACCACCTCGACCAGTTGCAGTTAAGGGGCTCGGTGCTTGGGGTTAATCAGAGCACACCCGATTTCCGTGAATTTCCTAGCGATCGCACACGTTAGGCGCCGGGACAGTCGTCTATGCAATGGAACCAAAAATAAAAAACACAAAATTAATGCGCGTCAAAAAAAACATATAAATAAAAACAAAAAAATGGAATGAGTAATTTTCTTTTATAATTAAATTACTATTATTTGGCTATGGTGGAAAATTCGACTTAACCTTTCCCATATTGCATAGACCACTGGGACGCGCCACGTGCGGCCATTCGCAAACTTATTCGAGTTCGAAACAAGCCATTTGACTCGAGCTCGAATCGATTAGCCACTGGCACAAAAATTGCAACTCGCAGGTGATTTGATTTCTTGCCTAATTTAATACACAAATACACTGAAACAAAACAACACGAAGTTTTTTTTCCAACATTTTAGTTGTTTCTTTTATTATGTATTGAAAAACTTAGTCTAAGTAAGAAAAAAATGAAAAAATTATATAATATGCTATTCAAAGAAATCCAAAACATAATTACCAACAATGAAAAAATAAAAAAAAAATCAAAAAAAAAATTAAAAATTAAAAAAAAACCAACAAAAACATACAACAACTAAAAATACTAATTATAGTACATACATTGATGTAGTGTTAATCTTAAGCAAAAACAAAAAACCAAACACAAAAAACCAAAACCAAAAACCAAAACCAAAATTATAAATCCAATAACAACATCTGAGAGCCAACCATAAAATTGTTTCATGAACTCAAGACAACAAAACAGAACAAAATCCATACATAAATGTACAAGTAACTATTTTTCTCTAAAAACCAAAGTAAACTGCAACACTTTTTGCTCCATATTAAATTAATCTTTTTGCAGGCAGAGGATATAATTGAATGAAATAAGTATGTTATGTATATTAAAAAAACAAAAACAAAAGCAAAAGCAAAAAATAAAAGATAAAAGCTAAATTTGTCAACTCAAATTCAAAATGAAAATCGTTGCGGAAATTGTTAAACAGACTACGCATGCAAATACGGAATTTATAATGTACAATGGGAATCGCTTTAAAGTCTATAATGAACATTCTGTTGTAATGCAAAAATAAAAGCGAATATCCAAATCCAAAATCCGTTTGACAGAACGAAAAATTCGTGCAGCATTAAAAAACAGATATGAAATGAAAATAACTGCAAAATAAATGTAATTGACATAACAGAATTCCAATATTATGTGTTTATTTATTTCCGATGGTGGTAAGTAATTTACTAGATCTAATGACTATAGCTCTAGCTATACTTCAAAAACTTTTCAGAATTAGAATACTAGAACTAATTCACGATGTAAAAACAAGTTAACTCGTTCATCTGGATACAAACTCTGGAAGATATCGATTTCAACGAAGAAGGGCCACATTCATATTAATCGATTTGATACGCTTTTTATTAGCGTATACGTATAAATATTTATTGGTAAACGCAGACATATAACATCACCAATCTATAGAGGAACTCATCGTGTTAGATATCTGATATTTCTACATGAATAAATATGAAACTGAACTTTCCGAATAAAATATAACACAATATTCTGAAATTGTAAAGCCTTTGGAGCTCTTAAATAATATTAATTCAATGTCAACAGCTTTTATTTTATGAAGTTGGCAAAGTCCTACATTATCTTATTTATATGAACTATTCTAGAAGTAAACCAATTTAGCGATTCTAGGAATATCAAGTGTCCTGATTGGGAAAACAACACAGAAGTGTACTTAAGATTCAGATTAAGATCAGAAATTATATTTTATTTATAGAAGAAAATTGTTTTGATTAATATATATATATTACTTATAAACTATAATTTTCAATTACCGCTTGTAAGGTAATGATTAATACACACATATCTTAATGTAATAACAATATACACTAATATAAATTTTACTACATTATGAATGCCTGCTGTCGCAACTCAATTGTAATTATGAGCACGACAATCAAATGGCATAATATAATTATCGTACATATCATGAGAAAAACATAAAGAATAACAAATTGCTGACTTGACGAAATTACCAACTATTTATTGTGTTCGGTGTCAGATGAGGTGCCCGAATGGAGCGGGGGCGTTGAACGCCCATCGAAATTCTGCTGATTAACCAAGCGTTGTCGTTCTAGATACATGGACACCTTTATGTTTCGAACTTGATGATTGTGTATAAGTTTTAGCAACGCGATGACTCCAATACCCACTGAAATAGCAAATGCTCCCCAGGCGCCAAACTTTAAAAATAAATAATGATGTTTATGATAACATAACATTTTCAAAGTAACTATAACTCACCTGAGTAGTGCCCATTTCAATATAAAATCCTGATGTATTAATTTTTTCAGTGTCGCCTCTAATAATGTTTTGTCCAGCCGAAGTTTCGCACGATGGAAAACGTTCGGTCATTCCATCGCACCAGACAATGAAGCCCAATGTAATGAAAATTGCAGACAAGATGGACATAGCCAGCATCCAAATGCCGAGCACAACATCAATAAAAAGTGCAATAAAAGATTCCTCCTCCTTCATTCGAACATATCTGAAATAGGCAACAGAATTTAATGTGCACAATCAGACTCATTACTAGATTGTATATGCGTACCGGTAGATTTGTACAACTGAGATGATCAGGAGAAAGATTCCAGTAATTAGAGGAAAATTGCAGTATCCATTGGATGCCCAATGTACATCGAACATGCCGTCCTCTTCTCGCCATTTGCCTGTTGTAAAGAGCAAGCAGTGTCCACTGAATTGGTGATTGTTTGGGTGTTCACATTAGTCATTCCTGGTAAAAACTACGTCTTTGAATACATACCAAAACTGATCGAGGTTAATTGATAGCGGCAGTACAATGCATAAGGATAATATGAATAGAAGAACGTGTCCAGCTATTTGACTAAGCAAAAGTACATTTGCTAGCGCCATTTATATGCATGAAATTCGCAAATACTTCTAGGTGTTTATATATGTATTATTGTTTAGCTTAAAACAGGGTTGGCAATACACAGTAAAAGTGATACGCTATTTATTAATGAAAAAAAAAATCAAATAAACAGAATACATTTAAATACTAAAAATACCACTATCTATGTAATTAAATAATTATTAACTAATGAATGTACTTGAAAATTGTATATTTAAAACACTTATTTTGTTTGAACTTATATCACGGATAATAGAATAGAATAGATATATAAAAAAATCAAAATCAGCTGTGGCCCTACTACAACGAGCAATGGAGATGCATTTATATACTGTAGCTTGTCATTTTTAGTACCATTATGATGTCACTAACTCGAAGTAAATTATTTATTGTATGTCAACATATGTTTATAAATAAAATCAACGTAAATTTTAATGAGCATTATTAAAGTGCTTTTAAAATTTACTAAAAAAAAAACCTTTTAAGTGTATTTGGTTTTAAATATACAGCTTGTTGTGAACTGTGTAAGTGCTAGTATTTTTTTATAATTCCTTTTTAGGTCAGCTTCGGGAATTGGGCAACACTGTTCCTAAAATCGTAAAAAATTATTAAATTTGTTTACATTAAATTGGATCTCAGCACAAGGTAAATGTAGTTCAAATTTGTAAAAAATATATTATGTACAATTGGTACAATCGGTATTAATAACAGGCTACGAGTCTTGTGTAACTATCTGCTCGTCTAAAAGCAATGCTAGTGTGAGGCAAATGCAAATGAAGTAGGAACAAAGAGCAATTAAAAATATAGTAAAAACGAAACAAATTGAAAAACAAGAGTTTCACTACTTTCTCTTCTCTTCTGTCTTTTATACAGATAACGCAATGAGATTGCATTAAGCCATTGCGCGAAGGTGAAGATCGCATTCGCGCGTTAGACATTTATTGAAAATAATTTTACACCCACAGCAAAACAAGAAAGAACGACGGCGCTCACTGACGCACTTTCAATTGAAATCGGGAGGTGAAGCACAAATAGCTGCAAATCAATGTTTTGTTTATGAGCTATGGCTTTGTAGCATTCAAAACGGCAGCCGAGCAGCAGCAGAGGGGCAAGAGCTAATGTCTGGAAGCAAACAGCAGCGGGATCAGGAAAAGGAACAGCAACAGCAGCAGAAACTACAAGGACAACGGCGACGAAAGTGCGGGCTATTAAATGCGAGCATCATCCTGTAGGAGAAAAAAGAACGAGCTGTGTCAGCGTGCGGGAGCAACTAGTTAACGAACAAGAAAGACGAAACCAGGGTGGCCAGAGACTTTATTGCCAAGGTAAGTTGAATGTCATGTAATATTAGTGACCTATATCCATTTGCGATACTATCTTGCAGCATTAGCTGGATGTGATACGCTTGGCTGGCGTTTGATTTACATGCTAGACAAAAGAACCTTTAGACTTCTTTTCGTTGTTCTCTTATGTTAATTGAACCTAGATCATCAACGTGCACTGCCATTAACTATAAAAAATATATATATACATAACAAGTAACGTAATTGGTAGATTTAAACTTAAACGTAGCAGCAGAAGCAGCTAAAATGTCCAACTCCCACTACAACAACCACCAGCAACACCACAACAACTACCAGCAGCAACAGCCGCAACACTCCAATAGCAACGGGGACGACAGGCATGAGGAGTACCACCAGCAGCAGCCGGTGCACTACTCACAGCACTATATGAATGGACACGGCACGAGGATAAAGCCCCTAGATAGTGTCGCTGTGCCGGACATGTGCCTGTACTGCTTCGAGGTACTTGATTGCGAACTGAATAATATTGATGGTCCAGCTGTTCCGATGTTTAGCAATGATGCTTACCCTTTGTTTGTGACATGGAAAATTGGGCGCGACAAGCGATTGCGAGGCTGTATTGGCACTTTCAGCGCCATGGAACTGCACAATGGACTTCGTGAATACGCACTGACCAGCGCATTCAAGGATTCACGTTTCGCACCCATCTCGCGTGATGAGCTGCCCCGGCTGACAGTATCTGTTTCCATTTTGCAAAACTTCGAGGAGGCCCAGGGTCATTTGGATTGGCAACTGGGGGTTCATGGTATTCGGATTGAGTTCTTTACTGAGCGCGGCTTAAAGCGCACAGCCACCTACCTACCGCAAGTGGCTACAGAGCAAGGCTGGGATCAACTTCAAACCATAGACTCGCTATTGCGCAAAGGCGGCTATCGGGCAGTTATTACTCAAGACCTGCGCAAGTCCATCAAGCTGACGCGCTATCGGTCACAGGAGATCCAGATGCACTATAAGGAGTATCGCGAGCACTTGGAACGTCGTGGTGTCCAGTTTGGCAAAGTGCAATGCTAACAATTAGAAAACCAATCGTCGGGGCAATGATCCTGGCTAAGGGCAGGGGTGGTTGTCATCTTGCTCCTGCTATTACTGGCCATTGAGTTGACCCAGAGCATGGGATTATTTACAAACGGCTTTCCATACTCTTGAGCAACATTTTCAATTTAAGTTGTCCTGTCGCGTCAACTTAATTCGCCCATATACATTTTTAATTATATATTCTTAGGCCCAATCTGGGCTGACGTGTCGTCACAATAAGTGACATGAATTTTAACTTACTTTTCATCAAAACAAGAAATGCTTAATCTACTAACCAAATTGAAAGCAATATTTGGTAGTAAACAAAAACAATTCATTCTATAACTAGTTCTTATAAGTTCGTTAATTTCGCCCAATTGGTTGGGAAATTTTTATTACAAACTCAAAAATACAAAAAAAAAATAAAACAAAACAAAAACTAAAAACAAATTATATACATCAATAAATATATATGTATGTATATTACAAAATACCAATACAAATAATAATTCAAATAAATAGTTCAACAATAATATATTTCATAGTTTTAACAATTACAACAAATTACTGTACTAATTCTATGCGCAATAAATAAAATGTCGGCTTTTTTCTGCAGAGCCGCTCAAGTTAAAGCAAACTATTGAATGTCTTTTCAAGATCAGTCGAAGAGGGATTACGAAGAATTCTGAAGTGTAAAATAATAGTTTTATGACGTTTTTATTGCTGCATGTTATTACATATTTTTGTTTATTTCTAACGCATATTTGATATCTACGAGTAATTATCATCTACATGACTATTCCTACATATGTATGTACGTATAAGAACTTGCCTCTGGGGTGAATTATTTACAGATATAGCTTTGTAATTAGCTATATCTGTGGCAAAGCTAAGGGTAAGCATTATTAATTGAGCCAACAGGTCAAGCTTAAGTTGAAAGCAGCAAAGGATTACTAATTGTAAGGCCAAATGTGCCCGCTATAAATATATATTGTTAACAATTATTGCAAGTAGAAAGTATTACTTTGCAGCATCTTATAAAAAGTATGAAAAACTAAGTTAGTTTGCATAATTTCAGCACTGGCAGCTTAGTTTTTGTATTGCATATATAAATATAAATATTGTGTTGCATAAATATTTATGTTTATATTGTAAGCAAGGGTGTTTTCATTTAATTCCGGTATAAACGTATGGCAGTAATATTATAGTCATCAGTGGATACATCGCATGTAAATAATGTTAGCGCTTTGGATGCCAATTATTAAACTTAACAAATTACGTATGTTTATTTCTGAATATGTGTAATGTTGTGTGATGTGAGTTTCGGTTCAGTCTCAATGCTTGCACAGAAACTGCTCCAAGCACGGGCACTAGGTGGTCGACAGAGCACTCCACTCAAATCGTGGATTTTTAGAGTGTGTTACGGGCAGGCAATCTGGTTCGACCAATTTCCATACACCATCCAACTGTTCTACTGTGACCAGGCTACAGTAGGGTATTTTGTGTATAACCTGTCGCAGCTCGTTGGTATTGCGTGCTGCTCCACCTGTCAGTTGGCGCGAGCACGTATCCAATGTAGTGGCATGTGCGACAACAAGAAGATTACCAGCTGTTAGAATAATTTAGATGTATTTAATTATGTGGGCATATGCTACTTTTCAAAGATACTCACTGGTCCGCTCCAGCAACTGTAGTAGCACTTCATGGTTACGCATATAAAACTGTTCCGTTGATTCCTTTAACTGGGCTGTTAAATCTGTGGCTTGCTGCACAGGCTCGTAGGTCAAATCAATATCGTACCTGGAGTCAGTTAACTCTTTCTTGCTTAACCAATCGGGCACACCATTGGGATACCAGGCCATCCACTCAAACAATCCAGGCTCCAGCTTAATTTTGTGTTTACCATTCAATTGAAGACCCTCCAAAGCACTTGTACAAGTTTGAACGCATCGGTATGAGGGTGAACAGTACACATGATCGATTTGTACATTAGCCTCCAGCAGAGCCTCACCGGTTAGACGCGCCTGGTATAGCCCCACATTTGTCAAAGGCGAGTCGTTTTGCCAGCCTTCGGGACTGTTCCTACGATGTGGCAATACCTTAGGCATATTGAGATCTTTGCGCATATAGTTGCCGAACTCGTTAAAGCAATAGGGTATCCAGGTGCCAAAAGTAAAATCCACTCGTTCGCCATGCCTCATAATGTAGATCTTGCGATTCTTACTGGGTTCGGCATCCAATGCATTTGGCTGCAAGTGCGGGTGTGAATGATCCGAGTGCACGCTGAGTGTATCATCCGGTCGTGGTAACTGCTCCGCTAATGGTTCCACCATGATCTCATCAACGTTTTGAGATAGTGAGTTGGAAGACATATTCGCTGTAATCTCAATTGTAGGAGTGTGCTGATTATGCTGAAGAGTTAGATTATGACTGTTTAGGAGCTGCACCGACGGCAATTCCAGGCAGGGCTGCAAGGTCTGACGCAAGTATTTTTCGACGCTCTGCTCTGACTCCTCAAAAGAGGAGCCCTCTATAATCTCAGGATGTTGTGCGCCTACAAAAAAAATTATTGATAGAATGGAAATATGGGAACAGATCATTTTCAACTTACTTTGCTGCAGCTCTCGCTGACGCTCCTCGGGCTCTGTGGATATACTCCGTCCGTCAACAATGTCTATATCTTCGGCAGAGTTAAGTGACGATGCTACACTCTTCGAAAGCTGAACCACACGATGCAATGTCCAGGCATCCGATTCAGCGGTGCGCTCCGTGTAATTAACTGGCAAATGACCAGTGCTACCAGTTAGCCAAGATATTCCCTCTGCCCAGCCGTCACTGGAACTATCAACGCCTTCGCTATTTAAGTAAATATAATCCCCAATACGCAACTCCAGCTCGTCCGTTTCATGCGGGTTATGGGGATATACTACTTTTTGCACCTACAAATTGAAAGAATTAATTAAATTTCCATCGTTTAGAGAGTGCAAACAGTGCGTTGTGCTAACTTGTTTGGTGGCGAGTCGTGGGTCGCGGGAATACAAACGCAGCTCCCAATTGGATGCACAGCTGGCATCGAGGGTTTCCACAAGTGATTTCAGTGCATTGAATTGTGCCTGCGGAAACTGATAGGCGAGCGTCAGGTGCAGGCTCTTTACGTGTGGCTCGAGTGAGATGGCTACGGGTAACAAAGTGTATTAAGAACAATTTCTGAATCCAAACGATACGCAATATGCTTTATAACTATGTTGATAAGGGCATAATTAATACGTGTATTATTTCCCAAGATAACATGCGTCTAAAAATGGTCGTTTAGTGAGCTAGATAACAGTGTACTCGTGAGGAACGTAATAATTTATAAAAACAAAGCATGCGAGTGTAAAAATGAATAAGGAACTAATTGGAGAGGGTTTACTCTAGCTAAATTGACTGCTTACATCGACTGCTCCGCGGAATACAGCGGGTGCCTGATGAAACTGCTCCACACCAAGGGAAGCAGGCGACAATGGCATCCAGCTGCTCGTAAGTATCGCTTATAACTGTGTTCAGTTACCAATATTGTAGTCCATTGCCAACGATTAGTGTGTGAAGCCAAAGAGATAGGAAGAAAACGAAACCGTAAGCCACGCCAAACAGAACTGAACAGAACCGAAGCCATCGGCAATAAACAGATAACCAGATAAATAGTTGAAAACCATAATAAATCAAACAATGCAACTGCAACCAAACAAGATTTGCAATGGGGCCCTGGCATACTTGAGTTGGAAACCTCCTTAACATATTGTAAAGCAAGACGTTTCAAATAGTTGGCATCATCCTCGGCCACAAAGAATCCCATAAAGTTTTGGCTCATATATGGCTCTAATTTGATAGGCCGATCGAGCAGTGCGCCTGTCATATCCACGACTTGCTTAAGAGCTTTCGACAGCTGCAGAGAGCATTCGTCGGGGGCCTGGCAATGAAAAACGAAGTATGACTTGTTGAATTTATTAACCTATATGCTTATCTGCTCACCTTAAAGAATGATACTAGCGTTATGTGGGGCACATAGTTGTGCGCCCCATTCCAACCGCACATTTGGCGTGATTTTGACCAGAACTCCTCCAGCTGCTGTAGAAATGGTCCAGTTGGGCATGCATAAATAATGTACTCGCGTGGAGCACATTCGTCCAAAGCTGCATCGTTAACATGGGCCAGAAGCCAATCAGATGCTATCTGTACGCCTCTATTGCCGGTTGAAGCTAGAGCCTTTTCACTGTTGGGGAGTTGGGGTAAGTTACAAAAAAAATCAATAAATATTGCAGGGACGGTTTTCGTTTTTAGCATCTTTATTTAACTGAGTTCATGCTAAATTATTATAGCACTGAAACCTACGCTCTATGCTTCTGGAAACCCATTTGCAGCAACGTCTGGAGAGGAGTCAAGTGAGGCTTCATGGTTTGGCAAATGCGGGTTGGCGTTTGATTCTTTCGGGGCGGTAATGTTGCCATGTTTACTTTTCTTGTAATCTCTCTTACAAATACCTATTGCACAGACTGAACTTGTTTAAAATAATTACACTGTGTTATTTTTGTTCTCGCTAAAATTGTTACAATTATTTTGTTTTTCGTTTTGGCAGTGTGACCAACGGCAAATATAATCTTCATAGATGTAAAGTAGAGATCAAAATATCGTTAATGTTCATATTTTTCGATAGTAAATATCGTACAGTCATAGTTAAAATCATAAGAATAAAGTAAATTTTTTATTATTACTATAAAATTTAATTTTATTACTGTTTTTTTATTAAATTAGTTGTTTAGAAACTAAATTTAATAAATGTCCTCCTGATTAACTTCATAAACGCTTCATCGTAATGAAAATGAGAATACCTCTGCTATCGTTAACCATTTCCTTAAAATGCAATTATTATGTTATGTGTGGAGTGCTCTGTTAACAGACTTGCACATGCTTATCGAATATCGGGATATTGCGATACCGATTAATTAGTTCATATTGACCAAAATTTGTAGAAAACAAAAAAAATTTACTGCGTAGTTGAGTAGAAATAAATTGCGATTAAACAATAAAAACACATTCTAATAAAGTAAGTCAATCTAAATGGGTTTGTCGTATATTGTAAAGTGTGAGTTCCAATGCTGTTTGAAAGAAACACTCATTGGAAAATTGTGTTACGCAGCAATAAAATTGGTATGGAAAATGCCAGTGAAGCTCAAACAGAGAAAAACATACATACATACATATAAATACGAATGTTATTGTAGTGGTACGCAAAAACAAGTCATTTGTGGGCGCAACACGCGACGTGAGGAAATATGTGACGGCAATTTTTTCAGTTTTTGCTCGGTTTGGTTTGCTTTCTGTTTATTTAAATTGTTTTCAATGTTATTCAGCATCCTTGTATTGATAAATATGGGCGTTTTCCTTCTACTATTGTTTATTGTTGTGCTTTCACAGCCCGTATAACTTCTTACCCGATTGCGCCTTGCGAATTTTGTTTGATTTAAATAAACCACATCTTCTCGGTTGTCATCATCACTTTCTCTGCTGTACACACTTCCTATCATTCGTTTTTTCATTATCGCTTCCATGCGGGCTCCCGTCCCACCCCTCGTTTGCTTCCGTGTGCTCTGTTCAACGGTCACTCATTGTTCAGTACATGAGTCATGTGCGTAGTGTAAAATCTGAATTTATCATTTAATCATTGCCATACCCATGTCCAAGCTCATGCTCATGTACATGCCAATGCTCCCATTAGAGCTCTGATTTTTTTGTGTTGCTGAGCTGGTAATCCAGAGGTTTGAGATAAGCGCGTAATTAAATTAAGTCTAATAAGTTAGTGAAAGCGTATATTTTGAACTAATAGATCGATATGCATTGTCTATTTCAGGCAACAGCTTGAAAGACAGCCTGAATATATAAAAGCTAATAGGAAAATATAAAAAGGAAAAACATCGATATGGCCACCAGAAAGAAATCTTTGTTGAAAGTTATCATACTTGGTGACAGCAGCGTTGGAAAGACGTCGCTAATGAATCAATATGTAAACAAACGATTCTCTAATCAGTATAAGGCAACGATCGGCGCGGACTTCTGCACGAAAGAGGTTGTTGTTAACGATCGAGTAGTTACAATGCAAGTGAGTGCAAATCCATAATTATTATGTGTTTTTAATTGTATGCTGAATAATTGGATTATTTTTTAGATTTGGGATACGGCCGGCCAGGAGCGCTTCCAATCACTTGGCGTAGCTTTCTACCGCGGTGCGGATTGTTGCGTCCTTGTCTACGATGTGACGGCGCCAAACTCTTTCAAGAATTTGGACTCGTGGCGAGATGAATTCTTAATACAGGCCAGTCCACGGGATCCAGAGCACTTTCCCTTTGTCGTGCTGGGCAATAAAGTGGATTTAGATAATCGTCAAGTGAGTCGATATAAAAATAGATATTAAACGTAATACCTAGGTCCGTTATTTTGAAAAACTGCATGTTTATGTAGACAATGGTAGTCTCACGTTCGAAAATTATTTTGTTGCTCTGTATTTATACATCAGTGTAGGAATATAAAAGAAAACTATTTCATAGAATACATTTACCCCCAACTGCCTAATTCAATAAAATCACTTAAAGAAAAAATTAAGTGCTTAAACTTCGTATTATAGGATTATTGTGTAGGATTCATTACCTACTTGTTTAACTTTCGAGTGTTTCCATTCAGTTGTATAAATTTAGGTACGAGCGAATCAAGTATTTTTTACGTGAACTTTTTTCTTTGTTTCAGGTATCTACGCGCCGTGCGCAGCAGTGGTGCCAATCGAAAAACGACATACCCTATTATGAGACGTCAGCAAAAGAGGGAATTAATGTTGAGATGGCGTTTCAAACCATAGCTAAGAATGCTCTGGAACAGGAGGCGGAGGTATGTTTTCACCCATGATTAAATGAATTGAATGATTGAATTGATCATTGCTTGCTATTTTCAGGCTGAACTTATAAACGATTTCCCCGATCAACTACGCTTGAACTCTGAAAACAATCGTCCAGGCAACGCAGACAATTGTCAATGCTAATATAATAATATTATGATCAACAGCTGCAGCAACAGAATACAACGCAAAGTGCATAATTACACAATCTACATTATAAATAAAATACATAACAGAATATGAGTATAAAAAGCTAATATGATGAACAACAGCAAGGTTATAAGTTTAAGTAAAACAATTTGAGCAACAGCATAGGTATAAAATATGATAGAATGCTAAAATGTGTGTTTACCAATCATTTAAATTACTTTTACATATTGTGCATACCCTCCTAGTAATATTTTGTCGTTAGTAAAATTATTGCACGCAATAGATGCAGCCGTTGCAAGAAACAAACATCAGAATCACCAATAACAAATTATCTTCGAAAAAAAAAAACAAAAATTCTTGTGATTGTAAATTTAATAAAACAAAAATATACATTTTTATTGTAATTAATTTTATATACTATTCAGAACATTCGTTGCGAACGGCACTTTATTGGCTCAGCTTAGATTCGGCCTCAAAACTAATAAGTTTGGGCGATAAATTCATTTTGTAAGGCCTAGAGTATTATAAATTGCTTCCTTTGGTAATTCGTATACAAACTTTGTGTATACTACATATTATGTAATTTTCACATACTTTTTATTTAACATCTTCATGCCTTTGGTTTAATTTGTATAATAAACAATGCTAAAATCTACAAACATTCAGTACGTTAACTAAAGATGTATAAATTGAGTTGCTCTGTTCTGAACCCTTTTGACAATAGTTCGGAATTGAATGAATGTGGAGCAATATTTCAGTTTTACGGAAACATTTAGAGTTAAACTTTTTCTTTATAATCTATATCGATGTATGTTGAGGTGGGAATGGACTGTATGAAACTAGTTTACATTTTAACATTTGGAAGTAAAATTTAAAACTGTATGAGATATATATTTTAATGGTAAGAGTTTTTGGCATGAACATTATTAATCAACCTTGTGGGCATATAATTATGAAACAATTAACTTTAAAAATATCTCTTCCACGAATTTCCGCCGAGATCAAAAAATTATCATCAATGACGATCAGTGTGAAATTAATATATGTCTGATAATTCCTCCATCAAAACGTAGCCAAATTCATTAATTATTTTTTTCGCTCTCAGTCGTAGTTTATGCAAAACTTTTCAATGTATTTTTAGAGAAGCCTACCATAAATATTCCTTCAGTACTCCATGACTTATAAGCAGTGAAATATATAATCATATTTTCAGATCTATTAAATGACTAACTCCAAGATCAGACTTTTTATTTATATATTTTTAAATGTAAAAGTGTAAGTACTATAATATGTTATTTACGCAGCTGCGAGAAATGTAGACCACTATACATACCTAAGAAACATTATATTCGAGTTTGCGGGTGTGATTACACTCATTGTACCTTCGTGGCCTTCGACCACAAAGCTTTGGTTTCCTGATAAAATGTTATATATCTACACTACCAAAGCTCTCTCCCGCCTTACTCAGAGGTAGAATCTGTAAAAGAAAGTTATTGCGGATTAGTTATTAAAAGAGCATTGTAGCAAAGCTACTAGTGGAATAAGAAATTAGGGAAGTCCGTAATATTTATATTCTATTGTAGTTAATTAATAAGGTAAGCAAAAGTTTGGTCAGCTATAAACTTAACAGTTCCCGATAGAGCCATAAACTTAGGCCATCCTTTTATGTATCTAATATAATTATAAAAATGTTAACTTGGTTTGGTGCACTCAAAATCGGGTTCTTCAAGCGGATGCCAACATGTTAGGAAATATAATGCTTCAACAATAGGCGAAGTGTATTGTTCCAATTTAGAGATATTGTTCTCTCACCGTTGTTATAATATTCAGCGATCATTTGCGGTGCCATCGATAGATATCTTTTCATTGGAAAGATGATTAACCAAGTGCTGAAATTAATTTAAAAAAAATATCGCAACGGACGAGCGCACTTAATTTACAATAGTCTATCGTTAAAGTTGAAACGGTCTTTCTTGCTTTTGTTTGATTGACCTCGATGATTATAAGACTTATAGGCATCAAACTTATATATGAGGTTCTTGTTAAGGGTATATTAATCAGACATGCTTTACTTTTTAGATATTTTCTTCGGCTTTCCAAAAATTGGTATACTATTGTAATATAAAGTATACAATCATCTCGATGTGCAGATATATCATCATATTATCATCTATAAATTCAGTTTATATTTTTATATATATATATATATATATAATTATAGATTTATATTTATTATATATTACATCAGGATTTGATTTCCAATTTATTCATACTGACGACCGATTTTAAGTAAATCAAAGCATGGCCCACAAGTCGAATCGTATTCCTAAGATCCTAGTTTTGGGAGATAGCGGCGTTGGAAAAACGACTTTGATTAAGAATTATTTTAACAATCGAATTACGAACAGTTACCAAGCAATAATTGGAGTGGACTCCTGTACAAAACATGTCAATATCAATGATCACATAGTCCGAGTGCAGGTAAGCGACAATTTCGAGTTTAAGCTTAAGCGTAAGTTCACTGAATTAGTTGTTTCAAGATTTGGGACACAGCTTATATGGAGCGGTCAGTCACAAAAAGCATATTCCGCGGTACGGATTGCTGTGTGCTCGTCTACGATGTGAGTTCGGTTAAAACATTTACAAACTTAGAGAAGAGGCACACTGAAATCCTAAAACAAATCAATCCAAAGGATACCGCTCGGTTTCCCTTTGTCGTCATTGGAAATAAAGCCGATCTTGCTCAATGTAATGTGCGTTACAGAAATTAAATTCCAAGTAATATTTTCCAATTTTAAATAATTATATTTTTTAAATTTCAGGTATCAGCTGAGAGTGTACGGAACTGGTGTCAACTGAACAACAATATACCCCATTTCGAGGTCTCAGCATACGATGGTCGATGTGCGGAAGACGCTTTCAAAATAGCTGCAAAGTTGGCATTAGACTATGCGGAGGAACAGGTACCAATCGTTGCGGATAGTTCTTCAGTTTCAGAAACGGAAATATGATTAAATTATATCTCGTACGACTTAAGAGCTTGAGCTTTTAACTTTTGTATTTAGTTCTATGTATATTTTTTACAATTTAGATGTCTGTTATATTTTCGATACTTCAAATTCATTTCATTCAGTTGGATATACGACAAATATTCATTTTTTTAAAAACACATTAAATTTTTTTTCTAATTGCTTATAACAAGACTGCATAAGTATAAAAGCAGAGGAAAGTGCAATAAACAATTGATAAATAAAATTGAACTTATAAACATAGATTTCGACGGCAGAAGCGCGACATAGATTGATATCGAATAAATAACCACCAGGAATTATCTTGGCAAAAACCAAAATATTCTTGTGATTGTAAATTTAATAAAATAAAAATATACATTTTTATTGTAATTAATTTTATATACAAAACTAATAATTTGGGCGATAAATTCATTTTGTACGACCTACAGTATTATAATTCATAAGCAACTTTTGTGTAAAATAAATACGTTAACTAAAGATGTATAGATTGAATTGAATAACTTGAAAAATATTATTTCTTCCCAGAATTTCCGCCGTGATCAAAAAATCATCATCAATAGCGATCAGTGCGAAATTAATATATGTCTAATAAATACTTCATCAAAAGTAGCCAAATTCATTAATTATTTATTTAGCTCTCAGCCTATGAAAAATGTTCAATGTATTTTTAGAGAAACCTTCCATAAATACTCCATGACTTGTAAGCAGTAAAAAATATAATTAAATTTTCAGATCTATTAAATGACTAAATCTTTCCCAGGTCGGACTTTTTATTTATATATTTTTAAATGTTAAAGTGTAAGTACTGTAATATGTTATTTACTCATCTGCGAGAAATGTAGACCACTATACATACCTAAGAAACATTATATTCGAGTTTGCGGGTGTGATTACACTCATTGTACCTTCGTGGCCCTCGACCACAAAGCTTTGGTTTCCTGATAAAATGTTATACATCTACACTACGGAAGCTCTCTCCCGCCTTACTCAGAGGTAGAATCTGTAAAAGAAAGTTATTGCGGATTAGTTATTAAAAGAGTATTGCAGCTACTAGTGGAATAAGAAACATTGGAAGTCCGTAATATTTCTGTTCTAATTAGTTAATAAGGTAAGCAACAGTTTGGTCAGCTATAAAATTAAACTAATTCATAAACTAATGCCATCCTTCTATATATGTAATAATACAAATATGTAATAATACAAATATTAACTTTGAGTTGTGTGCAATTCAAAATCAATTTTTATTTATTTTTTAAATTCGAGCAGTGAGTAATAATCATGTAGGGAACTAATGCTATGAGTTTTAAAAACATTCCAAGACTTACTGCTATTTTCCTCAATATCACAGTCACTGGACGAATAATATATTATATCAATTTCAGATTGCGTTCGGCAGTAGCTGTTCAGATATAAAGTTATAATGAAATGAAAATTAGGTATTGCCCTGATCGAACAATTAAATTTGAAATTGAAGCTTCTCCACAGCCATTGAAAACTTCACACTCTGGATCTTGTTTTCCAATGGAAGGATATATGTATAGGCCAAAATGGAAATATAAATTTTCCTATTTCTCCGTTTTAGTCCACTCTGAAGAATCTTTATACTCAGACATTCTTGATCCCTGCACAAGTGTTTAATAGTCTGTCGGGCAGAATTTTAACGTTACCTTGAGAATTATAAAATTTTATATACTATTAATTTTATATACTATTCAGAACATTCGTTGCGAACGGCACTTTATTGGCTCAGCTTAGATTCGGCCTCAAAACTAATAAGTTTGGGCGATAAATTCATTTTGTAAGGCCTAGAGTATTATAAATTGCTTCCTTTGGTAATTCGTATACAAACTTTGTGTATACTACATATTATGTAATTTTCACATACTTTTTATTTAACATCTTCATGCCTTTGGTTTAATTTGTATAATAAACAATGCTAAAATCTACAAACATTCAGTACGTTAACTAAAGATGTATAAATTGAGTTGCTCTGTTCTGAACCCTTTTGACAATAGTTCGGAATTGAATGAATGTGGAGCAATATTTCAGTTTTACGGAAACATTTAGAGTTAAACTTTTTCTTTATAATCTATATCGATGTATGTTGAGGTGGGAATGGACTGTATGAAACTAGTTTACATTTTAACATTTGGAAGTAAAATTTAAAACTGTATGAGATATATATTTTAATGGTAAGAGTTTTTGGCATGAACATTATTAATCAACCTTGTGGGCATATAATTATGAAACAATTAACTTTAAAAATATCTCTTCCACGAATTTCCGCCGAGATCAAAAAATTATCATCAATGACGATCAGTGTGAAATTAATATATGTCTGATAATTCCTCCATCAAAACGTAGCCAAATTCATTAATTATTTTTTTCGCTCTCAGTCGTAGTTTATGCAAAACTTTTCAATGTATTTTTAGAGAAGCCTACCATAAATATTCCTTCAGTACTCCATGACTTATAAGCAGTGAAATATATAATCATATTTTCAGATCTATTAAATGACTAACTCCAAGATCAGACTTTTTATTTATATATTTTTAAATGTAAAAGTGTAAGTACTATAATATGTTATTTACGCAGCTGCGAGAAATGTAGACCACTATACATACCTAAGAAACATTATATTCGAGTTTGCGGGTGTGATTACACTCATTGTACCTTCGTGGCCTTCGACCACAAAGCTTTGGTTTCCTGATAAAATGTTATATATCTACACTACCAAAGCTCTCTCCCGCCTTACTCAGAGGTAGAATCTGTAAAAGAAAGTTATTGCGGATTAGTTATTAAAAGAGCATTGTAGCAAAGCTACTAGTGGAATAAGAAATTAGGGAAGTCCGTAATATTTATATTCTATTGTAGTTAATTAATAAGGTAAGCAAAAGTTTGGTCAGCTATAAACTTAACAGTTCCCGATAGAGCCATAAACTTAGGCCATCCTTTTATGTATCTAATATAATTATAAAAATGTTAACTTGGTTTGGTGCACTCAAAATCGGGTTCTTCAAGCGGATGCCAACATGTTAGGAAATATAATGCTTCAACAATAGGCGAAGTGTATTGTTCCAATTTAGAGATATTGTTCTCTCACCGTTGTTATAATATTCAGCGATCATTTGCGGTGCCATCGATAGATATCTTTTCATTGGAAAGATGATTAACCAAGTGCTGAAATCAATTTAAAAAAAATATCGCAACGGACGAGCGCACTTAATTTACAATAGTCTATCGTTAAAGTTGAAACGGTCTTTCTTGCTTTTGTTTGATTGACCTCGATGATTATAAGACTTATAGGCATCAAACTTATATATGAGGTTCTTGTTAAGGGTATATTAATCAGACATGCTTTACTTTTTAGATATTTTCTTCGGCTTTCCAAAAATTGGTATACTATTGTAATATAAAGTATACAATCATCTCGATGTGCAGATATATCATCATATTATCATCTATAAATTCAGTTTATATTTTTATATATATATATATATATATAATTATAGATTTATATTTATTATATATTACATCAGGATTTGATTTCCAATTTATTCATACTGACGACCGATTTTAAGTAAATCAAAGCATGGCCCACAAGTCGAATCGTATTCCTAAGATCCTAGTTTTGGGAGATAGCGGCGTTGGAAAAACGACTTTGATTAAGAATTATTTTAACAATCGAATTACGAACAGTTACCAAGCAATAATTGGAGTGGACTCCTGTACAAAACATGTCAATATCAATGATCACATAGTCCGAGTGCAGGTAAGCGACAATTTCGAGTTTAAGCTTAAGCGTAAGTTCACTGAATTAGTTGTTTCAAGATTTGGGACACAGCTTATATGGAGCGGTCAGTCACAAAAAGCATATTCCGCGGTACGGATTGCTGTGTGCTCGTCTACGATGTGAGTTCGGTTAAAACATTTACAAACTTAGAGAAGAGGCACACTGAAATCCTAAAACAAATCAATCCAAAGGATACCGCTCGGTTTCCCTTTGTCGTCATTGGAAATAAAGCCGATCTTGCTCAATGTAATGTGCGTTACAGAAATTAAATTCCAAGTAATATTTTCCAATTTTAAATAATTATATTTTTTAAATTTCAGGTATCAGCTGAGAGTGTACGGAACTGGTGTCAACTGAACAACAATATACCCCATTTCGAGGTCTCAGCATACGATGGTCGATGTGCGGAAGACGCTTTCAAAATAGCTGCAAAGTTGGCATTAGACTATGCGGAGGAACAGGTACCAATCGTTGCGGATAGTTCTTCAGTTTCAGAAACGGAAATATGATTAAATTATATCTCGTACGACTTAAGAGCTTGAGCTTTTAACTTTTGTATTTAGTTCTATGTATATTTTTTACAATTTAGATGTCTGTTATATTTTCGATACTTCAAATTCATTTCATTCAGTTGGATATACGACAAATATTCATTTTTTTAAAAACACATTAAATTTTTTTTCTAATTGCTTATAACAAGACTGCATAAGTATAAAAGCAGAGGAAAGTGCAATAAACAATTGATAAATAAAATTGAACTTATAAACATAGATTTCGACGGCAGAAGCGCGACATAGATTGATATCGAATAAATAACCACCAGGAATTATCTTGGCAAAAACCAAAATATTCTTGTGATTGTAAATTTAATAAAATAAAAATATACATTTTTATTGTAATTAATTTTATATACAAAACTAATAATTTGGGCGATAAATTCATTTTGTACGACCTACAGTATTATAATTCATAAGCAACTTTTGTGTAAAATAAATACGTTAACTAAAGATGTATAGATTGAATTGAATAACTTGAAAAATATTATTTCTTCCCAGAATTTCCGCCGTGATCAAAAAATCATCATCAATAGCGATCAGTGCGAAATTAATATATGTCTAATAAATACTTCACCAAAAGTAGCCAAATTCATTAATTATTTATTTAGCTCTCAGCCTATGAAAAATGTTCAATGTATTTTTAGAGAAACCTTCCATAAATACTCCATGACTTGTAAGCAGTAAAAAATATAATTAAATTTTCAGATCTATTAAATGACTAAATCTTTCCCAGGTCGGACTTTTTATTTATATATTTTTAAATGTTAAAGTGTAAGTACTGTAATATGTTATTTACTCATCTGCGAGAAATGTAGACCACTATACATACCTAAGAAACATTATATTCGAGTTTGCGGGTGTGATTACACTCATTGTACCTTCGTGGCCCTCGACCACAAAGCTTTGGTTTCCTGATAAAATGTTATACATCTACACTACGGAAGCTCTCTCCCGCCTTACTCAGAGGTAGAATCTGTAAAAGAAAGTTATTGCGGATTAGTTATTAAAAGAGTATTGCAGCTACTAGTGGAATAAGAAACATTGGAAGTCCGTAATATTTCTGTTCTAATTAGTTAATAAGGTAAGCAACAGTTTGGTCAGCTATAAAATTAAACTAATTCATAAACTAATGCCATCCTTCTATATATGTAATAATACAAATATGTAATAATACAAATATTAACTTTGAGTTGTGTGCAATTCAAAATCAATTTTTATTTATTTTTTAAATTCGAGCAGTGAGTAATAATCATGTAGGGAACTAATGCTATGAGTTTTAAAAACATTCCAAGACTTACTGCTATTTTCCTCAATATCACAGTCACTGGACGAATAATATATTATATCAATTTCAGATTGCGTTCGGCAGTAGCTGTTCAGATATAAAGTTATAATGAAATGAAAATTAGGTATTGCCCTGATCGAACAATTAAATTTGAAATTGAAGCTTCTCCACAGCCATTGAAAACTTCACACTCTGGATCTTGTTTTCCAATGGAAGGATATATGTATAGGCCAAAATGGAAATATAAATTTTCCTATTTCTCCGTTTTAGTCCACTCTGAAGAATCTTTATACTCAGACATTCTTGATCCCTGCACAAGTGTTTAATAGTCTGTCGGGCAGAATTTTAACGTTACCTTGAGAATTATAAAACCTATAGACACCAAACTTATAGGTGAGGTTCTAGGTAAATGTATATTGATCAGACACGTTTTACTTTTTAGATAACATGGCCCTCAAGTCGAATCGTATTCATAAGATCCTAGTTTTGGGAGATAGCGGCGTTGGAAAATCGACTTTGATTAAGAGTTATTTTAATGAACGATTTACGAACAGTTACCAAGCAACAATTGGAGTGGACTTCTGTACTAAACATGTCAATATCAATGATCGCATAGTCCGAGTGCAGGTAAGCGACAATTCACAGTTTAAGTTTCGGCGAAAGTTCACTGATTTCGTTGCTTCAAGATTTGGGACACAGCTGGTATGGAGCGATTCCTGTCTATCACGACAAGCATGTTTCGCGGTACGGATTGCTGTGTCCTCGTCTACGATGTTAGTTCCTCAAGCTCATTTACAAACTTAGAGATGTGGCACTCAGAATTCCTAAAACAGGTCAACCCAATGGATACCGCTCGGATTCCCTTTGTCGTCATTGGAAACAAAGCCGATCTTGGTCAATATAATGTGCGTTACACAAAAAATGAGTTCCACATAATATTTTCCAATTTTAAATAATTATATTTATTAAATTTCAGGTATCAGCTGAGAGTGTACGGAACTGGTGTCAACTGAACAACAATATACCCCATTTCGAGGTCTCAGCAAACGATGGTCGACGTGTGGAAGACGCTTTCAAAATAGCTGCAAAGTTAGCATTAGACTATGCGGAGGAACAGGTGCAATTCGCTGCAGATATTCCTACAGTTCTAGAAGTGGATGGTCGCAGTGCAAAAAAACATTGCGCGTGCAATTAAATAAGCGATTAATCATCTAACATCTCTTTAGGGGCACTTTTTAAACTTCATTTGTTTTTAACTACATTACATTTGTTTCTATAATTGTTGATAACAAGTCTGCATACGTATGACAGAAGCGGAAAGTGCAATAAACAATTGTCAAATAAAAAGAGATTTATAAAATTGGAGAAGTAGTTATACAGTAGATTGACTGACTAAAAACAAACAATTAAGCAAGGGGAAGTTTGGGGCAGTGCCTCATATCTGACGGCAAGAAACAAACATCAGAAATTATCTTGAAAAAAAGAAACAAAAATATTTTTGTGATTGTGAATTCAATAAAAATATAAATTTTTATTGTAATTAAAATTGATTTTTTTGGTAATTCGTACACAACATTTGTGTATACTATATATTATATAATTTTCATAATTACCATATAGTACAGTAACTAAAAATGTATAAATTGAATTGAATTAAATTAATGTAGAGTAATATTTCAGTTTTGCGGTAATATTAAGAGGTAAACTTTTTCTTATAATCTTTATCGATATATGTTCAGGTGGGAACGGACTGTATGGAAGTGGTTTACAGCCCAAGTTGTTAATCAATCTTTAGGGGAGATAGTTATGAAGTAAATAAGTTGAAGAATGTAAATATATGGTTGTTAAGATATGAATTTCCCCGAGCTTGGGGTTTGCTGAATAATCAATGTGAATTGCAGTCAGTTTATATTGAGTACTCCTGCCAAAAAGAGCTTCATTTATAACAAATTTCTTACCCCGTATTCGTGTACGTGAAACTAGAAAGAAAGCTGCCAGAGACTTGCCCTTAATATTTAATATAATTTTTTAAGCAGTCAGTCTACTGGAGTCCGGAGTGCAACACTACAAAATACCCTGAACAAAGATTGTGCTTTCCTTAAATAATGATTATTAAATGCTAGAATATTTTACGGAATCTTCTAAGAGAACTAGAGTCAGAGCCCAGCCGAATATTACCCTCTATTATTCGAATTTGCAGATATAAGCATTCATTCCCATCCACCATAACAGTATGCTTTCCTGATATACTCTTTACTCAGAGGCAGAATCTGTATAAAGAATTTCAATTGTAACATCACACAATTAAAGATAAATCTCAAACTTATTTCCAAATCAGGATGACTGCTGCAACAACCCGATCACCTAAGATCCTAGTTTTGGGAGATAGCGGCGTTGGAAAATCGACTTTGATTAAGAGTTATTTTAATGAACGATTTACGAACAGTTGCCAAGCAACAATTGGAGTGGACTTCTGTACGAAACATGTCAATATTAATGATCGCATAGTTCCCGTACAGGTTAGTTGTAATTCTAAGTTTAAGCTTTTATATAAGCTCACGGTTTTTTTGTTTCGAGATTTGGGACACGGCTGGAGAGGAGCGGTTCCAAAAGGTTACCACTTGCATGTTCCGCAACACTGATTGCTGCATGCTCGTGTATGATGTGACTGAGCGAAACTCATTTAAAAAAGTAAACATGTGGCACAAAGAATTCTTAAGGCATATAAGTCCAATGGATACCACTCGGTTTCCATTTGTTGTCATTGGAAATAAAACTGATCTTGATAAACAGAATGTGTGTAACAGCATCTGAGTTAAAAATATTGTTTAAGATATTTATTCATTTCCCAATTAAGGTATCAACAGAGCATGTTCGTCAATGGTGTCAACTGAACAACAATATACCCTATTTCGAGATCGCAGCACGGGATAGCCGACGTGTGGAAGACGCCTTTAAGCTAGCTGCAAAGTTGGCAGTGAAGTATTTCGATGAACAAGGTTCAGACGTTACTGATGTTTGTATAGTTCTGGACGAGGATTGTCGCAGTCCAAAAAATTGGGGTTACTCCAGTTAAATATTTTTATAGATATATTTTTTTAAATTTGATTGATCATTTTCATATTGCTTGTAATTGTTGATAAAAAGACAATAAAAAGAAAAAAGTGTCCCACTGAGAGATACTTCATACAAATACTACATAGCTTGCATCTGTATTTACTTAAGCTTATAAAATATCTAAAAAATATCAGGTCTCTAGCGCCAATATGCAAAGCACTATATCCGGTTTGCCAGGCCCTTAGTAGGCGTCGATATATAAATAGTTTTGACGGTCTCTAAAACTCATTCGTTTTTTAAGCAAGTTGGCATGATCATATTAAAAAAGTGTTGCCAATCACTTTAAATCAGCTGTTGACTTCGTATTGAATGTTTCTTAGTTCCGTGCAATAATTTAGTGACTGAATTCTGGTCCAAAATGTCGGAATCCGCGTCTGTTTCGCCATTCCCGCCGCCCCCGCCACCGGCGATAACGAATAGTTGCCGGACATTTTCAGAAAAAGATAGCGTAACCATTGCTGCGGTTCGAATAACGACCAACGATGAGTGCAGCTGGGCAACGGACTATCCGGACCTGCAGAAAGGTTGTTTTCTTAGTCGTGTATGCCAATACACACAACCCAAGAGATGCCAATATACTATCATCTCAAGCATCCTACAAGTTAGCAACTCAGATTCGTACAATATGTAAAGATGTGCATTTTAAACATACAATTACAGATAGGGCCCACCTGTGGATTAACAGCTCTAAGTATGTTACTTAATGGGCAGACAACAGCTACGGAATTGCTTGCAGATGCCAGTACACAAAAGTACACAAAAAATGGTGAAATGTTCAGTGCTCTATATTTATTCGAATTGGTGAAGAAGCATATAAACAGCCCATTAGAATGCCAATTTCACGAAGGCTCTTTAGATTGTGATAAGATCAAGGACCAACTGTATGCTGGAGCGTGTTTATTGGTTCCGTATCCTTTTTCAAACAATATTTTGCCCACATATTCATTCAGTATGTATTTTGAAATATATTTTATGGGTCGCACTGGTAACGCGTGTAGTGCTACCCACAATATACTAACTTTTGGTATTATTTAGTGCTTTAAAGAGAACACAAAAACAAAACACGGTTTTCACAATATTTTAGTAATTTGTTAATATTTGATAAATTGGTATTGAATTCGTGTTTTTTTAAATGGCAACTGAAGAGGAGCAAGTATGTGAATATGCCTATTATTTAATTATAGAACTAACTTGTGTGCTTGCAGCTTAGCCAGGTAATACTGCCGGTCAAAGAGCCGCTAGACCTAATTCGCCTGAGCTTGGATGAGAAGGTGTACGTAAAAATGCGCAATGAGCGGGAGTTGAGAGGACGCCTACACGCCTTTGATCAGCATTTGAATATGGTGCTAGGCGATGCTGAGGAAACAGTAACCACCGTTGAAATCGATGAAGAAACATACGAAGAGGTGTACAAAACTACAAAACGCACTATACCCATGCTGTTTGTGCGGGGGGACGGCGTTATATTGGTGTCCCCTCCTATGCGAGTGGGCTAGAGGGATAGACGGTGACAGGATTAGATGAACTGTCACACGGTGTTTATTAGGAATGCTGCATTTTTTCTTATTGTATTTAATTGCTTTAAATAAAGTGCTACAGATTGTGTGTCTCAATTGAGTGCGTTTGTTCCAAACTTTTGGTTGACCTTAAATCTAGATATATATCTTGAATATTCAGGTATGATGCCGACGTCAATCATGCGCCCTGCCAAAGATCTGGCCACCGCGCTCACTGGGCACTTATTGTGGGATACCTAATTGATGATCAGAATGAGGTGAGTGTTTAGTGAATTATGGTATAAACATGCGATTAACTTGACCTTTTTGCAGTTCTACGTGGTGGCACGCCATGGTAAGACACGTAACCTAGCTGTTTGGTCCTTGGTTGCCTTAAGCGATAGCAATGCCAATCTTGTGGAATTTGCGCATCCTAAGGGTCACGAAGACCTCACATTTCTTTTGCCCCCTGGCGGCATTGACGGTGACCTAGGACTGAGAAAGCGCTCAATTGTAGTCACCAATCTGCCATATCAAATGGTTCAAGTCTTTTAATGCTATAATTGTAATGACTCGGTCTTCATAAGAAATAAAACATCTTTCGATCTGTCTTGAAATGTTATATATATGTATATATATATATTTAATAATACAATTATAAATTACACATCTTATATTTGATTTAATTTACGGTATTTCGCACTCATTCTCAACGCTTTTGACATTCATCTTAAATTGATTAACGTTCGCACCCCATTAGTACATTGTTTTTGAAACAGATTCATTACATATCTTTTCTATATAGTGTATTGTGTATATTAACTTGCTCAATCTCTGCATCGACTGCTCACACTATGAATTTTTGAAAAATCACAACAATAAGAGTAGTACATATGTTAGAATATGCTGATTAGATAGGTATATATATATATATATATTGTATAAGTAGATATTTAGTTGCACATACAGATGTTTGAATTTAGATAGTATATAGACGGGTTGGTTAAATATGCATTCACATTGCTAAGCAGTTGTAGTTAGAGTTTGCTGAATATTCTATATATTTAAGATAGTTTTGTTTAGTTTAGATAATGCCAGAGTATACTACATTCCGCTGTTGCCATGGGAAGAGCAGAGAGCTTGAGATCATGTGGCCTAATCCAGAGCCCTTCTTCAGGCAATGCTCCCAACTCTTGTATAGCACCTGCTTAGATTGAAGAACAAGCTTATCTAAAAACAGTTTGTAATCGAAACCATTTGGCCAACTGGTTAACAAACTTGATTTGAGAAATTCATTTCTTGCAACTGCAACTACATAGATAAAGTTTACTTGTACAGGATATTTGATACGCGTTAATTTGATCAAGTGTTAAACGTTTCGATTTCATAATTTCACTATGTATAATAATTATTTAGTTATTAAATATTGATGTGTGATGCTTGTGTCAAAAATCGAAAGTTTTTGATAAAATCACAAAATTTGCGTTTTCTTGACTTAACAGAACATTAGAACCTAAACATATTTTATTAACTAAAAATTTACAAATATTAACTATAAAATAAATTATCATTCTTCTTAGTAAATAATATTAATTGCCGTTCATCTGTACGGCTCCCTTGCTCTATGTATGTATGCATGTGTCTGTACGCGTTTTTAGCGAGTTTTCATGAAAATGGGCATTGGATATTTGTTTGACTAGGTTTATTCGGCACACGACATGGGCGTACAGCCGATAAGGGCAATGGGAAAGTTCTTAACATGAGTTTGCCACTGCGACGATAACTGGAAGAATTTTACGCCAGTCCACTCGGTGCCGTCAATATAAACTGTGGATACAACAAAGTGAGCATTATAAATCTCATAAGCGAACAATAAGACTTACCACGCAAGGGCACGGGATGTGACTGCTTGGGTGAGCATATTAGACGGGCCACACCCTCGACGCACTGCTCCTTCTCGAGATCACGCTCCTTGTCCTTTTTCTTGCCCAAACGCATAACTGTAAATGAATTTTGACTGTAGTAGTCCATAATATTGTTTAGCCCGAGCGACACTTACTTTGCTTTTGCTTCTTCTCCTTGGTAGCGAAACTAACAGTCAGTCCATTGGACATATCACCCATTTGCTGTGCACTCTGTGGCAGGCGCCACACCTGCAGATTCCTAAACGTACTCTTAATGCTATTCTTGCCGCCGCCCGAGTCACTGCCACGCGACATGCCACTCTTTGACTCCTTGGCATGAATCTCACCGTGCCTCACCAGCGGCCAATAGTCTATTTGTAGTTCCACGGCTTCTGCTGCAGACAGCGCTCCACTTAAGGTCTGCGATTGCATGGAAGAGGGCGTTGTCAGTGCCTCATTGGCGCCCCGCTCACGATGCGTTGAGCCTGACGCTGGCGTCGTCTGCAGCGGTGGCGAAACGCGCCCCATACCCTGGCCTCCTTGTTGTAGCTGCTGTGACTGCGGCGGCGATCCCGATATACCACCATGCATACTGGGTGTGCTCTGATTACCGATGGGTATGGGCACGCTAGAAGCGTTTGTTGAGCCGCCGCTGCCACCGCTGCCAGTCATATTAGACGCGGTGTTTTCCTCCAGGTCCAGCGAGGCTTGTGTATCCAAATAGCCAATGCGTACGTCCTGCAGCAGAAATAAAAGGTAAATATGATACCACATAAACTTGAATGACTGCTGTACATACGCTGACAAAGGGCACAAAGATTTGACACGAGTCCTCGTCCTTATAGTTGACCATGGCTTCGGCAATTGGTATCTGTGTGCATGGCCCTGCCGCATGCAGATAGCGTTGTATACGCTGCACCAGCTCCGCAATGTCTGACTTTGCTACGGCCGCTGCATCAGCCAGATTGGCAGTCAGAGCTGTGGCATTGACTGTGGTTACGGCACTGACTGCGGCCGCTGTGGCTGCTGCGCGTTCGCACAACTGCGACCAGTTCTCGGAGCCAAACATGGCGGCATACGCCTGATCCATTTGGCTAAGATGACGGGCTACGCTGCCGTTGCTGCTGCCACCGCCAATGGGCACCAGGTAGAAGCGTAAGTGATTTAGCCAGTCGGGAGGACGCACGCCCAGCAGTTCCACGTAATGTCGCAGAGTTGCGCCCTGCAGCCAGTCGCCGCCAATTAGGAGCACCTTTACCGTGTGCGGTGGCTTGGCGTTCGAGTTGCAACTGATTGGAGAAGAGAAAGACGTGAAATGGTTGTGGCTTCAACTAATATTGGGATATCCACTTACTACTTTTGGATCTTGGCCATTAGCGCCTGGAGCACAGCCTTGACCTCGGCCGTATTTTGTGGCACAAATGCCGGCTTAAAAGAATTGGCAAACAACGTGACGAGCTTAGCCAGCAGTGTACTACCGCCCAGAGCCTCAGGCGGACTAATGATGGTCACCACCTCGGGTATAACATTATCTTCACCCGCAAACACGCGGCTTAGCTGATCCAGCAGCAGCTTTCGCGGCTCTACATTTGTGGGCGACAGGCAAGCCTCCAGCGCTGAACGCGGCTCGGCGCTCAAGCTAAGAGTGTGCTTTCGTTTGCCCGCAGCATTGCTGTTGCTCCCAATGCTCGCGCCGGCTGCACTACCTAGAGCCACCGTATTGCTTGACGTGCGAAAGAGGCGCGAACGCTTCTCTGTCTGCACCTGCGCTGGGCTAATGCTGTTCATGTTGCCCGTGACCGAGCTGACTGGTGTCAGTTGCTGATATCCTTGCTGGCGCATGAAATCCTTGTCTCTGGGTGGACTGTTTTGGGGATCGGAGTTCTGGCCATCGGTGTACCCAGCATTGCCTTCATTGCCGGAACTATCGTTGCCAGCACGATCTGTGAAGGGAGTAAATAGCAATTGGATAAGTTAGATATCAATCAATATTCTATTCGCACTTCATATAGGGGGAGTTTAGGATATATTGAACGAGGTGAGGTGCACTAAAACTCGATTGATCAAAAGAGAAAAGCTATTAGAATGCATGCATGCTATGATTTGAAAAGGCAACATACGCCCCCATCCCCTTTTTCTGAACCGCACTGCGCAACAACTGACTCTTGCTGATGAGTCCGCATATATATAGGTAGTTCATTCCAAGGTGTTCTAGTGCGTAGTGCGTAGTGACGACGGTAAATTGGTAAATAAATAATAAATGCGACGTTCGTACATATATAGATAGTCATGACTTTTTACTAGTTCCAGCACATATGTACATATGTACATACATAAGGTGTATGCTGGTTAAGCACCTTTCGATTGTGTTTTATTTATATTTGTATAGCGTGTTCCACTTGAATTTTCTTAGCAGTGTCGCAATTAATCTCAATGGGGGGACAAGACTACACATGCAATGAAAAGGCTAAAGGAGAGGTGGCAAATGGCCAGTAGCATTGACGTAGTGATTGAGGATGCGTGTAATGTATTTTTAGTGTGTTATTAATTGAAACAAAAAAGTAGCTCAAAATAAACTCATGAATCAATTTATGTTCTGTTTCTTTTTGTTGGGCTAAAAGCGCTCGAGCATGGCATGCATAGCTTATGTATTTCTTTTTCAATAATACTCTCTTTATAAGACAGCATGAATTCTTATTTCGTTTCCTGTACATTCCTACGGCTCATTTGCATTTTTATGACGTCACAACATTTACAGCACTTTTAACTCATGCAATAACAGCAGCCGATGTACGGTCACATTGTCAATGTAAGCTCTGCATATTCAAGTGCAATAGCATTTACATGTAAGCCTGGCTATGTGTGTGCGTGTGCGTGTGAGTTAAGTTTTGTGTGCATGTGTGTGTATGTGAGCAAGGGCGTGCGTAACGGGGCGGCAGGCCAAGGATTTCAATTTTAAAAATAAACATAACAAATCAGAAGTTATTAATGTGTTTGTTTGCTTGCGCAAGTACAGTGCACATTGGATATGGTCACTGGCATAAGTTTGAGCTCGTAAAGGCATAGTAGGTCTGTCAGTCAATCAGTCAACTCATATATCAAACGTGCCTTGTACTTTTTCTGATTAGGTAGGGCTGGTGTGTGCAGGAAATAGGTGTAAATTGAGTATGTTGTAGCTGAGGGTCGGAAGTTGGATTTGGATAGGAATTTAAATTATTAGTGTTATACGGTTCTAGGGTATTAAGTGTGGGTTTTCATAATTTTTGTTTTTGTTTTTATTTGATTTGCTGCAGTTTACACAGACCTGGTGTTGTAGCCGAATTATTATTGTTTGTTAAATGAATGCTTTTTTGGTTTTTGTTATATTCAATATTGTAAGATGAATTGGTCAATTGGTCGCTCTTATCCGATGATCGGCGCTCAGAGTTTCCTGCAAAAGAAATTTGTACAAGCCATGCAAAATGTTTTGGTTTTTCTTTGTTTGTGTATTAAATATAAATATAGGAAACAATTAAGCTTTCCAATCGATAAGTGTCAGTACTTAGGTAGTTAATTAAAAATACAATTGACAAAATCAAACAAGAAATCAAAATTAATTGTAATTGCATTGCCTCCAATTACGCTCCCTTCCCATGGCGCCCTTTCGGGCCTTTCTTCATAGATACATAGCCATGTATGTATGTGTGTTAAATGTGTATCGGTGTTCATGTATGTATATGTATTTACACATGTATGTACAATATATAACTGTCACAATTGGACAAATGGTCCACTGTATTGACTGCAAGTAAGTCTTTTACAAGCCCATCCAATTTTTGTCTCTCTCTCTCTCTCTCTCTCTCTCTCGCGCTCTCTTTATGTTTCTTAGTGACCTTGTAATTGTGTGAGTATCTGTATATGCGTAATTGTGTGTGTACAAAACGTGCTGCTGTTTATTTTCGCACCAATCGTTGCCTTGACCGAAAACTGGCAAAAACAAGTCACACTGAACTAGTCTGTATGCACGAATAGGTAATACCTCGCATTTAAACATTTTTGAGGATATGGGCAGGGTCTGCGAAGTGTTTAATATTTTTTATTCACGTATTTCGTAAGCTAGCGGATGTTCAGAAGGACAGGCATCCGACATTCCTTCTTCTGTCGTCTACATATATTTTTACATTAATAATCTACCCCATTTATAAAACTTTCAATAGGCATTTAAAGAAAGCAGACAACTACATGCTCGTTTTTCGAGATGTGCATGAAAAAATACTGTTGCTTGCTTTTCGGCAGAAAGCAGTTTATCGTCTCTCAATCACAAACGGAAATACAGTAGTGTAGGTATTTCAAATGTTACGTCACAAAGTAATACAAATATCAAGAGAAGGCAGCTCGTCAAATACTTTGAAATTACTTGAGCAATGCTCCCGTGAAAATGCAACAACGATAGCAACAACAAACACAACCAACAGGATTAAATATGTATGTATGTACATAGGAACTTACCCGTTGCACCGCCAATGCCGCTGCCTAGGGCGCCGCTGCCATTGCCCGAGAGACTGTCGTGCAGCATGATTCGCGAGTTGGTGAAGAACGGACGCAGCGATGGCTTCGGCGTCGACCCAATCGATATGCTATCCATGTCCGGCCCGGAATCATCGCCCTCGCAGCAGGAAAGTGACTCCAGCTCCTGAAAGAGTGCATCCAAGTCGCGTTCGCCACGCAATGCAGCTGTGCCACTATGTGTTTCATCCTCCAGCTCTCCGCTGGCCTTGAAACGCTTCAGCAGTGCGACAATTTTCTGCTTGAAATTGCGCTGCTGCAGTGAAATCGTCTGCAGGAAACGAAATGGACAAAAGTTCGCTTACAATTAGTCAAACAATAACTCAACTGTTGATAGAGCAAGTCAAAGCATGTAATAGTCCCAGAGTCTGAAATTTTCGGCTATAGGACAATCAATATATACACAAAATCACATGCATTCACAGCGACTGCGCTTTATCTTCCTACAGCCTCCCCAAAGGTAGATAACTTATTGAAGAGCTGCGGCTAGGATACATGTTTGTAACATAATTTTTAAAAATGATTTTGGGAGAAATTGGTTGATATAATGACAATCTGTAATATTTATAAGCTGTATATATATTACAAGATTCTTCATACTAAATTTACTCTGTCTTTCTATTAAGCACTGAAAACCAAGTTAGAATATCGTTGTTACATGATAATAAAAAATACATGATATCTAAAAGAATGAATATTTTAAATTTCAAGCTTTGTATTATACGAAGAATAAATCCTGATCAATAGCATATATATTTTATAAGGGCTGTCTCTTTCTCTTTCCTTGAATAATCCTTTTATTTGTGAAGTATAATAGAAAATGAGGCCTACAACTAGAGCTATATATATATATATATCAATATGTGATATAATATATATATAATAGTATAATAAACATATATATTTATACGCATATATTCATACTAAAATATCCATTGCTTAACTAGTTTTTCCTGTCATAATATACACATAAATGCTTTAGGGGTAGCGGCTATAAAAACTTTAAGTTCTTGTGGATCGTTAAAATAAAAGCTGATGGAAGTTTAGGTGAACAGTTTTATGCAGCTGCAATGCTTAAATAAAATACAAAAGTCACTTAATTGCTATCATGTCTTTGCGTCTCTCTGCCTTCATCTTTCCCTACACCACTCTCTCTCTGTCTGTCATTAAGCATCTTTTTATCTACGGCAGACTTTTAAATGATCCTGACAATAAAAGCGAATACATTAATAACGGGCAGCAGCAACAACCATATTTATACTGACAGCAATGAAAACAAATGACGCAGTCTAATATTACCACCTGTTCAGGTAACAGGCGCACAAAGGAGGCGTCGCAGTCGAACATGTCATTTTGCGCCGGCAACTAGTTGCCCAGAGGGGTACGTACGATGAAGTGGTTCCCTACCCATCTCCCTACCGGCCTCCTCTATATGTGTCGCCCACTTTATTCATTCGTTCGCCTTCAGCTTATAACTGGGTCTGCTATTAGCTTGATTCTTAAATATTTATAAGAGTTCTTAAGTTCTTAAGAAATCTGTCCCCCACACTATATATTGTTTCTTCTGGCGCTGCTTCGGCATTAAGCACAAAGAACAATATGAAATTGATTTTCTAATTATACCTAAGCCACAATGCCTGTGTTATGGACATGTTTCACTGAGCCCCATTCAACATGGTATTAAAGTCTAAATGCGACTGCAACAACTTTTTTAATCTTATCAAACGCACTGAAGATTTGTATTTAGCTATCTCTGTGATTATCAACAATTTGTTGGCAAACAAATATAAACAAAAATAATTTTCTTTTCAATTTAAATAAAATAATTAATTTTATGGAGTACTTCAGGTATTTCATGTAGGGACTTAAATCTTGAAATATCTCTTCATACCCTCGCATGATAAAGGGTCTAGGTTTGGCAAATCGAAGACAAATTATATCTTTTACTGTTCAAGAGCTGCGACATATTCACGTCTACAGATTCACCTTTCAAATGGAAAGGAACAAATTATCAAAGTAAGAGGAACACTTAGACAACTTACTTTACCATTGTTTGCACACTTTTTTGTTACAGGGTATATTCAAGTCGGGCATGCACATTTACAATTTATCTTTGACGTGTATGACGCTGTGCACTCCCTGATTGATTTATGCGATTCAGTCAGCCAGTCAATGAGATGCGTCTGCACTTGCAGCTATTTCTGGTTAATGACATTTGAAGCAGCAGCGATTGAAAATTCATTGCATAAATCAAGGCGTAGGAGACGTCAGCAAAATCGTGTTAGGCTCGCATTTGAGGCGGTTAGCGAACCGCATCATGAGACCCAAATCACATAACAACATAATCTGATTATTCTGCCGATACTGTTTGTGGTACTGAAATAGCCTTGTGGCTTGTGCGAATGTTCAAGGCCAGACACAACAATTGTCAACAAGTTCGATCACAAATTCCTAGCCTTGCCATAGTTTCACCTAAACATAGTATCCATCTATGCAATGCTTTAGCCAAAGTGCAAAGTGAGATTGGGCAAGCGAATGCCGAAAATGTTTTCGCTCTACGGAAATAATTGCATGCTGTTGCCCCGATTATTGCGTCATCTGTTTAAAATGTCGAAAACAACATAGAGACAACAACAATAGCTGCAAACGAATAAAATAATAATGTATATTATGTATTTATATACAAATTTACAAATATAGAGCAGCTGCTACGGCTGGCAACTTGTCACAGCCCAAAGCCTTTGATAATTGCAGCCATGCGAAATGAGCGATCATAACAAAAACTAAGCTGTGCACCAAAAAAATACGCATTAACTTTATAATAATTGATATAGATATATATCTGCACAATATTAGTTAGAAATGACCCATGCCTGCTGTGATAAAACTAGGCTGGCAAAGTCTAATTTTATGAAATTATGGAATTATATATATATATATATATATATATTAAAAGCCAAACTTTTATAATATTCTAATAACAAATATTTAAAAATATAGAAATGAGTGTTGCTAGGGTAAGTTTAGTATTATATTTAACAAGTTTAGCTAACATAGTGAAGCGCGAAACTTATCAAATTATTTTAATCGAATTAAAAACCAAATGGAAAGCTTTGTAATCTAAAATTGTTTTTTTTTTTATCAAAGATAACTGAAGTTGATATTTGTTCAGTTCATAATGAACTGAAATTGGAAACATGCTTAAAGGAAAGTGCCCTTGACTGTGGCCATGTCAAATGAGCAAAACAATTATTTTAAATAGGTGGGTGGACAAATTGGGACACACCTGTTAAAGCTTACACGATATACATATGTATGTTTGTATAATATATACGCTATTGTGATATGTGTGTATGAAGTTGTGTCTGTTGAGTGACTCACCCGACTGAACTTGGCACGGGATGAGCTCTTGTCCTTCATTTCGAATTCGCTGTCACTGTCCACGGGATGCGGATGATGGCCAACTATTGCGATATCCTCAATGCCCGATCTTTGCAGTTTATTGCGATACTTTCGCATATCATGCTTGGCCGGATTATAGTCACGCTTCTGGTCGTAGCCGGTAATGGCCAGCTCGTTGGACTCGTCGTTGAATTCCCCCGAACTGAATTCGGCTTCCTCGTCCTCGTCTGAGTATTCTGCAACGCGATCTGTCAAAAGATATACGAGCATTCATATAATAGGCCATTCAAAATAATACTACCAAGTTTCTAACATACATATTCTTAAATATATGTGTGTTTGTAGGTATCTAATAGATACTATCTATACAAACTTAGACGTAACTGTCTAAGCTCGCGACAGTTGTGTGGTTAAGCGTTTGCCAGACGTGACGATGCGACCGACAGCTTCTTTTTGCGTTGTTGTTTCAGGCCGCCGTTTATGAAGTTTACTTAATAATTCTCTTAACCTTTTTTGTTTTTACTTGAACGCGTACTGCGTACTTCATCAGAAAATGCAGCAAAGTAAAATGAAAAAAAAAACACGCGCGCTGCTTTTGTTTTGCCGCTACCTCCACTTCTGACGTATACGTAAATAAATTAATCACAAGATATCAGCGTCGAGTTATCGGTTCATCTCACTTCACTTCGATTGAATAGAGACCGTTTCTTACGACGTGTGCTTCGCTGCACGGTCGCCAACTAAATGAATGTGCGCTCTGCCGACTCTTTACACACAATGCTTGTTGCGACGTCAGCAGAGGCAGAGACAGAGGCAGCAACAGTGACAGAGCGGGCAGCAGCGTTAACTGCAAAGAGCGCGCCACTTTCTCACCTATGCACTGAGGCAGTGGACAGCGGATAGTAGGCAATGAGCGATGGATGATGAGCTGTCCGCGCACTGGGGGAAATTGTTTGAAATCATTGCGAGAAATTTTACGGCAAACGCCTAGCTATATGCGAGGGTCGATCCAACTATATATATATATAGATAAATAACATACTGACTTATACTAACAAAAAGTACATAGACACATACTATATTATATTGATATATATAAGTTATCGAGCTTTTTTTATTTTTATTTTTTATGAAATCTAGCTATCGGATCTCAACATTAAAATAATTTCTTATCGAAGGCATTTAATTGAAAGTTTCTTGCTAAAAAGTTTTGTTATCTACATCATATTTGACAGATAAGCAACATTACTAAATTGCATAATTTTTGGATTGCATAAAGAGTTTAAGAATAGAATTCAAAGAGTATTTAAGCAGATAAAAGGAAGAACGAAGTTTGTCTCTGTGAGCAAGAAGGCAAACACCTGCAAATATAATTATAATTAAACTGTAAATTATTAAATTAAATTATCTATACTGATAAAACTTCCCTCGAACAGGCCAGACCGTGTGCGTTATCACACGTAAGCATGAGCTATATATACAAACATACTCACACTTATGTATATGCATGTATTTGTACGAAAGCTCTTGAGTTGTGCGGGGGCATGGCAAACGGTTATTAAAGTTATTTTTACGCATCGATTCAGTTAATTGAAGAAAATACTCATCGATGAGCAGACAAACATAAATACATACGTGCGTATTTATATGCACGTGCATGTATTTGTGCTTATATATGTATATGTATTTATAGAAACTTAAAAACTCTCTTTAGCGCACTTTCTATCTCTCTCTCGCTTGCTCACTACTTAAGCTTGAGCTTTCAGCGTGTGGGCTTGACGGCACGAAAGAAAAAGTCTGATTAGATTTCTGCTGTTGTCATTGTCTCTTCATCTGTCTATTGCTTATTATTATTGTCTGCATGTAATTCGTCGATCGCAGCGTTTGTTTGCCTGCTGTTTTGCTTTCTGTTTTACTATTTATTTATTTTCTTGCATGTTTTGCTGCCGTTATCATTTACACACAATTCGAATCGAGCGTTTACCGGCCGGCAACGACAGCCGCCCATCGCGTGCCCAAGCAACAAAACGTGTGAATCGAAAATGGACAAAAAAAATGTTGAGGCCCTAAGATCGTAGTGTGCGTGTGTGTGTGCGCGTGCGTATGTGTGTTGTTTTGAGTGGATAAGTGTTACTTTTAACAACATTAAACAAACAGTTAGCTGATTATAAGCCCAGGTGATTACAAAACAAGCATCTCAACCAGGAACGGACTCATGCTCCTTGTCTACAAATTGCTGCGTTTACATACATACATTCACACATACATACGTACATATGCGTACATACATATGTATGTATTCTGGTTATCTTCAGCAAGTGGCGTGTGAGGCGATCAGACAATAGCATCAGCAAGATTCCACTGTTAAGTGGAGCAGCTGCTGGAGCAGCTGCTGGAGCTGCGCACGGATGCATTGCAGACGTTAGCAATAAGGAGAAGAAGAAGATCAACAATAAGTTTTCATCTTTAATTGGAACTGTTATTATATATACGTATATCTGTCTTGACCCATCTCATATTTTTAACAATAATATTATGGGGAATTTTCAGTTTTACATTTTTTAAACTTTTCTTAAAGTGTATATAAATATATTTAGTAAAATATGACTATGAAAGATGCGAAGTCAATATCTGTATAATATCAATATCTGTATAATCCATGTTCACGCTAGTTCCCAGTATTAATTCTTAAATTTCCAGGAAAATATGAAAATTTCTCATCGACATACATACTATATGAAAATCTGCAATTTTTGTGGGCTGCTTTTCATAGTATAAACGGAAAGTAAACAGAAAATGGCAGACAAAGTGTTGCTGCGAGGTGCTAGAGTGGCCAACATTAGCGGCCAAAATGGGTGGGGTGAATTTCCCCACCTGAATCACACTCCGCAGTGAGTCGCAGCTCACCAGATGCCACACTTATGGATGCCCACGCGCACCATGCGGCGTATACATAATGAAAATCGTATTGAAAAGCGACGAACGACATTGATTTAATGTTATGTATATATATGTTGCTTGTATATATATATTTATATATATATATGTATTCACATAACTGATGCTGTTCTTCTTGTGGCGGAACGTTCCATGGTTGCGGCTTTGGCAGGCAACCAACAGATAAACAACAGACCAAAAAAGTACGAGTGCCTTTCACTTGCATGCACGACTGGTTGTACCCTGTACTAACAGTCATGTAGGCATCACAGACATTTACAATATTCATACTTTCGCGTCAACACGTTAAGGTTAAAAAGTTTTCTGACTTTTGAAATTAATTACAAACAAATTTTGAACATTATTCAGAAACTATTCGATGGTACCACCCTGAATGATGAATTGACTCAATCAAACTCCCAATTAAAAATGAAGTAGATATTGTAGTCAGTCAGCGAAATAGTCGTAAATTAGTATAGCCCATTCTAAGTCCTCCATAAAGCACAGATGGCCATGGCCAGGTTGACTGGGGCTGTTAGGCTTATATACTTTTCATTCATTTTCAACGTTTGTAGGGTATAAAAAAAGTGGCTCACAAAAAGTACTGTTACTACGTTGACCTTGGCCAACAACACGTCGCTAGAGCTGAAGCTGTAGCAGCAGCAGTAGCAGCAACAGCAGCGGACATTGCCATTAGATGACAGTCGAGACAACGAGCGGGGAAATGGGCCAGGCGGGGCGGGCTGGAGGTTGATGGCAGCTGTGAACAATAATGCGCCCTAGCAACGCTCGACATAATTTACGCATTTTGCCATTAAACACTCAGCGAATAATATATATATTTATTTATATATATATGGGTATGCATGTATGTGTCGCCCGAATGGACCCAATCCCAGCCCAAAAGAGGCATCACAGCCACCCTCATTTATCCACCTGTGCGTCATACTCTTGCTATGCCTGTCCTCTGCTTAAGTTTTCTCTTTCTTTTATTTGCGCTTATCTCTGGCGCACAAGGACAAATGACTTAATTCCTGTCAGAAGCAGCTACAAATGACAATGCAGGCACTTCAACTGCGTAATATTCAAGGATAAATTCTTGGCAACGGCTGTAATACCATAATTTATACCTTTTGTGGCAAGACCCTTAAGTGATCTGTTAACAAGCGTATGCAACGTGGGCGGCATATGAACTTGCTCGAACACAAATGTATACCTGATAACAAAATACTTTTAGCTTTTTTGCATGCTTTCATTAGTATTATTTCTATAAATATATTTTATTTCTTTTTTTTTTTGCTTCACATTTAAATTCTTGTCATCCCATCTAAAATTGGAAGAAAGCATGATACAGTGCAACTCAGCGTTATAGTTGGCCATGCTCGACTGGCAGATACCATAGAGACGTACTTAAATTGGTCGGTATTGAAAAGAGAATGCTTTAGTTGAGACTGCTTGACTAGCAAATACCCTGAACTGTGCAAGTATGTGTATTTATACATACATTACTATATATTACAAATAATACATACTCACACACACACACACGCAAAAGCACGCTTATGGGGTTTACTAAGACCCCTTAATTGTTACAGAAAACTTTTCATTTAAATGCCCTTTTTTTAAGTAGGAAACTACAAGGTAAATCTAAAGTATACAGCTTTTACGTATGCAAGCTACGTTTAAAAAAAAACAGTTAAACTATCGATTTTTATTGACAATAATAAAATGGCAAGTTATCATTAAAAACTAGTACTGCGTATGGTATACACGACTATATATTTAAATATATATACTCCAGAGTTTGCGGCTTATGAGATCGCTGCGTTCATAGAGATGAATACACGGCGAGATCGATTCAGCTCTTTATCCTGACTAAGAATATATATACCTAATGGCTGCTACGCCTGCCTCTGCCTGTTACATACATTTTCACAAAACCAGCATATCCTGAATTTCCATTTTCAATGGGTTCAGGGTATACAAATTAAAGTCGAAATGCCTAAGTTCACTTTGGCTGAAAATCTCTAAGTAGCTGACTTAACAGAGTAAGGGATGTATTTAACGTCATAACAAAGATGAAAGTTTGCACTTGAAGACTCCTTTCAGACACATATTTTTTATGTATTTTGAAATATTTATTATAACTCTGTTCGGGCAGGTCGCATTCAATATTAGACCCAACAGTTGAGAAAGCCCTTGGACTATTAAGTTAAATTCATAGAATATGAAAGCCCTTGGAGTATTATGCAAAATTCATGTAATATGGAAACTAGCCTGCAGGAGAGTTCCACAAATTGTACCGATGTCCCTTAGCCGAATCTCAGGCTGGGTGTGGCATTCAACAAGCTTGCTGGGTTTGCAATCGCTTTAGCATTTTGTTACCACAATTGTTGGGGCAGCCTTTTTTAGGTCGCAGCAAAGAATGTACAAAAATCAATAGACAAAATAGATGGAGGTTACATAGACAAAACACAGCCCCGCCACGTAACTGAAATTCATTTTGCAAATTAGAAAGCGAGTCCCAAAAGTAATTTGAGAGCTGTCAACGCTGTCGCGGAAAACTAACCGACAACCCACCCGGGTTCAAGTGTCTTCTGCCTGGCTGACCCTAAGCTTTACAAAGTCCCAATTGGCAACACTTTTGGGCCAGTTGCCAAGTGGAAAGCGACAAGTTTTTGACCGTCAACCGACGACGCCGCCGTCGTCGACCACTTTGTGTAAATGCAATTGCAAGGACAATGCTGCAACGTGTCCCCAATGTGCTGGCCATTTCGTGGTGCATGCCACTTACAATTCAGGGCTTCACCTTGGCCATTTCCATACAAAGCATATATACACATTGGCATTGGCCAAGTTCTGCCCAGAAGCTCAACAGTTAGGCAAACTGCAAATCCAACGCAACTGGCACAGCCGCTGCGAAAAGCCAAACACTAAATAATGAATTTTCCTAGTATAGCTCACAATAACATTTTTCCGAAATTCCTAGGTTTTGCGGTTGAATACTTCCGCTGTGCGAATAGAATTTAAATGTGGTTTCATCATGAAAGTTGTACAATTTAATATCTCTTCGAATGCTTTCATCATGAAAGTTGTACAATTTAATATCTCTTCGAATGCTCTATGAGCAAAATTTACTTCTTCTGATGAGCTCAAGACATGATGAGCGGAAAATTGAATTATTGTCATATATATATATATATATATATATATATATATATAAGTATCTGAAGCGCACGGTTAAATGTTGCTTTGAAGAGATTCACGATAATTTAAAAGGTCTTTTGATAATTTCTATCTATAGCGAGGCGAACTGGTATGCACAGGCATATAGAATAGATTAATCTATATTTCCAGTGATGTCAAATGTATTTAATTTAAGGTCGTAGATTTAAAATCAGAAATTCACACATAATGAGTGGCAAATATATATATTTCCTTCAAGAGTATGAGAGGTGTTTTTAATGAAATACTTTTAGCACATTCTGAAATGTTCGTTTCCGTTGCTATCTGCTGTTGCTACGGCTGCTGTAGCCCAGATACATGGGAAAACTCAGGGAAAATGTGATTGCAAGACCAAATTGTAAGTAGAACAAAAAAAATAGAAATATATTTAAAGTATGCGGCGAGCAGGGCTGACGTCATCAATCGTGCGTCGCTTGGGGAATGGTTTCACAAGCAATTACCATAAACATAAACTCAAATTGGGATCATCTTTTGATATAAGTATATATATATATACACACAGATACAAATAAAGTATAACAAGAGTATCATGCATCTGGGTATTCAGCGCAAGGCCCGGCTGATATTATTTAGACATGCTCCTCCATCAACAACGGCCCCGCCCTCTTTCGCCCGAGCCCAGGTCACGCGTCATTTACGCTTTTAATTCTCAACTTTTCGACTGGTGATGATCATGATGTGTGGTTTATGGATTTGGCAATAAGTTGCTTGGCTGCGTGCGATGGGCTGACTGAGTGGAGTGGACTGCGGAATTGCTTGGACGATTGCCTGAATGACTCACCTGCCAGCAGCACGCTGTTGTTGTTCTTATTGTCATGGTCAACTGGAATGGAGGAGACGCGTTCGGCACGTAGGCAGGCGACCACAGAGCCGGGCCGTCCATTCTTGCCCGATGCAGTTAGTTCAATGATCATGTCCATCGACTTCTGAAGCACTGCATCCATACGTATTATGCCCTCGGCCAGCGTTTTGTAGCCCAAAATTGTGCGCGATTTGTATTTCTTGCGGCGCTGCAACAAAATCACCAGTCTGCAAAAAGCATAGATGCAGTGGATGAGTCTCTGGGGGCAGCAAATGTGGCATAAGATTTCACTCACCTATTGCCATCTCTCTTTATAAAGTGCGGATACTGCAAACTAAAGTGCAAGTCCAGTTCCGTCTCTGTCAGTGGGAGGGCGCCGGTGCCAATGCCAGCATTACCGACATTCCCCGGTGTGCCAATCAGGCCCGAGCCCCCAATCACATTGGCCAGCGGCGAATTGCCCTGCATGGAGCTCTCCCGGCTGGATGCCGCAGATGTCAGCGCGCTGCCATTGATGGGTATCTCGTGGCTGCGAAGTGTTCGCTTGGAGCTTTGCATTTTCACCGCTAGCGAAAGCGAGGTCGTGTCCCCCGGCAGGGGACTCAGGATGGAAAGACGCGTTATTGTCAACGAGCAGAGTCTGAAAATATTTTAAAAGAAAATGCTGGATTAATTAAATTAATTGAGATGCCTATCCAAAGTCAACTTAATTGAATTATTAGCTTACAATTACCCTGAATGAAATGCAATTAAAAGTTCACTTCCTTTTGCTGGGCAGCAAATATTTTGCAATTGAAATCCATTTTAAAATTTCGCCATAAGATTAAAGATTTCTTTTGTTGCGTTCCTTGCAAAGTATTTCCAATAAGTATTAATTTGTTAATGGGAAATGAATTTGTTGCTGGAACTCAATTAGTAACCGAGTAATTGCTTTTAACTAAGTTTCACAATTCTGAAAACCTCATTTATATTTATCAATATTCAATGTTTGCTATAAGAAAACAGCTGCAACGGGAAATCGACTCGAATACCGATGCCAGTTAAGTAAACATATATATTCTGTGTAGCTAAAATACCTCATGAAACATATTTCGGTCTGCAGGGTATACGACAATCAAGTAAATATGTTAGTGAAATGAAAATACCGAAGCATAGCAAAATGAATACCCGAGAGCTAAGTGAAAAAGCAAAAATGTTTTTTTGTCCGCTATATAGATTTGGAGTCGAAAACTCTTTCCGGCATGAGCAAGCAATAAACTACAACATAGAAGAAGAAAATAAAACACTCAACGCAATAGGTCATAAAAATATTACAAGAGGAAATTGTTTTTCTTATTGCCACAAAACAAAAAAACAAAATAAAATTGAAAAACTTCACAACTCAGTCAAAGACAAGACAAGGATGTTAGATATGAGGATGATGCGGCAGCAGGTCAGCACTTTGTGCCGATTGTGCAATATTTATATATGTATTTTGCTTATTATTCAAGTATAAAAAAAAAAATATATTTCCTGATTAATTATGCCTCGTAATGCAGCCACAAAGAAAGCAAAGCATTCAGATAAACAAAAAGCTTAAAGATAACGCTCTTTTATAATAAGCTGTTGGGTCTTTTGTTGCTGGAATCGAGAGTTTCCGTAGGGGCACACAACTCATCTGGGTCAGGCAATCGGCGTAATACACATATCCGGCTGCAAATGCAAATGGACTGAAGAGCCAACCGAGCTCGGCTCGAGTAACAGATGAATTCTTCTCGCTGTCCACTTTTGTTTGTAGCTTTTGTATTGTATCGTAATTGAATTCTTTCAAAGCCCCTTAATGAAAGCGCATGGCCTGGAATGCCGTTGGGGCCAAGTTCGGATTCGTCATACAATTAATTAACCATTGAATTAACAATTCAAACAGTCACCTCTGTTAACTACATGCAAATGCCATTGTCAGACGAATTATCTAGACGCGTCAGATGCCAATCCATATATATATATGTATATAGTATATGGCTAGTCGGTCAGCTCCTCCTTATAGGGTGTACCAGTCAAGGGTAATTCTCATTCGTGCATATCTAACTACTTTTAACACTTTCAGAAAGCACAAAACAATATGAATAGAATTTTTAGAGCGACATAGATATATATAGCTCTATTTGATTCATATTAGAAAATGAGACTTATTTTTTTAATGGCAATATAAAAACGTTTAAATTAAATGCCGCAAGTTGTATAAAACATCTAAATTTACACAAATATTAATGTTTTCTGATAATTATTATAATTTTAGCTTAGTCAGAATTTTTTACTATTAAAATACTATGATGCAAGCGAATAGCTAATAACATTCAGCCGAGCAGCAAGACCAGCAGTGCACTTAAGCAATTTACTCTCTCCTTACATTCTCCTTATGAACTTTCACCCGCACAGAAGGAACAGGCGAGTGATATATATACAAATCGATAAGCCCAATTAAACTTTTCCTAATTGGTTCACCTGCTCTGTTTATTTATTTAATTTCCATTAGTTAATTGCATAACAGAAATTTGACATATCTAGCTGAAAAATCAACAAATAGATAGCCATATGAGATAATCGCAGCAATTAAAAAGATAGTAACTGTATGTAAATTTTTACATTAATGAATAATTGTTAATAATGCAAATCGTGTGAATGAAAATGATATAGTGATACAATGCCCGGTTCGCATGCACTTGGCGGCTTTATGGCGCCTGCTTTTGCCTCTATAAAAACAAGTTTTCATTTGCTGATTTTTTTTATTTTCGTTTATTTTTGGTAACACACGCACACGTGATTGTAAAAAATAACAAGGCACACACCCCTCTTTTTGCCTGTGTTTATTGCTGAAAGCTAAAACGGAGTGTATTGCCTTTCGCTAGTTTCTCAAGTGTAAAAATTTGGTATATTTCAGAAAATTTTCTTTTTTTTAGAATCGATAATTATCGAACTTACTAATATTTTTTACATTTCTATATGTAATCTTTCTGTATTTTTTCATCACAAATTCAGTATATTTATATAAAAAGTAAAGTAATTCACTTTAACTATTTATTTTTAAAATTCTTTAACTCGTTTTTAAGGAAAAATTAAAAAATTAAATAAATATTGATCGTAGGACTGTTTTTATTTTTGCTAAAATAAACCCGGATTCAAGGAGTACCTTCACGTCGCGCTATCTCTTGATGAGAGCGCTCTTACGTGTTTTTCCTATTATATTTTTGCTGTTTTTGTTGTGACAATGTGAATGACTTGATCCACGTGAAGTGACTTTTGTTGTTGATGTTGTTATTGATTTGCCTTTAGCTTTTCTTTGCTTTTTGCTTCTTTCAAATGCGATTTTTTGTTTGAATGACACACGTGAAATGGTGCCGGAAGGAATGTCGTTACGTTTTTTCTTTCCGTTTTACTTTCATTTGATATTCAAATTCAGTTTTACGACGCCCAAAAAAGGTTCATTGTACTCGAATGGAAAATAAGTTGTATTAAAGGCAACGGCCAATATCGTGTTACATGCTTTGATTAATGACAAATCTGCATGGATCGAACGCACTGATTGAAGCCAGGGATTGGACGAGAAAGCTTTCAATCTCACAAAGCTGGCCAATCTAATAATCATAATTTGCTTTCAGCACCTCGCTCCACTATTAATTGACTGCAATTAGTAAACACTTGCACCCAGTTCTATGATAAGCTTTCAACGAGTATCAATTACTTCATCTGTAGCCAGCTAGATGACTATAAATAGGTTTAATTATCAGCTCGTAGCGTCAATATACAGCAAACGCCAATTTGAAACGCGAACAACAATACTAAAACTGATATTACAAATTTTACAGAGCTTAAAGAGTGAAAAAGTAGAAAATAAAAAAAATATATATTTATAAATATATATTATATATATGAAAATGTTGCGCATAAATAAATTGAAATCGCGAGCGCGTCAATCAAACGCAAAAACCCAGCCAGCCCCTACTGTCACTCAGTTTAGCTTAAAAACTGTGTCACTGGCCCGTTGCCCGCACCCAGACTCGAATGCGGACGCGGACTCACAACGGAGACCCGGACGTGACCCATCAGCCGCGCATCACGATAAGCATCCATCAGCAAATGGAAAATACTTTGAGCGGTGTTTTTCAACATACCCATTGAAGTTTATTGTATACTAAATAAATATAAAAAATATTTTGAAAATCGGAAAATTGTATATAAACTTAAAAATTATTTGAGAACATCTGAATAACAGTTAAAGAAACAAAATTGGAAAATTCATTTTAAAATATTGTTTATTATTTAATTGAAAAACAGAAATAACTCAAAGTACGACTCGAATCGTACTCATAAATAAAGCAAAAGATAAGACATAAATAACAAATCTTAAATATTAACAGTAAATCATTTATATAACAGCACGGGAATGTCGTTACACTCTGTTAACTAACAGCAATGTTAACGAACAGAAAGATTGCGAAAGAAAAGTAAACTGACAGTAATCTTTTCTGTTAACTAACATTTGCATAGCATTTACTCTAATAACAGCTTTGATACTCTGTTATCAAGTGTTTTTCTGTCTTGTAAGCTTCATCTGAATCGTATATTGCTCTTAGATAAGCTATCTACTTTCAAGGCGCCATTTGTGCACATCTGGTTTGCAATCTTTGCTGTTCTGCAAAAGTGAGTGTTAACTTGACTGTTGTGCCAAATATTTGAAATATTTAATGCCACTTATACAAAAAATATGTTTTTCTCACTTAGATTTATTGTTTCATATGTGCGGACAGCTCTCGAGGGTTTCGTGTATATTTATTTGAATGTAAATGTAAGACCATGATCTACAATTGTTGTGGGCTGCTGTTAACGCCCCAGACAGACAGACAGACTGTAAAGACCATGCGATAACTGCCAATTTTGTTAACATGTTAATTTGCAGTAGCCTGACGCTCACTTGGCAAAAATACTCTCGCAGTTAGCGTTTCATTTGCGTGCCGCGAGAAATGTTTGCCGACTCATGAGTCACGAGAGTCCAACAAAAGACAGCTTTGGAGGTGGGGTCGTACTTAAATAGCATTTTGCATTTCCTGCAATGACAAGTGCCAGCCCACTACCCCTTCGCTCTTGAATAAGCGAGGGCTGTTCGTCGAGCTGCTTAAGTGAGCTCTGCGACATGTGTTGACTATAATGACAACAAATAAGATACGAATAGGCTGCTCTAGATTTAACTTGGTTGATACTAAGGAATTCCAATTTTTGATTTAAGTCTGCTTACTTACGTATCTCTTTGCAGTTGCTAATAACTTAACTAGCCATCCCTCGATGTTAATACAGTTATTACACTAACACAGATGATGTGACCAAGAGCTGTTTTCATGTCGCGACCTCAAGGACCACAAGAACGGGTATTAAGCGGACATACACACAGACAGACAGACAGACGTCGAGTGTCATTGCACAGCAAATTGCCTCGTTACAACAACAGCAAGCAAGAACGAGAATAACAGCTGAACGTCAGAGATTGCCCTACCCGTGCCCAGTAAGCCAGACGTCATTATCCCGAACCGAAAAAAAACAGCCAACATTTCTCTCGGTTAATGCGAGTCGCGACTTATGAGCTATATTTGAGGGTTTCATTTAAGCACATGAATATCATGTATTCCCCCAACTTCTGCTGGAATAGAACATATCGATTTACAAACATACATTATACCGTACATAATGTATTATTCTGGATATATTAGACATTTTGGGGTAGGTTTCTGAAAGGATTTACCAGACTGGGGCATGACTCATGAATAGGTAAAACGGCGGGGCCTCAAGTTCTTAATTAATTTAAGGCACGAAAACGGTTTTACATATTTAAAGGTGGGCGTATAATTAGGCGGTGTTCACCACCTAAGCTCGAACGCAAAACTTTCTGGCTGTAATCATAAGTTTCGCATCGGCGCCAGTCTGGGCCAGGCTTGGCGAGTCCTGCCCCACGGATGGACTGGGTCATTGCATTATTGATCAAATGCATTTCGTATGCGTCGACGTTGACGATTTACTTATGCATGCCCCCCCAACTGGGATCCATGTCTGGCCAGGCGGCCACCCTGTGCGGTCCGTTCAATTTATTCGAGAATTAAGCATGCCTCGACAATGCTCAAAAGCCCGGAAACAACAGTCACTCAACAATAGCATCGGGAATGAGAATCAAAATGAAAATAGGAATGGCAATGGCTGAGAGAATGGAACTCGGACGGCAAAATGTGTGTGGCTCAGCAATTTGAGGGGCTCGTTTGCCACAATTTAAATTGTTTAAAAGCTCAAATATTCCAAATAACTGTCATTACATTCGATAGCAGTCACTGTTGCGACAATTTTCAATAATAATTCTTGCCAAAACAGCCTATACTAACTGCGACTCAATAATAGCAATCATCGATTTCTGTTATGCAACCATAAAAAAACCTGTATAATATATTCAATAGTTTGATTTTTGATCTATATTATTAAAACTATTTAACAAAGAGAATTTTTTTTTAATTAATATATTTTAACTTTAATTTATTGTAATATATCATATATGTCCATATATTTATATATTAAATATTTAATATTTAATACCCAGAAATCATTTTAGAAGAGGAAAATGGAATTTGTGAAAATGCATGTAAGAAGGCGTGGTAGACCTCATAAGGCATCTACATATATTCTATATACAGGTCATTATCTCATTAGCTGGGCTATCCTGAATGTCTCTATGTCTATTCGTATAAATGAAGCGATCTCGTAAACCCCAAATGATAAACAAAATGTTGAATGAATATTTCTGTATGCCGTAGGCAGAGCGAGCTTTCCATTTTTTTCGATAACTCATGCTATTTCCCTATTATCGATAACTTGAATACTAAAAATACTAAAAGCTAGATATTTTGTGAATTTCGAATTTTGAATACCTATATTCAAATACTAGAAACTTGTGCTTTGGCAATTACGCAGATATGTCTAAATCCCATTATGGGATCAGCTCTTTGCATGGTATCTTTTAGTCGGGTACTCCCAAAATTTAAATGTTTAGCATAATTCAATTTAACAATCTGTGATATTAATGCACAAATACAAATAGTTATTATACTAGAAGGCACAATGAATTTCTAAGATTTCCCACTGGATATTGAATTGATTAATTGTGTATCTTATTGACAATCTTTTAATCCATATAATCCAACTATGTAATTTGATTATTTATTTAGTTAGTTATTAATTATTTATAACAGAAACTTGCAATACTTTGTAAACAAATTGCAGTTCTAGTCTCCAACAACAAATATATAAATGGGGGTGCTAAGCACAGGTGGGCGTGGCTTAACTGACGTCAATACAAAGTTTTATGGTTTACTACAGTTCGTTGACTGGCAGCATAGCAAAGTCAGGCCCTCTTGGTGCCCATCAATAATTAACGAGTGCAATTCGAGCTGCTGCATTTTACAACAGTCAACAACAATTAAAAACAACAACAGGAACTTTATTGGTTACAGTTTAATAAATATTCAAACGGCAATTAAATGGAAATTCGTTTCGACATTAAAATGCGGCGATTGTGTTAAGTAATTTGTGTAAAAAGTATTTTACACCTTTTTTACGCAGCATTCCACAGCAAAAAGTAGCATGAGACGATGTTCAAGTATCCAAAGACCAAAAAAAGCAATAATATTATAGCTATTCAAAATATTTCAGTTACATAAATAACATATCTCCACAGTAAAGGAATTTATAAACTTCAATTACAAATTTAAATTAAATTCAATTCAATTTTCAATTAAAAATTTAATTAGTTTTCAATCTAATAAAAACTGAAAACTCTTTGAAGATCGACATTAAACAAGTAAGAAATCAGTGGAAAGAACGCCCCAATTTGCACCAATAGAGAAGTTTCTAGCTCTACAACTGTAGAAGCTATAGATATAGATATATTACGACTCCTATGGATATAGTTATTTCATCTTTATCTGTTAAATTTTGTGCTGATTAAAAAATCAGAAAAATCTTAACATTTTATCAGACGAGGATTTCTACGAGAGTTTCCAGTCTCAAGCTTTAATAGTGGCAATATACCGACAGACGGATAGACGGACGGACAGCAAGACAGATATTCTATATAAACTATTCAATATTTTAATATTTGAAGCACTATTTTATGACTGCTTGAATATTATATTATTATATATAACATAATTATATAGACTTTGAATACAATTGAATCTATAGCTAACAAATATAAGTCGAACAGGCAGTCAGACTAGAAGGACTAAATGGACTCAGCTGTCGCTAATGGCCCTGTATATTTAAATTTTGGCTGTGACACTTCTATATTTACTGCCTAACAAATACATTTGCTGTTATATTCCATTTATTTATAAAATTTGATTTAACCAAATTGTCATTACTCATTTATATTTATATATCGAGTCGTCAATCAATGATGACAGACTCCAAAGCACCAAAATATCTTGATGGATTAAGCGAAAAACTGAGCGATGATGGTAACAAAGTTGGCAGTTGGGACAATATACGGTGTGCAAATATGTGTGTGCATATGCATACGTATGTATGTGTATTTCAGTAACACGAATGTGAAATGCAATCAATAAAATGGCATTGGCAAATTGCTTTTGTAACCATCGACGAAAAATGAACCGAAGAAACAAAATAAGCAACGCGTAAACTGACAGAAGCCGCAGCAATGCTTAATAAAGAGCGATGGCTGGTTGGCTGGTATGTAGGTTGTTAGGTAGCTCAGTAGGGGGGCGTGGCCGATGGGTCATATGATATATGGGTCATTAACAAATTGTTCAACGGCTTGGATATTAAATACATATTGCTACACATCCATGTGTATGTGCTTCACATACACAACAACAGCAACAGCAACAATAACAAAAACAATAACTAATAACAAATGCCGCATGAATCTGTCAACCGATTACTCATACGCCATGTTGACAAGGGTTCCCAACGGACACACAGACAGTGGGGGCGGCGGTCGCTCAATTGAAACGAACAACCAACACAGATGACTGACTGCCGAAAGCAAGAACAAATTTGCTAACAATGCAGCTGAGTGGCTAAAAATTCAGTCTATGAATACATTTAATACATTTACTTCTAAAAGTAGCAAAAATATATAAATAAATATTGAAATATTAGAATAAATATTTAATTTTTAAGGCCAAGGCTGAGAGCAAAGGATACTGCAGAGTACACGAGTATAAAGCAAAAGGATATGGAAACATGGAGAAATTGCGCTGCTGGCTGTGTCCTGCAAGACACTATCTATCATATATGAAGCTAACTTAAATTGTCTGCTGAAAGCATGCATAACATGAATATTATGTTTCAATTCTGGGCACACGAATGAGTTTATATTATATCTTACTATATATACATTTGCCACTGGTATAAAGCACTCTGGCATTTATCTATGTCAGGGTCTGCTGTTAGAAATAAGGCAAATTCGAGTACTTATTAGAAAATCAGATAGACATATTATATATATGCTTACTTATGAGGTTCTTGCACAGTTTTTGTGACGCAAATCTATTGGATTTTGTTGACACTTTGAACGTAGCAAATTTATATAAAAAAAAAACACACTCACACTTTGGCACAGACTTTGGAATTTCCCGCACATACAAATACATATCTCATAGCATATATATATATATATATATATATATATATATATATATATATATATATACCCACACGTGCATGTACCTTAAACAAATATTGGATTTATATGTTTTTAATGCCGCCCACAAATCTAGCCTAAAGCAAGGCAAGTGTTGCTATACAAAGTGAAAAATCTATTTAAGTTTAAAAAGTTAAAAACTTTCTAAAATGGAGCATACACGACTAGTAGATACCTTCCATGAGCTGCCGTAAAAGAAATGTTTAAACCATGCTCTGTGTATCTACTTCATATATGTATTTGCCATTCAAGTTGAGCCTGCTATCAATGGAAATTTAAGACCAGTAAACAAACAAAATGCTGCACGAGGCGTGGCAGGGCTTATGGTCGAAATGGTGAACAACGAGAGCGTCATGTTGCCCCAATATTGAACCACGCCCCAATGCAAACTTGAAGCCTCCTGCGCTGCAGGACAGTGTAAAATGAGTCTCATAAAACTAACTAGCGCCTGACACTTTGCCTTTAAAGTGGTTGTGGGTTTGCCCAGCACTATGTGCTTCACTGGTTGTCTGTGTGTGTGTGTGTGTGCTCTTAGCTGACATTGCTACTGAACACTGCGGGCGCCCAGCACAGCAGGATGCCATTGCCTACCGAGCTGTTGGCGAATGAATTTCTCAGTTTAATTGAAATTGACCACTTCCGAGAATTTTACGACTCGGGGGCATTGACAAAGGTTGATATTCAAATAAGGAGAATATTAGAAAACATTGTAAATGGAAAACGGTTTCATTTATTTAATATTGACTGCAATTTTGTATATGAGTTAAATTTCATTAAAAATAAAATTTTGTTTACCCAGCTAAACTATCTTTGGGATTAGAGAATACCATTTGAAATTTAACATAAAATATGATGGATATAGAAGAAATACGTCTTAGATGATTGACGGTTCATTCTATTTTACGTTAACAATTTTCTACATTGAATCGAATTGTTTGGAAATGCTTTAAGTAAATCCAATCACTCAATAAGTTGGTTTAGAGCTCTAACATATGGGCCTCATGATTTTTGCTTAAGAAAAACATGTAATTTATAAGCTGTTATTGAGATGCATATTGATTTTACTTTCTTTAAGTTTTTCCAAATAAAATTGTTGAAATGCTTCGACATATGAATGCCCCCGTTTTGTATACAGAAGCATATATTGTGGCATGCCAGATAAACAATAACCGGCTTTGTTTATTTTTTTGCAAAACGAAAGATTTCAGCTTTTTGTGTGTTTCACCAAAAAATCAACCAATTGGAATTTTATCTTTTTATACCCTGGACTCATTGTAAATAGGAAATCAGGGTATAAATGGTTTTGTAAAAATGTATGTAACGGGCAGAAGAACGCTTGGCAGAGTCCATAAAGTATTAGGACGATGACCTGAGTCGATTTAGCCCTGTCCGTCTGTCTGTCCGAATGCATGAACGCGCCAATCCCAGAACATATTAGCGCTAGAAACTTGCATTTTTTGCAGGTCCATCTATAGCATATTAAATTAGTTTCAAATAACGGATAGCTAGTCCCGTTGTATTGTTTTCGATTCAAAAAATTATTAAAATCCAGTTATTAATTAGAGATTTCGTTGAAGAAATGTTGATAGAGGTGAGGTGCGCTGCATATTAGATGTTAGTTCGAGTCCCGGTGTTTAAATGACAGTCTTTATTCTTTTTTATGTCATATACAAAACTTGAAAAATATTGAAATTCCGACCAGTTTCAGGGTATCTCCTAGTCAGGCAACCCCGACTATAGCTTTCTTACGTGTTTTATTTAGGAATGCCAAACATTTGCTGAGAAAGAACTCGTAATTTTTAAATATTCTTTGAATATATGTATCATCGTTGTAGAACGTCCCTTGATCAATCAAACACTACACAGAAAACGCAAACAAAACTCTGCGATAGAACTAAAATAGGGTAATAAAGAGTTCTTATCTTTCAGAAAAGAATTCATTTCACTAATCAAATTTTAATAAAACGCAAAGTACTTGCGAACTTTTCTGTCTATAAAGGTAAAAGTAAAAGCTCTGCAACAATTCTGAAAAAATGTGCTCGAAAAAGTTTTTCGTATAAAACTGGAGCATTGTTAAGACCCCAGCTGCCTCTCTGGCATCTTCATAACTGTGCCAAGTGGCTGTGGCAAAGTTGAAGACTTCAGTTGCCTTCCTTCCTCTCTAGGCCGACCTCTATGAATATGCTTTCAAGATTGTCAAAGTTCTGCGTTAATATGCAAAAATATGAACCACTTTTTATACTCTGCACCCATTGAATATAGTTAGGGTGTAATGTTTTTGAGCAAGTTTTGATAATATACAGAGGCAAGACATGCTCGAACCCATGATATATAAACATATATTATTTGATCAGAATGAACAGGTGAACGGATGTAGAAATCTTTGTCTGTCCTCTCGGAAACTATAAGAGCTAGAAATTGTTCACATATGTAGCTCCACAAATTATCGACACATTTTTTTAATTTTATACTGTATGTATACATTTAGCTAAAGTAAACACAAATATTCGCATATGATATCAAATTCGACTAGACGCAAACGCAAGCAATTGTTCTGCAGGTGGTTCAGGGTAGTTGCTAGTCGGGCAATCCCAACCAGAGCAATCTTAGCTGTAACTCATAATACTAATGAAAACATATGTATATATGAATAATCTGAGCAGTAGCTAGAATTGATGTCAAGCGGATTCTTTCATTTTGGCCAAAGCGCGTTTATCTGGGCCAAAACTTGGCAAACGGCAGTTCATAATTGCCGCAGCTAAGATTCATTAACATTTTGAGGCCATTCGGATCTTCGCTTTTGTCTTGTCTATCAAATGAAGTGGCACTCTCTTTGAGTTAATGGCAGTTAGGTTCGGCACATTTCATTTTGGAGTACATGCAAAAGTTTGAAACATTTTCGGCGCCTTTCACTTTCGAATTGATTATTATTACTTTTTTATCTTTTCGACCGGCTGCCACCGAGCCGCCGTCACATGTGCCGCACTGGCTTCAATTTAACATTTGCCACTTGACGACGGCACGAGACGCAGCAAAAAAATAATAGCGAACGCTAAAGTTAAAAAACAATATATAAAAGAGAGAGAGAGAGAAGAAAAAACAGTTCAAATGATGCGATATGATTCAGCAGCGAGACTATTTGCGACTCGCTACTCGATCAATTCACAACTTTGATACTTTAACCGTTGAGGTTATACTACATTTCATATGAGTCTTGTGTACACGGAGGCATGCGGGGGCGTACTATGATTTATATCATCTATAGTTTACCAATTAATATATATACAATAGTAAGCCATCTATCTTTATTCATAGCAATCTAGCTAAGTATCTTACTCTTTGATAATTAATAATTCATTTGATCAATCATGATTTTATCTTTTATTAATGCTCTCTCTATGTCTAATATACACAGAGCAGAGACTTGCTTGAGCAGCAACAGCAGCAAAGTATACTCGACTCTGAAGAGCATTTCATTTAAGTTAGCTTTTTTTGTTATTTACTCAATGAATAATGAACAACTATAGCCATAAGTCGAGTTGGTTCAACCCATACACTGCACACTCATCAGACTGGATCATGAGTCATCAGCGACGTCATCTTTAGATGAGACAACGTACTCCGAAGAGTGAATTTATCATCTTGCTGCTGGTGCAAAATGAAAATATTAATTGAAATTTAGTGGTTGCTGAACTTGAACTGTAGTTGATGAGACGGAGACAAGAATCATTGACGTCTCGTGACTACCCAAACTTTGAATTAGTTCTGAGTGTTTGTATTTGTATTTTATATTTAAGATCGCCGCAGTGTGGTTCAAATTAGTGGAAAATGTATGAATTAGTAATAAACCTATTAGCATTTGATTATAGATTCCGATTGCCAATGCGATATCCGAAGTTAATGTTGCATAATGCGAATCGACATTCCATTTCAGGGCCACTGGAAACGGCGCAAAGTCTTGGACAACAAATATAATGCCAAATTGAATGCACACGAAAACTGCATCCCAAATTTGATTACATTTTTATGGCCAATGAAGCAGGCGATACACATTTCGATGTGTGTGTGTGGGTATATACATGTATGTTCAGCGCTGGCGATGGCGTTGGCATCGTTCGACGACTCACTGGAAAACCTGGCGACTTCAACAGCAAACAGACAAAACTGAATTTTTTCGTTTGCTTTTGCTTTCTCATTACATACCCTGTATCAAACAGCAGTCAAAGGGCATAATGAAGAGCTAACAGTTAAAAAAACATATACTTTGATGTGCGGCTGTTCTCAAGCCGTTAGAAAGAATCTCTACTCGACTCGACTTGAAATAAATATATAGAGATATATCAAATATTTTTACATAAATTAAAACACCTAATAATATCATCAATCTTACGGCGTTATTTGTGTAAGGTTTGCACATTTCAAAAACCATTCACACTTTTTTCACCTCTTTCCTTTTTCATATAAAATCAAATTTGATATTTACTTTGAACAAACTTATGAATATCATTTTTATGGTTCGAGAAACAATAAGCAAAAATATATTTGAAAGTTTGTTTTCACACAGGGTAACTGCTCATCGAACACTTTTGGCTAAAGCACGTTTTACTATTTTTTTTCATTTTTTTCGAGTTACTCCACAAGTCATGGACGCAGAGCAAAAACCTGCGCTGCATTCAACTGTTTTGGCCTGGGCTGGCCTGGCCAGATCCCAGAGCTCACTCTACAAGCTAATAAATTGCAGTTTTATGCGTGTATGTGTGTGTGTGTGTGTGATATGCAGATGTGAGCGACAGACAGGCAACGATTTATGCAGCTGACATCCGTTGCTCGTTTGGACGCTCGTCAAAAGCGGAAGCTTCCTGCGACTAGTCGTAGGTACCCAACCCATTGTTGTCTTTGTTGTTGTTGTTGCTGTTATTGTTGTAGCCGCTGGCAGCTCCACTTTGGCACAGGTTGGCGGACAACAAGTCAACAAACTTAACGTTGACGCTGCATTTTGTTGACGTTGCTGCCACTTGCTGTTGTCCATTGGCCCTCTCTCTTTCTGGCTGTCTCTTTTGTTGAAGGGCTTTGCAAACAGAAGGCCATGCCACAGCTCCTTGGCTGAGTCAGTATCTTTGGATATTGCGCTGCCATTGTTGTCGCCAGCTCCTGTTGCTGCCACTCAACATGCAAGCAACTACTGCATTTCGAATTTCGAATCTTTTGTTCATTGTTGCTTAGTCTCCACTTGTCGCCAACCCTTTTCTCTCCCCGGCCATGGTTCATTTCATATAATTGACTCTTCTCTCTGTCTTCCATTTCAAGCTGTCGGCCCTAATGACCACAGAGATTTTCCAGCTGGCCGGTGAAAATGCATTAGCACTAACCTAACGCCAAGTTATAAACGCAGCTAATGCGATTATGTTTCTCTCTCTCTCCCCATCTCCCTCTCACTCTCTCTTTCTTTCTCCCTCTCTTTCACTCACACTCCCACTTTGGAGAAATGTGAGTTAAGCCAGGCTCAAATTAGTTGGGCTTGCAGCTTGCAGCGGTATTTGGGTCAGCAACGCAGTCGAGAAATCGATGCGGCTTAGAATCGATACGAGCTAAATAGAAAACAAGAATTCCGCAATTTATACACTTCAGCCGGTTTGTATAAATATTTATATTTATTTACTGAAACAAAGAGTTCGAATTCTTGCACTAAGTTTTGTAATAGACTGAAATTGGTTTGTGCACGTACGTGCTTTTCCTGTAAGGGAAAATATCAAAATTTAGCTGAATCAGTCATCCAAAACTAGATCAAGTGAATTTAAACACAATCATTTGTTACAGATGTGCTTTATAAGCTGCTTATAATAATCAAATTCAGTCCTAATAAACGGTTCATTAGTGATCCAGCTACAAAACTAGATGATCCTCGCTCAACAAATTACTGAAGATTTAGTTTTAAAGGCAAATTTTAGAGTTCCAATTCTGAAATCTTCTTATATAGTTTTCCACAATCTAAGCTTAACATGTGTATTCGAGTATATACTCGAAATAGATATTAAATTCCAAATCTCTAGCATTTCATTATGCGAAGCGAAAAAAAGATATAAGAGAAGTAAATGTTGCTTGATCTGAATTTTAAGCTTCGTTTATTTTATTTTTAATATCTGCCACACCCACTATTTGTATAAGGGTATGGGGCAGTCGAGCGTATACATTGCCAACGTTCTAAGTTCTTTTTATTGTACCTTTTTGACTGCAATAAATTAAGTGCCGAGCCCCTTCTTAAACATGCAAGTGAATCATCAGACAACAAAGTCCATTTAAAATCGAACGCATTGCAGTAGCTGATTTTTGGTTTGGATTACAGCAATAGCAACAACAACAATAACAACAACCACAGTCGTAAAAGTAAATTTAATGCATTTACAAATGTTTTTGTCTAAATAGCAAACTAAAACAACAAAAATAAAAAGAAAAAGAAGCGTCGCGACGCTGCTATAGGGAAATTTCTATTCAATTCAATTTGTCAAATGCATACAGACACACACACACTAACAAAGAGCTATATATATATATATATATATATATATATATATATATATGTGCGTGTATATATTTGGTCATTGTTTTTGTTGTTAAACACAAACAAAAAGTTCAAGGCTAACATTTGGTGGGCAACATGCGCGCAATAAAAAAAAAACTTAGAAAATAAATGAATTTTGAAATAAAGTCACTCTCTAAGATACTCTTACGAAATTTTAAATGTCAAATGTAAATATGTAAAATACATATATTGTACAACTATTAGAGAGTAAATTATTGTTTATATATTTAAAAAAATAATTTTTAATATTTTATTGAACATTTGAGTATTTTCCAAATAAATAATTTTATTTTTTCTTAGTTGTGCAATTAATTTGCTTTTTTTCCACGCTGACACATGGAATTTTCCCAATTTCTCTTCAAGCTTATATAACCCAGTTTTGCAGAGTATTCGAATATAAACAGCTGCTGTTTAAATTCAGTTACATAGAGAAACATACGACAAACAAAAAGAGAGAACGGCGTATCTACAAAATAAGTATGTCATTCAGCTAATTGCGCCTTGGCTGCTGGCGTTCAATTAATTTCTAGTAAAAACATTGCCGCCTGTTTACAAATTCACATTTAGTAAAGAAAAAGCTGTTATTCAGAGTTTATCAAAAAGTTGTCGCCAGGTGCTCTATTTTTAAACACACACACAGCGCAAGACCCCACGACAAAATTATATACACATTTCGTATTGGCCATATTATAAATATATACGTGAGAGCCATTATACAGACAGCATATATACGATTGTGGATTGCTGATCTGTCATGTGCGCCAAAGAATTTTGTTTACACAAATTGCTTAGAAATCATTGTGGCGATTCAAAGATAAGATTGAACATAAATTTAAAGTGCGCACTGATCGGACCTAGCCCAAGTTGTATAGTAAATTAAGAGTTGACACCTCGCTCTAATCTCTACTTTGCTGTTGTCCCAAGATAGCCCAGAGACAAATATTTTTTGATAGATTATCTGAGTTGACCATAAATCTAAATACTGTGAGATATATGTTGAGGAAGCCAAGATAATTAGAACTAGACTTCATGCATATAGAATTTTATGGTTCTCTTCAATATCTTTGATAAAATTCGAAATCATACACCTAAATTTTGACTGAGTTGAAATAGCTCGACATAATGAACCTTCCCAGATTCAATCGTAAGCTAAATTGTATGGCAGTGCATACTTGAGTTATCCCAAACTCTACATATTATTAGTATTTTTAATAACACTCTTTTAGAGCTTTTCATTTAAAATTATTTTTCAACATATTTTATTATTCCTAGCTTTCTTTAACTTATTTTTCTAACTGTCACAATTATAATACTTTTAACAGCTTTTTTCACATGACATGACTTCGTCCAATTTTGACGACAGTCTTCTGATAAAAACTTAATTCTATTCCAAATCTCTCGGGTCATTGCGTCTATTTTGTGTTATTATTATTTCTGTACGATTCACATACAATTTTCAGTTACTTCAATCAAATTTAAAGGTAAACTATTACTCAAATTATCTCAAATACTATAAAAATCCAAATAGGAACCACTACACATTTTAATATACAATTTTAAAGCCATTAAATGTATATTTAAAAGTTGATCATATCTGTGGACTGCATGCACACATACTTGTTACTCAATACAATGTAAACATATTTGATCTCAAGCTATTCCCTTGCAGTTTGCAGCAGCACACTTTCGCATCGCCAAAATACATTTGGCGTAATCAGTGGTAGCAAAACATTTGATGTGATTTTAATGCTATTGGGCCGGGCGCAAACAAGTCTCCGACGAGTCTAGTCCAGCCATCGGGCTGGGGTCTCTGCACGTACTTTTGGCCAACCAGAGGCAAAGTAACGATTTGTTGCGTTAATGCCGCGTGTGCCCTATTACCAAGCCATAATGCCGTACGTGCCGCAGATAAATACCGGTTCACATAAAAAAGTCAAGCTGTAACAGTTGTTGCAAAAATGATGGTGGAGGCAAAAGGTCGCTCTCACCAGCATAGTGACCCTTAAGGAAAACTGTGTGCTTTCACGCTTGGCAACTGCCACTGGAAGCTGATAACAAAATGTTGTTTACATAAACTGTCTCAGTTTAGGCGGGGTTCAAGCGAACGCATAATTATAAACAAACAAGCGACGGGCTGACAGAAAACCTATTCGATTATGTGGCTCCAAAAATAAAGCAGATTTAGCCCAAGTCAGAGTCGCATCGGTGTCTGACCTTTTTTGGACTGAGATAAACAAACAGAAAACAAAGGGGAGAAAATGTAAAATTGATATTCTTTGAGGGTGCCTGACCAAGAAATACCCTGCAGCTAAAATTGCTGACGCTCGTAATATGTCCAATATAAATCTTATCTAAATTGAAATTTTGCAACTCTTAAAAAAGAATCGATATTTATCGATAAAAATCATATGTCTCCAGCTGAATGAACAAAACAATATAGCCCATTTGTAAAATCAATTTCAATGGGTAGAGAGTGCATGACAAAGGTAAAAGGTTACGCAGAAATATATGTGTATACAGTGGCGATATAGTCTGCTTACAAGCAGCTCAAAAATATTGAAATTTAAATTTTTGAGCCAATAATACTTGAAGTAAATTGCGATTCGGCGAAATCGTGCTTTGATATTATAGAATGGGTTTGGTAGAGGCTTTATGTACTTTTTTAGTCAAAATAAACTCAAGTTCTTTTAGCTTATCTCTGGGTAAACATGCGCCAGATTTTGTATATTTTTATTTTGTATTCTGCGTGTGACTCACGCGAATTTGGCAAATAAAAATGTATTATTAAACCAAAAACTAATCTCACATTAGGGTCACTAGCACAGCTACATATGCATACATATATATGTAACACATGTGAATGTCAAGTCGAAAGATGAGCCAACAACAGCAGCAACAAATACAACAATGCAATTGTTGTGCAATTAATGTTGCTGTTTACAAATGGCAATAAACGAAAATAAAATAGAAACAAGTGCAAGAAACACAAAAGTAAGCTGTTGTATGCACAGTGCCGGCGATTAAATACACTTTCTTGTTGAAAACAGTTTTGATTCCTATTAAAAAAATTATCATGAGCACGTCGATAATATATATTATTTATTACTTTTCAAGGGTTTGTTCAAATTTAATCTAGTTTAAGTTAGCTTTGCCCCACTTGGTTTTCAAGTAAAATCATTGAATACGTGTGTTTAGTGACAGGAATTGTTTTTGCTTTGAATCATAAACTAAGTTGGTCTAAAAGCTGTCTGCGCAAAAAATATTTATGAATGTAAATTATAATTAAGTTAAATTTGAAATTTGGAAATCTTTTTTATATAATTGTAAATTTGTAATATGTATAGGAAAATCAACAGGAAAGAAAAGAAAGCGTCGATAAACATTTAATGTTCCGCTCACTATAGACTCAATTCTCTTTTCACTTCGCCCCTCTCACTCGCTCTATATCAATTGCACATTATGTAAATGTTGCTCTTGCACTCACCTTGGTATGCAATTGGGCGGCGTTCGATCGACTTCCCAGGCGGCGAAAAGTTTCATAGGCACCGGCTTCTGTCCGTTGCTCGTCATATTGCTGCTGCCAGCGCCGTAGCCGATGACGCCGCCGCAGACGCCGCTGGCTGAGCCAGCCGCTGTGACTGATGCAGCGCTGGCGGCAGCTACGTTGGCTGCTGCCGACGCCGCGGCTGAGCCACCGCTGCTGCCACTGGCGACAAATTTATCCATCAGTTTTGACGATTTGTCCACCATCTTCATGGTGATTTTGTTATTATTGCTGTGGTTTTTATTGTTGTTTATTTTGTTGTTGTGTATTTGCTGTTAATTTCTGTTGCACATTATGAATCTAGCAAAAAATGTAGTTTCACATAAATAACATTTAACGACATTACATATAATATATGTATCTAAATTTATTCGAATGTAGCGTTTGAAGCGTGGCAAACTTTTGTTCTTTTGTCATACATATATATATACTTGTGTATATATATAAATTAAATATTTAAAAATTTATTTTTTTCCGTTGCAGCGATTGGGCGACTGCTGCTGTGGGGCGCGCCAGCTGCTGGCTGCCTGCTGTGCTGCTCGCCCTTAATGTTCAAAAAGATGCGCTTCGTAGTATACACAGAATCACGACGCATCCAAACCGAGAAGCAAGCCGAGCAAGCGGGGAGGGGAGCTACACGAAACGCGGATGGGCAGAGGCAGAGGCTGAGACAGAGAGCCAAATACGATTGCAACTGCAAAATTCACACACATACACACGCACGCACACTCACAGAATCAATAACACGATTTTTTACTGGTACCCAATCTGAATCTGTTATAGAATTTTACTGATTTCCCTGGCGCGTCTAGGGGAGCAGCTTAGAGATGTGGTGGCCGCACGTTCGCGTTGTCTGCTTTTTGCCGTTGGAGAGCCCGAAACAACCGTCATGCTCCAAAGTAGCCGTGCAAATGTCGCGTTATGAATTCCTCAGTCACTCAATTCGCATGCTGAGCAGAGGAGAGAAAATTTAGTGAGCAGCAATTCGTTGCTTGGGCGCGTCAAGAGCGCAAGCGGCAGCAATAACAATGTGCGCACTCCCCCACATACAATCACACACACAGACAAATACGGGTATATACACTCAAACAACGTTGGCGCTTTTTGCAAATTTTGTGTCCGTGTTAGGCTTGTTCGTGTGTTTATTCGCGCATTTTATGCTCTCATACGCGCGCATAAACAAAAGGAAACAAAAGGCCCACCAATTGCATGCAAGTGTGTGTACATGCATGTGTGTGAACATCCGTGTATGTGTCTGCTTTATATACCCACAAATGTATGTAAAGGCAAGCACATTAGCCGTAACAACAGCAATAGTACCTTTGACAACTTTTAATTTGAATTTAAGTGCACAGTATTTATGTTTTAACACAGAAACTCTCATGTATTTTTTATTTTATTTATTACGATTTGTTAACCAAATAATCACGGAACAACCTACGACGTCCGCCACTCATTCGGGCAAACACATACTAACAGCAAAACACTAACACACAGCCAAGCACAATTTAACATTTACTCAAATGTTTTTAACAGTGGCCACAAATTTACTTTTTCTAAAACGACACAAAATTAATTTTCATGAATGCAAATCATCTTTAATATTACAATATATCTTCTAATATGTACTAAATAGTATTTAACTAATCGAAAAATGTCGAAATTCGAATAAAGTTTGAATAGAACTGTTAAACTGGCATACAATTACGATAGATTATACAGCAATAACAGAGTATTCATAACATTTACCAACACTAAGCTCTATCGATAAATTATCGTTTCTGCTTAATCTTTTCCGTCATAGTAATTAATGTAAACAAAACTAAATTTTCCGGCATCGCAAAGAAAACTTAATAATAATGGCCGATGCATGGGACATAAAGTCACTTAAAACAAAGCGCAATACTCTGCGTGAAAAATTGGAAAAGCGCAAAAAGGAACGATTCGACATACTGTCAGACAAACAAGAGGATCAGTCGAACCCAAAAAAAGAGCTCGGTAAGCGATGAGCCGGAAACGAAGTATTAAATATTTATATATTACTTGTTTTTAGTTGAAGCCGATGTAGACGTACAAAAAGCTGTACTTCAAGCGCTCAGTGCTAGCACTCTTGTGCTACCCATTGTCTCCACGCAAGTTGTTGATAAGGTCGGTTGTCTCATGGAGAAGCCGCCAACGATGGAAATGGTCAACTTTATACTCGGAAAGCTAGCTAATCAAGGCGCTATTGGAATAAGAAATGTCACAATTGGTACAGAAGCTGGCTACGAAGTGATCTCCGTACAAAATAAGGAGCTGCTAGAGATATATGATGATATTAACGACAGTTGCCAGCAGAGTGAGGAGACGGATGCTAAACGGAAGTGTAAGCAAATTCTCATACTTTTTTATGTATTCCAATTAATATTAAATAACCAGCAGTAGAAACTGGGCAGGATGAGGAGAAAGATGCTGAGCGGTTACAACGCAAAATACAAAAAATTGACACAGGGACCGCACGCAAAGAGTCCACCAGCCTGGATGCTTCCGATGATATCATGATGTTGTTGTCCCTGCCCTCGACACGCGAAAAGCAAAGCAAGCAGGTTGGCGAGGAGATACTCGAACTGCTGACCAAACCAACAGCCAAAGAGCGTTCAGTTGCAGAAAAGTTTAAATCTCATGGTGGTGCACAAGTCATGGAGTTCTGCTCACACGGCACTAAAATAGAGTGCCTTAAGGCGCAGCAGGTCGCCAACGAAATGGCGGCAAAAAAGAAACTGGAGCGCCGCGAAGAGAAAGAATTACGGAATGCGGTTTCCGCCGATGGGGCTATTGCCAATAGCAGTAAACTAGTCAAGTTGAGTTCGGAGGATGCCGAAGATGGTGAAATTATAGCAGAGACTCTAAACAATTGTGACGCCGACTCGCAGGAATCCACAGATGACAGTGAATCCTCTGGGGACTCAGACAAATGCACAAAGCTGCATTTTAAAAAAATCATTCAATCGCACACGGACGAGTCACTGGGCGATTGCAGTTTCCTGAACACCTGCTTCCACATGGCCACTTGCAAGTACGTGCACTATGAAGTGGACACGCTGCCGCATATCAACACGAACAAGCCGACGGATGTTAAGACCAAGCTTAGCATGAAACGCAGCATCGACTCCAGTTGCACTTTGTATCCACCGCAGTGGATACAGTGTGATCTACGCTTTCTGGACATGACTGTGCTTGGTAAATTCGCTGTCGTTATGGCCGATCCACCATGGGATATACATATGGAGCTGCCTTATGGCACCATGTCTGACGATGAGATGCGCGCCTTGGGCATTCCAGCACTGCAGGAAGAAGGTCTCATATTTCTATGGGTAACAGGGCGTGCCATGGAACTGGGGCGCGATTGCCTAAAGCTTTGGGGATATGAACGTGTCGATGAACTGATCTGGGTGAAAACAAATCAGCTGCAGCGTATTATTCGCACGGGCCGAACCGGTCACTGGTTGAATCACGGCAAGGAGCATTGTCTGGTTGGCATGAAGGGCAATCCGACAAATCTAAATCGCGGTCTCGACTGCGATGTCATTGTCGCAGAAGTACGTGCCACCAGCCACAAACCCGACGAGATCTACGGAATTATTGAACGCCTCAGTCCAGGCACCCGCAAAATTGAGCTCTTCGGCCGACCGCACAACATTCAGCCGAACTGGATAACGCTGGGCAATCAGTTGGACGGCATTCGTCTAGTCGACCCTGAGCTAATTACCCAATTCCAAAAGCGTTATCCTGATGGCAATTGCATGTCACCCACAGCGGCGGCAGTAAATGCCATTAAGAATTAAACAAATACACCGACAATAATTATTATATTACAACTTTTATAAATACTAGTACGTTAAGATTAAAGTAAATATTTAAATAGATTTTATTGCTCATTGGGACTTTGCGCGTATTTACAAGTGTTGCTGGCGCTAAATGAATATTATGTATCTATAGGCTATAAATAAGATAGACATATATATAAAAAAAAAATATATATATATATATATATATATTTCAATCCATGTATGTATATATAGAGTATATAGAACGGCTAGTTAGATACGATCATAATCACAGCATTGAATGCGTGATAAATATATACGATTGCTAATGGGCATAAATATATGTTGTAAACTACTAATAATTATCAGAGAGTACAGAGCCAAGTAAAGAAATGCAACGTATGAAGTGTGCTTGCTGTTCCCGTGCCCTTCATTACCCTTGCCTAACCTTTGTCTGTGGGCAGCTTAATACATATGTACACTAAGTTTTGACATAAAAACGGAAAAACTTCCTTTTATGAATCCACTTAAAGAGTTTTGTGTGGTATTTTTAACCATAAATTTAGATAATGTAATGGCTTACAAATGAAAGCGAAGGTAAAACCGAAATAAACATAAATTTCTAAACATTTGGGTTTGTATGTGGGGGGTGTCTTCTTGGGCAGTTATCAAGATCCTTAACGTGAATGAGTTCCGGATGCACTTATCGCCTTTAGAACAATAAAGCCCAGCACCGTGGCAGCAGCTACGCCTAAGCCGGCTTTAAGCCAAACTTTCGGATCCTCAGTCATAAGTCCGAATTGTCGCAAATACCTACAAAAATTTGGTAAACAAATTATAAATTAGAAAAGATACTAATCGGAATTGATTAATGTTTCAAGGACTCAATATATGCTCCATACAACACATTTATAAAGCGTGTGATAGGTGTATGTGTGCGTGGTTTTAAATGGTCGCGTCGCATGTTAGAAATACAATAAAGAACCCAGACAACATTAGTAAATATTGTAGTTAAATGTGTAACACTTACGCCGATTCCCACAGCTGTACCAACCTGTGCTTGTAGAACAGTATCCAGGCGGCTTGAAAGCGCCTACGGAGAAGAAGCAGCAAAAATCCAAGGCGAGCAGCAGGGTCCATAAGCATTAAAGATGCACAATACATCAACAAAACATAACAAGAACACCATAACAAAAACGTAGAGATTAAGTGGAGGGGAGGAAATAAGAGAAGATAATAAAAATAATAATATATATAGCCATTAGTCCGAATATGTCAAATACGCCAAATGCCCATATGATCAGTGTTGACCCAATGCCCGATTTAATGACCGCAACCCAATGGAAAAGCATTTGAATACTCACGGAAAGGCTGCCATCGTGGCCAGCTTAGTATAGAGCTCTTTTTTATTTGTCTTCAGACTGAAAAGATGAGGCGGCAGTAGCTTGTATTTCTCGCAGAACTCCGTCGGCTGCATCAGATAATCCTGACGACGTTCATCGAGATCACATTTGGTACCCACAATCATCACGGGTATTTTGCTTTCCGCGAAGTATTTAATGTATATGCGTGCCACATACTCGAAGGAGCGCGGATTGGAGGCATCGTACACTAGGCAAGCCACATCGCAATTAACCTCCTGCGGTTGCAGCGGATCGAGAGCATGCCTCACATCAATGTCGCGCAATATTAAATGCTTTTCCTGGCCATAAACCTGTACCGAGTTGATACAGTGAACCACATTTGTCTTGAACTCTTTGCCCAGCAGCTTGCTCATGTCGTCAATAAGAAAACCCCGACAAAGTCCGGTCTTGCCCGACCCCTTCGGCCCGATCACATGACACTTGTATACAGATCGACTGCTTTGCCGCTTGGCCAAATCAATGCGGCGTTCCCGTGTCACATGGATGGCGACTAGTTGGCTGTCATTTTCATGAACGTTGAAGCCCAAATAGGCCAAATACTCCATTGTTTTGACCACATCGATGAGTGTCATCAGCGTCCAGCGGCACAGCCAACCGTGCAGAGTCACCCAACCGTTGTCATTGGTCGGACAAGATTTCCGTATATCCGTCGAGTAGGACCAGGGCGACGATGGGCATGTGCTGAATAGCATTTTGTGCTCATCTGGCGATAGCGCGCCATCGCCATCGCGATCGTATCGCTCAAACACCGCAATCAGAAACTGTTGACCGCGATGCGACAACTCCGTACTGCTGCCCGGCGGTATCTTCAACGACGGCCGCAAATACTCCTTGCACATTTCCAATTGATCATTGTATCCAAAACGCCGCAGCACCGCCCACGTTGTCTCATTGCGTCCACGCTGTATGAACAAGCAATGCAGAAAAAGAAATCCCTGCAGCGTCACAGCATCATTATATATGCCATCCGGCACATTTTTCTGTATCACGGACTTCACTTCATCCAATATCTGCGGCTGCAGTGGCGTATTAAAGCAACGCCTTTGAAAAAGGTTCAGCTCGTAATCATTCAGCAAATTGTCGCTATCAATATCGCATATCTTAAATATGCGCACTAGCGACTTCTTGCAGGCAGGTGTTAGCTGAAAATGAATTGAAAACAAAAGTTATCTCAGTTTGCCAAAGTTTAAGCACAAGCAAAGAAATCTCCGCTGTACTATGCACCATATACATTATATATTGTGCTCAGAGACAAAGAACTTTTTTATTTGCTGTTTATATTGCATTCTGATAAAAATAGCTTTCAAGGAGACATACATATGTATTGTTATAGAAAAGCTAAGTTATAATCTTGAGGAACTACATACGCTTTCCCTTTAAGGAAACATCTGTGAAACACTGACTAATGGAGCTAAGTTTGGAAAGAGTATGGAATAGTTATTCTATTTAGGGAAGTCCAACGACTAAAATTTCGGACTAACTAATCCAGCTCCGATATCGCGATTTTTCAGTATGTGAGGTAAGAAAGGAATTAGGACTGCTGGGAAAGGTACTTCCACAGCAGTTAAATTGAGATGGGAAGTGTCTCTAACTACTGGCAGTTTGGATTAATAAAGCTTACATTTTGCTCCTCCATGATATAGAGCGGTGAGGTGGGATGCAGCACCGCCTTTTGTGCGTAGTAAAACATTTCGGAAATGTTGTGCAAAGTTTTGGCCGAGCATTCAACACAGCTCTCAATCTCTGGATAGTCCTCCATAATAGCGAGAACATTGTCGATGGTTGAATACTCGATCAAATCTATTTTGTTGCCAACTAAAACAATTGGCTTGCGCGCCACATCGGGCTCGCCGTCTGCATTTGAGCTGTTACTGCATGTGGAGCGGACTAGGGGTAGCCAATGGGATGTTATTCGATCGAGTGAGTCGTCATCGTCTACGGCGTACACAATGCATACGACGTGCGCTTTGTTTATCTCCGCGGCCAGTGCGTCATCAGACTGCTCAACACTCGAGAAGTCAACGATATTGGTGGGCACCTGTTCGGGAGTCACGTTTGCCGGTATTGTAATCTCCTCAGCACGCGGGGGCACTTCCTCGGGATACTCCTCGCTTACCAGCGACAATATTAACGATGTCTTGCCAACTCCAGCATCGCCGACAAGTAGAATTCTCACGTTTTTGCGCTGCGACGCCGTGTATTGACCCATTACTTTTTTTTGGTTGGTATTCTATATGTAAGTGCACTACGTTATCTCTTTACGTTTTCGTTTCCAACAATTTTGGTTAGTCTTTCTCTCTTTCTTGTGGTTTTAAGATAATTTAAAGATTTTGTTATGCAAAAACCGCAGATACAACCGAGACGGCAGCTGATTTATAAAGACACACGTATCGATACTTCAATACATCGAAATTTTCAAAGCGACAACAACCCTAGAACAACCCATGTGGTGCTGCCGGATTAATTGTCAATTTGAAAATATTTTAATTGTGGCTGATGTTTTCTTGCATTTGCTGACCTTTAAATTGAACTTTTTTAATTTAACAAGGTATTAATTCGAAAAACATAGCATTTACTGCCTTTCTGAAGTATTTTCCCAAATTTTCAAATCGTTAATCCTCAAATGATCTGGCAACTACGTCAACGGAGACGGAGAAAATTTGTTTTGTGAGTTGGAAACGGCACAAAAAAAACGGCGCTCAATAAATGTACATATAGAAAAATGAGAAACGACAATTAACAACAAATAGCGCGCGTCGTGTTCCGTTTCAGTTTATTTGTTTTCAGTCCATTATTTAATCGTGTACTCTTTTTGGTTTGCTGTCTTTGTGTCTGAGCTGCAAGACAGAGAGGGGCAGAACTTCGCTTCTCTGTTAGTGAGGGTGGAGGTGGAGGTGGAGGGTGTTGCTTGTTTGTGAAAAGAGACTCGAATAGAAAAGCAGTGCTGCGGCGCGGAATCAATATCGATGGTACGCACCAAAAACCAATCGTCCTCATCCAGCGCTAGCAGCAGCACCAAATCGCCGGTCAAGATCAGCGGAGGCGGAAGCAGCGGCACAAATCGCAGTCGTAGCTGCAGTGAAGCATTAATCGATGACGGCAAAACTAGTTCGAAACTGTCGTCAAATCGTCAACGCACTACAATAACAACAACTACAGCTACAACTCCTGGCAGTTCACCAGACGACGACACCACCGATGCGGATTTAACACCAACCAGTGGAATCGGGCCAAGAGGCGGCACTTCAGTACATAAGCAAAATCTCTACGTTGTTTCATTTCCCATTATATTTCTGTTCAACGTATTGCGCTCTCTGATATATCAGCTGTTCTGTATTTTTCGCTATTTGTACGGAGCGAGCACAAAGGTGATCTATCGTAGTCCGCATCGACGCGACTGCAACATCGAGATCGTTGTCCAGAACTCTAAGGAGCAGCAGGCCATTATTTGTCCACTGGAGCGGAATAACGACGGCATTGAACAGGCTCAGGCACTGCCACAAAGACAACGCGCTTTGCTCCCACTGGAAATGGCATCCAATCGGGTAGGAAGCGGTGGCTACTCCCCTGGCCCCGGTGATCCGCTGCTGGCCAAGCAGAAACATCACCATCGACGAGCATTCGAGTACATTTCCAAAGCGCTCAAAATCGACGAGGAGAACGAAGGTAAGTTATTCCTTTTATGGGGTTGCTTTGCATTGTTTGTGGCTGCTGGAGTGGTGCCTTATGAGTCATCAGACGCAGCGCGCTCTTTGTTGTCAAACTTGTTGTATAAGCTAGAGATGGGCACGTGTTCCGTGTTACACGATCTGATATAGATTATACGCAAAGTTCATTTCAATAGAATAGTAAATATATTTATTGATTTTGTAATATTTAATCAATTCTATTGATTTAATTGGTGATTTATATATAGTTGCAGATAAGTTTGAGCATCGTGTCACGAAATGAAACACGAGTTCAACTCTATTAGTATTGTTGTTGAGAATCGATAGTCGCACACACGCACTCATGTGGATTCTATGTTATTGATACTTTTTCATTTTAAGGCCACAAGGAGCTGGCCATTGAGCTGTATCGCAAGGGCATCAAGGAGCTGGAGGATGGCATTGCTGTTGACTGCTGGAGTGGACGCGGGGATGTTTGGGATCGCGCCCAGCGCTTGCATGAGAAAATGCAAACCAATCTCTCCATGGCCCGTGATCGTCTGCACTTTCTCGGTGAGTAACTGCTGGGCGAATGTCTGCATCCAAAACTCCTTTCAAGCGTAGTGTAATATTTTATTTTGTCATGTTTTTTTTTTTTGCACTTATGTTTGTCATTTTGTTTGCACATATTTTTTGTTTTTGTCCCCGGCCCCACCCAATCGCATCCATTTCCTCAGCTTTGCGTGAGGAAGATTTGCAAATGCAACGTTTGTCCCTGGTGGAACCGCCAAAGAAGCAGATCACATCAAAATTCAAACAACCCATGCTCGTGGGTCAAACGAACAGCAAAGCAGGTGTTGAGCCACCAAAAATAACAATGCGCAGCAGCGGCTATGGACCCAAAACCGTCGGCGTCGGCGTCAGTGGGGTCAGCGCAAGCTCGTCGAAAGCATTGCTAGCGGGTAAGTGCCGTAACATTTAATACGACTGCAACAGCAGCAGCAAGAACAAAAGCTAAAGCACCAGTCCAAAATGCGCGACAACAACAACTATAAGAACAACGACAGCAAGCAAACAAAATCAACATTTTCCTCACTCTCGCATTTCCACCACAAAGCACCGCATGAATTTTCATTTTTACTTTTGAATTTCGAACTTTGATCAGTTTACTTTTGATATAGACTAAATTATTGCCAGCAATGTTTATAGTATGAATTCCATAAACATTTACTAAATAAAGTCTTAATTTCTGTGTAGCGTCTGGACGCAAATTGACCATTGGCAACAAACGACCCGGCAATCTGCCCGTTGTTAACAAGTCACAAACGCTGCCACGCAATCTTGGATCGAAGACAACCTCAACATCTGTAGGCGTCGCTTTACAGCGTCAGCCAGGAAAAACGGCAGCGACTCCACCGGCTGTGCGCCGCCAATTTGTAAGTCACTTTTCGAACTTATCAACCATGTATAATGTATATAAATCTCCTGCAGTCTTCTGGTCGTAATACGCCACCGCAGCGCTCGCGTACTCCCATTAATAACAATGCAGCCAGCGGCAATGGCAGCGGCGCTAGCACACCTATGATAAGTGTAAAAGGTGTGGAACAGAAACTGGTGCAGCTGATACTCGATGAAATAGTTGAGGGTGGCGCCAAAGTAGAGTGGACCGATATTGCTGGCCAGGATGTGGCTAAGCAGGCGCTGCAGGAGATGGTCATTTTGCCATCCGTCCGTCCCGAGCTCTTTACAGGTAGGTTGTATCCTTTGTAAATTGGAGCTAAAGTTTTAACAATTATGATTTCAGGCCTGCGCGCACCTGCCAAGGGTCTGCTGCTGTTCGGACCACCAGGCAATGGCAAAACATTATTGGCACGCGCCGTTGCCACCGAGTGCAGTGCCACATTCCTAAACATCTCGGCTGCCTCGCTGACCAGCAAGTATGTGGGCGATGGTGAGAAATTGGTGCGCGCCCTTTTCGCGGTGGCTCGCCACATGCAGCCGTCGATAATATTTATTGATGAGGTTGACTCATTGCTTTCGGAGCGCAGCAGTAGCGAGCATGAAGCGTCGCGTCGCCTTAAAACTGAATTCCTGGTTGAATTCGATGGGCTACCGGGGAATCCAGATGGAGACCGCATTGTTGTGCTGGCTGCTACCAATCGACCGCAAGAGCTGGACGAGGCTGCCCTGCGTCGGTTTACCAAGCGTGTTTATGTATCATTGCCCGATGTACAGACACGAGAACTCCTTTTAACTCGTCTGCTCCAGAAGCAGGGTAGTCCGCTGGATACAGAAGCTCTAGGACGCTTGGCGAAAATAACCGATGGTTATTCGGGCTCGGATTTAACTGCGCTGGCCAAGGATGCCGCATTGGAGCCCATACGAGAACTAAATGTGGAGCAGGTCAAGTGTCTAGATATAAGCGCTATGCGCCCAATCACCGAGAAGGATTTCCATAATTCGCTGAAGCGAATACGTCGTTCAGTGGCTCCACAAAGTCTCAACTCATATGAGAAATGGTCGCAGGATTATGGCGACATTACCATTTAGTTTGGTCGCATTTTGTATTGTAATTTCTTTTACGTTTCCAATTGTTTGTTTTTTTTTTTTTTTGGTGAAACCCACCCAAATGCAGATAAGCCCAGCGGGCAGTCCAAAGCTAAGCACAATACCAGAAACTAGGACACAACGCCCACTTGTCCACGTCCATGGCCAATTAGCCACACAGCTTTAGATGCCGACGCAAATGTTTGTGATGTGAGTGATGGAATTTACATTTTGTTGTTCATGCTGTGTTGCACTTGCAACATGCAGTATGCAGCCACATTAGTTTTCATCATTGACTCGTATTTTTAATATTTTTCAAGAGCGTTTCATTAAGAGTTCAACTTTTATCTTCTTGGTAGTCTTTAATTGTTTTCACAAGTTTTGTTGATTTATGTATGAATACGAAAATGAAGTTGCAAATCATTTCTTTAATTTTGTCTCATACAATTTGCGTGTGTTTAGGATATATGCTTAAGAATATTGTACGAATTTTCAATCTAAGTTTTCTTTTATTAATGCTATGTTAAAACACGGTGCCGAGATCATAGTCCATACGAACATTAATAATAAGCGATACTGTGAAGAACATATTGCAAACTATAATTATTTATCTCATTCAAGATTTGTCTACAAGGAATTTATTATAAATTAAGTAAACAGTTGTAAAATGTATAATTTTCCTTTACTTTTCAATTATTTAATACTACTTTTTGAAACTGCCCATGTGCATTCCATGTTGTTAAAAATACTTTGTTGTATTTATTTTATTTCTTTAGTGGCTCCACAGTCTAATATATACTTCCAATTGATTACTTAGCCTGTTATACAGTTTATGCCATAGACACTACCATTATAATAATAATTGTTTTTTAGTGAACATCCAATCATCAACTATAATTACACGTAATCGTAGATATAAGCTTAGCCCTAAGGTAAAAGTGGATCGATTCACAAATACACGAGAGTACCGATTAGATTTTAGTTCCTTAATGAATGTACAATAGCTGCTATTTCTATCATTTGTTGTTTGTTTTCATTTCAAGGAGTTCTATTTATACTTATGCACTTACACAAATATATCATTTTTAGTACCGTTACCAAATTATTGTACCTAGAATTATATCATTTGCTTACGACGCTAATTAACAGCTTTATGCAGCGCCGGCTCATTTCAATTGTTTAGCGCCCGATCGCCAGCCACAACAATCCAAAAATATTCATAAACTAATGCGGAAAATAAAAATAATTTCAAAAAGTTTGCCGACTATTATTTTAAATGGGTATTTAAAGTATTTTTTCTACTCTTCGGAATCTATAATAGTTTTTAAAATTGTTGCGTTGGTCATTTTTATCAAAAGCTCAACTCTATATTTTGAAATTTTACCGGGTGAAAGCTTACCTGTGAGAGCGAACATTGGCGGGTATCGATAAGATTGATCACAATACTAAAAATCGACTACGAGTTGAATTTAACCGTTATAATCGATCATTTGCAAATTAAATATTTGATGAATGGAAATTCACTTATTGCATATAGCCAATCAATTTTATATGCAAGTTCCAAAAAATTTTTAAACTATAATCAATATTTGCGTGGGTCGAGTCAAGTTCCTGCTATGCGTTTATATAACAAGATAAAGGGCCAATTCATAGTTCAAAGACGGTAAGAAAATTACAATAAGTTTATAAATGGGTGATGATTTCGTTAAATATTCAACGTATTTGCATTTGGTGTACTCCATTGTACTCTTATTTATAAATACATAAAAATGTCTAACTTTATTTTACAAATATTATGCTTAAAATGTGAGGGAAATTTATGTCATCGATACATCTGTTCGTCTCGAAATGCTACCAAATCCATATTAACGAGGAATTTATTTATTTGGCAAGGTTAGAACTTTAAGTTTTTAAATTGTTTATATAATAACAGTTAAGAATACATTATGCTTAAGCTACTGAAAAATAACTGGTTAACGTACATCTGAATGTACATTTTTATGTTTTCAGAATGCTGCCACACCGATTGTGAAGCTAATCGATTCACTTGTACAATCGACATCCCACACGGCCAAGAAATAAGCTATTAGAATTTACTTAAAAATCAATGAAATTAGTGAGAAATTAATGTAAGTATTGGATCCATGGATGATTTATAGTAGCCTTAATTCTAATATAATGTTCTTTTGTATTAATGTTGACTACTTTATTGAATTTTCAACAAAACATGACGCATCTGCATCTGGATACGCCTTTCATTTATGCCGGACACACACGCACACACAAACACACACACGCATACACAAAACAACATTTGTAAAACACTCGCACATGTAAACACGCAGTGCGTACAGCTCACACACACAAACACAAGCAGTCATAATAAAAGTCAAAATAGTTGCCACAAGCAGCAGTAAGTGCACCTCCTACACAGCCTAACAAATTGGAGACATGGCACACATAATGGAAAATCAATTATATGCTGCTGCGCAAGCGATTGAACAGCAGTTAGATCAGGAGATCGATCGCTTGGATAACTTTGACTCTGATGATTTAAAGGCACTGAGAGAGAAGCGTATACAGGAAATGAAGAAGTTAAACAACAAAAAGCAAGAGTGGCTGAGAAACGTGAGTGCAAAACGCTGACCTGATAGAATTCTTTGTATTTGTTTTTAATTTACTGGTTATTTTAGGGTCATGGTACATATTCTGAGTTGGCCGATGAGAAGGAGTTTTTCGAGGTCTCTAAGAAATCGCCAAATATTGTGTGTCACTTTTATAGGGATACTTCGGAACGGAGTCGCATTGTTGACATGCATCTGAAAATACTCGCTGCCAAGCATATAGAGGCCAAATTCTGCAAAGTGAATGCCGAGAAGACGCCATTCTTAACACAACGTCTACGCATCAAGGTGTTGCCAACAATAGCTCTGGTTAAGGATAGTAAAACCAAGGACTTCATAGTAGGCTTCACCGATTTGGGTAACTGCGATGACTTCTCTACAGAGATGCTTGAATGGCGTATCGCCCACTCGGGTGCTATTGAATACAAAGGCGATTTAATGCAGCCACCAGATGTTAAACGCAAACCATTTATAAATCGCCCACAGAAGACAATACGCGGTGGTTATGACTCCGACGATTCAGATATCGATCTTGATGACTAACGTGGCGCCAACAGCAACCAACGAGATATTATTAACTAATACATCCAGAGTAAACACTAGCTGCTTGGTACTTGGTTGCGCCGGGAAAACAAAAAAAAAGAAATTAAATCAAAACCTAGCACATGAATGTAGGAATCCAATTAGGCATACTTTATCGTTATTTATTAAATTGTATAATTCCAATCAATCTACCGCGACTAACACTAACAACCTTCACCTAAATACATTGGCATAGCTAGCGTGGTTGCCTTTCCTCCATTTATATTTAAACACACTAGTGCCCAGCTTAAAGCCAGCCCTTCTATGTTTTACGTTCTATAAAGGCCTTCTGGCCTTTGGCACAACATAAATATTACTTCGCATGACATTCGTCGTATATGAATGTATGAGGATATCTTACGTAAATATAAAAAGACATAACTGGCCTACATATATATATTTTTAACAATATTTGACATTTGGCAGTGATGCATTTCCTATTGTAGAAATAACTAACTCACATGTACAAGTTTTTTACATTTATTTTTGTAATTCTACGAATACATAAACATGAAATCGTCTTCACATTAAATGGCAAGTACGGAAAAGAAAGATTTGTGTTTCTACTAATCATGCAAAAAAGTAAAGGTAAGCAATTCCAAATGTAATTAGCGCGCACTTTTAGAAATAATTATAAACAAACTAGGTTGATCTTTGAGCCGGCGTCGAATATTGAATGCTACTTGCTGTTGGAAAGTTGGTCCCCCGATGAATCCTTGGACTTCTCTCTTTTTGACACCCACAAAATCGATGGGTTGCTTTGAGCGCGCAAGGGTTATTAACTTTTTAGCTTATATCTGGGAAATATATCTCGTTACCTGCATCCAAATGTGGGTCATAAAGTGCCTTGTTAATCCTCGACAGCTTGCAGGTCATAAACCCAAGCAGATGCAAAGTTAACTTAAGTTTACCTGCAACTGTATATAAAGAAGTCGCTGAAGCTGAAATTGAGGCAGTTGATCTTTGATTTTGGCACGTCCAAGTCGCGATGGTGCTAGATGATGTTATGAGGAACATTGTGAAGACATTGAAGGATAACTATAGCTACGAGGAAATTGCACAAATGCTGGAGTGTGATGTAGAAAGCGTGGCTAGCTGCATTACGGAGGCTGAACTAAATGTGAGCAAAATGCCAAAGTTGAAGCTAAGACCGCTGCCCGAATTACAGAATAGGCGAGATGTTGGACGGCCAAAAGTGTTTGAGAATCGTAAATTGGTGGAGCAAATGCTTGGCGAACACCCACATTACACGTCAATAGATGTGCAGCGTGAGTTAATGAATCGCTTTGGCATTGAAGTTAGTCGTCGCACACTACAAAGACGCATCAGTGAGATTCGTTCGCGGCAGCCTCCTCCTAAGAACGGAACCTTAAGTGCGACTGTTCGGCAACGGCGCTTGGAATGGGCACTCGCCCATGCGGAGTGGACCGTACAGGACTGGCGCAACATCTTCAACATGGACGACCACAAATCGATGACGGACAGTCCAGCGCCCAAAGAAATATACTTGGACACATTGCTGGGCCCAGATTGCAGCGATTGCAATGATTTGAATCTGTTGGAGCAACTAATCGACATTATACAGCCCAAAATACAAGACCAGGCACCCCAAAATGTTAACGAATTTCGATCGGTACTCTACGATATCTGGCACAGCGATCAGGAGCTGGTCAACAAGATAGAGCACCTATACGAGTCGATGGTATGTCGTGTGGAGGCTGTCTTACAAACCGGTGACACAGAAATCGACTTTTGCTAAGCAGCGCAGCTATTATAGATATATTTTGTGATAACAAAGATACAAACAATTGAACCAATAGTATCCTTTATTCATAGGCACAATTACTTCTATAAATAGTTTAGCTTAGATTATAATTTAATTTTGTAAGACATAAGAATGATATATACCAAAAACAGGTTTGCAGGCGTCATACATTAACTTTTAAATTAAACTATCTACTGCATGTACACAATTTGAAACGAACATTTGAATTAAAAATAATTGTGAAATAGGAAAGTTGCGTTTTTCGTTAAAAGAATCTTCGAATTTTAGCTGCGACTCCGATTGCTAACTAGTTCTAAAATATTAAGTCAGTAGCTGACATGTGTGATGCCCTCCGGCTAGCTGGATAATCTTTGGCGTTTGCTTGGCGACACGAGCACAGCTGCAGGCTGGTTTTGTTGCGCGCCTGAGATTGCGTCAAAAATGCTCGTCTCGGAACGCTGGTATTCGCTGCCAATGTTTTCCAAGTTAAGATCGGCATTCAACACCAGAACCTATAAAAATAGAAATCATTTAGCACCTCATTTCACAACTCGAATAAATTCTTATTAAACGAACCTTGCACTGTTGTGGACGGCGTTGGTGGATCAGCCAATCCTCATGTAGTTCATGCAATTCTTGTAAGTACTTTAAGGGCACGCAGCTCTCCTCGGAGCGTGCACGCTGACGAATACGTTCGTGTGCAACTTCAGGCGATGTGCGTAAATAGATAATCAGATCAGCTTGCACGTGTATCGATTCGGCAATGAATTTATACCATTCTTGTAGGGTATTGTACATGCCCAGCTCCAAGGATCCATTGCGATACATATTTTCTACAAAACAATACCTGGAACAAGATGAAATTGATATGTTACTTTAAATCAAAATTGAAGTTTATCTTTCGCTTGCCGTGAACTGTAAATGGAGCGTTCGATTATTTTCAATTTTTTGTCCGTGGCTGCCGTGTGGGCTTGAAGCATCGTTAGTGTGACGTATGACTGGAAGGGCATGGCCCATTTTTTTGGCTCTTTGTACATTTTTTCGAGCAAATTAACGCCGTTTACATTACGCCATTTCTCAACAGGCTCTGTGATCAGGCAGACATCCTTATCATATTTCTGGAAGTGGTTCAAAAATGTTGTCTTTCCGCTGCCAATATTTCCCTCAATTAGCACTGTGAAGGGCTGTGTGCCCTCGGCGAACTTTCGGCCATTGGATGCGCTTCCTTTTGCTGTGGACATAATTGCTGCCAAACTTTTATCTGTGCGTTAAAAATGAGTGTATTCTTTATGAAAATCTATATATAAATCTTAAAAAGATGAGTGAATTTTGCGTTGCTAGTTGTGAAATTGCCAAGATGTAGTTGAATGCAGCTGTACAGAAAGATCGATTCCCCGAACTAACGCGCCCACTGTTCACGATCTCAATGCCGAAAAAATAAAAGAGCGGGAACAATCTTTGAAATGGCGGAATTTCTAATGTTTGATTATGTTGTCAACAGCTGTTCGATTAACAAATTATATATTAAATAAGAATCGATAAATAAACAACAAATTAATTACATATGTGTTTGATGACTTGTTGTGAACCCGGCATATTCATTAAGCTTAGGAAGTAAGAATTGTTATGTAGTATATTTTATTTTTAGCCACTTTGTTTTTATTTGAGCGAAGTAAGGTCGTAAACATGAACACAGAAAATACCGAGGACGGTCATATGACTGTCTAGTATTCATTTACTGATAATAGTTTTTCCATGTTATTTAACTCACCGCTCACTTTTATATAATAATTGAAAAAGCTATGAAAAGCCATCTTCAAATAAATTATTTACTATATGTTACCCTTAAGCTATGCTAATAATATTATTACATTTAAATACGAATAAAATTGTTCAAATTTGAATTAACAAGCAGAGTATATACTGAACGACTATCGATAGGTATCGTTAAATTTTGGTTTAACAACATGCTGAAGTCGAACTAAATATGCTGCACCAGACATAGACGTGGTCACACTTTTTGTTATATTATAGAAGGAGAAAAACGTAAATTGGCCTAATTTTTTATTAAAACTTTTCGTTTACGCTCAACGCGGATCTTTTTTCTCACGGATTAAGCCTAAGTCATTGATAGCAGTGAAAGGGGTAAGTCAATAAAAAAACATGTGCGTCGTTCAATTAATAAGCTACAATTTTTAAGTCCGAGTTAAAGTTTTAAATCCATACAGTCTGTCTTAATGTGAAAAATCATATGGCTTAAGCATACAAGTTAACACATAACATTTAATATAGGGTATTTCATAAGTTTATAATCAACCCTCGCTATCGCGTGTTTCGTAAGTTAAGAAACAGCCCTCGCAATTGCGACACTGCATACTTTGTATCAGCGCGCTATAACTGCAATGGTCAGCGGCGGTAACCAGATACTTTTGTTTACTGCAAGAGTTTCCGTTATTGCCTAAGATTGCTGAGTCGGCTTGCCGACCATGACATTGTGGTGTGATGCGAGTTTTGGCTTAGCTTAAGTGAAATATTCTATGTAGCTAAAAATCAGTTTTGCATTGAAGTTTGAAGAATAAACCCGCACTACTCCGGCACACCGCCGTAATCAAATTGTTATATTTCTGATCATTGCTGAGCCACAAGGCCAGTTAATAGAAAAGGGGGTGAAGTCAAACCCTCCAACATAATCATCATAAGAAGATTATAATTACCCGATCAACGCTGGACCTGCCACCGACGCCTAGCTCATAGCTGGACCAGCAACTTATTGATTAAGACTATAAATACCCGATCAACGCTGGACCTGCCACCGACGCCTAGTTCATCGCTGGACCAGCAACATATTAATTGGCGCCCAACGTAAAAAAAAAAAAAAAAAAAAAAAAAATTTTTTTTTTTTTTGGAATTTAAATCATATTAAACAAGCTTGCAGAAAAATTACGATTTATCCTGTCATTCACAAGAATTTCATATTGCGATTGCCTGACAACGTCATAGCCGAATGCGATGGAAAAACCCACACACTGCAGAGTTGCACCGCTTCACCTGGAGCCACCTTTTGTCGTCTGGCATTAGAGAGTTCATGTGCCAAAGAGCTCCATGCAGGTGGCACGGCACACTGTGAAATCCAGCCGAGCAACCTGGAAATAATCACCCACGTAGATGATGGAATCATCATTCTTAACGACGGGTCCGCAAGGATCCAGGTGGATAACGGCACTGAAATCCAAGTACACGGCACGCATCTCATTACGTTCGGGGACCGAGTCGCGATCAACGGGACTCTGTTTTACAACCACAACAACGTACGCAATAGAGTCCCGGGCATTGCCAACTCTCCCTTGCTGAACATCACTGCCAGCCAAGATGTCCTCAGCCTCCCTTATCTTCATCGTTTAAATGAACGTAATTTGGAGGAGATACAGCAATTCAAGAAAGACGCCGGAACTGATCAAGCTTATCGTGTGGCATTCATCATTGGAGGTATATGCTGTGCTTTAATCTGCATTGGCCTCACCCTTTGGCGGTTCATCGACGCAAGGAAGTCTGCGAAGCAATTACGAGAAGTCGTCGCCGGAATTGGGTCGGCCGAGGGCGGCCTTACACTTGAAGGGGGAGTAGTTAACACATAACATTTAATATAGGGTATTTCATAAGTTTATAATCAACCCTCGCTATCGCGTGTTTCGTAAGTTAAGAAACAGCCCTCGCAATTGCGACACTGCATACTTTGTATCAGCGCGCTATAACTGCAATGGTCAGCGGCGGTAACCAGATACTTTTGTTTACTGCAAGAGTTTCCGTTATTGCCTAAGATTGCTGAGTCGGCTTGCCGACCATGACATTGTGGTGTGATGCGAGTTTTGGCTTAGCTTAAGTGAAATATTCTATGTAGCTAAAAATCAGTTTTGCATTGAAGTTTGAAGAATAAACCCGCACTACTCCGGCACACCGCCGTAATCAAATTGTTATATTTCTGATCATTGCTGAGCCACAAGGCCAGTTAATAGAAAAGGGGGTGAAGTCAAACCCTCCAACATAATCATCATAAGAAGATTATAATTACCCGATCAACGCTGGACCTGCCACCGACGCCTAGCTCATAGCTGGACCAGCAACTTATTGATTAAGACTATAAATACCCGATCAACGCTGGACCTGCCACCGACGCCTAGTTCATCGCTGGACCAGCAACATATTAATTTACATAATATAAACATGAGCTCTACAAATATTCATATGAGTTGAACTAATCTACGAATGAAAACTAAATGACACAAACATAAGTGTGTAAATTTCAACCAACTGCTTAGTAACGGTAGGCCTTCTCTTCAATTTTCTTCGCCCACCTGGCGCACTTAACGACGCAAACTGTTGAGGGTCTTATATAAAGGTTTACATACTTTAATTGCTATTCGTCCGCATGTTGTATTTTTGTTGTTTTGTTTTTTTGCATTCGACATGCCTTACTCCATTTTCCTGCCAGCCCAGTCCACCTCTATAAATGTTCAGCTAACAAAGTACACGTGCACACACACATGCACATGCAGTTGTACACAGGCATTCACGGTTCAAGTCTAAGTATAGGCGGGACAAAGGTCGATTGGATGGGATAGCAGTAAACTGCCGTGTACTGATGACTCTTCAACTCTCGATTTGGAGTGCTATTGCAAATTGTACATGTGTGTTGAGTGTTTAGGAATTTCTAAAAACATTTTCCATTTAAAAGTTTGTCTTAAATTTTAATAATACTATCTATTCATATATATATTTGTTTCTTCAGCTGATTCGTTTAGAGGCTACGACAATTGTAATGGAATCCTCTACAAATTTGCTGGAGCGCATCAGCGCGGGCAGCGATAAGGAGACGGCCAGCAGCCTCAACGTCAGCGGAAACGATCAGGATTCTGGTTTACCCTCGTCGGCAGAGATGACGAATACGCCTGTGGCGCAGAGCGCAGCCGGCGATGATGAGGATGCGGATATTTTCGAACAGGTGACAATGATATTGCGTAAAAGACGTGGCTGGGGACCACAGGATTCTCTTAGCCCTAGTGGCCTTGATCTAGATTTGCTTGAAGATGACGATGAGTTGGTTGAGGAAGATGATGCCGGTTGTCCGCTGCCTTCGACGCCAGAGGACACTCAGCTCATAGAGGCCGAGGTAAGTTGAAAGTCACACCTCTAATCTATATGCACGACTCATTTGCCCCAGCACGCGGCCTGTTATCTCTGTCTGACCCAGTGGCCAGCTGCTTATACATTTGTACGAAATAAAGTAAATACGTACATACACACATACTTATATGTACTTGAACCTTCGCATTGCAATCGATTGCTGGCATTTTCAGCGTTGCGACCGGGCTTATCATATCGTTGAACTCACCAGGCTGCCACCTGTGCCTTCTCGTCGACGCAAAATGTTGACGAAGCACCCACCCACTGTCGACATTGCTAAAAAATACATGTATTATTAACTTATTGTCGCCATTTGTGTCTACACTTACTATTAGTGCGTCTTGTGGGTTCAGGTGCGCATTTCGCTTTGAGTGCTGGATTTGGGCGCTCGTTGCCGATAAGGTGGAATAAAATTTATAATAAAAATGTAGTAAATTTATACAAAAACAAATGTGACGCAGATAAGTATTTTGCGTTTAACTGTCAATTTTGTTCACTCTTATCTTATCGCGTGCTGCGCTCGCCTTTCTCTTGTTCCGCTTTAAGTTTTGTACAAAATATTAGACTACAGTAGGCGAGCGACAAGCGCGTCAAAGTCTAAAACTTGCCTTTTCGTGAAATTTATACATTATTTATTATTATTTTGACTTAAATTTTACTTGTTGCCAATGGCACAGTCGCGGGTTGTATTTGATGCTGTCATAAACGTGAGCGGAACTCAGGAATCAGAATCGTTTGAGCAAGAACCCTATGAAGATTCAATTCAATTAAAATCAAGCGAGATCACTGTTAGTCAAATTGCTAAAGTTCAATAATCTTAAGCTTTTAAATCCGTCTCTAACTGTGCCAGAATTTAAACGCATCCATTTATTTTTTAGATGACCGAAGTCTTAAAGGCAGGTGTACTCTCAGATGAGATCGATCTGGGTGCTCTGGCACACAATGCCGCCGAGCAGGCTGAAGAATTTGTGCGCAAGGTAAGCCGAAAGCTAAAGCAAAAAAAACTGGCTGTTTATTGTTTATTTTTTATTTTATTTAAAATGTATTTTTAATCATTGTGTATTTACTCATTTTAATAACGCATGCACACATTATTTTTAAATAAATGCACTTCGACCTTTGTTATTGAATCGTTTTAATTTATTTCATTACTAATTCTTTCATAAATATATGTCTAATTTGTAATACAATTTCGTGAAACTCATAAATATTTTGCTTGTTCACAGGTCTGGGAAGCCAGCTGGAAGGTTTGCCATTACAGGAACTTGCCCAAATGGTTGCAGGACAATGATTTCTTGCACCGCGGTCATCGCCCACCTTTACCATCGTTCCGCGCATGCTTTAAATCAATATTCCGTGTTCACACGGAAACGGGCAACATCTGGACGCATCTGCTCGGCTGCATTGCTTTTATCGGTGTCGCTCTATATTTCGTGTCTCGTCCCACAGTTGAGATACAATTTCAAGAGAAATTAGTATTTGGTGCATTCTTTATGGGTGCCATTATTTGCTTGGGATTCTCATTTGCTTTTCATACATTAAGTTGCCATTCGGTAGAGATTGGAAGACTGTTTTCAAAGTAAGCCACCAACACTTACGCTTATCTTTTAATTTTTATTAATTGAAAACAAATTTGTATTTAAAGACTGGACTATTGTGGAATTGCATTACTCATAATGGGCTCCTTTGTGCCTTGGCTTTACTATGGCTTTTATTGTCACTATCAGCCAAAGGTGATATACCTGTCTGTGGTTTGTGTACTCGGCTGCCTGTCTATCATTGTCTCGCTGTGGGATAAGTTCTCAGAACCTGCCTTACGTCCGCTACGTGCTGGCGTTTTCATGAGTTTCGGTCTGTCTGGCGTTATTCCGGCCATCCACTATAGCATTATGGAGGGCTGGTTAAGTCAAATCAGCCGCGCTAGCCTTGGTTGGCTAATACTAATGGGTAAGTAATGGAAATAGCATCATTAAATGGCTTTAAATTAATTATTCGCTTGGTTTCAGGTTTACTGTATATACTGGGCGCATTATTATACGCTCTTCGCGTGCCTGAGCGCTGGTTTCCCGGCAAGTTTGATATTTGGGTTAGTATTTTTTCTTATTTAATGATTAATTCATATTTTTACCAATCAATACCTTCTACAGTTTCAGTCACATCAAATTTTCCATGTGCTTGTTATAGCGGCCGCATTTGTGCATTACCATGGCATCTCGGAAATGGCTATGTATCGTGTTACTGTCGGAGAATGTACCGTGCCAATCGAGCCTATAACTTTTTAAATAATTTAGCAATTACAAAAATACAATCGTCACATACAATCACATGCATGCACTCACAAAAAAACATCTGCACTACAAGCACTACACTTGAAGATCGTAGCGCCGTTTTGACAATGCAACCATTTTAGCGTTTGGTACGCATTTGTTCTTTGTTAATTGGATTCAAACAAAAAGCCAACCTTCAGGATGGATCAAGAATAAAATAGTCTATTTCCGGAATGCTGATTGGAAAACATACGTTATTAAATACTTAGGAAAACCCCGTTTATTATAATCGAATGAAATCTGCTGTAGTTTAATTAATATAACTATTTATAAAACTTTATTTTACATAATTTTATTGTAGACTATAATCTTTGAATAGTTCAAACATATTGTTGGTATGTAAAATTTTTTTCGGTTCTTATTTTATCTTATTTTTTTAAATTTGAAGTTACCACAAAACAAATTCAGAAAATATTTAAATATGGTTTGCGCTCAGGGGTATATATATTATCGCGCTTCTAAGGCCAGTCAAGCAATTTAAATTTAAGCTTTCAAATCGAGTACGTTTTTAAATAATATATAGATCATTAGTTTTTCAGTGAATCAAATATAAAATAAAAATTGTTATCAAGGGTCGTGTTTCGAATTTTATCAATTGGCCACATAACTTGTACATGATTATATCAAGCACGAAATTCTTTTCCATGCTTTGACCATTGATAATGCAATGCAAATTGAAACAATAAATTTTATATGAAGCGATGAAAAATGTTGTGTGAATTAAAAGTTGTCTTCAAATGAACGACACTTGAAAGAGTCGCTTTAGCTCTCAACATAAAGAATACCTCGAACTGTTTGCAAACACAGTGGAGTTTCCTCATGTTATGCTGTTCTTAATTGATGCTCTTCATTGCCTCAGCTTAACGCGCATCTTGCAGCGTCGTCGTATCGAAATCTGTGCGTGCAAGCGACCAGGTTATTAGTTTAGTTCATGTGCCAGCTGTTTGTTGTGGTCTTGGACTAGACAGCGAGGGTTGCCCTCGCGCGCTGCTTGCTAATGACTGGCAAAATTCGGCTCAAGAGTTGACTTTGACCCGCTAGATCAACTCGATCGACTGCGTTAGGTCTCAGTTGTCTGTCGTTTATTATTCAGCTCTTTTTGTTCTACTTCAGGTTTTTGTCTTTTTTGACATCTCGATAGATCATTAAGCATACATATGTTCGTATATATATGTGTAAACACCATTCTTAATTATGCAATTATGAATGTTATAATAACAACTACTTTTATATTAGAGAATACAAGTTGTATTTTATTTGTATTCCAAGTTCACACTTCAATTTATTCAATAAAAACAGAACACAGAGAAAAAGTTAAAGGCTCTTCGATTTGTTTACAAAATACAGTTATTCAAATGGATCGAAAGATTAGGGGGTACAAAGGTTAGCCGCATCTATTCATAAAACATTTTCGTTTTTGGTGTTTTTTTTTTCTTTCCGTTTTACACACAGGTCAAACATGAAGTTGAATTTAGAGGTGTGTTTGATCTTATCTGGGACATCACTTGTAGTGAAGGGCGCGCTGGTTGTTCTTTGAAGCCTTTTGGGCATTTACAACTGGTTAAATTAAACATTATAGACCTGATCTTGTGTCGGTATGTGTTGTAACTCCAACAACACTTAACACTTTTGATTTTCAAAATTTTTGGGCTTTCACTTTCAATTAGGCTGTAAGTGATACTCGTCAGCTATAATTTTGTTCATTATGTTTAATGAGACAAACTGTGAGTGTCTAGTCTCAAAATTAGGCGTCAAGATTTAGACACTAGTCTACTGAAGATCAAGATAAGATTAAATTTTACATTAAATTAAATTTTTATCAACTCAAGCAGAATTTATTCTTATTTCTTTGTTATACGAATTTCCTCAAAATGCTTAACTGTGCACATAACATTGAGATCTTATATACATTTTTAGTCTGTTAGAGTATAGTATATTCGTTATATATACTTTTTTTTCATTTATGCTAAATCGGTTTTCTGAGCAACTCGGAAGCTGCATGTCTTCAGTGTGTAGTTCAATGTCAGTATCTGTGCATAGAGTTCAAGACCCTCTGAATTTTATTGACTTTTTGATTTTATTAATGGGTTTTCTTCAGCCGACTTCATGCGTCTAAATCAATAATATAGACAGTCAGAGGCAACGGTAATCATCTTGTGTCTTTCAAGGCTTTTGGCATAAGAGTGTTATGGTCAAGGCTGAACAGACCCCAAAGTCGTTGCATGTGTATACGTATGTATGTATGTATGTCTGGCTTGTGTGTATGCGTGATTTTTAATCAGCGTGACAATTGTCAGTTGCTTTTTCTCAACTTGTTTCCCTCTACTGAACCACGCCATTCAATGTGGCTCATAAATTGAGTTTTAATGTAGACTCAATTAGTGCGTCGATATAAACAAATGCGAAACAAGAAGTAAAACGAACAAAACACATAAAAGGTACAGAATTTTTTGTTGGTCAACTAATGAGCAGATACTGTTGTCTTGATTCTTGCAAACATCGGACATTGAATCCCAATCATTTTCATGCAAATTATGCTATCTTGTCAAGTTCAAAAACATTAAAAGCGTATAATAGACGGACGGAGTAGTAAAAAGAAAACGCCTCAGAGCTCGTTTAAGCAGCAAGCGGACTACCAATTTTTGCCTGATTCGATGTTTTGTAAAGATGCTATAAGACTTATGGGTGTATGTATGTGTGTTTATTTAAATAAGCCGAAAAAATCACTAATCGTATGAGTCGTTATAGCGGCGTACAAAAACACACACACACACAGGTAAACTGTCATGCGCAAGTTTGTGTCTTAAGTCTTTTGTTTCCCTCATATGACATTGAGCTGAAGACTGATTTAATTGATGCTCGATAAAATCACAACATATGCAAATAATGTAAACTATTTCGGATTTATAACAAACTAGATCTTGTTTATATCTTATAATAGTTTGGCCAATGATGTTACAAGCTGCACACTTTGTAGTTAGGCGCATAGATTAGGCATTAGGGGCACGCGTCAAAATTCGTTCACCTATACATAGTATTATGCGCAAATTGATGGCAAAAGTGCGACTGGCAGCTGTTTGGCAATTGAAATGAACCGCATGTACGACGCCAATGGCCAGCCCCAAAAACAACATTGTTCTCTCAGCTAGGCAGAAACACACGCGCCTGGCATAATTAACTCGGGCTTCACCTTCAAAATTGCGGAAGCTGAAACGTAACCAAAATCGGATTTGGGCGCTGCTCAAAAATCTGTGAATGAATCGCTAATGAAATCGAAATTAAAAGTAATGCATGCATATTCTTATTTGTAAAGTGGACATAGCACATCAATCAGCGGCCGCTCTTAGCTCTCTGAGTTATTAACAACAGCAGGGACCAAGGCAACTGCGGCAAGTGCCATTTAATTTGTTTGGCCAAATTGCAGCTTGTGGCGCATTGTGTGGCTGGCTGTCTGGCTGGTGGCAAATGTCAGCCAGCATGTCAGTCACTGGGCGCAGTTGTAGACTTGTCTTTGTTGCCAGTGTGCTTGCTTCTAATGGGCAAGGTTTGAGTGCTCATATTCATACCGGGCATACATAATCACACCGTGGCCCAGCTTTATGATGACGTTGCTTAAAGTTGCAAGTGGCCACTGGAAGTCTTTGGATTGCCTGCGTCTGCGGTTTCAGTCAGTCGTATTTGGAGTCACAGTCGCACTTGCAATCGCAGTCGCAGTCATTTTGGTTTGGTCTTGTGGTTGTGGCCTTTTGGTGTCATTAAATTGCACAATAATTTGCACACTCAGCGTCATAAGGGTCGCCTGTGGGCGCTGTCTAGGCCAGTCGATTATCGCCCATGTAGTTATCTGGGAGCTGACTGCTGCTACTTGGCCAGCCAATATATATGACAAAGTTATGCCATATCCAATCAGTCAAACGAAAACAAAATTGCCATAAAATTATACGAAGAAAAAAACTCATTGAAGGCGTTGTTAATTACAACGTTCAATCACAATAGATAGAAATTATCGCTTTCTAATAACAACTTATGTATGTGCATATACTTAACGCTAATCACCGATCGATAATTGCCTCACAATATTGTTTGTCTGATCGTTTGATGTTATAAAATCCTAGAACACATGCCCTCAAAAACATGCAATAGCAATAGCATAACTAATACACACACACACACACAGACACGCGATTACCTGTTCGACTATACAGAACTGGCGCGATCGACACACACATTCTTGTGGCTAAATTAACAAGTTGGCTGGCGATCGCGATCGCTTCGGCACTCGTCTCGTGCCCGATCGATCGAGCCGTATCAAAAACTCGCTACTGTGTGTGTGCGAGTGTTTGTGTGTGTGCATGTGTCTGTGTCTGCAGCGGCGCATAGAAGACGGCTTGTCGCGCCCGGATGTCGCTTAGTTTGTTGCCGGCGCTTTAACCGCAAAGTAAGCGCAAAAGCGTGAAGTTGGCCCCACTGGCAAAACTAAGATCCCCTGAGTTGCTGCTATTGCTGTGAAGCGCCGCGTGTTCAATAGAACTTAGAATAGATATAAAAATATAATATTTTGAGAGGATAACGTGCTCCGTGCTCCCAAATAGTGCCGTGTGCAGTGTCGTGCCACTATATATAAATCGATATATATATAAGATAATCCAAGTACAGCAAAAGGCAAGTGCAGTAGAACTCAAAAAACCAAAGATTATTAATTATGAAAACATGTTTTAAATATGAATACGAAATGAGCTTAAAACAAAATTTCATATCAACATTGTTTCAAAACTGAGCCAGTTTTTTTTGGCTCATTGCGAAAGAGACGCGCGTGTTTGTGGACCAATTTCGAGCTCCCCGAAAATGTATTGTATACGAAAGAGAAACAACGAAGATAACTCAGCATGGGCATCTCCAAAACCAGATTACAACATAAACTAAAGTTATAGCTGTAATACACATGTCGTATAGGGGCCCGAGTCGTGAGCTGTAGCCTAGTCAATCACTGAAGTCAATCACTAATATGTAAATGGTTTTCTGTTTCTTTTTGGCGACTGATCAACGAACACAAGCGGTGGCAGATGAGGCTAAAAATGCATCGCTGATCGTTCATCGTTGATCATTGATCGTTGATTGTTGATTTACCTAGATGGGACCACGCAACAGTAACAAGTTGATGTTAATGTTGTAAATACATAGTGCAATATGCGCAGATGCCAATTTAACTTAATTTTGTGATCTTATATCATACTGAAAAGAAATTATTTCAATTTCTTTTGGACGCAATTTGGTCGAAGTTCGTGAAAAAGCTGCCAGCTAAGTGCTAAACGGCAAGATACACTGTGTGCTCAGTACGCAAATAAATACACTCATGTCTTGTATGTACCTGTATGAAATCGAAACTTTTCGGCCGGACTGTAACCAATTTCTCATATTTGTAAAATCGGCCGAATGCCCTTCAGAAAAGGTGCTGACGTCGCGTTGGTAACGCATGCGCGCAATTTATTTATTTATGATTTTATAGTTGTTGTCTTGGCGTAAACAGCACGACCGCCAACCTGACGGGCTAGTAAAATTATCTTACTATCAAACAGACAGAGAGAGAGAGAGAGAGAGTGAGTGAGAGAGAGAGAGAGGAGTGGGGAGAAGGGAGCAAAAACAAAAGCAAATAGCTAACAGACACCTCAGATCTGTGCTGCACATCCGTTCGCACGTTGGCCAAGTACTTCGCAGGGCGACACAGTTTCTTATGTGTAGCTTGTGGCCTTTTCGTTGACATCTGGCTGTGAAATTGAGTTTTTTAATTTTGCGTCCAATTGGGGTCACATGCGTCGTCGGTCACACCTTCGAGCAGAAATCATCTGCATTTCAACTTTGTTTGAGTTTCATGATTTTCTTGGCCTGTTGATTTTCAAACTCGACTTCATTTGCCTAACTGGCCATGGTCGGCGCTCAACATTTTGATAATAATGGCAAGGTGAAACGCGCCAAAGAGAGCAAGGGAAGCTGGCCGACAGAACGTCATGGCAACGATGACAGTGGCGAATATTGGAGGCCAGAAGTTTGGCTAATGTCTAAAGTACATATGAATATAAATATATAAATATACACGTGTGTGTGTGTGTATAAATTGAAAATTTTTTCTTTTCACTAACTACGTACTACGAATGACTTGGCCAATCTTAACACCCTTGGTATTGAGCAAATGATTTGTCGAAATGCAACTGCCATTGCAATAATATAAAACAATAATAATCATAATAGAGTTGATGATGATGTCGCCAACTGACGACTGTTCATTAAAAGGGCTCGAAGCTCTTGATTACGGCTGTGCTTTACCTTTGCCGTCCCCTTTGAGAAACTACTAATACTATTTTCCTTTGACTCTCGATTTAGGCATATGTCTGTGTGATAATTGATTACAGTTTCGAGTTGTTTGCATTTGGCTGTTTCGCAATTATCAGCTATTCACTGTTCACTTATGCAAATTTACAACTAGCCAATATTAAACGAAAGACTGAGGCAACGAACTCTGAACTTGCTGTGTGGGCACTATGCTAATATTGGCTAAATGTTTGCATAGAAATAAAACGCTGCCAATCATTGCGAGAACACAAATTTCACAAATTTATAATTTATATACATATTTATGTATATATTGAAAATTGAGCATATATCTAGTTATTATTTAATGACATTTACTTAGCAAAGAATTAATGCAAATTAACATTCAAATAGTTTTTGAAGGTGACAAACAAAAAATTGGTATTAACGAATTGCTTCTAATGACAGGCGGAAAAGATGAAAAAATATAAATGGAAAATTGGCATGCCAAAGGCTTGAATACCCTTGCTGACATAGAGTTCAACGCTTTTGACAGGAGTTACGTAATCATGTACTACAATTTTTAACAGACTTATACTTAAGTGCGATATTAGTTAAGCTAATTTTTTTTACGATACAATTTCGAGATGTTGTCTTAATAGAACTACATTTGTGTTTAACAAAACGCATAATTTGTGCCAGATATATTAGGAATAATATTATATACTCAACTTGTAACTGATAGTTCGTATGGCAGCTGTATGATATATAAATCAAACTAGTTTTGTTTAATCAGAAACAGATCGCGGAAGTTACAGATCAATGTCGCCTGTCGATACTTATTGCATTTGGCTTTTTGTGACAAAAGTTAGCTTAAAAAGTGATCCAAATAAGCACAAAGCAAATTAGCCTTAGGCGGCATTAGTCAAATCCTCGTTCTACGGTTATTGCAGTGAACAACCCATATAAAGCGTAGAATGAAACATAAATAAATAACATATTTAAGCACTGACTTGGCAGCTGTGAGACCTTGCATCCATTTGGAAATTTTCCAGCACATTATAAATACAATTTAGAGCTAATGTAGCAATATACTTAGCTAAAATAACTGCGATTAGATTGTTGCATTTGCTTAACCCCACACGGAAGTGCTAACACTTGACATCGTTTATGGAGCGATATATATGAGTGAAAGATATGTTTGTATTTGCGTAATTTATTACTATTTATTATACGGTTTTGTTTTTGTTTAACGTATACGCACTAGTTCAAGGCGAGGGCTGCGCACCGCAATAAAAAGAAAAAAATCTAAGCTAATCTATTTAGTAAATGCTATAAAAATCAAGTTTCAATAATACGCCGAAAATTTGCATACAAAGTTGCCATTAAAATGATTTTCTTCGTAGGCTGCTGCCAGCCAATATGGTACAAATGACGCTGTAAATAATATATGTATGATAATGTCTATATGGACTTATCTTTGGCGAACGGCCATTGGCCACACATCAAGGGGAGAGGCACAGATCGGTTTGTTTCGATTGTGTTTTGTTTCCTCAAAAATGTACGACCTTGTTGTCGGTTTATAGTGCGTTGCTAGTGCTGCTGGTTGATGTTGCTAATGCTGCTGTTGCCCATAGATCTTGAAGCATCAGCACCAATCTCAGTCTGGCCTTTTGATCGTTTCACATGCTGCTGCCGACACTGACATTGTGTCAGCTGATTAATTTTATGCTGTGCACTTGTTCATTTTGTTGACTGTTTTATTATATTATATATGCAGTTCCACACTGATTACAGGCTATCTGCGGATCACCCATTTGTTGTTATTATTGTTAATTTATTCCAAAAATTAATACCGAATGACTTGGCGACTTAGTTTATCAATAGAGAGCGACGCATGTTACATAGATGCAGCCTTCGTTTTAGCTGCTTATCAATTGAACGCTCTAAGCATTTTGTTGCCATCGAAGCGTAATGGCTGAAAGCCAATTAAAATAACGTATACGCCATGTGCGCCAGTTCCAAAACTGGAAGAATGCTTTGACTATGCATAAAAGTCTGAGGGAAAAAAATCGGAATATTAATAAGCGTGGGGTTCTTTTGTGCGAATGCGTGTCTAGAATTTATCGTTGGATCTGAAGCTGATTATCGCATAGTAAGAAGCGCTGGAGTCGTCGATGACGTCAGCAGCAGGGGCGGGCAGTTGCGTATGGTAGAAATTGCTTATTTACTTACATTTTTGAGATTAGGCAATAGCCTCGCTAATTGACAGAGCAGCCTCTAGACCGTGATCACCTCGCGCCTTGTTTGCAACATTATGCAAAACGCTTGCAAATATTTATAGAGCATCGTGTTGTGGGCTGGTTATCGCATTGGCCCTCGGGCAGCACCTTTCGAATAAGACCGGGATGAGCAAATTATAGAATTCATATGCAAAGCAGCAGCATTGACCATTTTGAAGCGCTTAAGTATTCGGGAATGGCATACACATAAACACACACACACACACAATTTGAAGCTGCTTTGCATGTGAACGTTGATCAGGTTTAGAAAATTAATAGCTAAATAAATAAATATAAAAAATTTACAGCATAAGTTCGCTGAGCTGTTTGCTTAGAATGAGCCATCAGTTTCTATATAAATGTGTGCAGCAAATAGAACATACATATACACATTGTGGACAGGTTTATACTTGGGGTATATAAAGACGAGCTCCGTCAGCGTCTCCTAAAAGGCAAGGTCCAGCCACGCAATCAAAAAATTTGGCCAAAAGCTCAATAGTAACGGGTTAATATTTAAGGCAATAAATGACATTTCGATTGCGCTGTTTGATTATGAAATACCAATTTCCAAGAATATTTAAACTGCTACAAATACTTGACTGTGAGAAGAATGAAGCTGTATATATGATGCAATATTTATAATAATTAACATTTGATTTATTTATTTTTAATTTTCTTAAATATTCAAAAATAATTTGCATTTGACTTGCATTAAAAGTGTAAAGCAAGAAAATATAAAGACCTTAGCAAACCATGAAAAACCAAGTTCAAGATATTTAGTTTAGTTTTACAAATATATCTTAATATTTATATGTTATATTCATTTATATATATTCATATTTATATATTATAAATTAATATCAATGCACTTTTTTGAAGGAAAACTTTATTTTATTTAATTACGATAAGAATTTTAGATAAGGTATTAGAGTTTGGGAAATATTAAGTTCTGTTTAGAATGGCTTACAAGAAATTTTAAGACAGCTGTAGAAATTTTAATACAGATTGAAAATTGTTAAATCGCGCTGAAGTTCAAATGTGACACAAAGCCAGTTTTCAGCATAGCTATACAAAAATAGCTTAAACACAATACGTAATCTGTATGCATATGTAGGATTCCGGTTTAGGCATAATAGCATATATTCCATTGCCAAAAAAGCCAAGTAAACACATAGAGGCGTACACTCTTATAAATAGGTATTTTCGCAACACTCAACTAACTGATTATCGATTAACTCTTGCCAAATATTATTCGAGTGCTTCGAATGCCAGAATGTGTTTGCAGCGGAACAAATTGGATCTGAGATAGGCTGCTTAATTCTGTTGATATGCGATTGAAGACCAAGCCTCGTTTTGGCAGTAGACGAAATGTAGACACAATGCACGTGTCGGATTGGGTTGAGAGCGTATAAAAACAAAGTTCTCGCGGCTTGCCAAACAAACGATGACTGGACAAAAAAATGGGGAGCAACTCGTTGCGGTTGGGTTACGGTCTAATACATTTCAGAAACAGAATGACGAGCAGTTTTGTCTGAAACGCCTGCCGAGTGTCAAGAGGCAGGTTGCAAGCGGCAAGCGGCAAGCGGCAAACAAGTGTGCCGCGTAATTAGAACGGCAGCACCAGCAGCATGATAATTCCCCAGCGAAATCAAAGAGACTTGTCACAGCTGATGTTTACACAAGATTTATGGCAATTGTTAAGTGTGCTGCGATTGCGCCATGGAACGCATTTAACTGGCATACGATGTGTGTCTTCAAAAAAGCAGTGCACACAGTTCAAGGCTGTGGCAAGCTGAACTGCGTCTGCGTGCAACTGCCACCACAAATTACCCGTCCGTTAATCACAGTGCAGCGAGCGCGTCATCGAAACAAAGGACTTGTTTCAGCTCATATCTTGTATCTAGCTAGTTTATAATTATGATGCCCTTTCTGCCACAACTGGTTTCTGCGCTCTTTGGCAACAATGCCTCGGGAGTGTCTCTCCTTGAACTATCCTGCTCCCGACGGCTCTTGCTGTTACAGTTGCTTGGGTTATTCCAGATTGCACAAAAACTAGATGACAATAAAAATCGACGTCCAGCAACAACGATGACAATTTGGTATAAGACTTCAAACCAGTTTCCAGCTCAATATCATACCCTCTGGCCATGGCAAAGGGGTAGAATGATTTTTAGCAGCCAACATGTCAGCAAATATTTATATTCTAGATGAACAGCAAAGATATCTATGATAATTGGAGTACTTCAGCAGTTATAGTTACAAACAAAGCTTCTGCTCTGCCAGCAAGGGTATTCAGTCTTCGGCATGCCAAACGCAAAAGTTAATTCGTTATTGTTTCTTCTGTTTTGTGCATCTTGCATTCCTGGCTGCGTGTAATTTTAGCCTTTAGCTTTTAAAGAGTTTCATAAAAAGTGTATAAGAAAACAGAAATTGTTTATTCTGCTGAGACAGACTTGGAGTAGAGCTTATGCACAACAATAAAAAGGGACTGATGAAGCAAAAATCAAGTAGGGTTAATGCCACAAAGCTCTGCGATGGTTTGCCTAATTTACATGTTCGTGTAATGAGCTGGCCAATGTGCAGCATAGTGCAGTAAATATATATATATATATAACCCATTCGACATTATTAAGGGGATGTTTGCTATAAATAAGCATCTGTATATATATATATAATATATATATATATATTTATATACATGAATTTCCATATATATATAAATGTTGTCAAAGCTTATTTATAGCAAACATCCCATTAATAATGTCGCATGGGTTAAGCGAGGGCGCGGCTTCGCCTTGGCGTTCGGACTTTTGTATACCTTTATGATTAACGTGCTCGTCAACTGTCTATCAGTATATCAAATAGTTTCAAAGGTGCTAATATTACAGCATTCGCTATTTGTTTTCGTTGGCTAATCTCAAGCAGAATCTGAGTCTGATTATATTTGTCTGTTCATGTATTACTTGCAGTTGGTAAAATGTCGGTCAGGCTGAACGAGACACAAACCATTGTTGACAAGATGGTCAACTTTTTTGTGGAGCACGAGGATCTGCGCACAAAGGTCTGTAAAAGCCCCTAGTCCGACCAGTTGGACGCATAAAGTCTGATCTATATATTTACAGAGCTGGTTCCTCTCGAATGCACCTGGACCGCTGTTTATGATACTCGGCGCTTACCTGTACTTCTGCCTGTATGCCGGACCGCGCTATATGCGCGATCGTAAGCCATTCGAGCTGAAGAACACGCTGCTCATCTACAATGCGGTACAGGTGCTGCTCAGCTGGGTACTCTTTTACGAGGGCTACAAGGGCGGCTGGGGTGGACACTATAACTTCAAATGCCAGCCCGTCACCTACGCCACGGATCCCATCTCCATGAGAGTAAGCTGTTGTTGAGTTAGCTAGCTGTCACCTTCTGACTTCTTGCTGTTTCTATTTAGATGGCGCGCGCTGTTTGGCTGTACTACATTGCCAAGATCACGGAGCTGCTGGACACTGTGTTCTTTGTGCTGCGCAAGAAGGATCGTCAGATTTCTTTCCTGCATCTGTACCATCACACTCTGATGCCTGTGTGTGCCTTCATCGGCGTCAAGTACTTTGCTGGCGGCCATGGCACATTGTTGGGCTTCATCAACTCCTTCATCCACATCATTATGTATGCCTATTATCTGCTGTCGGCAATGGGACCCAAAGTGCAGAAGTACCTGTGGTGGAAGAAGTACATCACTATACTGCAGATTGTAAGTTTGAAAGCCGCAAGTGTTAAACTTGATTTAATTATGCACTTATTTGTTTATCTTGCAGGTGCAATTCCTTATCATCTTCGTGCACACGCTGCAGATTCAATTCCAGCCGAACTGCAACTTCCCCAAGTCGATTGCTGCTCTGCTGACCTTCAATGCCGGCCTCTTCACCTACATGTTCAGCGCCTTCTATGTGCACAACTACAAGAAGGAGGCCAAGCAGGCAGCACAGGCCAAGCTGGCGGCACAGGCCAAGTTGGCAGTTAAACAGGAGTAGAGCAAGGATATAGTTGATGTTTTTGTTTTTTGCCTTAAGATGACGATCACCAAAGGCGAATGCGGCAATCGTTAGTTAGGTTTATAGCCTGTACATGTATACTGTAAAGAGACCCTTTTTAACGGGTATAGCACACACCCTTTTTAGGTATATAGATCAAGTTGGGTGTATGTACATTGGATATTACATTTTCTAGCTCGTAAGGTTCGTTTCGTAGTAGTATTTAAAGTCAAGTATGAGAATGTGGATCTTTGAACAGTCGCCATTGCGCAGTGCATGCACCATGCACTTGACGTATTGGGCAAGTATAATAGAACCAAATATTATAGATTAGTTCATCGATACGTATGTAGTTTTTATTTTATTGATTGGCGTGCAATAAAAATCTAAGACATACAGCAGATGGCAAAACACCAAATTGTCATTATCAGCAATTATATTTGCCATGTTTTTTTATTAATATTTTAAATTGTAAATGTTTATTTGTATAAAATATATCTATATATTTTTAAACAATAAAAAATTGAAATAAAATTGTGTGTTTCCCTTTATGCCTAAAAGTATGCTATTAAAATTGCATGAAGTAAGTCTAATAAAAAATATTTTCGCTAGATGGCGTGCTGGTGTGTGATGCAGGGTCAGCTCATTTCCGAGAATGCATCGAATCTTATAATTACTTGACAGTAATTTGGAATACGTTTTCGCTAGAATTAACACAAAGCAACAGGTACATGTGGGATTGCCAACCACTTAAACTAAAAAAGTTTACATATTGCAAGTTGAGGCCCGACTTTCCCAAGACATATTTGGATAACTCGATTCCAAAAAATTACTTTTACTGTGAAGGGAATTAGCATTAATTAGCGTATAATATTTTCTTGACTACTAATTTTTATAATGTTGTTATCTGATCAGCTGAGCATTAAATATAACTGATTAATTGTAAAGATAAATGAGAGCGAACAACCTAGTTTGCAGTTAATGGGAATCATGAAGAATATGATAAACATGTAATGATATTAGACTTTAATTGATTGATAGGTTAATTATATATTGATCTATGGCTACATTTGCCCTACAGTCTGATGCAATAGCTGAATTGTGTATGTGCTGTATCGTGTTTTCGGTTCCGTTTCATGCTTAATCAATTTAATGGACAGACTAAAAGTATGCCAGCAAAATGATGTATCTGAATGTATGTATGACAGTATGTGGTGTATATATATATTTACAAATGTACATATATGTATCTGTATGTATGTTGAAGTTGCAGGCAAATTATATTTCAAACTAAAACTCGCCTCGCAGTGTTGGCGAAAATGTGGTGAAGTACAGACGCGTCCCTTCCGCTCGTTGGCGCGTTGTCGTTTGCGTTTTGTTTGTTGTAAGTGCGACAATGTTGTTGTTGTTATTATTATTACTATTGTTGCTGTTATTGTTGTTGTTGTCTGGCTGCTGTTGCCAGGTAGTATATAGGTTTTCGTTTGGCTCAACTGTTGGCGTGCGCATTTTATTGTACTGTATTTAGGTTAAATTCGCATTCGCGTGTGTGTTACAAAATGTTGGAAAGTGTGTGAAAAGTAAAATACATTAAAATTATAAAAAAACACACACACATAAATTAAAAACAAAACAAAAAACATTGCGAACGAATTGCTTTGTATTATTTTGGTGACGTTGGAACCTGTTAAATGAAATCAGTGCGAAAAGAAAGCGTTTTTCGAATAACTCCAAAACAATTCGGTTCGTTCGCAGATGAATAAGTGTTGAAAGAGTTGTTTATAAATAGACTTGATTATAAATAAACTCAAACAAATTTAGCGTTCTCATATAAGTTAAAGAAACGCTTACTCATGCGCAAATACACACACACAGCGAGTCTTATGCACACACACACACACACTCTAGAGGGGTTTTTCCTCCGCTTGCTGCTTACCCTACAGATGCAAACGCTGCAGACTTTGCATAGCTGTTTCTGTTTCTGGTTCATCTAGCGTTTCCTGTGATGCTGCCTGGCAACAGCCATGCCAAGCAGAGATACACATATGGACGCTATCAAAATAAAAACAAAAGCCAAAACCAAAAGCAAATGCAAAATCAAAGTTAAGGAGTTCAGAGCTCAGCTGGTTGCCAAGGGGCAACAACAGCAGCACCTGAGTCCAAGTGTGCGAGTGCCGTTAAACGAGATCCGCAGATACATTTGCGCCAGTGTGTGTAAACCACACACACACGCACACAAGTACTGATACGTGCACACCTTGACAAAAGTATCTGTATTGCCATGCGAATAAACACACAAAGAGAAATACACAAAGAAACTCGCAAATGCACACACACACACACACACACAATTCTTTGTCTGTGTGTGTGTATCAGCATTCAAATGTGTGTACGCGTACCTGAGTAGCGCGATTCGCATGCTAGTTGTCAGCTACCTGTTGATGAGACATGAGAGTGAGGCCGCGGCTCATGGTTTCGGCAACGCGAAACTCAGTGCAAATATCGTTTTTAGCCAATGCACACCTCTCGCGTCGCCCTGTCTGCCGTCTATTTGTCCGTCCGCATTGCACAAACGACAAGTGCTAATTTACTTATCACAAATTTGATTTGATTATATTTTATCTAATTACGGCGCACATGCGAGAGTACGACACAGACACACACACACACACGCAAAGTGTGTGTGACTTGCCTCTTAAAGTTCTCACAACATGCGCCTCACTCACAGCACCAAAGCAAAAGGTGCGATAAGCAGAGGCAGCGACAGCGACAGCGGCAGCGAGTGCGGCGCGGCAGCGCCGAGCAAAAGCAACTTGAGGAATGTTCAAGAAAACGCCAATTCGGTTTTATACCTGATCAGTTGAACAGAGAAACGCGTCGTGATCGCAACGTTGATATTCGTGTGGTTTTGTTAAGGCGAACACGCGCGACTTTTCACGAGCCAACCCCGCTCCTACCCCTGATTGCCAATTGGATTTGATAGTCATACGTTTCGATTGGCATGGATTTGTTTTTGTTTTGATATCGGTTCTATATATATAGATTAACTTATATTTATATATTGCCAATACTTGACGCGCCGCTGGCCAACAGCCACTCGAAGCGAATATAACTCAACAACAACAACAATTATTGTAATAATATAGTTGCTCGGTAGTCAAGCTGAGTAACCAAAGAGATATTGACACAGACAACAAACAATAATAATCAAATCTAGCAGAATAAATAAATATTGATCAGACGATCGAGCGCAACTAGTGATAAAGTGCACCACTAACTGCGCCGCGTGCTGTACAGTGGAGCTCCAAAACCAAAGAACTCAAGTTTTTGATAAATATACAAAGTAAACATACACACACACACGCACACACACATACAAACAGGCACAATGCTTAAAACAAAATCCAGCGACGATAAGCTGGATACGCTGCTCTCGAGGTCTGCAGTGCCAATCATCGATCTGGCGCATTGCGGTAAGTCTGACTCCATGGACTTAAAATTTATAATGTGGGCTCGAAATTTGCTGCCGATTGCAGTTGCCAAGCACGCCTCTAGGCACAGCAGCTCCGGCAATAGATTGGCTTCAGCCTCTGACTCATTGCTAGACAATTAGCACTTGCTCATGCTGTTGCTGTTGTTGAGAATCTTTCGAAATTATCTGTGTATCGTATTTGCCATGAGACTACTTACAGCAGTCAATTGTAATTATTGACTTGTGCAACTGACACCTGTCCGCAATCAATGAAATTATTTCTCAAAAGTCAAAAATAAAATATTCATTTAAAAAGAATTGAGTAAGAGTCAATGTTAAAGTTGTGCAATATTTCGTATGGCCAATCTATATATTATTCATAAATTTGCAAATGTTTATCGGCAGGCTTAGTGATAATAGAGTAAGCCCTAAAACCTTTATGGCCACTAACGCAGCTTTCGTCTGTTAATAGCTCACAATTATTTTTATGTTATGGTTTGATAGCTGCTGATTAATGTTGACAGCGAATATCATCATAAATAATTTGTACATGATATCGTACATCCCAAGAGATATAATTTAATGCTTTATTGTGGCCCTAAAAATTCGTTGATTTTAGTACGATTATTTGTAACTACCAAACAGATTAGGCAAATATATATTAAGCCTATAAATATATATTAAACATTTCTCATCTTCATGCATGACAGCCAGATGGCATTTGATATGCTTCCTCGGTCAGCCTCCTGGCAAGCGACTGTTTATTAATTATAACCAAATCTATCAAAGAGTAATTGACAAGAATCAAGCTCACATCTCAAATGTTATTTGACAGATAGTAATAAAATATTGATTTAATGCTTAATTGACGGAAAAAAACGACGCATATTTCAAACTCTAATAAGTCAAATTATATATATAAATATACTTTATACTTTGGTGTCACTTATTATAGGTACATAACCTGTGAATTGATATTGCTGATAAATATATATATGTATATGATACATATGTCCAATTTGTGTATTTAGCACATTATGTGGTGTTATGCCCAGCACATTCTTTGCTAGACAAATTGACAGCTTATGCGTTTGGGAGCTTTATACGCAGCTTGATGCTGTGTCGGAGTCCTGCCCAAGCGTTGCCCGGGCGACCTTGTGCTTAGCACTTGACCTTCGCGCGACGACGTTGTTTCCAAACATTTCAGCCATTGACCCCCAAAAAAAAGCATGTAAATAGTCGGTCGAAACGCGGCTGGAAGTTGTGCGGCGCAGTTGTGTCAACGGAACTTAAATTGCTATCAAGTTGTAGAGGTTTTTGAACTATGTATGTATATTTCAAGCACTGCTCATAGTCGAGCCAATGCCAATGCAATCAAATTAAACTTCACCCGAACAGTGCGGAAACTTAAACAAGATGCATCACAATATTTACATTCAAGTTTTATTACGATTTGATTTGGGAAACTTGATTTGCTTGTGCTTTTATTTTTATTTAGTAAACACTTATTTAGGGTATATGGATTTTGTCGTAAAATATGTAATGCTTAAAGAAAAGTTTTGCATTTATTGCTGAGTTGAGACAGTTCCTATAATCATGACTGGCTATCATTTCTTGGCTATAAGCAATGAAATCTATCAATTTGAAGATGCGAAAAACTTTATGGAAATCTGCATTGACTTAGCAAATGCGATATTTTGATTACTATTTTTAAAATCGTTTTTGCAGCATACATTTATAAATGAAAGCTTACTTACACTTATTCAGAGGCATAGAATTTCACACTTTATATAGTAAGAGTCTACCAAAAGAAATCTTTGTGTGGAAAGCTTTACTTAAGCTTAATTTTTAATTCAAAATTATAGATCGTCTAATATATAATAAATAAAGCTTATTTAATTGATAGCAAGAGCATTCAGCTTCCGACTTGGCGATCTTTCAACTGATTATTTTGTGTCGACATATTTACATAGTATATATCTGAATGCGATTTTCGCTGCACTTGTTTACTGCTCGCGGCTGGGAGGGAGGTCGGACTGTTGATTTCGGTGCAGTGGTTTGACAGCATTGTTTGATTTGTTGTTTAGACTGCTATATTTACACACTACTCAAGACCAGCCGAGTGACAAACTGACAAACAAGCCCGTTGCTCGTTTCAAACGACGTCAGCGGAAAAGTGACGCATTTGGCAAGTGAATCCCCAGCAGCGTCACCAAGCCCGCGCCCACTTTGTCCATTGTTAACTTAATTGAAACATGCGACAACGTCACAACAGCTGAGTAGCAAATAAACACATCGGTTACAGCAACAACAATGATAACAACAAACTGGTCGTTATATTAACGAGGCGCTTTGAATCCGAATAAATCTAGCTTTAACCTGTATATTTGAATAACTAGGCAAGTTTATCTCTCTTCCTCTCTACACATTCCAGCTTAAAGAAAATTGTTTTATTTATTTTTGAAGAAACTGACGCAGCCGAATAACCAAAACGTAAACACCTTTTGGAAGTAGTTTCAGATAAGCTTCAAACTTAATTAGTTGCTAGTTCTAAACAAAGGGACTAGTTGATGTAGATAGATTCTTAGAAAAGATCTAAGTCAGCTGTGCCCACGCGCAGCTATCTAGATAGGCCACACAGTTCGGAAGCACTTGCTGAGTAATTCTAATAAATATATTCTAATGAATAAGTAAATATTTTCATATGACTGCAGACTGTTATCAACGACGATTGATAACATTTAACAAACGCCCCAATGCACCAACAAATATGACAAAGTGCAAAATAGCTCGGTTGCTAGAAATGTCAAAGGAATTTTAGCTTGAATGGAATGTCCTACCACAGACTACGTCTTCAGATAATGTCCTTTTGTCAGTATTGATGAAATTGACAAATGCATTACACACATGTTGCTTGATAGATGGGAAAATATTATACTGATGATGGACAAGGGGTGAAAGGGGTGGAATGCTGTCGTGTCTTATGTTGTACAATCAAATACGTCTAAAAGTCGATTTTATATTTTAAGTTTTCGAAAATAGAATTTCTCTTCTCTGCCGTCTTAGCTTTTCGTCTTTAACTTGAAATAAATTTTATGTATTTTTTATGTATGTATTTTTTTTGCTACCTAGAAAGTTATTTATGATATTTCAGTTCTTTCAAGTGTGCAAGCACTTTAAATATTTATTCGAAACCATCGATATTGGATTAGAGCATCAAAGCAAGACATAAAAAATAATGCTGAAAATCCATTTCAGTTATAGTTGAAACTGTGCACAGATTTGCTTTTTCCATTAATTATTTAAATAAATAATTGATTTAATGAATGCTTTTTGGCATTATGCATTTGAGTCTGGCAATTTTAAGTGTATCCATGCTTTTAAGCATAATAATTCATATATTTTTTACTGGTCAGAGCTATCTGAACTAAACTAAACTTTTTTGCCCATTTAATATTTTATAAGTATATTCAAAGTTGTCTGCATGTGGTTTTCCCCCTCAGCTGAATCGATGCTATGTGTGTGCTGACATGTGTGCGTATACATATAAATTGCTCTATATATATTTTGAATTAAATGCTTGTATTGAAAATAGACACAAGTCATATACATTCTTAGCTACGGGATTGACCAAGCGCGAGATACCCATTAAACTGGAAATTATGATAGAGGAGAATTACACAGTTATATAAATGCAAATATGAACTATTATATGCAAAGTCTGACTCACAAGGTATATTCATATGTATGTATATACATATATACCCCTTGTTTTGCTTGGGCAATCTGAAATGGGTATCTGTGAAAAACAGCAGGCAACGCGTCAATAGAAATTCCGCACATAACATACACAATAATTTGAGTATAGAACACAAAGCCAAACGCACAGACGTTTGTTTATAGCTCGACGTGAATTCAAAGACCATAAATATCGAAAATGTATATGGCATTTAGCAATTTGTAAACACAAACAATTTGGCAACCAATCGAACTGTAATGCCAATCAAATATTTAGAAATAGAAATTCAAAGCCATCAAAACCAAAAATGTTGCCCCATGGGGAAAACAGCGTTTGATGCGATGATCTTCAACTGATTGCGACAAGGCAGCCTGCTGACTCAATTAATTAGCCTCAATATAGATAAATTAGCAACAAGTTAGCAACTAGCATGTGAGCTGTACAAAATTGCAAAAAAAAACGAAACACTAAATTGAAAAGTGCCTACAATACAGTTGGCGCCCAATTGAAGTGCATGCAAACAGCAAATATCGGCCACAATGACTGTGTCTCTGCTCCCTTCTACTCAAATGACTCTACAGGCCTGTATAGACATATATGCACACATACTACACATACACACACATACAAACACATGTGCATGTACATCTAATCAAATGAAATCGAAAGGCAGCGTTACGCTTCAATTGATTCCATTCAGCACGCTGCCTGACCTCTCGCATAGCTATCTCATCATCGCCATATACATGCATAATGTGGGCCCCACTGAAAAAAATTCCATAGAATTGTATAGAACTCAATGTATGTGCCGCCTGGTGACAGAAATCTGTTTTCTGCCCAAGTGAAGCACGACACGCACTGATAACTCTGCCATACAACGTAATTACTATTAACCGTGAATTCTCCTGCTTATCAGCTGAAAAACAGTGCGTCATGGTGTTGATTGGGGTGCTGTGGGGCTTTACGTTCGGGCTTAGGCCAGCTGGGTAGTTGAGTGGGCGGCGCGGAGTGCGACCAACTAAAATTGACAATTATTTATTTATAGATTGCTCATACGCCGTGTGTGTCAACGTGAACGTGTGGAAATGTATTCTCTATTACTAATATTCATTCATGGCTTGCGCTGAATGAACAATTAGCATATTCCTTTATTCATATATATATATATATATATATATATATATATATATATATATATATATATATATATATATATATATATATATATATATATATATATATATATAACTAGCTAAATACATATTTTTAAACATTTGTACATACAAATTTTCAAATTAGAAATGTCTTCCCAAGTGAAAAAAGTCATATCTGAATGCTGTTGTCGCTTTTGTTGTATAATGAGATAAGATTTAGTATTAACTTTGGACTTTAAGCTGCTTCACACTGTTTGCTTGAGTGCTACAAAGCTTTCGAATATAGTTTTTTGTTATAAAGTATCCTCTCCACTTGATTTCCGCTTGTGGTTTTGTTCACTTTGTGCTCAGAGACTTCCAGAACTATATAAAGATAGTCACATCTGCATCTATATACTTCTATACAAGATTGTCTCTCCAAGGTGTGGAGAGTACATGACGTGCATCATTCATTAAGGTCGCTGTTAATAAATCTCATTATGACTCTAGTTTTTTTTTATCAAGCTTCACACTTACAGGTGACTATACCTGAAATGTTCTATTTTAATCGAGCATTTTTAGTTTTATTTAATTCCCACTTCGTAGGGTATTAATTCTTCAACGTACCGAATAGCACTGCTCTTTCTTGTTATGAAGGCAGTTTTTTTCTTTCTATATAATTTTCCGCCAGGAAAAACCAAGTCGCTGTCGCCGTCGCTGTTGCTGCAGTGGCATTGAAATTGATTGCATTTACCTTTATTACATTTGCTTGTATTGCATTTATTGAGTCCGATGCATTGCCTGAACTATTCTATTATTATTACGGCTTCAATCGCATTTATATTACTGATTCCATTACGGCAACCGGCAGGCTTTCAAGCGTTCTGTTTATCGCGTAGTAAGACTTCATTACAAATGCGAATTAGCAAATATTGTACTGGCACGTGGATTGTTCGTTATGCGGCGTGTGGCATTTTGTTTGGCTATTTATTGAGGCTCGTATAGTCCTAATACGTTTGAGTTTTTTGTTTCTCAATTGGGGGCCATAAAATCGTTGGCGATGTGCGAGCATTTTATTTATGGTTATTGTCAGCAGCTGGTCGTGACTTTAGCTGTTATTGTTATTTTTTTAATTCTGAGAAATTATTAACGGTAATTATCTAAAAATAACACCAAAGAGTTAGTTCAGCTTAGTTCAGAGAAATGCAATCGTGCCCCAATCATCCACGCATTGAGTTGAAATTTTGATTCTAATGAATTTTCTGTATTTACAGGTATCGAGGAGGTGCCCGTCAAATCAGTGGTGAATCGTGTGGGTCATCAGTTGCAGAAGGCCTTATCCGAAAAGGGCATTGCGCTTTTGGTCAACCATGGCATATCTGATGAAAAGGTGGCTACAATTCTCTGTTGCTCCAGTCTTGCTTAATCTGACTCTGTTTTGCTTTAGTTGAAAACGGCTTGGGATCATTTGGACGACTTTGTCGATTTGGCAGCGGATGTCAAGCAGCTTTACCTGCGCAACGATGGCGACAATCACGGCTATGTGAGTCCAGGCATTGAGCGCTTTGATGGCAAGACACCGGAGCTGCGACATGCATTCAACATTTGCACGCTGAATGCCCAGAATCTGCCGGAGGAGCCTCTGCCCGGATTTGCGGATCACATAAGCACACTGGCCAATGACTTTAAGGCGCTGGCCAGCTTTATGCTGCAGGCGCTGGCCGTCTCGTTGGACATTCCGCCCACATTCTTCCTCGAAAAGCATTCACACATGATGTCCGGCGATCACGACAACATGACCACTCTGCGCATGCTCTACTATCCGCCTATAGTGGACGATGAGCCCGGACATGGTCAGAACGATGTCATCAAGGGCCGTTGCCAATACAGCTACCAGCGTTGCTTATCAGATCAGCCAGATTTCCGCCCTGAGCACAATCCCCTTGATGACGAGCCGGATAACGTTCAGAGCAATGGCAAGGATGGCGAACTCTTCGAGCACAAGCTGGCCAACGGCGAGGTTATTCGCTGCGGTGCACATGTCGACTACGGCACATTCACGCTGCTAGCCCAGGACTCTGAGGGCGGCCTGGAAGTGAAACTGCCGGGCAGCGAAAAATGGACTCGCGTGGGTCACTTGCCGGGTGCCATATTAGTCAACTGCGGCGAGATCTTGTCTATCTGGACAAGGGAACGATATCCTGCACTGGTAAGACAACAACTTTAAACAAGCGCCAGCTGAGGCAGATTAATTAAATGCTGTCTTTATTGCAGCAACACCGCGTGGTCATACCCGAACAGGAGCACATAAGGGCTCGTGGTCGACACTCGATTGCATTCTTCTGCCATCCAGACAATATTACAATGATATCTCCTAACGATCTGCCTCAAACCGACGCCGAACAGAACTCAACGTGTCTCAAGCAGCGAAAGAAGTCCTTCAAAGCGGCGAAAGAGCGGTAAGCTTTGATCTCACAATTTATGGTTGTTTGCCAAATTTACTAACTTTGATTTCTTTTATGGACTCTCTTTGTTTGGATTCAATTGTTGTTATCACATTCGGACTGGCCGTAAATCTATCAACATTTACAGTGTATACAACGCGTATCAGCTAATACAGAAAAAGTTTAAGGAAACGTACACCACCAACAGCAATCCCTCGCAATGACGTTCTGCCACGTAGGCGTCCGTTGCCAAGATCCTCATCTCTACTCCTGCCACTCTGTCATGCGTTCATAAGTGGGGAGATTTAGCGTCGTATATGAAAGTCGAGAACACGCTTGATGTTTTGAACTTTTTATTTTATTATTATATAATATACGATTGTAATTGCTTCATTTCTTTAGTTTGTATCATATATATTTGATATACATACATAAATAATATTTATATACAAATACAATACATACATACAATGTTTTGCATAATCTGAGTATCAACATCAATTATACACTGAGAAAAACGCACATTTTAACATTTATCTTACAGCTAGGCGCTAAATATTGATTTCCATTCCTTGTCCATGTTTATATAAAACTCGACCATATCGCAATTTCAAAATTCCAAAACTCCAAAAATTGACCGTTGCTACACAACTGAGACCCACTGTTTCTGCTGTAAACATTTAAAATTGTATATGTATTTTATTTTGAGCTGATGTGGTAAGTTTCAGTGTTTGTTTTCACATAATTACCAAATGTGTTTACAGATTCAATTATTTCAACACTTTTCAATATTTCTTTTTGTTTTTGTTTTTATAAATTCTTCATATTCATATATAAACATATTCATTTGTTGCTCTTCAATTCTGCACAAAACAAACACATTTAACAATTAAATCTTTTTTTTGTTGGTTTTTGTATTTGGTAATTATATTACGTTTTTGTTATTATTAATCTATGTTGCACGTAAGCTATTGGACATTTACGAGAGTATTTGGCTTTCATTTTTTTCTAGATTTTTTTTTTATTTTTATTTTTGTATGCTTCTATAGCTGTTGACACTAAGAGTATTCAGGGGCAATAGGATAGGAAAATTCAATTTCTAATGTATGATTAACCAAATCTTAGGCCATAGCCAAACTTGTAGCTTTAACAAGCCCTTTCATGGTTCTGAGAAGCCAGCAAATCCCTAGCACGTGATCTTTCAAAATTTTAATATAGCTAACACTAATAATGGTAATGTTAACAGTAATGACAATGATAACAACATACATAGACGAACCCTAACGACTCATTCAAGGCGTAAGTAAAAATAAATATATATATATATAATTTAGAGATTAATAATAATGTCTTTGAAAAAAGTTAAAAAAAAGTAAAAAAATTTAATAATTTTTAGACAGTTTATACTGTCGCAAACAAAAGTTTATACCCAGCTAAAGTGCTTATCAATAGACGGACGGTACGTACACTTTTCAGCATTACTGTGATCGATTTACTGTGTGTGTTAGTTGTCTTAATTATTTAGCCTCATATTTGCACAAAATATTTTATTTATAACTGAAAGTCACATGCGCGACTGTCACTTAACATGCCAACTAACAATAAGAATAATATTGTTGTGGCAGTTGTTGTTGTTACTATTGTTGTTGTAGCTGCTATTGCTGCTATTAGCCAGCTGATTTGATCAATAGGGCAAGTATGACGCGCATGTTTTGCTGTCTTTTCCATATGCTATTCCACGCATTAGGCCCAGTCATAATTTATGCAATTGCATTCACACTTGTAAGTGCTTACAGTATGAGAGTTTATTTTGAGCTGTGTGTCAGTAAATGTGTTACTTTATTGTAATCCATTTATAGAATATAGTGGAAAACAGTTATAGGGGCAATAGTGTTTTGTAGTTTGAAATAAGGAAACAAATATTTGTACTTAAGCAAATGATTAATATACTGCTTTGAGTACGCTTAGGCAAATTAATAAAAATAATAAGTTAGGTTTATTATAGACGTTGACAACTTAAGCTGGGCATTAATATGGGCATTTTATTGGAGATCATGAGTAATTACCACTAAAATTCACACACTCTCTAGAACTGACTGAGGCATAAATTTCCCAGATTTGAATCAGCACGTGAATCGACTTTTAAATTTTAAAAAGTAACGAAAATCGTTTCCAAAGCAAATATTTTGTTACCTTGTATAGAAATGTGATCCCCCATAACTTGTAATATTTCATGACATAAGAGAGTTAATTATTTGTTTTTCAATTATGTAAAGTCAATAATAATAATTGAATGCATTTCAACCATTCCATATTAGCCAAGCACACTTGCTAACATTTTGTAAACTATTTAAATATTTATATATATTATACTATGTAACGCCACGTTTCTGCACTGAGTGGAAGTGAAGGGAAAATCTATTGTTGTTTAAGCCACATCTGTGGTTAATATATGAACGATAATTGCAGCTGATAGGCTAATTAAACAAGAGTACTCAAATATGGTTGCACTTTGGAAATTAGAAAATGTTAAATTACAGTGGAATATATATATATTATATATTTATAAATGTAAATATATAAATCTAAAGAAACATTTAAATCAATGTGTACTTTTTGCACTTTTAATTAAATTGACACCATTCAATTAGTCAGAGTTTGCATTTTTTGTATACTTTTATTTAGTTGGCGTTCGATTTAATTTTCCAGCGCCACAGCACGTTGGGTGCTGTTTAATCAAAGTGTCAAAGTTAAATAACACAAATATTGACAAAAATATTGAAACGGGCACGCGGGCACGCGGGCACACAGAGAGGAGCACAGACAGCGGGGGAAGGCTCATTTGTCTATTGCGTGAAGCTTTTAATCTGGCGCTTGAGATAATGACAATGATTTGCCATAGATATACACTTATATATACGTTAAATATACCCATGAATATATGTATATGAATGTATACCTATATACATTAAATATATATAATATGCCAACAACAATTTGATATTTAAGGCAAACAAAGCGAACTTTTGATAAGCTTAGCCGTGTAAATAATTGCTTTGTTTGGTTTGAACGTAAGCGACAGCCAGTTGAAAGCGAAAGTTAAACGTGAAAACGCAACAAAAGAAATGAAGTTTACAACCTTTAAAAATTTCGGTTGGTAATCTCAAATATATAGATAAGATTGTCTGGGCATTGCAAATAATTTTTTGATATGGATGTGAACAGCACATAAAAAACACATTAATAATACAAAAAATTAAAAAGTTCTACTAAAAGAAAAATAAAGAATAAACTTAAAACTCAAAAAAAATATTAAGAAAATATTAAAAAACTAATATCTTAATTATAATATAATTATAATAATATAATTATAATAAATTATTTAATTTTAAATATATTATATTATAAATTGTATATACCTATAAAAATATTTTATTATAAATATTTAAACAAATAATTCAAAATATATATATAAAAAACAAAATAAAAAATTAAAAAAAAAAGAAATTTCATTTTAAATATTTAAAATTTCATAGATTATAGACTTTTAGATATATAGGTAGAAAAGATTGCAGTAGAAAAAATTACAATTAAGTTAATATTTGCAAGTTGCATAAGAAATTAGTTAAACAGAATGTCAATAGCCTTCAGTAGTATAGACATTTGTTGTCATCTGGTACTTATATACTTATCAGCTAAAGGTTTATTAATGTAGTATTTGAGCGCTTCTATACTACAACAATTAACTAATGCGCTCAAAAATGCGACGTGCTCAAATATATATATTGTTTAACAGCTTTGTTTTGATGAGACTTTAAGTCACACTTTATATATTTCTTTTGTCAGAGACTACAAGTACAGTGGCTAATAGACCCAGTGGATATGTTACTCATACAAATATGGTGTATATATATAGTACTTATATATATGATTTATATGTATATATATATATAGTACATGTACTATATTGATTTCAATATGTTTAAGCTTCACTTGGGAAAAGTTACTTAGTATCATGTACTATTAGAAGACGTTCTTCACTTATATAATTCATTCCACACGTATGTATCAATATTTATGGGACATCAAATAGCAATACGTATATCAAACATTCAATATATTTTGTATTTGTATATATATATATATATATATATATATATTAAATAGGTAGGTAAACTATATATAAACACTGCACTAAATGCCAAATAAATGTTGATCTTGAAATCGTTGCAGGCAATTTTAGGAATTTTCAATTCTTGTCTTTCAATTGTGTTGCCCAACAATCTCGCTTTAAATTCAACTTGTAAATATTTCAATTTGTTTTCTTTATTGTACGTGTTCATTTTTTATATTTTGTTTACTTTCTGCACATCAACTACGGATAATCTTCCATTTCTGTTTTGTTTTTTGTTTTTTTTTGAAGGCTCAATTTTTACTGTGGGATTGTCGTGTTCGATTCGAACCCATTTTTACTGTAGCTTAGCGTGGTCATAGTTTTTGGGCATATATAGATTTATATTAGTAATACATATATGGAATACATATTTGCCTTTACGCAGCTAGCATAGATTGTGTTGCACGAGTGCACACATACACAGCTACACATAAGCAGAAGAAGAGCTGAAAGAGCGAAAAGGGTTCAAAGGATTCAATTAGTGTAGAGCGGATGCAGCTGCAGCTGCTCCTGGCCGGTCATTGTGGGCGTGCCAGCCGCATACTGTCGAGCACGCATCACATTCATCTGTATCTCCGATGAGGCCGTTGAGTTCATACAGTTCGGCAGCTCAGCAGAACCGTTCCTGGCTCCGTTCGCTCTCCTCTGGCCGCCACCAACCCCATTCCCGCCTCCAGCTGCCCGAAGACTGGTGCGACAATTGATGAGCGCATTGGGGCAACAGCTCTGCAGAAATAAGTAGAAAAAGAAAAAGAAAGCAGACACATATATATAAACAAGAGCACGGCAAATGAGTCTAAATAGGCGTAGAGAGAATGCTGACTACGTACTCAAAGGTTAGGCATATTTAAACGACGTCGGGGACAGATGCAGCGAGCGAGATAAATAGATAAAGACAGAGAGACAAAGTGGCACATACTTGGAAGTTGGGGCTGAGGCTGTGGGCGTGTTTTGTTCTGGGAATGTTCGGCATAGCACATGTATTTGCCGAGTTTATTTGTGGAAAACAAATGACAAAAAAATAAAAATGCAAAAATAAAAAAATAAAAAATAAAAAAGGAAAATTCCAAGTAAAATACAAAATAAAATGCCGCATTCATTTCAAAAGAGGGACTCACAGCGTGAATGTGTCTGTAAATGTGTGCGCTGTTAAAGAGTAGTCTGTGACACAAAAAAAAATTGTGAAAAGAAGAAACAAAACCCACAATTTTGCCCAAAACAAACTCGGAGCATCAAAATATGCGCATTTGTAAGTGTTTGTTGTTGTTTTGTTTGGCGACCGTTTGGTAACAGGTGCTGTGTGGGTTAAAGTGAGCAGTATATAAATATTAGTGTGTGTGTGTGTGTGTGTGAAAGAGTATTATATGTACATATTATGTATAATATACTTATATCAGCCAAAAGCTTTTCAATTTGAATATTACATTTTTGCTTCTATTCATTTATTTTGTGGCATTCTTAGCATTTGTTGAGCGTTAGGCAACGTTTTAGAAGGGCAAAAGCCAGCTGTGCGTGGAAAAGATGAATAGATGAGATTAAAGATAGAGAGATAGAAGACCAATTTACAATATATGTATGTACAGGACAGACCGAGACCGAGAAACTGATAGAGATACATATGGAATATTGCTTTAAGATAGATAGACAGTTGAAAGAAGAGGGGCATACATAGATAGCTCAAGCAGGCAGTTCGTGCATAGAAACCATCAGGCAATATATAATTTCGCAGCAATGAAAATTGTGACATGGACGCAAGCAATAGCTGTTGCAGTTTGCAGTTGCAGTTGAAGTTCACATATTGTAGTTCACTGTTGACTCAGTCAGCTAATATATATGCTACGTTTTAGTTTTTGTTCAAGCTACGGGCTAAGGGCACTAGTTGCCAATGCAGCTCGAAGTCAACTCATATAGCTACCAAGATATGCGCAGGCTGGCTTAAGTCTCTCTGAATGCTGGCGCTGTTACAGTTGCAGTTGCAGTTGCAGTTGCAGCTGTGCTTATAGTTGTTGGTGTTGCTGTTGTCGTGGCCGTTGCCGTTACCGTTGCGCTTGTGCTTCCCGTTGCTGCCGCAGCTGTTTTGCACTAAGTCTAGGCGAGGGGTGAGAGGCGAACGGCGTTTGGGTATTTTGTTCGAGGATGGGTTTAAAAGCAATATGTATTGATAAAAGGTCTTACTTTGCTATATGCAACTAACAGAAAATTCCCGTCCAATCGCCCCCACAATGTGCTTACCTTGAGCGTCTTTTTGAAAGCTGCCCTGAAATCGCGATTGAAATATGCATAAATTATTGGATTCAGCGCCGAGTTGAAGTAACCAATCCAGAACAATATGCCAACCACAATTCGTGGTGTTTTGCAGCTGTCACAGAGAGTGAATGTGATATACCTAAAATAAGAATGAACATATATAAGAATGTATATAAGACTTGGTGCTCACTGGCTAACTGACCTGCTGACTGACTGAATGATTCAAATAGATTTCGAGAAACAAAACAACTTACAATTAAAGGCTTACGTGAGTAGAGAGGTGGGCAGACAGCCTCCGCTTTAAAGGCCAAAACGCGTACCTTTGTTATAATATTTGCTTGTCAAATTCTTGGCACAGTTTGAATGCCGTTTGCATTGTCTTTCAATTTGATTATTAGTTTTACCCGGGCAACGCCTTGAAACTTATTCTAATTGTGTATATTATTCTATATAAAACAAATTCAATTTGTATTATGCTAACTTCGCTTGGATTGCAAGGGCAGCAGCTTGAACAACTTACACAGAAAGACACTCAAAGGCTTTTAATATTCATAGTTGATTCTTAGTTGCTTTCTTTTAAGTTATTAAGTGACCTCGCACCGCCAGTGGCCAGTTAAATCATAATTGTGAACTCATAATACCAAAGCAAAAAACTTTTCTTAGCAACTTTTGCTTTCAACTTTTCTTGTCTTGACTAAAAAGTAAGAGAAAAAGTTGCATAAGTTTAGGCGAAACAGAAAAAATAAAACAGTTTTAGAGTCGTGTAGCCCAAGAAAGGTACATTTAAATTAAAAAGTAAGAGGTGTAATTGCTGATTAGAAAGAGCTTGTGCAGTCTGCTCATTAAGTTCGATATTTCCTTTTTTATGTTTGTATATGGCAAATCTTCGCAAGCTGCGACATCCTGTACGCACCATAAGAAGAAGGGCAGCCAGCAGAGCAGAAAGGCGCTCATTATGATGCCCAATGTGCGGGCAGCCTTCCGCTCGCGCCTCATTGTCGTTATGGTTGACTGCTCCACCTGTATGCTTGGCCGTGGCTTGGGTATTTGGCTAATCTGCAGGTGCTTCTCCAGCAGAAGGGCGGCTACTTTAGATCTGCGTTCAGCATGTAATTAGCGTTAATTGCGACAAACAAATTAATTGGTTTACCTGTACACCAAGCGCTCCTGACGGTCCGCCTCCTGGTAAATGCGATAGTACATGGACAGCATGACAATTCCTGGTATCCAAAAGCTCATCGATGAGCTCACAATTGCGTAGGCCTTGTTCACTTTGAACTCGCATATCTGCAATTCAATTAAATTACAATGCTCCCATCATTATTGAGTGCGGCAATTGAAATTCAAACGATGTAATTTCATCAAATAAATCACATTAAATACATGGTTGAGCTCATAAAATAAAACAGCGCCAACAAAGGGATGAGCCTTTTATAGCCAGCAGCCATCAGAATTAGAATGTACGCGATAATATGCAAAGTGCAGTCAATTAACTGCAAACGCAACTGCAATTGCAACTGGAACTGCAACTGCAGCTGAAGGGGCACAGATAATGGAAAAATTTGAGGCAACGTTGCGTATGCATAATGCGATTATTGCACTGAAGTGGAAGCAATAAAAAGCAAACCAATTACAGCATACATTAAAGCAATGATATTCCCATGAAGCCACACCCCAGGCACTTAACGTTGTCTCAAGGCCATCTAATCAGATTTATGTGAGAGTTGACGCGGCGCTGTCGCTGCCAGTTATGAACAACAACAACATCAGCAACCACAACAACAACATCAACAAGCACAATGACAACCACATTAAGTTAAACTAATTAAAGCTCAACTTGAATGCCTAATGTATGCAAAGGGCTTTCAGTGAGTCGACGCTTTGTGTGAAGTCGAAAATTATGCACAGGCGGCACAGGCACTGGCACCGGCACCGGCATCAGCACCAGCACCAGCACAGGCAACGCTACCAGCACAAGCCCTAGCCCAAGACACCAGGACCAGGCACCACAAACGCAAATATAATTACATTTATTTATACATCAGCATTTGTATTACGCAATAACAACCCACAGCAACAACAAGCACTACCACTACTTGGCGGTGCGACGGCAGCTGGCAACAGTTGTTAGGCAGCAGCAGCAGAGTCAGCTATTGAGGCACTTTCGTTCATTCCGCTTCTTGAGAAGTTAACAAATATGTTGGCTGGTCCAGGACGTGCTCATGTCGCAAAATGGCCAATAAAGCAGACCCAGTAATAAATATGCCAACTGTCGGCTGAGCACCTAAAAAGGCGTAAAAACACCGCAGATGCCTTTGGTCCCCACATAAATCAATTTTCCTTGCAACGACTCCTAGTCTAAGCCAACAGAGCTGGACGCGTGTCGTGTTCCCCGTCGTATAAACAACACCTGAGCTGAATATGAAACATTTGTCAAGCAAACTAAGTTTCGCGTGAGTGAACAACAGGTTCAGCTTAAGCTCATAAATAACTAAATACACCTGTAGACAGGGCTTAGCAGTGCTATCGAATTAAAAGTGTAGTTAAATTCTATATAAATGATAGATCTAGAATTTATCTACTCTTATTGGGGCTACTATACCTTATGTATACTAGAGTCTATATTTCCATGACTCATATATAGACTGTTTTATATACAAGTGGATAGACAAGCCTAAGCATGTACATGTCAATATCGGTTATCTGACTAACTGACGGATTGACTAATTAGTGCTAAGTCGATTCGCCTCGTGCTTAGAGACTTGGGCACGCGCTCAGCTCTAGTCTGAAATCCAGGCTAAAGTCAATGTGCCAACAACACTTGCAGCAGTTGGTAGAATTTATGGCACACCTTGTGGCCAATGTGTGGCAGAAGCAAGCGAAATGCATGTCTAGCATCTACCTCCTAGCAGGCACACACACACTCCCTCTCACATGGACACACCTACCGCAGGATTAAGACTTAAGCTCAGATGCGCTTGAAAATTAACGAATTATACTGCCAGCTTACATGCGGATTGGATTTGAGATATTTCCAGTTCTCATTTGTGGTATACCAGCCCGAGCAGATGGGTAGGAACGAGAGCAGCGCCGGTGATAGCCAAACCATTAGCAGCATAATAAAGACACGACGATGCGTCATTATGAGTGGATAGTCCAGTGGCTGGACTATAGCATAGTACCTGCAATGAAACAATCCCTTGGAGAACGTTTGCAATATAATTTTGAGTAATTAATATGCCTTACCTGTCTACCGAAATACAACATAGATGCATTATGCTAGCTGTGGAGAAGTAGACATCGAAACTGTTCCATATATCGCACATTACCGACCCGAACATCCATCTGCCAGATATCTCGACGGAAGCGTTGAAAGTCATTGCACAAAGTGCAACCAGCATGTCGGCCACTGCCAGGGAAACCACAAAATAGTTGGTAATGATGCTGTAAATGAAAGATGAACATGAGTAACTTCGCCAGAAGAGGCCAGAGGGAAATGTAGACAAATTTTCAAAAGTTTCACAAATCGTCAAGTTTTCCGCATTGCACATTTTTGTCATTATGCTCATAGTCTGTCGCATAGTTTTCCTGACAGCTTATCGACCTAATAACTTGTCTGTATCTATGCGACAGAAATTTGTGCTCGCATTACACATACGCAGCGTGTGACTTGAGCTTGTTGTGCAGAATGACATGTGGATGCCAGTTTGCCAGCTTAATGAATTAATTGATAATATGCTCTATTTCCACAGTAATGCCACAATCTATCACAACAACAAGCACCGCACTATGCTCAACTCAATTATGAACACACGGCGTATGCGCAACTCTAAAACTCATTGCCGCTTTAATGCCCAAAACTTTAAGTAAGAGGCAATTACATTTTCATATCTTGCAATTTACACCAGGCCAATGAACCAGCCTCACGTCCAAACACCCACAAACTTAATTACAATCCACAGGAACCAGCCGCAGCGATGGCACAATTCGGAAGGCAGACATCAAGGAGGTGTGGGGAAGGGGCGGCGGCAGCCCCATGGCAAATAACGGACAGTTGTTGGCGAGCGTTGACTACCACAGAAATGTACAAGGCATAAGGCAAAATACCAGCGTCCACAACAGACTATAAGTAGCAAAAAAGCGTCGCTTTAAATCCGATTAAATGCCTCAGATGAGGGCAGAAGAAGAGTTGACAGGGGCCATGTCGATTCCGATAGATGACAAGTTTAATTAGATTTATGACTTGTCAGAACTTCGGTGCTTTAATTTGACTCTTTAAGCACACTTTTCATGCCCATTAGTGAAAATATATTGATTGGAATCTTGTTATGGCTGTCAATGCCAACTAGTTAAAGTCAGTTCATGTTTTCCTTTGGCAATTCATATCGAATTGCGTATTAAGACCCTTTCAATGACAGCTTGTAAAATTCACTGTGAACTCTTAATGGCCAAAGGCCAATGCAACTTAGTAATTTCAGTTAATAACAAAACAATTCATTATCTTATAAAACAAATATTTTATATAAAATTATTAAAATTACTTTTGACAAGGGCTACAAATAATGGAAATTTCAAATTTTCATTTAGTGGCTCGATTCACAAAGAATTACGATAGCAGACTGATTAGCCTATTGACATCTATATCAATGGTTATTTTGTGGATGATCGCAGTTTATTACTTAAGAAGATCAACTGACTTTTGCTTACTCCCATTTTACTTTTGTTTTAACATAGAGCAAATTTAAGTCTCGACAAATTAACTTGGCCTAAATTATGTTTGGGTTGGCGATTCGTTTCGGTTGATTAGTATGAAGTCTACTTGCAGCCATGATAATTTGTGAATATATAAAAAGTATTTTCTGCTCTTTTATACTTGTTTCGGCATAAATTCTGTAACTCAGCTATGATGAAGCACGATTAAAGTTGAAATATATTTGGGACCGCTTTATCTTGGCGTTGCATATAACTTATTTAGGTTTATTTAGGCAAGCTGAACTTTTAGTTGGTTCCACCTTAATGGGCCGTACGAAAGTTGGTTCAATTAGTGGACCGGATATTAAGTCAACCAGGCGCTCACGCACAATCGTTCCAGCTGCGAAAAGAGTCCGACACGTTGAAGCTCGGTTAAATGAGGCTCAAATTATCGCATGCATATTTGGTTAATGCGAAGCTAGAGTTGGACACACACCTGTGATTTGCACGCAGCTACAGAAATAGACACACAAATACACACACACAGGTAAAGTAGGAATGCATGTCAAGCATAATTAGGCCTAATTTGGCATAATGATTTAAACTGAGCAGCGACGCAAAACAGTTGAAATGGGTCACAAGGAGCAACAAGGAAGATAAACATTTTTATGCACCTAGTAATAGTCATCAGGAGCTTCGCTCTCTTCATTCAGTCCTTTCACTTCTGGCCGGGCATCAAAATTACACAGCTTCACAGGCTACGCAAGTTAAATGAGCCCCTTAAATGTCAGGTGCCTGTCTGTGTGGGCTGTCGCCAAGGTGAGCATTTTCTTGGGCTGCTTTAAGAGTTTTATGCCTTGACATTGAACGCCTTGAGGCTTCGTACGTGGGCATGACCATGCGGCGTGTGCGTTTTATGTAGCTTAAATGCCAGCCAAATACAGCATATGAATTTGCGCCTGAAACACGTACAAAATTATGAAGAACTGTCGTAACACACCCACCCACACAGAATCATACCAATTCAACAAACACCCACACAGGCCACAGGGTGACATCTATAACTGTACGAGAGAGTGTTGAGTAAGTATTGTTGTTTATATACCCTGATAATAATAAAATTTGCTGAAGAGAGGGTATGATGTCTATGTGTAGAAAGCTTAGGAGGAAGAAAGCGAAAGGAAGCATCGCCGAACCATTCCGTAATTTGCATCTGTTCTACAAAGGCTATAGATACAATAGGATTTTATTTTTTTTACATTTGTGTTATATTTAAATATTGTACAAAAAATTATGTATAGCTACTTAAGATTGAATGTACAAAATGATGAATGCATATACATTACGGAAGCAGGCTGGGCTTAGTGAGCCTCGTAGTCGTGTATCCTCAACGCGGTTGTTATTGGTGCTGGGACAAAATTTATATGGACCGTCGTAAATGAAATGCCGAACCCGGCAGCGTCTGTCTGTGCGCCCTTTTAAGAAGGCCACAATATTTAAATGCGTGCTTCTTATTAACATATTCGATGTAATTACGCACGTTTTTGACATTTGACAGTATTTGACAGAAGTATGCCATAGGGTAGGAGCCTAAGTTGTAAAGCAGACACCACCCCCGCCCATGGTAATGGGTGCGAGTTTTAGCAGAGAACTTGACAAATTTCCTGACACGCAACTTGCCCCAAATATGATAAATGATGACAAACTAATGGACGTTAAGGCGCGCAGGATTAACGCGCCGGCGGTCAAAGGCTGTGCGAAAAAGCTACATAGACACTAAAGCCTGGCCATGTCCTTGATAGTCGCGCTGACAATGATGACAATGGCGCTTTGTGGCGAGCAATTCAATAACAAACGTGTAAGAGCGTTACAGACGGGTGCAACTGACAGCACAATACTCGTTCACGTCTCTATTCTAGCTCCACAACTAAGCAGAACCTATAAGCGGTAAAAACCTGATTCATTGATCTATGTAGCTTTGACATTTGTATCCGAATGACCAGGCGAAGAGACGAATAAACTTCGAAACTAATATGCTCGTCTTCCTTAATGTCAACTAGTATGAAAAGCGCGCCTCGAGCTAGTCGGACCATTGCAAAAGGAAATAAATGAAACACGCTTCAGCATTGTTTCCATTGTCGCTGCTATTGTGCCAGCTCGTATTCATTCTTAACAGCGAACGTTGGGTATTATAGAACATAATTGACAGTAAAACGGACAACAGCCTAGTCGACATATACATCTAAGTTTATGCTTTATCGATTTATTGTTTATTATTATTATTGCTTAATCAATTTATATAATCGACAAAACTTGTAGCCTCGTATAACTACAAATTTGTAAGCGGATAAGAATATGTGTCTCAATTATTGTAAATTCTACGATAAGTTAATTGAATGATAAGTGTTAACAGAGCAGGCAATAAAGATTTATAGAGACAGTTAGCAGTTGTAGATTTCTAATATTTTTAATTGGATTAAATGTTTTCTAATAGAAATATGCATTTGAAGCTCTTGGCTTTTCATGTAATCCATATATTCAAGCTCTAAACATCCCATGACGATCGGAATGATCGTGTATGTGCATGTATTAGTGCTTGAGTATTTGTGGAACTATATTTCTTTTAAATAAAATGTTCCAAGCATGAGATAGGTTGGACGGGTTCAAGGTATCTATAAGTCGAGCAACCCAATTACAGTTGTAACCCACATCCGGCAGTCTTTTATATCTCTCTTTGATCTTCAAATTCATCATTTTAAGTTAGTCAATGGGATACTAGTATTGCATCTAACGAAGTACCTAATTCCCAGGGTAATTTACTAAAGTAAATATGATGAAAGAGATTGCTAGCTGCAGTATATGCGTAAGCTAACCACTAGCGACTACAGCAATAAAGCTTGTTGTAGCTATGGCACCTGGCAATATGATCACAACTCACCGCAGTTTTCTGTGCCGCATAACGGACACAATCACCAGCATGTTGCCTAGTATGGCGGCCAGTATGATGAAACCAATAATGAAACACTTGACGATGACAAATGTCAAATGCGCGTTGCCCGTTTCGGCGGCGGTTGAGGCAGAGCTACCATTGTCCTGGGCCTGTCCGCCGGCAATATTTTCCAGGGAAACTGAGCTGCTGGCACTATTCCCCATGCCTTCATCAACATCGATGAGTCCATCGGCAACAAAATTCAAATAACTCGCATGTGAAGCCGCAGCTGCAGCTGCAGCTGCTGCCGCGGCCGCAGCCGCCGATGTTGATCTCGATGCTGATACCGTAGCCGTTGCCTCCAGGAGCAGCGGCATGTAAGCGGGTTGTGACTTCGTCCCCACTCCTCCATCCTCAAGCAGCGTCCTTGCCGCCGTAGTAGCCGTTGCCGTTAGCCTGCGTATGAGTGTCATAGTGTTGGGCGAATTGTTATTGTTGCTGTCGACTCAGTGGTGTTGGGGCAGAGCTTAGTCCTTGGATCCAATGCAATTATTGGCCTGCCATTCACTGATGACTCGTTGCCCTAGAGCATACACATGGTTAGGGGCGCTTGCTGCGCAGGACACGCTGATTGTAACTGTCATTTGTCGTTGTTGTATTTTATTGCTGACAGAAGTTCGCTTGCCAAGTCTGCAATTGAAATGATATCAACGATTTATTAGTGCTCATATTTCATTCATTTCCGCAGTGAAATCTACATTTTTACTATCCTTATTCGATTTGTATCAATTTGGCATTTGTTGTGCCAGTTTAATGAAGCACATCGTGCCAACAATTTATCTACCATCTGCCTGCGGGCCGCATTGGGGACTTAGACACGACACGCCCACAATTTGTAGGAACATGCAAATGCTAAACCAACCCCATAAACACCTTGTGCTTTTGATGGCATTGTACAAATTGTATAACCCCCAGGCATTGGGCTACAAAATTCGCACACAACAACAGCAGCTACACAAAAAACTTGAGCTGAGCTAAGCTGATTCTTTGCTGAGAACAACCAATGAAAATTCTACCTACACAAACATCTGAAATTGTCGGAATTGGCGTGGTCTACAAACGCCCAACGTAATCTCTCTCAACTCAATTGGCTTAATTTGCCATAAATAGCGCCAATGTGTCTGCTGGCAGCAGAATTTTGTGTGGTGCCAGCAAAAGCGACAAAATTTCACGTCCTTCCGCTTACCGACAGCTGTTGCCTGTCAATATTTTATCCTTATCATTAGCGTACGCCAACTTTGCAATTATCTATATACTCAAGCACTCGTACTGCCACTCAGACTCGTATGTAGACTTCTACAATTTGCCAAGTTGCAGGCGTGTAATCAATTCTGAGAAATTTCAAAATTGCACCATGGAATAGAGACGTGGAAATAGAAATATAAATTTTCTTGTAACAATTTAATATTGTCAAACAATTGCTCCAACATAAAGCAAACATATATAAGAGCACGTATATATTCATGAAGCATTTAACCGAGAGATGATTTTATATGCGAAGCAATTATATTTTAAGCAGAAAATAATTACAAAAACTAAATGAAATTAGCTTGGTTTGGATTTTATTGTAGCTCGTAAGACTAATTGCAATAATATCCGCATTACAGCACACAAATTATTACAAGCCTTCAATGAGCAAAACGACTTAAGCAATTAGATCTTTTTTGTCTAAGAATTCATTAAATGCAATAATAAAGTTTTATTATTATTCTGATATATTCTGCATAGATTTTAATTTTCAGATATATATACAAGCCTGTGCGTTCAAAATGTTACATTAAACATTGCATTAGAGCAGAATAAAATAATGAATTTGTATAAGTTTTAATAGGAAGTAAAAGAAACAATTCAAGTTCGTTCACAAGTAATTTTCTCTCAACTAAATTCAAAAAGGTTTGGCTCAATTATTGTTGAGATTGGTTTTTCAACAAATTTAATTGCATAACTCAAAATATCTTTTGCCACAACAACAATCTTATTTTTGATCTGTTGATTTTATTAAGGCACTGATTGGTAGCAGTATATATTTACTTTTGGGGTCAAATAATTTTAATTAAAGTTATTACTTTTAACATTCACTAATAGATGTAAAATGCTAAGTAATGTAATAACAAGTTTACTCAACTAAAGTCACGTTCTAAAAATATTAGAAGGTTTTTTTTATAGGGTATACTGGTTTTGTGAAAATATATGTAACATGCAGAAGGAGACACGAGGCCGAGCTGAGTCGATCTAGCCATTACCGTCTATCCACCTAATTGTCTGTCCGTCTGAATGAAAGCAGCAATCTTTTAAGCCACAAAAACTACAACAAATTTAGAAGGTATAATCGTGTATACCATACGCAGTACAATTTATGCTTCTTTTTATTATCAATATGAATCGACAATGTTACTGCTTTTTAAGCATAACTTAAATACCGTAAATATTGCAGACTTTAGATATACTGTGAAGGTTTCTGTAATGAATACAGAGATGTTGTATATATTTTTCATTTTTCTGCCTCCTTACATTCCCCAAATTCACAAAAAAAAAAACATATTTCAAGTACTAGATTCTTCTGCTTTGCCAAATATAAGCACATGCCATAAGTGTGTCCTGAAAATTAAGAAAGAAAGTTGTCTTACAATTAAGTTCCCATAGTAAAACCCATACCCATACAGAGCGCGTCCTTTTGCATGCATGAGTGTGTGTGCTTGTGTGTGCTTGTGTTGCTTGCAATGAATGTATAAAAGAATCGAGAATAACTGGTATATCACCGCTTCGATGGGTTCAGGGTATATCCAAGACTTTTTTAATGCACGATTTTTTGGTTTTTAAATAAACCCTATTAAACAAAGTTATTAAGGACTAAGAAGGCCAAGTTGTGAGCCAACAGGACGGTCTTAGACAAATATCCTATTGCTATTGGCCACAGTGTAGCAATCTACAAAAGTGATTTAGAGTGTGCGTAAGAGTGTGTGTCTATGTGTGCATTGGGTATCTTTTGATTTACTTCCGGTTAAGCAAACACTTGAGGCTTTGACTTGGAACTCCCTTAAGTTTAACAAACAGCACAGGCTACTATGTGTTTGTGTGTGCGTGGGTTAACAAAATATAAGGCTGATGGGAATGCGTTATGTGTTTTGGGCGCTCTACCTTTAGGTAAATGAGTTTCGTGTCGACACGCATACAACGACACTTGCACACAAAAGCGCGCGCGCACGCTTTTCTTTTTCCATTTCCCATTTGCACATCTGAAGTGAACTTTAAATCAATAACAAAAAAGTACCGAAATGAAAATCTTGAAATATGTCACGCAGTGGTGCTCTGTGGCTTGCCAAGTGCTTTTGTCAACCACATGACAATGCTTCACAACAATACAGGAAGAACAACATAATAGCTGCAGCTGCCTCACAAGTGCCCAATGACTTCGGAGGAAAGGAGAGTTCTCGCTGGAGGAATGGAATATGTATGAAGTCGATTGAGATTGGTTGCCGTTCGCAGGCCCAGGCCTGGGCATACAACAACTTGAGCGCCCAAGGTAAAGATATAGTCCACAGTCACAGTTGCCAGCTCTATTCAGCCAACTCACTGTCGGCCGTGGTCCCAGTCGCTGTCCCAGTCCTAGTCCAGATTGTTAGCCAACTCGCGAACGCTTTTTACGCTTTCTCTTCTTTTGCTTATTCTTTTTCTTTTCCTTTTTACTTTTTTCGGCTTTTATTTGTTGTTAAAGTATCTGGGATTTGGCAGAGCTTGTTTGCTTTTGGGATTCATTCATTCTATGTATAGAAGGTCATTGTACAATGGTACAGATAAGCATTTCTTGGTTAAGAAACAGTGCAATATCAATTAGAAAAAAAAATGTTTCACTTCTAATTATCAAGAAGTTGGAATTATTTTGATAATCACTTTTATTTCAACTTGTAATAAATCCCAAGAGAGAGTAGGAGAGACATAAAGAGAGACAGAATAGACAATATATATAATAATATCTTATTATATATAACATATATACGTATACATATTATCCTAAAAAATTTCTTAAAAATTTTTTTAATAGTCAGTAAATAATATTATTATATTTTATTTAATTTCTACGCCTTGCATTTCTTGCCCACAGTACTGAGTTTTGTTGAGTTTATGGGCTGGTGGGTTAGTGGGTCGTTCACACGACGCTCCATTCATATTGTGACGGGATGTGATTCATTTCGTTTGGGCTGCCCATTGTTGAGGTGCAATGGTGAATGACTCGCTGGCTGGGCGAATGGCTGACTACCTGCGTCGCAATTGTTGGATATTCTTTTTCTTGTTGGCTTATAAGTTATTTATTCGTACTTATTCTTGCTTATTTGAATTTGCGGTGTTTATTTACAGCTGAGCATTGGGCGAAACCAAGCGGCAGCTGTTTGCATTGGATATCAGCCGCAATTCACTTACACACTTAGATACAGACATACACAAAGGTCAGTAGATCAACTAAAGAACTGTTCTATATTAGACCTTAATTACTTTCTTTGTGTTGGAGTCTTTGGGTTTTTAAAAACACTTTTCGACAATTTTAATTAACTTTTTATTTATGCAGGCCACAAGATTTTTAACCAAATTTCTCTTTTTTATTTACGCTAATTGATTTTATTCTAAAATTGGGGCTTAGCTGACAGACCGATTTGGTCAAGTACCGAAGTGCCAAAGTACTGATCAAGTAGTGAGCCTGGGGCTCTCTAACTTGGGTCATTTATCACAGCAGTATTAATGTAGGCGACAGCAACAAGGACGGCGACACACAGATATATTGCCCAAGTCTCTGTCCAGATTCGAATTAATTGAGTGCTAAAAATGGCAAAGACAAAGGCCGAGTCCAGATAAAAGGACGCGCAGAAGGACAAATGAAATCAAGCGAACATTTTTGCTTACCAAAACAGCAAATCGAACCAAAAGCGTAAGCAAATCGAATGCCAACGAATCGAAACTAATTGGGCGCCTTGAAATATGCAAAGATAAAGCCGCTGCGGTCAGCGTACCGAACGGTCGCGGCAGCTAAAGAGAACAAGTTGAAGGAATTTCGGTTTATAGCGACCATTTGATAAATCAAATAGAAAAGGGAACATGGAAACTTTGGGCTGCCCATGAAACACGAGAATTACAAGAAAAAACAACATCGCATGGCGTATATGTTACTCAATGTGTGTATGTGTGTGCCTCATGACCTTGCGAGTGCTGCGAACTGTATCGGGCAATCAGCTGCCAGTGCGGAAGTAGCAGTTCAATTATTCATCTACCCACAAACAATTTTTTTGCTTCTTTGCTTGATTATGACGGAGCCGCATGCAACATGGGGCACGGCATCTAGAGTGAAATACGGCACGCACACACACAAGTATGTAGATTGCTGACCAACTGCAAATTGGCCATCTCCTTGGCCTCGAGCATTTACATTTTAAATTGCAGCAATAGCTATATTTGCATTTGCCAGCAAAATGGCCTCAAATACGCGTTACAAATTTCTGAATAACGTTTTTTGTACACAATTTGAATTTAGTTTACATAAATCTCACACACACACGCACACACCACATGCAGCCCGTGCTGAACAAGACATTGAGACATTTTGCGGCTAGCATTTCAATGGCTTTTCACTTTCTGTAGTCAAGCCAGTTCATCAATGTGACAGGTAACCACAAAAGACAGTCTGTAAAATACATTTAAAAATAAGTATATATAAACTAAAAACACGTTACCTTTTCCGATTTGTCCCTTAGTGAGCAGCTACATTTATATATAGAACAACATTTATAAAGACATCAAATATAAAATATGGATTTAAGAGGATTCCTGACTATTGCAAAGCACAAAACTTTTGCTGCGTCAGCGAACACATCTTAGCTTTAAGTTATTCTTCGTATGATTGATTTCAAGTTCGACATTTATTGAAGGTAAAGTTCATTGACAAGGTTAACAACGAATTCAAATCCGTTTCTTTCTACAGTTAGCGAATGTGACTGTGAATGTGACATTTGAACTTGATACGCATGAACGAGCCCACGTGTCAAGGCTTAACAAGCATCACAGAACCAATCGCAAGTAAACGAGTCTTTCGCATGCTTTCATCCACTTCCAGAACCTAAAATCAGAAGGAACTTTGCAGTCGCATCCAACCGACTGCATAATACTCGCTTAATGCCAATGTAAAATTAAAACTCTTGAATTTAAATTGAACGGGTAGTACCTAAAATGGATTGATTCATGGTAAAATTTTTGTATGAAGTCGAAAATATTGAACCTGCAATATTTATGTATTCCAACTCTTCGCTTTTCTGCGTTTTATATTTTATTCAATTTTATCTGAGACAAAAAAAAAACAGTTTTAGTTCCTGAAGCCACCAACAATCGTTCAATTAAAACAAAATAATATTTAAGAACATTATACTGGTGTCTTATGGGGATATGGAGTACAAGTCTTCTCTACCACACAAGCCAGCTTCCTCCGATTTGTCAGCTAGCCCTCATTGTTTCATATTTAACCTTCGTCGACGATATAATAAGCAAGTATCCTGCAACGTATCACTATAAACTGAATTCCCACCTTGACATACTTTCCAGAAAACTATGCCACAGTAAAAGACGCAAAATATTCAAGAGAATATATATATTTAATTTTTATCTCAATATTAAAAAAAACCCTCGCATAGGCTGAAAGCCTCATCTAGACAAACAAACAAGTCTAATTTTACATTTTATCATTCAATAAACTTTAATAAACAAACAAATTAAAATTTGTAATTTAAACTGAAAAATAATATCAGTTCTGCACTCAGTGCATAGAAGTGTGTGTAAGGGACGTAGGTATTGATGTATATACTCTTTTTACTTTTTGAGCAAGTATGCAAATTGTGTACCACTTTTTATTTACTTCAAAAAGTAACTTGCCAGTATTTAGCATAACAAATTGGATTTATTTACTTTATCGTCTTGATTCACATCTGAAATATATCAAAGAACAATAACGGCAGGCAAATAAAACTTTAATTGAGATATTTGAGAAGCCATATAAATACCTTTGACATTACAGCAATTTGTTACTGGTTAGCCTGAATAGAAAAGTGAATCAACTTTTCATTTGTAAATTTTGAGTAAGCCTTGATCAAAAAATAAAGATTTGCAATTGAATAAATCTATGAATACACAGCTTATATGCAGAATCTATAAACTTTTCAGAAGCATCAATTAAAAATGAATATAAAATATTTATTTTTATGGACGTTATTGTAGAACGAGAAAATTGTTTTGTTGAACACTTTACTGAGCTGAATGAAAATAGTTCAGAGTATCTAGACTTTTGGCAACTTTGGCAGCTTACATATAAATTTTATTCGCTATCAATTGCAAAAGCATTTCAAATTTAGAACAACTTAAGATCGTGAGTAGTAGAGTTCAGCTCTTCTTTCCAAACTAATATTAAATATTCAGCAAAATGCCACGTGTGCAATTTTTAATTAATTTCGCCTGTTGCAGCCACACAAAAAAACAAATTTTCTGCTAGAGATGAGCGCAAATTTTATATGAATGCGTGGCGAAAAAATAAAACAGATTTTCGTACCCGGAAAATAAATGTTAATTAAGTAAAAGTAAACTTGTGAAGCCAAGGAAGTGAAGCGTCGTGTGCCGTGTGCCGCGTGCCGCGTGCTGTGTACCACACTAAAAGACCATCTCAAACTTTGCCCATCTGTGTAATATTGTGCATACGTCGCGTTGGCCTACCCGGGGCCGTTACCTTTTTTCATAGCATACTTTTGAGCGCGTCGTTTCTGTGCCAACGCGCAAGCTGTTGAATATTTCAGCTTGTTTGCAATTTTTATGCTGAGTGTGTGGGTCCAGTACACTGGACAGCGTGAACACGTTTCCCAAAGCAGGGTCCTTCTGTTTGTTGTTTGCTGTTTGCTTTTTGCTGTTTGCTGTTTGCTGCTTGCTATTTGTTGTTGCTTATATAATTTTTATTATACATATTTAGCTGCCAGCGGCGTAGTTCATAGTTTAGTTAAAGAGCAAAGAAGTCAGCGCAGGGCACTTCGTCAAGTACAGGTGTTTACACACATGCCGTGTCATTGTTGTTTTCTTTGTTTCGTAATGCAAATGTTTAATTTAGTATTACAGTTTTTTTTGTTCACATTTTATTTCATGTTGTTATTTTTTGGACAGCACGCTTCGTCTATGACCACAAAATATACGCACAGACGCGTGCACGCACCAAGGTTTATTTTGTGAAATTTAATGCATAGGAAATTACGAGCATCAAATGATGATGAACTCTGCAAATTATGATATTCCAAAATGCTTAAACTGCAGGAACGTGTTGCCAACGCTGCCTTCGAAATATACATCTTCTATTCTGATGACAGATTATTTGGCCATAAGAGGATTACATCTGTATATTAACATGGATTCTCGTATGCTTGTAAACATATATGTCAGAGCCACGACCACAAGGGCAACAAAACAGCAGCTGGCCCCGTTCAACGTGTCCGCCACACTGGCTCTGCCTTCCGCATGATTTTGTATTTTTAAATGCACCGATGCAGTCAGAGGCAGGGGAAATGCAGCGACGGCAAACCAGACCTGTTCGTACTTTAAAAGCCGCTGGGTTTGAATGTGAATACCAAAGAGAAAGCATTTTGTTTTAAATGCCATGCTAACAATAGAAAAGAAGCATCCGTATCAAGGACACAAACAATTGCACAGTCAGGCAGTCTCTGTTGCTCTTATTATGTGGGCGGATCTCTGGCAATGGCAGAGCGAAAAGAGCTTCTAGCACAGGAAAGTACTTTTCTCAATTGTTGTTACTTTGCTGCTGATTGTGTGTGTGTGTGCGCGAGAGTATATGTAAAGGTACATAGGTAGTGTATATAGAGGAAACCACGAGTGGTTGGTTTTGTTGCTGCAGACGGAATGCTAACCTGGCTGCAGCTGTGCAACCTGTGCCACGTGACTGAGGACTGGCGCCTATCAGGCGCACACACTTTTTGGCTTTTGTTTTTTTCCCAAGACCACGACCTTCACTACCGGCGTTGCTTAGACGGTCTGCAGCTGATTGCAATGCCTCAAAGTACGCAATACAAACAAGAACTTTAACACAGACCCACACACGCAGCATGCGGCACATAGAATGCGCAGCTTCATTAGTGTTAATTGATTACATGGCCCGAAGAAGGAAAAAGCGAGGACAAAGTTACCGCGACGACATTGACAAACGAAGCGCAAAATTGCAGACAACCACAAAGGAGGCAAATAATGCGGAGTGTTGGCTTGCCACATGGCTCGCCTTGGTTGGGTTTCGGAAAACTTTGCTGAGCTGTTGATGCAGCTAAGCTACATCCAAACTATGATTATCAAGGAATCACGTACACAACACGGTCTGGATTTCGTTCAAGTCAATCAGATGACGGCGTGCGCACGCGACCTTCGGCTTCGATTGGGATTGACATGGTTCGCTCGCCGGTCGAAAGGAATGCCAATTGCCATTTGCATTGCACATAAAATACGCTCATATATACTAAACATATACATGTAAGTGGGTTGCCCCCAAAAAACAAAAATAAAATGTATGCCCTGTGCGCCTTGACTCGACCCGACTTGGGAGTCCCTTTGTTCTTTCCGCAATGGCCTTTTTATGGCAGTTGAGGAACGCAACCAAGTACACTCGAGTGTGTTAGCTTCGGCACATTTTATGGCATTTTGATGCCTAATACGACTGCAATTTTATATTTATTTTATTTACTTATGCGCGCGTTCATACGTACTCGCATATGCCAAGTATGCATATGAATGTCTGATTGGAAGCTGATTTCGCCGCCCTCCGTCTGTTCGAGCGACCTCCATTAGCGCAATTACATACTTTTCAAAGATTAGAATTTGATTACGGCTCTTTCGCTTCAATAAATATTTTACTTTTTATTCAAGCCCATTGGAAGTTAAAGTGAAGCGGCTTCACGACGCCTTGGACTATTTTGGAGCTCACAAATTGAACACATTATCGACTTGTGTACTTACATACCTATAAATACTTATAAAATATGTATGTGTGTGCGTAAATATGTATGTGTTTTGACTACATTAGAGTCTGTTTCGTATTATGACCAGAGCCAATAAGCACGGCCCACGCAGCTTGGACGTAAATAGCATATTTAATAAGCCAAAAATGTCGACTAAGCAAAAAAATAACAAAGAACTCAGATTCAAAATGAATTTATTGCGTTTTAAATAGATAGAAAATTGATTACTTTTCAAATAAGCGTTTCTCATCTGTTATAAGTGTAAATAGTCTTAATTGTTTTACTAAATAATTCAATTTCTATTTATATTGCCGGAGAAATGATTAAGCAGTATACAAATATTAGAACGATATATATTTATTTATATATATACTATGTATTAATATATATACATATATTTATTATATATTTATTCTCGTTTATAAAATCGTGCAAATAATTTATGTTCATTTCACTTGTATAGATTCATATTCAGTCCTAAGAGACACGAAATATTTTTGCAGTGATGAAAGGTATTTATATTTCCATAGATTCTATAAATCTGTTTATATATATAAAGAAGATTAAATATTAACATCAATTGACTGCGTTGTAGATGTGAAATGGCAAATAAAAATGAAAGTCTTTATCTCTATTTTTATCTGTTTATTTAGATTTTGCTCAGATATGTGAGCTGAATTTCAATTGCTGTTTACCAAGCTATAATAAACTTAGTTGTCATTCGACGATTAAACTCGTACACCCTAAACACATATATGAATTGAACAATTTATGCGGAATATGAAAATATCTATTTTAATACATCACTTTTCAAATATTAAGTATTTCTTTGAAGCAGAACTTCATCTCTTTTGCACATGACAGGTGTGACATAAGTGTGCAAATGCTAGTAAATCAATAGGAAGTAAAATCAGAATATAATAATTATTAATATATATTAAATTAGTCTCAAACAATCACTCTTGTAGAAAGATTTTTATTCTAAGGAAACCTTCAAAAATTTAAATTATTAAGAGCCCATTTAACAGCAATGTATATTAAATAGAGTTCTATATTTATTATCAAAAGATAATAATTATAAATGTTTGATTTTTATTGAACTGTGCATAAGTCTTTTCTGCTTTTAGCAAAATATGGGTAGTTCCAATGCTATAAAGATTGAATAAATTCAATAAGTAAAACAATTTTAGTGAGCTGCGTTCCCTTTGTGGTCCGAGCACAATCTAATTTGTTGCCTATTGTCCACGAGGGAAAGCAATTTGAACTTTCGATATGTCCGGTCTCCTGTAACTACCCTTTTCACTGCCCTGATGAAATATTAAGGACACAAATATGAAATCCCATATTGAATGCTCGGTATATGGCGCACAATTTAACTTTTATTGGTGCTCCGTATATGTATATAATATGATTCGGTCTCGGATTGTCAGCAAAGGTCATGCCTAACTTACTCCACCCCACCGCCCACTGAACGTCTTCCGACCTTGCAAGGTCTGGCAAGCATATTGAGCGCAGACAGAGCAGCATTTTGTGCAAAATGCTCGTAAGAAAAGACATACATATTTGTTATTTGGCTGACAGGCGATGGCAACGACGAGCTTCAAGAAAAATCACGTTATTCTCAGCTGCAAAGAAACAATACACGTCTATACAAACATATATCAGTCGTGCAGAAGACCCGCTGGGCTGATGGCTTTTGTCTGATATTCGATTGGCGGTCTCTATTTCCTGTTACCCAATAAATCAAAACCGCAAATTGAGATATTGAAGTTGCTTTAAAGAAATAGAAAGGGAAGTGTGTGATGTGTGCGCGTGGCATAAAATGGCACGTGAAACTAAAGTGATTAAATTAATATTGAAAAACTGTGACCGACTGACTAAAAAGCGGATCAATGGCTCTCTCCATGGAGCTGAGCGGCCGTTATGAAGCCACACACAGAGCGCTTGTAAAATGTCCGCAACACACGCGCCTCACAATCACTGTGTGTGTCGGAGAGTGTGTGCATGTGTGTGTTTTGGGTCTGGGGTGTGTGAGCACCCGCTGTTTTGGCCACGCATCATAACATGTCAATATACTTTAACTCCCAACGCCATTAAAGTCAAATGCTCCATGGGGAATTTCAAGGTAATGACTGTTGAGTTGGCCAAACGGACCAAGGACCAGGCGTTTACCCCACAACTATTATACTGAATACCCTATAATTGTGACACAAATTGCATATTCGATTTCTAAGAACATAACATGGAGCACCTTATAGGCAATGCCTTGATTTATTGATTAATAATTCTGAGACATTTCAGAATATAATCATTTTGCAAACTCTGAATCTGTGTCGAATCGAAATAAAATTAAATATAGGAAAAATTCTGAGTCAAGCTTATTGAATCTGAAAGTCAAAATGCAGAATAAATTAATTTTAGAGAAGATTATAAAGTTGACTTTAATTTTAGTATATCTAGAGACCTTGTTCAGCAAAAGCTGTCAACGGGCCATTAAGCATTTTGTTTTGAATTTCGGGTGCAGAGTATAACAAAATCACATGAAGGCAACATCCAGACAAAAAAAAAAAAAAGACATCATGAGTAAAGTGTGACAAAAGCGGAAAAAATATTGAAAATCGAATTTTCTCGCATCGCTTGTTTAGGTAAAGAGGCAGGCAGCTCCCAGACATGCCACTGCTGTTGCCTTTGTCATTGCCGTTGTCGTTGTCGTTGTCGTTGCTGTTGCCGTTGTTGTTGATGGTGTCTTAAAGCTGTTGTTTATATTTGCATGCAGGTGGGCGACATTTGTTTATATTTGTATTCCTATTTGCATTTGTATTTGTATTCAATCAGCGTCAAGCGAAGCGCTAAAAAACATAAAAAAAGAGAAATGAAACAAAAAAAAAGTGGTCCAACGATTTAACAATAAAAGCCACAAGCTGAGCAGCTGAATCTGTGAAATGTGAGGGCAAATCAAATAAAATAAAATACAAAAATGTGAAAAAAATATAACAAATACAGGCGATTGCAGGTGTGTGTGTGTGGGTGTACGTGGGTGTATGTGAGTGAATGGGCTGTCAGCCGACATTTGAGTTGCCATTTGCCAATGTAGCCAAGGTGAGAAAAAGCTTTCAATTTGAGGGTGTTGATGGCTGACTGCAAATACTTATGACATCGAAATTTCAATAGCAATAAAATATATACACACACATACACATATGTACACATACAAACATACATACACACAGTGCCGAACGTTGAGTTAACGAACCCAATTTATGTTGACTGACAACTATAAGTATGGACTTATTATTTAATGAGTGTTATTTGACTATTGGTGTGCACAGCAATTGGGCTGAAGCTCAGCCTGATTACAATATCATTAGAATGTCATCAGCATCATATCATACACAGAAATGGGTATGTATGTCAGAGCTAGGATAAAACTATCTTACTGTCATATTGCCAGCAATAATGATGAGAATAAATAAACTGCCTAGTTACCAGAGTCGAGTCTGTAGCTAGCCACATGTCGCCGACCTTCGTCGGCAGCCCCAACGGAACAACAACAACAAAAACAGCCTGTCGAGCCCGGATGGCTATGCTCAGCTACCTACGAACGCTCGCTTCATTTACTCGTTAAGTTCATCACAGTTGCCTTAATGAAGCTATAATTAGATAAGCGCAGCAGTAGGAACGCCGCTGTTCCTACTAACCGCAACAGTAGTCAGTCAGTCTCCTAGTCAACCAGCTGCTACTCACAATGCGACAGCAGATCACTGCTGTAGTTATCTCTATGCACAGAAACGGTAGCCCGTCGAGCTATTCATTCATACGCCAGGTTAGCCACGATGATGAAGTGTATCTCACAAATACACAAACCTGATGGCGCTATGGCCTTGTATTTTTAGCCAGCAGCCAGGAGCCGCCAGCAGCGAATAGAAGCAAAAACCGAAACGTGCAGCAAATGTTGCAAACGTTTGACTAACCAAATTCAAACTGACAAGCCATTGGGTGCGCAGCTATTAGAGGCCATACGACACGGACGCCCATGGCGACACATTTACAATTGGGCCCGAATATCGCATTGTTCACATTCTGTTTCTTCCCGACTGGCTGCTTATCATTCAGCTATTCAGTCGCTGTGCGTGGGTATGTGTGCGACAGTTCGTGGCACACACATTAAGAATGCAAACCGAAATGTCGTGGACTACCGTGCGTATGAGTTATGCGAAATGAGCTCTGAATTATGTATGTACCATGAGTACCATTGAGGTCTGTGGGAACTCAGTCAGTTGTCTAATGAAAGTGCAGAAGAGGAACTAACTAGTTACTCAAAATGACAGTTTTACTAATTAGCTAGTTAGCTTTTTGGTTACTTTAATTAATACGCGATCTATTTTTTTTAAATAAAATACTCCAATAGTTAACACTCAAACTTAATTTAGATATATTAGAGACAAATAGATGTTGCAGTACAGCAATTTTATAAGGTACATTGTTTGGTTCTAGCTTCGCATTCTTGGCCCTGAATTTAAGGGAATTCAGTCTTAGGGAATTCATACATGATGTTCATAAAAGTCTATATTAAGCCCAAATTAAACGTGATAGTAATACTTTTTAAGACCGCCTTTTGAAAACCCTCTTCCTTTTCACTGAAATCAGAAGACCAAATTGATTTTTATATATATCTGACATTGAATGTTTAATAATGTTTATTTTATCCATATATTTATTTAAATTATGAACAAATCAAGTTTTCCATATAACTTGAATATAATTGGATAACAATAGGTGGTATGTATAGTTAAGGCCAAAGAACGCATCTGAAGAGTATTTCATATCACTCTATGCGTTTAGAATGTTCGTTAGCCATGTAGTACATGCTTATTGAATAAACATTTATGTCTATTTATAGCTTGAACATAATATTGAATTAAACTACGCACAAGTCCAACAATATGTGCACTGCTCTTCCCCAAGTAACCTTGTTATCCTTGTCATATTTTGCACTTGGCTCGACCATCAATCAAAGAAGGGAGCACATTTATCCCGCAGACTGCTCGCTTGCCTGTTCCTGCAACTGTTTTGCACCCATCGCAGTGCACACTTATCAAGGCTAATTTTGTTATGGGTCTTCTAATTGACCCTGGCACTTGCAGCCGACAGAGCACTTTACTCCTAAGTCCCCAGGATCGACAGCTTTAAGTTGTTTTTTCTGTTTGCTGCTAATAGCTTTGTTAGAGCGTTTCCTCTTTCATGTTGTGGCCAATTAAAAACCCAAGACGAACTAATTACTAAATACTCGATACAATGAAAATCAAATCAGCAGCTCGTGCTGACGTAGACATTCTCTTTTTCTACTCTATTCGCTAGGGAATGACTGGCGAAGTCATCAATCAGGTAATCACTTAATTACCTACTTCAGAACCAACAATTGGCAGCATCAACTCAAACAAACCTAGTTTAACTGGCTTTATCCTTTTATGTTTCTTTCTTTCCGTAAGCTTTTATTTATTACTTATAAGAAAGGTGTCAGACAATGCGTAAAGACCGAGTCGGTACGTTGTCCGACTGTGTCCAAATAGAACTGTTTAAAAGAAAGTCGAATAGATGGCGAGAGGGCCCATTAGAGTAAATGCCATTGCTCCTAAAAGTTTACGTTGGCATAAACTTGTCAATATCACAAACTATAGAGCCTTTAAAATACATTGTCTATAAGACTTTTGTAAATAATTAAAGTCGATGAACTATATGAATGAAAATTAATTGTATTCGTAGTCGTTCTAAGCTTGCCAAAATGTCTTTTATTAGTTGCATCAACCTTACAGCTTAACTATGAAATGAGCTTAACCTTCTTCGCTTCTATCAAGATGTCTGGGAATTCAAATGTGGTTGTTTATCAAAAGTAAAGTGGGCAAGCACTGGTAAGAGATATTCATAAGTTGATATTTCTCTTTCTATGACATTCTGACAACGTCAACGGGATGATGTACAAAAATAAGTAAGCTAATGCACATGGAGTTGAGTGCGGTAGCAAACTTAAATTGAAAAATATATATTTTATGTATGAAATGTTCAGTATATTTTTAATATTACTAAGCAAAATTTTAGCTCGAACATTAGCTTAAAGGCTTAATCTTGTATTTTTGCAAATACAAGCCATTTGTGTCAAATACATTTGTACTCAGGTTGTTTAACAATAAAGTCAAGTTTGGTTGCGGTAGAGCATGCAGACAGGTGGGCGAACAATTTTGAGCCACAATTTGTAGTTGTATTTCATTTGCAGTTTATGCATGCGTGTGTGTGTCAATTGCCCGAAAAACTACGAAGTTTGTTAACGTTTTCAACAACCTTTTGGCCTCTCGACGAGCACAGGTAAATAACTATCAAATAAAACTCAATAAAAGAGAGTGAGAGGGATAGGGGATGGGAAGTAATGGGAGAAATAGAGCGCGATGCTCTTAATGCAAAATAAATCGAACGAAAGTGCAAAACACTTACCAGATTAATTAAAATGAAATGTGCTAATGGAGAACGCTCTCACTCACACGCAAGCAGCCAATTGAAAACTGATAATCACGTGTTAAATCACACCTCGGGGCGAACGCATACAAACGATTTGTATTTAAATTGCAAAAGCCGTTTGGCGTTTTCTCATAAGCTACAGATTTGGATATGGATAATAATAACTGATTTTTTTATACTGGCAAGAGAAATAGTTATTACTCTTCATATCAGCTTTGAGTTTTGAGGAGAGTTCCATTTAAATTTTTTTAAAATAATTTTTTAACCTACTGTAATGTTTTTCATAGACTCAACTTTAGTGTGGGCTTTTGACACAAATATATTACAATTAATACATTAATCCTAATTAATAGATTTATTTGCTTTATATACTTTATTTTGGAGCACTCATAGAACTTATATTAACTGAGTTAATGTGTAGAATCTTGAATGTAGAAGTGTTATACGTAACTAGTGGTTGAATATTCGTAAACCAACTCTTTGCTCATAATCCTAGTCTAATTTATTCTGTTTCTTCATCTTCATCTTCCCCTCTCTCTCGCGACCTCTCGCCCTCTTTTTTCATTTTTTTCCTTAACTCATTGCTTACTACTTTTGTTCTTTTAGAGATTTGTGTACATAAAAATCTTTCCCTCCCTACAAATAAATCAGAGCTATAAACCCGCAGTAACTTTTTGGGTCTGTAAATATTTACATATATCTTTATATATATTAAAATGCAAAGTAGATCTTAGTAAAGATAGTCTTCATTATAAATACTTTATATACAATTACGCGTAATTATTTAAACAATTGTTTATTTAAATAAACAAAGTTTTCAAATGTTATCTATTTTCGCCGATTTATCTTTCCCTTAGTTTCTCTCTGTGACCTATATTATCTATTTTCGGCATTCCGAATTGTATATGTATTATTTTTAAATTTCCATTCCATTTCAAGGATAAGTGCATGGCGTGTGCTATTTTTAGGCAGTGGCCACAAAATAAATTTACTGGCAGCCAAAGTGGGTAGGCATCAAAATAGACAGTAGACAGGGCAAGCAATGTAGGTAGACAGACAGACAGACTTGAATTCAGCTTGAGAGCCATTTAAATCATGGGAAAACTATTAAAATTTATGCGTGAAAATGAGAAAGAATAACGAGAGCCGCACAATAACGGAACTGCTTTCGAAGTAGGGAGACGAGTCGTGGATAGCGGACACGGGCTGGCTTAGCAAAGAAACATGTTAATGCTGTCGTCGCCGCAAGGTAGAAAACAGGTGCCACAAGGTGACGCCTCGGTGAAGTCAGGCCAACTGCTCAGATACTTCGGAAGTCCCTTAAAGGCAGCATATCGTTAGCTTGGGGGATGAATTTCACAAATCCTAACCACATACTTGAGCAAAGCACCAAAATAGATTTTAAGATTAGGATACAACCAATCTATACATGTGTATACAAACATAAATATATATTTATATACAAATATATATATTTTATATAAATATATATGTATATTCATACTTATATATGTAATCCATTGAACCGCAGAGCGAAAGCCTCAGCGTAAACTTCTTTAAGTGCTTACACGCCGAGCTCCGTGTATCAAGTGTTTCATAAACGCTTAATATTTAATGTAAACAATGAAAATGGTATTAGAAACCAAAAACTTTGAACAATTAAAGGGCTTTGGGCCACAAAACAAAACACAAATGCTTACCAAGATTTGTAGCGTGGCTACTGTCGAGACCCGTAGGACACAGAACGGGGCAACTTAATGCCTTCAAGTTGTAAAACACTTAGCTGTGATTTTTTTATTTTTCTTCCCCTTCTTTACGAAAAAACACTCGACAGCAGCAGCAGCGTCTGTGGGCAGAAGGCAAAATAACACACAAACTTCGCGCGTGCCAAATTTTGTGCAGATAATTTCAAGCAATTTGGGTGCAAATTCAAAATGTCTTGTGCCGTGTGAGTAGCTGGCTGAGGCACAGCAGCTCGTGGCGCGCACAGGTGTGTGCGCTGGACGTGTCGCGCGTCCAAGTTAACACATTGGCGAGTAGTAGATACACCAGGCGGCTGCCAAGCACAACTGTGCACAACCGATAGGAGCAAAGGATAACGCACGACTGTGCCACACGAGCAACGCCGACGACGATGAGACCGACGACGCCAACGACAACGCCGCCGCTGACGCCGACGCCAACGCCGACGCCGATGGTGACGAGCTAGAAAAGCCGAATACCAAAAGCATCAGCGGCAACGGCAACAGTAGCAGCAGCAGCAGTTGCTTTATGGCCCATTGCCACAGTGTAGCTTGGCATTAGTTGAAAGTAAGTAAAAATATGAAAAAGAAGTAACAAAAATAGCAGCGGCTATGGCTGCGAAGTCGCCGTTGACTGCGACAGCAGCAACAAATAAATCGCTAGTAGATTATTCGTGCTGGCACCCATTGCCGCTGCCAGCCGGCGCACCGTTTCGACCCGCACCGCGTTGTCCCGCCAAGCCCCGCTTCACAGCACTGACGCCCACTCCTTTTTGAAGCGCGCCTGTGTGTATGCTACAAAAAATTGACAGCCAAAGCAAAGGGGACACATTTGTTGCTGGGCGGCCTCTTTTTGGGTAAGTAATTTTCGTTGTTTCTATTTAATTTATGACTCGTGTTTTTCTTGTGTGTTTTCTTCAGTTCTGTTTGTCGTGTTTTTGTATTTTTATTTGGCTTTTATTAATTTGTTTATTTGCGCGTCGCGATGCTCCTTTCAGCGCTGGGTTTTAAGCGTTACTTTTTATGGTCTTTTAATACGAGCTCAGCATCGCATATCCCAGGGAACAAAGTCACGCACACGCAGACAGATAGTCTTAGATAGAGAGCTTTCCTAACCTATCCATTCACATACGTGTGCAATTGTCTATGTATGCGTGTGTGTGTGTGACTGCTTGTGTCTGCGGCTTCCTGTTGCTTTAGCCAATGTATGAAAAATTGTTTGCGCGTGTCCGGGTGCACTGCAAAAATTGTCAAGGCACTAAAAATTATACATTATAACAATTTAATTATATAATAAGTGATTTCAAATTAAAAAGGAAGCTTATTTTAAAATAATAATATTTGGTAAGCGTTAGAACTAAACCTGATTTTACGCATGAATGTGACCCATTTTTCTATAAGCACATTCTCCAAGTATATTTTACTTTGTTTGTCCTTTACATCGTTGACAGCCAAAGTATCTGTTGCTGGCACTGTTGCATGTCCTTTGGCTGCTGTAAGACTCGTTTCTCGTTTCTTTCTTACTTATAATGAACTTCAGTTTATATTGCTCGCCACTTCTTAAAGCTCATAAATCTGTTTGCTAGCGCTCTGTGAAATTTTAACCGAAAACGTTATGCGAACGCTTGTTGCACACTTGAGGCAACAAAATGTGCTCCAAATAACCCATACGCCATGTGTTGCACAGGCCACAAAAAGATTATGCAGTACGCATTTTGATTTACTGTTGCGGCCCACTTAATAGACCACAAAAGCTGCAAAACTCCATAAAGCAAACACCGAGCAAGAGACAGAGAAGGAGAGAAAAAGAAAGGACCATCAACCTGCAAATGGCCACAAATGACACGTTTGGTGTTAAATGGAGGTCGCCAATTGGGTGCGTGTTTGTGTGTGTGTTCGTATTTGAATGTCACAGTTACAGTAAATTGTTTGTACAACATGCATGTACAGCAAACATAAATCCCATCCAGGCAGCGCCAACCAGACGACTACGTTAACTAAACGTGCAACGCCGAACGAGACAAGCAGCGCCAACCTCCCATCCCTCTGGGCCTGTCTCTGCCTCTGCTTGCTCAGCGGCAGGGCAATTAAAGGCACTACGTGTATTGTTTGTTTGCGGCTTTGTACGTTTATGTGGGAGTATGTGTGTGTGTATGCATGTGGCTGCGGCTTTAAGTTAACCGAAGGCTTTATCAGTATTTGCGGCTCTACAGCTCACGCGGCTTGTGCAGATCATTAGCGCATTGTTGTTGTAGTCAATGGAAAGCTACTTAATAACAGTCTGCCCAGCTATTCATGTATTTGTATGTGTATGCAGTAAAATGAATTCAATGTATGCATTTCCATGCACACATACGCATGTATGTATGCATGCCCAATTACGCACTCTGTAAAAATACCACACATCCATATACACACACATACATACCACAACAGAATGCTGCGAATTTGATGTGCTGCAGGCTTTGTGCCTGCAATTATCAGCTGGGCCCTATTAATGTACATTTATAAGTGTGTGCATGTGAGTTCATAAATCACTCGTTTGTTTGGTTGCCTGCATCCAAGACAATTTGTCTGCACTGGAATTGCCTTAATTGTTGGGAAACATAGGGCTAAAACAAAACAATGTACTGACAACCTTTCACTTACACAATCACTCTCTCCTTCTCGCTCCCTTTCTAGCAAGCAATCACCAGAAGTCAAATTAACTTTTGGCTTTCATATGCCCGTTACTAGGTTGTCTGCCAATAAATACTGGTTAACAAAGGGAAAGAGTAAGTTTCCTTCAAATGGAGAACTTAAAGCTCCTTAAAAGCACATGTGTCAGCCGTTGCTATTTAAGTGTTGCCAGACGTTTTTAATAAGATTTTGAATTTTAAAATCTAAAACGCTTTATTCTCAATATTCGCAAGCCATGTATTTTATATAAGCAATATAAAAAGTTTTATTTAAATTGGTCTCGCAATTTAAGTTTTTCATCCATGAAAATGTTACGATTAAATAAAATAAAATTGGCAACTGTAAACTCAATTTACAGTGCCATTTGAGAATACCAGCTGCCGCATTTTAACATAACTTATTTCGTTTACATTTCCAGCTGATTAAAACAGTGTCAATTGAGTAAATTGGCATGCCCAACATAGAACGTGAACGGATATGTATCGATACTGCGCACTTTTACTTCTAGTTTAAATGCGTGAAGGCTATCCAGGTTTGCGGGAATTAAATTAACAGATGCTTTTGACAAATTAAACCCTGCATTTAAATAGAATGTGCCAGAAAGCAGTTACTCATAATACAGTGGACACTTCCTATTCTACAATTGGTGCCCATCGCGTTTTTTGCTATTACTTATAAATACTTCTGGGTTTGTGTTAAGTGAACAACCGTTATATCCGCCATAATTTTTTCTGCGTTTCTATAGTCACATCGTGCTTTATATACACATCATTTTCATTTTTTTCTCTTGCATCGCGACGGTATTAATTATGAGTGTAGACGTTAATAATATAACGTGCGCAATATGTGGCATTTCAGCCAGCTTAATGTGTCAGCGGTGCGGAGAACCTTATTGCAGCGACGTCTGCCAGCGCAAGGATTGGCAACGGCACAAATATGTTTGCACCATGATGCCGTAAGTGTAAAAAAGGACGTACAAAATAAATTGAAATATTTTTTTGTACATTTTTTTATTATAGTAAACGTAATTGTGGCCGTCACAGTTGTATGGCTTTTAATGCCTATCGTAAAAGAAAAATATTTTACAAATGGTTTTCAATTTTATTCAGTTTAAAAATGCGTATAGCATTTCTACAATATATCCTTTTTTGTTGAGTTGAAAATAATTAAGTAAAATAAATCAGAAAATGTCCAGATTATTAAGGTTATATTGTATTATACCTATATATTTAGTTCGTAAATTACCAAATCTGTAATTTCCTTTAAGCTTCTCTACGTATATTAAGGTTATATTGTATTATACCATCTATTTACTTCGTAAATTTCATTAAGTGTGATTTCCTTTAAGCTTCTTTAAGTAATTGTAATATCAAGTAATATTCAAAGTTCAATAACCTTTAAACCTTTTTTCAATTTAATATAGACCTTTGGTGAACGTAAAGTCCTCCAAACAACTGGCAACTTATAAGCACGATATTGCTGCTGACCCCAACGAGAATAACGCAATGGCCATAAAGGAGTTGCCCAGTTGTAATGACAGCTTGTCATCTATGGTGAAAGATTTAACAATCGTGGATTCAAATGATAACAAATTGAGCCTAGAATGGCGTGAGTCTGTGATGCCACCAGTAAAAGAGTTCTTCGAGGGTCGCGTTACTTATATGGAAAACGACGGCCCCATTTGGGTAGTTGACGTGGCCAATACTGAGAGCCTGGAGCGTCTCACCAACAACATTGCGCGTAGCATGCAGCATCAGAAATCATGTTCAATTGAAGATGTATCTATAGGCAGCTTGGTTGGTGTCGCTGTTGATCATAAAATGTATCGGGGCGAGGTGATTGATGTAAATGTCTCCGCCGAATGTGCTGAGGTACGGCTCATTGACTACGGTGCAGTTGTTGCCTGCGATTTGCAGGACATTTATTTGCCTGTACAACGTATGGCGCGATACAAGGCGTATGCATTCAGGGTTAAGCTTCCCACCAACACAGGCGTACAGATCAATAAGAATCTGACGTTGCGCTTGTTAGGAAGCAAGACAATCGATGGCATAGAGCAGGTGCAGCTGAAGACCAAAATGGCAATTCCCTTTAATTTGCCGGTTGAACTGCTAATCATGAAACCGGAAGTGAGTGTCGTAAGAATTCTTCAGCAAAATGTATCGCTCGGGGAGCCGCAAGTGGCTTTATTGCAAATCAACGCGATGAAAAATTTAAATGACGAGCTAAACACCATTTTGAGTGAGAAGTCTGGACAGCAGTTTACGGAACCCTTTCGAGAAGACACACGGACATTCTTTCTGGCAGCTCGCACTAAGCATGGTTATCGACGTGCCCTGCTCCTGGACTTTATTAAGCAGCCCATGCTGTTCTTGGTATACGAAATGGACGAAGGATGCATTTCTTTAACCAGCGAGGTGTGCCGCATTCCCAATGAGTTTCTCGGCTATCCATTAAGCGTGTTTGCCGTCACCCGCGAAGAGGACAAGACGAGCTCCTTAAAAGAGCAGTTAAGGCAATGCGGTCCCGATCTATCCATTAAATTTAACATGGACAACTTGGCGGGAAAGGACAAAGACAAGCTGCGCACGGTGAAGGCAGCATTGTTTGCAAACAATAAACAGGTGTGCGCTGTGCGTGTAAACTCCTTCCTGGGTCTTGTAAACCAACTAGGACACAAGTATTGGCGGGAACCCATAGATAACAATAACTTGGTGTATATCTCGCACGTCGTCAACTACCAGGAAGTCTATATTAGCTCTGTGCAGAGCAAGCAATACGAAGATATATTCAAAAGGTTGGAAGTCAAGTGTCCGCCACTTGATAGAGAGATACTTACTGGAGACGTTGTACTTGTCGTGAGCTCCAGTCGTGCCAACTACCGGGCCGAGGCAAGATAAAACAATTTATGTTCAATTTCAATCTTATGTATCATTGTTTATCACAGATTACTGCCGTTGAGAACAATAAGTTTAGTGTTCGGAACATCGACACTGGCTCTACGCATCACGTGGCAGGCACTTATCTGCGCAGGCCTTGTAGATTTATTGAAAACTTACCAGTTAGCCAATGTCGTGTTAAAATAAAAACCATCTGCAACATACCGTCAACAGCAGTGCCACCAAATACAGCTGCTCTCCAGATATTGAAGAGGCTTTATGAACATAAGTCAGAGTTGCAAGTGAAGTTTGATGATTCCGACAGCAACACTGTTGACTTGCTTGATTTTACGGCCGAGCCGTATTCACTGATGACTCGCATGCTTCCAGTGTTGTTTACTCCTGTTGCAATTGAGCTGAAACCGGCTGAGGACTTACCTGAGCTAACTGCAGTTAACCCAAAGCCAATCAAACCATCACATGATCAGTATACTCCAGTGACTGCACTACCGCCTTTGCCGCCATCCCCGCCAAATTCACCGAGAGAACATCAGAAAACATCTAACCAAGTCCAACGGCACTACTTTAATGACTTGAAGCGTCATCTCTTGCCTCTGGGCGAGAATATGCAAGTTTTAGTTTTGCATGCAAATGGATTGCATAAAACAGGATACGTTACAGCATGTTTCTTTTCCAGCGAGAAAGAAGCGGAAGAATTCCAGGACTTGCTCAATCTTGTGGCCGAGATTGGAAGTTCTGACGATCAACTGCAGCCTGGCTATTTACCAGAGTAAGTGATGCAATGCAGCCATGGATTCAATTATTTAATCTGGCCTCTTTTCAATAGAGTTGGCGAAATGTGCCTTGCCCTCTTTGTCGAGGATAATTCTTGGTACCGAGGTGTTTGTAAGCGGATTACCGGTCAGAAAGCTCTTATTTTGTACTGCGACTTTGGAAATTTAGAAATGGTTTCCGTAGAACGGATCAAACCAATTACAACCGAAGTGCTTCATGGTGTATATGCCACAACATGTTTTATAGATGGTAAATGTTATTTGGAACTTTTTTTTTTAATAATCAACTTAATACTCATTTATAGGCTTCAATAAAGGCAACAATTTTTTGAATCTTGAGCACTATCTATCCAATAAAAATAAGATTATTTGTGATGTGCTCGATGGACCAGAGCCCAACACCCGTGTGATTAAAATTCCGTTATTGGATAAGATATTGTCAAAGGAACTGATTTGAACTACGTATTCTTTAAAAAACACTTCTCTTCTCTTGCTATGGAAAGCGTGATTTTGTTATGTTTATAATATAAACAATTGAAAACTATTGTTACTTTTATTTCTGAGAAATTTCAAATAAAAAGAATATTTTTATTTTGACAATACATTGGATGATTTTTTAATTTATTATCTATATATATATATATATATATATATATATATATATATATATATATTGGCTAAATATGCAATAAATGAAAGCATCTGTAATAATCAACCAATTGGTTTTAGGGTCTTGACTATTTACGTGTCAAAAAGTATAAATTGCCCAACTATGCCATTGAGATAGGTGGAACAGATTCGGTTTTCACTTTATTAGGTACAAATATGAACATCTCAGTTACAACAACAATATCAAAGGAGATAACAATAATAACAACACTCAGTTCTCAGAAAATTTGTTAAAGATTTCATTTAAGATCGTGATATCTCTTACGGCTATTAACCCATTGGAGTTGCGTTTCCAATCGGAGTCGGATTCTGACTTGTCGAAATACTTTATAGGTACGGGAAGCTGTTGTTTTATGCTAGCGACATAGTCGAACACATCCCCTCCAAGGGCGCGCAGAATCGCTTGCGGACCACAGGTATCCCAACGAAATGTTGAACCTTTACTGAGTAAATAGATGTCCGCATCATTGGAGATAACTTTTAACGCTTTGTGGCCAGCTCCCGCTGAAAAGGCCAATTCATAGTTTAAATCGAGAAAATGTTGAAGTATTTCGGACTGCTCCGAAGTAGAGAATATTCCAATTTTTCTATTAGCACGACGTCCGTCTGTGTCTGAATTGCAGTTATGGGCCTTCACAGATGGCAAACAGACTCCCCAATTTAAGGAAGAACTATATACGCGCTCCTCCAACTTATGGCCAAATGGTTGAGAGACTATGCCGATTACAGGCACTCCGCTGTCGTGTTCATAGACGCCAATCAATACGGTAACACAGTCCAGGCCTGTGGAAGTGATGCCAGGAAAGTCGGTAAATATGGAGTCGCCAGAAATGTACTCAGCAGTGGCATCTGAAATAGAATGATAGTTATCCACACTGTAGAGAAGCTTAAGCCTTACTATACCAATAGGATCTATCCAAATGCCCAGATTACTATAGTCCAGTGTTTGTGGTAGATCCGGAATATCTTCAAGAGTTGTATCGTATTTGACGTTCCTATGCACTTCGGCTGCCAATGCATCTGCCGCATTCCTATGGCCATCAAGTACCGCTTCCAATCCTTTAGCAGTTTCCACTTCTGTGTCGCCAACGGCTATAGTTATTTTCTGGCCGAGTTTGTTGGTAAAATGTGTGGATTCTTCGCCGAGAATAGCTTCACGCATCTCTGGAAACAAGTGGCCTACTTCATGCCTTATAGTTTCCTGGATTAAGACATCGGCCAGTGTCTTAAAATCATGTTCGAACCGTTGATTCGCCTCGGCTCCAGTTTTCTCCTGGACGAGCAGCGCTAATAGATCTTCATTCGAGCGACAAACGCGTGCAATATTTGCCGCTTTTTCTGCACAATTAATTAGAACCCGAAGTAAATTTCTGCTCTCAGCCATTTCTACAAGTATCTTAATTATTATTGCATACTTTTAACGTTTTCAACTTCACTTTTAAGGTTTCATTTCAGGGGCTTAAACATAATTTGTAATTGGACGCTATCAAGCATCGACTGCCGCCACAGCGCATCTAAATATATCGATACAATGCGATAGTTCTGGTAGTGCCAACTCATCACAAATCTTATTTAAAAACGTTTTTTTTGTATAAATAAATAAAAAGAAATACATGTAAATAGTTGTATTAATTTGTACTATAATACAAAATATACATATAAATATTTTGCGTAATAAACTTTTAAGGCTGCAGCAAAATGTTGAGTTTTTCTCAAGAATTCGATGCGGCAATTACATCTTTATTGAAACAATTTTAATTGGCAATTAATAATTACGCACTCACCGCCCCATTTAGCGTGTGCAGAGAAATTTATAAATCATGTTCGAGGAGTAATAAGTAGAACGAGTGATGCTGTTGCTTATGATGATGATGCAGCCATAGCTGCTGCCGCTGCACAATTTGCACTCGATCTTATCGACGAGCACCGCTAATGATTCGCATTAATGATGCTCTGCCTCGCTCTCGCACTCATCCCGCTATCATCTTATAAAATGGGATCATCAATCAGCTCTCCTGCCGCATCCCAGCGCCTGCATTGGCGCATTTGCATATAAATTGCTGCTAATGTCGCGCTATCAAAGTGACTGCATCAATGTGGCAACGACTACGCATTCTTGCAATGCCAGCTTCGCCACGCCCCTCCCGCACTGCAGCAGAATTGAGTGCCCTACGGGCCAAGTTATTCGTGTATCGCTTGGCTTATGCTAATTTTCCCAGGCAGCAGCAGCACACTGAGCCAGGCCAAGCAATTGATGTTTGGATAACGTTGACTTGATGACTTTGCATAATTTACGCCACGCAGCGGCAGCAGCAGCAGAAGCCGAAGCAACAATGACAACAACAACAACACGGATTCTCTTTGAGCTAATTTTTCACTCAAACGCACGCGTTGCCTTTAATGTGTTAATATTCATGCGGGCTGCAGCAACAACAAAACAAGAAAAACTGCAGCATATGTCGTTTTTCTTTTTGTCCAACTTTTTAACTCTTTTTGACATTTCAATTTCATTTTGGCAATGAGCCTTGCTCATTTCATGCAACTAAGATACGAAGTATTTATATGAAGTTCAGTCTGAGATGTTTGTTCCTTGTTGTATTTCTTCTTTTTGGGAATAGTATGTTTTTTTTAATACTATTTATATAGATAAAATATTGATTATATGCAAAAACTTTGTAAATTTGCCAATACAGAGATAAATCAAGCTTAGCAAGATATATCACCCGTTCAGCCTTACAAAACAAAGACAAAGGTATTTTCGTTCTGTGCCGTTTTAATGTTCAAATCAAACTAAATCAAACTAAAAACTAAAATACCAAAAGATTCTTATGCGAAGCTAGCCCTGCCCTATATTCGCTGCTACAGCGATTTGTCCAAACGGATCATGTGATTCGTACATGGTACGTTGATCACTGCCCAAAGGTTTTTGGAATCCGCTGGCTGCAACATCGTTGTAGTATTATTCTGTGCAACGATCAAGTTCGGAACTTGCTGTTTATGCACAAAAAGGTATTTGAGACGTTTAGCTTATTCTTGGCCTTTTGCTGGTTGGATGTGTTAACTTATATATATATACTGTGGCCCTCTCCCTCTATATAAAGAGTTTAGTTAAGTTGATCTATCTAGCCGAATTGTGAACAATAAACAATACGCTGATCAAATTTAGAAAAGAGATTTAGACTTTGGCTTATTTTAGTTTTGCCTTGGATACAACATTTAAATATTAGAGAATTGGACTTCTGGGCGTTATATTCGTCATACTTCATGATGAAGCTAAGGAGCTCTCAAATATAGTATAGCAAAAGAAAAAATACAGTTAGTTATGACGATGCTGTAATTGTGGCAACAAGTTTGTCGCCTAAGTCTTTTGTTTTACTTTGAATAAAATAACGAAAGCGAATTTAAGACAAATATATTCATTAGGGCTGTGAGATGCTATACATGGCTACACATGTTTAGCTGTTGCTTTGTCTGAATGCTTTGTGTACCCTTTCTCAAGTCTAACAGCCTTTTAATTAATCGCTTGAGTTAAACAAATTCTTAATGAGTCTTTAATTAATCGCCAAAAACGAAATATAAGCCAGTCGTCGCAACTCTCGTTGTGTATAAATATTTAAATTTGTTGTGACTTGATTTCTGTTATGGCTACAACATTGTTCGTGCCGCAGTTGTTCGTTTCTGAGCTGCGACGACTCCTCCCCTGAGGTGTTTTAAACGAGTTTGAATACTTCTATAAATTTATTTGTTTGTCTTTTATCATTTCTGTGATATTAACTTCATTATTAGGAAGATGGCACGACAAAATTGACAATATTGATAACTGTTTTCATAATTCCAAAATCGGTCTTCTGTTTGGGGGCGTTGCCAATTTAAGTCTTCATTAATTAGCTAAGTAGACGCGACCTGCAAACGCTTGGTGACAGCAACAAGTTGGCAGAGTTGTATGAGAGAGCGAGCGAGGCAGACAGCAGTTGTTGTCTGCTGCAAAATGTCTACCCATTGAACATAGAACTTGTCTTTACCTGTTTTCGATTGGTGCAATTGCCAACAAGCTGCTGATCTGCAGAGAGCCCAGCACCCACTCGTCGCAGCTGCAATGTTGCGCCGTGAAGTAAGTAATACAAATCGTTGAGGTTTCTTTTTTAATGAAATTTATAGTTTTAAATACAATCAAATATTTTGTGGCAATTGCTTGCTCTTGCTCGTCTCTGCTCAGTAGATTTTAATTTGTACTGCTTTATTTCTCTTTAAAAGTAATTAAATTTCGAAAACAAATCCTATTTAATTATAGTTTAAGTAATAATAACTACGAAATTAGTAAATATAAAAAATAAATGAGTATTAATTATTTAAATAATATAAATATTTAATATAAATATTTAGTTACGGGTTAGTTTACTTTTTAATTAGAAGAGTCTGAGTATTTGATAATTTTAAGAAATCGAAATGGATCGATTTTAAGAGATCTTGCCTTCCGTTCGCCTGTTGAGAATGGGATTTCCACAAATATAGATTTCGATCAGTCTGGCAGGTGGTTTGCTGTTGACCTTCAATTCAAATCAGCTTCATACTATCGTATCGTATCGTAAATCGTATTTTATAATAACGACTATTATTTCTTGTTTGTTTTTTTTTTTTTGACGAGCTTTGTCTTCCTCTTTATGTCTCTCACCTTCTACAAAACTTTTTGATTCTTCGCGTAGGCCTAAGACAAATCCGATCTATATTTTATGGTTAAACTTTATGCATTAGACGATACCTGAAGAATATTATCTACAGCTGTCGTCATAATTGCAACAGTATATATTTAACTGTTAGCTGTATTTGTTAGCTATCTTTCATTCACTATATTTGACAGGAAGAGAATTGAAATTAGCTTGGTCCGCCGACCTCTGGTCGTATGCATTATCCTAACAATGGATCGCATATCGAGCGGAAGTAAAATCGTATAGGAATATGAATGTGATTCTCGGACGAGTGCATATAAATTTTATGGCTTTTACGCAGCGTTTGCCATTTTGCCACTTTAACATTATTGTTATGATGATAAGCGAGCGAACGTTGCAGCGACCATGTCGAACGTGCTGGGCGAAGGCTGCCTGCGGAGCGAGGTCTCACCTCTGGCCAGAATTGGGGATGGGAGTGGGGAGCGGGGTATCTGGGGAGTCTGGGGTCTCTGTGTCTGCCAATGCAGAGGCATGCTTAATGGCCGGTGGATGGGATTGTGGCCAGAACGCATCCTGCCTCCTTTTTTGACCATTGACGTTGTTGTTCTGTTTGCTGATCTCGGCGCGATCTGCTTCATGACTCTGGCTTGTTTGGCTTTCCACCATATTTAAAACCATTTCATTTTCTGGGGGCCGGAGTGTGAATATAGTTTAATATGTGTGTGTGTCTCTCGCTGTCTGGCTCTCGCTGTGTGTGTGCAATTTTCAATACCGCTGCCTGTCCCTCGCCCCACTTGGCCCACTTGCCGATATTATTTATTATGCTTGATTGGTTTTCAAGTGATCATAAAGTAAATGATCGTCGTTTTGGGTCGCAGACCTGGCCCCGACCAGTCTGTGGCAATTGTGGCGCTGTCTGTTGCCATTGAGCTGGCTCCGCTGTGGCGTTAATATGTAGATTTCTGCATTGGAGGCGTTAGGTGAAGATTTACGCGACGGCCAATGAATTGTGGCAGCTTTTCCATAGACAAGCCCGGGGTCCTGACCCTGTCCATGTGTGCATGTATATATTGTTTGGATAGAGATAGCTTCATTTGCTGCAGACACCTTGCATTCCAATGCCCATATCCTGCTCAACACCCACACGCAGCGCACTTCTCTGATGGCCTCCAACAATTTGGCATTAACATTTAATTGACATTGATGATTGCGGCAACGGACAACTCTGAGAACGGCTGGCTACCTGTGCAGCGTGCTTGGCATGGGAATGCGAAAGCGAATGGCTGGAAATTATTAAAAATCATATCGGACCATTGTGACAGCTGAGCTGCGTATGTCAAGCATACTCATCTAGTCCTTGTCGTATACGTAAGTAGTTAGTTGCCAGCCAACTGACATGAAGAAGACATACAAATAAATTTGTGGCACTTGCAGACATTTGCAGCCGAAGCAGCAGCAGCAGCAGCAGCAGCAGCAACTAGTAGGCGATTCGGGTTGAGATATAGCAGTGGGTGACTTGGGCCAGCCACTGGCAGATGCCAGCTGGAAGTGCGCGCAGACAGGTCTTGCGTTTCTAGCGCCAATCTCTCAAAGTAACTCAAAGTAAATGCTTAAAGTCAACGCCGAGTCAAGTCTTTGGGCGCTACTTTCGACTCACATGCATGCATACAAAAGCAAGTGTATGTGTGTGTGCGCGTATACTCGTGGCTTGTTTATTTGTTTGAGTGTGTTTTGTTTTCGCTGCTTTAAATGAACGTTATTAAGAGATGGTTATCTCTGAGTGATTTATTCATTAAAAAGGCATTTATTAGTCAGAAACAAGCCAATGCCAATGCGTGTGTTTGTGTGCGTGCTAGCTATACTCACTTACACACGCGCACATCGACACCTCCACATGGCCGACACACATTTGAGCCGCTGCGGCTCGTTTGCTTGCCCGCTCGTTGCCTCATTTGTGTGGCATTAAAATGCAAAAGCGTGTTTGTTCCTGGAAAAACTGCAAGCACATATGGCCGATAAGGAGGGCGCAGGGCGGCGGGTGGAGGGGGGTGTAGATGTGGCCAGCTGGATGCCGTGTGTGTTTTATTGACTCGCATATTTCCATAATGTGATGTCTGTGTGCGTTTTTAATCACTTAATTAGAGAGTTTTTTAATTGTCTTTAGTTGAAGTTATTGCAATTTATGCGAAAGGTGTGCGCTGTTTGCGTGCCGGGCAGGAAATGTGACTTGCTGGCCAAGTTCGTGTCTTAAGTCTTTTGTTGCAAGGTGCTTGGAAAGTGCGTGAGTAAAAACCATAGTATAGTCGCAGTGTAGCCTCACTGAGCTGAGCTTCAGACCTGGATAAAGTCCCTTGACTTATTCTATATTCTTATTTGATCTTAGCCACTCACTGATTGGGAGTACACATATTTAGACATTGATAGCAATTTAAAAATTACGTAAACATCGACAATGGCTATGCTAACGATAGCCAGACCAATAAAATGGCAGAAAACCAAGGCAGAGAGTCAAGGCACGAGGCCATCCCATAAATAGTTGTTAGTCCCTCTTGAGAACTCGAGACAGGTGAAGAGCGGTTGGAATTGCAGTCGTCTGTTAATCACCTCCTCGCCCATTTGACCATGTATCATTGGACGGCCAAGACGGGACCGACAATTGGCCATGTTAGAGCCTGGTGGCTTCTTCGTTTTGGTGTCATAAGGAAGCGTCTAAATGATTCATAATTTATGCCTAGCTCTTTGGCTGTCCCTGGCCATGTCCATGGCGATTCCCGTTCCCAGAGTCATTCACTTGGCCATTCAATGCTTTCGTTACTTAATTTTTTCAACTTAACGTACTGGCTTGTGCCTGCCTGCCTGAATCATGCCCCCAGCTCTGCCCCACCCTTGCTTGTAATGCGTTATGGCTGCCACAATGCGTGGCCGTCATCGTCGTCGTCGTTGCCGTCGTTGTCGTTGTCGTCGTCGTTTGTCTGGGACGTTGATAGTTGAAAAAATTACTTACAAATTACATGCGTAGCTTATGCCCCCGTGCCGCCTTCAGCTTGTTTGCTTAATGTGCTTTGTGGCGGGTTGAGACTGGGCTCATGTCCAGCCGATGTCCGTTGCTGCTGCTGGTATTAGTATTATGTCCCGTGGCTGGGTCGTAAATTGCTTTTCCTAATTGAATTCTGAGCACTGTCAAAGCGAGTGACAGTCAGGTGGGTGTGGGCCTCTGCCACAACCGTGCAAGAATGGGTTTTAAATGCAACAGCTGTGAATGAATTATCACCATCAGTCGATTATAAAACAAAATAATTCTGCGAATTGTTCTCATTAGCTAAAAATTCTTAATCATTTTAGTGCTTTAATCTCACTCGGCGATTGCAATAGCAGCAGATTAATCTACATATTTAATATAGTGGCAATTACGCCTGTTAAATAATGCAATTTTGCAATAACAATAATTATAATTGAGTTAACAAGCCAGAGCGAAAGGGGAGCGACTGGTAAAGGGCTTGCAAGCGAGCTTTTAGGTTTTGCGGAATTTTTCGCATGGTTTAAAATGCAGCACGAAACCTGGCCATAAAGTGTAGTTGCGTTTAGCTTAACCAAGTCGACAATTTAAAAAGCCAATTTGCACATAATACGGGAAACGTGAGCGAAAATCTTAAACAGAATTGTCCAAGCAAGCAATTTCAACGCATGTGTGCGCGAACAGACGCTAATGCTAATGCAAATGCAATGTTGTTGGTTTGGCTTGATCAGCTTATTAAGAAAACATTAGCTCGGCTTGACCCAAATTTCCGTTGGCATGCTAATTTGAATTTGCGCGCGCTTCCCAACACTGGCGAAAGCATATGTGTTCACGATCTGGCAGCACTTGTGGCGAAGGCGATGCGCAATTAGATTTATGCTACGCAAATTCATGTGCTGCTGCCCCACTTCAGACAAATGGGTCGGAAGAGAAGAAAGGAGCCGAAACAATTGAAAGTTGGCGACTTTGTGTTCGCCAAAGTGCGTGGTTTTCGCGCTTGGCCAGCACGTGTTCTGCAGGAGGAGGGTAACATGTATCAAGTCTACTTCTATGGTACTTGCAACATTGCCAAAGTTCGTGCCACTCAGCTCTTCGACTACGAAAAGAGCAAAGTACGATTTGGCCAGCTGAATCAGAAAAAATACGGTTTATTTCGAGAGGCCATGCAGCACGCGGAGAAGTCTCTGGCCCATCCAGGTGACGATCAGGGCTACTTTGAGGCAAAGGCTGAAAAGTCCGTCGAGCAGTCTTCGGCATCAACTACACCCAAGGACTTGAGAAAGGTGTCAGGGAAGGTGATTCTGCCATTTATACATATAACCGGCGACTCGGATTAGAGCGCATAATTAATGTAGTTTAAGTTTAAACAAAGTTTTCTTTTTCTAATGGAATTTAATAAATAAATGTTTTTCAGTTTATTTTTTGCCTTCTTTCCGGTAATTGGTTACAGCTTCATCTCTGAGGGTATCGAGCGTCACGTGGCAATTAAGGATTTCGGGGCTGTTGTGTTTATCGCGTGGGCGTGTTTGCGCTCGTAATGGCCCCTGCGTGACGCAAACAAACAAAGAGAGCACACATATGTATGTATGTGTACGTGTGTGTGTGTTTCACAGTTAATCAAAAACTGCGTGATACACGTTTCGATTGCCGCACAAATGGCAACGCATTAAATTCTGCGCCATCAGCAATCCCCGAGTCACCCTGTGGACATGGGCGTCAGCCTGCAGAGCGGGCATAGTTTAGCTTAATGGCTATCGTAAAAAGTGCGCTGCCCATCAAACTGGCAGATCCTTGTTGATGTGTATGTATGTCGGCCACCCTTGTCTTCAATTGAAGGGGAGCAGTAGCTGCTGTGATCTTTGGCAAGATTCGTTTAATATTAACAAATTATCTGAGCCGCAGCAAATTAATCGCTGCGCAGTTGTTACATTGCCAGCATCTGCGGTGGCAACTTCACAAAATATTTAGGTTAGCAAGGCGGATGCTGTGGCTTCTACTGTTGCTGCAACTGCTGTTGCAGTTAACCACAAATCAGATTCACTAGCTCTGCAATGAGATTTGGCTGCCAGAAACAACAGTTTGAGTTTAACACGAGATATTTTGTGAAGCTTTAAGACGTCCAACAACTTGCATCATCTGCCTGCGATATTTTTCGGAGTTGCAGCATCCGTGACAGCTGTCCTGTGTTTTGCGGTAGACCATAACGCATAACGATTCCTGGACAGATTTCTTGAGTAGTTAACTATTTACGCATAATTCGTTTCACTCTCTTTTTTAGTGGATTTTTACTCACTATCCCTTGGCCCACGTCCAGGGCAGTAAAATGTCAAATTAATGTTACGACATGTCCAACAACTTTTGATGGCATTTGACAATGTAGACTTGGAAATTCCTGCAGGTGACGCAGTGCCCCTGTAATTTGTTTGGCCGCACGTACGTTGGACATGATGGAGCATTGTCAGCTTGTGCCTGCCCAGCATAAACAAAAACAAAGCGCGCCAAGGGACCTGCAACTGTAGAAAACTGGATGGCAGGTGCTGACCACGACGAGGCGGAGGAGGAGTGTGCTGCCAGGGGCTCCAGATCTGGCCACCAAAAGGTGTCAATGTGTGGGCATGTCGCACACGTGTGCCTTGCGGCCCGAGGCTATAAATTTACTTTGTTTATTCGTTGCAGCCAAACGGCAACCACGGAAAACAAAACGAAACAGTTCAAGAGCCAAAAGACTTTCGGCGGAAATTTGCTTAGGAAATCAAATTAAAATTTGCTAATTTATCAGGCGTTTTCAAATCGTGCCAACAGCGGCAGCTAATTGGCAGCAGTTGGTGCGAATACACATACATACATATGTATCTGCAAACATTTGTGTTATCGAATAATTGGGTGGCTCGAAAAATGACAACAGAACAATAGCATTTTAATTAAAATACCAAAATGTTTGCAGGTTTATTTAGTTCTTGATCAGAATACTGGCATTAATCAAATTTTAGCAATTAACTTTGGCAAAGAAACAACTCAAGGGACAACAAATAAAAGCACGATTGCTTATTAGATAAAGTCCGTTGAGCTTACTGATTCTATAGGGAAACTTACACTGTGCAGCGTGAAACAGCTTCTTCGAAAATGAATTTCAATCTCCAAATGTGCCAGAAAAAAAATATGAATTAAATTCAAACAATAGTCTTTTATAATCGATTATTGTCAATCAACGATAATCAAACAAGATTTTCCATCACTAAATTTAACTTTGGAATTTTGAGAATGCTATTAATGTGGTTGTTTAGATCGGCAAATATGTGCTCTCTGCTCTGTTTTGTTGTGCTGTGTAACCCCTTTGGAAGACACACGCAGTATAATCAACTACGTCCAATTTGATAGGCCAATCAAGGACTTAATTTTGCGCCTTTTTGACGACCATTGTTACGCACTCGATGTACACATGTTATTATTAGTGGTTACACGCAGCCAACCCCTATTGTATATAGTCTGTAGATATGCCCTCCCTTGAGCACCCCTTGTTCATTTCTTACAATTCATAACTGTCATGTAATGTGTCATAGACGTAATCGATTCCAAGTCGGGTAACATTGCAGTCGCAATGCATAATCAAGACATAAATTTCTTGCGGTTTATGACAGTAGCTCTTTGGGTCAGCAGGTGAAAACGACACGATTCGATGTCATCATTCATAATTGGATGTTAAGCAAAGGCTTGCCATCAAATATGCCACACAAACAAACAAATTCAATATGCAAAGCGTCTACGATTTTTATTTGCACTCGTGCGCACAGTGGGTGGCATCAACAATGGGACACAGTCTATGTCTCATGTGGCTTGATACTTTACTGGCTGTAAACATTAATTGATTTGTGCCAAAAGCCGAACAACTTTTTAGGCCGTTCACCGAGCCCCCATCCCCCGGGCTAATTAAGTTATGCCACAGATGGCAAATTAACATAAAACTTTGCAACATTAAAAATGATATTCACTTTATTATGCTCATATATTGACATTTGAGGTGCTCTTTTTTATGGTTACTTTGTGACAAAATTGATTAATGAACTCATTTATTTGTGTCGATAGCAAATGGAGAATTTTTATGATACACTCAAAGAAATATGACGAATTATAAATGTAGCTTGCGGGCCTGAGCTTCGATTTCTGTGACAAAACTTGCACAATTTCTGATTTTCTATATCATTTTCTTTTTTTTTTTTTTTGGTCTGGCAGTGAAAGTGGAACTGTTAAATCTTGACCATAAACATCACATATTAGGCGGAGCTATTGTTTAACACTAAGGTATGGGCGGCATATCGAAAACTTTTTATGATCGAACTTAAAACTTAACTCATAAAAGGGATTAAAAACAATAAAATAATAAAATATTACTTAATTATGTAAATTAATTTTTTTTCATTACGAACAGAAAATCAAACGAAATTCAGTTTTGTTATAAAATAAGTTAAGACTAAACTCCAAAATATTTTGCTTGGATTTGCAGACCTCGTTGTAACAATAGATGATTCTCTTGCCAATTAACGGTATTCACATGACTCGGGACCATATTAATTCAGAACAACCATAATGGGCAATAGATGAATAGTTAACAACAATCATTTGCGTGTTGAACACTCAATATATACTCGTATAAACAAATGCATATATTATACTGTGGTGCTATAAAATGCGTTGAAATATCTCTAATAACTAACATAAAACAGGTCGTAAAATGGCAATCAAATATTAGCCTGAGGCATCCAAAAATAGTCGTCATAGAAAGTGGACATAAAATTTGTGAATGTTAACAGCATTCTTAACAAATTCATTTCGGCACGCATTCGGCGTTTGGGGTAACTCTGAAATGATAGATAGATAGATGGATATTCAAAGTTCAGTTGAGTCGAGTGAAACTGTTAACGTGACTGTCGCGTCTGCTCTACCGATTAATTGATAGACCCATACAAAATTTGTGAAAGCCATCGCGTCTTGGTGTCCACAATGAGCGCCTTCTACGCGTTTATAACTCTATTTATAATTTTGGATATTCAGTTTGTGTGTTTCTCGTGGTTTGGTGTCAGCTCTCTTTGTGTTTGTGCATGGTATGTATCTTGTTAATGGCCGTTTTTAAAATGCCATAAAATCGCTTTATAAGTTCATGATATTAATATGCACAACAATATTGGACATTATTATAATATATTGAGGAGTATCTAGCGCACACAAAAGCGACCCAAATGAGCCGTAGACCGATCCAATCTTTGATTTTGGTCAACATCAACCAACAACTATGCACACCCTGTGGTGCACATTAACCAACTTCAAAACAATGACAAGCCCATGTACCGCCGGGATAAGCGTGAAGTAGTGTGCAGAGCGGGGAGCCCAAAAAACATTTCAATTTGTATTTGGTGCTGGAATATTTTTGTATTTGGGTATCAAATTGCTGGCATTTTTCAGGTCTTTCATAAATTAAGGGCTTGTTACATAGCCATAGTACGGGTAACAAGAGCATATGGGAACAAGTGCTGCTGATAAAGCAGCTAAAGATCGCACGTTATCGAAGTCTTCCATTGGCTCATAACTAATTCTCCAATATCCTGGGAAACTGATAAGCTGTTGTGTGGGTACCCGTACTGTGGGGATGTAGCACTTAATAAATACTTGTTAATTTATTACAACAAATTGCTAGTAGATTTATAACTCTGGTGTAAATTATGATATATCTATATTATGTTATTTTGAATTTATATTTTTGAAATTATAATAAAATAAGAAATTATTAAAAAAATTTAAATTTTAATATTAAATAATATTTATTACATATATTATTAATATTTGTTAGTTTTTTCGGTACAACTTGATGTGGGGCGATAGCTCGTGACAGGTAACGAATATTTGATTTTATTCTGAGCTCTAGCTATTCAATGGATCGCCCTGTGTTTTTATGTATAAATAGAAGCTTTGTGCATCTATGAAAATCTAAAACATATTAAATTTACTTAACACCTCAACTCATCAAGCAAGAATGGAGGACTCTTGGAATATGTCAGAGCTCATGTTATCAGATGTGCTCGTGTCCAATGTCTACAACCAGTTTTTCCACCAGAATCAAAATCTGTTCAAGGATAAGGTGTGCTTTCTTTACTTAAAGCCTTTTCATATCCAAAATTAACCCATAGATTGTGCTGGATGTGGGCTGCCGCAGTGGGCTGCTGAGCATCTTGGCTGTAGAGGCGGGCGCTGTGAAGGTGTTTGCTATTGGCAACATGCGAAGTGCCAAATGTATTGCGAAGGTTTTGGGAAATGGCGAGCGGGCGGAGATTTTTGAGCCGCTCAATGGTTGCATTACGCAAATCATATTGCCCTGTGGACTGAGAAAAGTGGATATAATAGTATCCGAGTGGATGGGGTAGGAATTGCTGACTTGTAGATATCAATCAGACTTATTGATTGCATTCATATTGTTTATTAAAAGGCATGCCCTATTCGCGGACTCTTTATTCTGCCAGGTGCTATACGCACGTGACAAGTGGCTGATAAAGAATGGCTTTATCTTTCCCAGTGTGGCCAATCTCTATATACAGGGCATATCATTAAATCGTGAGCTGTTGGTTGATAAAAACGTGCTGATAATGGAAGACTATGTGAATAGACAATCGTTGATAACAGAAAAGTGTCTACTAAAATCAATAGACCTCACCTCAATCAAAGATGACATTGAATTCCAAAAGGCCGACTTCAAGATGAAAGCACTGCGAAATGGAACGATGTCTGCGTGTCTTCTCTACTTTGACATATGTGCCACAAATGGCAAGGGTCAGCTGCAAAAGTTGTTTTCAATAGGACCAGAGGCGCCCAAAACGTATATGATGCAAACAATTCTATTTTTGAAGGAAGATGCCCTCGTAGTTGCAGAACAGCAGATTCTGTTTGGGCGCTTAAGCATGATACTTGGCTACTTTGCACCACGCGGCGTTGAGTTCTCCCTGGGCATATGGTTGGCCAAGTAGAATATTGTATTTAATAAAGGGTAAATACTGATACGAATACTGAAACTGATGCGTGATGCCGGATGCTTGATGTATTCATGGCAGCATTTGGGCGTTCGCCTCAAAGGCCAACACGTCGATCTGGGATCTGGGTGAAGTCTGGGCGAGCAGCGATGCTCCGCTCAACGGTCGTTGCAAGATCAAAATTTATGGCCGTGCTGCATCAATTAGGGCGGTAGCCCGACGACTGCCAACTCAAAAGACAATGGGCATCGCGGGTTTGGTTTGCGGGTTTTTTTTGCTGACCTGATCGGTGTTTAGCTTTGACGTCGCTACAACGATTTAAAATGATGTCGCGCATAATTCACTGATCGAGTACGAGATCGATTTAGTATGCAGCGATCAGCGTTCACGTTTTGCCAGACTTTACGTCGTGCTAGGGCTCCAGTCTCTATCCCTGTTCTCTCTGTTCTGTCTGATCTGTGCCCTCGTTTACAGTTAAGTTCTTATGTTCAAATCTCATAACTGATCGCCGATCGCACTTGGTTAACGCTCCATACAAGGCAGAGTACAATGGGATATCAGCTTGTCCTGCTCGCTTGCCAGCGCTGTGAACACAAATTCGTTTTTTAAATGATATCCCTTGGAGAATCGATCCACTGACCGCTCTCAGCTCGCATGCTTAAGTGACATTTTGCGGGACGTGGGTCTGTGATGGATTAGCATCATTTTGCCGTGAGGATAATGTGTCGTCTGCAATGATTTTGGTTGACATGTTTTTGTTTTTCTCTTTTATTTTTGGCAGTTGCTTGAGGGTATCGTGCGTAAAACCAAGGCTGTTCTCAGAAATAATTATGCTGCTTTTGCGCAAAAGTAACAGCATTTTTGTACAAATTGCATAAAAATTTAAATTGGCCAGCAAAAGTTTTTGATTTTCGCGGCGAGCTCAGAAAATTGCTTAATAATGAAATGCCAATGGATTAAGCGCAATTTGTGCGGTATGCGGCATTCCGCATGGGGCATGGGGCATGCAGCGGGCTCACTGATCCGCACCACTCACTGAATTCCACTCAAAAGCTCCCTTTTCTTTTCTTTATCTTTTTGGTTAAACAATTGCCCCGTTCAGCAGCTTGATTTGCTGAAATTTTACTTTATTTTACACCTACTCTGAGCAGGCCGAACGACCGTCTCATTCTAGCTCATGCCAGCTGTCTCTTTCTTCAGCTTTCAGCCTTTCGCACGCTAGCCTTGCAGCGTTTTCATTAAATTCGCTTAATAGCGCAATATAATTTAAACAAGTAGTAACATAAAATAAAACTCACAGCAACGCATTGAAAAGCATAAAAAGAGGCAAATGATGCCAGGGCAGAGTTGGTCCGCTCCGAGTTGGCCTGGATCTGCGCCACATTCCGGTTCCATGCCATGGCGCATGGGCGAGACGCCCGGCTTGGGCCGCAAGTGCAATAAGTTCGCTTAACGAGGGTTTAATTTATGATTTGTTATGTTTCCGGTTCGTGTTCTTGTGGCCGATGCTAAAAATTATTGGCAATAAAGCTAAGGTGTGGATTATCGTTGGTTGGTAGCTTATGCTGCTGCAGCCAGTTGGCCACTGGGAATGCTCAGTGCTGCAGACGGCTTGTTGCTGGCGAAGGTGACCAACGATTAGCGATAGCTCTGCGAAATGATGCTACAAATATAGATAAAGCGCACATAGGAGCTGAGCTGATCAGATCAGATCCGATCATATAGAACTAAAAGCATTGCTGGTTCTTAAGAGCAGTCGCCTAATTTCACATACGCCACAGTTTTGTCTGTGCCACTAATAATCGCTAATCCTTTCACGCTCACTGTGCATTTGCAGCAACACAGACCGAGGCAGCCAACCAGCCTGCCAAGCCAGCCCAGTCAGTCAGCCAGGCATGAAGAATGGCAACCGCATCGGGAGCGGGAATGGGTAACGAGGGACGTCGCATTGCGTTGAAAATCGATTTGTTTGGGTTGCGCCTGCGCAAACAACGCGGCCCCTGGATAAGAACGGATAAGAAAATAAGCAAAGACACCAAAGGGACACAGGCGCTGGGAAGAGGGGGCTGCGACAGGGACAGAGTCAGGCGCTGAGGCACGACGGCGAAATGGTTCAAGCCAACGCCAACGAGTATCTGCTGGAACATAAATTACGCGACTAACAAGCAGCGCCCCGTGCAGCCAACCAATACCAACTTGGCCGAGAGCTAAAAAAGATACAAAGCTCAGGCTCAGCCTGACTCGGAGTGGCTCGGATGGGCACTTGGGAACAGGCTGCAATGGCCGTGCACTAAAGAGCTCAGCCTGGTCAAAGTGAGTTGCAGAAAATTATAAATGAAAGCGGGTGTTGGACGTCGTTCACAGGCGAACAGCATCTCGACGTGGCAGCGCAGCGCAGCGCAGCATCCCAGCAGCATCCACGTCCACGATTAGGTGTAGCAATTTGGACGGGCTGCCTGTGATTGAGACCGAGGCAGTGTTCGAAACGAAGTTAAAAATCAAATTAGCGAATGTGTTGAAAATTAAAAACAAATTCACGGATAAATTGCATCTGCCAGATACGCAATTATTATGAGGGTAGACAGGGCCAAGCGCAGGGAGAGAGACGAGCACTACCTCTGACTTATGGACTGTCCAGTCAGTCGCTCTGCCTGGACCGTGGCTGCTGTTCTGGTTCTGTTCTGGACATTCGGTTTGAGTTTTGCTTTAGCTTTAGCTGTGCCTGTTCTGGCTCTCGTCGTGGATGTGGCTGAGGCTGTGGCTGAGCGCTGTTTTTGCCCTCGAGGTGTTGCAATTTGACGTTTTTTACGCGCGTTTTTATTCCATGAAATCCACATAAGCTTCACATAAGGATGCAGCAGCGGGCACAGCAGCAGTCGCAGCAGCCGCACGCAGTGCAAATACTTGGCCCTAAATGGTTTTTGGCGAAAAACATGTCGAATTAACACGCTCAGTTGCTGTTGCTGTTGCTCTTGCTGTCGCTGTTGCTGTTGCTGTTGCTGTGGAAGTGGATGTGAGGCAGCTGCGATCGGTCAGTGAATGTGGATTAACAGCAACATCAACCTTATGGGGCAGTCACATGCACAGCTAAGCGCTGTGTGTATTTAAATGCTTGGCAAATTAGCTGAAATTTCTTTTGGCTCAGCACAATTTGCATTTGATGTATGTGTGTGTGTGTTTTTTGCTCTTCAAGTGTGTGTGTGTGTGTGTGTTTGAGAGTGCAAAACATATAATTAGTGTTGAGTTTTTGTGGTAAGCGTAAGCCCCTACCGTACTAAAGGGGCTCAGCTGGCGCCGTCTGCGGCTGGCAAATAAATCGCGCTGCTGTTGAACTTTCAGTGCCTCCGGGTTGGAGCGGAGGTTGGCCAGAATCGCATTGCCAGAGCGAATGGCACTGCCAAGAGCTGACAGAGAGTCCGACTTGAGAGTCGATTGTGGGACACGCCCCTTGGTGTCCTGGGCAATTGCTGGCCAGTTCTCAAGGCGAAGCAACAGAGCGCTATAGAGACCAGTGGAGATCGAGGTCGCAGCTTAGAGCCCGTCGTCCAGCGCCGTAAAAAGGGCGCAAATTTTATGAGCGCATCGTTTAACAAATGAATTTACAACCGTGCAACGCCCAAATGTCTGGCGTTCAAATTCAAATTCCTTGCGCAGCAGACATGGCCCTAAAACGAAACTTGGCACTGTCCGTGAGTTACGTGGCACACGGAGGCGTATGCACTATATTCGAGCATGAAATATGCTTGGCATTTGGCCAAATGATTTAAAACAAATAGCAGCCAGTCATCCACCTCTCAAACGACGTCCACATATATGTGGACTTTTATATTCACATCTCAGTCAACGCTAGGACAAAGCCGAATTAACGCTTTCATTAGTCCACTTTGTGTTTCGTTGGGCACCTCTTTTTTGAGCTGCACTTTAGCGTCCATAAATCGAAATCATTGTCAATTACTAACTGGCAACTGGCAATTGCCAGCACGTTGCTACACTCGTTAAATGCAGTTTAATGAGCTACCCAAAAAAATCTGAATTGCCTTTTCGACCAGCTTCTCGGTGCGTGCTCGCCAACGGGCTCGATCAGCTCTTTGGGTAATTGTAATTGCGTCGGCCTGTCAATAAGTTTTCATGGACTTCAATAAGGGAAAGCTTCGCCAGCTTGCAGTTATAATACGTTTTTAGCCCTAATTTATGTAATGTATTTACCGACACGATGCCAAGAGATCACCAAGTGAAGCTGGTCGAAAATCGATTCTTTCAATTTTGAAATTCCTTTTGAATCTCATTTGTTTATTAAGATTTACTCAGTTGGAGTTGGAAATCTAAGAGTTGCCTCTGCTTACCTGAAAATGTGTTTATCTTCCAATTGTCTGCTAAAATACTGTCACAAATTTCACACTTCTAGGCTAAACTATATCTAAATACCTCCAGGCACATGGCGATCCTATTGAAAAACTGCTGCTCAGCTGCTGCTGCTGTTGAAAAACTTGTTAAGAGTCCTACGGACAGCGGCTGGCATTGGCACTTGGGTTCTCATTGTCTGCTTAATAAATGAGTGGCCATTGTCAGTGGGTATAAATGTCAAAAGGTTGCTTTTGACACCCCAGCAATGGGACGAGCAGCGGTCAAGCGGCGACAAGCCGACACAAACTGAAGTGTGCAACACAATAAAATTGAACTAGGCTTTGCTCTGAATTGTCAGCTCACTTGGCCAGTTTTGCAAATGCAACAATGCAACCCCTCAGCGGACATACACAACGATCATTTAAGTGCCATTAACACAGCAAAAGAGAGGGAGAGAGAGACAGGGAGAGACGTTGAGTGGAACAGAGAGAACAGAGAACACCAGCTGGCAGTTGGCAACAGCTTCTGGCCCATTCTGAAACTCTTAGAGGTAGTGCCGGCGCAGCTTGAGGCCGTCGCTCGGCTGGCTAATGGAGCTAGGATGCCGCCCATAGCGCCTGATAGTCCCGATCTGCTAAAGATGTGTATCTCTCTGTGTGTGTGTGCAGTTGAGATGATAAAGTTGTTGCGACGATCGTCGACAATCAGCGATCAACGATCGAGGATCGAGTGGGCCAATTTGTTTGCAACTCGTTTGACGTGTTTGTCAATTAAAATCAAATTCGATGCCATCTTAGAGCAAACGAGCCAAGCGGACAGCGCTGGTCATGGTTTTATGGTTGTTGTAGTGCAGCGGGTAAGATTTCCTATGCCCGCTTATGCCTATCATTAACCACTTAGGCGCGAGTGCAATAACATTTAATTAACCAATAAATTTGGTGCAATTTATCAAAAAATCCAAAACGCAGCCCAGACCAAAATCTTGTTTTTCCAAATTGCCTCTAATAACCGCAATCGATCGTTATTTTTTGTGGTTATTAATACGGAGGCCGCGGATTGAAACGGGAACCAGGACTCGAGACTAAGTCTGGAACTGCAAATGCGTGTCTGGGCCTGGGTCTGGGTCTGGAGATCGTGGCTCTGGCAAACTCTGGCAACGGCTTCTCAGGTAGTTCACAAGTAACTGCAAATTGCTGCCGTCGATAAAACTCAAATTGGTGGCAGCAGCCGCGCAGCATTCGCGACGCATCCGCGTTGCTGCCGCAAGACCACAATCGATCGCTGAATTTGCCTAATGGCGACGGCCACTCAACACAAACACTGAGCGGTTGCTGCTCTGCTGGTCCGCTGTCCAGAGTCTCGACTTGGGCCTGGGACGCATCTTGATCTTCTATCTGGCCTGGCTGATTGACAGAGAGACGATCTGTGGTCCAAGGCCTCGCTGTCTGTGTCTCTGTCTCTGTGTCTGCCACCGATCCTGCCTCAAGCTCCGGGCCTCCTGCCTCCCCCTCGCCTCCTCAACGTAGTCGCGCTGTTTACGCGCGCATTTAGCATGTTGTAAAAGTCTGATGGCGTCCATTATAATCAATTGGCCGGGCTCGTAAAATTAAATGATCCGCAGGAGAATTAAGCGCCAATTACGCGAAGCAAAGGAAAAAATATGTTGCCGTTGCCATTGGCGCAGCAAAGTCTCAAATTTGGGACGCGATCAGAAAGAAGCAGAGCAAAAGGCAAAAAATAAAAAAAAAAAACAGAAAACAAAAACAACAAAAATATATATATAAAAACGCTGGTCCGAGTTAATTGCAGCATTTAAGTTGTCTTATTGATCATAATAACTCCATAATGGCGGAACATGTGCGTACAATATAATAATCAGACGGGCAGCGAGTGAAAATTGCAAACGGGAAATACGTTTGGAGTAAATGCAAAGGGGGAAAGTGGAGTAGGCCAGGTAGACCGAACGAGGAAGAGAGAGAGAGAGAGATGGACGATCGCTAGGGCCATGCTCAAAAGTGGAGCAGGCACTCGATCTGGATATTGCACTGCTGTTCGCTCTTCAGCTTTTGCTTCTGCTTGTGCTTGTGCTTGTGCTGTTGTTGTAATAAGAGTGTGAAAGCAAACAAGCAGTAAAATTAAAGCGATCCGGCGCTGTCCTCGGCCCGTTGCCTCTGAACAAAAACTGATCAACTTGTAATGGGAAATGTGCTCAAAACTCAACTCAATCAGCTTAATGGCCTGACAACTTGTAACTTGTTGCCGCTGCCAATGGGGAAATGAGGAACTGCGATCTGGAAGACATGCCAGTTGTTTCGGTCTGCCCGCCAGGTGCTTTCCGCTTTTGAAACATTGTAAGGAAATTGGTGCATTCGCGCTTAATGATATTGCAGATAACGTGTTCGATCTGATGCAAAAAAAAAACCACAACAGTTCTGTATGCCTGCGAGCCAATGCTTACTTTTAGTGGGTTATCGCAATCATAATTAGGTAAATAATCGCTTTGAGTAAAGCTTGAATATGTAGGAGCTCAAATGAAAGTACGAAATTAAAATCAACTCAAAGAATTAACCAATCAATTCAAAAATCAAATGTTATATAGAAACAATTAGCATTTGTTAGAGTTTATACAAAATATAATAATAATATAAAAATATAATAATATTAAAAAATAATTCTACTTTCAACTAGATCAACAAATTTAAATGCCACAAATTCTACAACAGTTTACAGGTATAGTTTGAGAACAATACTTCATAGATGAGTCTTACATTTTATATTTTAAATTAAACCATTCAATTCGAGTTTTTTCTGTAACAGGTCTCCCTTAAGGTTCTGTTTAAAGTATAAAAAATAATATGAAATTCCAGGCACTTTCCAGGTTGGCTCAAAACGAGTTTACAGAAGTCAGCTGTGAAGTATCTTCAGCTTATCATCTATGGTACAAGTATATAAATTTATTAATTAATCAGACGGATACAAAGACAGACTCACGCAAGCCCCAAGTGACATGTTGCAAAAGTATCACACGAATGCCGCTGCACAATCGTATTACAATTGGATTACCCGTCGCCTCCCTCGGTTTTTGGCAAACGGAAAAGCAAACATAATAAATTAAGTCATTTAACATAATTTCGCTACCAGAGCGAGGTCGATGCGACGATTGCAACAGCTGCTAAACGAGGGGACACAACGCATGTGCCAAATGCAAACGCAGCGGCGATGGCAATCCCGATCCCATAGCGAGGGAGCACACATGGCATGGCCCGGCATGACAATGGACAATGGAGCGTGTGGGTGCAATCAACATCTGAAGTGGGTAAGCGGCTGGGTAATTTACAGCGCTGCAGTTGCGCAGACGCAGTTGCAGTTGCAGTTGCAGTTGCAGTCGCAGTCGCAGTCGCAGTAAACGGCTCAAAAGACTCTTCGATTTGTGTGCGCGTGTGTGTGTGAGTGAATAGCGCAACTAATTTTCAATGGAGGCCCAACAAAAGTGCAATAAACGATGTCCACTTATACCAACAATGGCGTCCAACAAAGGCTCAACAATGCGACAACTGTGGGCGTGGCACACACGCAGCACAACTCTATGCCCAATAAAGTGGACTCGCTTTAATTAATGGAAATGCAATGACTTCTTACCTTCTGTGCTATCCGTGTTTAGGATCTCTGTCTGTTGTCGGCTCTCGGCTCTCGGCTCTCGGCTCCTGAGCGTGCAGCTGCCATCGTGGCTAAAGGCCAAGAAGCAGTGGCCTGCATTGTCTGGCTGCCGCTTGACAAATTTATAACAAATATTCACGCGTGCTTTGGCAGGCGGCCCTTTGTCAACTGCTCCTGCTGCTGGTGGCTGTATCTCAATTATTGCCTTTCCATTGCCACTTTTTTCCTGCTTTGATTTCACACGAAAAATCGAAAAGGAAAAAACTAAAATTCTCGCAGGCTCATCCTTAGTGCTTGAGTTCTTTGTTTGGTTCGCTGGAAGCGAGGTGTCGGCTTTGGTTTCGCACATTTTGTTTGGCGAGTCAACAAAAAAGCAAATAAAGAAAAACACTCGCATAATAGCAAAACAATTAAAACAAATTTTCGAATTGAATGGCTCGGCTTTGTCCTGCCAAATGATCCTGTTTGCCAGCCTGTTGTACTCATCCTTATTGTTTCCCGGGGTGCGATTTCTATGGAATTAAAGCGTCAAATGCGCCAGTCATAACAAGCCGCAGTCACAAAAGTCAATAGGGTTCCCTTCCCCCCTCTCTTACTCTCACTCTCCATAGAGTTAAAGTCGATTGGTAAAATTGATTTGCACGCCCTGGCCATGGCTGCGAAATGGCTAAATAAATGCTGCTAAAACTGCCGGACAGGGCGTTAATTTCATTTGGATTTGCATGCCAGCCAGCCATATACATATACATAGAAACTGGTTTCGTTGCCCCAATCCCTCATGTCCCTCGCCAACAACTATGTATAATGTTTCAGCGAAATCTTGCGATAAAATGCATAACAACTTCATTCACAGCGGGCGATGCCATAAAAGTGTTTTAAATCGTGTTAATAATTTTGTGCAGCGTTTGCCTGGCCAAACTCTGAATTGCGAAGAGTCCTGCTGTGACCGGCATGTCGTCCACACTCGCCCAGCCTCACCACCCGACCCCCACCTCCAGCTCCAACTTCAACTCCAACTTCAGCTCAACGGGTTGGGCAGTTGCATGTGTTGTTTACTTCGCATTTGCCATTTCATTTTTCTCTTTTTGTTTTAAAGCATTTTCAGGCGTTTATTGCACTTTTGGGAGCCAGCCTCCAAGCGAGTCCTGCAACTGGCTGCCCTGCGGCCATGGCGTGGTCTATTCACACCTGCAGTCCAGGTATAAATTGCGCCTGCTGAAAAGTATCTGCAGGCTGCTCGAGCTCCATCTCGTGATCAATGCAATTAATTATAATTTGTCGTCAATAAACAGCAAAAAAATAAGATACAAGATCGAACCGAAAAGCATAAAATTTCAGCAGCCAAATTCGACTTTGCGTGCTTCAAGTGGAAGGTCTTCAAATTATATATTTGAACACATCAAAAGCCATTTAAATATACTTAAGTCTGGACTTTTTCTGAGCCAGCGCCGCAGTCATGCCGGAGTGTGGAAATGTTGATGGCCAAATAATGATTGACATGGGAGCTACCAAAACAAACTCTTTAGCCCCACGAATATATGCAAATGCCAAAATTATTAGTGTATAAGACATTTATGTATACGGAATGCATGTGATGTATGTGAAGCATTTCGAAAGTGTGACTGCCTCTGTGTCAGCAAAACAGTAGTCCTTGTTGATCAGAATAAATGCAGATACGGGTATAAGAGGCTTAATATACGTATGCATACAACTAGTTTTAGTTATGAGAAATAAATTAAATTAAATTAAAATTCGGAAATAATCATCATTTCTACAAAGTCCTCAAAATCTCTAAATTGTTGTATTTTTTATAATTTATACATTGAATACATAGTCCGAATTTTAATTTAATTTATTTCATTTCTCATAACTAAAGCTAGTTCTATGCCTTCATGCATAGTGCCACACGACGGCTCCTTACATCGCGAAGCATATCCCGCAGCATCGGTAACTGAGGCTACCAATTATAATATATACTAAATATTCCAAGTATAACAAACAAAACATAATAATAACCGGTATTTATTTATACATGCTGACCTCACAAATTGAGCATTAGTTTTAAGATTGGTCAATTTACGTTCTTAGAAATGGGTCTTACACATTATCGGGGCTTCGCTTATACGTTATTTCGAATATATTTGAAAGCATTTTATGTTTCTAGCCTCGACAAGTAGACACAGTGTCTTTATGCTTTACATATTTTTTAGCGTCAGGGCACTTTCTGTTTAATGAGGCACTGGCTAGGGAAAGTAAGCCACATCGTTAACCTTAAACATATCGTTTAACTCGCTCTCTTTGCACAGCCAATTCGAGTACTCATAATTCCGTCCAATTTTTGGGCGGAACTCCCGTTTATCGTGCAGCTATAAAGCTGCAATAAGCGAAGCTGTTCCTGTCCCGCTGCTGTCTATGAATAATTTATATGCCCGTAATGTGATAATAAGCATGTGCTGATATCCTGCGGAAATTTTGCAACCCAGAACCGAGTTTCGGATCAGGCGGAGCGGTCCAAGTAAGCCAAGTGGAGCTGTGGCTAGGTTCAAATGTTAAGACGCTTTTCGTGTTGCAACTCAATTGCTCAATTATTAGGTGCAGACGAGGAGCGCCGTGGAGCGACGGGCGGGCGGGCGAGTAGCTCCCCAAAATTATACAGCTGCGTTAGGCGAGTGAAATAAAAGTCCATTACAAATGGAATCAACAACTCATTGCTCATCGACATTTGGTGCTGGCCAGGGCTGTGTCAGCGGTTCCCAAGCAACATTATTATCAGCAATATCTAAGTTTGAGTGGCTGCCCAGAAGAGAGAGAGAGAGAGAGAGGGAGAGAGAGAGCAGAGCAGAGCACCCAGCGCAGAGCTCTCAATCCCTGGATAGCTTGTTCATCTGGCTGAGCCAGTACTTGGCGATAAGCAGCAATTTTCCTGAAGTGAACCCCATTAAAATATGATAAATTGCGTCTATTTTACGGAGTTGATTTTAACAAGACAATTTAACAAGCGTAATTTAATATTTGACAGAGCACAGCGTTGAGACAGCATGCTGCTCTTGCCATCTCTCTTTAACCGCAACAACAAAATGGAAGCGACCATGAACATGATGTAAAGTCGTTCTCGTTGCTATTGTTGTTGTTGCTGTTGCTGTTGCTGTTGTTGTTGTCGACGAAAACGTATCTCACCCTGGGGAACACTTAAACGCCAACCGAAAAATTGCCTGAGTTGGACTTTTGGACTGAGTCGGAGGCAGGGGTAGAGCTGCGGCTGAGGCGCTGACTTCAGCCGTTAATCTCGGCAAGCGCTGATGGTGGTGGTACTGTTGTTGGTGGTGTGGCTGTGAACCACAAATATGCAGCAAACAGGGTGGGTTTCTTAGCTAGGGCAGGCGCAGGTATGGATGGATCTGGCCCAGCGCCGCATTGATGTTAAACATTCTAAATTAAGTGCCGCGCTGCCGATAAGGTAATTGGGGTGAAATGTGAGTGGAGTGGTGTGGAGTGGAGTGGGGTGGAGTGGAGTGAGTTACCAGCTTGTTGATGTGAAGTGGGGGAGTGGGAAGGGAGGTTGCCGGGTAATGTCGCCGGATCCGTGATTGTAGCCACAGACAAATGCTAATCACATTTATATGACGCTCTATGAATCTCTGAGTCCATGGGTAGAGGACGCAGGGACAGGCATAGTTAATTAAGTGATTTATGCGCTTATTGCATGAGTTCCCATTATAAAGTTGATTAACTAAATTAAGCAATTATCACAAATCTTTCACGAACCGCAAACCGAACTGCACGAATAAGTTATGGCCATTCGACGGTGAGCCAAAGGCTGATCAGCTATATTTTTGTTGTCGTAGCGATCACAAATTGAATGTTTTTTCGACGTAGATAATTGCCGGTTGAAGCTGCAGCTTGGGGAACTAATTAACCTGATCCACATAAGCCAAGCTGCCAGCGGATAGATCCATGGCCAGATCAAGACGAACTCCAATATAAAATTTATGACTTGCCCGAGGGCAGTCAACTAAATGGCCACAAATCAAAACAGTTTTTAACTAATGAATCGCTTTTTACCTTTAATAAATATGCAAGGATGAAATATAGCTCAGAGCAGAAATCCTATTTAATTTGCCAACAATTAAACGTGGCATTAGCTAAAACCTAAAAATAAAATATATAATTAAATCAGCATTTAATTCATATGTCAACCACAAACGTTTATATTTCTCTACAACAAAGTTAATTGATTCTTTTTGTTTAAAATTATAGCTTGAATGGAACAATGGAGCAAATCACGGAAGGCAACTGATGAGCGGAAATGTGGTTTAACATGTCATACATAAATTTAATAAAAATAATAAAAACAATAAAGATTTTATTATTAATAATTAATAATCTAAGTAAAAGTAATATGTGAAAATTGGGTCTTAAAATGATTCTAATCTAAACTCTTTACTCTTTGCTCTAAGAGACCTCACAGCATGGCTCAATTTCTATGTTAGGGAAGTACAGTCGCTCTCGAGTGGCCTGTTTCAGCTGAAGTGAGTGCAAGTGGTGTGAGTGGCTCTTGAAATGTTAACAGATAAAAGTTCAGCGAACCGCAAAACCCCAACCAATGGGCACACATTGTTTAATGGCCGCCATATCAGCGCAATTATTTTCAAATTGTCTCGTTTGTTTTTGAAATGCAGAGCAATTACAATTACCCGCAAGATACTGAAACTCATCCACTTGGAGTTACGCATCAACACACACACCCATATAGGCCAGATCAGACACACGCACACACACATATGGTCACAGGAAGTGCGCACTTAAGTAGACTTTGAATAGTTTCTAATTAACTGCGACAATCGGCGTAACGGGGTTGACTGATGAATTGAGTGAATGCCTAGCTGATGCACTGAACGAGGGTCCCAATCAATCAGAAAGGGGTGGAAACTAAGCTGAATGCCACACAATCGTAAAGTATTTTGGGTTTACTGATGCTCGCTTCGAACTTGAACTTGTTTAAGATAAGATGCCGCACATGGGTTCCATTAAGATGCAAATTACATTTTGTATGGTAGTATTTAAAAATCCGTTTTCAATTTGGGTGGCTCGCTAGCATTTCATTAATCCACCGCTTCGCACCGCACCGCACCGTAGCGCACCGCACACGACGGCTGCCGTAAGCCGCATGGTCCAAGTGGAAATTCTTTAAAATGCCATTATCGGAGCTTAACAATTCGATACATTTCGAGCTGTAAACGAACTGTAAGGCTACTGTTCGGGCAATCACTTGAATCGGAATCTGCATTAGAATTGAAGTGGACTAAAATGCCGAGGTCCCATAAATTTAAGGTGTTAGAAATGGGAGCTCCGTATTATGCCTTATGCTTTGTGCTCGTATAGTTGGAGCTACGGAACTGGCGGCCGTCATAAGCCGAGCGTTTGATTTATAGCAAAATTATAACGCATTAAGATCAAAATATATATATAGAGAGTGTGGCAAAGCCGCTGCGGCTGGGTTACCAGTTGAGCCGAGCTGAAAAGCGAACCAACTAGTTTTTGACATTTTAATAAATCGCTCGAACACAACGAAGCGGAGCGGCGACAATGTCTAAAGCCGATAATATTATTAACTCTGTGAGTTAAATCGAACGTTTTGTATGTTTTGAAGCCGTTTATCAGCCGCTTAAGTCTCGCAGCTTCCGACATTCCAACATGGACATGGCCACATATCATTCAAATTATGGACAGAAACACACACATCCAAATCGACTTGTTTTTTATAATTGAAAAGCGACTTGTGATCGGGCGTCGAGCTATAATTTGACCCGACTCCACCCAACAGCAGCCAAAGTAGTGCCTGTTTCGGCCTGGTCTCCTCTGATTTCGGTTAATTACATAAACGCACACAGTTAATGGTTAGCTAGGTGCTTCAGTGCGTCCGTAATGATACCTTCAGGCATCGTGCAATTATTAAATGAGCGCAAAACCGAGCACTTGCCATACATAAATTAATGGACCACATTGACGCACCCAATTCTGCGACACAATTCTCTAAACTCTTGCTTGGGGTTGCTCAGTCGGTGCGCAGTTGAGGGGCAGGTTGTCTTCGCATGCGCTGGAATATACGAGTTGCTTTGGCAACGCCCCTCGTGTTATCTTGACTGGAAGCTGAGCTAATCACTGTGGATGCTGTGCTTAATGCTCTCTTTTCAGCCACAGAAGCTGCGCACTGCAGCTATATACAAAGATACATTATTTACCGAATATATACCGTTTATAACAAAAGCTGATTTCCTCTTTCTCAGCAATAAATAGTTGTTAGCTAATGAATTGTTAAGAGTTTGTTTTCGTACTCTAGAGAAATGGATAATTTTGAAATGAAATTCAACCCGTTGCTGATTGCATACGCTCCGCTTGAACCACAAAGCAGCCGACGCGTCGCCTTGTTTATGAGCCATAAAATTGTATTTTTAATTTGGCATAAAATTTAAATATCCTTCAGCGTTGCGTAAAGGACACATACACACATGGCGTGCGCGCCACTTGAACGGCAACAGCAACAGCAGCACAGCCTGTTCTTCATTTTAGGTCACCATGACAAAGTACGCATAATTACGTAAGGATCGAAGGCTGCACCCGCTTCAATTGCACGGCAATTTCCGAGCTACTTGTTTTGCTAGACATTTTCGATGGGAATCCGAGTAGCACTCGAGTGTTAGGACCACACAGCGAATGATGTGATAAACTAATTGCTCGGGCGGGGCATTGGAATGGGCAAGGGTGCCAGCTCGTAAAGTATTCAAATGCCACCAGCAGCTGACACAGCGGCGCGACGTATTCTCATTGATTTTAATGGCACATTAAGCATACGCCTCGTTGCCATACAAATTTGCCCAGATTCGATCCGCTTAGAGCCGCCAGCGAGCCATACGTTTACGATTATTTGTCGCAGTCTCATTTACATACACATAGACACACTTTCGGGAAATACATTAAAAGACGTCAAATAAAGAAATAATACTCAACAAACGACACAAAAGCTAGAGAGAGAGGGAGAGCCACAATGGAGAAAAACATTTTTATTGCAGCTTAAAGAATTGGACGAGTTTTTGGGGCCTCGGAACGCGTTTTAAAGTTGTCAACTGGGCGGAACCAATTTTGTTAATGATGCCCGAAATGAAAACGAAATGATCTGAAATTGTTATAAAACGCAATTTTATTGTTGCTTTTGTTTGGTTTTTATGGAACGCTTTGGGAAATTTTCGATTAATTTTGTGTTAGTTAATGCCTTGTTTTAGCTCTAGCTATCACGCCCAATCATTTCTGAAACATGATCTAAAACATTCGCTTCCCTATTGTTGTAGCTCACAATGCACTCTTAATAATACCAATTAATTCCGAAAGTCTTTTGTTTCGCTTCTACATGCATACAAAGGTCTATTGTGCAGATTTGTCGCATAAATCAATATAATATTATTTATATACAGCTTTTAGCTAAACACTTTCGAATGCTGGGCGTGGGCGCCTGCCTTCGAGTCATCTCTTTGTGTTTGGTTTTTTATTTTTATGTGTTTCTCATAAATCATCATAATTATACGAGTTCTTCAACAGTTTCTAAAAGGTGTCTAGAATTTCAATGGGGTGTGGCAAACCCAACGGGAATACTTTTTCAAAAATATATTCTTCACAAAATTTCGTATTGAGGCGTGATAATTGTGCTGAACTTTAAGCTGAATATATAAAAACATAAATATATACATATAAATATATATATGTTTAGGTATATAGCCATGCCTTCAATTATACGTATGCCATAATTTCCTCAATCCAGGCCAACAACCTACTTAATGCCGCACGGCAGCCCCAATCCTTGAGCAGGCTCGCAAAGGCACAACGACAGCTAAACAAACATTAGTCACAAAATTGCCTGCCAACAGCGAAATGAACAATATCTATATGCCATAAATATCCCTGGGGTACGCTGCCCACCCTGCGCTCCACACAATTTCGTGCAGCATCCTCTGCCCATCGTATTTCGTATTCAGGACTGCAGTACGCTGGCTCTGGGGCTCATGACGACCCGGCTGTTTACTTTCAAAACCGTTTGCCATGCGTAAATGACAAACGATTTTGCGAAATTATTATTGCCATTGTCATCGTCGTTTGGTTGGCTGGCTCAATGCCTGGCTGCGTCTCTGACCCCAAAGTTGCAAGCACTTTCTCAATTTCAGTGAGCTACTGCTGCTGTTGTTGTTATTGTTGCTGTCGCACTTTACGCTGCTCAATTTAGCAAACAGTCAGCCGTTGACGTTATCCTTCCGCTGGCGCAGCAGCCAAAACCAATAAGCCACCAGCAGCAGCCACCATCATCCAGCTACATTTGCCGCCATCCATGTCGCTAAATCCCACAGCAATTGCTGCTGGCAATGCGCACTAATCCACCCAGCCATCCAGCCATTTACCACTTCACGCTCCAGCCCCACAGCTCTCGCTTCGCTGAGTTGGCCTGGGTCGGGCGCACCACGCACATCCGGGCACGCCTCCCCGCCCAGGCCGCCGCCCTCGTAGTGTATTTATTTTATAACATTGCCAATCAAGATGGCTGCGCAAACATAATCGCAATGGGGACACAGATATTGACACAGACAGCGACGCAGGACACACGCTGGCTGGCAAGGACCCTTCGGCCCGGACCTTCGGCCCGACCCTGGCATGCGCTGCTTGTTTGCATTTCAGCAGCTTTGGCCCCACCCAGCCTGAGGATCAATAACACTTTTGACTCAATTCCGGGACAGCCACGACTCTGACTCTCAGCCTTTTGTTGTTGTTTATTTGTTTTGCAAGCAATTTCAGCATTTTGTGTGCCCTCATGCCCGTCTCTCACAATCAACGATTGAATCTGTATGCGTGTTGTGTGTGTGCCTGTGTGTGTGTGTACGAGTGCTTTATCCTAGACCCCGGCCCATGCCATAGCATGTATATTGTATGCTGCGTACATGTGTTGTGCTTATGTCCTTTTCAATTTGTTCAATGATTCGCAAGCAAATTGATTCCCATTCAATTTCGCGCCGTTTCGCCTGCGACAATTTCGATTTTTATTGGCTTTCGACCATTTTGTTCCCTCTGCCTCTGCATTGGTGTGTGTGCCTGCTCCCTGCCAAAATATAATAAAATTGTAAATTGGTTTTTGTTCATTTATAGCTAGTTGTTGTGTATCCTCACCGATATTGTTATTGGTCAGCGTTTGCGGGTTCTGGAAAATGCCAAGCGGGCTTGCTTGTGTCCTTTTGCTGCCTATCGTCCTGCGTAAGCAAAACTGAGATTGGTTTGTGGATTAGCAGCCATGAAATAAATGATTGGCAATTCAGTGCGAGTGTTTTTTTATAGCAATCAGTTAATTTATGTATCATATATTCGATTCTAAGTGAAAAGGCAAATAATCAGATAATACAAAAAATTATTTATATTAACAAAATAATAAAATAAAATAATAAAATAAAATAATAAAATAAAAATAATCATCAGCTTGCTTTTGGATTAAATTTGTTTTTTAGTTTAGTTAACTATTATAAAAATCTTGCTGTGTGCAAAAAGTTTTCCAACCTTGCTAGAAGAGCTAAAGCTTCATTGGGATCTGTGGCTTGTGAAGCAGTGGAGCATATAAGTTAAATGCAATTACTGAACTCCCGCTGCAATTGAAACTAATCACCAACTAATCACATCTACCAACTTTGTACATGCTCATAAACCACTCTCAACTAGCCACTTAATAGCAACTGCCCGGTTTATCTGGGCAGCTATATCGGTATCTGTATTTGTGTCTGTTTTCAGTATCTGTGGACGGTGCGAGTCCTCGGTCAGAAGCGTCCGACGACCAAGAATGTTTGTCACAATACATCAAATGGCAGCGGAATGACACAAAACATGAACGCGTCACTTTCCATCACTCCAAAGTGGCGGCCCGACGAGAGCTCCGACTGGCGAGTGCGAGAAATGCCAGCCAAGTGGTCGACTAACAAGCCAACAACCAGCCAACCGACCAACCAACCAAGCAACCAACCAGCCAGACAGTGTGACGCAGCTTCATCCGCAGATAGCCCGAACCTCAGATTAACTGCGCGCATGCGCAACTATTTGTGCACATTTTAAATGGGCCGCGATGCGGTGCACAAAGCGTGGATCTGGGTACAATGCACCTTTGGAGTGGTTAGAGTGAAACGGTCAATGGAGAGGGGGACGAAGCTTGGTGACACTCAACAGACGTCGCTGGGTCTGGCCAGGCAGCAGCAGCAGCCGCAGTTGCTGCCTTAATCCGCCAAGCAATGTGGCACACACAACTTCAATGATGATCATGTTGATGCTGATGATGATGATGATGATGATGACGATCGGGCGATTATTTGTGGCTGCTGCGCCCTCAGATACAAAACATACACACAGTTTTTGTCGTCGCAGCAATCTCGTTTGACCAAAAACGACTAACGAGCTGCTGAGTTGGCCAAGAGGCAAAGGCATAAGCAAAGGTAAACGCAAAGGTAAAGGCAGAAGCTGAGCGACTGCCACAGTTGATATTGTCGAGTGGCTGGGCTCTCGGCCTGAATCTGAATCAGTTGGCATCATTAATCCTTTGCAGCCATGTGCAAAAGGTACACACACACATACATACGCAGCGTGGTGTTGGGAACGCCTTGCTTGCGATGCCGCCGCCGCGTAAGTTGTCATGTTTTTGTCGCTTTATGGACTTCTAATCGTTCAATTCTATCAAAAAGCTTACGCACTAACAAACACCCAAATCCAGTTGAGCATTTCAGGTCCATTTCAGTTTCAGTTTCAGTTTCAGTCACATTTACAGCTACAGCTACAGCCAGGTACCAGATTAAGATATTTAGATTGGCTCACGACACTGGGACAGACATGCTCGAAAGCAACTTTATTTAGCACCTTTGCCGGCCCACGGGTCCCAAGCGCTCGAGGTGACAATAAGCCGCAGTCTGTGCCAGAAATTGGGTACAATTTTCGCCTTTTTTGTGCACGAGACTCGCTTGATAGAGCAGTCCAAGTCTGCAGTCCCTGGTGCCCTGCTCCTTGTGGCATTTGATGTGCGAATTTGTTATTTAACTTGGGCAACACGCAATTGTCTTCGACGAGGGCTTCACACTCTGCCCGAGGTGTGAGTTGTGTATAAATTTTGTGCAAACGCTCGGACGCTTCGAGCCTTAGATACATTTCTATCTTATGCTCCACATTGAAGTTTCGAGCCGGAATTGATTTGGATATCGATTCGGCCATTTGTTAAATTGTTTTCCAACTACCGTTTTGGGCTTCGATCGGCTCTTGATTAGACTAGGCTGCTTTTAGTGATGTGTAATACAATACCTCAGGTGAAGGGTGCTTTGGCCATTTGCTCATTTACATTAGCGTGGACTTTCAAATACGGAGATGGTCTATGGAGATCTATGAGTTATTGTAATTAATGCCAAATTGGCCATAAAACACAACATTTGCATGTCAAACAGATCAGCGAATTTCGTAAGCCACGTTTTGTCATGTTTGCTGGTCGCATAAATTTTACTTGATTATTCGTTCGCTTTCGGGCGGAAGTTTTCATTGTGTGCTCGACTGAAATAATTAAATATTAAATATGATTAAGTTTTTTTCTTTCATATATATATTTATTTGTGATATTGTGCGCTGTCTGCCTTTTTGTTGTTTGCGCTACGACCCACGCAGAGCCATAAACTATGGACTTATGGAGCTGGGCAATGCTAAACGGCATTCAAATATAAATAAATGTCAAATTGTGCACGCTTCGCCATAATCATATGGAGCCTCTGTCAGGGGCCCAGACCCAGACGTTGTCTCTCTCGCGCTCTCTCCCTCTGTTTCTCTCTCTTTCTGAAGACAAACTAAAAACTGCTAAATGCAAATTAAAGCTCATTAATCGCGCAGATATTTCGAACAGCGGGGCATTAATGTGATTCGCACTTGGCCAAGAACCACAAAAAAAACGAAAGAAAGAGAGAAAAAGACGATTCCGATTCTCAACTCGTTTTGCATAGAAAGTGAGCTGAGATACAGACATTGTGTGGAGTTGTGTGTTAGGTAAGAGGCTTGTGGGGGTATCACTGCGAGTGCTCGTAAAACATGCTATGATTACTTTATTAAGCCAAATGTTTCATAAACAATCGCCATGTCGTACATAAAAACCGAATCCGATACTCATGCGTCTGCGCGGGCGTTTCTCCGTCTCTGAGACCTAAATCCCGAATGAGACTCAGCCTGAGACTGAGACTGAGTCGGAGACCAAGTCAAAGTCTCCCGGGCCCCGATGGTGACGAGCGGGGCGTAATCAAGCGCTGAGCGCTTTGCTTAGATAAGTCACTTAAGATAAATCGCTGCGTGTGCGTGTGTAGTCGTTTAGAAATTATGGGTTTCAGATATTGAAACTCAGATACAATACAATATACAATACATTGGCTGCCATATACAACGCTCTGTGTTTCTGTGTCTGTTTCGCCTGCTTTCTGTGGCTCTTTAAAAATTCAAATGTTTATCGCTCGTCGCGCTGAGAGTTTAACTAATTTTATTAAATTGAACATTTGTTAAATTTTGCTCAAATTTAAATTCGATTAGGAGATTTTTTTGCTTTGATAAAACCTTTGCAATTAAGTTTAAGTTTTACATAATTAATTTTTATCGATTAAAGTTGGCTTGAATCGATGGGAACTTTTGCGTACAACTAGCAACTTTTAAGAGCGCTGCTAAAACTAATGACAAACCAGGGAAGCGAACCAAGACAAATATGACTTGGCTTGGGTATAGAGTCATTGATTGAAAATCTTCTACTAACGAAATTGTTTTCCATTTCTTCCATTTCGTTACGTATATATTGCAGAATATCGATATTCTTGACAGCGCTCAGGCATTATACAACAAAGTTTTTATGTGCTGGTTGACGGTTCGTTGCTTTGCTTATTCAATTAGCACATTTTATGCGTTTTGGCCAAGTGGTTGCCTAATTATGGTTAGGCCCACCATGCAGCGTTCGATTTTATGTCTTTTAACCATAAAATTAACAACTAACTGACAAATTATAGATGATATTTGTTCTTTAGGTGTAATACAGACACAGTCAATCGTCGTCGTCAATCGCCACTTCCTTTCTCATTGATAGGCACTCGAAAATGTTTGGTGCTTGTTGTTGTTGTTGTCGCTGTTCCCTGTTGCCTGAACGTCTGCTTTATTTTATTATCGTGTTCCGCCATCTGCTGCCCCACGACCAACAGCAACAGCAACAGCAACAGCCACAGCGGCAGCAGCGTTGAATTCGCTACGCTCATTGTCGCCATTGTGGCCAACATGGTCGTGTCTAGCGACAAATTTAATGACTTACTTAACCTCATTGAGAGTTTCATAGGCAGGCACACACACACACGCACAGTGTTGGGCGACAGGGTCTCCGCCTTGTTGCTGCCACGACGACAACCGCAGCGAGCAGCATTTCCCCATCGCCTTGCTGCCCGCTGCCACTCAGAGACTTGGCCCGGTAACTTAGCATTTTTTAATGACTTAATTTACGTTCGCAATAGGTTCCACCTTCCATGTTTATTGTTTTGACTAAGTACACACAGACACACTCACACACACACTGCTGACGTTGTTGGCTTTATATGATGGCTTTATAGTTGGTCGTAGAGCGTGCGACGCCCTCGAAACTCAATTCGCGCCTTATCGTCCGCTCGCATCGTCGTCGTCGTCGACGCTGCCTCAAATCTTGCCCGGTTTCCTCTTCAACGTGGGCTGCGAATTCGCGGCCAGCTGCTCCATAGGAATGGCCTCCATTTGTCTCAGTTCACTGCAGCAGGCGGTCCACACTCACATATCCACATATGACTGCAGAGCAGAGCAGAGCGCACGATAGAGCTTCGTTTATTGTTAATTTAATTGGGCAATTCCATGAAGGTGTTGGTGGCTTTGTTTGCTTTGGTTAAATAACTGGCAGCGTGCCAGAGGCAATTGGAAAATTTGTTTCAGATACGAGCGCCATTATATTGAGTTGAAAAATGCTTAGAAAGGAATCACAACTGTGAATTGACGTATATTTATTATATATACTGTTTTTGTTAATTGTGATTGAATCGTAAGTTAAAAGTTTTTATTGCTTTCGTTTGTACTTTTAAAAAAGAGAACAATAAATATTAAATATTGAAGATAGAAGAGCTGTCTAAGGAGCCTAGTTCTTTATGTAAACTGAACCTCATGATCTGTTTTAAACGTTGCATTTTCAGTCTCCCAATTAATTAATTTCTAAGCACTAAGGATGGCAGTAATACTGTTCGAACACAAGCAAAAATATAAGACATGAATGGAGCTTATTATCACCCTCGAAAATACAGTTATTTCAAACATAAAGGTAAAAAATTTTTAATTGGTTTAATATTACAGTTTAATCCAATTTGGCTATACACCGAATCTTTTATATAGCTTCAACATAAACTAGGCAATAATATTTTAGGATTATTTATTTATTTGAATTAAACTGAAAATGCAATAAATTAAAATTGCAATTTCTTTGCTACCTGCTTTTAATATATAGTTCAGCTTAGAAGTTGATTCCAGGAATAGATTATGTGCTGATCAATCATGAATATTATCAAAAATATATAATTTGTATGTGTGCGTGTGCATCTATGTTGGGTAAGAATCACATTAACAATTTGTTGTTTTGGTTCCGCAACGCTATGGCGTGGGCTGTTGCGACTGGTGACTTACGCGGCGTATGAGTTATGTGGTATTTGGCGACAAGCGGACAGCGTCACGGGTTGAACAAACGGCCAGAGTGCGACACTTGCTACGCGGTCGGTTAGCTTTGAAGTGAGCACAAATGTTATTCACATAAGTATTGACAGCTAACACGGTGCTAAATTAGATGGCACTCTCTTATATGGCGCGGCTTCGAGTTGTTTGCAAATTAAGCAGTGACAACAACAACAACAATATCTTCTTAAAGACTGGTCCCGTTGACATTTCAAGTTCAATGTCACATGTGCACGATGCGATGTCTAAGAAATTTTGTTAAACACGCTTATTAAATTCCACGCCCGTTGCCTGGTGTTGGCTCTTGGGCTGGGATGAACTGGGAAATGGACTGGGCACCGAAAAAGCGTGTCGCAAGTCATGTTATGCGCATGTAAACCAATCTAAATACGAATCTCTCCACTCTCTGGGATGTGCGTGTGTGTATTTGTGTTTTATTGGGCCAGTCAAACAAACAAAATGCATTTAAAAGCTACAAAACTACATTTCAGATAGCAGGCATTGGCCCTGGGCCTTGTGTACTGTGCACAACAAACATGACTTGACAACTCATCGAACATTGAACACGTTGTAATGTGATACTTAAATGCTTGATTGGCTCGTAAATATTTTCACTATGTGGCCAAGTCGGGAGACCCTATGCCCCGCGGCCCGCTGGCCCGCTGCTCGATGGCAAAGCCAAGGCTGTCGATTCTGTTGTTAACAATCATTTCTACAAAGTATCGCTGGGCTCACAGCCACCTCGTTGCCCTCGGTCAGCCCCGCTCATGTTCTTGGTGCATTGGTTTTGGTTTTTTGCGCACCCTTGCGGCTGTTTGACAAAAGCGCCAAATCTTGCACTAAAAACACACCAAATACGACTTCAAAGCTATCGCTGCGATCGATCGGCATTGGCGCGTTGACAGTACATGCCGGGCCGTGCGGGGTCTTAGGACAAGTTCCAGACACACAATTGTAATTGTTCTGCCCAGGCCAGGCCAGGCCAGGCCAAGCCAAGCCAACCCAATCCAAGCAATGCTAACCATGGGCCACACAAACTTCTCGTTCTCGTTCTCGTTCTCGTTGCTGTCCTCGTCCTCGTCCACATCATAATGTTAATGTAAATACATTTTAAATGGACTTGCGTACAACATTTTTTTGTTCTCTCTCAAGACCTGAAGTCTGTGCATTGTTGTTGTCGCGCTTTTGTGTGGACAGTTCGACAAGCTGCAACACGATGCGGGCCTAGCGCAAAATCATAAAAAAGCAAAAAGTAAGCTCACACACACACACACACACATGCATACATACTATATGGCCATATGCGATCGCATGTCTGGCGTAAAATGCGACTTTGTGGCATTGGCAGCGAACAAAACGTTTTTAGTGTCTTACAAATGAAATGTGACAGTTTCGACTTAAAAATAACAATAACAAAAAATAAAATGAAAAAATTAACATAATTTAATCAACACTAATTCGCGCTTTCAGTTTTTATACATGTGTGTATATTTTGTCAATCTGTGAGATTGACAGCTCACAATGGATGATGTGGGCGCCCTGAAGGCAGCTAGTTAGAAGCCCTACAGTTTATCCGATTGTCTCTGGTTTCTTTTTCTGCGGTTAGGAGCTGCACTGTCTGCCTCTGTGGATAACATTTCCGCTTGGCTAATTGCCAGCCTTAGTTTCTGCGTATCTGCTTGCTTGCCAGACTCATTAATATTCCACATACGTGCCCTGTGCAGTCTCAGGAAACAGGATGCTGCCTATCAATAACAATCTGGATGGGCTGGAGCTGCACTTTATGAATGAAAGAAGCAAAGATCCAAGTGTCAAACAAACCCCTAACAATTTGAAACAAGTTCATTAAGGAATTTAGTTTCTGTTCGCCTTGTTAAGACAGTTGATTTTAATCGATCTTTCTGCTTAAACAAAACAGGGAAAAGTGTGAATGAAGTCAATTACGAGGCACAGGAAAATCATTTCAATGGAACAAACCAAACAATAAAGCCACTGACAGTGGTGTGGCATGCTCACACGAAGAAAGGGGTTGAATAATGAAATCGATAAGGCAAATATTAAAAATGTTTTTTTTTTTCGATTTTAGTTCAGTTGATAAATTTATAATTAATCAAGGTGCACAAGCTTACAGTGCTCTCAGGTTTATATATTAAATATTCATATAATTGAAGCCCCTTTATACTAATTATTTTATTTCTTCAATTATATGTATTTGCTAATTCTATACTATTTGTATACTATATGCTATCAGGTAATTCCCCGAAATGAACTTCAGTGAGACTTTTGATACTCTGTTAACCCCCTTTCACAAAAATTTCCAATGACGACACTGCGCTAACCTGCAACAATTTCTATGGCTAACGATGGGATAGCTTGGGGACATATTTTTGTGGGTCTCCTCTGTGTCACGTACGCACGAGATTCTGTTTAAATACAGCCACATGCACGACATATTAAACAGGCACGGGTCTCTTCTCAGCGCCAGCTCCGATTTGGTTAGCGAGGCACACGAGCGCACCAAATTGGTTTATGACTTCCTTCTAAACGCGTTGAACGATGGCCAGAGATAGGTAGTGCAGCTCTCCTAATGGTAAGCAACTGATTTAAGGCCTAATGCCCCCACCTGCTCCCTCCGAGCAGTCGCTGTCACTACTTAGAGCCAAGGCCAACATAAATATTGAGCAGTTCGTTGCAATGGTGTAGCTAGGCTAAGCTGGGACAGCTGCGATAAGATCAATTATGTTAAATCACTTGGCGTTAAAATTATGTTGACGCATGTTTCCAAAATGTTAAAACATTCGTATGTACATGTTTAAACGATCTCGGTCACATCTATTTCTTGGTCCACGTCCAGGGAGCAATTATGCAAATCTCTTGACAATCATTTAAAGCTTTTAAAACGCATTAAGTATGCGAAATGTCAGACCGGCTTCGCGGGAACAGCGGGGAATCGGATACAATATAAAGCCCCAATAGCGCCAACACTGCGATCGGAGCACACCTCTAACCCAATTTATAACGACTTATCGACAGTAATAAAAACAAAATACACATCGAACTAAAATTTATACACATGTTGCGATCGATAACGCCAACGCCTCATTTGCATGCTGACGCAAAGGCGTGGCGGACCACGACGAGGGCTAAAGCTAGAGAGGTGCGAAGGGGAAATGAAATGATGGGGCACACATGTCGCAGTCTTATGTGAACGATAACCCGCGTGTTTATCAGAGACATTTGACATTGTCAAATCGCAGCTTAATTAAGCAATCGATCTTTGGCTGGCCAATCGATGTTTTTGCTAATTCGCACCAGGTCTAAAGCAGGGCCAACACAATAAGAGCCAGCTGGCATGTGGGAAAGCTGGCGATGACAACTTTCAGCTGGTACTGAACTTTGCATTTAGTTACCAGGGGCCTGAACTTTGGCTTTGTCTTAATGCAAAAGCCGTGGGGCCAACCGTTATGGAGCCTAATGAGTGGCATTTATCTCGACCGTATATCGAGAATGGTTTTGAAAGAAATTAAAAAATATGTCTTCGCCGAGCCCGCACTCTTGTCTTTTGCTGTGAGGCTCTGTGAGTCAGGCACACTGATTTTGGGCTGCGCATAAATCATGCCGACTCTGTGACACTATCACACTAATAAAATCGCATGCAAAAGCCGCCAAGTCGCCAACAGCCGATGAACAACAGCGACAGCAACAACAACAACAATCACATGTGAATTGAGAGACATTTTCAAAAAACACGCGGCTGAATGACAGCAACAAATGATGCCCGACGCTTTTGTGGACATTAATGTTTGACATTAATTGAAATTAATATTAATTTCATATTTATTGTAATGCCAGTTAATGGCCAATGTGGATGCTGTATTGCTGTGGGGGCGTCTCCCGGGTCTCCCAGTTATGGTCATGCTTGATGAATTTGCATATTTTCCTAACATGAGCCAATGCATGCTGTGCCCAACTGGTCCTGCCACGGCCACTTGCCACTTACCGCTTGCCACTTGCCACTAGCACATATGGTCACAGTCCAGCTCAGCATGACGATTCGCATGAATGTTCGAGCCAATAACTTAATTTGTAATCGTAGTGCATTAGAATTTAAGTAACGCGTAATTAATGTTGCAAGTCATGGTTGGGGCGGGGGCAGACGCAGGTGGAAGGGTTCGATACGTATGTCTTATTTATTGGGATCTAAGTGATTTCCGATGAGATTCCGACCAGCTAGCAGCAAATACAGCGATTGAGGCATCAACTCGCAGCAGGTGGCAGCAGCTCGAAGAGATGTGCCCTTGCATTATGCTCGAATATATATAAAGAGAGACGAGAGAGAGAGAGAAAGATAGAGAGAGAGAGAGAGATAGCGTCGGGGTCGCGCTTGAGGTTCGAACTCCTGTTGTGTATTGCCTGGCGCATCAGGTGAGAAGCGCTCAGATCGGGCTGGGTTTCACTTTCCATACTCACACACACACACATACGCACACACTTGTGCACAGCTTGGATATTTTGGGTGTGATATCATTAGCTCCCTTGGAGTCAGCTGGAAACCCGTTTCATTGCATGTTTCTACCTGCTCGAGCGCACCCCGATGCCCCCACCTATTCTCAATCCCAGCGATGCGATTTAATATTAAATTTATATTATTAGCGTGAATAAAAATAGCTGCTGTCGATATTGGCGCATCATTAAAGCCATCAAATGAAGCCAATTAAAAGTAAATAAATAATACATTTTATGAAAGCAATCAAATATCGGGAAGCCCGCTCCATCCAGTCTCCCCCTCTCGCTCTCTTCCACTCTCTGGCTCTCTTTAAGTGGCCTTAGCTCTTTAGCTAAATTATGCGCAGCGAAAATTATAAAGCTTTGTTAAAACTTAATTAGGCGCTGGCGCGAAGGCAACACGAAAATATGTTGAACCGTTCGGGATCTGCGGATTGGCAATTGGGGTTCGTCTGTTTTATTTGTTGCTTTTCGAAGCGGTTCATTAATAAATTAACAGCACATAAAGAGCAGACAAAAGAACAAATTTATGGGGCCTCGGCTAGGAGAAGAAGGAGAAGATCTACGGCCGATGCTCGGCAGTGAATTATATAAAAAGAACACAAAACACTCAAAGGCCAGAATTGAAGGAAATGTGTTCCAAATGAGTTTAGCAAGCGATTTAAAATCTATAAAACTCGATTAGCTACCATCGATGCTGAAGTTCGTCTTTTCTTGATGCGAACTTTAGAATATTTTGGAACATTTTCGCCAAGTTATTTACATATGTAGATTCATATACATGGCAAACATATCTATTTTTATACGTACTATAATTATGAATCATTTTATCACTTTGTATTTGCATATTTTATAAAATAATTAGCGCAGACAACCGGACGAGCAGAACCAAAAATAAACACAGATAAATTCAATTATGTAAATCATGTTTTTTATTTAAAATATTTCCATTAAATCTTAGCTTTTACGCATCTTATCAAAGTCTTAAGTTAACAGTATGCAATATATATTATTATATATCGTTAAAGAGAGTTTTTCTATACAAAATGTTTCTTTATCTCTAGATATCTCGATGCCGACCAATCGCTGTTGTATTATTCTTTAAATCTGTTTGTATTCTGTATCATCATAAAAATAATTCTTAGACAAAGGCACTTAATCATTGCTGGTAATATCATATAGTAATGATTGAGAGAGCAACAGAGCTTGTAGTATATGTCAGAAGTGATTGGCTCACTTAATAACTTCATTTCGAAGCAGCTTTTTAAGTTGGCTAAGTGTCGCGTTCTATTAGCTGCCCAGTTCTCTGGGCACAGCTGTAATCACATATCACCAGAGTCGGTGCACCCACCCGCTGTGTTATTTAAGTGCCACATTTCACATGAGCAACTTTTAAAATTATTTACATGCAGCAACACAAACAGCACACGGTCAGAGACGGGCACACGAACAGCGCCTTCTGTCCAGCACCTCTCAGGTGGGGATGCTGTGGCCGTGTGCTGCCTGAAGAGCTGTGCAGATAATTAATTGATTAAAATGTTTTTGCATATTATGGCCCGTATCATATTTCACATAAATGAGCGCATTCAACACGCTAAAGTGCCAAAGATTGTCTGAAGCCGGACTCGCAGAGATTAGAGCGAGGTGTCCATCAGAGAAAGAGATAGAAAGAGATCAAGAGAGAGAGAGAGAGGGGACATCAGATGTGGCGAGGCACTTGTTGCCACAACTTACCACCTAGGGTAACCGAATGCGCCATTGTGGTGCGCGTTCATCATGATGTTCCAGATGACGATCATGAAGATGATGCTGCTTGAAAGTCTACAATTTGGTCTAGTCAAGCGCCGCATGGGGCAGTGGGGCGATTGCAGCAGACTCCAAACACCGAACAGGGTGTTTATGGTGATTTAGTCAGTTATGTGGATCGTAAACATTTTTGATAGCTAAATTTAAATAAACGACAGATATTTGTTGCTGGCTGCTTTATGAGCGAGGTTACAGCTGGAGATGGAGCTGAAGCCGAAGACGCAGCTCGGTTGAGTTTATGTTGGTGTCGTAAGGCGAAGGCGCTTAGTCATGTGCATGTCTCTCTCTTTGTGTGCGTGCGTGCGTGTGTGTGCGTGTGTTAGCCAAGTCGAGAATTTAAATTAATTTTATTGCATTGAAGGTTTTGTGTAGTTGGCGCGCGCGGCGAGAGAAAATATCAAATTACTGTGGTAATATATTTGAGATTAATGTCAGATCTCTGGGCCAACAGATTTTGTTACGTTTTACTTTTATTCAGTTGGTAAATTGGCTATAAAAACGGTCCAACAATGTGGGCAAGCGCTCTCAGATGAATGCAGCGATAAACAAGTAAGGAAAACGAGGAAAAGCGAGCAAGAAAGCGGCAAACTGCCAGCTCTCCATCAAACGAGGCCCAAAAGAAACGTCTCGTCGCTGCTCAGCCAAAACATAAACATCAACATAAACAAAACAAATATTTAGTTTAAATTTGCTCGCTGACATGCGTTTCAAATGTCAGTCCAGCCATAATTGGCTCTCATTTTTGGCAATCAAACTGTGTTTATTTATTTGGGAAATTGCCCCGATCCGGGCATGTAAGTAGTCTGCTTACCTGCTGCCGGGCCCATAGAAATAGAAATCGAGCCGATAGAGTCAGCGGGATTTTCGCAGTGTGTGTGTGTGTATGTGTTGGCCTAAGCTGAATCCGGTTGCAGCTCAATCTGCCTCTCTCTAACAGGATTAGATCAGCCCGACTCTCACTAAGCCCACAACATGCACTTGTGGCTTAACTTTGGCAATCCTGTTAGGTTGTCGCAGTTGTGCTTGGACTTGAACTCGGCTGTGGCCTGCGGATTTCTTTCAATGAACCTAATCCTCGACTGCAGTTACTGTGTTTTCAGCTTGTCATTGTTTGCAGTCGAGTTAGCTGCTGGGCTGAAACGGCAGGAGCAACGGAAAGGGTTGCCGACACGCCCACACATATTTGCATGCCTAGCATTGACTTATGCCTTTTGTCACAAGCCCAAGCCACAAGTCAACTGCTGGCCTGTGCCCGCTCGAGCCAGGCTCAAAATTCATATTTAATAAGCACATAATGGCAATAATCATAATTTTACAGTGAACTTCGGAACGCAGCTATGTCAGCGGGATGCCCCTAAAGGGTTTCCTTGGCATGAGCTCTGATACAATGCGCAGAAACCGAAACAGAGACAGAAACAGCAACAGAAACAGATACTGAAGCTGGGAGGCGTTGCGCACATTTAATTAATACGTTTGCTTGTTGCTCAGTTCTTGGCCCCGGAATTCAAAACTGGCCCTGAGCCATGCACAAATCGCTCGCTGGCTTGCCAACGGTGGGCGTAACAACAGATGATTAGATTTTCTTAAAATTTCAACTAAAGGGCCACAGCGCATAGTGTGCTCTGTGTGGTTTGGTGGTTTGGTGTGTCATTTGCCTGACTTATTGTTTCAATTTTGATCGCAGGCAAAGCTTCGTTTAGACCCGGCTTCGGGAACCCTACGGGCGGGGGGTTTTTGTCTCAGTGAATTTCAACGGAAGCCAATGGCAATACTAAGTGTTGCATTTGGGCTTGTGATGTTTACAAAATGAGTTTTAAGCGGGGTTTTCAGTGGGTTTTGCCCTGCTCTGTCTTCTGTATTTCACATAAAACAAAAGACTTAGGACACAAACTTGTTCAATAAAGATTGTTTTACAATATAGTACGCATGTGTAAGGCAAGTTAGTAACGTTAAGTTTTATATACTTTTCCAAAAATCTATCTTGATAACTGCCTGCTCATATACCGATTTCTTATCTTTTCATTTCATTAGCTCTCAATTTTCCTGGTAATTAGATGTAGCCAAATTGCATTGTTCCCACCAGAAACATTGGCCTGGATGAGTCTAACGGTTTCTATCCATAAAAAACTAACTAAACAATTGAGCAAACAATACGCATCACCACAACAATTGCCGCTCAAGTGCCCTGGGGCAAATCACGCAAAACCATAAGAGGAATAATAAGCCTTAACCTCAACCTCAACTTCAGGCTGGTCTGGGCCATTTGTTTAATTTCCAATTAAAAAGAGCAAACACACAGGGAACACTACGCACACACACCTACGCCTACGCACAGCAGGTCAGGGTCCGAGTCCAAGTCAGATCGCCTGGCATTATCATCATTGACATCACGACATGGTTGGTGTTGTTGGTGTTGTCGCTGCTGTAGCTGCTTGACAACTGTTTTACTGGCACAGGTAGAGCCTAAGGAGGCAAAAGGATCTTGCACTGCGTGTGTACAAACGTCTGACACTTGGCTGGCCAGTTGGCCGACGCTGCGCTGCCTGGCTGGATGGTCATTGTGCGTGGGCCCCGTTGAAATGAGTGCGATGATGATGATGATGAAGTGAGGTTTGCCGTTTCCCGGAAAATGCCACTTGTCAATAGGCCAATGCCCATCCCATTGTAGCTGTTATCTAAATTACGCCAAACAAAACAGCAGTTGCCGTAACGAGCACAAAAAGAACACAATTCGAAGGGGCCTCGTATACGACTGGGCCTGACCAAGCCCTATATTTACCCCTCGAACAAGTGCTGAATGTTTTGGCTGTGTGTCCGTTTGACTATCAGGGGTGGGCTCTTCTAATGTTTTAATTTGATTTTAAAATGATGTTAATCTAATATCCGTGGAAAATGTCAAAATAAAGCGAAAGGTGCAGCAACACTGCAGCCATCTCGCTTGCACTCGCTCTGCATTAATCCCAGTGGCCGATTGATTAATTAAAAGTCTAAATATGGCTTCCATGCGGCTAATTGAAATGCACTTGCCGTGCTGCTCAATTTCAATGAATTTTCCATTTTATTACGAAATACGCTGTCAAAATTGTATTGAATCGCTGTGCTGCTGCTCGGAGACTAGATAATCTATGAGCATTATGTTGACAATATTTTCCTGTGAATTTCATGTATGTGGTTTCAATGCTCGTAACTTATATGCAAGTGCTGGCTGCAGCACAGGAATGTCATCATCATGCGTCCCAACATCAATGCTGGTTGGCTGCCACTCACGCATTGGGGCGTGAATACCACAAATTTATATTTAATTGTTTGATTGCCAGCCGTTGACTGTATAATTTCTCAATAATTTCCCTGTCCGCGCTGCTGCTGCTGCTGCTGCTATGGTGCGGATAGAAATTATTGAAGATTGCTGTGACAAATGTTAGGCGCTGACTGCATTCATTAATTTCGGGGCATTAGGCGACAGTCCCCAACAGAGTGTGAATCGATGAGTGCGACTCCGGGATGCGTGTGGGTGCGCATTAGGAACCAAGTAGCCAGCTGTGTGACGAATTGGTTGTTTCTGTAAATAAGACCTCTCTAATATGGCTCGAGAAAGGCTTACAAATTAATAGGGGAGGCCACAATAGCCCTATGAAGGATACAAATGACTTAAGCACCGAACTTGTTAGACTTTTAAATGGAGACATCATCTAACTATATAAAAAATATATACAATTTTACACTGTATCAAAGTCTCACTCTAATTCTTTCATGACATTTCGTAATAATAAGTGTGCATTTCAGACTTTATCCCGTTTTATTTTATGAGTTCCACTTATTCAACTGCTCTATCATTAGTAATAATTCAATTGATTTGAAAAGCCTTTTAATTATAACTCAAGGTTGTATTTTACTCGAATATTGTTCGTTTCATTTCAACCTGCCTGAACCACATTCACGTGCTATTCTCTGACGAAGCTCTATTAATAATTCGCTTGCTTATTAAGCTAAACTGTTTAATGGAAATAAGCAACATTTCCCGGTTCTCGCATTCAGCTTCAGCTTCAGCTTTCAGCTGTCGTCCCGTCGTGCCACCCGCTCTATAATTTAAATAAGCTTGCATGGCATAGCTGATGCACATTTGTTTACGATTCTAAAACGTATAGCAATTTTCATAATGAATATTCTAATTGGTTTTTAATTATACAAAGAGCATTTCGTGTCTTGGCCCTGGGGCGATGCGAAATGGGCTAATTGCAGTTGGTAATTGCAATATTAGACGCCCCGCCCGAACGAGGCATCTACTGGCCACCAGTGCAGCCGTGCAATAGGCGGCGTCAAATGGAGGTACATTAATGGCGAACCCACAATTAATATGGATAGCCCCAGCTACTCTATCCAATATTGCTTGCGTACTTAGAACTGCTGCATGGGAATGGCCACACGCAATAGACGCATTTGGCGATGTTTAACAGGGGAAGGGGCAGCACGGTCAGTCTATAATAATTCAATAACGGTATGTATAATTCAACTGTGTCTGGTAGTGGCTTTGGCTGTGGCTATGGCTGACGGTAATTGATTGTTTATTCAGCTAAATTCTGCCCAGGCAGGGGTTTCTCCAATAGCCTTTGAATAATAAATTGCGGACTGGTATTAATACATGAGCTGATCATGTGGCGAACAAACCTTTGACTGTTCGACTGTCCAAAACAAACAATGAAACACCGCGTGGGCGCCTATAAAAATCAAAATCAAAATAAAGAAGAAAAAATAGTCAGGCATCAGGTCGCATCATAAAGTTGGCATATTTATGCGACTAATTTGAAATAAAACATAAAAAAATAAAACTCACCAAATAATATTAAGAGTCTCAATTCGGGACGCCACGAAAGTGAGATGCATATCAACAATTAGAAGCCAGACCAGGCGCCCCATCGGCAGAAGAGATTCGAGAAATTTGACGCTTTTACGAGCGCTCCACACTCCGCAGACAGGCAGCATAATGTCGCTCTTTGATATACCAAATTAAAGCAATGGACAGTGGACATTTGAGTGCTGGAATCTGGTGATACGAGTACTTTGCATATGAATGAGATGGCGCGTCGTCATGTCAGCTGGCGCCGCAGAGAGCGAGCCAGTTTATCGGCAACAATATAATTGAGGCAATTAGAAAACATCAAAATATTGGGCCTGGCCAAAGAAAATTGTTAAATAAATAAATGCTAACAAATTTTGATCTTAATTAAGCACTTGAGCGCTTAGCTGAATGTTTATGTAAAGTCTGGCCGGACAACAGCAAACACACACACACACACACATATAGAAAAAACCAATACATTTGAGCTCACTCTCAAGCAAGGGCATAATGCAATTAAAGCCAACTCTCAAGCGCTAAGCAATGACAAAGCGATTTTGAATTTAGAGCTCTGAGTTTTGAGTTTCTGTCCAAAGGGAGCTGGAACGAACGCCCACATTATAATCATTCAATTAAAACGCTTAGGAATTATTATTATGACAAACAAATGTCGAGAGGTTCAAAATTGATGCCAATCTTTCTGGCTAACCGCAGGAAGTCGCCAACGGCCAAAAAAAAGAGGCAAAAGGCAGCTCGAAATTACAAGCAATTGAAAGAATGCGATCCATATCGCTGGCCAACTGGCGGAAGTGAATTGAAAAGTTGACTGACGTGGCGTTCCTCAGTGAAAGAATGGCCGTTGCTGTTTGGTGCCAGCAAGTTCGTTGCCTAAGTCTTTCGTTTAGACAAATGCTTCAACATGGACTTTAAATTAATTACTTAATTTAACACAACACATGGTCCAGCGACACCTTCGATGACATCCCAAACGTTGACAACAACAACAACAACAACAACAACAACACCAACAACACTCTTTCAGTCCACAACAGCACAAAGCACTAACATTGACAACTCTGCCAGCAGGCGAAACCTGTTGGAGATCGAAGCGATGCGAGCAACAGTCCTGCCCGTGGACTGGGCCGAAGCAGATGGGGGCATAACAGATTAGTTAGCATATCCCATATCAGGGTAATTATTGTTAAATGAGATAACGATCTTGTACTGCGTTGACATTTATTTATTTTCCTTAATTTCGCTGTATTAATCTTCTTGGAAACACACATTAAACACAACACTAACAATATGCAGCACAGCGAAAAGCACAGCAGAAATCGGACAGAAAACGAAGATGAAAAACAAAAAAATCCACACACACACACACACACACACATTCGCAGAGCCAGTTCGCTGTGGCACGTCCCGATCCGTTGTATGTGTTCGTAATGATCATTAGCGGACCATGAAAATCAACAGCATCAATTTGACTTTATTGGCATTGCAATGGAACGAGCATTCGAAGCGCTTGGAGAAACGTCTTTTGACAATTTGCATCAGGCAGGCAATCGATCAATGAGCCACGAGAGTTGGCTAATTAATATATTATCGTTACTATCAGCAAGCTCATCGAAATCAAAATACTTGGCAATTAAACGAACATATGAACAACAGCAAACACGATACTGAGGGACCTGTAACAAAACTCAATTAAAATCAAACAACAACAGCAACAACTTTGGGCAGTTGCCACAGCAATCGATAGAGAGAGAAACACAAATCCCTCAACAACCAAAAAAGACGCAGCTAATTTAACCAAATTGGATTACTTAATAAGTTTATTGGATAAATAACTTGGCCGCAGCAGCAACAACAATAACGAAACCCACGAAAGCATAAAGTGAATGTTTTGTTGTTGTTGTCGTGGTTGTTGCCGGTTATTGGGGCGCGCCACAAGCGCTCAAACCTTTTGTGGCAGCACTCAAAATAAGCCACGGGGCAAAGCAAGTTGTATATAAAAATTGTTGAGCTAATTTCTGAGAATTACCAAAACAGAAAAATAAAGATTCTCCCTCTCTCTCTCTCTCTCTCTCTCGCTTACTCACTCTCTCTATTGTGCCTGCTCTAATGTGTTTTTGTTCTACAGAAACATTTGAAATGATATCGTAAAGCAAACGGAGCTGTAGATAAGCCCCAAATCAAGTGGGCGTCGTAATTTATTATTAATTATAATCAACTTTTTGATAGACAAACAGTCAGCGCAGCAAAGTACCAAGCAGCACCTATCTGGGGATCAAATGTGCGTGTTACTATACAAACAGCACGCCTCGGTCAATGTATTTACCCAGAGCCAAGCACTTCATTTGCTGTGTGCTTTATGCGTAACTGCGATTTATATCAGAGTCTCTCTCTTTGTCTCGGTCTCTGTATTAGTATCTGTGCGTGCTCTATAATTTACTCTAAGGGTTTGATTTGTTGAGCTTTTGAAACTGATTTATGCATGAGCTTATTTACATTGTTTGCTTTACTGGCTTTAGTTGTGCAACCAAATCATACCCCAGACGCCTTTTGACAGGCGGCCACAATTTAGTGCTGTTAACAGCTAGTAATTAGCAATTAGACTCGATTTGCTTATTAATTAGCCATATCAATGACTTGGCCAGCGGATCTGCAACACGGGCTTGCAATTCGCATTGCATATTCATGGGATTCGCTTAGAGTTTCTCGGTTATCGATCTGTCGCATAAATTGTACGGCAATAAACATAAATTTTGATTTAGAAACCATTAGCACACCTCAAGTCAAAAATGCCGCGTTGTCATTTCCAGCCAACCCGTTTTAGATGTATGTGTGTGTGTAAGCTACACCTCCACCACACCCACCTGCACAACGCCCCATCGTACTCGACTTTTTGATCTCAGTTGCGCTCAATTAAATTCTACAATAAAACACGATTTGCATTTCAAATTGTGCAATTAAAATGCTTATGAAATCTATAAAAAATCGCTAAATGCATTTTATGAACACCTCCAACGGCTCAGCACAGCCCAGTGCAAAAATAACAACAACAACAGCAGCAAAGTAATGCTTAATGTCGCACGTTAATTAATTACTAGCGCATAATTAAATGTTAGCTGTGTGTGCAATGAATGCGTCCACGGTCTATGACTGATGCTGCTATACCTGAGTAGAGCTATAGACTTTATATATGACCTCTTCGTGTTTTTGTTGCTGGCGTTTCGACATGCGACCTGATGGCCGTCGCCTTTCTAAGTAAAAGCTGTTTTTTATCCGCTACGCGAAAGTTTAAGGAAACTTTTTCTTAATTTTGTTAAGTGCCAATTTCGTCTTTGAGCCCCTCACTTTTACCATGAACTGCTTAGGATCGGAGTTATATTGTTGCAGATTATGTAAATACGTGTGTTTTGTCAAGAAAAACAAGTTGATTGAAAACAATATGATTGAATTGTTTAATCCGTGGGATTGGCCATTGAGTGTTAGCTTACCATAAGTCGACTCTCTAAGCCACAGATAAACAATGCTTAAATGGGTATATAATACATAATATGTAAAAAATCGAATAATTTATAATATTTACAAAGAAATTGATTCATTGTCGAAAAGTATTCGAAGATATGTAATTTCCCAATCAGTTCGTAGTTGTCAGCTTTTGACTCCGCTGCCCCAATTAAAAATCATTTGATTTTTTATATTTTTGTTCTTGCATAAGAATATTTTATATTTTGTATATTTATATTTTTTATAATCATTTTTTGTATTTTTTTTTTTTTTGATTTTCTTAATAATTACAACTAAAGTAACTAAAAGTTGAAGCTATTATGAGCAGAAAGCTGCTGGAAAATGAATGCCCGATTTGTTCTCTTAGTGTTAAATATAAATACAATTATTAACATAAGTCTAGTGATAAATAAATGCTAAATAGATTTACAGCAATTACAAAATACTAGTGAAAATGTGCAAGAAATTCGCTAATTAAAATTAATTTTGTATCGCACGCATTTTTTTCATTATCATATTTACACGCTTAAACAATTAATTTAATTTGTACAATTGTTTCTCTCTCTTTATCTCTCTCTCTCTCTTTAACTCTTTCAAAATGATTTCTTTAGAGGTTTTTCGCTACTTTTGCTTTGTCTTTCTTTGAGCTCAACTCAACTCGTTGCGAAGGTCGCCCTCCGCCGTTTATTTTGGCACTGTTTGGGGGCGTGGCTAGGGGCCGATCTTCGCGACGTTCCTAATACTTTTGCAGGGAGTGTTATAGACGAGAGTCTGGTTTTTAAGCAGCTTTTCTATATACACTAAGCCTAGCGCTTTTCATTTTAAGAATATATCACAAATAATTAAATTTAAGATTTCATATACACTCACACACACACACACACACTCACTCATACTCACACACACACGCACAACGCTCAGCAGTGCAGGCGGCGTTTCTTTAGTAAGGAACTCACGGATAGACAAGATGGAGGAGTGGCCACTTAATGACTCGCATCCAGATCATGCTCATCATCGCTGGCGCAATCGTCCATTTCCATGTCGATGAGCTCGTCATCATCTTCGTCGCCGCTGCCGTTGTGCATGTTGCGTTCGGAGCCGGAGCCACCGCCCTTCTCGTCCTCCTGCTGCATGCGTTTGTGTTTGGTGCGACGATTCTGGAACCAGACCTTAACCTGTGTCTCAGACAGATTGAGTGACTGAGCAAGTGCCTTGCGCTCTGCTCCAACCACATACTGATTGCTCTCAAAGGCGTGCTCCAGTTTTAGCAGCTGCGACGGCGAGAAGGCAGTGCGAATGCGCTTTGGCTTACGGAAAGGTTGCAGAAGGAAGTCTGGAAGGAGCAAAGGGAAAAACAAGTTGGTTAGTCAAAGCACGCAAGGCACAGCTTAGGTTTTGATACTTACTTCCAGGAAAACGATGTGGAAAGATGCGGCCGTGGCGACTGAGCAGCCATGGGTAGAGTGGATAGCTTTCTCGTGGCATGCCCGGATTGCCCATGAAGGAGGCGGCGGCGTGTGGGGGTAGACCGGCCGCTGCTGCGGCAGCTGCTGCAGGACCCAGCACATGGCCGGCTTGCAAAGCTGCGGCCATTTGGAATTGGGCGGCGGCAATCAGATGCGGATTGTGCTGAGGCGCCAGCTCCGGCGGCGTGTTGATGTACGGCGGCAGTGCCTTGATGTCGGGCATACCCGGCTGACCTTGCGGCGGCGGTGGACCGCCTGGGCCCATCGGGAATGGACGCACTAGGCCCGCTGGCGGCATGCCCGGCAGCATGAGCGGATTGTGGCCGGGGCCAGCTGAGCCAGGGCCGGCGGAGGAATGCATTACAGGTGTCTTGGGGTAGTTGGGTGGCTGTTGCTGCGGCTGCTGAGGTGGCGTATTGTGCGGACTGCTGACCAGCAGTGTGGGCGATGAGGAGGGCTGCGACGATTGCGGCGATACCGATTTGGGCGGCGTATGTGGCGGCTGAATGCGCTGCGCTGGGTTCTCTAGTTGATCCGAGCCAGGCGGGGCAGGCGAACGCTCTCGCTTCACAGAAACACCAACGGGTGTTGAATTGATATCGCCCAGCGGCGAGAGGCGTGTCTGGAGTGGACTGAGGCTGTTGGCGACGGCGGCGTTGTGATGCAAGCGCTGAAGCAGCTCCTGTATATCATGATGTGACTTTGGTGTGCCCTGCTGTTGCTGGTGGAGCAGTAGATGCTGATGCAGTGCGTGCTGTTGGGCTGGCGAGAGATGAGGATGAGGGTGCGGATGCGCATGTGGATGCGGTGCCATGTGAGGCGGCAGCACGTGGCCGACATGATGTGTTGGTGGCGCCATCAAATGATGAGGCGGTGTAGGCGTGGCAGATAGCATTGTGAGTGCAGCAGGCGGCGTTTGGGGCGGCGATCCGGGTCCATTCCGATCTGGCTGCGGGCTGCTAGGCTGCTGTTCCGGATTGCCTCCAGCGGCAGTCACCGTCGCATCGTTGCCAACAATCGAATCGATGCTGAAGCCAATCTTCTGCTTGGGTGTGGGCAACATGACGGCAGAGGTGGGTACCGGCGGAATCATTTTAGTCATAAATACGCGCGTTGATTGTGCGGGCGAGGCGGCGATTAGTTCGGCTATTTTGGCGGCTTTTGTCTATCAAACTGTCTCTCAGTTAATCCTTGCGTAAGCAGTTGCCTTTGTATTTTACACTTGGTGCACCATTTGTGCGCTTCACTACACTAAACAGTTGCCGTTAGCTTAGAAACCCTTTGATAGTTGCGGGCGACGGGCACGTAAACAACTTTCTAGCGGGGGGACAAAGAGTCAACAAATTTTATGTTTGAGTTTTGCGATCGACGCGCTCGTAACGTGTTCACTCGACGACGTTCACAGTCTGAATAATCAAGAGAAGCGCTGCAGCAACACCAAGTGTACGCAGTGGGAATTATACACACGACACACGACATTACGACCGAGCGCTCTCTCTCTCTCTCTCTCTCTCTCTCTTTGACTCACGCGTTCCCTCTCTCGCTGGCTTGCTGGCTGACTGGCTTCATCTGTCCGTCTCTCGCTTTCCATAAAACACGTCAAACCGGTCTGCGCCCGCGCGTCACGACTGCTCCTGCTGCTTGTGTTATTGCTGTTGCTCGCGCAATGTGCCAGAGCGAGAGCGCATGAGCAGATCAGTGAGGCGCACAGACCAATGAGCGCTGTTTGTGTGCTTGCCATTGCACTCTCGCCTTCTTGTGGATTTTATCTGGCCACGCCATGCTGTCTCATTATCTGAACGGTTCAGCTGCACACAGAGAGGCGTACACAATTTAATTCGCTACGATGTATTTGTGTTCGTATTTGTATTGGTGTTTGTGTATTTGTGTAATTGTGTATTTCTGCATATGGCTTCCGTTGATTTCTTCAGCCGGTGGTAGTTGTGGTAGTTGTTTTGTTGTTCTTCTTCTTTTTGTTGGCATTGTGGCTGTCGCTGTGTAATTTGGCTTACACTGTCATTCATAGTTTTTGTGGTTACTTTTCCATTTGATTCTTATTTTATATGACAAAAAAGATAAAAATTGTTCAATGTTTCAAATCGTCTGTTTACTTCACTAAGCTAATAGTTTACCCAATCGATGTTTTATATATATTTATCAAAATGCTAGATAAAAATAAAATAATATTTAAGAAGCGATTAGAATATTTCAAAATATATGTACATAAATAATATTTATGATAGTTCTAATTACATTATATGTGTAGACCTTTAGATATGTATATATATAATATAAATATAAATATATATATATATAATAAATATATATATAAAATTATATTTCATCTTCTAAATTTCTAATTTAGGTTTTTGATTTGCATGCTGCTCTGCTAACTGTGGAAGTACACTTCGCATGCTGATTTGTCTATGAACTTTGTTCGTAGTATAGTGAACAACTCTGCTGGCGACATGCATAGGTTGTCGTGGATGAGGAGTGAATAGAATCGATTCAATTATAAATTCCGCACCACAAATGCACTTCAAAAAGTCGCTCTGATACCAATAAATCAAACCAGCAGCACATTTTCTGCGACAGTTTTATTTAGAGGGCATTACGCATACGATTCAAATGTTAATTTTTATGAATATATTTAGCTTGTGTAGTTTGTTTTTTGCTTTGGCACAAGACAAACTTTGCATTACTTATGTGTGTGCCCGCAATTCAAATCGTGCTGAAATCAGAGCACAAATTGTTGGGGCATATGCCTATTTTAAGACCAAGACGCAAATATCAATTAGTAATCAGTAAATAATTCCAACAAATAGTTTTCACACTTTTTGCTTTACTCAAAAATAAGTCGAGACGTTTGTTCGGTGAGGTTATCTACTCGGGAGCAGTGCACACAATTTATGACTTTCGAAATACACGAAATTTGAATTTCGGTTTATTTCAAAATTAGATTAAAATCTATTTTATAGCTAGCTAATTAAGTCAAATGCCTACTAGAGTCCATTGTATTCTCTATACGAACAGCGTTATTAAAGCATAATTATGCTGATTAATGAGCATTATTTACAAGGTATAAACATAGAATCCAAAGTTCAGAGATCAAAATTTAATTGGCAAAACGTGTGAACAAACTACGATAGTGGAAAAATCAAATAAAATATATTCTCAAATTTGTAATTTACAATTAACATTAAGTGGTTAGATTCACACGCCCACTGCGGGATACTAAGGACGAGAGAAAGATGAAAAAAGTCAAATAGCAACAGAGCAAGGACGAGTGCTTGTGTCTCACCGCAGGAACTGCGCAACAATTGTCCTGTTAATGAGCAAATAAAGATATCTGCTTGACCAGCAACAACAGCAGCACCAGCAGCAGCAGCAGCACCCAGCAGCTTCATCTAAATAGATGTTCGCCTAACCAGCTGCCTGCCCCGAGCTCTAGCACCCGCTGAGCAAACAATTGTGCTCAAGTACTCGCAGTACTCGATCTTAAAACACCCTGCAAATAGAGCAAAGCGCATAGCCCAACTCAATTATTAGTTTGTCTTTAGAGTTCGACAAAAAGAAATACTAAAGTCAAGCCCAAAGTTGATTTGACTACGTATTGTAATTAAAGGTATATGAAACTGTTGCAAATAATAGAAAGCAGAGGTATGCAAGCAGAATACCCTTCGTTTACAGGGTATCTGCTCATGCACAAAGTTTGCAAAGGCGAAGCGCCTGTGACTGCAGATTAAAACCATAAAAAATGCAAGACAAGGGCAAACAACAAGGGCTCAAACACAAAAAACGTATTTATTAAATGGAAATAAAACGAAGGCAATCCCGGGAGACAGAGAGACAGGGAGACAGAGAGAGAGCACAATGCGCAGCCCAGCAGAGAGGTGTCAAAATCAACAATTTTCGAGCTGCAAACAATTCCACAGAAAACAAGGCGCACAGCGTGATGCAATTTAGCTCCTCTCACTCTCTCTCTCTGTGTCTCTGCCTCTGCCTCTTCTAGCTCCCTATTTTGGGTTTGTAACAACTTTTCGACTGAAATGATGGAATATATATGTTGAGGCCTAGGTATGTACTATTTAGATATAAAAACAACAGTTTCACTTTTGCCTGAGATGAAAGACAATGAAAAACGTGGCAAATTTCCCTTTGTTTAATTTAGTGGCAAGAAATTGTTGAGAAACAAAAATTGACTTTAATGATGATGAGTTGGCGATTAGAAGAACACTTCGAGTGCACCTCAGGAGTGCCACTAAATTCATTTGAATTGAGTTTGTAATTTTCGATGTTTTCTATTTTCTATTTTCTGTTGATACTTTGTATTTTTACGCTGAAAATGGCACAATTATATAGAAATCTCAGTATAAGACTTGTGCGTGTGTGTGCTGGCATTTAAATGTAATTAATTTACAGTGCTTAGATTGGAGCTGAAGGCAACGCATGCGGCAGGTACATGCATATCTAAATCCATATGTAGATTCCTGGAATTTCAGTTCAGATCTATCAATTTCACAGTTCTCATAATAAGTTCGTTTTCCCAATGATCCGCTCATAATTTGAACGCTTGTAAATCCACGCGGCTCACAAAATTATGATGGATGATATTGTGGCTGCATTTTCACGCTTGAGCTCCGTGTCAGGGACAGGGCCAGGGGAAGGGGCAGGGGCAGGCCAGCAACTGGAGTGCGGGCGGGGCAAAAGAGTAGCCGAGAAAAACTCGAAACTGACAGCGCTTCCAATTCAAATGATGATAAGCATGAGAGAGTATCAGATCGAGCGCTACTAAGGCGGGGGCGCGCGCTTGGAATGGGCTCATCAAGCAACTGGACAAACGTTCTGAGCCCTGTCGAGTTCCCAGAAAAACCCATTACAAGGTAAATGCCAACGCCAAGGGGCAAGGATCAGCATATGCGTTTGATATTTCGTGCACGCCACGTAGAACGAGGCCAATCAAGAACAGAACAAACGCAATCAAAAAAAAAAGCAACGAGCACAATAACTACAAAGGCCATAAAATCATATTAAAACACAATTTTTGGTCAACAACTGAGCGTCGAGGGGCCAAGCGACATAAAACATTTATATCTAATCCTTGACAATAATAAAAATCACAAAAACGACATGACAACGATAACGACAATGGAAAATGGGAAATGCTACGAGCTGTCAGCAGCGGCAAACATTGCTTTAAATTGTCAGAAAAGTGCTCAGAGAAAAAGCAACCAACAACCATAGCCAACAAAAAGATGTTAAGAATACAGTAGTCAGAGAAATGTCATAAAAACGTCTAGCAGTGGCTCCCACTTTTCACTTTTCCCTTGCCCCGTCACCCCTTGCCTTTCTTTCCTTTCTCTTTCAGTACGTGTGCAAAACATGCTACACTATTCAAGAGCCAGGCATTTTTTATGACACTTTCCGCAACGGGCGAGGACCATCCGCTCCTGGCCCTAAAGCAAACCCTACTGCCATCCTTTCGGCCAGCCGTTTAACAGTCACACGAACAATAGTCGCATACAAAGAGGAAAATCTTAGTTGCTGAAAATAAAATCAACGTAATTTTTATAGTTTTTCACCGCTATTTTTTAGTAGCCATTCGTACTCGTTACGAGCAGTTTTCTCTGCTCTGCTTACTCCCCTTTTTTGACACATTTCAACGTTATTTTTCGGCTGGCAGGCACTTTGTTCGTGTGTCATTATCGTTTGCCTGCATCCGTTTAGATGCGACTTTATCTTCAAATCAAAATTTATGAACCGGCGGCAGAAGACAAACGAATAAAATTTCGATCGAGTGCAGATAAGTTCTCGATTATAGCTACTCGAAAATTTTAGGTTCTTCGTAGCCTTAAGATAATATATTATTAATATTACAACCTTTATTATTTCTATTACTATTCAATTTATAAATATCTATATAAACACGTGGTTCAAAGAAGACTGGAAGACTTTCCAGTCTTATTATACATATTTTATATATATATATATTTATAAATCTAATGTTATCTAATATGAGAATACCATTATTCATATTTCAAATTTCGATTGCTTCTGTTTTCATTACGAGGGGCTGCGGTACTTCTATATGTTTCAGCTTGTCATACAGTTTAAGACTAGATATATTTATGTAGTATAGTAGTTTTTTCAGATAAATTCTAAAAAAATATGTAGATTTTTCTCGAGGTTCGATTAGTGAGCTATTCCACTCAATTTTAATTTTTAAATCTTCAGCTTGCTCCTTGTTCGGGCAACTTAATTGAAGTTGCTCATCTTAACTTCTCCACCCATAAATAGCTTCCGATTCAGCCAACATATTATATCTTATATTATTATATTATCTTACATAAATTGTAGTTAGCACCTTAACCCCGATTGAATCGCATGATATCTTGACTTTTTGACAGTCACCGCCTGATGACCTTTGTCTTTAACTCGCCTCAAGTGGGGAACACACTTTATAAATGATACACCCACACTTGTCAGTCGCAGTTTACACCCCATTTTCCGTGCACCCTCCCCTATGGCCGGCTCAACAAGCATATCGAAACTAATGATGACACCCAATAAAAAATTCAAGCAAATGTGTAAATTTGTAAAAATGCATGAAAATGTAAATGTAAATGTAAATTCTGAAACGGATAGATATGGAAAGAGAAATGGCAATAGAAATGGAAGAAGGAAGAGGGACACGGATGAATGCCTTGACGAGGGGCTACCGAGGGTTGAGGACAAACAATATAAATTTGTTCATGTTAGCGAAAATGTCGCTGGCAACAAAACACACATAAAAAATTGAGATTGCGAATGGGAATGGAATAGGGATTGGGATTGGAATAAGGATTGGCAAGCGTTAGAGGGGAGATGAACGGATGAGTACGGATCGCGGGGCGCACTGCAGATGACTCAATTTACACACAACGAGCGCTGTAAATTGCGCCTCATTTTGTGCACAATTTTTCCTTTGGCATTTGCCAAATGTCAAATGGAAAATGAAAAGAAAGAAATGCGCTGTAATTTGTGCGCGCTCTCGCTCTGACCCGCTATTGCCGATTCTTTTCAGCCGGTTGAGCGCATTGGCGAACCTCATAAATGCGAAATTAGCGCGCCAAGCAGCCGCCCCTGGCACAGGACGCACACAAGGACACAGCCAAATGGGCCGCCATTTTGTTGGCAGAGCCGCTCGACGTCGTTAAACAAATGAATTGCCATAAGCGCTGCCTGATTGCGACGTCACTTTAGATGGGTTTTATAATAAGCTGCGGCTCCAGCTCCGGCTGGCTGCGGATCTGGCAGCTGCCTGCTGTGCTTGGCGAGCTTGCAGCGCGCTGGGAACAAGCAACCCAACCCCTTTTCCTCAGCAATGACAACAGTTTGCACACTTTATGAGGCGCATCATTATGAGGCTGGCATGGCTTGGCAGACGGGCATCCTGCGCTGCGACTGCCATTATTATACGCCATTTAAATAATTTTTGCCTTCATGCTGTGCCGCTGTCGCTTGGCACTCGCCGTCTGCCACGTTTTTCAACCCCCTTCTGCCACTTAGCAGCAGCACTGAGAACTACTTCCCCTGCCCTCGGCGTGCTGCTAAGGGAGATTCACCCCGAAACTGCGAAGTCTGTGCCATTTTCTCAGGCACATAATCAGCGCACATCATCAGCATTTGATTGCGACAAATAATGCCGCTACTTTGTGTTGCACGCTGCATGTTGAACGAACTATTCAAAATGGCGTTCAGCGCGGGCTGAGTTAAAAGCGCGCGCGTGTTAAATTAAAAGGATTTGTGTGTTGATTGAGAGCGTTATGCCGCAAGCGGGGTGGAAACCCATTCCGGTGCGTCAGAAGGGAGTCATTTTCATAAATGAATTTCGGTTAAATTTAATTTAATGCCAGATGCAGTATGACAGGTCTGAAGTATTTACTTTATAACAGTCTAATCCCCAACAACAGAAAGGAAGTATATTTGCTCTGATATGCTGCGCTACCTAAAGGAGCAGCCGGTAGCCATCGTTCAGCCAATTCTAAGCCGATCTAACAATGAGATAATGAAACATATATGAGCTTCATAGCCCAAAACATGCCGACAGTAGCTGCAACCGACTGCAACTACAACTGCAACTGCAACTGTAGATGTAACTGGATCTGGCCCGAATCCAACAACAATGGACTGCCACTTGAGTTGTGAACATGGATTTGTCTCGAAGTGAAAGACAATGACCGCTGGAAGGTGCTCAAAGTTAGCAGCAAGCAGCTGATGCTGATGCTGCTGCTGATCGCTGGCGATCTTAGGCGATCTCAACATTTTGATCTGACTACAAAAGTCAGCGGCAGGCAAAGGGCAACAAGCGGGTGTTCATAGTCAAATGAAAAGAAAGGAATGAAACCATTCTCTGCATAACTCTGAAGCGGAAAGAGCCAAAAAGTTAAGCCACAAACATACAAGAGGATCAAAACGGATTTAAATACAAAGTGGGAAATAATGAAGTGCCGCGCAGTGCAGAGGGGAAACATCGGTTTCATGCGGAAGATTTTCAGGGTGGATAGAACAGACGAGTTGCCTTTTGGCTTATTAAAGTTATAATTAAAGTGTGTGTACCGCTGACTGACTGACTGACTGACAAACTGACTTGTTCAGAGGTCTAACAACCCCGATCTGTTGGCGATCGCAGCAAGTTCCAGTTGCTTAAATAGAACATTGTTCTCTGAATTCAATTAAAGAATTTCATTTATATATAATTTGTATTCACATTTTAATAGATTCACACTTCTCAAGCAAATAATTTAAAGGAAATATATGCAGCACAGTGGCGTGGCTGAAGGGAAAACTTGGAAAACTAGCACAAATTGTAGCGAAATAAAAGGAATCAAACTGAAATGTATTTCATTCGAAGCTCAACCCCTTTTTCTAAAACTGCCTACGCCATTGTTTTTGCGCCCTTTTCTCATGAGAGACCTCCCAGTTCAAGGCATGTCATTTAAATTCATTAGGATTACGAGACAAAAAAGTCAAGAATATGCCAACATGTCAACAATCGAAAAAGGTGGACTGAAGCACCCTTCGCAGCCAGCGATAAGTCTTGAGCAATAGCCGTAAGGAAAAAGGATAATAATATAATTCATATGAGACCATTATGAAATTATTGTATAGGACAGAGCGAAAGAGCCGAAGATATAGTGCGAGCGAGACTTCATCAAAATGGTCGACCGCCTCACATACTTGACTTAATTTAAGCCAATTTGGTGCCCATTCAAAGAGCGGATTACATTGGAAGAGGATGCGAGTGCATCTTTGAGCCCTAATTGTTTTGGGAAAATACACACAATCACATGTGAGGCTTAACTTTGCGCAAAGTGGAACACCCGCACGCAGCTGACTTCTGCTACACCACTTGAACCATGTAATCGTAATCCTGAAGTGCTCGGTAGCCGCACAGTAGCCAGCAGTCGGCGTATTAGAAGGGCCCAAAATTTGCGCTTGCTATTATGTAATTTGCCCTCTCGAGTCGGCATCTGCTCTGTGAAGCCGCCCTCTCAAGCTGTTTTGGCGTATAATTCGATTTGTGCTACTTTCCCGGGCGGCCGTTTGATGTGGCCACCGCGCCCCTGCAATTACCCATCAATGCAAATGCAATGGGTGTTATAATGATGTCTTACTTGTTGCCCGAAACAAATGAAATTCAATAATTTTTATAATTTATGGAAATATTTTTTATTAAAGCTAATTGGCCCGACAAAGCGCAGACATGACAACGCCCAAAGCCGGCCCGTGCCGCAGCCCCCAAAAATTCCAGTCGCAATTGGGCATTAAAATGCCTCGGCATAGTTGCAGCTGCTTGGCTGATATGAGCTCGACTGGGAGGAGGCAGGGGCGGCCTGCACAATTCCATTGCATTCATTTCGATTGGTGTCAATGCACCGTGCGGCATTCGTAATGTGCACAGATTTGTATAAAGTTTGAGAGCCCGCGGCGGCTTTGTTTTTAATCAGCAGTCACTTGCCACAGACCGCACACATGACTTGGACTCCAAGTCCAAACGAGCCGAACCGAACCGAACCGATCTGAGCTGAACTGAACTGAGTCGAGTTGATTCGAATGCCTAATTAAAATTGATTTGATTTCTCTGACACTTTTCTGTGAGGCTGGCTGGCAAATCAAAGCGGCATTGTTCGTCACGCCAGTCAGTCAGTCAGGCAGTCCGTGGGTCCCATCGTCCGTCCGTCCCTCTGCCAGTCAGTCAATCGTTTCAATTTCACATTTGATTGATATTTTTGTTGAAACCAATACAGAGAATGCTGCAGAACGCTAATTAAGCCAGCCGGCGCTAAGCTCATAATTATACAAAAGCCTCAAACATAGACACTGTCTTGGACTCCAGCTGGAGCGGGTAGCCGAGATTGAGGCCGGAGCTGGGACCAAGCATTTGGTTGTCATCTTGGCCATATATCTTGTTATGGCCACGGCGCATGCGCGTCTCGTCAATTAGTTTGGCTGTCAGAAAGATGATGAACTCGTTGCTTGATGAGGGTCTGCTCGTCTCTGCCCTACGATCCTCGTCCACTGCTGTCCACTGACTTATCACAGTTTCAAGCGAAATTACGACGCGCCGCGATTATTTTCTGCTTTTGTTTTTTGTCTCTTTTTTAATAGTTTTGGCAGCTTGGCGCGTAGTTTTGAAAATGCCTGAAATATGAGTAACGCCGTGAGTTTTGAGAGTTTCAAGTCAGTTACAAAGAGTCAACGCGTGCGGAATGCGTGTACAGATAGCATCGATATAGGCGTGTTTATAGGCCAGACTCAGAGTCGAATTTGGAGTGCGTGTGGTCGTGGCTGGCGTCATGTCGTTGACATTTGCGACAAATGCCCTGACGCATGTCAAGTGCTTGTCTATGCCACTTCAACCGCAAACCGGTGGCTGCCTGCGTGTGGTCCATCTCCATCTCCATCTGGCCTCATCTTTTCGGGGGTGGTCCAGCCTAATTGCACAAGCTTGTTACAGCAAAATCTTTGAGTCAGCCACTTGGCAATTGGAGTCGTTTGTGACTCAGGCAATCAATGTGACAATCTTCAAGCCACGTCTAGTTGGCAGCGTCTTAATTTTTTTGTATTTTTTTTAAATCAGCTAATTAAGGTCAGCGCATAATTTTAATTGTTTTTCATAATTTGGAACGTCGGCGCTACACAAAGGCTGCGACTTATGCGATTATCTCTCTGTTGGGATGCTGTGGTACAACGAGCTTCAATTTACAGGCTGATAAGTCGACGTCTTCTGCATAATTGGCGGCTATTTTGCTTTTTAGTCTGTTGTTTATTTTGTAATGGAATTGAATTTAATTGCTTGAGTTTTTAAAAATTCAAATAAAAGTGCGCATTAACCAGGCAGACCCAAAGGCCAGACCCGAGTGGAGAGGTCACATGCTGTACACAAAAAAAAAGCTGAGTTTATGATTTGTGATTTGATCAAACAAAAGTTCAATTTGATTTGTGTTTAATTATGAATTTCTTCAGCTCACTGTGGGAAAATGGAAAAGCAGCCACGTCTCCTGGCTTTGATTAATTTGAATTATTTTTGGAACGCGGTGAAATGCGAGCGCCTCGTGATCGTGCTCCACAATTCTGTTGCACCCCTGACTCACCACGTTGCTCTCGTTGTTGTTGTTGTTGTTGCTGTTGTTTTCCTATGCCAGGTCGAATTTATTTATCTGTTTGTTTTCGTTAATGTTTGTACAAAACCTAATTAATAACAATTTTTATTGCCACGACTTGAGGCTTGGTCCGCACTCACGACTACGCACGAGCACAATTTTTCGGGCTCATATTTGTAATGTGATTTATATGGGAACAATGTGAAGATCTTTCACAAATTTGTGTGCATGTTGAAAGTGCCATAAAATGTTTGAGCTATTCGAAATGTTCGATGAAATGTGAAAGGCTATTTCTCAATTTCATTTTACGATCTGAGAGAATTTTACTCTAGCATTTCGATCTAGCGCATTTGATATGGTAATATTTAAGTCGGGTAGTAGCTTGGAAACTTCATTTTAAATTCTTTAAGTAAGTGAATAAGTCCCTTTAGTTAATTTAACAATTTAAAATTCTAAATTTTATATATTTATTATTTCTTAATTTATCTTGAGGTTAATTTTAAAGCCGATTTCAGTTTTATTTACAATCGAAAGTTATAAAAAAAGATAATTTAATTTATTTCAATTTATTTATAAAAAGAAAAGAAAATTGATCATACTTGATATGTTTAATGACATAATTAGGTAAAGGTTTTTGCATTAACTGCACCGGAAGTAACAGTTAAACGTTGTTAAATGCAGCTTAATTGCCATGGACAGCAATTAAACGGTGTACGCTCTCTCTTAATTGTGGGCAAAGGCAACGCACTGACAATTTAACTTGAACTGCCGACCCAATGGGCTTGCATGACATCGTTTGCAGCATGAACAACGGCTTCGCTGGCATTCGAGCAATTTGCAGCAAAAATGCTTAAAAGCAAACAAAAGTGCAGAACACATGCAATGCCAGCTAATTAAGCCGGACGGAGCCGGGCCACTGCATTTGAACTAAATAAACGGCAGCAAACAGCAGCCAGCTCGGCCTGTACAGGTCTCTGTCTTGGGCTGGCTTGGAGTCGACTGTAGCCGCGCCTCTTCACGGTAGCCCCTAACGGAAGCCATACTTCAGCGCTGGCAGCCCGAAATCTGACAACTCGCATCTAAGAGATGCGCGACGAGGAACGAGCCACAAACAACCCAACAAATGGCAGTAGCCAATGCTGGAGCCAAGAGCTTCAGCTTTCAGCTCCCTCTCAGGAAGTGGGCTGTCGGCGAGGAAGCTCACTTGCCGGCATCGCTGATACGCCCCGTGAGCCGTTTGCATATTGAAAGCAATAAAAATTAATTTTCGCATGCTAACAGCGCAATCAAAGCAAAGTTGACAAGCGTTTACAAAGGCGGCTCATCTGGGACGCGTTTATCACCGAAATATTTCATCTCCGGGATAAGCATCAGTTGAGTGGACCGCGCAGACCCATTTTCGACCCAAAAACTGCACTGCACTGGAAAGGTGTGAGGCGTTCGCTTAAACCGTTTGTCATCGCATTTCCGCCGAAGCTCTCGTCTCTTCCTCCCATTCTCATTCTATCTGACCAACTGTCATATCTCTGGGCATGCGCGACAGTTGCTAATTAGTCGCATGAATGAAATTGAAGCTCAACTCGCGGCTCACACCTTCACGGCTGCTGGACATTCGGATTCGGACTCGGACTCGGATGTGGCTTTAGATATGTTTTGTGGAAGCGGCTGCTTTTGTCTGGGGTCGTGCGAAATTTTAATGGTTCGCATTTCGTTTTGCAGCTCTTTAGAGATGACTATCGCTTTAGTTTCTTTATGATTGCCCTTTGCTCGAAAAAGGGGTTTTTCGCTTAAATTTAATGTGGTCTTTGGCTTGTGAATCAGTGCCCAAGTTATGGAAAGTTGTGCTCAAAAATGGGCCAAGGTGTGACTATGGCAGCTGACGAAACTAAGCAAAGAAAACCCAAGCGCAATGAGTCAAATTCTAAAACTGTCACAAATTCCAAACGCTTGGAGCTGACTCATGGCTTTCCAATCTGTGCAGACTCAGCAAATGTTTTGCTTCCGTGTGGCGCAAGGCATTTACATTTTTATTGCACCCAATTAAAAATCTATTTAATGCCGCTTACGCACATTTGCCCAACAGCAGAAATTCTCGTTCCATATTCACTCGCGAAATGCGCTTTTAATTGCTGGCCATAAATCAAATGCCAGCCAAACACTGCAAATGTAATGCAATTATCATTTTGAAATGCATGCGCCAATTGATACTCTAAACAAATGCCAAATCGAATGCGAATTCACACACACAGACACCCACTCATACACACGCTCAATGGACCGGGATGCATAAATCAGCGGCCATTCCGGAATCCGCTCAGTAACTCGGCAGCTGCTCGCCAGCTCGTAAAAAATGCAATTGCCAATGATGTTGGCGGCCATTTTGTAAAGCTCTGCGCATTATTAATTGCCTCTGTTTGCATTTCGGTATTTTATTTATATATTTATGACCAGATGCCGCTTGGAATGGACTCTCCAAGCAACACCAGTCAAATGACACGCATTCAATTACCAACGAATGAGTCAGAAATTTACAAGCAAACAGGCCCCAGGCCCGTTCGGGGCGAATAGTGGGCGGGGCTGCTGCTGCTGTTGCTGTGGAATGCAAACAGCTTCAATCACACTGGGCCCTGTTATATTTATCGCCTTAAACGAGCATAAATTGTGGCTTAAAAGTTTCCTAGAATTGTAAGTCAATGAAGTGAACTGAAATGCACTCTGCGTGGGTGCACGGGCTAGAGATCGGAGCACTCGATCTGTTGGCAGTCGCAGTACACTGAGAGAAATTGGTGACTGGAAAATAATAGCAAATGGAAAATGCATTTTATACTTTTTACCTTTAGTTTATCTCTGTTTTACAGAAGTTGTCGAGAAATAAAGACTTACCCCCACTCTCCCACCCCCAATCTTTCTTTTTATTTTACTCAATCTCTTTCTTTATTACACTCAGTGTTTCTCTCTCTCTCCCTCCCTTTGTTTCCTTTTCTCTCTCTTACACTCGTTATTTCTGCATTTTTCTATCTTATTCACTCGCTCTCGCTCTTTGCCTTATTTACTCTTTCCAATCTGAATACTTTATTTCTTACACATGTAATTTCAGTAAATTTCTCTCAGTGCACGTCAACCAAAAATATCGATGATCAATACCAGTGGCGTTTAATTAAAATTGTACAAGTGCCAGTGTCAAGTCAATCGTTGTCATTCACCAGCTCATGCCTGGTCTCTCCCATCACCCATACCCTAGCCCTCCCCACTCCCTCCACTTCTACGGCCCATGTCAGTGTCTTCGAAACACGTTAAAAGCCCAAACGTGACAACAGCAACGATGAGGAGAGCCCACAGTTGAATCAGTTGAACAGTTGAAGCCGTTGAAACATTCGAGCAGTTGCATTGAATCCTCAGGTTCTCTGGCCCTGGCCGTGTGATACCTAAATGCCTCGCCGTGTTGGCGTTGTCTCAATTGTCAATTCATAAACGACTTTGAAGTTTTCTTCGATTTTTGATTTATGCCCATGAATCTACAGCAAATGTCACAGCACAGTGCTGGGCTACAGAGTGTAGGGTGGAGGGTGCAGAGGTGCCAGCGGGACCGAGTGGTTTTCGGGCAGCAATGGCCGCTCAAATTGAATGTTAATATATGCAGTTAATAAGTTATTTCTGATATTATATGGTAGCCAACGGGCTGTCAAAACTCACACAAGCAACTGTCAGCGCTCGTAATTGCTTAGCGGCCCACGCGATGCGGCTGGTCTGGCATATTAATGGGCAACCAGTGCACCCGATAGGGGCGGGCGGGAGCTGGCGAGCTGGCTGGCTGGCTGACTGGCTGGCTGGCTGGCTGGCTGGTTGACTGGGAGTGGGGGGATAGCGGGTGCTCTCGGAGACAAACTGACGCGCAGGCCATGTTTAGTGTGTGGCTGACAAGCTAATTTGTTGGATAATTGTGCGATTTTTGACAGGCGCAATGAGCTGACAGCGACAACTGGCAGCGTTGCCAGATCGCCAGCGACAAGCTCATGCCATTTGCATGTGGCAACACCAGCAACAAAGTCAACAACTCGAACCCGCTGGCCAATTTACTTCAAGTGCAAATTACAGCCAGACAGCCGAACGGCCGAACAGCCGAACAGTCAAATGAATAGCTGGCAGTAAGAGCCGGGCCAAGACAGATTGACATTAAACAAGTTGTAATTCGATACTTAATTGACGCCTGACTCGTAAATTTGCAATTGCTCCGGCCCAAGTCCAAGCCCTGGCCCATGCCCAACGCCATGGTACGCAAGAGTTGGGCAAACAGCGACCGGCCAATTCCAATTAAAGAGGGCCCAAGGGGCCCTCGCAATCGGCTGTCGCATTGAGGTACATATGTAATGTAAAAAGTGAGAATATTGCCCACACACACAGCAAACGGTTGATGGGGAGGCAGGGCCATGGGGGGTCGCTATATAAGTCAAGTGTCCAGTCGCAGTCAGTGTGGGGTCGCTTGACCTATGTGTATGTGGCTGCATGTATGTGAATCTGCAGATGGCCCAGTTTTTATTTGCTTTTTGCCCATTTGTTTTAAAACACAGCCCATGACAGTGTCGGTTAGCTCAGCCCATTCGTCAGCCCACCTTGGCGAGCCTCTCGAAGAACGACTTATTGCGCTTTTGCAATAAATTTTGGCCAAAAACTGTAACTGTAACTGTAACTGTAACTGGCGCTCAGCTCCAGCTGAAGTACAAATCGTCTTAGCTAAAACTAAAGGAGAAACATTTTCGAGCTCCGCAGGGTTTTATGGCCCGCCACAGCATTAACACTGGCCAAGCACTCCCTCGGGCCTGTGAGCCCGAAGACGGGGCTTTCTATTGAGAAAGTGTAACTTTTACCCGATGCTTTGTCGATTTTAAAGCCATAAAAAATGTTTTATGTCTCTGGCGCACATATTTTTGTGTGTCGCTGTGGCGAAAATTGCTCTACACCTTAACGCCTGTCATGGGAGGAGAATCTGTGGAGTGGGGTACTGTCTACATAGTATACAAATATAACTATATACATTGTGGCATTCCCGTCCGGGCGACATCGCCGTTATTGCAGCAATTTATTTTATTGCAAATTTTATAGGCTTTGAAATTTGATTGGGCTTTTGGCGCCTGCCCCGATTGGCAATCGTTTGGTAGCAATCGTGCAAAATATCGAATTACAAATGAATTTGACTTCGATTTGTGGTTGGCATTCCCCCAACTACTACAGTGCACTTCCAAGGAATGTAAACGATTTCCAACAGAAAAATGACACCCAGCTCAGCTCAGCTCATTTTGAAATTATTTAAACAATGCTAACTCTAACTATTTACGGCCACTCAAAATAAACATTACCTGGTTTATGACTTCGCCCAGTTTATATAATTTTGTGGGTATTACAACACGCTCTACTTGGATTTATTATATCAGAGTTCGGAGGGCCCTAAAACATCTGTGTGGGCATTGGAATTAGGACTATTATTTTGATGACACTTATGGTTTTCTGTAATTTCATAAGCCACTCCGTTGGATTAAAGATATATACTATTTACAAAGCTGATATAAAAACTCTGATATATGAACTTTTTTCAAAACAATAATCATTTAGATAATAATATTAATTATTAATAATAAATATAGTCTGTTTAATATGGACATTTCTACATTTTTATTGCAAAGAATAAATATAAAATATATTTTTTTAATATTAGGCAGAAACTTGAAACTTCTCTAGGTACATGGTTCTACTCTGTTGTTCAGTAATATTTTTAAAAATTATGGTATCACACACATTTATTGTATAAGTGTTGCAATAATTAAATAAAATTGAAATTTTATTCGTATTTCTCTTTGGACAGTTAGGCAATTTAATAGTTATGACAGCAGGCTGATAACTGTACAATTCAGAATGAACTTTATGGTTTCCAAAGTCCCAATATCACTGCCAATTACCTCTAAGAAAGAAAACTATCCAAGCCACAAATAGTGTAGAAGCGATGCCTGTCCGAAGTCACGAAATCGAAGCCAAGCTCCACACAATTGGAAATAATTAAAATATTTTTGGGAGAGCGGCGTGTAGAATATATAATTTCAATGTTGTTTACATTCCGTCAATTTTCTATTATTTTTGGGCAATCGCAGCACGGGACAAACAATTACTTTATGAGCCCTGCAAATATGGCGTCGATCATAATTAGGAAGGCAGCTCTTTTTGGCCAGAACGAAAGTGACAGCGGTACTTCCGTTGATTGGGCATAGACCAAATGTATAAAAAGAAATGTTAAGAAAAAAACAGGTGGGGGAAGGTACTCAAATGGCCATGGGTCACCATGCTCTCGAACCAGGTGTCGCTGCCACAGCAGAACATGACAAACAGCAGCGACAAATCGATAGGAAGCTCACACAATTGTCGAGAACGGCGAAGGGGCGATGTAATTGCGACACCTTGTCCAATCCTAGGCCTCAGCACTTACAATGCCTCCGTCCGGGTAACGCTAATGGCCGGAAAGTCGCCAACAATAAACGTTCAACACGTGGGCGCTGATAAGGCTCTGTCTTTGTCTCGGGCTGGGTCTGGGGGCGGATGTGAGCGATTTGGTGCCAGCTTTTGACGCTTTCTGATTGCAGATGCCAAATTGCAGGCAACGAGGCAACATTTAATGTCTTAATTAACTGGCAGGAGTCTGGCTTGAAGTTGACTTCAATTGGATATGATTGGATTGGATTGGATTGGATTGGGTTGGGTCGGATTGGGTTCGTCTGCGTATTTTTTGAGCATCACTCGCTCTGCGCTTATCTATAAATGGTAATCAGTAATTAAGTCCGCGGCTAACTCGGCGCACGCGCTTCAGGCTTAAGCCAGGGGATTAGAGTTGGAGCTCAAGTTGGATTGGCAGCAGCGACTTGTGGCCCGACCGACTCTGCCGACATTAATGTTATCATGTGTTGATTTACATGCGTATTGTTGTTGTAATTTGATTCGCTTGTCACCCTGCTGATGTAATGGGTGTGTTACGGGGCTTACGGCTTAAGCCCAATCGACCGATCGAGTGCCCACGATATGCAGCAATTTATATAAATGGAAGAAACTGTTGATGCGATTGAATAGCTGCGATAAGCGCGATAAGCCCAAAGATGCGTTGGTCAGAGACGCAAGCTGGTCTCCAAGTAACACAGCAAGAAACCAATTAATTTCAGCTACTCAAGCAGCATTAGAAGAGCTGACAACTAACTATTTAATAACAACTTCAGTAGGTAGGTACATGTGCCATAACTTAATATAAATAATAATAAATTAATATAGTAATGGGATCTGCTGTGCTAGCAGAAAGTATATTGTATATAAATCCAGCTCAACTTCAAATTTTTTGAGAAGTTTGTATATAATTTAGTTGATTTCATTTAAGATAAAAAATGTATGCCCAACCGTTAACTAGCATCTCCGTTAAATTTGCTTTTTTTTTTGGCAATTATTCGGACCAGTAACAAAGTAGATTGCATAACTCTTAACTGGCGTTAAACGAAAAGCAAAAAAAAAACAGTTTTCTTGCAATTTGGCATTGTTTTTTTTTGGCTTTTGCAGGCGAATAAACAACAAAAAATTTAAATTTTTTACGACTCGAAAATTGCAACATTTAACAATAAATCGGAGCCGGCAGCAATAACAATGGACTAGCAAAAGGGACGGCTGCAAGATAAACGCTCGAAATTACAACAACAGCAACCGCAACAACAATAGCAGAGACGTAACAAAGGCAGCGGAGGGTCAAAGCTACAAAACAACAACAAAAACCCAAGCGTAAAATTAAAGCGCAAAATGCAAATAAACGAAACCTAATAAAAGCAATTTGCAAAATTAAGTAAAACGTTTGCGCGCCCGCTCCCCAGAGCAGTGGTGCGGGAAGGGGCACTGGGGCTGGGGTGGGGGAACGTCTAAACAAGCAAAGCTGTGCTAATTTTTTGTAAATAAAACTACCGATCGGGCGATCCACAGCCACAGCCACAGCCACAACCACTTGGAAAATCAACTGTGAAAAGCAGCCACAAAATGCAAAACAACAAACTGTGCCAAATTGCTGGCAAGTCGTGAGGCGCAAGGCGCAAAACAACAGTTGCAATTCAAACGGAATGCAAATTCAGCCAGTCCCAGTGGTAATTACGAGCTACAGCCAAACAGCCAAACAGCTAGCAGCTCCACCAGATCCATCAGACCCAAAAAAAAAAAAAAACAAAATAAAAGAAAACATTAGAATCTCTCTCAAGAGTTGAAGTGCTCAGCATCAAGCCGCTTGCTGGCTGCTTATTAAATTTGTGTAAGCTGCACACACAGACAACACACAGTCGGCACACACGCTTGTTGCAGCAATTGTATGTTGTGTCTGCCTGCAAGTCACGCGTTGAGCCGCTGTCTACCCCTCAGCTGCACCGGCCTCCGCTTGTCCCTCCTGTGGGTCATCAGTTGCTGCGCTGATTATTTGCTTAAATTGCTGCTAATAACATGACGTGGTGGCATTCAAAGAGAGATCGCCCCCCAGTGGCTGGACGCCCCATTTGCATGCACATGCACCGATCCAGAGAGTCGACGTCTGTCCATCATTTGTTAATTTGCTCATGTTTACGAATGGAGTTGGCGGGGTCTGGGGCACTTCACAGACGTTGTTGCCACCGTTTGCCAGAATACGAATGCGAGTGCGAATGCGAATCTGTGGCCCGTTTTCGTATGGGTTTCTCAGGCCAAATTGCTGCAAAATTAGTTGGCTTGTCTATTACACATTGAGATTGCAACTGCAATTGCAGAGATGCTGCGGCTGTTGCATGCCTTAGCCCCATTGTGGCAAATGTAAATGGCAAATGGTTCGGTTAGTTGCTCATAACTGCAGGGTATATGGCATATAGAAAACGGATCCACTTGCCGCACCTGCAATTATGGCAACAATTACACATCCAATCATCCAATTGCTGCTGCACCTGATCTATAATTTTCCAATGGCCAGTGAGTTACTTTTCACAGCTCGCGGCATTGTTTATCGAAATTCGAACACATACCGAATGTATGTGTGTATATGTGTGTGTGTACACACGGAAATTTGCAAGAAACTCTAGTTAATGAAAGAATAATAAGCCCGTGTGACACTGACACGGCGTGTGGCCAAAATATCAAAGTCAACAGTGAGCCACAGGCGAGTTGCCATCGCACGCCGCATCACATGAGGCAACATGCAAAGTCAATGAGGTATCACAAATAAATAATAGATTCAATGGAATTTCACAATGACACCGACAGCTAACAAAACATTTGGCATTTGCAATCCATTTGTAAAACGAAGAAAACCTACTCAGATTGCTGAGATCAACAACAAACCCGAACGTCAGTTGCTGACCTACTGATTGCATGAGACACAAATGGCAAGAATGTTCTAGCCGAGGGACTGTGCGACTAGTAAATTGCCTGTTCATAGGTCGTCAAACTCATATTTTCATTATAATAACTTAGCTTTCTTTCTACTGTGACTTTACTAAACTACATTTATATATATATATAAATATATAAAATTTGCCTGTCTTATAAAACAAAATTTTAATATTTTAATATTTAATATTTTCTCTAGCTCTAGCTCTAGTAAGAGAACGACAGAAAGGCAGAGAAGGTCTGCATCAATTCGAAAGTTGATACAACCTCAAGGACAGTCTAGCCTAATACATAAATTAGCACAAAAATTGCCATAAATATAAATTAAAAGTGCATAAATATAAATTAGGGTATTAAACGTATGAAAATACAAATAAAAATGTAAGTTACTGTGACCAGTAAATACTTTTATATTGATAAAAGCTGACCTGACGACAAGATTTTCCCACCTTATTATTATAGAGATTCTTAACAGTTAAAGTTGACTCTTAGTTAAGCTGTTCCAAAAATGGATTTGCAAACGGATAAATTTCTTAATAATTACCTTTTAAAAATTCGTAATACAGTCATTATATACATCTGATATCAATAAAAATTATTCGGCTCGAAAACAGTTTTTGGAGCTGTAGCTCCAATCCATAGGAAGATATAGTCTATATATATATATATATATATATATATATATATATATATATATATATATATATATCACTACATTTTTGTAACTCAATATTATGTTATTCGTAGTTTTTTAAATAAAAGGGTTTCTGTTATATCAGATATAGTATTACCCAATGTATATATGCAAAAAATCGTAGCTCTCTATAAGACAAAACTAATACACTCTTTTAACTCCTTTAACAGCTATAAATAATGTTGAGCTTCAAACGGAAACTTGAGTTAAATATTTATCAAATCTCCTCTTTTTTTAATAAATATGAATTTATATTGCTTAAATTTAAAGAAAAAGAAACATATTTTATATATTATTCTATATAGTAGTATTGCTCGAGTGAAGTAAATACATAAGATCTCTACCTGCGCAAGCTTCCACACATTATTAGCAACACATTCCGATAGAGATTATCGCGGCTCATTGTCATAGACCTGAACAAGTTGTTCATCTGCAGCCAAACTCCTAAAAATATTCAACTCGTCCGGTTGGCTGTCAGCTTTGGGGCAGACGCGGGCGTGCTGGCTGGCGTCTCCAGTTAAGCACAACTAATGGGGGACAAGCCCAGAAAAGTGTCAGGCAACACCCACAATAAACCCCAACTGGAGGCAACTGCCCCAAAGAACAAGCCCCAAAAACGAGCACAGCTAAAAAATACAAATTAAGGAAAACATTTTGTAAATGTCGAAGTAGCCGCAAGAGGCAGTTGAACAAATGAACGAACTTATACACTAAGAATTAATTAATTGCCAGCCAAAAAAAAGAACAAATAACAGGCACAGCGCACACAACGTGTAAATGTATCTGAGGCTATAGCTGGGGCATCCATGAGATACATGCGCTTTAATAAATCAAAAGAAAACTTTGTGTTTTCTCGGATTCGATGTTGGCGCCACACAGCTTAACAATAGCTATAGATACAGATACTAATACTCAGATACAGATACAGATGCAGATACAATGCCCAACTGACACTTTGTTCAGCCTGGGCAGCTTTAACCGTTACATAGCTGTCGCTGGTCTAATCTCCAGATCGTTGTTTGCCGATCAGCATGGCGCTAGCTGAGATTATGATGAGCTCACGATTCTCGCTGGCCGATCTGTGGAGGATGCTGCATTCGTGCGCTACTCGAGTGCAACTAATTGCCGCACGTTCGCACCCAATTAGCGGCAAAGAGTTGGGACGTTGCTGCGACTAAGTGCAGCTATCAACACTTGCAGCTGCATCTGCATCAGTTCGGGCCACGCAAATGTATCCACACGATGCTTGGCATACCAGGAATTATGATTAACATACGAGCATTTCATCCGAATATTAATTGATCTACTCGCGTCAAAATATTGAGCGAACCACAAAACACCAACGAAAATCCCATCGGTGGCCATTAAGTGGGGGGTGTTGACAAATGTCTTTTGTGTCGCGGCCACAGATACAACTGCAGTCGGGACGACAGATCGTCGCCCTTCACTTTCCAAATAGACGCACAGTGGCACAGAACTGAAATTAATTATAAAACGTTCTTAAAATGTTGTCCAAAATAAAATTTTTTTTTTTATAAATTGTATTTAGGTATTATTTCTTAAATATTTACATTTACTCATTAGGCATGAGCCTGCAACCACTGTGCGGCGTCAACGGCAGCAGCTGTTTGTAATTTTCACGATGACTCAAAAAAAAATAGGAGAAAACATTTTTCACTTTGTCTGTTGTGGCGGGGGCGTAGCCCAAGACAAGCACCAGGACAAGGATGTGGATGCGGGGGCTGGCATTTGTATCTATCAACGCTGTCAGACGCATGCAATTGCAACGGCGTGGCTGCCGCACATTTGTGGCAGACACAATTGCGACTCGAGCTCGAGTTCAGACCGAATCGATTCTCAATGCATTTGCCCGCAATGATGAGTGAATATGAATAAATATATTAATGAGCAGCGATTTGTCTGCGCGTTAACAACACTCAGCCAAGTCCATATTCCTTGCCACCCACTTTCTGTCCATTTGCTTAATGGTAAATTTAAGTCGCTGAAAAATGTGGAAAATTGTTTCGCTATTTGGTCTGCGATCGCTTAACTAATTGCAAGCAGATTTCACTTAAGCAGAAACCAAACTCAAATACCAAACTTCGACTAATTTCAATTAACTACCAAGTGGATAAGGTCATATCTGATATCTGTTTCAAGTAGCCTTAATTAAAGCAGTTGCGCTCTTAGATCAAAAATATGTTTCAAGCTCGAAGGTATCTTCTTTTATTTCTCTTGCTTCTCTTCTTATTTACTCTAACTATTCAGCCAATCAATTCCATTTAGCAATTAAAAATGCAAATTTTATTTTATATTAACTGAAATGAACTCATGTTTTTATTTACAGATTTAGCAGCATATTGCTAATAAAGTCAGCGAAATATTTGCATAGCCTGCCCCCAGTAAGTGCGACCAAATATTTTGGATCTAGCAAACAGAATCCAGATCAATTCGCTGATACCAGATCAATGCAAAGTTAGTCCAGCTGCTGGCAGATCTTGAGCTTCAGTTGATCAGCGCGTGTTTAGTGCGGCAAATCCGAAACTTAGCTTGGAATTTGTGCGTCCGAAAGCCATTTGAAAATCCAAGATCAACGCTGGACTAGCGCTAGCTGGCTGGCTGGCATACGAAAGGATCACACAGGATCTGCGGATCAGCAAAATCACCGGATAGCGCATTTAATCCAATTAACGAACCTGCAAGCGAACCTGCGGCCTTACCTAAACTGTGGGCGGTTGAATAGCTTAGCAGAGCAGCGGCTGCGCTAGCAACTGCGAGAGGCAGCACCAGGTAGTCGCCGATAAATGTAAACGCTCCGAATGGGCGCCGATGTCGGGTGTGAGCGGGTGCTGATCTCGGATAAGTTGATTAATTAAAATTTCGCTCAGCTTTCAAACGAAGCTCATTATTTAATGAGTTTTTTGACAAACCCCTGGGTGTGGCAAGTGGCGACGGCCTGACAGCCGGTGGGTAGCACATTCGGCTGGCACTACGCTCGGATTCAGATTCGGATTCGGATTCAGATTCGGATTCGAGGCGCGACAACTGCCCCAAATTAGCGCAATTCGCTTCAAGCGTGGGATGCACGCCAAATATTTTATTAGCTCATTATGCAAAGCGAATTGGCATTAAAAATCAACAAAGCAAAGGGGCGTGGCGACGCCAAAGAGCTAGGGAATGTGCTTGTCAATTTATAAATGCGAAAAGCTTAAAAGCGTTAAATTAACAAGCTAAAGAGCCATAAATGACGTTTCCTCTTTTTATTCGTCTGTTCTCAAAAAGGCAGCGAAAGATAAAGCTGCAAAGGAACGCAGTGAGAGGTAACTGAGAGAGAGCATTGAGAGTATATTTAAAGTCCGACTTCTATCATCATTCTATTGAACAATTTTTGTTTTGCTTCCAGCATCAAGTTTGATTCAATTTTAGTTGAGTTGTAAAGGCTAAATTCAAACCAGCCTAGTCAATGCTATTCACAGTAGAGTCGTGATCACTCCAGGTAGAGGTGTGGTTCGATTGGACACGCTTATCGGCGGAAAACCGCATTGAAATTACGCCAGGACCTGCCCAAGTTCCATAATTGCGGTAATGCCGATAATCTGTTCTTGTATGTTGGCAGCTACAAGGACTGCCGAGTCCCTCCGGTAGCTGAGGGATGCGCCCATTGCTTACGCGCGCTTAATCCCGTGGACCGCCTACTCATAACAACGAGTCAGCATCTAATTGTTTGTGGAAAGGAAAGGATTGATGAGCGCTGAGCGTTGGCCATCGATAATTGGATTAAATACGCGTCCCGCGACAATCTCTGGTGATCCTAGCGTTAGTCCAGCGCTGATCTCGGATTTCCACTGGCTTTGAGGCGCACAAATTCCGAGTTAAGTTTCGGATTTGCTGCGCTAAACACACGCTAGAAGCTGGAAGCTGAAGCCTGGCAACTGAAGCCGCCATTGCCATTGCCAGGCTGCCAGAACTGATCTTAAACTAAGCGCTCAATTGCCTGCACAGCAAATCCAAAATATTTATTTGCATTTAATTAAGTCGCAAGCTTAGCGACGGCAATCGGAAGTTCGACGGGTCACGCGGCTCTCAAATCCGCGCCATTAAAATTCAATTAAAATTTTGCTCCCACCCAAAGCAAACACTGAACCAAAAGAAATGGAACCCTTTTTGGTAGACAATTTTAATTAAATCTGTGCCACGCCGTGTGACAGTATCACCAAAAATGCTCAATTATTAAAACAAATAATGCCAATTAGTTGTGTCAACATTGAGAGCCACAACCCTGACAATCGCAGCAGTTGCTCCCAATTATGATGCGCTAAAGAGCCGCCCAGACGGACACCACCACCAGCAGCAGACGCAACACCAACGGCAGCGGCAGCGGCACCAGCAGCAATAGCAACGACAAAGGCTGCTGCTTTAATTGACACTCAGATGCCGCCGCCATCATCGCCATTAACTGCCCCTAGACTTGCCCCGCTGCCCATGGCCTAGCTCAGCCTCGGGCGGGCAGAAGAGCACAGAAATCACAGAAGAGACAGTCACTGGCTCCTCATTTGTGCGTCTAATGAAAACGCTAACGAGACACAGATACATATACATATACACACACACATGCATACAGAGAGTGGGGTAGTGCACACATTAGCACAAAACTCTTAGGCAACGCAATCAATTCGCTTCTGATTTCAAATTTATGTACCTCATCCGCAAAGGAAGCAGTGGAGGGGGATGCTAAAGCTGTAGCACTAACTGTAACTAGACAGTGACAGCGATATCCAACCAGACACCACCAGCACCACCACACTCACACACACAAGCACACAGGCACATACATAAGGGGTCTCCATTTTCTCTCACTCTCTGGCAAAGCCGTGCAAAGTACTCCTGATAATGAGCTCCATCTCGCTGGCAATTATTAAATGAATTGGATTTATATGTTGCCGGCAGCAGCAACCGCAACAACAACAGCAGCAATTACAACAACAGCAATTCCCGCTGGCTGGACTGCTGCATAACCGCCCCTTAAAATAGTTATGCTCTCTGTCAGTATTGCTTGCTCACTCGCACTCGGTCGCTCACACTTGCAGGCTGCCAGCCAATGGGAAACGTTTATTTGCTGCTTGTTATCTGTTAGTGTGGAACGTGGAAGTCTTACCGTGTGGAACGTATTCAGCATACAATGCAGCTTGCTAGGGAGAACTCTTTATATACAACAATACGCACACTTATACGAACACATGCCTCATATATTTTAGTATATAAATGCTGTTACTTTGGCTTTCATTATTTATGTATTCAAATTGTCTACATAAATTTGTTAATTTTGAAACAAATAGCCTTTAATTACTTGCAAAATAGACGATATTTACGTGTGTGTGTGTTTTGTATTATGTGTATTTATAATCGAGACGCTGCAGGCGATGGGCGTGCCAGCAACGGTATCAAATAATCACATGCAAATAATAAACAAACCTAATCATTGCATTTGCCCGCTGCTTTGGTCATATTTCAATTACAGTAAAAAGCCAAGGAACACGCCTCTGCCCATTGGCAGTGCAACAACAACTGCGTTGACCTTTGGCGAGAGCACCGAAACAGCAATGGCGTCGAAGATGCACAAGAAGCAGAAGAAGAAGAAGAAGAAGATGGAGCCTGCAACTCATTGTCTGACTAATTAAATGATTTATCCCGAAACGTGAGGCAGCCAACACTTTGCAGCAGACAACAACAATCCGAATCCAGCTGCAACAAAAACCAATTACAATTACCGCACCCAAAGGTGCCACAAAAACATATACTCATACACGCTGATACACACACACACACACACACACACATACTTACACTGCAGCAGACATGCAGTTATTGCAAGCAGAGGTACAGAGAGAAAGAACCAGATCAGGAGAACGAGAGATGCGACGACAGCAGCAGCAGCAACCGCAGCCGCCTGGGACAGGAAACTTTATCTAGATGCATACAAATCCAACACAAAGCGCACGTCAATTTATTTGCCAGCCTCGGACGGCTGTCGAGCGTCCGAATTGGGCAGAGGCGGTGGACGAAGGTGGGCGGTTGGCGGGCTGGAGTAGTTGGACGCGGCTCATATATAGATTTACCTATGGCAATGCCAATGATGACGATGTCGAAGTTGGCGCTGCATGTTTTATGCCTCTTCTGCAGCTTTAACGAGGTGTTTATTTTCACAACTCTCACGGCCAAGGCGTCTGTGTGTGTGTGAGTGCGAGAGCAAATCCATTTGTGTGTGTGTGTGCGAATGCAGTTGCTCTTTATTGAAGGTGCAGAAAACGAGGGCCCGCCCCTTTTCATGCTGGGCTCTTGGGCAGCCAACATGATGAAGATTCGATGCCCGATGACGATGCAGTTCGTGCACAGCTTGTGCAGCCAGGGGCAAGCAGTGGGGCCTGCTGAGCGGGACCACTTTGACGGCAGGGCGTCTATGGAAATAAGCAATGATGTTGACGCCGTCGCAGAAAGGTGACTACAGTGGTTCGCATAAGCCAATTTGGTACTATGGCTAGTAGTTCCGGAAAGACATTTTATATGATTATATGATTAGATAAACAAGGTAGAGCTGGGCACTCTGATTAGTTAAATTCTTGACAGATAATAGTTTGTAAAAATATTTGAGCTTTATTCAAACATTTTATTAGATATCAATTTTCGACTTATTTCAAATAAATATATAAATAGTTGATTCAAATATTTACTATTTTAAAATATTTAAAAATACAAAATATTTCTTTGTTTTACTATAATGTCTACCATAAATTGTATGATATTTATATTTAATAGAAAACAATAGTTCTTGTCAAATTAGAAGTCCTCCTAAGATATTTATTCTGAAGCCAACTGCTCGAAGATGAACACTTTTCATACGTACAGCAACCACTGTGCCTATAAATGCTGACTGCCCACTTTCGAACTACGCCCCGGCTTAGCAGCAGAGTTCTCTCAGCCAGCAGCTAGTTGGGCACTAAAACCACAAACGCTTTAATGATGCTGTTTTGTTTAGCGCAAATTGTTTGTTTCGCTGTCATAAACTGGTGCGAAAAATGGCCAAGCGCTGCCCCGCGGTGAGAGCCAAGCCCAGAGCGAGAGCAAGAGCGCGAGCGAGAGCGAGAGAGCGCCAAATGTGGACCAGACTGACGAGTGGTCACAACACATCGAGCGACGCACACACACAGACACACTCACACATAGTGCTGGGAGCTGGTTTGAACACTTCATTTATCTGCGCTGCTTTGGCGCATGCGCCACGCGCATTGGGGGCGAGCGAGACGACAACAGGCCGCAGCAAATCCGCAGCTCCGTTGGAATGCCAGGCCGGAAAAAAATGAAGCGACAGCCAGTTTGATTTCGTGATTTTGTGGCAGACATTCGCGCGCGCGTTTTCGGCAACCGCCACGCGACGTAACGCAAAGACAAGCGATTTTGCCGTGAATTCAAGTTGCCGACGCCCCCGCAGCAAAGCCCCTTAACCCCCACGCCAAGCAAACGTTCGAGAGCGGGCAGCGGCGCATATAGCTCGCTCTGCCGGCAATTAGACGCCTTTAGCTGCTCTCGCATAATGCTAATGGCGTTGACAGTGCTCATCAACGCGACGACCGCAATCAATGGACGTTGTCAACGAAGCTGCCGTAGCCACCGTTGTCAATTCTCCAGTGAAGTGCGACGGCCACGCTTCACCAGCACCAGCACCAGCACCAGCGGCAGCAACAGCGATAGTGCCAGCGCGCTCCAGTATATCAATGTCAACGACGGATGCCAATCGCTGATGCATTAAACCGAACTCTTGATCTATTTATGTGCTTACGTGTCTACTAGTGTTCGCATGTGTGTGTGTGAGAGTGTGTGAGTGTGCCATACTCAACCACTGACCATTGACCGCTGACCCATCTGTTGTGGGCACTGTTTGACCCTTGTGCGGTGTTTTCCATTATCCAACTATCGAAACTCTGGACATCGTCGCGCCAAATGGTCACGTGCGGTCGTCAAACGTTCAACATGCTGCCAATGGCGCCGACGAATCCCTTTGTGGTGTCCGTCAGCTCCACAACTGCTCCGTCCGCCTCAGCATCGTCCTCAGCTGCAGGTGTCAGTTGCTCTTCCAGCACCAACAACAACAACAGCAACAGCAGCAGCAGCAGCAGCAAGCCAAAGCTGGCCTTCAGCATTGATTCCATAGTCGGCGCTGAGCCGTCTACAACATCGAAGACGGCTACTCATCCGCAGCGTATGACCGTTATTGCCTCGCCACGAGGCGACAGCCCAGTGGTCACGCCCATTTCACCCTGTGTTGAAAGGCGTACGCCGCGCGGCTTCATTTATTGCCGGCGACGCGCATCCTTGGATGAACGTTCACGAAGTCCACCTGCGCCGGCTAGCCGTTCCCCATCTCCACCGGGTGCTGCGCCTGTTGTTCCACCCACTGCTCCCATTACGCTGCCCGGACTAATTCGCCCGCTTCCGCTGCCGGCTCCAGCAAATCTAACTTTACTTGGTGCCCCACGATCCACGGATAGCGCTTCACCCACGGGCACGGGGCCCGGAATCCCATCGCCAATTCGGCCCACAGCCGCTGCGCCTCCACCTTTTCTCGCCGCCCAGTTTCAAATGGCCGCCGCCTTGGCGCACCATCATCATCAGCAACAGCAACAGCAACAGCAGCAGCAGCAGCAGCAACATCCTCAGCATCCGTCTGTGCCAACGGGGCCGCATCATGGCCCACCACCACCGCCGCATCTAATGCCTGGTCATCCGCTGGGCATCTTTCCAGGTGGCCCCCATCCAGGCCATCCACCACCTCACGGTCATCATCCATTTGTGGCCGCTCCTCATCTAATACGTGACAGCTATCCGCTCTATCCTTGGCTGCTCAGCCGACATGGGCGCATTTTTCCACGTTTTCCAGGCAGTAAGTACGCTAAACCTGCTAGAACAGCTTGAAAATATAAGTATATAAATATGATATAAAAAGATATAAACAATAAACCAATAAGAATAATTTTCAGCATAGCTGAAACTTTCAAAAAAATTGTCGATGCTTAGAATTAGAAATTAGATTGTCTTAGGTTCTTTCCAAGTATGAAAAGCTCTTAAAACATTTTTTAAATTTGATATCTACTTAATATATGCACTAAGCAAATACAGTTAGCTTTGCATGGGCAACAAATTTTGGTTTCGTCTAACTCGAAAATTATTATTTAACTGAAGTTAAATATGATTTTAGTTGCAGCTAATTAGTTTTATTACACGATGGACCAAGTTTTAAATGGGCTTAGTTTAAAACCAGTTTGAGTCCTGTCTCAGCCATTACACGATATAGATAATAGAGAAATTCTGTTTGTATAGTCGCAAACTTAAATGTTGTGCCCAGCACAGACTAAATAGACAATACATTTTTAAATCAAATCAAAACAATTGATGATTTCTCAAAATTTAGATATTTGGTACACTAAAATATATATCTTAAGCTACTCAAACAACTTCCGCAATTTCTAAAGAAAAGCTCTTAATATTTATGCTACAGTCAGTCTTCCAGCTAAGATATTTTTATATATATATTATTATAAAATAATCAGCAAACCACAAACAAAACCGCATTTAGGCAATTAGATATAACTCTAAAGTAAAAGTTATAATGGGAATCATTTTCGACCTTCTACAATGTAAGCCTTTGAAGGCAGCTAGGCCTCAGGCGTGCTGCGAGAGAAGAGCATTAGTAGAGAGCCACTAAATGGTTATTGAGTCCAAGCCACGCAATAACTCACTTATAAGCAGCAACTGTTGTTGCTGTTGTTGCTGCTGCTGCACCTTATAATTAAAGTTAAATAAGTAAATTGCAAGCATTTATTACAAGTTAATTAGACGTCTATCAGCCTCATCATCATCATCAACAGCAGCAGAAGGCAATGGCCATTTTGAGTCGTTCGTCAAAGCGAGGGAGTGGAGCAGGGGGCAGAGGGTGGGCAGGGGTTGGGCACAGACCAAAACCAAGCCAAACCAAACCGAACCCATTTTCATAAGCATTTTCAAACAAATTACATTTTAATTAAATTGTTTAAACAACATTACACACATCGTTAGGTCAAGCAGCGTACCTAAATACCCAGCCAAGTGTGTGTGTGTTGGGTGTGTGCTTATGTGTGTGTGTGTGTGGACTCAAAATTACCAATTAATGGCGCTTGAAAGCGACGGCGCCACTCGTTGAGCAGAGCCCCTACGGTGTATGTATAGCACAGAGGCACACACACACACACACACACACATAGACACATACCTGCACATGGCAAAAAAGTGCAACGAGTGAAATGTTAATGCGTTTTTAATTGAGGTTTTGGGGCATCCAAGCAAACGAACCCATCGCCAGACCAATTTCAATTCCCAGTTACGAGTTGCCAGTTCCCATTCTCGCCACTGTCGTCGCCCTCCGCTCATCCACGCTCGTCTCCTCGGCATGCCCTCGCCCGACCAGTCACATGCACATGCAGAGTGATCCCAGACGAGACGCATGCGTCTCACAACATTGTCATTTATTATTATTTAACCTTTTTATGCAGCATTTTTTGTTTTTGTACTTCTGTTTTCTGTTCTCTGTGGTTTCGCTCTACTCTCGTAATTACACTTTGAATTTGAATTTTCATGCTGCGCCATTTCTCACATGAGTTTAAGAATTATTTTGTTTTTTAGGTGGTTATTAGGGTTACATTATTTTCGGCACACTCACACACCTTTCACCTGCTTTCAACGGAGCTCGTTACGCCTTAATTATGTTGTATGATGTTTCATTATAAAAAAGCAGGCGGAGTTTACTCTCCAAGTATATTTTTGTTGTTGTTTCCGTATCGTTAGTTAAGTGCTGTAATTTTCGCTTGATTTATGAACGTGAAAATGGAAATGTCAATGTTTCGCATAACGATTTCATTAATTGTAAGTGCTTCGTTCAGTGTAACTCGTGCGCGTCATTTTGTGGCAGGGTATAAAAAGGTGTATAACGCCAAAGATCAAGAAGATAATTATGATGACAGCTTAATTACAGATGCTCCAACAGGTTGCAGCAGCAATTAAACAAGCCTTCTTCCCAACCCGATACAACTATCTTTATATTTTATTAAATTTCCAAATACTTGATATATATTTGCAATCATTATTCACCTTGAACAAATTCTACAATAGTTATTTAAATCAATCAATCAATTCTCCATTGTTCCATTGCAAAAGATCAGCTCTTATCGCTAGCTGCCAGAATATTCGACTTCGATTTCAGCTCTGATTCCATCTTTAAATGTCAATGTACTGCGAGGGTAATTGCAATTCCAATAGCGAATGCCAATAAATTAATGAAAAAATCATGAGAGCATAAAACTTAAGCCGAAACTCATAAAAAAGACAACAACAATAAGCGCAAAAAACTGCAATTGTATATAAAGTGATAAATAATAAGATGGACAAAAACCACGCACGACGAGCGATCGATCAGAGTGCGAAGGGAGCTGAACACGCTCACTAAGGCAACACTTTAATCATAAAAAGTACATATGTGTATAAGTGACAGCTGACAAGGGTGTGAGCAACAACAACAACAACAACACTGAAACAGCAACAGCAAGCGGACACATCAATTAATTGTCAATTGCGCGTATTTTCGCACGGCGGTTTCTTTGTGCTTGGCCCTATAAAAAAATAGAGAAAAGGAAAATATCAACAGCCGAAATATGAAATACTCTACCGCACCTAAGTGAAGTGTGTACATATGTGCGTGTGTGTATGTGTTGTAATAGCAGTAGCTTTAACTAGGTAATGCAATATTGATATTGGCAAATATTGATCGAATGATTTTACAATATTTTTATTTTTTTTTTTAATTTTTTTCAATTTATATTTAATTTATTAATTTGTGAAAGTTGTATGAAATTTAACTGAGTATTCAAGCATAATCATATAATCTTCTATATTGAAGTCGCCTGGTTTTTGTATTCTTGCATTATCTATACAAATTAATTACAATAATTGCTAATCGAATTTCTAAAGAATTTCGTCATATTTTGCTTGCAAAAAGTGACATCAACTCGTAATAATTCAAATGAAATGCTGAACTGAATTGTCCATTATATAATAAATTGCATATATTTCAAGAAAATACTTTGCTATATATTGCTGAGTAACGAACTTCATCTAAATTTATAGCTTTATTCATAAGTCAAATAGTAATCCGATCGAACAACATATCAAGCTTAGTTTGTATATAAATATATAATTGATACTAGCTTCTAGTTGTTCTTTTTTTAATAACATATATGCCCTTTACAATCAAAAATATTTTCTGTTACAAACTTCATGATAAGACTGTCATACTCATTGGCAGAGTGTAGGAGCGAACAAGCAAGTCAACGAGCAACCCGCGCAGTTCATTCAAAGAAACATTGCGTCCAGATCGATGACTGGGGACAGTCTATGAAAAAATAATTAAGTAGCCATTGTGCGGCGCACACTATCAATTATAGACTATGGGACAGTTGTTGTTGCTGCCATTGCAGTCGCAGTGGCAGTGGCAGTAGCAGTTGCAGTTGCAGTTGATGCTGCTGCTGCTGCTGCTGCATCTTGTAGCCGGCGTTGTTAGCTGTCAAATGTAACAAATGTCAGGCAATCGGCAGCATAAAAAAGTGGATCATGGCTGTGGCAATTGTTTGTCAAGTTCGGGGCACACGCATCGCAGCGCCTGCATCTGTCAGCTACAAGATACACAGCACTACGCGGTTGCGTTTATGAAGTGTCAAATTGACAAGTTCCAGCGAGCGGCGCGCTCTTGTTTGTTATTTTCTGTTTAGCTAGGCGTTCGACGCTAACAAGATACAAAACACAATACGACACAATCGCCTGAGAAAGGGCGCATCTGATGCTTTAGCCAGTTCTGAGCCTTCTTCCATTTGTCTTTGTTTGCTTTGGGCTGGCTAAGCTGTTGCTGCTGTCGCCCTGAGCCAAATATCCTGTTGGCTGAGCTATCCTTTTGCAGCCGTCAGTTCAATTTGCAATGTCAATATTGATTTTGTAACGACCACAGCTTGTCACAAGCTAAAAAGAGTTTCCTGCAGGTGAGTCTGCCTCGGCTTTAGGTAGCTATTTTATCATTATAATTATGGCATAGATGCGGCCTGCTGGCTGTTGTCGCAGTTGGCAGTTGGTAATGGCTGTAAATCTCAGCAGCATCTCGCACAGTAGCTTGCTGGTTGCAGCGAATGCATATCCATAACGATATCAATATTCAAATTGTGGCTCAATTGAAAATTTGCTAACTTCACGCAGCGTCACGTGGCCACGGAGCCACTGGCCGCATTGCGAGCCATTCCAGAAATCGTGATAAACGTCAAAATATCACGTTGTGCGAGGGCTCTGCCCGTCCTTAAACAATGGGCCACAGCAACGAAGGAGGCGTCGTTGGCGGCTTTTGTCGACATTTAGGCGCGCTAAAGTGTTCAACTTGGCGTTCAGCCGAGGACAGCACCAGGCAGAGGCACAGATCCAGATCCCAGGCACAGGCACAGGCACAGGCAAGCTCAAGCTCTCACTGTGGCTGTGGCGGCTTCTGCGCAATTGTTTCGCTTATCAGCGATGTCGAGACATGGCAGACACAGCGCCAACGCCGACAGCAGCAGCGGCACTGGGCTGCGGCACGATCCACACAGCCTTTGTTTTCTTTGTGCTCAGGCCCATGTCTGGAAATTTGTTTATTGTTTTGTAATGAGTTTAGCAGGCCTGAATTTGCGGCATCTTTCAGCAGCGGCGGCGGCATTCGCGGAAATCATAACCAGCAAATTGAGGGCCATGTCGCCTAATTGGCAGAGCCAACAGCAGCACCGCCAACATGTTCCGAGGCGGTCTGTCGCTCTGGCGGGCCGACTGCCTGGCGGACTGGTTGTTGCACGTAATTACCAAATTATAGCGCCAAATATGTGCCGGTCACGCTGTGCGAGCCATTTCCCACTGGCGGCCATATTTGAATGCTTTTCAACACTTGCGATGACAACACTAAAATAAAAAACAAGCAGCCACTCGCCCTGTCATGCATGGAAAATTTATCAGTGGTTGCTTTGGCTCCACCTCAGCATGAAAGCCATTCGAAAGCAGAGTGGAACTTGCAAAATGGCAACACAATTCGTAATGGTGACTGAAACTTGGCTACTTTAGTTATTGTTATTAACTGGTTTAATTAGCAGCACATTTTACGCTCTGTTTGAACATATAGTTCCCTCCATTAAAGCCTTATTCCCATATTCTGGGCAAATCATTTATAACCGTTATAACTTTCACCTAATTAGCAAGTACTTTGATATGCACACCTGTATGTCATGATCTAATGAATGGTTTTTGTTAGTGACCTTTCAAATTTAAGCTCTGAAGTTAATAAGTTAATAATATTAAATAGCTTTAACTGCCATAGAAATAAATAAATAACTTTAGGTAAATTCAAAAGTTACTCCTAAATAAGTCAGCAATGAATTTATTAATTGATCACGTCGTAGAGATATCCTTAAGTATTATATCTGATTTATTCGTATCTGAACAACCCTTTCAGACTTCCTTCTGCAACCATTTCGCAAGCCAAAGCGGGTGCGCACCGCCTTCTCGCCAACGCAATTGCTCAAGCTGGAGCACGCCTTTGAGGGCAATCATTATGTGGTGGGCGCGGAACGCAAGCAGCTGGCCCAGGGACTTAGCCTAACGGAGACGCAGGTAAGCAGAGGCCGGCTGGCCCCATCCCCCATTCCATTGGAGACCATGCAACCCTTTCGATGGGCGAGCTTAATGCGCATCAAATTCAATAAATGCCTTGCCCAATTGGCCAAGCTCAGCCCCTGCTGGAGCAACCCTGGCCGAGCGTTAAGTGATTGCATGTCAGCTGGTAGTTAACCCGCCAAGTGCCGGGAGTTACCAAGTTATTAGCGCTAAGAGGGAGCACCAGAGGGTGGGCGGAGAGGCAGTCCTTTGGGCATAGCTGGGCGGCAGGCGCAGGCAGGCAGACAAATAGAATTAAAAGACTCGTTAAATTTATTTACGAGCTGCCGAGCTGCCGCCCTGTCGCAAAGGGTTGAGCGGCCCAATCATTGCGCTGCACTTAAGTGAGCCAAACCCAATTGAAGTTTATGTGTTTCTCGCCCGGGCAGGTCAAAGTCTGGTTCCAGAACCGCCGCACGAAGCACAAGCGTATGCAACAAGAGGGCGGCGACAGCAGCGATGCAAAGAGCAACAAGGGCGGCTCCTCGGGCGGCGGCGGTGGCGCCGGCGGCGATGGCGATGAGGATGCCAAGCACGACGGCTCCCAGCATAGCTCCACAGATGTGGAGGACGACGAGGACATTGAAGAGGATGACGAGGATGAGGTGATTGACATGGACGACTATGGCAGCGAGCTGGATGCTGAGGAGCATCAGCGCCTGCGCGAACAGTTCCAGCAGCAGCTTGCTCAGCACCAGCAACAGTTGCTGCAGCAGCAGAACGAGGCAGGCGCCTTAACGCCCCAGCAGCAGCAGCAACTGCTGCACCATCATCAGCAACACCTACAGCAACAGCAGCAGCAGCAGCACCAGCAGCAACAGCAGCAACACTTCATGCAGCAGCAACAAATGTATTTGCTGGAAAAGGAGCGGGAGCGGCAAAGGGATCGAGAACGAGAGCGATCTCGGGAGCGAGAGCATGAAAAGCAGTAATGCCCATTGAAGTTGGAGTTGCTTCTGATTGGCCTAAAGTGTCAGCTACTTTGTGTTCCTTTGATTTGTAAATGACTTAAGTTAAAGTGTATAAATTAATTTAATATACTTATATATATAAACACATATTATTTAGCTAAGATGGTGCGTTATTTGGAGTATAAATTTCTGGCGGAAAATGAGAAGTTTCAGAAAATGATTTTCCATCCATCTAAATTTTGCGGATAATAGAAAATGATTTAAGAAGTAGAACCAAGACAAGCTGGAGTGTGGATAGCACTAGGAATACTAAATAATTACTAGGATCAGCCTTGATCCGGTTAACAGATTGAAGTGAAGCAAAGTAAGCAATTTGCTAGTAGCTGGCAGCTTGGCACCCTTTCTCTATTCAATAATCCGCAAACGTTAACGAGTCCATAATAAATATCGATCAGCTGCCAACGAGCGGGCGAGCAGTCAGCATTTCGATGACTTTCAAAAGGCTAACAAGCGCCCTTATTGAGTTGTTGATGTGGTGCATACCCCTTTGTCGAGCCATTCGGGAAGTCCCCGTGTGCCAAACGTTGACAGTCAAAATGCAATCAACAATTACGTATTACGAATTACGAATTACGGTCTCATAAAGCGGCCAAAAAATAAACGTCAGTCAGTGATGGAACGACGAATTGATTGGATGCCCAGCAGACATCCATGCCAGGGCAGTACATGCGAAATTGATATTAAAATGCAAACGATTGACTATAAAAATTATTTACTACTATGTATAAATAAGGATTGAGTGCCCCGGGGGCGCCGGCTTACTGCCGCAATATGCATATGGAGCAGGCAGCTAATGGCCCAGCAATTTGGCGTCATTTAAACTGAAACGTGAAATAAACCAAAAAATTAAACTGACAAAAGCCGGCGAAACGGCAGACAGACCGACAGGCAGAGTGAGACAGCGATAGTGGTGAGCGAGTGAGCAGGACGGAATTGTGGAAATGCCAGCGACTCGTGCCCGGCAGCTAACCCAAAGTACAATAAAAATAAATTTTCGTTTTTTTATTTTTTCTTTTTCGATTTGGTATGGCAATTGGTATAAGCGAGAGAGCTTCCACCGAATCGCCCCCAATCCAAGACCAGACCTGTGTGCTGAACCAGACGAAAGTTCAAGGTAATTGCCGTTGTCAAAGCAGCGCAACGAAAAGTGGGCGTGCTCCGTGGAAACTTGGCCAACAATTTATGGGCCACTTGAGTACAAGCAAAGGGTGTTGAGGTTGCACGCGAGCAAGCACTAGGAACTGGGTGGCAAACAGGTACTCGACACAGTCTGTGGGGGTCGACAGCAAAAAGTATTCTCGTATTTTGCATAAACGATGTGAGAATTACTTAATTGCTATTAGAGAGTGTGTGTCTGTATGGGAGAGGCGTTTCTCACTGGCTCCATGTGTGTGGGTACGTTGCGAAATTTATGGGCATTTAGGCAAAACAACAGAAGCCAGCGCAGACAATGAAGTTGTCTACTGCAAGTGGCATGACCAACAGTCTGAAGCAGGTGAGTCCAGGTGGTTTCACTGAACGGAAGGGTTTACTATTATTACAATATATGCATATACACACATCCTCTGTACGTACACGTCAACTAATTTGCTTTGCTATTATATATATGCTACATACCGAATAATCAACATTTGACAGAAACTAAGCAGATTGACGCAGTGCCAAGAAAGCAAGCAATGTAATCTCAATTCCAGGAAAAGTGAATTCGATTTTGTTTTATAGTGAAATATATAAGAGACTATAGAGAGAGCATCAACGTTTATTAAACACAATTTTTTAGTTCATTTATATTTTGTTTTATTTGTTTAATAAGAAGTTGTTGTTGAAGAAACTAAAATCTGATCAGTTTCAGCAGACTACATAAAAATGTTGATCAAAAATAATATATATAATTGACTTCTATATACACAAGCGATACTAATAACTGTCTATATTTTTCTAGAATTCATTGATGCTCTATGAAATGAGACGTGGAAATTCTTTGTTCCATATGAATCCTCGAGTCGATCTAACATTATTAATCTTTCTATTTCTATTATAGATTCTGTTCATATTGTAATCTTAGCCAATTCAATTATCTTGCCAATGAATGACTGATGGCTGATTGGAATCTGAATTCTATATTATTTTTATTATATATTATTTTATTTTATTTTATTTTTATTAGCTTGGAATTCATAAGGTCTAATGACCCTAGCTTTTTAATGTAAATTGAAAGTCTTATGTCAAGTGTATTAACTTTCTCTAGAAAACTCTTTAACTTAAAATTGTTAATTGAAATCGCTTTTCTGATGTATTTCCTACCAATTCCTATTTTCAGAGTACCCAATACGTAACTTTCGCAGCAAACAAGTTAAGGCAAAGAAACTGTTTAGCTAGAAATGTTTGCAAAGCCGACAAAGTATTTCGTTTGATTTTGGCGTGTCTACAACGACGGCGACGACTTTGAAAACAAATTTGCGCAAATGAAAATGAGAGGGGGAAATGGCTATCAGCCAAGTCAACAGCCGACTGTGAGCCGGCCCAGTGCCCGGGCAGGCACTTGGAGCATATTAAGGGCGTCATTAGTGCTGCAGGCAGCGCAAATTTGACAACAGCAGCTCAAGTGGGAATGGCAATGGCAATAGGCATGGGCATGGGTACGGGCACGGCAGTGAGGGGGACGGGCTGATGGCCTGACACATGCTGCAGTGCAGCGGACGTGCCGGCGACAGCGTAGGCGTCCCGGTAGTTGGCCTCTTGTTGTTATTTTTTGCTTGCCGCTCGCTGTTTTGTTGTTGACTTTTGCTATTTAGCAGCCATTTGTATGGCAGGAGGCGGTAGCAAATGCGGAGGCAGCCAAATGCAAACGGAATTGCAGTTTAAACTTCATTTGGCACATTTTACGAGCCAGCCCGCAACGTGGGCGGTCGATTGGCGCTGCCGTCGATTAATGAAGAAGCCGAGCTGCTAGTACGGGTCTGAGTACGCGAGCAAATGCGTTCAATACCAATTCTCCTGACACAATTCGCAAAGGAGACCCCGTTTTGGCCATAAATCAGCAGACAGACACGGTCGAAGACTCTTAGACTCTTGGCACCTATGAGCCAACGGGCAAGTTGTATTTTTGTGGCGCCTCTTGGCGGCACATAAATTCAATTGAAATGAGCAGAGCGCCACCAAGTCGCCAGCTCTAACTACTTTTTGGGCCAGGCCGGGCCGGGCCCAAAATGCCCAGCAAATGCGTTGACCGTTTTACTGCCTAGCGCCCGTACAGGCGTCAATTGGCAAATTGGATTCCATGACAGCCAGGAGGAAAAGTTAATTTGCAGCAGCCATAAATAACACACAGATCAAACTGTAGCCAAATGAAGTGTGCGCAAGGAGAAAGCTTGACTGCCAAACGAAATGCGATCACTGCGATCCAGCAGCCATTTTCATACTCGTTCACGTGGCATAAAGAGTATATAGCTTTAAGCACTTGTCATCTGTCCAGCTTAAAAATTTGAATTAAAACAGAATATTCAATATTGAAATATACGTATACTCTAGTCCATGGCAAACAAATTGATTTTTCAAACAATAAACAAACATAGCCCAATCCACTGAAATGAAATTCTTTTGTGTGTTCGCTGTTTTTTTTTTTATTAAATATAAGAGATATTTAAGAACGCCCTTTTAAAAAAATTAATTAAATAGGTTGAAAAAATAAGAAAAATATAGTAGCTTATGTTAACTATTGTTAGTTCTTATATATTTGATTTTTATCTTGCATTAATTCTACTTAAATCCATTTATTTACCAAGCCCAATGTACTTATTTACCAAATGCATTCGCATACTTGGAATATATATTCGTGAGTACAGCCCCAGACAAGAAGATATAAATTATGAATTTGGCAAAGCTTTAAAGCCTTTTCCCAACGGATCAAATTGGAATTGACTATAAAGTGTTTTGTACAAATTCTGATATGTTTTGAGCTTTATTGATGCTAGCGACTAAAATATATACTTGGAATACATATTCGTGAGTACAGCCCCAGACAAGAAGATATAAATTATTAATTTGGCAAAGCGAAAATCGATATCTTCTAAAGCTTTATAGATAGAAGCTAAAAAATTGTATTATTGAATTACTGCTGATATACTCTATCGATGTATACCCAGTAATTTCCACGGTTTTCTAGACTTATTAGCAAAATCGTACAGTTACTTTACTGTAGAGTGTTTCTAAGAACTGACCAATAATTTAAAGTCATTTCTTCAAAAATGTTGTAGATAATGCAGTATTATGCAGTGGGTTATTTACTTGCTTTGTATCTTCTATACTTTCAACGCTTATAAATCATATTTTTCTAGTATCAGAATAATCAGATTAATTACCTTTTTAGTCAGCGGCATCAATCGCATTGTTTGTAATGCTAGTTGTTATTGTGTGCTGTGATTAATAATTGTTAGGCTGACATTACTACAAATTATAATTACTTATAGTTTATGGGCATTTTAAGCAAATAGAATTCAGCAGCTCGTGTGGAAACTTTTTAGTGGCGCGTGCATTTCTCGACATCTCATGGAAATGCACATTAATTAGAGGGCGAAATTTGAGCACGCCAAGCGCACAAACGAATTCAATTTAATAGCTTTCGGCTTTATTTGAAAACTCATTTTCTGGAAATTAATGAGCGCCCATTTGGCGTTCATCCAGCCACGCCCCCAATGCGCACGCAAGGCGCTGTGCGGCAGCAATGGTGAGTGACTGGCCAGCGATGAGCTTTTGTGGAATCAGCCTTAGTTATATATATTTATAAATTAATGGCACAAGACAAATGGCAAGCGATTTATATTAAAAGGCGCCTGCAAGAAATTGGGCGCCGACCTCTTCAAATTAGTTTTGGTTTAAGTAGTTCTTTTATTTGTTTTTTTTTTTGTTTTGAGTTTTTGGAGTTGCTGTCCGGGGTGGTCTGCAAGAGACCAATAGAGCATAAGCCAGAGCGAGCGGATGATCTCGAATGGGTGTGCAGCACATGACTTTGACGAATACCTAATAAGCTGCCCCCTTGAATTAATGTGGTTCAAGGAGTGGCATTCACTGCAGCCTTTCATATTTCGCTGAGTGATAAATAATAATTAAAGCAAAATTAAAATTTCCCTTAACTTGGCTCTTGAGTAATGATGATGATGATGAGTCGCTGTTAGCAGGAACTTTAAAAATATGGATCAGGCTAATATCATGTGAGTAGGCTTGAAACGCTTAACCAAGCAATTAATTGCATGAAGACTGATCGATTTGTATATTAAACTAATCGATATATTACTGCAGATCTCAAAATTTTTTTCTGAGCAAAATTACTCAAATTTTGTACTTTTTCGCCTGAGCCTGTCTGAGCCCATGTTCAAGCTTTACGTTTTCCAGCTTAGATTTCTAGCAGTTCTGTAGAAATGTGTTTATTTCTAAAGTATAGCTTTTACAGATAGTATATGTGAAGAGTATATATAAATAATCGTGTTACTTCATAAATAAATATAAGCTTGATGGCATTAAGCTTCTTTAGGCCTTGAGTTAAGCTTAAGAACTTAAATGAGAGGAGATATCGCACAATTATTCGTTCAATTGAATATCTCGAATTTAATAATATTAATAATAATAATAAATATTTTTAATATTTTATAGAATTTTCAGCTTATCTTTATTACATTCGTTCAATGCGATATATAATCAGATTTGTCTTCAAACTTTTACATTTATACAACTATCAAAGCACTAAAAATATGAATATAAATAGAGCTTTGTTAGTCTTCGACGTATTCAGAAGTCTACAGATCTATAGATAATGTTATAATATCTATTTTTCTCATTTAAATTTTAACAAGTACAAAAGTATTTTATACAATTTCATCCTAATAGCTGCAAAAATCTTGCCCACTTTTCCTCAATGAGGCCCCACTCTGCTCAAGTTGCAAGGTTCAAGTTCGATATCGTCGAACAACCTGTACGATCAATTAACCAATTAACCTTTGACCCCGATTGCACAAGAGCTGCCCAGTCGGGCTATATCAAAATCAATAAGTTTTGTGATGTGGGCGCCGACACGCCCACTCGAACTGCGGCAAGCTCACAATGAAAGCCAATGCGCTTTGTCGCCGTCAACTGGCGGTGGCTGGCTAAACAGTGGAGAGGCGTTTGCAAAAGGCATGTGGGCGTGGCACGGCTAGAATCGCAAAACTTTAGCTCCTAACATGGCCAATAAATCGAGGCAAAAGTTGTAAAGCGACGTCGCGTTGGGCAACTACTTTAAAATAATTAGTGGGTGCAGCCAACAGCAACTGAACTCCAAGTCGAAGTCGAAGTCGAAGTCGGCGAAGTTGAGGCTGACAATCGACCAAATTATGGGGTCGCATTCCCAATAAGCCAAGGCACAATAGGCACCGGAAAAACATATTTGGCTGGTGGATGCGCAGTGCACCTGGCAATTGCAATCAGAGGCAAATGCCACTGCCTCACAAATCACAAAAGCAGATGCCACAATAGACCGCTCATTAACACATTTCGGCTTTTGTTTCTAATAAGCAATTCTGCGTAATATCTGACAGGCGAGAAGACTAAGGTGTGAGTTTTGATTGTTATTCCATTTTGGTTTATGGCTTGTAATTCCAGCAAATGGCCTGCTTGGCTCATCAGCAGGCTGCAAATGCTGGGCAAATAAACTTAAGTTAATTAACTGCTGGCTACATTAATTTATGCAGCATGATTAATTACAGCGAAAAGCGAACTGGTCTTGGACTTGGTTGCTCGCTGCAAGCGGCCAATGGCCAATGGCCAACGTGCTGTCAGCCCAGCCGGCTACCGAGAGGACAGCAAGACAGTCTGTGGTGTCTTTGGTGGTACAATTTGCACGCATTTTGAGTGGCCACAGCTGCTGCAACCAGTTTAAGCCCCATTGGTCGTTTGTAACGGCAGCAGCGCCAGCCATTAAAATGACATAGAGCCAGAGACGAAACACGCACCTCGCGGATTCTGGGAGCTATGTTGCCAACTGTTCCAAGTGCCTAGACACGGCATTAGCCACTACCAGACAATTATTAACCTAAACACATTGCCGAAACCCCGACTTGACCTGCCTCTAGAAGCGGCTCTCTGCATCTGCATGTGTTAATGTGCAGCGGCACAGCCACAACGATTAAATTCGAATTAGCACAAAACACACACAAAATATCATTAGTCAGTCATTCAAATTCATTTATTTGTGTTTACTCAGCTCTTCTCCTGTAAACGTACTTCATGTAGCTCTTTGTAAATATGCAAAATGCTGAGTTTCTGTACTAAATGGTGCAAAGTCAATGCCAAATTGACTCTAAGCTCCTTGTCAACTAAAATAAAGCACTAATAATAATGATTAATAATAATTATAATTAATACCCTTCAGTTTAGTAATACCGCTGAAGGAAGGAGGTACTAACACAATTAGAGTTTTCCATTTAACTAAAGATATCTTTATTCAAACTCATATAAAGTTCTTATACCTTGAACCCATTGGAAATGGAAAGTCAAGTTATATTGTAAAACGCTAAGGTGTATTAAATTGCTATAAGGAGACTATACTTTAAAGACCTTTACTTGATCAGGATGACGAAGCAGTACGATGTATATATAATGCAATATTATGTATGCGAAAGTTTTGTACAGAAATAAACATTTAACATTTCAAGTCTATGGATCTATATACACGTATTGTATCTGATAAATGTATAAAAGACATTTCCTGGAATGGCCTAGTCGGGAACTCGCGTTAAAGCTTTCTTTCTTACCTTTTTATGTAAAATGAAAATCAATTTTTTTCAACAACACTGCATATTTATACTAGCTTGCGATACAAGCTCTGTTTATAGTCGTCAGTTGTCTAATCATCACTCAGGACTTCCAATTCGGAAGAAACGCAGCTGAACAGTTAGACAATTTTTTTGTATTTTCTTATTCACTTAAGTCAGGGTACATAACTCTAAAAAGATTTGTTCGAAATTTAGAAATCAGTAAATATTTTTTAGCTTTTACTTTTTATTAAAGAAAAATATAAAAACCAAGCTTTTGCCTATTCGAAAGATAAGCTAAGGTTTTCAGTCATGAGAGGAAACAGAATATAAATGACATTCGAATCAAAAAAAAATGAACCCAAATTATTGAAGCCATCTATCTACTTACCAAAAGTTTATTATAATCACAAAAATATTTGTCATCGAAAATATATCGGTTTACGTTTCGTTTCAGAAGTTGATGTACACTAAAGCCATTTTTCAGTAAATATTTATATAATAAGAATTTGTTAAAGGTGCTAAATATAGATATTAACTTAAAGATCATAGGCCTTTACACAGTACAGCTGGAATCTCCGAATGTCCCATTCAGCATAAGCTCAAAAAAGAGATTACAAGCAGCTCAATGGCCAGGTTTTTATCTGGTCAGAAAATACGCAAAAAGCAATCACATCGCATGGCAGTCAGTCCCTTTTAACTGCTTGCAAATTTATGTCTCAGCTTAAGAAAACACTAAATGAGTGCCATGCATTTTTTTATCGCACGCAGCAGCGAGAGCAACATCGTCCAGGGTCCAACAACTAATTAGACATGTTAAAGAACTTGTTCAAGTTGTTGTGGCATTGTTGTTGCCTTTGTGGAACTGTGAACAGTGCTGGGCATTAAAATGGTAACACCCGACCCGAAAAGCCAGCAAGCACCGAACACATTTAAAAATGCTCAACTTAATTAATTGCGCAACGAATGCATGCCAGCCAAGCAGGCAGGGAATAGGACACGTCGGACGAGCAAGCTCCAAAGCGAATGACTTGATTTTTGCAGCACGATAGGAGGCCAAGGGGCCTGTGTTTGGGGCCCGGTCAGTGGATGCGTGCGTTTCGCTTTCATTAAACAAATATCCAAACACTTTTGCCGCTGATGCGATGACACTGATTAGCATTATCCCAGCAGCTCGTTGGAGTTGCGCCCAGGACGTGAATTTCATTGGGAGCGGCGACAGAAGGTCTGGCCAGGCTCAACCTGGCACACATATTGTCTGAATATAAAAATAAAACGTTTACGTCCGGATAATTGGCGAAAGTTAACAATTGAAATTTGAAATTAACAGCCGCTTAACGAGTTGGCATCATTTGCTCCTGGGACTGTGAGCTGTGGGCAACTTCATTAGGACCGACACGCCCACAGCATAAGAACAGCCCAACAACAATCAACGAGATATGATTAATTGATCGAGTCGAATGCTGGAAGAAAACATTCGACGGCACAATCAAATTAAGCCAGCATATAAATGTGAGCCAATTATTAAAACTTAATTTTGATGTAGACACCAGACGATTCCCAATTTCACAGCCTCCTCAGCGGCACCAAACTAATGAGCCACATGCACTTGGCTGCCAAAACGAATGTTGTTGCTATTGTTGTTGCCTGTGAGCTGTACAACTAATCAAGCTGTTCGGGCTGCCAAGTTTGATGCATTTCCCAAATTGATGCCCCAGATTGATGGCCATGCGGCGCTGGACACCGACTCTGGCTATGCGTCTCTCTGACATATGCAAAACATTTTGTTCAACGCGCACACAGAACAAACTATGCAAACAAATGAGCTGAAAATGCAGACAAATGACTAACAAGAAGCCAAACAAGTTGGAAGTAAACGACACAAAGGTGAGCTACATCAAACAAGAAATAGTTTTAGAGCTTAGCTAAAAAGAGCACCACAACTAAGGACACTTTTCGTTTTATACCTTTAAAACATGCTTTCTTGAAACTCTCCATTGAAACTACTCTACTCTATTTGTCTGCCATTCCAATTATTGTAGTACAAAAGCAAACGAAATGCTTGCCCAAACTCAAATGCCCCATTGCTGAGTAGTTTGGGTAGCGCAAGACGAAAATAAAATAAAGATATACAAACATATTTCAATTTTGTTGTTAGCCGAACTCGCATTGAACTGCGCTAAATTAACCGCAGGCATTCATTTTGGGTTTCGTGTCCGAATCGGAGTCGAGCTGAGGTTCTAAAGCGGAGGCATTTTGATGAGTATTGATGAGTTTTAATAAATTGCTGATGAGTTTTCGAGCGCGCTTGGTTTCCCAAGCACAACGTATACGTGCAGCAGCCGCAGATACAGCAACAACAACAGCAGCAGCAACAGATATAGCTACAAATACATCTGCTCAATTCTCCTTCTACTTGTTTTGGATATCTGTAACGACTGTGGGCACATAACAAGCCTCAACGCCTTACAACGTTTGAGTGATGCGTTTTTGAAAGTGGCGTCGAATTTCTCAACCGTGAAGCGCCATGCAGAGCAGCGGTAATTGAGACGCTGATGCTGATGCTGATGCTGATGTTGATGCTGATGCTGATGCTGATGCCAAAGCTGTTATCCCAGCCTCGAAGAGTGCAGCAGAGTGCGCTGCTTGGAGCGTGGTGCGTGGTGCGTGGTGCAGCCGTGTAGCCGTTTAATTGCCGCCATTATTAAACTCATTTATCGTGTTTTAATTTTAACGTTGAGCTTCACCAAGAGCAGCAGCAGCAGCAGCAGCAACAGCAACAGTATCAGCATCAGGTGTCTGACGGCGACGGGGTTTCAGTTTGATTTCCATGGGCTCCACTTAGTTCTCTGCTCATGCAGATGCTTTGGTATAATTAGCGTGGCCGACGGCAGCGCCGACTGCAGCTGCCATGATTTGGCGCTGATGCAGCAATTTACAAGAAAATTATGTTGTTTGCTTAATTAATAAAAGTAGTTTTTAATAGAAAGCCATTAGGTAAGCAGCCAACCAGTCAGCTAGCCAGCCAGACAGCCAGCCAGCCAGCAGTAAACGAAAGACTTAGGCAACAAACTTGCTGCTTGATTGATGAAAATGTGAGACAATCTTTGCCAGAAATCACACTTAAATTATAAGCAAACTTAGCAAAAGTGTCGACTTTTGCTCACCTGTCCAAGTTTAACTGCGGCTCTTCCCAGTAGCTGCCTCTGCAGCAGCTCCTTTTGTTTCGCTTAATGAAATCCCGAGCATTCGAGTTGACCGCGTGTTATTTATGCGCACTGCCCTCGCAGCTTAGTGTTTTCACGCCTCTAATTTATGTTAGGCTCTTGCAGCAAATGGCTGCAGTTCCCATAACAACACTTGCTGGAGTGCATCGGTCGCCTACGCGTTCCCTCGGCCATTTCCCTGCCAACTCATCGTTTGGCAACGATCTTTCGGCATTTGTGTTGTTGGCAAGCTAGCTAGCCAAAAAGTCGTAATTAATGGTCGTATGTCACACTTTCGAGTTCATCGGTGTCAGGCAAACTTGAATTGCCTTCATCTGGTTTTCACTGTAAGCGGATGACGTCCGCCAAACTGTCGCATAAAATAATATAATTAACATAATCATAATCAACAAAGTATAAACGTTAAATTGAGGCTAATTACTTTATAACCGACACTCAACTGCGAAACATCGTCCATGGCGATGACGACGACGTCGAATTACACAAAAAACATGCTCACTTGTGGCAAACCCGTTTCAATTATGGGGAATCGAGTGATCTAGCGAGTGCTCAACATAGCTACAACCTCAGCCCCGGCCACGGCCCCAGCCCAAAGCTTCGGCCTCCAGGTCTCAACTAGCCGCTAACCGGATGGGCCAGAAGTGTGCGACAGTTTCACATACGAAAGAGATTTGATTTCATTTTCGTCCAAATGGAGCTATGACCACGTTTTTAATGTCTGATTGTATAAACTGCAACTGTGTGATTATAACCCATTACAAAAACACACAGCACGCAGTGCATACACTGCCATAAATGGGGTATACAAAGATTTGAATGGCGTAAGTTTACTCGTATATAAATATATATTCACAGTTAATAACTGGTTTTTAAAGCTGACCATTATGATCACAAATAAATTGAGGTGGTATGAAACATATTATTTACAAATTAAATTGCTATAGATCATATATTTCTATATTTATCTAACTCGAGTTTCAATATACAAAATGAATTGAATTCTTCTTAAACTTTATTTTATGATGAAAATAGCTGAGAACTCGACTTATTATTCCTTAGTATTATTCATTTATATAATATATAATATATATTTATATTAGTTATATTTAATATATATTTCTTGATTTGGTTATGGTTTTTTGTCTTATTTATTTATATTTCATATTTCGTTCTCTACATATATTTTTGTCCTGAAATTATATATGTATATTCGAAAGGGGGGTTTCTGCTCAATTGGGTTGGTTTAAATAAATAAATTATATATTATATTATAATAAACATAAGTATAAATATCATTTAAAATATAAAATATTTAATAAAATTGCATAATATTCATGCTGAAATTTTGTACAGTGGAGTTCGGCAAAGTCAAGTAGCCAAGGAAATGTTTGCAGCAGCTCCTCACATCAGTGAAATATGGCGGCTGGCTGGCAAAGATAAAAAGAAGCCAAGTTAACTGTTTTAAATTTTTATGACAAGCTCATGAAATCGTGTGCAATTGTAAATGCGCCATATAATTTACAGATAATTATTATAATTACAGGTTATTTTTCAGTTAACATATGAGTACTCGTATTTTGCTGCTTAGTGTGTTGCTGTTGCCACTGCGAGTGGTTGTTGTAGCTATAGCCAAGAGGCGTCTAACAAGTTTTATTTGCACAGCCAGCAGTTGTTGCTGTTGCGGCGGCTTCTGCTGCTGTTGTTGTTGCCATTGCATATGTATAGCTGGCAAACGATTAGCTGAGATTTCAGCTTCGAAATGATTAAAACTAAAATTTTTACGCTTTAATTAGGTTTTTTAATAAGGCATTAAGCCGTTCGCTTAAAGATCGTTACGCATTGCTTAATGCGATGTTGTTCAATTAGCTAAATGCCAGATCAAGTAAAAGTGTGCCAAACGACCTCAAAAGCAAAAGACTTAGGAAACAAACTTTTTTGTGAAACAAATATTTTGTTGAAAATTGTTGTAAATATTGAACTGCAACATAAGCACGATCTTATGCATTGTCACTTGGCATCGCTTGTAAATTTGCATATTTATTTTGAACTTTAGCTTTTGGTTTAATTGAAATGATTTTAATCATACGGCCGATTGGAGTACGTGAGTCATTTAGTTACTCCACTCATCTCATAACTCGAGGACCAATTATGCGTTATGGTCGCTGACTGAAAGCAGCAACAAAAGCTGAAATATGTTTGCACTGCTCGTAAATAAATTCGTTGGGCAGTCAAAAAGAAAAAGAAACGAAAAAAACAAAAGCATTCACAATCTATGGATGTTCCAGGGCCGGGCGCGATAAAAATCGCTGGCAATTTGTTAAATTTAACGATTTTCAGCATAAGCCAAACAACAACGAAAAGAGCGAAAACTGTGCCGAAAGTTGAGCAGCCCAAAACGGCCAGCCGCCTCCTCCTGCTTCGACTGTTTTATGACCAAATAAATAATTAAAATGATGCGTGGTGTTAAGTGCCGCCACGTCTCCAAGCCATCCAAGCCGAGCCGGACAACAGGGCCAATGGAGAGCCACACGCAGCGCGTTCATTTCTTTTGAAAATTTGTCATAAATTTATAGCTTTCGCGCGGGTTCACTGTACCCCAAAGGCCTGGGCACAGGGCACGTACGCACTTTGACACTGGCCAGGTCCGAGCTTAATTGCTTGTCATGTGGCACACATTTTCAACGCAAATTGGCCGTCAGATAGGCATGATCTCAGTTTAAGAGCACAGACCACACAGCGCTCAATTCTAATGCCGGCAAATTTGATGCCAAATTTCAGACTAACTAAGCCTACGACCGACTTCTAGGCTCAACTGCCCGCCGCGGTACGCCCTTTAACTGTGATCCGGTTTTTAGCCAGAGCGACAATTAAAGAGAATCGGGTCGGGTTTTAATGAACTAACTGCGGAACATTAAACTAATATGCTTTATGGCTGCTTGCTCGAGTTGTCCACCGAATGTCACTTGTTGCAGCTTCTTGTCTTTGGGATCTCTGAATCTGAAGCCAACATGTTTTTTACGATTATGTGCTCGTTAAAACGCAGCCCGATGTCGGCGTTATCGCTTTGCATCGCCTGGGCTCATAAAAACCATAATCGCAACTGATCTACGGCTCACTTTGTCCTGCGACCAAGTAGCAATGGCAAGTGGCACGTCTAGGAAGTCGCTTGATGAGGTTTCCGAGTAAATTCTGTCAAAATGGTTATTCTTCTTCAAATGAGAATCGACATTAAATTGTTGAGGACGCAAAAGATTGAATGAATCTTTAACTAGTGTACGATACGCCTAGAGCTCGGTCGTATCAGATTGGCATGGCCATATACCCTTCTGTATATATCAACTAACTTAACTTGTTATATGCTTGCCTTGTTGTTTATTCATTTTCCAATTTTCAGCAGAAACTATAGGATGCTCAAAACCTGTGTAAGCAAACCCTTAATTTCAGCCAATAGCGGACCTAGCACTCCTATCACCGTATTGGCTACAGCATCAAGGTTAAGACTGCCGAGAAGTCCCTGAAGTATAGCCACTGCAGATTCCTCCAGGCAAACAATCGGCTGCAGCACCAGGCCCCCCAGATCGCCAACCAACCCAAGCACCTCGCCAACTGCTCTCTCCTCCGCAGTAGTCGGCATCAGCTGCGCCAAAAGCTAGAAATATTGGTAAATCTGAGTTCCGATAGTGGCAAAACATGATTTCTCTACACTTACCACAAACAAAATACTGTACTTGACTAAGGCAAACATTTCAGAAAAAGATAGTTCAAAACTGTCTATTTGGCAGCTGACTTGGCCTATTTATAGTTAATTTACCAATATTTAGCTTAAAGCTCGTCACGTTATCGTGCGCAAAACGCAATTTGTGTAGTGTGACAAACGATAAGACTTTCTCGCTTATCTAGAACCAATTTAAACTCAACGTGGACACTTTCAGATATCTGACTCGAGTGGCAAGCTTTATGGCTCTATTAGCAGGAGTCTTATGAATATCACGAAAAGGCCACCAAAGCTCATAAAGTTAACAGCCTTCGACTCGAACTGATCCATGCATATAGAGTCATCTCATCTCGTTGTTGCAGCCCCGTTGTCTTGCGCGTCGAACAATTTTTAGCATACAACATAAATAATATTTTATTGGCAATTTGGTTGGAAAATTAATGTGCCTGCAGTTGGCAACTTTGGTAATTTATGCAAATAAAACGATCGTAAATTTGGCATTAAAACGCTTATTAAATGATCGTTTATTAGCCAAGGCCCAAGCCCCCAACAACGCACACACTCCATATCTAACCAAAGGATTAGCTTGCAACACGTCGCTAGCCCTTGTTGGGGCATGCAACAAGGTTGCGATTTGTAGCATTCGCATAAATTAAGTGATTAACCGAATTGTTCTTAAATGCTGGCAGCTACTTACAAGATTGATATTATTTACGATTCTAGCCAACTTGGCAAAGAGAGACACAGAGAGAGAGAAGGTAAGCGACGGTACGAGTCATTGATATATGTACATTTGCTCCTATGTTTGACTTGATATGTGGGGCTCATCGGCTGAGCAAAAAGTGTCTATAACTTCTGGGAAATGTGGCCAGCGGCTGGGTCGCATATTGTATAATGTATTAGCTGGCGCATTGTGTGTTAATTTGACAACAACATCGGCCTGACATTCCTTGGGAACGGCAGCAACAACACTTTGCCGCCATGGCGACAAACGAGCCTTGTTCCTGTCAAAAGTCAGAAATATAACCATATAAAATCAGTCGGCATGACCATTGAGCTGCTCGCTGAACACTGCTGCTGTCTCGACGTCTCCCTCAGTGTCTGCTTCAGCCATGGCCATCATCAGCATCATCATCATCTTCATCTTCATCCTGGGCAACAGCGCAACAGGATTAGCAAAATTGATGCGGCAAACGCTTTAAAATATCTTCTCTTCGCCCTGCCTCTCTCTCTCTATCTTTACTCAATGAAGCTGCGATTCAAGCTGTCAGCGATTTAAGTCCTCAATTTATCAGTCCGCAAGAATCAAACAATTTTGCTTCTTTCTGTTAGTATTTTGAACGCGTTGATGCCTAGCAGAATTTCAAAAGAATGTTAATAGAACTTAAAAGGATCAACATGTTTTGTGTGTCTTTGACCTAGCGGAAAGCTTTTTTATGCCCTTGGCACTATGGAAACTGTTCGAAGTCATAATACTGATAATATAATAAAGCTTAGACTAATAGCTATAGTCAAGAGCTCAGCTTTCTTGAAACACCTTCTATGCTTAGTCAAGGGAAAATTTCTCATTCACAATCGATCAAATCATTCACATTGTATTCGAAAAGTATTCATTCAATGGAGGATTCAGATGAAGATGACTTAATAATTGAAATTTATCAAAATATATTAAGAAAATCGTATTTAAATCTTAAATGCCACATTAATTACAACGTCTTAGTTCAGGCGACACAGACAGAGGGAGAGAGAGAGAGACATTTAAAAAGTGCCTGACAAATGATCGAACAATTTATAACTATTTACCAAAGCAGCAGAGAAAAACGGGAAGATGCCGCTGTCTGCCCACAACACAAATTTATCATAGTCCATAGACAATGCTATCGAAGGGGCCCAGCGTATTGTGGGACTGGAGAGCAAGCCATTCAATGTCACAACTGAGGCCAATAAATTTCAACAATTTACAACGGGCAATTCATAAATTTATTAATGAATTAAGTTATAAGATAATTTACAGTTGATGCTGATCGAAACGCAATCTGCCGAACAAAATGATCATCACTGCTGATCGCCGCAATATATCAACAGCGGACGTGGCCCAAGACGCAACCTAATCGAATTGTAGCGAAAGCAGAAGCAGCAACAGCGCAGGCACAGGCACAGGCAAAGGCAAAGGCAAAAGCCAACAACTACAGTGAATTCTCGGAATTGGACCGGGCAAATGGGCAAAAGGCTGCAAAAATTTAAATGAAGCTGTGGCCGAGGATCCAAATCGAACTGAGAGATGCGAAGCGGGAGTGGGAACAGGAAAACGGGCACTGGTATGCGGCGGCTGGCTGCAGTTTGTCTGCCTGGCTTATTGGTGCGCATTTCTATGCTAAAGTCGAGGGCGAGCTGCCCATGATTAGCTGGGCAGCCGCGGTTCCATAATCGTTATCAGCGGCACCATCATCGACAACAGACAACAAGCTGCATTTGTAGTTTTTTTTCTTTTCTGCTTTTGTTGCTTATAAATTGGAATTTAAAATTAATTAAGTTGTCGTTTTGCGCTTTTATCCAATTTATAACTAATATGACACCGATTATACGAAATATGTTCGCTAATTAACGAACAAACACCACAGCCAACCGCCTGCAATGCCCCTAGCCCTCCTCTCAAGCCCAGCCCCTGACACTCGCTGGTCATCTAACTGGCCAGAACGAAGGCAGACAGGCAGGCAGCAGCAGCAGCAGCAGCAGTCGCAGCAGCAGCGTCTGCATCTACTCTGTCCACAGTTGGCTGTCTGGCTGGCTGGCTGCCTACTCGGCCCCGCTCTTTGGATCGTGTCCGCGTGCTCGTAATCTGCTCGCTGAAGACGCGTTGTAAATTGTCTGACAAAGCTTATTTTATTAATTTAAGCCATAAGCGTTGGCCTCGTGTTGCCGTTGTTGTTGTTGTTGTCGTTCTTGTTGCTGCTGCAGCTTTGACTTGTTTGTTTGAAGCACCTTTTGCATACACGGCCAAGTATCGCCAAGCAGCGCCAATTTATTGCGCATCGTAAAAAGCCGTTTGCGTTTTAATAAGCCATGCCAAACACGCGGCGGTTGTTCCGTTCCGTTCCGTTCCTCGGCACGCTGCCTGTTAGCAGAAGGCGTCGATGTTGACGACGTTTTGGTCATTTGGCTTTAACCAACGACCAGCGCACTGGCCCAATGCGAAGGTAAGAACGCAGCTAAACTCTCTCACTGCATTCCTGTCCATAACGAATTGGAGTGTCTTTGGGTAATCGAGTGTGAATGTGTATGTGACAGTGTTCGTGTGTGTATGTGCGGCTGCCTGTCGAGCAATTGGGCAATTGAGCGACATTGGTTTATGGAGCTAAGGGGACTTATAACGGCATTTAATGAACAGCGTTATGGCTAAGCCAGAGTCCGACAATAAACATAATAATGTTATAGCAACTTAATACTGCGGCTATATAATTGAGTTATGACTCTTGTTGGTTGTCAATCACCGTCGGCCATTCTTAAATTTAATTTTTAGAATTAAACAAGCCACTACAGTTTGTTTGCTCATATATAATTTGTTATAAAAATATATGAAGCTTCAAGAATTTAATTTTCGCTTTAATTCATAGTAAAATATATAGAACTTATACCTGCTGGCCGCTGACTCTTCAAATATTATTGAATAATATATTATATTATATATTTAGTATCCTTTCAAAACAATATTTTTCTTCTCTTGTTTGCTATCTCAATTGCAGTCCCGCTCTCTCTTTCTCTATCTCTCTCTTTTCATACTGGTATGTTTCTTTTTAAACAACCATCAAATGCGGTGCGCCTAAGTCTGACTTTACAACTACGACTTAATAGCAAAATAACTCTCACTCTCTCCTCTCTTTCCATCCTTTTCTCTCTCTCTCTCTCTCTCTCTCTCTCTCTTTCAATCTCTTACCCTGTCTCAATCATTGACCCTGAATCTTTGGTTTTTACTTATTCTCTTATTTGTCTACATATATTAGTTGTCTATCCCTTTCTCTCTCTCTATCGCTCTCTCTTTCTTTCTGCGCTTCTCTCTGCCTCCGTTTCGTTCTCTTTTATTTTCAAAAAGAGACTTAATATTTTTCTCACTATATATCTCTTTAAGCATCTTTCTCACTATCTGTCTCTCCATTTCTCTAAAAATCTCTCTTTCTCTCTTCCTCTCTATCTCCTCTTTCACTTTCCCTCCCTCCACACTCTCTCTGTCTCTTCTCCTCTCTTTTCCCCTTCTCCAACCCCTCCATACCCCCCATTGGTAAATTTTGTGAAATGTTCAAAAATAGATTTTTAAAATTGTTATCATTTAAAACCAATTACAAAATTATATTGAAAGTATACGGGCTGCAACCCATTGCGCTTGGTGCAAGCCTTACCCCAATACTTAGCCATAACAACATTAAAATAAATATGTCAAAATTAAGTAAGCAGCCACAAACTCACACACCACCACCACCAACCACCAACAGCAGCAGCAGCACCACCACCACAAATCGACAACAACAAACTTGCGATAAGCTGGCCACAATGGACGAACCACAAACATATATAGCAGAGGGAGAACACGAAACTGTTCCTTTGACCGTATGTAGTTGGCCATAAAAAAAGGCGTTGAAATCAGTAAAAATAGCCGTGGCTAAGAAATACTGCTGCCGGGTCTGGCAGTCTGTGCAAACAAGGCTTTGGCATCTATATGGGGCCATTGGCCATTGGCCATTGGCCGGGCTAACAGAGCTAACAGGCGCGTAGAGTTTGTAAGGACGAGATGGGCGCAAAAATCGTTTACAAATAAATCAGAAAGCGATAAATAAGGATTTTGTCTCGTAATAACTCAGCGGGAGCCATTTAACATGCAATCATAACGAATCGATGCTGAACGCTTTACCGAATGCCAAGACCCAGGGCCCAGGGACATGCAGCAAGGAGCACGGGCCAGAGGTACGCAGCCAGCAACACGCTTTCACACCAGGCAGCCAAGTTGGCAAGTGTGTGTCGAATTGTTGTTGACTTGTTGCAGTTGTCGCTGCTTCTGCTTACGGCAAGCTGCCGTTGCTGCTGCTGCTGCTGCTGTTGTTGTTGTTAATGTAGTTCTCGCGCCTTAGGCATCGAAATAAAGTTGCAAACAGGAACGCGAAAACTTGTGGCCTGGTCATCGCCTGAGCCTTTAGCACAATGACAGGGGCGTTCTTGGTTTTTATGAGCAAGGTTTTTATGCCTGCCCCTATCACAAAACATACCCAAAACATGCACTTGGCTGCACTTCATAATTTTGCCAACGACATCAACGATTCCCATACTCCACTCCTTACTACTTATGTCGTATCCCTTATGGCTTAGCCCCTGCCCGACTCTTCCGACGCTTCCGATTCGCATGTTGCGCCTGCTGCAGCCTGCAACAACAAGCTCGCTTAATTATGTTGTAAAACAATCTGGTTTCATTTGGTTAGCAAGTCCTGTGCCCGGCACCGTCCATCTACTCTAATAACTCTTTGGTCGAGGGAAGCGATTAAAATTACAAAAGCCCGCGTTGACGCTATGCCCACAATGGCTGCGAAGCACGCAGACACGCAGTCGAGGCGTCTACACGATTTTCTATGACTAATTGCCAGAAGTGTGTCACAGGAAAAGCGGCCCACTAACGACCCGGTCCCGGTCTGGACACTCGACAGGTGAGCTGCCAGGCTGACTTAGCTTATGGGGTCAGGCACGCATACGTGAACATAAAGGACTTATCTCGATGCAATTGCAACTGCAGTTAACCCGGCTAACAAGAAATTAAATTCCATTACGCGCGCGTAAGTCAATTTGCCCAGCTCAGGCAACGGGGTTAGGCTTAAGTTAACCAAAGCACCACAGTGGTCACAGTCCCACATAGTTCTAAGTCAGAATTCTAAAAGGCCAATATTTTTTCACGCCTTCTGAGTAGCTCGGCCATGCACCATAAATGCAAAAGATAAAACTAAACACAGATGTCTAAAATAATGAAAGTGTAAGAGATACATATAGAAATAAGTGCTCAGTTAGCAGATAACCTGATTGAAACATTGGCTAATAACTATAAAATCAATGAGTTTGCTGGAATATGTCAACGAAATAACTTAAAGCCAGATTCACAGAAATATATCAGCTATCAGATTCGAAAGGAACAGACGGGCTCGACCGACTATGTCCTTCTATCCAGCACTACTATTTCTATGAACAACCAATAATAATAAAAATTGAGCATCTTTTTATTTTATTTATTTTTTACAGTTTACAATTGTGGATCTACTTACAAAATGATTTGATTGGAGCTCTTTGTCATATAATTTTCATAAAGTTTTATTTAAACTAAGAACTAAGTAATAAATCCTGGTGAACTAACATACGCCATGCCTTCAAGTGCACCTGATCACACACTTCGTCAGTTGGGTTCGCGTTGAACCACTGTGCAGTCGGCGTAGACGCACAGAGCTAATGAAGAGGTGGTAATTTATGTGGCTATATTCACCTGTTCCTAGGCACGTTTTAATAAGCCAGTGACTGAGCCATGAATGGGAACGAGCTGGCCAAATGGAGACGTAGACATGGCTAACCTGGCAGGTCTTATACGTGGGTCTAACAGCCTCTAGCTGAACGTTGTCTGCTTACCAGAGCCTCGGCCAAGTGCAGGATTAATTAATTGCTTGCCGCCACCGCTGCTGCTGCTGCTGCTGCTGCTGCAACGGCTGCTGATCATGTCTACGGCACACATGACGTATACGTGACATTTGAGAAATGTTCAGTCGCTTAATGTGCGACATTTTGTTTGTTTTTGCCCACTGCCAACAACTTTTGCTATATCAGCTCTTGCCACAATTTTTCTGCTGCTTTGCATATTGCGCATTCAGCTCATAATGATGAGCAGCATCGCTCCATTGAGCCAGACGACGGCGTTGTCAAATGACTTGCGTAAATTTATCGTAAAGGCCATCAACGGGAGCTCACAATGAGCTCCTCGCCCGCTCGCCTACTCACTCGGCGAGTCAGTTAGTCAGCTTGCCCGGCTAGGCTAATCCTCGTTAATCCTTTTCACTGCATGGCTCCACCGCCGCACATAAATTTAGCTCTCCTTGCTGACGTTGTTGTTGCTGTTGTTGTCCAAATGTCATCCCCGCCTCCGCATCAAACATTTGATATGCTAATGAAATGCAGCGCAGTGCGAAGCCTGTTTTGGGCTCCGGGCATGCGCCATTCTGCACCGCAATTTGCATTGAAGCTCAGCAAATGTGAGTAAACGAGAACTGGACCTCAGCCAGTTGCGCGCTGTTGGTTGTTCCATCTGAGCCGCTTGACACATTTAATTGGAAATCAATTGCCTGGCAGGACACAATTAGATTGGTTCAGAATGTTATGTTGACGATCAAAGTTTAATATCAAAATCAAACTTTAATATATATTTGCTATTTCTATATTGTATGTAAAAACTCTTATGTAATGTTTAAAAAACAGAACTCTCTTATAAACAGATAGATGCCAAGCGTAGTCAATTGATCACAATTAGCAATTGACTTTTCTTAGTTATATGTCTCTGTGGGTGCGTCCGTTTGTCCGTATGTTTGAACGACGTGAATTGTTGAGCATAGCTCGCCTTTTAGTCAGTGCAGATGATCGATAACTTTCTACATTTCTACGAAATCGATCAAAAATTCACTTAGTTGACCGGAGATCTCAGTTTTTAAAAACTAAAGTTAGCATATTTTGTATACAGATTGTCTCAAATAACACACAAATTTGGGAATACTTTTTTCCATAATTGGGAACATTACACTCGATCCGAAATATAACCTAATCTAGATCACTTTTACTTGCTGATAAGCTAACCAATATCTAAGCTAGTATATGCATAAAACTAATCAATAATATAAATAATTGGTAAATAAATGTTGATCCTTTCACAAAAGAAGCCCGAACTAGTTCGTAGTTTTGCGGTACTTCCACAATTACCCTAACAAACAATCCGAGCTCTGCGCCTAGCTCCGCGCTTAACAAAGCGGCGGCAAACGGCGCTCCAGTTGAACACACTTCGTTGACATTCAATGGGGCCTGGGCTTGTAGTTTGTGTCTCATTGTCATGCCCGGCTTATTGATTGGAATACAATGGATCCTTAAAGTGTGCTTACAAGCGCCGTAACTCAAACAAATTGCAGCCGCCTGCAAACGCCTGACTGAGTCGGAGACGACAACCAAGACGAGGAAGACGACGAAGGCGACCGGTAACGACACTGATCAACAGGCGCGGCGATGTGGATGCACCAGGCAGACGCAGTTGGGGCTACTAGGGCCCGGTTTTGGGCCAATGCGTTTTACATGATGGCTACACGACAAGACAGGAGCGGCAAGCCGGCCAACCGGCCAGCCAGCCAGCCAGCCAGCTTAACAAGAACAAGATAAGCCCGCGCCTCAATATTGTTGTTGTTCTGGCTTTGGTTGCTTTAAGTTATTCCAAGCTCGCCATGAACACACGGACCAGAGGCGCTACTGACGCGCTTATGTTAAATTTACCAAACAAGCGATTTGTATGCAATTTCGCGATCGTCGAACGGATCGGCCAGAGGAGAAGTCAGGAGCGCAGCCAAACAGGCCAACAGGCAAGCAGGCAGGCAACAGCAACGTGCTGCTGAAATCCAAATCCCAGCGAGACATCATGACGTCGTGGACTTGGAGAGGGCTGCAAGCAGCTATTGCTATTGTCTTAGCCACATCGTCGTTCGCGTTGTCTGCCGCTCTGTCTGCATATGCGCCTGCTGATCCGCTGCCTGCCTCGTCACCATCGTCGCGTCGTTGCCGTCGCGATGTCTAGTTTATTGGCGTGATTTTTTATTTGCATTCGAAATGTTTGCTTGCCAGTGCGAGTTGTTGTTGTTGCCGCAGCGGCTGCTGCTGCTTCTGCTGCTGCTGCTGATGCACGTGATGTATGCGACGCGGCAGCACGGCCTGTGTCCGTTTTGCTCGGCCGCCACACAATTGCCATAAGTTTGTGGCCGGTCCGCAATTATTTGCGGAATTCCTTTTGGAATATATATTGACTCTGACTCCCAGTACGGACTTGTGACTTGTGAAACTGCGAACTGGTGGAAGCTATACGTGCCTGTGTGCATGTCCACATGGCAGCGCCTCGGACTAGCTTTGACAGCCCATACAAAGAAGCCTAACCCAATGCCAGCTCGTTGTCGTGGGTTGGGCATTTGTTGTTGCCTCTCGGCTTGCTTTATTCTCCTGTTAATTTGTCATGAAATTTCGTTTTTTAGCGCATTCCTTAAATGCATGCAATTTGTGAAATGCTTTCCAAGGCGTGAGAACTGCCTGCCGGAAATGAGATTGAGTGTGATTTGTGTTATCCTTATGTGTGTCAACTGAAGGGAAAAGTTGGTGTTAAAGAAATTATATCTCTCAGTGAGGTATTAAACTTGTTAAAGCTAAATTCAGCTGTAATAAAGAATATAAGGGATGCCGAAGTCTCTAAGCTAAATTTGCAAAAGCAAACAAATAACTTAAATAAAAAAACAGACAAATTTGTTGGGTGAAAATAAAGTCAAATCCTTGGCCAGCTCCTTAGGCTGTATATATTCTATTTAGTCGTAATTTAGTCATCGAATTTAACAAAAATTACGCGTGTTGGCCTCAGGGCCAATTTAACAATAATCTCATAAAATTTTCTAGCTAATAAAATCCATTATTATTATGATATTATATTATGATTCAAGGCTGTGTACCTGTGTACAAAGCAAAACTCTTTAAAATTGTCCATAAACTAAATATGTATAGAAAATGTAATAAATATCATTCATAACATGGCCACAAATAAAGTTTTGTAAGCTGCTTTCTTTAAGCATATAAATTCTATATTAAATGTACATATGGTGGGTCATTCATTATATGAAATTACAGAGACATCATAGTATCCACCCACATTGCCAATGCAATCTTTCAGCCAACAGATTTCAATTGCGGCCGCTTCTTGGTAAGCAACGCAGCCAGAGTAGAGTCGGTAGAGGCGCCTCCTTTTTCCACTAACCTGTCGGCCTGCAACTCAATTGTGCAACTGCCCCAAGTGTCAAATTAGACAAAGAGCTGGCGCAGACTCAATACAAACTTGCAACTGCCAACATGCAACTGGCGACTTGCAATTGCCAAATGAAATGCTCAGTGCCAGCTTGTTCCAGCTCGCACACTAGCTGCCGGGCAGTCAAAACTGGCGTCTAATTTTCCACGAATCGAATTCAGGCAAGGGGTGGCATTTCTATACCCATAGCTCATGGGTTAAACGGGTATAATAGGCTTGTGTCTTTACATGTAACAGCTCCAAGAAAGCAACTCCAGTTCCATCGATTATTCACTCATCTCTGTCTGTCTAAATAAGTTAAACTCTTGCAAAAGTCAATAGATGTGATAACAATCTAAGCATAGTTTAGGGTATCTTCAAATCGAGCATTCCCGAATAGAGTACTTCTACTTGCTTTGATTTGCATTCGCATTTGCATGTGGGTGGTCAGCAAATTGCCGGAACGTGAGCACAATTTTAAAATTAACGGCAAGTGGTTAGAACAGCAGCAGCAGCGGGCAGACAGACGTACGAACCGACGGACGAAGGGCCCAGCAGACAAGCAGCGCATTCCAGCCACAAAACTGTTGCAATTAATTGCATAAAAGTTTTAAAACCGTCAGCATTTCCCAACTCCTCTTGCACCCAATAGAACAATGGCGTCTTGTGCAAACTATGCAACAGCAACAACCGCAACAACAACAAGAACGTGGCCATAATCGGAGCCACATCGTCGTCATGGTCGTGCCTTTCAGTTTGAAACGTGATCGATAGACTCTGACTACTAGCCTGAGCACATGCAACGGCAACAACAACAACAACAACAACTACAAATTGGACTCTTAGCCGTAGACGTAGACGTAACCAAATGTTTTGGCCTTAGTCAAATTATGTTCTTTGCCTCGTTTGATAATGAAACTGCAAATTGTTGCTGTTGCTGTTGCTGTTGCTGTTGTTGTTGTTGTTGCATCTCAAACTGTTTGCTCACACCGTCTGAGGCAGCGATCTTAAGCATCAGAGAGCAACGCTAATGATTACGTGTTATCGTGTTGTAATTTTGCATAAACCTCTAATGACGACTTGGCCGGGCTGCAAGCGCATCCAGCTAACCATCCACCCATCCATCCACCCATCCATCCACCCATCCATCCATCTACAGATCGATTCAATGCTTCGGGTTATATGGTTTAGATCATGGCAGCGGACACTAACTAGGCTCATCATGGAGCGTTAACAAGCTCATTTTTTAAACCTGACGTGCTGAGTGCACCAGCGAACAGAGGAATCAGCGAACCAAGCTTTAACTTGGCCAATTTCGTAGCACTTACCCCCATCATAAATCGTTATTCGTTAATAATGGCATTTATTGTGTTATGCACCAAGCACTACAGCTATGCACATGCATATAGGCACAATTATATAACGCATGTGAACAATATTCTCTAAAACTAATTTCTACTTTTCTTAAACCTAATTACTAAAAAAAAAAACTCATTTTTTAATGACTCACATTATAAGAGTGGACTGATCGTCCACTCTTATAATGTCAAAATAAAGGTTGACATCTTCCATTGATAAATATTGCATACACTGAAAATATTAATTTAGTTATTAAATATTTCATAATTATAGAAAACTTACTTAAGACATTGATGAAGCTTCATTTAACTTTGTCATATTTACAGTTTGCAAATTGTCGTCCACATTTTGCCTTCTCTTTTCGTCTCTGTCTCCCTTTTTATCTCTCTCTTTCTCTTTCCCTCTTTCCATCAATCTGTTTCTCTCTCTATGCCTCTGTCTCTGTCTTCCCGTCTCTCTCACCCATACTCCATTTCGCTTACCTCTTTCTTTCAATCCCCACACCTTCGTACTGCTCTCCTCCTTTCTTTCTCACTCACTCTCTCTCTCTCTCTCTCTCTGTTTCTCTCTTGGCCCGTCTTTCACTGCTATTTCCCATATCTCCATGTCTCTTCACTCTCTTTCTATCCCTACCTCTATCGATCTCTCTATATTAATGTTTCTCTCTATATATCTCTCTCTCTATTCTTTCTGTATAACTCTCTAACTCCCTCTCCATGTATCTATGTTTCTCTATCTCCCTTTTGTAACCCTCTGTCTCTCCCACGCTCTCTTTCTTTATCTTTGCCTTCACAATTATGCTCCATTTCTTTTCCCTTTCATACTAACTTATCACCAATCTCTCTTTTAATCCCACCCACGCTCACTATTTCTCTTAATTATTACCAATTTATTTGATTACAAGTAGAGTTTACTCTTCTTTAAGTTCAGTTACTTTTCCTTGGTTCAGTCATAATTGCTTTTGGTAAAGATAAACTATGCAAATTAGAGACCTTTACAGAAACTTGATACACCTGAATATATATTAGCCTTCTATACATATTCAGCTCAATTTTCAATCGACATTTTCCTTTTCCATTTCATATTGTCATAATGTGCAAGAAATGAGCTCAGTGACAATATCAACTGAGATCGTTTTATCTATTTTCTGTCAGCCAATCAACACCTACAACCAAATAGATATCGTCGAACTACATGCATGATAGGGTATTTCGCCACATTGCCCAAACGAACTCGAACACGGCTATCCACATTGATTGAACTAAATTTTCATTAACTGGTGCCCGTAGACAAAACGTTTTCCTGCTAAAAACCTACTCCAAACGAACTCGAAAGCATATTAAATTGAATTTTTATGTTCTCACAAAACATGAAAATTCATGATGCCGGGCATTGGGAACACTTCAGACCATAAAACCGAGACACTGGCCATGGCCCCGTCTAGTGCTGCTGGTGCTGGTGCTGGTGATGCTGCTGCTGTTGCTGTTGCTGCAGAGTGTGTGGGTTAATAAATGGGCCCCCGAACTCGCAAAATGCAATGGTCAATGGTCGGAGACGAGAAGCGTTGCTAAATTATGGTTATTTAAATAAACAGCACACGATTTGATTTGGCAGAGCAAAAGTGTTGCTGTGGCCGCGAAATCCGAGCGCCTCTCAAATTGGACAAGGGATCAAGCAACTGTGGACGAGCTGGAGACGTCTGGAAATTATGTTGTAGCTGCACTGATCGTGCCCTCACTCGCTTGCCTGCTCGCAGAGGCGATAGATTCGTCTTGGGGGTTGTGCCATCAGGCCATGATTGAGTAACGCCCATGACTGGCACTGGGCCATCTAATTATGAGTCCAGCTGGTGAACGTTGATTGCAGCAGCAGCAGCGGCAGAGACTCGAGTCCGAGCATCATTAGCTGATGAGCAGCGTAGCCTCCTGATGGCCTCTCTGATAAGCAAACACATAAAATGCAATGTGCGTTTGCCATACGGCATGACCTTTGCCCCGCCAACTTTTGGCCCCCAGATCGGGCGTTGCGGCGTTTTGTTTATTTTGAAGCTATAATTTAAGCGAGTAATTGCACGCTGGCGGCCAGAATTTGTAACTAAACTGCAAATTAGCAGCCAATTCTCCAGCCGATTAATAACCATAATTATTGGCTCAAACGCTGACGAGCGAACGTCGCAGCAAGAAAGACGACGAAGCTGCTGCCACTGCCGCTGCTGCTGCTGCCCTGGCGAGGATCAAGATGATGAGAAGGCTCGCCTGGCTCTGTGCAAATTGCGAGAAGTCTGTGACTGAGCTGCCCAATTGCCAATTCGTGATACAGATACACAGCACAGAACGAGTCGCGACGCGTATGAAGAACGGCCAGCAGGCTCGGTCCAACCCGGCCTGGCGCAGCAGCAATTTAAATTGTGAGCGCGTCTGGCTTAATTACATAAAACTTGGATATCCAATGCACCAGCTACGACTCTGGATATGGCCAACGGCGTACTCGTCCGAATCGGAACCCGCTTGATAGGCATGTGTCTAATGAAGGGGCCTAATTAATGTGCGTTGCATTTGTTTCCTTACAAGCAGTCGAAAAAGTGAAATTGCCGAACGTGTTGAAATGCAATGAGTCCAAAGGATTTGGCTTCCAGACAACGAAACCAGCTTAATTTAAACCCAAGACAAATCAATAAACGTCGATGCCCAATTAAATTGTCTCCCTTAATGCATGCTATAAATTACATCTTCATTTTGGCAGATCGACTATAAATATCGCATTACAAGACCAAGACAAACTATTATTAAGTATAACAATAGGGTGAGTTATCGAATTGCATTTTAATTACAGCAGTTTATTTCATTCTGAGAGTTACTAAAATTACTATCCGTACAAATAAAATTAATTGTAACATTTATCAGTTTTTCAGTAGCATTTCGCAACCGGGCTATTCTTGAAAATAAAACTTAAAATATTCATAGCAGTGGTCATAACGGCCAAACAGATATTTCGATAAGTTATCGGCTTTAACAGGAGCTTAACATTGCGTCAGCGACTCAATTTTGCTTAAGTACATTGGTTCCATTTCCCCAAAAAAACTCGAATGCTTACTATTTAAATTTTATTTTGTATTAAAAACATTTATGTATATAAATAAAATTCAATTAGATAACAGCTGCCAATACAATATGTTTGTGTTATGTTTGCCGTTTTTAAACAGCTACAATAAAAATGTTAAGCAATGCCAAAGCTTTTTTCGCTCTTTTGTTTAAGAAGTATTACACAGTACAACAGAAATGAAAAGTTTACAGAAATATGAACAAGGCACAAATGTTTTGTTTAGTTTTGACAATTAACATTGAATGTTAGACGTGGACAACTACAAACAAAGAACTGAACGGCAATAGGCACTTTGACTTTACACGTTTTGGTGTAGATTTGTGTGCTGGAAAAGCTGAGCTGGGCAATTAAATGCTGCAGCTTATTCCACTAGACACTCTTTTTCATGGTCATCTCGTGGGCGGTGCGCAGGCGTCGTCGCAGCTCGTTAGGGAACCGTTCGTAACATTTCTTGCACACTGGTTTCTCATCATACTCGTAAAATTTCGATTTTTGTGTCATTTTCGTATCGCACACGGAACAGGCAAAGTGATGAACGCACCATGCCTTGTTTAATGCGGTGAAAACTAAAATGTAAATGAACAAAATGTAATAACAATATTAAAAACAAAAAAAACGCAACTAACCATCTCCACCAATGACTTGATTGCAAACGAAGCACAAATTTCCAAAGAGCTGATGATAGTGCGTCTCGCAGTATGCCAGACCTCGCTTCTCGTAGTGCCGATGGCCCAGGAAGGGTTTCTCACACTTAGCACACACGAAATGCTCCACGTGCCAGTGCTTACCCAGCGCTGTGACCACACGCTCCTCAATTGGCCGACGACAGGCACCACAAATGGGAATGCCCATCTTATCGTGACAGCGAAGACAATACAGTTCATTCTAATGAGAATTAAGCAATTGGTAAATATATAATATTCAAATTTTCAGCAAAAAGTATACCCACCATATCGTTCGCGGCCAGGCCTGGCCTACTCTTGACCTCGCGCGCTGTGGCATCCAATTCTGTGCCGCACGCAGAGCAGTTGAAGTGATAGCCATGGTACACTTCGCCACGGAAACGCAATGGTTCCTCGTCAATCAGGCCGCTGTAACGAATTGGTTACTTTGAAGCTCAAGATATGAGACCACGCCCACTTACTGACACTTCTGGCACACATAGCGACCCGTTATCTCGGCCTTCACCTTGGCATTGCATTCGTGGCAAAGCGCACGATTTTGATTGCGAATGAAGCCACTATCGGCCAATTCTTTGGCGCAGAGCTGACAGCGGAAGCACTGCGGATGCCAACTAGCGGACATGGCTTTGATGACACGTCCAATTACGAACTCGCCGCACTTGTTGCAACAAGGTGCAAATAGCACATGGAAGTCCCGTTCACAATACTTGCGTCCCTCGAACTCATAAAAAATGCCATCCTGAAACGGACGGAAGCACTGAGCGCAACTGTTCTCGAAAATATCAAAAAAATGAATAACGTATAAATTTGGCATATTCGCGTCCACTATATCGGGTGTACACTGCGTGCACTTACACAAAACACTGCGTATGCCAAAGCTCGCCGTTGGAATTGACAATCTTTTCGGTGGGCTCGAAGCCGTCAGCGCATCTCGTGCAATGCATTGCACCGAGCGACATACTTATGGCCTGGACTCTGCAAGGGCACAAAGGTAAACAGTTTAAAATTAGTATTATCATGTAACAATATACACGTGATTAGCAAGCAGTTACACTTCAGCTTTGGAGTACATCATAATGAAGGCTTTAGCTCAGAACTGTGGGGCAGCGTATGGAAATGGCAACTGAAAAGCGGGGACGTTTGGGGATCATATACTTTGCTGGCTGGCTTATCAAGCAAGCGAACCAGCATTGTTGACGAGGGTGAATCATATTTCTGACGATTGTGAAAAAGCTTTGCATTCCTTGTGAATTGAATTGGGCAATGTAGTCATAAGCAACTTCGGCTTGTGCACTTCGAGTGTCGACAGTTGAAAAGCAATCGTCAAACAGTGCAGATGTGCGGAGGGGCAATAAATGCAGGAACTGAAGTCAAGATAGATTTGAAACATTTAAAATGCGCGCCACAGCAAGTGACGCTAAAACACATACACGCACACATATACGCCAATAGGTAAACAACACACTGATAGACAACTGCGTGGCGGCAGCGGCAGCTATAAATACATTTGAATGTTGCCATGACGTCATCGACGTAGTAAACATCTGGCGCTTTAACATCAAGAAAAATGCAACTTATGCGGGCAGAAAATGCCCAGCGCATGTGGAACAGATACCAAAAATGACTAATGATTTTAAAAATTGCATTCAAAATGCGTTTTGATTATGTGCTTTTTCTAATCAGTTTAATTTTTCAGCATCTTGGCCAAAATGAATGAAAGCGAGCGAATATTTGGGTCAGATTTAGCATTAGACGAACGACACATGGGCGTTATGATGATGATGATGTAATGTCGTTAATATTCCATTCGGAATGTTCTGCTTGTTTCGCTTACTGAACGGGCGGCATTTCTGGTAATTGGCTTTCACTTGTTGCACTTGTTGCAGCTCGCCCCAGTCAATTTCTACGTACACGTTCGACGTTTTTTGCTTCACTGAAAACGGCAAACAAAATATAAAAGTATTTCTTCGACAGATGAGTGTTGGTAATTCAGCCAGCTGGCTGAGTCCGGTTTCTTAACTACATTTAAACATGATTTTCTCTCAATTTAGCTAAAATGGCCAACACTCATATTTGTGTTTGTGGCTAACAACAACAACAGAAGTCTTGCCAAACTGGGCGTTCATCTGAAACTTTTATTATTTGTACAATTGATTCGTGCTCACTTTGAATGTTTATTTCTACTAATGTACTCTATTTACCTATGATAACACTTTGACACAAGTTGACACAGTAAAATTAACTTTTTTATTAAGATTCTCACTCAATTAGAAATAGTTCGTAGAGTTGTATCAAAGCGTTCGGTATATGTTCAATCGAACAATTCATTGAGCGAACCAAGTAAGTCATGTAGCTCTACTAGTTCGGTCCGCTTAACATTTTCTGTTATTCATGTAGCCTGTAAACTTAACATTTTGTTACTGATCTCTTTTACATAGCTCTGTACATGCTATAAACAATACACTATTTAAATGAAGAATTACTTATAAAATTAATCATAATAATTATAAATTTGTGCATTCCTACTGCTGTTTGGAATCAATGGGCCTAACGCAATAAAAACATTTTAACTAATTTTTATATTATGTTCGATTTTAACAGGAAGAGAAGAGAATTTAAAGTTAGTAAATAATTAATTTACACGAACACACATTTATGTATATCTACACTCAGATACGCCATTGGATATACAATAGTTTTTAGCTTTGTGTACATTTAATTGCGCCCTGCATAGCAGGTAAATAACACTTTTCAGTACATGTTTTTGTTTAAATGTATTTTAATGTATTACGCATGTTTTCATGTATGTATCGCATTTGTAACTATCCGAATTTAATCGAATTTAACGATAAGCGGATGCAAGCTAGCATTTGTGGATCCGCAGATGATTTTGTAGGGTACTCTTTTGCCTGAACTGTTTGGGGCAGTAGGAACAGGTGTACGGTTTCTCTCCAGTATGGATTTTCATATGATTATTGAGCGTGGCCACTTGCCGGAAACTTGCATCACAGATCTTGCATTTGTATGGTTTCTCGCCCGTGTGCGTTTTGATGTGGTTGACCAGGGTGCTCTGTTGAGAGAAGAAGCGCCGGCAAACGCTACAGCCAAATGGACGATCAGGATTGTCGCTTCTTAACATATTAATGGTGCCCACGCTTAAGCGAGGCGTCTGTTCGGTATGGCTGGGTTCTGTTTTTGGATTAATCGTCGCTGTCCCTGTTGTATTTGCTGATGCAGCAGACGCCGCAGCTGCTGCTGCATTGCTCGCTACCAAAGAGCTTACTGTTGTACTGCCTTCAAGGAAATGCAGCAGCGGATGGTGGTCCAACTGAAGGAAATTGGGAGTTGTGCTGTGCAGGTTGTTTTGCAGTAAGCCATTTGCCAGCTGTTGTGCACCGTGTCCAAGATGTGCAGGCATTGCCGCGTGGTCCACTCTAGCTGGCTGACTGGCGAGATTCGTGTGCGTCCTTATGTGGTTGATGAGCGTGCCCTGCTGCCTGAACTGCATATGACAGTAGGTGCACGAGTACGGCTTATCGCCGGTAAGTATTTTTTTGTAATTGGCCAGCTTTGTTAGCTGGCTTAAACTCGCCCGATAAATTTATATATATATATTTATTTAACACCCTAGTTTCTCAAGTCGAAGTTAGCCGAGCAGTAGCAGTAATCGAATGAGATATCGATTAGCCACTACATTCATTGACTGTGGACATTGTGGACATTGTCATTTTGCACCAAATACTTCGAAATATCGAAAAATCACTCAAAAATATTTTTTTTACTGCTTTAATAATATGAGGTGTTATTGTATATTATAGTGTATATATTAATTTTTACCAATATTAAAATTATAGCTGAATTCAAAGAGAATAAATATTTGTGTTACCCACCAACAAACCAGTATAATCGACATAGTGTTGCTTAGTATTGAGCAAAGTTGGCAGCCCAATATTAGAGATGAAATAACCGATAGCTAATATCGGACATTACCTTAGGCGCCTAATTTTAAACTTAAATTGAAACTAAGTTTAAACTAATCACTAAGATAATTTAAAAAGTGATCATTTACTTTACATTACTTTATTCTTATTCATAAAAATTAATAAAAAAATTATTCAGGCACTCAGATTTTTTTAATATGTTGAAATACTTTCAATTTGAATTGTTTATTGGAAATTTGTTAAGCCTTACAACATTTAACAATGCTCTATTCTGAATACTAATGAAATTAATGTCATATTTGTGAATTGCACTTCCGCTTGGCAAAGTGTGAGGTTTGCAATTTCTGCTTTTCAGTTTCCGCATTGAAATTTTTATTGCATTTTATACAAGCATACATGAATATGTACATTCAAATATATGTATGTGCATACATATATAAAACCTTGTGATTTTACGAAGCTTATCATTTTATAACAGTACCTTTATCCCACTATTATTAACAACCGGGCGTGATTCGATCAACGACTTTTGTTTGTCACTACATAATGAAAGCAAACAAAGCGCCGTCGAGGCCATCTGACAAAAAGACGAAATCGTAAACACCGAAAGGTGGCGCCTTACAATGTGGCCTGTTTTACGAGACAAATGGCACGTAGCAACAGTTGGGACGCCATAATTAAATTACAAATGATTCTTATGCTGATGTTTACTAGACTGTTCTGGGAATAGTACGTAATAAGGCTAGAGCTCAATATGGCTAAGCTTTAGCAATCGATCTGCTGTAACACAGCCCACAAATTGTCTCAAATTGTCGGCTGCAAGCGGATACAGTGGGTGTCTAAATATAACTTCAATTATGCTATTTATTATTGCAGCTGGCGCAAAAACCGGCAAACCAGACAAACAACAACAACTCGCCCCCTGTTTGTGACTTTGTACATATGCATTTACATACCGACGCATGTACGGTATATGTATGTATGTGTGTGTGTATATAAACTGCAACTCGTCAAACCAGTTGCCCTCAAACTGTTGTGCAGCCATTGACCAGCTGCTCGTAAACTGTTATGCAGCCATTAATCTTTTTTTAAGTTTTCACGTAAAAATTCCAAAAATGTGGATTTACGTATACACAAGTGAAACGAAATCGTAAGAATTTTGTACTTTTTGCTGCTTATCGGTTTCGTATTTCTTTTTATTTATATTGTACATTTGTATGAACTTTTATTGGTCATTTTTAGCTTTCTTATCATGGAATGCCGAAATACTGTACTTTAATTCTAATTTATTCCACGTCACGTGAATGTCATCAACTTTCTTATATTTTATGTATATGTTTCATGTTTAACTCGTTGAGATCTTTTAGATAAATGTAGCCTTAATTTCTTATCGCATTTATTTAATCTTCACAGCCATCAACGCTCATATACATGACTAACGTCCAAAGTCTGGTTGAATTAATACGAATTGAATTTGGTTTATGTGGGTGCAAAAGTGAGAGTTAGCTCCCCACAAGCAAATATGCATGCAGCCGTCGGACGCCGAAGCTAAAACTAATGGAAATAACGTTGACGTTGGCGGTGGCTGGGGCAACGTTCGACCTACGCGTGCAACCTTAGTGGGGGTAACGGGGTCTTCAAACTAGAGCGCAGTGGCCAAACCAATTATTATGCGCGCGCACACATACATCAACATGCAGGCATTTGCAATTTATGACGGTACAATGTTGAGTAAGGTTGGCGGCGAGCTACTTTACACAGGCAAAGTCGCCGTCGACGTCGACGACAAAGCCAAAGGCGAATATCAATTCGCTTGGCAACAGCGTATCAACGAAGGCGAATTTCATTTGTGCATTGGTGTGACGACGGCAAGCACTACTACCAATGACCTGTTGGGCGCGACAGTCACACTAAAAGTTTGACAACCTCCTCAACGGCAGCTGGGCAAACTTACCTGACCAACCCTGCACGCTTTGATAGTTATTTGTATGTGTGCACTCACATACATGCATATGTATGTATGTATGTATGTTTAAGGCACTCAGGAAAAAGAAATAGCAAATTAGTGAAACAACAGATAAGATGTAGCAAAACAAAAACGCAATACTAACACATACGCAATTCTGCTTATACAAATACATGGCAACATCTGTTCACACAAACACGTATTCATCTATGTGTTGTATTTTTAAAAATAAAACTATTTAACCTTAGCGATGTCGTTGCCATAGTGACGTTCATTCTACGTGGACACTAAAAAAACAAAAATTTTGCAATGCACTTTTAAAGCCAAGCTAAAATAGAACTAAAATTAAAAATCTGCTATCTGTGGTTCATCGAATAGCAAATACACTTACTAATATGTATTTAAGAGACCCATTAGCGATTTAACAAATTATCTTATATATTTAAGAACTCCATTAGCGATTCATCTGAAAATAATTTTTTCTATGCAAAGTCTGCAAACTCAGTTAACTTCAACTTTAATACATAGGGTGTATAGCTTTTATAAGAGTACTAAGTGCTAGGGCGAAGAGTAATTTACCAATTTACTTAATTTCCTGTGGTTGTTTTTGTCATTGTTGTTGTTGTTAGAGACGAGTGCAGCTGAAACCCAACCACAGCCACAATCACAACAACTGCACAACATCGACTCTGAGGTTTGTTATTTAATATTTAATTGCAACGATCAAGAAAGCAAACACCAACTAAAACAAGAGCCAACTAGTTGAGAGCTGTTCGCACTCTCTAATCATAATACTTCCAGGAAAAGCTGTTTAGGTTTATAGTTTATATATAGTTCAGGTTTATAGTTTATATGCTGAACCACGTGATGTAAAGTTATAAACAATTTGTATGTATTTATGATTAGGATAGATGCTCGATCTGTCCGAATGCCCGGTTTGAAGGTGAGTCGTAGGGCAGGTTCTAAACACCACTATTACAATTTATTTATTACATATTTATATATGTACATATGTACGGCTACAATCATGATCAGCTAGAGCTGATAATCAAGCGCTGGCAGGCATAAATAAATAAACAATTAGTATTCTGTTAAACAATTTCGTTTAATTTGACATATTTTCCTTTATGCATTTTGCTTAGTATATATATATAATATAGATACTATATGTTTCAATTTGATTAAGATGCAAAACTTAGCACATTTGTGGAACCAATAAATAACAAAGCGCGACAATACAAATATATAGTATAGTATAGAATAGAATATAATATTTTACAATTGTTATTGCAGCTGCTTATTTAATCTCTCTCCCTTGCTATTTACAAATTATGTTATTAAGCAAATATGTATGTACATTTTGTAAAACTATTCAAGTCTTTCGTTTGACACAAACATACAAATTTGGTTAAGCTAATAGTTAGGTATTACTTTAGATCTTTGTCTGCATAAAGTCTAGTTCAACACTTGATCTTGATATAAAAATTTTGATAAACAAAAGGCAACTGTTACATCTCTCAGTATCAAAACTGTAGCCATAAACAAATTGAATCGATGCATTTATCTGCATATATTATATATAAATATATGTATATATATTTCAAATTCTATGAAGGCACATAAACAAAGAGAGAAATAAACAACAAGCGACGAGTACGCCCCAATCTAATAACATGTACGTATGTGTGTATGTATGTATGTAAGTGTTTTCATGTTCGTATGTAAGTCGGTGCACTGAAAACGTGAAACGTGATGAGCTTCTCACTTGATAACTATACAAAACTGAAGCCCCTGCAACTAGCCTATATGTAAATATTTGTTTTTTTGTCTGTTATATGTATGCAATGGAGACATGAAGATAATAATAATATCATAAAAACCTAGTCAGTATAAACAATTTATAGATCGCACAAGGAACAATTTATCTTGAGCCTATCATTGAAACATAACTAGTATGAGCTATTATTTAAACGACCCTAGTTCAAGCTAACTCTCTCACTCGCTCTTTGATTGCGCTCGCTCCCCCGAGCTCTTCACGTTCAGTTGCTCATCTGAAGGCCGCCACTGCTGCGACTGCCCGTGGACGAGGAGCCGCTCAGTCCGAATTGCGAGACGAGCTTATCGTAATCATCTAGCGACGTCTCAAACTGTTCCAATTGGCGTGATAAGTCGTCCATGCTTCCAGCTGCTGCATTGCTGGATAATGCAGCTGCCGCAGCTGTTGCGGATGCTGCCGCTGTGGCACCACAGCTTGTTGCACTAGGCGCTTGCAGTTCGCTAAGCCCACGCAATGGTGGCGCATGATAGCATTCCCGATAGAACTTCGCCAGATCGTTGACATGCGATGTGGGCGAGGCGAAAGGAAAATGTAGCTCCTTAAGCAGACTGTCATCATCCAGTGGCTGCTGAAGCTGTGACGCTGACGATGCCTGTTCTTGCAACATGGGCGCCGAATTGTTTCGCAATGTGGCACTGCTGGCGGGTATTAGTAGACTCTTTATAGGCGATGCGGCACAAGGAGCTGTTGATTTCTCAAAGCTCTTAAATGCTGTCACGTTGTTGTTATTGTTGTGGTTGTGGTTGTCGTTGTTGCCACTGCCATTAATGTTGTATGTGTTGTTATTATTGTTAAGAACTGGCGATTCACATTTGCGATTCAGCGATTCGATGGAACCGCAGCCATTGCTCTCATGACGCGTACGCAACATCCACTCAAACGGCGGCGTTTCCGGCAGCACAAAATCAGTCTCCGTAAATTGCCGTAGCTTGCCCAAATCTGTAAATGCACCCGGACGCAACGGTTTCTCAATGTCTATGAAACGTTTATCAGAAGCCGTTCCAGGGCCCGCACCACCCACGCCCACTGCAAACTTAACCGATGACATCTGATGTACGGGTGAGCTGGCATCACTGGCAGGCCGAAAGTGATCCGACTTCAGCATGATGGTATTGTTGTGTTGCGCCTGATGAGCAGCCGATGCAGCTTGGTGGCCAGCTGTGGGTGATATGGTCAGCTTGGTGCGATAGGCAACCGACATGATTACCGAGCCCAGAATCGTGTTGAGCTGCCCAATCTTCACCTGTTTGTGACGCTCGCCTAGTGTGTGCACCTGCGGTCGATCCACATAGACGCGATAGTAGATGCCATATGATTCCGGGCATTGTCGACGCGACAACTTATAAGCAGGCGTCGTACGTGTGAGTGAGATAAGGGATTTAAGCATAATGCTCATGCGATTGTAAATAACGTGAAGCTGATGGGAGGAAGCTTTCAGTGTTTGACTATCATTGATGGTGTTTGTGTTGCAGCCTTCGCCCTTGCAGTCTTCTCCAGCGGCTGCTTTATTACTATCCACTGGCAACAAATCCAATGACCACACCTCAAGCATCATTTTATCGCCCTCGCTGGTCCTTAACGAAATCTCAACGCACAGCGGCAGGCGTTGCAAAATGCTTTCACCTGGCTTGAGTGCTAGAGCACGTTTCGTCTCGTCCAGCACATCCGGATGATCCTGTACAACAATGTTGAACCAATCGTTGCCACCCAGCGGACTACACTGTGTTTGTATCTTCTCACCAAGGCGAGATTGCACCACAACTTGTGCTGATTTGAACGCAAGGGATTTTATGTATTTTTCTAGTTCTTTTTCGGCTGCGTTTAAACGTTGCGCAGACATTTTTGAGTCTTTTATTATTTTTTATTTATTATTCAGTTTTGTGTACTTGCAACAGTGTACAAAGTTCGTTTCTGTTTTGCTTTTTACACTGCTTCCGCGTATTGTCTGTCTATGCCAATTCGCAGTATTCTGTGGATTTTTTTTTGTTTTCGTTTGTGCACTTTATGTTGTTACACTTCGATTATCGCTTAACACATGTTTAGACATTTTTAAAAACACTGCAATTTGTATTTGCCTGAACAGTTTGCTTTTGTTATTTATTTAAACATTCAATTTATTGAATTATTTAATATAGAAGTAAAACAGAGATCACTCCCACTTTTTTCATTACTGTCCGCCATTAAACTAAAGCGAATGCGACGTGCTGGTGCTGCCATACTCTATGCTGTGTGGGCCTTACTCAGGGTTGTCAAGCTCTCGTGTAATGAGTTTAAATACAATCAATATAGTGATTTGATAGAACTCGTAATCACTGTGATACAAATTGAAGGTTGATCACAATGGTAAATTTTAGTTTGTTTCTTATATTAAATACATATTAAAAAAAATTCGGATTCTAATTATATTTACTCAAGCAAATTGTTCGCTTACGTGCTATTTAAATATGCACAATACAAAAATTGACAGCACATGCTCATTTTTTCATTAATGGTAATCAACACATTTCAAAGATAATATTTTTGTTTACATCGTCACATATTTAACAAGTAACCAAAAGAGGTACTCTGAAACTGTGAGTTCTAAATATGTATTTCGGTGAACCGTGATTAGCGTACTAGCCTGAACTAGTTTATTAATATTTGACAGAAATATGGCAACCCTCAGCAATGAATGAGACACGTCACGTAGGCAAATTGGGCGGGTTGGGTGTCTATGTTTGAAATGCCAACTTGGGATTTTACTATAATTAAATATTTTCATACATATATTTTTATGTTGAACAACACAACTATTTTAAAATTTGTAATAACCTTGGACCGAGGAATAAAGGCTAAAATTCGTATCCGATTAACCTGACGCTTGTTTTTCCTGTACATTGAAATACTTGCGATCCGCTTCTGAAAGCACTTGCTTTGGTAAATATTTCAGAACCGAAGTAGGCACAGAGCTCAGCATCTGCAGGCGCTCCTCCTCAATACGCTCCTGCCGTTCGGCGTCTGATTTGGCTTTCAAATTGAAGAATTTAATATGTTCAGCTGCTGATTCGGCACGCTTGCGATTATTGTCCTCAATCATCGAGAGAAGTAATGCACCATGTTCCTTCCGTTGTCGACGTGTCTGCATTTCGGTTTCGCTAATCTCAGGCATGTCGGAGATAATTAGATTTTTATTAAGAGCTTGTTCCTTCTTCTTGCGTGCATTTTCCATATTGCGCTCAAAAGCTTCAGCACGATACCGTTCTAATTCTTGGCGGGCACGCTGGCGCTCGAGTTGCTCCTGCTGGAGCTGCTGCCGGTAGCGTTCATCGTCCTTCGCTTTGTACTCTGCCTGCAGCAGATCCAGCAACAGATTGTCCCGTTGTCGTTTTCTATTCTGCAATGAAATAGATCAAAAATATACTTTTAATATGAATGGCATTTGAACAGATCCCAGTAGACTTACTTCAACCTCAAGCACCTGATGACCAATTCGCAAACTTATCTCCTGTTGCTTACGTATCGCTTCTAGCCTGGCCCTATCCATTTCTTCCCGATGCTTAGCGTCCTCCAATTGTTTCTCAATTAGTTTTGAAATATCCTCGTTGCACTTTGCTTTTTGCAGCTGCTCATATTCTCTTTTCTGCTCTATAAGCTGAATGATGTCGTCTCGCTTCTTCAGCTTTAAGCGCTTCTGCTCCAGCTGGTGCTCTCTATCTTCTTCTTCGATTTGCTGCTGCATGGCCATACGCTCTTCCCGCTCAGCCAGAGTTTCCACATATTGCCTCTGCCGACATAGTCGCCGCTCTTCAACTTGGGATGCTAGTGTTTTACGTAGCTCCTCTTGTTGCTCTTTTCTACGCAACTCCTTTTCCAGCTCCATGGCCAAGTGCTGTTGCCTTTCTGCCTCTGCACGTTGCAATCCTTGTACTTTTACCTGTGCGGCCATTTGTCGACTTCTATTTATTTCCATAATATGATCATCGAGATCCTTGGTAATCGATGCCAGTCGCAGCTGCTCGGCCAGTTGCCGTAGTTCCTCGCAGTCGTTGCGCAGCTGTTGGCGCCGTTTGCGATCAACGAACTCCTGGCGTTTCAGTTGCTTTAGTTCATCGGTCATCAAGTGGTCGGTGTTGGCGTTCCGGTGGAGTAGTCGATTTTCCATTGTCTTTTCTTTACTTCTTTGATCAGACTCGATTAAGGCCTCGCAGACAAATTTGTCGTTCTTGTGTCGAAGCACTTCGTCAACGGCCCCGAATTTCGCGAACCTCCCTGTGATATAAACTGCTGGCTGTGCATCCCTTGGATCCACCCATATTCCAGTCATCGTTGCCATGGTAGCAAAACAACGTAAAAACAAATTAAATAAAAAATATAAACTACAAGAACATAAAACAAATTGTATAATATCTGTGTATAATAAAAAAGGGAAATATTGCCTAGATGCCTTTTTTCATATTTATTGTACAATCACATATTCTTACTTATATCGATATTTATATATCGATATGTATTAAAAGGACTTTTTAAAAGAATCAGGCAACCGCTGTAAAGTAGTAAGACCTATCGTAAGATACAACGATCTTATATAGCATTATTCAACTGATGTTAGCAATGGAATCTAGAAAAAGCCACAATTTTTGTCAGTATATAAAGATCTTTAATATATCAATTTACGTATGTATACTCTGAATCAACATGAATGTACGATTTACAACTGTCTTATTTAGAATAGGCCATAGGGAAATACTTTTTATCGTGCTCTACAATATCTTCCAGTACATTATCAATCTCAGTAGTGGGATAGCGTTCCACCCACGATTGAATATAACCCTCGTGAGTCGCATCATAGGTCTTCAATTCTACCTTGTCTCCATTTACAACCGTATTGGCCTGCACCAAAATAATTCGCGGTTTCTTGTGCGCTAGGCATATATCACGCCACTTTGCCCAAGGATAAGGTCCACTTTCGTTTACCTCCGAGTAGTGTTCGTACATTTTCGAAGCTGCTTCGATATCAGCTGTGGACTTGTACACCTGCAGCTTGGTTAAAAATTCACCAAGCGCTTTTTTGCCAACCGTTTGGATTTTACTACGGTCCAATGTTAGTAACAGATTTTTACCATCCTCAGTCTCTTTAATGGTAACAAATCCTTCACCTGCTTCAAGCAACACTTTCATGATGACGAAACGCGCACGCGAATGCGCTTGTAGCCACAGCTTAGATTTGGGATTATACATTTCCAAGGCAACGCCCATACCGTTCCAAATCAGGCTTAGCCAGTTTATGTAAATGATGTCGTCCTGCTCCGCAGCATCTTTGAAACCAAATATTTCCAATATATCCCGCTGCAAAGATAAATAGAGACCAACTGCTTCTGCGCGGCATTCCTCGTAGGATGAACCAATGGCTCCGAACTTCGTATCGTATGTTTCGCCAGGCTTATACCAACTGGTAATGGGCTCATCAGTTATGAGGCTTTTCACCGTCTTCACATCGAAGTTGTAGGTACCATTTTCATCAATACGGAACAGTTTGCCACTACCATGTCCCAACAGCTCATGTAATCCTACTTGAACCTCAAATGCTTTTACTTTGTACTCTTTCATAAGCGTCTGGTCCTCATCTGATAAAAAAGGTATGGCATCTTTGCGATTTATGTTAGCCAACACATTGCCCAGCGAAACGTTCTTAAAGCCCTCATCCTGACGAATTTCGTCATCTGAAAGATAGAATACAAATAATATTTCAGTTTCCTTTAAACATATTTCTACTTACAGTTTGGTATATTGATACCAGCAGGAACACCACTTCCAGCAAACGTTAGCACATCGAGAGACGTGAAATCAGGTTTCAAATACGAATCCTTCTCATAGGGCTCAGTCCAGGGTAAATATTCTAGAAGTTTCTCGGCACGATTGACTAGTTCGGCGAATTTAGCTGAACTTTCTTTGTTGACCATGGCCACAAAGCCCTCGAATTCGGCGCGCCCGCCAGCTGGATCGCGATATGTTTCGATGAAACCAATGTACGTCTCAATAACGGGTCCCTTATCCTTGATCCACCATCTGGAACCGTTCTTATGCTCGGCTAAAGAGCCCTCTTCGAAGGATTTAATATAATGCTCTATCATTTTCTCCTCATTTGTATTGGCAGCATATTTTTTGGCTTGAAGCAAATTTTCATTTACTCGTTGCAGCAACGGTTGATAATCACCACGGGTAACCCGGAATTGGTTACCCTTGTATTCCTCCATCGCCAAGGTAATGCCGTCCTTGCTGGAATTCTCAACTGAACCGAGCTTAACGTCGTAAAATGTCTTTCCATTTTCTGTCACCTTGAATGTTCGACACATATATGGCTCAATACGCTTCGTCGTCAGCCAGTCATTGACTATTTCCGAATCTTCTTTAGTGCAGTTGTCCGACCAATATGTGGTTACACCACTTGGTGCAAAACCGAGCACTTCATTACGGGCATTCAGTTCATAAATAAGATTTTTCACCTTCGCAAAAATCTTGGTCACACGCGGTTCATCTTTATATGCAGCCGACGACTGCACAATTAACTCAAATTTGTCCTCCGTCAAATTGGGCACGATTTTGCTATCGCCCATGCCTTTGTAATTGCCTGCATTTGCGAACACGCCACAAGCGTAAACAAGGAATGCCTAGAATTGTAATACACGAGTTATTCTTAAATACAGACTTTCCGGAGAATGATAAAACCGTAAACAACTTCTACTGGTGAGAAGGTAAGAAAGTATTAAGCAGTTACGAATTTTACTGGCATATGATAACAATCTTATCCAACTCAACTTTTATATATTTCACGTAGCAGCTGCTTTGAATTTGATATATTTTTAAACTCACGGTAAAATCATCTTCTGTGACGCCCGCCTCCAATGCTTTGGTTTTCAGCTCCGCGGGCTTTTCGGCAACAAAAATACGATGTAGCAGCGAGAAGATAAGTGGCGCCTCCGGGCTGGACTGGATTAAAGCGACAAGGCCACCATCCCATGATGCCTTGCTAAAATAGTGAGCGTACAGCTTTTCCTTATTGGTTAAATTTTCAAATGCATTTTTACAGTCCAAATCAGCAATGGGCTGAGTATTTGGCAACACGAAATGAGAAGTTTTGCTGGCCATATCGCCGAATTCTAATGTATTAACACGTGTGCTGCAACAAACATAGAAATCAGATATGCATTTAGATAAGGGCTGATCGAATAACCATAGAATACCTGTAATTAACAGCTGCGAACGCAACTGGCGTTCTTGCTTCCCCGGAATATAAAACGCGCTTTGACTGATCTCGGAAATGTTGCTTTAGTGTGTAACTGCTGATTGTTCGAAAATTTAATTTGCAAAACTTTCCTAGTTGACGGAACCTATGAATTTTATGAACTAGCAACATGACGGAGAATTTTGACTGTTTTACGATTTAATAAATTATTTACAAATTACTACCAAACAATCAATCGGGTTTCTGCTCCAGAACTGTAAAATGTAAAACGCTTTATAATTTCGAAATTATATCAAATATTGAAAACATATAATTATGATTTTAGAAGTATAAACGCGGTGAGGCTGCAGTGTACACCGCATATATTTATTACATACATATATGTGAGTATATACATACATATATATGTACTTGTAAATTAGTACGCATGCTGCCGTCTTAATGATATTGAACCCTTTGTTTGTAGGGCGTAACACGCAAAGCAAAACAGAAAATAGCCGCCCAAAATAATAATCGTGATGTGTAATATTCTTTTTTACGTACCTTAAAAGTTAAAAAACTAAGTAAAGAACCGAAAATGCCGACAAAGTGCAAGTTGTCACTAGCGATGAGCGATAGTTGCATTTCAACGATATTTATGTAAGCCTCGCCAATTGGTGAATGTTATTTGGAACAACAGAATCATTAACATAAGCTGTTATATATTTAAAAACGATCCACAAAAATTAAATAAAACCTATATTTAAAAAACCATAGATAAACATATTCTTAATGGCAAATAATAATAATGAAATATTCTGTTGAATACAACTATAAAGAACTGTCAGTATACAGATTATAACGGATTTGTTTAAGTAATTGATTCTAATTGGAGAAGCAGTATTTTACCGTTTGCGGTCATACTATCTGACATTTTAAAAATATGTAGATCAAAATTAAAAGAAAATAGAAAATTCAAAATTTTTTATTATATGCGCAGGTGTAGGCGTGGTGAGTAGATTAGAATTGCCATATTTCCAAAAACTTACACGTAGCTACAAGTTGATAGCCATTCCACCTCCCTGCACAGCTGTTGAAGTCATATGTTCCTTATCACCTTCAGGTTGACCCCAGTAGAGAAAGAAAAGTTTTCCTCGTTAAGACAATGGAGCTGACTGGCTGGGTAAAAAATTACGAATGGGGCAAAACTGGCATTAGCTCTGCCGTTGCCCAGCTGGCAATGGCAAACGATCCGGATTTTATCCTGAATGACAACGAATCATATGCAGAAATGTGGATGGGCACACATTTTTGTGGTGTTTCGATTGTTAAGGAGACAGGAGAAACTCTTGACCGTGCAATCAAGCTCCAACTGCCGTACCTGTTCAAGGTATTGAGCGTCAAAAAAGCACTCAGTATACAAGTGCATCCAAATAAATGCGAAGCCGAGCGTCTGCACAAGGAGCGACCGACAATTTATAAGGATGATAACCACAAGCCGGAAATGTGTATTGCCCTAACACCCTTTTTAGCATTGGTTGGATTCCAACCGATCGATGACATCATCGATAACATTGACGAGTTCCAGCCTCTATCCAAGCTCATCGGCAAGGAGCTAGTTCATCAACTGCACCAAAAGCGAGATTCAGAATGCTTAAAGAATTGCTATGAGATCTTAATGAAATCCGATGAAACCAAGATTGCCGCGTGTCTCAAAGAGATAGCCACAAACTACAAGAAAGGCAAGTCGGAAAAGTTAGCTAATGCATTTCAATTAAAATTTTTTCTTTTTATATAGAGCTCGAGAGCAATGAATTGTTGAGTGTATTTACCAAGATCAATGAGGACTTCCCTGGTGACGTTGGTGTTCTATCCCTATTCTTTCTAAATCTAGTCCGAATGCAGCCTGGTCAGGCCATATTCTTGGGCGCCAATGAGATTCATGCTTATTTGGATGGCGAATGTGTGGAGTGCATGGCCTGTTCTGATAATGTCATTCGTGCGGGACTCACGCCCAAATACAAAGATGTCGAACAGCTGATTGCATCCGTGATATATGATGGCAAGCCTGCGCGATGCAAGCTATTTATTCCGTATCGCATCGATGATTTCGTACAGGTGTTTGCGCCACCTGTTAACGACTTTGCCGTAATGCACGTGGCTATAAGGCACACCGTAGATAAATACAAACTAGAGATTAAAGCATATGGATCTATCATGTTGACGTTAACAGGTGTGCGGATTGTTAAGCTAAACACCAAAGATGGTCCCAAAGAAATTACCGTATCGCGCGGAAGCATTGTCTACATTCCAGTCGAGGCAGCGCCCGAAATAGAATTTTTGCACGGAGAAGACTGTGGAGATGACTTTTCCGCTTACATTGCAACATATAATTATTTTCGACTTGCGTAAAGATTGTAAATTGGTAGTGATTGGTAATTTGAAATAAATCAAACACACGTTTAATTTTTAAATTGTTGCAATTTATAACAGCTACAATGAAACTTAAGTGGCAATAATAATTTCTTAAAGCGGGATTAAAACTAATCAATATACATAATTGTTCAATACAGATACAATAAACATTTCCATGAAAATTATTTTGTGTTGAGACAAACAAATAGATTATTGCAAAACAAGCAGTTGCAGCGACTTAATCTAATAACTGGGTTCACAATTTGGTCGACCTATATAATATATATAAATATTTGTGTATATATTGTAAATAGATAGGGGTACATCAATATACATATTGTATAGTATTAACAAAGTGGCGTACACAAAGAATGCACATAAATTGGCTACGAATATGACACTACTCTTAAATATTTAATATGTCCCAACCAAGCGTTCGTTCCGCTGACTCCTTATAAATGCCTCATCACCTCGGGCCGCACAAATTGTAAATATTTCATCATAAAGTTGTCTTGTTTGATTCATGAAGGTCGGAAAATGCCTCAAAAAGTTTGTACAAAAAAAAAATATAAATACTTTTATACGAAAATCTCATTATAAAATTTGTGTTTCACTTTTGGTGGCGCGTAAACGCGTGCTTATTAGTTAGACAATAGGTATACAAGTAGATATATGTATATATTATTGTATAGATGGGTTAGTCGCGTTAGTTGATATTTTCCATTTTTGCTTTAGCGAGTATATACGTATAATATAAAGTTAGATATTGCAGTAGCAAAAAATATATCAACTAATATAGTCGCTACTGCTTATATATTTGTGCCCACAACATTTGTTCCTTGTTGTTGTTGCTGTTTCTGTGTTGGTTGTGAAAGTTTCTGTGAGATAGTAAGTTGTACCACGTATGTGAAGAGAGGGGACGAGCTGCTTTTGGCTAAGTTTATCATTATCGTTTCGAGTGCTTATAATTTTGTCATTTAACTCTTGAGCAGACTGTTTGCGCGCTTATTAACACCATCCATGCGTATGTTGTTGGCATCACCTTTGGCATTGATGCGGTCGACTTGCTTATTTTGGTTCTCAAGCTCCGATCCCATATCCAAGGCCATGTTGCGCAAGTTACCTAGCATTGAGTTTACTTGCCCCAAATTCTCATCCATTTCATCTTCGCGTGCATCGTTGGTTATGCGAGCTATATACCCGGATTGAGGTGGTGCTCCCATGCCACCGCGTTCCCGCTCATCAATAACACGTTGCGGCTGGCTTGCCACAACCTTTCCGTCGTCATTGGCTTTCCAGGCACTATCGCTGTCGTCCTTGATGTTGACTTTCTTCCAAGGCAGCACACAAATGCCGCAGCATTTCTCCATGCCGCTGAGATTCTTTTCGGCCTCTCGCATATCAGCATTGATGCGGTCCATCCCTTCTTCGATACGATCTAACTGCTCGCCCTGATCATCTAAAGCGACCAGAGTGCGTATACCCGCCTCTTTAGATTCATCCATTAAGCTAAGCATACGACGAGTGCTTTCCAACGATTCGTCGGCCACTTGGCCAGACTTAATCTGCAACTCCTGCAACTCCGTGCGTGGTTCATTTTCTCCGACTGCAGCCATTACGTGATTATTAAGATGTGATGTTTACGTCAAACTGATGACTTAGCAAGTGGTTGCGATTTTTTTTTGTAGGTGGGAAAAATTTGGAAAGTGAGTCACAATCACTGCTGACGCCACCTCAATGTGGTTATAGGAATTATCGTTATTTTAAGCTCGTTTCACTACAATAGGAACAGGAACTTAAATTTCATTAATATTGATCGAAAGTTTATTTTGTTTGTACAATATTTTGGCAAGTCTTTTTATGCAAATACAAGAACCAATTGTGTATATACAAGATTTATCGAAACTTTATATGTAAACTTCGACCGATAGCCGATAAGCCAGGGCTGTTAAATATCAAATCATAGCAAGCGTCGATAGTTTAAAATTTTAGCACATTTTCAGACAAACAATCAGTATAATATGAAAAAAGACGCAACACCACAAATGTATAATTGAAATAAAAAAGAAAAATACAAAGTCTTTTTAATACTCACTGTGAAGCTGCGATTAATTTTTAACGCCGTTCAAAACTAGTTGGCGCGTTTAGTGTTGTGAAATACATTTGAAATATTAACGAATAGTTGTTGGTACAGCCAAGGCTAAGCGTCAGTGAAGTTCAGCGCGATTTTTTAATCTTTTTTTAATATAAACTAAGATTTATTGTTTTCGTACTGTGTTTCACACAAATTCCAAATTAAGTGAATATTTCTTGTTTGTAGTAAAACTATGGAGAATTCGCGTCGTTCAGTTGCTTCCGGTGAGGACAGCCTCAGTGTGTATTTGTCCTTTGACGCCGATGACACGCTGGCTAGTAAATGGCAATCGGCGATGGCATCTCAAACTAGTCATTATTTGGAAATGCAAAACATGGAACAGGACCCAATACATGACGACACCCTGGAGGAGAAGAAAAATGATGTAAAAACAATACTTGACACTATAATGAAGAATGACATTTCGAAAGATCAGGCCTCTCCTTTGCGCCCTTTTGACAAAAGTATTTTCAACAAACATAATGCATTGTGCTCGACTCCCACAAAAAACATAATGCCCTGCATGCGTCAAAATGTGACTTCAATGGACGCTGATAAGGAAAATGCACAGCCAGATGAACAGAATTCAACATTATCATCCACTATTGACGCCACAGCCTCCACTGTGAAGACTAATACGATGTTCAGTGAGACAAATGTTACGCTTGAGGAAAATTCTGTGAAAGAAAACAACAATAAGAGTAATATTTACCCTTTGAGCGAAAATGTTGTGCTAGAAAATATTACGGAAGGTAAAATATAAAATTATATTTATTCTTAATTAGCAGCTAAAGATGAAGTTTTTTTAATTACTCAGTTTCGAATGAGGATCCGTCCATAACTATGCCGTCTACATCTCCATTGGTTGCAGTCGAACAGGACATAAAGGAAATAAAAGTGGCTGAGGTCACTGACATGGTCAATGAAGTTTCCGAGTTGATCGCTAAAGCTCTCAAGCTTACCGAGGGCTCAACAAAGCCCGAAAAATCAACAAAGCTGCCCATAGTTGCTTTGCCTCGCCCGCGCCGCTCCTTCCTGCCCACAGCTAGTGGCACAACATTTAAGCAGCGGATGTCGATTGTTGTGAAAACCACATTGAATAGTCCAGCGCGTAAACTAGCTACAGGTAATCCTATTGGTCGCCGCAGTTGCATGCCCGCGTCCAAGACTGCTATAGGAAATAGTGGATACCGAAAGTCTTTGTTGCCTCGTGTGTCTCAAATCACCTCTAGCAAGGAAATCACTGTAAAGGCAACACATTCTGCTGTGGATGTAGCTGTTGTAACTGCTCGTCCAATAAATACATTTAAATGCCGCTTATGCAGTGCCACTTTCCGTGAGCAAAACCTGCTTGATACGCACATGGATTCACACTTGAAGAGTGCGCTAATTACGAGAAACAAGAATTCATTTTTCTGCAAATATTGTGACAAAAAGTTTGTCCTGGAACGCGCGCTACACATACATCTGATGCAGAACTGTGACAAAATACCGCCCGGCGAGAAGCGCAAGCTTGAATATACTGAGTTAAATCATGTTAAAAAGGCTAAGCTACCTAAGCTGGTTCCCAGCTCGTCAGCTGTAAGCTTCGACAACTCAAAGCCGCGAGAGAGCATAATGCAAAAGTTAGAGAAACAACCGCCCATGGGTAAGTTTAAGCCGAGGACGGGGCGAAATTCCTTTGTTACATTCTCTGCGTTTGTAGCCACCACCAACAATAGCTGTGGAGGTACGGACCCAGCACGTAAAGATGTAAAAATGGCACCACCATCGGTTAAGAAGGCTCCCAAGCGTGTGGCCCACGCTGGCGTATATCGTACGCCTACAAAATCTGTGCCCTGTCACATCTGTAAGCAGTCATTCAAGAGCATACTCGATTATACCAACCACTGCCTGACAGTACACTCAAAAAACAAGAAGTCGGTCACAACTAATGCACTGAGTGCTCTAGATGAAGATTAAATCAAATGCCTTAGTTTAAGTTGTGTTTACTTTACAGTTAATATCAAATATACGATTAAATAATTTAAACGGTCGCACATCATTTCGTTTTTTTCTCAGGCGGCGGTTTCATGTCTATGCTCTCTGTTGCCACATCTAGTGGCCCAATGGCATTATTCTCTGCCGAATTTGCACCCATACCAACATCGGCGCCTGGGCCAACTTGGAGTGGCTGTTGCAAATTTTGCAGCATTGGTGGTATAGGCGGTGGGAATTTACGCAATAATTCGGCCAGCAACATATCCACACGTTGTTTTTGAAAGAGAGTGCCACTGCTATCATCCTTGGCTGCATTGGAATCCTTTTTGTCAGTTTTAGACTTGTCCGATACTATAAGCAATATGTGAGGAATTATGCTTCCTTGCAAATAGAGAACATGTATACTACTTACAAACTTTGTTAGACGAAAAGTCCCAAGTGTATCCCTTGTTGGGATGATAGCGCGCATAGCTGCTGGCTTCCTCGAATGCGGACTGCAGATTTACAACTGTGTTGAGCTGCAGGTATATCATTGTAGAATCGTATAGTGAAAATTGGGAGGCATCATACTTACTATACGCGCATTTATAACATTTGCCAGATCGGGTGCTTTGTACACAGTGCCTCCAATTATATAGTAATCTGCAATTGGTGTAGCCTCTGAGGGGCTGTGCCGATGCTGCTTACGGATGACATAGAGAATGGGTTCAGCTACATGAAGCAAAATATACTCCATGCCAAGCATATTACTGCAAACATATGATATGTAGAAAGATCCCAATCTTTTATTAACTGCGCTAAGCACTTACTGCAAGTGCTCGACTCCTAGACGTTGCATTCGTATCGTTTCATTGTTGCACATGTGGTCATAGAACGGGTTGCTCTTTCGACAAAAATAGTCCATTACTGTCTGTGGACTTAGTGTGGCCATCATCTGAGTATCATGCCAGGATAGACGTAAGTGATTTTCTGGTGCCTGCGCCATTTGTCGATTTGCCATTTGAGCAGCTGCTGCACGTGAATCTGTTGGGTATGCGGTACGTTTATTTCGTAGACGTCGACGTCGGCCGATGACAGAATACAATTGCAGATCAATCAGTGGGTCAAAGTCAATGCCTTGTTGCTATTTATTTGAGCGAGCGTCTTTCCTCTTTCTCAGTTTGTTTACAAATTATTTATAGACTACGATGCCAATTTTATAATGTTGCACATTGTCGATATGTCGTTATTTGATTTATTTGTTGTGTAATAAATATTTCAGTGTCGCGAAGAGAAAATTCAACAGCTGCTCCTTAACAATTACTACGGCACTAGGTCGCTGTAAGTTCACTATTAAACTGTTAATTGCAGTATATGTGTCTTATTATTTATGTGTAAGCCGTCTGCCGTAAAGCGCTAGTAGTCCACTTTTTGTTATTTATATTTTGTTTATTATTCCCGATGTATTTATAAACGCTCGATAATTTGTGGTGGCCAGCCGATTCGTTTTACTAAAAAGTTGGCAGTGCGATGCATTTATCAACAAGGTGGCAACATACCATCGCTCCACACACATGAAAATATTAAGCAAAATGTTTAAAAATAAAACAAAGCGTAACGGCTGCAGTTTAAATTAAACTCATATTTGAATTAAAACATAGAGGCAGGGCTAACTCATACATATCAAACCAATTCTTTTGTACAAAATCAACCAACCGTATACTGTTGTTAACGTCAACACCGTCACTGCCGCCACAAATACAAATACACAAACATTATCATCAACATCAATTGTATATTAAACATTTTGCTCGGCCTGCGGAACTTGGCCCATTTCTGCGGATCGCCAGAATTGGAAACTATATCAGTACGCTTTGTACATTTCGTCGTGGCGCTCGTGAGGAACAACAACGCAAAGAGCAACGAGTGCTCGAAATGGTAAACAGCAAAAATCAATAATTATTACGCATTTTTCAACAATTAAATCGACTTTAAGTTTGTGTGTGTGTGTGCATTAGCTGTTTTTTCTACAAGCGTGTACAACTCATTTCATTACTGGCTCTGCATATATACATAAGTATGAGTGTTGGTTGTCATATGCCACAATCATAGCCCAGTTATCCCAAAGAATGTGTTTGAAATATGATTATTCATTATACTATTTGCCGATTTGGCCAGTCAAGGTCGTGCAAGTGTCGTTAACGTTTAGAAAAACTTTTTATGGCTCACCTTGATTTTCGCGGACGAAACTATGCGCACACATATGTATGTAGTTGTGTAGTAATGTACATATGTATGTTAGAATATGTGTATGTATGTACAAATGTGTATGTTATCCATGACTTTACGCCCACATAGTCTCGATCACTAAAATTAAATATATTTATTTATAAATATATACAGAAGTAATATAATTTCTTTGTTTATAATTAGCGAAAGATCTCTTTAGCTTATCTCAAAGCTTTGCAACTTAGACTCAAGTTCAATGCTTGGAAAATGCAACTTCAAGAATACATTTTTAAAAATAATATTTATATAATAGTGAAAGATAAGATGATGGGTTTATATTCATATTATTATTTATTTAATTTTTTTAATAAAACTCATTTTTAAAAAGTAGAAATGATAGCAATAAAGCTAGAATAAGCTATAGTTGTATTTTTCTTAAAAACATAAAATAAATAGTTTTTATGTATTATTTGTTTTGAGACTGAGGCTGTATTGAATTAATTGCTAAATATAGTTATACGAAAACTCTTACACTTTACGCAGCGTTGTGCTTCCCATGGTGTCCAAAGCAATTGTCTAATGTGTACAAATTGTAATGTTGTTTCCTTCATAGCCATTATGTTATAAATACATATATTCCAGTTGTTCATGTGTAAATAAATCAGAACTATTTTAGCAAGTCGTAGATAAGCTGCACATCCATTGGAAACGAATAGAATTTTATTTGTTCTCTTTTAGATTTTGTCACACTTTGGTAGCCTGATGCTGGCACAACAACCGTCGGCCCAATTAGTTTATCAGTTAAGGCGATATGCGTTATATTAAACCGGAGCCGTACTATGAGGTAGCTGGACCACTCATAGCAAAAAAAAAAAAACGATTTATTTCTTTAACTGTCAGACCTATGGGCGTGTTAGTAATTTGTTTGGTTTATTTACAGGGGCTTCCACCGTTCAATGTTTCTGGCAGTCCGTTCAATGTGGTGCCAATACACAACGCTCCCGAGCTAATGAAGGATACATGCGCGCTCATCAACTCCGAATGGCCGCGCTCCGAGACTGCACGCATGCGCTCTCTGCAAGCTTCTTGTGATACTCTGCCTTGCAGCCTGGTCCTGACCACGGAGGGAATGTGCCGTGTGATAGCGCACTTGAAGCTGAGTCCCATCACATCCAAAAAGAAGGCTTGCTTTGTGGAGTCTGTTGTTGTGGACAAGACGTATCGTGGCCAAGGCTTTGGAAAGTTGATAATGAAGTTTGCCGAGGACTATTGCCGTGTGGTGCTCGACTTAAATACCATTTATTTGTCGACCATCGATCAGGATGGTTTCTACGAACGCATTGGGTATGAGTACTGTGCACCTGTTTCTATGTATGGACCGCGCCACTGCGAGCTGCCAAGCTTACAAAATCTAAACAAGAAATACATGAAGAAGGTCTTATAGACGTCAGCACCAGTAGTAGTAGTAGTATTGGCCTAACCAAGCTGCGAGCGCTTCCAACTTGACGTGGAGCGGAGCGTGTCAGTTAAACTAGTCAAATTGGGCAAACGCTTGGGCTTCGGCCTTAACATATATAATATATATATATATAAATACTGTCCAGCGGTAGAGCCGTCACAGCCTTTAAGCGTTTGCTTCTGATTCCATTACGATTACAAAAGAAAAACCGTAAACATTCATATTACGCTCGTGTTGATTTTTAAATATTACTTTCCGCATGTATTTTTTGTTACCTTTATCGGACAATGCTTTAATACACACAAATTATTAGCGTGTTATAAAATATATTGCTCATAATATATTTATGTTAATTTAGTTTTGTGTTATTATTAATTTATGATTATGTTCTTATGATTTGTTGTGGTGTTATTTGCTCGAACGCTAACTAGACATTATCTACCTACATATGATAGCTCAATTATCTTCCAAATAACCGTAGCATAGATATACATATCGAGATTGGAAACATAGCATTAAGCAACAAATGTATGGCAATAAATTATATTAAAGTTGTAGACATTTTAAACACATTGTGTTTTTGCAATGCACGGAAGATAAAACGGAAACATTCGTCTGCAATCTGTCGTGAGAAATCTATGACAAGTTCAAGTTCACGGTGCTGCGACAAGCCAAAAATTGATGTGTGCCCGGTAATGTTATTTTTGTTACAGCTGCATCTGAAATAGGCGAGGCACATCGGTTGCCCAACGAGAGAGCCGAAAGCTTCTTCATTTTTTCAGTTACACAAAAATACACCAGAATCGTGCACGAAACTGAGAGCCAGTATGCCGATGTATGGGTGTATGGGTGCGTACAGTGAACTATTGATAGAAGGAATATTTTTCAAAACAAAATAACTACATTAGAATTGGCATTTATATCGTAATATTATTTTGAGAATCTCCTAATCACATCAGCTATATTACTTTATATTAACAAAGCAATAAGTTCAATATATCGATTGAGTCCTGTACTTAGGTACATGTAGGTTTCTCACGTATTATTCTCGTTTATTTGCTTAATGAATATTGGCATTGGGCCTGAAAGCGGAAGCAGCAGGTTGATCTCCGGCCTCATATAATTCTTGTTGGTTTGTGTAAGATTTCTACAGGTGCACATTTTCGAAATACCTGCATGACGTGCTGTACGACAGCTGCTAATGGCTTGAAATTTCAGGTGTCTGACCGAACAAGCGCCGATTGCCAATTGATATCGCACGTAATTACAATTTAAATTTATTTATTTGTTGTTTTAAAAAGGAAAGTTTACAGTGCGCATACGTAATACACACACGCAGACCCATACAAGTACGAATACATAAAATATTATTGTTAGTTGCCTTTATAAGGCTGTAATAGCATAGCTAATTGTACGTTTATGAAGAACCAACTGCAAGTTGAGACCCATTTATATGCGGAAGGGATACTATTTTGCTGATGTCATGCTGATCATCAATTTGAGCGTATCAGTTAAGCGCTTTTGGCGATGCCGCAAACTTTGCCATAATGTTCAGGCTGATCCAAAGAATCTACAATGAATTTTCCCAAATCTTCCTTAGAAACCAAGCGTCCGGGTGCTTCATCGTGCACCACGGTATAGCCACTGGCCGGTTCATCGGCGATATGTGGTGGTAATATAGCCACATAGTCCAAGCCGGATGCTTTTGTCAAATCAAGCATACGCCTGTGTTCCTCATTTAGTTTGTGGAATACAGCAGGTACCTCGTTAAGAGATCGCAAAAGGAAGGACGACATTACAATGGAGAATTTCTTGAGATTTGCTTCCTTCATTGCCTTTATTACGTTCTCAGTGCCACGAGAGAGCTCCGTTGTGGCTTCCAGCTTGTTGCGTGTGCCGAGTATAACGCAAACACCTTCGACTCCTCCATCGCCCTCAATCAGACGTTTAACGTCGTCAATATTGGTTACATCGCCCTGAACTAATTGAACTTTACCTTTGAAGCGCTCGGGAATGGTGGGCTCTGTGCGGTAAAGTAAACGAATCTTCAAACCTAAAAAACATTTTGGTTAGTTCAGTTTAGTTCATTTACAAAGGTCTTTGTACATTACCCTTTTCTAGCGCATAATCCACTACGCATTGACCGGTCATGCCGGTGCCACCAATGACAGCAATCCGTTGCATAATGCTCCAATTAGTTCCTTCTGTTAGACCGAAATAAAAGCCAGATGCCCTACAGCGAACACTTTTCAGTTGTCGAATCTAAAAATTGCAGTATCACAATGGCAACTTCCAGACTTATCGAGCTGTAATCAAAATCAAAAATGATTGCTGTTTCTGCTCTGCTGCCGACTGTGCTCACCTGAGTAGTCCAGCTGATTATGTCTCACACATACAGTTGGACGCATATTTGTGTGCAGTGTTCGTAAGCGCCGGCTTTAAAAAAGTAATCAGCAAGATATGTTATCAACTCCCCTCCACAAATACTTTTATTTACAGAAGTTCACTACAAAATGTAAATTGTCATGAAGACATTTCAAATTGAACAGGGTTATCTAAGTGTCCGATATGCATTGTTGAATGTTTGGCATAATATAAAATGCGTAATAAGCGAAAATATTGATAATGCATCGTAGATAGATAATAACATAAGGTAGATAACGTATATTATAACAATTTATAATTTAAAAAAGTAACTTCAAAATTACGTTCTTAGGGTGACCAGGCTATTTAAAGACATGACTTAATTCTAATAAGGTGGTCAGCTTGGCCACCGAGTCAAGCGTTGCCCCATTAATTTAAAAAGTTACGCGCGCAATTCTTACGCATGCGATTCCTCCGAATTCACCGCTGAATAGGGATTATCTGCAGGATTTTTCACACGTCGCAGTGTAATGCCCAATTTTAACTCGCTCAAGAAATCCGTTGTTGCTGGCTTCTTTTCAGCACGGGGTTTTACGCCACTTATCGTCGCTGCTTTCTGATTGACTTTCTGCAAAATTGAAAATTTGTAAAATTTTTGAAAAATAAATTAAGTGGATTATTGCGCACCTTTAGTGTTACGCCTTGACGTATGCTTTCCAAGAAAGCATCACGATCATCAGCCGGGGCTGCAGCCACCTTTGGTTGTTCAGACTTCTTAATTGTCAACGGCTGGGCAACTCCAAACGTTGGTGGCGGTGGTGGTGGCATTGGTGCACCCGTACCTGATGCAGGTGGAGGAGGCGGTGGTGGCGGTGCACCCGATGCTGGTGGTGGTGGTGGCGGAGGTGGCGGAACGTTCGCATTATTACTAATATGTGTGGAATTCTTTGGTTTTTGAGACACCTGTGCAGGAGGCATTCGTGATTGCACAGGCGTTTCCTTTAAAGGCGGTGGAGTTGGCTGTTTAGCAGATGGATACTCCATTGGGGCTCTGTTCCAACTGGGCTGCACAGGTGTGGCTTTAATAGGCGTTGGAGGTGGCTGCTTAAGCGGCGAGACCTCCACTGGGGTTCGGTTGCCATTGTTATGGACAGGTGTTGGCTTAACAAGCGCTGGAGGTGGCTGCTTAACCGGTGAAAATTCCACTGGGGTTCTGTTTCCACTGGGCACAATCGTTGGTTTTGGCGGTGCCGGGGGAGCCACTCGCATTGTACCCACTTTGCGCTGAGTTTGAGGCGCAATCGTAGCATAAGTTTCGGTCGGCGGTTTTGGTCGAGTGGGACGCACCTCTACAGCTGCTGGATAGGCGAGCGTATTGTCCGCAGTCACTGCTGAGGGCGGAGGTGGTATTTTGGGTCTGTTTGGCTGCGCTGGCTGCAACTGAACAGGCACTACTGTACCTACTTCCTGCTGCCTGTTGTACGGCTGTGCTGGAGCCAAGTCCATATCAGATATGTCCACAAAACGAGATGTAAGCGAGGTGTAGTTGGAATAGGCAGAGGACGCAGGAGGCTGCCTAACGGTACCTGCTGCAGCTGCTGGTGCAGGTGGCGCTGGTGGTGGAGCTGGACGTGGCGCGATCTCATTATCTGTGGATATGGTGGCATAAACAAGCTTTGGCATTTTTGTCTCCTGTCCATGCATTTGTTGCTTCTTGGGCTAGAAAGCGGAATTAAGGCGGCATTTATACTTTGGACACATTAGTCTTAAGTGGTGGTCATACCATCCAGGTGAAATTGGAGTGGACAATATTTTTAATCAGATCTTGTCTTCGGATGCCGGCAACATCCTCCTCGGTAATGCCTCGCTCCATCATGTACTTCTTAAGCACGTTGTCATTGGCCCCCGCGTTCAAATCGAAGGCATTGCGCGTGCGATCGCGTGTAGTGTCTCCAGATACATGGTGGAAGTCGACGGGCCCGCTTATCTCATACTTGGAGCCCTTGTTGCTGACCACGACGCTGGTGGCAAAGCTGGGCCCAGGCACGGCGGCTGGGCCGCCACTTAAGCTGCCCAGGCTATTCGACGAGGATGACTTGCTCATACTGAGGCTGACACCGTCTCCAATGAATCGGCGTTCGCTGCCCGGCGATGCTTTGATTAAAGGCGGTGGTAGAACTGCTGGCGGCGGCTGGGCGAAGACGTTGCTGCTCACCTGCATGCAGGGCGGCTATAAGAAGAAGAGAAAAGCAGGATGGGTTTGATCATGATGTCATATGAATTCTGCTGATGTTTGGCTTGCGGGCTCTATTGGCAATTACCACCCAGTAGCCAGGCCCCTTATGGCTTCTAATTATGTCATAGACATAGGCGCGTCGCTGCATTGCCGGCATGTGCTCAACTTCGTCGGAGAGGTGGGCCTTGCGCATATACAACTGTAGCATCTCATCGGTGCCGAGACCTCGCACATCGAACGTCTTGCGAAAGTCGATGGGCTGTCCCTCCAGCTGCCTAAACTCCACTGGCTCGGAGATGTAGGCGTACATAGCCCTATCCACATCCATGCTTTTAACACCCTGAAATGCGATACGTGTACGGGCACTGCATTAATGGCGCTGCTATTAAAGAGCTACTACGGCCAAACGTTGGGCTATGCCAGGCAACCATACGTATACGTATCCACGGTGGCGCATTATCTTCTAGCAATTCGCCGATAAGAAATGCTCGCGCAGCTCGTTTTATTTTTTTATTTTTATCAAATTACGGATTTCTATTGTTGCTTTGCTGGTGAATCATACCACCAAAGACAAAGACGAACAGAAAGCATGTGCCAAAGCCCAGTTACTCTGGCGTCTTCTTTTGTCTATATGCATAGGATAACCTCTCATTCATTTACCGTAATCCAAGCTTGTAAGATAGGGCGGACCCTTGCAGCTGTCGAGCGACAAATTGGCGTATAGAACTGGATGCCGTAGGCGTTTACCGTGCTGTCCGGCCCAAACTAAGGTATCGCACTGATTAGCGGAGGTGGTATGTCACCGCATTTACTCATTTGCTCATTTTGCGAAGCTTGTTATCTGGAAACGCAGACACTGATAACTGCCGCCCAGTAATCACCTTCACCTGGAGCGGTGTTTGGCATCGACAGCTTGAGCCCAAAAGAAAACGTAAACAATCAACATCACATATATACATATATATAAAATAAATTTGCTTATATATATAAATATTTCAATTTATAATATTATCTTAGATATATATATATCTGGAATTAAGCTTGTACGGCCTAGTATTTCATAGTATAAATTTAATCTCAGCTATAAAATGACTAACCGTGCACAGTTGCTTAGTGTTCATTTCACGCTGATATTCTGAAACTGAAGTAGAAATATAATATAATAATATAATAATATAATAATAATATAAATTCTTAATACTTACATTTATCTGACCAAACATGGCTTAAGCCAAGTAAACTGAAGCACTACTTTATCATTTGTTTAATATTTGTAATACTACAAAAACAAAACATTTTTAAATAATTGTAGTTTTATTGTTATAACATAAATTGACCTCTTGCTATATATAAATTGAAATTTGAATTTCTAAATTTAGAAAGCTGAAGCTATTGAAAAATATCTAAATATAAAACATTCACTTTTATACTATCAGCCAGTTAGTGACAGAAATATCCGGAAGATAACGAAAATATGTTTGGAATTTGACATGAAAGTACTGATTCATAAAAAAACCCGTTGGCTGTCATAACTATTAAAATTATTCTTTTATTTGCCTATTTTCGATTCTTGAGGTCTTCCATGAGGTTTTTTCTTTATTAAAGCTGTCAAAAGTCTTTAAGGATTATTGGCCAAGCCAACTTAAGGCTAGGTTATGCGTACACTTGGAACCCACTAAGGATGGGAATCACGATTAAAATAGATTTATTTATTAAAATGTATTTAACATGCAGAAGAAGGCATGATCCATTCCATTCAATATATTCTTGATCACGATCAAGAGCCAAATCGATGCAGCCTGTTTGTCTACTTGAATGCGTCAATCTCGTAACCTGCGAGCGCTGGAGTCTGAAACATGTTTTTTCCGCTTTCAGGATATTGATATGCAGAGTTCTTATATACATACATGGTATATTTGCGAGTCAGTATGGTTAGACCTATTCGTATTCCACTTTACCACTCTAACAGAACTATAAATAAAACATTTGCGAGGGCTGCTTTATAACTGAATATTGCTGCTAGTATAAGTAAGCACTTACCCATTACCTTCAGCTCTTATAATTAAGATTTGAACTTGAAGTACTGGCGATGACACGTCTTCAAAAATAACGTTACTTATAGCCCATGTTGTCAATCAATCTGACAACCTGAGTGCAAAGCAACCCTTTTCTACGCTTCCTCTGAGATATTTGTTAATAAGGAGGAGAGCACTTTGCCAGGCACTTCATTTGAAATCGAGCTGGTTGACAGTGAGCATTGCAACTAGGTAAAATTAAAGATATCAAAAAATAGAAAATGGATCCGAACTTAGTGTTGTACGGGGATGGTGAGTTCTTAATGGCTGAATTTGAGTTCGATGGCGATTTGGTTGTGAATAGCGATGAGCTGCAGCCGGGTGCCACCGTGCTGGTGTCCAATGAGACAGATGGCATTGTTAGCCACGAGGATTTGGCCAAGTTCTTTGAGATACAATCGAGCGTTCCGATACCCACCGACGAGGCTGTGGAGCGCACACTGGCTGATCCGGCTTTGAAGCAAATACTGCAAGAGGCTGATGGCAAGGTGGACTTTGATCCCGAGGCTGAACAAGAAAAGTTACGCGAGTTTCTGTCGGGAGTGAATAATAAGAAGACCGTCCCGGAAAAGAGTGCCGCACCACCTGAGCCTGTGGTCCAAAAGCCGTCGCAGCCGGCGGCGTCTCAGCCACGACCTGTAATGCCGCAATCGAGTGTCTTTCGCTTCATCAAGTGCTCCAATTGCAATGGCCTCTTTGACACGCCCTCATTTCAGGATCACAACTGTGAATATGAGTCGGAGCAGAAGCCAACGTCCAATACTCGGGCACCAATTGTTCAGGAGAAGAAGGCATCCACGCCACCCAGAAGGACGCCTAGCGAACGTATCATCGTTGAGAACCAGGTGCGCATCCGTCGCTACATGAAGGACGAGCTTAAGTACGATCTTGAGACGGGCTTCGATAGCTCCAAGTCCAAGAAAACCACCGCCAAGGGGCCAAACGAATGCAGCATCTGCGAGCGCAAATTTGTGCACACCTCTGGCCTGGTCCGTCACATGGAGAAGCATGCGCTTGACCTCATTCCCACTCAGACGAGCATCCAGCAACAGCACACGGCTCCCTCGACTCTTGGGCTGCTAGTGGTGCTTAAATGCAATCACTGTGGCCGTATATTCTATGACGTAAAACTTGCGCTGGAGCACATCTTTGTGCACCAGTCGGCAACGGACGTGGATGAGTCCGAATCTGTGGTCGAGGATGAAGCAGTGCTGAAGAGTCAGCTGGAACAGCTTATGCTGGAGGGCGATCGGCTGCTGTCCATAACCGCTGAGCTGGGCAAGATGTCGCTCAAGAACGATGACGAATACTTTACCACGCTTGTCCTCGGCAATGTCCTGCAGTGCGAGTTCTGCGATTTCATCTTTGCGGATGTGTCCTTCTTGCTGGTGCACTCGGCCACACATGTGCCGGAGCGTCGCTTCGAGTGCACCGCCTGCGATCTGCGAATGACCACCGCCAAGGAGGCCAGTGTCCACTATCAGACCGACTGTGTCTACATGCGTGAGGGACTCAAGCAGCTGCAGGCGCAGCCGAATCGATTTTTTGTTTGCAACGTGTGTGAGCTGAAGTTCTCCAATGTGGAGCTCCTCCAGGAGCATCGGTAAGTGTGTTTAGAGTCTGAGCTACATTTGCATCTGCACCTTCTGCCTTCCGTGCAGCTATAGCTGCTATCACTACTTTCCTCGGCTCAGCGAGAGTGGCAAGCGCCTCATGTTGCCGTGTGAGTTCTGCGCCACAAACTTTGAGTATGCTCACGAGATACAACCCCACTACGAGGAGAAGCACCTGAATAAGAAAAAACGTGAGAAGGAGCTGCGCAACAGCGGGAACGCAACCACCATGGGCCGTTTGCGGCAATATCTTTGCGACATTTGTGGCAAGTCCTACACGCAGTCTAGTCATTTGTGGCAGCATCTACGTTTCCACCAAGGTAAGTGGCAATGCAAATGCAACCGGCCTGTATGTAGCTTATGATGTTGAATTACTCGCCAGGTGTGAAGCCCTTCGTTTGCCAGGAGGAGAACTGTGGCCGCAAGTTCACCATACGCCCAGATCTCAATGATCACATACGAAAATGCCACACGGGTGAGCGGCCGTATCACTGCCTGGTCTGTGGCAAGCGCTTTCTCACCGGCTCGGTCTTCTACCAACATCGACTCATACATCGGGGCGAGCGGCGTTACGAGTGCGATGAGTGCGGCAAGCGTTTTTATCGCGCTGATGCATTAAAGAATCATCAGCGTATTCACACAGGCGAGAAGCCCTATGATTGTCCATTCTGCACAAAGACATTCCGGCAGCGTGGCGATCGGGATAAGCATGTGCGGGCGCGTCACTCGCACTTGGATGCAAATGCACGCCTGATGATGCAAATGCAAAAGTTCGAATTGGAAACGGCGGCTGCATTAAAGGCTAAGCAAATGCAAGAGGGCGGAATTGAATTTGTGGTTGATTCGACGGCAGAGGCATCTATGCATTCGCCGACATCTCCCATGGCGCATGAGCAACAATTTGATATGGTTGAATTGGATCCTAGCGATTTTGGCGAAAGCTCTGAGTTTGTACAAAATATTCCAATGCCTCTTAGTGACGAGCAAGAGCTTATGTCATTCGTAGACCTAGAGGGAACAGAAGCAATCGAGCAACAACCCTTCCAGTTAGAAAACAATGAAAATGTCAAAGTGGTTGTGGTAGAAAATAATACTTCGCAACCGTTTTATTTCTAACTATATGTAATAAATATTGTATAGTGTACCAGTAAAAATAAAGCAAATTTGCATTTTGATTTTCATAAGACTCGCATTTTAGAGCTCAATTATTTGGTGGCAACTTGTAACAGGTTTTAAATTTGAATTTAATTTGGAGCCGATATAACTTAAATTTTGCGTGATAATTTTTTTTACATGTGGCAATATTATATTATCTGACAGTGTTGAACAACGCAACGAAGTATTGGAGTAGGTGGCAACGTGCGCAGTTGACATTTCAAGTGTCTAGTAGCCATTTTTGCCGTCCTCTTTCTTTTCGATTTTTCCATCGTATACGCCAACATGGGTTTCGCTACTCTCTGGTACTCGCATCCCCGTAAATACGGCCAAGGCTCCCGTTGCTGGTAAGTTTTATGTAGCCTATAAAATTGTGTATCCAGAGCTGTATAATTCGCATGTATGTCTATTGTTTAAAGCCGTATTTTGTTGCATAGTTGATTTGCTTTGATATTTTGAGGTTAAGCACGCCCTAGCCTCGCATGGCGCATACCGCTCGTACATATTTATGTATTTGCTTGAGTTATACATATGTATTGAAGTTATTTGCTTAAATATCATTTTGCCCCCGGTTGAGTACGGAAATGTGTGAATAGTTCTTTAACAATTTCCTTAATAAAGGGTGGCCAAAGCAAATGTTGCAGCTGGTTCTTGTCATTTGATATTGAATGGCCCAGCCAGCTACAGCGACAGCTATGCAACTGAATCCGATTGTTTAACAGTAGTTACTGCGTATTCGTAACCAAAACAAATAATTAATGTAAAGTATGTATGAATATATTTAACATTATAGCCGTGCCTGCTCAAACCGACATGGTCTGATCCGCAAATACGGTCTGAACATTTGCCGTCAGTGCTTCAGGGAATACGCCAATGATATTGGCTTCAAGAAGGTAAGCTGGAAATGGAAATATTTGAACTCTTTCTCCATATGCTTATTCTTATTCTATTCATTTTTCAGCTGGATTAAATATCCACTTCAATTTTTTGGCGTTTGCGACGTCAATTTTTTTAAGCATATTAATTTTAGTAGTCGCTCTCGAGGGACTGCATCTATTAATATGCTGGCAACAACAACAAGAAAGCAACAACAAAATAATCATTTGGAGATTTAAATGAAACCGAAGGCAGTCACATCTGAATTCAACAAGCCAGGAACATGCAGAAGTATCGTTACCACATGAAAGCTTAATCTCAAAGCAGCATCCACAGATGCAACCGAGTTTGCAAACTCAGCGTTCAACGCCGCAGCATGTAATTCCATAAATTCCTGACCTAGCAGTTGTTACCTTCTGAGAAGGTTCTTTGTTTAAATCTCCCTTTGATTAAATACATAACAAGTCATGTAAATGTTGTCTTCTTGTTTACCTTTACATCCTTATTGTATGTCCACTGGAAATGCCGGAAGCAACTAAACGAGCGCAATGTCACCATTATTCAGTTACTTCCTCATTTCTATAATATTGGGTTAGTGGTGTCCAGTGGGCTGCATTTGAACTGCGCTTATGTTGAGTAGCATCAACACCTGGGAAAACAAGCAACAGAAACCAGTTTATTCAGTGGCTCACTGGCTAAAAGAGCGAATTGACGCTCTCTTAGCTGCCTACGCAGCTCGGGCCTCAGCTGTTTTGCTGCTGCTGCTGCCGCTTTGGTTTTTGTCTATCTGCTGAAACTTAAAATTTTGCACATTTGCCCGCTGAGTTGGTTTCGGCCGTTTGAACTCACAACAACGTGTCGCGAGTGCATATTCAATCCAAAGTATAAGTTTTTGAGAGTGAATAATACCTAGTAAATGCCATGTACGCGAAGTTTGATAATTGAGAGAAAAAAATAAAAGAAATAGTCAATAAAAATCAGAAATAGATGCGATTTAAACTTGTTGACCTGGTTACGATTTAATTAAATGAGATATGGAATTTTCTGTGTTTTTGTTGCTTTTCCTACCACTTCTGAGCAGCTTTTGCTGTGTGTCCACGATGAATGATGCAACAGCGTCAACGACGAGGCTTCGCAAAAATGCAACAGAGACAAGAGCTCAATCGGAGGCATTTAACGAAAACAGTAGTCGTGTTAGTGGTTCCCGCGGCCACAAATCTCGTACTGTTGCACAATATAAGCTGCCGCTCTATGCCACAGAGACGGCGCCGGACAGCAGAGATACCACGGCCAGATCACAGTCCATGCGCAGGCGCACCCAGGTGGTTATGCGGCGCAGACCAACTACCACATCAACAACAACAACAACAACGACGACGACGACAACTTCAACAAGTGAGTTAAGCATAGACCGGACCTGCATTAAATGGACTTTAGCATATGTCCATATGACCGCTGCAAAGGCAAGCAAGTCTTGACGCTGGCACTGACCTAGCTTTCAGTTTTTAAGATTGGTAACGACAACTAACAGCAGCAGACCGTCTGAGAAGTTGTCTGAATACGAAAAGAAAACCACCATATTCGATAATTATGCGACTGATAACTGGAGCAGCCGCTGCAACACAGCTTTCAAATTCATATTGTCTTTTTAGTAGTCGCGAACGACCTTGATGAGCGGGACGAGACGTAAGCGATTGTAATGCTGTGTACTCATTCAAGGCTTAACAGCTTTGCTATGCATTTTGCCATGGTTGTTGGATGAAACTTTATCAAGGATATTGATTATTTCCATCTAATATCTGTATGACAAAAACCGCGCAAATTTGAATATGTGAGCCTTGAACTTGTGCCTTAATTAGCGCGTTTTATGATGAACGCATTTTTGGTGTTTTTTTTGTATTTCATTCGTCATTGAAGTTTAGAGATGACACTTATGGAGCTAAATGACTAAATTGGGTCACTCGATTTTTCTCTATAGTCTATTGTGTAGCATCTTAATTCAAAACTGTTGCAATTTCAATTGCAATTAAAACGCGTTTTTTCGCTCCCAGAGTCGTTAAACCATATTTCTTGATGTGCTATTTGTGGCGTAGCAATATATACGTACCAGTAAACTTATGTTAATTGATTCACTTTAAAAAAAACAGAGAGAGACAGAAAGATCGCTGCTTTTATGTTTTTATTAACATTTTATATGATAAATATTTACATATTGTGTGCCCAAAATGTTGCTATTTTTAATACCATTGTGTGGACGTTGTTTGATTTATTTCAGCTATTAGTAATGGCTGACACGATTTGTAATTTAAACAAGTAAAAACTTTTAGAATTATCATAAAACTAAATACCACAACAAATTTTCAAATTAACGTTCTTAAAGCTAAACGGGTCACATTAAGTCTAAGTAATGGTAATTACCCTTAATCACACCTTCACCTATGCCAAATATTCACAAAATGATATTCTTATTGTTTAGTTAACTATAATGTTTAGATCCTCCGCTGAATACCATGTGATAATCATTAGTCTTTGAAAAACTAGGCCAGTAAGAAACATTCACACAGTGAATGGGCATTTGTAATTGGTAGCAGAGCATAGTGTGGGGCAGGGCAGGTGAGGGGTGTGGACTGTGGACTGCTGACTGTGGATTGCTTTGCGCTCCAGCGCCAACGGCAATATGTTGCCTGCAGGCGTACAAAGATTCACTTTCAATAGCATTAACAAAAGCACTTGTTTTATGACTGGGTTAACTGAGTGACGGGAACTGCGCTTTGGTTGTCTTGCAATGCTTGTTATTTGGAGCAGAACTAGTAATGTCCATTGTTGACTAATCCAATTATCGCACGCTTAGCGCCCCGTCCAGTGTTGGCGAATGGATTCAATTTCTTCCATCCCAGTTTCTGGAGCTTTGGTCAGCAGAGCCTTGTGCCAGTGAGTTCGCCCACAAAACAGCCCCACCCACCCAAGAAGTTTACGCACTCCACAGCAACTGGCTCCAAGGAGGAGAAGTCCACGTACCGCCGGCAACAAAAGACCACACCAAAACCAAGGCGCAAGGCTAATACCACAATGGCAACAAGCACCACTGAGGGACCATTCCGCTTAGCGTTGCCAACGCTTAATTTCCCTAGCACCGCGGCTGGCGCTAGCGATAAGGAGAAGGATAAACGAGCTGCCGCTGATCTGCGACAGCGTTTCAATTGTCCGCGTGAGAACGAGGTACGCTTCCAGCTGTTTCCGAAAATCTGCAAGTCCGATAAGGACTGTTTGGTCTGGCAACGGGATGAGATCTGTTGCGACATCTTTGGCTCCAGCAGTTGCGTCGCGGGCATTGCCAAGCCACTCGAGGAGACGGAGCACGCACGTAAGTTCACTGCGCACAAGAAGCCATCTTGTTTGCTGTTAACTGATTTCCTGCTGTAGCCATATTGGGCCTGATACCACGCAAGTGTCCGACGCGCCCGTTGGCTGAGCTGTGGTGGGATGTGCAGGAGTGTCTCACTGACATGGACTGCTGGCCGCGTGTTTGCTGCCCCGATGGTCGCCGGCGCTACTGCCGCACATCCCAGCCGGAATTGGAGACGGTGCCGGTGCCAGTAAAGCGTTCGTTTGATTACCGTAGGTCACTCTGCACATATTTAGTTGATAACAGTAACATGAACAGTTCTCCTTATGCGCAGTTACGGAGTACTTGGAGTGCACGGCACCGCCGCCGACCATTTTTGATCTGCATCCAAAAGCTTGCACCTCCACGCTAGACTGCTTCCCCAACGTGTGCTGCCAGGAGGCGGGCTTGCGGCACTGTCGTCCACCCAAGAAGTCTGTGCTCACACTGATGGCCAATTTCCTGAACGTGGACTTTGTGAAGCGCTTAACACAGAATATTGTTATCAAGTAGTTTCAGTTCAGTTAACGTACACACACGCACATACACACATGCACATTCATCTGCACCTATGTACATACAGACATACACACATATATACGTGTAATCATTTAGAAACCTCGTTTACACGATCACTTATTGCAGTTGTTCAAGCTTTTTTATAGCGTGAAATCAGTAGTTCGCTTTAATTGTTATTTTTTATTGAATTCAAACATTTGCAAATTGTTTTTTATATAAATTATTTTAATAAAACGTTAAGACTTACAAAGCAAGTTTTTCTATTCAAATGCCTCAACGCTTCACCGTGTAAACGAGTCCATTTGCTCACACCTCTCTGTAGATATGAGTAATTTTATTTACTTGATTTTGAAATCGTTGTTATTCTGGAACTGATAACTGTTATGTGTATAGATGTGGTTGCTCAAACAGTGAGACCTACTTAAACTGTACTCTTAGTCTTAGATAATAAAACTGATTTATCAACGCTTCCCACTTTGAGTTTTTTCTTTCCTTTGTTTTTTTTTCTCTCTTTTTTATGACCAAACTACGTCTCAGCAATTGGCAGTGAGTGGCTGAGCCAAAGTTGATGTCGAAAGTTTTGTTTTTTCGAAAAGGTTAAATGGTGTCTGGTTACCTCTTGGCCTGGGCCACACACAAACAAAGATACTATTGCTTAAATAGAATCAGCGAAGGTTTCATTCTTACCTTGGGTACCGTGGCTACTCAATGTATTGTATAAACAATACTCGCATGAACTCAAAAAAAAAGATTGTGCATAAAACTGAATATGTGCACATGTTTAAATGTCTCGATTAACAAGACAAGCTTAAAGTTTGCATTCGCATACAAACACTTAATTGGATGTTGGCTCTGAACACGGAAAGTTTTATGACGAGCAAAACCTGAAGCTGAATGGAGTTGGCTTAAGTTAAGACTGCCTAAGTACAGGTCGTAAATGAACTCATTTATTTTCAGCTATGATATATCTGCGTTGAAGCCCCGTTAAATAATATGAAGTAGAATCTTAAAGGCAAATAAAACAGAGAAAAGAATCAAGCAACAGACACTGAATTTCTCATGAAATATTCATTTAAACCTTAAATATAAATGGCTAAAATATGTTTTTCTTTTTCGCATTTATTTTATTTCGCACCTGTTATAATATATACATATATGCATAAGTATAAATTACATTTATTCTTCACAAGTGCAACGCCAGCAGCCAAGTCTCAAATTTCCCACTAAGTGGCGCAATACATATGGATAAAAAAGAAAAACTAGACCCTTCTAGAAAAACAATTGAATGATTACACAAGAATTGGCATTTAGTGGAAACGACGCAGTTAAACTTTAATTTCAATTTAGTTTATTGCACATTATTTAATTTGTGGCGCAGAGCGCTGAGCGCTGAGAAATAAAAATTGTATGCATATATATATGTGTGTATATGTATGTTGCCTTTGCAAGAACAACCAGCAATAGATCGATTCTAATTATAATTTATTATAAAAACTATAGGGTCTGCTGACGCGTTCACTTGGAGGAGCAGCCGCACTTGCTCTTGTTGTCGCCGCCGCATTTGCAGTCGTTGCCGCAGTTGCAGGAACCCTTGTTGGTCTGAGAGGCGCATTTGCAACCTGAAAATTAATAAGCAATGCCCATTATTAAGTTAAGCAATTGAACGATATTTGTTTGTATTTATTTGATGTCCTTCAGTAGACTTACCGCTTCCGCATGGGCAAGGCATTTTGTTTTTTATTTAAGTTTTTCACTTGAAAGCACAAGAAAATTTAGGTTTCACTTAAGTGATGAGTCACTTTCACTTTTGCTGCAGAACACAACTGATGCACAATCCACGGATGCTACCCGATTTTATACACTTTCGAAACGAGGCTTTCCACACGGCGTTCGGGCGCTTTAATTCCAGTTTTGCACACGCCAACAGGCCGGCCGGCCGGCTGGGCCGAACATGTTCGAGCCGTGTGCAAAATAGGTTTTCCGTTTGAAAGCTTAGATGAACTAGCGGGGTTGTTGTCTCGACTAAAGCTTTTATTTTGTGCCCAAACCGTTGTCCGTTATGCTCAGTGGACATTATTGGAATAGCGCATGCGATTCCAAGTGAAAATTCATGTGGTGGATAATGGGCGGCACTGTGACTCTTATCGTACACCGTACACTCAAATGTGGGTACCCTCCTGTCTGTCTGTCTGGCTGTCCATTCATCATCGGCTTCGGCTGCGACTGTGTGTCTGTGTGGCTATGCCTTGCGAATGCGCGAAGAGTCAGTGTATTTCCGATTTCTGAGTGCGGCTGCAACAGCAGCAGCAGGCAAAGTCGCGCGACATTTTAGCAACGAATTCAAGTGCAACGCAATGCAAGAACTGAATGTAAATAATACGCATTTTATTAAAGTTATCCTTGCTGATAGACACGCAAGCAAGCAAGAGGCAGGCGACATTTATCTGTGTTTTCTTTTTTAAATATTTGTTTGATATATATATATATATGTGTGTGTATGTATGGGTGTGTGCGTGACCGTGTGCGTGTGTTAAAGGTGAAAATGCAACACACATAAAATCAATAAATCCAAGCCAAAATAAAATAACTAAAAATCAACGGCTAACAAAATATTTGTGCGTGCCTTGTGTGTATGTGTGCTTGTGTGTGTATGTGAGGGCGTGAGAAAGAAAACAAAAGAGCAAAACAGTGAGAGTACAACAACGAATGCGTTGGAAATTAAGGTGGCAACACAGGACACAGTGTGTGCGGAAGTGAACAATTTAAAGTTTGTGGTCACCAGAGCAAATAACAAAAATACATACATACATACACCCACGCAAACTGACAGAGTCGAGCGTCCACGCGCGTGTCTATGTATGTGTGTGTGTGTGTGTGTGTATATGCACAGGAAGGCTCTGTAAGCGATTATTTTGCTCACCCACGCATTTGACTGTTTTTGTTATTTCTGATGTTGTTGTAATCGCCTGCACTTCAAAGCTTCTATTTATACACTATACTAAATGTGTGTAGGCGTATATCTGTGTGTGTGTGTGTGTGCATGACTGCCAAGCTGCCCATAATGCGGCCGACCTGATACCTGAGCCCAATCACAATCACAATCACAATATCAGCCGCTCCTCTCATGCCCAAGTCGCCCACGCAGAAATAATAGTATGTAATCATAATAACAATAACGATGATGATGATATTGCGAATGACGTTGGCAATAGTTGGCAAAAGGTTAACGACGCACAGATCTGTGCTTTCGTTAATTTTAACAAATAGTATTTACACCGAGAGGGAAAAAATCAATAGCCTACCTTAACATAAACGCGAATGGCACATGGATAAAATTAGCCGCAGTCTCACGCATTTATTCTATACATAATTTTAATATGGCAAAGGGCAGCCAATAAATGGAGGCGTAACCCGAGCGTGCTGTGTGTGTGGGCGTAATGTGACCAATTGATTTGCTGCTCTTAATCGTTGCAGATGAACCAGAGTATGGCGCTCAAGTAAAGCACAGACGTAGTGGTCGACAAACCTAGCAAATCAGCAAGCCTCCACTCTTGACAACTACTAAACAACCGTATAGCGCCTCCCGCAACACTGTCAGGATGACAGAGCAAAAGAATCAGGTGACACGCGCAGCGCCGGAGCAGAGCAACGACTACCGTGTCGTGGTCTTCGGTGCTGGTGGCGTTGGCAAGAGTTCCCTGGTGCTGCGTTTCATCAAGGGCACCTTTCGCGAGAGCTATATACCCACCATAGAGGACACCTACAGGCAGGTGGGTATCGCTGCAGCCACGATATTAACCCTGTCTCTAAACTTAATTTGGACTCTTTGCTGTTGCAGGTCATCAGCTGCAATAAGAATATTTGCACACTACAAATCACGGACACGACAGGATCACATCAGTTTCCGGCTATGCAGCGATTGTCCATTTCCAAGGGCCATGCATTCATTTTGGTCTACTCCGTGTGCTCCAAACAGAGCCTGGAGGAGTTGCGGCCCATCTGGGAGCTAATTAAGGAGCTGAAGGTAAGCAGGGATAGTTTAGTCTGGAGCATAATTGAAGTGGGAGTATAAATTGGTTGATTTACAGGGCGATGTGAACTCCATACCGGTCATGCTGGTAGGCAATAAGTGCGATGAGAGCACTGAGCTGCGCGAAGTGTCGCAAATAGAGGGGCAGGCGCAGGCGACCACTTGGAGCATATCGTTCATGGAGACATCGGCCAAAATCAATCACAATGTGACCGAGCTGTTCCAGGAGCTGCTCAACATGGAGAAGACGCGTACCGTTTCGCTGCAGCTGGACACAAAAAAGCAAAAGAAACAGAAAAAGGAAAAGAAATGCAAGGAGACCAATGGAGCCATACCAGAGAACGGGGAGGCCAGTGCCAGTGCCAGTGCCAGTGCCAGTGGCGCCGGAGTCAAGGAGAAGTGCGGCGTTATGTAACCAGTTTGGCAAGCAAAATTAGTGACAGACAAATACTCGCATTGGGACATTGGCAGGACTTGAGAACTCACCCCTCACACACACTCACACACACACACACACACATGATTAAACATATGCATATACATATATACTATACATAGATATATACATATAAATACCACACATTGGGACTGATGTTATCAGAGAATAGCCTGCATAGATGAGAAATATATTATTAATTATAGATGGATTGAAGAAAGCGAAAAATGAAAACTATAAGACAGCATTACGAGTATATTTTGCGTACATAGATTTTATCAACACGCAACACCTTCTCTAGTCTAGCAGAATGTAGAAGGCAATCAATGTACCGCCCCCACACCCACCCGCACAGCACACACACACACAGACACACAGATCGAAGTAATTTCTTTTGGATTCGGAAAACTGCATCTGAAACGCAACGGCATACATATCAAATACATAAACATACTACATAACAGAACATGACATACTCGCACACACACAATAGATGTGTACATTATACAGATATCATAATGCTATAATATGTACTATACGAATATATATATATATATATAGAGATGCACATATATGCATACATATGTGTAACCCAAGAGAAAAGCCAAAGTACCTACTTAAAATTTTTATCTACTTACTATCAGAGCCGGTAAACCGATTAGAAGGTGTACTCACAACAAATCCATTTCACAACAGATCACGAAGAACAGAAGACAACAAACTAGCGACAATTCTGGAGCATTTGTGGCAACCGAATCGATATGGATCCCATTCGTTTGCTGCAAAGGCGCTTATTTGACTATCAATCAATTGCTGTATAACTATTTACCACCAAAACAAAAACAAAAACAAACGAAAAAAGAAATATTTAACAAATGGAATAATTACCACTAACATCACTTATAATGTATAAATAATACTCACACTCTATTCACTTAAACCCACTTGATGGTCCCGAGGAAGTATGCATACGGATCGTGCGTTAGTTTCGTTTTAATTCTTTTCACTTATGGTACTTATAGACTTTAGGGACATTGTTTAAGGACAGACGTATGGATGAAATATGTATTCATTTACAATTATTTGCTGAAGTTTATTAACAATGCAAACACAAATTAGATTTAGTCAACGATTAGGCCCTGCATGACGGTACGATCCGATCAGGGATCGTCATGCCAGGCAATAAGCACAATTTTTGCCGCTCATTCAGAAATTGTAGAGTTAGTGCTAAATGAGGATCACTATCCGCGTTTACATCGAAGCATATGTTGCGAAGGTATATGAGTTGCCTGTTTTCTAAAAACGAGCACAGTTTACAAATTGTGGTATTTGCTTAATTATTAAAATAGTTGGGTTGGCTTATGCGTAGGATTTAAAGTCTATTAGCAGGTTAAAGGTTAAATGAAATAGTTTCGAGTCGTTTTACTGTTGATTGATATTACAAGAGAGAAGGCATTAGTTTTTTTTAACTTAAATTACTTATAGTCCATTCAGCTAATGAAAAATAATTGATTTTAATTGATGTTTCGCCAAATTAGGAGAGAACGAGTAATTATATTAATTATGACTTAGCCCATTTCTTATGCACAACACAGTACAAGTGCCACACGCTCTCGTTGTTTGGATATGATTTAGGTGCATAGTGGGGAGAAGAGTTGTTCAAGAACCGATCATCGACACAAGCATATATACAAAATATAACATAGTACATACTTGTTTACTATATTGTTGAATTTGTCTAGTGAAATTATTAACCAAGATTTTGATAGCGGACCAATTTGCGTATAAGATTTCAGAAATCAATTAGATAAATTCTCTCAGTTCGCCTCGGTAAACAGTGCATGCATAAGTATATATATATTATATATAATTCTAATGACAGACTTCGTTGAATCTTATGTACGATTAGCATTATCCTGCGTGCTCTAAGTTTTCCGCTTAGTTTCCCTAGGTTTAGTTAGGTTTGTTGGACTCTGGACAGCGAAACTGGTTCTGGCTTAAAGGGGCGTGCCGAGTAGTCGAATACACTGTAATAAGTAAATAAAAAAATACAAATCATAAAATGGACACTTTGTTGCATAATAAGATTAAGCGAATGTTATTTAAATGTAATTCAGCAACGATATGCATGTAAATGTAATTCCGAAGTATAATTTAAAATACAACGAATGAATATATTTACACCGAATTAATTATAATTTTTTATGAATATATATACATTATATATATATAATTATTATACACACAACAATAAGTTGTATATTTAACTAGTTTATTCATGATGAATATTTGATTATTGCTTACATTTTCAATATGCAGCAGACACCTACACACACCCACACACCCCCACACACACACACGCACTCAATGCTAATAAGATGTTGTAAATATGAACAAAAATTCAGCAATTGGCAGTATTGGTATATACATATGAACAATTTGGCCGTTAGCATAATATAAACATGTAATAGACATTGTTGGGAGACCTATTAATGTCACCCAATGAAATCTTATTGTTGGAGATTTAACTTATAATAATTATCGTGCAAACATGAAATAATTACATGCAGAATAATTTGAATAAAGAAATAATTTAACTATGAAAACATAAACAATTAATTGGTAAAAGAAAAATCACACTCAATGCAAAAATGCAAAAAAATTTACCAATATGAAACTTTTAACTTTTATCGCTTGAATTTTAACAATTTCGTTTAAACGGGATTACTGTTGCCTTTCCACAGATTTGCCATTTACAAGTGCCAACCACATATCTTCTTACGATATATCCGTAGAACAGCTTAAAGCTGAACGCGATCACGAGGATTAGTGCGATTGGAGCAATCAAGTTACATGGAAATGTTAATTCAGCTGAAGGCAAAACATATGAAAATTTAAAATATTTTCAAGGGAATGATTTATGTAGCTACTTACTGAATAAGTTCGCAAGAGTGTGACTAATTGATTTCAAGAAGACTTCGACGGGTTTGAGCAGCATTTCACTTGACAATTCTGCCAACGAAGTTTGTTAGACATTCTGCAATGTGCACGAATGAAATATTTATGATATTTGTGGCTTCTCTATATGCAATATGTAATAAGTATTACTTACTTAATACTTTCTCTTTGTTGCATTTCTCTCGAAGACATAAACATTTTGGTAAACCAATTGCTATTGGCATAATCCATTTCCATTTGAATGCTGTCGAATACTTCAAGCAGATAGTCAACCTTAAGTTTCTTTAAAAAACAATAAGGAATGTGACAAATTCTCTGGGATCCCTGACTATTATGAGCACATACCCTATTGCACTCAAAATAAGTGACACAGTAGCAATACACGAGAGTGCCGACAATAATTATGCTTCTTTTAGAAAATCCGAATCGTTTGTGTACGAACCACCCGGCAGCAGTTATCAGCAGCACTTTCAGTACGAATAAAACCTGACAAGACGATTTTTAATTAATCGAAGCTGCAAATAAATGAAATAATAGCAGCAGCTTTAACCTCGGCTATTTCCAGTAGCTGTAAAGGATCCTTGGCTATATTCATAATGAGAGCACGCACACTTTGGGGCTGATACAAGTAGAGGTCGTCCGCTTGCACCGGCGACAATGGAAAATCGACAGCCTTGTCAAGTATTTTTGTAACTAAAATATCAAGATCACGTACATCTTGGACAGAGGCAATCTCACCGAGCTCTGAATCATGCACGGAGAACAAAAGCGCACGCTTAGAATTTCTTGTTGTTCTGCCGTACTAAAAATGATAAGAACGAATGACATAGCTATGATTTGTCATTTGTTGGTGACACACTGAATAATTCATAAAGAAATTTTTTAAAATATATGAATGCCAGTTGATCATCTCTTGTTCCCAAGGACTTCTCTTCAGATAGCAAGCCCTGGTTGAAGCCTTCAGGAGTATTTGTTAATTTCGTTGGTGCCACTTTCGCCCACGCATGTGGTTCAATGAAGTTATCCTGGTAACAGCACACATTATGGAGCAACAGCAATATGCAACTCACTGTTGCATAGGATATCATTGCTTTGCTTTAAGTCAAACCACGTTTTCATAATTATTTCTGGACAATGAGTAAGTGAAGTTGTTCCTGAAGTGCTTGAGTATCGATTACATATCGATCACTGCAGACCAGAATTGTGGTATTTAATTAGAATAACAGTTGGCGTAGTATTTAAAATAAATATATAATTTTAATTATTCTGTAAACAATGTATACATAGGTGTATTTTATATATAATTCTAATGCCAATCTAAGTTAGTTTGTGTGGTTGGATGTATTTGCATATCAGGGGAATGTTCATTAAACGTAAAAAACAATGAATGAATATATTTACATCAAATTAACTATAATTTTTTTATGAATATACATATAATAATTATACACACAACGTAAAAGCTGTATATTGAGCTAGTTTACTCATGATGAAAATTTGATTGCTTACATTTCAGAAATGCAGCAAACAAACCCAATAACCAGGACCATAATATAAACATGATTATTATAGGATGCCTACTAATGGCACTGAATGAAATCTTAATCTTAAAGATTAAACTAATTAGCGTGCAAAAAAAAATTAAATAATAACACGCATAATAAATTAAATTAAAATAATTTAACTATGAAAAATATCTTTTGGTAACAGAATTCTGTTAAATGGTGATATTAACTGGTAAGAGAAAAATGATAACCACAAACATTACACTTAATACAGCAGTTCAAAAAAAGTTAAAATTAGCTACAAAGTATTAATATAATCCACATCTGCGTTATCATCTACAACGGTGAAGCCAGCTTCATGAGCTATATCCTCAGAGGTACTGCTAATATTAGAATTATCTTTCGAAGGCGGCTCCAAATTATGTTTTTTTTCAGTTTGTTGTTTTTGAGACGTTTCTGGTGGGGGTGCTTCCAATGGTTCCAGTAACTCTTGGACCCCTGATACTGGCAGTTGTAGTTGTTGTTGGGATTGTGATATGTTTGTAGAGCCAATGACATTAAGTAACATCTTAAGGTTTTCACCCGATAAACGATCTCCAACCGTTTCATTGGCAATGGCTTGATCTTGCGTTGTTGCAGAAGTTGTAGCGGATTTACCATAAAAAAGGCCGACCCACACCTTCGGACTTATGACGTATTTAAAGATTAACTTTAGAATGTAGCCAATCATACAGACTAGTGCGAATGGTGCTATTAAGTTATATGGAAAATATAATTCAGCTGCGGGTAAAGCATACAAGCATTAAAAATATTGTTAAGTCTGTTAAGGTTTAGAGACTTACAATTTAAGCTCGTAATTGTATGAGTTGTTTTTTCCAAGATCGTTTCAATTTGTTTGAGAAACATTTCACTTGTGTACATAATGAACACATGGTCTGGTCGACAGTAAGGCATACGTAATTTGCTTGACTTTCTGTAATGTACATAACAAAGATTGACGAACATGTCTAATTAATCAGTTAATGAATAGTACTAACAAAATTTTCTGTCTTTGTTGATCTTCTTTAGAGTCTTTAAATAAAGAGCCAAATATGCGAGAAAACCAGTTTGTATCAGCATTATCCGTGGACTTTTGATGACTGTCAATTACTTCAATCACAGCATCAACCTCCAGTTTCTAAATCAAAACAATTAAAAATATATATAATACAATGTGATTGATTGATTTTGTACGACATACCCTATTGCATTCTAAATAGGTAACGAAGTAGCCATACAGGAACACCCCGCCTATAATTATGGCTATTGCAGAAAATCGGAATCGTCTATGCACAATCCACCCGGTAGCAATGATGAGCAGTACCGTTAGCATGAATCGCACCTGTCAATCAGTTTTTGTTAATCTGTGTGTGCTTATAAGCCTTTAATAGCAGCAATTCTAACCTCGGATATTTGCAGTAGCTTTAGAAGATCCTTGAAAATATCCATAATAAGCGCGAGCACTCCCATTTCCTTGTGTGTGTACAAAAATTCGTCGTCGGCCTGATCCGATGACAAAGGAACATCGTTTGCCTTATTAAGTATTTTGGTAAGTAAAATATCAAGATCACGCACATCTTGAACCGTTTCAAGTTCATCAACTTCTGAAGCTTGTAATGTAAACAGTACCGATCGTTTGAAAACGTTTGACGTTTTGCCGTGCTGAAAATGATTACAATTTCATGACGTCATTAGTTAAAATTTGACATGATATGTCCGCCTACTTACCATTAGCACCTTTCGACTAAACAAAGTGTTAACAAACTTTTTAAAATACATTAATGCTAATTGATCCTCTATTGTTGCGAGTGATTTCCCTTCAGGCGACACGGCCTGGCATTGGCAGGCATCTTCACCTGGATTACTGAATTGCGTGGTTGTCAGTTCCGCCCACGCATGTGGCTCAACCCAGTTATCCTGGTAACAGCACACGTTATGGAACAACAGTAATATACAACTAACTATTGCATTTGATTGCATTGTGTTCTTTTTAATATCGATATAACCAAATTAAGTAAGAGTTTAACTAAATTGACAAGCGGTAAACATGATCACAATTGCGCGGTTGCTGCTTTAGTGTTATAAAGTGCCAGCTTTGCTGTAGGACAGTATGCTGATCAATGAGCAAGGCAATTAATTTTGCTACCCGTTATGCGGTTGCGAACTAGTTAACGGCAAGCAATTGCTCGTGTTCAGTATCGTATTGTGGATAATAATTTTATAATTAATATAAGATCATTTAGAGCTTATTAATAAAACAACAATATCATATTAAAATTTTTTATCAATATAAATATTATCTAAAGAAACTGCATACACAATTTACGTAGGCCTTGCCAGACTGTTTAAAATGAAATATAAACATTGCAAAAGTGCTGCCAGACTTATGACAAAAAAATGACTCACGGACAGTGTTAAGTCGAATAGTTTAAACAATATCATAATAATTAGCATACCATTATAAGAAGAGCGAAATGGGATTATTTGGCAAAACTCCCAGCAAAGACCCCAAAGAACAGGTTGGATATCTTGCACCAGTGGTCCATTTTACTTTTGCGCATTAACAAGGCCATTTGGCTGCCATGAAATGATGTCATGTTCCAATTGTTTTGATTCTCATTTGCAACATCTGTTTCTCGGTATCTGTAGGTGCAAGAATGGACGCACAAGATACGAAAGGAGGGTAATCAGCTTGATAGGCAGATACGAAGTATACAGCGTGAAGAGGAAAAAGTGAAGCGGTCTCTCAAACAGGCAGCCCAAAAAGGTGACCGTGACACCTGCATCATTCTCGCCAAAGAGATTGTGAACGCGCGAAAAGCAATAAATCGTATATACACATCTAAGGCGCATCTGAATTCCGTACAGATGCAGATGAAAAATCAATTGTGTACGTAAATTTGACTTTGGCTATAGTTACTGCCATTAACTAATCTTTGTATTTCTCATATAGCTACTTTGCGGGTTGCTGGCTCGTTACAGAAATCCACAGAAGTCATGCAGGCCATGCAAAATCTTATTAGATATCCGGAGTTGGCGGGCATTATGCGGGATATGTCAAAGGAAATGATGAAGGCTGGCATAATCGAGGAGATGTTGGACGAGACCATGGATTCGCTGGAAGAGTCTGAGGAGTTGGAGGAGGAGGCAGCAAAGGAGGTCGACAAAGTACTCTGGGAAATCACGGACGGTAAACTGGGTGAGGCTCCACTACCACCTGAAGCAACGCCAGCAGACAAAACACCAGCAGCTACCGCCCGTGTTGCGGTCGAGGATGATGACGACGATGGTGAAGAGTTAGAGGAAATGCAGAGTCGCTTAGCATCGTTGCGGTCATAAACAATTTGCAGAAAAGGGACAGTGTGCATGTTGAAAATATTAGATTCGAATTTTAAAAATTTAGCTTATGATTATTATTTTATCATAGTACCTTGCACGCCACCAAAATCCAAAATATTGCTCCGATCCCCGATAGTAAATTATAAAAACAAAAATAACAGTGAAAGTCTATAAACCGTTTTATAAGCTTAATTGTATAATATTTGGGTTCACAATACGTTGAACTGCTTGTGTTAAAACTTTAAACCTGTATACATACATAATTTATTGCATAATCTAATCTGTATTAAATATAACTTAAGCATACATTCGGATTTTAGGCAGTTCTACGTACTCTACCCAGAAAGTAATTTAATAATCGCATACGAAACATTATATATGGCACGTACCATGAGGTCTTTTGACCAGCATTCGATTTAGATTTTGAAGCATAACCTTAGGCTGAGGCCCAAATAATATTGCCCAAAATATATATGAGAAATTATACTCTAGATAATAATAACTCATAAAATCGTAGTTTTCGCAAAAGGCTTTAATAGTTTTTGCTAATTTAAAAAATTGGGTATGGTTTGACATGGTCTAAGCCATCTTTAATCTCAACTAAGTTAAAACTATTGGAATATTTTTAAGGCTCCAGTGTAGACTGTATCCAGTCTACATAAGCTCCGACTCGACTGTAAACGCCTGGCCAGCCGTTTAAGCCACAGGGTGTGGGTCCGAATGAGACTACGCCAGCCAGAAAGTAGTAAGTGTTCACTTTGTTCGTGTCAAGACCTATGAGAGGACCACCAGAGTCACCGCGACACGAGTCTACGCCCTCCATGCCGCCAGCGCACATTTGCGTATTCTCCAGAACAATGTTCTGGCGAGTATAGACGGACTGGCACTCCGACAAAGTGAAGCCATCCACGGCGGCTTTCAGCTTCAGGTTGCTGGCCGACTTCTCTTCCGTCTTGCCCCAGCCAGCCACATCCATTGAAATACCATCGAATGTGGACGACCGCAGATTCGTGTCCAATGGCAGGCAAATGGGACGCACGAAGTCCGTGTACTCGATTTGGCGATCCATGCGTAGCAGGGCAATGTCATTGAGTTGATTCCTGGAGCTGGGATCGTAGGATGGATGCGGTATGGTGCGCTCCACTGGCACATCCAAATGCGGAGGGGCACAATCCTTCATGCCGCGCACATCAACTTCACAATCCGGATTCGTTTCAGTGTCCCACTCGCCCAAACGCACGCCCGTTAGACGCCAATCGGCAGGCAGAGATTTGCCATTGACACAATGCGATGCAGTTACCACGTAGCGAGTGCTGATGAGTGAGCCACCGCAATGGTGACCCTTGTTGCCACCGCCTGAAGAAAGGGAAGCATTTAGCCGATGGGCTCATATGTGTGGTTTAGCTACCTTTGGTGTACTCGATCAGCGCCATCCAGGGGAATTCGTCGATTTTTGTTTTCACGCCGCCATAAATGCGGTTCGATAATATATTACCGCACTGACCCGGCAACGGCAATAGGTTTGTGCTTGTCTTGTTTGTGGCAGGTCGCACTGTAGTTACCGGCGTGGTGTCCCGGTAACGATCCGGACAGCAGATCTGCAAGTATCGCAATTGTTTACTTCGTATTTGAGGTATTTAAGGCCTGACGTACCAAAACCTTCTGGTTAAAATAGCCACACTGGCTACGACTTAGATATAGCTTATCCGCGTCCAGCAGAGGTGTCGTTGTCAGTATTCCATACAAATACTTGCAGTCCTCCAGATGAATGCACAGTGCGCGCTCCCGGTTGGGCGTTATGCAGCGTCCATAGTTGGGCACTTGGTTAGCCTCATTGGGGAAATAAAACTCTGCGCGCAAATCACAAAAATATATTAATAGTCACAGAACTGTATAATCAAATTGTATAAATTTATTGAGCATTGGAATTAATAATTTGTATTTACGTTTAGTTAAAAATAAAACTGGTTTCTGACTAGCTTATCTAACGAGAGTTGTGAAGGCCCTCCCTCCCGATATACTTGTATTTACATACGAACAAACATGCAGATATTTGTGTGTATAGATCATTATTCTTTGGGCTTCTTTAATGATTCCACAAGCCTTTCGCTGTCTCTGCCTTTTTATTTACTTACGCGCATTTGCCGATTTCAGACCAAGTCCCAAAATGAAGTAGATTGTAAATATCTTAAACATGTTTTTCCTCTTTATGTAACACGGTTTTTTTCGGTTGAAACGTCGTCAGTTACTTTGCAATGTACTTTTTATATTTCTGAACGTCCTATCCGGGTAAATTCAGCAATCAAGTAAATATGATGACTAAAACGGAATCTCCGTCGATCTTCACTCGGCAGCCGCTCGCAACGATTGGAGAGGCCAGAGCAAGGCTTCGCGTACAACTGAGACGCTGCGAAGTGTTGAGCAGAGCTTAACAGAGAATTGAGCTGAGCTTTGGCTTGAGCTTTTTGTTTTGTTCTGCTTTTTCTTAAATTTGCAATTTATTTGTTTCTCTTTATCTATTATTTATTTATTATTATTGTATAGGAATAATACACAACGGTGTTTGGCTTTGGCGTTGAAAAAACTTTGGAAAAAGTCATGTCTCGCGCAACTCTTCCGTTCATGTATTTAGCATATTGATGCTATCAAAAATCCAGTTCATGTAGGAGCTGACAGCCGTGTAGACGCCCGGAACGGTCGTCACGCCGCATAGGGTTGGCCCAAAGGCGACAATTCCGAGCAGTGTGTAACGTCCATTGGCATTGAGTAGGCCAGAGGTGCCGTCGTCCATGAAGGGACCACCACTGTCGCCGCGACAAACATCCTTCATAGGCTGGCCCTGGGCGCACAGATGGTTCGGCGTGATCACAATCGGTTGCTGGAAGTTCTCGCTAAGTGTCGCATAGGTAATCGCACAACTGGTCGTATTCACAATGGGCAATCTGATGAATCGCACTGAGGCTGCGCTGCCGGAACTGTTTGAGCTACTATCTGAAAACAGAGTAAGCGAACAATATTATTTCACACTTGTGTTAGCCGATGAGATTCATTTCAGTTTTATTTATCTTAAGTATAACAACTTACTCTCCGCTTTTGTGCTCCACCCGGCTACAACCCCCATTTGCCCAATCATTCTATCTGCAAGCGCTGCCGTGCTATTTAAAGGTAAACATATTGGCGTGAATTTGCCTAAAAACATTACAATATTAAAATATTACTACGACCGGAGCATGAGAGGGGTCATCTTACTTATGCTGTTGTTGAGGGCGAGCAGTGCAATATCGTTCGCATATTTCGGCTGGTCGTAGTTGGGATGCACCAGCACCCGTATAATATTAAAAATATTTGGTTTAGTACAGTTCTTAGTATTAGGAGCACAATCCTGTGGGCTGGAGATGTCATCGCCTATGCGCACCTGAAATCTATAGATCGAGTTTTAGCAGCTTTGTCACTATATATGACGCCTCTTGGCATAGTTCTTTTTGATCTAATACTGATAAATTAAGGTTTCATCGAAGCCTAGTTAAGCAATCAAATTTTGATTTGCTATAATTGGCGGAGCTGCAATTTCAAGATTCATCAGCTGAGACTTACATTTCCAGATCACTCACTAAGTTAACAACACAATGGGCGGCGGTAACAACGTAATTGTTGGAAATAACGGAGCCCGAGCAACGATAGCTGATGCGATTGCTGGCTGTGAATAGAGATAATAGTGGAGAAATTAATCAATTAATGTCTTAATATGCTTGCAGCCCTGACAAAATGAAAAATGGATGTCCCTGCAAGAGTGCTCAGCACACAAATCCCAATTGTTCATATTGCGGTAAGGGCAAGCAAAGTGATGGCGAGTCTGGAGGCAAACCGTTTCGACCAAAGGAAAGGAAACCTCCCGGTAGGGGTAAGGATTCGAACGGAGGTGACCCCAATGACAACTCTCTCTCACTCCTGAAAGCAGCTCTTGTCTTTGCTACTGGTTGCTATTTAACTATGCAAATGACTAATGTAGCTAACGAGCTGGGATAAAGAATCTTTTCTGTTTTGTTTGATTTGTGCTTTAATGTTTATTTAACCAAGTGTCAAGGTCAATCTTGAAAGAAACACAATTAAGCACTTGTAATCAATTTTCAATGGGATTGTATTAATAAATTTTTTGTTAAAATTAATAACACTCACTGCGATTGCGATAGGCGATCCGGGCGAACCATGGAAATTGTCCTGGAACAACCGCGTCACCCCCCAATAGTCGAGTGTTCACACTGATCCCACAATCGGCTGGGTTCATCCTCGCTGCTGACGCTGGGGTCACGGTGGGCGTGGCCATGGGCATCTTGTCCCGCATAACTTGTTCCTGGCTTGCATCAGCCAATAGTTCCCCCTGATCTGTTAAGCTTGCTGTATGCTCGAAACGCAAGTCACCAGGAAACACAATTGGTCTATCAGCCGGTTGCGGACCTAATTCGTCCTCTGCTGTTTCAATGTCATGATCAATGTGGAAGTGAAAGTGATGTCCGCTTCCAAATTTAAAAGTATGATCATCGTAATCCTCAATGGGTTGGGGACAATTGCGTTGAGCTTCGAAATCTCGATAGTCGAGCAATTGCATTTCGGTCTCATGTGCCACAAAGCGATCGAAGTTGAAGTTAAGTCTTGGGTTGCGCTTTGAAGAGCTTGAAGTGCCCCACACCCAGCGCTCGGTGGGGGCAAATCGTAAGCTGCGACTGGTGTGTGAAGATGCCACCTGGTGATGGGGACAACAGGCAAGCGGGTCGAGGCCTTGAAAGCCACAGCCAGCAGAGTGAATCATGGAAAACACAGAGGCGCGCTCTTCGAGCTTGTGATGCAGCAAAAGCCGGGCAAAGGGCACACAATCCTTGATCCGTATACAGTGGCAGACACTAGCGGGGCACACGACTGCGAAATTGCGTTCGGTCGCGGGTGAACGCACGTGCAAATAATTAAAAAATTAAATTCGAAATATATATATTTACATATAGCTAAAACCAAGCACGTAGCCAAGGTCAATATCTGCAAGCCAGAAGTGGCCAAAGCGTAAGCATTTAAGCCCAAACAAAAGTCCGGTTCAGCAATTACTGAGTCACTTTTGGCATCGTTTTCGTAATTATATTGTAGTAGTTTATTGCCCTTCGCGTGTTGGCTCAGAGCATGATGCTAGCATATTTGCTTGGGGAATTTCTAGACATTGACCTTGACCCAGTGCCAAGTGGGCAAAGAGATGACGTCTGTTCTTTTCCTTCGCATACGATTTGTCATAAGCTAATTATTAGATTCCAATAATAGCACGACTCCAATCAGAGCCCAACTCCAGTTTGTTGCTTAAGTCGTTGGTTTTTGTACTCACTTTGAAAGCACAATGTGCTAATCACTATAAAGCATATTAGCTTCATGAGCAACAAATGCATTTTAAACTTTCGTTCAACGGCTGCTGATCCCGTACATATACACACACACACACAGACGCGCGCACAGTCGTCAATTTGTGGACTATTCTTAACTGATCATGGAATGCCAGGCGCGAACACAACTTTTGCCGTCGAGGTGCAAAATAAAATTGAAATAAATTGGTTCAATATCTGAGTATATCTTATTTCCATTTCGACGGCGGAGTGCAGCTGTTGTTTTTTCTTTATTAATTTTTTGTTTTTTCTTTTTATTATCAACAACGAATCAAAACAAAGAGGGAGCACAAAATAAATTGAATGCCCCAAAAGCTGAACTTATGAAATAGCCACCACTACACATGTAAACAAAGAAACATACACATACACACACACACACACGCACATATCTGTATCAACAAATTTTAGTAGAGCTGGAAAAGGCAAAGGCAGCGCACGATCATAACTGGCCCGAAATCCGAGTGGCACTGACACCTCGTGCGTAAGCCAAAATGCCGGCAACACAAAAGTAAAGCACACACACACACCCATACACACGTACACACACAAACAAAAGAAAACATGTTTTCAACTTTTAGCCAGCTACCCATTCTGAGTGCTTGTAAATATCAATAGCCCAGTGAGCATGGACGTTAAGATCCTTTAAAAGTTTGCACTCAAATATGCTTGAATATATATTTTGATCATATATTGTACTTAAAGTATTACTAACATATTTAGTAAGTCAACTTAATCTAAACACAAATGCAGAAATGACATGAACTGATCTTTCGCTTAATATACATATGTATGTTTAATGTGTTACTTTCTAGAAATGTGCATATATGGAATGTATTGATTCTGATGGCGTACAATGCTATGCTTATGTGGTGCCTAACTGCTCGAATAAGCCTTTACTTTTCTTTTTTCTCGCTTGCTCTTATAAGAAGCGCCACAAGCACCCGTGTATCTATGCCACCGGGACTACCTCTGGCGCAGCAGCTACAGAGACAATGACACTGGCTGCAACGTTATTCTCTACCTGTTCTACAGGTTCGATAGTCGGCTCCGATTGCTGCTGCTGAGGCTGCGACTGCTCTGACGGGAATGTATTCACCGCAATTGTTGTCACTGCAGCCGACAACGCATGCATGCCATTAGTATCAGAATTGCTATCATTGCTAGCGAGCTGGTCGTCATCATCATCATCAACTGGCGTTTCTTGACGCAACACCGCTGCTAAATGGTTATCGTTAACTGTCTCTAAAGTCTGAACGGTGACATCGTTTGCTGCATCTGCTGCGGCTGCTGTTGGCTGCGTTTCTATTGTACTTGGCAACATTTCTAGGTCTGCTGTCGTTTGCTCCAATTCAGAGTGCCCGTTGCCGCTAGTCCCATTTACATTTAAATTCACAGATACATCACCATTGTGCATAGAATGTGGGGTCTTCAGTTCATTGACGATTTTTTCCCCTACTTTTGGGTCCAGCTCACTGATTTTCTCTTGCAGTTTGCATTTGAACTCGATCGGCCATTTGGGACTCCATTGTCGAAACAGTTTAATCTGTTAAAAAAATAACTTAGCAAAACAATGGACAATGGATTAACCAAGATTTTTATATAGTTACGCGGCATTGAAAAAGACTCATGGGCTTTTCCTGCACATTCGACGTGGCCAGGGAATTGACGACGCCATTTACATAGGTACTGCCAGCACGTCCAGCTTCGCCTGCACTAGTGAGATACTCTATTAACACATAGACGAAATCATCGCGTTGCAGTTCACTCCATTCGTTAAACCATTGAATAATATAACGGAGCTCGCGGTCTACTGATAAATTACTCATAGACATGTTTGCTTATATTTCTGCTGCTTACTGTCTCACGCTGACACACCCCCGCACATGCAATTTCAAATGGACCGTTTGCGAATTATTATAATTACAATTCTATTTGTAGTTAACTTAATTCAGGTTCAACTTGTGTGCGTCGTTGCTGCTATTCGCCTCAAAGTTTCTATACTAACAGTAACCCGTTTCTAATTTTCCTTCTCCGCTTGATTACAAAGCCCAGCTCATAACAGCTGTTGTTACTTCTTAAGCATATCGATAATAAGATATGCGGCGTTGTGCAGCACCTGCGCCTGCTCTCTAGTGGGCTTGAGCATATAGAGCAGTATAAGGCAATAAATTCTAAATTGAATTATGTATTATAATATTTGCTGCAACGAACTCCATTTATGCTTATATGATATTAAAATAAATACTATCTGATTGAGCTGCGCAGGTATCTATATTTGAAAATGTCAACATATCGATAAGTTGCGCCATCTCGCTGGTTGCACAGCACTAATCACTTTGGCGTTTATCAACTCTTGAAAATTTGCAGACAGTAAATAATATTAGAGAACAACTAGGAAGAAAAAATTGATCAATTAAAACAAAGTATGTCGTCGTCAGAACAGGAAATCCAACAGAAATCTTCGGATAATCAGCAAGAACAAGTTTCCAATGCAGAGATAAATGCCCCCAAACATGATTCAGCGACGGATGCAGCGCAACAAGATTTTACCGCGGCTGAGCAGTACAAAAATAAGGGAAATGATTTGCTCAAAAGTAAGTTGTCATTTGTCAAATTAAAATGAAAAGAACACCAACATATTTATAATATTAATGTCTGAAATGCACATGCAATCCACTAAGAAATTGTCTGCACCCACAGCGCGTCCCGTGTTGCCAGTACGTTTTTTTCGACCTAACCTTAAAAGCAATTGACTGCCAGTGGCGCTATATGATTATAATTTTAGCTTAACTTTTACTATTCAAATTTTGTAGTCAAAGCTTTAACAGAAACTTAACGTCCACTTTGTTATTATGATCAATTCCGTCATTTCGCAGCCAAGGAATTCTCGAAAGCCATTGACATGTATTCCAAAGCCATAGAACTTTACCCCAGCAGTGCAATATACTATGCTAATCGGGCCCTGGCGCACTTGCGTCAGGAAAGTTTTGGTTTGGCTCTGCAGGATGGTGTTTCGGCAGTAAAAACTGATCCCACTTACTTAAAGGGCTATTATCGACGCGCGGCGGCGCACATGTCCCTAGGCAAGTTCAAACAGGCGCTATCTGATTTTGAATATGTAAGTACAATTATTACACTAAAAACCTGTTACGCATGAATTGATAAGCTATCTGTTCAGGTGGCCAAATGCAGACCCAATGATAAGGACGCTAAATTAAAGTTTACCGAGTGCAGTAAAATTGTTAAGATGCGAGCCTTTGAGCGTGCTATAGCTGTAGATAAGCCTGAGAAGTCTCTCGCTGAGATGTACAGAGACATGGAGAACATCAGTAAGTTCTTAATTTGTTTTAATTTAAGCATATTATAATCGACGCATTCATAATTAATTTATCTTTATTTTTAATGTAGCCATTGAGGACGATTATAAGGGACCCCAACTGGAGGATGGCAAGGTTACTTTAAAATTCATGAAAGACCTTATGGAGCACTATAAGGCACAAAAGAGACTGCATCGCAAATTCGCCTATAAGGTAGTTACGGCAATTTAATTTGAATTTTGAAATGCATTGTTTAACTTGCGTATGTTTGCAGATACTCTGTGACATTGATGTGTACATGCGTGCGCAGCCGTCCCTTGTGGATATTAAAGTTCCAGATGAAGAGAAGTTTACTATTTGTGGCGACATACACGGCCAGTTTTATGATCTAATGTATATCTTCGAAATAAACGGGTTACCTTCAGAGAAGAATCCGTATCTGTTCAACGGAGATTTTGTTGATAGAGGATCATTTTCTGTTGAATGCATATTCACGCTCTTCGGCTTCAAGTTGCTTTATCCAAACCATTTCTTCTTGTCGCGAGGTAAGTTTAAATTATGACAAATGACAAATCGTTAAACTCAAAGCTTACATAATTAATTATTTTCAGGCAATCACGAAAGCATCAATATGAATCAAATGTATGGATTCACGGGCGAGGTGACCGCCAAGTACACTAGTACGATGGCGGATATATTTACGCAAGTATTTAACTGGCTGCCTTTGTGCCATTGCATTAATCAGAAAATCCTGGTTATGCATGGTGGTCTGTTCTCATCAGACAATGTTACATTGGATAATATAAGACGAATCGAACGCAATTGCCAGCCACCAGAAGAGGGACTCATGTGCGAGTTGCTCTGGTCCGACCCGCAGCAATGGATGGGTCGTGGCCCATCTAAACGTGGTGTGGGCATACAATTTGGTCCGGACGTGACTGAAGCATTCTGTAAAGCCAACAAATTGGACTACATCATTCGCAGTCACGAGGTCAAAGATATGGGTTATGAAGTGGCCCACAATGGTCAATGCATAACTGTCTTCTCAGCGCCAAATTATTGGTAATTGCCACAAATTTAATACAAGTAGTACAATTCAAAGGTCTAAACGCCTAAACGTCTATTTACAGTGATACTATGGGCAACATGGGCGCATTTATAACAATAACTGGTAACAATTTAAAACCAAATTACACATCATTTCAGGCTGTCGTAAGTATTATTGCAAACAGGAACTCTTTTTAGTAAATATGCTAATCATATTTTATTCCTTATTCACAGCCACATCCTGATGTGAAGCCTATGGCTTATGCCAATAGTCTAATGAACTGGCTGGCGTAGTCATAGAGACCTGCTTCCTATACATAATAATAGCTATGAACACCACATTCTCCCACACCCCAGCTTATAAACCCACAACTGCATTATAACGATCAAAACAACAAAGATTCCAAATTGCTCAAAATACCTTTATGTACACAGCTTCTACGATTTGAGTTAGAGAAAGAGTTGTGGTATTTAGGGATGAGAGCCACAGATTAGCAATCACTTAAAAACAAATACAGCTATATTTGATACAAAAACTTTGCATACAAGAATGATTATATAAAAATGGCTTTAGAAGTCGGATGCTAAGTTTTATTGGTGCTAAGCATCTGAGTATTCACTGTACAGTGATTGTGCGATTAAAAAAATACTTAAAACGTAAACAGTGAGCAAATGTATTGTGTTTATGCATAGCATTTCTATATTGGCAATAATGTGCGCTCCCACACTCAACTACAAAGTCCTTTACTTTACATTTTACTTCCAAAGGCTACGATTCTGTATAAATTAAATTTTTGTTCAATCCTTGTTTAAATAAACTTACAAGTCATTTTAATAAAAAAATCTATGCAAGTTAGAAACAAATAATCGAAAAATATTTTTAATTCAAGGAGTTGTGTGAAATGAAAACGGTTCAGCAGCATATAGATTATAACAATTCAGCTATAATGAAATTTTTTAACTTTATTTGTACACATCGGGTTCGATTGGCACTGCCAAGCTAAATCCTAAGTTGCTAAATATTTTATCCACATTCAGTTTATAGTCCTTGAGATGGGCTCGTTGTAGGAGCGTTACATACACAAATGGTCCATTGTACGTTACTAAATTTTCATAGAACTGCACGGCCAGTTCCTGCAATTCTTTGGGCTGTGCTTGGGACAAGTACAAGACTACAATGTTAAGCAGGTCATGGAGATGTTTGCCCTCAATCTGCAGGCTGCGTATGACTGGAGCTAGGTCATGCAGTAGCTTAAGCTGCAGTTTGTATTCCTGGGTGGACGCTCGTAATGTTTCCATGCTGCTGTGGTTACTGGCTGCCTTCAAGAACTGCTTAAGCTGGGGTATCACATCATTGAGACTTCTCTTTAAAATAAATTCCTTAGCATGCAGGGCGAGAATGTGCAGTAAGCTGAAGCATCGGTTTAGCACCACTGAGTCCTTTTGCCGAAACTTTTCGACTAACGGATGCCATAACAGATGCACCAGAGGAAGAAGCTCGTCCTCATAGTCTCTGAGTAGTGGTACACCACTTATTAAGCATTCCAATGCATGAATTTGATGTATTTGCTCAGAGTTTGTAAGAAACTTGATGGACTGACTAATAATCTCTTTAATAATTTCAATGTGACGCGGCAAACTGGATTTCGAAGGCTGATCTGTTACAGACTCATCAATTTCTGCTTCTGGCATAGTTATATCTGCTTCTTCATTTGGCACACTATTTAAATATACATAAGTGTCAGTTGGCTGTTTATTTAGCACATTCAGCCAAGTATCTAAGATATTATGCTCCTCATCTACACTCATCTGAGAGTCAGTGATCTCTGTGGCAATAGTCCCTTGCCAGTTGATCACATGTTTCAGGAATGCATTGAAGACGCGCAAGTAGGAGTGCACATTGCCTGTTTGATGCGACTTGCAGCACTCTTCACATATTGTTTGAAAAATAGAATCCAGATGTGGCACACTTCCACGCGTGCTGTACTGCAATACAACAGTAAGTATATCTACGGCTGCACTGCTCTCGGGTGACTGTAATATAAAAGTCGTGGCTGTAGTCATAGTTGCGTTTTTATTACACGCGTGGCTTACCTTCTTTAACAGTGCATTTAGATGGAAGGTTAGATAGTCAGTGGAGCATTCTATGAAATGTGAAGGGGCTGCATATTTTAAAGCCAACTGCATAGAGACAAATGCAAAGGTTGCTGCATGATGTACCATCGTGTTGCTACTGGCTGTAAATAAACAATTGACTGTGCGATCTCATATGACGGATGTGAAGAAGATACTACCTACCCAATTTTAGCAACACCTTGTGTAAACTGCGAAATATGTAACGGTCAAAAGTATCACCAATAAACTTGGCACAATGTCCCAGGGCGTCCAATACTAAGCAAATATGTTGCACGTTAAACTGTGCATCCAGAATGCTGACACGACTATTGACTGAGTCACTCTCATCATCTGAATCACAATCCTGAGTGCGTACTTCCACCGCAGATGAGTAAAGACCAGGTGTGCAATCTGAAAACCAGGCGGTAGGCTGCAAAAGTTTAGCAATTACTATGTGATTAAGTAAGGTTCTGAAGTGGAATAAGAACCTTCTCGATCTTAAGTCGCCAGGCAGCATCCGGCTGCAGTACCAAGTGCCAGTGTTCATCTGCGAGAAGCTGATCTACAAAAAGTTCCGCCAGCAATAGACGACTCTCTCGAGCAATCCGTTGTTGTGGTGTAATCATCAGCGTCATTAGTAAAATCGATTCATTAATGACAGAACTACGTCGCTCGATCAGTTCCTGGCAAACATCAAATAGCAGACGATTTATAGACGGCTCAGCGCCTAATAGTGCGGCAATATCATAAAGTGCATCTACACAGCGTTTTGAATTAAGATATTTAAATTGGCGCCAATGCAGGTTGGCGGACAGTGCCTGCAATTCCGATGTACTTCCCTCTTGAAGGCGCCGTAGCGCGTACTCTTCATTGAGCAGGTTCGACGATGTGCACTGATCAAGACCCGTCAGCAGACACATAACAAACATATCCAGGTTCTTGGGCAACAATAACAGCAATTGTAACTTATCAGTGCTGATATTACGCAAGAAACCCTTGAAGAAAAGTAACTCGGCAAACTGTTCGCTGTCATCGCAACGCTGTAAAATACGGGGCCATTTGTTAAGATGAGTGTCTAGTAGCAGTTCAGCATTCTCATCGAAGATACCAGCACAGGTTGGGAGCTGTTGCAGCTCAGCAATATTCGCCCGGCACATGTTTGCTATATCCTTCTCCTCATCCTCTGATAAAGCCAGCACGCTCTCCAGCAGATGTATAAAATTGTATTTCAAATTGTGCGCGCAATTCTTTAGCAATAAACAACACATTTCTGCATACATTTTTCGCACCCTAACTGAGCTGTGGGCGCGCAAAATGCATGTTTCCACAAAAATGATGCGCATATGTTTTGAAGTGGCTTCTATCCACTGTGCAGATCGTAAATTACTTTGTAAATTTTTTAAGCGTTCCTCATTTTGTTCGAGAGTAAGGCGCTTGCTTCCGAATATGTTAATATCATTTAGTAGCTCAATGTTTTCGTCTATAGCAGCAGTGCTAAAAAGTGCCTGGAATGCATTCATGTCGTAACGTGCCTTAAGAAACTCATCGGAGGTTTCCTCAAACATAATGCAGGTAATACGGCCCAGTGCTTTAATGCCCAACTATGAATTATAATATAATTCAGAATCATAAGTAGCAAAACTCAAATTGCAGTTTCGTTAGAGACTTACAGATTTAGTTGATTCGCCAATTTTATCGTCCGCCATTGCTGTTTCGAACAGCACTGTAACTATTTTGGGTAGAAATATGAATATGGTATCGGCTATTTGATTGCGCAAAACCACGTCTCCAGCATCAGCATCATCGTGCACATAGAATAGTACCAATAGGCACTCAAGCGATGAATTAACCAATTTGCGATACTTCTCCTTTGAGATGAACTCCATTAATGTGAGCAGTATTTGGCCAATAATCACGACTGCATTTTTTTCGTAAAAAGCTTCGAGCACATCGCTTGTGGACCGCTGTAAGGTAACCGTAATAAAACGTACGGCCGCCAATTTGATTTCCTCTGTGAGATTGGGTAGCATTACAGCTCCATTACGATCTCGTATCTGTTGCAGTACCACCGCCAGTATTGAGCGCACGGCTTTGTTGTCCGTCAAATATATCTTAGACACAATGTGTCGCAAGCAATCCAGCAAACCCACGCGTAGTTCCTGACTTTCACTGTACAATAAATAGTTAAAGTTGAGGTTGCCAATTTTTTCTTAAGTCCCTTTGGACTTACCCTGTTAGTTCACCGAGTTTAACCACAAGTGGCACTACAATTTGTATTTGAAATATGCGTATTTGCCCAAAGTCAAATCCTTTTACTTCTTTTTCAACTTCCGACAAGTTTGCTTTATTTGGCTGCTTTAGAAAATTCTCTATGGCTGGCTTAATGCGCGTGACATAGGTTTCCACTGATGACATGCTAGTCATAATTAATAATTTTAAAAATATATCTCGACCAGGACGAAATTTAAAATATTTTAACCAGAAAGAGCGGCAGCCACCGATGTAAACAACAGCTGGTCTTATTTTTTTTTTGCTGAGAGGCATTCACATGTTTACGTTAACAAGAAAGACGTTACAATAAAAACGACTTTTCGCGCCAAACAATAAAAACAAAATAGATTTTTTCATAAGTTCTCATTCTTTTAAGCTGACTTTTTCTTCCTTTTTAGTTTAATATATTTAATTATAAAATTCGTGCTGAGATTCATCCTTACGTACGCTTGTTTTGTAGCCTTTTTCAAAATCCTTAGCATGTGCGATATAACGATTTTCACGAACTGCATGCATTCCCGCTTCCTGGCAAATAGCGTTAATGTCAGCATTCGAAATTTTGTCCGGGCGAGCAATAAGCTCTTCCAAGTCAACGTCTTCGGCAAGATTCATTTTGGCTGTTATGGTTGTGAAAATTAAACGCTTCTGACGGCGATCCGGCAATGGAAATTCTATTTTACGATCCAAGCGTCCGGGTCGAAGAAGAGCAGGATCTAAAGTATCAGCGCGATTAGTGGCCATAATTACCTTAATGTTGGTTGTTTCATCAAAACCATCCATTTGATTCAATAGCTCAAGCAAAATGCGCTGCACTTCGCGATCAGCACCGGTTTGAGCATCAAAACGTTTAGTTGCAATAGCATCGATTTCATCAATAAAAATAACAGACGGTGCATTTTGTTTGGCTAAGCGGAACAGATCACGCACCATACGTGGTCCTTCGCCCAAGTATTTTTGCACAAACTCCGAGCCAACAACAGGAATGAAAGCTGCTGTGGTGTGATTAGCGACTGCTTTAGCCAACATCGTCTTACCACAGCCCGGCGGGCCATAGAGAAGCACTCCGCGGGGTGGGTCAATACCTAGAGATAGTGATAGGGAAGCAAACGTTTAATTGATTTTAATGCTTTTACGAAAGCTTATTTACCAATCTGCTTATACAAGTGAGCGTGTGTCAATGGCAATTCAACAGCTTCTCGTATTTCTTGCTTTTGCATATCAAGTCCGCCAATATCCGCATAACTAATATTGGGTTTCTCTTCTGGTGATAACATTGAGATGGTACTATCCGCCTCTGGTGGCACCAAGTCCACCAAACAGTTGCTCTGCTTGTGCAATGCAACCGAAGCAGACGGCTTTAGCTGTTCCCTATCAATTGTGGACAGCACACGCACATAGTAGTTTGAACCTGTGGTAGATGCCACAATACCGGTGTTTTCATCAACTGCCTCGAGGAATTGTCCAATGACTAGAGGCACAGCCTTGGCCCGCTTAACCTCTTCTTGGGCATGCACATATTCTTTTTTCAGATTGCGCTGCTCTTCCTTTATGTAGTCCTCCTGGACATGTAGCAATTCCAGCTGAAGTTGTAATTTCTTATATATAACATAAAAATCACTCTCATCTAAGATTTTTGGTTCATTGTTATCCATTTTGTTGTGTCTAAAAAATACCATTATTTTTCATTTGCCGTCGGCTGGATGATGAAGATGACTTGAAATTTCAAATCGCCTTGACAGGGCTGCCAAGTTTGACAGTCACGACGATTGTAATCGTGAGAGCTCGTGAGTCATGAGCAGCTGATAGAAAAACCTATTGTTGCTTTTGTATTTATGTTTTTGTTGCTTTTAACTTGGAACGGTTCTATTTTTAAAACAAATTTCGATTTTATTTTGGAAATGTGAATTTTGCTCCAAAGAAAAACAAATATACATTATATGCTGGGGTAATTGGAAACACTTGGCAATGCTGAAAATTTAAAACAATTTTGATAACAATTACAAATATTTGTTGACGCCGGCCGGTTATTTGATCAGAATAACACGTCAGTGTTTGTGAAATACATATATGTGCATTTACCAAAATAAATATCTTTTGGTGTCCCAACCATCATGGCAATTATGTAATATGCCAATTTCATATCCAGCTAAGTGTTAATATTGATCTTAATTTGTTCGCTTCGACTACAACTGCGATCCGAAATGGACTGCCTGGTCTTTCTGACGGCCGCCGCCCACCTCGTCTATACACCTTTCACTAAGGTCGAGGAGAGCTTTAATTTGCAGGCCATGCACGATATTTTGTATCTGCGGAACAATTTCTCGCAATACGATCATCATGAATATCCAGGAGTTGTGCCTCGTACATTTGTTGGACCACTCATTGTATCGATATTTTCTGCTCCGTTTGTGCTGCTCTTCGAGGTGCTGAATATCAACAAATTCTGGGCACAATATGTAGGTAAAAGACACTGATAAAATAACTCATAATTATCAAGCCTTATGTTAACAAACATCTTTTACAGTCCGACTTGTGTTAGCTGGCGCCATTTCAGTTGCGTGGAATAACTTGCGAAGGGCGGTTACCAATATCTTCGGCGTTGAGGTGCGTTTATGGTTTACTGCTATAACCATAACGCAATTTCATTATATTTTCTACATGACGCGTCCCCTGCCAAATATTTTTGCATTGCCATTCGGTATGTTTTAATATTATATTCAAGTGGATCTTCAAATATAAAAGTGTTTCGATTCATTCCAGTGCTATATGCAATTACTTATTGGATGCGAGGCCAAACCAAGCCCTTCATCATCTGCTCCGGCATAGCCATCATTGTATTTCGCTCCGAGTTGGCACTTTTTTTGGGATTACTGCTTGCGGTAGACCTGTTGAAACAAAAGTTATCCATTGATGGGTACGGCAACTAAATATTTATTATCTTTAGACCCAGCTTAATATTTGTTCCCTTCTCACAGTCTGCTGAAGATTGCTTTGCCAGCTGGAGTGTGCATTCTGGCAGCGACTGTATTGGTGGACTCGTTCTTTTGGCGCCGGTTGCTATGGCCTGAGGGTGAAGTGTTGTGGTACAATACGATACTGAACAAAAGCTCGAACTGGGGTACATCACCATTTCTATGGTACTTTTACTCAGCTCTTCCACGTGCCATGGGTGCCTCATTAGTCTTTGTGCCGATAGGTATTTACTTTGAGAGGCGCCTACGATCCTTGACTTTTTCAGCATTGGCATTCGTGCTGTTGTATTCAATACTGCCACATAAGGAACTTCGATTTATCATCTACGTCTTTCCCGTTCTCAATATTGCTGCAGCATGCGGCTGCCATCGTTTGTAAGTGTACAAATTTTAATAATATGTTGCTAGATACATTTATTTTCCGTTGTAGGTGGATGAACAGTGCTAAATCGGCATGGCATAGCTTTCTCGCATTGATTGCAGCGTCACATTTGCTTTTCAATGTGCTGATAACCATCTTCTTGCTTGTGATTTCGGGAACTAATTATCCAGGTGGAGCAGCGCTTTCTCGATTGCATCGTCTGGAGGTGGCTAATCCCAATGTGTCGGTTCACATTGCAAACTTGGCCGCACAGAGCGGTGTATCACGTTTCATGGAAATAAACAACAATTGGATCTACAGCAAAGATGAAACAATGAACTATACTCAAACAGAAATTGCTATCTATAGTCACTTGTTGGTGGAAGCAAAAAATAAGCATAACACGGAACTATGGGCAGCCTTGCAGGAGGATTTTGAAACTTTGGAATTTATAGATTGCTTTAATAGCATCGGCATACAGTACAACTCCATCTTGCCAGTGAGAATTAAGACAAAGCCTTGCATAGGTATTCTGAAGAAACGTTTGCCTGCTGAGACAGCTCTCCCACATGCAAAGAAGCAACCAAACGATAAGGATCCAAAAGAAATAACGAAACACAAAAGTAAGAAAGAAAAAACTGAGCCTGATAAAATCGAAGTAGCTTCGGATTTGGCTTTAGATAATTTCTTAAAAGAAGAAGCCGAATTCGATAGCAAAACCCTCGAGCCAATTGATATTTCCGAGCAACCCTCAACAGTGGACCATGATGTTGAAGTGCAGATCGATGACGACGATGGCATAGTAGCCACTGTGGAAGAAATATCACTGGAACTAAATGCAGACGGTCCTGAAGCAGCAAAAGAAATCAACTTCCAGGAACTGAGAAATCTTGCTTTGGAGCAAACAACGCGAAAGTCGCGTGCTGCTACTAAACTTAAGATCCGAAAAATAATTGAGCAGCACTATAGAGCCAAAGGCAGACATATTGAAAACGATTCCACGGAAATCCATAGACAGTCGGGCGTCCCACGCAGTGGAGTGCGCCAATCCGTAAAGTCGATAATAAAGCAGGAGAAGATTAAAGAAATGATTGAGCAGATCGCCACCATGGACTTAACAAGAATTTGCGACTTGGAGAAGACTTCAACCAAGGACTGTTTAAAGCAGGTCATAGACAAAATAGACGAAGAAAGCATAAATCAAAAATGACAATCATGTGTAAGCCCCCCTTTGAAGTCTGCCCCATAATTTATAACTTATTTGATAATGTGTAATAAACTTGCTTCTAAAGTTAAATTCATATGCGTTTTATTTAAGGTGAATGAAATGCTGCTGTCTTAATCTTAATTGGTATGACATTAATATGAAAATTTAAAAAAGGTTATTTTGAACAGTAACATTACCACATGTTGAGCTTGATTAACTTATTCTGTGATATGAACGACTTTAATTAAACATTATCTTAGATCAGGCTAATATGTAGCTAAACCATAGAAGTACATCGCCAACAACGCCAACGACGCAAAGCACAAGGGTCAATATGAATAAAATATTGTCCATGCCTCCGCCTTTCAGGAATACAGGTTTATCATTGTCTTCTTGAAACTTCTTTTGTAGGTTCGCCATCTTGGGTGTTATCTTTGCACCTCCTGCTTCACTCATCTTAATCGGAGACTGCTGAATGGAACGAGTCAAGACAAGCGTCGGTGCTATAGAGTAACATCCACTGACCTGTCGCAAAAGAGGCTATGGACTCTTAATTAGTTTCTGAATATATGCTTAGCTACTAATACATACACGCAATTTATTAATCAGATTCCTCTGCATTGTGGAAGTAAATTTGTGAAAGAAGATAATTTTAATTTTTACAAATAAATGTTAATTTTAGAAACGAGTCCGATGGCTCACATAGTATACTAAGTTTTAAAACTGCTCCACTATTCTACGTTAATTCAATTTAAAAAATGCCTACTATTACACACATGTTTTTTAATGTGTTATTAATCTGGAAATCAATTAAAAAGAAAAACATCTAAGCTACAATTAAGCTTAGTTAGTTATTTGCATAAGTTTGAAAATGGTTGCGCCAAATATCGATAACGCTTATATTGATGTAGCTGTTGAATAAAATTATCGCGCATGTATATATCAAGAATCGATTTAATATGTTATACATCCATAAAGTAAAAATCTTTCACTTCTAAAAGAGTTGTAAAATTTCTGTGTAGAAGACGTATACTTAAACAGATAAAAAGTATAAGTATAAAAAAATATATACGAATTCTCAACGATGGCTTTGGCCAAATACTTAAATCGCTCCGTAGCGAGAATCTGCACACTGAAGCCCATGGAGGCCGAGCATAGTGCCATACACTTGGTCAGTGGTGACAATGTACTGGGACGCTGCAAGGAGACTGGAATCCGTGATGCACGCTGCTCCAAGAAACAGCTTCGATTGCAAGTGAATTTAGAACTTGGACGCATTCAGTTGAAGGTATTGGGTGTCAATCCTTGTGGCATTAATGGCGCCATGGCTATGTATCACACGGAATGTGAGCTTAGGCATGGTGACCTATTGGAAATTGTTTATGGCCGTCATCCATACGAGGTGGTGTTTAACCCAGCACCAGAGCTTCAGAAAGACAGCGCAGAGACCACCACAGAGCAGCGAGCATCCATTGGAATGGACATTGCCATAAAGGAAGAGAAATGGGATTCTGTCGCAAATGGTAAAATGTTAATCTATAACAGCGCTGGTTTGACTCCTTCCAGTAAGATAGCTGCCTATGATATGGATGGCACTATTATTAAGACAAAATCGGGAAATGTATTTCCGAAGAATACTGATGATTGGCAGATCATATATCCCGAGGTGCCACAGAAGCTACAACGTTTGCATAAGGACGGATTCAAGATTTGCTTTTTCACCAATCAGGGTGGCATTGCGCGTGGCAAAGTCAGTCTCGACGATTTTAAGGTGAAAGTCAAGAATATAGTTAAGAAGTTGGGTGTACCGGTGCAGGTGTTTATTGCTATAGGCGATGGTTACTATCGCAAGCCGCTACCAGGCATGTGGAAGCATCTGCTCAGTGAGATGAATGAGAGCGTCGCCATTAAACTGGATCGTTGCTTCTTCGTTGGCGATGCAGCTGGCAGACCAGAGACAGGCAAAGGCGCTACTAAACAACGGAAGGATCATTCCTTAGCAGATCGTCTATTTGCCACAAATGTGGGAGTCTGTTTCTACACGCCCGAGTCGCATTTTTTGGGTAAACGAGCAGAGCACTGGAACAAACCAGACTTCGATCCCAGCAGTGTGAACGATCAAATTGCACAGTTTGAACCCGATGATGTTCAGTTTAATACGAGCAAATGCGAGATGATTATTATGGTTGGTCTTCCGGGTTCTGGCAAGAGTCACTTCTGTGCCGAGGTGCTTGGAAGCAAAGGCTACAAAATCATAAATGCAGATACTTTAGGTACCACACAGGCATGCCTAAATGCTTGTCAGCGTGCACTAATCGCTGGTAAGTCATGTGTAGTGGATAATACCAATGTGGATGTGGCATCACGCAGGAGGTTTTTGACCCTGGCTATGGAGAAGCAAATTCCGTGTCGTTGCTTTGTTATGAATGTGTCAGTAGCGCAGGCAAAACACAATATTGCTTATCGAGAACTCTTGGAAACTGATCATTCTTCCATTAATGATATGGTATTCAACATGATGAAGAAGAAATATCAAACGCCAACTATGGATGAAGGGTTTGTCACAATTCACAAAGTGAATTTTAAGCCAAGCTTTTCCAGTGAGGATGATGAGAAATTATACAAAATGTATTTGGTAGAGAAGTAGCCATTAGCGTTTAATCCAATGTAAATATTCGTTTAGCAATATCATCTATAAGCCAATCCATGGAACTTAGCAGCTTCTCTCCAGTTACTGCGCTTACTCCGACTACCAGCCAATGATGCGTGGTGATGTCATCCAAACTTAGTATCTGTAGCCATTAAATGTCAATAAACTTATATTCATAATCAAAATAAATGTTTTAACTCCAATACCTCTTTAATTTCATTTGAATTTAAGGCGCCGGGTAGATCCTGTTTATTACACAGGACAAGTAACGTTGCCCCAGCCAAGCGCTCCTCTTGAAGCAACACTTGCATCTCTTCCTTACACGATTCCATGCGCATACGATCGGCACTATCGACGACCCAGACAAGACCATCTGTACACTCAAAATAGTTACGCCAGTAGGAACGCAACGACTTCTGTCCACCCACATCCCACATATTAAGTGTATAGCCGTTGTGCTCTAGTGTCTTAATATTAAATCCCAGAGTGGGCGAGATTGAATCAATGGGTTCGCCATTAAAACGTTTTAATATAGTTGTTTTTCCTGCGTTGTCCAATCCCCTTCAGAAGGATAGAAACATGAATCACAAATATGCTTCAGAGTGCAGGAACTTACAGCAATAGAATACGCATCTCCTTTTCTTTTTGACGCATCTTTTTCAGAACTGTTAAGAAGCCCATAGCGCCCTTTCACTGATATTTTGTAATTTAAAAATAATAAATCAGTTTACATTAAACAGTTGTAGGTTTAAGAGGAGTAATTCAATATATTTTATTGTGAATGGCAAATAATGAGAATGGCATTTGAAAAACAGTGTGGCAGCTCCGTTCTCCAAAAACGTCAAACAGCTGTCATAATCTGAGGCCCGTGAATTTTTCGCTCAGCTCTTCGTACTATTTGTATTTCGGTTGCTAAAAACAAAAATAACTAGCAAAATGATGAATTTGTCCAGAGTGAGTATGAATGGGGCATATATATTATATGTAGACTATGAAGACACAAATTCATTGAAGCCATATCTCTGGAAGAATGGATATATTATGGTTCAATTACGTAAGATTATTGGAGCACTACAAACTAACCGCACATTTTGTTATCACAGGCCGTCGTACGTAGCTTTGCTACCTCCGCCTCTCGTCGTGCAACAGCGACAAGCAAGGATCAGATTGAGAAGGGTTACTTCGAAATCCGTAAGGTGCAGGAGCATTTCCAGAAGAAGGACGGTAAGCCCGTTTTCCTAAAGGGCTCTACAGTTGATAATGTGCTTTATCGCGTCACCATGGCGCTTGCTTTGGTCGGTATTGGTGGCATGGGCAAGCTCTTCTGGGAGCTCAGCGTGCCCCAGAAGGACGAATAAGGCGCAAGCAGTATAGTCTAACCCTTTAAGCTAAGCCATTACCAGCAAATCCGTAACCCCATCTCCGGCATATGTGTTGCAGCGTAGTCACCTTATATTTCTGTGTCCTGATAGTGTAAGTACGTAATTCATAAGTTTTTCTAGAACCTTTCATAATTTGTTATAAACTTGCAGAGACAAAACCCTGGTGTACAACCTCTAGATTGTGTTGCTTGTGTTGGGATAATTAAGTCCAAAGTGTAACTAAACATTCGCAAAAGCATTTCAAGCGTGGAAATATAAGATCTTGGCTGTAAACTAAGAAGATTACAAGATGTTTCTTTTCTGCAATTTATACAACTGAGCCTTATGTTCGGATTGGGCTGTTGTGGCCCATATGGTTATTTTTCACTATAAATTTGCCGAACTTTATTTTTTTTTTGGTTAACATAAAAAGAACAGAAAATTTAATTGCATTGACATTAAGTAAACAAAAACTGTGCGACAAAATAAAAATTGCCGCCGCTGTGTCGATGTGTTGCGTTGGATGTGGCGAGGAGTCCGATTTATAAATCAAAGGGCGGCAACTCGGCGCGTTGCCTTTGGCATGGAAATGTATTTTAAATCGAGCGAATCATGCTGCGCTTTAACACACATTGCCAAGCACACACACACATGCACACGCAGACAGACACAGTCACACACATATACATAGAGTCAGTCAGCACACTGCGTATTTATTAATAACTGAGAAGAAGAAAAGGAAGAAAAAGCCCACAGAAGTGCAGCGAAATGTGCAATTTAAGGCGTTTTCATTAGTTATTTCTCCATAAACACTTAAATAAAACTAAAGCATTTAAAATAAAAAAAGGGAAACACAAATATTGCTATTTTAAGAGTTTTTCAGTGCAATTTACACATGCTTGCATATTTCTGTTAGTTTCTATCTGCATGTGTGTGTGTGTGTGCTTGTGCTTGTGTGTGGATGGGTGGGCGGGGCGCAATAAGTCGAAGAACAACTATTTTGCTATTTCATTTGCCGTTCCGGCACATTTAAATTTTGAGATGTGCACGCGAAGCGCATAAAAATGAACGCGAGTTTACCGTTAACATATTTTGGACGGATGTATGTGTGTGCGTGTGTGTGTGTAGGTGGTTTAGTATTTAGTTGAAATACATAGAATCGGCAATCTCCTCTGGATCACATTGTAAATACAGCTTCAGCCGAATTAGGAAAGATCTATCTTCTATGCCCTCTTAATTAATTGTGCATTGGTCTGCAAAAATAATGAACACTTGTCGCAAACTTATTATATTTCACAGACTGTGAAAAATGTGTATATGACAAAATTCCAACTAGTACATGGCTTGCAGCAGGATCTAGAATATCAACAGCATCACTATGACGAGTGAGGGCCCAGCTCCGGCTCCGGCTCCGGCTCCGTTCCACACGACTGCCCACAGCCAAATTACAATAATAACTCAAAACGCATAGAAGATGCGAAGCTAAATGTTTTGCTTCAATCCTTTGCCAAAAACAATATGAGCGCGGGCATACAAAAAAGGGCGGGAAGTAGCGTGTAGAATCAAGAATCGAAAAATGTGTTTCATTAAATGTTATTTATAGTCAGCAATTTTATGCATTTAAAGCGCGTCTATCAACGGCAGCATCAGCATCAGCATCAGCATCGGCATCTGAGCATCGCCATGCGGAAACGACTGCGACGCCATATTGAAATTAACTGTGCTGCGCTTTGATGGAGCAAGCTAGAGTGAGATAGACACACAGAGGGAGAGGAAAAGCGCCGTTGCAACCCCCATAGATCCCGCTCGGGAGTCTAATATGCGGAGACCGAGTGCGTGTGCTTATGGCACTAAAAACTTTCACCTTTTTCTGAATCGTTTTGCATTTGTTTGTTTTTACTACGGAATAGATAAATTTGTAGTTTTATTTTAACGTGAAATATTGCCGGGCAAACGGCGCACGCTCTCCGTCTCCCAGGCCATTGCCTGTGCCAATGCTCTGCAGTTGCAGCCTGCAGCCACCGCCGCAGCAGCCGCAACCACAAATCAGAATGTCGTTGAAGCATTCAAGTGCAACCGCCGTGAAGCGAACTCGTTGCTGCAGCCTCTGTCTGCGACTCTGCTCGGCGGCAAATCTCGACAACTCTCAGATGAACGGCCGATGAGTGAGCAACGTCAACGTTTCGTCTTTTGTCATCTCGGTTGTCATCTTGGCTTCCAGCAATTTTTGTGCATCGATCGATCTAGCCAGGCACGTCCCACAACATGCCCAACATGTCCAAAACGAAACCAGTTTGGCCTATTAACACTTCGATTACAACTCAACTCTTTTTGCCAGCGCTCGGGCACGATCTTTCTGGGTGGTCTTGAGCGACGCTTTTAGTTAAATTTTTGATTTATTTGAGCTTCAATTAGCCGTTGAACAAATCTTGTTTATTTGCTTTTAATTATTGTTTGAAACCACAAAGCCGTGCCCCTGGCACAGGTTAGGCCTGGCGACTCATTCCAACTGCCACGGCCAGTGAAACATTTGGCAGCTCCGCGGCTTCACTGTTGCTTCCGACTCATGTCTAACTGGCCTGAGTAAACCGTCGAAGAAGGTTTTTAATTAACACCAACAATATAATTTACGAAAAACATCAAATAGGCGCGCATTATAAATGCATGTTTAACTGACTTCATACACAAAATACAATCAAAATATAAATATTGCTTAAGTATTTGTTAAAGGCGAAGATCGAACTGAATCTAGCAACGAAGCATGCTTAATTATCCAAATAAAATAACTGCAACTGATGCAGTCAGCGATATCAGAGATGTTCCCATTTGTAGAATAATAATTTAATTGTTTGTTTATAATGTTAATTAACTTTTAAAGCAACAGCATTTTCATATAAATCGTATACATGATTGAGTCTGGGGATTCTGTTTTGATAAACAAGCAACAACAGACGGCATGCTCGCCGGAAAAGTAAACTCTTAAAAATACCCAATGTGAATTTCGAAATTTTATAAACCATAACGCCCCCCAGACAATGGGAATGGGAACTTGAAATAGAAACAGGCAACAACAAACTCAAATCAGCGTGAAAGATGCGCTTCCCATTTCCCGTTGCTCCAGCAACTCGCGGAGAAATGGGCGAGGAAGATATTTTGGCCTGTGAATTTGAAACCGATGAGAAGTAGAAACATGTGTCCACGTCTGCCACACAGCCGATGACTTGTCCTGTCCAACGAGCCTAGCGCGCAACATTACGAACAACTTCATTGGGTCGTTAGCCGTGCGCGGGTGCGAAAACCTCTCGGATCAGGTGACAGTCGCGGTGCGTTGCCTCTCAAGTGAGCCGCTTCAGGCTTATTCCAATAATTCATCGTTAACTGCAATTGCGCTGAGCCATTTAATGTCCACGACAAAGGACGCAACACTCAAGTGGCCGCCGACCGATGTACAACATATTCATCACTGACTAGCTGGAACCCCCACTCCAGCGCTGTCCAACCCACCTTAAGTGCCCGCTCGTAGCTGGCGTAGACAATTCGACGCTTCCGTCCAGCGCTTACACCCTTTGCCTTTAGTGTTATGTAAGCGGCGACGCAGCATTTGAGTCGGCATTTAGACACTGCTCTGAATGTGTCAATTTTATAGCACATTTCGCCCACTTCACGACACTTGAACTCTCCTGTTCCCGCTCCCGCTCCCGCTCTCTGCTCCTGCTGCCTCTGTTACGGATTCGTATTTTGTTTTCTCAAGTGTTGCGCATATTTTTTGTTTGTCTCGGCTTTGCGATGTTGTTGTTGTTGTTATTGTTGGGTGTTATAAGACAAAAATAAGCAAGAGTAAAACGCATAATATTCATTTGTTATGCTTGTCATTTGTCGCTGCTGGCGGCAGCTTCAAAGCATCTTCCCCAATTTGTTAAACGCAGATAATTTTGTCTTCGCCTCCGTCTTGGGATCGTCTTCGTGGTATGGAGCTTTTAATTTTCGCATGTGGCTAATTATTATAATAATGTGTTTTTTTTTGTCAACTTTTGGGTTTGTAACTTGAGATCAAAAATATCATATTATTACTAAAAATTTAAGAAAGCAATTTGTTTTTTTTTTAAATAAAAATATAGTTAAAATCTTCAGAGATAGTAAAACATCGAAAATATAAGATACATGAAATAAAGAAGGCGGAAATCATAAAACTAAAAAAATCGCAATTTTGTATATTTTTTATGAATATTTATATATGATTAGACATGTAAATATATGTATTTAATATAATATAATATACGTGTCTCTAAATACACAAATAAATTAAAAGAATAAACTTTATTTGTCTTTCCATACAACTTACATAATTTTAAAGTCTGAAATGTCGCGTATTTTACTGGAATTCATGAGAATCGCAAAGTAGGGCACACTACAAATAAGAATATTTTGTTTATTTGCGGTCAGTCTTTGATATGTAAGCATACATATAGATAGATGTAGGCACACACACATATACACTTATGTTCAGTTTAAATGATTGGCTGGAAAACATATTAATGTAAGGCCCATAATATAAGCTAGAGCATATGAAGTCATACTTTCAATTCATGAGAATCTTTGAAAAGATTTTTTTTCTAAATTTCAATATACTTTTATTTTTAAATTTGGGGTATAGAGTGAACATTTTTTTATACATACCTCTTTACATGCACATATGTATGTGCATTTACATACATACATACCACTGAGTATACAAAAATAAGTATGCATGTGTTAAGTGTATTTTCCTATAACAAATCGGTTATTTAGTATTTTAGTCAATAAGTAAAGAATTAAATTGTTCACAAAATAAATAGATTCTAAAAGAGATCGGGCAGAAAACAAAACAATACAAAAAGTATGTGATAATCAAAACTTGTTAATACTAGAGTAGTTAAAAACAAAGGCTCAATTCTTATTGAAATATATGAGAATTGCAGAGGAGGTTGGCATTTATAAATATGGTATTTGTTGGCATGGCTAATTTTTCAGTTGATCGGAATACAATTTTAGGAATCGCCCATTATTATATTCATCTATTTTCTAAAAGCTGAACAGAATCGCAACAAAACAATGGCGAACATCACAGCTCGACTTCGAGAGAGCAGAGAGTTGAATCCGCAACAAAAGGTGCGCGCAGGTAGGGCAAAGCGATCGCAAGGAGGCGTGTCCAACTGGTTGGCGCGAATGTGTGCGTGCAGTGCACACAATCGCAACGCGGTCGCTCTCTCGCTCACTCATACTGGCACGCAAAGAGCCAGATGGAAATGCGAACTTAATTGCGAGAGAGAGAGAGAGAGAAAAATCGAGGCATGGGACGGGTGGAATTCTAATGAGTGAACGACAACGAAAATTGGCAGCAACCATTAAATGACGAAATAAAATATTAGTGACAATGATATGAAGACAACAACATTTCTTATAATTAAGTCTAACCATGCGAAACAGAACGCCTCGGCTAGAATCGAAATGCAGCATCCCAGCAGCCGCACCAGAGACAAGGTGGAGCGGGCCATGACCCCCTCCTGCTTGGGCAGATGCGAAAAGGGATATGGCCCTGCGCCGCTTTATTAGCAACAACGATCGCTCTAATGATACGATTTTGTTAATGAAGCAAAAATAGATGCACGCGATCATCAGCTAAAAGGCGATGCCGAACTAGGCGGTCTGCTTCGGCCCCGCCTCCCAGCTGCAGACATATTGCAGGCCTCAGTATGTGTGTGATGCTAAAAAGTCATGACATCGCTCGGGCACACTGCGGAACGCTACGGATACGCTTACTTGCTTCAGATTGGCCATTCAAGCATTCAAAAATTAACTCCGCCCGGTTGCGTATGGTTAGTCAGAGTCACAAGAGCAGACTACTCGTGCGCAGCTGAGATACGAGCGCACAACTAAAAGAAACACAAGAAACATGCACACATAGATATGCATACATGTATCGCTATCGGGATACACAAGCGGACCGCGGGTAATTGTGGATGTTATTCTGTTTGATTTGAATTTAATGGTAAATATATAAGCTCCTCTTCATCTAGACACTGTCTTGAAAAATAACTTATATATTGTGAGCAAGAGAAAAAAAGCATTTAAATTGCTAGTGCTCTCATTAGTTGGGCGCTCGCTCAACTGCGTGCGCTCCTGTTCGCTAACAGACATTCTTCATTTTTGTTATTTTGCCAGCCAACTAAACACACGCACACCAACACACAGCAGCAGCGCCATTAAAACCAACAAATACAAAGCGATCGCCGCCCTCAGTGAGAGTGTGTGCGACATGAATGCGAGTGTGAAGAGGAAACACATAAGCAAGCGTACTCACACACAAATACAGTTGCAGTCAGGCGTTGAGCCCGGGAGAGCGAGAGAATGATAGAAGGAGAGAGAACGAGATCTTGGCATGCTGCGTCGCTGTCGCCGTCGTTGCTAGCTTTGGCTGCTGGTTCTTTTCGCATGTGGCTGTGGATTGATGAACGTGAGCGACCGTTAGTCGCGGCAGACACGGGTGATGAACAACAACAAGTTGGAGCTGTGACTGTGCCAGTGAAACGCGCGCTGCTCCCACACGGATCACGGATCACGGATCACTAGCGAAAAGCAAGCAAGAAACGGGCAATTGGATTTTAATGCGGAACTGCATGTGACAAGAATAAGTGCGATCTTTGTGCTAGATGTGTGCTCGAAATCGATGTCGGCATAATTAATTAATGGCAAATACCTGGCCACCGATTATGCTTATTATTATATTGCATAAAATTATAAAAGTAAATTCAATCTAAAGTGACAAAAAAAGTCGGGTGTGAAAAGTGTGTGATAATTTTTGAACAAAAGTCAAAGATCTATTGCCAAAATGTGCTAATCAGATTTTCAGTTGTGGTTCAACAACTCACCTGTGTACAACTAGCTCGACCAAAAGCAACTCTAAAACGAAGCGAAACGCCAACCCAATCGAAATCCAATCAGGCAACCCAACTGGCGTCGCGCCTTTAACAAGCGCCGATAATTTGTGCAAATTTCATGCCCTAATTGAAACTAACAATACGGCCAAGTGCAATTATAAAACGGTTAACCCAAACACCCTTCCACTCGATTATAATTAAATAAAATTTATATATATAAGCGTCGAACGAGCGCGAAGGGAAAGTAATCAACGTGGATTTGGAGTTAAGTGAGATCAGCAGAGATAGCTTAAAGCAGATACCATTGTGGAGTTCTTTAATCTGGAGATGGATCCAGGTATGTTGAGCCTATGAAATCAAATGATCTGGCTCATAATCATAATCATTTAATAGCAATGCAATACAGCCAGCTTGTATTGCGATAATCTTTTTCATAAATGTTCCCAAATTGGTAGCTAGATCCGTCAGTCTTAAAACCGTCGGCACTTATTGGCTTAGCTGCAACACATCTTCAGTTATAAAGTGGGGAAATTCGTGGTCATACGTAAGACGGACATGGGTAAAGTGGCTCGGCGCATGCTACATCCTGCTAACCCAGTCGCCAAGTGAGCACCTGACTCGGTCTCGCAATGTCCAATGCAAACAAAGAGCAGCTACCGTTGAGTACAAGTCCAAGACACTTTTCGGTACAGTCGTATTTGCTTTTTGATTTTCGTTTCAAAGGTGAGCAGTGTTGCTGTCGCCGCCTGCCGCCTGCCGCTTGCCGCCTTCTGCGCATGATCGACAGCCTCCCGGTAGCAATGTCAATTGTTTGCTTTGGCTGCAGATGGGCGAAGTAGAAAATGTCGCTGTGGGCAACGGAGCCATTGCCTCTAATTTAACTAATGATCGTTGTAATGTTTGTGGTCTGTGCCACAGTGTTTATCGTGCGGTCTTCACTTTTGCCGCCAAGTGTCCGTGTCTCTGTTTGTCCATTTGCTTTGGCCCAAAAATCAAGTGGTATAAAAATAAAAGCCCGCATAACTTAGCTGGCCAAAAGCCATGTACAAATTGGTTTTACCTGTCCGATTTGTTGACATATCGATCCACACTTTAGCTTCAGCGCAATCTTCAAAACAAAAGCAATTTCAATATTTTGGCATGCGCTGAGGCAAGTGCACATACTCGTATTATGAAATAGTTTTATCATATATAAACTTTTCTCTTTTCCTTGTCCTCGTAATATAAGTTATTCAAGTTATTTCCTTCCTATGTTAATTCAATAAACTTATTCAAGGCTCTACTATCGCCCTACCCGAAAGAATTATTTCAATTTCTAAGCCATATTCTATACTTGAAATAATATTTTTTACTAGGCAATTAAAGTCATAAGTTTTATATTAGCTTTAGTTAGTTTTGATCTCATTCAGAAATTCATCAAATTTCAATAACATATTTATAATAATAAAAATAATAATAATAATTAAAAAAATGATCACAATAAATTTAGTCAGAAATCCTTTTTAAAATATATTCTTATAACATATAATGTCTCAAGTATTTACTTTAGTTTTATTAGTTTTGATCTCATTCAGAAATTTATCAAATTTCTATAAATGCATAACTAAAATGTTATAAATATTTATAATAAAAACAATAATAATGACAAAATACGATAAAAATAAATTTAATTAGAAATTCTTTTAAAAATATATTCTAAAATATAAAATAATGTCTCAAGTGTTATTTTGTAGACAATGCCTAAACGTAAACTCATTAATATATATATTTATATATATTTCTTTAAGTACTTTCATAATTTTCGAGGCTATCTATTTCACATTCTTTTTTTATGCTAATTGTAGTCGATGTAACTATTCTATTATTTTGCACTGCAAGCTGGGGATCTTCCACTTGGATGCATTAATGACTTGGTTTTGGATGAGTTTGACATATTGTTTGTACGCAGCATTGTTTGCTTAGAGCGTCTGGCCGCTGCTGCAGGCACAGAAGTGGAGCCAGCGGAGTCTGTGGAGTCAGAGTCGCGGCGATGGCTATGTAGATGCAGAAATGCGTGACTAACGGCTACCGGTAGCCATCTACTTCGGTAGCTAAACATAAAAGCCTGCCACAGACTGCCAGCGGGCGCAGTGGCGAGATGCTAAAATCACAGAAATGGGCAGTAAAACAAAAGCCAGCAACAACAACAACAACAACCACAAGAACAACAGCAAAGACGACTGCGACCAAGACGGTCACAAATGCAGGCAAACACTTGAGAGAGAAAAAAGTCGCGTCAATGTGTACACGTCTTAATGGAACTGTATATAAGCGCACACACACACACGTACACATACACATACATATATATTTAGATATATATGGGTAGCTGTTCAGTCAGGGCATCGTAAAAACTCCTGGTTCCGTCTGATATTCCTGATTGCGTTCAAGTTTTGGTCAACGCTTCACTGAGTTGATTATATGGCGTCGGTGGCCCGCACAGGCGACTTTAATTAAATCAGCTGGCTGCTAGCTGGTGCGTATATTTCATTATGTTGATGGCCGCCCACTTGGAGCCGCTCCCAAAGGATCTGCTGACATTTGACAAGTACAAGTGCCATGTGCTCTGCACAAATGCCATCCGCTTGGCTGGCAAAACTCTGCTCATTAACATAAGTTTAATGCATTTCTAATCGCTGCATCTGCCACAAGAGGGGGCACGTGTTGGCGCCCCTTGGGCAGTAATTAATGCGAGCTCATCAATATGATGCCTAAGCCAGATGCTTGAACTTGACTAAGACTAACCCCTTGATGACTTTGGTATTCCCAAAGGGAATCGAACCGACGATCGACGACTGAAGACCGACGACCGACGACCGACGACCTACGACCGGAACCGCAGCCTCAGAGTTCAAAGTGCGCCGGGCAACCAAAATGTATGCGGCGAGCTCTGCTGAGATGCCTGCCCTGGGTGCGCAGCGGATTCGGTTCTAGTACATTGGCAATGATTGGTTGGATTTGTTTATTTGTCTTTGCTTTAGTTGCTCTTGCCATGCATTTCGGCAATGCGCGCTCGCATTGTCCACATTCTTGGTACGCGTAATTGAAGTCAGCGCAGCATGTCTTGGGCGCGCCCCTTTTTACATGCGCCGGCAACGGGAACGGGTACGAGCATCTCGAGGTTCGGCGCATAGCAGCCGACGCTGTCATATTTTGTGTTCCTAGTGCAATTCAGGGCCTTGGGCGCTAGTGCAATGCCAGCTTGCGGTGGCTGCCGTGATTTATGGAGCCATTCATTTCTGTTGACAGACAAAGTTGTTGACGCTGAAGGAATCTATTTAGTTTTATGTACTTTTGATATCCACACGCAGTGAGGGCGATAGCGAGGGCGAGTTCGAGGGCGGGAGCGAGAGCGAGAGCGAGGGCAAGGGTGAGATCGTTGGGCATGTGGCGCAAGTGCTTCAAGGCGCAGCCCACACAAAGTAATGAGCTTAATTTATAAATTAGACATCGAGTGAATCTAAGATTTATACGTACTCAAGTCAATATAATGCAACTTGTTTATAATCAATTATTTATTTAAGACTTATCACGACACTGGAAAAAATTAGATATTTTAATGGGATAAGCTTATGAGACACATTCGATATATTAGATTTAGTTATAGTCTATTATTGGAAGTTTAAAAAGAATAAGATCTTTAGTTAAAATATAACATATAAATAGAAAATATTATTAAAGTTTTAAATAAAGTCAAAATTTACCAAATCTTAAATTTTTAGTTTTTCACTTAAAACATCTTAAATATTATACTTTTAATAGAGTTAAATACCGAGACTAACCTGATACTCATTGACCAAAAATTCTCAATTTCACTTGCTTGTTTAAAAATTCATTTAATTTCCGTTATTAATAATTAATTATTTTAAAGTTCTCAGATATTCTGAAAACATATTTGAAAATATTGAAGTTATTAAAATAAGCATTTTATCAGGGAAAGGTCAACTGACTAGAGGCTAGAGGTTCTTAATCAGAAAAAATCAGTATTGACTATAAGAAACAAAACTTTGAATACATTTATCATAATAATTCTTTAAATAAAACTTGCCTAAAGATTCCTTCTGCTATTCCCAATTCTCCTCAAAGGCAGAAATTAAATCTTAGACAGAAAAAATCAGACTTTCCCAAGAAACCTTGAAGCGTTCTTTGACTTGGTTAAAGAAAGAAATCATTAACTATCTTGATCTAGCAGACTCTCCTTTTAACCCCTTTGTATTGAATAGCTCAAAGTTAAGTTCAAATCAACTTAAAATTTAAGTGACTCATCAAACAACAAGCTGAGATGAAAGATCGGATCATGTTAAGTAAACACATGACAATTTTGTTATTTTTTTAGCTTGATAAGGCTTGAAATTGAACTCTTACTGATTAAATGGGAATAACATTGCGACAGTTCAAAGGGACGTATGGACGGACAGTCAGACGCTTCCTTCTTCTTGGCTAGCCCATGTGGGCGCTTGCTGGGAAGACTCATACTGATAAACAAATGCGATTGTGCGGCAAATTGTGAAACGCTCCGAATGCAAAGTTGTCGACAAGCTCTGATGTAGGCACTTAGTATGTATATTGGCATGAAATCATGTTAAACGTGAATTTCAATCGTCACTATGCTCAAGTAAATACAAGAATTATTTTTAAAACAAACATTATAAGTTTCGGGTACTGCGTCTCTGCCTATATGTACATCCGCTAACACTGCGTATACGCAATGTTGAGAAAAATGAAATAAAACCGCCGAGCCTCAACAGAATTCAACTGAGTTGTTAAATTAATTTTTTCTGCATTGCAAATGCAAATCATTTTTCCTTTTCAAATAAGAAGAGAATTAGCGTAAAGCGATGATCAACTATTAGATACCCCTTGCAGGTGAACTGCCCTTGTCAATAACATGTTTTTCACACATTGCAGCTGGCTGTGCAGAGTATCAAAAAGTTGTAACAACTTGCTAATAGCTCTAACTGTGTCCTAATATATTCATATGTTAGCGATACATGAAATAATAATTCTTTTGCCAATTTTCATTTGTAATTTTTCTGCGCTTACAGAATTTTTACACATTTTTAAAATGATTTTTTTTTATAACGGGATTCAAAATATTTTTATATCATAGAAAAATTTAGCAAAAATTGTTTTTGCTAAGAATTTTATTTTAAATATTATAATTTATATATTTTTTATGTATATCTTAATTTATTTTTGAAACATGGCAAACATGACAATTATAAGCTATGATCGAGGTCCTACTAAGGCTTATGACTAATATTAAGCTATATATTGTTAGCGGAAAACTATAGGGTATTAACATCCACAATTCAACCCCTGAGCTTGTGGCGGCGGCAGCGCACTGTCAATCAAATGGTTTGGTAGACCCGGGCAGTGGCCAAAGGCAGCGGGCACCACTTGCCAAGAGCAAAAGATTTATTGCCACAGCCACAGCCACAGCCACAGCCATATTGCAGTTTGCAGTTGCAAAAGACGAAATGAAAAATAAATAAAATGAAAAGTGAAAAAGGAAATTTAATTTGCCATGCTCTCTTAGCTGCTCCGCAGCAGCTGCGGCCCTGCGCTTTGCTCCCTAAGGATAGACTCTGAAATCGCAAAAACAAATCGTGTCCTCGATTCGAGAAATAAAAAACAACATCTTTGAATAAAATAAAATAAAACGATGCCATTTCATGGCAAATTTATTTGCCATTTCTGTGGGCGTCGACTAAAATATTCGACTCGAATTTTCCGCCATTTTGTTGTATATTGAATATTAAATATTAAATGTTAAATGTTAAAGCATTTGATTCTCGTTGAAAGTTTGTCCCATTTCGCGGCTCTGCTGCGGCAATTAGTCAGTCTTTTTCTACATTCTGATAAAATTACAATGGCAATTTGCGTTGAATGCTTCGCTTGAGGTGGAAACGTGTTAATTGACTTGAATTCGAGGTGATATTTAATTAAAATAATTGCAATTTCTATTAATGTCATTATTTGGGGTCGCTGAATTGCGAATCGTCGATTAAATGCTTATGGCCCATGGCATAATCCCAAGTCGTAAATAATACAATGTATATAGCATAGACATCAAAATATAAAAATGTACGAAAATCGCTTATCAGCTGGCCAAATGGCCAGTTGTCTGTTGAATTTGTTAATTTCAATTATGCATGAAATTAGTTTATTGCCTTTTGACATTTCAAATCTGTCAGCAAATAATTTCAAATGTATATAAGTAAGCGGCGTTGCCAGCGGGCCTCACTGACTGCCTGATACCCGCTCGCATTGCTCACTCATATAATTTGTAGTTATATCTGTAGAAATGAGCAGAGAGTGATTTTCCTGGAAAACTAGCAAATCGTTAGTTGTGTCTGTAGAGGTGATCAGGGAGTGGTCGTTATGGTCTTATAAAAGGATTAAATATTAGCTCAGTTGAATATATATAATATTTTTGTTTATCAAACAATAGCTTGATAAAAAAATAGTTTTTCTCGGTTCGCTTGATTTGATATGGAATTTGAAAACTTTAGCTTAAAATGTGTCATAAATCATATCATAAAATATTGAAGAAATATTCCATTTGCCCAGGTTAAGCTTGAGTAAATTTGCTTCATGCTAGCATTTCAAGAGCTAATATACTTCGTTCTCTTCGTGAACGAGCATTAATACAGACAAAACCACATTATTATGCCTTAAACTATAAAAAACAATTGCAAAAGACAGAGATTTCAATTCATTGCCTAGACCAATAAACGACCAGGGTATGCATGGGCTATATGCACGTATAATCGTTTCTTATCAGTCGAGTCAAGTAGGAAATAAAAAGACACACGCACACACACACACACACATTCAGTTGCTTTAATCTGAACACTGATATGATAGTCACTTAGCTGATTGAACATTTTATTTATTTATAAATGTAAATACGTTAATATATGCATATATTATTTTATGCTGTATTTTGTTTAAAAAATATTATTTTTAATTAGTTATAGTTAGTTAAAGTTTGTTAATTGCTCCTGTAATTGGATTTGCATGCATCAGTGAGTTTTTGGTGAACCTTTGGCGTTTTTATATACAAATATTATGTGTATTCAAGTGCGGCATGCCTTTTGCTAAATTTAATTGCCCAAGGAACTTCTGAGCGGTTTTTTGTCAAAGCGAAAGTTTTTTCCCATCTTCGCATTTTTGTTGCTGCACAATTCCGAGAATTAGAAAGCGCAGATAAAGTCGCATTGCTGCAACTGCTGCAACTCCATTTGCTGTAGCATTCTGTAATTTGTTTATCGGCCGTCGCGACTGCTGACTGCAGAACAGTGGCTGCCATTGTATTCGGCAATTTCCCAGAATTTATGAATTATAATTTCGCTTTATAGACAATTTTAATTGAGCTTTTTATGGTCTGCGTCGGGGCGGATCGCAAGCAGCCGGCGAAAGCCCTCCTCTCCCTTAAGGGATGCCAGCTAACTGGACAGGGTATAGGATTCCAATGCAAACAGAGCCATTTGTAAGCCATTTGTACCCGCTACCGATAGCGACTTCCGCTGCCCGCACACACAGAAGTCGTAGGACCCGCAGCAGGACTATAATGACAGTCCGCATCGAGTCATAAGACCAAAATCCATCTGCAAATATTGGCAGTTCAGGGCAGGGCAGGCTAGGCCCTGACAAAAACAAAAACAAAAAATGAGTTTATGATTTTTTAAGCTGTTTGCCAGAGCTCTTCACATTTCGTAGGTGTTTGCTTTTCATTAACAGAAGCGACTGCACAGCTACTTGGATCAGCAGTTGGCGATCGCATCGCTCGTCGTCTTGTTTGCCTTGATTAGCTGAGTGACGGGTGGAAATGCCAGGATGCGGATACTCATTAGAGACAAAGTAGCTCTATCTGTTGAACTTATTTTTTATAGACATCACAGCAAACATGGACCAGAGCGTGCATTAAAGTAGCCCAAGCCCACTTTTGTCTGTGTGTGTTTTTTTTATGCGTAACTTAAAATTAAATAAACAATAATACATGCATAGGTATGGAGCATGGAGTATGTCTACGTGAAAAGTGGGCTCTCTACATTCGAAGGTTTCCAAAAGCAAACAAACACGCAAAATAAACCCAACGGCAACGGGCAAACACTTCAGCTGCACCTGAGCTGGGAGCTGCCCCGATCATGCGTTGGCCCTCTGATCGTAACCGACGCGACTCTCGAATTTGAATCCTCAACGGCGGTGGCATGTTTGCACCTTTAATAAGACCAACACCAGACAACAGAAATGCAACGCCGACGGGCACTGCAGAGCGGGTCATTGTGGCACGATCGGAAGGGTCACAGCAGGCGACGGAGATTCGAGGCGACGCGTCGCGACGCGCCGAGACGAGACGGTAGCTCAGAGCTAAATCTTCGTGGACTCTCAGCTAAGTAGTGTTTGCTTTCCGCACGCCCATTGCAATAGAATCTTTAAATACATATGTATTTACTTTGTTTTCATATATTGTTTTTGTGGGGTCTCCGGTGTATAACTTGTTCTTTAACGAGATCATCTTATATCTAGCAGCTAAATGTTAAGTTCGATCAGGCCAAAAGTGTTCATTGGAGAAACAGCATCGTATTTAGCAATAACTTATCAAAATCTGTATTTGGGACAAGCAGCACGTCGCAAAAATGTTTGCATGGAAGTTCTTGACTCATCTTGAGCCCCAATCGAAAGCGAATTATGGGGAATTTAATTGTAGCGCTAATAGCAAAAATACGTGACTAATTTGCCTGGAGGCGCTGACTCCGAGCCGGCCGGATGTTAATGCCCATTGCCCATAAATCACAAGTCACCATTGAGTTTTGAGCGTAAGCTAAAGATCATCTGTGCAGGCTCAAGTTGACTTGATAAGCATATGACTCCAGCAGTTGCAACTTTATCTATAGCCCAAGTTCAATGTGATTGGGTCCAGCAATTTTTCGGGCTAGTAAGCTTCTGTTCTTATCGCCAGATGCATAACTCAACATAATAATTAACTAGGCGCACGCACTTCACTCTCAAATGGTCAACTTTGGCGCCCATTAATCTTTAATAATTGCCCAAAATTGATGCCATGCGTATTTGAAAAGCCATTAAAATGACGCAGTAAACATTGATCTACAACAAAAAGAAGTCAAAAAAAAAAAAAAACGAGGAAAATGAATGCGACGAGCAGCGCCATTCATTGCGGCAGACAACTGAAAATATTTGTGGAGACAAATTTATGAACGTTTAGCACAAAAGTCAAGCACTCGAAGATAATGTTGTTGAGTAGAGCAACAAATTGCAGCTATCAATGCGGATGCCACGAATGCCGGAGCAGTCGAAGCAGTCGAAGCAGCCGAAGACGGAGACGCACAGATACCGCCGGAGCGCAGGCAAACAGAAGAAAGCAGCAGACAAATACGGACGGCCAAGGGAACATTTGTCGAATGTCTGATCTTTGGCGTTACTTGAAAATTTGCTCCTGTGTGGCTCTGAACGTACGTGGGCCCCTTTGTAACTCAATTCGAAAATAATTAACGATCGCGAGATTACAAATGTCAAACATAATGTCAAGTTGGGCTGCCGGCGTCTCACATTGGCTGTCACTGGGAAAATGCCAAGCGAAATGTTCAAAGACGGCAAACTGCACAGATACAGATACAGCAAGAGAAACCACCGAGCCTGAAGCTGAATGGACCAAACACTCCACAGCGGAACCACAACCAGACGGCAATGCGTGTGGGTCTGCGTCGAGCGCCAGCCGATTTGTTGTGACTTATGTCAAAACAATTGTGTGTATCTTGATGCGGTGCTGAATGCTGAGTGGATGCTTATGGCCGAGATTTGGGTAGGATAATAATGCTAAGGTGCACTCACTTGGCTTAACTCTTTCTTCGCAACATTTATATTAAATGCAACATTTGCAGCTGCAATTCATCAACCATTTACAATAGAGAAACAGTTTGCATCGTTGTCCAACAAATGTCGGACATCTTCGTGTCTTTTTCGTATACCAAATCCCATTAAGAAAATCGAAACTTAAATTACTTCATCAGCTAAATCCTTGATTAACGTCTAAGTACAGCTGGCGACGCTTCTTCTGCGGCCGGTGAAGGCGATGCAGAAGAAGCGGGAGGAGGAGGCGTAACCGTAACTGGTGCAACTTGGGCAGGGTTAGTCGTTGCGACAGGTGCAGCAGTTCCCCCATTAGGCGTGGGCGCAGCTACTGCAGGCAGAGTGGTTGCATTATTCGCCTGACCCACAATAACCGTGCAGTTGCGACAAATCACTGCAGAGTTAAGGCATATTAGTATTTAAGTCACAGAAAAGATCACTTGCTCCGCACAATACTCTTCCGAATCGCTATCATCGCTGTCGTAGTCCCCGAATATGCTCGATATCCAGTCATAGACGTCGTTCTTCTGCAAAGATATTTGAGTTGGTCGCGAGTCGGAGCTGGACTATCATTACATTACCGTTCTAGCCGAGCGTTCCGCCACAGGATATGCCTGCGTCGCCTGATAGGTGAGCGCGAGGCACAAATAGAGCCAAAAAGTAAGTTTTGTTCTGGCAGGCATCTTGAGTTTGACTGGCATGCGATGTGCGGGATCGAACCGCTTTTATAGAGCGCAGCGAGTTTATTGTTTCTCAAATGCGTCTGCTAACAATAAGCCAACTAAATAGCAATTGCTTTTATGATGCTGGGTTTTCACACTAGTCTAGCTAGATGTGTGCATCTAATGTAGTCAAGGCCTGGGCCACTGCGCTCAATGAAACTGAACTTTGTTGGCAGCGCTCTAGGTAGATTATTTATGCAGCTGCACGTTTCGCGTGGCCCATTTGTCTGGCGAATGGCCCCAGCGAAAAAAGTGATCGAAGTGCAATTGACAAGTGCGCAAATGCATATAGCCATAAAGTACATGAAATTCGATGCAGTCTGTTGCTGCCGCCTGCCCCAGCTCAGTTGGGGCAACAAGTGTCTGAAGGGTTTCCAATTTGGACTGTAACTCGAGTAGCTGCAACAGTCCCAACACAGTATTTTAATTATGGCAATGGTGAGCGCCTCGTTAAGCTACTAGCAACAATTTTCAGTTATGAATGAAAAGCAATCGAGGTCGATACACTTGTTTTCTGTTCTTCAGACGGCTGCACCTCCGCCTCCCCCCCCCCCCCCCCTCATTTGCTGCTTCTCTACGCGCTCAACTCTTCAGTTTTGTGGTCTTTGTTCGATTCCTTGCTTGCAACTTGCAACTTGCAACTTGTGGCGCGTGTAACTCGGCAGCCCTATTGTGATTTTTATGGCGCTCTTTGAGGCCTTTGCTGGCCCTGTACGTGTTCTTAGTTAAAGTTGCTTCATCTTGCCAATATTGTTGTTGTTGTTGTTGTTGTTGTTGTTGTGTAACATGAAGCTAACTACATGATTCTAAATTAGACGACGGCATGAGGCACAGATGTGCAAATTTTTTCAAATGACTGTAATAAATTGAAAGTGGCTTCGCAGCAGCTAGCAGAGCAGGTGATTCGACCAATTGCCAAAAGCCACCTTCATATAATTATCAACAAATATAATTAAACTAATTTATGTATATAATGTGATTTGCCTGCTGGCTATATATTATTAAATAGATTAAAAACTTATAGAAATTGAAAAAATATTTCTTTTTATTTCATCATATTTATTTAAGAAACTTCTCATAGTCTGGCTAAATTAATTTAAACTAAGAAATTGGAACTGTCTTCATTATTTTTGAAATCAAAGCAGCTGCCCCAAAAGCTAGAAGTGGCAGCCATAATTATATCCATATTTTGCCTCGTTTTAAGTATTGTATAACAAAATATTTAGCTAGGAGTTCGCATTTATAAGCTCTGATAAGTTTAGTTTCGTAGTTTCTCAATTAGTTCAAGTTTATATCGACAATCAATTGTCCAGATAGGTAAGCCCCGTACCGTTGGGACAGCTACAATCTAATCACTGCGCCAATATACAAAATGCATTTCCGCACGTTCGGCGCATTTATGTGGTTTCTTCTCCTTCCCGCAATCTTTGGAAAGATCCAAGCACTCAGAGTCACACAGACATATGCATAGACTTATACACCCACATCCGCAGTTCTGGGAAGCAAAGTGTAGCGATTTTCAGGCGAAGTAGAAGTCCATACACTTCGACCCGTTCCCGGCTTCCCAACCGGAGCTAATTAGACGCAAATGTGCTTTTGTTCGCCCTCTCATTAGCTGTTGTTGTTATTGCTTCAGCTTTCTCTGTTCGCACTCAGACACACTTACTCAATGGCCTGTGCTTCATCTCCTTTCAGAGTCGCAGTGCCCGCAGTACGGCGAGGTGAATCAGCTGGGCGGCGTCTTTGTGAACGGCCGGCCGCTGCCGAATGCGACGCGAATGCGCATCGTGGAGCTGGCTCGACTGGGCATCAGACCCTGCGACATCTCGCGCCAGCTGCGCGTGAGTCACGGCTGTGTTTCCAAGATACTGGCGCGCTACCATGAGACCGGCTCCATACTGCCGGGTGCCATTGGTGGCTCCAAGCCGCGCGTCACCACACCCAAGGTGGTCAACTACATACGCGAGCTGAAGCAGCGCGATCCGGGCATCTTTGCCTGGGAGATACGCGATCGGTTGCTCAGCGAAGGCATCTGCGACAAGACGAATGTGCCCAGCGTCAGCTCCATCTCGCGTATACTGCGCAACAAACTGGGCAGCATAGGTCATCACCATGGAGCTGGCAGCGCTGGCCCTGGTACCGCAGCCATCGGCATGGGCAGCAACGGCAACAGCAGCACCGGCGGCAACCCCAATGGAGCCAATGTCAACGCCGTTCAGCACACACACTCCGCGCACCAGCATCACTATCATCACCAGCATACGGCAGCCGCTGTGGCGGCCAGTGCACATCATGCGCACGCCCACGCCCATCTCTACAATTCCATATACCAGCCGTATAGTGCGGCAGCTGCCTATACCATGAAGGCCGTCTCCTGCGGCAGCCCCTCGCCGCCGCAGGCGGGGCAGACGCATCAGCTGCGCAGCGTGGCCGCCGCCCACTGGCCCTCGTCGCACTCAGTGACCGACATTCTGGCACATCACCAGGCCGTTGCCTTGCGCGCCAGCTGCCAGGGCAACACCGTGTCCCCGTTGCCCATGACGCCGTCGCCAGTGGGCGCCGCAAACGGTGGACAGCCGCTCCTGGACTGCGAGGGCGGGGCGGCACAGCAGCCGCCCTACAACTACTACATGTACTTTCAAAATGGCGGCATGCATCATCACCACCATCACGGAGGCATGATGACGGCCGGGGCAACCGGCTTATGAGGCAACGGCCCATCTTAGTTCCTCCCGGTTCGGTTATTGTGAGTTTGGACTGGTTTCGAATCGCGTCCAATTTATGTAAGTGCAGCTCGAATTGTTAGTCAGGCATGAGTGAAGGGTTTAACTACGATGTAGGATATATATGTATGATGTACCTACGTACATACATACACATATTTGATAAACATACGAAACTAGTTTAAGGCTCAGACTAAGGATCGCACTTGAATATCAAACTAACACTTAACAATTAATTCAGCCGAAATGCATTAGATTTCCGGAAATTATTGGATGAATGTTTTGGCCAAGGGATCTAGATAGTAGTTAAGCGTACTTCTGGTAGGTCATGTCAGCCTGCCACGACCTACGGCTCCGGGGAGCTCTCTGTTTCAACGAATTTGATGTATGTAATTCTGGAGATTTTCATTTGTTTTTCACATTTATAGCAACTTTTTGATTGTTTCACGAAAATAATAAAGTATTGAGTTGTGTTATAAAATGTAAAAACTTTATTATATATAGGTTTCGTTCTCATAATTATTTGTACATTATGCTCTTTAAGTAAATTCTAGGTGACTATTTATGCCATAAATCTTAAAGAAAAATTTAAAAATAATAAAAATAAATTTGTTTTTTAGCTAAATAATGTCGATTTGTAATAACTATGCGGTAAAGAAGGCTGACAAGATATATGCTCTGATTGAAGGTAGAACTTACCTCAATCCAAATCTACTTGCAATCAGTAATTGTCAAGCTTTTTCAGAGTATATGCGTACATTAGTATTGTTTGGAATTAAACGTTTAATTTAATACCAGTTTAATAGGCCAAGATTGTGAGCTTAGGTTTAAGGGGTCCAGATTAGGGACAACAGTCGCTGTCCTGCGGATCTTTCTTGACCCAACCGAAGAAGAAGTAGCCAAAGGCCAGACCCAGAATCACGGACAAGCACAGCCAATAGTTGAAGTTCATGAAGACCAACATGAGCAAGTACGAGATGATAATCTGCACGAAGTTCAATAGGGACTGGATCACGTGCGGCATGTTGAAGATGCGCTCCCAGTATGTCTTATCCCTGATTTCGGCCAGTGGCGTTTCCGAGCAGCCGGCACCGCAGTCGTTCAAATTCTTCCGGCGCTGCTCAGCGGCCAATTGCTCAGCCTCCCTGCGTGCATCACGGCGAGCCAGCTGTACGCGTAGGAATTTCAGCAGCTCGTAGAGAAAGGACATCACAAAGAAGGCAATGCACGAGAAGGCGAACTCGGTAACGGTGTATGCCACCCAGCTACGCCACAGAATTCTCTCACAGTGGCCACCGTGGAACTGTGGGAGAGAAAGAGATGCATATATTGAGCACACAAGTTGACTACAGGGTGACACAGGTAAAGTCAATGACATATGTGACTACTGCATAACATACATTATTATCGCTAGAGCACCCGGTATTTCCTAATGTGTGTGTCTTGCTCAACAAACAAGCTCACAGGCAGACGAGTATGAACAGAGCGTAAATTGTTGCTGGGGCGAGAGTGTGAGAGAGTGAGAGCGAGCTAAAATTAAGCATCGCTGCTAAACGGTTGTGATTGCATGCGTGTGTGTGTGTGAGAGAGTGCGAGATGTGCTCTGAGCAAAATCTGGCAGATCACATATAAATTTAATGCGAATCAAATTAAATTAAATCTGAGCGCTCTCTGGGCTGCAAAGAATTTCGAATGCTAGCGAATAAATAAATATGTACGTGTGTATATAAGCGACGTGTTGCCATAAGAGATGCAGTTGCAGGCGCAGTTGCAGTGAGTGTAGTTGAAGTTAGTTTATTATGAAACTTACCACCATGATCATGGGACAGGTTTTGGCAGCGGCAACAGTACCATGATCATCACCATGATCCATTGTCATCAGATCCATTGTGATTGGATTTTGCAATTAATTCAATTGGACGCAAAGTGAAACAAAACGTTGAATGCCTAAGCTAGTGATAACCGCGTAGACACTTGCTTAACTGCTGAGAGCGGGGCGTTGACTGCTTGGAACAATCGAACGTATGCTGTTTTTTAAAGAAAACCTGACACTAATCCCGTCAAGGCGTTACTCGATACGCTTATCTCTGAGAAATGTGTGTGTTATCAGCAAGCAGCGGAGTGCAGGCGGCATATCATGTACGATGGCCCACACTCGAGCAGAGCCCAGCTATGTTGACACCATTCAGTAGCCCAGAAGGTGACAGGTGTGTGGGAGAGAGAGCAATAGAAGCGGGAGCAACAGAGAGACAGCGAGAGAGGGAGAGGCACATAGGGAGAGCAGATACATGCGAATGAATGCCCATCTATATGGTAATCAGTTAGAGATCTGCATGCTGTGCATTTGGCTATAATCGTCATCATGGTCATATACTTGGTAATCGTCAAGTTTTATTATTCTTGGTGAAATACAACTTATAGACTGATATATGGATTTGCTAAAGTTCAATTTATGTGGCTTTTAAGATTATTGTTAATTGGTCAAAGTATTTGTTTTATTGTACTCAGGTTGGTAACTATGGTTCCATTCCTCCTAATTTGTCAATTCAGCTCGTGCGATAGCAACCGTCGATGAGCGTATTTGCTCGGTGTCTGCATTAGCCCCACTTGGCTTTGCAAATGTTTTGTTCCTAACTGCTGCTTACCTGCTATTCAGTAATGGCGGCGTACATAAAAAATTCTACGGTCGTGTGCAAAAGTTACGGTTATTCTTTGCCGTGTGCAGATTTCGAAAGATTGGTGCCGTCTGCAAAAAACGGTAAACGATATTAGCTTGATCTAAATGGTTCGGTCATTCGATGGCAAAAATGGTAAAAGCTATTTCCCAAAATTTCCCCAAGAAACTGAAACAAAAAACATAGACTGATTCTGCTAAATATATTTTATTTATTAAACTTTTGGTTTACATTAACTTTACAGTGTTTTAGACCTATTGTAAAAATATATATATATATCAGCATAATAATATATATTTACTATGTATCATATAAGTAGATTATATATCAGAAGGCAACTGTTGCTGCAATGATGGGGAGATGATACAAAAATGTTCCTAGATTTTTATGTGGTAAATATTTTTAAATTTATTATGGCCAACAATACTATACTATATAGGAAAATAAATAGAATTTTAATTTTCACGCGCTTTACGAAATACGTTAACAGTCCTATATTTGAAAATTTGACTAACTTTATTTGTATAAGCTAATTTAGGGACTTTTATTAGTTGATGTGGCAGCACGGTCAAATAGGCAATAGTCTGGCATCATCGTGTCTAAAACAGGGAAATATTTTAAACCGTTGTATTTATTTTATGATGGCAATTTTTGGGTAAGTTTGATAGAAAATGTATATTTTAAAAAGTGTGATATTGATATTAGGTTTTTGCTAATTACTAAATATAAACAGTGGCTAATATTCCGTGTAAGTCGTATCGATAACATAAATATTGCTGGTATCGTACATGAATGAATTTGAAATAACGATATATCGATTATATATTACCCATAAGCTAAGGCGCAGAGGAGTGAAAGAAGTTCTTGCCATTTATTACATGCTAAGTGGTTCCGCGGTAGATAGAATCTGATTGCATACATCAATGTGTTCAAGATTCCAATAAGTTAGTCACTAAATATAGCATTAATATGTTTGCGTTACGACACTTGCGACTACAGGGTAGGTCCAAAATTAATTTGTCGTATACTGCAACAACAGCAGCAGCAACAACGAAAACTACAAAACACATGCCAGCTGTGCCGGCGCGTGTCTATGTGGGTCTGCATACATACACCAGCGAATACAGTAAGCCAAGATTGTTGATGCTACAAGAGCATATGACAAATTGGAGGCTACACCAAAGAACCACGACTACGCTGTCGGAACCTTCAAACCAGGAGAAGAAGACGCCGCATAAAGCAACACTTTTACAGGAACTGGCTGATGCCACTAAGCCATACGCACAGCTGATGCGTATTGACCGGCCTATTGGAACGTATTTGCTCTTCTGGCCTTGCGGCTGGAGCATTGCTCTGAGTGCAGATGCCGGCTGTTGGCCAGATTTTACGATGCTTGGTCTATTTGCCACAGGCGCGTTAATTATGCGCGGCGCAGGCTGCACCATCAACGACATGTGGGACAAAGACATCGATGCTAAGGTGGAAAGAACGCGCACACGACCACTGGCCTCTGGACAGATTACGCAATTCGATGCAATAGTATTTCTCTCGGCGCAGCTTAGCTTGGGTCTACTAGTGCTTGTGCAACTAAACTGGCAATCTATACTGCTGGGCGCCAGCTCGCTTGGACTGGTCATTACGTACCCACTAATGAAGCGTGTCACATACTGGCCGCAGCTCGTGCTCGGCATGTGCTTCAACTGGGGCGCATTGCTTGGCTGGTGTGCCACCCAAGGCAGCGTCAATCTGCAAGCCTGTCTGCCTCTTTACCTGTCTGGTGTGTGCTGGACCATTGTGTATGACACCATCTATGCCCACCAGGACAAGCTGGACGACTTGCAAATTGGTGTCAAGTCCACAGCGCTACGGTTTGGAGAGAATACCAAAGTTTGGCTTTCGGGATTTACAGCAGCTATGCTAGCGGGTCTGACGTCTGCAGGCTATGCCTGTGATCAGACCCTGCCCTATTATGCTGCAGTTGGCATCGTTGGAGCGCACTTGGTGCAGCAGGTGAGCATGCTCTGGAGCTCATAGAATAACGATTCTGTAATCAACAACTACCTTACAGATCTACTCACTGAACATAGACAATCCCAGTGACTGCGCCAAGAAGTTTCTTTCCAATCAGCAGGTGGGCCTAATTCTATTTCTGGGCATTGTACTGGGCACTCTGCTGAAGTCAGATGATACCAAGAAACAGAGTACAGCGTCAACAGCATCTGTGACAGCTCCATCATATGTACCTTTGTCACAATCAAAGCAGGATGTACTGAGCTGAGCGCTTGTAAGGCTCTGGTTTTCATTTAATTTTCACCTTTCATTTGCGGGTTCGCGCTAGACCAAAGTCTGTACATAGCTAAATAGTTTAATTATTGTATGGTTACATTTTTTAGAAATTTTAATGGTATTTAATGAAAATTGTTGACATTCAAAAATCGCCTCGGGGAAGTCTAATCATTCGTTTTTAGACTTGTCGGCATTCAAACATTGCAAACAAACTGGTTTCTGTATTAAATTCTTAATTGTTATTAATTACATATACAGATTATATTTGTGTGTTGTAAGTGAAATACGCTTTTTATGTATTCATTTCATTTGTTGTTTTCGCTACAGCTAAGAAGATTGTTGCCGTTGTACAAATGTTAAATAAACTAGGGTTAAGAGTGGGATATTAGATTAAATCTGCCACATTCATGGGCATTTCGTCTATTTGCGTCGAGTAATATTGCTCAATATCACGCAAAATGCGTATATCATCGGATTTCACAAAGTTAATGGCAACACCCTTGCGTCCAAAGCGGCCCGATCGACCGATACGGTGAATGTACAGTTCACGATTGTTTGGCAAGTCGTAATTGATGACTAAAGACACTTGCTGCACGTCTATGCCACGCGCCCACACATCGGTGGTAATGAGGACACGGGACTGGCCAGCACGGAACTCTTTCATGATCTCGTCACGCTCCTTTTGTGGCATATCGCCATGCATTGAGCTGACCGTGAAGTTGGCCTCGCGCATTTTCTCAGTCAGCCAATCAACCTTGCGCTTAGTGTTACAGAAAATGACCGCCTGTGTGATGGTCAGTGTATCATAGAGATCGCATAATGTGTCGAACTTCCACTCCTCTCGCTCTACGGCAACGAAGAATTGTTTAATGCCCTCCAGCGTCAGTTCATCACTGCAAAGCGGTATTATGTGATTTTTTTTTATCAAAATTAAGAATGCTTTTATTTGCTTACCGCTTGACCAAAATTCGAATTGGATCCGTCATGAATTTGGAAGTCATTTCCAGAATCTCATGTGGCAATGTAGCAGAAATGAGCACAACCTGCGTAGCTGGCGGCAAATACCGATAAACATCATAGATTTGTTCCTTGAAACCCTTGTTCAACATCTCATCTGCCTCATCGAGCACCAGCATTTTGATGGCTCTACAGAATGTAAATAAAATACATATTAGATAAAGATAATTAATAATATTGTATAACTAACTAACCTTGTACGGAGAACACGCCGTTTGATCATATCGAAAACACGACCTGGTGTACCACTAACTATATGCTGACCGTAATCTAACTTTCGTATGTCCTCGCCCAAGTTTGTACCACCAATGCACACATGACACTGAACATTCATCATATCGCCTAGGGCCAAAATAACCTTCTGAATTTGGACAGCCAACTCGCGTGTTGGGGACAGGCACAGAACTTGTGTCTCACGCAATGTTGTGTCCAGGCTTTGTAGGATGGAAATTGAAAATGTAGCAGTCTTGCCTGTACCCGATTGCGCTTGAGCAATGACATCGCGTCCTTTCACAATTGGCTTGATGCTGCGCTGTTGTATAGCCGATGGTTTTTCAAAGCCTACATGGATATTGGGATTTAAAATAAGCCGTAATTTTTGCATACACACAAGCACTTACCGTACGCGTAAATGCCGCGTAGCAGCTCTTCCTTTAGGTTCATGGCATTGAAGGTGGGTATCACCTCGACATCTTCGCTAGTCTCAAACTCTACATTCGAGAGATCCTCGGCCTGTGCATTTTTGCGCGCCATTTTCGTCTTGAGTGTGATTAATTAGTTTGCAATAATATTTTTACCAAGAGCTACACAAATTTTCTAAATATTTTTTCAACAACTTTCATGCGGCTTGGGGATGGAAAATTGATACTATCGATATCGATAGTGAAGCGTCGATATATCGATAATTATTGTAAGCAGCCCTTTTAGAGTTGCCTTTAGTACGCATATTTTTTTATTTCCTTAGACGCGCGTTGCGTTATTTCAAATTAATTCAAATCGAGCGTAAGTTTGTCCATAATATTAAACGAAAGAGATTTGTTGATATACAACAATTGATCATGACCCTCTGAAGTTTTTATAAAATATATCAACATATTCAATATAAAATAAAATTATCAATGAAATCCTGAAATCTTATATTTTGATAAATCTTTTAAATATCCGCTGGATTGATTTTAGGTGCTTTTCCTTAAGTTTCTTTACTTTTCTGAATATATTTTGTACAGTTTCTACTCGCTGAGTGGCCTCCACAGCCGCATTCTCCGCCTTCTGGGCAATTTTTTCAGTTTGGGAAAGATCTTTTTGAGCTTTTTCCATGCAGTTCTGCAATTGTTGCACTTGCTTCTTAACATCAGTCACCATCGTATATTTCTCCTGTTTTTCACTTTCGCCATAGGCCGCAATTTCCTTCAATTTCTCTACATTCAACTTTGAATTGTCTAGAAAGCAATGCAATAACTCTAGATGATTTTTAATGTTTGCGGCAACGCGGATAGTTGTTTCTATGTTGCTTCGGCTACGAGCCAGTGCTTTTTTCACCTCTTCAATAATAGCATCCATCTCTGACTGACTCTGCTCCAGCTGCTCGAGTAGCTGCTTCTTGCCATTTAGAGCTGCTTCAGCCGCCCGAGCGGCTTGCTCAGCCCTGTTGGCCAATCGGTCCATTGCGCGTTGACCGGCCTCTTCACCTGCGTACTTCTGTGCATCTTTGGCTGCCTTAGCTTCATCCGCTGCAAGCGCTGCCATTTTTGTGGACGTCAGGCTGAGCTGACAGTTGGCCTTTTGTGACGGTTTTGTACCTTGTTTACGACAGGATGGTTTCTGTTTGTAGTGTGCACTGCTCACCAGTACGATGCTCATTAGACATATCAACACCAGGGGGTCCCAATGCATTGAAAATGTATCATCTTACATAAATCTCCAGGCTCGCCTGTCAGCGTCCATTTTTGAAACACAAAATATCCGTTGTAAGTCGAACCTGCTTCTGAAATTATGTATAATGGCTGTTAAGGCTGTGTTATTAGCTCTCATTCTCCTGAGTCCTCTTGCTCTTGGTTACAAGCTTGGTATGGTAAATGCTTTAAAGCTACTCTCAGAAGGTTGATAATGTGAAAAAGTTGTGTCTGTCTCAGAAAGTTCCATCGACTTGTCCAGCTCAGTCTACGATGCGGGGCACAATGAAGCTTCGGAAGACTGTAAGAAAGAGGAGGGTTGCAACATAAAGCTGTCTCACAATGTGGCCACGGGGCAGAAGGCGTCCTGCATTGCTATGAAAGCGGCACAAGAAGCGAAGGCTGCATCTGATGCCCAATTGCCTGCCGCGGAAAGTGCTGCTCTTCAGGTTAAGATTCAATTGGCAGACAAAGCGTTGGCAGCAGCAAACGCTGCAGATGCAGCTCTGGCGGGCAAATTTCAAATCGTTGAGCAACTAGACTCGGAGGTGCGTGAAGGTGAGCTTGTCGTGGAAGAAGAGACCAGCTTGTTGCAAGCATCGCAACTCAACTGCAAAGCAGCCTCGCAGGCGGCGAGAGAGGCCGGTCTACAGCTAAAGACCCTCGGCGAGGCTGTAAAGAATGCTGAAGCAAATGTGATGAACTCGGGGCAGGCTGCCAGGGGCGTTCAGCAGGAGCTGAGCGAGAAACAGCAGCTTGTTGACGCGGCTAAAAAGCGCGTTGAACTGCTCCTCCAACAGCTCGATGCAGCGCGAACTGATTTCAAAACTACACAAAAGGCTGCGGAACGTGCCGCATGCGCCGCCCAGGAAGCCAGGCAGCGCGCATCTCGTGAGCGTCGCAAAGCTGAAATACGCATGAAACTGCGTCAGCATATGCAACAGTAAATCATGTTAAAAGATCCTTTTATTATATATTTTTATATTTAGATTTTATTAAAATTACTTTCCGTAGGAAAGCCTTTTTATTATACATTTACATTTGTATATCGATTTGCAATTGAATTAGATAAATGAACAGTATAAATCCTACTCATCAATTGGGAGACAGTCATACAGCTAGATTCTTGCCAGGGAAAGCGTGCTAGTGCTCGTCATGCTCACACAATCACCTGTACAGGTGCCTGTGTCCAGCGAGTCCACCGATTGCGACAGATTATCAGCAGCATGTGGCAAAAGCTCCAGACTGAGAGCATGGGTATTGTAGCAGAGCACCAACTTGGTATTGAGTCCTTCGAAAATGCTGACAACACTCGGCTTAAGATTGAAGAAGATGATCTTTTGATGACGTCTCTGGAAATCCTCCACCATGGAAGATATCACTTTAGCGGCTGTGAAGTCGGCAGCAAAAATGTAGGTGCAGTCGATGACAATGGGCAGCGTGGTTCTACTGCCGGACTTGAGCACCATATTCCGCACGAACTCGACTGAAGGAAATATCAAGCAGCGATCGGGCGTAATCTTTATAAACTTAATGCCATGTTCCGTCTCCAGTTGCTCCAGCGTTACCCTAGGCCGCGCCGCATGGTAGAGTATGTAAAGCTGATTGGCTCCAATAGCCACAACAATGCCAATTTCCAGGGGAAGTACGAGGCAGGTGATGAACGCCAGCAGACCAGGTACAAGATCAGAGCCTGCAATTTAAGAAATCATAAATAAATCTCAGACTAAACAGACACAGGAATTCTAGACTATAGCTCACGTTTGCTGCGCCACATAGGTCCTACGATTTGATACTGTACTTGGAAGACTACGGCCGATATGATGATAGCAGCGAGGACAGCTTTCGGTATAAAGTAAAAGTACTCGGTGAGGTAACTGATCGATAGCATCACGATGATGCCAATATAAAGATTGGACATGTTGGTGCGACAGCCGCTGGCATTGTTGACGGCAGAGCGCGCCAGACCACCGTTGCTTCGGTAGCCACTCATCAGTGAGGTGGCCATATTAGCCACGCCGGTGGCAAACAGTTCCTGGCTGACATCGATTTGTTTGTCCTTGGCAAATGCCTTGCAGACAGACACGTTCTCCAGCAGCGCTATGATCGGTACTATAACCAGGCCAAAGCCTAGACTATGTACCATTTCGAAAAAGCTTTGGCCGGGAACAGGGGATATGCCAGCTGTAGCATTTCCCGGCTGCGCCTCGACCGTGAAATTGGGCAGTGAAATGGTTGGCAAGCCTGGTGGTATGTAGCCTGTCAAGCGAAACGGATTCATGTTGTTAGCCTCCAGATACATGGCCACCAAAGTGGCGCCAATGACAACAGTGGCATTGCGGGTGACGCCCACAAATTTGATTGTCTCGTTGAGCACACGCTGCACCTGACTACGTTCGCACTTTTCCTTTGGACCAATGCGTAGTTTGCTGAGGCTGCGTATGCCCAGCAGGAGTATTAAGCAGCCAAAGCCCAGACAGCTGTCCCAAATGCGAAAGTTTTCCAAGTCACGGAACATGCTAATCCAGCTTTGCAGAAACGAGCCACCTTCACTGTTTACACCCAAAATGTACTTCATCTGGGATGTAAGCACGATTAGGGAGACGGCACTGGTAAAGCCCGCGCTCACCGGACCCGACACAAACTCCACCAAAGCGCCAAGCTTGAAGATGGCCATCAGAATTTCAATAAAGCCAGTGAGAAAAGTGAGCAGCACAGAATGCGCCCAGGAGCCCTGTGCGAACTGATATGTCATAAGTGAGGCCACGGCGGTACTGCCAATGGTATTATCCTTGCAGGTCCCCAACAGAACGTACACAAAGCAGCCCAAGAAGGAGCCATAAAGACCAGACTCCGCGGGCAAGCCCACCACGCCCGAGTATGCCAATCCCTGCGGTATGACCGTTAGTCCCACTGTAAATCCGGCTATAAGATCGCCAATGGCATCCTTCCTGTTGTACTTGGGTAGCCACTCAATTATGGGTAGCCGCTTCTTAAGCGTCTTCATGCGACATGCATTTCTCGCATAGCTCATGCAACACGAAGGCGCTGCTTCATTGTCCAGCTTGGCCGCCTCCAATTGCTCGAGGCTCTTGCTTTTGGAGGTGCGATGATCTGTGATTAGTATGCAATCCGTTGAGGAACTTCGAAACTGCGCCTCCAGATTCTGACTCACTTCCGCGCGCTTACGGAAGGTCACCTCAGTCTCAAGTGTGGACATTGTGATATCACTTCTATTCGATAATGTGTAAATCCGGTAGCTCCCTCCGGTTGCTAGCTAGGCTGTGTAGCGACTGAATGATAGCGCCGGATGCTGGGTGGCTAAAACACGATCTTATCGAAGCCGCCTCTGTTTACCCTGTCGAAAAATGTGGAAACGGGACGCCAGTTGTTTGTTTCAGCCACACGACCTGCTCTTGTTTGGCTTGCCATTATCGACCAAATCAACTGGCACAGGTGTCGTCGGTGTTATAAACTTTTCCATGCATCAATTGTAGACTGAATACCAATGACAAATTCAGCGTGTAAATATACACCTAATTCCATACCTTAGAGGAATATTGACATTTATAGGATGAGGACATAATAAATTAATTTGACACAATTTTTTTTTTTTTTTTTGGTTTTTATTTAATTTTAATGTTTTTTTTTCATGATTTTTAAAAATTGTATTTTAAAAGCATCGCATTAGATCATATAAAGTAAGATATATCATTACAATATACAATTGTATCCGTTTGTTTTTATGCGTATTTAAAATTAAAATTGTAATATTATGTTTAGGCAATTTTATAATTCAATAGCAGTAAATTGTTTCAGAGACCATGGCTATATGTATATGTATCATATATAATTATGTGTATATATATATAAGTATATGTACTCGTATGTATGTATGTGTATGCATGTAAATATTTATAAGCTCAAGCAAGTTCCATGTGCACACTTTACAACTAAACGAAATAAAACAAAATTAAATTTTGAATTTGACAGAATTAAAACGAAATATCGTTAAAAAAATTACAATTTGAAAAATGGGCACGTGTGAAGCTGCAGCGTAAATATCTGAACGATCCAAAATAGATGTTTGCTTAAGGAAAGATTTTTGTTAAGGTTACAACTCGATACAATTAAGCTGCTGATAATTGTAAATTTCAACAATGCCAATATCTAGATAACATTAATTTAAACATTTCTGTGTATGTGTGCATGTGTGTGTGTGTGTGTGTGTGTTCGACAACAAACATTTGCATAACTCAAATAACTAACAAATGATTAGGTATATGATAAATGAACACAAAGCCCATAATGTGGACAAAAAAAAAACTGTAAATTAAATTAATTTTTATAGAACGCAACAAACATTGAAACAAACGAAATTGAGCAACCAGCGAGTGGCACAACTCTTGAAGAACAGCAACAACAATTAGCACTATTAACTACATAATCAGACGCATATATGTATAGTTGATATAAGCATGTATATCATGTATACATATATGAGTTTATAATAGGGCTGTCAGAACGTCTCGGTGCCTACGGCCAAACGCCAATCGTATAGTTCCTGCTCAGATGACCCATGCGCCGCTGCCGACCAACTGCAAAATATATAGTTATAAATTGGGATTAGTTACCATTCTTAAAATGATCTTAAAGAAGAGACGTGTTGTTAAGAGACGTAACACCAAAAGCGGACCAAAAAAGTTGTTATAAATGTATAAATAAATCGTTGCATGACGCATGATACAGTTGCAGCTGATATCAAGTGTCAACATTAGGTTTATATATTATCTAAAGCCATATTGAAGATGTAGCCTATGCTCGACTTATGATCTGCTAAGCTGAGATATAAATATTTACTAAATTACTTATCGACTATATATGCGTTAGAAATAACACCTTTATAGCAAGAGCGTCTAGCTTAAAGATACATATATGATATATCTATCAGATACTTTACGTACTGCATGTTAACATCATTCTTCGGTGTTAGTTTTGCGGCTGGTTGTTGGGTGTGGGTCGGTTTAGGTGATATTGTAGTTGTTGTTGCTGTTGTTGGTGGTGGTGGTGGTGGTGTTGTTGTTGGTGTTGCGGTTACACAGAGTTACAAAAGGGGGAAATCACACGATGTTCAGTTGAACACACAGAAGTTGACGCACTTTATCTTTTGTTGTTGTTGCTGTTGCTATTGTTCTTGGTCTTGTTTTTGTTCTCGCATCAGGTGTTGTTGTTGTTGCTGGTTCTTGTTAATTTCGTACATAATTGGACAATAAAACAATTCACAAGACACACGCTCACACACAAAAAGGTTGTTGCTGATGTTGTTGATTGGTTGGTTGCTTGGTTGCTTGGTTGGTTGTGGCATGTTTTGTCTTTTTATTTACGCTGATTGAGGCGGTTCACACGTACTGTAAGACAAAGAGAAAGATAGAGAGGAAACATTGGGAGAGAGAGAAGAGACAAATACAATGTGATTAGTTAAATTGTAACATTGAACAGAGGAATAACAAATTATTTTAGTTGGGGTTAATCAAAATATACAACAAATTGTCAAAAACTCAATCAATCAATCAATCAATAATTTTGGGTACAGCATTCAAGGCTAGGCGTACAAGGCGTACGCCCATTGGACTTATATTTTAGTAGTCGGCATAAAAAGTAGCTTGCAAATCACGAAAAGTATGAGCAAGGAGCTACGTTTTAATTGGGGCTGGTTTAAGCAGAACTCGGGATGGGATTTAGATTAGTTGGGTTTGTTTATGTTAACGTTGGCTGTTAAGCGTTTGTTTACTTTTCTTATTCTATATTTGTGGCACAAACAACAAGGAACTGAGTAAAAGATTTGGATACCAACTGTTCGACATGGCTTTGCGCTGAGAGTTATGCTAGATGGATTTACAAGTGGTTTCTTGTTTGGCTCTATTGTCGTTGTTGCTGTTGTTCGTGTGATGCTGCCTTTGATGTTGCAAGTTGAATTATAAAAAGAGCTTAGACATTTTGGTCTACGGCATTTTTGTAGCAGTAATTCTGGCTATATTTTACTTTTTAATAGGTTTTGCTTTTAGTTTTATATTGCAGTTATCTGAGGTTGTTATTTTATTTATTTGTGTTTTTAGTTTCACTTAAAAATTGTACATCGCAGTTTAATTCCTATACGAAGAGAAGTTTATTAGAGTTCTGTAAGTTTGACAGCAACTGTTTTTTGGGTTTAGTAAAGGCCAATGGGATGAGTTTTAGGGTGTGGTCAGGAGTTGTGAGCGTGTCATGCAGCATGGGAGAGAGGTAACATGCAACTTATATTAATATTTTCATTCAAGGATGCATGATGGAGCAAACAAACAACGCTTTTGGGCAGCACAAAAAGATCAGTACGCTTAACAGTCTTGAGTTATGATTGTTTTTCTTTTCTTTTGCAGGTCAGTAGGACCTCATAATTTTTGCTTATTAATATGCATATATGGCTACGTATATGGCGCAGCATTCAAGTTCGAAAATGCTTTCGGTGTTAGACGCGTTTTGTGATTATAAAAAGAAACATTTTACGTAGAATTCGTGTTCATAGATACCTGTGTTAGAGATTAGACAAAATTATACACATTACGTCTAAAGATTTTTGCTGGGGTTAGATGCCTTGACTTTTGTCGTTAATCAGTTTCAAATATATCTTCTCTCTATATATGCTTGTATCGTAGATATATTTACATATTTGTATGTATCAGTTGTTCGTTCTGCGCATTATAAATATGTGTATATGTATATGTATGTGTGTGTATATATATATGTATATAATTTATATATTATTTACTTCTTGGTCTCTAACGTATTTAGATGCCAGCGTTGCAGCAACTGCTTCTTTCTTTTCTTTTTATATATTGTTTACACGTTTAATTTACATCAATTAAACTTGTTGTTTTTTATTCGTTTTTTCTTTTTAATTTTTAATTTACAAAACTCATTAAAAATGTTTAGTTTAGTTGCTTGATTTGATTTTTTAGCTTTTCTTATTTTTGTTTCTTTTTGATTTTTGGGTTTTATTGAATTCTTGTTGACTTTCTATGCAGATTATTGAAAAATCTGAACTGCAGGCGTAATTCAAGATCTTTTCTTACTGTAAACGAGAAACAGAGACACAGAGATAGAAAGAAATAGAACACAAATGAGAATAGACGAAACACATAAGAAACAATGTAAAGCGCATTGCTGAGTCGAGAATCTTGAATTTGGACTGTTTGAGATAGGGTAATTGCTGGTCTGTCACATGTCAACAAGGGGGTAGAGCACAAAGAGTAGACTGAGTTGGGGTAAACAAGATACAAAAACTGGTGGTCTGCTCCCAGAGACTTTACTGGGTCATTTTTGGGGTGTTAGTAGCGCATAGCTAATGCTGATGGATGGACGTGTCCCAGTTATATACAAAATGAATCAAAATGCATGAAAAGGCGCTGCTGATAACGACGACATCGATCAGGTATAGATAGATTTACATTTGTATTTTTCGTATTGGGTTGAGTTTGAGTTTTATATACACGTTCTTGGTCTGCAAGACGTTGAGAGCTGGATCTGGTAATGGACAGAACGAGCCCTTCTTCACACCATGGCCAAAACACAAAATGTTGGTGGATCAAGAAGCTACAACAACAACGTTACTACGAAACGAGGTGAAGCGAGGTGAGAGAACGAGAGTTGATCGAGTGGCGGCTGTTTGACTGTCTGTACATTTTGGCTGTGTCTGGGCGAACTCCGCTCCGGTGTGCTTGTTGGTGGTGGTGGTGTTTTCTGTTGGGTGTTGCTTGGTGGCTTCACTCACGTGTGCGCTTGGTAGACGCCCTCGTCGTCATAGTTGGGCGTCGCGGCCCGACTGCCGGGCACCACCATATTATCAGGATCGATCTCTGGATCGTAGGCATCACCGCCGCCGCCGCTTATGACCATGTTATCGGGATCGACCTCCACATCATAATCGATCGGTGGCTGTGGCGATGGTGAGGGCGATGGCGACGGCGAGGGCGTTGCCGACTGAGCCAGATCACGTTCAATCTCCATGTTGCTGGGCAATATCAGTTTGGGCAAGTTGGGTTTAAGTTTTTGCACCCGGAAGACTGAAGATCGTTTCGAGTTTTGTATTTTGTTGATTGGTAGCGGTAGTTAAATATACACATAGGACAAGTTGAGTTGTGGGATACAGTTTGATAGTTGTGGGATTTAAATATAATATATAACAAATAATTGATTAATAATGGTTTATATAGAATCGTATTGTATACAAGTTGTCAGACATTCTATGGTATATACAAGACACAACGATTGTTCACTGGCACTAACGAGGAAGACACAATACAGAGGAGTTATTGATAGGGGCTACTACACAAACAGACATATGTAATAGGGCAGTAGAAATAGCAAAATGTTCATGTGAAGAATGATATTCCCGTAAAGCTCACTTAGTATGTATAACTGACTTAGCGAAACTCGATAAACTATGTATAATTATGTAAATATATTAAATTAGACCTACTGATGATAAGTTTTCATCGTTGATGATAAGTTTTGATCGTAATGAATGAGTGAATGTAATCTTAAATAAGCTTGACTTAGGCATATGTATCTAGATTTTTGGACACGTAGTGACGCAACGAATAACGCAACGCAACGGAAAACGCAACGTAACGAGAGGTGAAAACGAGAACGAGAACGATAACGATAACATGAACGCAACGAACGCTGAGTGGTGAGAGATGTGCTGATGTATTAGGCATAACGACTGGGCTATAAAGAGATGCCAAAGACGTCGGGTGGGTTCTCGAAACGATAACATTTTACCTGGTTACCACAAGAAAGAAACAGAGAGAAGGGAAAGTATATCAACTACTTTTTGGTTACCAACGCGTTTTGGGTACTGAACAAGGATATCCAAGCTTAGATTTGCTTTTCGTTCGCAGAGCGCAAGAGGCTCAGCGCAGCACTGGATGTGGAGGCTTCGGCTGCGTTTCCAATTGTGGTTGATGTGCCTGTTATTGAAGTCAACTGCAAATTGCGCGCAATGCGCCCTGATGGCAAGACATGAGCAGAATCGGATGCATTAGTCCAAGTGCGAGCCTTCACAAACTGCTCGAAAGCAGCCAAACTCTTTGCCTTTGAGTGTGATATGGCTGCTGATGAGCGAGATGCAGATGCAGATGCTGATGCAGGTGTAAATGCTGATGCAGATGGGGATGATTGTGGCGAAGCGTCGGCGTGGAAAGCTAACGTACCTTGTTGCAATTCACCTAAACGCGAGTAAGGTATACACGAGTTGTACGTGAATAAAGGCCTAAATATTATATAAATAATTTCAAAGGGATCGCGAGCCTAACGAGCGAAGTTGCAAACGCAGAACCAACGCTGAAAACCTGCAACAATTGCGTGGGGAGAACGTGATGCCAATGGCAACGACCAACTTACTTCTGTCGATGTTGCGCTGCAGATGGGCGGCCACGCGATGACGCGCATCGTTGAACTCCAGGTGCAAGCCAAGTCGCAGTAACGATGGGTTCTTCTCCACCAAATTAGTGATCTCCATTTCAATCTTGTTTCCAAGCACCGCGGATCGCTGTATACAGTACAAAATCGGTTTTAGTTCTTGATCTGCTGAACTGCTAAAGCGCATTCGCCTCATACCTGATTGGAGGCCCTGAACTCCTCGATGGTGTGACATTTGAGCAGAGCTTGCACTAGTCTGACAATTACGGGCGGACTGAGAAAGTTGGTTTCAACATTTAATACTCTCAGGGTTTTGCTTTTCTCGATAGCTTCGGCGAGCAGGAGAGCTGTCTTATCGGTCAGTCCGACGTTCGTCAGCGATAGAACTTCCAAATGTTCATTCTGAGGCAGTGCGTCAAAAAGTTGTTCGAGCTTCTCATCGGATATATTCTGTAGACAGATTTATAGTTAGCTCATCCCTACAAATCATTTTTACTCGTGAGTACTCACCTTAATGTTATTCAAGTTCAGGTCAACTAGCTTGTTATCATCGTCCTTGACGCGCTTAATTGACTCCTCCACATCTGTGCTGTTGGGCGGATCCATGGGGAACAACTTCTGTTGTGTGGACTTTGTAATACCATCCCAGCCCAAGCCAACCGGCTGTCCCTTGTTCAGTAGCGAGGCGTGGTACTGATCCTGATTCATCATCGAGTGGAAGCCAAGAATGGCAGCCAAATCGATAATTTCCTCCTGCGTGGCATCACTTAGAGCATGCTCATACTCCTCGCCCATGTCAATGGCGATCTGTTCCTCCGCCTCAATATCACGCGCATCCCGTGGTGGTGGCACCCACTTCTTGCCGCGCACCTTGCCCTGCACATAGGGCTCAAACTCCGGCTGATCGGGCGTCTCGATTGCCTGCTTGTTAATATGCTCGATGAGCTGTTTGCGATTCAGCGGCCCGGTAGCATCCTTGGTACACTCGTAGCTGCAGCGCTGATCTGGTGGCAGGAAGTTGTCCTACAAAGACAGAAGTAAGTTAAATTGAAGATATGCGAATTCGAATCTAAGCCTTTGCTTACATCAGGATCAACCTCTTTGGCCAGTATGGTTATCTCCTCGGGCGACAGTTGCGCCAATAGACTCTCCACATCCACATCATCGTATTCGCTTAAATCCTTGCCATATAGTTTGGCCGGCGTAGTAAGCGTTGTTGTCTTTGTGGTGGACGAAGTCTGCAAATGTAAAATATAATTAGGAAATTAGCAAATTTGGAACACTCATATAAACGTTAAGTTCACACATTCTTGAGCAGCTTTAAGGTAGCTGGAGGCTGTGGGGCACGGCGCTTAATTCTAGACACGGGACGTAGTTTGATCTTCTGAAACTCAGCCACAGGCGCACTGCTCTCCATGGCGGGTTCAGCGTGTCATATGCCACTTATTGCAAATCAATAAATGGCGAGCCACAAAAAAATAAATAAAACTTAAAATAACACAATGGAAATCCAATTATGCAAGTATAAACTGGCAGCTCTGACGCTAACGCTGACGCTGACGCTTAATGTGGTTGGATGTGTCCGGGACTGGGGTTCAGCAACGACTGACGCGCACAATATACAAGAAACCAAATTAAGGTGCAACGCGGACTAAGACAGCAGCAACAAGAGTCGCAACAGCCGTGCAACATTTGCTTGACGCGCGGTTTGAGCCAAGAGCTGCAATCGCAACTGCCACTTAACCACTCAGCCACTCAGCCAGCCAGCGAGTCAGTGAGTCAGTGAGACTCACTGCAAGCTGGCGTAATCGACAGTCGGTGGCAATGTAAATTAGGCGTGTACATTTAAAGCTGCAGCGGGACCAGCGGGGCAACCAAGTGTGGCACGTTGTCTGCACTTAAATGACTTCTACTCTAAAACGATGCACCGAGCATGAAATTCAAGCTGAAAAATCCCCTGGCCCAAGCCTTGAAAAGGTTGAGGGACCATAAATAAACAAAAGTAAAGCAGGCAAAAGTTTGCTGCCCCAGCGATTGATTTGTTGTGGGAAAGTATTGCGCAGGTTTTTTCTTTGTCTGAGATTTATTTATCGCCAGCCTGGCATTAATGAGGCAATAGGAAATTAAAATAAAACGCAAAAGCATGGCCAAATAAATAAAGCAAGGCAATCGTGTAGCAGCTAACTTGGCCAATAGCTGATATAGGGACACGAAGTCAGCTAACTAAAAGACATGCAGCCAGAGGGCCAACAATTTACATAAAATAATTGTACAGCACGCTGAGTGAGCTCAAAGTTCTATCAAAGCGTGACCCAAACAAACAAACAAACCAACTGAACTGAACCGAACCGAACCCAAGTGAACCCGCCAACAACCAGCGGACAAAAGCCAAATCAAAAGACGCTTCCAAAACTGGTTTCAGAGGGCAGCAGAGACCAAGTGACGAGTGCGCCAGGAAGCGAGACTAACCACATAAACCACTTTTCGTACTTTGCTGCAACTTCAGTGCGCCATTTAAGTGAAACCGGTTTCGCTATAAAGAAAACAAGTAAGAGTGCTCTAGCCAAGGAGTCCACTCTTAAGAGATACTCTACACACAGTTACGACAAGTCTTTTAAACTCATATTTTATCAGCCAAAGGAACTGACAACGTGAACTTAATATTTTACAATAACTGGACAATGTGATTTCAATAATCTCCCTATCGAAATATCGGTATAGAAATCAGAAACACAGCAGAAATATGAAATGCCCAGCTAACATACTTCTAGATGCATTAAAAGTTATGCATATAGTGGCATGTTGGGCATATACATGAAGGGATGGAATAGAAGGTAAACTTGTTTTCGATATTAAGCATAAGAAACATAAATGTTACTTTTTTATGTGTTCCTTCTCATAGTCTATACAAACACACCTAACTTGATTGAAAGAAGTCGTTATTTGATAAAGAACTTATGTAAGATTTTGGGGGAAACACAGCTTCATTTCATTTCCACTATGTGGTATACCCTTTATATATATCCATCATTATTATAGGGTATAATAGTACCAACAACTCCACACAACAACTTTGAGTAGTTTTGCTCCCCACCTTCACCTCCTCTCGAGCTAGCAAAATGTGCTCGTAAATAGCCATGTTTAAATATAAGTATATATGTCCAAGTTGGCCAAAAGCTCTGCAGATGCTGCGTCCAGATACAGAGATACAAAGTACAGCTAAATGCTGTCGATTGACCCACTTTAAAGTGAGTGGCATGCATTGAAGCAGCAACAGGGCACAGATAGCAGTCGACGAGATATTCTGTCAGGCTGACTCTAACGGCAAACCGAGAACCGAAGCCCGCAGCGTGTTGACATTTCAATTGAGGGCAGACTTAGATTAATTGAAATAAACAGTTTTATTTCGAGGCTGGCACATCAATGACGCAGCGAATGCCACGAGCTGTGAATGGTTTTCAATTGTGGCGCCTCAACTGCGCCTTAACCTAACGCTTTAAACAAGTCGTACAGTCAGGTAGCAATCGCACTCGTATCTAATGCCACGTTTCACGCAGAGCTACAAATTCTCATTAAAAATGAAAATAATTGCAAAACTAATTGAGTTCATGGCACTCCCGAGACTCGGGCATTCAGATAGGAGGTGCTAATAATTTAAATCGAAAAAACAGGCACAGCAATTTGCAGTGAAAACGAGAAAAACAAATGCCAAGCTAAAGCGACAAAGTTTTTTTTACTTTATCTCAAACACTATGCAAATTGTTTGAGACTAGCAAAAGCAGTCAGATTTCTTTAGGTATTTAATTTATTTAATTTTACTGCAAGTTTCTCAATGATTTTTAAATTCTGTCTATCAACAATTAGTTTAATAAACTTCAAATTTGGTTCAAGTCGAACATGGGTATCCAAAAGTTCTGGTCTGCGAGGCAAGCTACCTTTCAGCACTTAGTAGCTGAACGAAGCACTATCTATTGCGGAACGGCAAACAGTTGTGGTGGGGCATGAAGATGCACCCACCATGCAAATGCACCGTAAACAGCATAAACAAGGTGGCGTAACGAGATACGTATATATTGTATCTGACAGATACGTTAGACCAAACAGCTGTCAACGTGTTATTCTGCCAATTCGCGAGTTAAGTTACGTACTTAGCGGATCGGTTTTAGCTCATTAATTGCAACGGGCTTCGAAACGGGAGCAGGCATTGAGACATGTTAAACCAGCTGCTGCCATCAAACTCCGACACACAAAATATGCGAATACCGAAAATCAAGACATGTCTAATGCTGTTTTCGGTGATTTGCACATTTGCGCGGCTGACAGATGAATGTGGTGGTGTTGGTGGTGCGAGTGGTGGCCAGTGACTGGTAAGTGGGTCAAGGTGCTTAGCTGATTTAATTAAGCGGCACCGACCGCTTGGGACTCGTTGTAGAGATCACGTTTTTCGAGCGGAAAATCCGCAACAAAAAAATCATGAAACGCAAAATGTTCATAAAAGTCCGCCTTTCCGCTTCGGGCTGCAGGTGAAAAGTTGGTCGGGTCGCAGCCGCCACTAATGACTAATGGCTGGAAATGTGCGAACACGCCCAAATACGGCCAAGTAGGAAGTGAGCTGTGCCGTTGAGGATGCGCGCCAGATGCTGCCCGAATACCAGGAAATTGTAGTACTTGAGCAAATCACGTTAGAAAATACCAAAAATCTTAATTATCTCGCAGCTCTGACGACCCGCTGCTTGCTTAGGTTTTATGGCCGGAAAGCATTTCTGCAAATTAGCATATAGGAAATTACAGGGGTAAGAGCAGCATGTGTGTGGAAATGGATTTTCATGGTTAAGATTAAGATTTGCATAGACACGGCTTCATCTATTTGGCACACACTCGTTTTGAAGTAAGCTGTTGCTTTGTGCAGGTGTAGAGATGTTCCCTCTTTTTCTCATTTCTACCTCAGAGTATATTCAATCTTTGGCTTGTAGCTGTGAGAGACTGTTGACAAATGCAGCTTGTGTGTTGGCAATGTTGAGAAACATTTTAGTGGTTTCCGAGCTGCATTTGGTATCTGCTTCTGGTCCCTAGCTCAGCTCTTTTCACTGTAACCACAAATCACATATTCAGTGAACAGCAATATGCTCTTATAGCTTGGCAATATTTTATGCAATTTGCATGCCAGCGATAAACTCAGAAGGAGTACTCTTTTGTTGCAGCTGACAGCAGACTGTGGCAAGCACCGCAACTCCCATAGCAAAGAGATAAGTAGACAGAAAATGAAAAAAATGTAGAACTTGGCCCTGGCACTGGCACTGGATGGAAAGTTGAGACCACATTGGTCATTCTAAAGCAGCGTTGAGTGTCGAGTCTCGAGAGTGCTGAAAACTGAGACCCGATAGTTCCGTTTCAGTGCACTCGCATCGGATGGTTTGCCGCCTGATTGGGCACGCACAACAACCACAGTTGAGATCTTGGCTAACAACAAAGGCCACTTGGCATTAGCATTGCCATTGCAACAAAGTGGCAAATTAACGACGGCCAAAAACATCTAACGACATTACGGACACTTGTGCATAGTGCCCCAGTCAAGAGAGTGGGCCACAACTTTCCTCGACTGCGGTTCGATTTGTGACAAAAACATTTGCACAGCTGTTGGCCAGGCAAAAACAAAAGCGAGACGTTAAAGAAATAAGATTTCGGCATAATGAATACTAAATACGCTTACCTATATCAGATGTGATAAATAATTACATAAATGATACCAGCATTTGACACAAGCCAACTCAAATGGAAAAGAAGTCAGCACGAAGATGCATATATTTACTTGAAAAAAAGGTAGTTTGAAGACGTGTTCCAGAACTCGCCTCATAGTTGGTATGCCATGCGATAGGGTATACAAAAAGAAAGAGTGAAATGTATTTGACGCCATTTATGGCTGTATATAGAGCCAAGTGCGTCGACTGTTTTTTCCTCCTTGGATGATATGGAGTTTAGCTCAAAATGAGAAACGTGCAGCGCATTTCATTTGTCGTGCCGCCAGATCATCAATAAAATGTCAAATAAGCAACAGCTTAGCCAGCAGCAGCAACAAAGCAGCATCCAAAATACTGTGGGCGCAACAAAGGTGGGGGCGTTGCTGCTGGCTGCGTCATGAAGTGCGCAAAATTTATGTAGTTTGCATTTTGCCATTGGATTTGAAGTCTGCAACTTTTGTCACGTCGCAGCATTTTTAGCATTCACGAAAAAAATGTGTTCAAATTTGTGAAACCGAAATGCCAGGGAATATCAACTTTGTTGAACAATGAGAAAAATAGCGCAGCACTTATTTAAAACAAAGACAAAACTTAATAACAGTTGGGAACGGCTGCGAAAGTGAAAGCTAATTCAGACAAAACTCTTTGTTGCTATATTTTTTTGTTTCTTAACTTTTTAGGCTTTCAAATGCAATGCAAATGAAAATTCATGTCTACACGAGTATGTAAATTGGCTGAGACCCGTTGGGCATACGCATCGTGCGGTCTTTGGCCTGTCCATAATTAAGCAGCTTGTTTATACTACATCGAATAGTTTAAACATTGGGGAAAAGCGAACGACGTGTCATTACGCGCATGCAAAGGCCTCGCACAGCCAGTGCCCGGCCAATGAACTCGGCCCATTCGTAGCCGTTGACTGGTTAGAACGACTCACAGCTAGGTTGACATTTGAAATTTCAAATGCAGCAGCTAGTTGCAATTAGAGTGGTTTCTGTTGCCAGTTGCGGGCAATTATGCAAATGCTAGCCGGCTACACAAGGGCCACATGCCACATGCCACATGCCACACAGTCTCTGTCGCTGCCCTCAAATTTGGTAACACTCTGTGTGCTTGTTTGTGGGCCAAGCAACCGCAGTTGCAGCTGCAGATGATGGCAATCGCCAACAAGACGACGATGTTGTAATCGAGTCTGATTTTTGCACAAAGATAGAAACAGAAACGTGGCGCTTGCATGCGACGCGATTAAAAACGCGCACAGCATAAATCGCGTGCCCATGCTGCATGATAGAGGAGGCTACGAGGGGGCGTGGCAGTTGCAACAGCAATGCTTCATAGCTCACTGTGGCAATCAGCTGAACATGTCCGGAAAAGCATTACACTTTGCCATTGCAGAAAGATGGGATTCTGCTTTGAAAGCAAACCCTTTGAAGCAACTTTTGGTTTCTCAAGAAAGCCCTAGAAATGTTCTCAGAAGTCTAGGAAAAAGTTAATTGCATTTTTTGATATGCAATGCAAAGCTCCTTTACACCCACAACATTTGTGAAATATGGATGGATCACGAACTGAATACGTCGTTAGCTGACGCTACTGTGGAAAATGTCACATTTATTGAACAACTGCAATTTAACTAATGATATTTTAATAATTCAGTATTGAAACTTGACAATTTCAACTATTCATGGTTGATTGTACTAAATCAATTAGTAACACATAAATTCACGATTTACACAGTTCGCTAATGCTCGAACATTGAATTGAACACTGTTGTTACCTTATTGTTATTTTTAGATCTGACACATTAATAGATAAATGCCTTTAATAGATTACGACCAACTTGTTCAATTTGATATTAGTGTTGATGTTGATCACACAATCTGCGATTTTCCGATGGAACTTACCTGTAATGAGAGGAAAAAACAAAAGAAACTTTTAGTTAAACGAACTATAAAGAAAGTTAATAATGCTTATGTGTAGCATATGTGTGTGTGCCTTGATATGCATAAATGTGTTAGTAACGAGCATAACTTTTGAGAGGCAGCGCAGCTGAAAACTTTCTCATGTTCCCCGGTGTTCAGTTGATGGGCGAACAGAGCAGGAGCTGTGCAGGTAATTACACGAAAGCCATACCCAAATTATGTAAAAGATTAAATTTGTAAGATAAATTGGAGCAGACCCCAAACCAAAGAGCAGACCGGAAAATGCAGCTCTGCCGCCAGTCAGCCACCCAGACACCCAGCCAGTCAGACACTTGGCTGGGAATAAAAAAAACCGCTTTATGTGGCAGATTTCATGGCTGGAGATAAAAATGGTTGCGGTAATAAATGAGAATTATGCAAAGTTTGAGCGAATGATGAAGTAAGTAATGCCCAACCAAGCCAAATACGGTTAACGGAGCGTGTTATAAGACGCAGCCGAAATCGGCTCAGAGGCTTCCAGATGAGTAAGTGGAAATTTATGAAAATAAGCATAAAGCCAGCTACATTTTCAAGCAATGAGAAAAAGAATACCCGACAAGCTGCTTTTTATGGAATTTCCACTGGAGCCAACTCCCTGAAGTTTCGTGCCCCAAAACAAAGTGGAAGAAGAAAAGACACTTTAGGCTTTTGTCTGAGCTGTTTTTCTTCCTCTTGACAATGCTGTTAACAGCCAAATTTAAGTGACTAACAACTTGTTCAAAGTTCAGCTGACAGTTTGAGACAGCAGGCAAAAGAAAATGCTGCAACGATTTAATCGTCTCAACATTAGCCAACGATTTTCAACATTTTCATTCAAGTCTAAGGCATGTTGCACAGGTGCGGAGTGGACTTGAAATTTGATTAGCATCTATACACGCATTAATGCTGGCTTAGATTTTATCAATGATGATTTCATTGCTGGCTTATATCTAATAGGCTGAGCAAACAACTTTCAGGTTTCACAGTTAATATAAACGCATCAGCTGAGTTTTCTAAATTATTGACAATAAGCTTACGTTAGATATAGACACTGGTTCTAATTTCTGTATAAATAATACAAATATCTGAAAGTCGCTAAAGTTCTTAGCAAGCTTTAAAATATATATAAAATACGAGCAGATTTCTTATTTTGACCATCAGAAAACTATTTTGTTGATCTAATTTAACATTTATAAAAAATAAAATATATCTGCAAGCAAAAATTGATATGTACTCGTTCCAATATTCATGTGATGGGTCGTATAATCCGCAGTGTCTGCTCATCATCATTTTAATCTACGGAACACTGAAACGCACTCGATGGGCAAACTAGTTCTATTTTGTCTGCTGTTTGTTGTTCGACAATTTTTCGTGTGCGCAACGTCAATTAAATGCCGGAAATGGCCAATTTCAATGTTGGCCGACTGTCGTTGTATTTTTTCTTTTTGCCCCTGTTTCGAGGGGCTTTTCATGTTTGGCTTTGATGGCCGTCAAATGGTAAAATAGAAACAAAGACGATTAATTACTTAGCTCACAGAAGACATTTAATGCGCTTTGTCGCCTCTGCGTGGGCGTCCAAATGCGCATCTGGCAAAGGGTTTAATTGTGGGACAAAAATCGCAGTTTAATCATTAAAGCAGTGGATGAGACAGGTCCAAGCAAAGTAATTAGTAGCAATAAAAAATTAAAAAAAAAAACGCTTGTAGCTAATTCTTTATTTGTTGGGAAAGGTATTTAATCAACATAAAGGCCTTACTCATGGCGATTATCTTTCTTTATATACTCAAGAGCTATAAACGAGTTAGCGAGTGGATGACGAGTTAATCAATATTCATATTTATATGTTATATCTCCAACTGGGTAAACTATTTACGTCTACGTCATAAATGTGGGTGATTAATTCTCAAGTATGATAAGCAGGCAGCAGCAGAACAATAAACAACGGTTAATTATATTATATAAAACTGATAATTTTAATTATACATTTGTATAATAAGGTGTATAATAAGGTTGCCACATCGCGAACAAAAGGAAAAAGAAAGCAGCTTCGTGGTGATATAATAACACGATTTATTTTATAGCCGGTGATGGGAATCTATAATTAATACCAATATAGGGTTAGATGTGTTCGACCTGTGGCGAACCCTGTGAGTGAGCGTAGCAGTAACAACGATTGGGGAGAACGCTTTAGCAAATGTCAAGAGCGCAAACTCCAGAGCTCGAATATGAGAACGTGAGAGCGCGGGAGATGGAGAGGGAGAGTATGTGCGAGAGCACGCACTGACGTAATCGTTATCGTTGGCCGCCTCGCTCACACACCGCCTTTAATTGAGCACGGAGTGAGCGGGGTGAAAGGGAATGTCATAATTTTGTTGTTGCCGAATAATAAATGAAACGAAATGAAATCATTCAAGGAAAACATCAACTATCAATGAAAAATCCATTTAAACTGGCAAATACAAAACGCTATTGTCATATAGCTCCGACAAACCAGAACAATAATAATACTACTAACCTCCATTGCGTTTATTTCAGCTTGTTTTTATGTGTTTCTTACAGCTGTCAAGGTCTCGTAGCCGTACAATTTCTAGTAAAGATCGTTTTTATTGCACTTTTTTAGTCGTCACACGCACCACGGTTAACTAGTGTTTTTTCTTTTTGTTTCTTGGGCGTGACACACACAAAACGAATCGAAATCCGCTGTGGCCTACAAAATATTTGTGTTTGTTGTCTTCTTTTTTTTTTGCTCTCTGAAAAACCCGAGTTCAGCACAAGTAGAACACGCAGCGTTACAATGCGATACAGTTAACAATATGCAGCCCGCACAATTGTTTATTGTAAATACGTTACTAACAGCGCGAAATGGCAGGCGGCGACGACGAAGTTTGAGAGAACAGTAACAAACAAGGCGTAACAAACCAGGTTTAATTTAACTACTGAGCAGCGATTGCTTATATCGAAAATAATAATCGAAAAACTGGAGTTGCCAGACTACATCATTGTGGCAGATTAAGATGGAACTGCCAACTTGTTGGGCTGGACTGAGCGCAGTTTGGAGGCCACTATGGCCTGATGCGCGCCAAAGTTTGAGTCGCACTGGAAATTTAAAATCAAATGTTTTAGCTGTAAAAACACTATAGAGCTGACACATCAAAAATGAATTTATAAACTACGAAGCTTTTCAAAGTGCTTTCACTTTTATTAAGAGCTATTTTAAAGACCACTTAGTGAGCACTCATAAAATTATATAATATTCCACGCCCACATACACACCACACATTTACAACCCTCTTCCGCTGTGAGACAAGTCGGGAGCATAAATCAAAAAGTTTCTGTCGCAATTTTTCACATCAAATTAATCTTTATCTACAATGTTTTGTATGTAATTTTTTCAACGTTTTTGCATTGCGTCTAATTAATTAGGGTAAAATGTTACGCAAAAGGAGAATAAAGGGCAAGCGAATGCCAAAAGCCGTCTGGCATTTTCATTGCATACTCCCCGGCAGAGGCAAATAGAAGATGTCATAAAAATGCCATTGTAAGTAGTTGAACTGAAGTCTTTTGCATTGTTGTCATTGTTACCGTTAGCTTCTGTTATTATTGTCTGCTTGTTGTATCTGTTTGCTGTTATTGCAGGCAAATCGACAAAGACACGCAAAGGCATAGGCGAGACAGAGGCGGAGGCGTAGCCAGCGCCAAACTCATTTCACTTGCGTCGAAAAGATAAATGTGAAGCGCTTAAAAAAGCAATTACCGCATAAATTGCGCCTCGACGCTGCTGCCTCAACTACTACAAACAAGCAGCCAGGCAGAGGATGCGACGCATAAAACTTGCTACAAAGGACTCTCAAGTTCGTTGGAGAAAAAAGTAAATGAAAGCCAAACAACAAATGTTCGTACATGCGAGCACATCCTGCCTGTAAGACATTTCGCAAACAAATGCGCAAAACACGCGAAAACATGCAAAATGCAGTGCATACACAACAGCCACTACCCAAGCCGTCGAACGAATCTGAGACGAGACCAGACTAGGCCAGACCAGACCAGACCAGGCCCGACTTAATTGTAAAATCAATAGTGGGAGTGATGGGCGCGTAAATCAAGTTAAAAGTCGCAGCAATCAAAACACCCGCAGCGCAATAAAAACTCATTAAATGGCCGCCGGGAGATTGTAGTGTATGCCAATTGGGTACGCCAGGTGCGCGACCAGAGTTCCAATTGGATTTAAGCAAATTGTGTGGGACACATCGATTTCTCATTAGATTGGACGCGGCCTGATGATATTTCGCATGGCTGTTCAAATCACTTAAACAAAAATTTAATTGACTTGACGACGGCTGTACACGTAGCTGTCAAAGGGAAACGGAGCGCACAACACGAAACGGAAGCCAGGCCGATGACGACGACGACGGCGACGAAGGACGAGCCGGCTAGAGCTTTAGTGATGGCGCCAGCTGCCAGTCTGCCAGTCTGCGTGGCCTACTGCCAATTTGTAGCCGTGTGGAGCGGAAATTTCTTCAACTTCCTGATTTAAATAATAGCAAACTGCCAGCCAGCCCCGTCACCCCACGCCGCTTTCAAACTTGTCGCACCAACTGACGGCAGAAACAGCAACATCAACAACAGCAGCGACATAAACAGGCAGTGGCAAGTTGATTACCATCAGCAGGCGCCGTGTGTTGTGCCATGCGTCAAAGTATCAGCTACAATATTTATTTTCCTTTTTTTTTGGTCACTCAGCGAGTCGCGTTTGCGGCTAAGCTCAGCGTCAATATTATGCGGACGAATTTAAAATATTTGCATTATGATGTGACAACACAGTTGATAAACCATTATGTGTGTGTCCGTTTGAGCGTGAAGCAACAACATTTTCTGCACTTGCTACAAGTTGGACAACAATTTCCGCATGCAAGCGCCATTGACACACAAGCAAATGGCAAAATTTTGAAAAAGTCGACAAAAACGGCCGACGCAGTGCAGCGCCGAACGAGCCGAGACGAATGCGCAGCCGAAGCAACAGTCACAGCAGCAGCAGCAGCTACGGCGGCAACAGCACCAACAGCGGTAGCAGGACTATAAGACAGGAGCTTAGTCCACGCACAAGCTGAGTCGCGTCGGCAACGTTGAGGCAGACGCAACGGTTCGCATTATCGCATATTACGCATACGCCACAAGTGCCGCAGAAACAGTTGCCGCATATCGAACATAAAACCAAACACCGCAAGTCTTGTTAGTCGAAATTCTTGTCCATTTTTACGGTTCGCAGTGAAACGCAGTCGAGCGCATAATTCGTACAGGCCACAGATAGACCAACTGCTGCCCATAAAAGTGCGTGCCAGCATTATTATAATATTTAGACAGCCGCACCGACCACAATTGCACAAAAAGAGGCAAACGGGCTACGCTAAGCTAACCATGAGGCGTTCACGTACAACGGTGCGTATGAATGAAAATGCGCGCCATGAATTAATACGAGTTGCGAGTTGCGAGTCAAGTTGTAATGAGTTGGATCTCGTTTTTTGCTCTTGGGTTATGGCAGGACGACTGCTGCTGCCGCTGCTGGACGTCTGTCAGAGATTTATGCTTATGCCGCGAGTTTGGCTGTGCCTTTGTTGCTTTAATTATGTTTATGTATGTGTTTATTTTAGATGTGCTTGTGTGAGTGGGCAAATTAAGTAAGCGAAGCACGCAATTGCCAGCCAGTGTTTCCTGCAATGCAAATAGAACCAAACAAAAAGGGCAAAAAAAAAACAGAGAGAGCCAACGGGGCTGGCAATAAATTGGCAGGATATGTCAAATTTAGCTGTCAACGCTGCAGGATATTAAGCGTTTCATTGACTTTTGTGCTCACTCAATTTTCGGGCATCGCAACATTTAACTTTCATTTGCATGGGCCACAATTGATGGCCTCAACAACTTCGACTGGCCAAAAAATAATTTGTTAATAGAGTCGCAACAACTTCTGCTTGGCAGCTCCCAATCGCTCACATTTGAAGCGGCTCAGCTGCGTGTTATTTTCACTTTTGACCCTTTTTCATATGCCTAACATATGTGTGTGCGTGTGTCTATGGGTGTGTGTGCGTGGGTGTCTGCATTATTGCTGTTAAAGCCCGGGCTTTGACATCTAATTTATGAATGTTTTTAGCAGCCCAGACACGGAGTCAGGCTGTTCTTATGACACGCTCTATTTGCTTTCGGCCTTTATATACTTTGCTCTTTTTTCCGTTTTATGTTATTGTAATGTTTACTTATTTTTTGTTAAATAAACCATCGGACTTTCGGGCATAATTCGCCGGCATCAGCTGCACGCTTTTTGGGTCCTTGAGCCTTCTTTTTTTTGGCTATTGCAACTTGAGCAAAAGTTGAGGTCTTGTAAAATATGTTGCCGAAAAACTTTTTTAATGAGTTTTCATAATCTTGACTGCGCTTTATTTTAATGCGCCGAACCTTTTACACTTGCTTCTAATGATGCCTGAGCCCCTCGGCCCGGCCGAGGCCTTTTGTTCTTGTCAGCAGCAACTGCAGCACGCGCGATAAGCGTTTAATTGAAAGCTGCTCAGCCGAGCGCTTGATTGAATTTCTATATAGAAAAGCACGAACTAGGAATTTGTATAGTGGTATAGTGCTCGGGTAGCGGTAGGTGGTGGTGGTGCTGCTGCACCACAGTTGCCACAGTAAGCGCATGGCTGATAGCTGATATCCACATGGACTGGCCCATGTGCCCTTTGCTTGTTCGTCCATTTAGCGCATACGCTAAAATACATTTCAAAGAACTCGTAGATGTTTTTTCTTTGCTTTAATTTGAATGCAGTGCAGCGATTTTTACAGCCCTTTTCATTACAGCCCGTTTAACTTAGGCCCCTGACCCGTGGACTCTGTTCGCTTGTCCTTTAATAGTTTCGCATTGCACTTGGAATATCCAAAGGGCGTTTAATTGCAAACGCATTTTGCTGCACTTGTCGTTTTAATTTATTTCAAATAAAATTCAGGTTTATCAAAGGTAGAAACTATTAATTAGTTTTGCAATTTAATTTCACACAGTCATATTGTCTGTAGCAGTGTTAGGAAATATGTCTTCTATTCAACTTTAACTTTTAATTATTTAAAACAGTTGAGAAATTAAATTGCAGGAATCTAAATAAAATTATTTAAATTATTTATGTAAAATAAAATGTCTTCTAAATTCTTTTTTTTATTATTTAATTAATGAAGGTAATGCTGTTTTATAAATAAATATTAAAAATTATAAAAAAAATTATATATAAATTATAATAACTATTTGTCACTATTGGTGACTAACTATTAATAACTATTGTATTAGTAACAAAAAACGCTATGCAAATTGATAAGGTTACGTTTAATCGTTACAGAAGAATTGGATAAGTGTGACCATGTATCTTAAATACAAAAGTACTAAAAGATCGCTATAATTTTATCAAATTATTATTTTTGCTGGCCATTCCATGAATGAGTTGGAATAGCTATTGACTAATATTTTTTACGATTACATGGTTCTAAGATATGTAAAGATTCATTTATTATACAGCTAGCTTCTGACGTTTTTGTTTACTAGATGAGGATATTTGCAGAACTACTCCGTTTTTGTAAAGAACTAATATGATTATTGATCGAGTTATTTTCAATTTTTTTGCCAATTTGTTCATTTTTTTTCATTATCAATTGCTGAAATTATGCACACTTTTATTTGACATTTCTACAAATCGATTTAACACTTCGTAAGAAATCATTAGTCTAAGTGCAAACAATCAGAAAAACGCAAAATTCAACTTGTATAGCGACTGAAGGGCGGCATAACTGTCCGAAACACCTAACAGTATTTTAACTGACAACAAATTTGGTTTTGCATTACGAATTGCGAGAGGTTTCGAAATTTAATTACAATTATGTGGGGTAAAATATTATTTGCGTGAAAAAAATGTAACGAATTAACGAGAGGTCCAACATCTGTAGAATTTGTACGAATTTAACCATATTTTTCAAGGGAACAGCCGTTTTTATGAGGTTTTATTGAGATTTTCGACTTAGCCAGGGACAAATTGCGGATCAACTTTAAAATATATTCAATATTTGCTTATTTGCTTTTGTAAAATCACAAGTGATAAATAAATATATACAAATAATGTAAAAATCAAACAGAATCTTAAATTTTGAATTTATCGTTCATTTGGCAGGAAGTGTCCTTGATTGACACCATCATTCAATCAAAATAACGTTTTAATATTTACACAGGTTTCGAATTTTATGAATTTCAATAAAAACTGTCTTGTGCGTCACAGACCGGAATATTCATTTTAATCATATTAATATGAAAAATGCAATTTTTGCGCAGAATACAAATTGTCGTTTTACTCTCACGTTCAGTTGTGCCAACAATTTCATTAAAAAATAGTAAGCAATGGCTTTTGAGTTGAATGCATTTTTTCGCTCGAAGTCCTCTTGCCGCAATTCGTATGTGTATTCAATTTCGTTTGTATACATTTTCATTATGATTTTCATGCGTTCTGATGCATTTGCATGTGTGCTTTCATACCCATTGTTGGCGCAGCAACAATGCTCCAGCCAACGGCTTTCTCTGCTCCCATCTCGCTGGCCCATTTAGCTGGCTGAAGCAGAAGAAACTTTTTGCTGCGCATTGAGAAACATATTGAGCAACATGCAGCACAAATGCGACTATAAATGCGGCTTCAGCTGGCAGGCAACATGAAACGCAATTATGCAACATGTGTGCGCGGCTGCATGTCAGAAATCTTTGCCATGCTGATGATTTTTTCTTGCCAGCTGTCTTGGCCGCTTGCGATGTGTATGTAAATTCCCCCACGGTATAGCCTGACAGTTAACGCGGCGGCAGCATATACGTATAACTTTCTGAGTGCAGCCATCATGGGGTGGGTAACTGTTGAAGTTGTGGGCTAGAGACCCGTGTGTATAAGTGTGTGCGTGTGAAAGATTTTTCTTTGCAGACGGACAAACATTGTGAATGCCGTCTCTAGTGTATGAAACTCTGACTTATGTACATATACATACTAATATTTCAGCTTTCTCCGTATCTTGACTTGCAGCTGCTGCCCTGGGAACGGGCGTCATGCACGGCAATGAGGCAATGAGGCAATGAGACGACCAGGTACACCACCACCACCATCACCAGTATCAGCAAGCCCACAACTAAAGCCACAACCACAGCAAGCAACGCAGCCAACCAGCGGGCAGATGCAATCTGAAGAGTTCGTTTCTTGGCTGAGTGCCGCCTAGCTCTCTAACTACACAGAGACCACACAGCCGCTAGACGCAGCTAAGGAGACCAACAAGCTCAGTAGCTCAGTAGCTCAACAGTCGCAGGAGAGACGGATACAGGGCGCACAGGCTGTGATATTACTTAGAACCACAGAGCGAGTGCTTGGGGCCCGCCATGTTGCGAGATATCTTTCTATATTTAGTTCTAATCGTTTTATTTTGCTTTATATTCATGGCGCAGTTAATCGTCAACGTTTACGCATTCCAGCGCCAGCCAACGCCCGCCCAGAGGGCCGAGCGCAATGAGATTATATTTGTCTAGGGTTCCTGGGGGCCACAAGTCAAGCATTGCCAGTTGGCATTTAATGAGCGCCACACTCACAAAAAAATCTTAAAGCTAAAACTCAAAGAAAACGCATTTGACAGTCTGTTGGCAGCTGGCTGCTGGCTGTTGCCCGTTCTCTGTTCCGGAGATAATACCCCGGCAGGAGCTGATTAACTGGGTTGCGCGCTAATTAGTAACGGTAGTCTTGGGAGCGCTGTCACGAATGCACAATACACTCCAGCACAATGAAACTTTGCGACACAATAAGTCGGAGTGAAGCAGCGCTAGAAGTGAGCATCGCGCGGGCAAAGTTCATGCTGTCGACGTCGCTGCATTGAAACAAAAAGACAAACAATGAAATGAAGAGAAATGTATTCGCAGTGCACTTTGCATTCAGTTCAGTTCAGTTCATTTCGCTGTGCTCGTTATGCCATCTAAAGAATATCTGATAATACAATAATAATTAATTTAAGCGATTGCTTTAAGCAGTTTTTGTTGCCTACTTTTAGAGCGCGACCCGACCGAATGCAGCGGCAATGAGCCGTCTGAAATGCATTGGGGCGTGGCAAATGGCTTTAGTTCGTATTGATTTCCAGCTCACACACTCGGCTCCCTTCGTCATGTTTTAGTGCTTTACTCTTGTTACTTTTTTCGTTCTCTTTTTTTGGGCATGGCGCACAGTTTATTGTTTTCTTTTGGCCGCTAGAGCCGAGCTGTTCATGCCGCCTTGAGCACTTGAGCACCATATACACACTTGACCCCATTTGCTGGAAAACATTACAATAGGCTTGCCCACTGGGCGAATATGGGGCTAGGGGCCTTGACTAGGCAAACATTTAAATTGACATGCCCAAGGCTCGGCGAAGGGTATCGTTTCAAAAACTTTCAAAATGTTGCCAAATTTTTCTAATACTTAACAGCCCGCTTCTGGGAGTGTGTGGCGCTTGTGCCTAATTGATTGCTGTCTGTTTGACCAAATGGAAATTAAAGTTTCATCTGTTTTCCAAGGAATTTATATTTTAATATGAGCACACGCAAACTTCTCAAAAACTTTTCAATTAAATTTAATTACTTTTTCAGATTGTTGGCCAAGCCAAGTGCAACATAACTGAATTTCTTTTTGAAGAATCTCAAAGGGTTTTCATTTAATTTACATAGCTGAGAGGATTTGGAGTTCGTATTCATATCTGCAGAACATTTCCAATGATATTACTGCATAATCAAACCCGTATTAATCGAGCTAACAAAAATGAATTAGAATCGGACATTTTTAATGAATTGTATTCAATTAATATTACATAACGCATACATTCGAACAATAATAGTTTTAGCTATCGTATATACAACTTATAGTATCTATAAATGGAATAATTCTAGTAAATAGGGCTAAACGAAAGACATGTGACACGATTTACTGTATGTGTAGTTAGTGCTGAACAAGGAAAATCAAATTATTTAAACGAATATCGAATAATATCGAATTACATATGAATCAAATAAATGTTAAACAATTCAATAAAAACTACAAAACTGTTTCAATGGCTCACAAATTAAAAGTATTCAGATACCGTCTGGGTTTTTAACAGTATCTATTATGCAATACATTTCCCAACAACTTGTATTCCTTTTAATTTGGCTTATTGCATGGTCTCAAGTTGGGTCAACATAAATTCGAGAGATGCCTTTTTAAGTGTTTGCAACTTCAACATCAGCCGCAGTGATGCAAAATGCATCACAAAATTCATAAAATGAATCTACTTTGTGCCATGCAAACAATTTATGCAGTGGTAAAATAAAAAAAAGACGAATGCAAGTAAGAGTGCTTTAGCTGTCAGTCCCGACTCGAAGATACCCTAAATTTATACAGGAAGTGTCGCACCTATAATAAGTGTCATTATCTATGAGCAGCTTTACTCTAAATTCATTATATCAAGATTTTATAAGCTGACAGTAATCAATCATATATATATGTATATGTATAAATATATATAGATATATATGAATTTAAGTCAACTCGAAATATATATACAATTCATAAATTACATAAGGAGCTGTGTGCTTCTCTGCTCCAGCAACATTAGTCCCTTTTTATGCACTCTCAACGTGTCAGGTGTATAGAAATGGGTTAGTTCAAAGTGCAGACATACTGCATTTATTTACTTGCAATAGATTCAGGAAAAATTAAGTTGCTAAAATCATGAAAGCTACGAAGAACTCAACTGCTATAAAAAGCAATTGAAATATTATAAAATGTCAGAGTTGATGTCAAGTTTCAGGAAATTTATATTCTAGAATTCCCAGAAGAACGCTTTAAAAGCCTTGTCATATTGTCAGCCCAATTGCTGAATATTTTGTGGTTCTTTGGCCCAACCGCCAATAGCCTCGTTACAAAAGATCTCGATGCACTTTTCAATCATTTCTCGGTCATTCCATAAATACCATTGGTCGTCGCATTATTTGCGCCTTGCATTTAAAATGAAGTGTTAAAGGCCAGTCAAGGCCTTTAACCGCAACAGCAGCAGCAACTGCGGCAGCAGCAATTCAGTAAATTTTCCATTTAGCAGTTGTGGGACAAGCGGTCTTAAATTGAGCACAACAAGCGTACGAGCCTCAGTCCGACGCCTTTGTGTCACAGACAGAGCATGGTCCGTGCTAAAAATCCAACCGTTGTGGTAACTTTTGGCATTGGGCCAAATGCAAAGAAAACTGTGCAACAAGCGAGCTGTCGTCCGGCCACACTCAGCCGCTACCCCCAACCCTTTCGCTGTGCCTCGAACACAACTTGGACCATGTCTTGCTTTGTTTTTATTGTACCAAGCTGTCTGAGCTTTAAAAGTACAACGCCATGGCGAACAATCTTAACAACACCAGCAGCAGTAGCAGCAGCAGCAGCAGCAACAATCGCTGTAATGCCGCCAAATGGCTTTTTGTTATTGTTTTGCACATTTTGTGTTTATTGCATCGAGTTAAACTGCACGGCCAAAGGCGCTGCAAGGCGGCAAGGCGGCAAGTCGCATCGATTCCGTAGCTTTACCAAATTTGGTCAAGACGTGAACGCCGCAATATTTATATATATATAAATGTATATAGAGCGCTGCCTTAGTATGTGTATTTGGCTCTGCGTATGTATTTGTGTATGTGCGTGCAATTGAAAATCGCTTAAAATGCCTGACAGTCAATTGTTCACTGCCAAAGCAGCTGTAAATGAGTGAAGAGTACTGAAAGCAAACTAATTATCAGTATACTATATATAGGAAAGCCACATATACAACATATATACACACATATATATAATACAAATGAATTTCTGATATTTATTTGCGCTCGTTGATTTTGTGACATTTTCACTTTGATCTGTGACGGGCGGCTCTTCGAGCAAGTTCTTTGCCAAAGTCACGTCCTTGTTGTTTTGCGCACAATTGAAACCATCCCGAAAATCATAACTAATTAGACGTAAATTAATGAGAGAGAGAGCGAGCAAAAGGCATCGCACAGCTGACGAAAATGTGACAAAACAATTTGGCAGCTCGGACAGCAACTCGGGCAACTGAGCAGCAGCATTAGCCTCACAAATTTTGATTTAATGCACAAGGCTGTCGACGGCATCAGTGCTGTTGCTGACAGGCGAAAGTGTCAAAAGTAGCGCTATCGCGAATAGCCTTCGAAGATGCAATAGACCTTTTGCCTTTTGCACAACTAGCAGCAGCAACTCAAGTAAACAACGAACATGCCACAAAGAAGAAGGCAAATCATGTTGTTTATTTTCTATGCTAGTCAAGTTTTCGGCTACTGCTCTTCGGCACACTCTTAGCGCACACTCTTAAGAGCAAGAGCACCATGTTCCAGAGCGCCACTCACCAATACTAGTACACATACGCATACCACTACAACTACCCATACAAATGATCGGGCGCGTCACACGGCGTATGCGCAATTCGCGTTGGCTCTGTGCCAACGCGCTATACTTGGAGATCAACGGAAAAATTGCTGATTTTTTGCCAGAAATTATTTATAACTGCTTGTTCATACACAAGCACACACACACACCACATGTGTGTGAGTGTGCGCTGCGTGTTGTATTTTCGATCCATTTGCTCTCTTCAATGGTCGTTAACTTGACAAGTAAATTAAGAAAAAAAAAAACAAATACGAATATTTACAACAAAGAGCAAATTATGTTGGAACAAAGAGCATACAGCACGTTGTTGTTGACGATGAAATTCAGCAGAAATATAGCCAATTACTTACTACGAATTCATTTAGATCCAGAGGGTGTTTACTTATCAATTGGCGTTGCTTACCTAAATGAATAAAAGAGAAGAGAGAGAGAGAGAGAGAGAGAGAGAGAGAGAGAGAAAAGAAACGTTAGAAATTAATTTGAAAAATATCTATATATTATGCTATATATTCTACATATACATATAACTGTATATATACCTTGATCATTCAAAGTTTAATTATTTGATTTATTGCTAAATAAAATATCGAAGATATATAATAAGCGTGATTCACATATCGAATCGCTGTATAATACATATAGAGAAAAGTGGAATTAAGTACTCAAGTGGTAAAAATACATTCAACATTTTGTAAGACCTAATCCGATGGCCTTAAAGGCTCTAAATGTAATTATTCAGTGACAGAGTATTTGCGATTTGACACATCCTAGCTGCGCTGATCCATTCTATGGGGAAATTATTTTCTTAAAATATTCTGCTTCTGTCTAAGATATTTTCACACTGAAAGCAATAAACGATTTGCTTAATTTTAAATTTTGTCTTGTAAAAATAGACATTTAAAATGGCATAAAATGCAATTATAAATTTAAGAAATTTATTTTCTAATAAAATATAATTTAAAATAAAAATTAAAGTCTGACTTTCTCAGTAATATAAAAGAATTCACTGAATTATAGTTATATTTATTTTCAATATTATATAATTGAAATGAAAAAATCTTTACACATCAACGGAAAATGTATTTGGGAACATCTTGGATATGGCCAAGTTAACCACGCCTCATTGCCACAATTCACATCAGCTGGCACCCAATTCTCAAGCAAAGGCCAAAAAGCTTCAAATCAATTAGCCTTTTGCTGAACCCTGGGCCCCGAGGCATGCCGCTCGTGCCCATTGAGCAGCCTTTTGCAACTTAATTGTGCAAAATGAGTGGCATTGCCACGCCTCTTACGCTCTGCTCGTGTACCACTTGAGGGCAGCGAATATTTTATGCGAGTCAGCCAAATAAAACAAATGTTGAGGTTTTAACTTTTTCGTCGGCCTTGGCATGTGGCATGTGAAAAATACAATGCTTAATTAATGTACCTATCTGTGTGTGTGTATCTGTGTGAGTATGTGTTAGACACGAAAAAAGTAAAAGGAGCAGACGCGTCAGTTTTAATTAAAAGATAAAATTGCCTAGTTTAACACACATTAAATTAGAGTAACAGAGACTGAAACATAGGGCGCGAGAGAGAGAGAGAGACAGACAGTGAGGGAGAAATAACGAGTCTCAAATCTCATGAAATAATAAAAGTGGCAATGAAATTAACAAAAAAAAGAAATGAATACAGCTAAAAGTCAGAATTTGAGCTCAAGTAGTCGCACATAGAACGAACAACACAATAGCAAAGGCAGGAGAATGGAAAGTTAGCAAAAAAAGGGAAAAAAATAAAGGCGGAACGGGAAATGGGGCGCCGGTGCGGAAACTCTGCACTCTGATAGCCTTTGTAGCCACCTTGATTGCTGGCATGAAAAATCCTATGCGAAAACTGAACTACCTGGCAGTTGTTCAGGCCAGGAACGTCAATGCTTTCGCTCTGGCTTCATTTGAAGCCAGCGCCAAAATGCCACCGGGCAAATCCAAACGTCGGGTTAACAAGTGTGCCCCAGCAGCAACAACAACAATAAAAGCCAGTAATGATGCACATGGTAAAGGGAGAGCTGGAGATAAGTGTGGGCGAGGAGCGTTTAAGGGCAGGTAATGCCAACTGGCAGCTGTAGCTTTTATATATATAAATACACACACATATATATGTGTATACATGTGTGTGTGTTGGTGCTTTAACGTAATGCATGCCACTGTGTTGGTATATTAAGTGAAATGAAATCCTGTTAAGAGAAACAATGAAGCTATTAAAAAATACATCTCTCTGAGTGTGTGCGTGCGTGTGTGTGGGTGTGTGGGTGTGTGTACTCTCACGTACGTATATAAGCAATATCTGCTGGTAAACCTCATAATAACGTTTAATAAATACTTTACAGCTTGATTGATTGCAGGTGCGCCCGCCAGCGACAGGTGAGTACGGCTTAAGGATGCTTAAGTAGCTGTTGCTGTTGCTGTTGCTGTCTCTCCTGCCGCTGCTGCTGTTAGTCGAAGTAATTTATGCGCCCAGAAACTCGTTGTCGTCGTATGGCAGCCACAGCAGATTGGGTCCCATGTGGCTGAATATAATCAATGTGCCGCCCGCCCATTGTGTGCTTATGTTTATCCTTTAGCTATAGCTCCAGATCTGGCTCCGACTCGGGTGAGTCGCCTCAGCTTGCAATGGAAACTCACTGACCTGGAAACTTTCTAACGCCGTTTGCTTTAGCTCTGTTGGCCAAGCGATGGCTGAAAGTGTTTTAAGGGCGTCAGTTTTTTGTAAGGACCAAACCCTTTTGTGCTTCAACGAATGTATGTGCATAGCATTAGGAGTATGCCCGCCAGCAGCATTTAACATAGTTCGCTCTGTGAGCTGTGAGCTGTGAGTTGTGGCACGCCACTTGATTAATGTCCAAAGCGCGCAGTTTATTTTTAGCAGCATTAAGAGTTAATCAAGTGCAAAGCACAACAAAATGCTTCGGCTAATTAGCAGCAGCTTCCCAATGTATCTTTTAAAATATATCTGAGTGCGAGCAGCGATATGTTGTTTTTCTCGCAACGTATTTCTAAAGAAAATAAATATTTTATTTTTCTTTTGGCTCAAATCAAGGAATTCTGCGCTGCTCGCCTTTGTTTGCTTGGCCACCAACAGCAAATCGGGAGACGTCGCTTTCGACATCTTTGTCCGGCGTACAATTGGCAACTTTCAATCTGTCGCATTTGTCAGCTTCAAATGTTGAGCGAAGTGGGCGTACGCTGGTCATGCGACTGCCTCTCATTACTTGACGCATTTAAATAGCTATTCAGACTGACTCACACACGCACACACGCACACAACAACGAAATAGCGAGGGCAAATTAAGAAGTCTTTCTATTTTCATTCATGCATAGAATCTCAGTTATGTTATGGGGACATTTATTCAAAGCTTGCAAAACTGCTTTCACTTAAGAACTTAAGGACTCAAGGACACACATGAATTCTTAATTTAGCATAAGGGAAATATTTTCACATATATATATACATATATAAAGTATATTATTTTATACATTATGCACATAGTCAATAGTTGATCAGACATATAAGCAACTTTATTACACCAAAATAAATATATGTGTCTTCTAAGAATTATCCTGAAGCTCTAAATATTATATACTCGACAACATTTAAATTTCAGAAGTTTTAAGACGGTTTCAATCTAAGTTGGGTATATTTCATTATGTTCACACAGACTTATTGAACCACCCTCGCATTTACGACTCCTCACCTTGGTGGTGCGCGTTTTGCGCCATTGCGAAGTTTTCTTTGTTGTTGTTGTTGTCTCCTCTTCCTCAATGACGTCATTGTCGTTGACGCTCTTGTCATTGGCAGTGTCTGCCATATTGTTGAGTGTTTATGTTTGTGTTTTAATCCTGAGAGGTGACAAGTGTTATCCTTATCCTTATCCTTATCTTCAACCTTGCAAAAGATGCGTTCGCTGTGTTTTTGTTTGTTAATTTGTGAGTTTATTTCATGGCTCTTAGGAATTTCTTTGGCACTTGAACACGAACAACTTTTCAACTTCTACTTCTCTTCTTCTTTATTATTTACTCAATTTATGTGGACACTTTTCTTATTTTGTTCTCACTCATTTTCACTGGAAACACATCATGATATTAATTCGATGCGATATTTTTGAGCATATATATGAAAAATATAACGCAATCTGCTAATTCGACTTTTAATTTATTATTGCAGCTGCCTTGACGCGTATTTTGGCCAGCAATTTGTTTTGTTATTAAATAAAAACGAATTGTTTGCATAGTATGCATAGATATAATTAATGAAAGTATAAAAAGAAAATATAAATAATCGCTGCTTGCTAAAAGAATTTCGAATTCAAACATCAAAAATTATAGCCACAAATAAGAAGAGAAAAAAAATAAAAGAAAATATGAAAATTTTTCTATAAATATGCGGGTGAAATACAAATCATAAACTTTCAAAAAGAACTTGGCTTTTTATTCAATAAAAATGTAATTTCAATAAGAACTTGCGGTCTCTACAATTTGATGGCCAAGTTTAAACCAAATCAAAGCAACGCACAGCCCATTGGGAGCTGCATAGTGCTACTTAAGCAGCACCGGACATTGTGGCTTTACACGCACACACACACACACTCCTTCAATAGTTGAAAGCAATTTCTATTTGTGGAATTCCCATTTGCCATTTAACTCGAAAACTATTTATGTGCGCCCAACTCACAAAGTTGGCCAAAATACAAGACAAGCGAGCAGGTGGCCAAATGAGCTCGACAGCCAGGCAGATTAAAAGCAGATCCAAATGGAGTATACAAAAAGCAAAAAAAGGGGAGTATTATAAAAAAATTTAAAAATGATGTCGGTAAATGTAAAGACACGTCTGCCATTGTATTTGGTTTGTTTAAAAATAGAATTATTGAAGCCTTTTCCGCTGCCCGGCTTCAAATGCATTTTTCATGTGTTTTCGTGTAGCGTTTGATATCATTGTTAAATGTTGTTTTTTTTTTGCTATTGATTTTTTGTAGTGCACTGTTTTTATATATGTATGTGCTATGTATATTTGTTTTTGTACATGTATATTTTTTATAAGAGTTTTTGCTGCGGTTGTGTTTCATTGTTGTTGTTGTTGAGTTGCACTTGTTTTAGTTTTTGTTTTTTTTTGTACGTGTATTTTGGATTTTTGTTTTTTAGCATTTTTTGATAACGCGTGGGCGTTGTGTTGTTGTTTTTGTTTTTATTTTTGTTTTGTTGTATACCAGTAGAGTATATGCAGTGTTATTGTGTGGTTTTATCGCCTTCATATGCATGCAAATTTGAAATGCTAAAAATTCAACTGGGCCATCAGGCAGGCTGGCAGGCAGTCCACAATGGCAACAGAAACAGCAGCAGCAGCAGCAGACGCGCTCGCGCTCGCAACGAACTGAGTTTGCTTGATTTTCAGCTGAGGCAGTCAGCCAGCCAAGCAGTCAGCCCGAGGACTATTCAGGGTGGGGGCGTCTGTGTTCGAGGGTGTGAGGAAAGGGGGCCTGGTGAGAGGCAGCCGCTAATAGAGCGGCGCACACAATCAACACTTAATGTTGCCGCGGGGACGGAGCGGCAGACTAACACAATTTGCTCATAATCTTAAAAATGAAATGCTTCACAGAGACACACACACACGCACTTAAATATATATATATATGTGTGAGTGAGTGTGCGAATGTGTATGGCCACTTTAAATTATACACTTTTCAAAATGTGTGCGCAAAAATATTTGCCGCTTTACATTTTGGGTTCTTCTTTATATTATTATTATTCGCTTTCTTATTTCGTATTTCTTGCTCTTCGCTTTTTTTTGCGGGCCGTCAACGCGACGTATGCGTAATGTGAACGTTTGTATTCAGAAGGGGCGACGGCTGCCTATGCCGCTAGAGAGTGGAAAAGAATTGGCTTTCAACGAACTTGCGAATACGAAAACAGGTGAATATTTGTTGACCACACTCGCTTGAAAAATTATAGCGAATTCCTTAACATTTTTTTTCTTGGCCGCGCGCAAAAACATGAAAAACAAATTTCGACGGGAATTAGGCGATACGAAAAATATAAAAAAATGCGATTGTGATTTTATATGTCTAGCCGTAAAGACTCGCTTGCCATCAGCTCCGTGCGTTATGTGCTGCGCGTGGCACTCAACTGAACTGATCCGAAATGGACTGAACTGACGCTAGGATTTAGCTGTCGTTTACAGCTTCCAGCTTCTGGCTCCCGGGTCGCCTCTGGCATGCAGCTGGCCAGTTGCGCCGTTCTTGGCCTTTGTTTCTCACCTTTGTGTGCGCAGCGCATTGGTAGGCAAATTCTGCGTAAATATTTTAATGTTGTTTTTGTTTCGGTGCTGCTTGTTGTAAGTAAATCACGCGGCGCCTGTCGCCTTACAGTGGATAACCTTGTCGCGTGAACAGTTTATTGCGTTGCGAGCTTCGCTCGGCTATTTGTCACACGGTCTATTTATAGAGCAAATCATCTGCTCACGGGCCGAATTCACCTATATCGGCACACACAGACGTGCACACACATCTAAGAGCTATAGCTGTCTCCATAATTATCACAAATATTGCCAATTTCGATGGGGCCACCGTAAATCGTAGCCGCCGCTTGTCATTCTAAATGCTGACAATTTGCGTTGCAGCTAGCGGCCTGTCTTGGCCCGCTCACTGCTCGGCGCTAATTGTTCCCATCGATTTGCCTTGTAAATCTGCCATGGCCACACAGCAACTACAGCAGGCAGCCACTGTGGATGCGGATGTGACTCTTTGGCTGTGTGTCAATGGAGCTTGTCAAACTGTCAGCGTTTTTGCCTCGCAAACGCCAGGCCAGGCCAAGCCAAGCCAAGCCGTTTGCCGCAGAGTGCAACGGAAGCGAGCGCGCAGCACGAAAACCAATTAAAACATATTCAACTTTATCCGTTCTCGAACCGTTCAACTTGACATATTTCTAATTAATATACAACTAAATTAGTTTATTTTAGTCCCACGAAACTGAAACAAAAAAGCAAGAGTGAAGGTGTTTCGTTGTTTTGCTTATATTTATTTATATACGCAGCATGTGGAATTGGTTCTTTTTTGTTTTCTCCTTCTAAATATGCATCAATCTTAAAGAAAGAGCTATATATAGAAAGCATAAATAAAAAAGACCTTCCCAATCGCACTTTTGGATAGAGCCGTGAGCCAAAGCAAAGACAGTTTTCTAGCTTTTGTTTTTATTATTGTGTTAATTTTTGTATTAACAAATTGAAATAAACTTGCTTTGTGACTGGTTAAGCCTGCTAAATTATTTAAAACGAGCTGTTGTCTTTTAATTAATATAAAATCTTAAATTGCATTGACAACAGGCTGCCGCCATTGGCGCTAGACTAGAACCCTAAATCCTGGGCTGCTGCTGGACTGCTTGTCCCTTAAGCCGTATAATTAATTGTTTATTTTCACTCGCCAAGTTTATACAAAAGTTTCATCTCGAGTTTAGAGAATAAATGGCCGCTGCTGCTGCTGCCTACTCGTCTCTGCTCTCTTACAGCTGCTGCACAAAAATAAACAACAACAAACGAGCTGTAGGCTCAACGCCTGCTAAATATAACGCGTTGAAAACTGTTCCAAAAAAAGAAAGAAATAAAATATTATTTATAGCCAAAGCAACAAAGCAGCAACAGCAACATCTCATATACAAAATCGATGCGCGTTGAAATAATTTGGAATTTGAATACTTCTCGCCGCAACCGCTGCCTGTGTATTGGACAAAGATGTTTAAATGCACTTGTACAGGATATGCAAAAGGCAATATAAAGAAGTCATGTGTATTCTAAGAAGTAAATTTTGATCAAGTAACTTGTTGTGAAACGCAGTCAATTGCTATCGAAAGTTTTCTTACTGTGAGCCAAAACGGATTGGAACTGTAGTTCCACCTTTGGCTTTATTTATGAGCGAATGGCATGTGGCAGTCTGGCACAGTTTGGCCTAAAGCAATTTCAGATATTTTCTTTTTGGGGTCAGCAGATATTTGGTTCAGATCAATATGCCAACATATTTGCTTTTCAGTTGCATTCAGAAACAACAAGAATTGCCCGCAAGCATTAATATTCCAGCGATGTGAAAAGTTTTTTCTCCATTTATTGGCGTATCCGGCCCGAGGGCAACGGCTTCCATCGCTGGCTTCGGTTGCCCCTTCCGCCTGCTGTGAGTTTTTGTAAAAATAGTTGTTTGTAAACAAATGCAGACGGGGAACGAAAGTACTTTGACCTCGTCTCCGCTGAGCTGTCTGGGCACTGTGACTATATATCATTTTATCTAATTTACCTGTGAATCTCCGAATATACCTGCGCACAGTTTTACAGCCACTTCACATTAGTCTGGTGTGGTGAGTTTCGGTTCTCTTGGCAGGCAGCTGCGCCACGCCCACGCTTTCATGTCAGAAATGATCATTGACATTGTCGCGCTGAAGGTGTTTTACACCAATACACACATTCACACACAAACACAAACACAAACAACGCAAAGGTGCTCTCACAGGTGTCGGCAGCTAAGAGCACCTCAGAGGAGCTTTAGAAATGCTCTTCCCAGTACACTAATTGGCTCTTTGACACACACACACACACTTACACACACACCTGCTGCTCCCCGAGTGGCGATTGGAAGAGTGAGAAAACTGTTGCTGCTCTTGCTTTGCCTGTTGCTTCGTTAGCGTTTGCCGACTTTTTGGCATTACATTTTCTTCTTCTCGGCCGACTCGTCTTATTCATGGTTTTATTCTGAATGGCGGCGCTGCTTTCAAGGTAATTTTCTACGAGTGTTATTAAAAACTTGTATATAAATGGCAATTGTTATAAATAGTTTGCAATTGAAAGTGCCCCACATACAAGCTGTGAACAACAAATCAAATGTGCATAATAGGGAGCTGTTTTTATGACATGTTATTGCACGCTTCTCAGTAAATATATTTTATTTTTATATATATTTTTTCAATATATTTATAATTGGAATACTCGTACATGAAATGGAAATGTTCGTTGATTGCATTGCAATTAGTTTCATGCTGCATGGAAAAATAACAACAAGCGCTTTGTTTTTCATTTGAATAAAGAAACATTTTCATTTCATTTAATGTTATGAATTGTATCATCATAAAGGACTACTCCCACCTCCTGCTCGTCTGCATCCAACCGAACAGAGTCTCCCCTTTAGATTCACCTCTTTGTGAATGTTTGGCCATGTGCCTGTCCACGCCCCATAAATATTATTTAATTATATATTTCTTTCTTAGCCATTAACATTATGTAGGTTATAATTTAAATAACCAAAGAGAGTGGGCATCTCATCAAAACATCAAATACCAGCCAAATTGAAAAGAGAAGGAAAACACAAAAAAGAAATGTTTCTAAAGAATTTCGCCTCGACTGGGGTCGCCATACGAATATATAGAGAACTATAGAAATAGAAAAAAATATGAAATATGTATTTATAGAAAATCTTGTCAAGACGTTTCTATATGCAAAGACAAACAAACTTGTGTTTGAGTTAAGGGCATGCAGTCAAATGGTCTGGCTCCGTTTGAGGACAGCCAAATCCATGTGGAGGAGTTACATAACTGCTGATATATAGATATTGTATATATATATATATATATATTATAATTATGTATATCATACACACATACATATGTATATATTATATATCAATAAACTGAAGAATTTTGTAATATAAATTTTTTATTTATAAATTTTAAATATATTTATTAAAAATTATTAAAATAATAAGCATATGAATAAATGGCAATAAATATAAAACTGTAATAAATGTATAAAAACTATAAAAGCATTTCAAATATATTCGAAAGAATATAATATAATTCTATAGAAATGGTCAATAAGCAAATCGTTAAAATTAAAAAAAATATAAAATATAAAATATTTAATATATTCAAAATTGTTATATGAAAATTATCAAAATAGAAAAAAAGACCATAAAATTAAATATAAAATAATTTATTTATATTCGAGTAAATAAAAATATGCTTTAATGACATTTCCAGGCAGTTTAGCCATAAAATCAAAGTCAAAATAATGTGATCAGAAAAATGTTTTTAAATATGAAATTTTATGATCTATTATAAGTGGGATTGTGCTGTTGATGCACTCAAATACATATTAGATACATGTGTATCAAAGAGATATTAAGTAGTATAAATTAATATCTTACAGCGTGGTTGGCTGTTGTAGTTGCTGGTTCTAATGGCCCGTTGATTTACGGATCGACTTGGCCGCACGACACTTTTATGTGTGCCTCAATTTATATGCATTTCTAATGGGGCGCCCCGGCTAATAGTGTGAGAGGGCGACGGGTATACATAGTGCATATTAATCATACGCAGTGTTAAACGGCCGAGTTGCCCAGAGCAGCGCCACAGCGACATGAGAGTCAGTGGGAGAGATTAAGCAATCGAGCTGTAGGCAGCCGTTCGCATTCGATTTAAATGTCGGTGAGCACTTCCGGGATTAGCGCGTCGCCAACAGACTGCTGGCTGATGCCTGCTGCCCGCTGATTGGTGTCGTTCGCGCTGTGGACATGTTCCATGGCCAGTCAACTAATTGGAGATGCATGTGGCAATCAATTTGCGTTGCAGTTGCTGGGTTATTTCATCGAATTTCAGTTCGTTGCGCATACGCCCTGTTAGCCAAACAATATTTTATTTTCGTTGGCCATTGCAAAACCAACAAGAGCAGCGACAGAGCAACGCGGAGGCGGCAGCACACGAAAACGTTTTAGTGAAAATAAATTGAAAGTCTTTGGAGCATGGTTTGATGTATTGTGTGTACATATGCATCTCTATTGCCGTGTGTGTGAGTGTGTGTGCTTAGTCTGCTTTGCGCGCTAACGTTTGCTGTGATTTGTTTTGTGTTTCGCCTGCGAGCGCAGTTCTGCAGCAGATGTCAGCGTCGTGTCGTGTTGTTTGTTTTGTTCTGTTTTTTCCCTTTTTTTAAACATGTTTCGCTTTGGCGGCTGAGCCACATTCTGATGGATTGCACGAGTGCAATAGCAGACAATGAGGAAATAACGCAGCGCATGCTTTAAATAGTTGCAAAATGTTTCTGACGACTGCAGCAGTTGTGATATATCGAATACAATCGCATCAATTAACACATTCGACAGACGCTCTGAGCAATCACTGTAAGAGTTATCTCAAACGTAAGCAAATGCAATTCAATTTAATTCTATCATAATTAATTTCAGCAATAATAACAATGCTTTCAGCTAGCCGCTTTCTCTGTGCAGCCTACAGCATGCGACTAAGCTGCTTACCCAGAAAACAATTATTTAATTGCGACCAGCAATGCCAGTGACTGCAGACAGAGGCTCGCTTATGGGGGCAAGCCGCTTTCGATTCCAGGATAAACGGCAGGACAAGAACGAGGCTGCTTAAGCGATATAATCAGAAGCCCTGATCAGATAAATTGCTAATAAGCCACTGGCAAGGCAAAAATCCTAATAGATACAACAACAGAAGCCAGATAGTCGGAAGATAAAAGTGTATCGATTGCAGTTTTAGCACAATGAAAACGACTTGATGGGCTGGCCGAGGGTGTCTGGGGGTGCGCTGATATCGTTTATTTTTAAGCATATTGAAAATCAGCTGAAAAGCAAGCGCTGCGAATGAAAACAATTTCATTAAGTGAAAAATACGTAGCAGAAAATAACCCGAAGCCAAAAAAAAACATCAACAGCCACAGCCCGAGCTAAAGGCAAGTCAAAGTGATGGCGACACAAGTCCTTGGCAGTGGCAGAACTTGTATTTATACCCAAGAATAAAAAAGGGTAAGTCATGGTATTTAGGGTCTTTGTGCGGACATAAACAGCTGAGCCTGGATAACATATTTTAACATCAAGTTTATTGCGCATACGACATGTTGCACAACATATGAATTTTGTTGTCCAAATTGTTACTCTCTGAAGCTGATTGGAAAACTTCTTAAAGTGAAAACGTTTTTATAGAGCATCTACTAGTTGAACAACATAAGCAGCCATTCGACATTTTTTTAACATTTTGCTTGTTTTTCCCCCTAACGGGTTGAGAACAACAGGCGGGAGGGTGGCAAGAGCGATTGAAAGATGCGTTGAAGTGTTGGCAGCGACTTCGACTTTGGCGTCGACGCCAATTCACCTTGAACCACACACGCACAACAACCACATCGGCAACAGCGTCAGCTGCGGCTGCGACTGCGACTGCGACTGAGCAGTAGACACAATTAAGTGCAAAGAAAACGGAAGCAAGCGACAACATTTTATGAGCGGAGCAGGTGACAGATGCGTTGGCGTCGGCTTTTTACATAAAAGATTGACAAGTGATTTTCCCACCTATAGCTACCTGAACGAGACAGGCGATACAACAATGGGTTCTCATGCGACGAGCTGCCTCGGCCCCTGGCGAAATGTTAGCAAAATTGTTTACTTATTTTTGGGGGATCAGTGGAAAATGTTGTTATAGGCCCAACAGCAGCTTATTGGGCTTTCAATTTGTCTAACAAGATGTGCAGCTTACCTTTTCATCTAGTATAGCCATGTCTGTCAATTGCCTCTGCAACTTTGCCTAATCCGATTTACAAAAAAGATTCCCAGTTGGCAATTGTTGCGCAATTCGCGATCGATGGCAGATATCAAGCGGATTATTTATTTATTTCTGTATTGTAATTTACAATATATATATATATTTATTTTCCTTTTTTTGGTTGCTCACCCACGTATACACACACATGCACAGTCACACCCACACACACACTAACCGAGGGGCTTCGATTGGGAGATTTGGTTGGTCGCGCGTCACAAAATACGCAAAATGCGCACAGAAAATTCGCATAAAAACTAATCTATTTATTTAGCTGACTGGCCCGCATCCATTAGTGCCATTCCAGCAATAAATCAATAGCTTTTGAATGTGTTCGAATTTACTTGGTGTATTGGCTGATTGGGTTCGCGCTGCGCCTTTTGTTTCTGAGTCTTGTAATGCAACTGAAATTGAGGCAACATCGAAATGCAATCAAAGTGCTGCAGTTCAATCTACTTTCAAGTGCCTTTTGTTCTTTACGAAATCTGTAGCCAAATAAATTGCAATGCGCATTACGAAAAGCACATACGACTATCTAAAAGGGGCTAGAGGCTAGGGACTAGAAGCTGTTGCTGTTGCTGTTGTGGCACTGGCCAAATGCATTACAACTTTCGATTTCTTTTGCTTTGTTTTGTGTTGACAAATTTTTGGCATATCTCATAACATTTGATGCAGCTGCTAAAAATACTTGTTTTGTGGCAAGGAAATGACTGAAATTCCATTGACTTGGGTTTGATGGCTTCAAGAAATCGCCTTGGCGATAGACTATAGCTTATAGAATTATAGATTTCTCATTTTTTAAGAAATTATTCAATTTTATTATTAATATTAAATATATGCTTGCAATTTCGGTATTAACAACCTCAGTTCTAAGGAGCTCAAATATTTACGCGTTGCTATATGTGTTTGAGAATAAGATTGAAACGTAAATAAGACCACAAGAGAGGCAACAATTTTATATACTTGGACAGCCAAATAAATTTGAGTTTATTTGCGATCTATATAATCTAAGTATAATTAAGTTGTGGGAAAAGAAGAGAGAAGCTGACGTGAAAGTAATTGCAAATCATAAAACAGTTTGGTTATGAAAGATAATTGATTTAAGCACGTTTAACTTCAACCGTTAAGAGTATCAAGGAAATATGTTAAAAGACTACACAAATCTGAGGATGACAAGTGACGAAGCTATTGTTGTCGCTATCATTCCTGCTCCGCAGTTGACAAACGGCAAAAAAAGCCAGAACAAAATTTCATAAGGTGAAAAGAAAGGAAAAACGCGGCACGCGTTGCCAACACTGTGGCCCACATTTGAAGCGGGGAAGTGTCAAGTGGCGCACTGAATTATGAGGTGGATTAAATGTCGATAGCAGGAGCCTCGGCAGAGCGTGAAAACAGCGAATATGAATATTAATGGGGATTATTTATTTACGATGTGCCGGGCAGCAAATCACGCATTGCTTTGTACAAATAAGCAGCTGTCCGTTAGCTTTAAATTATTAATTGGGTTATGCAAATGGTCGGTGTGTAATCAACAGCAAAGCTGCCCGAACGCATATTGCAAATAATTAATGAAGCAAACCACCACCAGAAACCGAAAGTGTAAATCTCATTCTAAAACATACTTTTCTTAATTAACTCTGCTTCTAGTAGTTTTTCTATTTTTTTAATTCACTTGTAAAGTTTACGCTTACTGATAAATATCTGTTTCAATGTCAAACAGTTTTAATTTGCCCAATATGCAGAGTTGGCTTCTTGCTTAATTTGAGGCTCAGTCAAAGCTGCTTTAATTTGGTTTTAAATTGTTTATTTTAGCTCATTGATTCAGTAAGGGGCTCGGTAATCTGCCAGCCAGGTGAAATGCTGGTTGAGTGTTGACAAAACTCCGATTTGCATTTGACAAGTAAATAAATTGAATCGAGTTTTCACTTCATTTTATATTCATATACAAGTTTGTGTTTAGTGTTTTCCTATTGATATTATTATTATTTAATGAATAGTTTGGAATACGTGTGAAATATAAAATGATAATAAATCCTCTTAAATGTGTGTAACAAATATGTGAATATATAAAAAGGCTTTCAACGAAGCCAAATTGAACTGTAATGAAATTTTGATTAGTTACAGTCTGTTAATTGAATTTTAATATATTTTGAATTGGGTCACTCCAGGCCCTCAGTGCAGAGTGTTGCATAGTCGGTTAGTTGGCTTTGGCTGCTCGCTATGATTTGGAGTAACCAATAGTTAATTCTCGCCAATTTCAATGCTCTTCGGGCACATTTGGACTATTTCCGTTTCCATTTGGGATTTTAGAAGTGCGGAGTCTAAGCTCTTTCTGCTGTTTTGGGACGGGTTAGTTAATTGCGATCCAACCCATTTGCATTTGCCGTTGTCAGACATATTCAACAGACAACTGGCACAGCTGGCAGGCCAAGCTGTTGCCTACAATGCGTTGAATTTACCCAATTGGCAAATTTCCTCATTGATTTGCCAACAGACAACGATGACGAGGGCAGACAACGGTCGGAACACCGAAGACCAAAGACTGAAGACGGACGGTTGCATAGCCCCCTGCCCAGTGCAGCTGGCTTCTGGCATTTTGGTCTGCTTGCGGGTTTTGGTCAGAGGCATAGGATTGATACATGTAGCCAAAGTGGGATGATGGGTGATGGGCTGTGCGGTTGGGCGGCTGGGCGGCTGGGCGGCTGGGCGGCTGGGCGGCTGGGCGGTTTGGCAACTTGCAAAACTACGCAAAACATTTTGTAAATTGAATTTGTGTTTTGAGTTTTATACGCCGCACACAAATGTAATTGAAATAAGTAAATATCAATTGAATATCCGCCAGCGAGCGGCGGAAGTTTATGGCAGGCAATGAAATTATTTGTTTGCCCAGTTGATTCGGCATTGATATTCTTGCTCTTCTTCTTGTTCTTGTTGTTGTGGCTCTTCTGGTTCTTTAGGCTTGTAACAACAACTTATAAAGTAAACTCTTTGTGGCAAAGTTTCCGTTGCGGCAGGTCAAAATCAAAAGCATTGCAGAGATTTTCCTCTAGGCATTAGCAAATAAGTCTGCGGCTGTGGCGGCGGCTGTGGCTGGGGCAGCTTATGAAAAGTGCTTGTAAATTACAAGAGATATGCCACTCATAAAACTGATTTATGCCAAGTACAATAGCAACAAACAATGCTCACGTTCGACGCATATCGTGCTAAAATTGCGATGCTCAAAAGTTAAACAGCGGCCGACTGCCAAAATAAATGGCACGTTTATCATACGCCCAGTGGGCCCAGTGGGCCCAGTGCGCTGAACAATTTGGCAGCCGCATTTATATACCACAAGCACGCACACACGCATAAGTACATATGTATTTAAAAATATATATATATACACTGATGAACATATGAACAGTTTGTATATGTCACGCCCCCTGTCTGCCGCGACCCGCCCTGACGCACTGGCATACTTCGACTATGGCTATGTTTTGCTTGATGTTTTCGCGTTTGCTTTTCAATTATATAAACATATTTAGATTATATTCAGTTAACACTCACACGCACATAGGCACACACACGCACACACACATGCGCAGTCGGATATGTTGTGCGTGTGTGCATTAAAATTATAAATTGTTTGCTCAGCAAAAAGCAACCAAATAAATAAATTCAAAGGAACGAACGCCATGAAACGAAACGAAAAACAAACGCCAAACGCATAAATAGCTGACCAAAATCAAATAGAACAGAGCGAGCTAGCAGCGCTTGGAGCTAGCTGGGCCAACGCGTCGTATGCGCAATAGGAGGTAGCTGCCTTGGGAGAGCTGCAACAAATGAATGAAAATCAAGTGGCCGAAACATGACATTGAATTGCTTTCGACTCGTTTTGTCACACCCAAATGCCATAACCATGTGAAAAGTCTATACTACATAAATATGCGTACCTCATATGTAATTATATATGTGTATAAAAGTGTGTGATGACGCGTGTGAATTATGTTGTGTGGTCTCTTTTGAGGCGCCAGCAACGTTGACAGCTGTCAATGCTACTGACGCTTAGGGCTACGGCCCAGGACTGGGTTAAGGCAACGGGCCAGGGTCAGGCACTAACGTGGTTGCACAGATTCCGACAATACCACGCTGAAGCCTACGCAGGCAATGCCGAGTTAACCACACATTGACCACACACACACATGCTGAGGTTACGCTTTGAGCCACCGAAAATTCCATTAATGTGTTTCGCCAAATATTCAGCTATCTGAATGTGGCTTTGTGTAGCAGTATGTGATCGTTCACGCCTTGTTGCACTAATCGGCATGCCTCATTGGCTGCCGTGCGGTGTGTGCCACGAAAATTTGCTAATCTATTTTGCTAACTGCATCAATATCAATTTTGCTAACTACATAAATCCATTAGCAAATTAGCAAAATCAACGACAATGCGGTCAGCAGCAGACTACGGCCAAGTCAACTGAAAAATTAATGGCATGTGTCAAATCGCATATGCTCCTCATTAAACCCATCTCGCATTCTCAATTTGAGCCTGCTCACCAGCGTCAGAGTCACGTACCGGGCGGGTAACTATAAAAATGGCAAACGTACCACGTGCCTCATTAAGGACATGTTCCGACGCGCGCTCGCAATGGACACACGTAACACAATTAGCTGACCTGCGGCCACATACACGCAGGCATATGACACACAATGAAATTGATGAATTTGAGGAAGCAACAAGCGTTGCTCTTAAGCTCCATATTCATCATAGAGTTAATCAGGTCTTAATCAACAAGTTAGAAGCTTGAGCTTAGCTAAAACCAAGTGCAAAATACTTGTTGAAGCTAAAGTCTTAAAGGCTTGACTTGAGGCTTAGGTCATTAGCTCGAGCTCAAATGCGCCTTTCAACTGGTGTCATTGGGTCGCATGTGTGGCTCACGTGCGTTACGCATGCTTTTTAATTTCATTTAACATTTGACTCGTTTGCAGTGCCAAAGGACAAAATGTCGAATCAGCCCCAAAAGGCAAATCTCTGCTTCGCTAGAGCAATGAAAATTTAATTCGGGCATCATAAAATTTAACAAAAACAACGCACAGACGATCATAAAACGACGGCAGAGTTGGGCAACAACAGCAATCAATAGAGGCGGCCTATATTGAGTGAAGACAGCGTTGCAGTGGCCGCACGCGTCGCTGCCGCGCCAAGCCGGAAATGCAATTTGTAATTTGTGCAACAAAATTTGTTGCAATTAATTGCGATGCGCCCGCGCCGCTCCACCTCTCCCTCCTCCCACCACTTTTGTTGCTTGTGCGCCAGACCGCAAGACACGGAAACCTCAATTTTTTTCGCGACTTTCCCAGGCAACGCAGAATTTATTGCATTTCATTTGAATAATTTTTTGTTGCGATTTGTTTTTAATTTTTATTATAGCTTTTTTCTCTTTCTTGGCAGCTATCACAGCGCATTAAGTGATTTGTGCTTAACAATAATTTTTGTTATTTTTTGTGTTTTTGATATTCGTAATTTGCGCTGAAATCAAACAGCTGCAAAATTTGTGATTTTGTGCCAGGCGTCGTCGCCTATATAAAGTGTGTCCCAACCACATATATATCATATACTGTGCACAGAGATAATATATACTGCACCCACACATACACACATAGATATATCTCGTATGTATTCTGCTGCTGTATATATGTTATCTAGATTTATGGCGTTTCTACGGCTATATAAACAATTTGTTAAGACGCACACAGTGAAAAATGATTTCGTACATTAGATAAATAAAGAATTTTGACATGTTTTGGTTATATCTAACACTGATCCAGCCCTATATTATCTATAGATCTCAGACATTTTGCAACACTCACCTCAGTTATTTTCATGGTTCGCTTGACGGTCTTGCGGGTTACTTCAGTTGTCTCCTCAACAACGTCGCCGTCCTCGTCAATGCTTTCGGTGACCATTTTCTCGGTCTCGCCGGGTATCACCTCCTCGGTGCGTTCCGTAACGACGCTGGTCTTGCTATCGTCATCGGCGGCTGGTACCGAGTCGGGGCTTGTCTTGGTCTGCTCCTCAGCGGCACCAACAACATCCTCATTGTCCGACATGTTTGCTATTTGATTGTGTTTATCTTAAAGGTTTTCACTTATTTTCAGTATCTTTGGCTTTTGCTTTAGGGTCACTTTCACTTGGCTCGGCGCTTGCTCACTAATTTTTTGAACTATTGCGACTATAGCGGCCCACCGACACGCACACTAGGGCAGCACAGACACACAATAGAGAATTTCTCAACTTGTTTTGCCTGAAAGAAAAGCGAGCAGAAATGAATATTTTCTTTCTTCTTGTATGTGCCCGCTGTGGGTTATTATATAAACAACAGAATTTTTTCAGACAACTATCACTGTTAACGTTCACTATCACGTTCACGATCACGGCACGAAAACGTTACTTGTAGGAATCTTGAATGCGATTCTTATATTGAGAGCTTGAATGCTTCTTGAGATGATCACTGGCGCTGGCTGTGTGTGACACTGCGAGAGTGAGCGCTCAGCCAGCGACAACGACAAGCGCGACAACAACGAACAACGAACGGCGAACAATGAACAACGGACAACGAACAGCGGAAAAGGAAGAAAACGACAACGACAACGACAACGACAACGACAACGACGACGACGACAACGACAGCAGAGACAGAGCTGGTGACAACAACGCAAAGTGACAAAACGGACGCGAGACAAATTGCAAAAATGAATCAAAATGAATTTCTTGTTGTACAATTAAAAACGCATAATTCGAGAAAATTCAGTTTGTTTCATTTGTGCAGCAATAAATTGAAAATAATCAGCGAGCAGCGCCCAGCGACAACGCACGAGGCAAATTACACGATTCTGAGGCTTCTGTCCCGATCGATGGCACTGCTCGCCGTCTGGCCTGCCACCGGAACCGTTGCCGTCGCCGTCGCCGTCGCCGTCGCCGTTGCCGTTGCCGTTGCCGCCGCCGGAGAGCGACCAAAATACCAAATACAATACATACAACTAGTTGGACATGAACTGTCTATGTGTCTGCATCTGTGTGTATATTGTGTGTGTGTGTGTGTGTGCGTGTGCAGCCGTGTGTGTATTTGGTGCTTTTCCCGGCGAGCGAGATGCCCAACTTGTCGGGATTACCAAAATAGTCGCAGACAGGCCCAAGAGCGAACGGGTCGGCTATAGTCAATGTCCGCTCTTTGGCATCTCTGACGTTTGCTGGTGCTGCCAGTGCTGCCTTTGCTGCTGGTGATGCTTGCGATGCTGGCGATGCTGGCGCTGCTGCGACGAGTCGCTCTGAATTCTGATTTGAATGTTGACGTTCAATTCAATATTTTGGGCGAGCAGCTGCCGTTCGGCCGTTTGCTAATTGCTTGACTGCTGCAAGTGCTAAAGTCAAATCCGAAATGAAATTCGAAATTTCTGAAAATGCTGGGCGAACGGGCTGCAATTAGTGCCGCTGGCCGAGGCGTGAGCCGTGACGCATGTCAAATCTGTAACTGGTTCCCCATTCGACGTGCGTTGTTGGCGCTATTTCGGTACGCACCCCCGCCCCCCTCCTCCACACAATACCAACCACCAGAGAGAAAGAGAGCTAGTGCCCGAGTGCCGACACCCAAATACCCTCTTCTAGGATATTGCTGATGTGTTTATTTACTAAACAATCAATTGCAATAATTTTAAGTTCGACAACTGGGTTTTATTTATTTAGCAATTTCAATTGCCTAAGGGCCTTAAATAGATGAGACTCTCTTATGCTTTGTTTTAACACAGTCAAGTTCAAATTCGAAGCATATACAAAAAATTATAAAAGTTATATTTTACTTAATTTTCCTTAAGTTTTTAGACTTGAACTGAAGTTGTGATACCCAGGCACAGCTAGAGCATTTCAAACTAACACTACATATTGCAAAAACTGCCTGCTGTAGTATTGGGACTGGGACTGGGCAATTGCTCGTCCCCGCTCTCTGCTGCTGCTGCCGCTTTTGCGGTCTCTGACTGTCTGGCCGTTTGGCCCAGCGGCATTTGCTTTGCCCGGCGTTCGACAGCTGAGTGGAGTTGCACATGCATACAGGGTGTCCGGCCGTTTATCAAAACTATCGCGTGTCGCATGTCGATGCATCACTGGGACAGTGCGAACTTCCTGTAAAATCGACTGAAAGATATATGAAAGACAAGTGCCTCGCTGCGCAAACAAAGCGTCGAATAAACGCAAGACATGAAATATTCTAAAATTAATGCTCGACAAATGTGATTTTGGTCGCTCAACGCAACAAGAAGCCCAAGCACATACATATACATGCATATATGTGGAAGCAGATACAGATACAGATGCAGACACAGATAGAGCTGGCTGTGTGTGAAAGTGGATACAGCGCTGATTATACTGTTTGTCGCGAGCAGCTGTAATTGGGTCCACATTGTGCGGAAATCTGTCAAGGCGCCAAGTTTTCAGCAGATTACAGAGCAACAGGCAAAGGGTAATGATAAAGGATAATGGGAGCCCGCTAACAGCTGTTAGCTGTTAGCTCTGCGATGACGTTAAATCAGCGCTCAAATATGATTAATAAGTAATTTCTTTGTCAGCAGCCCGCAGTGGGTTGTGGATTGACGGCAGCGCCAGCGCGTCACAGCCGAGAAATATATGGAAAATCTTTAATAATAAAACACATGCATAAATAAATTATAGGGCAGACAGCAAGGGGAGCGCAAAATGGGTAATAAAACAAAGCGGAGACAGTCGCAAAACCAAACCGAAGAAAACAAAGAAAAACTCGCACATGTGAAGGATGCACGAGTTGCTTCCTCACCCCAGGCGCTGCTTGGCCGTGGCTTATTCTGTTTATCTCACGCAGTTACACAGTTGTAAAGGGAACAAAGTAATTGAAGTACTTTTTATTATAAGAATAGCAAAATGTCGTTCCTCTCTCTTGCTCTGGCTCTGGCTCTGGCTAGTGTCGTTGACTTGCGCTGACCTAGGAGCAGTCCAGGAACAGACCAAGACGATGATATAAAGAACAGATACAGCCCGACAGACAGCTGGCTTCCCAGTGCCTGGCCAGTAGCTTTGTTAGACTCATGTGCGCCCTTCACAATGCCAATTTTCCACAAGTAAAAAACTTTTGCCAACTGAATCGAATGATGCAAAACAGAAAACGAATCTTTTTTGTCGACTGCTCGAAAGTGTATTGTGTTGTAAAATATTGCAGTCCTTAGAATTATGCGAGAATCGACAGAATCGTATAAGAAAGTTTTATAAAGTTTCACGCTTGGTTAGCTCTTCATATTTATCAGATATTTTCCTCGTTCGTGAACTGAAAAGAGTTCAATCTTTGCAATGCGCATCTTGCATTAGCTCGAGAATTTATATTTTTTATATATTTTCCTACCTTTTTTTTTCTGCAGTTACAGATGTGGAATCAGTAAAGTTTGTAGCCGCATAGCCAAGCACCTCCTCTGCAGAAGGCATCATAAATTCTATTGGCTACTCATTAAAGGCGTGACAAATCGGAGAAGACCACATCTTCTAGTTTACAAGGCAGATACATATAATTTGAAATACCTCTCCATTGGGTAGAATATTTCATATTTTTTTAATATTTATTTTTATTTAATATTCCATTGAACTTTTATTAAATTTTTTAGAATTACACAAGTTTATATCATAATAAATGAAAAATATCAATAAAGCTGATTTGATTAGATATAAAGTTGTATGACATTAATGTATAAAATGAGATTATGACCATTTAACTGCCCTAGCCAAGGTGCACTCTAAAAGCATCACAATCATGACCATCATGAAGACATATGAATCAATGACTACTCCAGCCTGTAAAGGCAGTAGTTTTCTGTGTATGCAATGATGTATCGACAAGAACTTGTAAATTTTCCTCATTGAACCAAAAATGTGCTTCATGGGCAATCAAAAGGAGAAACTGCAAGATAAGTTTGAGGAACAGAACCATTACTTGATGCAAATTTCAATAGTTTACAAACATTGTTGTGTTGTAAATCTATCCATAATGAAATGTCAAACAAAACTCAAATAAAAGCCACTATTAGATGTTAAATGGATTGTCAAATAACTATGTGTTGCCTACTCAAAGTAGTAAAACTCTAAACAAAACACTATTTGTATTTTTGTTGCTATGAGCGTATATTTATTACTTTTTTAAACATTTTTCTCAAATAGGCATTTATTTACTTAAAGATATCTGAAGTATTCAACAGAGTTAGAAACTTCAATTCAAACTGCCTGAGTGGCGTTCAGCTCTATTTGAAAGATACACATGCAATTGGCAAACAAATATCCTGCACAAGCTGAAAAACAGTTTCGTGGCCGAACAAATTGTTTGAGCTGCGATTTTGCTTTTAACTGAAGCGCAATGCAGTTAGCAACGGATTCCAATTTCAATACAAATGCACACACACGACAGTCGCAGCTTGCCGGAGCTGGCTCTGTCTTCTGGATTTGGCTGGTGCTTCGATTCGATGTCTGTGTTTCCTGGCCAGAGGCGATGTTGCTGGCCGGGTAAACAGAAATGGAAATAAATAGTTGCCTAGCTCTTTTGTCTAATTAAAACGTTTCGTTTAGTTCTACTCTCTCTCTTAGCCTCTCTGTCTCTGTTCTACTTTCTCTATCTTTCCATGTGTGTGTGTGTGTGTGAGTGTGTGTGCTGTAGCCATTTCAATTTGTGGACGTCACACACATATATATATACTCACGCACAGAATAAGCTGGGAAACGTGCGTGGGCCACAGTCAGAGTCACAGTCAAGTCCTGCTTTCTATGCTGGCTGTCAATCTGTTTCATCTTCATTTCGTTTGCCTGCCACCTTTTTTCTTGCTTCCATATGCTGGGCCTTTGGCCAACCATTATGATGATTTATGGGCGGAAATTATTTTTGGGCCGCCCATTGGCTAGGAGCGACAGCCACACCGGCTAGTCTATGAAAACTTTTGCTAGCCACCTAAAAGTATGCAACAGTTTACATTTTCAATTCCGTTTGCCGCACAGATGTCTTCGCATTTTGTACACTTGGCTGCTTCTTTTAATTTGAAAAGCGATTTTCTGTCACTCGAATGATGCCTGCTGCCCACAGGCCTACGCATTCCAATGACCGCAGAATGATGAGTCTTAGCTAGATAGTCTTAGCTAGCAGAGCTCAATATGTGCCATTTCCTGTTCATATCGAGTGTTTGACAGTTGGAAGACTATAATTCGATTATTTTGTGTGGTTTTTGTTGCATGTGGCTTTGAAGTAAATCAACAAGTGCCCGTTGGTGGGAGTTCAAAGTGCTATAAAGCATTGTTTATGGCTAAAGCTCTAGCGAAGCTTTTATAGCTTGGCAAAGCACTCAGCATGCATACGGTTATGCAAAAGCTTCGCTACTTAAAGTGTCCAAGCTTAAAAGCTCAGCGAGTGCAAGCACTGCAAACACTGATTGGAAGCTTACTCTGAAATTCATTTGGGGTTTTCGACACAGTTCGGTACATTACCCACAGTGCTGAGTCAGTTATCAATTAGGTATAACCCGACGTCAGCAGCGACGAAACCAGTTCTTGAACACTGAACGCGTAATGCTCTGTCCGGCATTTGAACGAAAGAAACCCGCGCTTATCAACTTACAGGGAAGGCGGCCAAAAGTCAAAGGTGCTTTAAGTTCGCTGGGTGCCTGCGTATCGGAAACTTTTGGTGAGCGCAAGCTGCTGAGACGGCGCCTCTCACTAGAGACAGATACAAGCTCTTCCAGTGCGTAGGCCAGGCCAAGCAAATCCGAGCCAGACAAGGCCCCAGCTGCTGACAGTCGATTCAGTTTGGACTTCGACGTGCTGCCAGCAACATCGTGAGCGCTATTAAATGTAATAAGTCCAACTAAATATAGCTAAATAACAGTCAACTTTGTTTAAAAGTGCACGGAGAGAAAGAGAAAGCGACAGCGACAGAGACAGAAACAGTGACTGAGTGAGGGAGAGCGAATGAGAGTGAGAGTGAGTGAGAGTGAGAGCTTTATAGGTAGTGACAATCACACCTTGGACCCGCCTCATTGCCCCGCAGCGCCATTTATTGCTCCACTGTAGAATTGTTTTGATTGTGAGAGAGAGAGCGCAAGAAACAAAAACTGTAGTTCGACAAGCCAAGTGTTAAACATCTCGATGCTAAGTGAAAGTGGCCTAAACTAAATAAAAAAATAACAAACTGAAAGAAGGCCGAAACATTGAATTTCGTTATTTAATTATTTTTAATTTAACTTGCTTTAGCCGCTAATTGTTCTAAATTTATTTGTTTCGATTCGAAGGTCAGCCGTTGTGGCTTTAAGTTTTTTTAAACGTGTTTAGAGAGGCACTGCAAAAAAATTTCATGATTTTTGTTATTGTTTGCCAATGAATCAGAGCAATGAATATTTGGAGCAAATATTTGTCGTAGTAAACAAATGAGATATCTATGTGAGCATAAAACGAAATATATATGGATTTTCCTGTTAAAAAACTAAAAACTATATAAGCAACATTAATTTTAAGTTATGATTCAAAGATTTGTCGATTTAATTGTAAGTATATTTAATCTCATTTCAATATCCAGTTTAACTGCACCTCGCCGCATAAAACTCCGTGAAAATGAGCGCTGTAGATGCCATCATCAACTATAAACGCAGTCCCAATGAGGACTTTTACGCTCTGCTCCACTGCGATGAGACCTCTTCGGTGAGTAGAAAGTTTAATTAAAACCAATAATTAACTAAGTTCATAATGAGCTGAGCAGCAAATGCAAACATTTGCCTGGCACAGCGTCCCCATTAGCCGACAAAGTTAAAGGTTGACCAAAAATTTAATTTCGACCTAATTGAATTAGATTCGAGAACTTTTGCATGAGCCGTGGCGAGGATGAATCTGACAGCCACAAAGGCAACAGCCTTAGATAAATAAAGCTAGATAAAGATACAGATATAAATGAAATCAAATACAACTCGACGTTTGCCGACTTGGCTTTGAGCTCGTCGGGGCATTTACTTTGAGAATTAGTTTCAATTACGTCCCCCATTCACATTCAGATGCAGAAACGTGCCAGATTAAAAGAATTGAAAGCGGCAGCAGCTTTGAGATACAACTTAGTAGCTGCCACTTGGCAATTAAACGCCCAGACACATGGATGTCTGCTGCAAATTGCCTGTAACTGGGCAGAAACAGTTCCTGTGTGGCTGTATGTGTGAGAAACTTTTTACTGACAGTCTGAGTCCTTAAATTACTTCACGCAAGAGTTCTGTGTGAGTTAAGCCTGGCAATTATTTTGAGTTTCAACATCATGTTGCACGCGGTGCTCGCAGTGTCAGAGGGTTGACAAGATGTTTGTCATTAGGCTTACTCATATTAAATGTTGCAGTGCCGTCAGCTATGTTGATATCCAAACCCTTTTAATCGCATTTATTCTCCTCAAATCTCTGGCTAGCTTAATGGAATTTCGCTGTTATATATCGAATACCTTGGCACTCGCCTGGGTCGCTTGATTGTCAGATTTTCTAGCTCACAAAATTTCAATAACAATTTGATGAGCACGCATGAACCTGTAGCCTGAAGGCAACTTCTGCAGACTGCGGCTTAATCAAATTCAATGGTATGATAAATGTTTTGACGTTGCCGTAATTTTCCACCTGTAAACATTTTAATGTTGGCAATTTTTCAAGCTGTCGATTGCATCATGTTGAGCCATCTATTGAATTATGCACGAGCTCCCCTCACTAAGCATCCCTTGTGATGAGGGTGATGCTGCGGGCGCAAATGGCAAAATGTCTGCTGGGAAGCGAATCTCATTAATATGAAAATTTGTAGTTTCCTCAAATATAAAAAATATAAAAAATATAAGAAAATAAAAAAGTCCTGGACATAAACAAAAGCAGCTTCAGTTCCTCAAGCTGCATCTACGGATTTCATTTTATATTCAAGTATTCATTTGCAATGCCACCAGCCTTAGTATTCAGAGCTTATTTATTATTATTGTTATATTTTTATACAGTAACATATGGATTTGAGGCTTTCAGCCCGGATTCCCAAACGTTATTTGCTGTTTACAGCTTTATTTTAAGCTTAAGGTATTGTGAACATCTTGCTCTTTAAAAAACTTTTCTGCTGAGCAAGAAGTATTTTAGATTTATTGAGTAAAATTAATGTGCTTTGTGTTGAGTAAGTAATTGAAGAAATATTAGTTGAAGTAATGCGATACAATCAGATTTGCTATATGTTATAATTGACTGCTTTAGTGCAGTTTAACTTATTATAATTAAATATAAAAATAAGAAACAAAGTAAAGTCTCTTATGGTTGAGTTTGATCAGAAGATCTTAATAACAATGAAGAAGCTGACAAGCTGCTTAAAAACTGAAAGAGAAAACTTTTGAGAACGACTCGGTAAATTTATAGAGGATTCACTTGACTGAATTGACTTGACTGAATTGGCAGAAAATAAATATTAAGAAATAAAGACTTTATAGTTTTCATTGACTTGGGTTACCAAAGCCAGTTCAGGCTTATCGCTTTGATTTTATTTTCATATTGTAATAGTTAAAAGTAGAAGGAGCAAGCTTCTTTGAATTGTTGAATAGTCTGCAGTTGAGCTCAAAGCGAAGTAATTACTATTTCCACACACACGAGCTGATCATTGTTGGTCCAGATAAGCCTATGCGATGCTGCTATGAAAATTTGCATATGTCACGGCCACTCCTAAGTCTATATATACATGGATATTCTATGCATATACAATTGTTGGCATATGCACATTTATTGTCTTTTATTGTGAAAGGCAGCTGAAAATCTCAAGCTGTGGAGCGACTGGGCTGGGAACTTGACGCTGATTTGCATTTCTTTACAGACGAGGAGAAATGGAATAATCAAATGGAAATTCGGTAGAGTTAATTTAATGGCAATGCATACTAATTGAACAATTCAATTCTAATTGGTTCACTTTAATTGCATTATGCAATTCGCACACTCGATTGCAACAGAGACCCCGCTAACGTTTCTGTCGTCAGTGTCTATACCATTTGCATATTGTGTTCATGACTCATTGGAACCGATGCTATTTCCATTGCTATTGTAACTGAAATGACGAGAGAAGCTTTGAATGGGGTTTGTTTAGGGCCTTTTTGTGCCGCTGCTGGGAATCGCTCAAAATATTTGAAAAGGCTGCTAAAATAACAAAATGCCAACATATCATTTGGTGACACATCTCCATTTACGTATGTTTGTGTACGTATTTGGTATTAAATTGCCATCATTGAGAGCTGGCACGAGCAACACACACACACACACACAGCCTCACGCATCCCAGACATTGCGCAGGAATGCCAACAAATGCCTCTGCGAATGTCTGCTAGAGATTCATTAAGATAATTGTGGGCGAGTGTAGAGTTCTTGTGTGCTGCATGAATCGCACGCGTCTGCCACTGCAGTAATACAAATTGCGTTGAAATTAATTATATGCCTCGTTGCCGTTAGCGCAACAAACAAAATTCAACGTGCGCACATAAATAATGCGAAAGATTTAATAGCAAACGGAGCCGACGACAATTTATATATGCATGCGATATATTTGTATAAGCAACGAACATCAATATTTTATGCAGACAATAGAAAATAAACATGCAGCGTAAAGTAATGCCATTATGAATGACTGCCTGACTGAGCTCCTGCTGCTTCTGCTGTTGAACAATTGCTGGCCTGTGGCAGCTGTGTTCATTGTGAATGCTTGTTGTTGTGCATGTAAAGCCATTTTCATCAACAACTGGGAAAAACAACAAGGCTCAACAAGAGGCTTTTGTTTTGAAAATTGAGTGTCGTCGCACCGCTCGACCGCCGTACCATTCAGAGGATAATGCGCTTTTGTTGCGTGGGTTGCGATGACAACTGTCAGGTCCTGGCAGCCGCCAAACTCGGTCAGCAGCAGCTGGATAAATGCTGTCTGCCGCATAATGTTGCCCGACAGCAACTTGTTGCTTCTGGCTGTCACTGCAAACACTTTGGCTTAATTAATTTCAATTGTTCGCGCAGCCTTGACGCTAACGCCACTCGTAGGCGGGATCAGTTGTCAAGGTTGTCGCAGTGTCAAAAGTTGGCCATTCTTTGAGGCAGGCGTTATTTGGTCTCGGTCTCAATTTTCTCACAATTTGGGTCGACTGTCAAGCCCACGAGAATATGTTCTGCCACTACGATGCTATTACACTTAGCGGTTTCCATTTTCACACGACATTTTCCGGCAAACAATTTCGCAGTGCTAACATCACGTATACGTTTGCTTGTTATTGTCAATGAGACTTATCGCTTCCGGCCCATTGATGTTGCTTCAATTCTAATGTGTTGTCGTTTGAAGCTTCGTTTGCTGCTGACAGCTTTACCTGTCGTGCGGTTACACCTGCTCGCCGCCCTGTTCCACCTGTCCTTGGGGATGTCGCTTGTTCACTTTGCGTTGGCTCAGTATCGACACATCGTCGTAATCATCCTTATCTTCACTCTCATCTTTATGCTCACCTTGGGAATAGCACAAAATCTGCATGTCACAACAATTTGATATTATGTAATATGGGTGTCTAACGCGGAGCAGCTTTTTCAAGAGTGATGCCACGAAATGCTTAGTTAATTTATGGCAAAGAGAATTTTTCATTGCAATTTACTTAATTTGCGCCACTTTCTGTCTCCCCGCAGCCGGAGCAAATCCAGGCAGAGTACAAGGCGCTGGCACTTCAGTATCATCCGGACAAGAACAGCGGCGACAAGGAGGCGGAGGCCAAGTTCCAGCAGCTAAAGGTAAGCAGCAACAAAAGAACATTGGCCCGACAACAAAAATGCAAACATTTTACATATTTAATAAAGTGCCACCAGGTGGGCGAGGGGTGGCAACAGACGTGCGCGCCCCAGGGTAATTTATTTAAGTTGAAAGCTTCGACTCGAGTTTACTTTTTTTTTTGCCTTAGCAAAGCTGAAAGCATTGTTGATCTACTCTCGCAGTACACATAAATTATAAAACATAACCCCTCAGTTAGCGTAATAAAAAACTAAACACACACACGTTAGCAGGAGATATGTGCGTGGGGCATGCAAAATGGTTGGCTATCAGTCGGCAAATGCTTAAAGCCACATGGAACAAAGCACAAACATGCACACGCACAAACCACACTTATACACACACGCACACGCACACACCCACATGTACGAGCACACACAATTGAATAGCTCGAAGCACACTCATTTACACTCAACCTCAAATTGAATTTTACACATAACAAAAAGCTTCAGAGATCGCGAGCACTGTGCAAGTAGATAAAATAAATTACACACGAGTATACCCTATATATAGCTACTATTTTGAAAAGGATTATTGATTTTTAGGCTGTGTCGGGGCAAAACAGCAGAGCATCATAAAAATAAGCTTACGTATGTATGTGCATATGTTAATGTGCGTGTCTGTGTCTCTGGCTATTGTTAGCCGCCTGCGTCGAAAGGGGAACTACATCAACTTGGCCAAACAGTTGCCGTTCGCTCGTCCTTGCTCTGCCACTGCTCATTAGAGTCCTGTCAGCTACAGCGACAATAAAACTTGTTACGCGTTTGGGCAACGGCAACGACAACGGCAACAAGTCGAGCGGAAGTCTTCTTCTATGCATGATAGTTGTGAAACTGGGTCCAGAGCTCGAGCTTCCCATAAAAGGCAAATAAAATTTGCAGCTTGTAAAGTTTCCTCACAGTGTTTGTTTGTCTGTCTCTGTGTATGTGTGTGTGTGTGGGTTTCTGTGTGTTTGCTTCCCCTTACAAATGGTCTTTTTCCCTTTTTATGGTTGCCATAACGTCAAAGCCATAAAACAAAGTCAGATAGCTATAAAACATTTCAAGTGAAATGTTAAGATTCAAATGGGCACAAAATTTGATTCCAAAATGTTTTCGTATATCCATCAAATTTTTTTAAGTTATATGCTTTAAGCCATTGAATATTTATTTTTTAATTAAAAACATTTGAAGCACTTAATCGAATTCACTCAGGCTAAAAGCTGATAAAGTATTTACTGATTAGAATAAAATGCATTTATTGGACTTATTTGCCCATGATACTATAATGCAAATCTAATCAATGCTCCACAATGCAAACAAAAGCTTATATATTCAATCAGACTTGTAGCTTGATATATCTATATTTGTGTGTATTTATATATGTTCTCACATTTTATATATAAACTAAAGAACAGAAGTTTGCAAAGTCATGTTTAAGAAAGCACATGTATAACATAAGATGATTGTAATTAATACATATTTTTAAGTATTTATTCTTAAACGCAAAAGTTAGCTCACATACATATAGTTGATGTTCCCAGTTTATTTTTGAATGGCCCCTAAAATTATTAAAAATGGAAAATAAGGGTATATTGTTTTTGCCAAAAAATATTGCTAACACTCAGCAGAAAGAGTGGCAGACACCATAGAGTATATATATTCTTAATCAGAACTCGAACTGTGACTATCGTACCATGTCCGTCTGTCCGTCATTCTCGGACACTACTAAGGGAAAGACTTCAATTGTGAAATTTATATCCCTGTTTGCTATACGCAGAACGAGCTTAACTTCTTTTTGTTTTGTATTCATATCTCATTTATTTATTATCGATAAATCTCAATCATTTAAGCTTAACTTATAAAAGTAATATTACAATATTACGCTTTAAGTTAACTTTGCAGATTCCTATTATGAATACACATAATGCATATATTTAGGATTTAAGATATCTCCTTTCCCAATTCGCCATATTAGAGAAACCTATTTCAAATACTAGAGACTAGTTATCGCGCTCTAAAAATTTCATTATGAACTGTCATATAGAAAAAATGTTATTCGACAATTACGAAATTAGTACAGCTCAACTGCAGCATAAAATATGAAGCAAGTAATGCGTCTGGGTGCTTGCTATGAATTAATAAGAATGAGAAGAATGATTGGAATGACAACACTTTGCAGGATTTCAGGGTATCTGCCAGTCGTGCACTTTCCACTACAGTTTTTTTTATTTGTTTTGATAAGTTTTTGGCCAGTAAAAGTTGAAGCAAACTTTAATTCTTTCTTGGCAATAACAAATATGGCCCCAGGGGCAACATTAATTGAAGAGATATAAAGCAGCATGCAGCGGACGGATAATAGGCAAAGCTCTGAAGCCTTGCATGCTGACCCACATAGTCAATGAGTAGTAAAATAATTGATTATCACGTAGGAATCGTAGCAATAAAATCTCAGAGGCACAGCGTGTGTAATTTTGCCTGTGAGTGTCTGTGGTCTTTGTTTATGCACTGAATGCCAGCAGACTGCTGTGGCATACAAATTGTGGATGTCTACCCAGATAGGATATCAAAGCCACTTGAGCGTGTAACTCGTGTGTGTGTGGGTGTGCCTGCGGAAGGAGTGTGTGTGCGAGCGGGTGGTGTTTGTTTGTTAATCACAGTCATGCTAATAAGTATACTACATAAATTGATTATTGTGCAAAGGCAAACGGCAATGGCTAAGGCCATAGCCAAATACAATAACGGAAGGCCTAACTGATATTTATTTTGGGTTTTAACAAATTTGACTTCAACTAATGCAAATAAACAAAAAACATTCATTTGCAGGAGGCCAAGGAGACCTTGTGCGATCCGGAGAAGCGGGCCGTTTACGACAAGTGGCGCAACAGCGGCATCTCAATGAGCTACAAGCAGTGGCTGGGCATGAAGGAGCACGTCGGCCAGGTGAGAAGATACACAATTGCCGAGAAGGTGGATAAAGAGGTATGCGTATGGGCCAGGAATATACCGAAACAGAGAAGTAAACTCCAATCCCCAAAAAACTGTAGACAACTGAGGCGCTGTGTTTTCCCTCTGTGTGCCGTCTGTTTATGTTTTATTTATAAAGTGGGAAAATTACAGTTGTTCACATTGTATGTGACTAGCATTGGCATCAGAAGTCCCCCCTCGACTGTCTGTTAGCCTTTCAAACGATTTGCTATTCTACAAACAACAAGAACAATTTGGCCAAGTGAAGCAAGGCAATAGGCAATAGACAATAGACAATAGAATGCTATATATAGTTAATGATCCAGAAGGGGACAGAGCCGCGCATCTGTTTATATATACATATATAGGTAATGGACTGTCCTTTGTTCTAGCAGCCCTCTGTTGATAAGTTGCCAATGGGACTCATTTATTTAAAGCAACTTTGAGCCATTGTCTGCTCTGGTCCCAGTCAAAGTTGCTTAATTAAAGACTTTCTAATAACATCCATGCAAATAATATTATAATTGAAAGCTCTTTTTGTTGTCATTATCTAATTATTTATCTTGCATTTATTTTTTCGGTATATTTAAAAAGTTTTCAAACCTAATTACAAATGAATTTTTAGTTGGCTTTAGCAAATTCATCTACTTTGTCAGATATCCGTTCGAATTAGTTATTTTTTTGGTAATTGACTTAGTAATTGGATCCGAATGCATTTGTGTTCGCACTCTTATTATGGCATATTTAATTTGATTAATTGCCGCGTTGCAGGCTTGTTTTATGCCCATTTCCGTAGGAAATTGTCGCGCGTTCATCAAAGTTGAAAGGGGGCTGACTTCAACCTGGCTAATTTGATGTGGTAAGAAGATGGGGGCTGCCATGAATTGGCTTTCGGTCGTCGACTGCACTGGTTGCATTTTGGTTTTGCGGTTGCCCGCAATTTTCTATTTGGTTTTAGACTGGACGCACTGGACTGGCCTTGGTTAGATTCACATTTTGAGTTGGTTTTCCATTAGCTTGCAAGATTCATAACTTTGCATTTGGTAATGGGAAACGGCACACAGGAAAACCACACCTCATATTTAATAAATCCGAAATTGTGACTTAAATTAACTAGCAACAAACTTTGATTTAAACTCCCAGTCTAAAGCCTTACTCTGGTCGCCTGAGCACCTCCAGTTTTTACGTATTTTATGGTATTTTTTCACTGTGCCTCTTCATCCAAAGTGTTTTAAGTGTCGCCGTGCATGCATGCAAATGAGGAGCCAATGCATCTGAGTCTCCGTTCCGAGCACAATTTCAAATTGATTTTTATGTAAATACACATTCGCGTATATCAAATCAAATGCATTGGCTCTGACAGTAGTTGCGTAACTGCGCAAGAAACTTCGATTAATGGCCACTTGTTTTTCATTCAATCAAAGTCCATGCATTGGGCCACACCTAAGACCAAGGACCGCATGCTACCGGAGACCGGAGCCGCAGCCGGTTTGGGAGGCGCTAGCTGCAGCAGCGGCGGCGGCGGCCTCACAGCCGCCTCCCCAAATCCAGCCCATCGACGCGCCTCTGAAGGCGGAGCCGCTCTCTACTACGGCAATCGCAAAGCCGAGTGGGGCTCTGAGAACACCGATGTGGCTAATAAATTCCGAAACTACGAGATCTAAGCGACATTCAAAGAATGTTGTGACGTGTTGTAGACGTGATGATTATCGTTGCTAAGAGATAAACTTGGACAGAGTCGAGCAGAGTACATTTTAGGCATATTTTTAGCCCCTCAGAGGGCAGTATATCTCGATGTGAATTTGAATAACACATATTCCAATTACAAATATTATTGAACAAAACAAATACAAGACATATACTAAGCGACAAAATATATATATCGAAAGAGCATGGAGTATTGACAAGCGAAGTTACGCAAACTACAAAATATTATTAACCAACTCTACTTACATACATATATACACATAATATATAAAGGAGTACGTTGTTCTATATACAGGCATAGTACATATATTGATGTGAAATTATAGCGTGCGTTGCAAACAAATTATATAAATGTTTATAGGTGTATAAAAATATGAAAAATGGTAATTATATATAAAAGAAACTGTAATTTCAATAAACACACGGCTTGGATGCGACGAGAGGTTAAAGTTAAGCTTAAGTGACACATTTAAAAGAAATTAGTCAAATTTTAAATGTATTTTTCAGTGGTTAATGTCAAAATGACTCACATATACAAGCACACACTATATAATGAATATATTTATCTACAACTATTTGTATATTGATGTTTGTATGTACCATGTGCCCCTATAAGACAATCCCTTTGGAAGTGTTTACCAGTGCACTAAAAAAAAAATTGATAACTCTAACTAAACCTAGCATCAAAATGCCCACCACACAGAACTTATTTAATGAGAAAAAGTAAAAAAAAAATCCCTACAAAAGCGAATTTAACAACTATATACACACACAAGAAATTGCATGGTCAAAAAAAAAACAAAAAAGAAAATTAAAAAAAAAACTTTCACTTGGTGTCCTTTAATATGCAAACCCAAAATTTGCAAACAAAACTAAATAACTAAACTATTTTATTTATTTACGAGAAAGAAGAGTCACTCGAAGACTAGCTTAAAAATAAATACCTAAACAAATAAGAAGAAATATAAATGTTTTGATGCATTGTTGTTTTTAATATTGATGTGTGATGCAATTCTTAAATGTTATACAAATGAATATCAAAATAAATATGAGCGAAAATTAAATTTGCCATCGTAAAGGCATATTATATAAATGTTTATTTTAAATCATATTGAATTTACTCAAATACACACATATTATTGAGCAACAATAATTAAAAACAGAAAACGGAAAACGGAAAAACTAGCGAAGATTTAACCATTTCATAACTGAAAAGAGAATCTTTTTAGATCGCAAGCCAAAGACAATTATTTTTGTGGGCCCACGTGGCGTATGAGACGTGCTTCAAACTAGCAATTATGCAAATACATAAATGTTGAATTTAATTTAGCTGAATTATGAATGTATAAATGGCAAACAAAAAACCAAATAAAGTCAACTATTTAAAGAAGTTTCTTCATTTGAAGAGGCTTCACGAAAACACTTGCAGCATTTTCATTTATTTGAACTAATCAGTATGTAGTACGAAATTCACTCTATTTGACTTTTATCCAGCTCCAGGACTTGGCTAAGCGTGAGCAGCGAGTCGTCCCACAGGTGACAAGGTCGGCGATCCGATTGCACGAATTCACGTATCCAGCGATTAAGCACTAAACAACAATAGAGTGTGGTTGTTATGCTAATCGCGCTTTAATGCTCAACACGATTCTCCACTTACCCCACTTGGAGCCCACAATAATGGGGCAGGCGCCGTGCATCGTCCTCACATCGCCCACGCCTGAAGCATGCAGATTGTACCAAAACGCGGCTAAAATTGAGCCAAATTGAGGAACATATAATTACGCTTATACAAACTTACGTTGGCTTGGATAAGAAATAACCTTAAATACTATTAGGCTCCAGTCTCAGAATAATATTTAATCTGGAGCTCTTAACCAAATTGTGGCAACATTGAACACGTTGTTTCAGGCTGCGTAATGTATAATAGTACAAAAGTTCATTTTGGTTTATACTCTGGTGACATAATAGAGTCCATTAAGCAGAGCTAATTCACGTACCTGCATATTTCTTTGGCTTCAGCAATTGCTTCAAAACGGGAAATGCGGTGCCGCCACCCTGTTCCACATCGGTGAGCTATAAGCAAAGAAAAATATGTTTTTCAGTGGATTGTGTCAACAACAAAGGCATCGAAGCGACTCACATAGAATAACACGGTGGCAATGCGATTGCCCATTTCTATGCTGGACACCTGCTCAGTTGCAAACTGTCAAACGAGATTAGAGAAAATTGACTGTAAACGAACTGTCGAGGCTACTTACGGCGTTCGGATAGAACCAGTCCATATGCTGGGCATAGTGGCCGCCAATGCCGTAGTTGGCCAGCTGATGATGCTCCGCATATTCTGCAACTCAAAAATGTATCATAAATGCCACGCGCACTGTTCCAGCTGAAGCTTACCCAAGTTCAGATCGGTCATATCGGCCACACGCTGATCGATGGTGCGCAGTACTTTGTGACGGGTCTTCGGGATAAAGGTGAACTGGCTGGTGCGCGCGTTGGATACAACGGATGAGTTGTTGCCCATTACTGTGGCACGCTGAATCTTATTTTTGATGAGCCTAGCTATCGTGTCAATTTCACTCTGGTAGATGACATCATGGTAGACCACAAGCAGTGGATCGTGACTCAGCTCCTCGACTTTTAGAGGTGCCAGTAGCAGGAAAGGATGCGTCTCGCTCATGTAACCACAGCGCAGCCGACGCAGCTCGCTAGGCGTTGGCTTTATATGACCATTGCAGGTGTAGCGATACAGTTCGAAGTCGCTCAGCTTTGTAAAATCCTCGGGCAAGGGCTACATGGCTAGCAAATATTAGATAAGTCAGAGAAATACATTTCTATACGTACTGCATGCTCTTCGACTGGCTCAGCGGTCAGCTCATCAATTTGATGTTGGACTTGCATCAAGTCTTCATACTTATTCAAGGGCGTCTCACTGCCTGGCTCTACATTCTGAAGAACTTGCAGGGTACTATTTACGCCTCTATGATCACTTAGCCTGGCTTTGACTTTTACTAACTGCCGCAAGATGAGTGGCTGTAGTTGAGCTCGATCGCTGTGTGATAGACGGCTGTTCGCCTCAAGCAGCCAGGCGTGTGCCAACTGCAGATGATCATCTCGTTCTGCCTGTTGGGCTATGTCCAAGCAGTGCTGAGCGTTTAATTGAGTACTTCAAAGAAGATTAAGTGAGGTATATTATTTTTCTTTTCGCAATTTATTTGTCATTTGGCTCACCCGTAGGAAACACCGTCGAGCACTCCAGCAGCCACATGTTTGGTCTTCAATCTATAAACGAATTGCAGACGCAGCAATCCATCGATGGCGCCCTCCAGTTCCCGAGCGTTCGGCATGCTCTCGTGCTGGCGCAGCCGCTGCAGGCGTAACAGGGGTTCTGTAATTGGAGTGTACACAGAGCGTATACTTAATGAAGTTAGCATGTAAGTGAATTGGACACCCACTCGCTCCGGTTGTGGCAGCCATGAGATTTGCAATGTGTTCCCAGTCCAATGTCAGACGTTTGCTCAGCAAATATTTGTTCAGCGGACTTTCGAAGTACGCCACGCCCCATTGCTCAGCTTCGTCACGCTCGCGCTCGAATTCGTCCAGCCGCCTGTCATTGCAGATTGAATTGCATCAAATTGAATTAGTGCCAAGCCAGCGTCAACTTACGCTCTCAGAAAATCCAATTTGCTCTCATTATCAGCTATGAATTTTTGCATGTGCTGCAACATTTTCTGCTCATAGCCAAAGACCTTGGACATCGCATGCACGGAGGAATAGAACTCAGCCTCGGCACCGCACCAGCCAAGTACTGCCAGCACAGCCAGCACCCCGCCGAGCCTACATTGTGTGTCGAAAAAATACCTTTTTAGCAGCATCTCTGTTCTCAGCTACGATTCGCGGTCAACTGATTTTGCCAATTGACCCCGCCTGCTGATGCCTCGGTCGATAGCTTATGCATGGTCATGGTCTCCACACAAACATATATTACATAATTTCAAACAGTTCCAACTCAGATGCCAATAACTAATTAAGCCAAACCGGTTTCCATCTATGGAAAACACAAAGAAAGTCTGGGTTCATTGTGCCTACTAACTGGTTTCGCATCTACGTTCTCTGGCCGTCGTGATCTCGCCCTCTTGCTCAACTTGATTTGCATTTTATCATTCAGATTGACTTTGGTATGAAATGCTTTTCTGAAAATGTAACTGCTTTTTATTAAGGCAAGAGCAGAGTACTCTTACCTGTGTTTTGAGGCCGAAGTACACACTCCCAAATAAACCTACCCTCCCCTCCTCTCCCCTTATGTTTTCATTTCAAAAGACAGAACTTAATAAACACTAACGGACAGCTGTGTAAATGTTTGCCTAGTCTTAGACGTACTTAGTTCGTGAACTATTTCTATTGTCAGCTATAGACGAGCAGTCAGTAACGTTTGGTACGCAGTGTGGTTAAAATGATTCGGATGACTGCGGCTCTGTTGATGTTCGGATTGGGCTGTCTTCACATGGGTTTTATTTTTGCCGAATTTGCTGAGCCGAGCAATGGAATTGCAAGTTATCTGGAATTGGAGGCTGTTCTGGTGAAACAGTTGGAGTCTTATTTGGACAAGGTAGAGAATGAGCAAGACATGATTACAAGGTAGATATTATGCCAATATAAATGAGTTGCGAGTTTGAAAGTAAATGTTATTATTTATTGCAGTCACCTGCTCGATATCAACCAGGTGCATATCGATATAGATGATACAGAAGAGCACTTTGGGAATCCAGTCAATGCGTTCAGGACCATCAGTCGGTTCACAAGCACCTGGAAGCATGAGATCCTCGATGTATTGCTTGATAACTCCACGTATAGCACATATGTTAACGGAGTAGCCAACGAGATGAATAAGAAAAAACTCGAAGTCCCACTAAATGAGCATCTCCTAGGCGCCAGCGATAATCTATTGGAGCTGCAGGAAAGCGAAGGCCTGACCACATCTGAGTTGGCCAACGAAGAGGTGCTGAGAGACGAAAATTCTGGCAAGAGTGTGATTCTCAGCGCCAGCGATTGCTACGTCTTTGGACGCAATCTGAATCAGCTGCAGCACTACGAATATGCAGCGCAGTGGCTGCTGCAGGCGCAACAACGTGCAGCTCAGGAAGCGCCAACGTTTCCTAATGTCAGCAAAACACGTATACTGGAAGAGTTGTCTCTGGCATATAGAAAGCTAGACAACATTAAGCTCGCCAACAAGCTCAACAACGAAATTCTAAAACTTGAACCGACCAACGAGGCAGCCCTTAATAATAAAATCCTGCTACAGAAGGAACTGATACTAGAGCGCATAACCATGTCCAAGCTCAACCAAGACGGCCTAAGATATGAATGTTAATGGTAATTGGGTTCAAGGTAAACCCAACTGAAAATATTGTTAGCTAATTGAATTTAAATATGTTTAATAATTTTAAGCATGTTAAATAAACGTGACTGTTCAGCAGTGATTAAGTCTGTAAGATTGACAGCAAAAATTGTTTATTTTAATTCGGGAAAGTCTGATAGAGTAACTTAAGCATTGCAGAGATTCTGATATTCAAAGAAAGCAGCGGAATGCAAACTTACTTATATAGGAGAACATATATTCGTGGATTCATGCATTTAGATAAGTTTTTAAAAATATATAGAAAAACAAAACAAATATTTCAAGACTGGTAAAATTAATTTTTATTCACATTTAAGAGAAGAAGACACATTTTTTTATTAACTCATTAAATTTGATATATAAATATATATAATTGGGATATAGATATATGTAGTCAAACATTCATTATCAGATTTTACACACTAAATTTAACTTTTTATCTCAATTTCACAGCCAAAAAGTGAAGGAAAATTATAATAAAATTAAATTTAGTAGCGCTCGCTTCAACGGTTCAGAATCAGAAATCAATCAGGAATTTGTCCAAATTGTAATTAATCAATTCAAGCTCCAAGACAAAAGCAAAGATATTATATTAATTAAATTAAAGTTCAGCAAAATTACCTTGGGTTTAATAAAGACTTAACAATCAACTGGGCAGCAGCAGCACGTATTAGGCATAACAAAGCGAAACCTATGTGAACATGCCTCACTGTTGTGCAACTAATGAAATTGAAACTCAAAGGATAGGAAAACCACAGAAGGACTAATTGCTCAGACATAGCTTGAAAGCGCTTCCTAGTAGAGCCATTGAGGCAATGCCAGATGAAGTTCATTTCTTGAAATTGAGTTGCTTATTACGATTATTTGGAAATTTGCTCAATATCAGGCAATATTTGCTGGAACTGCCTGCAAGCTCTTTGACTATTGAGTAACTATAGCAACAATCGACATTAGCTCATGCATAATTCATAATTCACACATGAATGAACTTAATAGTAATTACATAAATTGCAAATCTGCCTGAAATGAGTTACAAATTAAAGACTTTTTGTATGAATTTGAATGCTTCGTAAGTTAGCATTTATAAAACACTAAAAAGGAGTCCAGTTGTTACTATAAATTTGTCTTCAGCAGCTGCAGCCAAATTTAAGAGAAATATCCAAGTTGCAGCAGTTTAAGTGGGGCTTAAGAGCTCATCTAAAGCTTGAGGGTTTAAGTGTTTTACACAAGTGAAAATATTAAGTGTTTCCAGGAGCCACAGCGCATAGCTCCCAGCGGAGCTGCTTAAGAGTTGCTTGTGCTACAACTAACTTGATTTGGTTATAAAATTATGATTATTAGTATGATTATTAGTATATATGTAGTATGTAGACTCGTTTTACTAACTACAATAGATTAATCACAGAATGAATAAACAAAGCACAGCTAAAGAACCCACTCTCAAGAGTAAGAGAATTCGAGAAACTGAACAAGATGAAGTTCAAAGGCCTATTTCACCTTTCACATGCTCGTGCAAAGTTTCTTAGTTTCAGTTTAGCCACAGCAGTCTGACAGCTTGGTCCATCGTTACAGCATAGCAGCTTTGGCACCAATAAGCAGGCATTAGAATAAACAACTCACCTGCCATTGACCCGGACTGTCACAAAAACAACAATAATAAAGCAAACGGCTAATTATGCAAATGCCAGCAGTAGAGCGATGGCTGTGGCTACTTTGGCTAGCTTTGATGTGGCCAAGAGCTCTGGCTGGCAGCAGTGAGGAGCATTTGCGGGGGCTGCTGGCCACAGAAGCATCGCTCATCGACGCGCTGCGAGACTATATCGATGGCTTAGCTCAGCAGCTGGAGGTAATTAAAGGCGAGACTGCGGCCATAGAGAAGGTACATCAGCTGGTGGGTAGTCGGGTGGAGGAGCATATGGGCAATCCACTGAATGTGCTCACCATACTGAAGCGTTTCCAAAGCGTTTGGCCGCTGCTTGAGCAGAAAGCAAATGCCACACACAATCTAGGTACAAATCTTCCAGATTATAAGATGGATTTGCAGCTGCCCAGCGAGGAGGACTACGAGGAGGCGTTGCTCAATCTACTGCGCCTGCAATCAGTGTATGACCTCAAGCCAGCCACCCTCTCCCTGGGCATAGTCCATGGCCTTAAGGTGGGGTAAGTATGCCCCAAAATGCAAACAAATGCAAAGCACATAATATATACGTTTCGACTCAAACAGCTCGGCCATGTCATGGAGTGACTGTCTCGAAATAGCACGCAAGTCCGAAAGAAATGGTGACCATGCCGTTGCCAAGCACTGGCTGGAGACGGCGATGGGAAAAGTGCCAGCTGAGTACAATGCTACAACGTCGCTCAGTGAACAGGAACGGGCCAAGGTTCAGATACTGGAGACATCGCTCAATATGGATTACCGTGCAGGTGCATCTCACAGGAATTCATAAAACTTTGTCTATTTTTTACAAATTCCTTATTTGCATCAGGTGAATTCTTAAGCGCACTCAGAACAGCCAAAGAACTGTTGCTCCTGCGTCCTGCTAGCCAAAATGTGAAAAAAGCAAAGGCCAAGATAGAACGAGCCTTGAACAGAAGTCCAGACAAATTTGTGTCGAGCACTAAGCCCAAGGCACAGGTAAACGCAATTGTTCAAAAGTTGTGAAGCAAAACCCACAAGTATCCGATTGATAATCAATTTGCATTGTTTTGGTCGAGGCTAGGCAACTTGAAGAGGCTCTGTCCATTTCCGAAGAGAAAAAGGAAAATGCTGAATTATACTGTATGTATATTCAATTTGCTAGATCTGTAGAGGAGGTCAGCAGCAACTTAGCTCTTAAATTTGGAGTTTGAGTTAAAGCTGTAGAATATACACGCCTCCAGTAGGCGTAGAAACATCAATATGGCCATCAATGGCCAATACTTAAAAGGATTCTACAATAACGTGACTATCTTCTACTATAAACTTTTGCCACGCCCCCATGGGTGCAGATATATATATACTCACGAGTATACATTACAAGTTTCAAGTCTCTAGCTGCAATAGTGCTTAAAATATAAAAAAATTTTAACAAAACATATATTTTCATTATATAAATATTATTTTTGTCGATCTGTAGAGGATCTCAACAGTAATTTTGCCAATTTGTCATGATATAGTTAAATACACTAACTCTGTTTGATCTTTGATTATTCTAAATTTAGAATTTAAATAGTTTGCAAGCAACAAGACGAACATTGCACCAAACTAATATACTCTCTTCACTAGGTGAACAAGTATAAAAACAAAAGCATCTCTGCACACAAAAATTTGTTTTTATATTTTAGGTTTGAATTAAATAAATCAAACATAATTGAATTTTAAATATGCAAAGCATTAGCGTAAACAGCTCTGACTCCACAAAGTCTTTATAAACTCTTGACTCAATATATAGTCAATATAGCCTTTTACGTATATCGAAATATGCCAGATCGAATTATATTACAACATACAAATAACCGGCTAACATTTGCTTAGTATATGAAGATACATACTAAAAGTCTTCATATACATACACGTGGCTTCATGGCTGGTCGATTTATATTCGGCTTTTGTTTACTTCACCTGAATTGATATTTGCAAAAGTTACAGCGTATTCCAATAGGGTGCTTACTTACTCAGAAATTACAGCTAAAAACAGGGGAACGCTTTTGCTTTTATATAGTTGTATCTTGGCAGACATCATCTCTCAAAAGAGAGAACGAATGGCGAAGTAGATATGTCGAAGTTTCTCACTTTTTCAATCTCTCTTAGCTTTGCACTTTGATATTCAATCAAATTTCTAGCGAAACCCCAACTGTCTATAATTATATAAATTTCAAGTTGTTCTCAAACTTCTTATTTAAATTCATTTCAAGTTAACAAAGTCCGTCGAGCAGCTGATTGTTGATGAGCTGTGCCGTGCGTCCGCACAGCAGCCCACAACAGGAAGCCGGTTTACAAAGTGCCGCCAAGATGTATCAGATCTACGCATGCTACGCTTGGAGCAACTGAGTGAGCAGCCATATATCATGCTGTATCATGATGTACTCAGCTCCCAGCAGACTGAGCAGCTAATTGGTATGCTGGATGAGGTGCCGCAACTGCGGCAGTCCAACAGCATGGCTTTCGAGCCTTTGAAACTCAGTAAGCTGGCGCAGCGAAGGATGCGTGGCATCCACTCTCAACTGGGTATTGCCGGTGCTCAGCCGGAGCTGTGGCAGGCACGTCGTCATAGTCACGAGCATGCCACATCACCAGTGGAGCCAGCGAGCACATCGGAGCATGTGGCACGTGCTCTGCTCAATGTGCGTAATTTAAATGCAATGATTAACTAATATGTCACTAATTGGACTATTATCACCTCACTCCATCAATTAGCTGCAAGAGGCCAGGCTGGGCGGCGCCATTGTTTTTCCACAGCTGGAGCTCAGTGTGTGCGTCCCACGAGGTTCGCTGCTCTACTGGAGTCTGCGCAGCCAAGATGAGTATCCAGCTACGTCGAGGCCGGATTACCGAAGCCGCCAGCTGGTCTGTCCGGTGCTGCTGGGCGCACAGCTGTGTAAGTAGAACCGGAAAGACACCTTCTATATGTGCTCTACAGATGTGTTTGCTTTCATTATTTTCAGCGGCCTGGACGCAGCTCAGCTAAGGTCGCATTAAGAAATTTGACTGATTGATGTGCCTTTTAATCTTTTACTAATTGCCGCAAATGAGAATAAAAACTCAAGTTTTGACATTTTATTGAATTCCATTTGCATTTTCATCTGGCGTTGCGGGCGTGGCCGTTGGCTAATTGGCGGGCAAACAAATTCAAATATTTATGCATCGGAGCAACTCATAATGAAAATTTGAGCTGGGCATTTGTCAGGTTTTGGTCAAATGCCTTTTCGCATCTGGCAGCAGGAAATAGTTAAAGTCAATACTAAAAACTCATAAAGTTGAATACAAATTTAAACGTTAAGCATTCTGGATATCTGTGTAAATCAAATGTCAATTAAAACAAACAATAGCAGTTATAATGAATTTTACTTGCCCGTCAATAAATTCAAAATCCAATAAAAAACCCGACTAAACCACATACCCTATTCTTTTTAAGAATCGATAAAATATTGTTTGGCAGCTGATTCGTTTTATTTCTGTCTTAGGTTCAAATGTCATTCCCTGATTGATTATAACATGAGAAGTATATTAATTAGTTAGAAAAAAAAACAAATACATATGAGCATCATTCACTGTATATATCCGGCAGATTTATATATAATATGACTATTAGCTCTAATTAGACCATATGGAAATTAGCACAAATTATCTATTGAATATTGTATATTTCGCAATTACAGGGTATAATGATGCTTATTTGATAGTCTGAACGACACTTTCCAACACTGTCGCATCGTTACTGCCGACTGCATTATTAAATATCAAACAACGCGTTCTTAATTAGCCAGCATTAATAAGCCATCGAATAAGGCAACGATATGCCGCGACAGTGGTGAGTAGAGAGAACTAGAACTCGGGCCTGGTCAACAGCAACAGCAACAGCGACATCGAAATCGAAAACGAAAACGAAAACGAGCTAATGATAAGCATCACTAAATCAGCTTTGGCTAAGCCATAAAACATGCTTAATCGTCACGAAACTCGTATGCTCTTCATTAGAGTGGCTCATAAAGCTATACTTATATTTCATACATAGACATAGACATAGACATATGCACCCCTCAATTGTTTATGCAAATACTGTTCTATACGGTTAGCACTTGGTCGCGGGCATCAGATCTTCTAATCGCGTTCGCCTAAATGTCTGTCATCACTGGTTTTATTCATGGGGATGCTCGCTCCAAGCTGCGACGGCCGATGGCGATCAGTTTGCTGTGAGACGCGAGGTACTGCAGACGACTACCATAGTTTTCAGCTGCTATATCCCCATATAGTATATCATTTGTATATATAGACTTATCTGGAAGTGAAGATGCGGGTCAACTGTGGACTGCTGGCACTATTGGTGCTGGGCAGCCTGCGCTATGGTCTGGCTTCGGATTATTACTCATCGATCACAGGATTGGAGCAGTTGCTGCACACGGAGCACATTTTAATGAGTGACTTGAGCTCTCAGCTGGATGTGGCCAAAAATGTCCTCTTGCACTTAGAAAGGTGAGTGGGTGAGCAGAGAAAAAATGAAATTGAAAGGAAACTGCAATTACTCAGATTTGTTAGGTAATTTCTGTTCTCTGATATAGTTCAGTTTTCACTACGACTATTCATTAAGTGCTAATCAGCTTCGGGTTATCTAAATGCCATCAGCTTTAGCTTATCAATTGGTCTTTTATTGTTCAAGTTTATCATATACTATCCACAAAAATATACTATAGTATGCTATAAAATATTCAGAAATAATTTTCCGCTCAAACAACTATTGGCAAACTCTTACTGTTTAGCGTTTAGCATTTCGCTTTCGCTTGATCGTGTAGTAGAAAAAGTTTTGTGTTTAAAATCACGTAGATTCTCAAATAAATTAGAATTAATTAAGTTTTGAAGTCTGGCGGCTCGGGGTTCTTATGTCTATGACGCCGTCGAAACTGGTAGCTATAGATTTGTGATTTGAGTTTAAACTCGTCTAAGCCGAAATCCACAACCTGATCCACAGAGAGCTGTCGGCCATAAAGGTGGAACATGCACTGGCTGCTAAAGGCCTGGAGAACTATCTGACCAATCCGGTCAATATTTATCGCCTCATGAAGCGGCTTCACACGGACTGGCAACAATTGGACAGTCGCGTCCAGCAAATGAGCAGACAACTGCGTACGTATCCTGCATGTATCAGTGTCACTGCAATGCTGTAAAAGGAAACTCAAATGAACTATTTCAGGCTTCAACATTACACAACACGATGGCCTAAGCTTTCCCAGCCAGGAGGATGTGGACGGAGCCGCATTGGCATTAGTTCGCCTGCAGAGCACCTATAAATTGGATGTAGCTCAAGTGGCCGCCGGCATATTGAATGGCATCAAATACGGGTGAGTGAGCGGGCGAGGGGCGTAACCCAAATAAGCAATAACCAGTCAAGCTTAAAATACGGGAGCAACACACACACAAGCTCACACTATTTAGCTGTGGTCAGGAGCGGACTCACTCTGCTGCGGGTAAAGGCGCGCGAAGCACTTGACTATTATAGATAAATTTGCGAAAGATAAATTGAGTCGTGCAGACTCTGATCTAAATATTATAGTCTAGATGCATTCTACATCCGCACACCTTATGGCATTCCGCACCCGTGCGCTGGCTTTAGCTGTGGGAAGTCGTGTGTCGTTGCCCAGCTAAGCACCACTCATATTCATTTCGATTTCTGTGCTGGCATTATTTTTAGCACGGACATGAGCTGGCAGGACTGCTTTGTGTTGGGTCAACAACTCTTTGAAATGGAGGACTACAACAACACGAAAGTGTGGCTGCGCGAGTCCATGGAGCGATTGCGGCGCCATCAGCCACGACCCACCACCCCAGAGCCAGCCTTGCTGAACAGCATGGAAATGGTGGCACAGAGTTTATTCCGTATGGGTGAGCAGACTCGGTTACCACTCGGCCAACTTGCATGCATATTTACCAAACGATTTTAGGCGACTTCGACACGGCATACGAACTGAGCCAGCGCGTGCTGGAGCTGGATCCGTCGCGCATACGGAATTGGCATCTGGGCGATAAGGCCGCCAACGTGGTGCACGACGAAGGCGACGATGGGGCGCACCAAAGGCATGCAGCTGGCTACAGAGTGAGACCTTCAACACAATTTATCTTTGTAGTTTTGTGACTAATTTTGGAATTCGATCCGCACAGCTCTCGCAGGAGTTCAACCACTACGAGAAGGTGTGCCGCGGCGAGGTTAGCCCCTCCGCAGCCCAGCAGCGCCTATTGCGCTGTCGCTATACACGCGGCCGGCACGCCTATCGAGTGCTGGCACCGTTTAAGCTGGAGGAGCATAACCACGACCCATTGGTGGTTAGCTACCACGACATGCTCAGACCGCAGCAAATTGACGAGCTACGAGAAATGGCTGTGCCACACATGCAGCGGTCCACGGTTAATCCGCTGCCCGGTGGTCAACGCATGAAGTCGGCATTTCGCGTGAGCAAAAATGCATGGCTGCCGTACAACACGCACCCAATGATGGGGCGGATGTTGCGTGATGTGGGCGATGCCACAGGTCTAGACATGACCTACTGTGAGCAACTGCAGGTGGCCAATTACGGCGTTGGCGGCCACTACGAGCCTCACTGGGACTTCTTCCGTGATACGCGCCACTATCCTGCCGCCGAGGGCAATCGTATCGCCACGGCCATATTTTATGTAAGTTGACATTACAGCATGAGGCCCACTGACTCCAGCTCATGTACAGAATGTTTCTCTTATGAACCGCTGCAGCTCTCGGATGTGGAGCAGGGCGGTGCCACAGCGTTTCCCTTTCTCAACTTTGGCGTGCGACCGCAGCTAGGCAACATTTTGTTTTGGTACAATTTGCATCGCTCCTCCGACAAGGACTATCGCACCAAGCACGCGGGCTGCCCCGTACTAAAAGGCAGCAAGTGGAGTGAGTATTTTCGCGACTCCAAAAAAGTGTCCGATATCACAATTTGCATCAATATTTACTTTCAAAATAGTTATTACGCAAATTACGCCGTACAGAAACTTAAACATGCTTTCCTATCTGAAATGCATACTCGCTTTAAGGGCCAATTCGAGTTTTAGAAATTTAAAATTTTAATCAAGTAGATTACTTAATAGCTGAGCAACACAAACCCTAATCAGGCTTGTTTATATGCCATTTTATGGAACGTTAAGGTTAAGTCTAAGAGTCTTTGAGTTACAACATTTAATAATATACATAATCTTTAATATATATTTTTGATTAAATTTAAATTACTAGTCTCTCAAATTGATATATAAACAATTATAAATAAGTGGAGATAAACTTCTTACTAATTTTCTAAAAATTGTTGTTTCGTTAGATTTCATTGCATTCCCAACATAAAAATTGCATTTGCTATTAGAGACCGTTGCACAAGCACTAAAAATTTTAATTGTTGAATTATGAATTTAAGTAGTCTACTTATTGAACTTGTTAACTTTAACTAAAGCAATATAACTTTGGAAGCATTCGACATTCTCTTAGCTGACGTCAGTTGTTGAATTCTCAAATTCGATTACAAAAAGTTAAGACAAATCAAGTTCAATAAACTAGCTAGATTGATAAATATTCAAGAGATATCTGAGAAAGCACTTATTTTCCTTTTTCTCCGAATTCCTTCTTTCTTCTTAGTGATATTCCTATCTTAAAACCCATCACAAACGTATTAATTTTATTTCTCTTTTATTGTATCTATTTTTTGAACAGTTGCCAACATTTGGATACATGAGGCCACACAGACATTTGCTCGGCCTTGTGATGTATTCCGGGATAATGAAGTTTCCGTGGGCTATGATATTATCAAATAAACTTGTTGATTTCTAGCCATTCTTCTTTATGACTTTTTTATTTGATTGTAACAACATTTGAGCTTGCCTTCCTAAGCCGGCAATTGTAGTTTGAAAATAATTATAATATTCTAATGGGGTACTAAGTACAGCTCTGCAATTGTCTTTTATAGCACGACAACCCAAACTTGTTTAACAATACACAATAAGTAAACGAACACATACTGGAGATCAACTTTTAGCTCTATGAAAAGTCAAGCTCATGTGTTTATAGGGTTAAAACTCAGTTTTGAGCAGTTCCGCGCTGCGAACTTGACTCAAAACAAACCGTGAGTCGACGACTTAATTGAGTTGAGCTCAGTTTTGCCGGTAATTTGCATAAGCAAGTTCACGGCAAAGTTTTAGCGGCTCATTTGCATGTTAGCGGAATGACAAAGCGACGGCTCTCCAGCGAGCAGCTTAGTGAAAGTAATTAGCAGAGAGAAGCGTTGTGACAAATATTGCAAATATTGCTACATGCGATAGTCTCTCAGACTGGCCGAAAACTAATTAGTGAACAATTAGGAAATATGTGATAGTTGGACAATTCGAAGTTTATTGAACTCGTGCTCTCTTTATTACCTGCTGGCTCGCTCCAATCTAGCCTGTCGGTGGAGCCTCGAGGGCAGTTCTTTGACCACGGCTTGCTATGCGGCTTGACCACGAGCCGCGGCAAAAGCTTAAGCTCCACGAGCTTTTGCTAGACTAACGAACTGCCAAGACTGTTTGTTGTTTTGCAAGCGGATCGAGCCCGAACAGTTCTAAGCGACGCGCCGAAGCAAAGACAGCACGAGCTCTTTGACTGAAGACGCTTCAGTTCGTATTTCAGAAGTTTATCGAAGAGGACCAATTGCATTGAAGATGTCACCGGGAATTACACTTTTATTATTTGGACTGCAAATTCTTGCATCCAATGCGGAGTTTTTCAGCTCAACCAGCGGCCTGGAGCAGCTGCTGCGCACGGAACTCATACTGATGACACAGCTGCAGATATATGTGAATGAAATAAGGGAACACGCAGACATACTTCAGGCGTAAGTTACTCACTCCTTTCACCAGCCCAAAGAGACAGGCGAAGTAGTATTTTTTTTCTTAAAATCTTATCAATAAAGTGAGCCAAAGCAGCTAATGGATTATTAAGTAGTAGGCATAGCTCGACTGAGAGTTCCCCGGCCAATCTGGTTTTATTAGCCCAATCGACTCAGATGCCTTAATTGATGTCTTCTTTAAATCCAACTAGACAGGCTATAATTTCTTCTGCAAACTCATCAAACTGAGCTATTAGTGAGCTTGTGAATACTTTGTCTACGTAAATAATTGAAAATTAATAATCAAATGTGGTATGCCCATATATGATGCGAGAGCCCACGTAAATTGTTTGTAAAGAATTTATATTCTTGATCAGCCAAAGCAACTGCTGTCGGCCTGCTTTGTTTTTGTGCTGTTCGTCGAGCCTCAGTGGAATCTGAGAGTAACTGGTGTTAGCTGAGCTTTCTACACATCTTTTTGCTAATCATTTGCCTTGGGCCATTTTTATTTTTATTTCTTTTAATTACAATTCATTCTCGTATTCCCACTTGACCGGTTCACATTAAGCCGTCCGAATCGTAAGAGTGGCCTAAGGGAAGGCAACAAGTACACAGATACAACCCGAATATGCACAAGCAAAAGTAACTGTATTTGATATTGTATATAATATAATTGAATATTTACTTGGTTTGTGTTTTGTCATCTGCTATTCGACACACAGTTGTTAAAATATAAAAGCTGCTAATATCTATAGTCATTTAACTAATATACTGAGTAAGTTGACTGCTTCGGCGCGTTTTTGATGTTTAAATTTTATAATCTAACGACATCGATGGTTACTACAGTTGCTGCTGTAGGTGTCAACGACTTGTCAGGCTTTTGTGTGTATCTTTAGACTGCGACTTGCAAACCGGCTCAGCGGTCTATATATAATGCAAAAATATATATTAAAAAAGCGTTGTTAACAAATTTCTAAATAATATAATAAACTCCAATAAAATTGAAATTTGATGTTTATCTTGACTGCAGAGAGGAACACGTTTCAGTTCCGTTTACACCATGCCACAGCTCCGCAGTCTGTAGAGCACATTAAAAATAGAGAATTGCTTAGGATCCGAGTCGAAGCATTAGTTATTTATGATCGGACTTGTTGAGAACAAACGAGTGCTACTACCTAATCAATAGCCCGATAAAATCGGATACTCCCTAGCTGGCAGACTCTGCGACATTGCCGTTTAGAGTTATGGCGACATTTAATCCCAGATAAATGAGGAGCAGCATTAAAACAAAGTCGTGTGTTTGGACGCAAGCGTAAAAACAAATTCATTATTTATTTGAAGTGAGCGCCGCGCCTTTTATAAGCATTCCATCATACTCTCACAGCGGGTATTATAATTTAACAAAAATATATGCAAAAGAGAGCTAATTGGAGAAAAGAACAGGAAGCAACATCAAAATGTTGCAGAAACAGGGTAGAGATGGCAAGATATAGTGCAATATCACATGTAAATTAGGTGAGAGTCTGGGCCAAGTGAATTAGACTTTCGACACAAATCTTGATCAAAGCGCGTGAATGAGAAAGCCGTTTTGAAGCTCGTGAGAATCGCAAAGAAGGGCAGCACAATGGAAACTTTTTGATTGACATAAGGCAAACTAGATACATACATACAGACAGACACACACACATACGTTTGTCGACATAGAGTAGAGTATAACGCAGCTGAGTAGACCCCACTGCAGTGTGGACGTTTGTCTTTTTAAGTTTTGATTAATTGTATAGTGACACTCTATTAAAGTGCTTATTAATGGGATGTCATGCGCACCAGCAGTGCTTAAATGTGTCCAAGCATAAGCTAATAAGTTAAATATGCAAATTAAAAAATAAAATCTGATTAATGCTTAACACGCCAACGATGCTAGTAACTTCAACAAAAATTCCATAATTTTATTACTGCACAATTTTTGCTGCAGGGAAATCAATGAGATTAAATCGGAGCATCTGACGGCAGCGAATAGCATCGAGAGCTATCTCAACAATCCGGTGAATGCGTTCCGACTGATAAAGCGCCTGCACACCGACTGGGAGACCTTGGAGGAGAGCGTGGAGAGCGAGCGGAGCCGCACAAGTTGGTATCCGAACAGGGCATCACTCACATGCCACAGCGAGAATGTTATCATTATCGATTTGACTAAACTCCTTTCCATTTGGCATCCCTCTGGTGCCTCGGCTGCCACTTTTACAATAGATTACCTCGAGGCTATGGCGAGCCACCGACAGAACTTGAGCTTTCCCACCATGGAGGACTTTGTGGGCACGACTCTGGCGATGACGCGGCTACAGCAGACCTACCAGCTGGACGTGGGCGAGCTGGCGAGTGGCATGCTGAATGGTGTCAAGTACGGGTGAGTGATAGCGGCGATGGGCGTGGCACGTGGCAATCACAAATCACACTCGACAGCTTGTTACAGTGCGGCGATGTCGTGGCAGGACTGCTTTGTGCTCGGCCAGCATCTATACACGATGCGCGACTTCAACAACACGGTGCCCTGGCTGGAGCAGTCGATGCGGCTGTTGGCGAAGCAGAGCTACAGCCAAGAGCCGGTTTCCTTGGATTTCATGGAGACAGTCATGGGCTACCACGAATCGATGGGCGACTACCAAAATGCACTCAATCTGATTAATCATGTGCTGACCGTGCAGCCGGAACAGCGCCTCCATCTACTAGAGACGCGCACACACTTGGAGCAGCTTATCTCAGACGGCGTCAAGCGCGGCCTAATGCACGAGGTGGCGCGCAGTCCAGACGACTACCACATCACCCGAGAGTATCTCATCTATCAGCAGGTCTGTCGCGAGGAGTTGAAGCCCACAGCCGCGGCGCAACGTGACCTGCACTGCCGCTTCTACAGCGGCCATGGGCAAAGGCTGACCTACCTGAGGTACAAGTTGGAGGTGCTGCATCTGGATCCCTACATCATACAGGTGCACGAAGTCATCAGCGCCCCGGAGACTGTTGAGTTGCAGCACGTGGCTCGGCCAGAGCTGCAGCGCTCCCAAGTTTATAGTCCCACTAATAACCAACAAATCTCAGCTAACTTTCGCACCAGCCAAGGCACGACCTTTCAATATGAGGAACATCCAATCATGAAGAGGCTGAGCCAGCACATGACCATGTTATCCGGTTTGGATATGCGCTTCGCGGAGCCACTGCAGATAGCCAACTACGGCATAGGAGGTCACTATGAGCCCCACATGGACAGTTTGCCAGACTCGTTTGACTACAGCTCGACTCCGTATAAAACCAATCGCCTCGCTACAGGCATCTTCTATGTGAGTGTGCACAGCTGAAATTTCTGTAAGCTTTTTATTCCTCAACGCTTCTTTGTGCCCAGTTGTCCAATGTGGAAGCAGGCGGCGGAACTGCCTTTCCCTTTCTGCCGCTTCTCGTCACGCCTGAACAGGGCAGCCTGCTCTTCTGGCACAATTTGCATCGCTCTGGGGATGCAGACTATCGCACTAAGCACGCTGCCTGCCCAGTGCTGCAGGGCAGCAAGTGGAGTGAGTAAACAAATAATGTGCAGGCTCGCGCTTAATTTAATCAAGAAAATGCCTTGTGCTTCCAGTTGCCAATGTGTGGATACGTTTGAGAAACCAGGACCACGTGAGACCCTGCGAACTGCAGCGCGATCACGAGATCTCTCTACCCTATATGGACTTCAAATAGGAATTATTCAATCATATTTGTTTGCCATTTGTGATACGTATCGGATCAGATTATGTAATTGGCCATAGGTGACATATCATTTGATACAGCAAGCCCTAAAAGAACCCTTAGAGCACACGATAAGCTGATCGTAAATAAAAAGATTAATTTAAAGAGTAGTTAAGCATGTTGACGTCTTAGGATGAGTCCAATTGCATCTTTGATTCATTTGTATCTCAAGCCTTTATTCATTCGAATTTAGCGAGCAGGGACGACGGAACTCCTGATGAGCCGAATGAATCCAAATGTTGCCAACTATCAAGAAACATTCAATAAACCTTTAAATAAGCTCAAGGATCTTAAACTTACTGCGCTTGGAGCCCTCCAGAACGGGGCAGCCAGCATGTAGACTGCGATTATCCTGTGCCAAGGATCGATGTAGATTAAACCAATTGACCAAGGCGCCTTTCACGGGCTTCACAAATACATTGAGTTTGGGAAACACCGTGTAGCCGCCTTGCTGCACGTCCGACAGCTGAAATTTTCTCGATTTTAATTTGAGCTACAGGCTGCAGTCGCTAACACTTACATAGAACATGTTCGTAGAGATGCGATCGCCGCCCAGTATGTAACGGTCGGGCAGCTTTGAGAAATAATCAAAGTGCGCTGCGTATTGACCCCCAATGCCATAATTGGCAATCTGCATTTCTTCGGCATTTTGCATATCGAAGCCAGAAATGGCACCGACTATGTTGGCCAAGGACTTGATGATATAGCTGGTGTAGTTTTGCCAAACTTGTTGACTAACGCGAGTGTCCGTCACTACGTTCCCTACTACCATGGAACGAAAACTGTCAAATTGATCAGACTGTTCAATGACGGCATTTATTTGTGCGTCGTTGAGCACGTCATAGTACATATTTATGTCGGGATTCAGATGCACTTGCTCCACTTTCAATGGCGATAGCTTGAATCGGGGATGACGGTCAAAGTCCAAATAACAGCGCAACGATTCACTACCGGAATCTGGCTCTGGTAGTCGCTTGCCCTGGCACAGCCGCGAGAAGTTGGCAAACAACGCAGATTCCGTTGATTCTTTGGGACTCTTTGGCATGTTGTACTCTAAGGAGTCGAGTATATAGCGCGCCGGGTGGGGTGTTGTTGGTGAAAACCAAGAAAGCAACTCTTTCAATACTTCCACGGCTCGTTCTTTTTGGCCCAGCGCAATGTACGTCAAGGCCAAATATTCATAAACCTCAGCGGCCATTCGCCGGGCATTCTCACCATCGACGTCTTCGAGCAAACTGGATGCCAACTGCAGCCACTCGAGGGCGCCTTGGTATTTGGCCAATTCATAGAGCTGCACGCCTATCTCAAAGCAGTCCTTCCAGAGTGACGAACTGTCCGCTTGGATGCTATTAGACACTCGATCGACCAGTTCGTTGGCCGTAAGATTGTACACATGTTGCAGTCGCTCCAATCCTTTGACTGCACCCTGAAGCTCCTCTTGATTTGGTAAGCCAGGGTATTTGATCATTTCGTCCACTGTAGTTCTATATTCTGCATGCGAATAAATTGCGAATATGTGAATAAATATGTAAATGCTGTACCTCTGTCTATGCGATACATACCATCTTTGGCCTGGTGTGCAGCCAGCAGCTCGCTCACTTCTGCCCAATCTACGACCAGGCGTTTGATCAGACGGAACGCCTGCAGCGGCTGATCCAAGTACTCCTCATGCTGCTCCAATTGCAGCCTGGTTATTGCATGCTCAGTCTTCACGCGGTTCACAAAACTGGCGATTGATCAAACAATAAATTCCAATGGTTGCCATAATCACACTCTTCTTACCTGCGAAGCATGTCGAGCTGCTTTTGCCCCTTCATCAAATAGTCATCCGTGGCAGAGACCAGCTCCCCCTCCACTTGCCCCAATAGCTGCATCTTATCAATGGAAGAGTAGTACTCGCCATACACAGGGGTCCAGATGAGACCAGGCAGCACCAAGCACACAAAAATTAAGCTTGACTCGAACATTCTCTAAGCTACAATCGATCCAACGAACTGCGAGCTACTGAACACATTTCCAAAAAACTGCCAAGTGTCTGCTGATTATTTGTCTTTCTATCGCCCCAAATATCGTTCAGATCTCTGTTTTCGAAATGGGTCTAGAAGTGAACAACTGTTTCGTGTAGCCCAATAAGCAAACAAAAGCGTGGGTTTTCTACCATTAAAACCTTTTTTATTTGAACAGCATGCACGGAAAACGAATATATGTGGAATCTAATGGGCGATGCCGTGCAGCTACTTTCTGGCTGTGCGAAATGCCGTAAATCAGATACTTCATCCCGTTAACCGCGCGATGTTGCGCGATGTTGCCATGGCCACTGGCCAATGGCCACGCGGCTGCACTATGCAATCTCGTAAATTCAATTTGCCGCAAGCGCTGAAAAGTATGCAACGTGCAGCATGCAGCATGCGCTTTTCGCCAAGCCTCTGTGCACTGCAGCACGCACACAACACAACCACAACCACGCCCACACCACACACACCCACACACGCACGCACACGTGCATAAATCATGCATGTTGGCAAAATACGAGCATTTACGCTGCTTATCAAAGTTTAATAAAGCAGACAACAAATCACTATGTTGAAGCATGCAGGTCTCCTAGCAGTCAGGGGAGGACTACAGCGTATTTATACGAGAGCACTCAAAATGGAATTTTCCATTTAATCAAGTCTCAAAAAATTAAATATTTATAGTTTAACGAGCTCTGCATATTTTATGCTCATGTTGATTTAAAATAATGGAATTGGTATTAAAATAATCACAATGAAAGCCCAGCTGTATTATTAATATTTGGATTTCAATAACTCAATCAGACATTGCCGCATTCCTTCGGGCGTTAGGCCACAAGTCAACCTTTCCATATGCAATACAACAACCAAACGCTACGAAGATGGACTAAAGCTGACTCAGCGACCTATTTGAACGACACTGACAGCTCATCCAAGCCAAATCAGAAATATAACAAAAATAAAAATTGTATAAAATATACAAAACTTTGCGGAACTAACTCTTAAGCCATACGAGATATAATTTATATAATATATAATTAGATTTGAAATCGATAGCAATAAAGCAGGAATAGTTATCGATTATTGGATATGCGGGAGCTACACACGAATCTCGAATAAAAATTCCAATCTCGGGCTTTTATAGATGCTGAGATCGATGCGATCACGCAGACGGACGGAGCTAAATCGACGCGACTTGCCGTCCTGATCAAGAATATATACACTTTATGGGGTTTGCCACAGCTACTTCTGTCTATTCATGACATTTACCAGAACCATTTCCCATTTTCAATGTGATCAAACAATGCCCAACCAATTTATACATACCATGGCTCAAGTTCCCAGTCGACCATCCAGTCACAAATAAAGAAAGCAAATTAGTTTTTTTTCGTATTCTCATTGATCGCATCATTTCATTGTGATTATTTCTAGCTTTTGTTTCTTATATTTTGTACAAAAATGAGTAAATTGAATAATAGCATGCCTAAAATAACACTAATGCCAAGTAATGGTATGTAGTTGAAAGAAATGTGGGTTGTTAGCAGCCGGTGTTCCAAATTTTAGATGTTGTAGTTGAATATTTACAATAGGAACAGAATTTATGTTGTACGGCTAGCAAGTCCTTAGAGATATGTTAGAGCGCAAAGTAAGTAGAAGTAGAAGTAGGAGCAAGGGCAGCTGGTAAATGAGATTCCAGCAACAGCTTCAGAGTTTTCACTAGATGGCAAAATCACCATGATCCGCAACCAGGTCACAGGGTCTCCTGAACTCCTGGCCACGTTCATGTATCCACTTGTTCGACACTGCAAAATACAGAGCATTTAGCTGGATAAAAGATATAGCGATAGCTTCAACCTACCCCATTTGCTGCCTGTGAGCACGGGACACGCCGCATGTCGCGTTCGTACATCTCCTTCGCCGGAGCGATGCAGATTCATCCAAAATGCAGCCGTACCCTAGAAACAAAATCAGACTTAATAAGTCAGACTTGACTGGAGCAGATCTGCTAGACATACCTTTTTGGGCCACAACACCGCATGCACCGAGGTGAAGACTGTAGCACCACCCTGCTCCACGTCGCTCATCTGCAAAGCAAGCACAAGATGTGAAATGGAAAATAAACCTTGAAAACATAAAGTTCGAAACTCACGTAGAACAACATTGTAGCAATGCGATTGCCCAGATTGAGGCCTTCGAAGGCCCGTATCTCCTCGCGCTAAAAGAGACGAGTAAACGAAACGTTAAATTCTTTCAGTGCGTGCTTCAAATTAAAACTTACTCGTGCAAAATCAAAGTGCGGCTCGTAATGGCCGCCAATGCCGTAGTTAACCACTTGCAGCTCCTCGGCGGAGTCCATGTCGAGGCCACTCATGTCGGCGGTGCGCTGCACCACTGTGCCGATGACGCGATGCTCGGCAGTCTTAAGCCAGGCGGATTTACTGATGCGGTAGTTGGCCGTTTCAAGGGCGCCTGTCACCGAGTTCTGGACGGTGGCGCGGCGGAAACGAGGACGCGCCATGCGCTTCAGTACTTCAATCTCGCTGTCGTACATGGCGTCGTGATATATTACTATGTAGGGATCCATGAAGGCCTCCTCCAGCTTAAGCGGCGCCAGCCTTAAAAATGGCACATTGTTGCTTACGTAACGACAGCGCAGTGGACGAAGGACGGAGGGCGAAGGCTTAAGCTCGCCGCGACAGAGCATTTCGTAGGACTTACGTTCGGTCATGTCAAAGATGCCGGGATCACTCTTGGCCACGGGCTAGCAATAAAGAGGGGTTAATTGAAGCACTAACTGAAAGCAATTATAAACTAAATACCAGATCGGAAATGGGCATGGCATCGGAGCCGTCGTCGCCTTTCATCTTTCGCATCTCCTTCAGTTGGGCAATTTCCTTCTCGTAGAACTTCTTGTTACCATTGGCCCGTTCGTGGTCGGGCAGCAATTGCAGCAGCTCGTTCGTCATGGTGAGTGCACTCTCCACATTGCCTGCTCGGCCATATTCCAATTGATAAGGCAATTCCAGGTTCCATTGTTGAGTGATGGGCGGAACAGTTGAAGAGTAAGAGAGAGAGAAGATTGAATTAATTACTGCCTAAAAGCCGGCAACAGTTTTTCTTTACAGGTGACCTTGACTTTTAATTGCTCGCCGTCAATCAGAGGTGCTCAACAATGAGCGTACAGTGAACACTCCAAATCAGAAACACTTCTACATTTTAATATCTCTTTTTGTTTGTGGAAACAACGAGGGACATACACTTCATTGAATTTTCAGAGTGATATTAATAATAAATGGGGCTTTAGCTCCCATTGCTGCTTCACAAATGTTAAACGCATTATAAATTATTCATAGGTGGCACGATGTGCCTCCCCGTCACAACGGCACAACGTATGGAAAAACGGCCAGCAAATAAGTTCAACTTTCGTATATGCAATGGCAGAAAGGCAGCAAAGAAAAACTTTTTAAGGACCTTGAGGCCCAGAGTTTTCCTTGTTGGCTTTCTTGCAGAACTTTTCGCATGGACATTGAAATTATTCACATTTATTTATGGCCCAGCCTTGCCTTGGCAGTTGCTCAGTGGCAAGTCCGTTTGCTTTTCGCCTTAATTAGTTTGCCAGACACTTTAAGCGGCGCACTTAATTTCAATGAAATTTTGGTTGCCTCCAATCCCGACCTGGCTGCGAGCTTAAATTTGCATTTTGCATGCCAATGCCAGCCATTCTGACACATGTGCCCTCGACAACGGGTTTTCTGTGTCAGCTACGTGGATGACAGTAGACATGGCGAAGAGAGCGAAAGCGGGGGCGTGGCGTGGAAGCCCGCCCACAAATACTGCGAAGTCAGTTTTTTACGCAGCGCAGAAACTACAGCGAAGCCAAATAAAAAACATGAAGCGCGGAAGCTTAAAGCTGCGAGATACTCTGTTCGCAGGGTACTTAGTAAGGAGTTTGTTTGTTGTTTATGTGTGTTATAAATAATGACAAGGTAATACTTGTATTTAAATATTTGTACAATTTTAGAAAACCTTTGAACTGATCCTAGATGATTCAGGCTAGAGCTTGATAGATTTTAGCAATATATTCGACATTAGTCAATTAAAACCTGCTGAGATTCCAGTCCAACATGCCCATGAGCCCTTCAGGACAGTGGGTATATTGAAAACCAAGGTCATATCAGCCATTAGGGCTGATATAGATAGTCACAGATATAGATACAATCGCAGTTCGAGATACATGCAGTGGGCTAGCTTTGTCGCAGTGACAAATGGGCGTAGCAAGGTGGGGCTCAGGGCACGGGCATATGCCATACTTTCTTGGATACCTGCCTGGGTAATGCGACATTAATAAACCGCACTTCTGCTTGCGCAATTACGTGCAGTTGCTGTGGTGCAGTAGCTACGTGATTCTGTGTTTATCCTAAGGCTGCACGGCTTAAGCTGCGGCTGTGGATACGTTACAATATTGTCATTGCTTCTACGGACAGGCAACAATTTTTCGCACTTAACGAGCGTCGGGCTTAATCGCCGGAGAAGTGCTGCTTGGCTCGACTTGGCTCACCTGGCAAGGGGCCAGCAAAGTGCAATTTCCTGCTGTCAAATGGCCAGGTGGCAGAGAGATGCAGGAAAAATGCGGCAATGGCACTGCTGTCAAGGGGTGTCGAAAGTGTCATGCAAACGAGTCGAAACACAACATAAGAGCTACAGTAAACACCCACGCAAATGTCTACTGGCAACACCCCATCAGCAACAAACAACATCCAAAATGGCCATTAACAGCCGAGCACGTAGCTCCGTGTACTTACCCTGCTTGTAGGTGCTGAAGGCGAGGTATTCGAGGACATCAGCACGCGTGAAGCTTTGCGTTTGGTTGTGCGGCTCCTCCAGCATGCGTGCCATGGCCTCGTTCATCCAGAGCACCGTATGGTAGTAGTCCCGATTAACGTACGACTGGCGGCCCAACTCGAAGCAGTCATCCGACGACATTGCCGTGCTGCGTAATAGTGTGTGCCCCAGGCAGCTTAGACCCGGTCCAATCGTATGGCAACTAAGCTATTTGCGTACACTCACCTGTACTGTATGCCGTTCAGCTTGCCACGTGCCACACTGGACGTGTCCAGCTGGTAAGTATCCTGTAGGCGGAGCAGCGCCACAGCAGCCCCATTGAGGTCCTCGTCCGATGGGAACTTCAGCACATTGCGATATTGCGTGAGATTTTGCACAAAATCTTTAGAGTGTAGAAAAGCAAACAGTTCAAATCGGATTACAAAGTTTTCTCAGTTTGCGAACAGGCGACATCCTACCTGCGCCCACCTCGTGTCCCATCAGATTCTCCACCTGCCGCCAGTCTGTGGTCAGGCGCTTGGTCAATAAATACGCATTGATGGGGTTCGATACGTAGGCAGTTATATCGCTAGCCGCATCCGCATGCTCTCTTTGGTACTCATCCATTTTGCTAAAGTGAAGAGTTCAGAGTTGAGCAAAAAGTTTAATTAGCAATTTAATTACGTCTGAGCAACTACAAACTTAATTACGAATACATGTGCGGCTTAACTACCAGAGAGCTTTCAGCAAACTGCACTATGGCTCGGGCGCAAATCAAACAAACACTTTGAAAAGTTGCAGCTAGCAAAATGTTCGTTTTATTTATAATTAATGAAATTAAAGCTCGGTCTACTCGAAAAGTTTTTAATTTTCTGCAGCCAGCCAGACTGCAAACTGTTTCGCATTTCATATTTATTTTTACCATCAATGAAACCTAAAACCAAGCTGAAGCCCTGTCAATATTCGACGTTCAAAATGATTTTACTTTAAATATGAAGTCTATGGCGCGAGACACAGCATAAAACATTGCAAATAACTGTACTTTATATATATGGGATTGCAATTTAAAAATGATTTCATTGATTTAATGCAATTTCGAAATTATATGACGAGTTAAACAGAGCTGTGAGGCCTGAAGGTAATTCAAACCACAGTGTTTTTCTTTTGTAATTAGTGATGGATAATTAAAAATTAATAATAAAAAAGTATTTATTAAAAGAGCTCTAGAAGGTACTCTGAAATCAGCCAACATACTCCAATCATTGCAAGCTACTTCTACACAAACATATCCAACGGCGCTTGGGCTTTACTAGGGGAAATCATTTGTTGAATAACTTTTATTCTAGAAGGACTCTCTTGGCATCCACAAGTCTCTCGAATTTAAGAAAATTGCGAATTAGCAAAAAGAAATATACATTTAACATTTGTGAAGTCTTCAGACGTTGGCCTGATTAAGAATATATAAATTTATGCTTTATAGTATAGAGAATCTACACTTTATAGTATAAGGAATTCATACTTTATAAAACATAATATATACTTTATATATAGAATATATACTTTATAACTTCCTTCTTCCAGCAACAGCCATGACATAAATTTATAAAATTTTAGCTAAATGTCATTAGCTACAAAATCAAGTTACAAATTCAAACAAAATTTTATTTATTAAAATGAGTGAAAAGTTTGAGTTTGTTAACTATTTTGCCGTTTAACTTAGCTTACAAAATTATGGTTAAAGAAACTCCTAGCAAAACTCTATTTGTGGAAAGTGAAACAAAAGCGAAAGAATGAAATAAAACGAGGAATGATTAGAGATGAAGCAAGACAGTTTACAATGATAGGTCTTTAGGCTAAAAGCAAATCAAGCAAGAATATGAATTAAGCTCAGAGCTGGGATTCTGGGAAAAAACTTAAACTAAGCATTAATTAAGACAGTCAGACAGAGCGCGCTAAGCCTCGCTCTAAATAACTAAGATAACATCTTGAATATGTGCAAAAGTAGAAAAGCGTTAAGAAATGCTTTACTTTTGTGCCGAATAAGTTTATTGTATGTGGGAGTCTTAAGCAAATGTGGAACAATAATATATAAAATAATTTAAAGTTTCTTAACACTAAGCTTGATGTCTTACAACTAATTACAACCCATGTGTCTCAAGGTGTGCCCCAAGTCTCGATATTTACAGTCTTGAAAACAAGATTCAGTGCAGGAATTTCGTACACGTCTCCAATTACGAATAGTTTTTTGGTCTCCTAGCCGTTGCGGGTGCCGCTCGCTAAAAAGAAGAGAGAAACTAAGACTACGACTAATTACGTGCTAGGCTAAGACTATCAGAACAGCTACTAGGCCACATTGACGCGGTTGTCTGGCGGCGGGCGATAGCACCAGAGGCTGCCAATGACGCCCAGGCCAATAAAGAACATGGTGAAGGTGGACAAGCCCAGAATGACACCCGTGGTGACATCGTGAAGCGGCAAGCCCGGAAAGGGATCCAGCACAAGGATGAGCAGCAGACCGCAGCACTTGAACAGGCAGAAGATGGTGACCAAGATGTAGCCGGAGGTGTAGCTGCGATTGGGCAGCCACTCGCATTGCCGCGACCGAAAACCAAGAAAGCCGAGCCCCATGCCGCAAAAGGAGGCGACCAGTCCAAACTGCAGGTAGAAGGACTTGCCGAACTAAAGTAAGGAAAGTGCGAATTAGTCAAGGATCAGCGAGAGAAGCGCATTGAGCACACTTACGTGGGCTATCATGTAAATGATGAGGCCGGCATTCATGGTGCTGCCCAGCACAAGCATCAGAGAGACAATGGCGAGCGTAATGGTGGCATTGGCCAGCTTCTGCGGATACGAGTTGTTGTTGACATGCGACTTGCCGTGCAGGCTGCTCAAATCCTGCTCCTGGCCCTGCACGCGCGGACTAATCACCGCCATGGTGCGATCACTGGCCAGCGGCTGCTGAACGGCCGCTGGTGCCGGCTTCACGGTCTCATAGTGCAGTCGCTGCGGCGACAGTCGCTGCTGGCGCAGCGGCAGCGCTGGCGAAGGCGCAACTGAGACGGTGGTGGCCTGCTGGTGCAGGCTGATGTGCTGCTGACTCTGGTAGAGCTGTAGCTGACGCTCGCGCTGCAGCTGCTCGTGGTGGGCTGCGTTGCGCGGCGTGGAATGGGCCAGGCGCGGTGGTGGTTGCATTTTGCGGGGTGTGGTAAGTAGCTCGTGCAACGCTCGCGTGGCAGCTGCCGCATTGCGCTGCTGCGGGGTCGATGTACGCATGCTGTATGGTTGATTCAGCTCTGTGTTGCTCAGGCAGGTCTCCTGCTGCGCTTGCGCCGAGTCCTCCGCCAAGTAGTCGTCGTCTGCTTCCGTCGGTATGACCGCATAGCGATGTGCGCGTCCATTGTGCATCTGTATGATTTCCTGGTTTTCGTCCACGAGCTCCTCATCCTCCGCTGTGGGCACCATCTGGTAGCGCTGGTTGCTGTTCTTGTCCACAATCAGAAAGGTCTTGCTGCCAAAGTCGCTGGAGAAGGCATGCTTGATCTTGGGAGCAGGCTTAGGCGGCAGCGCACTCAACGTGGGCGGCAAGCTGGCGAACTGCGTCTCCTGCTGCTGATGTGGCTCCTCGTGAAAGGAGTGCGGCTCCTCGTCCGACTGCAGGCCATGCCGCGAGCTATACCGATCCAGATTATCCTGCGAACGCGCCAAGCGCTGGGCTGCCTGACCGGGCACAATGGCATAGCGACTGGCCACGGCGCCTAGATCTTCCAACGGCACCAAGGCATAGCGGCCACTGGATGACTGTTGCTCCTGCTGCTGTTGCTGTTGTTGCTGCTGTTGCTGCTGCTGCTGCCTTTGCTGTGGTTGTTGCTGCTGCTGTTTCTGTTGCTGCTGGTACTGTTTACGCGTCACCGATCGCGTCGACATGCTACGCTGCATGCGCAGCGGCCCCTCGCGCGGGTCGCGACAGGGTGCGACCGGTACCTGACCGGAGCGAGACACTGCATTAAAGTTAAGCTGCAGGCTGCGATTGTAAATTGATTCAACGCAACTGCTGGGAGCCACCGGATAGAATTCGCTATTCTGGCAGAACGCCGGATTCGTATAGTTGTGCCTAGACATGGCCGCGCACTGTACTTGGTTGGGTTCGGTTTTGTGTCTCAAAGGTGTTCACTGTGCCACTGATCTTGACTGCTAACTGCGCCTGCTTGAGTGATCCGCACGGCACGACAACTACGTCTCGACTGAACTGCGACGCTGCTTGCCAGTCGCTCCTCGACTAGCAATTTCCTGCGCCGGCGCGCAGTCGAGTGGATCGGCAGCGACGCGTGCGTTGCTTTGACCCCCCTTCGAATAAAATATAACCATTTACTTGGCTTATATACAAAAGCATACACATAATAATTGAGCTCAAGACAACTGTAGAACAACAACAACAACAACAACGACAACAGCAGCAGCAGCTAGCGGCAGGCGTCGTTTGGCGCGTTCCGTTGTGCTGGAAACATCTGCTCCTGTTCCTGCTGCTGCTGCTGCTCACGAGGGTTGAAACGAATTTCGACTACGCCGCAGCCGGCGTTGCAAGCCGTTTTATCAGCATTTTGAATTTATATTTACACAATTCATAACAGCGAAATAGGCGTCGCCTTTATACTGTCGAGTTTATATATATATATATATATAAAGCTATATACAGACCGGCTGGGTAGAGAACTTCCCTGGCTCAAGCGGCCGTTACATTTGCGGTGCGCTTATCGAGAGTCAATAGTGTGAGCCGAGACGCCCACGACACAGAGCTCACTATGTCCACGCCGTGCATTCGTTGGCCCTGTATGGGTGGCTTATCTATATTGGCCAACTTAATTGGATTTCGACCCAGAGGCAGAGACAAACGCACAAAACAACAAATCAAATCGAACTTTGATGCTGCAGGGACAGCTGACAGCCGACTGTAGATACCCAGTGGCCCCCAGGCTCCACTTCAGTCTATGCTGAAATTTATGCATTGACATTCATGCGCTGTCAAAGGAGCTCGCAAACGCTCATCATTATCAATGAAACAGAGCGTGGCGCGGCATTCAGCGCTGGGAAATGCTGGCGTAACCAACTGATGCCAAATGGAAAAATTAAACTCGGCATTAAATTATAATTTGCGACGAGCAGAAGGAGCCAGCAGTACCTGGCCCTGGCACGCGCCTTGTACGAGAGCGAGAACAGATGAAGAGCAGCGAGCTGCAAGGATGCGGCTGCGGTGCAATGACAGCAAGGATCTTCAACAACAGCTGACAGCTGTTTTGGCAGCCCCCCTCTGCGCTGTCCTTTTGCTTTTTGTGTCGAGCCAGACGCTGAGGCAGGGGCAGGGGTAGGGGTAGTGGCAGCGGATCAAGTAAATAAGATAGATCCTGCTTGGGCTCCTGCTCCTGGCCCTGGCCCTGGCCCCGGCTATGGCTTGTTTTGCTGCTTTCTGTTGGCATATTTGATTAGGGGAGTTGCCCTACCGCATCCGCTGTGTCCTTTATCCTGCATCTACGTCCTTCCGCTGCATGCAGCGGCAACAATCATTTACCACACAAATACGCTTAAGTATATAAGCAGCATATGTGCCAGGGGTAGCTCAAGATATGCAGAGTAAATAACGTTCACTGTGTGTTTGGCGCCGCATAAATAGACGAGAACACGCATACATATACATAGTTGTGCATACATACATACATATACATATATGTCTACATCATACTTTATATGTAGCTGCTTGTCTTCTGCAGACGCAACAGCTGCCACACGCACGTGGCTAAAATACTGGTGACAGGCACTGTAATTATGAGCATACCTTATAGTCTCACCTGCCGTGTCTAGTTTGCTCTGCATCATTTACATAAGCGAGCTAGATTAATTTAGTCGGGCTTGTCTCGAAAGTATTCTGCGCTTAACTACTGGAAAAGCGTGCATTATCTAGCAATTGGCTGACAAACAATTTTCATTAGCTGCACAGATTCACAAACAAGCTGCGATTTGCGTTTACTTTTTATTTGAGGTTTTCTCAACCTAGGAGCACAACCTTGAGCAGCGTATTTTATTGTCACAGCTCATCCATTTTATATGGATAATTCTTATATTCTCTCTGATATATACTGGCTGTCTAGCTATCACAAATCAGTTGACGAGCATGCCCTGAAACTGGAATGCCCAGAGCGAACCATCAATTATGATGCCAGTCTATTAAAATCATAAATCCTTGATAAATGAAGTCAGCAGAAAACCATTTCAAAGGGGTCAACTCTCAAGTTTACTGATATCAAAGCTTGAAACTTGATCCGCTGCAAGTTGTTTCTATTACACTACACAACAAATCAACAAATCTGCCAAAGGCAGGTTAGAGCTAACAACCACCTTAATATATGCAAGATAAGCACTCAAAGACACTCGATGCATGCTTATTTGTTAAGATGGATTTGCTGGGTACTCACTTCTTCAGATAGCTTAGGCGGTCCTCCTGCACGCGGATGTAGCCTTCCAGATTGTTTATCAAAACAGATTCAGTCTCAAGCAGTTCCTCCATCTCAGCCAGCGCTGTGTATACCTCGCCGTGCACCGTCACGCCAGTCAGGGCGAGCACAAGGACGCCGAGCGCCAACTGCAGACGCAGACAAGACGACATCGTGCAGCCTGCAAAGTAAAGCAAGGACAAATAGTTTAGACATTTCAATTGCATTTTATGTAAGTGGATTCAATAAATGTTTAGCATCTCGCTAATTTGCATGTTTTTATTTGCCACTTGCCAATTGCCAGCAGCCAACGGCTGGGAATTTGATTTGGTCATCGATTTTCCATTACCCACTGGCTCTATATTGAAAGCAAACTCACTGAGCTCGAAATCAGCTTTCATATTGATTGACATCCTGCTTCCCGACTGATGCGATATGCTTGACTTTAACAGTTAAGAAGCGATTTTTGCTCGGAAATCGCCTTTTCAATGTCTTTTAATGAGCTTTATTTCTTTAAATTGGCCAACGTTTTTGTTTTATGACATTCGGTTTATGGCTCGTTTCTCTTAATAAGAAGCAAAATAAAGTCAATAACAGTGAGAGTGAGTGCGCAATGCATAGCTAATAGACGACTATTAGACACCCTGTACATGCGAGCAGAAGCTCTAAAATTTATATTTTCAGTTCTTAATTTTAAAATAATTCTTAACTTAATTAACTATAATAAAAGCAATATGTATGAACTATGCAAACTAAATATTGTTAAATACTTTAAGAGTCTATATATACCGTATATTAAACCAATTTGGTATGCATTGATCTAATTTATATTTCCGTATATTAATAATGTCTTAGTTTTCGATTTATAATTCTTCACATACTTATATAGACATAATCTATAAACTGATTGACAAATATTAATATAACCATGGAAAAAGTGAAGTAAATAAAACACGCCCAGAACATAAGTCAAGTTAATTTATTGTTGCAAATTTGATTTGTTATTCGGAGCTTGGCACACTGCAGACATACAGTATTTATGGCTAAGAGAGATGATTATAATGAAACGGACAAACCTGATTTTATCTATGAGCAAATTGAAATGGGATATACTCAATATATCTCAAGTGAGCTCAATTATAATTACGAGTTTGGCTGCGCTTGATTTTGGATTCCCGTTTTGACTTAACGGTAATTAGTGGAGTTATCGAAACATCTTGTTGCTTCAGCTTATACCGAGATTAATTTTATATTGCGATTAATTAGTAACTTGTTATTTAATGGAATGATTTATGCTTGTCCAAAGAGACTGAATATGCATTTAAAGAGATTTTCATTCAACTCGGGCAGCAGCTTCTGCTTGCCTGCTCACAAGGACATCACACGCATCGAATACCTCATTTAATTAATCAAAATTAATTAGTTCGTCTTCTGGTCTGCCGCATGCCACACATGTAGCACCTCACGGGCAACACTCACACTTGCAGACACACATTTACACAAGACCAAGCAGACCGCACACTACTCAACATGGCGCAATATTACACTTGCACATGGATGCTAATTGGCCACATTAATCATTGGCAAATTTGCCTCAGTTGACAAATTTCAAACCGAAGATGCCTCCAGCTCCAACTCGGCCGTTGCTGTTGTGCTAAACCGGTTGCCTCGCCCGATCGTTAGATAATATAAATCTTTTTGCGCCAATCGATGGCGCACTCTAAGCGAGAAAGCGAGAAAGACTATATCTTCCACAGCTTAAGAAGTAAAAGACAGCATTTTGGAGAGAAATTGCTATTGATCTGCTTTACCGATTGCCAACCTATATATTTATCTATATCTTTTGCACTTTTAGAGGCAAAGTCTACCAAGGGAAGTTCGCGCAGATTGATTTGCAGATGTTATTTTATTACTTTTTTTAAAGAGTTTTCTATAACTTTAAAGACATATCTTTTTTTTGTTCAAAAGTTTTTATTTGACAATAAAAGTTTCATTCTTTCGTTGAAGACGAAAAAGACATATAATAATATTATTAAATAATTTTAAAAAATTTATATTATATAATAGAATTGGTTAATTTTATATTGTGAGCGAGTATTACGCAGTCAGTTAGTCAGTTGCGCCAGCAACAATTTTATTTATTTCAATTCAAATGCAGAATATATTAAATTTTATTTTCAAAAGTTTTTATCATGACATGAGTAAAACAGATCTTGATTATCAGCTTACGAATTGTGAATTGAGAGAACGATAAAAATCTTTTTTATTACTGTTTGTTTTTTTTTTTCATTGTTTAGACATTTCTTTGATATTGATATACAGATGTCTATATATGATAGATATCATATACATATATATGTCATATTTATACATAAATATCGTATATTTTCTTTAGAAATAACTTTGTTGTCATTAAATTCTCTTAAAACTTAAAACTTTCATTGAAACTAATTCTAATAATGAAATTAATTCTGATAACGATTTATTTAACTATGATAAATGAGGCTATTAAGTAGAACAGTTTTTAAATCCTAGTTGCATTTGTAAGTAATTTTATTATTTTTGAAAATTTCAGTTCTTAGATTGGACATAAAGAAACCCAAGTTAAATACTACATTCATCTGACATGGCAAAAAGCAACAGTTGTAGGTTACCACAACAATCTTTAGCAATCTGCCACATTTATTTAAGCATAGTTATATACAAATTTAAATACTAGTCTAGTCAGCATTTGAATTGTTCTATAAAGTCTTAGGCAGTTTTCTAATTAATCCCAATTTATAACCAATGCGACATTATTGGAAACATAAAATGTGTCCCCTTCAAAAAATGTGGTCGTCATTGGATCGTTAAACCGGTTTAACATAAAACGCCAGCTGGAATGGATCAACGTCTCTTCTGATTAGAACTGGGTACCAGCACAAAAGACAACGGAGAACAGAATGTGGGACAGTTAATGGATGGATGCAGCAACGGTTTGGGTCGACTGTTAAAATGTTCTAATCACAACATCGAATTAAAACAGCTCTTTTATTAAATTTTGTCCCGATTGCAGCATAGAACTATAAAGTGGAGTTCAAAGAACTTGGGCAGTCGCATTGATATGCAAATGTATCTGATGGATACGCGTCGCTGATGCTGCATGTTCGCTGAGTGAACAAGCGCGGCATTGTTTCTTGCTCGCTTTCATGGTGAAACACTTAAATCATTAACGGTACTCGCCAGAATATTGCCAAACTCGCACGCATTTATTGAAATGCAAATATTATTGCCCCAGCGCTAACTGTTTGCATTTGCTGCAAAACTGAATGAAACACGTGCGGAATGTTTTCTTTTAATGAGTTCACTGAACTGTTTGTTGCTTATTTGGTTTTTTGGTCTCTGCTTTTGTTGTGCTGACCAATTTCACCTGCACCTTCGCATCTTTTTCCACGAGAGGCAAGAAACGTAACTTCGGGGCCAGCAAACTTTTGCACAGGCAAAAAAATGTAGGGCATAAAGAATTTATGATTGAAACAGCAAGAATTTTACCACATTCTATTTTTCCATTTTTCATTTTTATTTCAGAGTATTAAAAAGCGAAACGAAATTGTTGTTTGAAGCAAAACTTTTATTTGGATGCCTCGCCCTAAGGGTTTCGATGATGACTTCATCGGCATTACAAACGGTTGACAAAACACTTCTTGGAAATCTTTTTCTCTTCTATTCCATGAATGAATATATGTTGTCAGATAATTTTCTATATAAATAAATACATATTCCTTCAGGATATGAAATCTTTTGAATACCTAGCTCATTTGTTGAGGTATAATGCATAAACATCAACAAAATCTGGCAGACACCAAGTGAGGGCCATCCCCTAGTCCAGCAGCAGAATACAATTCATTGTTGTTAAAATGTTGACTCGTTTTGGGCTACTTAAATGAGACTATGCACTGGAGAGCTGCATAAATTGTCGATTAAAAACAAATAAATTGCACAATCGAGACTAAGCGAAAATGTCAACCAGGCCATTGTCCAAGACTCCCCCATGGAAATGCCGAAAGGCATTAATAAATAATGCGCTGCAGTCGATGAAAGTTGAATTTATTAGAGTTTAAAATGCAAATGAACCCAAAGAATCGTTAAAAGATACTTGAGACTCGAATTATAATAATATGCCAATAATAAAGTAAACATGACTATAAACAATATTCAGAATTATGTTACGCATGTTTCTGGTTTATGAATAGCTGAATGTTTTAATTGATAAATAAATATATTATTAGCCGAAGCTTAAGCGACAATTTAATGCGTTTCATTTCGATCAAGTTTCAAATGCTAAAGTTCTCGCGCACAATGTGAACTGCTTTCTTGACTTGGGTAGTGAAGAAAGCAAATTGATTTGAAATTTGAAATATATACTATATAATATATACAACTCACTCTTCTAGAGTTCTTTAGCTTGAGCAAAATATGTATCACATCTATCTGTTAGCTAACAAGAACCATATATGCCCACTGTGTGCGGGGCAGAGCGTGGCAAGTATCAAAATTATAATGCTAAAAATATTACAATTTTCTCTGGAATTGAAAGAAAAACCTTTGCATAAGTAAATTATGTTTTGGTGTCGTTGAAAAAGTTTGCCAATAAATTAAACAAATTCAACTATTTAATTTTAAATGAAAACTAGTAGTAAATTTCTATATAGTAAAAGCTTTTTCCACTGTAATTTAATATAACTTTCAAGGACTATCTTGCTTCAAGCAGCGATTTAATAAATGTTTTAAGGACAGTATTCCCTATCAGCTCTACGTATGCCTGACTTTTATTTAAATTTATAACACCAAACACACGGAAAAGAGAAAAATGAAATTTTATATTACAAAACATTTAAAAGTAAATTCACAATTTTTTTAAAAATGTATTTTCTTCTGTTTTTCTTGTGAATTTATTGCTATTTGATCACCACAAACATATTTCTCACGTTTCACAGAAAACTGAGAGGCGCCCTGTGATCGTAGCATCTCGTGCAAAGATTCCTTTTAGAGCTTATCGAATTTTCTTTTATTTTGGAAATATCTATTTCAAAAGTTGTAATTATTGCAGCGAACAATGAGCAAGTCCCCACTGTGCGCTGTCAACTCTTTCACCTGCTTCAGCCTTTGGAATGTCAGAGTTCAGCACATGTAATTAAGGTAATTTAATTTAATTAATTAGTTCTCATGTCAGTTAAGCCCGAACTATTTTGTTATTGAACGAAATCAAATTAGACTGTGTCCGACTCAATTATTGTGCGTGAAAACTGAACTGAATTTGTTTGCCGTAATTCAATTTACTTTCAACATCGAACTGCACTTTTTGTTTGCGTCAAGTGTCACGCCCACTTTGTGGCAGCAACATTGCCGCAGCTAAAATTGCTTGCGTGTTGTTATAACATCTCGCGTTTGCCTGCCAATGCGTTTGCTTATGCAACTAGCAATTTGCAGCTTGTAGTCGCGTCTTCTTTCTTGCCTCGGAATTTGCTGCGATACGCCACAATCAGGTAAAAAATTGCAATGTTTTTTTTCTCCTTTGTTGCAATTAAGTTATGAAATGCGAGTTTTTGAGCTGACGAAGCTCATTACCGAAATGAAGCGAGTGGGCCACTGACTAACTGACTAACTGACCGATTGACTAACTGACTGACTCTTTTTTCCTTACTTAAATGCGAAGCTTCAGTGGGGCTCAAAATTTGTTTAAAATGCAGCAAAGTTGTATGCCAACTGCAGTCGCTGCAACTCAACCGCTGAGCTTTGTATGTCCGATGCGGATGACAAGGACAACGTAACCCCAGCCGTAACCATAGCAGCCTAGCTATATTAATGTGGCATCCTTTGACTGCGCACAACACACACCCACACACACCCACGACTTGACTCTTATCATAAACAGCCAGCAGGTGGTTGCCTGCATCCAATGAGTTTCCCTTCCACCGCGTACCTGGACTTCTCAGTACTGCCAGCCAATTTAAATGAAACTGTCAACAAGCAGGGTAAAGCTACAGTGAAGGCTCGCAGCAGATGATTCTGTTTGAGACAGGAGCTTTGCGCACAAACTATTGTTAAACTAATAAATACTAATATAATAAATTCTACAATATAACTGCTAAATGCCACCTTTTTAATAGTATACTAAAGTTTCCATAGATAAACAAATGCAAAATATTTAAATATAAATATATGTATATAAATATATATATATACATTTATATATATTCATACATTTCATAGGAATAAATACAACTTATTTAACGAGTAAAAATTAAAAAAAAACTAAATACAGTTTTTATTAATTAAGTTTCTTTTTGAAAAATTATAAATTTCAATATGTTGTATAATTTAAGAGTTAAAACCATGAAAAGGCACAATTTTCTCTTCAATAAAGTCTTCGTAAAGTAAAGCTAAATTAAACTTTAATATAAATAATTAATATAAATATAACAAACATGTAATGTCGGCATTTTAAATACTTTTTGGTGCCAACTTTATATAAGGACATTGACTTGGTTTGACACCAGATTTTCCATAAGTATCTAAACAATTAGTTTAAGTCATGAGCTGAATGTGATGATTCCTGATCTCTGCACAGTTTTAACACCTGTGAGTGCCTTATAAATATATTGGTACTACAATCTATAAATTATAGTCACATTGCCATAAGACATGAAATGGAAAAGTTTTCTTTAGTATTTTTTCATGACCGCAAAAGTTTGAAGTTGCTGCCAAGTTGCTGTAGGAAAAGAAAAACAAAACCTTTGGACCCTGACTTAATTTTGTTATTTCTTTTGTTATTTACAAATGAATGCTTAAATCATTAACTGAGTTCTTAGATGTAGAAAACTTTGTTCATTATTATATAAAATATTATATTTTATAAATATTATATTTTTATCTAATATATTATGTATATATATTTCGTTGATATTTTGACAAATCTTAAAAGAAATCCAAGAATTCATACAAATAATAAAAGTTACTTAAGCGAATTCACGCAGAAAATTTACCTAACTCAATGAGAGTTTTTTTCCCAAAGGGCATTTAGCTTTCAGGTCGGCCAGGCAGAGATATATAAATTTTTAAATTGAAATTCTGTTCTTTTATTTCAAGCTTGCACTGTGTGTTGTGGCAGAGGCAGAAGCGAATTTCAGGTGAAGCTGTGCCATTGTTAGTCAGGTGCAAATGTCATGCGAGCGGGAATTGCGATGTTGCGGTTGTTGTTACAACTTGCCACAAGGCAAGTTGCACATTGTCCATTGCCAGTTGCCAGTTGCCAGTTTCTAGTTTGTTGAGGCTGTTTGTTAAGGCTGCCAAAGTCATAATTCAGTAGCTGACATTTATGTGGCGCTCAATTTTGGAAGCCAGCAGTTGCCGCTGTTGACATTTGCGGCAGGGCTTTGTCGTTGCCACACACAGATGCGATGGCATTTAATGGCACTTGACAGAAAGACACCAAACACCATCTGACCTTATGCCATTTGGGCAGCTGACTGTAACACGAGCTGCCCAATTTCCAGCTCCAATTGAATGCGACTTGGCGCTGCCAGCAAATTGGCGCTGCTTTTGGCCAATTCGAATACATAATTAAAAGCAAATTGATAGACGTTTCGGTAATTTTGTCTACAAAATACATGTGATCCCCCTGTTAGATGAGCCCTGCGAGAGCCAAAGCAATTTAACTGTCACTTTAAGAAGTTTTCACAAGTAGCACATAACAGTATATACTATATATGTATATATAGTATATAAATATACTTGGGCATTCATAGAAGAAAACTTTTCAATTTAATCAGCCCAAATTTAATTGGCATAAATGCGACAGTCGCTGTCATGAACTTGAACCCAACTCAGTGCGGAAAAACTCTTGTGAGCCACATTAAATATTAATAATTTCAAATTTTATGACCAGATCCGGTTGCCCGGATCCCAACTGTTTCAAGTGCATCCAACAAGTTTGCTAACTACAAATGACAAATTGTTGAATTGAATATGCTGAGCGCATACATTTTACATAGCCAGCCGATTTACCTTGAGCGCTGTAAACATAAGCGCCATAAATACCCGCCTGACAGTTGCATCTAAACCGGTTCAAATAGCTACCTAAAAGCATAAAACAAAAGACGTATGCTTGCGAGCGAGACTTAGAGATACCCTAGATTCTTCCTAATTTTTCGTAATTCAAAGTTTCCAAAACGAAATTTTATTCCGAAAAAAAAAAAAAATTTCTAAGATTCTGTCTGACTTTGTAAACCTAATATATTTATTTGAAAATTACGTTATTCAAAACTATATCAGATATTATAATCAACTACGATATTATATTCAATTTAAAAATACGATATTCAGTTCAAAAATACGATATTCAAATATATATACGATATATATTCAATTAAAAATTACGATTTTGAAAACTATATATATTATATTCAATTTATAAGCCCGATGTTAAAAATTATATACGATATTCAAAACTGTATACGATATACATTCAATACAAAATTATTATATTCAAAAATATATAAGATATATTAAATTCCGAATGATATACAAAAGTATATACGATATTTTGTTTAATTCTCAATTACGATATTCACAACATATACAAAATATTGTTCATTACAAAATTTATACGATATATTCTTGTAACAATTATCTTTAATTCTTTAATCGTATATAATTCGAATTTCGTAAATTAATATAATAAAATATATTATATCGTATATCGCTTCAAAATCATTTGAATATCGTAAATGAATACAATATAATAAAATATTGTAACTTTTATCAATGCTATTTGATATCCGAGAAGAGAATCGTCAATGTAAATGGAGGCGTTTACAATTTTGTCACTATGTATATGTATAGGATAATACAAATTCAAATGTATTTCTGCAATCTTTTCTCTCCTTACATAGTTCCGTCTTACTGCTTCAGGCAGTACACACATAGGTAAGTTGATTCAGTTGTCATACATTAAATATAGACTCTAAGCTCCTATAGCGATAAGAAAGCGCTTTTTATGCTCAAAATGTAGCTGCTTATCATGATATATTAATAACCTGCTTTAGTACTGGCGTCGCCTGGCAGACTCAGTATTTACTCGCTCAAGTCGAGCATACCCCGTTTCGCACTCTTGACGCGTACAGAGCATTGAGAGATGCGCAAGATAAAAACTCAGCTGCCAACTTTGGCAAAAGCTGAAGCTAATTACACAACAAATTCGTGATGGAGCTGAAGTGGGAATTGAAAATGGAAGTGGAAGTGCAAGTGGAGACATACTTGCCAGGAAGTGGTTTTCGCTAGACTCGAATTGGAGTGGGGCAGGTAGCCAGAGTGGGGCAACAATCAGGGCAGCACTTTCATTTCATTTGCTTTCATTTCATTTCATTTGATTTCATTTGCAGCCCGCTTTGGCCTTTGGGCTGCTTTCGATTTCCTCTAGTCAAAAGATGAACTCAACATTTAAGTGAGCCCAAAATTAAGTACATAAAAATATAACTGAACGAATAACAATTCTAAACTGAAGTGCTTAACAATTTGTTTGCAATTCACGAGTTTCACAAGCAAATTTATTTACCTAACAGGTAGAAAATTGAAGACTCTGCTACCAATAATTACAGCTGAGCATCAGTTGACTTCTACGTCAACTCCCTTGAGACTGGGTGCATTAAACCTGAATCTCAATTATTAAAATTAATAAATTTCAACAAATCGTCGTTTAATTGACGCCATTTATACTCATATCACTGGGTGGATATTTATAAATAAATATGTGCATACCACATATTTATATATATAGAAGTATAATGAACATGAGTTAGACATTCTAAAGCGACGCTAATAAAATGACGAGATTCTAATTGGATTCGTATAAGCGAAAGCAGCGTGAAATGTGAATTATGTGATAGTTGGCACTTTCCTATAATGGCACTGCTTAAATTCATTAATTTTTCTAGTGAATTTACAACTTCAATATAAATCTAAAAATATTCTTTTAAGTCCTATAGAGAATACAGTTATTGTTAATCCAATCAGAAATGAGCGCTTCGTTTAAAGTTCTAATTCAAAATTTTGAAATAGTTGGCAACGCTGCATGTCTGTTGCACTGACTTGTTCCAGTTCTGGTTCCAATTCCAGCCAGCTCTTATTTAGGGGTTGATTTCCAGTGAACACGGAACATAAACACAACCGAAGTACGGCGCAAAGCAACAAAAAGAAGAAAACATATGAAAACAAACGCAGGCAATTGACTACGTGACTGGGCGGCTGCCTTCAATTGCCGCTTCGATTCCCTTTTGCCTCTCAGCAGCCGACACACAATTTGTCGATTTGAGATTCTGTACTTATCGCATAACTGGGAGCATTTGACGCGTGTGACGGTCAGCGGCAGAAGCAGCGGCAGTGGCATTATTTCAATTGCCTCCACACATGTGGGCAACATCAACAGCAACAACGATAGAAACGGAGATAGCGCAATTTAACGACAATATTTAAATGCATATGTAAAATGACAAAACTAACTTTAGACATGAGGAACTCATATGTTTCTCAGCTGTGACGTAGGTCAACGAAACGAAACTCTGGAAATTTCTTTCTAATCAAAATACAATTCAATTTCGAGTTGACCCACATTTGATGAAGCGAGAGAAAAGAGGGAGACAAGACGCTTATCAGGGCAGGACGGAAACTGGACGCCGACAAAATGATCTTCAATAGAACACGTCAGCCATTCACCATTCACCCGCCCGCTCGCACTTACCCTGTCTATGATTTCTGATCTCCTGGGAACTTGTTGCCCTTAAACGATGTGCCAGCCGCTGTTGCTACGGTATACGAACCAGAACGCGTAGGCGTCGCTTCACTCGTTCTTTCCTCTGTTATTTTACTTAGCGTTGTTTTTTAGCCTTTTGTTTATAGCTAATCAGGGTTCTTTAACGCACTCACGAACTGCACTCGAATGGAACTTAAGAATTCGTTTTATACTACAATTTCCTGTTACAATAGTTGTAGCTAGGAACTAAACAAAATGCACGCGCACACACAAGCGGACAGACATACATATGTATAATTTTAAGTTATTTATTTAGACAGTCCTGGTTTTTATTTGTTTTTGCCTTTGTTTTCTATTCGCTTCTGGCTGGTGTGTGGACTCTGTTTACAATGCGTCCGCGCGCTCAGCACCACAGAATGGAACTGAAAGCGATATTATAGCCGCTTTAGCCACATGTGGATACTTTCCATGAGCAAGAGCTGGCGAGCGTGAGAGTAAAAGGGAGGGCAACAATTCATTTTGTCGCGTTTGTTTTGAGTTATGTTTCGTTGTGAGATACAATCCGCGCTGTGCTCAAACAGGTTCCAGTGAACTGTGCGCAAAAGTGGATCCCATTGAAACAGCTGTTTGTGGAGTGAAATCATGTGGGCGCGCGATTTACTCAAATTCAAATGCTTAAAGATGTTAATTGTCTGGAGATAAACTGTGCACAACATCATAATTAGAAATATCCAAATAAATATAAAATTGACTTCTTTTTCGAATTGATTTTATTTAAGTTCTAAAAAATTTGGCATTCAATTTATTAGTGTTTAAAATATAAAGCTTTTCATCATCATTTGTGAATGGTAAATAAATACACTGATTAGTTTGGGCTGATCAACTGATGACAATTAATCCTCAGTGACAGTAAAGGAATGCGTCAGGCCCTCGTAGGGATACTTTCCACCTAGTATATACTTATATTCACCGGAGTGCCGTATGCGATACTCGCCAGGCAGCGTCTGGGGACTGATGTTCCAGAAGATCTCCAGCTCGCTAAAGCCCAGAATCGTGTTAGTACGATGCCAGACCATTCTGTAAATAGTCAGTTAGACTCAATGTCATAAAGGGAATATAATGATACTCACTTAGTCTCCCAGCTAGCATCCGTATAGGTGATCTTCCAGCGATCCTCGTTGATCTTACGCTCCACCGAAAAGTATGTTTTCTCTGTGAAGAGATTGTTGCGCGGATTGCCCGAAATAAAGGTGGCTCTGACGGTGTCATTAATGCCATATTGCTTATTAGGCTGGGTCTTCACATAGCCGAAATCGGTCCCAATGGGATGACCATCGAACAGCACTCCCGTATTCAGTGAAAGCATCACGTCATTCATATATGGTGGGCTGGGGCCAGCCTCCACACTCTGATTGCGCATCATCGCTTTAGTCAGGCGCTCGAAGACGTCCATGTAGATGGTGTGCGTGTTCGGGCCAAATATTGTGGAGGCAGCCTCATAACGCTGCGCCTGATACTCCTCGGGAGTGACGGTATAGCTGGAGTAGATGTTGGTCAGGCCAGCAATGATCACCTCCGTATCGATGCCACCAGCAGCCGAGGCAGCAGCTCTGATCTGATTCCGCAAGCGGCGTCCAGCCATGGTTGTAAATTCGCAAGGAACGGCGGCAATGATGACATCTCCGATCTTAAGGATTTGATTGGACACAATTTTGGGCTGCCACTCATACGGGAAGGTTGCCTAATAGGGGGAAATAGCTATTAACTGCTGTACTCTTCGCCTTTATCACTTAGCTACTCACTCGACCCGTGGCCAGCAGAATGGGCTTCGGCTCATGGCACTTGATATCCTCCTGAGTGGGCGGCACTATGAAGTCGCGCACAAAGTTCCACATGGGGTTGTCCGTCGTGGTGCCCTGCTCAAAGCTGAAGGCTCCAGGACCGTCGGTGGTGCCAGCCGCGAAACTGTAGCCCATAGCAGGCTGGCAGCCCTTAATCTTGTCCAGCTTGCGTGTGAGCGGATTGTACGTGCTGCCATTGTAATTGGGCATATCGACAAACTGATGAATGAAGCGCACATCGCCAGTTACCTCGCGTGCTGTCGACTCCTGACTCTGTTCGTTCAACAAGCCCAGAGCGGCTTCAGCCAGGCGCTGTCCAATGATCTGTGTGCTCTCGAACATGTCGCGCCCCGGACCGGAGGCAAAGCACTCGCCCTCGCCTTTGGGACAGTGCGAGGTGAGTATGTCGCACTCGTTGCCCGAAATAGAGCACTTTGGTCCCATGATGTTGGGCGAAACATCGCCCAAGTTCGAGGAGCAGAAGGCGCCCACAAATTTGCCCTTGCCGGGCATCTTATTCGGATTGTACTCCTTCTCCAGCAGAAGCGCAGCGTAGCCCATGTTGTCGCTGGTCACCAGCTTATTGGTGTTGTTCATCGAGGTGGCGTGCACGGCATACCAGTTGAAGGCGCCCAGCAGATTGTTCTCCTTGTCCACGAAGCGTAGCTGCGCCAGCGTCTTGTCCGTATCGTGCTCATACTGGGCCCGCTCCTCCGCAGGATTGCGCAGATACGACGACGGCGAGCGATTTATGTTCACATTGAGCACCAACGTCTTGGAGAAATAGATCCGACCATCTACCAGGTTGTCCGTGGCGCGTTTGATGCTCTAGACAGGATTGATTGAATTAATACTGAAATGATTTCTTTATGTTCGCCTCTTACCAGGTAGAGTCCTTGAGCCATAACCTCAAAGGTTTGTGGCACGAAGCCCAGAATGGAAATGTCATAGAGCAAGTGCATTAGAAAGCCGCCAGGTGCTCCATGCGTGTGGGTGCCACTGATGGCGACATTCTCGGCGTTGTAGATGTTACCGTAGCGCGCCTGCAGCCGCTTCAGCACCTCCCGCTTGAGGCCATAGCCCATCATGCCGCAGTCGGCGCTGATGAAGGCCACGCGATGCCCATTCTCGTCCTCCACGACGAAGGCGCGCGCAAAGGTGCGCGTGTGCAGGCCTCGTCCAATCTGCTTGATGTTCGCGTAGCCCATCTGTGCAGAGGATTGTACAGGTAATTCAGTTAAGCTCACCCGCCTGTCAAGTGCCTGTCACAAACTTACGAAATTAATTTCCACTGGCGGTCCGGTAATGTCGGCTCGTCCCACGCCCACTCTATAGGCGTTGGCCAGGCAGCTGAGCCCGCTAAGCGCTAACAGCGTGATTAGGCCGAATTTCCAATTAGCCATACTTCTTTTATGTACGCTCATTAATTGACCTACAAAAGAAATTTAATTTTGAGAATTTTTAGCTGTTTAGAGAAGCCAACGAGTGAGAGAGCGGAGAAGACACAGAGGAGATAGGACGATCTTTACTACTCTAGAAAATATTAGAGACTTTAAGAGCGATTCAAGGTAATCTAAAACTTAAGCTATAACTAAACTAAAATAGTTAAAAATATTTTCTAACTGAGCAATTTCTATTCGATTAAAGTTTTTATAGTAATTGTTGATAACAGAGAACAATAAATAATATTTTTATCAATTTGAAGGGCTTAAGTTTTAAAATAGGTTTAGTCAGATCTAATGGAAAACATAATGTTTTCAAATTAATTATGTTCGATGCTCTTTGAGTCCTGGTAGAATTTTCAGATGAGCATAAGGTAGGGACATATTAGAAAAATTAAAATAAAGTATATATATTTGAGAATGCATACAAAGTGCATACGAATATGATTAAATTACAAAATAAAAAAAATTGTTTTTACAAAAAAGATTTAAAAAATTTCAGTTTAATAAAAGTTGTGTGAAATCAATTTGCATTAACAACTAATAACTCTTACAATATCATTAATCACTTCTTTAACTTTACATCGATTCCATATTTAACTATATTCGAACAGATTTAAACTCATCACTGCCAATTGTCTGTATGAAACTGATATTAATTTCATATTAATTGAAACAGTAAATAAAACTGATTAAACTTTACATGTTTTAGATCCTGGGTTGTCAACACGAGTAAATATTCCAAATTCAAATATCTATAGAGATTCTGTTATATAATATTTGCCGCTTTGGCACGCCCCTAGTGGAAAAATCTTAATATCCACGCTAGCTTGGGACATTACACAGAACCAATATACTTTTTTCACTTCGTGAACGAGTTCAAAAACCTTTATCAAATTTGCCAATTATACTAACCGTCACTGAAGAGAGCATTTAAGTATTGAGCAAATATTGGCAACATTTGATTACAACATTACAATATAAACAAAGGCCCTATAGCTCAGACAGTGCATAGACATATAATATATATATACATCTATTATATGTCTATGCATATATATATATATATATATTTATATATATATGCATGTCTTATACGTTTTTTAAAAATGTTTACATTCATATGGATAATGCGGTCGTTGGCCAGCGACAAATGCTAATTTATTTAGGTGTCTGTAATCGCATTGGCCTTCGCCAGTTGCATCCAATCAATAAATAGATAAGTGCGTATTAAATCAAAGCAAAACAACTCTGTTGTTGTTGTTGTAGCTGTTGTTGTTGCTGTTGCTGTTGCTGTTGCTGTTGCTGTTGTTATTGCTGCTGCCCTTATCAGCTGGAAGAAAGAGCAGCGACAGCAACTGCGACTCGTTACTGAAAACCAGTTTTTATCAGCTTGCGAAATCGTTAGCCTTCTTCTGCTGCCAAAGCTGTTGTTGCTGCTGCTGCTGCTGCTGCTGTAATAGCTGGCCCGTGGCCAATGCTGAGTTAACTGCAAACAAGAGTAACTCAGTTTGTATGCGCCTTTTGTTCGCATTGCTTTTCCAGAAAATCTGTTCGCATTTATGTATATTTTCTTCATTGCATGCGGGCCACGTTTTACACAAAAGAACTTTTATTTAGCAGGCTCCAAATAGGAAATCCAGTCTGAGTAATTGTTTTGTATGCCGCACCATGTCACTCCAACAACAGCCGCCCCCAAGCCCCACTCGACAATTATCGAGATTGTCGCGCGCTTTGCATAATTCAGTCGCCGCAGGCCGACATTGAAAACGAAAATTAAATAAAATACATACTCATATGCCGCTGGCCAGACCACAAAAGCCAAAGACCACTGGCAACAAAGCACAGAAAATAAAAAAAATACTTAAAAACCAAAAAAAAAAATTTAAAACAACCTCGCAAGCCGCACATTTGAGTACACTTTGACACCTCCGAACACTGAGATTGTTTTTGAGCTTTATGGTAAAAATATCTTGATTTAGCAACAAGAGTTAATATTTGAATCTATTGAAATGGTGCTAAATGATGAAATGTTTTCCTTAATTGAAGAATATTTCTAGATACAAAAGTTTTTCCTACAATAAACCTTACTTTACTTTACTTTAGTTAGCCATATCTAGATGTTATGCAGACTTCATCTTGATAAGAAGATATAGCTGAATACTGTTTCAAGCAAGATCTCTTCAAGGGCACACGAGTACCATAAAGAACCTATATCAGCTGCTGATATAGTAGACACTTAACTATATATGCCACATGTCCATAAGTGGCCACATGTGTCACCGACACCACCTGGCAGGGTATGGAAAGCAAAGGCACAACGATAACAGCTGCAGGGCCAACAAATATAAGTTGGAAACAAAAAATTGCTATTCAGCTTCTTGTTTTATTATTATTTTTGGCTTTCATTTTTGCATATTCACAATCTGATAAGATGTTTATTGACTCGATTGTTTTATATAATTGGAAATTCGCATTGCCTATTTCTGTTATATTCAATTCCGCTTTTATCCAAATTGCAATTGGTTTTTATCTGATTTTAATTGGGACAATTTGAGTCCATGAAGTCCACTCGCCATTGTGCGCGCCACTTACAAAAGATTCAAATGTATCTCCTGGCATCCAATTGAGCGAATTACAAAAGATTTCGGTTCATGTGGAGGGGCTGATGAGCCTTTTCATACAGTTTTTTTCTCACTTTTTTTTCTTGTTTGTGAATCGCGATTCTCGTTCAAATTTTCGAGGTTAAGCGCGGCACTTAGTTAGCTTATGCAACGAGGCTCCTTTGCCTTGGCACTGATTAGCTCGAAGACTAATAACAATTACTATTGCAATTTCAATTTCAATTTCAGTTACTAATACCACAAATGGTCCAGAGAGCACTGATTCAGAGACTCTACGTGGACTTCAAGCCCTGGGCTGGTCGCAGTTTTAGCTGAATTGAGTCGGGCTTATCTCACGCTATGGGCTCCTCAATTAATTACTTAATTATGATCGCGATTTGCGGTTTAACACGTTACAATATTTATTTGCTGGACATTCGATGCCCGAGCCGATTGCAAAAACTCTTTCCGTTCCAAATGTGAAACAAGATTTCAAAACATGCCACTTCGATGGGACATACATACATGTGCATATGTATATTTATCTGCGCTACACAAGAGACCTGGCCCCTGCCCGCCTGCCACGCCCCCCACAACAAGCAATGGAACGAAAACGAAACTGAAACCGATTTTCGGCTCGAAGTCGCGTTGTTTTTTATGTGTTTTGTCGCGCTGGAGATTTTGTAAATGACGCCCGCTATGCGCCCAATCTGGCGCTCGACTGCTCGATGACTGGGCCACTGACTGACCAAGATGGAACCACGATCTCTCTCTTTCTCTCTCTCTCTTTCGTCTCTCTGGCCATGCTTGCGTTTTGTTTATTTATTTATATTATTTTGCTTGTGTTTTGAATGGCATTTGGTGAGTTTTTTTTGCTTTACATTGATTGCCATCCAGCGCTCAGTTAGTCACCGGCTCATGCAGTCATTTGCTCAGTTGTTCAATTGCTATGCATTATCACAGCAGATATAGTTGGAGCTAAAGTCTGAAACGTGGTCTTTATGTGCCGCCTTTGTTTGAGCGCCTGTTTCTCAGTTACCCTTTGTCACGCAGTTGCTATTGGGACATGCCCAGATTTATCGCCTCAGTTGTCCCGCTTGATAGCTTATCATAGCAGATCAAAACTAGAGATTAGCTAACTATTAATAACAAATACTTGAGCCACTTGAACTTTAATTTACTTGAACTTAAAGTCATGCAGCAAATAATATTTTATATATTTTAATAAATCTTTTAGTATCACATCAAAATATGTAGTAAAAAGCTTCGGTTGCATTGGTTTAACTTACTTCAAAATATTGACCAAGCAGGCAGCTGCTCACACTACAAGTCACACGCAGGCTCTATAACTAACTAGCAAAAGTGGCCGATCAATTGTTCAAGTTTGGTCAAATGGGGGTCTTTAAAATAATAGCTGATAACTACTGCGTTAATGTTTTTTGAAGATTAGCTAAGCTATAATTATTGAAGTGATAAGGATTATTGGTATGTGCGAACGTCCAAGCCTTGCATATAATCAGAAGTTTGCAAGTGTGAGTTTATTGTTTATAGTTTATTAGAAATTTGTATCATGTTAATTTAATGATTTTTCAAATATTAACGACTGCTCAAATTTGCGTTAACAGTTGTGCGAGCAATCTATATAAAGTTATCGACCCAATAGGTTAATATCGATACCAATCCATTTCAACAGCTGTTAACGCAGCTGTTAAAGGGATATATTTAACTTTTTTTGTAACGAACAGCTGTTCACACAGTTTTCAAGCGACGCCATCACTACGAACACCTGCGTAATGAGAAATTCGCTTACAATTGTTACAAAATAATCAAATCCTTGGGAAAGGCAAAACTACAAATGAAAACTAGAGCTAAGCTGAACGGTAAACACAACATCAAGCAGAGGCAAAGAACACGATATTGAAGTCAAGTTAAAAAAAACAAATTAAAAGAAAAAACATGTCGAAGGCCGTGAATAACATGAACATGGGCGTTGTGGAGCCGCAGCAGCGGATTAAAAACTTGTCCCACTGCGGCAATCTCATCGATGTGGACAAGAATATGAAAGTGTCGCGGTAAGTTGAAGAGCATCTAAAGGTTCACTGTTGTGGCGCCAAGCGGAAATCCTACTCAAATGTCAACCCACACTTCGTTAGGCGAAGACCTTGCATGCGCATTTGCCTTTTGAAGGATATTCACACATACACGCACATTCACACAAATACTCACATGAATGACTGTCAGTGTATGCGTGCGTGGGTATCTTATTGCGAGCTCTATAGGCTGCCAGATGCATGCCATTAGCAACAACAGCAACGAGATATTTTATTTGGCTGATTCATTTATTCCCGATGAATCGCTTGCTTCTACTTGCAGCTATTACCGCGCCGGAACTGAGATCCTGCGCATGGCCAACGTCTATTTGAATGAGGGAGACCATGAGAACGCATTTATATTGTACATGCGCTACATGACGCTGTTTATAGAGAAGATACGCCAGCATCCCGACTATGCCAGCGTTAAGGCCGATGTGAAGGCCATCAATAAGACGATTAAGGACGAGATCATGCCCACAACGGAGAAGCTGCGCAACAAGTTGCTGGCTCAGTATGAACGTGAATATGAGCAGTTTCTAGCCAACAAGGAGGCGGAGCGTATACGCGAACAGGAACGAGAGCGTCAGCAGCAAATGGCCAACAAGAAAGCAGCGGCAGCTGCATCTGTTCCTTCCCTCATACCCGCCAACTTGCACGTACAAATGGATCCGAGCAGCCAACCAACGGCACCAGATCTGAGTCTGCTGGATCAGGTGGTCTATCCGAACGATTTTCCCTCAGGCACCAATCGTACCAACTTGCCCAACTCGGGTCTACTATTGCCAATGGCACCTGATGCTGGCGCCGCCGACAAGTTAGCCAAGTGAGTTATTCTAAAGACACAGATGCGCAAGACTAACACGACTTACCTTACAGCTCGTCAACAAAGCCCGCATTTGATCGCAGCCGGAAGCCGCAGTTTAACCGCACGGACTCTTTGCTAGCTGGCTCATTGCGCAGTGTCAATGTGCCCGGCGATACCATGGATGTGTTCCTGAAGCTGGCGCATGCCAATACCTCCAATAATGTAGAGACTTGCGGTGTTCTGGCCGGCCATCTGGCCCACAATGAACTCTATATAACGCATATTATTGCGCCCCAGCAGCAAGGCACGCCCGATAGCTGCAACACGATGCACGAGGAGCAGATCTTTGATGTCCAGGATCAAATGCAGCTCATTACGCTTGGCTGGATACATGTAGGTGGTCATACGCATAGCCTATATATAATTGACTAATGAGTCACTCGCACCCATCACTTTCATTGACAGACACATCCTAGTCAAACTGCTTTTCTGTCCTCCGTTGACTTGCACACGCACTGCTCCTACCAGATGATGATGCCAGAGGCAATAGCCATCGTCTGTGCGCCCAAGTACAATACGTGAGTCATTGTCATTGTTTTTTCGGTTTTTTTCTCTGAATCAGACTAAGCAATTTGTATTATTATTTTTAGAACTGGTTTCTTCATTCTCACGCCGCAATATGGCCTGGACTACATCGCACAGTGCCGGCAAAGCGGATTTCACCCGCACCCCAATGATCCACCTCTCTTCATGGATGCGCAGCACATCAAAATGGATGCCCAGTCGAAGATCAAGGTCATCGATCTGCGCAGATAGTATGCTGAAATGTTGGTCTAACTCAGCAGCAACAGCACCAACCAATAGCACATTGGTTCATCTACTGGATGCAAAGCCAGCGAATTTAACAAATGCTGTAGGAACAACAACATCGGCAACAGTCATCATGACAACAAAATCGCAGTTTAGATTTGATGCAACTGAATGAACACATAAACAAACACTATAGTGATTAATGATCTTAGATATTTCAAAGAAACAACAAATGGAGGCATCATACTTTGCGACTGTACAGCTGTATTTTTTGCAGGCACTTGATTATTAATGTGACTATTTAGAACAGATAAACAAATGGCATTACATTAGCTTTCAGTTAACAAAAATTGCAATTTATTCATATATTTAGGATCTGCTTTATACAAATTATTTAATGTGATTTACAATTGTGGCTTATATTTTTGTTAAAACTGTTTTCTCTTTGTTTATGCATGTATTTATTATATCTTTTAATGAAGTCTACACTCTACACACGCCGCTATTAAGGCAACCAATGCAAAATGTTTAAAATATTGATATTTATATATATTTACTTAATATTGCTAAAAAAAACAAAAAAGAAACAAAACAAGAAATTAATAACTATACTATAACATGTTGTTTGAAGAAAAGCCACTAAATGGTAATCGTGTTATATATGCTTACTAAATTGCTTAAATTAATAAAAGTGAACACATTATTTTAAAATACTTTCCTTATAACTTTGAACTAAAATTGACTACAATGAAATTGTACTGTTATGAGCGCTACTGTTAACACAACATTATTCTGTTAAATGCATGTTTACATTTCAAGAAAAGTCCCTACAGCTTCAGATTGGAGCAATTAAAAATATTATGTTAAGTTCAATGTTATTAGGCAGCACTGTTAAAATTTCCCTACTAGCATTCGGGCCCTTTGCGTTTGCATTTCCCGCCCACAGTTTTACGTGTTTTCTCGCCTCGTGCAGTCTGTTCAGGTTATAGAGCAGAACCCGGAATTCTGCAACCGCAAAGAGGCTAAAAATAATTTAATTACGAAGCATAGAGTTACGATAAAAAAAAAAGAAAAAACAAGTTTAATATTTGCGGTGTGAATAACAATCGATAAAAGAACAGCACGCATCAGAAACGAGCGCATCAACGAGTCACCGAAAGCGAAAGGGGAGGGGTACGCTTGCCGTAGCTGTCGCCGTGTGGCCCTTGCCCTTGATTAAACATTTCAGTCGAGAAAATAAAATAGCCACGTTCCATATCAAATCAAGTTTTACTCATAATTTTCTTGTCCTTTTTTGGTTGCCCAATTAAGTTTCGCGCCAATACTCCACTCCCTCCCCAGTCGCCCCCTTAGCTAGTAGATCTATTACAATATATATAATGCCAATGCTCGAATTGAACCCAATTAATTGGATACCAGGACAGGAAAGCGTTCAATGTCAAGAAGTAAGTAATGAACCGAATGTGTTCTAAATGCTAATTAAACCTTTTAATTAACACAAACATCAGGCGTGTTTGCGTGTGTCCAGAAATTGACGCCTAATGGCTTTTTCAATAGCGACACAATCAAGGTCCTTCTATGTTGGCTGTGTGAGAAGACAAATAACACAATATGTTAAGAATATTCACTTGTCAGATAAGCATTGATAAGCGCACTTTAATCAGCTAAAAGCTCAAGAATCTCATTACTTATTAGCACTATCTATGTGACTTTTACACTACAGTTGACCCCGTAGCACTTATCAACACCTATTATATGCCTTTTTTATGGCCATCTAGGAAAGGGCTAACACAGTAAAGTCACCCGGATCAACTCGGCTTATGGAATAGCAGTAGAAAATGTTACCTGCCAAGTGTCCACTCAAGAGAGTTTTTACTGTCTGCCGTTAAGCGGAGGCTTGTGGCACAAGTACCTGTCGCGACTGCTGCTCGTCCTGACTCGTGCCTGGCGCCCAAGGGACCCGAAAAAGACGTCCGTCAGCTGAAAAAATCAGCTGATGGAGGTCGCACGCAGTTAAAGGCTTTCAAATTGCTATTTTAAAGGCTCCCAAGCGCCTTCAGATAGGGAGTTCCAGTTGTAGTACCGTGTCGTGTTGCCAGCCATAATGGCTGTAGATTTTATTCAACGAATCGCATGCAGCTCGCTTTTCAAAAGCCTTGTTAGCTCAGTCATTGGACCCTGTCAGCCCGGCGAGATATATGTACTTATTTACGTGTTTCCACTCTCTGAGCGCCGTGCACATTTCTTTATATTTATCCATGTTCTTTGTGTGTGTGAGTGCGTGTGTCTGTTGTTCTTGTCTCTAACTATTTTTAGAACAGCCATGCGCCATTCACGTGCGTGCGCTCGACCCGGCCGGCCGGCCCATGTGGCGTATACGCAATGCGCGCTTCAGCTTCTAGTATTTGTGGCATATGCTGCACGTGCTGACAACAGCTAATTGCAATTCCCGATTGATTATAAATATATTTGATTGCTTAGATTCAATTTCTAGTTATTTAGTACAGGTTTGAGACCACTTGAGTCAAGGGCAAAGAGCGTATAGAATCTCTGCTTGAATTCACTTCTTTTCTGTTAGTTAGTTTAATTATTTATTTTATTTACTTATTTATTTTATTAATTTATTTTATTTTGTTTATTTAATGTATTTATTTTATTTAATTATTTTGTTTTTTATTTTATTTATTTGAATTATTTAATTTATTTTATTTTATTTTATTAAAATAAATCATTTTTTCATTTTATTTTACTTATTTTATTCTTAGAAATTTTCCTTTTTGTGAAATTTTAAGAGGAAGTAAAGCTCGATATTTTTACCTGAGCGCCTTTATAAATATGGCAGCAACTCAAAAAGAATTTTATCGTTTTTATTTATATATTATTTTAAAAATAAATAAAATTATAAAAAATTGTGACTTGCTTTTCAGAGCATGTTTTGACATTTCAGCATTGTGTGAGTGTGTGTCTAAATGCAGGTGTCTTCTGTGTGCCTTGCACTGCTTATTATTATAAATGTAAACAAATTTACTTAAAACAAAGTAATAATAATAAAGGGAATGGAATAATGTTATATTGATATTAGGTCTAATGATAGAATATCGTATTACTAATAAATGAAATTTATTCTCGACTATTTCTGCGGTCACGAAGCGAAGTTCAAGGCAAAGACTTGCTAATTTAGATGTGTGCGTAGGTTCTTTCGCTAAAGCTCCGCAGTTGACCTTTAAGTGGAAATCATAAATCTGTGTGCCTGTTGCCTTGTGCATTTGCGTAGTTGTTGTCTTGCCCGGGAAACTCAACGCTTCAGCTACTCATTCAGCTGTGCTCCCAGTTTATATGCTGTTCAGCGGAGTAGAGCTTTTTTGCATTGCTGGGAATATGACCTACAAGTAATGCACCTAGGAAAGCTCCGTCATGGAAGGGGATTGTCGACAGCTTGCACGATTTCCTGTTCTCACTGTCTGTGTGCTCCACAGGTGGTTGTTTTCGCCACACACACACACACACATGCATGACTATATTTTTTGATTGTATTTGAAATGTTGCACCCTATAAGTAAACAGATTGCAAAGCTCTGCCCACAGATGGTAGATACATCATATAGTTGTTGTTGTTGTTATGGCTCATGAAATGAGCTCGAATACGACAGCAAATACGCTGACAGACACACGAATACACCTTCATATTGCAATAGCAAATCACAAGCGACGCACACAAGCAAAAACAAAAACAATTATAATAATAACAAATACAAATGCATAGACGTAAACCCCAGCCGACTGTCAGCTGCTGCTGCAGTCGACGCCGACGGCGACGCTCACGTCGACGCTGGGGTAGTATGTTACTGGGAAAAGCTTTTTCGCCACTGCCTCAGATTTTGATTCAGAACGGAAAAGTGAAGCGTCGCTAACGCACGCAGCTAGCCAAAACAAACGTGAATCGCGCAATATATTCAAAATCGAAATTCCTCTGCCCAGAGAAATATATATATATAAATGGAAATATATCTATAAAATATATATATGCAAAAAGAGAAACCGAAAGAGAGAGAGAGAGAAAATTCATAGTAATCGGTGAACCTGGAAGCCCATTGGCATTGGCATTATCAAGCAGCAACTGTGCACTCGCGGCAACAGTTGGCGTTGTAAACAAAACAAGCGAATAAATTAGCTACACTACGCGATATCCCAGCAATTTTAGAGAAACAAATGTAAAAGATTGCGAGAGCTTAATTGAAATAATTAAAGCCTCAATTTCGCAGAAAATATCATAATTGTTGCAAGTGCAAGTTCGTTAAAAGTTTCCAACAGGACTTCATTTCACTGTGTTCCACTAAATTTCTCAAAATGGAAGAGGTAAACTACATAAAGACTTAGAAATGTTTATAAAATCTTTGTTTGACTCGATCATGGACTTAGGCATCATTATATCATCTCATTATATCATATCTAAAGACCTCGTCTAACTCATTTTCTTACTTAGTTATATAATGATATAGTTATTATCACTGGCAAATTGAATGAAATAGAAATGTGTCCGTAATCAAGTGCCCGTCACATAGCACCTCTATGTGATTCCTGGACTGACCATCTGTGCGAATTGCTTTATTATATGTTTATCTTATTAAATAGATAACAAATAATTAAAGCTAGAAGACCAAATTAATTAATTTGCTTTATTTTTAATAAGAAAGCGAGTTTTGCATATCTCAATATATTCTTATTAAATATAGCTTATCTATGAATACAAGATTTCTCATTAATATATCTAACAAATTTGTTTTGAGAGACAATTACGAATGCTTGTCACTATTTTAAATTTGTATAGACACTCTTCATACATATATCTATATCTATATATATATATATATATATAGAAAAGAGACAAAAAAACATAATTCTTAATGAATATTCACATTCATTTGAGCTATACGAAAAAAGCTTGCCATAGCATCATATGTTTCTATGATTGCCGTCTCTCGGTCTCCCCTCGAGTGTCTAGCAACAACAGCAGCAGAATCACCTTCAGGCAAAGGCTGAATTAGCTCGTCGCTATCTCAATTTTCACTGGAAACTGTGCTTGCCGTTGTTTATTTGTATTATATATATTTATTATGCATTCATTTAAGCAGCTTTTTAACGTTTTTTCTTTCTAATGTGCCGTTTATTTATTTCTGTTTCTGGAACAGGCAACTGGAGTCATTTGCTACTCATTACTCGCTGTAACTCTCCCCGTCTGTTGTATTTCTCTTTTTCACATTCTCTGTCAATCTCTCTGCTACACAAGCTCTCTATCTCTCTCTTAGCTTATTGTCACCACAGCCAATTATGTGTTTGACCGCCCGTGCGTATACGTAATCAGTCACTTGCACATTAAAGTTTATTTCGTACTTGTGATAATGAGGCTTATTGCAATTAACTGTAGTTGAATTAAAAGCAAAGTTCAAGCACTTTAGTTACAGTTATCATAAGTGAATTTACTATTGGCTCAAACCTCAGAGCCTGCACGTACTTAGAGCAAACAAAGTCGTTAACTCAGTTAAGTTTCGATTCGATTTGCACAGCTCGAATAAACTATTCTCTGTGATTTATTTTCATCAAGCTTCCCGCTCATCTCCAACCAGAACGCCAGCCATGCCTCTGACGAAATGGCGATAATGACCAGGCGGACTGACCTTGACAGGAATTGCTAAAAGTTATGCAGCATTTGTTTGTTCTCAGGGGCGTAACATTTGCATACAGACACTAATACAAACATAAATATATATATAAATTTATATATATATATATATATATATATATATATATATATATATTTATATATTTATATATATTATGTATTAAGCAACGTAGACAGTAACACGTGACGACCTGCAGGTGCGGCGCTTTTCTCCTCGCGAACTTTGACTTGGCGGAGCAACAGCCAGGCAGACAAACGACCTCATTATAACTTTTAGCCAAGCAAAAGCAACAAAACACAGCCGCAGAGCTCGTCATACATATATATATGCCGTGACACACGTGGCGTATGTGCAATACTTTGTGCATCTTTGACGCCCTGCCTTGTAAGTGTGACTGTATTTGTCTGCAGCTCGCTGTGTTATGTTTGTGTTTGTTTGGCGGATTTCAAGTTCAATGTGCAATTGCACGGCGCTCTGGCTCTGTACTTGGCACAGCAGCTGGCAACAAGGTTTCCTTTTGATTACCACAACGGCTGAGCGCGAGCTGTTGATTTGAGCTTGATGATGATCCTTTTCAGCAAGTGAATTATGTGGTACTTTATTTCCTTTGCCTAACTGATGGGAATAATAAAATAATTGCAATTGTGTGAGCTTATAAAGTGCTACAAGTGTTGTAAATAAAAACGTACGCTAAATAAATCACACGAAAAGTATAGTTGGCATCCACAAATTGATGTTGTGCTCTACTGAAAGGAATAACTACAGTAAACTGATAATAAATCTATCTTTAATTTGATTTATTTTATAAAAACTCGTTACTATAACATATTTTATGTTAAATAATAAATTTACTCTCCGGCTGCGTATTAATTGAGTAATAAATTAAATTGATTATTAACACACAATATTTCAGTTGGTAACTGCCAAGCTATCCAGATTTCATAATAATCCACAGAACAAAATAAATTACAACAAGTGTGAGACTGCACAAATAGTAAACAAGCTGATAAGCCTTGAAATCAATACAGGACTCAATCAAATGGATTTTCTGTTGACTTCAAAGCAATAAATTGTTTTTGTTATTGTGTTTCGTTGACATATCACCTGTGCGTGTGTGTGTAAATATATTTGCATGTAACTGGCGCTCTCTATAGCAAAAGTGATCAAATGGCAATTTCCACGCATGATAATCGTATTACGTCAACGAATTAATTGATAAATGAGAACGACTTTCGAGCGATTCTGTTGTTTGTTGACGGAATTGCTTCCAACAGCGTTGACACCGATTTAGCATTCAATGAAAATAAAAGAAATTTCCATATACATAAAGAGTATTTGCCCTTACCAATTTTGTAATTCTCACGCGCTTCGTTTGTTTGCAAACAAACTAGAAATATTGTCTAATTTATGATGTCAACAATGTCAAAGAGCAGCACAAGAAAGAAGAGAACCGCATTTAAGAGCGGCAAAACGATCAGACGCTGTTAGGCAAAAGATAAATCAAAAAGCAAAAAGAGAGAATTTGCACGCTCTCTCGACGAGTTTTGCTCTGCAATAGAATGAAGTGAAGCCATTTCAGACATTTAGTTCGGCAGCGGGTTCGATTCGGTTCAGTTTAGATTTGTCGAAAGTCGATGCAATAATTAATGCCAGCTAGATTTGGTCATTAAAAAACAAACTACTGTTAGGCTGAAATAATTAAAAATATCAATATAATGCCAATTACCGCCACTGTAAGTTAAGTTCGACAGAGAGACGTAGACAGCACAGGCACTTTGTATATATATGACACGTGTTGCTTTTGTTTGCCATTTAAAGAGCGGAAGAGAGAGGGAGCGAAGCGCGTGCGAGATGTGCGCGTATATTTGTGACTATGTGCGTTGTTTCATCTGTTATCTGTTTTGTATTTCTTGCAGACACCCTCGCTGCTAAAGCGCGCCGGCACTGATAAACTGCGTGAAGTTTTTCTTAAGTACGCCTCGCTACAAAAGGATGGCGAGCATTACATGACCAGCGAGGATTTCGTGCGAAAATTTCTGGGCTTGTTCGTAGAGTCGTCGTTCAATGATGTAAGTAGCAACAAAGCAACCGCAGAGACAGCAACAACATCGTGACAAACAAAACCCGTGTCACAGACAACAGGCAACAGCGCATCATTGGGTCATTGCAAGGTCATACACAGTCTTGCTATGTGATAAGCACCAACATCAGCTGCAACAAAAACATGCGGTGGGCCGAACCCTATACTCGGAGCAATTCTTATCAACATAGAGGAGATAGCGCTTACCTGTGTAACGGGCAGCATAAGATCTGTGCGCTAGACACTTTAAAATATTTATCTCATAGAGACAACTGATTCAGAGTGCACTCGTTATCACTTGCTCGCCTCGTGCAAAAGTCTGTCGACGTCACAGCATTTAAATTTGTTGCTCGTCGTTATCAAATGTTTGGCTAGTCGCAGCTGGAATTGATTCCCAAGGTGCGTCCGGGCCGAAGTCTGTGGATTGTACTTTTCCAGTGATAAAGTCTTTATTTTAACTAATCACTTGTTAGGCAACACGCCAATGCCTGATTAAACATTGAACCTTACTTTTCAGGAATCGGTGCGCCTGCTCGCCGGAATTGCGGACACAAGCAAAGATGGTCTCATATCATTCTCGGAGTTTCAGGCGTTCGAGGGCTTGCTCTGCGCCCCTGATGCCCTCTACAGAACTGCCTTTCAGCTGTTTGATCGCCAAGGCAATGGCACAGTTTCATACGGTAGTTATCTATATAAATACACATAATCATTTTGTGGTTTATACTGGTTTTATTTGTATTCCTACAGCTGATTTCGCTGATGTCGTACAGAAAACTGAGTTGCACTCAAAGATACCTTTTAGCTTAGATGGAACATTTATCAAACGCTACTTTGGTGATGTACGTGAACGGAAACATGTTTATTAATAAAGCACGCACTTAAACGATTTTCTATACACCCCTATAAATCTATTTATATAAATCTGTATATATATAGAAGAAGCAACGCCTTATCAACTATGCTGAATTTACGCAACTGCTGCATGACTTTCACGAAGAGCACGCAATGGAGGCATTCCGTAGCAAAGATCCAGCCGGCACTGGATTTATATCCCCCCTAGACTTCCAGGATATAATTGTTAAGGTTAAGCGGCATTTACTCACGCCCGATGTCAAGGATAACTTGCTGGCGGTATGTCCACATCAAACTTTTATACAGATATGTCAAGGCATGTTTATGATCAATCAATTTCACAGGTCACTGAGGGTCATAGAGTTAGCTTTCCGTATTTCATTGCATTTACATCACTGCTCAACAACATGGAGCTGATCAAGCAAATCTATCTATATGCCACCAAGGGCAGTCGCACCGAGATGGTCACCAAGGACGAGCTGCTCTATGCTGCGCAGACCATGAGCCAGATTACACCCCTCGAAATTGATATATTGTTTCAGCTGACGGGCGCTGTTAATCAGCCCGGGTAAGTCGTCTAGGTCACTAACGTTTCCACCTCAAACAACGCCAACAACAACCACAAACAACTGCAAACAACAATAACAATTTCATTTGTAGGCAAATCATGTGGTCAGCAATATTCTCGGTTCAAAATAAATAACCAAGCCCCATCCTTGTGTTTGTCTCCCCTGTTGTAATAACCGTTGAAATTTTGTATCTTTTCTTTCTTTCTCTCTCTCCCCTGCTCTCTCTTTTTCGAACTCATATAAATCAAATTGCATACAAATTTGTTTACCTTAACGTATTTATCACAATATTAGAAGATGGTGGAAACGCAAAACGATTTCTCCAAGTAGGCAAGTGTTGTTGTTCTTAAAAACAAATTAAAAGAAGCGTTAATAAGACATGGTATTTCCCTCGCTCGCTAAAAATTCATATGCAAAAAATGATCAGAAAACCAAAACTCCCCATCGCCATGCATCACCCCTTCGGTGTGATTTCGTTGTAGATAGTTATGTGTGGGTATCTTCGCATCCTGATCCTTCGACTAACCACATGCTCGAATCGTTTGTCCCAACAGCCGCATCGACTACAGCGACCTGAGCAACATCGGACCCGAACACTATACGAAGCATATTACTCACCGTCTGGCCGAGATTAAGGCTGTTGACAGTCCCAATGATCGATCGGCATTGATTCAAGTACTGGAGGCCACCTATCGCTTTACTCTGGCCTCCTTTGCAGGCGGTAAGCTAATGGAGAGCATTTAATGCTTATCAAGTATTCTAACTGTTCACTGCCTTCCTCAGCTACTGGCGCCACCGTCGTCTACCCTATTGATCTCGTGAAGACGCGCATGCAGAATCAACGCACGGGCTCCATGATTGGTGAGATCGCTTATAGAAATTCGTGGGATTGTTTCAAGAAGGTACATCAAATAGCTGAAAAAGTGTCGCGTGGTATTTATCAATGTTTATTGTGCAAAAGGTCATTCGCCACGAAGGCATCCTGGGTCTCTACCGCGGCCTGCTGCCCCAGTTGATGGGCGTCGCTCCGGAGAAGGCCATCAAGCTCACTGTCAATGACTTTGTGCGCGATAATCTGTCGGACAAGCGTGGCAATATTCCAGTCTGGGGCGAGGTTGTAGCCGGCGCCTGTGGTGGTGCTGCCCAGGTTATCTTTACAAATCCGCTGGAGATTGTCAAAATTCGACTGCAGGTGGCTGGCGAAATTGCTGGCGGCTCCAAGATAAGTGCTCTGTCCGTTGTTCGCGAACTGGGTTTTCTTGGACTGTACAAAGGCGCCAGAGCGTGCCTGCTACGCGACGTCAACTTCTCGGCCATCTACTTCCCGACCTATGCACACACCAAAGCGGCATTGGCCGACAAGGATGGATACAATCATCCGCTATCGCTGCTGGCCGCTGGCGCCATTGCTGGTGTGCCCGCTGCTTCGCTGGTGACGCCCGCGGATGTGATTAAGACGCGACTGCAGGTGGCCGCTCGCACGGGACAGACGACTTACACAGGCGTTTGGGATGCTACTAAAAAGATTATGGCAGAAGAAGGACCGCGAGCCTTCTGGAAGGGCACAGCCGGTAAATAGCCACAATCCAAAAGTATATAAATTCTTCCTAATCTTTAACTTTCTGTCTCATTCTGTTGTTTAGCTCGTGTTTGCCGCTCATCGCCACAATTTGGTGTCACCTTGGTCACTTACGAGCTGCTGCAGCGTCTGTTCTACGTGGACTTTGGCGGCAATCAGCCTAAGGGCTCGCAAGGCACAAAACCAGGTCTGCCCATAGACTCCACACTGGGCGGAGAGCAGCCGAAGCCCGATCACATTGGTGGTTACCATGCAGCTGTGCCGCTGCTGACGGGCATTGAGTCCAAGTTTGGACTGTACCTGCCGCGATTTGGTCGAGGTGTCGGTGCCTCTGCCCCGGCTGGAACAGCGACGGGCTCATGATTATATTGGCGGCATCGTCTGCCATGCGCCAGTTAGGTCTAAAGTTGTACAGTTGTAGCCATATATATATATATATAGGCAAAAGGATGAAGTCGACTCTGATCAGCTATAGATCAAATGTCTATTTTTTGCTAAGACGCGTTTATACACACAGCCACAAACAGTCGAGGACAACAGCAAGCAGTTCGATGTATCTGGTCTATTCTAGAGGGTTCTTTTCTTACCATCAACAAGTTGTAATAAGCGTAACAAACCTTTTGAAATATATATACGGAATAGAAACTTTTACATATAGAAATTTATATTGATATTTGCATGTGTATATGTATATGATAAATAGCAAACATTTTATGGCACACAATTGAAAGCAACTGTTCTACCTACACATAAAACGAACATACCTATATAGAAGAAACTGTAACTTTAACTAGATATATAGTTGAAAGTCTAAAACAAAACAACACAAAGCAAATCACTGAACGTCTCTTATTGCACTCAAACTTTTAAGCGTAAAACCTTTCAATATAGTACGAATTTGTTCAACTGTTATAAAGGAAAATGCAATGAATTACCTCTTAGCTAATAAATGTAAAATGAATATAATTAAAATAAATGTACAAATATTGAAAAACAAACAAAATAACAACAATCCATGTTTATTTAGTTGGTATTTTAAATTTGTTTGCCTATCATATGTAACGCTTTGAGCCGAAGTTGGACTCGACTCGAGTTTAATTTCAGAATTTTAATAAGAAGTCATATTTCAAAATGAATATGTAATTTAATAGTAATAGAAGCTATTTCTTTTACGAGAGTATTGAATGAGGAGTTGCTGGTGAAGGTTTTTCAACATTCAGATGATCTGTTAAGTGTGACAGGTATATCCTCCTGAATCTTTGGCGTCTTCTTCTACAGTGCAGTCTACGGGAAGGCTTTTACTTTCCCTAATATTCTTCCAGAAAACTGACCTCGTTTATTATGCCATCGACTAAAGGTGCGTTGACAAGTCTGAAAAAGGTGTCCTGTGTCGCACATATTTTGTTTAGGTAAAGCGATTTGGTACACTTGTATTCCATACTTCCAAATGATGATCACTCTACTTTTGTACATAAATATATGGTTTTTGATTGAAACTTTATTAAACGTTTTCTAAGTAGTTGCTGAGTTCTTTATTTTTGGGACCTGTTAATGATAATTAAAATAGAGAATAAATACGGATTTTCTAGATGCTCATGCTTTTAGCAATTGGGGTTTGATTATGAATGCAGTAGGCGTTATCCCAAATTTGAGCAATTGGAATGTCAATGAACCCTAAAACACCTCTAACTTTGAGCACTCATATTTAAGCCTCATTGTAGAGGACAAATAAATTAACTTTTGATAATTATATCTCCCTTTGTTGGAACATATTCACATTGTTACTCCTTCATAATATACTTGGAATCGACTGAAAAGTCTTAAAAGTCTTAGTCTAAATACTGTAAGATAGTATAACTAACTAGAAAGTGTATAAATGAATATAGTTCAGTTTTCTGTCACAGCTTTTCCCACTTTATCGAATTGGAAAGTACGACGACTGCCCTTCAGGTCGAGCCCAATGACACGCTTTAGCCATGGCTAAGTGCATCAGTTAACAGGCATGTGGCACATGCGATTAGAATGCGGTGGCATTTGACAAATGCGTTGACAAGGTAATTTTCTGTCCAATAAGGCGGCTTTCAGGTCAGTCGATCGACAATAAATTCAATTTCGAATTCAACAGTTTTATATGCAATGTGGCTTACTGGAGCTGGCCTCCCGCCCACTAGACTGGCAGCCGCTGACCATGACCGTCAAAATTGAATGCGATCTCCAACCGTTAGCAATTTAATTCTGCACGCAGTGCGTTGCCTTTTGCCCATCTAATCACTGGTTGAACAGCAAAATGCGTTTCCATTCAGTGGCCAAGTCTTGTGGCACATAAAAAGCAGCCGTCCAGCGCCCTAGCAGCCGCAGTTTCAATCCGAATCTTGAGTCGAACTCTTGGTTAGCCGCACAGAATGCAAGTGAAATTTACGAAAAGTGTCTGCATTTTGGCAATGTGTTTGTTGCTCCTGCAACATGTGGCAGGCCACGAGGCAACAGTGAAGCCAACGCAAACGCAAAAAACGGATACGCGCGTTTCTTGGATAGCCCAATTGCTGCAGTTGTGCCAACAGCTGGGCACGTGCTTCCGTTCGGGCACGGGTTTGTGGTCGTGTTTTCGTGCGCGCAGCCTGCAAATTTTCGAGGACATCATGGCAGCGGAAGTCATTCCGCTCTATGAGGGCGTACGGCTGATGGCAGCACCGAACGCCACAAATGGGCAAGTGCGAGAAGCGACTGAGGAACGCAGGGACCTTAAACACCTGACGTGGTTTGATCAACTGGCTGTCAGCTTGGCCAAGGGTCTAACCACGCACACGCTGCAAATAAATCTGGCTAAGCTCACGGAACGTTATCTGAGCAACGGTGGGTAGTTGAAGTGAACAATTCCTTAAATATGACAGTCCATTATATCTACAGCTGGGTCGGAGAGCAAAGCGGATGCAGTGGGCAGCGCTCGTCTGCGTCGGCATCGTTTCAACATGATTATCACCATGATGTTTGGGGTCACAGCTCTTGGGGCTGTGCTGGTGCCTATGGGATTTCAAATGCTGTCTATTGTCAGTGGCAAGGCGTTGCTATTGGCGAAAATGGCTTTACTGCTGGCGTCTATCAATGGCCTGAAGCGGGTTAGTTCACGTAGCGCTAATCCCCTTATACAGCTCCTTGTATTAAGTTGAGAACATTTTCTTGGACAGGTCGCCAATACTGGACTTCATTATGGCTTATATCATGTGCCCGGCGAGCATTTGGGCGGCTATTACGATCGCGGCGACTTGAACCATCCACGGAATGTGCCCATACCCGTGGGCCTGACGCCTTCATTGGACATGAGCTTGAAGTAAGAGAGGAAAGAGAGCGCGAAATGAAGTAGCAAAGCGCGAGAAATATCCAGTCAATTGCTGTAGTTTACAGTTAGTTCAAATAAAAGTAGTTTTCTTATTAAGCAAAGTTCGTTTCACAGCTTTTCAGCTTTTCAGATGCTGCTGCTAGTTTTTGCGGCAAGTTGGCAGCTCTGGCTGAAAGCTTCAAAGAGCTTTTGGTGTGTTGAGTTTCCCATATTGCGGGAATCTTTTCAAAATACTCTCTTGCTTTGTGCACCTCAGAAGAATATATTTATTTATGGCAAAATAAGTTGAAAAAGTAGTTTAAAAGTAGACTACGAAACTCTGCACATGGCAGAAGTTTTCTATATGATTAAAAAGTTGTGCACTTAAAGCAGACTTCAAATTGTTGCGCACTGCATGCCACAAGAGGGCGATCCAAGCGATGGCAAGCAGCAGGCCGTGGCGGCTGCGGCAGTGTGGGTGGTCGTGTGGTGGCAACACGAGGACTATAAAAGGAAACGCGCCGCTGATAAGGACCAACATTCTGTCGTCGGTTGCGGCAGCTTTGACATCTCGTGTCGCCTGCGAACGGAAGTCGCGCATTGCAATTCGCTGAACAGTTTATATCCTTTGTATCCTGTCGAGGAGTTGTGTGTAACGGTTTCTGTGCCATTCAAAACGCTTTTACTTTTAATCTCGATCCCAGTGCGAACTACGTGACTTCGTCTTGTCAATTTCTCTCGCTCTAATAAAATTATTGGTTGCGTGTTGCCGCTCGCTACAAATCCTTTTAATCAGCTTAGCCCGCTTCGCACGAGCTTAATCTGAGAAGACCGCACTGGACATAGCTACCTTTTTGGCCGTCGCTCAATTGAAAGTCTGAACTAGGCCACGCTACAGCGGCAATTGACAATTTCACGGTCCGATTTAGTGCAACGGAAGACGCAAACTCCGGCGGAATGAAGCTCGTGGTTTATTGCTATTTATCCATGATTGTGCTGGGCGTCCAGGTAAGTGCTGGCTTGAGACTCTGTGTAATTTGATTTCGATCAACAGACAAGTTTATCCTAACTTCTGCTTCAAAATTCAACTTTTGTCTTTCAGTCTTTTGAATTAATTTCGCACTGTCAGGGACTTACCGCAGAGAGATTGATGAGTCCTGGCCAATTCGAATTTTATGAGCAAAGTTTTTGAAACCTTTGACTTCTGCTCAGTCTTTTCTTAGTCCATTCATCGTTGTTCGTATGTTGCGGCAGATTGCTTTCATTAGGCTCAAATTGTGTGACCAAGTTTTGGGCGTGCGTGAGATTAAAGGGCTCTGGCTCGAATAACATTTGCTGGCAAATCAATTTCATGTTTTATTGCACGCGTTGTCATCGTTATTAGATTTATCTTTTTGGCCAGGCGACAGCTGTAATTCATATAAATATATGTTTTTTAGTCTAAAAGTGTCTGTAGTTAGTATAATTTATATAATTTCACTATACATATTTTTTGGCTAATAATTTAATGTTAGTTTTTCAAATATAATTCAGAGTTGAATTAAACTCGTGTTCGAAGAATCAGAAGATTATTGTATTGTATTGTATTTTTTTGTAAATGTAATAAACTCAAAATTGTTCAAAAGCAATTAGACCCTGCGGCCAAATTCAAGAATTTATATGTATATTATATAAAAAGTATTGGGTTTAATATCTAATTTATTATTTATTTATATTGTGTATGTATGTAAATTTAAACAGAGATCTAATTTGCACCCTTTATCAACTATGGAAGTAGGTTTAACTGTACTTTGAGGAGTACTCGGCTTAATTTAAAGATCTTTAAATTGTGTGTACGTCACTAAATGTATCTGATAAACATGTTATCTTAATACATTATCTGCTAAAAAGTGAAAGAAAAATCAAATGAAAATATTTTTGATAAGGGAAGGAAAATTAATTTAGTTATTTTTTAAATCAAAAGTTATATCTCAAAGCCCCTAATTTTAGTTTTGAAAACTTAAAATATTGTAAAAGCTAAATGATAATGATCATTTTCAGTTTATCTAAAATTAATTTCATCAAAATCTAAAATTTATTAATTTTAATGGCTTTTTGGGTTGATTGATAAATCTGCGTAAATTATCTTTATTGTATTTTCAAAAAGGATGCGAATTTTCAGTGATCCGTTAACAATAGATTTAAAGTGATGGAACATAATGAAGCATGTCTACTTATAACAGAATTTCAAATCTGTAAAGTCGGCTGTTGTCAAAGACAATAGAAAGTGAAACATATATAGCAATGCCACATGTTCAAGAACTTGTAGCATTATTGCAATTATTCTAAGAAAACACAGGCCAGATCTTAGAGTTAAATATGGTTCTAAAATGAACTCAGCACAGTTAGTCAGAAATTGTGTTCATAGATGGAAACATTTGCAGTTGAAAGCATTTATTAATTATCTAAAAATAGGCTTGGCACTAGCGCGTGATATTTCCTTGTAGAACTGTGGCCTGCTGTAGGTGAAGGCTTAACTTCATTAAAGCGAACTGATTATACAAACAACTCATCTTCCAAGTGCAACATATAAGAGTTTATTCTGGGATGCAATATGTACGCTTGTAATCTAATTATAATTTCATTGAGAGCTTCATACTTGTGGGAAGAAGCATGGACAGCGTGAATCAGTTCGAATCGTATACTTAATACGACATTGTCATCAGCTTGTGCAAGGCTTGAAAAGGGAATTCTACTGTAGCCATTGAAAATCAGGTGCACCTTTGACCGTCAGGCCATCCATCCATAATGCCAATTGAAACGATATGTTTGCATAGGTTCCACTTTCCGCTTTGCTATTGTTTTCAGCTACTCAAAAACCAATAAATTCCATTGAGCAGACCAAATCGCCATCAGTCGGACCAAGCGGCCAGTGTCAAGTGGAGAAGAAATGTAAATTTTGTAGCAGCAATTTAACTGTGTTAAGGCAAGTCGTCCATACATACTACTGAGCCAGCGGCAACTGTGTGGGCAAAAGTCAACATTCAGGCAGCAGGAAAGTGGCCGGCAAGGGTATGCGTGTACTGCAAATGATGGCCATTCATTGTGTCCACTGAGAGGCAGCCTGGCTGGCCATTCTCCATTGGCCATTGGCCATTGCCCGTTGTAGTCAAGCTGGTCACTCAGTCAAACGACAGTTGGAGATGACGCTTCCATTCCTCTAGCTTAGCCTGCACTTGATGCTCGCTTAATGCCGTTGTTAACAGCATTAGTAGCACTTTGGCCTTTAACGAGCAGCGCAGCACAGAGAGGGAAAGTTTGACACAATGTACTAACAGCACACGATTCCTGACATGGCTCTGACATTTACCGTGCACATGTGGCAGGAGCCAATTAAAATAAGTTGATGTGTCCTCAAAGTTCTAATTGGTATATACCAACAGCAACACCTGGCTGTATAAATATAAATACATGTATATATGTATGCCAGCATTAGAGAATCATGTTATTGTCTTTCCTTTTAATAAGTGCAGAAGTAAACTTTCTTAATTACAGCTTATTTGTCATTGTTCTGCTCGAAAAGTGTACGAAAGTAATTTTTGGGTTCTGAGTTGTTGCTCTTGCTGCTGCTGTTGCCGTTGCTGTTGGAAGGGCACAAACTTTTAATCGACACCAATTTGTCAACTGCGTCGCTGCCCAAAGCAGTCAGGGGCAGAAGCTACTCCCCAGGCCCAATAAATTCAATATCTAAGTGTTTCGTAGAAGCAGCTGGTTACATTACCCACGCAAATTTATGCCAAAAAAAAAATTGATGCTCCCACATGAAATATGAGTCGGGGTACGCGCGCTTTGCATAAAATCCGTTGCAACATGTTCAATAAATTCTGAGGCGCAGTCTGTGGCTCTGTGGGTTCCGTGCAGGACTAATTTCCGGCAAACTAATAGATTTCTTCGTAGCGACACTGAAAACATAGCAGAAAATGCCGCGGCAAACTGTGCTGGGGTCACACGACTAAGCCATTTTTGCGTGTCATAGACGTGACATGACATAAAGTTAATTAAGCCCCTTTTGCCGGGGCAACAACAACATGCAGTTGACTTGACATCACGAGTGCTCTTTGCAGTAATTAGTTAGTTCCAACGCACGTAGATGGTCTCATTCGAACCGCACTTGCAGTTGCATTTGAAGTTGCAGCTCAATGTGCGCTAAAAGCTGCAGCTCGAAGCTGATTTCTCTTTTGCGTAAATTAATTAAATATTTTTTATGTGCATCAACGTCGACAGACTAAGCCATTAACACCATTGGCCCATCAGGCGTATACGCAATAAAGTTAACTTTTAATACGCTCCAAAAAGTCTTGAGTTTTCCAATTAAAGGTGACATTTGCAGCCTGAATGAAGCTGCAAACTTTTTGTTATTTTTTAATGAGCTAATGAAAAAAATATATATCTGTTGAAAGCTAATTTGAACTTACTTTGATTTATATTTAATTCAATTTATATCTTAATTTTACTCTTTTTAAATTTATTGAGAAGCCAAAGAGTATTTTTGGCCCTGTTGAAGAGCTACGCTAGAACTGTTATAAGTTCTGAAAATGTGTAGGCTTCTTTTTACCAGAGCTGCAATTCTCAACTTGTTGATAGCAGTACCATCTGCTAATGCTCGAACGGGAAGGCTACCAAAAAATAATCAGCTAATTTTTTTATTACATTAATATACAGTACCTTTTGTTTTTATATTATTCAAATAATAATTATATGCATAATTATATTATAGTTTTTTTTTTTTTTTTTGTATAAACATATAGATACATAGATACATGGATATAGGAATATATTTATATAAATATATAAATAATATAAACTCTGACAGTAAGACCTCATTTTATTTATATTTAAATAGAAGTTAATACTTGCAACATAGGACAAAATAAAAGAGAGCGGAAGAGTTTTTTTGTTGAATAGGCTGTAGAACACAATTGTAACATACAATTTGCTCTACAAACATTAAACAAATTTTTGATATTAGCCTAACATGATCCCATGAGAATCGCAGAGAGGGCATAAGTAAAGAAAACATTATATACATTTCATTGAAAGATTAGCTATAATCCTTTACGGACAGCGTATTAGTATGCATATTAGGCAGCATCGTGCAAGAGGCAAGCAAATTTTTGGTTAATATTTGATAAGCTCTAAAATGCCGCAGCAGAAAAAAAGTGTTTTATAGCAAGAGAGACGGTGCCTGTTGCTGGTCAGACGACCCTTTACTCGTATTTTCTGCTATCTCATGATTAAGTCATGATATGCTCGTACTCTGTGAATTGTTGTATTAGAAACGGAATGTAAATATTTGGGAAAAGTCACGGCTAAACGCGAAAATCTGTCGGCTTTGCCTGTGGACAATAAATATTTGAACGGGCTGCCGAATACCTTTTACGGCATTTCCGGATTCTAGTTGGCGTAGGTGTCAAGCTGTTGTTGATACTGCCAGAGTTGGCGGCGTTTTAATTAAGTCATAATATTTAAGAAACTGAGATGCTCAAACAGAGATACGAGACGTGCAGGCAGAAAAGTTTTCATGAAAAGCACGTTTCCCTACAGCTGGTGCTGATTTTCATTATTATATCAAGTGAGAAAATGCTTTTAAAGTACCAATGAATTATTCTAAATGAATTTCGAATGCATGATAAAGTCATTAATATATGCACGTAGCTTTGCACGCTCCAAGAACTGTGCGCATAAATCAAAAAATCATTTTAAAGTCAGCAGTAAATAAAAACTTTACTGAGCTCAGTCTGAGCTTTACATAGATGTGTGTGTGTCTGTGTGTGTATGTGTGTGAGATAGTATTAAGATATAGGTGTCGTTGACAAGCAATAATAATTTTATGAATAACTCTGACCAGCTGCTGCCACCTAAAGTCACTAGCAATCCCTCAACTTTAACAAAAGAATTCCATCGACAGCTACTGGAGGCAGCTGTTACCCTGCAGTTGGGCTGTTCATCCTGGCATGCCGAATCCCATTCAGCGACAATGTTATTATGCAAATGAGCTGCCTCCGAGTGTTTTCAAAGGGATCATATTTATCATTTATTTACTGACTGTCATCAGCTTTGACGAATCCTGCGAATTGCTAAACAGCCTCTTGATTGACTTTACAATTTACTTCTGTGCGCGTCAAAGATTAATGACGTCACTTGGGTATAAAAATCATCTGTAGGTGTGTGTGTGTGGTTATGTGTATGTCTGTGTGGGAGTATGTGTGTGTGTGTGTGTGTATGTGTGGGCGTGCGCGTCGTACCGTGAAGCATTCTGCAGCTTAAAGTTAGGCCACCAAAGCCAAAGCCGCCACTAATTGACAGTTTCATAAGCATACAACTACGGCTCACCATGCCCAGCTCGTTATAGACCAAAATCGCGTCGGTTTTTTCGAGTGTTGCGCAAACAATTCGCCAAACTCAGCCACAAATACAATTATTTTTTTTCGACTACAGAGGGTTGAGAGTTGCGAATCCACATTCATCAATTTAACCGCCGCTGCTGCCTGTTCGCGAACCCAAATGAAAAACAATTTCACTTAGTGCCCCGAACGCAACCTTTTGTCAATTAGGCGAAGATAAAAATAATGTGAAAATGAATAATAATAAATGAATAAAAATAATAAAAAAAAGCGAAATTGTGCCTAGTCATAGACGAAGAGCTGGGCTGAAATATGACCTCTTTTAAACAGGAGCTCCTTATGTTCGAGACTTGGATTCGCTTGGTGAAATTTCTATTTTCAAATTTCTCACGAAAATAAATCATTTTTGAAACTGTAATAAAATCTGAATAGCTCTTAAGCTCTTGAAGCCTTCAGGCTTGAATTCATTTTGATTCGTGTGTAGTGCTTATAGCTAGTTTTAAAATCTAATCAATATGCTATTTTCTTTTAGTAAATCATTTGCTATATGCTAGAAAATCGTTTTGAATTCAATTTTAAATTTTAAAGTTACCCAATTACTTTCAGTAAACACAGAATATTAATGAAGTAGCCAAAAAGCAATTCATAAGCTGAATGATTTGATTTCGACCCCATGTTAAGGGACATTGTTTTCTCTTGAGCTTCAGTCCGTGGCTATTTTTAAATTATTGAGTTTTTAAGCTAAAAATTATTTATGCTTCATATTCAAGACGCAAAAGCACTTAAGTTTTTTGTGTCCTGGCGAGCTGCAAGTTGCGCGTGTGGTCATTGAATTGTTCGTCTAGTGGGCCAACTAGTGGGTCGGCGTTTAATTAAAAAAGCCAATTGTCCAGCATCAACAGCTGCATTGGGCCTCAAGAACATTGCCCTGCTGACCTGCCCCCTCTGGTAGCAGCTGGCCAGGGGGTCTGCTGTTAGCATGTGATCCAACTACAAAACGCAACTTTGTGTTGTTGGCATTGCTGTGATGTTGTGGCTCTTGTTGCTTAGTGAAAAGCTGTTATTAGCTCGACAGCCTGCTGATTCCTATCGCAGTCGGGTTTTGCTTTTGTCAACAACATTTGTGGCCCATTTTGAGTGCATATCTTTGCCGTCGCCTGAATGACAGCAGACGGCGCGCCGTCAAAGAGGCTATTCAAGCTGAAAAAGTCTATATTTCTTTACACTTTTAATCTTTCACACAGGCCTGGCCCACAGTGAAGCGCTCCTTTGAGCTATACCCGGGTGCTGCAATGCCCTACAACGTGCACCGAATTGCAGGTAAGAATAAAGCGCGCACGCATACCTGTATATAAATATGCGGTGGGTGGAAGGGTGGCCGGAAAAAGCACTAACGAATTGGTAGGTAAAAGTTTTAGTCAAGTGCCTTTGGCAGAGATGATGCACTTTAGCGGTTGTCGAGCGTCCATACACTAAGAAAAATCAAGGCAATGGCAAGGGAACTACAATCGTTATATAATCTAATTTAATTCACAAATATTTTTAGAAATCGTAAACGAGAATCTCGGCAGTGGACAATATTTTCATTAGATCATAGTTCAATTTGCATAACATTCAATGGAAATACTCGATTTTTGGTTAGTGTAACCCTTAGAAAATATTTGCGGTTGGGCGAAATTGTCTTTCAAATTGCTTTTCCTCGCATGTTGTCAAGTGTTTTTCTTTTAACCACTTTAGCCGCAATGACATATACGTAATTTATTTACATAAGAGTTGCAAAATTGAATATACATGCGAGACATTCGAGCAAACGCAATATAAAATTGCACTTCAATCGAAATCTATGCGAAATATTCATGAATATTCATTCATCGATTGTCGTGGCAACAGCAAATCCGATGACCATTAAATTAAGATTGGGTTTCTAATGAAAAGCAACATATTGAATTTGCCAGTAAGCTAACTAAGAGAAGAAAACTAACTGCAAATCCATCTGACAGCATCTATAAATATAACCAAGCGAAGCTGGCCACGGGCCAGCAATTGGCAAGGAAACCACAGCTGTGTCCTTGGCCATTTCCATTCAAATAAACATAATAAAGTTGGAGAAATCTTAGTTTCTCTTGTTGGATTTATACTGTTTATTTATAATTTCTGTTCTTTGCGACTTTCACTTCTTCTTCTAGCCGACAAGTAAACAAGTCAAAGCTGAGATTGCGCGTTAATTTATTTATAGATGACATCATCTTGAGGCTTGAATTTTGATATAATTAATTATGCACAGAGCAAAAGGTACAGAAAGAGTAATGAGAAAACAGAAGATGAAATTTAAATAAAAGTGCTAGCAGTTTACAAGTGTTCGCTAAGCCAGTTGTCCTACCACCGCAACTTATATAATTAAAAAACAATTAAGTAGATTGTTTATAACAATATACTTTTTACCTAGTTTCTTTACGCGCTTTCAATGAATGTAGCTCACTCGATTGCACGCTTCAATCTTGTGCGAACTGGGGTATTTTATAGTCGATCATACCCGACTATAGCAGTCTTTCTTGTTTATGTATAATAAAATAAATAATTCAATGTCCTTAACACATTTAGCTAATCTGAACTTTCTAAGTTTAACTTTTTAAAACAAAGTCTAAAGTTAAAGTAATTTCATAAATTATAATCATAGTTTATAAATAATTTATAGTCCTTATACACAAACATTTAACACACTTCAATAGAAAACCTCTCAGCGAACAAAGACATAATAAGGAAAGCCATCAAATGAATAATGAATGAATATACCTCAAGCTGGAGCACAGAGTAGAGGACACTCCTCTGGGCCTTTTTGGTTTATTATAACAAACACTTAAGATCATTGTTTTAAATGTAGTTTTTAATGCCATTAAGACCAAAATTAATGGCAATCAGCATGAATGAATACATTATTGCATAATTATACCTATTGTAAATTCAATGTCAGTCGTTACTTATCAATTATGCATAATGTTGCTATACTTGCTAAGCGCTCTCAATTCAATTATCGAAATGCGCATATTGTGACAATTTAATGCAATTAAGAAACGTAATAAACAATTAGGCGCCAAATGTCCTAAATCCCCCACGCACACACTCAAACGCCATTGGGCTTCCACAGATACTTTTGCAAATATATGGAATATGCCAAACACTCGGGTCAGCATGACGAAGAGCAAATATTCTTGCTGAGCAAATCGTTTTGAATAGGAAATTTGAGTTATTGATATATAATACTTTTTATTATGTAATTATAAATTTTATGTAATATATAACATTTATAGCCTACAGCAAATATTTATAAGTAATTCAGAATATTTAACAACTTGGCTTTCTTTTAAGACAGCAAAATGGTAGTATAGTAATATAATATAATAATAATATATAATAATATATATAAAGTCGATGTTGTGGTCTAATAGCACCCAAATTTATTGAAAAGTCGGATTTGGTCATGTGTTACAGTTTTTTACGAGTTACATTGCCTCTGGATTAAACAGATCATCTTGCTAGAACTTTAGAATGAAGAACATAATTTTATAAATTTCGGTTTCTTAACTGACAATTATTTATATGACTATGACTATATATATTTTCAAATTAAAAATCCTTGGCTTCAATACCACGACCAGTATAGAGAAAGATACAACAATTTCTGGGCGTATTATAAAACTTTTTTAAATTTAATCACTAGAGCCTACACACAGGCATAGATTCGACATTCCAAGTCTCTTGCGTAGGGACATCTAGAAAAGCGTAGCGAAATATGATTCTACTTTTATGTTCAGATCTCTGTATGTTATAGATGAAAATAGAAAAATGTGTTTTACATTGTCGGCATTGCTGACTAGAAAATATGTAGTTGTACCGAAATAGTTTAACAATTTATTTACCCTAAACTAGGGTATACAAATACGAAGTGCCATGTGTACAGCAAGCGATTTTATGGGCATTCTGTTTGTGTTGCACACAAAATACGCTTAGGCTACACACGTAAACACACGCACACGCACACACTCAAGTTGCGTGTGTGACAGGCATGCGAAAAAGTCAAAGTCAGACTATAGTTTAATTGTTTTTGGCCAGGGAGAAGAGTAAACTGAATAAGCGAGTTCGTGGGTGTGTGGTGTGTGTGTGTGTGCGTGTGTGCTTGTGTTTGTGTGGGTTACCAAAATATAGCTAATAATGCGCGCCATAAATCAGGCAACAGTAGCCATAGCCAGGGAATTAAGTGGCATCAGCTGGACAGCCCGCAGGTCTGTGTATGATATATTAATTGCTGGATGCTAGCAACGAGCTTGGGTCAAAACGTGGCTCCAATTTGCATGTGTGCTTTGAAATCCAAGTGGGTTTCAATTAGTGCTTCAACGCACACACATAACAATGGGAGAAGCGTCGGCTGCAAATTGTTGCAGCTTCCACAATTGGTTAAATTGGTTTCATATGCCCAGCAGGCATTGAACCAAGACAGAATTCTAATCGAACTCCCCCACGCAATGCCATTGCAGACTGCATGCATGTGGCCTCTGAGCCAGGTGATTACATTTTCAAGAAGTCAGCTGCATCGTCGCCGTCGGCTCCATTGACCGCGCTCAATTACAAGAGGGATGCGACGTTGCTGGAGCTGGAGGCAGTTACCAGTGAGCAGTTGGAGGCAGCTGCTGCTGCTGCTGCCGCAGAGTCCGTCTGTGGTCTCTATGTGATTGGCGAGCCCGACACAATAGTCGAGATAACCATGAAACACTATGACGTCAATTGCGAGTCGGGTGGTCTGATGGCGGTGAGTAACGCAAGCATTAAATATTGAAATTGAATTTATAATTCAAGTACTCACGTCTGATTCTGTTACAGTTTGTGGATGGCTGGGAGCTAAATGGAGAGTACTTCCCGGCAATCAAGGATCATCATCGTGTGATCGAGGATCGCGTCTCTGAGTTCTGCAACAACAACAAGCAATGGTAAGAATATACACTCCTGATCCTTTATACTGCTCGTTTTTTAAACTATTTCCCTTCGCCTTTAAGGCCACGTTTTAGCAACAAGAAATTCTTCCGGTCCAGTCAGAATGCTGCACTTTTGCAGTACCGCATACCCACACGTGGTTCCTTTGTGGCCAACGTTCGCTTCCACAAGATTTCACAACGTAAGTACTCCATGTATAGACTCTGCAAGAGATTTAATAAAGCTCTTTGCGCTGCTCTCAGCTTGCAACATACTTGTCCAGGACACCGCCGCCATCTATCAGATGTCAAACTTTGGCCACGCTCGCAACTGCACACTCTCAGCACTTTTTCCGGCTGCCGTTTCTTTGGGATCTCTGCGCATTGGTGGCAAGACTGTTCGTGCTCAGGAGAAGATCAACTACGACGTGAGTATAGCCAGTGAAGAGTTAATATTATATTTGCTCTGACCGAAAGCACATTGCTTTTAGTGTCACCAATACGAGGATCGTTTAGATATTGGTGGCTCGGCAGGTCTCGACACCACCTCCATGGAGATAGCTAGTGCCGTATGTGGTGCCACCACCGAGCTGGGACCCGAGCAGGCTGTCTTCTGTGGTGTTACCAGCGTGCGCCTAGTGTCCACGGGCCGCTTCCAGAATCAGGCAGCTATCATCATACGCAAAGCCGATGAGCACGATCTGGACATAGCCACGCTCCTGTGCGCGCTATAAGCGGCTAATTAAACACACAAAGAAAGGGATGCGGCCGGCACAATGATTACAATTTGATGTTTGTAAATATGTATGTGGGTGGATAAGTAAGAACGATGGCACCAGAAAAACGCAACCCCAACCCATTTTGCTTGGTTATTATTGTAGCGCTTTACCCAATCCAAGCACAAAGTATTCACATGCCAAACTAAATAGCGAAAACCCCAAAAAGTAAATTCAATGTAATTATATGTGTATATCAAAGATTCTGAATGTTAAAACTACAAATTGGTTTTATTTGTTCAGCAGACATTGGCCGCGGTTTATGGCGCAATTTATGGACGCTCTGCTAATCGAACTAATTAATAACGATATGCTATAAATAATCAACTATAATCATTCAGCAGCCAGCAAAGATAAGACCTCGGGTTATTGCCTGTTCAATTGCAATTAAAGCAAGTAGCGCAACACAGTCAGCAGGGCCAGCAAGCTGGTGAAGCTGTAAGCCGTTAATGCAGCTGCACCATCGTCCTGTGGCCGCTTCTCCTTCTCCAGCTGAAACAGAGGATAACAGAAAAAAGCAGTTAGTAAAGGCGATAAAACTTGCAAGTCCAGGACGACTTACGCTCTCCTTGAGTATGGCCTGGAGCTCGCGACAGCGCTGCTTCTCATTGTAGTTGCTTGTGGCAATGCGGCAGATTGTGCGGCTCAGGCAGCTGTCATCGCAGCCGGTTTCCAGTTTTGGATCCGCCTCGGTCATCTTGTAGCGCCAGAAGAGTCGGAGCAAATCTGGCTTTTTAGCCATATCCTCAAGCAGTTGATCAATGCCAGCGGCGCTCGTGTTGCGCGTAAACTGTTCTCCAAACTCGTACTCCTTCTTCCAGCTGGGCGACTCGTTGGGCTTCAGATTGGCCTCGGTGAGATTGATTGTATAGGTGTGATGCTCCAGCACCTGCAATGTCTTCGAGTGCAGCTCGTACAAGCGATAGTTGGGATTCTTGTAGGAGTAGGTGGTCAGACTGCCGCCATTCCAGGAGACGGCCATAGCCAGGCCCGTGTCCGTATAGTGAACATTCATCTCATCCTTGTGAGTGTGTCCATTGTAGATGCCCGTGATGACTCTGCTGAAGCGAGCCACAATACGATTGTATTCCCTGGACCACTCAGACCAGCAGTCGGCATCGCCAGAGGGAATGTGAGTCAGGACTTGAACCCTTTCACCGGCTTTCTCAGCGGCGAGCAGCGTGTCGTGGAACCACTGCAGCTGCTCCAGCACAATAGAGCCGTTGTAGAAAATCCACCAGTTATACAGATAGCAATCCATGCTGTTGAGCGCAACGATGCGCTGTCCCTCTCTGAGGCGAAGCGTGTAGTAGCCTCCGCGACGTACGGTAGTCTCAGCTTCTTTGGGCAGCCACTTGGACCACAGGCTCCACACATGCTCATACAGCCAGTCAACTCTTAGGGAGGCAGGTATCTCATCGTTGCCAAATCTGAGCGGAAGAGATTAACATCCCATAGTAGAACTGGTGGGGAGTAGACTTTGGCTTGTTACTTACACATTCGCTGGATGCGGCTCATGGTTGCCCAGACAGGGATAAACTGGAATCTTGGGAAAGTGTTCTGCGAGCAGTTGATCGATCTCCGTGAGCATATCCATGTTTCCCTGCCGCGTGGTGGACCACACATTGTGTGGGGGCACATCGCCCGTGTGGTAGATCCAATCCAGCACGTGCTCCTTCTTTATTTGCTCGAGGGCATTCACGATCAGGTGCTTGGGTGTGTCGCAGTCGCGATAGTCACTCCAGTAGCCGGCGCCAGTTGTATTGGCATCTGCTGGCAGATTGTCGCGGCAGCACATGGGCTCCGCACACTCCGCGAAGCCTCCGCTCTTGTACTCGGGATCGTAATGGATATCGGTTAGATGCAGAACATGATAATTATTATCGCCGCCTTCCGGCACTTCGGTATTGGATTCGGTGGGCGTATCACCAACAATGTTTACTTTTAGGTTAAACTCCGGCTGCTGCAGCTGGCATATTTTAATGGGCAGCATGCTGCAAATGCTTTGCGACTCGGCGATCGTCTCGTTGAAGATGAAATCGAGAATCGGCCAGTTCAGATCGAATAGACCGGAGCATACCTCCTGCGTTTGAATGTTGAAGTAGTCGCAAATGCTCAGCAATGTCTTCTTGGCATTCTGATCGCGATTGGGTCCAGTCAGCTCGCCATTGGGGCCCGTAAAGGTGCGGCCAATTACGTTGACCGTGGCGCGGCACATGGTGCATGTGAAATACTGATCGACTGCACTTAGATCGACCAGGGGCTGAGTGAAAATGTCCTTCTGGCTGTGGGCCGTGCGCAACTCATTGCCCAGTACCTTTAATCGAGGCGACTCGATGCCTGTCCGCAGGTACTTCATAAATTCATAGCTAATCTCTTCCGCCACGCTGACTGAGAATGAAAACTCGATTAGAGAGAATCTTGATTTTCAGCTGCTGCACTTGAACGTATCAACTTGACGCGATAAGTAGATGTTTAACGCAAATCAATTAAATGCGCACCTGAAATGGCAGCCGTCAGACGCTCATCAGTGCTGAAACTACTCGGCACACCTGGCAGACTATGAGCCTGGCCGCAGGTGAGAAGGGAAGCCACGCCCAGCAGTAGCACAAGACTCCGCTGACGGTACATTGCGGATAAGCAATACGGCTAAGACTGACATCGGCACAACAAACAACGAATATTTATAGGCAACGCACCCTTATCAAGCGGCCTATCGCAAATGCTTAAATGTTATGACTGCAAAACATGATTGATACAATAGTACAAGAGATTTTTATGGTAAGTAATAAACAAGTAGCATAGCTACTGCTACCAATTTTTTGTCAAAAGAGAACAGAGCTTAGTATACTCGGTCTATCAAACAATTAATACAAAAGGCACCTCATACAAGTGTAATCCCTTAATCGACTTGGCCACTTCAAATTTTCAAATTTGATCTGATATAAGTCAATCTGATTAGCACTAAAAATAAAAACAAAGGCTCTGTGGACTGCCGTCAATGCGCACGTGCTTAACAGTTAACATTTGAGCTACCAACCATGACTTTGGAAATAAACTATAAATTCATATAAATATATTGGGAATATATGACTTTAGCTACATTTTATGGCTTGATTGGCTAATTTTGCCAATATGATGCTTAGCTTAATCAGTTAGCCCACAGTAGGAGCCTGAACACAGGCCCCACATGCACATTCTCTGGCAGTCGATAAGTGCTCGAAAATAATAGATTAACAAAGGCAAGTGGAATAAACAAGATTATGTGTGTGTGAGTATGTGAATATATTTTGGATTTTGTACTTTATCATGATACTAAGAAAATGGTATGTGCGATTATATAACTTATTATTAGTATATTAGAGCTAAAGTCCCTAGAAGCCAATTCGCATCGACAGGGCTAAGGCCAAGAGTGAGCTAATACTCAAAACACTAAGTACTGCCGCCCCATCATCTTTATCTTCGGGCTCCTTGTCCAACTGTAGATATCAAATGAAACCTAACGATTAGCTAAATGATATTTTACAAGAGAAGCAATAACTTACGGCTTCAAAGAGACGCTCTTTGAGCTCCTCGCAGCGCTCTTTCTGGTTATTCACAGTGGTCGCGGCACGGCAAAGTGAACTGGCCAAGCAATTGCGATCGCAGCCGGTCGTCAGCTGAGGCTCTGCCGAGGTTACCCTGAAACGCCAATACTGCAAAGAGAGTTGAATAATGTCAATATATAATATACACAATTAATAGATGTAACCAACCTTGCGCATCAGATCCGGCTTCTCAGCGAATTCATCCAGCAATTTGTCAATGCCGGCGGGACTCAGATCTTCAGTGAACTCCTTGGTGAACTCATACTCTAGGAACCAATTGGGCTGCTCATTAGGCTTCTTGTTAGCTTCATTCAACTCGTAAATGTAGGTCTGATGGTTGGTAACATCGTAAGTCTCGGCATTCACAGAGTATACCCTGTAATTGGGATTCTTGTTGCTGTATGTGGTCAAGGCACCACCATTCCAAGAAACCGCTGTAGCGTGGCCTTCCTCCGAATAGTGCACATTCAGCTCATCCTTGTGCGAGTGGCCATTGAATATGCCACTGATTGTTTTGTGGAAACGGGTAATACAGCGGTTATACTCTCTAGCCCACACCGACCAACAAGTGCCGGAGCCTGAGGGTATGTGGTTCAGGACATGCACATGTTCACCGGCAGCTTCGGCGGCCAGCAGTGTGTCGTGGAACCACTGTAGCTGAGGGATCTTGTCATTGCCGCTGTGGTAGAGCCAGAAGTTGTCCGTGTAGCAATCATTGCCATTCAACGCAATGATGCGGAAACCCTTCTCTGGCGAGACTGTATAGTAACCACCCTTCAAAATAGTCTCCTTGGTCTCTGCTGGAAGCCACTTGGACCAGTCGTTGTACAAGTGCTCGTACAGCCACTTGGTATTGACCTCATCCGGCACTCCTTCCGGACTGAAGCTGCACGAAAATCGACGATTAAAATAAAAAAATAAGCGATTTAATTTCTTACTTACAGATTGAGTGGATGTGGCTCATGGTTGCCAATGCAGGGATAGACTTGTGTTTTGGGAAACACTTTGGTAAACTGATTGGCAACCTTGCTTAGCACTTCAGTATTCTTCTTCACAGATGTTCCCCAGACCATGTGATCAACTACATCGCCCGTCTGATAGATATACTTGCACTCCACAGTTTTGGCTGCGTGATCAAGCGCCGACTCAAATGAATGCCAGGGTAAATCGCAATCACGATAATCGCCCCAGTATCCTGCAGCATCGCTGGTGCCCTCTGTGGTGTTCTTCCCACGTTGGCAACACATCGGCTCAGCACAGGCGGCAAGACTTCCCGGCTCATACAGCGGATCGTGATGTATATCACTGAACTGGCATATTTTGATGTCATTGGCGCTGTGAGACGGTGTATCCGTTTTGGGGCCATTTAGTTCAACACCATTGTCATTCACAGTCAATGTCCAGTTGTAGGCTGGGTTTTTGCCCGTGTTGCAGAAGCTAACCTCCATGAAGAGGGAGCAAAAGGTTTGCGAATCGATTTCTGAATTGCGCATTATGTACTCCACAGTTGGTAGATTGGAGTCGATCAGACCCTCGCACACCTCCTCCGTTTGGAGCTCCATGCGGCGGCACACGTCCATCGCAATTTTCTTCATGATGGCAGCTTTGTTGTCGCCAGTCAATTCACCGCCTTCTTCGCGGACGGAACGAATTAGAACGTTAACAACAGAGCGACATAGTGTGCAAACCACAAAGCTATCGCGCGTCTCCAAGTCGGGTAGATTTTTGGTAAATATATCCTTTTTGGTATGTGCCTTAGCCAGTTGATGTGTTAGTTTTTGAAACGCTGGAGTTTCTACTCCTGTCTTCAAAAAAGTATAATACTCTTGCTCCAAACGTCCAGCTACATCATCAGAGATGGCCGAAAGCACCTTATCCTCCAAGTTGAACTCTACCGGGATTCCTGGCAGGTTAACCGCTGATGCAGCTATAAGGCCACACAGTAACACAATCAAACACTTCATGACATTCATGGCATACTGAAAAGGCTGCCCACCTGCGCACCAATTTATAGGTTTTGAAAGGCCATTAACGTCACCTTATCGCTTATGTACGTCCCCATTCACTTCGATATTTTACTCCCACATGTTTGATAAGACTTAATCAACACATTTTCAAAAATGGGGCTAATCACTTGGACTAACTGCAGTTTTATTCTGTATCTAAAACCGATTTAGAATAATAACAGTAAGCACTTAAACATTTCTTAGATTATTTTCCAGTACATAATTTATAGCCGATAATAATAATGAGTGACATATGATTAATATATTAATCATACTTGTGCATTCCATTGTATTTTTGTGCTTTAGCCATAAAAATAAATTTATTTTGACGAAGACCTTTTTGAAAAAACAAACACGCGCCAATATCGATTGTGATTTTTTATAGTTATCGCTTTGTTGCCATTGTGAACTAATACAAAAAATCGACAAGACCGACCTTAATTGCAGTATCGTGTATTGACAAACATTTAAAGAATTATTTACTCTAATGCAACCACAAAATTCGTCATAAGCCCAAGAACGAAGAATACATTTATACAGGCATAAATATATATGATTAATAAAACACAGATTAATACAGTTTAGGCCTTTAATAGCACTGTATAATTAAAATACCAAATCCACTGAGCATTGCTTTGTGCATGCATGCATGGCAACCCTACCGGAGGGCAGCTGGCATCATAATTCTAAACAGCTGAGTTATTAGCCATTAAAACACGAGAGAAAAAAGACCAGATTATTTAAGACAAGGATCATTGGAAAATTATAAGAAAACCAGGAAAAATAATAGATTCATTAAGAAGACGAAAATATTTTATACGCATTGCTGCGTATGTGGTTGTAGCTGTGTGCGTGCATGAGAGGCGTGAGTAATTGTATGCGACGATAGCAAACACAGGAGCCAGTGACGCCATTTTCTGTGCGAATTAGCAGAAAAAAATCTGAGCAGGTGGGGCAAAACAGACGCAACGGCAACGCCGCGTGACCAATAACTGAGCAAAGAAGAGAACGGACACATACACACAGGCATTCAATGAGCAGTCTAATAAACTTTCTTAATCCGAAACTTAAGCCCTCTGTGGAATGCGATGCCGTCTGCGAGGATGGATACACAGCTGCAAACCTCATATCAGACAATGAGGAGCACATGGAGCGAGGGTTTATGTGCTTTGCTGTATGCAAACCGCCAGTTGAGATTGTCTTTGACTTTCCCAAGGCCATCGATCTGAAGGTAATTAAGCTGTGGCCCAGCTCTGGGGCTTTGCGCTCCACTGGCTTCGAGGTACATGGAAAATATGACGGCATATGGGAGCGTGTGGCCTATGTCCGTGACCTTCCCAAGGGTATGGATTCGGTAACGTTTTGCTATCAAAGCGATTATAATTCGCGTAGCAGTGCCGCCGCTTCGCAACAGCACAGCGAAAAGGTGTTCTTCTTCAAGACGGCCCACAAGATATTGGCCGCAACGAACAGCGTCAAGATTGTGATTCGTGCTACAGAACGCTGTCCGCCGGTACTCCGCAAGATACAAATGTGGGGTCTGCCGGCTCGCAGCCTAGATAAAGCTGATCGTGAGCTAATGAAAACTATATGGAGCGAAATAAGTGATCCGTATGGCCTCAGGGACCAAGCGCAGCAGCAGCAGGCAGGCCAACGTTCGCCTTCGCGTCACATTCCGGAACTACGCGAACAGTCGATGCTGGAAATACCAGAGGAGTTTCTTGATTCCATAACCTGGGAATTAATGGTGCGTAGTTTTTATCTTTCTATAGTAGCTCTAACTTACATTCTCCCATTCTGGCCTCTCTTACTGTGGATTTCTTTTTTGTAGATATTTCCTACGGTGTTGCCATCTGGTAAAGTTGTCGATCAATCCACCATAGATAAGCACTCGGAGGAGGAGGCCAAGTGGGGTCGCCTGCCTTCCGATCCGTTCACGGGACTTGAATATACCTCACAACGTAAAGCAATATTAAACCTGGCGCTTAAGGCGCGTATCGAAAAGTTTCTAATGGAGCACTCAGAGCACTTCAAGTCTGTGCCTCGTTCACTGGGCAGCTCACGTATGCGTCGTCGCCATGCATCTCAGTTTGCTAGCCATATGTGCCTGCCGGGCAGTATGAGCGTAGGCACATACTCCACATTAAGTGGCGTTTACAAGCACCAGCAACGCAAGACCAAGTCAACAGTCACTGCCACAGCCACATCGGCATTCTCAGGTTCCCTTTCTCCAATTTCGCCCCCGGTTGCTAAACGTGCGCGACACAGCTACTCAGCATATGGAGTCAGTGCTACTGTTACCGCCAGCAGCGCCAATCAATCACCAACGACCTCATCAGCTACAGGCACAACGTCTTCCATTGACCAAGCCTTGCAACAGGCTCTGCAAAAGATCACCCGCTTCACCCAAGTGAGCATGCCCTTGCAACCAAGCTGTATTAACTGCCGCAGTGGCCAGTTTGCCTACGAGATACGCACCTGTCGGCACTTGGTTTGCCGCGAATGCCTCGTCATCCTCTCCACAGCGCAGCAGTGTGTTTGCAAGATGTCTTTTCAGGGCGCTGACGTGGAGCGCTACCACAAGCTGCCGTAGTCGTGCCTACCTTTACAGCATAGTCTCGTATTCTAGTGCTTCAATATATTTAGGTTCGTGTATAGGATTTTTTGTTGCCAATCTTCAATTTTCAGATACCAACGAACCAACGCATTTGGCGTTTTGGTTTTCATTTTCCTTCTTTTTTTTTAATTTTTGTCTTCTCTTTTTTGATTATTAAGTTCGTAAGTTCGTAAAAATAGGTCTTAGAATAATTTATAACCATATCAGCGTCGATTTTAGCAAGTGCTGAGATTTTTTATTCGAAGCCAAAATACACTTGGAATGGCGGAATGGATGCTCATTCCCACTTATCAGTATCAGGTCACACTTAGTCGGCAATGCGATTAAACTTACATTATATAGTATATGTATAATCATAGAGCAGATAAAGCGCGCATAATTTTTGTAGACTTTATACAACCCATAATTGGAAGGACGAGATCAAGCGCGAAGTTTATATATTCATAAATTAAATAAAGTTTAAAAAAAAATACAAAATTAAGTTTATTTAATTACAAACCAAACAGTTTTATCGATGACTTAAGGCAACTATTATTCAAATCTATTTGAATTTTAAGACGCTATACAAGCATACACTTGCATATGTGTGTATTTGCAATTGTATGTTAAGCAGCCTAATAATTCGTTTGTCTGGCAACGCTACTTAAAAATCTAACAGAGCTGTGTGAAATAAATTTAATGCATCTGAATGGATGGAACGGCTGATGCTACGCCACAGCCGAGGCGTCGTTTGGGTTTAAGACTAGTTAGAAAGGCTCACACGACGCCTGGGCTTCGTCAACAAATAATACAGCAGACAGCAACACCACAATCGCAAGATAATAAAGACAAATACTCTGGTGCTGTTGAAACCCCACGTGCGCTGCCACTGAATGTGAAGGCAAACTCAACAATTTGTCGACGTCCTGGCTTGGCACGCAAGCGCAAGGATCTTACTAAGAAGAGACTGGAATTTGCCATTACTGAGAAGCTTGAAGACACGCCTAAGACACAAGAACACAAGTCGTCTGACGAAACTATAAAGCCAGACCTTAGCAATTGGAGAGAGCGTCAAATAATTGAACTCGAATCCGATATAGATACATGGAGAAATGGCTTCATTGCTGCAATGGATGATTTACAGAAGTTGGTTCAGCCTGGAGTTACTAAACAAACGTTGCTCGCCCAATTGGGCATACCTTTAGAAATGCTTAAATACTTAGATGAAGACTGATATAAAAAATTACATAAAATTAGTATTAAAATTTATTTCGGCAAACAAAACAAAACGAAAAAACGTTTAATATTTATGTGGCCGTACAGGCTTTTCAGGATCAAAGAGCTTGGGATCTTGAAGGAATTCCAAGTCCTTGTGGTAGCCCGGCATTAGCAGGCAGTGCTGGGCTCGTAAAATCGCTTTCTCCACTTCCTCCTGCTTTTGCTTGCATAACCCGGTTATATGGCGTCCGTAAATGCGGCCCGTGTAGGACGATTGGAACTGCGACAGAAGCTTCACGTTCTTATAGTGAGGTGTTATGTTGTGCTTACACAATATACACTGCTGTGGGTCTTTTTCAAAGGGGTTCGGTATATCAATCGGTTCATCGGCCTGCTGTGATGTTGCTGTGATTTCCTTCTCATTCAGAGCTGGTGCACTGGCGAACGAGCGAGGTAATAGGTGGCGCGTGGCCAGCAAATTGCCCACATTAGCTACAGGGAACAACACTCTTAAAAATATTTTATAATTTATTAGAATGTAATTTACCATTTCGAGCTACAAGCTTTGTTAACTTAAACATCTTCAGCTGCGATGAACATAAGGCATAAAAGTGAGCATGTTGTCGTTCGCAGCTGTTTACTTTTATGATATGTCCGCCCTGGTATATTTAAGTCAACAGTCTGGCAACCTTTTATTGTACTGCGCAACGCTCAGATATTGAATATATATTGAATTGAATTGTGAATATTAAACTTATGTATAGATAGAAAGTAAACTATTTACTTTGTATTTGTTTCAAATAAAACAATCTTATTTACACATGAATTTTTTATTTTTACTACCAATCTGTCTCGGGCATTACATCTGAAGAATAAGTGAACTTTCTGGGCTTAGGTTGAATTATTTCTTCCACAAGTACAGCATTTTTTATAGCAGTAGTCGTTGTCTCTACAGTCGTTGTTTCCTCGATAACAACCGTTTCGGTAGTAGTTTCAATTGTAAAACTCTTGGTAGGGATAAATGGTATTTCAGTTGTCGTACTTTCTGATGATGCTGTTTCCATTGTGGATGTAACGGCTAGATTCGTGGTTGTATCTTGTACATCGGTTGTTGTTTCGATAAGGGAAGATGCAGCCAGTGGTGATTCAGCTGTTAAAGCTAATTGTGTGGTGGTATCTGGCAAATCGGTCTGAGATGATGTAGTTAATGCTGGCTCCGTTGTAAAGAATGGTAGAGACGTGCTTGTATCTGGCAATTCGGTTGAAGTTTGGGTCGCTGATTCAGTCGTGGATGTAGGAAATTGGGTTGTGGTACCATCCTTGTCTGTGGTAGTTTCTTGTTCAACTGACGTTGTTGTTTGTGGCTCTTGAGTTGTGGAAATGGGAACTTCGGTTGTTGAATTCAAATCTGGCTGAGACAATGTTGCTGGCAGCACAAAGTTTATATTTGTGGTGATTTCAACATTTGTCGGTGAATCTGAGGTAAGTCCATTCAATTGACTTTTCATATTTTCCACTTCCATTGTTGATGCTGGCTGGGCTGATGTTGATTCTATAGTAAAGGTGTTTTCCGTGCTAGTATCTATAAATGATGTTGAGCTGGTCTCGGTTGTTGTTTCAGGCTCAGGTGCCAAGGAAGTTGGTGTTATGGCAACCTCGTATGTTAGGTTTCCATCGGTTGTAGAACTATTTGAATAGTCCTCTTCCGTGCTCGGGACTAAGGTATCATAGTAATATGAGGTGGTTGTTTCAAAGCCTGGTGTGGTTCCAATTATGGATAGCAATGACGTGGATATCTCGGGGATTTCTGTGGTGCTCGTGGATGTTTCAGTTGTCGAATAAATGGATATATCGCTAGTTTCTTCAATATAATTTTCTGCGTTAGTATTGTCCCAATCGACGTTATTTGCGGGAAATGGAGTTGTCGGCTCTGGCACTGCCGGTAATAATAATGTTGGCGGAATTTGCACTGTATTTGAGTTGTTTGATGGCTTATATGGCACATATTTCTTTACATTATACGGCTTGTGAATGCTAGCGTAGTATTTTGACAAGAGAAATAGGGCTTCGCGGGTAGCAATGCTATTTGTAAGAGAAGCTCCTTTTTCAGAAACTAAAACGTTTCCAGTAATAATGGAAATCGAATATAGAACTGGCAGAAAAACTAACCACACATTCATTTTGATGTGCTTGACGGGAAAATGCGCGGTTGACTAATTACCTTAACAAACTGTCGCTACGTTGAAATCTTTATTTGCCTACCTGAGGTCTATCGTGCAACAAGTTTCCTTTACCTGTTAAGGGATAGCCAGACTAATTATCATCTGGACGGCTGCAAAAAATTCAGAGAGGAGGCATTCAAATATTTTTTCCCGCCAGGGCTGGCTTAAGTAATTATTAGGTGTGGTTGGCAACTATATAACACTTTATCATATGGTCACACTGTTACCAGCCAGCTGTTTGCTTAATTTGAAAGAAGAAGACTGGCGTGCATCGTATTCCGCGTTTTCTGTTGGAAATATTTATAGTATAACAAATAACAAATATACCTTATTGTAAATTCGCTTCATACTGTTGAAACGTGGTAAAAAACTAAATTGTAATCGAGGTAAGCAGTTGGTTCACCTAATTGAGCTTGTTCGACGGTGCCGGCTTTGCCGAGTAAACGTTTGGCAAATTCTCATTAGGGTGACCCGCGTTTTTTTTTAAACAATTCTGCGCGTCCATTGGGGTGGATAAACACAATATTCAATTAATTTGTGTACAATTGCAGCATGGATTCCGATTTGTATGATGAGTTTGGCAACTATATAGGACCTGACTTGGACAGTGATGAGGATGATGACCAGAGTATTTATGGTCAGCCCGATGTGCAAGACGACCAAGATGTAAGTACCTAAATATCCAAATCATTCAATTGCTTATATATATATATATCATTTTAAAGGAAGATGCCATGGACGAGGACGAAGCAGAACCGCAAGATGATGAAGATAAGGAAGTAACGGCAGTTGTGCTACATGAGGATAAACGTTACTATCCATCGGCCGTTGAGGTGTATGGGCCGGATGTGGAGACGATTGTGCAGGAGGAAGATGCACAACCGTTGGATAAGCCGCTCATAGAGCCCGTGAAAAAGCTGAAATTCCAGATTAAGGAACAGGATCTGCCTGAAACTACTTATGATATGGAATTCATGGCTGATTTGATGGACACGCCGCCATTGATTCGAAACGTTGCGCTTATCGGTCACTTGCATCATGGCAAGACCACATTTGTAGATTGTCTAATACGTCAAACGCACCCGCAGTTTGAGAACATGGAGGAACGCTCGCTGCGCTATACCGATACGCTATTTACGGAACAGGAGCGCGGTTGCAGCATCAAGGCCACGCCGGTTACGCTTGTATTGCAGGATGTCAAACAGAAGAGCTACTTGCTAAACATCTTCGACACGCCCGGTCATGTTAATTTCTCGGATGAGGCAACCGCTGCAATGCGGATGAGTGACGGCGTAGTGCTTTTTATTGATGCTTCCGAAGGAGTGATGCTCAACACCGAACGACTGCTCAAGCATGCTGTTCAGGAGCGGCTAGCTATCACTGTTTGCATCAACAAGGTGCGTATATTGACTGCCGTAAGAATATAATTTGAACTTTATTTTCCATTTAAGATCGATCGCTTGATTTTGGAGCTCAAGTTGCCACCTCAAGACGCTTACTTTAAGTTAAAGCACATTGTCGAGGAAGTCAACAGCTTATTAAGGTTTGTAGATGGATTGTTTCTTGTAGATAATCGTTTTAAATGATTATTTGTATTACTCCTGATAGCACCTACGGCAGCGCGGATGATAATCTGATGGTATCACCGGTACTAGGTAACGTGTGCTTCGCAAGCTCTTTGTACGGCTTTTGCTTCACCCTAAAGTCCTTTGCCAAGCTCTATGCGGATACGTATGAAGGCGTCAATCACAATGAATTTGCTAAACGCCTATGGGGCGATATGTACTTCCATAGCAAATCGTAAGTGTGGATTTAAATGCTTTCTAAGAGTTTATAATTTAATTCTTAAACGTCAACAGGCGAAAGTTCACCAAAAAGCCGCCACATAACTCGGCACAGCGCAGTTTTGTTGAATTTATACTTGAGCCTATGTATAAATTGATTGCGCAAGTGGTGGGAGACGTAGACACTACGCTGTCGGACACTTTGTCGGAGCTGCATGTGCGCGTGTCAAAGGATGAAATGAAGTCCAACATAAGGCCATTGCTACGCGTGGTCTGCAATCGTTTTATGGGTGATTGCAGTGGTTTTGTGGATATGTGCGTGGAGCACATTAAGTCACCGTTGGAGAATGCCAAGCGCAAGGTGGATCACATATATACGGGCCCGAAAGAGGGCGACATTTACCGTGATATGATCACGTGTAATCAGTACGGCACGCTGATGGTGCACAGCTCTAAGATGTACCCCAACGACGACTGCACTTTCTTCCAGGTGCTTGCACGCATTGTGTCCGGTACACTGCATGCCGGGCAAGAGGTCCGCGTGCTGGGCGAGAACTACACACTACAGGACGAGGAAGATTCTCGGATTCTACAAGTCGGTAGGCTTTGGGTCTATGAGGCGCGCTACAAAGTCGAATTGAATCGTGTGCCCTCCGGCAATTGGGTGCTCATCGAAGGTATTGATCAGTGCATAGTAAAGACGTCCAGCATTGTGGACATCAATGTTCCAGAGGACCTTTACATATTCCGACCGCTTAAGTTTAATACTCAAAGCATTATTAAGATAGCAGTGGAGCCGGTGAATCCCTCAGAGCTGCCAAAAATGTTGGACGGCTTGCGTAAAGTGAATAAATCTTATCCGTTGCTTTCCACCCGTGTTGAGGAGTCTGGCGAACACGTTATCTTAGGCACGGGCGAGCTCTACTTGGACTGTGTCATGCATGATCTGCGCAAGATGTACTCAGAAATCGATATAAAGGTGGCCGATCCAGTAGTGGCATTCTGTGAAACCGTTGTGGAAACCAGCTCATTGAAGTGTTTCGCTGAGACGCCAAATAAGAAGAACAAGATAACGATGATATCAGAGCCGCTGGAGAAAGGCTTGGCCGAAGACATCGAGAACGAGACTGTCTGCATCAATTGGAATAAGAAGCGCATCGGCGAATTCTTTCAAGTTAACTATGATTGGGATTTGCTGGCAGCACGTTCCATTTGGGCTTTCGGGCCGGATAGCACTGGACCCAACATTCTGGTGGATGATACACTGCCTTCCGAGGTTGATAAAAATTTACTGGCTGCGGTCAAGGATTCAATTGTGCAAGGCTTTCAATGGGGCACACGCGAAGGACCGCTCTGTGAGGAACCCATACGCAATGTTAAGTTCAAAATTTTAGACGCGGTCATAGCTAATGAGGCGCTGCATCGTGGTGGCGGTCAAATCATTCCCACAGCACGTCGCGTCGCCTACTCAGCTTTCCTAATGGCCACGCCCCGTTTGATGGAGCCCTACCTGTTTGTCGAGGTGCAGGCACCGGCGGACTGTGTGTCAGCGGTCTACACTGTACTTGCGCGTCGCAGGTAAGAGCTTAAAACGTTGTTCTGCTCCACACGTGTTCATTTAATCTATGCTTTCAGAGGTCACGTAACGCAAGATGCGCCAGTTTCGGGATCACCCATTTATACAATCAAAGCATTTATACCCGCCATTGATTCCTTTGGTTTTGAGACAGATCTGCGGACGCACACCCAAGGCCAGGCCTTCTGTCTGTCTGTATTCCATCACTGGCAAATTGTGCCAGGCGATCCGTTGGACAAGAGTATTGTCATACGACCGTTGGAGCCACAGCAAGCCTCTCATTTGGCTCGTGAGTTTATGATCAAGACACGTAGGCGCAAGGGACTCTCCGAGGATGTATCCATTAACAAGTTCTTCGATGATCCTATGTTGTTGGAACTGGCGCGACAAGATGTACTACTTAATTATCCATTATAATTTATGGTTTTTAACTATCCAATAAAATACGTAGTGCAGAACGTTTTCAATGGAACATGAAGCATTTATGAATTCAAAGAATTAAATCTATAAAAATAGATTTTTTGTTTTTTTACCGAAGGTTGACTCTGATACTTAGTCGTCCACATATAAGGAATATGAGAAGTCAAAAATTTATTTCTATAAAATTCCTGTATATGAATCATATTCTTTCGTGATTATCGATCTGATCTGGCTTAAGCAGCAATTCTGAATGAAAATGCATTCGTCATAAAGAAAATGAAATACTATGTTTACTGTTTATTAACTTTCATTAGCTGTGTCTACACGTTTGTAAACCTAGCTACAGATAACAGTAATACTCGATTATGACGAGTACTTGCTTAGGCACCGCCATTCTGCAGTGCTTCTGACTCGTAAGCCTCTTGCTCGGCCTGCTCGTCGTCGAATTCGACATCGTCGTCGGCGGTTGCTTCCTAGAAGGAGGAGAAGCATATAAATTATATGCATTAGCCGTGGGAAATGACGTGGGTGAAGCTGAGTGTGTCGCACCTGGTATTGCTGATACTCGGATATCAGATCGTTCATGTTGCTCTCCGCCTCGGTGAACTCCATTTCGTCCATACCCTCGCCAGTGTACCAATGCAGGAAGGCTTTGCGGCGGAACATGGCCGTAAACTGTTCGGAGATGCGCTTGAAGATCTCCTGAATAGCTGTCGTATTGCCAATGAATGTGGCTGCCATCTTGAGCCCGCGTGGCGGAATGTCACAGACGGCCACCTTCACATTGTTGGGTATCCATTCGACGAAGTAGCTGCTGTTCTTGCTCTGCACGTTGAGCATTTGTGTGTCCACCTCCTTCATGGACATGGGTCCTGTTAATTATTAAGAGTGCAGAGTAAAAATACTTGAACTCTGGTGGCAGCATTTTTTCCGCTTTCTTTCACATCAAAAACCAAGTTGGCTTTGATGCGTCAAGTAAATCCCCAAATCCCTGAATATGAAATACTAAACGGCTTCTAAGCCCTGCCAGCGCACTTGGCCACCTGGGCAATGCTTGTGCTTCTGCCGCTGTCTGCACTCTTAGGCGCTGCTCTAGTGGGTGTAGGCGGTGGACACCAATAGAAACAGTCCCATGAGGCAACTAAAAAAGCTGTTTAAATTCTTGTTGCTTGTTTTTTTTTTACGCTTTCTTGTTTATTTTTTATATTTTAGCTGACGCTCATTTTTGTGATTAATTATTTTGTAAGCGCAGACAAACGAACGCGGGAGCGTGGAGGAACAAGTTGTGCGACAGGCACTGCCGCTGCTGCCTTAAGTCACGTTCAGCATGATTAGTTAAGGCCCAAAAGCCGTGTCAGGCAGCGGTCGCGGGACTGGGACTGCGACATGGACAGAGACGGGGATTGGGATTGGGACTAGAGCCGAGACTCGCAATTCCCCAATGGATCTTGAAAGTAAATTTCTAATTACGCGCGTTTTGCGAGTCATCAGTCAAAGGCAAAATGCGTGTGGGCAGGGGCGTTCGAGCGTTCGGCCGTTAGGCACACAAGGAATAACAAATGAAATATTATGCGGCATACTTTCGGGCGCCGCAGCGCAGCAGTTTATTAATTTAAAAATTAGCGCGAAAAAATGCGACCTCCTGCTCCTGCCTCGTCAGAGACATCCACCAGAAGCAGGGGGCACAGTCAGGGGCAAGAGCGACAAACAAATTTGCGCTACGTGCGCGCTGACGGATTGCAGCCTTTTTAGCCGCCTGTCGACGTGCATTAATCATTTTTAGTGGCACCCATAAGTAGGCTTTGCGTTTGCTAATAAAATTGTCGCCGTCGCAGCGGCGAGCTACGTGACTACGGCTGATGCCTACGCAGCGCCCAGGTGCGCCAGCCGCTGCCCATGACAAAGCGACAAAGTTGGACGGGCCTAAGCTGCGTTTGCGGCGCTACGGACGCTTCAGCCTAAACCACACAGACAGCAACACTGGCAACATGGCCATATCCGCGCTTGTAGCTGTTGTTAAAAAACTATTTTTCTCTGTTGGAATGTGGGTGCGGCCACCTTTCACGTGAGCTCCGCGGATGTCAAAGAGCACGTGGCGCCTTGTCGAGTCATGTCAACGACACCCAAAAGTCAACCCCTAATCGTGTCCATTTATCAGGGAAAAGGTCACAACACTCACCACGGAAGATGCAGGCGACGGTTAGGTAACGGCCATGCCGGGGATCGCAGGCGGTCATCATATTCTTGGCATCGAACATTTGTTGCGTGAGCTCGGCAACAGTGAGAGCGCGATATTGCTGCGAGCCCTTGGCTGTGAGCGGCGCAAAGCCGGGCATGAAGAAGTGAAGGCGCGGGAAGGGCACCATGTTCACTGCCAGCTTGCGCAGATCAGCGTTCAGCTGGCCGGGGAAGCGCAGGCAGGTGGTCACGCCAGACATTGTGATCTAGATGCGAAAGAGATCCTTATCAGAAACTGCTGAAGCAAATAGATGAGTTGTGTCGTTTGTTATTCCTGAAATTTGGCTTTGAGTCGTTGCTGCATCCTTTGCTATTTACTTACAGACACCAAATGATTGAGATCCGAGTAGGTTGGTGAGCCAAGGCGTAAGGTTTGATAGCAAATGTCATACAAGGCCTCATTGTCAATGCAGAACGTCTCATCTGTGTTTACGCACAGCTCGTGCACCGACAGAGTCGCATTATATGGCTCAACGACCACCTCCGACACCTGGATGCCAGCAACAACGTTGATGTGGACGTGGACAACGGGTATGTGGTGGGTACAGTGTATGGATGGATTGCGAACACAAAACCGAAACACACATTAGTTAATCTGTTGTGGGAAATTCACTTACGGAAACCAGATGATTCAAATCGCCATAAGTGGGCGAGGAGAGCTTCAGCGTGCGGAAGCAGATGTCATAAAGCGCCTCGTTGTCAATGCAGAACGTCTCATCCGTATTCTCCACCAGCTGGTGTATGGAGAGCGTTGCATTGTACGGCTCCACGACGGTATCGGATACCTAAATGACAAGAGCGAACAACGGCAAACGGCAGCGGCAGGTGACGGCATGCAAGAAAGAAAGCAAATACATATATTTATATTAATCGGCAGAGTTAAGAGTTAATCGAAACACAATTTGATGGCTGTTTAATATTTAATGAATTCGCTTATAAACTAAATATAGACAAAAACAAAAATAAAATGAATGCATACAGAAGTGTAATTCAAATCAACTCAAACCCTGCGTGCAACCTTCCATTAGCTAAACGGAACAGTTTTTATTTTGACACTTCATGGAGATATGACCAGGGGTATATTGATTATTAGAGTAGGTGATTAGAGTTAAGTATACTGCGGTCTGCTGGGCAGAGAATTTGCCTTCATAAAGATAACATAGACAGGTGTTGAATCAATTTTTTCTAGCTCAAATACTCCGTCTAGCCTGAGCTGAAAGAGTCCTATATACTATGATGTTTCTTCGGTATTTATTGAGAGTTTTGTCTTTTTTTTTCATTCACTGCAATATGCTATTTTAAGCCCATTATGATACCATTAAGCGATTAAAAAAAAAAAGACAATTTTTGATTTTTCTCTTCTTTCTAAGTATTAAGGCTTCGATACCTGGCCAGCTCGGTATCATTTATAATATAATAATAATAATAAATGTTTTAAATAAATAAATTTAAATTTAAATTTTACAATTTATAAATAAATGTTTTTTATAAATATTAAACTACTTTGAAACTTAAAACTCAGATTTTCCACAGTTGCAAAAGCTTTAAACAGTTGAATTATATAAATATATAAAGATATATAACGAATCTTTTCTAAGCCTTCATATTAATTGTCATGGGAGCATTCAGTTGCTTCTGCATTAAACTTCATCAATTTATTGGCAATTTCTGCACATCAATTAGACAAATAAACTTCGGCTTTAATTTTCAAAAAGCAAACCATTGCGTTATATGATATTTGTGGAATTTAACTAATTTAATTAAGCTTCACTGTCAACAGAAAATGAACAAGTTTCGTCCATTGAAATGAAAGCAGAAATTAGAAATTTCATATTATTCTCTAAAATGGGTTTGTACAATTCTGCATTGCTTTGAAATGCATCAATTGAAGTACACGAAAATTGCATTTCAAACAATAGATGCATGCAATACGCCATAACTAAATGGAAACGGATGGGGAAAACGTGCTGCTTCTAAAGGACGTACACCTGCTGCAGTCCCAAGCCAAGTGTTGCCAAGCTGACGGGCATGCAGCCCGTGTGTGTGTGTGTGTGTGTGCTCAAGCTTGCAGCAACTGAAAATTATGTGTAATACTTTGGCTAGGCCTATATTTGCTTTGGCAAGATGTATTGCACTGCCTGTCTCGAGCCAGTTGCTGTTTGAACAATGCAAAATGTTTGCTCATAAATCCTTGCAATTATTTAATGGCGCCGACACAGGCAATAACGAACGGTCACCTGGACTACAGATACTACATGAATCTAATTATAATGAGTTATGCATGGCCCCAACTATTGTTACTGCAGTTCTGTTTGCAAACTGCTCAGACAAAATATTTGCAATGTTCGAAATCCGAAAAGGATTTTATATCTGGCTGCTCTGCTGCATGGCATTAATGAGCCCAATTAAATGGGTTTATTTAATGCGCTTATTAATAAAGCCCCGGTTTCATTTTAAAGCTGATGTGTGTAAAACAAAAACCAACAAAAATTCGACTATTACAATCGACGAGTAAATCGCATAAATTTGATATACGTATTAAGTGACAGGCGCGTGGCAGGTCCTGGCCACAACAAAATGGCCGCCAATGCCAAAACATTGCGGTAATTCGCCTGGCCGAGCACATAAATATCAACCGCTAGATGGGGGCTTCGGGCCTAGAGGCTGGGCCTTGGTCGAAAGGGCTGAACTGACCCAATCCCAATGCAAAGTGCGACTTTGTAGCTTGTTCTTTGCCGCTCAAGCATGACGGTAATAAATTAAACAGAACAAAATATATGTTTCAGCTAATCTGCATATGGGCTCTGTGCGTGCTCAAATAAAAATGTCCAGAGAAAGAGCATGATATATATATTGGTTTAAGCAGTTTGTCGAATGCTAATTTCACGCATCAATGAGTCTTCTTTTCTGCTTGCCTTTAAACTTATGTGTCAAGTTAGGGGCATTCCACCAAGGTTAAATATCATGTAAATATCTTTAATTGCATTTTAGACATTTGTTTTTTCAAGCTGTGAATGCGTCCATTAGAGCAGTGAGATGTAAAATATAGGTAAATATAAAGCTGAATTGGCCGCATTATTGAAGCACGAATCATGCCAAATAGAAGTTCAATAGAAACTGGTTTTAGCAAGTTGGACTTGAGTTCAGATAGCAAAGGTTTAAGAGACCTGAACTTAAGTGTTATGCATTAAGTGCTAACAACTACTTCAAAGACTGGAAGATGAAAAGTGAACTCACTATGGTGACCCAAAGCGAAGAGCTAATATTCTAATCATTCTACACTTTTTTCAAGCGCGCATAGCAAACATCGTAAGCACACGCTCTGCACTATATTATTGGAGCTTAATTGTTGAATAACTCTTCTGCTAGAGGGAATATCTTAATCAATTTTCCAAATATCCAAATATCTCTGTAGTTATTACAAAGGAATTAAGGTACTCGAAGGGCCAAATTGAATACAAATGTCATTAGCTAATGCTGTGCTTAGCTCGGAGTGATCTACTATGAGCTGAAGTTCCCTAACTAATACTAATGTCCATTGCAGTCTTGTGGCTGTTGCTGGCACAAAAAATGGTTAGCTAAAGTCTTTAAATACTGTTTGAGAAATTTAATTTAAAATACAAAATGTATGAAAATTTTGCACAGAACATTAGCTCTACAGTTTTTTACTTGAATTTTAATGCCAAAATTAATCAATTTGATAAAAGAAGGGCATTCATTATAATAGCCCGATGTGCTGTTGGCTCTGCGCCGCCTGTTATTGACAATCAATTAGCCACTAAATTAATTAAATTAAATGTCGAAATGTAATTAAATGCTCATGATGATTATAATGCAAATGAAGGTGTCTCACGTGCAGCGAGAGCTGGGCGTGCGTGTAAAATATGCAACTAGGTTAATTAAGCAATAATTGAAGCGTGTCAGAATTCAGCCATTGAGGAACCAACCCATGGAGTACCGACATATCACCTATGGAGCACTCTTCCTTCCATGAAGGCCAACCGAATTGCATTTCAACTATCACATTGTCAATTAGCCGCAGGTCGTTGGCGGTTCTAAATTCGTCGGCAAATTAATTAATATTATTTGGCAGCTCCAAATGCCGTGGGCAATAAATGACATCAATTGAAATTGGCACAGAGGGGGCCGACACGAAATAACACTCGATATTATGCAAATTGCACTTTGAAGCTGCCTTTTGTATGCCCTACTTGAAAAATCTATAAGAAGCCAACTTGCGACTATCTCCAATAAGAAAAGCCTAAGTCTCTTAGTCAGATCTACTTGAAGCTGGCTGGGATTAACGTGCAATTTGAAGGGCATTCCATCGCTAACAAGGGAAATATAAATATAATATAATATATGAATGTGATATATGAATGTGAAAGAATATGAATCTAACAAGAGTTAGGTCTGGGAACATGCGTTGCATGTAAACAAGAGATTTGGTTAGGATTCGGGTCAGGCCAAATTTGGTTGGATCATTTTGGATATTTGACAAAAACGCGTGCAGGTGTAAAGCATTTGGGGTTTGCAGGTTGGCATTAGAGACGCCGCTAGCGCAATGAGCACACGCTAAGCTGATTAGCCTAAGCGGATTGCCCTGGCCAAAATCATGGGAGTCGGCTGTGCGTGGGAATAGGATGACATAGCAATGGCAGTTGTACACTTACCTTGGGTGAGGGCACCACCGAGAAGGAGTTCATGATGCGATCCGGATATTCCTCGCGTACTTTCGAAATGAGCAGAGTGCCTAGACCAGAGCCAGTGCCGCCGCCAAGTGAATGCGCCAACTGGAAGCCTTGCAGGCAGTCGCAGCCCTCGGACTCCTTACGCATCACTTCCAGCACCGAATCGATCAGCTCGGCGCCCTCTGTGTAGTGGCCTTTAGCCCAGTTGTTGCCTATGCAAAGGAGATAAATAGATGAATACATAAAGACAGGTTCATTTACAATAATATATTTATCTAATCAGGCACACACACATATACACACACAGTTAATAAAACACATGCACAACAATGACAGCATTAACAACAACACGTTGTGATGAGTGACATGCACAAAATTAATTTTCATCGTCATCCGCAGGCTATTTTATAATTGCAATTATCATCAACAATCCGGACAGCCATGTCTCCAGCAGCAACAGCAACAGCGGCAATTAACGAAACAACAACACCGTTGAAAAGCACGGTGGTGCAGCCACCTCTCTAGTTGCAACGCTATCCAAAGACCATAGATGGCCCACTGCTGTTGCTTATCAGGACTGCTTACAGCAAGGACGACCAATTTCAGCAATTTCATCAACGTCATTTTGTTTGTACTTAGCAAAGCAATGACAACAGCACATGCTATGCCTTTGCTGCTTGTTGCTGCTGCTGCAGCTGGAACAACTGTTGCCAGAGACATGCTCGCTGATGAGGGCCACCAAACTGACAAACAGGACAAACTGCCGATCAGCTGCGGGCGAATTTGGCAACAAGGCAGCATTAATGAGCAGCTAAAATGCATTAGCTGAACGCTGTTCGACCCTGAAGAGGAAAGGTAATTGATGAACGATGCAATTGCCGAGAGGCGAACGCAAGGACAGGTCTTAAGTGTTGCTTTGTGCCTGAATTAGATACAGTGCTCGATATACTCTGTCACTTTAAGCACTTACCTGCTCCAGACTGTCCGAAAACAAAGTTGTCGGGCCTGAACAGTTGTCCCATGGTTGATTGGCGCACCGAGTCCATGGTGCCCGGCTCCAGATCAATGAGCACAGCGCGGGGCACATACTTGCCGCTGGACGCCTCATTGTAGTAGACATCGATGCGTTCGTGCTGCAGATCCGATTCGCCATGATAGTAGCCATTGGGATCAATGCCATGTTCCGCTGAGATGATTTCCCAGAACTAAAATGATAATAATAAATAATGCTATTAAATATTTTGTATTAATTAATTTGAAACTTAATTCAATCATTGCAATACGAATAGGAAACAAATATTGCGCTCTTTCTGTCCTCCGACTCATCTCATAGTTCTCCATCAGACGAATTTTAATTAAAGCATTCAAAAGATATTTCAGTGAATAAAGTAATCTAGATGCTGTACGCTCGTACATCATGATATTACGTTCTATGCTATGAGAAATGATGCAAGACTCGTTCATTTTTTGGTTACAGTTTACTGCATGGCGCAGAAATATTATTTTTCAATCAATATATCGTATCGGTTCGCATGTGTCAGCAAATAGTGTGTGTGGCTTCGTATATGTGCCTGTGCCTGCGCCTGTGCGTGTGCGTGTGTTTGTGTTGCATTGCTTTGGCAATCAGTGCATATAAATATGAGTGTTCTTTTTACATGCCGCTTGCTTTTATGGCCAATAGCAGCGCCAACATCGTCGTCGTCGTCAGCGTTCTGGTATCTATCTGTTTGCGATTTATGCGCGTGCATATGCTATAGCGTCCACGCCACCATCACCCAGCCAGCCAGCACAACCACTCGCCCGCTGCCTTCTGCAGCACTTTATATGCCGTGAGCAATTTCTGTTGCATACTTTTATGGGCGCGCACTTTTTGCAGGCAGAGGAGCGAGCTTCGTGTTATTTTTTGTTGTGTAACGAGGGGGAATAATTGAATCCTTTTAGGTGTTTTCATATATATTTATTTATTTTTGCCTCTTTCTATGGTTCGAGTGTTTCAGCGATTTTGCTGTTTTACCTCTGCACTCTCCATTAGCCTCGCCCTCCCTCTCTCTCCCTTTCCCTCTTTTTTTGGCCCACTATCCTTAACCTTTCTACTCAAACCGCTTTTACATCGTATTTATTCGCACGTATATTTTTCTTGCGTGCGATTCAACTTTTTATTTTTATTTTTCTTTTACTTTTTCTGCTTTGCTTTGGTTTTATTGCCCAATACGCTTCGTAAAACATTTCACGTTTGTTGCGCATATGAATTTCAAATGTTTAAAAATGTTTCAATCGCTTCGCCTTTGTTAGTCAGGTGTATGTGTGTATGTGTGTGCATGTGGGTGGGTATGGCTGTGTGGGGTTGTGTGTGGCCTGTTGTGAGTGTGCATGGGCCGGCGGCGGCTGACAGAAGCTGGAGTGGATGCCAAAATGCTAATTGTGAGAAAATCGCAATGTGCGCTGCACGCCACTGCCATCGATCGGAATGATTTTTAATAGACTTAAGCCCCAAAGGACATGAATTAATTTATTTTACTCGGCATCTCATATTATTTTGGACTGCCAACGTTTCGTAGTTGGTTTCGAGCAGGGCATGCCTTCGAGCAGACTAAGAACTAGCCATCCAGCCGACTCTCAACTGTTTTCATAATTAACGGACGCGGTTAATATTAATGAAGTCGATAACGGCAATTATGCTTTCATCTTCGCTTATATTTTTATATTTTTCAGTATTGACAGGCACAAAACTTTCCACATACTTCTAGCACTTGACATCTGAAGAGCTAAGACAACATTATTTGTTTTATTGTTTGTATGTCCTTGAACTTTTCTAGGTGCCTGGCGAGCGCTTAAATATCCTTAAGTAATTCACAAAACTTCGATTTTCTAACGAGGTCTCTGGCGCTCTGGCAGTGTATGCCTCATTAGCGCAGACAAGCAAACACTGAACTGCTCTCTTTGTAAAGTCCATAAATATATACAGATAAATATAAGACAGAGTCATCTGTATGAAGTAATATCTCTAATGACATGAATTATGCGGAAATGTTTATTGTAAATAATGAATATAAACAAAACTGAAACTGTTCAACTGTTTTCTAGGAACATCCATATTTATACACTGAAACATTGGCAATGGGAATTCTGGGCATAAGGCTTTTGTGAAAATGTATGTAACAGGTAGAAAGAGGCATGCCAGACCCTATAAAGTATATATATTCTGGATCAAGGTAACGAGTTACAGAATCTTGAGAAATGAAAGCTCGTCTATATGCTGTACGAGTTTATACTTATTTATTTCGATAACTCGTCTTATTTTCGGATAATCGATCAAAATCGATAACCTTTGTTTTTTGAGCGTAGCTAGAATACAGACAAAGTGGGAGGCTGCTAAATAAATACATAAGAAATTAATGTACCCAGGAATACAGTATATTCCATTGATAGGATATATGTATATACACGCTTAAGTCGTGACTCCTTTATATGCTATATATACATATATACCGTTGCATATATAGCGACAATTTGAGTACACTCGTATTTCTTAGTGCGTAGAACTTCTGCTTGTGTCCATAGGTAAAAGTTGAAGTGCTTTAAGCATGTTGAATAAAATCGGATAACCATTGATTGCAAGCACAAACTCACACACACATACACACACACGCACACACACTGTGTGTGCATTGCTTTTAGCTTGGCGCGCATGTTACAGGTTTTGTTGTTGCTGTTGTTATGTTAATCCCGGCGCAGCATAAATGTTTGCATTACTGTTAGCTGTTGTTGGCAAAGTTTTATTTCTCCATTGGCTTTTAGACGCGCAACAATGATAACAACTTGCATGGCCAAAAATAAGAGAAAAAACCTTCGAAAAAGTTGTGTGCCAAATTTTCCATTGCATAAAGTTGGACCTCATATGAGAAATAGCTGAATGGGGCCTGGCGTTGCCTTTGCCTTTAGCTTTGCATATATAAGAAACTGGAAATATGACACTCAATTGTACGCATCGGTAGACACTTTTGGCCTGACAATAACTTTGATTTGCATACGCTTTTGCTGGTATTTGTTTGTTTGGCTGTTGGCTGTTGGTTGTTGGCTGTGTGGGCTTGTATATCTGTGTGTGTGTGTGCTTTTAGCTACCCGCATGGGAGACAACTAGTTGACTGACTTTGTCCTGCTGCTGTTGTTGCCCTGGCACTTGTTGCCTGTGGGGAAATTTAAATATGTTTTCGTATATTTTACGAAGCCAATTGCAGATAAGCGTTTTTCTTTTCGACTACTTTTGAGCTGTTTGTTTGCTCTTGGCATTGAGTGCTGAGCTGCTTGCAAAAGGGTGCCATGCTTTGTATTCCCTTGCTAACGGGTATCACCAATCTGATGCACACGAAGTAACGCACTCAGGCTGAGTCTTATTTGTGATGAGACTCATATCACTCGTCACTCGTCACGCGGTTATTTCAAGCAGCATATGTAAATTGCCACTTTCTATGCGATTCTCATGATATTACTTCCCTTGCCTCTTTCCACTCCTCCATTTCTTTATACAATATTTTGGTTGCATTTTTTGGTCCGTCTTGAACTTGATTCAAGGGTATCTGCATGCCATGTTGTCTTAGCTAGACTGCTCTGGTTTTTTGCTATTTCATGCTTTTGTATAAAAAGCTTATTATATATGTATATTGTGAAAAGTTTTACCCTGTTGTAAGTGACGGGCGCAAAATGTTGCTGAACTGTCCAACTGCCCGTTTAACGTTCCGTTGATATCGACTCATGCTTTTGGCATGCCTGTCTCCGCCTTTGAGGTGGGTCTGATAAAGTGGTCTTAAATACTGCCTTTAGCCTCAACCGAAATGAAAAAATCAATTACGCTGCCTTCATTTGCGTGAAACTTTTGCTAGCTGAGGTCAAATTGCTTAATTACAAAATTGCGCACAAGCTAAAAAACTAAAGAGAACTTAAAAACCAAAAAAAGAAAGGAGAACGACGAATGATTAAATTAAAAGTAAACAAAAGGCAACGTGCGTTGACCAAAGCGGCGCCATTTTGCCAGCCATTTGTGGCGCCGTCTTTTTATGGGGGCCATTGCTAGACTCCCAAAAGAAATTCAATTCAAAATTAAAATTCTCAAAGCGTTCAAATAAAACCCCGAAAATACGGCGGACCGAGCAGCCAAGCAAAAGTCAAGTGGCAAAGCTGGTTAAAGAAAAAACGAGCATAAATTAATTGCGGCCAGCAAAGAAATGTGCGCTGCAGTTTGCGCTTTGTTCCTAAGACAAAAGGACATTTTAGTTTGCGTTCGCCGAAGCTGGCAAAGGCTGCGAGAGCTGCGCAAAGCAGCGGAAGTGCATGTCGCACCGGATGTGCCAGCGAGTGCGCCCTGGGATATCATTGCGAGGGGTCTTCGGAGATGCGTCTAGCTTTCCAGTTCCACAAATTGCTCGGCAACTGCGTTTGAATATTGAATTTGACGTTTTCGCTCGCGGCGCATGGCGCATTTCGTATCGAGCCCGGCGCACGGCGCACGCATAAATAAACAATTGCAATGGCAATAAATCATAGTCGAGATAGCTTAAGATATTCCAATAGACACACAAGTTTATTTCAATTCACTTGGATCCTAAGCCAAGTGCTCTTTAATTCTCTCAATGCTTAGTTTTCCAGCAGGCCGCCAAATGTTATTTAATTGAAGTGCACGCTTTACTGTGCACGGCATGTGTACATTTGTTGAAATTCAATTAAAATAAATAATTGAATTAATAATGTACATAAAATAGGTAAATTTACATTAACAATGTGCGCGTATGTGTTTGCACTCGCATGAATAAAAAACGTTATTTCTAATTAAAATTCCATTCTGTGGCAAAAGCGATAAAACACGATTATTGAGACACTTCTATTGTAGCAAAATCATTTAAAAATTGCCATTTTAGAAATAGTTTTTGCTCTAAATGTTTCACTATAAATATCTACCTATAATTATGCATTGTGTTCTATATTGAACAAAAATGCATGTACATGTAAATTGTTAACTATCCATTAGTTATATGAGGTACAAAAGACTGGCAGGCAGTCCTTAATGCCTCCCCATTTATTTTATTAAAAATGTCTTAAAAACTAAATTCTATCTTTGAGCTGTTCACAAGGAGTTTGTTAGTCCCCTACACTACCACCTACGAATGTGCCACCATAGAATTTAATCACTGGACTCGATGACAGAGATGATCTAATTGCGACCTAGAAGCATTCCAGAAATGGGCTGAAAAGTGAAGCGTTTGAATCAATTTCAGACAAGACCTACGCTAGAGGTCTTACAATCTATCAAATATCCCCTCACACATTGCCTGCACTTACGCCCGATTACTGTTCATTTTATTTATATACTATGCTGTGTTCGTTTTCGTAAATGGCCCTAACTACTGTTTAGAGGAAAGATTTATAAGGTACAAGGACACCAGTCGGTAAATATTTCATTAATTATAAAAAATGTAAATAAATAAATTAAAAGAAATATGTTGAATTCAGCGAAGTTTAAATTTTATTTAAATATTATTATTAAATAAATGCAAGCTCGTTGAAGCAAGAGCATGTTTTAGAGTTCTCAAATCTACACCAGGAAAGAAAGCACCAGATGGACGATCTATTGTTAAAGCATTCATATGTGAACGATTTAAATCTTGAATTCAATTAATGTAGACCTTATCTTTAAATATATATATATATAGATATATATATATATATATATATATATATATATATATATATATATATATACATTTTATTTCAATATTAATTTCATCATAGATTTAAGCGAAATATTAAGCTGTTTTTGGAGAATTTAATTGTATTTGCAGAAATTGTAAAAATAAGTACCAGTTAGAAATGGAGTTGAAAGGGCGACACGAGCACATTTCATTGATTTTAAATTGAATTATTTTTGGGACGTTTGCATTAAACTAATTATAAATAAATAAACAGGATTGCAACACTTTTGGCGACCATTTGCCAATTTACAAATGCGCACAAAAGCCGCTAAAATTGTGAGGGCTTGCGCTTAAAATTCAAAGCGCGCGAAACTAAGTCAATTTATTTTAATTTGCCAGCGACAAAAATATATTTCAATATATGCTAAATGTGTTCGTGTGTGAATGGGTGTGAGGCATCCATTAGCGTAATGAGCTTTGCTCCCGGGCACAGCCCAGCTCAGCCATAAGCTGCAATAAAATAAAAATGGATGTACACACTCAAAGCTTAACGGCCGCCCATCGATAGATGACATTTTGCAGCCGCTGGCCATAAACCATTTTGATGCGACAAAAAAAAATGAAAAAGAAAAAAGAAGAAGCACTCGTATAGAGGGAAGCAAACCCTTTTAAAGGCAAGATGAAACCTGGCCATCTGCAGCCGAGGCAACTGCTCAAAAATGCAATTTATATGCGTGCCGTCGCAAATAACGAATTGTACCCTAAACTACACTAACGATCCGCTGGGCGCGTGTCACGCCCATCTGGATGTGTGCGTGTGTGTTGGGCATTTTGTAATAATACTAAAAGGATATCGTCGGATGCTGCTCAAACGACATGCCATAGCATACTTTTTTGGGCAGCGTTCGGCCTTCTATGGCATAATTATAAGCAATTCGCAATTCACATGCATTGTCACTGCAATTTATTGTTTCTTGCCTGTGTGTGTAATTGCCATACTATTGCTACAGATACAGAGAACACGCTTAATTTGCTGGCAGCACGTGTGAATTTCGAGGTGGCCTCGGTGCACCAGAAAAATGCAATTTTTACCAATCGCATATCTCGTAAATTACCCTTTATACTATATGCATTTATGTGTGTGTTTGTACGTCTGTGTGTGTGTGTGTGTTTGTGCATTGCTGCTGCATTTCCAATTGCATTTCTCATCAAGTGCATCAATTTAAATGTGGCCACTAATTGTCATTATCAGCACATTGCGTTTGCTTTAGTTGCTGTTGGCTTTATGGCTGTTTATTGTTTCTGTATTTTGCGTTCGTAATACGCAGAGGCTTGATAAAAATACAACTGAAATGCAGAATTTCCAAAAATAAAAAATAAATAAATATTCTTTTCAGAACAATATGAAACAAGAGTATTTAAATAACTTATGAAGTCAAGTGGGAGATATAAGGGGGAAAGCGAAACAAAGTCAGAGTGCTCTAAACGAGACGACTCGACTAAGAGATACCCTGATACTCTGGCACACATACAACAAATTCTTTGCATTTGTTACAGTAACCGACATAGTAAATCTGATCTCCAACATTTACGGTATTAAAGTTACGCTTTAATGATAATCAATTTTTATCGATAAGGAAATGTGAGTTGTCGAGCAAAAAATATAAGCTTGCACTGCGTATATATACACAAGTATACATTTCAAATTTCAAATCTCTAGCTTTAGCGGTTTGCAAGACAGACCCTCAGGCAGACAGACATGCCTAGATTGCCTCAGCTGATCAAGAATATATTATACATTATGACACGCCTCCTTCTGCTTGTTACATGCATTTATACCCTGAATTGCCCATTTTCAATGGGGTACAGCGTATATAAATGAGGAAAAGGCAAACCTAGAATTCTCTAATGTACGCAACAGCTTAGAGGTTCAGGTTACACAAGAAGAATAAGCTGTTTGGGCAGGAAAAATAAACATGTGAGTAAAATAAAATAAATAGTCACAATTTTCAGTTTAATTTCCTTTTAATATGTCAAAGACAATTTCAGAGCAAACAGTTTCAATTACTAAACTTTGACTTTGAAACAATTAACTCAACTGAAGGCATTAAAATAATAATTGTTGTTTATTTATTTTTATTCGTAATGTTGCAATAAATAAACCAATTAGAACATTCTAAAATAGTTTGGCCAAAAAACAGGAATTATCTAAATATTTTCTTCTGCAAAATAATCAACGGAAATATGTTGAATTTTACATTTTTGTATAAATTAATGCTTCAAAAATAAAATAATAAACCAATTGATTTTACGCTTAAATAATATAATAGCAGAAAATGTATCTTTGTGAATTGGATTTTGTAACAGGTCTAACAAGCACACACACACTAACATATCGATAGATGCACACTGATAAACAGGTATTCGCAATTGACAAACAATTCCAATTGAGATTTCAATAATTGTCGATTTAGATATGTAAATATTTATGGTATATTCGGTCGGTCGGTCCGTTGGTTGGCCCGCTATTGATTTAACTAATGTGTTGGGTGTCTCTGTGCGTCTGCCCCCTCGGCTTGCTGTCGACCAGCCGAGGTAAATAATAACAATGCGGATAACCAGGCCATTTGCATGCCCTCCTGTAAACACCATTGATTTGCGCCCAGGTGCTCCGATCTGAGGTTATGCTGGCGCCTATTTGCATGTATCTGTTGACATATGAAAGCTTTCCAGTTTTTGTGATAGTCAGATAGCCAGCTAGCTATCTATGAACGGACTGAAGTGCTGGAGCGTGTCTGAGTTGTGTTAGTTTATGACCTCTGCTTGCCGTCTACATCCTGGTGGCTGCTGTCTAGTCAACAATAATATTTGCTAATGGCCAAAATCTTCAAGCATTTGCCGCTATCAGTTTGCATGTGCTCTGTTTCTCTCGCACTGCATGCTCATAAATGACACGACTTGCACTTCATCATTTGTTATATAAATATATATGAATGTGTGCTTATTTACATGGCCTGCGCTGTGACGGCTCGGGGCGGAGCGAGTAATAATAATAATATTTATGTGGCAAGCGATATGAAGTTCCTACACTCAAGTACGTTTTGGCAATAGCTGAATAAATAAACAGAGTCAACGCAGGAAGACCACCCCACATCCACACCCATTTACTCACACACACACAAATATGTTTCCTTGACTGGCAGTCTGATGTGTGGTGGGTCATGTGCCGTTAAACGCCAAGTCTTAGACCCAACCGCATCAAGTGGAGCTAGCACATATGAGGCAACCTCGCGCATTTTCGAGTTAAGTGTTTTTTTAATGTTGTTGCTGTTTATGGAATTTAAAGTCTATTAGCAACAAGCTAGTCAAGTCAAGTGGTGGCTTCTAGTGGTAGACATTAAAGCTGTAAACTGGAACCGGTTAAAGCTAAGAACTTTGTTTGCTTACTGTAAACTGATCTTGAAAACAAATCAATTGCACTGAAGGTAGCTTAACCACTATATTTCCTTATAAATTTTCAAGTTTAATAAACTTTTTATTTACCTTTGGCCAAATAATCAGAGTCTTACATATCTCTAGTCTACTATTTAAGTTTAATTTTTTTTTTATATTTTTAAAACTTTAACGGTAAAGCAAATATAGTTCAGATTATTACTCATAAATGAATACAAAATATGGAGGTTCCATTAAAAGGCTTTTAAAGCGAAAAGTTTTTCAAATAAATTTAAATATTTCACATATCCCACCTCAGCACGCGCAAATTGATATCCGCAGATTGCAAATTTAATATTTTTTAGCCACACAAAAAATTTATTTAAAATGTCGAAATGACTTATCAGAAATTAAGTTTAAAAACAAACGCGAATATTTACATATGTGCATTAATCGACGTCACTGAACATATCACAGAATTTTTTGTCTAATGCCATTTTCATGATACTCGTAGCGGCGCGGTTTTGTATATGCCATGTAAATAAGCATGTTTTTGTGGTATGTGAAGAGTATTCATTTATATAAATGACATTTCCATTTTTTTCAATTTTTTTTCTGTGAGAGCAGATAACTGCCACCTATTAACGCAACTATATTTGAATAATTTGTGTTTTATTTCAGCGATTTAATGACTGAAAATGTCATTAAATCAAAGGCAAGTGCAGCAGATAAAGAGAACTGAACATCAAATATTATTCATTTAATATTAAGGGCATTGCTCAATGCCTTCCGCTGCATGTGCTGATAACGTTTTGTTATATTATTTGCAATACATGAATAAAAATGTTTATTCATTCACATTTAAATTAATATTTTTATGCTTTGCCATATAGTTTGATCGACTATTTGCTGTTCTGCGAACGAAACTACATGTCAAATAGGGTGAATTAAAAATCATGGAATATATATCATTTGTAGATGAAGATATAATATTTTGAGTCCATTGATCTATGGATCTTAATCATACAGAAACTATTGCGAAAATGTGAATATAATTAATTTTATATTATATATTTCATATTTTTGTTATATTATTTTTTATATATTTTTAAATGTAGAAAAGGAATAATTCAAATATAAAATATTCATATATTTTTTAACAGATTAAAAAAGATAAGATTATTTAATCTCATTTTTAGTATATTGCTTTAATCCAAAACAGAATCAAAATTATTTAGATCTACCTACAGGGTGTTTGCTGCTTGAGCATACCCTAAAGTTCTCCTTGAGTTTGATTGCCGTTTGGCTATACAAAGGCCGAATGGTAGGTAATATATGTATATCGAAAATCCAATTATTGCTGTTTGCCATCGGATGGCATATGCCAAAACTGAAAAGCTTTCATGTAAATACTCGCAGATATTTTGTTTTGGGATGCAATTTATGATTTATACTAACACTTAATTTTTGTAATTTATTTTTTTTTTTGGTCTCTTTATCTAGATAAATAAAATGGATATCAATATCTGTATGCGGCACACAAAACTAATTGCTTTCCATAGATGAAATATATGTAATGATTAGATAATTCTTTTTATGCATTCCAGTTGGTTTGTTTATGGCGTTTCTACTTTTTACTATGCTCTTGCATGAAAAACACAATTGAAAATAAAATTAATTGAGGCAAAAACAATTGTTAATATTGTGCCAGATCAATTATGGCGCTCGGTCATTTGGTTATTTGTGGTTTGTTTGGCGGTTTCTGTGCAGTTTTTGGTCCAAGCACGCGCTAACCTGCTATAAATTATAAAAGCAACGCCAGTTTTTCTAGGATATTTGGCCACAGTTTCGCATATGCTTATGCACCTGCATACGCTCCCCCAACCACACACATGCAGACATACACACATATGCATTTCTATGCACATATAAATGATAAATATTTTGACCGCATTTGGTTTTTAATGGGGTTTTGCTTAGCTTGTTTATTTTGAAATTCCATTTGGCCATTCCCATTGCCATTTCGGCTGCACAATTATTGTCAACGTGTTTAAATAAAACAAAAACAAAAACAAAAGGCACAATAAAACCAAAGCCTGAAACAAATCTTGATTATTTTGTGTACTTTTTTTTGTTTTTGCATTTGCCATGATTTGTTTTTGTTAATTATGTGTCACTGTGCAATAAATTTGGCCAGTTGCTATCGCGTGTGGTTAATATCTGTCGGCATTATCTGCTCGCTGCGCTCCCTGGCTCAAAGTTATTTGCTGTTGCCTGCTTATCGGCGTCCAGCCGTGCGAGGCTAAAATATGTAATGGCCAATACAATTGCATGCATAATTTACAGCTTCGCGCAGCTTCTGGTCGTATTTACAATTATGCAGCTCGGATTAAACCTAAAAGCTTTAAATGCATTTGGATAAAACTCTTGCTTTTTTTTCTTTTTTTTTTATTTTTTATTTCATTTTTTGTTGTCTGTTTTTTTTTTCATGCTGTTCTCTTCCTGTTTTATTTATTTCGTAAATACCAGATTACAAAAGCGCAACATATTTCAGGTGGCAGCGATCTGCGCGACGCAAAGCGGAGTAACAAGGCAAAGGGCCATAATTACAGTTTGTGGCGTGCAATTTCAATAATATAAAATTACCAAAGTAATTGAAAATGCACAATAAAACGAGAAGCAATGATATAAAAACATGCAAAAAGAGAAACAATATCTGTGCGGATTGGTGCCATGAATGCACGAATGATAATGAAACATATGGCAAGCGTGGCTGAGGCTCGAATGTCGGGCGGGCACTTGAAAGCATGCAACAGCCACATGCATTAAGGGGCAACATGAGATTTTAATGACCAGAAGAGTGGAATGCTTTTCGAAAGTGTTAAATAAATAACAGAAAGTCCTCCCCCAGCCATTTGTCACCGTCTGCCACAGCAGCTGGCCGCCGGATTGGTCAGGCGCTTCAAGCGGCTTACCTATGGCCACAAGTGTTGCACTTGTGGGTGGGTGGCAGCACCGAAGGCTGTTTTGTTGCTGACGTCTGTTCTCTGCACAGCTGCTTGCTGTTTGCAGTTTGCATTTTTATTTTTGTAGCCTGCTTTCTAATGTGTTTCTAATATCTATGCGCCTGGCCTGTTTACAATTTGCATTTTGCATGGTCGGCAGCGCAGCGATGCACAAAGAATTGCATAAATAAGTTATTCTTATAAAATGCAAGCAAAATGCGCAAAATATTTATAAAAATTCCCGTTTGTTTATTCATAATCAGTTTGTGCAACGATGCGCTCTCGCCTCCACAGCCACAGCCGCGGGCACTGCGTTCGCCCTTTTTCTACATTGCATACCGTTGGGCGCAAGGGCGCGTACACATACACATATATGTGAGTGTCCGTGTGTAAATGTGGGCGTGCGTGGATAAGCTTCATTTGGCATGCATCAACGCATTTTTATGTAAATTGAAAAATATATTCTTTTTACAACTATATTTTTATAGTTTAATTCTTGTTGCCATGCCTCAGTTATCGTAATTTGAGTTTTAGATCGAGGGCTACAATAACAATTACATGAGTAAGCACTACGTAGAGCCATACTAGTTTTCTTTCACTGTAGATAAGCTATCGCGTAGACTTTATTATTTATATATTACGTATTTATTTAATTTATTATTTTCTTTCACCCAAAGCAGCAAACAATTTAAATTGTTGCAAGTCACAATTAAATTATAATTTTATAAATTTCTTAAAAGTATTTTTTATGTTTTCATAATCGTTTGGTTTTGGATAGCTTAAATTGTTTTTCATGCATTTGTTGGTCTACTCCATCCGTAGATCAACTAAGTTATCAATCGCTTGTTGTTTCCACCATCAAACAAACACCGACAGATAGAATTCATGGCAGGGAGCACATCAAATTGCATTTGCATATTGCCAGGCGCATTAGCAACCAGCAAGCTCTCAGCTAGAAACATGAGCCACATGCCACATGCCACATGGCAGCTGGCAGGTGGCAGGTGGCTACCACGACCCAACCACCTACAACGCCTTCACACAGCATGTAAAAGCGTGTAACCATAAAGAAATTATAGCTGCGATAGTTGCCAACGTTATCGATAATTCAATTTTGTGCATTATTTTGGCGCTGCTCTGATGCCCTGCCATTACAGGCAAAAATAAATGTATCCTAAGGCGGGCCAACACACACAGATACATATGTGTATCAGCCATTTGCATGCGGTATAAGCCACGTTGGATCCTTTGGTTTTGGTTGGCTTTTGCAAGCTCTTTAATTTTATTGTCTGTTGGTTGCGCTTTGGCATTTTGTGTTGTTGTTAGCTCAAATACGACAACGTTGCACTTGTCTATATATTTTTGCCACACTTTCACATTTCCACGATTTTCCCTAACCATTGCTCGCTCGCTGTCGTCGTTTATCTGGCAAGGGGCTTGAATTAAGGGCAAAGACGTAGGGCATGCGCCGTAAATAGATTTTGCCTGTTATTGTTCAGAAAATGATTTAGGGAAAATTAGGTTTATGTAAATAATGAAAAAAGAGCTCGCTGCAGGCTTCTTTTGAAACATCCTGGCATGCATGACCCGTCTCCTTAGTATCTAAATAAATGCCGGTGTGTCTGTGTCTGTATGGGTGATCAATTTCAGAGTATATACCACAGCGAGAGAAGAAGACTTAAGGCCATATTGCAAAATTAAAGCACAAAAGCTCAAGACATAATATTCTTTTCCTGTTGGGGCTGGATTCAGTTTATTCAAGACTGGGAAAGTAAAATGTAAGAATTTAAAAATGACTATAAATTGAACTTAAGGTAGTAGAACCTTGAGCAGCGTGCTCGATTGGGAGTTGTTTGCTTATATTTGCAATAAGTAGGATAGGTAGATAGCAGCATACAAGGTGCTAAGTAGAAGCACACATAGTCATCTGAATCTATCTGAGTCTTGATTAATTTTAGAGCTCTTAACATTTGTTGTTTATTGTTTGTTGTAATTCAATAATCAAAATAACTAAAAGATTCACATTATGAATCTAATTTCGATTTTTTTTATAAATTATAAATTATCCCTTATTTACGCCGCTGTTAGCTGTTGATTTATGATTTTAACAACCTATGACAAATTTATAGTATTGAATTTTTCGCTCTTGCTTTCTTTATCTGAACTGAATATGCGTATAAATATATATATACATATATATATATATAAGAACAGTTTGCTGCTGTACATAAAATTGTCCATTTAGAGAGCATATTTTTCGCCACGCACGCAGTTTTGCATATTTATTATTTATTTATTTTAGCGCACAAACAATAACTCACCCTGACAGCCAATTAATCAGAATTGGACATTCAATTAAATTGCAAAATAATATCACAGTGAAAATGAACGAAATTTAAATGTGTATGTAAATAATGCCCCAAGCAAAATATGCTCGATATTATTATAGGCAAATTTAATGCAGCAACATTGCTTTTTTTGTGTGTTTGGATTTCGGTGTATAGTACATGGCCTAGCCCGACCCAGCCCAGTTGTCAGATTGTATAATGAATTGTACGTTTATTTAAAAAACTTTAAATTATGCTGGCGAAAACGAAGTAAAATGGGAAGTGGAAAATGGGAAATGGGAACAGACAACCTGATGGGATAGGCCATGGCTCTGTCATTGCAACGAGCGGCCTAATTAACTTGGCAACACGCAAAAAAACAGCTTTAAAAATATGTTTACATAAAATTGAAGTGGCAAAGCGTGTAAAATGAACAAGAAGAAGAAACGTAACGAAATATGCAGATGGGTTAATGTGCAGAGAAAACTGCGCTGGGAAACGAAGAAAATACAGCAAAAGAAATAAGTAAAAGAAAAAAGTAAAAAAAAAGAAAAGAAAACTGTGTCAAACGTCAACGACTTCATTGATGTAGTTGCTGCCGCTGTTGTTGTTGTTGTTGTTGTTGTTGTTGTGGCTGTTTCTGGATTTCCATGGCTGGGGTAAATTGTGCGAGTCAACATTAAAACATTAAACAACATTAAAAATTAAAAATTAGCTTAGAATGGGCACCGAGTTATGCCTTTTTGGGGCTGCGTCGCGACAGTTATGCTCGTTTTTATGCCCCCGAACCTATTTAAACTGTGTGGGAAAGGGTATAGCTGCTTCGAACAACATCATGTAACAGCTCTAACTATAGAGTAATATCAAAAGCAGAGCGAAGATCGTTAAGATCCACAGATTGAAACAAAATGATGTAGGTTCTGTTATTGCATACATAAAATCGAACTTTCATCATCTTATCTAATTTATATTTGTTGTGTTATCGATATAAATCGATATCTCGATTTGATACTACCATAATATAATTGCCTTTTCTTTAAAGCAAAAATACTAACCTGTAAGCCATAATAGAAATAGTAAAATAGTTTACAACATGGAGATATCTTATGAAGGCACTGTTCTATATATGATTCATTATGATTCATCGTGATCCGCGTGACTGCTAAGCTGAGTTTAGGGTAACTCTCAGTCAGGCACTACTGCGCACTCGAACTCGTTTTGCTTTTAATTGGCAGTTCACATGCGGGGTTAAGTGAAAAAGTGTTCAGCTTCTGTCAGCCAGTTAGCCGGTGACCCACTTGCCGCGAAATAACCAAATAGTCCATGTCGTATGTAATGCCTATTTTTGGGTATGTTCTACTAGCGATATGAACCGACTTCTACTTAGGTATGTTCAAAGTTTTGTAAACAAGCATATTGATTGCATACATACATACATGGGTTCACAGGTAGGTAGATAAGAGCTTGTAGGCAAGCCTACAAATACAAGTACTCTCTGCGTCAAAGTCATTTTGATAGTCGGGCGGCAAAGAAGTCCGATGAAATGGTAAAGATACAATAGCTACAAGATACAAATTTGCGTTCGTGCAGCTTTCATTTGGTATGCAGCGCTGCGCTGCATTTCTTAACGCTTCCCAATTAACTGGACAGCACAATCATAAAACAGTAGGTAAATTTAGTCAAGTAGAGAGGGCATTCGAAAGAAAGCTTACCTAGCATTAATTACCTAGACCCGACTGAGCTGCGAAATAGTATATGAAGAACACAGCCCCAAAAAAACCTTCGTGAAAGTTTCGAAATACAGTCGAGCAGAATATAGATTACTTGAACCACAAAGTTGAAGATCAAAGCCGACAAGTTTGCGCGAATGATCGCATTGTTTTAGCTATTTGAAACAAGTGGTCTCAACTTGCAAAACTGACTATGGGATGCTCTATAGACACCCTATATATATGAGGCATATATTTATTCTAGACCAAAATCTGCGTGCGCATCTCCCGTTGGTTTAAGCTAAACCTAACAAACGCCAGCAATTAGAGAAGTAAACTAAAATAACGGCTGTCATAATTAATTTGCCATGTTTATTTAAGCTTTAAACTCTAAGCTAAGTGCACATTGGGTATTGTGTTACGTTTTTGGAAAATGATCTATGTGAGTCCAATGCTTCGAAACACAAACGTTCAGCTGCCTGCTGATATCATTAACATGATGATAAGATAAATCAGCGCGAATTTAAACTTCTAGAATTGTCGGTTGCGTCAGTTTATGTTGTTGCTGTTGCTCTGCAGTTCTATAGTTTCCCGAGCTGAGAGCGTAAGAGTGCTTTAGTTTCACACGAGCGTCTGCCCCAACCCCCATAAAAACAATCTGACGCACACAAGCAAAACAATAAATGTCAGCACGCGAACTGCGAAGCAGCGAGAAAGAGAGAGAGAGCTCGAAAGAGCGCGTGCGGCAGACGCAGCGAAAGAGATTGAGCGTGGAAAGCGCAAAGAGCGCGTTTATTTCGTTCTGTTTTATAATTAAACATGTGAGGTTAGGAATACTGTGAAAAAAGTAGGAGCTATTAATCGAGGGGCGTCAATGTGACACAGAAGCTGAATTTTTATTAATTATACGTACCTTTGAACCAATCTGATTGCCACATTGGCCGGCCTGCAAATGCACTATTTCTCTCATATTGTCAGACGCTCTGAGACTTTGGCAAAGGTCAGGTAGATGTTTATTAGGTGTCTTCTCTGGTCAACTGACAATCTATCAACACGGATTGAAAGATGTGTATGCACAGAGTATCACACACACGCACACAAACTAAGCCACACACACGCACACAAGAAACAATCGCTGACAAAATGCGAGGGAAACGGGGTGTGAGTTATTCGAATCGTTCGCTACGTATTACACTGTGAGTGATCGTCGCGCTCGCGTCAAGATTCCAACGTGCACTGAAAACGGCCGCAGCTGCAAATAGTGAGCGAGCCTCGAGAGTGAACTCGAGCGACGAGGCAGCGGGCTGTGTCAGCATTGGTTGCGGCTTGCTCATGGCATGCCGTGCGATGGGGAGGCAATGACAAAGAGGCAGAGGAGAGAGAGAGCGAGAGACAATTGCTTAGAATTGTAGCGGCAACTGATAAAGAGCTAATGCAGACGACAAGCTGTGTAGCTAGCAGCAGCAACAGCAGCAACAGCAACAACAGCCGCAACAACAACAGTGGTAATAATGAATGACGAACATAAAAGCTGACTGGAATTGTAACGTGGCGCCGGCAGGTTTCTGGAGGCATTTTCATTGCTATTGTGGTTTTGTCGGTGTGACTTGTTTGCGTCTTCTGTTTTTCTTCTTTCGCTGCAACAACGTGGAGCGTGCTCTCTCTCGCTCTCTTCCATTGTCAATGCATGACTGCGCACTGGAAGACTGGATATAGAGAAAGAGAATGCAACAACTGGGGCTCTTTGGAACGATGTGGAAGAATTAATGCCAGAGAGCGCGCTGGTAGAAGAGAGAACAGCGAAAAGAGCGCAGAGAGCTAAGAATGAAATCAAGTATGCCGTGTCGAGCATGTATGCGCTTTGAGTGTGAGGCATTTTGATTCTATTGTACGTTCTGCATTAACTGTTAGATTCTCACAAACGAAAAATCCAAATCGAAGAACATGGTATTCTTTTCTTTCTTTCTCTGACCGGACGACTGCTGGAAGAGAAAAGAAAATGACTTGTAAAAAGAAAACCTGTCTCATTGGAATTTAGGGGTCATGTTTTTTCTTGAATTTCACTTAAAGCCGATTTTAATATTATAGCTAGTACACTATAGTCGAGTTACAAATATTAAAGGGCTATCATTGTTTCCAGGTATACAAATATGTAGATTGTTAGAAACTATCAATTCAACTTTGTTATGCAGTTAGTTACATATGTATTTAAATGAGAGAATGAAGTTAGAAAACAGATCAGCGCTGTTCAATTCAGTCATAATATCTGGAAGATAAAGAATTTAGTTTTTCATCAAATTATTAATATTTTAAATGTTCAAAATAAATAACAAAATAAACAATTAAATAACAATATAAAATAAACCTTAAAATCACTTGATTTACAGCAAATAATACCATATTATATATGTAATTATAATTTAAATACCTATTTTTATTTCTATTAGATATATTCATTTTACCAAAAAAACAAACAACTTTATCAATATGTTGGTTACTTTAGAAATTGCAACTATTCGGCTGACCTATAGTATTTGTTAGAGAGGTTTCCGTGAATCTTTAATCGTAAGCATATGCCTGTCAGTAAACACAAAATTGATTTAATTTGCCCTAAAGTGCATGTCAAATTGAATTTTGATTATTATATTATGCAACTATCAAAAACTATGTGTTTATCGTCTTATTATTACAGGGCTTCCCTTTGATGAAAAATGGTTGTAAATATCAAAGAAAATATATCAATGAAAATAAACCGCATTAATTGTAAAACTCACACTCATCTGAAACTAATATAGTTTTATAATATTAGAGATACTTTAAGTTTTTTACAGATCGCCAAAGTAAGTTAATCTGGTTTTCTGTGTGAAATATGCAAAAAATAAAATTTATTACGACTCAATTTGTTATGAATAACATACATACAAAGTTGGTAATTAGTAATTAATAAATGCTACGGAAGGTCAAATCAAGTAATTAAGCTGGTATCATTTGATTTAAATTTTAAGGTAAGATCAATAAAAGTATTTTTTGTAAGCATGAGTGTTTCAAAAATTAGTAAATTTAGTTTTTGTTCCTTATTTCGTTACACATTATTAGTTGTTTTTTTTTTTTAATTTTTTTTTGTTATAAGGTAACTCAATACCTATTATAAAAAGTTGAGTTTAATAAAAAGCTATTATTTTTGCATCTAAAGTTAAAACTTTTTTCATGAAGAGTTGCCCTCCGCTGCCCCAGATTTAAATCCCACAGAGCATCCTTGCATATACATGGAAGGACATTCTGAAAACCGTATTAATGGAGGAGTGGCTTCAACATCAATTTGATTTCACGCTAAAATTGGACATGTCAATGCCAAAGCGATTGGCAGCAATCATTAAAAGGAAATAATATTTAACAGCATATTCGTAGTTTTTGTTCGTATGATAACTTTTTTGTTCCGAAATCCATTGCCTTTTTAGTTTAAAAATTAGTAAAAAGTACTTTTAATTAATGTTTTATTCATTAAATTTAAATAAATCAAATTATTCAACAGCATATTCGTAGTTTTTAAAAAAATTGCTATATCAGTTGTATTTTTTGTTTGTATGAATACTTTTTTGTTCCGAAATACATTGCTTTTTTAGTTAAAAAATTAACCAACAAGTACTCTTAAATACTGTTTTATTCATTAAACTTAAATAAAATTTTTAATATCATTCAATTTTTTTACAATCAACTTTTTGCATCGCTCGAAGTGTATCTGCAGCTGACAGCTGTGTTCATAAAAATATTAGTGCGACTGAGCACTAAATGTTGGACAATAAAATGTAGTAATGAAAAACAATATTTTGAACACAATTTGAAACGAATATTTAGATTAAAACATTTCTTTATCAATTTAGATGTTTTCTTTTTGTTATAAACTTGACAGCATATTAACTTCAGAGCTTGGGGTTGAGAAAGAAAAATGAATAAAACTTTGTATAAAAACAAAAAAAAAAAACATTTTCACATTAGTCGAATTAAGGACAACTTTGCATTCTATGCTAAGCAAAAATTGGTAATATATTTAATTTTCAACGGAAAAGTAGCTTTTTGATTACTGCAATGCAACACTACTAGTTTTATGACCACAGCTGACTATATTTTCTCATATTTTTTTGTTTGAGATTTGCTATTATTAGTTACAGATCCGCTGTCGAATTGATTTGTGATTACTTTCGCATATCAGCGATAGTTTTATTAATGAAGTCCCGATAGTAGTAGACGCTCATGAAGACGTCGGGCATGTCGTGATTGCCGCATTTGGAAGTCCAAGTGCTGATGCCGCACAGTTCGCCATTGATGACCAGGGGCCCGCCAGAGTCGCCATGGCAGAGGGTGCGACCGTTGTAGCCGGCGGCGCAGATCACGTTGTCGGGCATAGTGCGCTCCATCTTCCGGCTGCACTCCGTTTCATCAATGAGAGGTACCTTCATGGCGCGCAACGTATCGTGATAGTATTCGCTGACACCCCAGCCAGAGACGGTGGCCACATTGCCGGCAGCTGGCTTTTGCGAACACAGAGGCAGGTAGTTGACATTGGGCTTTTTATAGGGTATGCTGAGTGAGACCACAGCAATGTCAGCTATGAACTGCGTTCTTTCATACTTCGGATGTATCTTTAACTTGAGTACCGAATTTTTCGAGTCCTCTGTTGGAAAATACATTGCTGTCTCTGTCTCGCCAGCGACTACGTGATATTGAGTGTAGTCCGAAACTGATGCGAAACAGTGTGCCGATGTAACAATATAACGTGAGCTGACTAGCGTGCCACCACATATCAGCCTGTTGCCCAGGTATATCTGAACGGCATAGCCGCCGAGCTGTTCGATAGTCCTTTCCTGGCCTCCATATATTCTGGGTCTAATTAGACGCCTATCCCATAGCTCAGCGTTTGCCATACACAAGATATTTGAAACAATAAATGTTGTTAAGCAAAACATTTTCAATTGTGCCTAGTTTCTGGACAGGCTCTGAAATAGCTATTTAAGCCTTTAAATTCTATAGAATCGATTAGTTTCGCATTGTATTTCTTAGCTTAACAAATTTGTTCTTCTTGCACTCATTATATGCGTATATTATGTGTTTGTGTGTGTGTGTGTGTGTGTGTGCGTGAGGTCATATTCCCATCGACGTCTAGTCGCCAAGTTGAATCTTTTTGATTCTATCATTAGCCAAGTGGTAGGAGGTTTGACTTAACTCTTTTTTGCTTCTGTGAGCGTCTTCATTGGTCTTGTTAGGCAATCGCCGCACGTTTTGTTGCCAGTACATTTACAGTTATGTGCTCATTGCACGCATATACATACGCACACACACACGCAAATGGCTACAAGGATATCACATAAAGATGTAGCTGTGCGTGCGCCTCTTGCCAAATTGTCGATTTTATTATTTGTGTTTATATGATTTTTCAGCTGTTCTGCATTTTAAAGTGCCTGCCAGCAGCAGGGCATGCGAGGGAGAGCGAGATGGCCATAGATAGGGCAAAGGAAAAGCCGCATAGCCAAGGCCAACGGTGGGGCAGTGCGGGGAAGCTGGCTGTGTGGTTATAACATGCGCTGCGTGTCTTCTGCCTCATTTCTTATTATAATGTGAAAGATATCCTTTTACAAATTCAAAACGTTGAAGTGTGCGATTTCTTTTGTTGCCGCTTTTAACTGTCAGTGTGTGCGAGTGTGTGTGTGTGTATGATACCCGCGTGTATTTATGTCTGGACAGTTGCAAAGAGAGGCACGTTCTCGCAGTGCGAGCACGAAGCGGCTGTCCTACTAGCAGAGCTGATAATTCGAAATATTTATCATTTCGTATTGAAATATTTTGCGCATCATTTTGCTGTAATTTTCTACATGCTGCATTAATGGCAGATGCCCTGCAATCGATCTGCCAACTCATTGTCGATTGCAGCTGTAACAATATCCGGACACGTTCAGACCAAGCAGGACTCTCAATAGGAATAAGAATAACAAGCTACAATATTATAGAAAATAGTCACAAATGAACCAAACGAAATGGCTTGTCATGTGCCTAAGAGCCAATGGGCTAAGTAACAACAATGGAAATTCAATTTTGGAATGGAAAACGTAAAAAGGCCCAAGTAAGACTTCAATTTGTAAATATTTCAACTACGAACATGTTCGCCTGCCTCTTATATTGTTTTCCATTCCCTTTGAGTGAAGAACTTTATTATTAAAGTTAAATATCCGAAATCTCATTTATGTTTTACTCGTATATATTCAGTTTGTCACGCCAAATAGTTCATCAAAGATATATTCAAATTCCTAGTACATATGGATCTCTCTCTCTCTCTCTCTTTGTTTCTCTATATAGATATATCTATTCAAATGTGGTGTACGAGCTTTAATTGCATTGCATTGCAAACAAAATTTCTATTTGCGTTAACTTTTCAAATTTTGCAAAATTCATTTCGATTGCTTATTTCGCTCAAACTGAAAAATATAAAAAAAAACACACTCACAAAATTGTTCAACTTTGGAAATAGCAAACTGCAATGGAAGCTGGACGTGAATTGCAGTTGCATTTATTAGTTTAGTTTTTGAAATTAAACGTATTTGCATGTCATATGCAATTTAGCACATTTGCGACTGTGTACGACAAATTCTATTTTATATTACTCACATATACCCTGTATGTGTGCTCAGATACGGCGAGTGGGTAGACCTTGAGGCTAGTTCGATGCACATGACAAGTTGATTTATTGAAAATATTAAAAAGTGAACAACATGACTCTATAAATGTGTTTCATACATTTCATTAATTGCATTATATCTAAAGTTATGCGAGCTATACAGTGCCACCTATATAGGTTCGATTTTGTCTGAATGTTTGAAAAGTCATCCACAGAAACTCTGATTGGAATGAAATAAAATTTCTTAAATATAGAAAAATGAATCTGTTTTGGTGAAGAAAAGTTTTTGCTCGTTAAATTCGAATTTTTTTAGGGTTTTGATTAATTTTTTAAGAATATATCAAAAAATGGCTCATCTACCTAGGTTTGGCCACTCAAACTATTTGACAAAATTATAAAAAAACAGAAATAATAAAGAACAATATTTTTTCATAAGTTAGTATTTCATAAGTCTTGCCTTGCTCTTATTAATATCAACTATACGCCTTGGTAATCAATTGAAATATTTTTTAGTTGCACAAAGTGAAATTGTTGACTAGTCGCAAAATGTTTGACTTTTCTTCCAAAAAAAAGAATTGCCAAATGCATTAAAAAAACCTTTAGGTACTCCCCTAGTCCAGTCCTAGCGTCTAGTAGAAAAATGTTAGATTCAGATTCAGTAGCTGGAGTAGATGAAGCAAATCTTAAGAATTTTACCTCAAAAGTCTTCAATTGAAAATATTATAATAGCTAATTAAAAATATTTTAAAGAAATTCTATTTTAGTTCATGAATTTCATAAACTATGGACTATTTTTGATATAATAATATTTTTTTATCTGATTAAAATTTTTGACTTATATAATAAAAATTATTTCTTTATATTTATAAATTAATAATAAAATATAAAATTATAAAAAAATAACTCTTCATATAAATGATAATCTATTCTATATTATAGACGAACAGACTCTATGGTGTATAGTTTGACTAGAGCACTTAACCTTTGAGCTTGTCTAGTTTGCATGGGTAATACGAGCCTAATAGTTGGCAGGTGTCGTCTGCCATATCATTAATACCTTAATACTCTTACCAAATACACGTGTCTGCTGCTACACAAACTGCAGCTCACAGCAGCTCATGTATCATCATTTCTACAGCTAAAACTCTTTAAAGGCAACATAACTTCCAGAGCATTTAGTGGCAAAAACTTCTTAACATATCATAGCTACATAGGAGTTGTGTTTATAGAAATTTCATTGCCAGTCGGATGTCTACAAGGGTATTTCATTTGCGGCTTGGAGTCGGCTTTTTGCTGCTTGGTGCATTTTAAAGTGTGCAATTTAATTGCTTTTTGGGGTTTTGTTTTTTATTGTGCTAGCTTGGCGAGTTTTTCGTTGGCGAATGTGTCAAAAATGTTTGTCGTCTACAAATTTGAAAATTGCATTCGAGCAGTAACAACAACAAGAACTACTACAGCAACAGCAGCTGTAATAGTAACAGTTGAAACAGCAGAGAAAACTAAAATATATAGGAATATCGAGTACGAAGTGAAATTCACGCAATGCAGCAAGAGATTTATACACACTGCGTGTGGCTGTGCGTGTGTGTGTATGTGTGCATGTTTAGCTACAATATTTTGCTTTTAAGCTTGGGATTCTAGAGTTTTATTGTCTTTGTGTGCATACAGACGTGCACATCCCTCCGCCAACCCACACACACACACCCATTAACAGTTAGCCAAGCAGCTGGCATCCCGATTGGCCCGAGTGTCCCGAGTGTCAACGGAAGCCGTCGCCATGTCGGTTAGTTGGCTGCCATCGAAATTCCGGATTTAACAGCAAAGTAACCAAAATGCAATTGTTTTGCAATTGGCATTTTGACCACATTCTGACACCCTGGCCATATGGCCGGCGAGTGTCAACAGCGGCGGCTGCAAATTGCCAAAAACTATATATCCATATACATATATATATTCGAGCAACACAAAGCACACATCTAATACGCACACACATGTACGACCGTATACGTAATATACGTACGTATACGTAATTTATTTAGCATTTCAAATGATTTCACTAGTCCCAGCTATACGGCAAAAAGTATTAGGCAGTTGGCCAGAGAGAAAGGGAGGGAATGTCAGAGAGAGAGAGAGAGATGTGGGAGACAAGAGGTTTTGCACTCTGTCGATATGCTGAAATGTGCTTAATTGAAAATGAATTTGGTTTTTGTAAAAATTGTTGTTGTTCTTGCTGTTGCTGTTGCTATTGCTAGCTTCTTTTTTTGACTACTAATTCGGAATGTTTTGCGTTTTATCTGCATTTGACGCCAAGCTGGAAACCAAAGCAATGTTATCGCTATGTGGGCTGGTTAGCTGTGGGTGCGGCTGCTGGTTCGTTGGAACGCTCCATACACATTTGCATATTTGCAATGGCCTGCAGCGACGACAGGCCATGGGCTTTGTGTGTTATGCTACACCACAGCTGCGTTGTTGTTTACTTAGTGTCGCTGAATCTGGCTAGTCCGGAATGGAATGGGTGAAGGTGAATGAGAGGGTTGACAGGGTGAGTTCTGCACATCACATACACACACTAGCACACACACAGCCAGCCATCAACAATAGCCGCTCAGTGTGCATAAAAATACATATATATGAATTCGACAACGAACGAATTGCCTTTGGTGCAGCCTCTGAAGCCGCCTTCGCCTGCACCTCCGACTCCTGCTCTGGCTGTGCCAGGCTCAGTGTCCGGTCCATGGCTCTGTATTTGATGAACGTACCAGCACAATGCAATTCTGTCTGCAGCTGTATCTATAACAGTGGCTGCAGCTGCAGCTGCATCAATATCTGTATCTGAGTATGCATTTATTTCAAATGGAACAGTTAGCTGGACACGACTGCTGGCTTGAAGCTGGGCCTCAATTTGCCGTCATGCATGCAAATTGCACTAATGAGCGTCGCAAATTTTGCATAGATATATATATATATATATACATGTGTGTGCTCGATTTATTTGTACGAATTGATGGCAACCTTAAATTAAGCAGCTCTCTAAGCTGGTGTCAACACAAAAGAACGAGCCACAAGCTTAGCCCGAAACGATAAAACGTTCTGGCGAGAGCAAAGTTTTCACGCACGGTCACGTCTTTTACGTAACTGTGACAGTTTTTTGCCACTGCTGCAGCTGCTATTGCTACTGCTGGTGCTAATGCAGTTGCATTTTTGCTCATTAAAGTAAATGCAGTTAATTAGAGCACAAAAATCGTTATTTTACCGTTACAAGTCTTCTGTGCTCGACTGAGAAATACCCTGACCATGATAATTTTATTTAGACTGAAATAGCTGAAGATTTTAAAAATCTTCATTATAAACTTTGTCCATAGAAAGAAGTATCCAAATCATCGACTTCATATATATGGATAGATGGACGATTATACAAGCAGCAAGTCGGGCGTTGAAAGCGAAACACGGCTTACTCTAGTTATCCAGTTATTGGCTGTAACAACCCGCTATACTCATATACAAGGTATAAAAAACCTCAACTAAGAGTGAAGATGATTATGCTGTTGACCAAACAGAAGTCGGTATAAAAAACCGAACGTTTATTGTAGAATGCAGTGTTAATTAGTACAAATAAATAAAAGGATAAGCGTAATGCGACAAATGCCCCAAGATAGTGCAACATTTTTGCTACTAATGTGGCGCATTCCGGTGGCTCACTAATTTCTGCTTTTCTCTCTCTCTCTCTCTCATCATTAGCCGTAAGTGTGGCCAAACAGATAAAGCAGCTCGTTTGATTGCAGCCATTAAAATTCATTAACATTGATTGCATGCAACGCGCCTGCCACATGCCTCCAACAATGTTGCAAGCAAATATCACAGCTGGATAGAAGAGCACTTTAAGTTTGTTGCAAGAGCCTTGCTTCAGCTGCCATTTGTATGTACTCAAAATGTTTCAAAATGATTTAAGTATTTAAATTTTTTTTATTATATTTTTAAAATAAATTTTTTACTTTTTATCCTTTAATAAACTTAATCTAAATAGAAATTAACTAAAATACTTTCGTACGGCTGTCGACGGTTGAATTAAATGCTAAAGGGAAGCAAGGGGATATAGGGCGTAATTACAGGGCCGATCAGGATTTAAGGTTAAGGATTTTGAATAAGAAAGTGCAGAGCTCAGGGTGTTTCCTAGTCGAGCACTCCCGACTAGAGTAATCATATTTGTTTATGGCCTCTTTTATTAGTTGTCAATTTAAGGTTTTAGTACTCTACTAGTCAAGTTTACTGCTACTCTATATTGTGATACTATTGCAGTCCATTACTATACTTTAAAAGTATGCTATAACAGTAAACAGTTATATTTTTTAATTCTGGAAGGATCTTGCATATAAAGTAGTTTCAGATTGGTTGAATAATGCAAAGTGAATTGACCACAGACAGCGTAGAAATGTTCATTGTTTCGCTTTGCATCTGCAACTGGCAATTGAGTTAGACTCCATTTGCTGTAGCTTTTATAACTTTCGGGGCTCAAGGCAATGCCAGAGTTGGCTCAGTGCATTTCTTTGTCGTTTAATTAACTAAACAATTGCTTTTTTCTATAGTATGTAGTTGGAGTCCCGTTTCGTCTCGTCTCGTCTCGCCTGGTTTAGTTGCAGCCATAAAAAAGAACGCTTGAATGATTTAAGCCGTCGGCCACTTTGAGCCAACAGAATGAATCTGATCTTTTTAGCCATTTGCTGTGCCAGTCGCTGCAAAGAGACCCTGACAGGCCTGGCCGCCCTTTGGGTATGCAACATTTATTCAAGCTCACAGACTCTGTGTAGCATATAGAGCTCTGCACACATGCAAATCTCCCATCCTCTGCTTTGCTTTATCTGCCCTCTTGTTGATTGCTTAAATATTCTCTTTTAGTTATCTCGCACTCTGTCATTTTTCTACACACGCACACACACTCTAGTTCGCTGTTGTAATCCATCGCATATCCCCATTAAATATTCACAATGTAAATATATAAATACGTAAATAAGATGCTTAACCTACACAAGCTTATACACGCACGCATACACACACACATACACTGTACACACACTCTCCTAGTTAAGAGGAGCACTGCTATTGCATTTGCTTATGTGTTTGTGTCTTAGTGTGGAAATTCCAATGCTTAAGTTATTTACTCGTCATAGGCTTTGCACAGATTGCCACGCCCCCTTCTACCGCCACTCGCCCCTTGCATGTAGTATGCGGACCTACTTAGCATTACAGCGTGTACTCGGGCTTTGTATTAATTTAATTGAACAGCAGACAGGCCCTGCACACTGTGCTGTGCTGTACTCTATTCTATTCTGCTTATGGCTTCCACCTGCCTGAGTACCTATGTGGCGTGAGTCCCAATGAAGGGCAAATACTACAAAAACAAGCTTTTTTGTTGAAATAATCAGATGTATACACTCTTATGTAGTAGACCGTGCTACATGTCCTGAGTGGGCATGGATTTATACTCTATAAAAATAAAAAAAATTAGATAATGCGCTTATACTTTGTGTTGATAATGGGTACTGCAATCGATAACAAATTACTTCAATAATGCATACTTCAAGCTGAAGATAGTATTATTAATACACTGTGAAGAAATGGATTGCAATTAAATTTAGTTATTTGAACTCAATAAAGTTTGCATTTTGTATGTTTTCCTGAAAGCCATAGAAAATATATTTCTGCTATTCGTGTTTATATGTTTCATAATAGCTAACTTATTTTATTTCCTCAATCCGATATTTTTAACAGCATCAAAAACGCTTCAATCTTTTACAAAAGTTTGCATGAAAGCAAAAATGTAATTTATAATTGAAAATATATCGTCGATTTGGGCTATTAGCAATTGAGAATTCTTAATAAAAAGAATAGTGAATTGAAAAAGGAAGTGCACTTTGTTCCGAAGACTTATTTATCACAAATAAAATTAAGAATAAAGTGAAGAGAAGACTCCGCCACAGAAGAAGGCGGCAAAGACTCAGGGGGATATGCCCATCACTAGATTATTTAAATATGGAAATACACCCTCAGCTCGGCTAAAAGCCTCACCTAAAACAACAAACAAGTCAAATTTTTCGTCTTATCATACATACTCTAGTTCAAGTCGCTTCAAAGCAAAATCAAGCTAGAAAAACATGTACAACTGAAAATTATGTATAAACTTTAATTTTATAAGAAAACCTGAACAATTGAAAGACGATTGGAAGAGTTTACGCGCGATTACAAGAAGACTAGAACTATCCATTCGCATTGGCAGAGTCAGTCTAAGTTCAGTTAACAATGAATATATATGGAGCTATGGCATGTTTTGAAGATATAGAATAAAGCGTGTTATTCTCCTATGTATGGATCTATGCCAAGCATTTAATATATAGAACATGATTCTACGATACTGCTATCCCAATCGGATGCAGCTTAACTATTCAATAACTAAATGAGCCACAGAGCAATGCTTTCGAGTGAACTGCTCACTAATATAACAGCCAGACACATGAACATAGCACTTATTCCTAAATGTACACACACAGACATGCACACCCACTCACACCCACACACATTGACAGAGATGATTGCGTTCTTGTAGCTTCTCATTTGTGTCATTATTTTGTTGTCCGTTTTTGGTCTGTTTTTGCTCACAGTTAGTTCGGTCTGTAGCCATGTTAATTTTCTATTTTTCTTAACACTTTTTTTTAAGCAAAAGGCAAATTTTTCGGTGCATAAATTAAAATGCAAATCCTCTGCATGGCAAATCCCCCTGTAATTAACATACATTAGCACGAGCAAATGCAAAAGTTTTCTACGCTATTTTGTTTTCTGTTTTCTTTTTTCCCGTCAGAGCCGAAAACTTGCAGAGAGTGTCTAGTTGTGTGTACACACACACACACATATATATATATATGCGCTCATGCATACATTTATTTTCGTTAATTTCTGGACAATGACAGTTAGGTAATGTGGCGAAAGTGCACGGGGCGTATGCGCAATGTGCGCTAATATAAAAATACAGCGGCGCAGTGCAGAGTTCGGAGTGAAGCGAACGACCCAACGACCCAGAGACTGGCCAAATGACTCCTCATGCATATGCACCGACTGACTTGACTTGTTGTTGTTTTGTAAGTATATAAAAAGAGCAAAGACTGGGGCAGGCAGACCTTACGGGGCAACGCTAGCTTCACTTTTCAGAGCGCCGACACAGGCGCATACATATACAGACACAACACTCATACAAGGCTTGCATAATGAGTAAATTATATAAGGACCCTTGCCAGCAGCAGGCTGCGCCGCCTGCTCTTGCCAGAGTTTGTGGCTCACTTGAATTTCCTTGCGCTTGCTGGCATTTTCTAGTCAATGTATTTTGCCTCTTTTTTCTTTTTTTTTTTTTGGTTTGTTTTGGTTTTTAATTTTCGGCAGTTTTTTTTTGTATTTGAAATTTTTCCACATGGAAAATTATTTGATTTATTTCCACTTGGACAAACTGGCACTGCAATAAATCTTCGTTCAATATGGCAGAGTCACACAGTGAGCTGCAGCTGGAGAAGAAGCAGCAGGCCGTAGAACGCACAGGCTGCACATATGCCCACAAGGACATTGCGGCATTCTCCACGTGCGTGCGTGTGTGTGTGTGTGTGCCTCTGTGCGTTTGCAGTTGAAAACAAAAATTTTATTTAGTGTTTAGTGCGCCGTTTTGGACAGCTGCAACAGACACAGCAACAACAACGAGAGCTCCAACTGGAGAAGTAATTGTGAAGAATTTGCTTGGCCAGAAAAACGACAAAGACACTGACCGCAGCAATGCTTTCAATTTTCAACAGCAAAACTTGTGCAAAATGCAGCAGCAGCAGCAGCAGCAACAATACGGCAATAGCTACGTGTGCCTGGGATCTGATGAGCACGAGTTATGCTTTTGAGGATACGACTCTGGCGACGCCAATGGCTGCTCCAAAGTGCTAGCAGGTCTATAAAATGAAACTTTATTACACACGTCACACACAAAAAAACACACACACGCACACACACTTTTGCAGCTTAATTGAATTGTTTCCGGCTTTCTCTGCCGGCATTTACATGCAAGGCACACTCACATACCTACACAGACGAAGAATCTCAAGTGAGCGCCGCCTAATTTTTGGTAACTTATCTAAATTGGCTTTCTTCAAACGCCAATTTCGGCTCCGCCTCATTTGGTTCTCAGCTTATTTTTATGCTCGTTCACAAAGTAAAAAGAGCTTCATTGTATCTGCCTTTTTATCCAACTGAACTTGTTTATTAATTGATTAAAAGTGTTTTAAGATTATGTGACCGATACGGAATACCAGGAGTGTCAACGAATAGCTCGAGAGACTGGAATCTGACTTGAACTAAATTTAAATGCGGGAGCCCAAAGAACTAGATTTAGAAAAAGTCTCAGATGTCACCAGGCATAAGACTTACCTGATAGGCTCGTGACTTAACGTCTATCAGATATCCCTTGAACCTTCCCTGTGGCTGTTACACTCTTAGCTTGAGAATTAGACTGAAAGCATAGTGTAGATAGATAATAAAGGAGCTTCTATTCGCCTGCAATTGGATCAAATAAAAATATAGTCTATTCTCTTAAGCTATTCCAAATCGGATCAATAACTTTAGGACATCTCGTAAAGGTCGTCAATTTCTTCTGACTAGTCTGCTTTCGAACTATAAGCGAGCATTGCGCAGTCGGAAATGTTCGACATCATTTTTTTTGCATTTTTTTATGTTTTTCTTGTTTTAGCCTTGGCCTGGGTAATTTAATGAAATTTTATTATAATGCACATGCCCGTTAAACTTTATTAGACGCTAAAGTGTGCAGCAGCCAAAAGGTTGTGCTTCGACTGTTTGTTTCGTGTTTGTGAGCCTGGGCCAGAAACCACCAAAACTTGGTGCATAGCTTAAGGCGCTGTTAAAAAATAGCTGAGAATCATTTGACCAGAAACTCAAAAGGAATTTCATGCAGTTTGCGGCCTGGACCTGTTCCTTGCCTATGTAGTAGGTGGCACATAAAGGGAGCTGAGTTGCTAACCGACCTACGATGTGGGTTTAACGCCTGTCGTTTTGTTGAAGGCGTTCAAGCATTAAAATAAATACAAATTAAAATATTTGTGAGCGTGTGAGTGGGGTGAGTGTGCGTGTGTGCATGTGTGAGGGTTGGCAAATTTCTAGCCAAAAATTACTTTGGGTTTAATTGCTTGGAATTGTTTTAGTTGTTTGTTAAGGCGGCTGGAATTTCGGACACAATTAAAACTTTCAACTCAGCAAACCAAAGACAACAGGTGTAATAGAGTTTCATATATTAAAGTTTGTTTTTTATGAATTAAGAATATATTTATCCACAATTAATTTGAATGATAATACATAAAAGTTTTCCGCTTTGTTTGCACTTCAAAGTTTTTCAAGCTTTAAACTTGCAGACATTGTTTATTGTCAAACTGTCAAAAACATTTTAGAATTCAATCCAAATACTTTCGATGGAATCAGTTCATTAAATAACCAAATTCATATTTTCAATATTTAAAGATACAAATTATAAGTTGAATTGAGAATAGTTTGCTTTGAGTTTATGATACTAAAATACTTTAGAACATAAGGCTTAGAGTTCACTTTGAATTTATGCGCCAAGGACATCATTATTCCTGAGTGTGTAACAGCTGCTGTTGCTTGTGCCTTAAATAGGGCTGAAAACCAATTGGAAATGTATAAATTATTGTTTTAATTTCATGCTTAAATTAACAATTAATAATTCGATGCTTGAGAGCTGGGCGGGCAGAGAGGCTGACTGCCTCAGAGATTGAGTTGTCCTTTGTTTACCTATGGCCTGATTTCTGATTTATAGCCGAGTCTGAATCAAGTCCTGCGTCAGTTGATTTGTTATCAAATTTACAAAATCAGAAGGCAAAAGTTGAACAACGTCTGATATGATATTTACGATGGGCTGCGAGTGTCTGGCAACCGCAGGCAGGAAGTGGGGAGCCACAGCCCACAGTAAATGATTACAAGTTGCTGAACCACACAACAGCAGCAACAACAGCAACAGCGGCAGCAACAGCCGCAGTAGCAACATAAATTACAAAATATTTCAAGATGCGACTCCCGCACCTGAACTCGCTCCGAGTTAAGCCACGTCTCGTCCTTGTTCCTGCGTGTGGGTCCTTTGGCACGTCTCTGAAGTTGAGCTGCCCTGAGTTGAGCTGAGTTGAGTTGAGTTTCATTTTGCCTCTCGTTGCGCTCGACTGAAGCGCAAATACCGGAAATTGTTGTCAAGATAATTATTGTTATTTGTTTTAGCAACAAAGGCACAAACAACGAAAGAACAACAACATTTTATGCATTGCCTGCCTGTGGTTTGTCCTTGTGTTCGAGACTGGTTCATCAATCCGCCAAAAACATCTAAACTTTACGAACACTTGCACTCAAAGAGCGCCTCTTGTGGGGCATGGGGGCAGTCGGGGGCTCCTCCTTGACCGTGTGTTATTTGTGGTCGGACTGCGGCTGCCGATGGTGGCCCAGCCCAGCCGCCAATTCCCACAGCCATGAGCAGGCGCTAGTTTGTGGCTGCGGTTGGCATCAAACTTAACAAGTTCGAGCAACTCGTTGTGGAGCAACTGATTAAAATTTGAGCACTTGATTGATTGAGGAGCCGCAGCAGCAGCTCTGAAGAATTCGCTGCACTTGCATCAAAATTCGATAACTAAGGCAACAATATTTACCTGCTTGAAGACATTGATAACATCGTGCACTTTTACCGACAGTGCCTGATGTGCCCGGGCAACAGGCAACCGGTATCAGGCAGGAAGTTTGAAGTGCAGCCGGACTCCTTTCTGCCCTTTGAGCCGCACTCGCTTGGCGAAGTTTCCCTTACATATTGCTCTTCACAACTTGTTATTGTTTTCGTCCGTTAAAAAGACGATATGGAGTGCATGTGTATTGTGCCACCCGCTCCGGGGCAAACACGTTCGAGAGTGCTCGAGTGTGTATGTGTGCACTTGACATTTGAACTGCAGCTGTCAAAGTAACATCAATCCGAGTGGCATGTTGTAAAGTGAGCCCAAACGCAGGTAATATCAACCAAAACCAATGCCAACTTTTTACGGCTTTTAATTAACCCTTTTGTCTAGGGCAACATGTAAATATATTCAGACGGCACATGCATGTGAAGGCATATGTGTATGGGACTGCGTGGCCCTGACACGAACATCAAGATTGCCGCACGCCTCTGGTAAAAACTGTAGTTGTAAACTATAACTTGGTCGACTGGGAGCGAGGTGTAAAGAAGGGCATAGGGTGGGGAGGGGAGGGGGTAAACCACTGAAATAAAACTTTAGTAATTAGCAAAAGGAGTTAACTGATTTCGCAGAAGGCCAGCAGCATTAACTGCAAATGAAGCAGAGCCAAAATGTGGCTATAACAACAGCAACAACAACAACAACAACAATAGCATTAAAACAACAGCAACAATGACACGAAATGTAATGAAGTAGCAAGCCAAAGGCAATGCCATGCAGGACTCGACGAACAAAAAACTGGCTAAGCCAAGAGTGATCGACTAGGAGCTACCCTGCACCTTGTTCTCAACTGCGTTCGTGTTCTCCCATGACCTACCTTTTCGGAAAATTTTGAGGTTGAGCCTTGTGTATGCATCTAATCTTGTGAGGATTTGGATTGCAATGAATCTTCTTTTTTAATATTAAAGACAGATCAGAGTGCCAATTTAGGCGAGTGAATAAGAGTAGAGATTCACATAAATATGTCAAATCATTATACCCTATTACCCTATGGCCAATGGAGCATGAAGAATCCACGCAGACACATATATATAAAGGCTAGAAGCGTTTAGCGCATTGCGGAGGATCGTTTTGTTACCCACAACGTCGTCTAGATGAAAATATAACGGAATTAAATTAATTACAATCATTATCGCCTGGCACCTGCAACTGCCACTTGGCTGCGGAGCAGGCGCCAGAGGGGAGTTAGTTGGCTCGTTGGCATTTGCTGCTGCAATGAGAGGCAACAGCATGAGCCAGTGCTAAGCAGATAATTTTTGCTTCATTAGCGCAACACACAAACACACACACACACACGCACACTACTAAAATAAAACAGCTGCTGACTTCCAAAAAGCGATAAAGTTAATTGGTTGATTGTCTTTGTGGTCGTTTTATTTACGGCTCCTGATCCTGTTCCTCGCGGCAGTTAGTGCCTTATCTTTATTTAAGTAGAAAGTTAATTAAGTTCATGTATTAAATGAAGATGGATTATTGCAATGCAAGCGTGAAGTCTATGTGCAAATAAAAATAGAAGCCATAATAAACAAGAAAACTCCAATTAGTGTAAAATTTATATAAACGGAATAATTATGCCAGATGAATTATGAATTATTTTTGTGTGAAGCCAAGGCAACACTGGCTAATACCGCTTTTGTATAAGGCTAAGACAACACAATTGTTGTGCACTCGCTCAAACAATGGGCTCAGTTAAAAGACTTCCTTATCGAAGAAAAAGTATACAAAATAATCCAATTTACCAATTAACAGTTTTTTTTTAACAATGAAAAATTTATTGATTTATATAGTGAATTATACATCACCAATTATTAATGGTTAATAAATATTTATATCATACTCTAGATATACACTGAGACGTTTTAAGATACTAATCTACAAGATCATAATGAAACCCGTGTGGACCTATGGGATTCCAATCTGGGACACTGCCATAGAGAGCATAGAATGATCTCTAACGCATATCTATTCTATTGAAGAAAGAAATCCATGAAGAACTCGGAGTCTCTTGGGTTCATCAACAGATTTTCAGCCCAAATGAAGCGACTAGACAGACACCAATGGTAGCACAGTCATCCATCGCCTAAGAATTGAATCCACTAACTGCTCTACTCTCTAAGCCACCTATTTGTCATATAGAAAATACAATATAAATTGAATATATAAGATAAACATAAATAAAAAAAATATAAAATTGTAGTTTTCATTGATTCTAATAATTCTCAGAAAACAAATATTTGAGTCATTTTAAAGCAACTAATACTAGCATTCATTGCAGGAATGAAAGACATATTTCAGTATACGAACATCCATCTTAGCAGTAAGAATAAAGTCAATATGGACTTTTGCCTCTGTTGTTCTGGCACATATTTTGTATATCGATGAGGCTATTCAGAGTGTTATCTGGCATAGAGCTGGCTGCTTGCATGATATTTCGTATTGTGGTCTGTTATGAACTGAAATAAAATGAAATATTTGTGTTTTCACATGTTAACTAAATGCATAAATCAAGCCTTTCAGCTATGAGAGATTTAAATGCAACTATATATCAAATAATTGCCAAGGGCTGGCCATACAAAAGTTGTACCTAGAGCTGGTTATTTTTATTATGCATTCTCAGAATAGAATCGAGCAGGCATTGTGTAAAGAGATTATTTGCTTGGGGGTAATAATTTTACTACTTCCGAATTTCAGAATTTCAATGCTGCTATTGAGAAGTTATTTGTGCATTTCTGATACGGCACTTGGCATGACAAAAATGATTATTTTTTGTTTAATTAAAGCTGCAGTTGTCATTGAAAAATGCCAGCGATGCTATGGGCCAACTTGTGAGGCCTTCAGTAAATTGTAGAAAAGGCGAAGGCACAAAGCCGAAAGCTAAGCAAACATTTGCCTTTGACAGCTGTTTGGTCGAATTGTAAATAAATATTTATGACCCGTAGATGCAGCAAAGGAATTGCATGTAAAAGACAATTGTAATTTACTGATAATAAATATTAGATGGCAAGGTAATGGCTAAATCAGAAGCTTGGCTGCTTTCCTAATCGTATGCAGCACTAATTACGACCTACAGCATTATGCATAAAATATGTGCGCTATATAAATCAAGTTAGGGCGAACCAAAAAACGTACTTATAAATATTTCCATTTGTTAGCTGCCAGTGCTGTTGTTGCTATTGCTATTGCTTTTGCTGTTACAGTTGTTGCGGCTGTTGTTTCTGCTTCTTGTTCAGTTGTGTTTGCTATTAATTAAGTTGGAAATAGAAACACGCAAAAGCACTCTTAGGGGCACCAGTGCAGCCTATTTTTAGGCGCAAACGCCTGCATGACAGCCCAAAGAATGCCAGTGAAATGCAATTAAAATGGCGCAGCCCATACGAAATAAGTTAAAAGCATTCGGCTACCTTCAGTCCCCATCCACATCCCAATCCCAGCCGCAATCTCAAGCCCCCAAACAGGTAGCACAACATTTACAGCTTGTTTTCGACAGGCAAAATGTGTTAAATGTCCGCCACGCCCACAGAAAAAAAATATATAGCCCAGCTAACAGTACTAACAAACATCATTACATTTGCTGGCTGTTTAGGGTTTGGTTTCGTTTTTGCTCTGGCTCTTTTGGCCATTTGGTTAATTTGCAAAGCGTGCAGCGTGCGCGGCGTATGCGCAATGTACCTGAACATAAGTGCACAAATGTGAAATGTATGTATGTGCACTGTACACTGTACATTATTTTGCCCCTTTTCTTTTTTTCTCATTTTGTTGTATTTTTAAGCATTTTTGCACGCACTTGGCGTGTGTCTGTGTGTGTGTGTGTGCGTGAGTGTGTAAATACAGCTATTTTAATTACTGTGTAATTAGCGACACGGAATGGGCGAGCACCTGAGATGTGGGCGCAACACTCTGAGGTGGCGTGGCGTGGCGCTGCGGGGCGGGACGGGACATCAAGCGAAAGGCGTGCAGCGCAAATTACGCGACAATGAATTCAAATCAAACACTGTCTGCCCAAATGGCGACATGGCGACATTATGTGGGCACAGACACAGGCACAGACAAACAGACAAGCAGACACAAACATGCAGTTATATACACACTCACACACACACACACTAATACGTACTTCCTGAAATCGGCAGCCAAGTAGAAAAAACAGAATGGAACGCTCAGCGCAAATGAAAGTCAGATGCCGTTGCAAGGGTAGAATAGAAATTGTCACTTTTATACGATTATAACTTAATACTCTTATTTTCACTCAGCGAATCCATTGAGAAAATCAGCTGACTTCAGTTTGTAGAGTTATATAAAAAATAATAGAAAAGCTTTTATTAAAAAAAAAAAATAATAATATTGTTATTAAATAATAATTTTATTAATTATTTTTATCATTATTATTATATTTATTTATTTTTATTTATTTTCTAAATTCGTTTCTTATATATTTATATTTTATGAAAAAATTATATAAAATATTGAAAAGTAATAGAGTAATAAATAAATAATAATTTTATTTATTGTATTTAATGTTATATTTAATATAATTATTATGTCTATTTTGCGATTTTATCATTATTTATTTACTAATTAACAAAAATATATAAAAAGAGCATTCAGGTAAAATGTTAAAAAAAGTGTGTATTAATATTTTTAATAATTACCAACAATATTCGCTTCATGTCATAAACGACATTTGCAATTACAGACAAAAATAAAGAAACAAAAATATATATTTAATAATAATTATACCATTGAATAAAAAAATTAAAGTTTCGAATTACAAATTTGCTGATTACGAATTTTCAGCTTCGACTTTGTAGTCAGCATCAACCTTGTAGCTGCACACATATAAAGATATGATAATTGAGCTTCTAGTAGCACTCAAACTATCTCACATGATCAATCAACAATGCAAACAATTTTAATTTATGTTAGTCGAGATACACTCTGAAGAGAAAATACGAAATCAAAACAAAATTCAAGCATAGAAAACTGTTAATACTTATATTGGAGTAGCCTAAAGTAGTTTATTAGCCAACTAATTCAATGGCATGAGCAGCTCCTGGTTTGTTTTTTTATAAGAGCATTTTTAATTTAAGTATTTTGTGCCCTTGGGTCTGATAGTCTTTTGAATTCGAGTAGTTATTCAAGCTTTTCCATGAAACGTCTCATCAAATTTGTAGGATTTGTAGTAGCTGTAGCTGTAGTAGTTGTTTATATCATCTTAGATTTAAGCTCCAGTTGCTGAAGTTTCAGATTTAAGCAGAGAATTCCACAATTTAGATCATTTATTCGTCTTCAGTTATGACTCCGCGAAGTATGCAACGCTTAGCCATTTGGCTTGTGCAGTCAAACAGAGTTTTTTGAGCCAATTCCATATTTAAGTTGGCATGACCTTGCTGAAAAGGGTATTTCAATAAGGGAAAGGTAACATCAACAAGCAAGTCGAGGACATTAAGGCCGCATGACGCGCTGTTGCTCATCCGGCAAACAAAGCCTGCATTGAAGCGTGCTCATAGAGACAGCGAGAGGGTAACATAATAATAAAGACAGAGAGAGAGAAAAGCTGTGGTTCAAGCTGCTGGCAGGGCTGCTATTTCTGTCGCTGCCCTCGTCCCAATCTTTTGTAGCTGGAGTACTTTGGCATGTCGTATTCGCATTTTAAAGCAGCTAAGCTTCACCTTCAGCGATAAGCAGCGAAATTAGATTGAATGAAGCTGCAGCTCCGGCAGCTCCAGCAACTTCGGGTGCCCAATTTAGAGAGTAACAAGCATTTTGGCTTGTTGTTGTCACAATCGTCTACGCAGCTGCCCCAGCCCTCAGTCAGGGCAAAAAGTAAGGACCACAGAGAAAGAGAGACAGAGCGAGGGCAACCCTCGATGTCGCTGCTTCACTTATTTCAATTATTTCGCTTTGTTGCTGCGCTTTAAATATTTATCAATCACAAAAGTTTGCGAGCTCTGCCAGGGCTCGCAGCAGCGACATCCTGCCTGGCTACATTTTCATTCCTCTTGGCTCATGTCGCCGAGTAAGTCGCGCCTCATTCATTTCCGGTAGCCCAGGTTCGTCTTTTTGTTTTTTTTTTGTGAAACCAAAAATTGCAGTTTGTGTTTTCAATTTGCATTCCTCACTGAGCACTTAAGCCTGGCTGCTGGAATCCTTGCCCCACTTATTGTTGTTTAGCACAAGATTCTGTGCAATACGCACGTAAATCAGCCTGCGTGTGCGTTGGGCAAGCGTTCGAGCTATGCACAAAAATGCCTTAGATTATTGTTGTGCTCGCCCCGGGTTGGTCTTTGCCTTTTTTGTGCTTTTGATGGGCTGCTTTGTTTTTTGGCGCACCCTCTTCAGTATGCCAGTGTGTGTGGATGTGTGTGCGTGTGTGGCAGCTTAGTTGTCAGCATTGTGGTCTCTGAACTAAGCTGCCTTGTGGCTGCTGCACAGCCGGAGAATGAAGCACTGAAAAACTTCATTTGCTACTCATTAATAAATTCATGAAGCTGCTGTCGACGTCCTCGTGGCTCCCCTTGCGCCTGGTTTATTAGCCATATGAAATATGATGCCCGTGTCTGGGCCGTTAAGCAGCCGCCATCCCTTCCATGTGGCGGCTTACAACGCCTTTTGCCAAGCAGCATATTTTTTGAGTTTATATTTATATTGCATGCCTTACGGCGCGGCACACGGTAATGAAGTTACAGGTGTGCGTGGCAGGAGTAGAAGGAATGTGCGAATGCTGTTATTTTGAAAAATATTATAGGTGAGCTATAAGTGTGGCGGGCTGTGACTTCGGTATTGAATGACTGCATGTGTTGGCAGCATCAGTTCATGTTGGAGTTAGGTTCGATTCTGTCTCTTATCATAAATAAGCTAGTGAATTCTTTTTAGCAAGACCTCAGATGAGTTGTGCTCAGCTAACTTTTGGCCAGCTCTTTCTACTATTGCGTAGAGCATTAGCAAGTCCATGTGGCCCGGCCTTTATGACTTTTTGCTGTAAAGAATGGCATGCGTTCGCTGTTTGCTTCAGTCAATGATGTTTTCAGAGCTGTGGTGGGCGTGCTTCACTCCAGTTTGAACTTAAGCACTTCCTGTTTGATCGGAAGCGCCTCTGGGGAAATTGAAAAAGGTACTTCAGCGCCGACAGCGCAGACAAAAAAGGAGGCAAGGCCAACACATTAAGCACAATATGAGCTGGCTGGTCGGCTTGGGCCTGTTCGACAGTCAGTCTGTCAGTAGGGCTCTCAGGCAGCAGGACAGGTAAGTGAGCCTTGCAGCTGGGCCACGACTGTTTATCAAATGAAAAGCCAGAGGCCTGTTTGGCAAGCAACAGGATGGAGACTTGTACCAAATTGCTAAGGTATTATATGGATTTTGTGTGTCTGTGTGCGGGGCTGTGTGTGGGTATCGTGTGTACTTTATTTTACCAACAGACATTTGCGTCTTAAAGAAAACATGTTGCTTTGTAGGTGCCTCGGCTGTGCTGGCTGTCGCTTGTCTTACGTCTTACGTCTTACGTCTTACGTCTTGCGCTCCGGCAGGGAAGTATTAAGTTTGCCTAAGCAGGAAGCTGCTAAGGAAGCGCAGGTGATTTGCCAAATAAGCTGTTGCCAGCAACACCCCTCCGTGCGAGAGCCCCAACGAGCCAACTAGCAGCATTGTTTGGCAAATTATGGCATAAATGGCCAAAAGCAAACTCATGTGCTTTGGCAACCATAATTTGCGTCTATGGCACAACAGCAGCAACGGATAATCATATCAAGCGCCAAATGTGGCCACATAAAAAGTAAATCTATGCCATTATGTCTTTATCAACTGGGTGTCTGGACTTGTGCGAACTATTTGGCACACATGTTGTCCAGTTATTAAAAAGAATTCGCCTTTCTGCAAGGCAACGTGCTGGATCAGCAATTTGGCAGGCACCGACTTAATGGGCCACAGTGACAACTGCTGTTGCTGTTGCTGCTGCTGCTGTTTCTGCTGGCAATCGGCGCATTATGTTTGACACTTGACAGAGCTTAGGCGTAATTGCTATGACAGCAAAGCGTAAAAGTGTGTTGCAAGTGCCACGTGAATGGACTTAATGGTCAGCAAGTATGAAATTAATGGCTTATTTTGATTACGGCCTTTGCAATTAGAGCAGAGATTACAATTGAGCATTATTGTATTACATTGTCATAGCGACATGAAATGAAAATTCATTTCCGCTTCAAGAGTTGCATACCGCTTGCCCCTTTCCCTTATCCCTTTTCCCTTTCGTATTACTTGCTGAATGAAAAGCAGGTTTTCCCCAGCTGCATTCCAGCTCAACCGTCTCTTTCGCTGCCGCATATTTATATTTCATTTAAGTTTTTTCATTATGAACAGCAGCCGCTCAGGGGAGCCTTTACGTAGGCGGGCCAAGAATTTTGCGCTGGCAATAAGAAGTCATCCGAGAGAACCAGCAGCCAGGAAACAGCAGCGGAACAATTTTCAATTTTCTTTTTCATTTCCGTTGTTAATTTCAGAAAATAACACAAATTTATTTTCGCATTTTTTCAGCGGAATTTCGTTGCACTCAGATATGAGGCACCTTATAATTATTAAGTTGCCTGGTTACCGGTGCGCCAGCCAGTTGCATTTAGTTGCATTTCGTTACGTTGTTTATGCAAATGCGCATCAAATTAGCCCTCGCTGGCAGCTAAGTTAACGTCGGCACCGAAGGCTTTGCCTCTCATGCGTTTTATTACATGTGACGCATTCGCTTGCCTTGGATCGTAATTGGCCGGTGGCATGATGGCTGCCAAGCTGCCTGGCTGGGACCATGCAGCTCCAGCTAGTGACTGGTGGCTGGTAACTGGTAACTGGCAGCAATTGGCATGCAAATGTACGACATCGATTAAAATTTTATTACACGCCATGTCGGCTACGGGCCACGCCATGGCATGCCATGGCACTCTATGGGTATGGCAAGGTAAGGCAATAAATCAGGTCGACTTTATAGGTAAACCCAACCAAAATTGTCTGTCGCGTGGAAGAGACGACCAGACAGCGGCAGCCGGGAGGACAGCAGCTCTAAGCACATCAAATGCTGGATTTTAAATGCCAAAGACCCGAAAACAACAAGAACAGCAACAACAATTGAGGACCCTGCAGTTGTTGCAGCTCTTTCATGCTGCCTGGCATAGTCCTTGCCAGACACTTGACGGTGACACTCTTAAGGTAATTGAATTGAGTGAAATGTTGTCGTCGTAGTCGTTGTTTCTGTTGCCGGCGCGTCGACGAGACGGAAATTAAGAAGATGCTCCCAGCAAGGATAACATCTTCGCTAGGACAACCATTCAATACTAGCTGGTCTTAAGGCTGTCCCCGCTTTGTGTTTTGGCTAGTCACCGTCATTATGGACAACATATTTTGCAATATTCCATTTAATTCTATCAAATGCAGTTGGGCAGGTGGGGGCATCTCTTTGTGCGTTCAAATTGAATGCAGCTCAGACTGAATGTGCAGCAGCAAGCTAAAGAAATCAGAATTCAGCTTCAAAGGCATTTCCCACAACGGAGCTCCATTGACAGCCGCCTTTTTACTTTTCACAGACTTTTTCAAATACATCTGAAACAGATTATTAAATAGTTAAATTGAAACCAGCATCGGCCGCCGTGCAGGCAAATCAAATGGGTAAATTTTAACTCGTATTCTACGACAATCTGTCCGAGCTACCTGGCCGGCTGTGGTTGGCGCGGTTGTGGTGTCCACGGTGGTGCTGTATACCACTGAAAAATGCTCTGCTTATAAATAAAACATGCCAACCACATGCGAGTTAAAACATGAAACATTTGCCCCCGCCCTCTGAAATTGCGTGTTTATACGAGAAACCACATAACATTGAATACAAAAATTGTGGGTGGGGCAGTCAGCTGAACAAATTCCGACTAGGACACACCCTGTTTTAAGTGAAATTAAAAAATCTTGATAGAAGATTTTATTGTTGTATATTTAAAGGAGATGTGTCTATATTTGTATAGGTATGTATATGTATATATATTATTTTTAACTAAATAAAAATATGAAGAATTCGTACAAAAGTTTTTATGCAACTTAATGGAAAATTAAATATTTACTCAACTTGAAATGCTTATATTTTCCCTTTACTTTCATCTATTTTGAATTCTTTTTGTTTCTGGTCCTCTGTGAAATGCTCTATCACATTTTAAATATATAATATATAATATATAATATATAAAATATATTTCAAATTGCAGATCAAAAGATTAAAAATGCTAGAAAAGGCTGAAAATATATGTGTGAAATAAGTTAGGTTTATTATAAAATTGGAAATACTGGCATCTGTACTATCTCTCTGTCTCTCTCTTTCTCTCTCTCTCTATCTCTCTCCCTCTCCGCCCTTTCGCTCTCTCTTTCTCTATCTCTATCACTAATTCTCTTTTCTTTCTGTCTTTCTCTCTTTTATCATGTGACTCAATCCTCTCTGGAGATGGCACATTTCTGCTATGTCATTTCAGGAAAAATAAGTTCTTACAATTAAAAAATGTTAGTTGCTATGTGAACGTATGCCTCAAGATAATGAAGCATCGTTTCTTAGTAAATATAATATTTTTCTATAATTCTCTTTTCTTAATCGATATTTGCCTCTCTTTCAATCTTTCTCCTTTCCTTTCGCTACTCTCGCTCGCTCATTTAATATGTTTGTCTCACTTTATTCATATACTTGAACATAAGAAGTCTGGATTTTCAAAATTTCTACAGCTAATATCCCCTGTTTGCACATGATTTATTTCAACGGGAAACTAAGAAAAAAAAACGAAGAAATAAGCCGAAAGTGGAGTTTTGGAGAGTTTGGGATGGGGCAGTCAGTGGACCAAGCATGGCGTTGGCATGGTGGGGGTGTATGTTGTGCATGTACACCAATTATACAGCTTGTTAAAGTTCTTGTACATGCACATACACACACCTAACCGCCCACCCACGCAGCCACACAGCCACACGCAGGCACAGCAGATAACGAGAGGAGCATGTCGCAAATATCCAGAGAAAGATTTTCAATTTCTGTTAATCTGAAACGAGTATACAAGTTCGTAGCCTGAAGCGAGGCAAAAGCAAAAGAAAAAGGAAAAGCTGCCAATGCCACTGTTAAGCATGGGTCGAGTAGCATTACTCCAACATATACGCATGCATATGTGCGTGTACATACAAACGAATTGTGCATATCGTATGTTCTCTTATACACACACGCACACCACACACACTCACACACAATGACCGTAAAATGACAAAACAATTTATGCCGCATGCATGGCGAAAATCGAATTTAATTAGAAAATTGCTGCGGCCAGGCGGGCTGAACTCTGTAGGATATGCACGTATTCAGTACGTATGTGTGTATTGGTCGAGTTGAAGGCAAGTGCTGGCCACATTTCCAATTTGCGCTCAAAAATGAAAAATAACTTCAATTTATTTTGACATCAACAAGAAGTACAAATACAAAATGAAATGAAATGAAATTAGAGAAGCGCATCAAAAGCATACGCCAAAAAATATAATTTTAATGGATTTAGTGGCCCGAGGAAAATGTCAAAAATGCAATGGCATAAAAGTTTCCGGTATGCCAGTCCCTCCAGCCCTTCAACCCTCCAACCCTCCAGTCCCCCCAACCCCAACAAAATGGTCAAAAACTATTGAGCAACTATTTGTGTTGTCACGTGCGTGGGGCTGCTCCAAAGATTTTTGTCCCCTGCGACCCGTAACACCCAAACAATTTCGGCACGTGCCCATGCTGCTCTATCTGGCAGTTCCATTCTTATGTGCGCGGCATACGTGATTTCATCATGTGTGTCTCTGTGTGTGTGTGTGGTCAGCGCTTGGCCCAAAAATGCACGTAAATAAAAGACCACAAATTGAAAGGAAATAATGCTCAGCGATTAGCGAAAAGTAATCATAAGTAGCGCTGCCCGAATTACGCTGCTGAACTTACAATTTTCCTGTTTCAGCGCTCCGGATTTAATGGTAGAAGCAGAAGAAGCTGCTATTCTTAGCAATGAAAATATTCTACGGCAATGCAAAGTATATCAAACAAGGCTTAGTTAGAGTTGTTATTTACAAGTTATATTATATTATTTTTAATGTAAGATAAAACATGAAAGAAAGCTTTTGTCGGGATAACCGACTAGGAGATACCCTGAACCAATTTTTAATATTTTCCGTAACTTGTATCGTACTATGCATAAAGGAAAAAATGTTTTTTTGATTAGTCTAATTATTTTTCATCAGCTATGTCTTTAGAACCATTTCCATTTTAGGGCTTATACAACATAAAGGTCGTGGCTAAGTTTCATTAATCTATTCCAAGTTCCATAGGAAATTTCGTTTGATTTACAATCTATGTATTTTGGTATATAAGGAGTGGTCTTGAATGAAGTTTGTATGTAAGTCCATTACGAATGCATTGCCTTGCGTGTTCTATTCTGCTGACTTTTGTTCTGTTGGTATGTAACTCCGATGCCATGAGCCTGACTGCACTCACCCTCCTACGCAGGCTGTGTGTGATGATGAGAGAAGGGTAAAAGCGTAACTTATGAGCTAGAGTCTACGCAAGATCATTGGATATTGTGATATGAAAGCTAGAATGTATAAGATTTTATCTATTAAATGCATAATTTTTGCTTAATAGCCAAAATATGACTTAGCTGTTTCGATGACTGCAAAAGTTATCAAAAAGCTATCGACAACGGAGAGACATATCTATTCTATGGTTCGGTAATTAAATAAAATAACTTTGAGTAGTATGTTTTCTTATGTAGAAACCGCTCGAAAATTGTAGAAGAAAAAAATTGAAGATCAGTCTTAAATATATTTGTAGTCTCATAGTCTCAGTTTGGTAAGAGATTTTGCATTAGTTTTCAGTTTTTGTAGTCACTGGACGAGCTGCCTCGTTGCTCTAAATCAAGCTTAAAACACGGCAGCTTACAAAGCCGTCTCACCTACCTTTAAATAACTAATGCTAGGGGCTTATCGCAAAGGAAACAGCAAAATGCCACAAATATGTTTGACCTTTGTATGGCTAGGTGTGCCTGGTAGCGTGTGTGTGTGTGTGTTGTCCGCTAATATAGCTAAGCTCTTATGGCAGCGGAAATTGCTTCGTGCCTTTCACTCCAAATGCTGCAATAAACATCGAAAGCCGTCCGAATGCCAAGCTGGATATGGTCATGGACCGTCCAGTTGTGTTGACCCAGCGGTGCGCAACGTAGTCCATGGACTAGCCAGCATGCTGTGTGCCACCGAGCAGCACCGGGCTGTGATACAGGCCCGCTCACAATGGGAGCAGAGCACACGGCGGAAGCGCACAATAAATTGCTTATTTATGGCTCAGCTTTTGGCCATAAGGAACACGCTGTTTTTATTGTTTTTAATCAACTCCAAAAGATTTGGCAAAAGCTTATAAAATAGACGCAGTGCACAGCGATGGATGAACATCCGGTTGTTGATGTAGTAGTAGTAGAAGTAGTCAACTACTACTACTTCTACTTGTTGTTGTTGTTGTTGTTTTTGCTGCTATCCCCAGTGCTTACGACGCATACAGCTCGTAATTCGTCTCTCGTATTTCGACAGGAAATAATTTTGTACTTGGCAATTGGCAGGATCGGGATCAGTGCACTATTTGCCAGTAATGTTTACTCAAGTAGCCGTTGCCATGCCCAATTTAAATTTATGACGGCCTTAAAGGACTGCTGCTCATGAATATGCCACGAACAGGACGGCTTCGCTCGACTATCCAACAATTTCTGCTGCTGCTGCTGTTAATTTTAGTTGTGCTCAAGCCTCTTAGCATTCTGATGCTTTGTTTTCTATGCAAAGTGCACAGGGAAAGGACAACAGCAGCAGCAATTGCAAGTCGAGGCCAGGAGCGGCATCTAAAGGGCGTCAAAGGCAACCACTTCTATTGTATGTGTGTGCTAAAACATCTATGAATTTCATTCATTTAGATATTTAGGTATATACATGCATACATATAGTTATTTATTTGTGTTGCCTAGCGCAAAGTTAGCCAAAACAAAGGGCATTCAGCAGGCAAGTGCAGGACAACTGGCAGGACGTGAGGACGACAGGACAACAGGACGGCAGGAGCCCAGAGTGGTGCAGCAGGCGTGGTTGCTTGAACCAGCTAATCGCCTTTTTGTTGTGCGTTCGCTCATTTAGCAGAGCTTTTGTTTTTATTTCGCCGGCTTCGGCTCGTAAGTAGTTTTACAATGGAGCAAAAGGATGGAAACAGGAGCCACTCAAATGATTAATTAAAGTACCGCAGGGCGGCTTCTGCTTCTGTCTGTGTCTATGCAAATGATAACACAAATGAAGTAATTTAACTACTAGAGAAAGCAACTAGCAGCAGAATGTAAAGGGGGAGCTGTTGTTGTTGATGTTGATGCTGCTGCTGCTGCTGCTGCTGTTGCTGCTGTGTTTATTTGCTTTGCGTTTTCGGCTGTTTTTGTAGCTGGAAGCAATTTACGAAATAATTTAACGCTTAATAAAAGCGCAAATCTAATAAACCTTTGAGCTTTTTGTGGCTGCCGAGCAACTCGCTGCCAACAGGCAACAGCCAACAGACAACAGCGAACTGGCAACAACATCAGCCCAAAAGTATGCAGTGCATGTAATTGCATTTTGTTGTTGCTGTTGTTGCTACTGCTGCTGCTGCTGCTGCTGTTGTGCGTTTCCGGCTGGCCTGGCTTGGCTTGTTGTTGAACATGTATTTTGGTTAATTTAACTTTGCTGAATTATGCACTGTGCTTGTTAGCTGCTAGATGGGCAGAGCTGCGTGGCCGTAATCGAGGCTGAAGCTGGCTCAGGTTCAGGTTCAGGTTTGCGGGTTTCGCTATTTGCAAATTTAATTTCTGACTAACATAACAACAATTCCTGTGACTAATTTAGTGCCAATTTTGTGCGCATTATGGTCAATTAGATTATTAATGAAACATTTGTTGTTCAATTATCAGCCAGCGTAGACAAATTTTAATTAAAAACCGTTGTGTGTTTGCGCGATTTTTTATTCACCATTGGCGGAAATTACAATTTTCGGCACATTGATTAGCTCATTAAGCCCTGATTAAAAATGCAACAATTAAACGAAAAGTAGAAAAAAAGCGCTCATAATATTTTAATTACCAAACGCTAAATTTTAATTGATAAACTTTATAAAGCGGCCATAAAATCGACCAAGGCGCATAAATCGTATATCCTCGGCGAATCGGCCATTAATTTGCGGCTGAGTACACGCAAAAGGAACAACGCAGTCATTAGGGGATTGTACCGCATCAACAAACTGCTCAGCGTTAAATTTCATTCGTTTTCAGCTGCAGGTGCAACGCCTGCCACTGCCACAATTTGCGCCGAATTTAACAGACAACTGACATCAGCAGCAACAGCAGCACCAGCACCAGCACCAGCAGCAGCAGCAGCAGCCAACGGCGGAAGCGCAGAAATGCAGCTGTTAAAGTATTTTTTGTGGCATAAAGCAACGGAAAAAAATAACTCAGCAGAGATACACTACAGTAGAGGTAGAGTGAAAACTATATATTTAACTTGATACTTCGTGTTCAAGCAAGCAAAAAATATAAATGTTTATAAAAGACTTATGAATAATAATTTTACTTGAGTGTTTACTAGATGGGGATAAAAGTTAAACAAAATAAAATGCAATAAATAGCAAGTATTTATTTTGGTTAAGAAGTCAGCTAGAAATTCTGGGAAATCCTTAAAATATACTCAGACTAATGAATAGGAACAGAGATCTAAGCTGCACTCAGATGTAGGAGATAAATGATTTTATGTTGAGCTCAGATGTCCGAATAACAACTGAACTGATCTTAACTCTTCTCAGTAGTAATTAACACAAGTTGGGTATACTCGACGCACCAGATGAGACATTTGAGAACAGCGATCTATGCTGCACTCAGATGAGTGAGCAGCGATTTATGTTGAGTGAACTACAGCGCTCTATGCTGAACTGATTGTCGCTTCGAAGAGTGTGGCCATTTAATTAGAATTCTTTGTCTTCCCACGGCGTCTTCCTATACTCGAACTAGAACTAGAAATTCGAAAGGAAAACTTACTGCAGAGCAGCTTCTTTCAATACCGCCATTTTAGTCTTCTTTTTCTAGCCCTTGGCTGACTGACTACTTCTCTGTCCGCAAGTAGCAACTCGACTTGCTTATTCATTGGGATGTGAATGAAGGTGCTTACAGTATATAGGCATGTTGAAAATGTTGCTGTTGCTTATAGGTATCTGGTATAAGAATATACATTTATAATTATATTAAAATAATCCAAGCAAAGATTCGAAAAATTAAATAAAATAAGATTTTTTTATAATAATATGATTTTTGTAATAATAATAATAAATTATATATACATTTGGCTCTCAATTTGAGGTCATATGATTCAACAATTGCCATGTGTAACTATCTCCGAATACTTTAAAGTTATTTCTCCATGAATTAATTTTATAATAATAATTAATTAATATTTTTAATTAATTTATATAGTTTTCTAAGTTAGTAAATATACAATTCACTCTGAGATACTCAGACATTTGCTGTAAATATAAATAAGTTGAAGAATATGTGCTTCAATCCAGTCCTTGCTTGGAAAATATATTGCAATTTCACAGCTTTTATTAATAACCAGATGGCTTAGCTGCGCGACTTCAGCTGCAGTATAATAAAGCTTGAATATAGTATATATTGTAGCTATAACTGTCAGCTAGATATGCATTAGCCAACTACAATATATTCCGACATTATTATTTATAGCTATGATTGTATCGTAGCTTTATATAAAATCGAACTATATGCCCTAAGCCAGCTAATGGCACCTTCGTGCTCATAGCCATTGTGCCAAGTATGCAACCCACCTAGAGGTTAGTGTATAGAAATCACAACACGAAACCATGACTGCCCACATTGTGTCCACTTTTGGGCATCCTGTGCCCGCTGCCATTGCCGCTGCAGCTGCACGTTTTTGTCTAATGGCTTCCGGCGCACTCACACACACTACACACACACGCACACACATACATCTACACATACGCACTTCACGCACGACTGCTTAGCGCCGCGAATCTTTGTTTTCTGCAGTAACTGTGCGCATATCCGTTTTAATTTTTTTGTCTATTTTTTTTTTCTTTTTGAGTAGTTGCTGCTGTTGCAGCTTGACTTGTTGTGTGGCGTTGACGGCCTTTCAGATTTTTCCAACTTTTGAACATTGGCATCCGAGTTTTTTTTTATTCTCTAGCTATTGTCCAAGGCTGGCAGCCAGTTCAGTTGGACATGTGCATCTGCGCGTGGACTTGGGCGTGGAGTTGAGGTCAAAGTAGCCGCACTCAGCGCAGACAATAAGAGTATTTCGAGCTTTTCCCATTTGTGCCGCCTGAAACGCTGGCCCGGCTTTGTTTTGCAAACTGCATGGGCAGCTCTGTCCATCATCGTTACAATTAAGCGCAGATGACCAGAGGACATCACCATGGAGTGTTGAGCCGGCTGGCGGCAGTGTTCCTTTTGATCTTGGCTTTCTTTTGTAGTTACATTCGATTTTTATTGTTGTGTTTTGTTTCTTGTTGCTGAGATGAAAGTTTGGTTTCTGAACTTTGCCAGTTGGCTGGCATTTCCAAATTGTCATAGCATTGTGGGTAGAAACTTAAAGGTTCAACTGTCTCAAGTGGTCAATGGGAAGCATCACACATCGCTTCATATTTGAAGAGGCTTCAAGTGAAGTCTACGATCAGCCACGTCCGGGATATTTATTGCTTGCAGTTTGATGTCTACTCAGGTTAAATAAGGTATCACTGAGAGTGTTGAGAGTTTTTGGATTTGTTTCCGATATCACTTTATTAATATCACTTTATTAATATTTAATATAATTTTGAAACTAAGAGTTCTTATTTTCATTTTTGACAAGGTGTACAAAAGAAAAAATCCACCAGGCAAAAATTGTCGAAGAAGTCAGAGAGAGACTATACCAAGGCAAATGTGCCACAGAAAAGTTGCTTGGCAAAGAGTCTGTGACGGCGACGAAAAGGTTTTGAGGTGGACCTGAACGCATGTACCCAGATGAGAGTTCTCAGCTAAAGCACCTCGAAGGGCGTCACCTTAACAGTTAATGCGGGATAACTTGAATCTAATGCGGCAGGTAGCCCAAGAACGGGGAGTTTTTTTAGTCGTTAAGCGGTAATACAGTGCGACACATCGGTCCGAGTCATAAACTGAAGTTTTCAACTCCCTCAACCACAACACAAAATACAAAAGAAACCACGTCTAAGTGGAGAAAAATGTATTTGCCTGTGTCACATAAAACTTGTGATATGTTATATATATAAATTATATTTAAAGTAATAATTATGTCATACTTAAAGAAATTCAGTTGTAAAAATTATTATTATTAAACTAATCTTTTTGCTGTTTATTCATTATACAACTAAACAACAGCTGGCCTCTGAGGGAAAGCTGTCTGTTCAGTTCGACCGGGACATTTTGACTTCCTGTAAGTTGCTTGTGGCGGCAGCTGCAGTGCAAGCTGCAGCTTGTAACTTCAGCTGTTGCCCACAGAAAGGGGGCGTGGCGTCTGTAAATTACGTTAAATTTATGCATTAAAAATGGTCGACGAGCTGTCGCATTTAATCAATTTTATTGCTATGCAGCAATCATAAAAGCAGACCGAATCCGCTTGCGCCTTTTTCGTCTCGCTTTTTTTTGTCAGTCTGCATTATGATTTCCTTTTGTTTTTTGTTACGTTTGCTGCTTTTGTTGTTTAAAAATGCAAATTTATACATAGCTTTGCCTTATGGCAGCCAAAAAAGAAATAAGAAAGTGTGAGAGAGACTGACATTTGGCTGATTTATGCGCCAGTTGATGACGCTTCAATGGAGCGTCAAGCAGGAGCATAATCAATTAGCAAGAGCCGGTTTCCTTGATGGCGGCGACACGAGTGCTGCTGGCCTTTGTCCTAAGCTAGCAGAAGTCGAGACACTCGTAGACACATTAACTATAAATTCATGTTAATTTACCGCCAAACAGGGCTTAGAGGGAGACAAGTGAGGACCATAAAGCAGCCACCTCACGGCCCGGTTAGGAGGCACGTGCAGTTGCATAAGTTTATCAACAAAATAAGTGGGGAAGGAAAGAAAGAAGTGGCAGCCAGAAGTCAGAAAGCCAGATAAGGGGCGTCGAGTGCTTAACGGCCAAGATAAACGGCGCATGGGGCACAAATAATGTCTGGAGATGAAATTAAGCCGCAAAAGTAAATCACAGCACGAGATGCGCACGAAATGTAAATAAGCCAGAAGCAGCAACAAGAGCTGGCAGAGGCGCAGCTGGTTCTGGAGCTGGAGCTGGTGCCGGAGCATTTCCAAGATGATCACACAATGTTTGCTGATGATGATGATGAGCAGCGCTCAATAATTTAGAGAGAAACTGCAGCACCCTGCGCCAGGACCCCGAGCTCACCTTGGGAGGGCGCATCACAAATATTTATGAGCAGACACAACAGTTGGCCAGCCAACGGGCCAACGGCGGGGCAACGGGGGCTCAGCACAGGGTAGATTGTAGGTAGCTGAAACTTTAGTGATTATTACTAACGTGGTTACGTGACTGTTTTGGAAAGTGCCGGAAAATGCGGCACACTAACTGCGGAGCCGGCGCCCTCGAGCTGCCCAGCCGTTGCTACATTATTAACAAGTTTGTGAACTGGCTCTGATTTCTGATTTCTGTCCGTTGCGGCCTCCATAAAAATAAATCCACTGGCCAGCGAACAAATTTGACGGCAGCCCATCGGAATTTAAGTCAATTATTTATGAAGTTCGCGCAGGGCCAAGGAATTTAATGCGAAATTGCTGTAAAGTGCCATCAACGCTATCAGCGCGGCATTTAACACTAATTCATAATAAGATGTCGTTGACAGTTAACCCATGCACGTGGCGGCCAAGCGGCAATGCCTGACAATGAAATCTCCTTTTTGGCTTGGCACTTGTTGGCTCTTGGCTGTTGGCTGTTGTCCGGACTGTTGTCCTGGCTGTTGTTTAAAGTGACGAAGGCAACCAACCGCCAGCATGTTCAAACTTTTGGCATTCTTTTTTCCTTGTCTTTCTAGCGCTCGCTTTTCTTTTTTCGGCTGCTCCTTTTTTACAGTTTTTTTTTTGGGTTTTTTATTATTTTGCGGTTACTTGGGTTTTGTCCTTTTGGGTATGTCGCGAACGCTCCACTTATGCTCACTCTGGACGCGTGTTTTATGTTGTCTGTGGCTGCGTCTGTGTCTCTGGGCTGCTTCATTTCGGTTAGTTGCTATCGCCCTTGGCAACCTCTGCTAACCACATTTTTTGTATTCTTTGCCAGGCGGAAAGCTGTCATAAGCAGATAAGCTCCCGCAATAAGCCTGAGCTGGGATATATTTGCACTGATTTACGAGATTCATTTTTGCATATGGTAATCGCAAGGGATACGTACCATACCTTGGCCGGGCTCAGAGCGCGAAATGCGGATCGTTCAACGAACTTGGAGAAGTGCTGAAAGTGTTGCTCAGCTTATGGCTATCAAAAGCACTTGAAATTAACGACAGCACTATGTGTCTGCAACTCTTTGTGAGACAGTTAAGAATTGTATTGCCAGCCTAAATATTCCCTAAGCGGCAAACCTTCCGAAAACACGTCAAATTAAGAACAAGGCCAATTATTTTCTAATTATTGAAGCCCGCCGATGCAGAATCAATTTTAAGCAAAATATTTATATACAAAAGTATATTTCTTATCATTTGAAGATGTGGAATACAAGTCGATGAAATTGCGTAATTTAAATAAAACAAAATATTTGCCACACAGGCTGCACTAAGTGCGACACACGTAACACTGAAATTACAACAAATTTTGGTCGGATGTAAAATAATTAATAAATCAAAAACATATTCTCCAATCATCTCTTCTAATATCCTTTTCAGAAGACTCCGTTTCACGAGAAAATACAAAAGGCTCAGGATGATATTCTCATCACACTAACTTACTTTCAGCTCAATATGAAAACAGCCCTAGTTCTAGCTCTAAATCTAATCGTCCGACTTAATGCAGAAGCATGGAAAATATTAGAAGAACAATCAAGCAATTAACGCATAATTAATTACTGTTGAAAATATCTTGGCTAACTCCTATAAAACGTACCCAAACAAATTTCTTCTTAAAAACTCAGTGAGCAATAGATGCAGGTGTTTAAATTATGGCTACTCGATCTTCATTGTATTACTTTGCCAGTAAAATATTAACATTTGGTATAAGTGCTTCAAGCCCTTTTCTCAAAAGGGAAGAAATGGTATCGATCTTGTGCCTAGCGGGAATCGAGGCTGGATGAATGATGATTGTGATTGTTACTAAAATGTAGAGGGTATAAATATGTCTAATATATGTGTATTTTAATCTAAGCACAGAAATACAACTTTACAATTTAGTTTACAATAATGTTTACTTATTGCTTGCTTAGACTTTGGATCAATATATATATAAAATTTGCTAGGTGAAGTACCAACAGTTTGATTTAGTTGTCATGGCAATAGATGAGGTTATCTCTGGCTTTATTTATCAATGCGAGCATAGATACATAAGCTGGGGCGTTGAACCAGCCACGCCTCATGTACAATACAAATATGCAGAAGACGTCAGCAGTTGCTAACGAAACTATTGCAGTTAATAATTGTAAGTTTTTTTGTATGAAGTATTATTAGAAATTTTAAATTAATTATTCGCTTCAATTCTTTGATGCCTTTGCTGCTTGCTTCACTTTGTCGTTGATATCGCTTTGGAGCCAAAAACTAAAATTTAGATTTAATACAAAAGCAATTTTGTCGCTGTGAAGCGGGCCCCTGCCATTCCCTCCAGCCATAGATAGCTGCTTCGACTGCGTGGAGTCGAGCATAAAATTTAATCAACAAAGTGCAGCGCTTTTGTGAGCTCTCTCTGCTGCTGCTGCTGTTGCCGCTGTTGTTGCACTACTTATTGTGGCAAGCAAGCTTGAAATATGTGTCGCCCGTGTGCCAGTCTTTAATGTGGTACAGTGTGCTCTCAACTAAAGGATCTGGTGGAAACATATATTTGTTGTTCGCCAATTTATTTATTAATTTTGTGCTTTGTTTTTTATTCAGCCAAAGCGCGTTTGCATTTGGCGCGAACGCTGCTGGCGCCACAATGCAGCTGCTTGCTTTGGATACCCCGCTGTTTGCCAATTAAATTGGATTAAAAATTCCATTTTCTTACAAAAGCACATATCCGAGTCGCTGTTTGTTTGGGCCAAATGCGTCAAACCGTTCGCCGCTTCCGAATTGTGCGCTCCTTTGATATCCTGGGGCGCCAGCGGAACGAAATAGCAGACTACGTGCCCGGCCTTGGCCAGCATCGCATTCAAATCAAATATCGAACTCTAAAATATTCGCTATGCGGGCTAATCAAAACTGTGCAAATTGCGTTTTTAGCATGCAGCCACAAAAGCAAACCAGGCGGAGCCATGGAGCGGCGGCACCAAATGGGACTCGAACGTGAATGATTTTTACATACCCCATTCATGTCTTACGCAGCAATTGCGCTGCTCTTAACAGCTGCATGCGCGTCTCGTGTTTGGCCGTGCCTCAGGACTCCAAATACAACAAATTTTTGGCTCCAAGGAACACAGAGTCGGATAGAAAAATGACAGACATTGTTGTTGTTGCCAGCAATTTTTGCCAAGTGGATGCCCAGGTTGCTCCTGAAGTTGTGGCCATGTGCACAGCATGTGATTGTACACACACATATATATATATATGTATGTATGTGTGTGTATGTGTGTCTGTGCGTGTGTGTGCAGTGTCGAGTTTTGTTGGTTTTTAATTAACTTTTGGCTGCAGGATACAACATATTGTGAAAATTAACGCTCCCACACACACAGATGCACAAACACATACACCTGCACACGCATGAACTAGCACACACACACAAATACACGTTGGGGCAAACACAAACAATTGCGTCTGTGTACGTGTGAAAATTGTTGGGCAAAATTGCTGCATGTGGCACGGCGCCCACTCCCGCTCCCGCCGCAACTGCAGCCCGCTAAAAGGTTAAAGATTGCAAAACAAATCAGAAATCGTTTCCCAAGTTTGCAGCACATTATTTTCTCGTCGGCCCATGATTAAATGGCCCTCACAAAACATAGCACGAAATTGGATTTTCTTATATGCCGAACTTAGACTTTAAATATTCAATAAATGAGAGGCAAATGATGAGAGGAAATGATTATCTTGCTGCACCTAAACTCTTGTATTTTTAAATTCTTCTGACATAAATGTTTTCTGAACTTGGTTCAAAATCAAAATGGAAATTAAAGAAAAGCAAGAAATATACTTTGCAATATATAGCTTCATGGCGGGTGAGTTACCCATGCTTAATTTTATTGCTATATCATATTGCTATGGGATTTTCCAAAGTATGCTCGAGCGAGAAGCTAAATTAAAACGATCTCCATTAATTTTAAATTCTAAAAATACTAAAAAGTTTAAATATTTGAATGCATGCAATATTCAAGACTAAGAAGCAACAAAGGGATGCAACATCAACAACATAAGCAGCTGTCAATGATGCAACAAGCATACTATAAAGCGGCGACCAAATGATGTAGGGCGATGCGCGCATGGGGCGTATTAGCAATATTCGATCATTATTGCGCGTCCATGAAGCGTTTGCGCAAGTGGAATACGTAACAAAACCATTATAGCCTGATTTCATAGTTCAGTGGATTCACAGGGTATACAAATTGTGGCAAAAAATATTGCATTCAATGAGCTGCATATCAAAACGCTGATTTCCTGCGGTCTTTTCGCTGGAATGGTGAATTGTTGTTTCTGTTACCACAAACAAATACAAACATACACGCAACACACAACCATGCTCTTTGGTTATTTTCATATTTTATTTCGTTTTTTTTCTTTCAATTTTATAAAATTTGTGCAATTTTACATTTTTGAATTTGCGCGCAAACAAAATATTTATATTACTTATTGTTCTTGTTGCGCAGCGGGTTAATTGTTGTTTTCATTTCTATTTTTATTGTGCTGTTGTTCTTTTGGTTGTTGTTGTTGTTTTCATTTTTTATTTCAACAAAAGTTAATTAATTGAGTTGTGCAAAGTTTTGGCCATAACATAAATTCAAATTTTAGTGCACAGCTGCAAGCGCTGCTTTGTTATACTGTTCATGGGCGAGGGTATGCTGCCTTATAAATAAGGTTTGATTGTTTCGTTTGTATTGAATGAAGTATGCTTCCCTTTATGACTGAAAAGCTATAAATATTCTAGCGTTGCTTTCCTGCAACCCAGAGATCAAAGTTCTGCAATATTTTGTTCAATTGCCCGACTTAGTTTGAAGATCTTCCTTTTGCTGAAGCGACTGATGTCGAACAATCTAGCTATAAAGATTTAATGATGAGGTCAAAGGATATGTGACGTCTCGCATTACGCGGCCTTTAACACCTCGACATAAACACCTTTGCCAGTATATTCATTTGCACCGTGGCTGGGGCTGCTTATAAATTGCACCCTGAACCACCAGAGCAGCACTGCAGAGAGCGGCAGTGGCTGTAGTTAAACTAAACTGCAACAGCAACTGCAGTCATTTAGGGCCACTTGATTGCCGGCGCTGGGCCATAGATTCGCGCGGAGAAAATTAAAGTAGAGAGAGTTGAAAAGAGAGAGAGGGAGAGAGGCAGGCGGCGCAAGTTCTTCAAATTGCGCAAACAAATTTATGTTAACCACAAAATCATTGCGTCAGCTGCAGCAGGTATACGCGCAATTGGCGAATCGCTCATACGCCGCGTGTATGTGTGCTTGTTGCCGCTGTCGCACTTGCAACTTATCAAGCGGAATCTTTATTTATCGCTTTCAATAAGTTGACGCAAAACGGCTGGCATCGCCGCGCAGATTGAGCGTGGGGCATGGATGCACGCAGAGCCCATTAAAGGCATTACGCGGCTGCCATTTTTCTTGAGCTGCGTCCGACCCAGCTGCAACGCTGCCCGCTCCACCAGCGACGCTCTTTAGCTATTTTTTGTTGTTCATTCGCTTTTTTGCGGCAAATTAAAAACGATAAATTTGCACTGCATGTGAGGAGTGCAGCAGGCAGCAGTTTCGGCTCCTGCGACACTGCCATAGACAAATCCGTATGCATCAAGCAGCTTGAGCCCCGTCCAGGCCAGAGCAATGCTGACAAACTCGTTTGGGTAGACTGGGCTTCAGCCAAACAAATAGCCAAATAAAAGCTTTGCTGCGCCAGCTCTTGATGTAATTCTTATTGTTGTTCCGCTTACAACATTGGGTCTGGGCCTGGGAAAAGCGCGCGACAAATTTTTAAGTCATGGCTGCACAATAACAATAAAACAAACGACGCGCGCGCGCCGCAACAAAATATTCTTGAGCCCCTTTTCGACTGACCGGAGGCCATCACCACTAACAACAACAACAATAGCTACAACAGCACAAACAGCGAGAGCAACTGACCGGGCAACCATTCGCCCGGTGGCCATGGCCAGTGGTCAACGTTCACCGCATACAAGAAATAAATTCGCGACGCTTTTCGACGACAAGTGCCACATAAATTCTAAATGCATTCTCCGGGCTACCCGGCTTGCCTTCCACATTACATGCATGCATAAATATATATATACACACACACACACATATATATATATATATACATATATACATACGTATTTTAGTATATCTATATCGTGGCTTAAGACCCGTTGGCTTAGAACGAGCCTTTGCTGGCATTTCAATTGCAAAAATGCTGTTGTGGAGCAATTGCGACATTTTTCTTCTGGAATTCAAATAAAATAATTTGCGGCTTGCAAAAGATAAATCAATGGAGTTGTTATTAAAATTGCACTTTCATTTCGGCTAAAGAATGCAGACCCAATTGGTGGCACCACCAAGCAGATCCCTTTGGCAGCGCCGACTGAGTGCTCAGGCAAAATAAAGCTTAGTCAGTCTGAGATCCAAGAAGTTGGGATAAAATCATTCACATTCAGAATCTATGGGCTTTGAAGTATTTGATTGGCAATCTAAGCAAAAATTAATCTGATAAATTAATCAAAAATAGCAAAGGGAAAATTTAAAGAAAAACTACGTGAAATCAGAGAATTTTAATGTCCACTTTGAAATATCATAGAACAAATATTATATACTTACTTGTATAATATAAATACTTGTTTATATTACTGGTAATAAAAGAATCATCTGAATTTTCTGTCATCATGTAGCCACAGAAACCCAATTCCAAAGTTTTTCATGTATTCTATTTGAAAGGATGATTTGATAATTTCTCTATTTGCTTTTAGTCAGCGCGCAAATATTGATAGATAGAAACATGGCTTATGGGCACAGATTTAGCAAAAGCCCAAAACCAATATGTATATACATATATATATATGAGTATAAAAAACGGGCTCAAATGCGTTGCCAACAATGCAATAACAACATAAAGCGCTACAACAACAATGGTAGAAAAAACATGGGGGCAAACAAGGCAATTACAAAGTGCCAAAATGGCACAAGCCGTAACAGCGACGATTGCTGCCTGGCGGCAGCCAGAGCCTGCCCCCAGCAACTCATGCCCACTTACGCCTTGCCTTGACAATGCCAAAAACAAATACCCAAAGCTATTTCCATGTATTTATCCATGGTCGGTCCACATATGCATACCCAGCGACCCCAAGGACCCCCTGAATGCTGCTGCGGCTTTGCAACTGGCAAACTGTCATCAATTTGGCGAGTGTGTAGCAACGCGTGTATGGGTGTGTGTGTGTGGCGTTTTGCCAATGGCCATATTGTCAATATGTATTGAAACTCACTCAAGCTATTAATGCTGAAAGCTTTTACGGCCACTTCAGGCAGCAGGCAGCCGGCAGCATGCAGCAGGCGGGCAGTGGAGAGGCATGGCAACTGGGTGACCGCAGGCGGCAGCAGCTGGTGTCAAACTCAAAAGTGGCTTGCTTTATATTTTTGTTATTTTATTTGTATTTTTTGTGGATGCAACTAGAAAGACCCTTAGCCAGAATATAAACATGAACTTTCGATTTGAAATATGAGTCGTCCATGTATTTCATGAGGTGCGACAGCGAGCGTGTAGTGAGTAGAGGCTTCAATTTTAAAGTCTGTCTGGCAGAGCGAAAAGTTGTTAGACGCACGAATTTGTAGATAAGACCTAAAACGACAGGATCTGTCTGCACAGGACGCACAGCTGGACAAAGTGTGCGGAAAAAGTACGTTTAGCGGCGCGACCAGACATGCAAAGAGCGGCCAGAGTCTGGGCAATCGTAGAGCAGGTCTACAATTGCGAACTTAACGTGTCAATGGCAATTTCATGGCGGCCAGAAAGAGGCGGGGTAGAGCGACCAACAGCTGAATACACACAGCGTCTCACAGAGCCAGCGATAAAGGGCACGAGTTGAAAGCAAATTGTTGGGGCAAGCCAAGTGTCTGGGAAAAGTTCTTCAAAAAGTTTCACTTTAACTTGAACAATTGACTTTTTTCTGTGATCCCAATGATTGCTGTTGTTGCCATTGCTGGTTGCTGGTTGCTGGTTGTCCTATGCCCACGCCCACGCCCCAAACTCTTGACTTGCGGCCAAAGGCAAACGGTTCCAACTGCTTCAACAATTTTTCTATATATATATCTACATCTCAGCACAATTGAAACATGGCAGCGTTTCTTGGTATTGAAAGGTTTGCAGTCAAGTTATTGTTATTGTTATGGTTCTTGTAGTTATTGTTGTTGTTCTTGGCGTTGGTGTTGGTGTTGTAGCAAATCGACGTCTTCAGCACCAAAGAGATGCGATTGCTGCCTGCTGCTCATGAAACTGTAAGCGCCAAAGTTTGCTTTACTTTTGTGTCACGCTCAGTTGCCTGCACGACGGCGTTGCCCTCGCTGTTTGGCCACGGGCTGGAGGCAAGGAAACCGAAAGGAAAATTGAAAACGCTCATAATTTGGCTGTAAAAGATTTCAATCGTGAATCGTGAAAGTTTACGCTGCTGTTCAGAGTTTATTTCCACTGATTTTACAATTGATTTTAATATAGATGCCGAAAAGTGCAAAGAGATAGCGCAAAAAACGAGATGGCAACTGGGCAAAGCGAACGAAATTTGGGAATGCTTAAGTGGCAAAAAGTTGTAAACATCTTGTCGATTCAATCGTGCCACTAATTGAAATTTGCTAATGAAATTGTTGGGAAAATAAAAATTAATTCCTTTATTTATTTATTTTAATTTTCTTTTGTGGAACGAACTCTGTGAAATTCATAAGCAATAAGTAAGGTCCTTTGAACTTGTTTCGTTTGTTGACATAGATAATTGTAATTCTATGGAAGTTACAGAAAACATCATATATATACACATCTTTGCAGAATACTAATATAAGTATCCAAGTCAAAAGTCTTTACAGTTCAGGTTGCCTTTGGTGTGTAACCTATCGAAACTTAACAAATTGAATATTCACTCATTTGATATACACATTTATTGAATAATTAACAGTCTACGAATACTAAACGAGTTAAATTTTCACATTTAGGAGATACCCTGTATACCTGATACATTCATTCTACACTTCTTCAATGCAAACATAACAATGAATACGATTACATATAACTTTTGCTATAAATGCATTTTGTTAATGAAATTTGTAGCACTTGATAATGACATCAGTGGCGTGTAGTTGCCCAAGCACAAGTCTTTAGAATTTGAAAATTTGTGGGTTAGGCAGAAGGGGGCATCCGACCTACGCAGTAAGTTTGCTATTTGCAACTCTTACGATTTTGTTTACGAGATCGCTGGGCTTATTCGGATGAACTTACGTATTAACAACAGTCGATCATTGCATGGCAAGATTAATTCAGCTCGTTATCCTGCCGCGCCTCTTTCTGCCTTCAAAACTATTCTACAACAAACAATTTAAAGAAATGTTTAAATATCTAACCATATTAGTATAATGAACCAACGAATATAGATTTATATGATGTGCGACTAGAGCAAATGCCGAATCAACAAAAGCTACCTGGAACCCCGGCAGGTGTTTCGCACAGAAACAACTGTCATGAATATAAAAGCAAAGCTCCAATAAAGCTGTGTAAAGGGCCACCAGCTGAAGCAGAACCTTCCATGCACAGGCTGTCAGGCAGGCAGACAAATCTCGGCATTGAAATGAAGAGCCCATGAGATTCGCAGCTGGTGTGGCATGAGACAGAGTCGTGACATTCGCGCTTAGCTCGCTCCAAATGCTCTGATTAGCCAGAATTCTTGCCTGGCATTGAAGTGGGTGTCAATGAGCGTGGGTTGCAGTCGTCGCTTCTGGCAGTGGTTGCTGATGAGGTCGAGTTTCAAACAATAACAAACGAGATTTTAGGGATTTATGATGTCGCTGGCAGCGAGGAATGCGTTGAGTGTCGAGTAAGACGGGCTGCCGGGCTATCGGGTTGGTGGATTGTGTATGGGTGGTTGGGTGGTTGGGTGGTTGGGTGGCGACTGTCTGTTAGAGGCCTTTTGTATTGTCAGCTTTCAAAACTCAACAATTTTCTCGATTTGTTTGCGCTTTGTTGTTGTCGTTGCCTTTGCATACAGACAATCAAATGTTCGCCGTCACTCATACGCCACGTTGCCCAGCTCGTTAGCTGGTTAGCCGGTTTCCTAGTTGTCGTCGTCGTTGTTGTTGTTGTTGTACCAGTCTGGCCCGCCCGCTTGTAACAATATTTATTCATGTTAATTAAATTGTGTGAATATCACAATTTTCCATATGACTGCGCACATTTATTGTCTTTCAATTTGCGGCTATGGTCCGACCATCCCTCTAGCCTCCTTTGTGCTCTACTTCCTTCTCCGCTCAACTATCTGTCTGTGAGTATCTGTATATGCTTGTGTGGGTGGAATACATGGAATACACATACTAGTCGAAATCAGTTCATTCTGAATGCCCTTAGCTAATTGGGTTTTTCTTATCGCTTTGTGTGTGAGTCAAGGCATAAAATATTAAGGAATAGTTTAATTCGTATTTGTACACAGGCTGTATTATCGTCGATGACTCGTAGAAGCTAATGTGTCTTCGTTGGTGCATTTGTTGCGGCTTACCTAGTCATCGCGCAGGCTTTCATTAGCAGCGACTATGCAATTTGCCTTGGCCAACTTTTATGATTGTTATCCTTGAGGGCTCACAAGGCGCAACGCATGCAAAAATAACCAATAATTTCTTTTCAATTTGCATGCCGCAAATTGCACGGGGCCGGAAGCCAGCGACAGGCTGGCCAAGTTACCAAGCTAGCAAATCTCTAAGCCTCCACGTTGCCGCAGCTGACACAATAATTTGAAAGCAATTTCAAGCGCCAAATGTCCCCAGTCAGTGTCTGCTATTGTAAAAATTGTCAAATTCGCACTTTGGACATGGCCACAGACTGAGGACAGGCAGCGCCAGAGCGGTGGTCAGAGTGAAAATGGTAACCGGAACAGGGACACATAATACAATTTTCGGCACACTGCAATAATATTTCAATATGTAATTTGGCAAATTCTACTTTAGCCCAACTCAACATGAGTATTGCAGAAGCTCGAGTATGTGGCACGGCCCAGCTCCTGGTCCCGCTCTGGCTGTGACTCGACTCCGACTCTGACTATGGCTGTGGCTGCGGCTGCGGCTGTGGCTGTGATAATTTCCCTTAAGAACGCAGCATTAACACGAGACGCAGTTGGCCGATGGCCAGTTCTGGAGCTGAGTGCTCAGAGAGTAGCAGGAAGGCAATATGAAAAGAGGGAAGGGAGTGGAGCGAAATGTCGTATCGCATTTAGTTGGCAATGCGTTTGCCATATTTGCATGCGCAAGTAAAAAGGTTTCTTGCTGCGGGCAAATTGATCCCAAGTCCCTGGCTTATGAAGGACACCAGCTCAACTACAACAGTCATTGTGGGTGTGGCATAACGGGACAGTGTGGCATATAATAAACGTGGCTGCAGCTCGCACAAAAGGAAAAACAAAAAGAGGAGCAAAACAACGGATACCAACTTGAAGAAGGAGCCGACGACGGCGACACAACAAGCCAACTCTCAAAGGACCTGTGACAGGATAATGCATGCTTGCATTTTAGATGACAATAATGTATTTTTGTTTTAAGGGTAATTTTGCAAAATGCTTTTTCCGCTGCTGCTGCTGCTGCAGCTGCACCTCCTCTCTCCGCTCTCTTTTTCACTTTCTTTTCATCCTGCTCGCTATTTGTCTCTTTATTTCATCTCTGTAGACTTTGGGGAATTTCATTATAAAATAAATATACAAAAAGTTTTCCTATTTCGCCGAAAAACACAAAAGATATGGAGAAAAAATGCGAGACGACTTCTTGAGCTGCTTAAGATTCGCCATGGCTTAACTACCAGAGGCGAAGTGTCATTAAATGTCGCGTATTTTATGTGCGTTTTCGCACAACTATTCAAAATATGAATTAAATTCACTGCGTGATAGGTTGACAGGCGGCGAGGGGGGTGCAGGGGTGCAGGGGTGCAGGGGTGCGGACTGGGACTGGTGAAAAGTACTTAAAACTCTGCAGTTAATTAAACTCGCGTTTAAGTCGCGTTCAGTTGCAAAAGTTGCGTCGTCGCTGTTGAAAGGCAACAAACATATTTTTTATGCGTTCTACATTTTTTATGGCCCAATAATTTTTCAATTAGAGCAGCAGCCATTTTGTCTTCTGCTGCCAAGCAATAAATGAAATGCTGCAATGGCCTCCATAGAGCAGTCTTCACTGTGCTCCAAATTAACAGACATTTAGTGCCAGACGGTGGAGCGAGCAGTAGACCCGCTGACTGCAAGTATTTGTAAATTATGTTAATGACAGCACATTGACTTTATTATGGCCATAGTCAAGGCTCAAGATGCTGTGCGGACTTGGGCGCAGATGATGCAAATTTACCCGATAAGTTGAAGAGTTAACAGCTCAGCTGGCCAAACACAAATAAGACCTTGGAAAGCTTTTAATTTCATTCTTTATTGCTGAAAAAGAATACATTGCTTAAATTTAAAATATTATTATTACTGAGAACGCAACTAAATGAAAGTTAACTATGATAGAAAATAGTTTCTTGAAATTAGAATAAATATTTCTATGCAACGTAAAGTGTGAAGAGAGTATTGGTTGAGTATGATGTTTGTTCAGACTGATCTATTGGTTTTATTTGAGATATATATATTATGATCTTTTGATGCTTGTAGACCACAGCCCACTTGGAGGAAGGAGGTGGTCGTCCATAAATTTTCATACATCAAATGGAATAAACAAATAAAGCTTGAATAAATAATTTAAGATTAATGCATTTTTAAATTCTTCTATTAGTTGCTACCTTTTTGAAAACAGAATCATTTCTGCTGATGTTGTTAGATTACAAAGAAGAGCGAAGGTCGTCAAATGTGTATTAAATTATTTATTTTTAGAAAATATTTTGGAAATTGTGTTGACTAGTGTTATTAATGATACAGATGCCAGCAGCTATGGGTTGCAAGTGACCTTAGGTTCTAACTCGAATCTTTGATGTTCAGCTGTTTGAATGAAGGAATGAATGATTGAAAATACTTAGATCAATTATATATATATATAAAATAAAAAAAATTGTATCCTACATATAAATGCATCGTAGACCCCTCCCACTGCATAATATACCAGATTAGAGTGACAGATTCTTCAGTTTTCTGGGTCGTATGTAGGGAAAAACTTAAGTTTCTCTCTCACATGAATTTAATTTACTTGATAAGCCAGATTGACTAATTTGGTAATTTTGTTTTAATAAATATAAAAAATAATAATTTTTGTAATATTTATATACAAATTAGTTTTCTTACAAAGTTTATTTAAGAATTTTTCATTTATTGTTGTTTAACATAACAATCAGTATTTGCTTTCAATATTTCTTGTGTCCAAGTTAAACTATAAGAATTATTTTACCATTCAGATAGCTCCCACTATAATTTTATCTAGGAAAAATGTGGACTGGTTAATTTAGAGATACTTTTTGTGACATAGCACCCCAAGAGATTTTAGTTTGGGGCTAAGTAAAGTCGATAGTCTTTATGGACATGCATATTATGATTGAGTCATTAGAAACAAACATTAGTAGTCCAAATGATCTGACGTGTCAACGAAACTTTGCTCAATATTTGAGCGAAGAATCTTTAGAAAATTAATGTAATTAATGTAATTCTGTATATTTTTGGTTTTTGTTTTTTTTTTTTTTGGTAACTTTTCACTTAATGCTGAGATATATTAGTAGCTCGTCCATCAAGCCCAACGAACTTTTACTTGTCTTAATAAGCAATTATTGAGACTCAAACTTCATAAAAATTAGAATAATCTAAAGCTGCTCTGAACTCTGTTGCATAATGTAATGAAGACAGCTCAAAGATGAAATATTTCAAGTTAAAGCACTCGGTTTTCGTAAAGTGAATAAAATTTATGGCCGACCCATAGCAGTAGCTCATCTATCACTAGAGCTAGAGGTAGAAGTCGAAGTGTGACGCTGGGGAAATTTTAAAGACTTTTCCTTTAAGCATATTCCACATGGCTAATCGATTGGCTCTCGTTTGGCTGGCTCTGAGGAGGTCTATAAAAATACATGTAGACCAGCCTGTTGTGCGTTTCCGGCGGCGCTTTTGACACCCAACAGCTGCCTGATGGCGTCTGCTCCGTGTCTGGGGCTAATCCTCGACAGGCACGTTCTCGTGTGCCGCTTAAAAATTTCAGCCGGGAGAACGCACAGACTCGCATGCTGCGGCGCTGTTTGCTTTTCATTTCCTTGAACAGCTGCCATACGGTCGTTGTCCTGCGTATATCAATGGGGCTGTAGCTGGAAATTGAGATCTGTAGCACCCGGCAGCCGTTAGTAAATAAACAAGAGCAACTTGGGCCATCGCTAACAATATATTTTTTCTTGGCGTTTTTCTTGATGCTTTTGGTCGCATTTTTGTGCGCTCGCGGCGACTAATTTGCAGGACAATTAGAAGGTCTCTGGCCAGGACCAGACGACCGTTAATGAAAGCACGCGATAAGAAATTTTAACGAATGTCAAATGGGCGACTGGGACCGGACCCTTGCCGATGGCAGATGCCAGATGGCAGCTAGCAGTTGCCAGTGTCTGCACTGAAAAGTAAAGTAAATGTTTACACAGAAAAATCTGAAAACTGAAAATTTGCATAATTTGTCAATGCGCGGGAGGTTGGCTGTCTGCGTAGATAAGTTGCAAATATTATTCATGGCTTTTTGGCTGGTCACCTTTTTTCTTCCTAGGGAACAGCCATTGTGCTGTCGTGGGAGCAGGCCGCTGATAATGTCACATGTGCCTGCCAAAGAGTCGACGATAGTGTCCATTTGCTGTCAAAGTGGACGCCGGTTGCATGCGAGGTGTCCTGCGCTCAACAGGATGAAAAGGATATGCCGGCTCTGCATTCCACAGTTCCCATCGGCTGTTGTTGCTGTTGTTGCATTGTATCGTACTTTTAGCCGAGCCGAGAGAGTTTGTTTCGCGCTCGTTGGCCTCGTCGGCTCTAACTGCGATACAAGACCCAACAACTTTCGCTCTCAACGCAACGTCCGCGTCGTGTTTCATTCTGTATCGTGTTTATGTTTACGTTCAGTTCTTGTATCGTGCGCCTCAGCCCCCCCTCTAAACAAATGGTAAACAAAGCGCAGTGGCGTCGTTATCACCGGGGTTTCATACTTCAACTGCTTGTCAATCAATGCCACCAAATGTTGAGTGCCGCCATTTTGTCTAGCTGTAGAAATTATTGGCGTGCAAGGATTGAATAGTGTAGAGACCTCCCAGTTCGGTACATAAGCAGCTGCCGTCTTTACATAGTCCAGAGTCGAGACTCCGCCTCTGTGCTGTATGTGCAGTACATTGCGCCTGCTGCTGACGTTTTACTGGCGCTTCTCTTTGTGTTAGTGAGTGGCAGTGCAGCACGCCGAGAGCTGAGAGCGCACAGAAGCATGCTCCGATTTTGTGCGCTTTGGTGGTGGATTGCTCGTCTGCTCACACACACACACGCATACAGGTTTGCATGGCTGGCAGGACTTTCAAAATGCGCTACAGTTGTTATTCGCTAATAAGCTAAAATCTACATGTTTTCAATGAGTTTTCTTGTGCTAAATTATATGACTAGCTGAAAACTAAACTTAATTTTGGAATCAATTAAATTCGATGATCTTAGATTGTTCCATCATATTGTAGGGCATTTTGTGGACTTCAGTGAATGGAAATATGCTGCGGGAAGAGCTGTCAAAACAGAGCAAAGCTTATTGCAATGGCAAAGAGCTGCTCTCGTGTAATGCTTGAGCTGCAGCAGAACGATGGTTACAGTGGCTTGGCAGCTGCTGGTGGTGGCTTCGTCTTTTGGCGACTCTCTGACATAGAATCTTCAGCGGAATCGTGCAAATTAGCATATAAAATGCCATGAATGGTACAAATGAACGGTAAGCGGGGGGCGGATACTTTTAAGTGTGTGTGTGTGTGTGCGTGTGTTTGTGCGTGTGTGTGTATTTATTACTCATACGCCGCGTTATACGAACGAATGAGCGCATAAAGGGGCGGTGCGACAAAGCTTGCATCGCATGAGTATGAAGAATTGACGCAGCTTTCCTTTTTAAGCAAACACACACACACACACACACACATGGCCACTCATACATACACAGCTGCATGTGCTTCTGTGTGCGTGTGATTTAGTTGCACAGGATAATGTCAACCACAGTGCGCCTTTTATAGCTGCCTAGCTAAATTTTTTGTTCGCCGCTTGGGTTGGCCAGTGTGTGCATGTGTGTGTGTGAGTGTCTATGTGTGTGTGTGTGTTTGGGTGTGTATGCTTGCGTGCTAGTGCAGCTGCGGCGCTGCCAGGCCCAACTGAACTACCTAGCGCCGACCGCCGAGTTGGCTCTTCAGTGTTAATTCGTCGACACGAGACGCTGCGTTCCGCTACAAAGTCAACGTCAACGTCTGCTGTAATTGTCCTCAGCCGAGCAACTGAGCATACGGTAAAAGTGCGTATATCCCTGCGCTGTTGTTGTTTGTTGCCACCAACGTCGCGAGTTTTGTTGTGCTTTTGCAAAAAGAGCTCGATACAACGCTAAGTGTGTCACTGCTCAGCCCACTTACTGTACCTGCCTCTCTGTGTGTGTGTTCATGTGATATTGCTATCGTTGTGTTGGTGTAGGGAACCGAGAGGCGCATCGGCTCATGCAGTTGTGTTGCGCCTGCGAATGAGTGTGAGTAGCCGCGCTCTCTATTCGGTTCTTCTCGCTGTATCTCGTTGTTTTTTTTTATTTGGCCACGTGCCGCCGCTCGGCCTGGTAACTTGTTTGTTGTGCCCTCGTAAACCAACAGCTGAGCGACTGAGAGACTCTTCTGTATGCTTAACGACGTCGATCACTCTCGATGAAGCTCTCTTGCCAGCACAACTTCAAATTATATTTATTGAAAAACTTGATATGCAACTCTGGGCATTCTAAAGCAAATTAAAATAACAATTAGCTATGTTTTCTTAATGCTGTCCCTAGTACAACCATTCATTTAAGTACAATTATAAACAAATTATCCAATGGACGACTTGATTTCCATTATTTTAGGTGAGCTGCCTGTGAGTTGACAGCTTTGGAAACAGAATCATCACAAATAAAAGATTATGATTCCAGTTACTGATGTTGGGTAATGCTTGCCTTGAGTGCTGTCAGTACTAGTGCCAGACCCATAAAAAATATATGGTATATTCTTGATCAGGACGGCGACCTGGAAATATTTCATAGACATTTTTAAGCAAACAAAGTACGCCTTTAGCTTTATATTGTAATAAGCATTTCAGCCTTTTTATATTTTGTTTTGAAAATTTAATTTCACTTTAATTTCACCGAAGAATTGAGTAAAAACTGAAAATATTTGTGATATAGTCGAGCCTTGGGCTTGGGTACATACACACATCTTGGTTCTTACATTAAGCTCTACAAATTTGATTAGAAGAATAGTTTATCAATATCCAATTTCTCATTTATAATAGCAGATCGAATGTAGCCCAAACGCACCATTGAGAAGTGAGCAGTGTGTGCAGCAGATCTTGACAGGATTCAGAGTAACTCTTAATTGTTTTTGGTACTTAGACCCATATATTTTCACTTCGTCTCAAATCATTAGGTAATTATTCTGAACAAATTAAAATTTTTAAAATTGTTGAGTGCTATTCATGCTTTTACAGGATATATTAAGAGTTTCCAAGCTAATCCTTAAATCACTTTTATACGATTTATTCATCGTCTGCCACATTGTGGAAAATTTACCATTTTATGTTCTCTAATGCTTATTGTCGGACCTTCATTCAAGTCTCTCCAAACTGGGACAACACTTAGGATATCCGAATTAATATGACTACCAAATTCTCTTTAACAGTTTACAAGCAATGTGCACTAATCTATATTAACAGAGATCAATAGATTTGATATGTATACTACTTCTGCATGGGTTATAAGGGAAATTGATAGACAGACATTTTATTATTTTTTCATGAATTCCAATAGTTGCCTCAGGAGTCATATAAAATGAAATCTGATTGTATTGGCGAACTAAGGAGGTTCTATAAAAAGTAAAGAGAAAAAATTTTGTATATTCAAATTATTCGTCAGTTGATTCCTTCTAGAGAAGTAGACATAGTCAGTTTTTTCATTTGCGTGACTCTGATAAGCTTTACGACATTAGCTTGATATCGACTAGACTACCCATAGCTAATTTCAATAACATTTGTCTTAGGCAATCTTAACAAAATATAAATTATTCAAACTAGATTGATTTTTTTAATGTTAAACAATGAAATATGACTGACGCAACAAGTCTTTATGTGCTCATGGGTGACAATTGATAATTATTGATGTTTCATGGAAGCTTTGCTTTGCCTTTTCAGTTTGCTCAATGCTTTATATGTGCCTCACTGTCTAGGTTAATGCCGTGGATATTTGCATACTTTGGTTAGTTTAACCTGCTTCGACACAAGCTTGATCTTTAATCTATAGATAAGATTGTGATTGTACCTCGTAAAATAATTCTTTAACAAATATATTTGTCATAGCCTCAATTAATGCATTTGCATTATCAATTTCATCTCACCTATCAATTTGATCTCTCAAGAAGCAAACCAAAGGGATGTCTCTATCTTAAACAGGGCCGACTACAATAGATTTTATACCAAAAAAAACGAAGTAATTTCTAATCTATATAGCCAACATATATAGATATAAATATAGATTCTAGATGCCAGCAAGTCAAGCTATATTTTTATCAGAATTCGTATTTAGCAACTTTTGAATATAATCTCAGTTTATATCAGCTCAATTTGCAGTTGCTGTTGAAAGGGAGCAACTCGAATGAGTTTTTAATGTAAAATTGAAAACCTTTTCGAATTGGAATTACGCTAAGCTCTGCTTGTAAGCTGGACAACAAACTAAATACGACAGAGTTTAAAATACAAAACAGATTACATATTTTAATACCCCATTCAAATCTCGTACTTTCACTTGGCCCCTGGTATATAATTTATGGCAAAACTTTATCACCCAAAGAGATTTTTTACCCGATGCTTCATTAATTTATGAATACCAAATTGTATGCTGACATTGCCCAACAAAAACTATTTAAAACTTACGCCTGCGACAAGGGTCGTGCCCTAGCCCACCACGGGCAAACAGCTAACAGCTAACAGACATCAACAGACCGACAGTAGATCGTCCTGCTCGCCCCTGCTCAATTCAGTTTGGTGCATGATTGAAGTACCCGCATGTGCGGAACATTTTAAATATTTACAAAGATATTTCAAAAAACGCTTTTGGCATGTTTTGTTGCTGTTGCCGTGGCGTGGTTCGAGGTCCGAGGTCCACAGTTCTGCAGTCGTTCGGTCGCTTGTGTCGAATGTTTTTTGCTCATTTTCTGGTCGGGGGTCCAAAGAGGAAGCTCAACTTCAAATGCGGCATAAGGGCAACGTTTGCCAAGGGCCGGTGGGCGGAAGGGTTGGGGGTGCGTCACTTGAGCGCGCGTGTGTGTCCTTTTAGGCAAGTGTCAAAAACCGTTGGTCAAAAAACCGTATGGCAATTATTCAACACAATTGAATATGAAGTGTGGCAAAGGCAGCGGACCAAGCCCCAGCAGCGTGTGCGGGGCTACAAAAAAGTTGCAACGCTTGGCAAATAATGAAAAATACACCCACATCAGTATTTTTTGGCTGTCTGCACTGGCACACACACACACATACACCTACAAAGACAAACACAAACAGCAACACACACACACACACACACACATGGAAACACTGCCAACATTTCCGCACCCTTTTCATGCCAGAGATGCTGTTGCTGTTGCTGTTGCTGTTGTTGTTGTTGCTGTTGTCGCTGTGCAGTTGCTGCCGCCTGGCAATTTTTCGGTGATAAAATATTTAAATTTAATTAAGGCCACCAACGAGCAACACGATTTCCGTGCCATGGTCAAAGGAGGGTGTTGTCCATGCTGGCCAAGCCAAGAGGAGTCAAGAGCCCCCTCTCCTTTTTCAGCATCCTGTCGCCTCTCCTTCTGTACTTTTGCGGGTGGTGCGTTTCGGAGGCTTTCGGGATTGGCCAAGAAATTCATTAAAAATTTTTGCTTTGATGTTACCAAATTCTTTTTCAAAGTTTTTATGTACTTTTGGCTTTTGTGCAAGTGGCGCATGAATCTGCCACGGCAACAACATCATCAGCTACAGCAACAGCAACAACAACAGTCACATCTTGCACATATTTTTAAGGCAAAAGCTAACCACTTTCCATCTGGAAATGCTTATATCAGGCACACTATTCGCTTTGTAATTAAGTTGAACAGCCAAAACTCTCTTGTGCAGCTTCTTCCTATTAGATAAGTTCTTTGGCAAACATATTTTTACGAAATTTAAATTGAACAAGCTGGCAAATTGTTACGAAAACAAAAGTTTGCGATGCTGCTAGCTCAATCGCCAAAAGTTATTATACTTATATATATTTTTGTTAGCTGTTGTTGTTGTTCTTGTTCATATTGTTGTTTTTGTTGTTGCTACTGCTGTTGCCGTCGTGTATCTTAAACTATTTGATATGTTCGTGGGCTTGCAGCACTTGAAAACTTTTGATCTTGAGCTGCGAGCTTTTTTTTGTTGTTGGCTTTTAATTTTGTGCAAATATTTCTCATTGTGCGTTTGAAGTATTTTTGGAATTATTAGAAAATATTTTAAATGGTCCCAAACAATGTTCTTGTGCCCCGAAAGGTGCCCCGACTGCTGTGGCAACCTAGCTGAAATATGTGTCTCGTTTAAGCTTCCACACATTAGAGAAGTGCAAATGTTAAAGTTTTTAGGGATTAGGCAAAGTCAACAAGCGCAAGGTATTAAAGTCTTAAGTCCGAAAGGCAACTGTAAAATTGTATTTTTGAGATATTTAATAAAAGCTTAACAATCTTCAGCCAAGTTGAGCTTCATAAGAAACATTAATATCTTAAAGACAACTCGCTCGCAACCATTCTGCTGGCCAGACATTGGCTTAATGCACTACATAAATCAAAAGTGCCTAGCTGTGAGCAGCGGCATAGCTTGCTGGACTGGCAAAGATCTAAATGAATGATTTTCCAATCTTTTTGCTTTTCTCTCTTAATTCTTTTTGCCTTATTACCTTATTGCAACTGACAATTATACTTAAGACTGCTTAGCATCCAACAATTGTAGTCCTACAATACCGCAGTCTATATGTGGGCAAATAAGCCCTCCTCATCGTCTGTCCAATATTTTGGTTCCTGAGCTACCGAGGTTTTTCGTATAGCTTTAAGTTAATTAAAAAGAAATTTATGAAAATATGTATATTCACTTTATGGTTCATATTGAGTTTGCACAATTGCTCTTTGTCTGTCTGCCATATATGTATGTATAAAGTCAATTTAGACAATTTGGACAAAGCTGTCGACTAACGAATGACAGCGATCTGTTCACAAATATAAATCTCTTAAAAATCCTATCCATTCAGCCAAGCGTCGCTCTTAAGTTACAAAGTTAAACGTAGCTCCAGTTGTTGGACCCAACTTACGTATCATGCGAGATGATAACATGACTAGAATCAATTTCGAATTTCAAGTTAAACAATAGAAACATAAATATAGAATACAAATAATAAAATTAAAGCGCATTTAATTAGTTTAAGAGCCTTTTGTGAACTGCGCTAAAGAAATAGATGTTTCGAAGCTCTTCCTCTCAATTTGGTTAGCTTCAAAATGCGTTGTGAGCTGCTGGCAGCAGAAGTTAGACTGTGAAAACAATTGAAGCAATTTATTGAAAACTATTCAAAACAATGACCTGACTGGAGCAGGAGCCGGAGCTGAGGCAGGCGCAACTGGAATAGCAACTGATGCTGGACATGTTTACGTGTTTTTCACATTTAAAATTCCATTGTTTGGCTTCTGATGGAAGGATTCGTTTTGACAAAGTGCGTGAAAGGAGAGCCAACAACTGCAGTAAAGCAATAGGTGCCAGCCTGCAGAGCTACTCTGCTGCCAATTTTGAAAGCATAAGCAAGAGGCGCAGGCACAAGAGCCCTGGCAAGTAGCATTTTGTCTTGTTGTTGCTTGCTGCTTGCTGCTGCTTGCTGCTATTGCTGTTTGTCAAAGTTGCCATTTCAGGCGTGCTGAAATGAAAAGCAAACCTTTTTAACAGCAACAGCCGCACCGGGCATATGCTCTGTACCTATAGTATTTTTGGTTTTCACACTCCTTTCTGGCAACGATGTGGCCATGGACTGCAAGACTGGCAAACTCAACAGGCGTACACAGGGTGTGCACCAAATTAAAATGCACTCAGCTGAAAAATTGGTTTTCTCGATTCTGAAAAACTGAGTGATTTCTGAGAGTCTCTAACGAGTGCCAGCCCAGGGGGTTGATAGAGGGACGAGGCCAGGGCCGGGTCCGGGGCCGCGGCTGGCAAGCATCCTGGATATGTAAGCAACAGCCAGCTGCCGTACTGTAGCCAGCACTTGGAGCCTAAGCAAAAGCAAAGGCAAATGAATGTTTTTGTTATGCCCGTAACAACTTGAAAGCACCTGAATTGTGTGAAGCAGAAATTACGCATTGTTTTTTCCAAAATTGTTTTAAGAAATTGTAATCAAGCGTGCCGAAGGTTTTGCTTCCGCGCACAAAAAATTATTCATAAAATACCGAAAAGCCAAGCTGAAAAGGGACGAAGTGACACGGCTCGCTCACTTCCTCATCAAAAATGAATGTGGCTAAAGTCGAAACTGAAGCATTTTATGTAATATACAGTCAAGTTTTGCAAATATAGATATATACATATATATATATAAATATATATATACGAACTAACATTTCTTGAATAAGGAGATATATTAAAGACTTCTTAAATTTGTGAATCGTTCTGTCAGGCTTTAGTTATATCAAACGCTCATTGACTGTGGCCAGGCAATCAAAGTTTGCTGTTCTTCTCTTTGCAGTCTATCCAATTCTGATAACGCCTCCAAAATAGACAACCTGGCATCTGGACAGCCGGCCAGTCCTGCTGTGGGACTGCGCCTCATGGGCATTCTACCTTGCTCACTGCAGTGGCAGCCAACGCAGACGCCGCTGGGTGCTGGCAAGGCGCCTAAGATGAGCTACTCCGGCACAGCGGCTCGCTCCCACAGCCATCCATATGTGCTGCCAAGCCGTAGCACTTGTTGCAGTAGCAGCAGCAGCAACCAGCCGCCGCCACCGCCAGCAACTGGCTGCTGTCAGGAGTGTCGCTGTTGCAGGCAAAGCTATGAGCACTTGCCCATGCCACGTCTGCAGCTGCCGCCACAGGTGACCGCAGCCAGGCAGGCTCAACATCAGCATCAGCAGCCTCCGCATCAGATCAGCTGCGTCACAACACTGCAGCAGACCACAACAACACAGCAGATGTCCCCGTTTCCCTGTGCAGAAGTTGCCGGCACGCCTGCGCAGCAACAAGCAGCTGGCAATTGTCATAGAACGTATTTGAACAATGCGCAGACAGCGCGGCCGCCTTGCCAATCCAACTGCAATACACGCAACAGCAACAACACTGGCTTAAGCTCCAATGGCTGCAACAGCAGCTTTGACTTTAATTCCTACAACAACAACAGTCACAACAGTCGGAACACTGCACCGCCTATGTTTTTTGTGCCATTCAGTGTGCCAGTGCCGGCACAGCAGCAGCAACAACAGCAGCAGCAGCAGCATCAGTCAGTGCCTAATCCGCAGCAAGCGCAACTCTCGCGTGCTGTAAAGGAGTCAACGAGGCCATTTAGTCAAACGCCTGCACCACCACCGCCACAACCGCCACCGCTGCCGCCACCGCTGCTGTTGCCGCTTGCGTTTCAGTGCCACTACCAGGCAGCAGCTACGCCGCAGCTACCAATTTCCGGACCGCTGCCTGCAAGAGCGCCGCCAACACCGCCGCCGCGGCATGTGTTGCCGCTGAAAGTCGTCGCTGCAGCAGCCATTAGAGCGCATCAGCAGGTGAGTGCCGGGTTCATTAATTCTGACTTCCTACGAGACGTGAGGCAGGAGGCTGCAAAATGCTTCAATTTGTGTATATGCAGCAGGGCGCGTATACTTAATATTTATTAGTTAACAAGAGCTGCGCAAAACTTCAATTTGCATAAACATAAAAGACGAAACAGCCAAAAGCAACAACTGCAGCTGACTCGAAAGCTTGGAATTCCATTTTCGGTACATGTTGCTGGCGAGATTTAACGCAGAGGCAGGACACAAAAAATCAAAGTTACATGGACAGGAAATACAAAAGCTGCAAGCGGAAGTGAACGAACAGGTTACGGTGATATTGAAAGCAAAACAGAGACAGGCAAAGAGATAACCTGAAGCAGAGAGAGTGAGTGAGAGAGAGATAGAGCGTGAAGGTATGGCTGGGTGCGCTCGAAAATCTAATGCATAACCTAGTAAGATCATCAACACGAAATTTTACAGCAAACTCATGTCCAAGGATGTGGAAATAAACTTGTTGTTTTGCAGCAGCTCCTGCCACACCCTCTTATTCAACTGCTGCTGCTGCTGCTGCTGCTGTCCTGCGCTCAATGACTTTTGCATTTAATATGAGTAAAGAAGCGAGCAACAGCAACAGCAACAACAGTGGCAGCAGCGGCAGCAAACTACTAAAACCTGTGCTCAGCTTTTGGGGTTGGCTCAGCTCAGGTTGAGTCCTGAGTGCTGTCCAGCGACATGCAAACGCGCCTTGTAAATTACGTTCTTGCTTGTCAGGGTTTTTTAGCTAAAGGCAAGGACTCAGATACAACTGCACAGATAGCGACGGCTATTCCGTATTTCTTTTTGTTTTGGCAGCGCTTTGTTGCTCTTGCTGTCTGCTTGTGCATAGCAGATCAGTATATTCTGATTAAGAATCAGCAGCAGCAACAACAGTTGAGCACATACATACCTACAGTTACACACACACACATATGTATATGGTTAGGTACGTAGGTAACCGCTGAGCTTCGCTTAGCACCCACCCACCTGCAACTAGTCGAAGTAACGTATAAAAATTCATAAGCTCACAGCTAGCAATTTGAATTTTCAGTTTTCTCTTCTGCTGACAACTTACAGTTTGTCAAATTCTGCCTTCACTCTCACTTTGTGCGTGTAGCTCTAAGACACATCATCTGCAACATTTTAAATAAACATAAGCAGAATGCATATTAGGAAAGGAACCTCTTTCCCGTTGGCTCGTTTCACAGCATCTTTCTTACTTGTGTTCATTCATTCGCCTAAGTAGTTTTATTTAGCCCTCGAAATGTATGCTACAAAGCAGATACAACATTCCCCCCGTCTATTTTTCTTCTGCACATTTGAATGTTAAATCTTCCATGAAATGCCCTTTTTCGACTGCACGAGTGTGAGTGACTGTCCGTATGTGTGTGGGTGCCTTTGTAACATATCCATAACTGTCCGTTCTAAGACACACTTACATATCAGTGAGTGTATTCCCTGTGTGTGCGTGTGTGACTTGCGGTCTGGTCTTCAACTACAACTTAACAATGCCTTGCCTTCATCTTTCAAACAGTCCAACCGAAATTCGTTTGTTTTTCCTGCTCGACGTTCTTCCATTTATAGTTTTTTCCTTATTTTCCAAAAACCGAGCAGACTCCGAAGCACAAAGAAACCATTTATGTACTCACTTTAATGTTTGCACTTGGTCATTGTTATAATGTACTCTGCCTGACTGTACTCCCCATGACTCTAGGTGTTTGTTTGTGCATTTCGCATGTGTGTGTGGGTGTGTGTGCGCGTTCAGTTGGCCTTCTCATGACATGCTTTTTGGTTCTGATGCTTTGCCGGTCGACTGCATTACGAAGCTCTCTTGTTGTTTCAATCAGATGAAGCTTTTCTGTTTTTATATCACTTCCATCCGGCCACCACCCCGATTGACCCACCCACCGCATTATGCCAAAATAACACTCGGTCGGAAAATAATAATTGCTCCGTTCATATTCCATGTGCCATTGCAGAGCTTTTTAAAGCGGATTTCGGTGTTAGAGCTTCTGCTTCTACGTTTCTGATCTAATGGGGCGGTCGGTATGGCAGGCATCCTTTGTTTTCAGCATTTGCATATTTAAGCAGCTGCATCTGGCTCTTTTTGGAAATTCAGGTGTCTGGTTGTTGCATCTAAGTGCCATAAGATACTTTTGGCCTCAGCCTGGAGTACGACAATGTTAGCCTCTTAAAATATAACATTTTTAACATTTCTACTCATCTTTTTCGAAAAAATCACAATTTGTTCAATGTGAGTTCAACAATTGTCCAATGAGCATATTTTATATTCTTATTTAGGAAGCCAATCAAATTCTATAAAATGCATAAGCGGATGATGTTCAGAGAGCAGAGAGCAGCAAACGGCGTTGATTCGGAGACAGAGCCACATCAACTGTGAAGATGCTAAGCCATATTTTGAGCTTTTTGCTTTTATTTATGTTTAAATGTAGAAAGAAGGAACATGAAGGTAGAGAGCTTCAGTTTGAAGAGCATTAGTAGTTATGCTCATTGACGAAGTGATGTGGGTATATTGGCTCTGTGCAATGTCCGACTTGCTAAAGACTTCAAATGGGGAATAAATACTCGTGGGTATCCTTGTCTGATAATGAGTTAAGATTTTTTCGCCAGGGCGGGGCAGATCGAATCTAACTTATTTGGTTTTTGTACATATTCTGAAATATTTTGAGCAAATTTTGGGGCTTGAGACTTGCATTTTTAGAGCATATACTCGCAATTGCATTCAGCTTCAAAATATATATAGTGTATATATTATACAATTTTAAAGCTAGAAAATAAATAATATCATTTTTATTGTTGAGTTGCTGTTGAGCTCTTCTATCGAAGCACCAAAAGCTAAATACCCTGTAATTGCCAAAGTTTTGGAGTAGACTTCATCGAAGGCTTGGCCAAATCTTTTATATCCATGGCCACCGCGGTCAAATCTTCCAAATTTTTGTAACTGTCAGCGCTTAGACAGTGAGTGAGTACCACGCAGTCGTTATGACCCGACTGCAACTTGCTCATTTATTTCGTTTTATACTTTTCATTTTATACTAAGCAAATCAATATTATATGCTTACTATATTTGAGCATATTATGTATTGTTAAATAATTAAAAATATTCGATTTTTTACATTTTCGAAAAACCATGTCAATATAGTTTTTGTCTATTTATTTTGAGCTTTTTAGATGTTTTTTAAATCATTATTTTTGCAACGAATGCATTCGTTGGCAGAGTTCTTAGCACTTTAAAAATTGGTTTTTCTGTCGCTAGTGTCCAGTCGGAAAATCCATTTATCCGCATATATATTCTGAAAGACAACATTGGTATATGTTCTTTGTACCGATCAAAAGCCATTGCAGCCATTGCAACAGGCAGAAAATAAAAGGCAGAAGCCGAATAAAATTAAGCGGCTCTCGGAAACTAAGAGAAAAGACAATGACGGTGGGTCGGATGTGCGAAAACACGCGCTGAGGTCGCGCCAAACAAAGTGCAGAAGCCAATGCAATTGGAGCAGGAGGCAGAATGCATATCCTTTGGTTGCGAGTGGAGTTGGCCTAATGGCCTCGGGCTGATGTGTGATGCATGGTCGTAAGTGAATTCATATTTCATACACCGTTAACATCCCAACAAAAAGCGAACGCACAAAATATGGCTCGGACTGCAAAGGATACTGTGTTTGTAGGGTGAGTCTGTCAAAAAGATAGCAAAAACAAACAAATCGTTAACTGATGTTGTCATTACTTTGGCACGCACAACTACAGACGAAGGAGAAAATGTAGCAGAAGGCATATCCTAGCGAGGAACGGAGGGTGGCCGCGCGGCAAGGGTAGTGCAAGCGATGCTCTTGATACTTTAGCTACAAGAAATCCGATATTTATGCCAAGGGATGCAATATCAAAGCGACGCTTTGTGGCCAGCGACAACAGCTGAAAGCCTTGTAAAGTGCTGACAGTTGAAATGGCAAATTGGACAAGTTAACAGTAAAAACGGCGATGCGACCAAACGTGAAAAGCGTTGCCAACAGCGCAAATCAAAGCCTTGACTTGGGCACTGAGCCACTAAAAAGAGCTCGAATTGTTCTGTAACACAACTGTGCTATACGCAGACAGGACGACATGAACAGCTGCTGGTGTGGTGACTTTCTCGCCTTTCACACAGCTGGCTGTGCTAATCAGTTGCAGCAAATGCTGCATTTCATTCAAGGGCTCGCTTGTGTCCTGTTCGTCCTGATCCCACCATGAGTTTCCTTGCTTCACAGCGCGCTGTTAATTTAATCTGTGCAGCGGCCGCGAGGTGGCGTTAGTGAAATTCGATGGTGTTGAATAGCGTGTATTTCACCGCATCTACAAATACATACGTATGTCTGTAGGAGTGTATGTGTATGTGTAGTACGCATTGGGTTGCCAAAAGTCTCTGATATGCCGCTGCCCAAATAAAGAGGACGATGCGAACGTCGCCAACAACAGCAGCAGCTGCCGAGGCGACTTCGTTTTCGCTATTTTTGTTGCTGCTACTTGAAAGCTTTTACCACAATGTATCTGTATATGTGTATGTGAGTGTGTGCGAGCCTGTCAAGTGCTTCTTTGTTGAAGCTGCTTGCGCTCACGAATGATGTATCCGTGTGAATCTGCTCTCCGTCTGTGTGCGTGGCGCCAAATTTCAAAAGCAGTCGCGTGAAAGCTCTTTATTTTAACGGTTTATTTTACCTGACACTCGAAGAGCAGTAAGCAGGCTTGCGTTTGAAACTGTAAACGTTGTCAGCAGCGTCACCTTCAACACAGCACCCGACACGGATGCTTTATAATCAAACTGCTGGCGTATTTTTAAGTACCATAATAAGTTGATGCCATAGGCATAATACGATACTTAACACTATCAACTTTTCGAACAATTTGCAGTTCTGTTTTATTTTGCTGTCGAATTAGAGTTTTCTCCCGCTTTTATCTGCATTTGCTGGGTTCTCTGTAGCTAAGGTCAGACCGTCAGTAAGAACGCGGATTAAATGCAATTGACAGTCGCAATTTCAAGCGAGCTGTCAGGCCAAATCCCAAACTGCCGCTCAGGCCGGGGGAAACAGTTGAAGGACGAAAACTAGAAAAAGAAAAGGATACAAAAAATTCGCTAAGCAGAAACAGAAACAGAAACAGAAATCGAAACAGCGGCAGCTTAGTCAAACTGTGTTGTAACACAATAAAATGCAACCTCAACTGACAAAGAAAATGTTTCCTAATGTGGCACAAGCAGTCGCTCGTGCGGGGAGGGGCGTTGCAGCCACGGGGCGTGTCGCTGGCAGAGATAGACAACACGTAAACGAAACGACAATGCCAAGCCACGGCTGTCAAATTAAAGGCAGGCAGTCAAGCAGGCAACTAACAGCGCCAACGCGCTGCGCTGCACTGTTGAGCGCGTGCAACATTCTTGGCCCTAAAACACAACAACAGCAAATCCTGCCCGCCACTTGCCAAGAGAGTGCAGGTGTCAAGAAGTTGGCTAAGATCTAACAACATTGATGGACATCAATGCAGCTTAAATGCTTAGCTCAGCCCAACTCTGCAATTCATTAATACCTAAACTTTAGCGAAGGCTGACAGTTATTATTAAATAACGGTCGTCAGATCAATGAGCATTCTTATAAATCATAAGTAACGTCTACTATCCAAAGCCAACTAAGTTCAAAATGATGTAGGAATTTTTAGCTAAACTTAAAATATCTTAGTTAAGAAGAAATTGAAATGCTTTCAGTTTTATTTGACAGCGATTTATGCTGACCTCAGGAGAGCGAGCTAAGGCGATCTACGCTGAACTGATTGAAGCTTCGAAGAGCGATGCCTTTTCTTTAAACAATTATAAAATATATAAATATAGCTTATGTATATTAATTGCCATCGCCTTCCAAGTATTTTTTCGTATGCTCCTATACTAGATAGAGTTGATGGTGCGAATACTCGTACATTCCTCCATGCTCTTCTCAATCTCCTCAATCCATGCTCTTCTCAATCTTCTCAATGCTCTTCCGCAGTCCATTTGACGGTATCAGAGGATCGTCGTTAATACCATGTTCATGCTGAAACCTTTTCCCTTGAACATTTCTTGCTTGAGTACTAAACTTAATATGTCTGTTTTCTATGTTTTCCAATTCTGCTCATTTTCGTTCTACAATTTTCATCTTAATTTTTAATTTTTAGTTTTCTTGACCAACTCAAGACGGACCAAAAGTCAGGGGTAGACAACTGAGTTGTTTATTCTAATAATTGCCGACAAAGCAATAAAATTTGGTAACTGACGTCTTCAAATTCTTTCTTACCTACATTACCAATGGCAATGCATAACTATCCTGGTATCTGACGTATGCAGCGTTTCTGCGGAAAGTAACAAAGGCAGAGGCAAAGTCTTTGTTGACTCAGCCCAAGACAAAATTATAATTACCTCTGCCGGGTGACAGGGCGTAGAAATATTATCAAAACTTAATTTCAAATGCATAGCATTAACATATTGCATTAGTTCCCAAATTATTAGCCATTATTTATTTGCCAGCATTTAGTCAGGGCGAGGTTGGCGTCGGTATTGCTCACAGTATGTCTAACCGCACAATTTATATCGAACTAAGCAAATATCTTTGTGCATTGCTGATTTAATTGTTCATCCAATTAAAATAATTTAATAAACCATAAAATAAATTTATGTAAATATATGTATTTAACCATTAGCAAAAGGTGATGCTACAAGACACACTCGCACTTAGCGATATAAATAAATGAGTAAATTCAAAGATATCCAGGTGTGTGTATGTGTGTGACTTCGTAATTAAATTGCCTTTGCATTTAGTAAATTAAAGTTTACCAGCTTTAGTCACAAACTTAACCGTTGACCAGTCTCTATTAAGGATTCGCAATTTACGTGCCACGCCCAAACAACACCAAGAGCCCGCAAATTGCAACTAATGTTAAGTTGTCTGCCCGTTGATGTTGTTGTTGCAGTTGCAATAACAATTTGTAGTTGCTGCTGCCTGGCCAGAGGTCGCATTCTGAGCCGACGTAAGTGAGCTTTACCGTACGGTGAGTTATTCATGCATTCGTTCAGTGTTCAGTTGAGCCACATCGAATGCCATTCGATACATGAAATAACTTTAGCTCGCTTTAGTTGTTTATTTTCATGTTGCTTGCTGTCTGCTGCATGGAAATATTTGTGCAAATTCTTTTGGGGCTTATTTGCAAATTTATACAATGGAAAATAGCTAGCATAGCTTGGCTACAACGTCGACTCCCGTCGCCAGTTCGTCTCCCTGTCAGTGCGAAGTGAATGATGCGCAATATACAGAACAAAATTAGTGGGAAATGTCAGAAGGAAACATATGGAGAGCGAGAGAGCTAGTGAGGGAAGAGTACGGAGATCTCCAATACTTTAAACGCCTCTCTCCTGTCAGGCATTCTTTGAGATCTTCTAACACCAACAATTAGTAAGTCTTGCCAATAATTGATATTCACTTGGCCCTGGCCTGTGAGACGCTTTGCAAGAGCGAGTGTTGTACGTGCGGCACGAATTCCTGAAGTTTGCTATGTCTGAAACAGTTTTATTTGTCTTGTCCCCACGTGCACGACTTTATTTTCAATAACAAATAAAAATGTTCTTTGCCTGCAGAGTCAAGTCTAGTGAATTCATTGCACGAGCCACCCAGTTGCTGGCCGTTCCAGTCGCCTCCTGATCGACTCCACTTGATTCGACTCCATTTTATTTGTCGGTATTTTTCGCTGCTCTTTCAGCATTTAATTGGGCGTATAATTGATTGGGGCATTGCTTGTTGTTGCCGTTGTTGTTGTTGCTTTGGTTGCTTCTTGTGGCTATTTCGAACGCGTTTCATTCGCCTCTTTCAGCATTCTCCTTGGCCAGTAACTCATTATTTTGAGTGTGTTTCGCAACAACATTTCAAAATATTTTCTTCATAGAAATGGCCAAGTTTTGTATGCTGGGTCTATTGATTTAGCGTCTGCCGTTTTACGTCTTGATATCTAAGGGTTCCACCCACCCTTACTATCGTTTCTGTGTGTGTGAGTGTGCTTATAAATTTGTATTGTGTTTACTTCCATTTTGTGGTAATTAATTGTATTTGCCTTCGACTCAAAATGTCAGTGGGCTCCTAATTATTATTAGTCTAACGAAGCAAAAACGCCTGCCACACCCACAGGCAGCACCCACAGGCAGAACAGAACTTGTATCCGCACCGTTTGTCCGACGCGATGTCTACAGGTTGTTTGACATTAATTGATTTATTTGCCTTTTACATAAATTAGGAGCTGCCTTCAGATATTTGGTTACACAGAGTCTATTCAGATAAGCGTACTCGTTCACTCGTTCACAATTAATGTAATAAAATAATGTATACTATAACTAACTATAACAGTACTTCTATGAGCTAAGTCTTTGTCTATTTATATATGGGAGCACTTGTTACATCAGAAGTGTGAATCAATTTGGGGATTTGCTCTTTATGATTTAGATAATTGATATTGGGACTGACTCAAATGGTCATCAGCCTTGAAATTTAGTCGGAAAAAAAAGAAAAAAATGAAATTATTACAATTCAAATCTAAGCAATTCATATCAAAATACTATAAAAAAATAACAAAAATGTAAGAGCTGTTCCTTATATATTTTAACTATACAGAATTATACAAATTTTAAATTTAATTATTTAATCATTAAATTAAAATAAGCTAAGCAGAAGCAGCCGCTTAATCTGCTTCAAAATTTGTTTTTAATAAATATTGATTTATGATATATAAACTGGAGACATTCTGCGGCTGCTTTGGCTGTTTAACGACAACTCTGTAACTAAAACTGCTGATGACATATCTAGAATATTTTCAAAATATATATGACGAAGCTCTAAAAATTCTTATCTTGTCATCAACAAATTCAAGATGATTTGAAAGAGAGAGAGTTGAGGGAAGAGTCAAGAATTGAGCTCGTTGAAACCTTTGTTTTTTTATACCAACCAGAAAGGGCCAATCCACTTGTGCCCCTGTTTTATATATTAAGTCATACTCAAGGTTAACTTGCCTCTCTTTGAGCTGCAGCCTTTGTTAGGAATTTAAGTTACTTTTAACAAGTGTGTATGCTTGAACTGAATAAACGTTTAATTCAAAGCTCAATATACCCTGCACTTGCAACTAGTTTGACTGCCCTTAATTAAATAGTTCAGCTCTTTAAGGTGGAGCTCAACTCCATCAGTATACCACAAGTATTTCATATAAATATTCCTCCTCAAGGTCGTAAATTGATCGTGGAATACATTCTAAAAAGTATTTAGCTATTTGCTGGAAAAGTTTTCTTTCTGCCACTTTTTTGTTGTTGCTGATTTTGTTAGTGTCAGGACTGTTATGAGTACTTTTGTGGCTGTTTGCCTTCTGCTTGCCTACTGTTTGTGAGTGGCCAGAGCACATCCGCACCATCAGCCACAACTTTGGCTTGACGGCTAAGTAAAGGGGGAAAAAAGGAGGCCAGCAAAAGTTTTTGACAGCGCAGCATGTAAAAACAAATTAGGAAAGCCGTCAAACTGTCAATTACTGGACAATTAGTTCGATGCGAATAAATACATAGTTACAAAGGATTTGCATTGCCTTTGGCCACTAAGGATTTTATTTGTACTTTATAACGTTAAATTTACTTCAAATATTCCGAAAAAAATGCTCCAAATGAATCAAAAGTAATTATGAATTATGTAAAAGTTATTTCATTGACATTGCAAGATAAAACTTTGAGATAAGGTGTGTCTGAGCCGAGATAAGCTTGATCCAAGCGGAGCCGAGAGCCTTGAGCTTGACTGACTACGTTCTAAGCTCTGCTCAGACAAATCTCATCTGAATGATGGTGATGTTGCATTGCAGGGCCTCAGAATATTATTTTTACTTAATTAGACTCAGACTAGAACATTTTTGAACTCAAAGGGGTCATAATTGACATCAACTGCAAAACAAGTTCCCGCAGATATTCGACTTCAGTAGTCGACATTGAATTTGATCTAGGAAATATGCATTTGAAGCTTTTATGTTCTCATAAAGCAACGAAGAACACAAAGGCGAGGAGCATGCAACGCATACCTAAGTGCAGCTGAGCAAACAGGCCAAAACATTGTGTGACATTCAATTGCAGGATGAGCAGGCTTTAGCAGAGACAATGCAGTTGGGATGAGGCTTGGACTTGGTATATCGTTTGTTTGTCCGGTCGAATGCTAGCCCCAATATGCGAATTGGAAATTATGAGCGATATCGTTGCCAGTTGGCAGGATGGGTTTGATTCAGCTCGAACTGAGCGCGTTGGCAGCATTTTGCATTGCTCATACGCCGTGTGGTCCCGATATGCAATGTTGCGTGTCTTTGGGCCCCTGACTGTTATGTCATTTCCGTACGACATACTCCGTGCTCTGCACTTTTGCCGATTGATGCCGTTAGCGTGTCTATCCGTTTTGGCACCGCTTTATTGTCGCACCGCCGACCGCCGCACTGCCGCACCACTTTGAGTGATATGAGAAGGGGCCTAATTTATGGGGCTGAGGCCGCTGTGAGCTTGCTCTGCATACCAATTGGCAAATGGCAACTGTCAAAGCAGGCCGAGTTGCAGTAACAACAACAAGCTTCATGGCAATGCATTGTCAACAGCAGCTTTGGGGTCCTGGCGTTGCGTCTGGGCCTGGGCCTGGGTCGTTGTGGCCGTTAATAATTTTTGCTGGCAATTTTAGTGCGTCGCTAATTATGCAGCGGCCGTTCATAAATAATGTATTGCATACACTTTTACCTGTGCTTTGGCGCGTCATTAATCAACGTCTATTATGCAAAAGAAATGCAGCGGTGCGCCGCCAGGAAACGGAAGTGCGGCGCAGTATGCAATAACAACAACACGCAGCGTGGAAATCACGTCACATGTCAAGCCCCGACCAGGGCAGACGCCTTGACAGCTGGACAAACTTGCCTGCATACGCCTGTACACAGGTGTGCAGGTACACCTGTACACACAAATAAAAATTAATGCACATATATTTGAGTGTGTGTGCGCGTGTCTGTGCGCTTGCTGCTACGCATGTTTTTATTAAAGAAAAAAACTTTAAGCCTTTGATGGTCGCAATTTCTGCGTGATTTCCATATTATTGACAGGCAATTTGCAATATTTGCGCGAAGGTCGATACGATGCGCCGTCATTAAAGCTCAACAATGAAAAGCGCAATTTGCATATAACGAGCTGAAAAACGGCGCCTAAGTGTATGCAAAGAACGGCCACGAATGCATTCGCTTAATGGCAACGGCTTTCGGTCCTAGCCAAATCCCATCAAGATTTTTAAGAGTGAGTTAACAAGGCGCATCAGGATGTTTTCTGCTTGCATATTTGATATCTGCTGGTCATTAAAATACAAAATTACAAAGAAGTCAGCGGCTGCCTCGTTGCCTCATTTTGTTGACAGCCCTGTCAAATGCCGGCATCTCCCACATACTCCCCCCCTCAACAGCGACAAGAAATGATAAAGCGTTCGCGGCCCAATCTTAGTGAATAACGCTTGGCACAGAATAAAGAAATAATTTAATTTCGCTTGCCATGCTCGCCGCAGGCTGTCCGCTGAATTTGTTTTATTAAATAAAAAATGTACAAAGCACACACATACACACATAGAAATACGCGCAGATACACACACACATGCACACACACAGAACTGTGGATGGGCACCGTTGCGGGCAAGGAAAATCAAATCAAATACTCAAAACATGAACAAATGAAAGAAATCTAAAGCGCTTGACCAACTATGATCGGCCAGCAGATACCCTGCACATATTTATAAATTAAATATATATTTTTCTAATCGTTTAGTAGAAGTAAATGTTGTCTCTTATTAACAAGAATTTGTTGACTAAAAATCCAAACTTTACTTTTTAAATATTTTCTCAATGCGCAATCACAATTTTCCAATAACTTTAATTGTATTAAATTTTATCATAACACATTCGCTGGCTAGATTAACTGGAAAGCCTTAGCTGATAGACAAATTGTTTTTTGATATTCAGATTTTATTTACTCTGGTTCCCGGCTACAAAATATCTTCAAATTTAGTTTCTACAGTTTGCCTTATTTATCAGATATTTAAGTAATACTTTAAAGACAGAAACAGATGTCTAGAACATATGAAAGACCAGTAAACAGCCATAATGAGCGACCTTCTGGAACACTTCGTGGTTACAGGGTATGCTGAGCCAGTGAAAGCCGCCTCTGAGCAGTTAATATACCTATACAGACAGGCAGGCAAGTAAATGTATTTATGTGTGCGTTAAGTATACAGCTAACAAATTTTCAAAGTCATAGTAAGCCAATTTGGTAATTTTGCTGGCAGCTGCGAGAAACGTATGAAAAATAATTCCACATTGCCTACAAGTGCCAGCGCGTTGCTTACTTTAAATGTCCATCTCCATTGCTTCACTTTGTTGCTTGATGGAATGTTTACAATTCTATTAAATGTGCCGTTTTAAGTCTCATATTCTTATCACTAAGACTTAGTTAAAAGAACTGTTATGTGATTCATAAATATGAAATACGTTTTGCGCCTTTAGGCGTCGCATAATCCGAGAAGTGTCATAAGTAACATTCAGCCATGATTAAGACTTGAGCATAGTTATGGCCATGTGTCAGCCCGTATTCGATTCGGAGTCAGCCTTGTATATTTGTTCTGGGCTCCGTTCCATTTGTCTGCAGAGAAACTAATCATGACCCTTTTGTGGCCGACACGTGGCTAGCAAAAACTAAAAATTATGGCCACAAACGAGCAAATGGCATCTAATGTGCGCCTGGTGGTCAAGGTGGTGTCACCTCTCGCCGCCTTAGTCATTCAGTTGATATGCTGGCTGCCCCATAACTCGGAGCCTACTTGAAGCTGGACTCCGGATTCAAATCCTTTAAGTGCCATTTGGCGAGCAGCCGCACATAAACGCACTCGCTCGCATGCCATCGACTTTTTTCATTCATTCGTATTTACTTTTTTCCGCTCTTGCTGTTTTTCAAACGCTTTTTATGCCTTTGGATTTGCACATTTGGACACTACTTAATTATGTTGTTAGTCCCTTTTATGTCACAATTTTCATTTCGCAACATCAAATAAACTAAATGTTCTAAAGGGCAGGGGGCGTACAGCATTCGCTCGGCTGACCACTTGGGGTGTGCAAAAAAACACAACTAAATATGTATGTGTGTGTGTGTGTATGTGTGTATATTGGCAACAAGCTGAGCTCTAGTTGTTGTAGTTTTTGTCAGCCGCAATTGTCGTGGCAAGGTAAACAAAACTGCGTATAGGATTGGGTTGCTAACCACATTGCCCATTGACTGCAGTCCTGAGGGTGGGCCAGAGGGTGTGGCAGCCGGAGGCGGAACAAATGTGCCTATTTGTTGTCCCACTGCCATTGTCTGGCTGTGTGTGTGCGAGTGTGGCTAGTTGCTATAAAATTCTGTACGAAATGACCATTTGGTCTTTTAATATGCTCGAGTAATGTCTGCATTAACAGAATTCATTTGCTGGACATGGCCAGACCGGATGTCCCCCAACCACTCCGTCTCTCTATGTCGGCCCAGTTACCCAATTCCCTGGAAAGACAACCGGTGCGAGGCTTTAATGTGTCTCTCTGTGTGGCACAAACAAATTTATGTCTTGCTACTTGCTGAAATTGGATTTCTGGCATCTAGTTACAGCTGCTCCTGCTGCTTCGGCTGCTGCTCCTGCTGTAGTTGTCACGTTGTTGCTTTTTAGTTTAGTTTCGTGCAAACAAAAAAACAAAGCTCGACAAAGGTGAGCAGCAGCCAAACGCATTTATATCCATTGCTCAGATTACAACGTGTTATCCTTTTTCATGATTTGTATAGCGCTGCATACGCCATTTGTCTCGCTTCAGCTGTCCGGGAGCCTGTCCTATTCTTTTCCATTTTCTTTTTATTGTTGCTGGACAGTTTGGGGCCCAATAATAATTACCTGCTGCAAATTAAAGTGTCCTGGACGTGTTTTTATTCATTTATGTCTAATTTTAATATGCCAACACTTGTCGTCTTTGCAGAATGGCCGATTGCCCCGCAACCTGCCCGCATTGCGTGCCATGGAGATGGCGCTGCGCACGAACTCGTTTGCCACAACTGGAGGCGCTACACGGGCCGTTAAGGAGGCCGACAGTAGTGATTCGGAAATGGAGTACATGATACCGTTGCACAGTGAGTAGCAGCTGTAAAAGCCCACTTCCCCGCCCTTCCCCCAAGAGCCCTTAGACGAGATACCATGCTCAGACAATAGCCACTGCCCACTGGCAAATTCAATTAAAAATTTTTGAAACTCTGCCATCTGCACGTGCGTGACAAGGTCCACGGGCAATGCAGTATCCGACCCACCACGCCAGGCCCCCTGTCAGCATGAGCTTCGGATTCTGATTCTGGTTCAGTTCCAGACGACCGACCTGTGATAGTCAGCTGGCCAGTTGACGTTGATGCGAACGACAGGTATTTCAATTTACTTTTATGTCTCGTTGCCTTATCGCGGCGCAAATTGAAACGCTATCTTGACGCAATCAGCATGCCACGCATCCGCATTGAGATGCCCACATACAATTAAGTTAAACTCCGCTCATCAATTCTCCCGCTCTAAGCGGCCTGCTCGCCAGCTGAGCATCTACTAGCAATGGGCAAAGTTTTCCGGCTTAATATATTTATGGCAGGAGCCATAGCGAAAAAAAAATATGAAAAACTTTTCATTCATATTTCAGATGCGTGACTTGAAGACACTCTCTGATAATCGGTCAAGCAAATGGAGGTGCTTCATCTAAAGCGAGAAAATTTATTTGAGAAACCTTCAAAAACCTAAATACATATTCCAAAAGCATTCACCAACTCTAGTTAACATTTTTCGCAGTCTTGAGTAACACTTGAATCATATTCTAGCCACAGTTTTGATATTACTCCAGCCTTGAACAGTGCTATGTACTGGGTATAAAGCAAACGAGTCAGCCTAGTCAAGAGTTTTTTTTACCTCAGAAAGTTTGGCTTGAAACGGAGGCAGCAGAGGAAGCCTGCAAATGGTTTTAAGATCTCTTTTATGCAACTGTTTATATATAATATTATTTTTATGATTTTATTATTGCTAGCACAACAAATGCGACTTTTTTCTGGCCAAAGATATTCGCAAAAGTTTTTCAAGCAACTTTCTTTCATGCTTTTTATAGATATATTAAAGTAGTTGTGCAGTCTGCAGTATTAATGATCCATTTACATTTCGCTTAGAAATAAACTTCATAGCGAGTATCAAGCTCTTTAGCATATTATGCCATGAATCAATAGGTAAGATTGAGTTTCAGACAGACTTATTTCACTGTGAATGATTGTACTTTCGTGTTGAGATAGAGCGTTATTTTACTCAACATTTAAGCTTGACGTTGTGCGATAAATAAAAAATTAAAACTGCTGTCAACTGCGACGTCAACTGCTCAGTCGGCTGCAGGTGAAGAGCTTTGCCTCTCAGGCCCAACGGCAACAGCTGTTCCAATTTTTAGCAATGGCCTCGTTCGTGTACCGGTTTTCAGGTGCACACCTTCCCGTACGGGCGTACTTGTCAATATGTAACTGTGCGCTGCTTGCCCGCCCCAACCACCTCAGGCCCGCATTCGGATTTGTAGCTGTAGCTGAAGCTCAAGCTAAAGCTGGCGGCTGTTGCCGTCGCATGCTGCATTTTTTCGCTCACCTGAATGTTTGTTCAGTCAGAAAGTTTTGATTTATTTACGGCGCAAGTTTTACATTTTACACGACACTCGCCTCCAATTACACGCCGCTGTCGTTGCCCGCGTCGCTGCCGGGCAACCCTTTCAGCACAGCGTCGCGTCGCGTCGCTCTGCCCAGCTCAGCTCTGCTCATTTACACCTCAGCTGGCGGCAACAACCCTCGTTGTTGCAGCAGCAAAAGCAGCGAAAAAAGTAAAACACAAATACTTTACTTCAGATTTTAATCGCTCACGTGAGTCCTTTGCCTCACGGCTAACACTGTGTGTGTATGTGTGTGTGTGTGTGTGTATGGCATGTGTGTTAGTTTGTATGTGTGCAAAGTAGGTAATATGTATATCGTTTTGTTGATATCGTTATTGTCGAGCTTCGAGGACATTTGCATTTAAATACAAATGTACACGGGCTCCGTTAAAGCCCGGTTAATATCAACAGCGAATGCAACTCGATAACATCCTTATCTCAGCAGCACTTAACTGGGTAATGAAAGCCGCACAGGCAAGTAGTGAAAATATTATTTACCTCTATAAACAAACATACTCGACGTATGCATTTAATTTATTCCTGCCTTCATCAACTCTCTTAATAAGTCTGGTCAATTGTTTCTAGTGTATTAATGTTGCATTTTCTTTGAAATATGAAGGTTGGAAAAACAATTATATATGAGCTTAACATGAATTAATCCGATCACTCTAGACTTCGTGTATACAGAAAACCATGTTCACACACATATGCTCTCATTATTTTAGGAGAATGCCCCACACAGGGCGTAGCTGTGAGCAGGGGCATAGTTTGCCGGACTGTTAAAGATCTCCCATATAGTCCGAATGGTTTTCCAATAATTTCGCTTTATTTTTTAGTTTTATAGTTTTAGTATTATCTTAGTTGTGTCTCAGTCTTAGTATTACCATATTGCAACTTACAATTGCAGTTAAGACTGCCTAATTCTACAATTGGAGTTTTATAATATCGCTGACTATATTTGCCTGTGAACTGGTGCATAACTGGCCAATATTTTGGCTGGGCCATATTTTTTGTCGAGCTACCGATTGTTTTAAAGAATAGAGAGAAAATGGAACGGAACAACATCGCTCCCTTCACAAATATAAAAATCATACAAAGCAGGGCTATCTATTGCTGGGACCGACACTTCTGATACAATATATGTCTTTTAGCTTGAAATATTTGAAGGCACACTGCGTGCGTCAATGTATTGAAATAAATTACTTTAGAGCTTAATAAGAATGATCGAAGTTTGTGGAAGATTAAGACACCAAAAATCTACAACAAATATTCTCATTTTAAAGGTCTTTGTATGGCTCATATGTTCTAGCAGATTGGGTATTCATGCTATAAACTTAACAACTTAAATTATACATATGTAGGATTTCAAAATATGTACTCGTTCTATTTTTAACAGAGAGATGGAAAGTATGTAAATATCATCAAAATAAATTTACGCTCTTGAAACAAACTGGTTCGCAGCAATCAGGAAAACTAATCTGACTGCTCTCGAATAAATACGTAAAATTAACTCATATTATAAGCAACTTTTTAAGCACTATAGTATTGATTAGTTATTAGTGACTAATAATAAATAATAAAATACTATTAAAATATATTAAAAATGAATATATATTCAATATTTCGTTATGGAATCGTAGACATGCCTTCGCTATGATATTGACGACAGTTGAAAATTATTTGTCTAATAATTTGCCTGTTTGTTGTGTGCCATACTTTCATTATTGAATTTAATTTTTCATTTAATACGTCAAAATATTCCAAATACAATTTTTGTTCCACTAGAGTTTTCAGTGTGAGTAGTTTTTGTTAATATTTGAGTTTCAAGTGTATTTTGAAATTCAAAACGCAATCGGAGGTGTTTGGCGTTGCAATTGTTAGTTTCTGATTGTTGCCTGTTAGTTGTTGGCTGTGAAATCAACATGGCTTGCAAACTTTGGCAACATTTGGATTGTTTGTGTTGCTTGAGCATGAATATGCAAAGCGAACTTTATTTCCGTGTGAGTCGCGCTCGCAGCTGCGGCACTGTTTTAATTGTTAAATGAAAAATAAATTAAAACGTACTTTTTAGCAATGCACTCAATGCAAGTAGCCCGATGCCAGTTTGCTTGGAGTATCGAAAGATCAAAGAAGTGCTGTGAAGCGAGGCAATTAGATTCAAGGACTTTGCGTGTTTTTTCTGACACTATTTTGGCACTAAAAATACATTTGCATTTCCGCTTAAAGCAAACGACCTTGAAGACGTTGTAGGCCAGCTGTGAGACATGAAACGAATGCCATCAGCTTCTAGCCATGACCAAAGCGACCGAAACCATTAAAGCCGGCAGCCACTTTCCTTGCCTAAGCCACAGCATTGCTGCGTGCTTAGCTCGCCTCCACCCAGCCACCGCCATGGCCATGTTTCTAATACGCTTTCGGCTAAAGTAACAGTTGCTAAAATGTTTTCTATTGTTTTCACGCTCAACAAAAGGCAGACAATTAGTTTTCTTAAGCGACAAATCAAGTAGAAATTAAGTGGAGACGGGTGAACGCAGTGGCGAAGGCGTTTAGCGTGTTGGGGTGGCCTGGTGGTCTGGTGGATGGGTGATCGGAGCTCGGGTGCTCGAGTGGTATAAGGCGTTTGGATAAGGGCGCGCGAATGATAACAAAACAAAAGTGGATTATTGGCTCTTTGGCGCATAAACAATAGTATATACTATGTGTGTGTGTGTGTGTGTGTGTGTGTGAGTAACTGCACAACTGTCTGCCTGCGCGTGTAAAAGTTGTTTGTTTGCCCATAATATACTTAACATTTGGCATTATTATTGCTGATGTCAATGCTGCTGTTGCCGCAAAGCTGCTCATGGTCTTTGTTGCAGCAGGTCTAAGGTGCGCGTTTCTATGGAACAATGCTGCAACATAAGTCCTTTGTGCGAAATCCTCTTAAGAGCGCAACTCTGTAAAGAATCTGCATCACGGCGCGCATATAACAGCTGGCAGTTCCTTAAACGCAACGCGACTTACAATGGGAAATTTTCCGGCTGAATGTGCTATAAAACGAGTTTAGCTAAGGCACAAACCATTTCGAAATATGACTTTGCGCAGGCCTGAGCGAACTGTGCCACGAAGTTGGCCAGGACGATTGGCAGGCGATTCGTGTGCGTGCAAGATTCGGAGCGAAGGCAGCGCGACAGCGACGCCGGCAGAATAACGGTATGCCACGGCGGACCATGTCTTTGACTATTTGGGAGGACGACGAGCGCGCTTCGCAATCAGTTTGAATTGTGTCCTCGTAAAGAAAGGATATTCGTTACATTGTTGTTAAGTTGTTATTATAATTTCCAAACAAACCAACAAACAAACCAAAACCAAAACCAAAAAAACACCCATCTATGAACGCAACAACTTGAACACGGAAATTCAAACACAAAGCAAAGGCAACAAAATAAAACACAAAAATCAAAATAGAAACTCAAAACGCAGTGCACTACGCGATAAAACAAACAGCAAAGGCGACCGCAAAACAAAATATTAAACAACTTAAAGAAAGATAATTAAAAATAGAAACAAACTGGAAAAAGTTAGAAAACAAAAAATAATTTTAATGATTATTTAGTTTTATGCGTTGGTTTCAAAAATCTAAAGCTTAAATAATTTTCATTTGCAAAGATTTTTATTTTAAGTTTCAAATATTTTGTGTTTCTTCTTCTTATCAGTTGAAAAGTGAAATTAATTTTTGTAGCATAATTTTTGGGGAAAGTGCTGACAGTTTGTGGTGGTGTATTGTAGTGAATGAACACAGTATAATATATATTTACAGCTATATTTGAACGTGATTTGTGCAGTTTCATATATAAGTATTTGATTTTTTGTATGCGATTTTCTAAAAAATAATAAAACATTTGTACTCATCGATTTTAGTACTATTTACACGGAACACAAAGACTTTTTGTCTGCATGTATGTGGCCTTTTGCTGCTGCTGCTGTTGGTGCGGTATTTTCTTTTTTTTTTTTGACACATTATGTACAGCAGCAAGAACAACAATGTGCACACATACTGATGCAGACACAGACACATGTACACATTCTGCCACTTCGGCTTATGTGGCACATAAACCGACAACGAGCAGCCAATAAATGCTTTCAGCCAGCCAACGCCGAAAGCCGCCGACTCAGCGCGGCCATATAAAAAGGCCACTGCATTTGTGTGTATGAATCATACACACACTCACACACACACACACAAATTTCAGTTAGATGACAACGAATGCTGTGTATTGTACATGTTTTTTTTCTGTTAGCATTTGTTATACACTCGTTGCTTTTTACTGCGTCTGCTATGTATGTGTTTTTGGCTTTCAAAAATAAAAATAAAAATATAAGTTTATATTTATACATAACATTTGTCCGTCTCCTGCGAGTCTGTCCCACTGTCTGGGGCTTTTGTGCGCGTTCCGCTATAAAAACCGGAAGCGTTAGACTGACGTTAACGCCGACCGAGGCGCTGGCTATGGCAGCGCCTGATCCTGACACTTGCCAACACTTGGGGCGTGCGATTTTTGGAGTTTGAAGAGTTTGTGTTTTCTGTGTTCTGTGTTCTGTTTTCGGCTTTCTGGTTTCTCGTTTTTGGCTTCTGTTGTCTTGTCTCTTGGGCGCGCGTCGTTCGCATAAAAAGCAGCGCTCATATTCAGCTGCCTTTTATTATTATTGTTATAATTTTGCTGTTGTTGTTCTTGTTTCTGGCTCGCATAATTTTTATTTTTTGTTGGCTCAGGCTCTGCCTTGTGTACACACACATGCACAGAGCTCACCCGCAAATCGTAAAATATTAAATTTAATTTTTCAAATGATGTGTGAATGGCTTAGGCTTGATATACGATAATGCCAGCGCCCCAGAATGTAATGTTTGTGCTTGAGGAGGAACATCATAAAACCGAATCATAAAAGCTGCAATTACCAAAAAAAGATGGCTTAGCACGAATATGGGTTCCTCGAGAAGGGTTATTTGTAACAGTTGTTAGAGCTGGCCCATATAATCAGATTAGTTAAATAAATATTTAATCACAAATTTAATATTTATTGAAGGACGCTTAGTAGAAAAGCACGTTTTATATATGTATTTATTCAAATATAAATTATTCAAAAATAATTATTATTTTTTAATTAATCTTATATATAATAAATATAAAAATATAAGTTTAATGAATTTTTAGAATATTATTTTTATTTGGCTATAATTTTTAAATTTAAGTGAAATATTTCTTTACTTTATCTACATTTAAATATATGTATGTATGTATATATAATTATATATTTATATACTTATATATATTAAAGCTTAAAAGTATTATTGAAATCAGCCAAGGTCGAAGCAAAAACATCTTGTTGGTCTGTGATAAGTGAAGGGAAGGCAAATTTGAATAGCAAAAAACTGCAATAGCAAAACGGGAGGCGGCAAATAAATGCGAGCATAAACCGCAAAGGAAAACTTTTGAAATTAGTAAAATTGTAGAAATCATTTAACGCATCAAATGATTTCCGTATAATATTAAAAAGGAACAAGCAAACAAGCAACCTACAACAACGGCAATTAAAAGTGCGGTTTCACACAAACACGAATATATATAAATAAACAAGCAGAAAAAAGTAAAAAAAACAAGCACAAAAAACAAGCAACAAAACAAGATAAATATAAATATAAAAAAGTGAGCTCCGAAAATTATTTAGTAAAATTTTAACACGATTTGATGATACACATCAACTGTGAGGCGGCACTTCATTAAACATCAAAGCGAATTGCGTGAAACCGCAAAACGTGCAACAGCAGCAACACCAGCAACAGAAACAACAAACAGTATCGGCAGCAGCAGCAACAGCAAAAGAAGCACTCGAAAAAATGTTGGCAATGCCCACGCTAATGATGCCAGCAACAGCACAGATGACGCTCAGCAGTCAGCCGCTGTCGGTTGGCGCCAAGCCGTACGAGACGAAGCTGCTGGCCATACACCAGACGCATCTGCAGCAGCAGCAGCAACAAGCTCCGGCACAGCAGCAACAGCAGGCCCAGCATCAGGTCAATGTTAAGCAGCAGCAATCGTCTCAGCAAATGTCCATTGTTACGACTCAGCAGCAGCAGCATCCGCAGTCCCAATCGCCGCATCAGCAGCAGTCGCAGCAGCAAGCAGTCGCAGCAGCCGCAGCAGCTGCCGCTGCAGCCGCTCATCATCAGCAGCAGCAGCAAGCAGCCGTCGCTGCTGCAGTCTGTGCCGCCCAGCAGCAGGCGGTGGCCGTGCAACAGCAGCAGCACCAGCAGCAGCAGCAGCAACAGCAACAGCAACAATACCAAATTCACTCGCAGCAACAGTCGCCGCAGCAGGTGCTTAGCGTGTCGCCCAAGCAGGGTAAGAATTACTTTTGCTATGAATAGAATAAGAATTATAAACACAATTAGAGTATAATTCCTAAGTACATTAAGTATAGCGGCTCGATTGCCCTTTGCCCCATTTCGATTACTTTACGAGCGATTCCAACACTTTGGGCTCACTTATCGATTTGCCTTTATTGGAGCTGCCAGCTCAGGAATTTCACGAGCTTTACGAGACAGGCGCAGTTCGAGTAATGCTTTTATGATGCGTCGTAAAACTTGGCCAAGCCCATAATGGCTAGCTGTCTAATGCTATTTGGGCTGCCGCGTGCGTCCGTCCATCAAAGTTTCTGTTTCACTTTCACTAAGCTAAACTGAAATAGGTATTTTTATTTTATATGTGTTGGTGCAATTATAGTGCCCATTGCTAGGTGTTTACTTTCAATTGTTGTCGTTGTCGTTGTCTTTGCTGTTGTTGTGTTAAATCAAATAGAAATCAATTTGAAATTATTGACAATTTCCACTTTGGCTTTGGTTCGGCGATTTGTTTTGATTTTGTCATAGCCACTGCTAAACGAAAGGCAAACACACAAACACACACACACACACACACTCACACACAGACTCACACACAGACTCACATGCGCACGCACACACAGGCAAGCAAACAAAACTTACGTCAAGTCTGGCTGTGTGGAAGGCAAAAGTAAATAGCAGAAGAAAGTCAGCCTGAGTCCTGGGCCGAGGCAGGAGGTGCGGCTGTTTGTTATTTTTTTGTGTAACGCCCACAAAGTGAAAACTGCACTAAGCAAACAGCTGAACACTGAACCCCGCAGACAGACATAGACGGAGCCAGACAGAGTTGGAGACGAGGACCAAGATCTAGACGAGACGCTGCCAATTGTGCCGAGCTGAAGTGCATTGGACAACGTGACGCATACGTAACATTTAAACGCACGTCCTCACTTGACCAGCTGATGGGCCAGACGAGGCGAGCGAGTGGGCAGAGCACTGCGAATTGAAAATCGAAGAGAATCGAATCGAATCGAATCAAAGTTTCAACTTCTCTGTGAAAAGTTTGCTGCTGTTGCGTTGCGGCAAATTTGTTTTGAAATTTGCAACGCTCGTTGCCCGTCGAGTGTCTGCTAAAATTTTCAATTGAATTCGTTGTAAGATACTGAAGCGAATTGCCAAAAAGTGAGTGAGACGCAAGGGGGCGGGCAACTGTAAGCAGCGGCAGTTGTCGTCATGCTTGTCCTTCTCCAAAGCAAACAGACAAAGGCGCATTGCAAACGGCAGCAGCAACAGCAACAGCAGCAGCCACAGTAACAACGAGCAAGCGTTAAATTTGGCTTATAAAGTGGCCCGGTGTCTGGCTCTCCCTATGTGCACTCGCAGTGTCCTTCTTTGTTAAACTCTAAGGACGTTGACAGATGCGTTCGCCCAGGCGTTGGCACAGCTGCCAAGTAGCCGCCATTGTTGGTGCTGTCGCTCCTTTCCGGCTGTGTCCGTCTCGTGGGCGTCTGCACTTTAAGCAGGTGATCGATTTTCGACTCTTTCTCTCTGCCAGTTTAAAGCTGCGCAAGCTTTAATTTGCCCGCAGCCTCCATTCGACACCTAAATAATTTAGCTCATTTGAAAAATAATAATAAAAAGTCAAATAAATGCAAAATATTTTTAATGCGCATAAATTTGAATTTATTGCCTATGCAAATGAATATCTATTGTGTCTATATCGCTTTGTTTATTTCACATTAAATTTCAAACTCAATAAATTTATATTATATGCAGAGAGTTTCAAGTTTATTTGAATGCCAAAACCAGCTGAATTGAAATAAATTAACGCGCAAATCCTCTTCAGATACACATCATACTCAATCTCTCAATCACAAATTGCTTATTGGGTCCACCTATCTGCATGGCAACCTGCAACCTGCAACCTGCCTCGTGCTAATGATGATGATGATAATTATTCAGGGCCCTCAGGGCATTTGCCATTGCATGCCACATGCATTTTGTCAACCTGATTGCAGATGAGCTAGCCCAGGTCGGTGCCAAGTCGTTGTCGTTATTGAAGCTGTTAAGCACCGTCCACACTCGACCCTAACGAGTCGCTTATGCGCGTAGTTATGCTTTAAATATGCCAGCATCCACTTGTGGCACCTCGTTGCCATTCTGCACACACATTTTTCCACCATTTAGCTCGTTGTTGTTGCAGGCGGTCAATGGTTTTGAAAATTGAAAACCATATATCAATTGCCTACACTAAGAGAATAAGTTTGCTGAAGCAACTTGATGCAGTCTCTGCTCAACGTTCAACCATTCTCCCTCTCACTCTGTCTGTCTGTCTGTCTCTCTCTGTTGATTTCCTCTTCTTTTCCTGCTGCTGCGCTTTTCTTATGGGCTTTCATTTATTTGCTATTAACCTGTCATTGTTCATTTTTATTATTGTGTGGCTTTTATGCCCGTCTGCCCAGCTCCCACTGCTTTGGTGTGCGCTGTCTGCTTTTGTGGCTGTTGTTCTTGTTGCAGTTGTGTCTCGCGGCATTTTCCGGCACTTGGCAACGGCACACATGTGTGTGTCTGTGTGTATGTGTGTGTACTTATGTTTGGGGTTGTTTGTGTGCGTGCAATAAATTGTTATTATCGCCACGATGCAGCATGTCCTCGTCGTCGCCTTCTGTGCCCTTTTCTGAATGCCCACATCCTCTCATGCTTCAACTGATTCTCATCCGGAGCGGCGACAGGCAATGCTAAGATTTATAACTTTTATTATTATCTTCGTTTAATATTTGTCGCATTTATCTGGTCACGTTCAGTTTACAGTTGCCTTTGCCTGACCTGCTTGCTTTATGACTAGAATATCAATCATACGCCATGTTGACGGGTGTGTAAACCTAAGCGCGCTCACCTGACACTTTCCATCATATCATGTCAGATCGGATCAGTCGCATAGTGTTTTAATTTTTTAGTAGTCGCTGAGTGGCATTCATTGATATCGACTGTCACGAATGTCTCCACAGATGAGTTGTTTGCTCCACAGACATATATAAAAGATATATATTTCCACAAATTTATATATATATATATAGTTATATAACAAAGCAAAAGCCGAGAACTCCTAGAAGCGCCTCATTGCCAAACATAATGATCGGAGTTCGGAGTTCTTGCTCATTTACTTCATTTACGTGCCGGGCGGAAAACATGACGATGACGGCGACCACGGGAGGCAGGAGGCGACAGATTAGTATGCTCGTCGCTTGCAAGGGCCAGGCAACTGTCGTTCATTTTCTGCAGCCGACAGGGTGACATACACATACAGCGACTGTCGCCTTGTTATTAAGTGAGGGGACAGTTACAGCTACAACTACAACTACAACTGCAGATGCTCAGACAGAGGCAAAAGTTTTTACAGACCTCCAGCTGGCCATAGTTGGTGCGCTGTTGGCTACCTCCGGCTGGAGTGACTCGATTCTTTTTGTTTTTTAAATGCCAGCAAACAACAAAAGCAGCATAAGGCAGTTTGGACAGCCGGGATGAGCATACAACTACGTAGCTAATACTTTAGCAGCCGGATTAGGTTCAATTGGAGCGGGCAGCCAGGCAGAGGACATGCAGCACAAAAAATCTAAAGCCCACCAAGGCAAGGGACGTAGGTGGTAGAATAGGTAAAGAGAATGACAACAAAAAGTGAAAGAGGAAAAAAAACAAAGCAGGACAACAATAAAAAGTACTCTTGTACACAGCATTAAAGTTTAAACGTTGGTAAATTCCAACAGCTTCCGCTTAGTTGGACCGCATGGACACGGACAACGCACAGCAGAGACAATGAAGCTCGACAAGACTTTTAAGAGTGTGTGTTGGTGTTGCTCTGTGTGTGGGTGTGTGTGTGGGTGGGTGGGCAGGTGCGTTCATGTGCGTAGTTGTGCGCAAATGTAAAGTGAGATTACAAATATCGATCAAGCTACTGGGCAAAGTTTCATGCGCTGGCCCAAAGGTGGCCCGGCTCAGTTATTAATGATGCCTCAGCTGGAGCGCTCAGAATCGGACTCTGCATACAGCAAACAGGCTGAAAATAGCAATAATATAAGCTTTTATACTTTAAAGCGTTGCGGTTAGCGATAAAAGAGAACTTTTGTCCGACGCAGCACAATTAACACAACGCTCGCACACACAGTTGACATTGTGTCTGGCTTTCCTGCAGGCGCACGGACTCGTCATTTTTGCAGTCGTCAATACTGATCAATATTTTATATACAAATTTTAAATGTCAGCAGGGGCACCTGCATGCAAATCGTTTTTTAACGTTTGTTTGCTTGTCTGCGTGGGCTGAAAAAATCGATTCGCTTGTCGCGTTCCACAGCGGCTCGTATGCTCGAGGTCAACTTGGGGTCATGGTGAGCAGCAACATCAGCTGGGAGCGGCCGCAGGAGCCGCAACTGGCGCAGCCGTTGCCCAGACGCCTTGCAGCCATTTTGACATTTGGTCGCAGTGCGCCTTTGTCTTTGGCGTTGACATAGGAACAACAGCATCCGACTCCAGCCTGCAGCAGCAGCAGCAGTAGCAACCGGTCCACTGGTCCACTGCTGCTGGCCACATTTTCACAAAGTGCTGCGCACATGACATTGTCATTGCTGCCTGACGCCCGGCCGTGTCCTTAGCCAGGAACAACGTCAGCGTAGCACTTTTTAAAATGACTAACGGCATTTGCGGTAGCGGAAAAGTGCGGCAGCCTGGCGGCGTCCACAAAGCCACATTCGTCTGTGCGCCGCAGCTTGCAGCTTGGGGCATGCCCTTTGTTTTGCAGCTGACGCTCACAGCTCGTTTGGTTGCCGCGTGACCAGCCAAACAAGCCAAACGGACCCCACAGATCCACGGACCACTGCAACCACTCAACCGCTGTGGCTCTTTCTGGTTCGTTGTTGCCCCGTTTTGCCGGTCGCCGATTTGTATATTTGGTGGCAGCATAATTTATTGATTGAGTGTTTGGCCAGTCCAGCGACGTTGCCCCAAACCCGCAGCTTAACCCGATTCGCGCTCAGCCCCAATTTTCCATTGTCATTTCAAACATTTCTCCGCGTTTTCTCTTGTTTTTCTTGTTTCTCCTTTTGTATTTTTTCCCACTTTTGCATTTGGTTTGATTTTGTCAGCTACGCTTTGTTGCGCTTTTCGCCAGCTCTAGGATGCTGCTAGATATATTTTTGCAAAAGCTATGCCCTCCGCCCTCCCAGCCTCTCTAGTCTGCCAGTTCTGGACTCTTCCCTGGTCGCTGGTAGCGCTAAAAATTTAAATTGGTTTGTTTTGTATTGCGGCTGCTTCTGTGGCTGCTGGTGCTGCTGCTGCTGTTGCCGCCACTTCTGGCTCTGTTCGTTTAGCTGGTACGTCGTCTGCTTGCTCTCTTCTAGCTGGTCTGCCATAAAATTGTAAATTGCAATTCGTCGCCATGACTCGTTGGCTGACACTGCTGCTGTGGCGTCGCCCCAGTTGCAAGATGCTGGCCGCCCCCTTTCGCACATCGCTCGTTGCGCATCGTTGACAAAGTTACGAAACCGTGGTAAATTTTATTTGAATTTCCAATGCAGCTGCCACACTGCTACCCAGTTGCCCCAGCTGCCCCTTGGCCCCGCACCCGTGTTGTTATTGTTCTTTGGCCTCAGACCAGCAGCTCGTTGCGGTTACGAAGCGTTGATGAATGAAGTGCATTTAACACTCAAAAAGCGTCGCCGCGCTTGGATTTGCTTTTCATTTTTCGCCTCCCACCCAACCAGTTGTGGTTACCAATTAATCACGGCCAGCAGAAGCAGCAGCAATAGCAACGGCATTTGGTCCAAGAAATACATTCAAAGATGGCAAGCCACCATATTGTCGACCGCACTGATAAGCCAAGCGAACAGTTCTTAATCATATTGGGATCAATGCCGTCCCAAACTTGTTGAGGGCGACTCGAGAGCCCGCATCAAGGCCTACTGAAGCGGGCGAGACAGGCAAACAAGCCAACATGTCAAGCAGACAGGCCGTGGGATGGGGCGGGAGCTGTTACAGTTTAATGATAACAATAAAATAGAGCGCACAGCGTATGGCATCAATGTCAAGAGTAGGCTTCACGTGTGTGTCTGTGTGTGTGGGTTTTGTGTGTGTGTGTGGAGGGGACGCCAGCAACTTTTTGCTTGTGGCAACCTGTAAAATATGAGGGATGTGTGTGCTTGTTGTTGCCTTTGAAAAATTGCGACAGCAGCAGCAGCAGCCTTAAATCAAAAAATTATATTGTCATATAGGCAGACAAACAAACACGCACACAGACACAAACAGGAGCAACATGTTTGCCATAGGAGCTGGGCGCTCGGGCAACGTGGGCTGCTAGTGATAAAAGCAAAGTGGGCGTCCCCAAAAAGTGGCAACCAGCAGCAGCAGCAACAGCAGCAGACAGCAATCGTGGATGGTAAAAATTAATTTATAATAGGCATCCTTTATGAGATGACAAGGATGCTGAATAAGATAATGGCATCAACAAGCAAGCTGGCAGGATGAGCAGACAAATGGCGCGAGCTCCGAAAAGGCGTAGACTCTCTGCCGTTAGTCGGGCCCACAAAGGGGCGGGAGCTGGGGCGTAGGCGCTTGCTTTGGGGGCGTTGGTCGCAAAGCTTGGTGAATAACGAAATTACTTATCGCACGAGGCGAGACCAAGAGGAAGCAACAACAACAAAATAAGATGAGGCTTGTAAGCTGTTGCTAATAAATATTTAAAAATGTTTTTTCGCCCTGCTCATTCCAAGTGCAGAAAAACCAGTGCTAACACGCTCTCTTTCTATATGTGTGCGTGCGTGTGTGGAAAATGAGAAAATGAGATTTGCTGCCGTTCGCTAGCTCGTTGATTGCCTTTGCAGCATGAACCGGAAATCAAAGACCTAAGCCCATCTCGACAGATAATGAACAGCTGTGGTGTAAAGCAATCAATTAATTGGGTAATAAGAGAAAGCAAACAACAGCTAGAGATGTTTGTCCCAACAAATATGATATGATCTAATATTTATTACATGACATCTATCAATAAATTGAGTTAAGTTGCTATTGGATTAAAAAGCAAAAGAAAATTATATAAGATTCTTCAATGAATTTCTTTTAATTAAAAATTTTATTTAATGATTTGCTCACCTTTGTTTCACTTATCAATCATGTCAGCTATAAACATAATTTAACAATAATTTTTTCCATTTGTATTTAAAAGTAATAATTGTAAGATTTTCTTTTAATAAAATGCATGAATATATTCAGTACACTTAAGTTTATTCAATCATAAATATATTAAAATGCTAAATATGAGACTTGATTATTCCAGCTAAGGATAAGCAGACTTTACTGAATGCTTTTTATAGCCTCCAAGCCCGACTAATTCAGACACCGTTCGCTGTTAATATATCTTTTGCCTTTGTTATCTGTTTAATTTTAAGTTTTATGTTTCACTTGGCTATCTGCAAATGAACTCTGTTCATCTCTGGTTACACAAGCAAAAATGTGTATTATATTGGTGTGAGTACACACACACACAAACATACACAGCTACTTAAGCATACCTGCCAGAGCGAGTCAGATATGAGCCCGATAAAGACGAGGGCAATAAAAATATTTTATGAGCAAATTATGTTTATTAGCGCGTCAAAATGTCACCATTATGCATGACAAAATACATATTAAAAGAAAATCTAAAAAGGAGAAGCAAAATGAATTATGAAACATGGCATAAAACGAGCTAAGACACATACACAGAGACGCACACACGCGTAGACTTGCCAAAAGAAACTATGAAGGCCGTCACAATAGTCTAGCTAAACCACGACCTTATCGAATGTGTTGCTCAGGTCAGAGAGGAAAAAAACCAGCTCGAATGGGGCAGCAACAGCTGCAATTGCAACTGCAACTGCAACTGCAGCAGCAACATTTGTAGCTCGACCATGTGCATTGTGTGCTTTGTGGCATGCAGCAAATATAATTCGATTTAGCAGCAAGCCACATGCACACGATTCGAATATGAATATCATTGCAGGAAATGCTGGAAAATGCGCCTCAAGACCAACGAAAGGCAACGAACCAGGCAAACGAAACAACAAGCAAATTACAACAATACGGCAACATTGTTGCCCTACTGAATGAGAACCACGATGCATGCTAAATGTAATGCACAATGACAAACGCGCCCCAACCCCTAAAGGCACACACAGACAGACAGCCACACACACACACACACACACAGACACACTGAAAAATAGTTGCTGCCAACGATTGCCGAGGAGCAGCGACTAAAGACGAACGTTTCACAGCTGCAGGCTGGACTGCGCTGGGGGTTGGGGTTGGGGGTGTGTTGGCGACCTGCAACTGCAATCGCAAACGCAAACAGGGCAGAAGCAACGCGCATGACGCGGCTGCTCCAACCGACAACTGGCTGGACGGCCGACACTGCCTCACTGGCTGGCACATTGGGCTGCCCCACCGGGCCGACAGCGGCAGCCAAGCAGCAGGGCTAGGCGGAAGCTGACGAAATGTTGCCGATGTGCCTTGCTAACGATGTGGGCAAAAACAACGCAACGCAGCGCAGCGCAACGCAACGCCTACGATGCCACAGCAACAAAATTGCAGCTGCACTTGGCCAAAGTTGCTTTTTCCACCTACATTCGCTGCTTTTTTTATTCGCCAGTGGGTGGGGGTTGCATTATCTGCAATTGTATGTGTCTGGATGTGTGTGTGTGTGGGTGTGTGTGTGTGGGTGTGTGTGTGTGGGAATGGGTGTGTTTCTTTGTGTGACGCTGTTGCGTTTTTATTTGCCGCTTGTTTCTGTTGCTTTTGTTGTTTTCTATTTGCCGTTTCGGCTGCCTCACTTATCGTCGGTTGGTCGCAAAACTTTTAAATTAGAAATTTTTGTTCGTGGAGCCTGACAGTCGGTGGTTCGGCTGCGTGGTTGGGGCAATGAGCAGCACTCAATAGTTGTTTTTTAGTTTTTGTTTTATACTTTGTTAGTTGGTTAGTTTTATGTTTGCAGCATCAGCATCAGCAGCAGCAGCAGCAGCAGTTGTTGTTGTTGTGGTTTCCATTGACACTCACTAGTTGCTACTATTAATTTTTTTTCTAGTTTTTTCCTCTTTTTTGAAGTTTTGTCTTTAATTTTTGTTGTAGTTGTGTTTTGTGTTAGTTTTCGCCGTGTGATGCATTTTGCGGTTGCTGTTCAAGTTAAGAGCACTTTAAAGTTCGTAATGAAATTTGACAGGTCGTTAAAGGCTTTGCTCTTGATGTGGTCGAGAAGTGTAATGTAAACGCAGATGCACAGGTTCGCAAAGTGACAAAGTTAGTAAACGGATATGGGAAATTAACTAGAGCTGATAGCTTTGTAAGCATTATTTACTGCCTGTCATTACGCAGCCCAACGATCAGATTCAGCTCACACGAAGGTTGACTTTCGTGCTGAAACTGGACTCTTTGAACGATATAGCTTATTGCTGGACTTTGTTGACTTTGTTCCTATCACTATATTTGGACAGCTGCTTAAGGTATTGATATCTTTTAAGAGTTGCGATATTTAATATGATTTTGCTTTAGAACTTGAATCATGCTGCCACTGTGGAGCTTCTGTAAATAATCTGATCATTTTCAGAGATCAACACTGTTTTGTTAATACGCCACGCGAAGTCTGTCGCTGAGTTGAAAAGTCTTTTAGCTTTTGCTAAAGACAATATCCAGACGAGGGGTGGCACAGAGCGTGTATATAGCCAGATTAGCCTTAGATGATTTATTACTCTCTGTAGAGTAGCATAAATAACTTTAAAATAAATGTGGAAACAATGAAATATTTAAATTCATTTCAATGATTAATCTCTACACTCAAACCCACAGATAGGTTGACTATAAATATTATTTGGAATTCTTTATTCTAATTAAATCCCACACTAAAAGCATACAAATTAATTTTATATATATTATATTTTTAAAAATGAATTTACTCTGTTAAGCTTCGGCATTCGACAACCCTCAGCGCTTCTCTTGCAATATTCTTCTTTTTCCAGAGTTTTTTGTGTTTTGTATGTATCGATGGCTGTTGCTGCTGCTAAGAGCGGTTACGAGTTCAACAAAAGATGATGTGATTGAATTTACACCGTCCACTCTGCCCACTCCTGTTGCTCGGCGAAGCAGATGCCAAATAAAAAAGTGGGTGGCACAGATAATTTTCTCAGTAGGCGTCACCTAATGGCATTCCGCAAATTGTTTGTTGAATAGAAGTGAGGCTGGATTGGCAAGCCAAGACGGTCCACAGCTGGGTGAGAGCTTGTTAAAATGCCCAAGTTCGGGCCGAGTTCTGGCTGCGTTCTGTATTGCTAACTGACGGGAAAAAAGGTTGTCATGCTGCCAAGACGAGCCAACAAAGCTGAGGAAGACGATGCCAAAGTCGATGGCAAAAAACAACAACTTAATACCCAGCTGATGCCTATTAAGCACAGCATTTGTGGCACCCACAGCCACACCCGCGCCGTTCCCTTCGTGCGCCTGGCGCTGCGTGTATTTTGCCTTGATTTTGAGCCTGTGATATTTTCATTTGCTTGATTTGTTTTGGCATAATTTCGCTTCGACTTGACTTCGACTTTGCTTCGTTTCGTCACAAACTGTGAGGGATGCTTCACTAAATTATGGTAAATTCTATATATTGTGTGTGCGTGTGTGAGTGGTGGTATGGCCTTGCGGCTGGCATTGGCAAACCGCAAATCAGCATTTTTCTGCTTGGCCCAGAACAAGCCTTGAATAATGACCATATTCGCACGCATTAAGCATACGCCCCCCAGCCCGGCCCGGCTTCGTGCTGGCTTCACGCAGCTAAGGCTAGTTACCCCTGCAAGTGACGACGCACACGTAGCAACAATAATTTCAGCTAATTGCTCTCTGAACAGCCATTTCAATGCGAAATGAATTCTGTGCATCGCCTGCCCGGCTGCCACACTCGGGAGCACAACGGCTACGTAATCCCCCAAAAAATAGTTGCGGCCCATTCATTTTGGCCACCAGCACCAGCACTAGCACTAGCACTGCAACAGCATCCACCGTTGGGCAAGGGGCAGTTCGTTCTGCTTGGGCAGCTGTAATAAAATTACGTATACGCAAAGTGTGCACCCACTTGCCCAGCTGCATATGAAGTACGAATTGGGCCCATTCAGAATGTATGCAGGGGAGCGAGCAGAGCCGGACTAACGAGCGGCCTCTAATACAATAACAAACAGTTGAACAGCCGGAATAGTTAAGCCCATGATCGTCATACAGAGGGCTGCTATGACTTTCATTGCCATTCATATCTAATCGCAGTCCATTTCACTCTGCCTGACGCTTCCACGCCCACTTGCTCGTGCACTCGCTGTCTGGCTGCAAAAATTAAATTTGTCTCTTGACTGACAAATGTCCCCCGAGTGGGCAAAACCAGAAAAGTACTTGACGATACGTAAAAGTCAAGTCAAATTGCAGTCGAGACGCAAAGATGGGGAATGGCTGCAGAGAGCAACCCCCGCCCGGCTCGTTTCATTAGTCTGCTTGTAATACTGTTAAGCGGGCAAAGATACTGTCACTGTAGTGGGTACACACTCACTCAGCTGCACGGCTCTATAGCTTTACTGCTTATATCTGTAGCTTTGTATCTATCTATCTATGGCCAGGAGCGGCGCCCACGCATATGCCGTGGGAAGGGACTAGGGCCGGCAACGGCAACGTTTTGTTGGCATAGGGAACTGTGGGACTCTGACTTGTCCTGGCTGAAGAGCAGCTGATGTTGATGATGATACACACTCAAGTGCGCTTTGGGCACAGCATTTGTGTAAATATATATATGTATTACACACACATATAAATATATATATAAATATATATATATATATATTTATATGTATATATATATATGTTGACGAACGCTCACGCACAAGCACAGCACTTGTGCAGATACAAACGCTGTATGCTGACAATATGCTGAAGAGACTGAGGCCGGCGTTCCTCTTACTTATTTATGCCAATTTCCAGTGTGTTTGAGCATAGCTCTCGCCCTCTCCCTCTCTCTTACTCTTTCTATCCCTATTTTTCCGGCTGTGTATGTGCTGTCTGTTATCCGGTTTTGCTGTTGTCACTGCTGATTTTTAGCGTATTCGCTTCTATTTAAACATTTAAAGCAAGATGCTACGTGTGCCGCATGTTAAGACGCATCGCAGACAGTGGGCGAAATGCGTAGAAGTTGCGATAAAAATGATGTGCTCTGCCAGCGCTCGACTTTACGCATTGCATCGCAGTTGCTGCCACTGTTCCAGCTGAATTGACTTTGACTGATGTGACTGCCACCAGTTAAATATGGATGCTGTGGCATGCAGCTAAATAAAAGTATGAGCAGCCGTTGCTGAGCAGTTCTTAGGGCCGTCTTCCGGCCGACAAAAAGCAGTCAGCAGAAATCTCTGCGGATTGCGGCGTGCGTCGCCGTCGCATGCGGATTGGTTTTATTTCATTAGCTTTGCGTCAATTTAAATATTTAACGAGTTGATAACATTTGCCGTTAGCTTTAAATTGACTAAAATGGAGCGCGGCTGTGGCATAGATTAAATTTCCGCTCTTATGAATGCGCGCGGCTAATAGAAGCGTCGACTGCGATGGTCGCAACAGCGATTACATATATTCATGTATATATTTGGATATATACATGTGTGTGTATGTATATGAAGTGTGTATGCTGGTGTTAGGCTTGGTCCCAGCTTGCCATTGTCGGTTGATCCCGGACCGGCGTTCGTCAGTTTCAAATGTCCGAAAAAAGAAATCCAATTTGCCAGGCGCGCGCGTTGGCAATGCCCCGAGGACAAGCGTTCATAAAAAAGTGGCTGGGAATAAGCCAGCAGCAGCAGGAGCCATGCATGGCATACCAAAAACTGGCGACGGCTGCTCGGCCAAGCCATGGACACCGTGGACCATGCCAGACCGGCCAGACCGTGTCCAGAAACGTGTAGAAAATAAAAATTTCTATTTAAATGGCAAAAATCAACAAATGCAACGCAAAACAATCTAAAACACAAATCGAAATTAAATGACCGCACTTGCACACAAGAGCGCAATTTACACACGCACACACTCAGACACACAGACACAGTCATTGCCATGGAACATGGCAAAAACAAGCCACTTACAAAAGGGGAAAAAAGCGACTGGCTGAATAAAGTGTAGCAGCTGCGCACACCCAAAGGGAGCAGCGGCCAGGACAGCCGCAGAGTAGGCGCTGCCAGCAGAGCTGGGCAGCTCTGACAAATGCGGATGGTGTTGCGTCGCGATGGCCATGCAGTAATATCAACAATTCATTCAGCAGCCGCGAAGCGAGTTTTGAATTTGGTTTTTGATTTTTTATTTTTTATTTTCTACTTTTTACTTCCTTTTTTGCCAGCCTTCCCTCTGGCTGATTGTTGGCATTTGTATTGTCCGTATTGTTCACTAACAAGAATGTATGCGCCAGCGAGGATGTGCACAGAGAGTGACCTCCTGGGCGAAACACAAATTCCGCTCAGTGCCGCGAACTGCTCACGGCAATTGATAACTATTGCTTGGGCAAGTGAATGGCCACGTTGAGCTATCGATGTGGCAATTAGTAATTTTTCATGCGCGTTTGCTGGTAGGCTTACTCTTCTCATAAATATTTCAGTTAATTAAACGTCGTCATGAGTATCGACTTTTCCCTCTCTCTTTCTCTCTCTCTTAGTTATGTCAGCGTCAAGCTGGAGTAATTTAGCGTTAACTTATCTTCAAAGCTCCTTCGATCTCTGATTGCTGTAATATAAGACTTGGGTAATTGTATGCAAGGGGCTTAGCTAATTTGCTTCAATTTTTTATGCGCCAGGTACGCGCAGTCAACCCCAGCACACGCAGCTCTTTTCACTGGGGATTTAGATCAAACGCACCAGCATTTTTTGTTGTTGTTTTGTTCTTTTGGGTTGGCAACAAAATTAATTAACTGCGAATGTGCGAAAACTAAATGAAGCCACTTTCAGTTAGAGTTTGTTGGACGAACCGTAAACCGCACCCACACATAGCGCATAGCAATGCCGAACTCTTTACAATTAACAATCCAACGCGAAGCGCCCTACTTTCAGCCCGGACGCCTGGATATGTGTATGGAGCGTCGCATATGCGGCAGTCCTGGCGTGACCCCGACGGCCCGAAAAAGATCGTAGCCGGCTTTTAAGCTAAGGTCTAGCGTGTGACTGGGCCAATAATGGCACTCGAACTGGTGCGTGTGCAGAGAGAGGTTAGTGTGGCAACACCAACACCTACGCTTACACACACTAAAAACTAGTGACATGACAGCAAAAAAGAATCGAGGAAGGAGAAAGGGAAATGGCTGCAGGGAAAAAGAAAACAGTGAAGCGGTAACCGCAATTTGACCCGGGTTCTACTTGCTTTAGCTATCGTGGCGCCCGACAAATATGCAGATTGCATGAATCGTTGGGGCTGGGAGTTGGTTCACCTGCGTCGCGTTTACTTTTAACATGTGCTGCGAGCGCCAGCAATAACAACAACAACCACATGCTGCGACGTTCTGTTTGTCCGCGCCCCCAACACCCTGGGCAAATGGTACAACAAACGGTGTTTAATGTTCGTTGTTGTTAGTGGTGGTTGAGTGTGTCTGCGTGGGTGGTTGGCTGACTGTTGTTGTTGGAGTGTTGGGGTGTGCGTCTGTCTGCGTACCCCAAATCCCATCCAAACAGAAGGGCGGGGGGCATGGCCAGGGCCATGCCGTGTGTGTAGAATCTTTGTGCCCTTTTTTGCTCAGCCAAACGCTTTCGCTTATTCAGCCTCCCAACAGTTGCTGCTGCGTTTCCAGCTTGTTGTTGGCTGCTGCTGCTCCTACGAAGCAAACAGACGCAATTTCTATTTCCTTTCATACGCAGCCAAGACTCAAGTGCGTGTGTGAGTGAGCGAATTTGCTTTCTAATTTATAAGGCAACATGTTTGCCTGCTCGCCTGGGAGCACTTTAATGCATTCGCTGAGCCACGCTGCCCTCCTGGTCCTGGTCTGCCTCTTTTCGATTTCTCGTACGCAAATTTGCCATTTCTTTCGCTTTCTGTCTTTGTCTCGTCTAGCTGTGTGTATTGTGTACTGCAGTCGCTTTTTACACAATTGTCAACACACACAAAATGCAAATGGCACCACCAACCACCCTACCCACCGCCCGCGACCCCTTGACCCAAGTGTAAAGGCAAACAAGCGCCTATGACTGGCATTTAAATGCGAAATTTGCACGCGAGCAGAAAACCAGAATAGAACTGGCTTGCAAACATCTTTCTCTCTTCTCTCACCCAATTTGGCTTGCTCCGGTCTGATTGCTTTATAAGCACAACCAACAATACACCTCATTCTTTTCTATTCCCAACCTTGCCCTCTCTTCCTCTCTCTCGCTCTCTTTGCTATTTGTGTGCCAAATTTAAATCAAATTATTGACATTTGTTTAAAGGCAAGGCGAGTGACTTGCATATAAATGAGTTAAATTTTTGGGGTACGAGCACTTTAAGACAGCAGCCGTCGGCAAAGGGCGCTCTGATAAGAGACTTGAGAGCCGGGGGGTGTGTGTGCGTGTGTGTGTGTGCTTTGGGGGGTGGTGAAGACCGTTCATTGCCTCAGGGGCAGCAACCCTTTGCTACAGTTGCTGTTGTTGTTGTTGTAGCTTTTGCTTTTGCCTCTGCCATGTTTTGTTTTTAATAGTTACTGAATCTCATTAGAATTTAGATGAGTCTTAATGAGTCATTGTTTTACACGTTAGACGGTCGCGGTGCGGACGAGGACGGGCATGATGACGACAGCGACGATGCCGATGCCGATGGCAGCAGCAGCAACAACAACAACAACAACAACGTTGACGACGACGACAACACACAAGTAGCTAAGAATAGTGCAACGTAGTCACTGAATAACCCAAAAAGTTTCTGCGGCAACGGCACGAAAAGGTAGCTACCTCGGTGTCAGCAACCCCCAACAGCGCGCACTCACACACAAACACCCACTGAAACTTGTGTAAATGTATATTATATAAATATGTTTATATATATATATATCTAGAAAACATTCAACGCATAGCGACGCGACTCGACGCACAGCACAATGAAAATGAAAATTTCATTTGATCTGCGCTACGCGACAATTTGATGAGACTGCTGCAAAGAAAATAAGAAGAAGAAAGCTCAGCTAGAGTGCAAAGATTCCCACACACAAACTGTTGTCAACAGCAACCAGCTTATACAAAGGACACTCTGAGCGTTTCTCTTTCTGCTTGGTATTTCATTTAAATGAAAATCGAATCATAAGCGAAAGTAAACAAGGCTAAATTAAAATGGGTTCAGCTCTGCTTATGCAGGAGCAACTATATTATAAAGATCAGTTTGCTGCTTAAAGGCCAACAGCATCTAATGCTCCTTAAAGTGTCAGCAGACAACTGGACTGGAGTGGAGTGGAGTGATAAGTTGATTGGCTTTCAGTTCTGCTAACTGCTGCAGCAACGTGCCGCTTGCAACGGCATGGCTGTTGCATTTGCAATGGCTGAGGCACCGAGTGCAAGAGCGAGTGCGAGTGCGCGTAATTAAGTTGAAATTAAAGCGCAAAGTTTGCTTTAAGTTGGCAGCAGTCGCTGCTGCCTGGTCGCCATACTCGCTCGCTAAACGCTAATTAGATCTCTTAGTTTCATTTAGTATGCCCCGCGCTGGCTGCCTGCGAATTAATGAAATTAAAAGCACATTATACTTTATAATGCACGCTGATTTGAGTCAGGCAAATTTAATTTAAAGATTTGCTGAGCCAAGACGCTTATCGGCGCCCTTTCCCACAAGCAGCCCTCCCAGCCCCAATAGAGGCAAATTGTGTGTCATATATCAAAGCCAAATGGTAGTCAGATTGGGGGCACAATAAAAACATGAGCAGACAGCATATCCCTGTTGCCTGTCCTGGTCCTGGTCCTGGTCCTGGCTCTGGTAAGTATCCTATTCCCAAGATAACCGCAGTGCCAAATTGCGGGCATAAGTGACTCTCGAAGGCACATAAATGCGGCAAATGTGGAATGGACCAAATTGATTGGGTGCCCCGGCATTGATCAAAGTCATAAGTCAGCGCTGGCGCAGGGAAGCAGCCAGAAACTGTCCATGTAAATATCCTTTTGCAGTTGAGTTGTCCTTTTTTGTGTGCGACCCAGCGCTGCACAGCACGTCTAAGCAACTGGATTATTAACATTTCAATATAATTTGTGGCCATGCGGACTCATATTTGGAGGCTCGGCAGCATCGCAACGCACCCAACTGGGCACCGATTTACTTTTCTGCTGACGTTTGGCAAAATTAACGCGCCTCAGGACTTTGATCCTTTTTTTCCTATTCCATATATATATGTGTGTGTATATGTGCATGCATATACTTATCCTAAGTATTAGTATGTGTGGCAGCACCCGCTGCGTGTTGGGGTCCTGTATTTGCTTACATATTCATCAATTTTTTGGGTTAAACTGTGGGCGGTGCGGGCCAAAGCCTGTCGTCCAGCCCAACGCCCAAATTGAGGGTCGTGCACGTTTTGCGGTTGTTAGCGTCAAATTGTTTGCTTATTTTTGGCTTTTATATGACAGCGGGCAGTCCCAGCAGTCGGTCAGCTGTTGGTTTTTCGACTAGCCGCTAAACGCTTTTAGCTTTAATGCAGTGCCATTTAGCCATTGAGTACATAATTGCCATTACGATTGCGCATACGCCGTGTGGTCAATGACCGGATGGAATTTGAAAATGATTTTATGCTAAACGCAAAATATATGCCGCTACCGTAATCTACTTTACCATAACACCAGAGCGACTCTTCTGTAAAGGTGACACACATTTTCTATCGATAAGCGGCGCTTGCAATCGATAAATTGGCTACAGTCACCAACGGCCTTAAAGGCTGCCTCAGCAGTGGCCCTCGACTCACAGAGTTTATGCGATTGCGTGTAATTAAGCGTTGCAGCTTATGTAAGACAAACAGGAAATAAGGTGTAGCACAAACGCATAAATAACAATGGCAAATCAGCGCACACACACAGACACACAGACATTCTGGTTGGGCTGGGGATGGGCAACGACTCGACACATAAATAAAGGCAACACAAACAATGGAAACGGATAACATAAAATTTACAACAACTCTAGCAAAGCTGTAAAACACATACACATACTCAGGCCGGGCTTCCGCTTTCAGTGATGAAAACGTAGAGAAGTAGGCGTGGCAAGCAGCACACTACTGACACACTTGGCTAGCTGCGACTACTAGGACTAGGACTACGACTGCTTGTGGGGTATCCGATGTCCTGGTCGGCACAGTAACACGCTGAGGTTGTTAGCGCTTCGAGTCGGTGCAAACGCGTCCTCTGCAAATATACAAAACACTTGTAAATGCCGTGTGCCTTCTAAGGATTTATAATTAATTTATGTGCACGTGTGCTGGTCTACACGAGGACAACACACAAGGAGAGCGAAGAGAGAGGGAAACAGATAGAGAGCTAGAGCGAAAGAGAGAGCACAAGCGAGAGATTACTGTCGCGATGCCAAAAACTTAATTAACCTATTACATACGCACAGCTTTAATCAGGCAACGAGTTGACGAGCCAGTCGAAAGAAATGCTGGCAGCCCCTTGACACGCAGACACCCAGTCAGCTAGTCACCCAGTCAGCCAAGGCAACAAAGTGGCTGCCGATACAGAACCAGGTCGTCGCTGCCGCCTATGGGAGCAAATATAAAGCAGCCTTTGACTGCAATTAGCGCACACGTTTGTCGTCCCGGCCCCCTGGCTCGGTCGCCGTCTCGGCTTCAGCCTGTGCGCAACAGCAATAAGAACTTTGCTTTTCGTTTCGGCTCATGAATATTACATTCGCTGGCTCCAATAAGCCAAAAGTATGTCTGCCAGCCAGCCAGTCAACCGGGCAGCTATCCCATGTGAAGTCACTCGCAAGTTGCGTGCATGCCACCAACGTCGTTTCGCCTTTGAGCTGACAACAGCAGCAGCAGCAGCAACAGCAACAAGCACAACCATAACAAGGTGGAGCGCCAACGACAAAGCACAATTGACTCACAATAATGACAACTACTCGAGCGGCGTATATCACAATTTGAGTCAGTGCCTGGTGCTGCCTCCATTCTTGGCAGAGTTCAAGCACCAGCTACGGGGAATGGCAGCCAGCTAAGCCTTGCCGCCGTCTGATTTTACAATGGGCTCATTAATGGTGGCGTATACGCAATTTACAATTAAATAAAAATTGTGCACGCAGACACACACGCACACACGCACACACGCTCACGGCAGTAGCAGCAGCAGCAGCAGCGATTTACTCGTTTGTTTTTAAAAGCCAACATCCCAGCTTCAACAGCTCACTCACAATGTTGGCAGCTCAGTGAGTGTATCTCTCTCTATCTCTGTCTCTCTGTGTGTGTTTCTATCTACTCATCATCGTCATGTGGCTGTGGCTTGGCCTGGCGAATTGCTTTTAATATTTATTTAACACAAAAGCTTTCCGCATTACGTTTCTGCTGCCGTTAATTTTTCGCTTTGCTTTTCATTTTCGCAAAATTACCGGAAATGTTAATTTCTGCACGTGCAGCAGACGATGGCGACGGCGACGACGATGACAAGGACACAGAACGCAGGACATGCCGCAGTCGAGCTGGCAGTCAAAGCCGCGCCCGTCAACGTCGTCGTCGTCGTCGTCGTCGTCGTCGTCGTCATGCCCCAGTTGAATAGTGCTAATTATTTAGGGTAAGACTTCTGGCTCTGTGAGTGTAAGTGTGTGTGTGTGTGTGTCTTTCGATGTGCTTGTGTATGTGCGTGTGTTTATATGTGACGACTCCCAAAAACCCTCCACGCTGGCCCTTAACCCATTGCCAACCCTTGGTTTTACTCAGCTTAGCTGACACAAAAGCATACGAAGGACAACGGCACAACCAGTCGACTGCGACTGCGACGGCGACGGCGACGTCGACGGCAACTGAAACGTTGCGACTTTTTCTGTGCCAAAGAGACAAAGCACACAAAAATAATAATAAATTATTGCGTTTTGAATATGTGTGTGTGTGAGTGCAAGTATGAATTTCCCCTGTGTGTGTGTGCGTGTGTGTTTGCTTGTGCATTGTACATCTTGCTCTTTGTGCTTGTATATGTGCAGTCTGCATGACAGCGTAAGCCTTTGAATTTGTGCACTCGCTGATTTTCGTTTATGTGTGCGGTTGTGTGTGTGTGTGTGCAGTTGTGTGTGTGGAAATATGTCCTCCATCTGTGTGCTCTCATTGGGCTACAAAAGTATTTGAAAGGCGGACAAATGCAACCATTTCACTTGTGACTCGGTTACTTTAATTAGTGAAATTGTCAGCAGGCAGCGATGTAAATTTCAATTCAAGGAATCGAACTTTGTATAGAAAAGGAAGTCATATATTTGGGATATTTAAAAAATAATCTGTCATTGATAAAATGATATAATATAAGTTTTATATAATTATAATTTGCCAAGATAAACGAAGCTGACTTCTTAATTAAATACAGTTAAAAATAGTAGCTCAATAATATTTATTGTCTCATTTGTTGTTACCTCTTTTGAAATGCATACCAAAAGAGTTAAGCTACGTGGAGATATAGGAAGTCCAAGCTGATTCACTGAAACTCACTTTTAAGGGTATCTGCTCTTAAGTTCTGAACACGTTTTAACTTATTTTTGCCTTCTTTCATTATCTTTGCAGAACAATTCCACATCTTTGTGGGGGACTTGAGTTCAGAAATTGAAACTCAGCAATTGCGCGAAGCGTTCACACCATTCGGCGAAATCTCGTAAGTATTAAAATGCAAATTTCCACTTCACAATTTACTTTCCGCTCTCGTGGCTGCCTACCTGGGCGCATCTTTTTCGGCAGGTGTTCCGCCATTTCATATTTTGGTCTGTTGCTGGGTGGGGCAGGGGGGAAGACGCATGTGAGCTGGTTTGCTGGCTTGCATCAACACAGTAAGCCGCTTGCGTTGGCACACATAAAAATTTCATAACGTCGCGAAAATGTATATTATGTTAATTTCACTTAAGCGAACTCTTTCGGCTGCCTCTGTGTGGCTCGGCCTGACAGTCGCCTCTTAAAGTAAACAGAAAGTGTCGCTCTAGTTAAATTGTTGCAGCAATCACAACGGCAACAGCAGCAAAACAATGTTAAATATTTAACTTGCTGTTTTTCGGCATGAAAGGACTAGAGCTGCTGAAGCTAATGGTCAACAGCAGCAGCAACAACAGCCGCAGAGGCAACAACAACAAAAGCAGAAACTTGACTTAATTAACTGCTGTTGGAGACGCAAACTTTTGGCTCAAACGGCTGACAGAGGCTCTGCGGCATGTCCTGCCCGCAGGCGACTTGTACAAAATGTTGGCTAAAGTATTTGATTTTTGGATTACGCGCTTGTTTGTTTCATCAATGTGCGCCCGCCTCACATCTGTGCGCCCACGCGCTCCTTGTTATCGGGGCCAATTGCGAATGTTAATAATTTAAAACTCATTAAAATGATTAGGGCTTTGATTTGGCCGCAAGGCTTTTAGCTAGTCGTTGACTTTGTCGTGCTAATGAGCGGCGCATGTCCTTTGATTGCTTGCTGCCAACGGTTGCCAGGACCCTCAAAGGCTCCACAACCAGCCGCTCAAATTATAAGATTGCCCACGTAAAATCAGTTTAATTGAATGGCGTATCGTTGGCTACGCGCTTAAGCAGCTGCTGTGACGGCCTATTGAGCAATCGATTGGCACCTTGGCGATACAGAGTTATCTCTGGTATCATTATCGCTGATATGTTTGCGCCTCGCACATGACTCCGCAGATGGATTGGCTCAAGCAACCGGAAACAGCCCGCGTCACCTCCTGATTATAGCAGTCATGGTCTGAGCCAGCGTCTGAGTCGCTGTCTGTTGGCAGCTGGAACCTAAATAACTTTCTCTTCAAACGCTGCTGTCATCTTCTCGCCATGGCAGCCAACATGTCAAAACGCTTAATGCAAACAACCGGGACGAGCTTGGATACAGATATTCCGTATCGGATACGGGCTCGCTCGTGCGACGCACTGGGATCAGCCGCCGTCGCATTCTTAGCACGGGGCCAACGACTTCTTTGTCAAAACTTTTATGCGTGCTGTGTTTTTTTTTGTTTCTGTTACGTGTGTGTGTGACTGTTTTTTTTTGGCTTGCCTGAGGTTTTACGGCGAATTTCTTTCTTGTTGTTGCCTGGTTTTGTCATTATGTTGGGGCCTTGGCGTATTTCTGATTCTGTTTTGTTAAATGCGCGGCGCGTGTGAATATTTAATAAGCCGTCTGCCAGTCCGCCTGAAGGCCCTGCCCCAGCTTACTTATAATAATCATAAAAAAGTTGCCGGCCACCATTGCCAACATTCCTGGCACTACGTTAACTAAACTGCCAGATCGGGGGTAATTGCCAAACTTTGCTGGCAGCTTAGCTTAGCTGTTGCCCTGCCAGCCCTATGGCCCCAAGAATTTTTGGACTCCTGCTATTGCTGTGGGAAATCAATTTGAAGCGCCGTCGCTGGGCAATCAACTAAATCGCTCTTAAAGTGTTGAGATGAAACAATTTATATTAAGAACAAGATAAATAAACTTGTCCTTTCTGCTTGTCGTCTGACTGCAGCGCAACTAATTTCAAACTACTCTAAAACTATTTCCCTTTATTTATTGGTCTGCGCTCTGATATCCTGCCGTTGGCTAAACTCTAAGCTCTATAGAACTTTAGAGCAGATATTGATAATACAAATATGAATTAAAAAATTAAATTGAATAATTATTTTTACTTTTTCTTTTGCTTTGCAGCGATTGCCGCGTGGTGCGCGACCCACAAACATTGAAGTCGAAGGGCTATGGATTCGTATCCTTCATTCAGAAATCGGTAAGTAATGCATCTATAAGGCGACTTAGCTGGCACGTGTACTCGTTTCGCAACTGTCGTTTCGTTTTTACTTTCGTATCGTACCACAGGAAGCTGAGAGCGCCATTACGGCCATGAATGGGCAGTGGCTGGGCTCGCGCTCAATTCGCACGAATTGGGCCACACGGAAACCGCCGGCAAGTAAAGGTAAGGAAATCATGACTGTCACCTGGCCTGGCCCCAAGCTTCCGGCTGTGCGTGCGCCATTGTGCGTATGCTGGTGACCCCGCCAGGCCACAGGGTCAGCCAGCCAGTTGCCGGCGCTCTTAAAGGTATTCTTGTTATTGCTGTTGTTATTGTTGTTGTCGCCAGAAGTCGACGCATCGCTCTTATTACAGGAAATTATGGCAATGAATGCCAAAGGTGTCAGTGGCATGACACAGACCAAAGGTTGTGCAAAAAGGAATCCAGCCAGAGCAGCCCATCGACCCGTCGACCCATCGACCCATCGACCCATTGAGCCACCAACCCACCCATCCGTCTGCTATTTATAAACGTGTCGTAGCAACATTTTCTGCTAGATTATGTTTTCTTAATTTTATTTTTTATTTTTTACTTTTGCGAGCTGGAAAACCGCACGCGCTTAATTTCCGTAATGGGCCAGGCTCCAAAATTTCGGCTTAAACTTTTTCAATTAGTCGACGGCGAAAGGTCGACAGGAGCCAAGAAGTAATGCGACATATTCTATTACACGGCACGACGAATCAATTTTCATTTATGCACAGCTCCCCCAAGGGCCTCAACTTTCGTCTAACCGGCTGTCAGTAGTACGGCGTAACCACAAAACCAACTATAACTAGCGCAATCATTATTAACAGTTAGCGAGCAGTGGAACGGAGGGAGCGGCGGGGGCAGTGCGCTTCGATTCGTCTTCGTCTGCCATAAATCAAAAGTTAACGCGTATTTGCATGTTTTAACATAATTTTTATTTGTTTGATGCACACACACAAATTCATACTTCGGGAGCGACTATGCAAGGACGCAAATCAGATAAATAAATTTTGCCAACACGAAACTATTATCATAAAAGCCACACACACACTCACACACACACAGTCGTAGCGAGCGAGAAACAGGATAGCAAAAATTTTATGGTTATAGAACAAACATTTGGCATTCTTTGGCTGTGTGTATACACACACACACAGACACAGAGTCAAGGTGGAATTTATCTTGCGAAGGAAGGTCTGACATGTTGAAGGGTTCCCATTTTCGGGGCCAACAACTATGCGCATGAATTTTGCTTTTGCATTTATATTGTTGTCATAAAAAACGCCTATGAAAGCCTAAGCGGATTTTTATTGGTCTCATTGTTTATTTGCCTTTGTCACGGGCTTGTCTGTGCTGGCGCAGAGCGAGACGGGGCGGGGCGCTGTGGTCGCTGTAGTTGTAATACAAGTTATTATTAGCAATTTGCCAGCGAAATAATTTGGATATTTTGATGGTTGAGCGCAGCCCGAGAGTTGCTGATTCAGCAGGCCAAGACCCAAAATCGAAGACGCCGCCAAAGATTTTACACAATTACGAGCTGTCGTTCAGTCGTCGCTACATAAAGGGTTTACCATGCGTGTATATAGTTTATATGTACGTGTGTGTGTGTGTGTGTGCTGGAGTAGGTTGTGGACTTTATGGCCATGTCTAGTTGTTTGGGGTGCCTGCTGGCAGGCAGCCTTTACGATTTGTAGCACTCAACTCATTTCGCATTGGGATTTGGCATTACTTGATATTTTACGTAGCCACTTTGCCGCTGCTGCTGCTCCTACCTCTGCTGCTGCTGCTGTGAATGCTTTTGGCCAGGCTTGGTCTGTCGTTTTTATGTTTTAAGCAGGCTGCACATTTTATAGCCGTGGCAATCAGTCCGTAGTTGCGACGTTTAGTAAGCCAATCACCAGCATATGTGAGTGTGTGTGTGTGTGTTTGAGTGTGTTTTTTGTGTTTCGCCTCCTTTTGTAGCTAAGATTTACGAGCCGACGCAATTGCGCATTTTACAGTTGTGACAATTTTGGCGTCGCTTTGCAATATTCAGCTGCTTTCTTTTTATTTTCCGTGTTGACTCTTTTGCCTCGCGTCGAGCTCTGGGCTTATAATAAACGCATTTGCCATTTTTTATTGTCGACAGCAGCTCGTGGCAAAAGTTTTGGCAAAGTTTCGCTTTTGTTAACCGGTTAAGGCCCCCAGCTCCATCGCCATTTCAATGCATGCCATAAATAAAGGCCAAAATACTTACAAGCTCATTATAGTAATAACTTAATTAACCTGAAACAATATGCCGGTAAAACAAAGCCCACGACGATGGCGATGGCGACGTCGACGATATTGTATGACAAATTTCTGTGCCAAAACTATTTGACTTTTGACTGTTCTGCACAAGCAAACTGCCGACTGCCGAGTGGGCGTGGAGTGAGACTGGAACTGGGCTCACAAACTTCAAGCAAATTATGTGACTGTGTGCGTGAGCCGCCTACTTACCTGGCAGTTGTAGCTGCCGCAATAAATCAACATTTTATGCAGAGTTGCGCACAATTAAGTAAAAGTTGAAATGCCTCAAAGGGCTGCCCAAGTGCTTTCTACTCTATTCGTAATCGCAGACATGAAAACTTCCAGTTGAAGCTACAATTTATGCTAATTCGTAGGCTGGCCTCAAAATACTTTAGCTTCCATTTTGCGTCTAAGCATTTGCTTTACGACGTTATGTTGTATTTACTGCTGCTCGATAATATATCTCCTGATCTTTCTATAGACTTTAAGAAATGCGAAGATCAGCTTCATAATGTAAAAGAAATATAACAAGGGAGAGTGCTGCAGTCGGGAGTTACTGACTGCAGAATACTCGTTCATAATGAAAATCTCTTCTAGTGAATCTAAAGAGGGATGGTGGAGTTACAAAACTGTTCCAGTATTGAGCTCGAGCTTCAATAAATGCGATCTTTGTAGTTTTTAAATATGTGCCAGGCCCCTCCAATAGACATAGTGTTTCTGGTGAAACATTTTTAGTATATACTTGAAGTTTCAAGTCTCTGACTTCGATAGTTTCGATGATTAAAGTTCATATGGTTAGCCGAACGCACAGCCAGACTGACATTGCACAGAAGTAATATGCTCTTTCACTTCGTTAACGAGTGTAAAAAGTTTCTTTTCCTTCTGCCTTTCTGTGTTCATCCTTCTCTCTCTCAAGCTCGAATACATTCATTTGGTCTTAATTGATAATGCGTCTTTAAAATTATATGCCCTCGCCCACGTCATACATTTTAATAAGTTGAAATGTGCTCGAGCAGCTACCTTCTTCTTTTTGTTTCCCTGTTGATTTTGTTGTTGGGGATGTGTTTTTCATGTATGCAGAAAGTCTTCAATTATTCACGCTAATGACTGCGTGATTAATTCATCATTAAGTTGTATATGCCAGTAATTGCTCATTTAAATTGCAGTACTATGAGAAAAGCTGCTTGACATGTCGAAAAGGACGGACAGGCAGTCGGAGACAAATATATAGAAAGAGAAAGAGAGAGAGAGAAAGCCGGCGACTGTCAGACAGACATTCGTTTGGTTTGATTATTATATTTTATTACATACTCGTGTGTGTGGATATGTGGCCTGCCCGCAGGCCAGGGGCTTTAGTTTTAACGTGATAATTATGTCCAGACTTGCAGTCGAAAGTACAGGCAGAGTACTACTGCGCTGGCAAGCACTTTAATTTGGTGTAGTCATGAAATGAAATGTAGACAGGGCCTGTCCCAGCCCCACCAAAGGGTACAACAGCAACAACAGCCGACTGCAAATCGCCTCAAGGCTGGGCACGTTTGGGTGTGTGTGCGTGCGTTGCCGTCATACCTAACCAAATTTAATTACACGGATTTAAAAGTGTAAGGGAAAATGTAGGCAAAGAAATGAAACGAAGGCAGAAGCACAAAGCAAAGTGCAAATTAGTGAAACGTTGCGCTCAAAAGTATGCAATGCAGCTTTGCTAAGCCCCTCTCATATGCTGAGAGTACGTGAGGGCATGTGAGTATACGTGTGAGTGTGTGTTTGTGACAAGGCGTATTCATTTGTGGCAAAAGCTTTCAAATATATTTGCAAGCTTGTTAGTTTACCCTCGACTGTGCCTCTGTTCCTTTGTGAGTGTGTGTGTGCATGAGAGAATTGTCCTGTTGCATGTTATTGAGCCATATTTTTTGTGTGTTGTTTGGTTCGCTCCCCGGTAGCAGGAAAGGGACAGACAGTGACCCATGGATATATATATTAAGTGAAAGAGAGCGAGAGGGCCAGAGGCGGGCAGCGCCAGCCAACGATATGTAGAGGAATTATAATGGAGGGCTGCACTCGAAGCATTGCATTGAAAGCCAGCAAAGGTTAGGCTAATACGGATTAAATAGATGCGCTACGTTTGTTATTAAATAAAGAAAAAAAATATTTTTAAATAAAATCTTATCAAGGCTCACGATTCAAATGAAATTTTTAGAAATATTTTCCTTTACATACTATTCAGTGAAGCTTTAGAATCAAATTAATTATATTTATTCATATATTGTGCTATGAATAAATGTTTTTCCTTTGTGATTTAAACATATTTTGATTCCATTTAATTGTGTCTATTAAAAATAATAAATTCCCTGGAATCTACGGAGCAGCAATCAGTATAAAATATGCAGTCGAATCGTTTTTAGATCCCATAAACCATAAAGCGTATGTTCTGGCGGCGACTGGCGCACAGCGCTTGTAAATTGTTAAAAACTAAACAAAGACATAAACACGCAAGCTTGACATTATTTTTAAAAGTGCAAATTTTGTTTTAAGCTCAAAGGAAGTAATTAGTGTAACTTTTGCATAGAAATACTACGTGCACAACTGGCGCGCACCTACAACACAGTAGAGCCAACGCGAACGAGCCGCAATAATGTGGGCTACCAAAGCCCAACTCCCAGTTGAATACCAAAAAAAATGAAAATGAAAATGGGAAATGGGAAATACGTTAACTGCCCGCACACCAAATACGTATGATAAAAAATGCAATAACAACAGCAGCAACAGTGCAAACTGCGATAAATGCTGTCGTATAGCAGTTATACAAACCTGTATCCTTGAACACACACACACCCACATACACACATCTGTATATACTGAAATATTTTGACTAAGTGTATGCGGTTATTTTAATTACCAAAACCGTAGGCGACTGGCGTTGTAGTCGTTTCTGCTGCGGGCAAAACCCTTAATTAATTTGCATATTAATCATGCAGTTCCCTGAAAGCAACAACAACAATAGCAACAACAACGACAAGAGACATAAAATATTATATGTATAAAAAACAAAGAGAACGTCCGCATGTAGAGGCGGAAAAACTGCAGTCATTAATTGTGGCTTGGGGCCAACATTTGCGAAATATCGAAATGAATTGCCACTAATGGAAATCGTTGCCAATTTCTGCTCCCATATTTCAACCCAAACAGAGAACATCAAGCCGTTAACTTTCGATGAGGTCTACAACCAGAGCAGTCCCTCCAATTGCACCGTTTATGTGGGCGGCGTTAACAGCGCCCTCACCGCACTCAGCGAGGAGGTGCTGCAGAAAACATTCGCACCCTACGGCGCGATACAGGAAATACGCGTCTTCAAGGATAAGGGCTACGCATTTGTGCGGTAAGTCAAGAGCAGATCTATCCATACTTTCTACCCTAGGTGGTACTAGGTGCTCATTTGTCATATGCAACTGCTTCTACTTTCAGCTTCTCTACCAAGGAGGCAGCCACCCATGCCATCGTCGGTGTGCACAACACCGAGATCAATGCACAGCCGGTGAAGTGCTCCTGGGGCAAGGAGAGCGGTGACCCCAATAATTCCCAGACTATGGCCAGTCAGGCATTAAACAGCGCTGCTGCCGCTGCCGCCGGTTTTCCATATGGCGTGAGCGCCGCTGCAGCCGCCGCTGCCGCCTACGGGCAACAGCTGGCCGCCACTGGGTGCTGGTATTCGCCGACGCCCACTTATCCGGCCTCGTCGGTCACCGCAGCCGCTGCAACACCTGCTGCAGCGGCGGCCAACGCTGCGGCTGTTCAGAATCAGTTCCTGCAGGGCATTCAGGGCTACCACTTCAGCCAGTATGGAGGCTATCAGCAGGGCTACATGGGGTAGGTAATCTTGATGCCATTGCCATCGATTTATGGATAATTATTTCATTAGCCGAAGCGCTTGTGTTGCGGCAACATTTCCATTGCCCTGCGCCTCCCAGTGGCTCTCTACGCAAAATGATTGAATCGCCACCGGGGATGGGCAGCGACAGCATGACGGATGAGTGAATTCATTTGCTAATTGCTAAAGTTTTCATTTGTGAGTGCGGCGTATATTTACCTGGCGCACGGCGCATGGCGCACACATATATCGCAGCAGTTGCTGGATATATGAGTGAGCAAAAGCCACGTAGCTAGCTGCCCGTAGTCATCTGTCTCGCCGGTGGTAATTGTCGCAGTAGAGCAGGCTCCTGGGAAACGCCACACAGGCAGATCTCGAGTTGTGTGTAGTATTGTTGCCGTCATCAGCTCTTGGCTCATGCTCGTTCGAATGTTCTTCCTCTCTGTTGCCAATTTCAGAATGGGCGTGCAAATACCAGCCACTTGGCAAGGCGTCACCCAGGCCCAGATCTCGCCGGCACAGCAGTTGGCAACGGGCGTTGCAGGCACTGCAATACCACAGGCCGCCGGCGTCGTTGCCTATCCCATACAGCAGTTCCAAGTGAGCCCCCAGGTATGTGCATATCAACACTAATAGCAAATGACATAAACACACACACACACATAAAGCACACTCCCATTTATACATACATTCAAAGTCGTCTATTCTGAATGTTTTGAATATGTTCTCCATTTGACTCGCTTCGATTCGACTGTCTGCACTGATTTTCACTTATTTGCTTATTGATTAGTGAACTCTGCCACATGTATTATTTATTTAGAAACAATTGTTTTTATGCATTCTATTTTTTTGGAACATTTTCAATTTTTGGTTGTCTATTGTTAGTTGCACTATGGGCTTTTAGCTTAAGCACGTTGTTGTTTTTATTTAATAAATAATTTTGGTATTTGCATCAGAAAGCAAGCATAAAACTGTAGAAAGCATTTATAATAAACGTGTGAAAAACCGGCGAAGGAATATTAAATTGGTAAATAATATAAAGTTAGAAATGAATTAAGTGTCGTGGTTAGTAGAGAATATTGTTGAAAATATCCTGTATACAGCTATAGGGACTTCCGACACATAATCAGAATTACTTAAGCCTGATTCCAAAAGGATATAAAAGATTCTCTCATGAAAATGAGATGTGGAAAACTGCCAAGTTTTCTCTTGGCAACTCTGACCCCAGTTATTTTAGAAGCTTGATTAGAAATATGCTCTAGTTTAATTAACATAAATAAATTGTTATTTTTTTTATAGCTGCGCGTTTGAAGTCAGTTTTTTGAACAGCCAGACAAAGGCAAATGAATAGAAGTTATAAGTAGGAAATTCAGCAGAATATTACTTATATAGATTTGCTTAGTTTTCATAGATTTATAGATTTTGCAGAAATGCAAGAGTCTGCTGCTGACTTTTTTATATGTAACAGAATTTATAATACTTAATATATGATATAATATAATATAATTATTTAATATATCAGTCAAATAAAGAGTATTTTTAAATGAGTGTTTGGATTAAAAAGTTCATACAACTAGGCAGAGACAAACATAGCTGAACCAACTCGGCTCTTAATGCTGACTGTGTATGCATTTCTCATATTCAGATTAGTATTTTATACATTTATTGGAAAGGGGATCAAAAGAAACTTGCTATTTAGCTATTGTACTCTTTATAGGTTGCAGCTTACCTACATTACAATATCAAATTCAAACTAACACTTTGTTGCGAGTCGTTGGGCCAAGGCAACTGAAGCTCCCTATGAACTTATTGACATTAAAACCTATTTTGTTGTCAGACTAGAATGGAAAGGATATTAAATCGTTGTAGTGCACATGTTTGAATATTAATTAACGATAACAAAAGTGCAATCAAAGGACTTTGGCTTTTAAAGCCAAAGTCAATAAGCAACGTATAAATTCATCTGAAAAATGCTTGCAAATAAAAATAAAAGAAAATAATTCTCAGACACTTAAGCCTTGCTTCAAAGCATGAGCATTGAATACTTAAGTATTTGGTAGTTTTTTAAGTAATATTTTAAGATGCTTTTAAAATCTATTCAATTCATTTAACTTTACTGCTTGATACAGAGTATTTATTAGCCATAAGTTTTTAAATGCTTCATACCATTTTGACTGCGTCTTATACATTTTATTCCGACTACTATTTTTTTCCAATTTTTACTAACACCCATATTATTTTTTAAGGTTTATCCTTTACTTTTGCAGGCACAGTAAGCAACAAAAGCAAAATATATAAAATAAAATAAAATAAAGCAAAAAGAGAGAAAAATCCAAATTTTTTTTAAGTACAGCAGAAGTTCTGAACAGAAACAAAAAAACCAAAGTCAGCTGTAAATAAATGCGAAGCGCCGAGCAATTGCTTAATTGACGTCAACTTGAATGTTGAGTGCAGCACCCAAAAGCCAAAGCCAAAGCCAAAACCAAAAACCAAAGTAGAACCACAACAAAATATGCTACAGCACATATACACACACACACACACACGCACATTTGCAACTGTTCATGATATATTAGCTTCATAAACGGTTGTAGATGGCCCTTAAATAAGCCTTAAATGCAACATGAAAAACACAACAACAATTTGCTTTAAAACAGCGTACTCACACACACACATCCTCACATATACATAAATAAATTAATGCTTCATATAAATGTGTTATGCATGCCGCGTATTAAAAACAATTATAAGTAAATGTAGATGAAATTAAGAAAATGAAAAACAAAAATATTGCGTACATAAGTAAAACAAACAATTTGGTAATAAAAAGAGAAAACCATCAATTAAGTATACTATTTTCTGAGCGTTGTGCAAAAAGCAGCCTAGGATGCTCGTTGATACAGACACAAGCACACACACAAAGACACACACATACACATGTTCTATAATCGAAATAAACATAAGTAAAAGTGCGTTAAAATTAATTACGCGAATACACTTTCATTTATTTATAAAAATTTCGCTGTCTGTATGTGTTGTGGCTTGCCAGCAGCCAAGGCAACGAATACGCACATCTCTCTGTATGCATATGCCTAAATGCTTGCTCGAAAGCCCATTCCACAGACACGGACACACACACAGACACGCGCATACATTCACTATTTAATGTGTCTACAATGATACACACAAAGCACTAGTGCCTATTACTATCCTAGATCTAGACGAGAACATCGCCACATTGCCACATACACAACTGCCAAGCCAAGCCAAGCCAACTCAAACAATTGGTGAACTCGACTTTTCCTGCTATCATTTTCCTATAGTCTGCAACTAAGTGTTACAAAGAATTGTTAGCCCATTGAAGCATACTAGCGCACAAAGCTCATACAACTATAGAAGTAGTACTTTATTTTGTGATTGCTCAGTAATTGAAAGACATGTTCCTACATACACACACACACACACACACCAATCCAGAACACAACATTATAGCCACAAGCACTCGCAGTTAATAGTATCTGAAATAACCTATGATCGTTACTATCTATTATATGTTGATAAGCGCAACACAGTCCAATGCAATCCAGCCACAAGCTTAACTTAAACTCAAATGACAAGCTCGAATTCGAAATTCGAAATTCAAAATTCGAAGTCGAATCCCGCTAAATATGGCAAATCAAGCATACGTTTTATCTGTCTCACAGGCTTTGTAATTAATAGCAGCAACACAAACACGAATTTCATTTATTTTATTTAGTTTGCAATGATTTCATTTTTGGTTATGATTAATAAAAAGTCACTCGATCTTGAAAATCCTTCAAAAGACATGTACAAAGCAACATTACCAAAATGCAACATAACAAGTATATTTTGACTTTCTTTTCCAGTACTTAAACGTATAAAACGTATATGTTTCTATTTCAGTTGCCAGAAGATGAATGGTTAGCTGCAAATTTATTGTGTTAGAAACAAAGCCCATATCCGAATTATGCAAATATAATTACAGATGACACCCGTGTGTTTCACAGGTCTTTACAATTAGAAGATTACCTGCAATACCTTCCCTTTTTTGCTGTGGCTCAGGTCGAGTCCATTCTCAGTCTATATGCTTCGACTGTAGGCGGGAATTGGCCAGCTTCGACTGAAGGCCTTGCCAAATTGCGTGGGTAATCGCAGAAGGCGAGTTTTAAGGGCTTGTGAAATGCGTAGGCGGTAGGGGATTAGCTGGCACTAGGGGAAACGCCCAATGCACACACAAGTACATTCATATACTCATACTTATATAGACGTACGTTCAATGAATACAATCAAAATATGCCATCGAATGATATTAATTGATATTAGCCATAATAAATGCAAATTCGTAATCTAAATACGTATACATAGCAATTATATGAGCGCATTACCAATTCGCTACACTAAAACCAAGCAAACCAAATCAAACCAAACCAAAAATAATATAATACAAATGCAAATTCCGAAGATCCTGTTTCATTTTATGCATGTCCAGCCATGCCTAAGCACAGCAGCAAAAGCAAAAGCAATTAATTCAAGCCAGCGAGACAGGAAGAGTGCGTCGACATGATTGAATAACTGAATCATACTCGTATGAGCAGATGCCCCTTAAGTACACATTTACCAGATAGTATAAGACCAGCTGAGCCATCATCATCGGGCTCTAGGTACTGCTCGATGTTTATAGTTCAGACAGCCACGCCTGCACGCCGCCCCTGTTTGATAGTGCGTTCGTCTGAGAGGAATATATACATATATAAATCGTAGTTCAGTAAAAGTTTAAAACAGATTTAGTCGTAACACACACACACATACAGCCACACACACATTAGTACACAGACATGCAACGGCTTATGTAATAAGTATTGAAAACAAAACATGGAAAAAGTATGCTTACATAATGTATATGTATGCATATTTAAATATATACAAATAGCTTAGTGGCATATGTAACTTAGTGTAAATATACACACCCAAACACACATATACATATGTGTCATGTCGTACATGTATTCATTCATTTATATATAAGTGAAAAGGATGATTAATTACAAATAGATGTTCGAAATAAAATATAATAAAGACGATAAAAAAACGATATAAAACGTAATAGATCATCATTGCGAACGAATCGAGCAATTAAATTAAACATCATTTTATTTGAACTGGCCAGCTGAACAGGGAGCAGGGGGCAGGGGAGGCGGAGGTGGAGGTGCGGCATTTCGATTTGCATGTGACGCGCTTCATGTAGCATATCGTTCAGGCGAAGGCCTGCTTTCTTTTGCAATTAAATTTTAATGTGTATTGGTATTGTTATTAATAGTTTGATAAACAAGACCACACACGTGCAGGCATTAACGATGTGCAGTGGAATACAGATGGGTGGCGATTAGTAGTACTATAGTTCAAATACATAATTGAGTGTTGTGTATGCATGTCTATAGCTAAACGAGCTCTTATACGCAGGACCGCAAATTATAACATTCACCTTAACCTTAACCGTAACCGTAACCGTAACCGTAACCGCAAGCGTAACCGTAACCGTAACCGTACCCTAATCGAAACTACGAATCAGACATAGCTTAAGAAATTAGCGAGTTGTAATGTCTATTAAGATGTTTTTAGCACTAGAATTAACGGACTTTGAGAGGGGCATTGCATGTTTCAACATGACTGGAAACGACTTAGATGTAGATGTGATTTTAAGCCAGAGCAAAAAAAAAGAAAGACGAAGAAGAGAGATTGAAGCTGATGCGATGAATGCATTTTTATGTTGTTATTTTCTTTAAACCAAACGAGAGAAAAAAGGAAAAAACTTTTTGTTAAATAAACGATATCTTAGGCAGATGAAAATTTAAAGCATTGTTGACCAAACCAATAAGAAAAGAGTTTAAAGAAAATATTTGGCTATAAGAAAAGCAGCACATTTATGAAAGCAAACTTTATATTTAACACTTGTGGATGAAAAAACAAAGAGATTTACGAATTATATACAAATATTATTGGTTTGTTTGTTACTGTTTGCGCAACATATCAGTGAAGAGTTAAATGAGTAGTTTCCACATAGAAGCTTACCCAGAGTTGAAAACTATAAATAATATAAAAAGAACACAAGAAACTTAAGCATAAGAAGATATATAAAGCGTAAATAACGATTCAAAGAAAATATATATATGATAAAGCAAAAAAAAAAAAACAAAAACAAAACAAAAAAAAGTATTAATGTTGTGCAACTATTGAATGTGCTAAGACATTTATATACGTCTACAAACATATACATATACAAAACAAATATTTATATATATACAGTAACAGTAAAAGTAACAGTAAAACAGCCAGAAATAAGAAAATATTGATAGGGTTCTAAGAGGAGCATTACCTAAGTATCAAGTAAGTCGAATTGGACAAGGTAGCGATTCTACCAACTACTCCAGTAGACACTCGAAACTAAGTTCACATTATGTAGACCCCAATATAAGTTGATCTCTTTCGATTCTTCTGTCAGGATAGTTTAAGTTTATAGCTGAATTATTAAGTTTGGACTGGTCTAGCACCCCTTGTAGTCACTTCTTATTGAAATTGAATTCTTTTCTTTTTTTTTTTATTGTAAAATCAAATCAAAACAAAAACAAAGATAAAAATCTTAAAATCAATTGAAGTTTCGAGTTGGAAACTTCAATTGCAATTTAGTCAATTTGGTGGGTAATTATTCGAAAGCTGTAACTGGAGCATTAGCAAAATTTTACGATATACACATAACACACACACGCATACAATACATGAATGAATATAGGACCCGGGGTCAGTCTGTAGTTAAGTGACGTAGCATAAATTAAGTAAAGCAAAAATATATATGAATATATGAACGAAATCAAATCAAATCAAATCACAAAAACAAAAACAAAGCAAAAACCGAAAATCAATCAAAGACAAGTATTATTTAAGTAACAATTCAATACCAGTAATAAAAACAAAAGGAAAATCAAATACAAATAGTAACATAACAGATATTTACATAGAGTACAGCCAAGTCAAGCCGCAGCCTAGAGCTGAGAGTTTGCAAATAAACATGGCATAAATTATATTCAACTTAGCTGGTTAAGTTTATGGTTTTTTATCCCGAATAGCCGAGAGACAGGCCCTGGACAAATTCGAATTCATCTGACATGGGCGAATGTTATTAGTCGCGGCGTTTGCTTCTATATACAAACACATGAGATATATTCTTTATATATATCGATGAATAAACCAACCCAAAAGATTAAGCGTTAAACTAGCAAACTAAATAAATTAGCCGTGTAAGCAGAGCTAGTTTGACTCTCTATAAGATCGACGTTGGCGAGAAGCACTCGAACGAAGCAATCCATAATATTTTCGTGCAATATTCCAGAGGGCATAAGCATGCATTTTATGCATTTAAAATCATAGTAAGATTCTAAACAAAACACACCGCAAATGTAGAAGAAATCAAACGATGAGCAAATAACCAAAAGCTGCTAACTAAAAAATTTTAAAAATACCAAAAAACATGCATATATAGGTATTGAATAGCATCATACTAAGACGCAGATAAGCTGTGCACACCACTTCACCAATTACACTAACACATACACTCACATATTTAAAGTAAGAAAAACAAAAAAAGCAAATATATATATGTATATGTATATGTATGAATTAACACGTAAAATAAATGTTAAGTAAATAGCAAATAATATAAACAAAATATAGATATCGACTGCAGAATTGCAAATATTTTGTAGAAGTTTAAGAATGTTTGAGTGTGTTTTAGGACAAGGACTAGAAAACACAAGACCCAAGATCAGACAGGAAAAAGAATATGAAAGCAAATTATAATAAAAACCAAATTTAAAAAGTGAAAAAAAGAGAAAAAAAGCGAAAGTTAGAAATAAATTACATAAGCTATGTTCTTATAAAAAAATAATATATATATATATATATATATACATAATAATATATGGCATCAAATGTGGCCACAACTATCGTCACACACACACACACAAACTCACTCACCCATACAGTCCCTTATATACAAAATGGCGTTTTCATCAGAAATTACATGTGAAACAAAGTAACGAATATTAAAAGGTTAATCAAATTAAGCATAGCATCCCCAAAAAATGACAAAGCAAATATTTATAGTTGAAAATGAAAAGAAAAACAAATTTTGGTCGCGTTTTTTGTAAACCAACGCGCCAAATATAAACCAAATTAAAACCAAGCGAAATATTATACAGATTATATACAAGTAAAATAAATATATAAAAAAAAACCCTAAATGCAGGCTGCTCAAAAAGGGGATCGATTGTAATTATAAAGAGCCAGCACGACGGTTAGGGGCTAGTCAATGAGTTGCCAGCGAGGAAGCATTAAGAAAATATACAAAGCTTAAACCAAAACAACATGAAGAACAACTATTGCAACATAGAAATGATGAATAGAGATAACACTTAAATATAATATTAAAATAAATGGCTAAAACAAAACAAAACAAAACTTATATTATGTATACATAAATATATTGAAGGAAAACAAATAAAAACAAGCAAAACCATTTTGTAAAAATAACAACGAAACTTGCATTTTAATTTAAAGGTCATTGCATAATTATGTCTGTGTGTTCAGTCGGCATGGATAACTCTTATATATAAATTTATTATATAAATTTACTCTCATTATCCAGCTTTCGTATATACATATGTTGTATGCTTTCTGTTGTCTGTTGTCGAGGTGAGTGCCATTTGAAAACATTTATGCTGTGTTTGGGATATGCTGTATATTTTTGTATGATCAATATGGTGGTCTCCCCTGGGTTTTCAGTGTGGTTCGCTGCTCGGCTGCCCGCCCAGCATAAATTGTCATAACAAAGGCAAAAGACAACACGTGCAACAATAACAAATCAAAAAATTTACAAAAATATAAAACGACGGAGACGACGCAACGAAAACACGCACAGTCAAAGGCAACTGCTTGCCGCAGGTTGAAAGAAGAGTGGTTAGGGCGGGGGCGGAGGGGAAGCTTGTACAACTGCCCGGATGACTGCCGGTAACAGGAACAACAAGCAGCGAGTAACGGAAAAATGCAAAGTGGAGTAAAATGTTTTAAGCATATTTTTTTTGTATTTTTTTAAAGTCTGGTTCCATGGAACATAGCGGTACGGGGTATATTGGTTCCATCCAAATCTATGCAGCAACTTTTTAAAACTCAATGAGTGCTTTAAAAACATATACAATAGTATGTATGAGCCCGTTGATCTCTGATACTAAGCTGGAAATAGATATTTTCAGTATTTCGATTTGTAAGCGTATCTATTGCTCTGGAAGGAAGAAGCAACAAATATAAAGGTGAGCTCTTGTAACATGCAATAACTTAGCGTTACAATAACAAGCTGTTTGTATTTATCTGAGCAGCGTATAAATAACAGAAACAAAAGCAATGAAAAGATCTATACAGACGATTAGCCATTCGATCAGGGCTTAGAGTATCTCTTAGTTGAGCACGGCTAAAGAACTTTTGTGCCGCGGCTGCCAAAGTCTTTCTGTAGTTGTTATTTCGCGCTGCGCCGCAGGTGAAGAGCAGCACACACACGAACACACACACACACATACACACACAGAGAAACGCGCTTGTGCCCTGTGCGTTATTATCACAATGATTCAAGCATAACACACAGACAGGGGAAAGAGACGGACCGACAGACAGATGTTCGTGTGCTTCTGAAGCAACATATGCGCCGAGGTTTCACTTTCATTTCTACTAACATGTAAATGCGTGTGCGTCTGTGTGTGCGAGGGAGTGTGTGTGCATGTGAGTGAAATAATAGCGCTATGTTTGATTTGCATTGCAAATCGTGGCAATTTTGCAGAATGTCTTCCTATATAAGAAACAATATGTTTTATTTACTTACATTTCGGCTTTGATTTTACCGACTCTCTGTTTTTGTTCTTTGGCGAAGGCGTGTGCCTATAGACTGCCATTGCTTATGTCCCACTTACGGAACTGAGCTGAGTTGAAATGCCTACAGAGCAATACAATTTGCATGCGCTGTTGGCTTACCAACACCAGATCAATTTTAGTCTTGAGGCAAAGAAATCATTTGGCTTTTAGATATAGATATTTTGATTTAATAAAACTTTATCAATAAGTTTGCAGCTTCAACTTTTCGCTCACCAATGAAATCAACTTAGCAACATTAGCCAAAGCTTGCCACATAAATTGTTATGATGGGCTTATTAAGGCAAGTGGTCCATGGAGCTGAAAATGAGGCGGGAGCTGCAGCTTTTCATGCGTGCCAAAATGCTCACCTAAACGCACACACACGCATCACTGCCTTGTGGGTGGGCAATTCAAACAATGCCACACATCATAATATTTTTGCAGACTTTATGGATGCCATCAACTGAAGCTCGAAGCGATGGGAAGCTGCATTCTGGCATGCAGACGCCGTAACGTGCATTACCTTAACGGTATGGCACTATGTCCTTGTCCTTGTTGTTGGTGTCGATATGTTGTTGCTGCTGCCGATGATGATGCTGGCTGGCTGTTTAGTTAATAATTCCCATGCATGGAGTCGTCAGGCGATGGCTGCAGCAACAGCGAGCGCATGACAGCGGCATAAGAAGCATTCGGTGCATAGCAGGATATTTTCTGCATATAAATAATGTATCTATGACGGCATGGGAGTTCGTTCAGAACGTGCAACTGCAACGGAAACCGGAAATGCGCAAATAGCAAAGCACTGAAGATTTTGACGCTCAGCACGGCACGGGACGACATGAACCGGTGCACACAAGCTCGACTGCCTTCAGTGGCGACCACATGCAGTGCGCCAGCTACAACTGCAGCCGGATGCACCCTGAGTGGCTGCATATCCATGTAGATAAGACATTAGATGCAGGCACTGCCTGACTGATACCTGGCCGACTGCAGCACATGTGCTGAATTGATTGCAGGATTAACATGATTAATAATTGCATATCAGAATTGTATAGAATTGTATAGGAAGCTCGATACCGAAATGCAATCTATTTGCGAGTGCCACAAAGAAAATAAAGATGCTAATTAGGCAATTAATCAATTCCATTGATTGTTCCCATCAATCAGAAGGAAATGCTTAATTCGCGTATCTGACACTCAAAAAAAAGGGAATTTATGAAAGCTCTTCAAGGACGGGACTGACCTGTTAGTTCACTGTTTGCTCGGGGCCAAGTCGCGGACACGTGTAGCCATATTATCCACTGGCTTATTACCGGACGCCTATGTCCACGAACTGATACAGATGTTACCCCAAGGAGGACTTGCTCGCAGCAGAGGTATTCTGCAGCGAGCCGTTTACACGGACAAACATTGTATAAGCCGTGGTGCGGGATGGGCGGTGTGGAAGAGGAGCTTGTCTTGCTTTGGGGCTGTCCTGTCCGGCTGCTCTACAAGTAGCCAAATATTCCCAGTTCATAACACGGCACAGAACAAATGTCTTTTGCTGATAAAGCCTCATAATAAATGTCGACCTTTCGTTTTTCCATTTATATTATCAACTCGTGCTAGAGCCGGGGCTCAAGGCCCAACCTAGCCTTGCCTGGCTTTGACCGGAAAAAATGTATTGTTGTTGTAGTTGTTGCTGCTGCTGTCGCTGTTGTTGTGCTTGCTCTGACAATGCGCCTCTTCCTTTCAATTGGTATCTCTTACCTGTGCCCCGCATGCAACGCATCAACCCACCTACATATATTAAAATTTATAATAAACAGTGAGCAGCAGCAGCAGCAGCAGCAGCAACAGCAATAATGGCATATTAAGCGTGAGAGTGTGTGTGTGCCCCTAAATAAACAAGTTTTTGCCCCGGGTACTCTTCGAAGACGATTGAGCATCACAACTTTGGCAAATTGTATGCAAAATTTGTGAGTTATAAGTGAAGTTTTCAGCTTGTGAAAGGAATAAATAAACTTTATTGACAAGTCGGCAACTTCAAAGTGGAAACATAGTTTTCGGAGTAGAATTCAAAGGCTGATATATATATGATAATAATAATATCCTTTAAACAAATATTATTATCCGAAGACCTCGGATATGTTTTAATTAAATATGTTTCAGCTTACTGAAACCAGAGTCAAACGAAACTCATAGCTGATGCCGTTACAGTCTGTGTAAAGAGTATTTGAGAGTCGCTGAGAATACTTGAAGTACTTTTCCCTCAGTGCTGCTGTGCTTTTTGAATAGACCGGTCCCAGGCGAATCAAAGAGACTTGGAGACTTGAATTTATGTTATTTCCTTGTTGTTGGCGTATCAGATAAGCTAATAAAAAATATTATAATTACATAACTGTGGAGCGGACGGGCTGCGGGCAAGCAGACATTTTGCGCAAATAGTTGGCTGTGTTGCGTTACACGTGCTTTTAATGTTGTCCCTTCGCTGTAGCTGGCTATCTGGCCCAGAGTCGCGGGAGCACCTGGCCGCCGCAGCCTAGCCGCCTTGCCGTCTTGTCGCCTCGGGGCATGCTGTGGGTGTGTTTGCTTGAGTGTGCAGTCAAAACGAATGAAGCCATCAGGATAATTTAGACTTTGAAGTGCCATTGCCATGCGAACTTATTTTAATTAGATGCGCAAACGTAAATGCTTAGTGCGCTCGCCGCAGACCTTTTTTATGGGGCCCCGACTCGAAGGCCTCGAAAAGACAATGCGACTAGGCATTAAAACAGGTGGGCGTCACTTGGGGCGTTGGACGGGGCCGGCCAATGGGCGCCAAAGTGTGGCTGCTTTGCTGGCTGCGTGGCCGCGTATGTCGTGTAGCACACATTAACCGATGCCATGCAATGCAGCCATAATAACCGTCGAGCACAAGTTTAATTAGTGCAGCCAACGATGCCAGTGCCAGCGGCAGCCTGTGGCCAACGTTGCGTATGAGCAATGTGTGTTCGTGTGATAAAATGGCCACGCCATGCCACACCACGTCAAGGTTGCGCCCGTGTGGGTGTGTGTGTCTGTGTGCGACTGTGTGTGCACCTTTATTGCTGTCATCCATCTGAGACGTAAAACTCTTATGGTCATAAAAACTCTAGAACGCATTGTGAGCGCAAAAACAAAGCGAAAACCCCCAACAGGATTCTCTAGAGCAGAAAAAATGTCAGAGTGCTGAACTAATAATGGCACATGTCAAAATTCGTTGAGCCCGCAGCTGTTTGGGGACCTGCGCGGTGTGGCAGGCGTTCGCCAACTTTTGGTCGAATGACGAAACCCAGGTGACATTCATAGTGATTTCGTTTTGGCAGTTCTGTGTGTCATTTGTTAGATTTAACCGATGCCTGGACACACGGATGGGGCCTTGGCCGACAACATTCGGTCAGTTGATGTGGCTCCAAGCATAGATGGATGGATACCAAAAAAAGAGAGAAGCAAAAACAAAAGAATATAACGACTCACTGCAGCTATCTCTTGACAGCCAAGCACTTGATTATCGCAAATTCAGGTAAAAGCAGAACGACTTTTTACTCTTTCTACATGTTACGACTCTGCTGCGTGCTGCATTAGTGATATCTGTCAAATTATAAATATCAGCAAAGGAAAACCAAGTCCAGAACAACAACACTAAAGAAACCACATCTAAGGACAGAAAGTGCAATCAGAACTTGACTGTGGTTTGTGTGCCACACGCACACGCTGCATGCCAATGTCCGTTGCCATATCAACAAAATAAGAACTTCATTCCCCCATACAATGAATGCATATTTCTATAAATGTATATGGAACATATTTATGTGCAGTTGAGAAGTGGGAGCAGCCGGCTAAAGCAGGCCAAAAGCCGAACGGTGTCCTGTTGCCAAGACGACTGCTAACTGACTGAGACAGGGCTATGTGCGTAGGACTGTGAGTTATTGTGGAACTTCCGGTGACAATGTGCGATGGTGCCAAGGGACTGAGTATGCTGGCCAGTAAGTGGACAAGCGAGTTGAAGGCTTATGACAGTGCAAAGCACAACTAGAACAAGCCAGAGCTGTCTAGTTCTGGGTTTTGTTGAACTGGGGAATACCCTTGACTCGCGCTCAGACGCTACATCTCTGCTGCTTTTACAGAATTAAGTTGGTGAAATTATGTTTTTCAACGTCTATTGTCGAATCTTTGTACATTTGGAATTTTAAATTTCGTGAAGGCAACAGCTTACCTATTCAGCATGATTCATGCATGATTTTGGTGCCTGCGCTGATTAGGAATGTTTTCAATAAGTTTTCAATGAAAAAGTCAAAAGGAAGCTGAACTTATTCCAACCATCTGCAGTGGGGCTATGCACTTGGTACGATTCCAAACAGTTGCCAGTTTGCAATATTTGAAATATATTTGAAAATTGCATTGCGTGGCAAAAAGGACATTCGTCAGCTGCGCCTCCGGCTACTGCGGCTGTGCTATGATTTATGGTGACTGGGCATGTGTACTTTAAAGCTCATAAATTTGTCGCTCTGCCATGCAGGATCTGTCGACAAGCTGACACTCGCATCTTTCTGTCTGCTTCCATTCCAGTGCCCATTGGCCTCTCGTACATAGTGCACACTTTTCGTTTTATTGGCCCAAATACGCGTAATCAGCTTGAATGGCTGCCCGATGAGGGCTCCGCATCATGTGATTGCCTCTTGGCCTTACTGCCAGTCATTTGGCTTGACATTAATGATGCGAGCCAAAACAAATGCAACAATAAATTCAATTAATTGCATTTTATTTCGATTATGCGAGCGTAGCACCGCCGCCTCTCCATAAATGTCAATTGCGGTCATTGAATGTGAGAGCCACAGCGGGGCCAGTGCCCCGAGGGCACTTGGGTTGCTCGGCCAAAGCTCTTTCGACTCTTTCGCATCTAATTTTTGCTCATTAATTTCATGCAACATTTTTATGCATTGTCATAAAACTAATTTTACGATGACAGCACACTCACACACACACAAGGTCGTGCATATGTCTTGATGTTTGCCTAATTAGATTAGTTTGTTGCGCATTTCGCATTCTTTCTCTGCTTTAATTGATCGATTTTTATTTCATGCTGATGAGCTCCAGTTAAGCCAAATTATAATGGCTGCTTAAACTGCATGCAGCAATCGATGCTTTTATTTGCAATTTCCGGACTTCTTAACCCAATTGTCGAATTGATAGTCGAGCTGATTGTAGTTATGTATTGGCTTGCAGTGGATGCTTCTTTCATTTAATGGGAACAACAGCATCTGTCATGTGCAAATACTCTTGGCCACAGGCAGTACGAGAGTCGACTGAGCAGTAAACGCACACGAAGCACAGTCATAGCAGACGTTTAAGGGGATGCAATGGCATATTAGAGAAGCTTTACTAGTTAGTTAGTAGCAATGATGACTATAAGTTAGTTGACTCTCCTGTATAAGATAAATAATATTTCGAGAAATAGTTTCCCCCATGCTAAATGCTAACTACGCCACTGACAGAGCCCACACACGCACACTACATAAAGAAACTGATCTATTGCCGGCAGTGAAGGCAGCAGTTACACAATGGGCTAAAATGGCACGTTATCAGTGCGTATACTTGATTTTTATACGCACACTTAAGCAAATAACTGCAGGCATTATTTCAAAAATTCGAAAATTAAAAGCAAACAACATAGAGCAGAGGTACGTAGTTTGGGGTGTGGCAGGTGACCATAAGAAAATACTGAGAAATGCCAGCAATGCAAAAGACAGAGGCAGAGACAGAGACAGGGCAAGAGCGAGATAGAGCAAGCAAAAGACTGTGCTGGAGCGAGAGAAGCGTAAAGTTTTAATGTAAAGTGATGTGAAATGTTTTCTTTGCGAATTTACCTTCAATTTATGCATTTATGAATATGTAAGCACATTCGAGAACAAGCTACTGGCTGTGTGAGCAGTCAAGTGGTAAACGTGAATACATAAATACACACACACGCATGCTGACACACACATACATACGCACACACAGCAGCACTCCGCAATACATTCATTAACGAAATGCTTTTGGCTAAGAAGTTTTGCCTTTGCCCATTCGCATTTTCACATTTCAGATCTGAGCAGCAAGGCAGCTTTTAAATAAAAAAGAACCATAAATATTTTATTGTTAAATGTTTTTCGTGGCCGACTCTGAATGTCTCAAATTGCTTATGAAATGCAATCACATAACGTACAGGCGGAGAATTTAATTGAAATTTTTGCCAAGCAAGCGTAAACCAGGTGCTTTCATGTCTCTGCCATTGGCTTGCAAAGCAGACCTAGTCAATTACCAGACAAGTCAAAGCTCGTCAGTGGAACTGAAAGAAACATTTTATCTTGCGCGTTTCGCAGCACGAAACATTTGCTTGATACCCCAAGTTAGAGCCCCTGCCTCAGCAATTGCCCTCAAAGTCAATCAACTAAATGTCGACATGAAAAACAATTATCGTGATAGTTTCGGTGACAATTGGAAATGTTGTCACCTGTGCAAGGTGTCGATTATTATTTTCTTTTCCTTTTTTCCGACTCTCTTCTCTCCACTCCAGCCCGCCGTCAGTGTATTAAATTGCGTCTACATGTTGTCACGCCTACTTATTGATTTATTTAACCCTTTTGAGCAATGGCTCTGAGTGTACCTTAATATGTTATGTAGCACGCATACATACATTACACACATAGCTGTGAAATGTTGACTTTATTTGTTGATTTTTTGGTACCCTCAACACATTGACTTAGGGAATACAGTGTGATAATGTGTTTGTGATATGTGGCAGACCCCATAATTTATACATGTATATATGTACATATATGGATAAATATTTTGATCATAAGATTTTCTGGTTCGATCCAGCCATGTCTTTCTGCATGTCTGCCTATACGTCATTTCATATAGTTAATTTCGTTTAGTTATTTATTTGCCTCTATTTTTAAGCCACTTTAAACACCAGAGGTCAACTTTTGAAGATTTGATCTCTTAATAAGTACAAGAATAAATAAGTATAAGAATAAATTGAAAACTTGTTTTAAGTAGTAAAAACTTGAACTCAACTTGACACAAATTAATAATTGACTTCTGCAATTTGAAATAGAACTATTTAGTATCGAGGGTGTTAAATAACCAGCAATACGCAGTGTTCAGGACACCTGCTGACTGGAGCAATCTGATTTTTTTTCCTTATTTTGAAGTGAACATTTCTGCTGACATTTCTTTTACGTCAGCCAATTTATGGCATTTTTTGATAGACAAATGGCACGCTCTAATCAATGCGTTGTTTTCTCTACATTAGCCACCCTCATAAACAACAAAAAAATCAAAATAGACAAACATCCGTTACGCATCGATTGACATAGGCACTAGGGGCATGCAACAGAGCCTAATAGTCCACTGCCACGACATGGAAACACGATTCGTGTTGGTAAAATTAAATGAGCATCGAGACAATTGACGAAACAAGTAAAAATTCAATTTTTTGGTGTTTTTGTTTTGCTTATATTTACAACAAGAGGAATGCGGCATGTGACATTTGTTAAATGAATGCGAATAATTTCAACAATAATGCTATAGCAATAAAGCTTAATCAATTTACTGAATACTTCCTATGTGTTTCGATACAAGTTGTCTTATGCATGAAGTGATTTAAATGCTTTTGCATTTACTTAAATTTAAAGCAACTTTCAGCAGTATAATTTAAAATTTTTCTGTTGAAAAAAAAATAACTTTTTGGTCGTTTCTTTTAATTTAGTCATGTGGCTATATTATGGCTTAAAGCTTCAAATGACAAATATTTCGATTTTCTTGATTGTACTATGACAAAAATCCACAATATAAAATTCTACAAATTCACATTCGCCCACACTTTACCCATTATTTAATAAATAGGCATTGAATTGTCTCTCCTAATTCTACCTACGAATGTCAGTAAAAAAGTGTCCAGATAGTGAATGATTGTTAGCCAAAAGACTTTTTATTGGCTGTTTTCCAGCAGCACAGTACATACCATTAGGTTCATCTGCATCTGCACACTGATATTTAAATTATAAGATATTTAAAAATTTGAAATCTGACACGACAGGGCTAAAGAATTTAAATCAAATGAGGTACATTATCAATGTATTCATATGAATCCCCAGCGTTTTATGCAAATATTCTAACACCAATGTTCATCAGGATCAAAGCTGAAATAATTTTCAAGTCGAGCAGTTTGGAGCCTATTCACTGAAAGCAAACAATCAAATCTTTCCGCCTTATATATAAGTAAAAATGTTAATCGTTATATGAGCTAAGAGCTAGAAAATTAATATGTAAGACTACATAGTACAAAAATGTGATCGAGCCGAACGTTGTCTGGGATATATTATCTAAGCCATGCAGAGTGTCATGTCTAGAAAACCAACAGAAAATTTTTTGAAGCAGTCAGATTAATTTGAGGACATCAACTCATAGGGCTTATATTTATTGAGGCTTTATATAACTTGAAGATTTTTATGTATTCTCTTCTCTTTTTAACTCAATTTAGATACTATTCAAGAAAGTTAAATCAAATCTAGAAGAGCTGTGAATAAATCGCTCACTTAGTGTTATTCAGCCACACTTAACTCTCTATGTATATACATATATATATATATAGTTATATTTGACCCAAGACGAATAAGACTGGCTCTTGCGTGTAAGCTTAGCTTATATGACCGGTTTATCTGAACATAATCCGTTTAAAACTAAAACTGGCATAGCCAAAAGCTAAGAGACGGGCTTAGTACAAAAACAAGAGCAGCATAAGTGGCAATAACAATAAAAACCAAAAGTACTTTTACACGCACTTCAAATACAAATAAAGCACTCGCTGCGACGAGTGTATGTAAATGTGTTTTGTATAAGTGTGTGTGTGTGTGCCTAATAAAGTGCGAGCGTGTGTATACGCATTTTTGAGTGGACGATAAATAAATTAGAAAGTTGCAAAAGCGAAAATCGCTGAAAGCCCCGCGACGCGGGCCGGAGAGTGCGACGCCCTGCGACATAATGGCGTCCACTTTGTGTTCTTATGCTTAATTTGCTTAAAAGGGTGCTGCAATACAGGAGCCGACTGCAGTGCACTGCACACACAAACACAGCCACACAGCCACGCATTCACGCACACGCAGTTTAACGGGCGCGCCAAACTGTTAAAAGTAGGCGCATTTGGAGAAGGGTCCGCACTTGAACTGGGCATAGCATAGACATGGACACGCAATGCCAATGTGAGCGGCGCTGTCAGTGGGTCGACTAAGTGTATTTTACATTTCACGCACAATTTTCCATTTTCCACTGCACGCAATTTGCCGCTTAACGCACAAATACAGCATTGCCTTTGCCTGGCGCGCCAATTTAAAAGCAACCTCGTCACCCTCAGTCAGCTAGCAACCACAACCGACTCATAACACATGCAGAACGGCATGCAGGCGACAGCTTAGCTAACGCTAAGCAAGTCCAAGTCCTGCTCCTGCTCCTGCCCTGCCTCTGTCCTGCTGCTACTGCTGCTGCTTCTTAGTCGCATATTACATCACTCGCAGTGTGGTGCGACGCGCTCTTTCCAGCCATGTCACGTTGTTGTTAGCATTCTCTAAGTGGGCGGGGGAGGGTGAGGATGTTCAGGACATGGGACGCACAATATGTGCGTGGCCAAATAGCTGAAATAGTTTGATGCGCACTTTTCAGCGACTCTGACTCGGGGCTTGGCCTTTGAGTGCGCACTGGCTACTAGCAGGAGGAGGCAAGCGCCGCACCCACTGCATCATCCCAGGCAAATTTCGACCCTACGCATTGCTCGTTGAATTGTTAATAACATTTTGGGAGTATGCGCATTTAAATGAGGCGCACGTACGCGAACAATTTGTCACAAAATAATTTTTACGACTTGACGACTCCATTGCCAGTGACCAAGCCCAATTCCAAAGGAAGTCAAAGGCAGGCCACAACCTCGCGCATATAATTTTCATGCTCGATATTGTTGTTGACGCTGTTGTTACTGCTGTTGGTGTTGTCGTTGTCTGTGTCACCAACTGCGACAATAATGCTTCCAGTTAGCGTCAAACGATATGCACACTTGACAGCGCTTCTGGCGATTGGCCTTGTCGGGCTCACTCAGCATTGGCAGCGTGCGAGTTGTTTATTTCTACTAAAATGCATTTTTTATAGCCAATCAGTTGCAATGCTTCAAATCCAAATCAATGTCAAGGGGGCAACACTTAATATCGCATTTAACTATTAGCAATTTGAAAAATATTTTTCCTAATAGAGGGAGCTTAGAGAGAGTCTGGAACTACGTGATTTTTATGAACTGATCCCACTGAAAATGGGAAAACAGGGTATAATGGATTTGTGCAAATGTATGTAACGGACAGAAGGAGGCGTGGCAGATCTCATAAAGTATATATATTATTGATCAGGACGACGAGCCGAGTCGATTGAGCCCTGTCCTTCTGCCTGTCCGTATGTTCGTATGTGTGAACGCGTCGATCTCAGCATCTATAAAAGCTAGGTAGGTTTGCATATAGCACGCACATATTAAGTTTGTTTCAAATATTCAAAAACAATTCTTATTTAATTGTTATTGAATAAAAACATGATTGAAATGCAGTTAATAAATTCTCGTACGTCTTCAGAGCAAGGACTTCCAAGTTTTGCACTTTTACCAAACCAAAAGAATATGTAGATCATATGCAAAAAATTTCATTAAAATCCATTAGGTAAAACCAAAGTTATTAAACAAAACATTTGGCCAATTTGCAAAAGCACATGTCAGCAGGGCCAAACGCACGCATTTTTCGTATACGTGTGCACACATACATTTAAAGCGTGTTTTTTTTTCGAAGAAACGAAATTTCTATTGAATACTGTTTCTTGTTTACTTGTTTGATCAGCTGCTACTTAACTTCAACTTCAGCCCCTTGTATAAGCAGAGCTGTGCGGTGTTGGTAGAGGCGATGCTCGTTAGCAATAATTTGTGGGTTCGAGCCTGGCGGCGAAGGATGAGTTTTTATTGTTTTTTAATTTTTTAATTATGAAGGGGCGACGTTGATAGAGTATAGTAATATCGATTTTCATTTGTTTTTTTTTGGATACTCGACACAAACTATTAAAAAACGAGATATGACTTGGAACAGGGTATCTCCTAGTCGGACCCCTCGACTAGAGCGTTCTTACTTGTTATACTCTGAACCTACTAAAACATTAGAAATCGGGGTGTAATGGTGTTGTTAAATGATGTGTTACAGTCAGAGGAAGACGTGTCAGATCCATAGAAGTGTATATATTACAGATCTATCGATGTCCGTGTGCACCTGTCTCGAACGAAGCTTGAATACCGTATATAGACTTTGGATTTGCTGTGAAAGTAGTTATAACTTGTAATAATTACCAGGATTTAATATATTTTGGAATTTGAATTTATTTATTTTTTTTTTCAGTTATTCAAGTCTCTATCCTGAGACGATAGACGATAGACAAACAGTCAGTCAGACAAGCAGTGCTAACGTCGAATATAGAGGTTCCCCCAGAAAAATAAAATAACAATTATTATAATATATATATATATATATATATATATATATATATATATTTATATTTATATATTTATATATATTTATTTATACACTATGGGTTTGTCCCCTTCTGAATTTCCCTTTAAAATATGCTCAGGGTCAAGGAATATCTAAAATTGATTGAATACTAAAAACATTAGTTTTCTTTAAAAAAATAGATTGTGCCATGAAAGATGTTGAAAAATATATTCGGTGTCTCCCGATCACAATCTAATTAGCTATTCTGCAGTTGCCATAGAAGTGCAGAAGCTGACAATTTAAAATTTAAATGACGTGCGATTGGCGAATTTAATTTTCTATTCGTGTTCACTTTCAATTGACTCCGCGAATATCGCAACCAATGTCGCATGCTACACTGAAAGAAAACAAGTCATATGAGTTAAGTTTTGCATGGAATACAGTGTTTTACAGCTTGTCATGCAGACAGCAATTTTAAATAGTAGCGAGCAAATAATGTTTAAATCTATTTTATACTTTGACTTTAGACCTAAGTAAGTAAAGACTTTTAGTCTTCTGCTTATTAGATATTTGTTTTGGAGTGTGTAGTCGACTATACGCAACGAGCCGTTGACTTTTTGTGGCTTCTGCGAACTGGTACGCAGTCTGCCTCAGAGTCGATGTCGTCGTATTGCAACTAACACCGCTCGACATTTGGCAAAATGACAAATTTGCCGAGCAATGCTGTCGCTCAAAACGGAACAGTGGGCGGGGCTGGACGCCGACCGGGCGGAGGCTCTGGCCCTGCTCTGTTCGTGTGTTGGTCGACAGCAGCCAATGGCATGGCGTTCGGTTTAAGTTTCAGTTCGCATCCGCCAAATGCGACGCTGAGGCTGAGTCTGAGGCTGTGGCTCTGGCCGTGGCTATGGCTGTGCGTCTGCCAAATGCGTTGCCTACTTTTAGGCTGGCATAATGAAATTCCAACTTTTGACTTATTGACGACGTCGTCGACGAGGACAGCGACAGCGACAGCGATAGCGAAAACAGCAAGGACAACGAGAAGTTCAGTTCTTAGTTCGTTAGCTAGCAGCGACCCGTTCAGTTGCCGTTGCTATTGTTGTTGTTGTTGTTGCGGTTGCTTCTACAGGCGACGCAACGGCGACTGCGCTTTGTGTTCCTTCGTTTCTTGTTAGCGAATTAATTTGCATTCGCATCTTCCCAATGCTCTAAATGAACCAGAAGTAAAAGGATATCAGAGCCAAATTGAAAATATGTCAGTGACTTGAATTTAATTACCTAATATCAAAGCAAAGTATTACCCTTCTCAATTAATATGGACTGCCTTTTGAATATACTAGAAGCTTAAATAAAGCGATTGTCGAATGCATTTTCATGCATTTATTTGACATGTTGCTTACTGCAGAAATACTGAGAGTTTTGATTAAAACCGAAAATTGTTTTGAATATTCTTAATTAACATTAGAATTCCTTTGACATGGGAAACTGACAAAAAGCTTTGAGTTTGCATTAATTAAGACAATTTCCCCAAATAAAGCTGACTGCACTGCCATATTAATATTGCGTTCTTTCAAATATTTCGCTTTGAGGATTCATTATCGTGTATTTATTACATTTCGCAAATATTCAGACCTTCTCTCTTTGACTGTGACTGCCACAGTATGGATCTTAATAAATATTTGCTGAACAATGTGCATTATTTGGGGCTGCAGGCGCAGGAAATGGCGCAATTTTCTGGATGCTTTCACAGGGAAAAAGATGAGAAAGGAATTGAATGAAATAATGGGCATCTTCTTCTTTACTTTTGGCTCACTTTCACACCTCGGTGAACATGTCCTTTTGATAATATTTGCACCTTTAAAGTAATGTCCGCAGGGCTTTCTCTGACCGAATGCAAACCAATTTTCATTTTAATTGACTATTACAAAAGCTGAGAACTTGTGGTGTCGGCTATGGGCAAACTGCGTGGGCTTGTCAATATTTACAAGCTACACATTAATTAAATATATATATATATTCGGTATTCCAATACACAAATATATTCAAGTAGTGGCATTAGGTTGAACAATGTCCAATTTCCTGGGCAGTTCCAGGAATATGCCGTGGGCGAAGTAGTCGAATTGAGCAGCTTATTAGGAGGTCAGCACGCGACAGCCGTAATAAGCGCGGGCAATCAACATTGCTCCCCTTCTTGCATGGCTGGCGAAAGCCATCGAACTTCTACGCATTGTTTATGTTAACAAAATGTAAATAAATGTCGCGTACAAACGATGTTGGCGCTGACGAAAACAAAGGCCAATTAAATTCCTGGCCAAAATAAAGGCGCTGGCACACGCAAGTCGTCGGGGACTGCGTCCAACAACAGGTGTTCAGGTTTACAGGGTTTACCAGGCTTACCAAGCAGAAGAAGTAGAATAAGAAGAGAGCAGAAAATACACGTAAATAAATCAAATCGTGGGCAGACAAACGAAGCATAACAAAAACAAAAAAAATAAACACTCCCTCCTACAAAATACTTGAGCTGCCCGGGACATTGCATATCGAACAGTTTTATCGGAGTGGCTGCCATTTAAGCAGCCAATTCGTCGTCGCCTTCGCCTTTGTTGTCGCAGTTTGGTTAAGTGGCTCGCGTGTTAATTGTCGAGGAATGTGCTTGCCACGGCGATAATATTGGACAGCCCGGCCCGGTCCAGCCGGGCAACCGCTCAACCGCGCCCGGTCGATGCCTAACGTGCTCGCTGACAATTCAAAATTAACTGCCCAATTGACTAACGCAGCAGCAAGTGTAACGCATAATAAAATAGCTCGCATAACCAACTGCTAACAAATGAAGGCACTTCTGTGCTCAGCTGCGTGATACCCTGTACCTTTCTGCTTTCCCACTAAACAAGGTTTTTCTTCCAATTCACATTATTTCTCATTTTACTACATTGCCAAGGATTTTTAAGAGTTATCTACCAGTAGTTAATACGATGTGCAAACTGGTGAAGCCTTCGACATTCTTCTATTTAACATGTTGCATGTTTACATACCCGTTACCATTCATTTCTAAGAGTTGTTGATTTTTGTTATATAAAAAAAATTAAATATAAAAATATAAAATTTATTAGTCTATCAAGATCGATACTCCTACTTCCTGAATCGAGCAGGAATGCTTAGCTTTACAACTGTTCGTTATCTAACTGGCAAATGAACCCTATTCAACATACCCGACGGTAGACTGCTGATCCACAGAAATCATTTATGATAGAATTAATATCATGCAAAAAGGTATGCAAAATTAGAAAGTATATTAAAGCACAAGTAAACTCTTATTTATGAAGCAAATATACATAAATCTTTATTTTAAATGGCTAGTGAATGAACAGACCTCAAATCTTTGCTGTCAAAAATATTTTGCCTATTCACTATGCCCATTCAGAATTGAAATAGCTCGTATTGCCTGGTTCGTCAAAACTTGCCTAGCTTACGCTTAACTAATTTATCAATAGACCAGTGTCTAAATGGGGTAAGGGGTAACTGGTCAGCAGTTGGAATCACTTGTAAAGCTATTTGGTATCAAATGTCTTGGACTTTGTGCTATGCATGAGCATGCCCCTTCAGGCAGCCAAGAGGCAATCTTTCCTTAACGACCATTAAATGCTGCCTGCCGCCATTAAAGTCGCTTCCGTTTATTTTTATCGTTTTTAATTGCTTTTTTCGTCTATTCCGCCTTGCGTGTTGTTGTCTTTTTTTGTGGCTGCCTCATTTGTCGCCGTGTGTGTTTGCTCGTTTATTTTATTTAGCAATTTATTTCACACGTTGCGGCAAAGGCATGACCCCACTTGGAAGTTAAGTGTGCCTATGTGTTTGGCTCGAGCTGTGTATCTAGTGACTGTTTTTAATTTCAGGCTATTATGAGCTGTCCGCTTGCCCGCTAGTCGCTGCCCTCTGTCCGTTGTCCCGCTGGCGCTTTGGCCAGGAGCCTGGGAGAAAATTATGGTCATACGTATAAATTGTCAAGCGACCATTCGTCTTGCTGAATAAATGTTGCAATTTGTTGGCTTTCCGGTTTCGGTTGCTCGCGAACCCACTAAAAAGATGGCGTCCAAGATAGCCAACAGTAGCTTCCGCTGCGCACAAAAGTATGCTACGTTTTGCGTGCCGTTAGCAACTCGCATGCACAGCGCCGGCGCGCACCTTCGTTGACCACTGACCGAACTGGGGCTTGTGTTGATGCTGGAGCTGGACGTGGCGCTAAAGCTGGCAGTGCTATAAATTCTAATGCAACGCATGCGACTCCATGTGCGACGCGAGACACAAATAACTCAGAGTCCGCATGGCAAAGCGCGTTTTATTAAAAAGGGCTGCTGCTGACCACTGAAGGCATATATTTGCGCACAATTAATTATTATAAATGTCGTGGTCTCCACCCGGACACGGACACGGACATGGATACGGACACAGGGACGGATGCGGATGCGGATGCGGATGCAGATGTAGATACGAATGCAAACGCGAAGGGGTAAACAAAAGGCGCACAAAACGTTCTCCGTTTGCGAGCAAACGCAAAATTGTTTATGAAAATTTATGATTACAATATTTGTGTCGCACTGCATCTTCCACACCCTCACTCCAGCTCCCGCTCCCACTCCTGCTCCCTTGCCATTTCTCATTTGTGCTGTGTGGCTTTTAGTTTTTATTTATTTGAGTCGACATTCTGACGTTGCATTCAAGGCTGGCAACACGCTTGCCTCATAAACTGATGCGAGTTTGCTCTGAAGCGGAAATCGGATTATGATTATCGCCTCTTAATATTACAGCTATTTCCGCGTCAACATATATATATATATATATCTTTATATTGGAAGCACGCATGCCTGCATTTGTATTGATACCTTCTTCGCAATTCATCTCATATAACTGATTTCGTATTTATTCAAAGGAAAAACTTTTCATGCCTTTACACTTTACACACTCACACGCACTTGCATATACTTGAGCTGATGTCTGTGATATTCAACTTTGGCAAATAAAAATTCTTGACTCATTCATTCCTGATGTTTGTTTGTTGCCTTTTCTTTCTGTTCCTCCATTTAACTTTATCTGCTCGGCATATATTTGCTGAAGTGATGTTTTATTTATTTTCTCAATGTGTATCGATTTATTTGACTTGAAATGGATATGGAATGGTTTAAAATTTCGGCTGCTGGCGTGCGCTCCTTCTATGAGGACGAGCATATGGCAACTACAACGGTTGTTCTGTGGCGGTGTGTAGTTGACTTAGATTTCAAGCTCGCTTTAACTCTAATTCACCATTTAAAAGAACAAACTATAGTGGCCTTAGTTAAGCCACAGGAGCGCCCTACCGATTCTGCTGCTAGCTCGATACTATCTCTCTCTCTCCCTTACTGACTCTCTTTCCCTTACATTTAGCTGCTGGTTCATTATTTCCACATTCATCATTCGAGCATTTTTCGCTTGAGCGGTATGCGCTTAGGCGCCTTGGCCAGAGTTAGCATACCCTTTGCATCCCGCTCGTCGACAAGGCAGGCAGCCTGTGGCACGTTGGTGCGTTGGTTATCAAACTTCATGCAGCTAATTATGCGCTAAGTAGACACGGTGCACACAACAACAACAATAATAGCAAGAGGAGCGGCCGACCGGGACGCACTGGAGAGCGGATAATTTATGGGCGCGATTGCAGCCAAAAATCCTTTGTCGAAAAGTTGCAAATACCTGGAACTTAATGTTGGACTTTGAACTTGTGAGCGGCTCTGCGCCCAACCGAAATATGATAAATGTTGTGCGGAAGTTGGCGACTGACACCGGGCCACGCCTACCGCCGCACGCCCCAACTCAAGCGGCCTGTGAGGCACCGCACCGCCCGGACCCGCCCCCTGGCAGCCACAACAAGGTGCGCAAAACGCCGTCAATTTGCGAATATGCGCGCCATCGAAACTCCCAGAGACATAAGCATTGGCATTGGCATTGGCATTGGCACTGCGAGCAGTAGGTGCATAGCTCTGTGGGGTGGTCAATTGCATTGTGCCTTGCATGTGGGTTTGGCTGAACTGGACGAGTGGGTGTGTGTTTAGGCATTCCAGGTATTATCCAGCCTTTGTGGCGGCTGTTTTGTAATGCAGACGATGAACGTCGACAAATGCCTTTGAAATCCTTGGTCATTTGTCATATACAAGGCGCATGTGTGTGTTGCTCTGTGGAGTAGTTTAAGCTGCATGTTGCGTATACGTAATATTGCAATTTTGTTGCCGAGGAAAGTGAAATGGAATTAAGGCAACACAGAACACTTTTCTCCTTTTTCTCATCCCAGCTCTCATGAGAGACCTCGGCCTGAAATTAACGACAGTCATAACTTTTTTAACGCGACAATTTTAGTTTTTGGTTGCTTGGCATTTCACACGCTGCCAAAACGTTTCCGCTTCCGCAGGCAATCATAACTTTTCGGCTCTGGCTCTACGTCTTTTTTGTTGTTTAATATTTTTAGTTTTTGTTTTTGTTTTGAGCTAAAGCAAATAAGCCGTAAGCACGCCGCAGCTCCAATGTGCGCATTGCATTCAGTCGCGTGACCGAACGGTGTGGAATTGGCAGCTGCATTTACCTAGAAACCGATGAAAGCTTAATTACTTACGCAGAGTCAAATTCAGCGAATTCAAATCAAAAGCTAACACATTTCTACGATATGGTTAATGATGCAATTTAACTGACATCATTCTGAAATATGAAATCAATCCCTTTTGTCTTACGGACTGTAATTCTGTTCAGCGCTTATGTGCAGTAGCACAAATGCTTGGAAAAGGGGCCGAAAAGGACGGATGACACTGCTCAGCTTCAGCGTGACCTGAACATAAGCTCCTGATATCAAAATGGAATGCAGCCCAAGAAAGAGTATCTGTGTTGGTAAGCTCTAATGTAGTCAGTCAATGAAGCACTTTTACCTACTCCAAAAACAAATAACAAAAAATTTCGAATTAATTCTCTTTGATATGGCTTAATCTTATGAAAAATCATTTTTTTAAATATTAAATATGAAGAAGTGAATGTGATCTGCGTTTTCCAATTTAAATTTTTTCTTAATAAATATTTAAAATACTTAGGACTTAAGACAAAACTGAAGAAAAAAAAACAGAAATTTAAGTACCATTAGGAATATTAAAAATAAAAAGCAAGACAATAAATGAAATTAAGTGGGATCATGACTGAAATAATTTTTGTATATTTTGTAGAACACAAAGTGTTTCCCATCACACCCAGCAACAGTCTAATTGTTACATTTGCTAATTGGAAAAATATACAGGCAGAGTAGACAAAAATAAAAAGGGAAACTCCAAGAAAATTCTAATTTCTTTAACTCTGTTTTTCATATCCCTTTCAAAGGATGTCAACTTTCTTATTTAGATATCTAAGCCATTCGGCTTGACATATATATCATATTTTACTAGGTGAGAAGAACTCCCTTTATCAGGGCCACTTGGCTGCCCTCTAAGCCTTCGCTGCTGCTGCTGCCGTTCGCCTCGGAGCTTATGTTTCGTAGCCGCGTACAAAATATGCACTTAGCACGAACCTTTTGCCCATTCGAGTCCTTTCGCTTACACTTAGAGCTGAGCTCGTGTCAGATTTATTTGACTGAACAGTTGAATGGCATATTTTGTATTTGGGCTTAGAAGTTCGCTTCAACTTGCGAATACACACACGACATCTGCTCATCTCTAATATCGATGGCCTCGCTGGGTGTTCGTCTGCTTCTCGAACTCATTTCGAATTTTTTTTTCTAATTACTTTAGGGATTAATTCAAAGAAGCAAACGAAGTGCGCGTACACACACTCACACTTATAGCCACTCATTTACATACAAATACACACACACACTTAAACATGCAACACGTTTCTTTACTTTTAATTTCAATTACTTTTATTATACCCAGCAAATGAAGCAAAAAAGGTCATATATATATATATGCGCTAATAGCTATAGACAGGCATATATATATATGAACAGTTGCGCCAAAAAGTATATAAGTAAATGGTACGCACGCTCTGGAGAAAACCTGAGCGCAGAAAAAAAGTTAACTTATTAATTTTCATAAGAGTAATTTTGTGTATTTTATGTTTGGTTTGTGCCCGAGTGTTGCTGTTGCTGTCGGAGTCGTTGGTAAAAACGCAAATATAAGCTTGAACAAAAAGCAAAAAAAGCAGAAAAAAGAGAAGTAAAAGAAGAAGAAAAGCGAGCCACAACCGCAGTGGAAACAACAAATGGCAGCTCATGAGCGTGGCGGGGCAACGTTAAACGGTTAAGGACATGCAAAAAAGGGCGCGCTCTGATGAGTTGATGAAGTGTTCAACGCCTGGTTGGCCAGAAGAGCACCGAGAAACGCCACCAAAGCCCCGAGCCCCGAGCCCAGAGCCCAGAGCCCGAACCGAGCTGAGCTGAGCTGAACTGCGCTGGGTGCCACGGCTGAACTTTGGGGGCTGCCCGCAGCGCAAATAAAAAGTCAGGTTTTTAACTAAATGACTTTTTGTTGTTGTGCACACGCATTGCTACACATAAACGCACTCAGTGCGGCAACAACAACAACAACAACAACAACAACAACAACAACAACAATGGCACTCGAATACAGTACATGTGCATGCATGTCGACGTGTATCGTAATTATTTTGATGGCGGCAGCCTTTTTCTACACAACAAACACATACGTCCACATACACTCATGCTTATGTGTGTGGGTGTGAGTGTGTGTGCTGGGTACCGAAATGCGTGGCAGTGTTAAGTAAAATTGCGAGGACCTCACCTTTTTTATTCTGGTTACGGCCTGCTTTCGGTGTCTCTGTTTACCTTTTCTGTGCTGTGAACGTCGGCGGGCTAAGCGGGTTTGTTGTCTCGTTGATTATGCGCTGATAACAAATTATTCACTTGGGAGCGGACCTCAACCAATACAAGCACGCGTCCATGTAGCTGTGTATGTTTGACGGGCTTACATGAAAACATTAGACGTAACTAGGCTTGTGTGCGTGTGTGTATGCGTCCGCGCTCACGCCCCACAGTCTATATCCGTTTTGGGGTCTTGGGGCTTGCGTGTCCAAAATTAATGAATAGCCGGCGACGCTGTAGTAAAGCAGCCGACTTTTTGCCTATTTGCTGTGTCACCTGCACAATTTTTTATATATGTTTTATTATCCAAGATTACAATCGCTAAACAGCCACTGACATTACACACAATATTACGCATACGCCGAGGGTTACTTTGCGGAATATAAGTATTTCTGGTCGCTTATACAAAAGGTCAACCAAATACCCAGACTATGCTACGAAATCGATGCATCGATTCTAACAAACACAAGCGTATGCAGAGAGGAAGAGAAAGCAACGCCAACGCTGACCCCTTATTGCCTTTGGCCCAATAATTATATCTATAAATATTAAGCAGAAAATATACATAAGTTTTTTCTATCTTTCTGCTGTACAAATCTGTGCTTTGTATATGTAATTGACACTTGACAAAATCTTTGATACTATCGCAGAGGCAGTATCGACAGTCTAGTAAAAGAATGAGTATCTTAAGCGCCTACATTCATTGATCTGTTAGTCAGGTTTTAACCATTAGAAAAAATATTGATTGTAACAATACTTAAAGAATGGAAGAATATTTCAAAATGTAAATGGCAAATAAAAGTCAATTCTTCGGACTTCAAAATAAATCTATGGACTGGCTGCTACGTTCATAGAGCGCTTCATTATACTTATATAGCAAAAAAACATTAAATACAAATTAAAAAATAACGTTAATTATTTTTCGTTTAATCAGAATTGTCGTGGCTGCTGTACAAATTTTTTTCATTTTTATTGCAATGTGTTTTTTTTTTTGTTTTATTTGACTATATCTCTTTCTATACATTTTATAACTATTCTACTTAATCGAGACGTATTATAGTCAAGTAAATTTGAAAAATCCTTTAAAATATAGAAGTTTGCTAATATAAAGGGAACTGATATTTTTTTCATTATGTAATTAAGAGTACATTTTCAACGAAATCAAAATATATAATAATATAATAATACTTTTTTTTATTAAATTGAAAAAATTGAATGACTTTTCAGTTTTCTATAAGTCAACTTTAAATATTACTTTTTACTTTTATATTTTTTAAAAAACTTGTGAATTGTGGCCATCTGATAAATTTTCTATCTTTTGCTTTAATCAAAACTAAGATTGCTGTCATATTTTGCCAGAGACTCAATGAATATATATTTTCTTATATAAAATTATTATTCTTATAAATAAAATGTTATACATAAATTTAGCCACTACACCATATCTCTATTACATAAATTCTGAAAAAACCCTTTATACCCTGTGCGCTCACTCAATAAATTTTGCAGAGAAAAATTATTTTGTATACTGTTCATATTACATTGTTTTTATAGCTTTTTATAGCTTTAGCTGATGTATAAATAGTTGAAGTGTTTCTATTGTAGTTGCCTTCGCTGGCCTTTGGGGAAGCGGTTAAAGGCCATAATTAGAGGAGGTCATTACGGACTCATTGGGGAATTCGGCTCAACTCATTTATGTTTTATCTATTGGCGAGTCTCATAAAAATAGCAATTCTAAAATCAAATGCTAGCGGAAATAAACAGCACAACTGCCGGTGAGGCAATAAAAATAAAAAAGGGACACAACTGGCCAACCGGACCCCAGAGGCTAGCCGAGCCGCCAGGCGGCCAACTGGACGGAACTGCCGTGGACTGGATGCTGCCTCTCAATTCTTAATTCTCACTTTTCTCATTCGACTGCTGCTTTATTATGCGACACAAGCGAAGGAACAACACAGCAAACAGGCATGCCGATGAATTTGTGTTTAAGAATAACACCAACAGCAGCAACAACAATAACTAAGACGCTAAGGATGTATTCGTTGCTTCTGGGCAGGGCAGCTGCGACAGTTGGCAAAGAGTCGTTTGGTCCTGGAACGAGTCGCCATTTATCTTAATCTACCTTTTAACTTATCTCGTTGTTGGATTTGAACTTTTTTTGCTTTCTTTCGCCTGATTCTCAGCCGCTCGAGTGCTTTGAGCGCGCGCTGTTTGCGTCTCTCGCCCCTTGCGTCTGGCCTTTCGCTATTGTTGCAATAGAAATCAATTAATTATTTATCACTTAAACTCTCCGCTACTTGTCATTATGTCATTGTTTACTCATTGCCCTGGGGGAGGAACAGCGAACGGCGGACGCTAGACGGCGGCCAGCAACAGAAACCAGCGAAAATTGTCTGTGCTTTCAACTTTATCAATACTCAATTGAGATGGCGGTGACTTTGGAGCTTGGTGATGGGGCATGGAGCAGCAGCATTAGCTGACCCCATTGATGTTTGTGCGCTTAACTTTGCGCAGGCAGTTTGTCTCGACGGGCCTTGATATCGTCGAACGGTCGGGCTGCTGCCCTTGCGATGCCTGCTGGCCGTTATTCTTCTTATTTTATTTAACTTAATACTTATGTTGGCATTTTGCCTTGCCAGCCACCTTCGATGCCGATGTCGTCGCTGTGGCCTCTTTGCAACAATCGAAATCCCCAATTGACAAAAAGAAAACCAATTTAGCAGACAGCAACAGCAACAGCAACAGCAACAGCGCTCAGCGAACACGAGGCAGGGTCTGACAAGTTGGCTTGGTGGTTTCTTCGAGTCTTGTGTCTCTTTGGCCAAAGCATACGTTGCGATAAATTCATCAGGTGAATGCCAAAGCATTGCGCAAGTATGCGCCCAGTTTTCACACCACTCGCAGTACGCCTTCATACAAATCCAGCACCTTGATGCGGCTTGCTGCGGCCTGCTGTGGTTGCTCTGTCGCCGCATCAAACGACAATTGAATTTGCCATGTTAAGAACACGGACAGCCGCCCCAATATCGGCAGATGGCTTGTTGCTTTTGGCTTTGCCATTGGCCATTACCCATTGCCCACTGGAAAAAAATAAGAGAGCTTATTGTGATGGCCCTGACCAGGAGTCGTGCCTGATGCCTCGCATTCCTTGGCCAGTTGTCGTTAGCCGTATTTATTTCGTTGTGTTTGCCTTCGACATGCCTTCAATTAATGTCAATTTGTTTTTAAGTAAGCTATCGATGGCAACTTGGCAGCGATTGCATGGACTGCGGAGCGGGGATAGGTGGCCTGGGCAGCAGGTCGCAGCTGACAAAACGCATCAAATGAAATGAAAACGTATGAGCCGGCAATTTGTTTATATTTGGTTGCTTTATCTAATATACCCAAAATGAAGTCAATCCCCAGTGTTGGCCCCTGCTAACTGGGTCAGGTGATCAACCCGACGACAGCTGATGTGTGTGAATATAAACTTAATGTTAATGTCTTGTCCTCGTCCTCGTCGCTGGCGTCGTGACTCTGCGTCTAATAGAAGGCTACCAGAAATGTTTTCCATTATGTTAGAATGCAATAAATTACCTGTAAAAGCAACGACAAAAACCACACACACACAGACAGGATAGACTTTAGGTTGGGTACGAGCAATTGGGCATGGGTATGGGCATGGGCTTGGGGCGTGGGGCTGCGACTAGCGCTGCGGCTGGGCACATGTATATGCACGCACATTAATTTACTTTTGTTGTCACTTTGCCAGTGGGCCACATTTGAAGTGCGCTGCCGGCAGGGATATAAAACAAATACAAATGACAATGCAAAGGCAATGACAGAGTGTGCGGCAAAAGAGCGTGTGTGTGTGTGTGTGTGTGTGTGTGAGAGAGTGGCAAAGAGGGGCAGTTGGACAGGCGACAGGAGACATCCTGTGCTACTCAACTCACACAGCTAGCTGCCAGCTTGATATGTAAATGCGTTTCGCACACATTTCGGGGCCGAGTGTAATGGAATTGTATGACATTACTTTTAATTAAAAGTGCTCGACATTTGGCCGGCAACTTGAGTGCCAGGCTAACATTATTGTGTGTGGCTCAGTTTTTTTCTGTTTTATTTTCATCACTTGCTTTTTTCGGCATTTTTGGCAGGTAAGCGCAGGTGCGAAGTGCTTGTGCCACCATTTGCCAGCTGAGAACAAAGGCTTAAGCCACACACTTAGCCAAGTCATACAGTTACCAAAAAGCACTTGCACTGAGACGCGCTTGTCAGTTGTAATAAATCTAATGGTCGAGAAAAGGAAATTACAAACAATTCAATTCCACACTTGACAGCAAAAATCAACTTAAAAGAGAGCCAACGTGCGAGCTGTCAAGTACTACAATCCTCACGCACAATAAGAAACAGCTCTCAACACAATGACTACAATTTTTTGACTCTGCTCAATACTAAATTGATTGCTTTCTTGAACTGCCCAACACGGTCACTTTGCTGCAACTACATCAAGATAATGAGCATTGAGAATTGTATTCTGTGGCTGCATCTTAGTTATTATATCCATTACATAAGCTCATAAATAATATTAAAAGGGTATAGAGAAAACGACGTGAGCAGACTATTTGGAGTTTGTCCCATCTCATCAGCTCTGTTGCAGTGCACAGAATGACATTTCAAGTTGCAGCAGATACTTTTCTTATGAATAAAATATCTTTCAAAAACATAAAGTTGGAAACTGTTGAAATTAACAAGGAATTACAATTTATGGCAGAGTTTGTAAAAGCTGATTAAGTGATTAATGAGCAACAAATTGAAAGCAAGAGTATCGTTCTGTAAGTTAAGTTTTATAAGTGAAAAGATGTCATTAAATAATATATAATGGAAAATCTCGAACAACTCATTAATGAGTTCCAACTGAGATAAAAAGAAAATATTTATTGTCAGATTTGTAGTTTCTGATATCACAAAAAGTGGAATCGACTTTTCCATCCTATTTTAAACAGGTTTATATATTAAGCATGCATTGACTTAAATTGTGTTAGCTAAAAGATTCAAACTAAAGGAGATGTTATCTAGCCGAAGTCTATACAGAGAACATGTAAATTCCCAGCAAAATTTATTCAGTGAAAGTGCAGGGAGGCAATGGAAACTTAAAAAGTATATTTAAGATAAAAATAAGACCAAATAAATACTATTAATAAAATCGTAAAAGGAAACTGAAAAGATCGGTACGAAAGTCATAGGTGAGAAAGACAGGTACCAAAACCAAGGCAAGAAAAGAATGGTAAATCGTAAAACCGTTGACAACACTTTGCCAGACTTCGCAAATTATTCCCTTTGATAGATATTGCTACTGATTTCCCGAAGATGAGCTAAGAAATGAAAAGCCATCATATAGTTTATTAAAATTGAGGCACATATTTGAGGAGAAATTAATTGTACAAAGAGTAAGCCGTTCTCTACAGATGCAAGAGTAAGGGACAAAAGTGAGTAGTTGGTCTGAGAGGGACATAGGACATAGAGGGAATGATAGAAGACAGAATGTAGAATCAATTTAACCAGGATTGCTAAACGATTGATGAAAGATGGAAGAGCTTTGAGAAGGACTCTACTAGAGTAAGAAGGTAAATGGAGAATAGGGTCCCAGCTTAGGTCTTGTAAGGCAATGAATCTGAACCCACTCACTACAATTCTGATATAATTTATATTTTGGAGGCCAGATAAATTAATAAAATTCAAAGTATACAAACTTTCTAATAAAGACATTCTCAAACTCCTTTGAATAACGTTCAATAAAGCCAACAACACAGCTTGATTCATTTATGATGGTTGATATGTATTTCCATTAAGCGACTTAAACTCCTCCAAATTGTGGGCACCCATGACAGGCGTATATCAAAGCAGGTTAAACTCTGAAAATCTCTATCTTTATATCCTAAAATAGCTCAACTTTTCGATTAGCGTGATACTGGCAAAGCCAGTAGACTTTATCGTCTTCCATTTCATTCAGCTGAGACAGTAAATATATTTAAAATATTCATACAAATATTATTTATAGATGATTGTTTTGTTTCAGAGGAATTCGGTTTTTAAGGAATTGTATCCCCACCTTCACAGCATTTCATTCCTGACAGTACAGGCAGTACATCAGAAGCGCGTAAAACGGCAAAAGAAAAAACACAACAGAAAAAGAAGTAAAAAGCCAAAATTGCAAATAATGCGAATCACGTGGCGCTATGACCCCTTTGAACAGAAGCCAACCAACGAGAACAGCAAGAACAAACACAAATGAGAAGTTGGCAGGGGTGGGGCAGGGGACAAAGGTGCATGAGGCAGCGTCCCCTATCGCGCAATCAACCATTACCGAACGCGATTCAAGCTGAGTGTTTCGATTTGCAGGCAAATCATAAAAACAAATGTATAAAATCAAATGGAAAATCAATGGAGCCAGCCATCAACTGCGTCTGCGATGGCATCGCCCGTGGTTTGTATAAATTGCTTTATTGCCTAAATAACACAAAAGAGTTGCTCCTGCCTGCCCTGGGGGTGGAGTAATTTTATTAAAAATATAATATGCATACATATATGGGTATACAATATTGATTTTTTGGTGACTTAATGCAAAAATAACATTCCAACCAGAGTCACCCAGTCGCTGCCCGCCGCTCATTGTCAGCTACAACAACAATTAGCTGGCGCTGGTATTCATATTGAGCGTGATGCAGTGGGGGCGCTAGGATGTGGGGCCTGGAATGTACACAATGGCTTCTTTGCATTCGACCGCCGAACCCAAAATAATTAAAAGTATTTGGCGTCTGTAAAGTAATTTTTAATTAAGTTGAAGTGCGCTGAAGTGGCGCGGCTGATGGGTTTTTGCTTTTGGCGGGGAGAGGACGGAGGTAAGGGGATGGTTATGACTGCTGCCGGTTGCTTATTACCGTACATAAACATAAACAATTTTAGAAATTAAATGATAATTTTGGAATATTTACATAATTTTATGCATTATCCTCAACGGCTGGTCCAAAAAAGGCAGCCATTCGCCATCCCTCCCATCTGGGCCGGGGCCCAATAGAGCAGAAGAGGGACCTTCGCAGTATTTTGTGTTGGTATTCATTTTCGCGCTCTGCCAAATTAAGATACATGGAATGGTAATGTTCGTGTTTCTTGCCAAATATTTACCTTATGAAATTTCACTCGCTCTGGCTACATCACAATGTACTCTCCGTTAATCTCAATCTCAACGATTGCTATCAGCAGGCCCCAAATTGATTTTAGTTTCATTTAAGTTTCCTGCTGTTCATTTTCGCCATCCTCATTGCACTTGGCAGAGACCGCGCAACGCCGGCGCATAAATATTTATGACGAGCGCAGAGGCCGCGGGGCGTGGTGCTAAGTGGCGGCCGGTAAGTCTGCCATGCCACGCCATGGCAGTCGCGCTCAACTTTTGCTCTATTTTGGATGCCAGCCAAATGCAATGAAATTCTATTTGAGCATTTGCACTGCGCCCGTTTCAGTTTTTCAGCTCCGAGTCGGGGTTCATTTGACGCGTCGATTTTTTTTTCCATCCAGCTTAAAGTTTTAATTAAGTGCAAATTATAAGAGTGTTAATTTATTAGCTCACAATGGAAGCAAGCCAACGTGGAGGCGAAGCAATGCTATACAAATTTCATCTTATTAATCTTATAAAAAATGTATATAATAAATATAAAATATAAAATAATTTATGCATCACAATTGTAAGCTAACAGTGTCGAAAGCTTAATTTCTCTGAAGCATTGCGTGCACCTGTTTGCGCCAGGTGCCAGACAATTATTGAAATAATATTACAAATTCACACGAATTTTGGCAGGGATATTAAAGCACACAGAAGGTGGGAAAGTATTCCCTACCTGATGCCTAATACCGAATGGGAGCCACTAATGAGCAAGACAGACAAGCGTTAATGAAATGAAGAAGTTATGAAACGGGCACGAGCCTGTGAAACTCTGGCAAAGGGGTAGGTAGACGTTGCCATAAAACTTTGCATATGAATGAATATCAAAAGGGGACGGAGCGGGTTGAGGCGGGTCATAAAGAAAGCATTAATATGCTGCATAATTATGCGATAACCATGGCATGTGGTCCCACACTGTGGCTTCACTCTTCACTCTCCACTCGCTCGCTCCCCTTGCCAGTTTAAGCAACAGAAAAGAGCGTAGCTGAACATCATAATATAATGCTACATAACGTTAACGCTAATGATGCCAGCAAAGCCGGAGCCAGGTACAACTACAACAGCAATACAAAAGGTGTGTGTACCAGGTGTCTCTCCCTCCCTCTCGCTTTCTCTGTGTGTGTGTGTGTGTAAGTATTGGGTGTTACATGCTGCAAAGTACTCCCCAAAGTGCCCCTAAATGCAAGAAATGACAGTCATTTCATATTTGTTGTACTCAACGGACTGCGCTCGATGAATGTTGTTGTTGCTGCTGTTGCTGTTGCTGTTACTGTTGGTGTTGCTGTTAAGGATACGCACACAAATACACAACGTGTCATAAAATTAAATACTTCACTGGAGAATTAAATGCAGTAAAAAGTGGGCGTGGTCCGCACACAGCAAATAACAAACAGCCAAGCACACCTACAGCAGGTGCGACAGAGCCGGGACGAGGCTGAGCCAGAGTGAGTGGCAGGTCGTTGCTTTCTCCTGCAGCAGCGAAAACGTAGCTAATAACAAGTTTAAAGCTAAACGTGTTTTCATTATTATGACCATTATGGGTTCCACTCTTTATGCCCGCTCTAGCTCACTATATATAAATTTCTTTAAAATGGCAGCAATGCGAACGTATAAAAACTTTAAGCTGACAAGCTGACTTTACGCTTTGCTTGAACCGTTTCGACAGCTCGCTGACCCTTGGCCTGCCACATTACAGGATAGCTCACAGAGTCATCCATAAAATATAGCGAACGTGCATTAAGATGCTCGGCTCAGCTTTTAGCTGACTTACGCTGCTGCCTAATAACTCGGGAAATCGCTGACCGCAATTCCAAATGCTGACAGACTGATGGACCAAAGTATGTAAGTATCTGTCAATGTGAAAGATGGCAAATGAACGTCCTGAATGGCGACACAGCTGGACTTCACTTTGATTTCGAGCTGTGACCGCTTAGCTGAAAGTACTAGTGAAAGTTCACTTATTTCTTTATGAATTTCTTGATATGAAACTTCAGCACAAATATATCAAATGAATAGAGAAAAATCATGTACTTGCTTTATATTTGTAAAGAGATTGCAGTCAGTGTTTTTGTTTTCTCTCTATTTTTTACATCAGCTTGACCATGCTCGAGCATTGGAAGAAACTAATATATAGAATCGTATATAAATCTGTCTGTTGGGCCCAGCGACCGACTTTACGGCTATCAATGTAATGTGAAGAGCGGCAATTGGCCCCTTGTACTTGCTCTATATTTGTAAAGAGATTGCAGTCAGTCGTTTTGTTGTCTCTCTATTTTTTACATCAGCATGGTCCACTCGAGCATTCGAAGAAACTAACTATCGTTGCTCAAATTAAGCAAATGGGCTATACTCACACATTCATAAATATATGCAGCCAAAGTCGATTGCTTGTATTAAGAACAAATTGTTTAAACTTAATACGAACAAGCTGAATATCTATTTTTCTAAATTTCATTTGCAATGACTTAAACATTTTAAACAACACTTACAAAAGCTCTTGCTAGAACATATAAGAGCTAAATAGGAAATAATAGAGAGGAATGTAATAAAAATCTAATTGAAATAAAAATATTTAAATGTAATTTAAATGTAATATTTGTCCAAAAAGAAAATGAGCAAATGGAAAGACATCGAATCTATCAAAATTTAAATGATATATAATAATTTGTAAGCAAAAGAATAGCGCAAATAATCATATTATATTATTTGAAAGTAAAAGCAAATATTTTAATATATAAAAGTCTTTAAGAAATCAATAAGCAATAAGTATGTTTTAATAAATAATAAATAAATAAAAATCTTAATAGTATTACAATAAAATTGTTTGATTACTTGTGAAATATCTCAATAATCTAAAATAATCTATCATAAATATGAAAATCCTAAATATATAAAATAAATATATATATTAAATGTTTCAAGTACCTAAAAGCTCTCTCACGTCATAGACAAAATGAGATGAGAAGGAAAAATCGCCAGAATAACAAATAAATATATTGAAATTAATTTGTGAAACTAATCAATAATTTATTGATGATGAAAACGAACTCCACACGCAGGATACACAACGTGTGGGATAGGAAAGCGCTTCATCTGATTGGCTCATTGAATGGAGCTGAGTTTGGCCCAAATTGCATGGGCTCAATTGCTGTAATTAAAACTAACCAACGCTGATTTTAGCCAAGATTTGGCGCTCGCTTACGGTGGGGTGGCTGGGGGTCGCCACCAACGTTGACTGTCTTGAGCAGGCGGCGATGCGGTTTTGTTAAAATTACATTTGGCAAAGTTTTATCGCAGCTGCGGCGGTAGCGGCTGTAACTGCGACTGAGACTGCGGCAGTGGCATGATATCAGGACTGTAATTAATTGTGGCCGCTGCATTTCGGGGTGGCCATGGTAATTGTGGCGTGCAAATTAAAAGCCAGCAACCAGAAAGAAAAGAAAGCGTGTGCAAAAAGTTGCGAAAAGCAAACAAACCCAGAACATTTTGCAAGTGAGCTCAGAAATAAACCGAAACCAAAACAAAAGCAAAACGGCGGGAAAGCCCCGAGAAAAGAGAAAAACAACAACAACAACAACGACAGAGCTATGTAAACAGTGACAGCAGCAGCAGCTGGAACTTTAGCAAGCATCAATAGAAACCAGAAAATAAAAACATATACACTCAACCTACATATACATATAGAAAACGAACGAACAAAAAAAAAAACAAGTAAATAAAAAACAATAACAAAAAAAAAACAAACGCAAACCGCAAATTTTGCTGCTGGCAATTTACGGTTGGCAAAAGTGAAAAGCAACACTCAGCGAGTCGAAGGAGCTAGCAAAAAGTCTTCGATTTCAAAGTGTTTGATGTTATTTTTGTGTTGCTGTTGCTGTTACTGCTCCTGCAGCCGCTAATGGCAGCGGTTGAAGTGTTGCTGTTGACAACAACACGGACAGATTATAAAGCAGCCTAAGAGTGCCGCAGCGAACGGGGTTGAGTGGGCGCACGGCACAAATCAGATCAAAAACATATTTGAATATTTGCCGTTACTTTGCTTTTAGCCATTGTTAAGGGCGCTGCGAGTGGCAAGCCGTTGCGATGGCAGGTTGGCCCCGGTGTCAATGTCGCTTCCAGTATTTGCCCAAGCGAGCTGCTACTATGCACATGAAAAAATGATGAATTCGGTTGGCAGAAACTGAAACTTGGCGTTAAACTAAAAACAATTTGTTCTACATGACAGCCCCACGAATTCGCATGCATCAAATAAGCGCTTCCACTGAAATTCCAAATGAGAATAAATGAAAAAATGGCAATGCTTTCAAAGTACACAGAATGAGTCATGGAAATACTGCTGAAATCTCAGCACTTTAAGGAGTTGAGACTGCCGCGGCTCTGCTCTGTCACCCAGCGTTTTAATTCGGCGTGGTAAGTAAAGCTTAACCGTTGCCTGACACCTTGTGTACATAACGGAAAGCAACTGTACAGAGCAAACGAAACCGCTCACCTGCCTACGCCATGGCAGTCGTACAGAGTTATACGTGTGTGTATGTGTGGAGGGGTTATTGTCAGTTAAATGCCTGGGGCAAAAGCGTGCATTACGAGGTTTTAAATTACGCGAAAATACACACACAGATCCAGATACACACTCACACACACACACAGGGCCCACACATGTCTACATGACAGAAACCGCGTTGTAGAACGCTCAACCTTAACGTTCTCATGTCGTCTTGTGTGCTGTTGATTCTACTTACCGAATAGAACTGAACGCGGAAGGAGGCAGCTGGCACAGAGACGGGCAGGTCGGGCCAAGCCTCTACGGCAACATTTGTGGGCACAATATGTAGTCCTTTATTGTATCAATGGCGTTTGGGGTGGCAACAAAGACGCTGAAGACGTCGCTGGCTGCACGTGTCAAAATTTGCGCAAGGGATATACAAAGTAACTCATGCTAATTTCACCATTGTTGCCCCATCACTAGGCACGAGGCTGGGGAATTGCCAAACTTCGCTGGGCTCGGCCTGGTAAGGGGCGCACGATCGATGCCTGGAACTCAGTATTCAATAACGCATACATTTAAGCACCGAATGAAATCCTTGAATCGATGCCCATAGAAATTGTGATGAGAGCTTAACACACACATTATATTGGTAGTAATTATTAATGCAATTACTACGGATTACTCATACGTGAAGCGCCTGTGTATGAGTGTGCATAAGTGTGTGTAGGTGTGTGTGTGCAAGGCAGCTTAATTATGAGCGCCTTAAAATTGAGGAAAGCAGCTGCACTTATTGTTAGGCTATCAGCCATTGTCCTGAATTAGGCATAGTATTTCATCAGCCTAAGTAATATTCAATTTCAAGTAATGAACTAACGTCATCTTTAGGTGAGGAGAGATTTAAATTCCATGGCAACGATGAAGACATTAAATTATAATTATAATTTCCACAAAATCGTCTTAACACTTCACTTTACTGACGCTCACGGAGCCACTTTCATTTTATTTTAAAAAATTTATAATTTTTGGAATTAATATTAAAGCTCAATGTACGTGATCTTCCTCTCAAGTGACCTTCGGTCCACTGAGGAGCAGCTTAAAAGGTCAGCTGAAGTTGCAGCTGCTGTCGAACAACTTTGAGTATATTGACAAGAGCTGTGAAAGGTAAATACTTTTGCCAGTTGGCTCGCTAGCCCAGTTGGCTTGCTCTGCAGTGTAGGCTTTGCATATTTGCATGCACATGGCAGACGCTGGCAAAGGCCCTTCCTCCTGCCCATGCTAATTGTGTACTAGTTGTACATGACTAAATTGCAATTTTCGTTTTATTTTATCACATTTTGAAGGCAAAGGCGAGCAGGAGGGCCAGCTGCTGCTGGCTTCTAGTTACAGTGCAAGCAAATAGAAAGGCAGCTGATAATTGACTGGCCTATGTCAAGACCTTTGGCTTAGTTGAGAGACCGGCGACCGGAGACCGGAGCTGAGTGGCACAGCCTCTGCCACGCAGTATGCTCAGTGCCACTGAGCAAATACAATTTGCGGCTGCAATTTGCCATTCTCGACTTAATTTGATGCACTTTAAGTTGCAAATGGCGAGTGCAAAGTTTTAGTGAAGGCAACGCATTGAAAGTGATACCAACTAATTGGCAAATGCTCCACGCTGATAACGTGGCTGTGACTGTTGCTGCAGCTGCTACTGCTGCTACTGGTGCTACTGCTGCTACTGCTGCTGCTGCTTATAATAATTATTGGCCATCAAGGAGCGCATTGGCATTTCACATGCGGGTGCAAAGCATCAATTTGCGCTACGCTCTCAAATGATTTTTGGGGTCGAAACAGCTGCTAACTGTGTTCCACTGCCAACACTGACAGCTGTAGCTGTGGCAGTTGCTGCTGCTGTTGCTGTAGCTGACCCGACACCCATTTCGTTTGGCAATTCATTTCCATTATCATTATCAAAAGTTTTCTACTTTTCTGCTTGTTTTCATGCCATGATGACTCCGATATGTATGTGATTTGAGCTCGAGTATGAAAGCGCGTGGCTCTGTCCTTTCTTAGACAGCAGCAGCAAGAGGAACAAGAGTAGCAGTTGGGGCATTTCTTAAAAAAGCAATTACATTAAAAAGGATATGGCAGCGACAGCCCTTTTTTCAAGGCTCACGTTACGTATACGTAATCGCAATGCTCGCTTACGTGCCGCGCACACGACATTTGCCAGCGAGCGAGTGTGTGTCTCTTAAATGTTCATTAAATTGGATTTTTAGTGCGCATCGTAAAAAATTCAAAGCGCCCATTTAATTCACCCGACAGCAGCAAAAACAGCGGCCGCCTCCTGACGAAAACTTCATTTGTTTTTGGCTGCACCAGAAGGTGCCGGCACAGACAGGGAGGCCGCCTGCTTGGTCAGCACAAGCACTTGAGTTCCTCGAGGAGTCATAAAAGCGAACGGGCCGCGAGTCGTGGCATGGTCTTCGATGCCATTTGAAATATTTTGCACTTTTATTGATTTTCGGTTTACTGATGCGCTGCATATTAAATGGACAATGCAGCAAGCGATAGCCACGGCTTCGACGGAGCGCCATATATATTGCAGTTGTCATTATGGACGCCTGCTAAGTTTTTCAATTTGCAGGATTCGCATTAAGAGAGCGCGCGCGCGGGTCAGCGAAGTCCTTTTTACGGCAAATTGTGCTGCATTTTAAGCGGAAATGATGCGCGTCCTGCGGCAGCACATCCTGTCCACAAAATGGCCATGCCCTGCCACCACATTTTTTTCTCTTTCACCGAAAATATTTGCATATTCATCTAAACAAAACACCAACTTCCCGCAGCAGCGGCAGACAAATGGCAAACTGAAAACAGCTGAAAAAAAAGAATTGAAAACAGAAAATAAAAGGAAAACATTTTAAAAGAAATTCGCGGGAGGACACACAGGACGACGAACGTTGGGAGGCGGCAAAAGTCTAATGGCTAAAATGACCGTGACCAGCGGTGCGGCAGGGGTAGGTGCTGCACTGTGTGCACTGTGGTGCAGTGAGTTGCAGGCGTGGCAGCAAGTCATCTCCAGTGCAAGTTGGCCATTAGCTTCGTGACGTTCGCGTCGTCATGCCAAGCTGCGGCATATTGGCAAAAAATCTAAATAATTGACATCGCCAGCGGCAACAGCAACAGCAGCAGCGAGAGCAGCAACAACAACAACAATAACATTCGTTTGTTTTTAGTCTTTGTTGTCATTTTGCAGGCTATTTCGTGGCACCTGCATTGGCCAACTCTGGCGATTTTCTAATTGCCTTATCGCTTTCAGCGCTGACAAGCGTTCAGGCGTGATCGAGGAGTCAAAGTCCTTTGACTTTGACGATGAGTGTACACTTTTGGCAGTTACCACAGAAAAACGCAATCGCACACACGAACACAGACCCAGAAACACAAACTCACACGCCCGCCAATTGCAATTTGGGTTTCGGGTTTGAGCTCCGGCTCCGACTCCGGCTCCGGCTCGGACACCATCAAAGGTGATATTTGCACATGCAAATGGCTTTTTGCCTCACTGCTGATGATAACACGTCGAAATATTTCATAAAAGTTGGCCAAAAGAAGCAATCAAGTGTGCCAGCGCAACCGCAGCGTGCGCCCCCCATGGACACTCGCATTCGCACCGAGAACGTCACAGCGCTGTCATTGATTGCAGGATAGATTGGCAATTAGGCAAAATTGGCGCACCGTTTGCCATCAAATTACACAGAGACTCTCGCAACTGATGGCTATCTATGCGTATTTCTAGCCACGCCCCCTTCGCGATATGAGCATTCATGCCGAGCTGAGTTGCGAACGCTGGCCCAAGACACCTGATACTTGCCTCGCTGTGCGCTGACACATAATGACGAGTGTAACAGGAGAAGTGTTCCAAAACTGATAGACACATTCTCTATCTCTGCTCAAGAGAAACATTTCCGATAGTATAACGTATCAAGAAGCTAGAAGGCTAGAAGGAATTTTATACGCTCATTCAGTATCCTAGAACAGCTGTGTGACTGCAGTTACTACGCAGAATAAGCCGAATTATATAAGTAGATGTAGATCTTCTAACTAATAAATGCCAACTAGGAGCTACACTGATTCCAGTCCAATCTGCATTTAGAATACTTTCAATAGTTTGTAAATTCGAACCAACATTGTCTATGCAAAGCGCATCAACTCTATCAAATAGAAAAAAAAAAAACCTCCCTTCGCAGCCAGTCTTGAACCCAGGGATTCCGCCTCTACCAAGGAGAATCTGCAAGGAGAATCTCAGAAGAATCTAAACTTAAGTAGCAATTGATATTTGCTGATCCCCATTTTCCCTGATTTCAGATTTTCAACGGGATCAGGGTATATATATAAGATAATATTTAAAGCAAATTAAATTAATCCCACTAAATCTTATGTATGTTAAGTTCACAGCACGAGACTTTCCCAGAGTTATCTATCTGATGAACCATGACGTTGCTGTCAATACGGATTATACTTCGAATATCCGTGAGGCCAGTAGCATTGTCGGAAAGTGAGTTCGTCAGAAGCGGCTATGTGGCATGGACAAGCGTTCGTTGACTTTAGTTTATGAACTATAGATGATTCAATATAACAAGCTAAATAATATAAATTTGTAATAATTAGAGGAAGCATAAGTTTTCCTATTTATCCAACTTTCTCTCCAACTTGTTTTTTATTTGAAATTTATTTTAATATTTTGAATTTTACTTGAAATTTTTAAAAATCAAACTAAACTATTTTTATTTGGGAAGACTAACAAAATATGTCTGAAGAGAGTTGGTAACTCAAACTGCTTCCATTTTTTAATTTAAATAAGCTCAAGGAAATTGCAGAAGCCCAACGACTTCCAAATCGAACCTCAAATGTTTCTTATGCTACCAAACAAGGCAAATTAATTGTAGAGAAAGCTTTACCAACGCATAACATTAAATGTAAATATGCGTATGTGTTGTAGTTTGCGTTAGGCCGTCAACTGATGTAAGGAGTATGGGGCGATGGGTCATTCATTTGTGTGGCACTTACCACAGAGTGTCACAGTGTGCGTGGGCTCCATATCTTCACTTTGTAAGTAACTTGTAGCACCAGTCTAGCGAGTGTGCTACTAAATAAAAATTTATGCCTTGGCAACTTTCCTGCTGTACACCCCCACAGAGAAAGTGCGTCAATATTCTACACACACACACACACACACACAGAGAGAGAGATACAGAGGCGAAGGCAACTATTGCAAAGCACTTGACCACTTGCACTTATGCAATTATGAAATTGCCATAGAAAGTGACACTTTTATTCGTCGTCCTGCTGCCATTGTCCCTTTGGACAGAGCCGCAGGGACAGGCAGAGAAAGAGAGATGGAGTCTATCAAGTTTTGGGCGGAAAGAAGCTAGAACCATAGCTGAAATGAAGAAAATTGCGTTTCGAAAACTCTTAACAAAGTCATTTGGTCCAGATGCTGCCAGTTAAGTTAGTGAGCAATGGAAAGGCGACTCCTGCCTCCAGCATCAACTCCTGGCCGACAAACAGACACAGTTAGTTGAGAGCTGAGAACTGAGAGCTCGCTTTCAGACAGAGTAAAACACATGTGGTTAAGGAGTCTGGCCGGCTGCGAAGGGTTAAGGTGCCAAGGAAACGGTCCGACGAACCTCTAGCCCAAAGAGTGGCGTTAAATTTAGGCAAAATGTGCTACTTACTGGATGCCTTTGGGTGGGGACTTTCAGGTTTGGGTTTGCGAGTTAGCCAGTTACCCGGCAATTGGGCCAATTTCTGGGTGCCACATCGCATTTGGTCACTTACTGTAATTGTCTCTGTTTCAGCGATAAGTTTTTTGGGGTAGCTCAAATTAAGTGCAGAAAGCGATTAGATCAAGGAGCCAGGCAAATGTCTTACATAGAAATGTCGCAGGGTCAAGGCGTTCCATTTGATGAACTTGCGGTGCGGGCAGAGTGAAGGGCCGACAGTTCGGCTGAATGGGGCCGAGTTTGACGTCTTTCGCTGGGTTATCAACATAAGTTTGGCAAAATATGCGCCGTAAATTTCGAATTTTATTGGTGGCACTTTATCTGAACGCCAGTTGGAGTGTATCTATTTGGACACGTGTCGCATGCTACTCGAGGCAACAATTGCAGCTGTTTTCTTATTCTTTCCGCTATCCGTTGGGGACGCGACCATTTATTTTGGCAGACTGCGTCCAAGCTCATGCACAGAAGTTAGACTCTCTCTAGTGCAGTCTCGTGGATGGGGTCAGCTCTTTTAAAGTTTCCTTCACTAGCCATAAATTTTCCCACAATTTTCGCCGTCAATTTGCTGTTCGCCAAGTTTCTCGTTAGCTGATGGAAAATATTTCATTGTTCTTTGCTCTTAGTCGACTGTTGCCCTTCCAAATGCCATCAGAATTGAAAGTCGAATAAGATGAAGCAACACAAGCGAGCTGCGTACTCGTCGGTGAATATATATTGTTTATTCGGCCAGTTAGTATATAAATGCTAATTGAATTAACACAGTTCTCAGTAAAATGTCTCGCGTTTATTCTTTTGAAATTGAATAGCCTCAACTAATGTAAAGATTCCTTTAAAAACCTGCAGAAGACTCGCCTAGACTAATCGATTTTACTGCATCATTGTTTCTCACATGTAGATGTTAATATATTCCTCTCAATTCAAGCGTTAAAATAGCAAATGAAGGTCATAGAAGGACATATTAAAGTTTAGTTAACCTTTTGAGAAGCTTTTTAAGTTGAAGCATGTCGAATCAATGAGTTTTATGCTGGGCACGAGTACTCAATCTCAATTTGGCTTTCGGACTTTTCTGCTTTCTTTTATAGTAGACAATGTCAGTTGCTATATAATTGCCAAGTGTTGTGATATAAAGCATAATTCTTTATGTGTTTTGAGTAAGCTTAGTGCTAGTAGCAATCAACGAGCTTACTAAGTTGAGTTAACTCAACTCACCCTAGTTCTCACTAACCCCTCGCATCTCCTATACATATATATTTATATATTATATAGACATATATATATTTATATATGCTTCTGTATTACACCCTGTTTCTGTGGCCCGTATGTGGCTGAGTAAATTGTTGTGATGCCCTTTTCCGTCGGACAACTAGGGTGCTGCAGTTAGCCGAACCGACAGTCAGGCAAGCGGAAACTCACAAAATAAATGCAACATTTGGCAGCACATTTCTAAGCAAACGGAAAAGTGGCTGCTGTGCTTACGTAAAGCTATAACTGACTGTGTGCGTATGTGTGTGTGTGTGTGTGTGTGTGTGTGTGTGTGTGTGATAATGTCTTGCTTTAGCTTATGCACAGGAGTTGTTCCTGCTGCTGCTGCTGCTACTGCTGCTAAAGGCACCCTGCTGATGTCGCGCTGCCAGTAGACTCACCATTCGACTGTTCATTCTGCAATTTCCACTCGCTGTGTTGCCACTTCTTGTGTTCCTTTGGTCTTGGTTTCGGCTCTTGCTTTGTGTCTCTCTTTTGCTGGTTGCATCTTTTATTGTTTCAAATTTTATTGCTGCATCATTTTGTGGCACCACTTCTGCGAGCAGAGCAGAGCAGGCGCTGGCTGCTTTTGAATTTTTCTTGATGCCCGTCCAACTGGAGCATTACTTGCGCTGCTTCTGCCAAACGCAACTCATTCTGTTTTTCTTTTTATTGCCTGCATGTGTGTGTCTGTCCGGGTGTGTGTTAGTGAGTGCTGGGATACTCTAGCCCGCCGGCAGTGTATAATCTCTTGATTATGTATGACATACGCATATGTAAGCTTATTTGAGTGGCCGCTGCCAACGTCAGCGTCGGAGTCAGCGTCGGCGTCGGCATCGCTGCTGCTGCCCTGCAGCGTTATTTATGATCCTATACCATTGCAGCGTCAATAAAAATTCTAAAATATTGTTTTTGTTGCTGCTCAACAGCTGCGACTCTTTATTTCTGTCTCTGGCGCTGTCTGTGGCAAGCATTGAAAATTACCCAGGACAATTTACGTTGGCTACGTGCAAAGGTCAGTCAGCTATATGGCAGTCGCTGTTGTGGTTCTTCCTCTTATTTTTGTAACTACAAAAGCTGCAACAGTTGTTGTTGCTTGCTGCCGACGTTGGCGTTTCAACACCGCGCCCTCAACTTTGTTTGCGCATGTTTCGCATGCACTTCACTTTCTCGGTGCCCCGCCCCCGCGCCGACCACACATGCGTCCACTGTTTGCTATTTTTTCTGTTCGTGTTCGTTGTTGCCGCTGGCCGCATTGTTGACTTTTCTGTATGTTTGCATCGCTTACGCAGCGCCAGCGTCGAAGCTGGACGTCAGTTCAGATTGCGCGCCTTGTGTTTGTCTTTCATTTGCATTCCCCGCCTTTGCGCATGTAACGTTTTTTTCGCCACCACTGTTTGCTGTACCCAATGTAGAAGGTACAAAACTCTGCTGTGGATTGTTAAGGTGAGCATATAAACGCCAAACAGCGCGCTTATTCGCATGTTTACATAACTGAGCTGCGGATGAATCGAGCCGATCCAATTGCGATAATAAAAGCATAAGCGATGTTGACAGCTCTGAAAGATGCCGTTCAAATTCATCAATATATATTATTATTTATACTGTTTCCTTGTTAATTAGGGAGAATGAATAGCGAGTGTGAATAAATCTGTGATTAATACTTTCTTTTCATTAAAATAATCTGTCTCTTCCTCTCCTTTTCTCTCTCCCTCGAGGCCTCATTGCACTCTGTCTATCTCGCTCTTGTTAAGCATGAATATATTAAAAAACCAAGTCCGATTTAACTCAAAAAACACAAACAGCAATTAAGCACGCTTGAAAAGACGCATTCACTGGAGGCCTGGAGGCCTGCGATGCCTGCTCAATCTCAATTCTCACCAATGTGCTTAATTAACGGCATGTCGGAATGAAATTCGTTCGATACCTTTAGTTTAACGGCTTTTGCTGTCAGCACTCGCCCACTCTTGCATACATATAAACACACTCACACACACACACACTCGCGCACACACATAGTTTCTTTGCTGATTCTCTCAGGCAACGAATTGATTGAAAATCAATCCAAGCACTTAAACTTTTAAGCAGGTTTGAGTTCTGCAAAATGCAGTGTTGCATAAATATAGACACACACACACGCACACACACACGGGCACACGCAAAATGTAGAGCACCAAATGCTCAACACAAACAAAGTGGCCGACAAAGCGTTGGCAAAGCTCAAGCAAAAGGTAAAGAAATAAAAAATAACGGAACAAAAAATTGCATATTAATTATGTTTTACTGGCACAGTTACATGTGAGAGCAAGAGAGCGAGAAAGAGAGACAGAGAGAGAGTGAGGGAGAGATAAAGAGAGCAAGTGAGCTGCAGATGATGCTACGGATTGTAATTTTTACTTTGAACGTAATTGTGTGCATGGGGCAGGTGGGCAGGCCCTGCCGCTGCTCAAGTTTCTGTATTCAGGGCGCGCAAAGTGTTTTGTGTGTGTGCCTGCGCCTGACTTTAATAAACACTCACACCCTCGCACAGGCACAGCCCCACAGTCGCAGTCTCTCACAGGCGTACGCGTGTGCATCCTTCAAAGGTGTTTGCGTTCAGCAGCAAACTGTTTGCTTACAGTTTTTGCATAGCTTTCACTATAACAGCACACGCACACACACACACACACACACATGCGGTGATACCTGCCATTATCTTACATGCCGCACAGCTCTCGCTGACACCATTTGCGTGTGTGTGAGTGTCTTTTTTGCCTCTTTGCTGTAAACTCAAAATGGGAAATTGAACAACAACTTCTGCTCGCTTTGCTGCCCGAGCGAGCGGAAGCTGCAGCGATCCTCTGCCAACCCAGGCCACGCAATATGTTCGTTTCGCCGCCTGCATACAAGCATCAATTGCAGCAGGCAGAGCAAGGGTCTGTGTGCAGCTGCAACTGCCGGTGGAGGTGCTATCAAACCGCAAAGGTAACCATAATGAAAGTAAAATGATGAACAAAATGGTTGCCGCTTTTGGCCAACAATAAACGGCGACAGCAACAGCCACAGCACCCCTTCGAGGCCCCCATGGAAATGCAATTTTCTAGGGTCCTCACACGTGAGCAACTACTGCACTGCCTGTGTGTGTGTGCGTGTGTGTGTATTTTCTGTAGCTCTGTGCAGATGATTTTATGGCAAGGATAATTGCGATAACATTGCCCGCTGCACTGGTGGCAGTCAGGCTACGTGCCTCCCCAGGTCTCTGTGCTGCTGCCAAATTAATTGCACAAAAATATGCCTCAAAAATTGATGGCGCATATTTCTTACCTTTTATTTAATATTAACTTTTTGCAACAAGCCGAAGGCACAGCCATTTGCCAGCCTCCAATTGTGGCTGACTGCACTTTGAGTGTGTTTGCCTGTTCGTTTGTATGTGTGTGTGTGTTTGTATTGTAATCGGCTGTGGTCAATGCTTTATTTTCTCTCGTTCATGCATCGTTGGCCAGGCGACAGCAACAACAATTGTTTGTCTTTAATTATGGTTGGTAGCCTTGGCATTTTTGCATTTCACAGAACCTACTTATGCGTACGCACACACACACACACACACAGCCATGCATACACACATACCAAGATGCTAAGATGCCTGATATTCCCTGCGGAACTGAATACCCCCGCCTGCTGACATGCTGTTTCTGTTGCTGTTATTACTCGACGGCGCCAGTGGCAAAAATAAAATTAAACGAAAACATTTCCTTTTCATTTGAGCACGCATAAAATGCCCTGCGATTCGTCGAGCATAGCCAGACGGACTAACACTACAGAAGCCAGCTGCCGGGCTGGGCTGGGCTATCGTATGGATGTCTGTGTCTATGGTGGCATTTTGCATATTCGAAACATGAAAGCGCTATATATTCGTATTTTAAATTAATTAAATGGACCAACTGCAATATTGATTGAAGATGCCGAGCCGCAAGATCCAGCGCCCCCTCCAACCTGCCGTATACGTAATTTTAATTGACAGTCCTAGCAGCAGCAGAAGCAGCAGCACCACTTCATTTCGGCGGCCAAGCAAATGGACTTCGCGGACCTGATCAAACGAGCGACTGGGCCATGAGGCAGCGCCGCAGTAGAGCTGAAAGAGTTGAGCAGTTGGGGCTGCCGCCGCAACTGGACAGCTTCATTTCGCGACATTGCATGTCAAAGTGAAATATTGGCTGGAGACACGTAATAAATTTAAAAAAAAATTTTTTAAGTCCAGCAGCAACACGCCAAAAAAGCGCGAAACAAAAGCAAACAAAAATGCAAAAATTCTGAAAGAGAACGAGAGCTACACAGGGAGACCAAAAGCAGAGCCGATGCTAACGTTGGGCGGATGTGATGCGAGGGCGTAGGACTGACGACGGAGGACGAAGGAGCAAAAACGACGCATTGCCGCCAAAGTGGTTTGCACGGCTGCCTGCGTGTCTGTCATGCGTGCATCGCCACATACTCGTCGCAATTGTCGTTGATATTGTTGTTGTTGTTGTTATAATGCCATTTGTTGTTGCTGGCATACGAACTCGGCGGCTCGTCAGTGTGGCGTGAATCGTAAATCAACGATTTAGGCGCATGCAGCGAACAAGCCGCTTTTTTTTGTTTTTCATTTCATTTTTTTGGTTCATCTCGACTGCCATTTGACATTTCAGATCCGAAAGGAAATAGGGCAGAGTTACATAGAACCCAATGATACCCTATAGAGCACGTCAAGCCCTGTATTGACACCTCTTAGGAGTTATCATTAGCCGACTGGCTTAGTTTACCTAATAATCTGAAGCTGGCTTGTCGATTATCAGAATGAATATATATTTTCGGCTAAGCACTTCAAAGGTTCTCACAGCCCGATTGTTGAGCTTGTCGTAGCTCCAGTAGCGCATATACTTTCTGAATATTTAGAAAATGAATGGCAATGCGTATACGCAATATCGCGCCATCGTGAACACTTTGTGACGATGCTCGCATACCGTCAACACATCACTTTTGTTGCTGAGTTGTTGTTGTTGCAGTTACTGTTGCCACAGCAGCAGCAGCAGTAGTAGCAGCAGCCCTCTCATGACATATTGATTTGATGTCCTGCTATGCCGAGAATTTCCATTAAATTCGCGCAGCAAGTGGAGAGCCAAAAAAATATCTACAGGCATTTGCCATTAGAAGGCAGACAATGAGCTCAACCGCGATCCCTGACCATACAAGCTCCCTCCGCCCCTGGGCAGGTTCATGTCATGTTTTTGCAATTAGCAATCACGCGAAAAACTGCGACACCCATCAATCAAAGACCCTGACGCGTCGAGCGCCATTGTAAAATATTAAATTGGCCTTTGCAGCGTAATTGAAAACATAATTAGCCCGAATTTATTAGCTGGGCACTGCAGCCAACGAACGGCTCTTTGAAGCGGTGCCCCGCATAGCCCAAAAGTGCCAAAGCTCTGATATCTGTGCCAACGAATATTTGCGAATAAAACAGCAGCAGCAAGGGGGGCAGCGTCACTTGACATGCCTCTAATTTAATTAATCCATGCACACAGTTGCCAAAGGCCAATTACACTGCACATCAATTTACTACAAATGAAATGGGACTTTCTTCAAAATAAAAGTATCTTCAATGCAGGATTCATTTGATATTGAAAGTCAAACATAGTCAGAAGTTGACAGGCTCAAATTAGAAAATTTTAGGTTCCTTCGATTCCATAAGTTGCCTATTAGCAAATCATATTCACATTAAATATTTTTGTATTTATTTTAAAATTAATTTGAAATATATGAATATGCTGAATGAAAGGTTCAAATTATGAAAGATTAAAGATTATTGTTCCAAGCATACATGATCAAAAAGCTTTAGATTATTATTGAATTTTAGAAAAATATTGGTATTTAGATTTATATTGATATAGTTCAAGTCAAATCAAAGAAATCGCTATTTGTAGTATATAGCTAAAACGGCTGCTTTGGTCGAGCGAACAGAGTCGACATATATTATATTATATTATATTACAATATAATTTAATTATATATTTAGTTATTGTAGTCCTTTTTTTTATTTACTTCTTTTATTAAGCTCATTAAATAATTTATTAATTATTTATTTAGATATTCATTCTTTAATTGTTGTTTTATTTATAAATTTATATTTATTTATTTATAGATATATATATATATATATATTTTTTTTTTTTTTAATTGATTACTTATATACTTACTTTTTATTTATATATATTATTATATACTTACTTTTTTTTCATTTATTTATTTTTTATTTATTTAATTATTCATTCATTTACTTATTCATTAATTTATATACATATATTTTTTTTTATTTATTTAAATAATTAATAGAGATATTATATATCCTCAATTAATACAGAAAAAATATCACAATAATATTACGAACATGATGAACATTCCCCAATTCACAGCCAAATAAAGTTAGATATTATTACTGTAAAATTCTTTAAAAAAGCCTTCAGTGTAATATAAAGCAACACTAAAATAATTTACAAATTAAACTAAATTTTAAAATGAAAAGTCAAGAATTTAGTAAAAGCAAAAGAGAAAAGTGAAACAAAAATGCTTTCGATTGGGAACTTACAATCGAATGGGGAAGAAGCATTCCTTACCTAATATTTGCATAAGAACAGAGCCTCATTAATTCATAATCAATGGTTTCAGCCTTACATCAAATTTCTGGCATTGGCATCGATTACAAAAGTTGAGGTTTTTCCGAATTAGCCGCATTTTGTTGCGTAGTGTTATGAAGCTGATGACGGTGTGGGTTCTTATGCTGTTGGTAATACCTTAGCTAAATATATAATGTTGCAGCCGTCTCCCAAAAGCCGAGACCCAAGCGCCCAGAGCCTGGGCGAACTTGCGTGAAGTTTGTCTGGCGCTGCTCGACAGCTTGTCCTGCTGTCCTGCTCCGTCCCTGTTGTCGCTTGCAGGCGCAGTTAGTTAAGGTTGCACATTATTTCGACAGCAAGCACACACCAACAGCAACAGCAACAGCAAAAGCAACAGCAAAAGCAACAACTATGGTAGGTACAAACGCCTTGGTGTTTTCGCTTGTTTGCTTGGCACTTTTCTTTGGCTTACCCCGTTCTCTGCCAAGCTGCAGCTGTTTGCTGATGCTGCTGCTTGCTGCCTGCCTGCCTGCAGGACTAACTACGTTTTTTGACAAGCTCATGCATGTGACTTTGTCGTTTATAACTGCCATCCGGTGTCTCACTGTATCTGTACGATCGTAGCTGTGCTTAAGTGTGTGCGCTGGCGCTTGTAAATGTCTGTTGGTGCAAAAGTCTTGTATCCTTTTTGGCGCAGCTCTGCTCGCCTCGACAGCCGTGCATTCATTTTAATTTTGAAACTTGTACGCCAGTTTCCCTTACACAAGCACACACATACACGCTGATATGGGCTCAATTTGTGTCTACGCTATATTACTTCCGCTGCACGTTACGTATACGCCGCGTGTGCCGCGCTCAGCTTGTTTCCGTTTCTTACGCCGCCACCGCCTGCCACACACAACTAATTATTTTTCGCTTGACAATGAAAATGTTTAAGTTTAATTAAATGCAACTCTCGCCAGCGTGCACGCTGCCTTCATTTGAGCTCTGCCTCATGCCGTATGCCGTATGCCGCTTGCCGCCTCCTGTTGATAATCTTGCCGCACCTGATGCCGCTGCTTCTGCTTCTGTTGCTGTTGTTGCTGCTGCTGCTGTTGATGTTAATGTCGCTGTAGCTATTGCTGGCATCTTGGCCGCGTCGTGTGACTGCAATTTTTGTGCTGTACTTGCCAACTATGTAGTCGTCGCCATTGCCGGGCCCCAAATTTATGTTGCTTGTTTTCATTTGGAAAGTGTTAAATGTGCTTTGGATTTTGCAGATTCTACTGCTGCTGCTGGTAGTGGTAGTATAAGTGCCTGAAATTATTTGCTGGCGCTAAGATAAAGTTGCTTCGTTTGCAACGAATGAATTTCACAGCTAATTGCAGCAGTTCATTTTGCGCCGTGCTAGATAAAACTCGCACTTAATACACGTCGCTCAGAGATGCTGTGTTGAGTTCTGTTCACTTTTGTTGTATATAGCAAAGCCAGAAATGTTCTTAAATATTGAATATTTTGCAGAAAAGTCTCGTTCCCTTCGTTGGTTACGCAAGAAGCAACTTTACAGCTGATACTTATCTTTGAAACATAATCGCTGCTACAACTGGAACTTAAGCCTTCCTCCCGCCACCCGAGACACTGCCTCGGCTGCCCTCTTTAGCGACTCAAATGCTTCTGTGGCATTTTTGCAATCTTTCCACGTCATTTGGCACAACAACTTAACGCTCGTGCTGTTGGCCACCCAGCCAGCCCTGCCCACCTGACGGGCTGGGCCTACTCGGCGTATACATAACTCTTTGAGCTCAGCGTGAAGCATGCGGCGGATAATGCTTTGACAAACAAAACTATTTGTCTTTGGATGACTTAGGAATCGATTATCGTAAAAATGCTTGAAAAATGTTGCGGGCGCCAAATTATTTTCTCCTCGAGGCGCCAGCGTTGGCGCTGACTAACAGCCACGATGACATCGCCGATGCTGAAGCTGATGCTGTAGCTGACGCCCTGCGGTCACACTTGTCATGCCATTGATACATTTTTAAGCAAGCTCTAAACACTCTCTAAGCACAACCCATACAGTTTACGCCTCAAAAGACACACACACACACACACACTTGAAAAAGAAGCAAGAGAAAAAATTATTCAGAAATGCTTGCAAACAATTTACCCAGCAAAAGGGGCTTGTGGTAAGAGGCGTGGCAACTGCTGAGCAATGCATATGAGTTTATGGCTGTATGTGTACCTGTGTGTATGTGTGTGTGTCTCTGTGTGTGTGCGTGTAAAGGGCTTGCTTGTGTTTGCCGACTTGCTGACTAGCTGGCTGTGCGACGCTTTTTGGGGCTTGTCATTGCATACATTTGGGGCGCTCACGTTCGGCGCAGCGGAGGGACTCGGGCACATGCGGCTGCGAAGTTGAGGGAGTTTAGAGGATGCCCGCTTATGTTTGCCAACGCGTTTTTGGTCGCGTCCATGTTTGCGTGCTAATGTTTATAAATGCTTAGCAAGCTTAGCCTCCCGACTGTGAGTCTGGCTTTTGAATATTTTAATATGATTTAATATTAAACATCACTACGAGTCGGTAAGCGAGTGTGCATGCGTGTGTGTGTGTGTACGACCGAGCAGAGATCAAGATAACACGGGATTACCAAATGCTTTCATTTGGCTCGAGTGGGCGCCCAGTCACTTGGCCCGCCGAGTCGCGACTCAGCCCACCAGGCGAATATTAAGCAAACGTTTTGAATAGTTTCCAAAGTTATTTGGGTTAAGATTTTTTCGCTTCTCCAGTTTCAACCCCCTATTCAATTGCCACAGTCGGTCTCGTTCCATTCGAATCGTGCTAAAAGCCCAAATAAACGCATTTTAATTCAAAGTTTTTGGCATCTCCTCATACAGTATGTCGCTGTGTCTCTGTGCCTGTGTGTGTGTGTGTGTGTGCGTATACGTATGAGCACCATTTTGTGTATGGTTGAGCGTGTTTGTTAAAAGCTTTGAAAAGATTTGCCTTGTAATCGCATGCAGAAGAAGGACACGGGCTGGCAGGCAGGCAGGCAGTCAGGCAGCCGGCCAGGACATGGAGCGCCAACATGTTAAATCTCTTTGATGACATTGTTAATTTGACATACTTGGGTTTCTTTTTGTTGTCGTTGTTGATGCTGCGCACCGCTTGACTTGACAGCATAGGCCTTGATTGGCCATTAAAGGAATGCCTCAAATCTGAATAAAAACTTTTTGCAGCACAGCACAATCATGATATAAGTTTGACAGCCCAAATCTGCCCATAAGGCACGTATCAAAATCATTTTGATTCATAAGCAAAAATAGTCCAGCTACAAACAAAGCACTACAATTATGTATCGAAAAGTCTACAGAGGAATATTCTTCCATTCATTTTATTTTATTTTATTTTTTATTTTATTCAAAAGATTATTCCAAAGCCAAAAATCGTATACGTGCGTAGACAAGTCTGATATATTGATGCATATATTGAGTATGCTCTCAAATTGCTCGCTAAGATGATGCGAAAGTTAAAACAGCATCCGCATGGTGTCGCAGCTAATGCGTTAAGTAAGTGGAAAAAGAGTATGTAAGAGTGAGGCACGGCAGATGCTTACGAGCCAGTTCACATACAGCTGCAGAGCAGGAGACAAGAAGACAAGAGGATGGATGGGTAGACACAAGACGAAATGTAGACAAGTTGTAGTCATGTTGCCATTTGCAGCTTGCAGCTTGCAGCTTGCCGCTTTCCGTCGCCTGATGCAGGTGACAACTCTGTGAGCAACGAGCAACAAACAAAAACAATAACAACAGCAACAACTACAATAACATCCCATCATACACTTGGCTGCTGTTTGAGTAACGCGCACAGACACCCTTCGGCGTCCACAGGCTTTCACTTCTAGCCTTGTCTCTGGCTGTGTATGCTCATTATGGCCAGCCTCAACCCCTGGGCACATGTGTGTGGGTGTGCGTGTGTGTGTTTGTGTGTGTGTAATAGCTGCTGTTTATTCGGCAACAAGTTCCAGTTTTACTTGGGATATTCGCAGTTTCTTACTTTTTCGCTCGCCTGTCCTCCACCCGTCGAGGACTCTGCTCGAGTGCAGCTCAGTTTCGGGGCGTTCGGGCCTTTGGCCAGTGGGCGTGTCAGCACTGGCGTTCGTGCGCTGAATTCTTCTTAATGAGCGACATCAAGTGTTGTATTAAATGTCAGTCTATGTTTATATGCAGCTATCTGGCAGTGAGTGCGAGTCCCTATCCCTCTGTGTAGATGGCAGAGTGTCAGTGTGTGTGTGTGTGAGAGTGTGTGTGTGCGTGTACTTCTGTTCTATATATATCTGCATCTGTGTGCCGGCAAGTATCTGTAATAAAATTTGTAATGAGTTGCAGGCACGGAAAAGGATTTTTGAGTGCAATTTATTTTATTTCAGCGCTTTTATTTTTATTTCCTCTTTCGACCCGTTTTCTTTTGGCATATTTTTATGGCACACTCGCACACACACAGACAAAGGAGCCCCCCGCTGGCACAGATAAAAAATAAATATAAAAAATATACAACTATAAAGATTTGCAATGCCCGGGGATTTGCAATTTTATGCTCTCCGGCTATGACATGTTTATTTCTGTTTGTGTTTCATTTCTTATGATTTTTAATTACGCTGGCGCTTCGTATTTCACGCGCGCTATAAAACGTAGCACACTTTACAGCGCCCGCCGGCCCGGGCTTCCCATTTCAAGCATCGAGCTTTGCGAATTGGATAGCGCACGCAGCGCAAGCGAAAGTTGCAGCTGCAGCTGAAGCTACAGCTATAGCAGCAGCAGCATCATAGAGTCGCAAATTTATCGAATGGCCAAAAAGACAATTCATTACGTGCTTAGCCATGACCACGCCCATTTGGCCAGCCCCTTGTGCAGAGCATCAGAGCAGCAGAGCATTTGCATTTGAGATAATTGCCGCAGCGTTTTGTATGCATAGCCGCTGGCAGCTCCGGCAATGGCTGGACAAGTGCGTCACGAGCTGTGAGCTTCGAGGTGGCCCATAAATTTCGTAGGGTCTAACATGTGAGACCCTGGCACTCAGCCCGAGCCCCCAATCGCACCGAAGCCATAGCTGAAGCGTTCACTGCCATTCTGTCTGTTTACAGTCATTGCTGCAAATTGACAAATTCGCTGTTGCCTGTCAGAAAAGAGAGAGAGAGATAGGAAGAGAGTGAGCAGGCAAAGCCAAGCGGAAAATCCTTGGTAGGCGAACCGAGCAGCAAACTGGACACTCTGCAATACAATATAAGCAAATTGTAGTAGCCAAGCGGAACGGGCGGCCGGAGCATAAATGATAACAGTCGCAAAGCGCTGATTCATTTACTAAATATTTGCATAGGCCTTGTCAGTGCTGGTGTTAAGGGACACAGCGACGCCGTCGGCCATTTTTTCAACCAATCCCCATTTAGTCGTCATTCGCCCAGTTGACTGCTTGGGGGCCATTGCGCAAACATTGCTCAGATATGTTGGTCAAGATTTACGATTGGCGCATGTCAAAGGCTTAATGCGTGGCCCCATTCCCATCCTACGTCCAACGTCCAGCTGTATCCTATTTGCCCAGCGTTATTAAAAGATTGCGTCTGTCCTACTGGCCCAGCGGTTTCTTCATTAATTAAATGCATTGCCCATCGCAACGGCTGCTACTGCTGCTTCGTATGCGAGGCGCTGACAAAAAGCATAAATATTGTAAAGAATAAAAATAAATAATAAAGCGCCGCACGCACGCTCTGTTTGTTTTAATCATATGAATTGGAGGGACATGGGGCTCATTTAAGAGAGTGGCGGAGAGGCATACGACTATGTCGACTGATGCCATATCAGAAATTCAGGCTTCTGGCCCTTCAATTTGAAGCTATTCAAATAAATTTGTGCTTTTCTCACTCTTTAAAATAGCATAATTGAATTCGCATATTAAAATTTACCTATGTGTACACGTGGGGCTTTATAAATAAAGGCAAATAGTTGTTTCCACAAGTAACTCAAACAATTTTAATTACAATTGTAGGTGAGCTCTACGTAATCGATTTCAAATATGTATGAATTTCATATCACATGTGGGTACATGCATATATAACGAGTGTTTCATTTATAGCTGCAGAAATTTCCGTCACAATAAGGTAAATAAAATACTTTTAATATCAATGGAACAAGCATTAATATGAGGTTATTTTGATGTTATTAATATTTAAATGTAATATTATGTTTGCCATGCACACTCTGATTTATCATTTTTACAATTACCCTGCTTTATCCTCATTCCAAAGGCGACAATTCTGTTTTTGTATGTATCCTCTGAATCAACTTACATCATCATATGTTTCGTAAATTGACGAAGGGCCCAGCAAGGTTGAACCAACAAGAACCAATATTATTTTGTAATACTTTCAATAATTTGCAATCATTACTCTGATGTAACTCTTTCCACAATAAAGTGTCACGCCACAATTAATAAATAACAACTAGCAGTTGTGAAATAGATTCCTAATAACAGCAGTGTTGACAGCTCAAAATTGTGAGTCGCTAAAAAGAAACACACCGCGTACACTCCTATGATTGCCTTTGCGCGCCTTAAGACTCATTTACACTTTACTTTTTGCATATTCAAGTTAATAGATCTCTACTTAATACTTGGCAGCCTTTGCATACAATCAATTATGAAGTAAATAAGCTGCAAGCATATGCAAGTAATACACTTATTTTGAGGGACATTATTATTAAGTAAAAGCATTTCTGATGCTCTCCCAGATTGACATAATTTCTGTACTCGAACAGATTTTTGTTGTTCAGAGGAACAAGCTCGAGATTTAAGCTCATTAAATGCTACAACCTTTGCCGCACACGCAAACATGTCAAAGGGCAGGAAAAACAGGCGAAAAAGATGACGAAGAAGAAGAATGAAGGCAGCGGCAGAAGTAACGTAGCAAACAGTCTGAGGCCATTTTATTTTAGCAACCAAAACAGCTCCCCGCAGTCACTGATCACAGCAACAATGTAGCAAAAATTGGAAAAAAGATGAAAAAAATGAAATGAGAGAGAAAAAAGCAAAAGTTAACCACGTTGCCATGCTTAAATTATAATGAAAAGGACTCTAGTTACTCGTGGATGCGCCCTGCTGCTGCTGATGCTGCTGATGTTGCTGCTGCTGCTGTTGCCAACCTTGCTGTCTTTAAGTCACGTTACACATACTCACACACACAGGCACACTAGTGCAGAGCAACACAAACATGGCGAGGTTTCTTTTCAGCTGTAGCCTTATTTTACCCAAGAGATGCTGGGGCCGTGCAGAGCGAATGCACAAGTCGATTCCATCTCATTGAGGGCTGCCAGTGTGTGACTAGACACACTTTGCCTTTGCTGCTGGACAACTCTTGCAGCTGTTGTTGTTGTTGCTGTGGCTGGTCCTGTTGTGAGTGACTGACTTTTGGCATCACTTACCGCTCGGAAATGGGATCATCAGCCTGCCATTTCCTTGCGCGCTGCTTCACTACACACAGCCTCAGCTATTCGGGGCCAAATGATTGTTTATGTGCGACTGCTACTCTCTCTCTCTTTCTGTGTGTGTGTGTGTTATGCGGCCATACATATTTAATATTTCATATGTCTGCAATGATTTCGAAGGTCTCTTTTTGCTTTCACTGTCCGTTTGCTTGCTCGCTCAGCGCGTCGCTGCGTATTACATTAAATCCAAAATGGAGCTGCTGATGACGACGAATTGTCCTCGTCCTGCCGCCTGCTATACGTCCTCGTTGGCTCTACAGCTGTTTATTTGTCACTGCCTGGCCTAATGCGTCGCCTGCCGATTGCTGTTTGCCTTCTGTGTCCTGTTACCGCTCATGTGTATTTCATTTTGTCTTTGCCAGTTCCGCATGACTTGCTCGCCATGTTGACTGCAATTTGTATGGAATACAGACCTCACAGTCCTTGTCTCGCTTGGTTAACCTGCTCACAGTCTCAGGCGAAGGCCAACTGCTACTCGGCATGTCTTAGTTCTCCTACTTTACTTTACTTTAGCATTTTTGCTAGAATTGTTTGGAACAAAAGCTGCAGCTTTAATTCCATTTTAATTAGGCACAATCCCAGAGGCAACAAAATAGTTCAAATTTCAAACAAATTGACCATTGGCTTTGGCTCCAAAGTCCTACTAAAAGTCTACAAGTTCTGCCCCAGACGCGGCCGGACTCTAGCTAAACGCACTTCCTCAAACACGACGCACCACTTTGCACAGAATATATGCACACACACGGGGCACCCACTCAGCACTCAGCGAGGCACTTGGACTTTGCCCAGGCACCGGCACCACAAGAGTCGCCCGAGTGGTTGCAGCTCAGTTAAGAAAAATATGTTGGCTTGCTGCCTGTCTGTTTGCCAGTTTGTGAAATCGGCCAAAACTTACGGTAAAAGCCAACTAACTTAAGTCAAAATGTATAACATGCCCCGCCCACACCCATAGGCCGCCCTTTCGCTTGTTTACCTTGAGCTAGAAGTCGGTTGCGTGAGCTTCGAGGATCGAGGTTGGAAGGGTGGTGCAGTGCGCACCACTTATGAGTGGTGCAAGTGCACTTTGCACGTTGTCGTAAGCATTTTAGAATATTTCATTGCATTCGGCTACGCTCTGCAGCCCCGCATAAATACTTGAGCACTGGGCCCACCCACCCACTACACCTAAAGGCCACTTTGGCAGTGGGCGTGGCATATCACAAGGTCATGCACTGCCTAAATGGTTGATCAAAAATTTGTCTTAAGCTGCCGCCGATGCTTCATTGAATGCTCGACGCCAGCTACGCTCTAGCTAAAATGTAGTTACGGAAATAGCTTCAAATTTGACGCATAATCGGCCCGAGCTGTCGGGTGTGCATGACTAGCAAATATCCTGTCCATCAGGTAGCCAAGCGTCACTTGAAAGCGTGACTTACAGTATTTTATATAAAAATTATTCCAAACCCAAAAAACAATTAATATATCACTGGAATTAAGACCTTCCCATGCAGACTAGAACTTTCCGCTCTTTCACATATGTTTCTTTTCCATTATGCTTAACTTTTTGTAGAAAATATATCATCAGCGATGACGATGCTGAAGTCTTTGAGAGGTTGTTGTCATGTGGTTATGTAGGAGTAGTATTTATAATAAGAAATGTAGAAACTGAGCTGACATACTAGAATCTTTCGCATAGACGCACTTCACTCGAAAGCTCTCCCAAAAACACATTAAGAGACTTCCGTTGTCCAAATCATACAAAGGTTGTTGTTGCTTGGGTTACTGGGATTCTGACTTGGGCCTGGACCACAGCCGGAGCCACTAAAAAATTCCATTTGTAAACGGCAACGGTATTAAACCAATCTCATCTCCGGTTGTTAATGACTCGCTGAGTACGAGAGCCAGCGCTTTAAGCACCCGAAACAAGCAAAGCTGTCAGTCCGCCAAGAGGCCCTTTAGACTTTAACCAGCTGCAAAACGATTCACGCATTGCCCGAGCCCGACACTGAGACAAATGAAATCTGACGAAGCCGCCAACTGTCCGCCATGAGTGATGGTATTGCTCATGTGGGACTGGCTGGCTGATTGGAATTTGCAGGTTGTCGCTGAATGTTGCAACTGTTTGGCTCGTATCGCCAGCAGCAGCAGCAGCAGCACAGCGACCGCAAATTAGTGCTAAGTGCCCCCCACAGTACGCGGTGATCCAGCGTGGATTTTCTTTGGCTCAACGCAGAGTCCTTTGGACGCGTGGCCAACGTGTTTCATTTGTTGCGGCAAGATTTGAAAGTTGATTAATGAATACAAAAACATTGAGAAAGGCTGCAGCAAGCGCCAAGGAACAAGCATCGTTTGCTTACAACATCGAGTCCGAGCTGACCGGACGCGATTTTGATGCGAGTCGGGCGAACTGACGGAAATGAATAAAGTGTGAATTTTTGTGTTTTCACTGCAATCTCATTCTTTTTGTGTCTCTCAATCTCAATCTCGCTTTCACTCTCTCTCTCTCTCTGCCTCTGTCTATCTCTGTTTGCAGAATGCAATTTTGTGATGAAGAAAAATTGATTGTCGTCGAGTGAAGGAACAAGAAAAAAATATACAAAAGAAAAACACCGCCGCAATTGTAAAATAAAAGAAAATCCCAGACTTTGCCGAGTAGATTCATGAATAAGGCAAGTCTTAGACCAACATCGAAGGACGACAAGCGGCTGCCGCTATCGCAGCCCTAAAAAAAACTTAATATTTGCTCAAATTGCGGCAAAGAAAAATCGTTCATTCTAAAGTTCAATAGTGCGTAAAATAAATTGTTTCCGCTTTTAATATACAGTGCGTGACCGTATGAGGGAGAGAGAGAGGGAATAACTAACAGAGCTTTCACTTAAAGCAGAACATTTGCCATGTAATTTCGATTCAATTTAAAGGACTCATGCTTTATGCAGCAACTGATAATCAATTTGTCACTTCGGCCCAGTGTTTTGCATACCAAAACTCAATTAAATGGAGCACACACGCACAGATGTAAGGGGAAATGTAGTTATATGTTCATACAGATACAGCTACATTAAAATTTACATTCACAGTTGCATTTAGGGTTTCCCGCCTGCCGCCTGCCTGCAGCTGCGACTATCGCGACTGCAAATGCACAGATTTATGCGCTTCGGCATCACCAATGTCCATGTATATACATTATCTATATACATATATATAGAGAGAGAGAGAGCACTATGTGGCTATGGCTATATGCAAGTATATTCTACAATATTTTTGCATGAATTATGAATTGTGTAAATTGTGAACGCACACACATACACTAGCAGACTAACACACTCTCGCCTAGGCGACGTATTGAGCCGCTTGTCTGTGCTTTTGGGGCACTGGATACGTAAGTGTTGCCAAGTGGCGTGTAGGCCAAACCGCCGCGCCAGCTGCGCGCTTTGCCAGGGTAACCCGAGCGAGGGACACATAATTTTACAGCCGGAGCCTACAGAGTACAAAAATTTAAATCACTGCGTGGCCTCGAGTGCTTTTTGTTACAATTTACGCTTTATGGGTGACATTTTACAATTTACTTGGTCGCAAAAGCACTTTGGCAGGGTGTGTTTCTGTACGTGTGTGCGTGTGTGTGAGTGTCTGACTCAAAGCAAAATGGCCAATATAAATTATACAGTTATGTGCAGTTACTGTGACACTGTCTATTGCCTATGTCGTTGCAGCTCGTTATGTCCCTCCTCTGCCAGCAGACACAAAATGCTTCCAGCGCCATAAATATGATATCATTTTTGCATCACTGAAAGTAAAAGATCAATTAAGGACTCGCGCAGCAGCTCAAAACAGAGTGAAAATTACACACAATTATTTATATATAGCAATTATATAAAATTTAAAATTCACTTTCTCGATAAATCTGATTTTAAATTAATTTGTATTTATTTTATTAATAGAAAATAGTTGAAATGAATATGTTGTACTTAAGGCTAAACAATGCATCCCTAGAGCATGTGTTTGGCAGGCATGAAAACCAACTATATTTCTATCTATTTAGGCTCGAATTTCTCGAACGAAACAATAGAAAATGTATTATAAAGACAATGAAATAATTTATTTAAGGAGCAGCAACACGACAGGTGTTTCAGTCAACTGAATGACAAGCCAGATCACAGCTGAGTGTTGACAGTGTGCTATGCTACGCCATATTTATTGTCTGTATATAAATATTGAACAGCAATAATCATTTCTTATTTAAGTCTAAGCAAAAGGGTTTAATGAGTATAATATATGAAAAATAAATTGTGATGAGAGCTCATGAAAATTATAGTTATATATGTGAATATAAAATTATATTGATTAAATATCATTTTCACCTTTTGAATATTCCATGAAATGCAATAATATGCTTTAGCTTAAATCAAAGGGCGACGTCTTTTCTTGCAAATTCTTGACCACTCGCTTATGTATTTGTCGTTTAATATTTTGATTTGTCTTAACTCGATCGTGATGACATTGTATATTGCCATTGTCAACGCTCTCCCGCAGTCGACGACGTCAGAAGGAGAACATCAATACCCTGTTCATGCTCGTATAGATATCAAACTGTATTCCCCTACAAATTATTGTTATGGATCAAACGGCATATGGTATCGTAGTTATTGTAATCGTTTCTAATATATATATATATTCTATATGTATAAAATATTTATAGTATATAGATACTAGCGAGTTGAAAGTATTGAAACTTGTCATTAGCTTAAACGGTTGAATAATTTCAGCTCTGAAACAGCAACTAGAAAGAGACTATTTGCGTTTTCAAGCAATTTCGCGGTACGTTGAGCCCCAGACAGACTACGCTCATATTTAAATTGCCCATTAGTCATACAAAGCATTGGCTTCGATTAGACATTCATCATAATTCATAGCCACGAATCACAGTCACAATGGGAGGACTGCAATAAATAATGAAAAAGTCCTGTCGACGCACTGAATAAATGTTTCTTCAACGTCGCAAATGTGAAATTAAACTTTAATGTTAATCAGCTATTTACATTGGCTCTTTTTACCCTTATTGAGGGTATTACGAAATTTGTAAGCCACTGTGGAGTGTTGCATCAGGTGTATTAAAACAAATTTCTGAGCAGAAAAATAATATTTTTGTTGTTCGAATGTTGTTTTTGGACAACATGAGCTGTGCACCTAAACAATCATGTTGAAAAATAATTAAATTGTCGTGCAGGCAATTAAGTTAATGACTTCAAGAGTATTGCTTAGTTGGCCAGCCGAGCTTCCTTGTGATTTGGCTAACAGTAGGAAACCCTTTTTCAGTGTTTATTTGTGTTGTATTTATATTTGCCTAACGAGAAGGTTAGTTTATGTGTTTTTGTTTATATTTTATTAATTTTTTGCTTTTCTGTGCGGTCAGGGCATATTTTAATTAAAAATATTAATAATTAGCATAGCAAAAAGCTAACACCCTAAGCTGGCCCTAAGCGCAGCAGGCTGGGGGCGCGGCTGGGACGGACCTTGCCATTGTTGGCGTTGGTCATATCTCAGTAATATACATTAAAGGCGCATAAAAATTCATTACGTTGGCGGCAGTTGCCAAACAAATTATCGTTAGCCAAGTTAAAAGCCAAATTGTGGCGGTCGCCGAACAACAACACCAAATGAAATTGTCGCACTGCAGCCCAAGGAAAACAACGCATAAAAAAAACAGAAAACACTAAAACACGCCGCAGCCCAAAGTGTTTATCCACACAGTTTTCAACAAGCCAGGAATGTGAGTGCCAGAGAGCCAGAGAGAAAGAGAGAGATAGTGGGCAAATGGATTCAGCGGTCAGAGGCTGCTCCTGTTCATACGAATATATACTTGTATATAGGTACTGGCTTTGGTGCTCATCAAGCAGCTGAACTCCCTGGTTGGGCACTTATGTATTTCCATTATCTGACACACCTATTTAAACATTTAAAGCGCCGAGTGTGACCCCCATTAGGCGGCACCTTACCAGGACGCACTCGCCCCAAAATGTGCATAAATATTTCACTTATTTCGTTTTTACTGCACAGTCTCAACAAATATAACTAAGTGTGTGTGTGTGTGTGTGGTCGTTGGCTGTGCTTTTTGGGTCGTCTTGAGCATGTGGCCATCAATTTATTTAGTGCGACTCCGAAGCAGCCGAATTTGCAGATTCCGGATATATAACTGGCACAAGACCGGCCAACCAAGCGAGCTCTGCGCCATCGATAGATGAAATTGTCTGGGATGGCGCTTAGTACTGCCGTCCAAAAGGTGTATTTGTTCAAAGCATCCTCATTAGGACTCGGTCTACGTTATGTTGTCGTCAACCTGGGGCGCGGCTGTTCTTCTCAAATACTAAACACTTTTTGCGACCGTCTTTTAGACGTTTGGCGCACTTGACTCTTTGTCAATTGGTTACGTTTGCCTGTAAGTCGCCTTCAGCAGCATCTTCACTTATTGACCCACCGGTCTGAGTCTGTGTGCCACTTGCATAAAGGCATAAGGCACATGACTTACAGCCATCTAGTGAGGGTCTACCTGCTCGCTGCGCTACTGATCTCTTCTGCTGTAAAGCTAATCAATCACTCAAATCATTCTTAAGTCTTTGTTAAACATATTCGGTTTCATATAGCTGGCCCATACAATGGGTCTTATTCCTTGCAAGACTCTGTTTCTCACTCATGTACATTACGCATACGCCCTGTAGACTCGAAATATCTAATTGCCTTAACAATGCCCTAATTTTCTGCTCAGTCGCGAGTAGAGGCAGACTCAGCCACAAGAACAACAGGCGTAGTAAACAATACGCTATTGTATTGTCTTTGCAGACACACACAGAAGTCATGTCAACACTCGCACACCCACACCCACACACACACACACACATATACACACTTGCACTTCATTACGGAGAGATATTTTTAGACTCATTTTGGTTAAAGAGGCTTAAGCACGTTATAACTTTACCCTTCACCCCAGCTAACTTGCCCATTGTTATTTGCTCAGCTATTGTTGTTGCTGTTGTTGTTGTCGCTATTATTGTTGCTGCGGCTGCTTGTGACGCGAACGCTGCAGAGTCCAATTTGACGCTGATTTACCTAACAAGCGCCAGAGCACAAAACAAAAGCCAAAGAGCGGAGCCGGAGCAGCCGGCAACAGGACATACACTTTTTGTTTTCATTTAAAGTGATTTTAAAAATTTAAAGGGCAATTGTCTTGACGCTTGCACACATCAACACACACACACACACACACCCAGTGAAAGGAGCTGTCCTTATGGGCTGCAAAGACAAAATGGCCCTTAGCTCGCCTGTGCCTCGCGAGCGCTTGCATGGCTCTCATTGTTTACGTCACTTTTGTTATTATGCACACTTGTTGTTGTTGTTGTTGCTGTTGTTGATGTTGTTGTTGCATTGAAACATATGCAACACGACTCCAGTCTGTGAGACACCTAATACGCTTACCATAAGCTTTTCCCTTTTACAGCAGGTCTTCTCAGTAGCAGCTCCTGCAATTCGTTGGCTTTTTTCACATTTTTTAAGCACGCGCGAGTGGATACGCATGTGTGTGTGTGTGTGTCTTGTTGTAATGACTCTGACTCTTATGCTAACCAGGACAATGATAATGTCGCATGCTAAATTGCATGCAATTATGTAATTTTCTTGTTTTTCCTACCTTTTTTTCTGCTACCCTGCATGACGACCATTGGTCGCTGCATTCTTCTTACTTAGCGCTCATTACTGTCGCCACTGCCGTTGCCCCCAACGCCAAAAGCAAACACACAACAACATGAGTTGTTAGTTCCTATTGTTTCTGTTCACTTCTACACTCCACGTACTATTTACGCTTCGCAGTAATTATGACTTAAAACGTTGATAATGAGTGCTCACTTTTCGACTTGTGGGTGTGGCCCTGGATGTGGTTGCCACAGCACTATTGTTGCACTCACCTCTGATTAGCATACACACAAAAAGCTGCCGCCTTCTGTTTCCACACTGCAATCTGCTTTTGACTAAGCTGAAGCCCTTTTCATTTGTATTCGGTTCCTCGAATTTCATTTACTTCTCCATCAAACAAGGTACTCTTTGCTTTGCCATTCACATTCGCTCTTATTAAACCATCGGCATTCGACGATGCAAATGACACAGATTTTCTTGAAATTTTAATAAATTACTATTTATATTTATTGCTGTGAATTTCTATTTTGATTCCTCTGCTTGCTACTTTACCATGTTGATTCCTTGCAAAATTATTTCCATGAATTAAATTAAATATTATTCAAAGTGTAATTGACCTTATTATTAAATCCCTTAGAGATAATCATGTGAACTTGACTATTTATTTACAAATTGTGTTCAAAAAAATATAAATACCACAGCTAAATAATTATTATTTTAATTTATAGCGGTGGATAGTTTACAGTTTATTAATGCTCTAAGTATTTATTGTTTTTCTTAGTTTTCCTAAGGCGTCAGTTTTAATACGTGTTCACAAAGCAAAAGATTATATTCGTATGCTCCTACTATCAAACCCTACTGTTTCAAATGCTACTTAAAATTTGGAATATCCTATTTAGATACATCCTATTGGAGGCAAATCAAATTGGATTGGACTGTCTTCTCGTTAGTGTTTTAGGACAGTTAAGTTACTAAAGACTTATACCTGACTCCTTTGCCGATATAGATAGATACAGATGGCAATCGACGGCATCTTTCTTATAACTTTTATTTTTTAAAATATTATTAGCTCTGTCAATAATAAGCTAGCAAAAAAACTTATAAAAATTAATATTATATTCATCTTAAATAACTTACATTATTTTATTTTTATGTTTCTGAGCTTGAATATATGGCAACAATATTTAATTTGTAGTACTAAAAATTGATTAAAAAGCAGTTAAATTCTGTTGTTCACCAGAATCAATAAAAAATATCCAAATAAATGTAAGTTCACTGAAAAATATAAAAAAAAACAAAGGAACTTAGAAAAATATATAAAAAAATTCATTTATCTAATTTGCATTACTTTTTAAGCTAATTTTTTAGCGCATTTTATTTTTACAAAATTAGTTGCGGTACGCTTTAAGAACTAGTTAACAAGCGTTGTGCAGTATAACAGTTTGCAACATTTGAGCACAGAAAATAATGGGAATTTCATATAACGGCAGGGCCAGTCGAAATTTTCGATGATGTCCTCAATGGCAAATCCAACGGAATTGATGACTAAATTTAGCTGAACTAAATATATATGAAGGAAAAAATATTCAGTCTAAGCTAATATTGCACATATTGTAATTCTGTTTATAAAAATAAAGAAAGTTATTTGAAACATATATAATTTTTATTTTTATGGAATTTCAAATGTTTATGAACGTTTCAATAGGTTTTGTGCTCAGCTCTTAGGCGATTCGGCGCAGTGGCCCGACATGGTGGTGCACAGTAGAAAATGAGTAGCGAACAGAACGAAGTTACACAGACGAGCGACACTCACACACACACAGAGAGACAGAAACGGAATATTGTAAATGGCGCCGGGAGCGCAGCGTCAGCCACGAAGTAGCGAACGCGCACGAATACGATGACGACAAGACGACGTTGACGATTAGAATGCACGATGAGGAGAGAAGAGCAGCGCAGCTCGCAATGGCACTGGTGAGAATGAGAGCGAGCAATTCGTGAATATTTTATGAACGAGCGCGTTACTGGGGGCTTGTTCGCTTGGGCGACACAAATAGGGGGACTGTGGCAATTGGCAGCGTCGGCTCCTCAGCCTCGTCCTCGTCGATACAGTACTCGCTGCAGCTCGTAGCGCGTCGTCGGAGAGAAATGTAGGGAAACGCATCCCGACGTCCTCGCTGCTGTCGTCGTCGCCGTCGTCGTCGTCGTCGTCGTTGTCGTCGTCGTCGTCGTCCTCATCGGTGCCATCGCTGTAGCCCACAGCTTATGCGGATCGCTCGCTGGCAGCGGCAGCGGCTGTCCGCCTGGCATATTCTGGCCAGGATAGCGGCGCCGCCGCTGTCGTCGTCGGCGTCATCGCAGCAGCGGCAGCGCTTCCAATTTTTGGCCAATGCGTGCGCTGCTGGCGTTCAGTAAGAAAAGCGTCGCCCAACGGTCTAGTACGAATTCGTACCGTACGCTTTGAGTTCTTTCTGTTCTTTGGGTAGCCAGCGACGATAAAGTCGTAAAGTCGTATAGTTGTTTAGTCGAATAGTCGCATAGCTAACTAAAGAGTGTGTGTGCGTTGCGCTCGTCTCTTGACTCGTGCGTTACTTGAAACTGATCTGAACAGCATCAATTAGTAATGATAATTGCTTTTATAATTTATTAAGCGATCCTGTGCATTTAATAATTTATATATTTCATTTATGAAAGATTACCTTGTGCAAGGCAATTGATATCCGTCATGATCCCTGTCCCCAGCTGCTCGTTCAGCGCATTTGCATCAGCTGTTTTAGCATTGTAGGAGAGGCTCCCAGCTTTTAGCCAGACTGTAAACAATTTCTCGCCATTTTCAAGCCGCAAACTTTGGCGACATTCATTAAAGTTGAGCTATGTTTGTTGATTTTATTTGCTGGCGCTTTATATATTATTTTGCTTGCAGTCAGTGACATTCGCTGACTTCTAAAGTTCACAGCGAACTCATCAGAGCCAGCAGCCAGCAGCCACCAGTCACCAGCCAGCAGCTAGCAAAATTATTTGCAAACTGTGCGCACTTTTTGTTGCTGCTAAAAACTTTACAAACAACATTGAGCTGCGACTCCACAGTCGAATAAGAATTCCGCTTTTTGTGTGCAAAACATTGAAATTAAAGTCGAAGCACTCGTCGTCTCGTCTCTTGCACACATATGACAGCAATATTTATAATTTCCGCTGCTGTTGCTGCTGCTGCTGCAGACAGCACAAAAATAATAAAAACCAAACGAAACGAAACGAAAATTGCAAACCGATAAGCAGCAGGCAAAGTAATTTGCGATTACTGGCTGGCAGGCAAATACATAACCCCATCTCCCATTTTCACAGTCGTATGTAACGTAACGAAAGACAAGAAGTCGGTAGCAAGAACAACAAAAACAAAAAAAAAAAAACAAAAAAAAAGAATAAACAAAAAAATTACAAGCCAAGTGCGCTCGTGTTCGTGAATTTTCGGTTGAGCAAACACATGAGCGAAACGCAAAAGAAAAGCGAGCAAAAATTATAAAAATATAAAAACAACAAACACAGACACACATACACGGCCAGACATACACACACACATATACATAGACGCAGCATCGAGTACATAGGCGAAGAGCCATCAAGCGGCAAAGACGAAGTCACAGTACGAAAAGTGAAAATATACGGAGAAAAGTTGCACAGAGCGGCAAGCATATTTCATAAGTACACACACCCACACACACACAGTAGCACTAGTCCACAAACACATACGCAGACATACATAGAGCCACATAAAACATAGCCCGAAGTCAGTTAGAGCGAGTCCAAGATCCTTGCGAGAGACGGAAGCGGATACGAGGGGCACAAAGGCTAACGCACGACCTTTGGCACAGAGTTCAGCAGCTGCAGCAGAGGACACGGACACGAGCACAGGACACAGCGACGGGGTCAACAAATCAATAGAAACAAAGCGCATAGCGAGCGAGCAATTGGCCACACAAAAACAATAACAGCAGACAGTAAAGACACCAAAATTCATTCACAAATTATGCTGGCCATGTCGACTCTCATGATGCCCGCTCCAACTATAGCCATGGGGGCCCCGCAGATCACAATGGGCCCCCATAAGCCACCGGAAACGAAGTTGCTGGCCATACATCCAGCTGCCGCAGCAGCCGCTGCCGCTCAGCAACAGCAATCCGTGACAGCTGCACACCTGCAGCACAATGGTCAGCAGCAACATGTCCAACAGCAGCAGCAGCAGCAGCAACAGCTGCAACAGCAATCGGCAAATCCACAGCAACAACATCAACAGCAGATCCTTGGCAGCAACTCCAAGCCAGGTAAGTGTAATAAACCTACAAAATTTAATCAAAAATCTCGAATACCCTTTGATGTCAGAAATTATATAAAATATTTGAGACACTTGCAAATTTTTTCATGATGCCAGAAATTATATAAAATATTTGAGACAATTGCAAATTTTTTCATGACAGTGACAGACATACAAAAGGAGATTTTTATATCCAAAATGAATGCATTCTCCAGTTTTAATACATATGTCAGAATGCATATCTTTGCTATGAATATCGTGAAAAAGATTTGATAGTGTAAGTAGGCAGCTGAGGACGTCGTCTAAAGCAATCAAGTGTCAACTTCCCACATTTGTAACTTGTAGCTGGTCACAATAGGAATACGCCGCTAGCCAGACAGACAGAAATAAAAGTAATTTATAGAATATTTGTATGCAACCAGGGCAACCAGCGAGCGACGATTTAAAAGCTGAGGCAACCAAGCAACACATTCAATTACATTTCATGCTAGAACCACAGGCAGTGCCGCTGGCTGAGACTCTGAGCTGAGAATATTCCAATAAGTCATCATTTTCACAGACACTCTCTCAGCTCTTATTGTTCTATATTTTTGTGGAAACGTAACCTGAATGGGCCAAATCCTATATTCGTATATTCGTATATTCACATGCCATGGAAATAACAAGAATTGCACACGCATTTTGAAATGAATTATTGTCGGCAAGCCAGAGTCCGGAATACGAAATACGGAATGGTATGGCAAGTGGGCCTAAATGTCAAACGTTGGCATTACAAGCATAAATATCAGTTACAATTTTCATATTTGCAACCGCAAATACAAAATTTGATACACACAGCGAGCAGCCCAGAGCTGAATTATTTTTGGTGTCGAGCCTTGGTCCGGGGAAATTGCACAAAACGAGGAGATTTACAACTTAAAAACAACTTAGGCCACAACTTGATAACAAAGCGCACCACCTCCCCACCGCCGGACGAACGTTGCTAATGGCAGAAACTATACGAGTATACAAGGAGTCCATGCCCCACTCGCAGTCCCTGTCCTAATTCGGAAACAACGGCTCAGGAAGCTGCATGAAAATCAAATGTTCGAAGCCCCTGCCCAGAGAGGCTTGGTGTGTCTGACTTGAAACTGTAATGAAAATGAAAAATGGAAAATTTATAGTTAGAGTAGAGGAGAACGAGGGTCTGCCCCGGGTGTATTATTAAGCTCGTCTTGCCTAGACAACGGGGAAGCGAAAGCAACTTGAAAATGAATTTAATTATGGCAGAAAAAGTGAAAATTGCCACACTCGAGTCTGGCAAGTTTGCCAGACAGCCGAGGCGTTGTTGATGAGCACGAAAAGTGTGAGCAAATTGTTAGACAACACGAGACAGCATAACTGAGAAGTGAGAACTGAGAACTGAGAACTGGGAAAAACAGCAACAGACACTTCATTTGTCCGTCCGCGCCTGGTCGGATATTATAGAGGTTGGCATTGTGGGGTAAGATTCCCAATTGTTTGTTGGCGCAAACGACCACACACAGCACTTTCTGGTGACAATTGACTGGACAATGAGCTAATTAGCAGAGCTGGAAAAACTCGACCTGCATTGGCTGGCGCTGCTCGAGCTTTGACTCCAAATGATTGCAAATTGAAAATTGAGCACGCGGCACATTACCAATTCAAATATATTTGCCACAAGCCACAGCCAAAGCCAAAGCACAAGCACAGATCACAGCAGCCCAGCCAAACAGCGAATCAGCCAAACAGACAGATTCGCAGAATGTATTTAAATTTATACAAACACATGTACACGTCGCACACATACCTAGAAATGTGGACCGCAGTGTACGGTGCATGAACTTTCGAGCAGCACTTGCAAACACATCGACACAGAGACACGCACACACATGAGCCGAGTGGCAGACAGCAGTTACACCTATGCGACGCTCCAAAAACAAACTCCAAGATTTGAAGTGTTGCAGCAGCACGCTGTGGCAGGTGGCAGGTGGCAGGTGGCAACGGGAGCCAAGCGTTGCCAACAAGTGCCAACGTTGCTGTGTAAAGAAAGAGACACTAACCGAGAAAAGCAACAACAACACTTACAACAATTACAAAAACTACAGTGAATATCGCTAAAAACTCCAAACTTTTCATATGCATTGCGAATTCCACACTTTGTGGAAAATAATTATATAAATTAGTTATCAATTTGAAGTTGAAGACTTTTTTAATGAAACCTAATTTTAATTTTAAAGATAAATTCAATTAATATAAATATGAATATATAAATATGAAATAATATAACATGAATATAACATGAAAGTTTTCTTAAGGCTTATCTTAATATCCTGACATTTTAAGCTGAGGTGTTACCCGTAGAAAATATATTCCTAAAATATTACAGAAAATTAAAACTCAGAAGCTCAAAGGATATAGTTTAAAGATTTAATTTCAATTTTCAAAAATATAAAAAAAGAAGTTTAAGATATACGTTTATTGACACTTGCTGTGTGACACACTTAAGTTGCAGCTGTCGCCGTCTTTCAAAGGCAAGCTTCACTGTAATCCGCATTAGTCTCTTATGCTGCGCATTGCACTTGGTTGTGTTTCTTTGACAGCATGCGAAACGGCGTGAATAACCGAAGGGAAGGCTGGTGCTTCACTTTCGCTTTGCCGCTGGAGACGGCGCCAGCGAAACTTTTAAATTGGTTGGCAACACTTGCCACACGCATACGCACACACACCCACACACATACTCGCATGCGAGCGCAATGACAGCCGCTTCACACGGATGCATGTTTGTTTTGGAAATGAATTTGGAAAATTTTGTGCCCGGCTCTGCGCGAAAAGCGGGCGAAAAAGCAGCATAAAAGCCAAAGCCAATCGGGACAGGGGACACAGCGAACAGCAACGGCAACGGCAACGGTAACTGAACGTAATTTGCCAGCAAATCATTGGAAAAGCGTTGAGAACAGCAAGAGGTAAAGCGAAACGGCAACAGCCGCCGAAAAGTATGCATTGGTAAATGTGATACATAAATACAGCCACACATATGCACGTGTGAGCGTGTGTGTGTGAACGAGTGCGAGTGCGAGTGGGTGTAAAAGCCACTAAAGTGAAATGCATTTATCGACCGCAAAGCGTTCGAAATGAAATCTGTTTAAGGGATTTTAATACCCTGGCGAACGTGCTGCCAGTGTGTGAATGTCGAAAGGGCGATGGGTGGGCTTGTATGTATGTGTATGAGTGTGTGTGTAAGCACAGGCAAGCGAACACAAAAAGTCAATGAATTCGTTTGGCGAATTGAAAAATTAATTCAGTTGCCGTTGCTGGCGTCGATAAGTAGAAGAAAAGGAAAACTTTACACGCTGTGTCTTAAGCTTTGTGTGTATTAGTGTAAGTTTGTGTGTGTGTTTGTGAATGAGAGCTTTTTACTTACTAATGATTTCTCATTTCGCTTACGGTATTTCTGTGTTATTTGCGCTTTTTGTCTTACTCCGCGTTTTACAGCCACCATCAAGCCAACGACCCTCCCACTCAGCCCGTCTCGTAAGCTCTGGAACAGAGGCCAAATTACTCACTGCCGTTGTTGTGGATTTTCCTCATTTTGTTCGTTTTGCTCGACAACAACAGCAGTAGTAACAGCAGCAACAACAAACGGCGAGAAGGAAATTAAGCAAAAAGCGCAAAGATTTATTTCGCTTTGATCAAAATTAAATGAATTGATTTTAATACGCCCCGTGGGCAAGATATTTTCTACGTTGGCCAAATGAAAACGCATAAAAAAGGTGCTGTTGCTGGTGGGCGTTGGACGATATACCATTGCCATGGGCGTGGCAACAGCCTTGGCTTGCTTTACATTCCAATTGAGCGTGTGAATGTGTATGTGGGCTCTTTAAGCTGTTCTCTGCGACCAGCTCTGCTTAAAGGAACACAATCAATTCTGGTTGAGTTAAGCACTTGATGCAGAGTATGGAAAAGACAAAATGTTAAATAAGAGAGTTTGCTTAACTCCATCACACGACTGCGTACTACGAACTCAAATGGTTTTCCTATTTCAGCGAACCTCATTTAATTCAACTGAATCCTTCGCTAATAAAATATATTTCAGAACATGACAAATGAAAACTTTAAGGAATTGAATTAGAAGGTAAAAGTAAAGCAATCGAAAGTCGTCTGCGAAATTAACGATCCTTGCTTAATGATTTGATTATAATTTTGAGATAAAGTTGAAGAATGTATATAAAATTAATAACGGTATAAGAGCATATATATTATTTGTATATATGATGAATATTATATATTAATTTTAATACATAATTAGAAAACAGAGAAGTCTGTATATGATGTACAACATTATTTTTTTAAAAATATATATAGATATTATTGGTAATACCAATAAGTTGAGATGTTAACACAAGCGGAACTAAACGTTATCTTGACTTCATAACTGACTTTATAAACAATGGAAGAGAACTATTTTAATCATATTTAAATAAAAAACAGGATAGAAAACTAATGAAAATACAGAGAAATGCATAAAAAAAAATAATAGAACGGCAGAGAGAGAGACAGATATAAAAAAGAACTCAAGAGAAAAACGACAGAGACAAAGATAAAAAAACAGAAGAAGAACGAAAGGAAAGAGAGAAAAACAAACATCGAGAAAATTTCAAAGATAGAGTTAGAGAGATACATAATCAGGGATATCTATAGAGAGACAGAGAAAGAGTGCCAGAGAGGGGCCCATAGAAAGGGAGAGAGCAGAAAGAGAGACAGGGAGACGGGGAGAGAGATAGGGCGAGATTGATAGAGAAGGAGAGAGATAGAGAGAAAAAACAGACAAGAGAGTGATGAAGGAATAAATACTGAGACACGTACAGTGAGAGAAACAGATATGCAAAGCAAGACCACAGAGAAAGCAACAGAAAAGAAAAAGAGAGAAATTGAATAAAGAGAATGAAGGTAAAAAATAAAAAGAGAAAAAGTGAACGAAAGTAGGAAAAAGCAAAATATATAAATAATATATAATCAGAAAATTAAGTAAAATAATAAAAGAAGAAAATGTAAGACAATTTAATATCAATTTTAAAAAGTAAAAAGAATCCAGATGAATGAGTTTAGCAAGTTAAGTTTATATCTCCATCATTGAAAGACGAAAAACAAATATATCAGAAGCGCTTGGTTTAAAACTTTTGTTGCCTCGATTTGAATATTTGGGTTATTTCAGTCTGCCAAATGGCAAATGAAATTTTAACATTTTATTGTTCACTTCAATTGACATTTGGCACCCGCATTCGCATAGAAAATGAGGCTCGAATTCGCGCCATCGACATTTGGCCGCCTGCAAAATGTTTTTCACAGTCAACAACCGAAGCGACAGGAACTCAATTTTCAAAATTCAGACATTGGCATCGCTGCACTTGACATCCCTTGTCCCTTGCCCCTTGTTCGTTGTTCAATGTCCGTAGTCCGCCGCTTATCCCTTTGTCTTCTGTTGGCATTCGAGCTCTTGGCATCACCCACATCAAAACTGACTGAGCGCCCACCTAGTGGCAGGGGCACGTGGCATGTGCGTGGATGTGTGGGCCTGGTCAACAGTTTGGCACTATTTAAATTTCATGCATTTTTCATTAACGCCAAAAAAGGGTGACCACTTAAGTTGGGCATCCATTTCATGGCACAACAACGATACAGCGACGTGCTCCATACCGCTTAAGCGACAGCGCAGCAGCAGGCAGGCAGGCCATCTTAAATGGCCATCTCTTTTACTGCTGCCCATTCGACAAACACAACATTTGAGAGTCCGATTCCATTTACATTTTGCACTCTCGCAGCCCACTCACTCCTTGGACTGTATGTATCGATTTTGAGTGTCGCCTGCCATTCAAATGGCTTTTATTTCGTATTTATGTGCGGTGCAGACTATTGCCCCTTTCCCGCCCCTAAGCCTATGCTTTCGCCGCTAACTTTGGCACGTTTAAATGCATCGATACTGACAGAGGCAGCCTTTCCGGCTACGTGTGCAGTTTTTTACTTAACCCTGTACGAGCACATTGTTCACCTTTTTCTCATTTGGGGTTTTATGCCTTTTCTTGGCTTTACCATAAAGTCATTTGGCTGGCGCTGATGGAATTTTAGAGTAGTCTTTGAGCACTGGCCATGTGAGATCGACCGATAAAAAAACAGAATGCCTGGACGCAAGCCGAGTTTAATGGGCTGTTGCTACATTTTACAGGATCAACAAAACGCACAGCAAACGGCAACAATGCATACAACAGTTTTATGCAAATAATAATTTATGAATATCCAAATATGTAGTTTCGGGGGGCAACAGCTCATGCTTAAACACTAGCCAACAGAAAATAAATAAGAATAAAATATATTTCAAAATAAAAGCAAAGAGTAGGTAAATAAAACATGCTGCATGGACGATAGACTACGGACTGCGGACTAGGAGTATGGAGAATGGACTATAGACTATGGACTATAGAGTGTCCAGCCGAGGACATGGACGCAGGCCATAAAAAGTGCTAAGTAAACACATGTGTGACGCCCCCTGTACCCTGGCCTGGCCAAACGAATGCCTGCACATAGTGTAAACACATAAATTTATGCATTTTCAATGGAGAACTGTTAGCATAAATTTACGGCCCAAAAAAACCCCAACAAACCAGAGCACAGCTCGTTGCGGGGGTGGCCAGCAACAGAGTCTGAGTCTCTGGGCCGAAGCTGCCAAAGCCAGGCAAAACAAGAGAAGCCAAATGTAAAAAAAGAAAACACAAAAAAGGAAAGCGTAACAAAACAAAACAAAGCAAAAATAGCGTTAAAGCAGCGCAAAGCAAACAGTCAAAAGCTCGACAAAAAGCAAACAAACAAATAACAAACACAGCAAAAAGGCAACACTCAAAAAAAAAAAAAAAAAAAAACGAAGCAGAAATACAACGACCCACGGGTCAACAGGCCCTGTGGGTGGCAGTAGAGCCACTGTTGTGGGCGTGAGGCAGTTGCGAAAACTACAAGCAAGCGGCAGCAAATTTTCGTGCTTTAAAAAGGATCACACAAATCCCAATCATTGAATCAATATACAGTGACAAGTGTCTGAGTGCTGCCTGTGTGCTAGCTAGCCTGCTGCTGGCACTGGTCATTGAGTGGTTGCCTACGAAACTACGAAATGCGCAATGATTTTGTGGCACCGAGCGGGACAACATGCTGCGTGCTTGCCAACTTATTAACTGTTCAGATATTGCAAGATTTTGAGCGTAGGATTGCTTTGATTGCCAGCTTTAACTGTGAAAAAAAATCAATGAAACAGTTTACGAAAGATTGGCTTTTCAGTAAAGTCATAAACTTGATCTGATGTCCAGCTGTTAGTTTGCATTGATCAATCCAAATGCAGCTAATTTAATGCTTGTAAAGCTATCTGGAACTCGAGAACTTATGTTAGGAATAATGTCTCTTGCCACAGCAGCTAATTTGAAAGTTTGCTGCAAGCCCAAGGGGTGATCCCTTTTGGGCAAGTTCTTTAAGAGCTCGCTCCCACTAAAAAAGCAAACTTTACACAATGCCAAATAAACGTCGATGGTCCAAGGTGCTGGATTTGCGATGGGAAGTTAGAATTGTGCTTGTGTCAATAGGTACGCCAAGCGAAGCAATCAGTTTTTTTGAACTGGGCAACAGAGGAATGCACAAACATTTGGCTAGAGGAAAGCGGAAAGCGGAGAGCGGGGTCAAAGTCAAAACGATGCCGGAAGCGCCATTGAGAATAGTTGAAAAGGGAAATTGAGCTAAGCCAGTTGCGCAGAGCAGCTTACCAGAGGGCTTGGCAGCTGGCGTCTCACGTTCAGTATCTTGTTCTGCTCGTTCTCGGTGTATTTCTGTGTGTACCACATGCACTTCCTGCCTGGCTTCTTTGCGCTTTCTTTGTATGAGCTGCTGCTGCTGCTATGGCTAGATATTCCATTTGCTTTCGCTGGCTGCCGACTGCCGGCTGCTTATGGAAATCCGCATGATGATTGCATATCCTTGGCTGCGTGGAAGCGGGGACGCAGCCATATCCCTAATTCCGTTCACGAGGATGGGTGCCGAAACTTTGCGTTCATTTGGTTGGCTTGCCTTATTTTTCTTCATCGTTCTTTTTTGGCTTTCAGCTGGCTAAACTTTTACTTTGCTCGGTTTTGCCATTTTCCTTAGCGGCAGCACAGGCAGCACAGCGTCCTGCCAAAGTGTTTTTCTTCTTGCATTTGAAGAGCTTTTTCTTAATGTCACTTATGCATAAGTTCCTATGAGTTTGCCCACACACACGCATACTAGATCCAGGCGGGAGCGCTCGCTAGTGTTTGCTTGCGGATAAGTGCAACGAGCACCACACACTCCTCGGTGTGTGTGAATGTGTGCATGTGTGCGTGTGTTTGTGTTTGAGACTAACTTGACGGCACATCCTCTGAGGGGATTTACAAGTGCTTAGTTCTATGTCGCAAAAAAACGCTTTAATATTATTATATTTTCTTCTCTATGCACTTGGAATGATGCTACATGCATCTGCACCCAGCACCCTACACCCTGCAGGACCCTGCTGGGAGCTTGCCTGCTTAGCTGCTTGTGCTTTTGCTCGGCGTCTGCGAGCTAAACAAAATTAAATTAAATGAAATATCTGCTCAACTGTCAAAATAAGATATAAACACCCTTGAAATGCAAACGCGCTCTACCCCGAGCGGGCAATACAAATTGACTACAAAGACTGCCTACCACAAGAATCATAAATAATCAAGAGCACAACAGCAACACCCACGCAGCACACGCACATCCTTCGGCTTGATGTATTACATGTGTTGGCATTATTTACTTAACTCTCTGCTCTATTTTTGCCGCTCCAGAAAGTCAAAGTCTACGTTTGGTGCGGCGCTGGCAGCCACTATTAGTGCAGCTGCGAGGCGAGCAGCCGGAAAAGAACAACAACATTGAAAGCAGAGCTAGAGACCATGAAGAAGACATTAAGACACAGCATGCGTTACTTACAGTAACCAAAACACACAAACACACACACACACACGCACATACACTCATGCACACACATGCATAGATATTAATGTACACGGACATGGCCACGCCAGACATTGGTGGGCGTAAAGAGAAAGAAATATAATGCCAACATAACATTTAATCCAAGAAATTCCATATCGTTGCCAGTTGCTAACAAAAAGAAAAAAACAGCGACGCAGCCAAGGAAAAATCTCGCACAGTGGCACAAAACTCTTTAAAAGGAGCAAATATTCTGAGACACTCAAATTAATTTAAATCTTAAATGAAAACGTACTATAGATTGCATAAGGAAAGAGGAAAACAGCGTTTGCTTCGAGATGTTTATTTTCAAAAAAGTTCAATGAGAATTCACATTCGCCCACTGTAGCAGGCTGCATGCTCAGCTTAGAGCAATGGCTCGCTCATAGCTAATGCTTGGAAGATCATTGCAATGGGCGCTGCTCAAAGAACATAATGCTTATTTCCTTTGTGCTTATCTGGTCTGCCTCCGCGCTGGGACAGCAGCAGTTTGGCTCTGGCTTCGGCTGTGGCTGTGGCTACGGCTACGGCGCACTTAAATTGCGACCGAGAAAATAGAAAAGCGCACCAGAAACGCGGCTGCCAAATGCGCACACATACTTTTAGACGCTGCAGGAGCGACATGAAGCGGGGCAGCATAAAAGCCAGCGGAAGGAAGAAATAATCATAAAAATTATTTCAGCACACACACACACACACACGCCATGTGTGTGCGTGTTGATGTTGATCATAATGTTGCAAGAAGGCAGCGAACGAGGCGTCCGCTGGGGAATTTCTGTACTTTCGATGCCGTCGCAAGATTTTCATTTTAATGACCTGGCGCTGGCAGACTTTTTAATTTTCGTGCTTCATATTTTTCTATTTACCCAGCGTCCACTTTTCTCACTCTCTTCCACACACACACACACCCACCCACTCTCGTTTTCCCTGTCCGTGTTTATGGGTGACGCAAAAAGAAGGCGCAATTGATATCCCGTCGTCACTTTTAATGCCTCCTGAATGCGGTTAATGAAAGCTTGTGTGCCTCGCTGCGCGCAGCTATTTTTAAATAACATTTTATAACATTTGAGCACATTTTATTTACAGGTAAGTCCTGCCAAACCCAGAAGGGCCACAAATATATATTTTTATATTTTTCATAAAGCTTGTAATCACATCAGATTTAGTTTGTCCTGGGTCTGCCGGCTGCCACAGTCGTCTTTGGCGACATTGCGAATCTCATTAACATTTAATTAGACCATTTTCGTAATCGTAATGAAATGAACTTGTTAGCTGGCAGGGACTGCTTTGTGCTCTAATGTGTCGAGTCGGTCAAGCAAATTGTCATTGATTTTGCTGCTTAATCTGCTTAGCCAAACCTTGTGGCAGTCGGCCAGTCGGCCAGTCGGCCAGTTGGCCAGTTGGCTAGTTGTTTACCTTCGGAGTGGAGTGGAGCATAAAATCGAATTAATTTGAGGTGTTCTTTGGCCGCATCTTATTTTGGCTTTTGTCTCCGACTTTGCTGACCCTCGCAGCCTCGACGCGCCTTTTGTGTGTTTTGTTTTCGGCCGAGCCCCTGACCGATCCGAATGGTCATTTGACATTTGTCGACAAAACGTTTACATTAAATGTTTTGCCATTTCTTTGCCTGTTTTTGGTCTCGTTTCGTCTGCCATTTGTGCTTCGTCTGCCGCCCCTCGTCCCGCTGCACTGTCTTCGCCTGTCCACGGCGACATTCTTGAAATTCTGTGCATTGCCTTGGCAATGGAAAGCAGAGACATTGTGACTGGTCGTTGCGACGGAGCTTGGGGAACTTGTGGCTCAAGTTGAGACATTTGCGTTGACAAGTGTTTCTGCTTCAGCTTTATCTTCGGCGTATATTCCCACGAATGTGTCAAAATTTAGTTTTCGAATTGATTGTTGACTCGTGATTCAAGCAATAAATGCAAGGCAAAGCAAATATGCTTTCGGCTTTAGTAGTGCTTCGCATACTTTGGACATTGATAATTTTTCATATAATATAAAGAACGAACAAATTTGAACAAATTCGACTGCAACTAAGACGAAACATAATTTCTTTTCTTTTCTTAACTTTGAAGAGCATTTCTAATTGAAACAAGTTGTGATATTTTCATCAGGCCAGCCTGCAGCTGCTGTGCAAGTATTGTAGACCACATGTTCTGGCTACGCTTAAGAATTTTGCATTTGTCAAACAGAACCGAGGAATTCAATTAAACACATAAGTCTGCCGGCTGCCTCGGCCTACACACATTTGTATCAGGAATCACTCAATTTACAATTTTTGTGCTAGAGCAAAACCACACGCTCCATTAAATGGCAAACAAATGCCAAATGCCAGAAGGAAGCCGGGCCGCCCTCGCTCGCTATCCACAAATGCTGGCAGCTCGAGGTTTGTAAGCAAATTTTTTAATTTATTGCACAAAATGTTCGGGTTTCGTTGCTGGCAAGCCACAAAAGCCAAAGAAATTGTTTCAATTTGTCATGACAATTTCTTTGAAATGAAAGCCCCGTCTCTGGTGACAAGCAGCAAGCGAAGGGGGGCGTGGCACAGCAACATTGCCGAATTCAATTTGGCCTTAGCTGCTGCTTCCTTACGACAACCTCGGAGCACTAAGTACGTCGTAGACGTAGGTCTATGTCGTTCGTTGTTTATTTACTTTGATGTAATTTGCAATTTTCACCTTTCCGCTGAAAAAAAAACACTCGTAGGAAGGAAATCGTCGAAAGCTAGGCCATTATCAGAGGCGGCGCACTGAGCGTTGACAAATCAGCAGCGCCTTCCAAATGAGATTTAAGCCAGGGAGCGCTTTGGGAATTGGCTAACGCCAGGCATAACAGGGAGTGCAGGCAGCAGCGCTGCAATTTGGCCAGACTTTGCTACTACATTCGTAAATCTGATATTTCCCATTGGCGTGAATAAATAAGTAATGGCAGGGCTGAGTCGATCGCTATCCAAAATGGCTCGGTAGGCAATTGGGCTTAATCAGCAGGGGCTGGGACCACTCGCAGCTAGACTTGTGCTCACATGTAAATGGAACAAATGAAGAAGTGAAACCAGCTAGTGTGGCTCGCTTGTCAATTAGCTCCAGTGCAAGTCATTGTGGCATACAGGAGCTGCTGCTGGCTTTTGCGCCAGCGCCTCACTGGATCCTTGGCAACTTATGCTTAAATATTTTGACATGCAGTCGAAAAGTTGAGCTAGGCCAGCGAAGTCAGCCCACTCAAGTGGCTGCCTTCAAATTGAAAGCAGACAGCACGGCTTATGCGCGACCTGGCAGGTGCTTAAGTGCAAGCAACGAGCACTGTTCATGGCTGAGTTAAATGGCCAAAACAAAAGCAACGCCTGCACAGGACAATAAATCTTCTGTTGTTGGTGTTGTGTTGGCAGTGCTGCATTCGATGATGCGGCTTAAAGCTGCTTAGCCGCAACCCAGCCCGTCCAGTCCGGCCCCCGGCCAGCCCTTAAACACTTCTTGTCTTGTGATGCAATTTCCGCAGAGCTGTGGGAACGGTTCGAGACGACGGCAGACAGCAGCCGGCAGGAAGCCCTGCCAACGAGCATCTGCAGTTGATGACTGAGCGCCGTTCGCGGATGTAACGATATGATTGGATTATTATTATTTTATTATTTATTGAGACGCCGCGCTAAGCGCTGCCAGACTTCAGGAAAAGAGACGTGGCTAACTGCATTTGCCACATCCGCCCACACTCGCCCATCCCGCGGCATTCCCCGGCTGTCCCAAATGGCGGCCAGACATGCAAGTGCCTTTCGAATCTTTGCCGGCGCTGTATAAGTGGCGCCTTTATCTCGTTCACCGTTGCCCAATTAAAGTTAGTTTGCAAAGTAATTAGGACGATTATGTGGCGCTCAAGTATCAATAGAAGGCAATTAAAGAACTGCGATGGGAGCATCGATTGTCTTAGCCGTGTTTGCCCACTTAAAAATATTTCATTTTTTACTTCTTGTGCGGCTTAAGTGATTGCTTTTGCAAAAGAAGAGTGCACAAGAAAAACTGTTTGAAGTTGATAGTTTGGAGAATAAAAGTGAATCAAATGAAAATATTGAATCATAGGTGCGATTCCACACGGCATGGCCATATCTTTTAAATATAATACTACTGCATTCACTAAGGTTATTCCTAGCAAAGTTTCAGAGAGGTTGCTTTATTTAATTAGTGAATTGCTTGAAGAGCAGCAACAGTTCATTCATTTCATTCCTGTCTGCCTCCATCTGATATACATTGAGTCTACTGTTCAATGCATCGTGTGAGGTGCATCTGCATTTCACTTTCAATCAGTTCAGAAGAGTTTCATGACGCAGCTGCAAAGACCAATGCATAGTTGAAATCTGCAAAGTGTCTAATGAATTGCACAAGTGTTGGCTTGTACCATGGAGCTGAAAAGAAACAAGAACATCAGCCATGCATCACTCTGATAACTTTTACCCTTGCTAATGAACTTCAAAGCGCATGCACTAATTTGAAAGTCACTCAGCTTAATCCACAAAACACAGCCACGCCTTCCGCCTATCAGAAACACACACACACTCAGACACATGCGCAAACATTAAGCTAAGTCAGAGATGTCGGAGTTAAGTCGGAGCGATGCCAAAAAGTTAAATTTTAATCTGTGATGTGGCAAAAGTTGATGAAGAAACTTAAGCTTGGGCGAAACGAGCCATTCTGAGTGTGCCACATGTTGATGTGAATGCAAACACACACACACACACGCACCCTAGCTCAGAGCTAAGGTTCTGCATGCATTCACAGTCGTTCGTATTATTTGGAAAACTTACGCGAGCTCTGATTTGCCCCTGCCAAACCCAACTGAAATAAGAGGAAACATAATAAATAAATAGTGTTTTAGTGAGCAGCGAAAAATTATGGGTTTTGGATAGCGAAGGTGGGGAATCGGTGCTAAAAAGCATTTGTTATCGCTGCAAGAACATAAATTCACTTTTGTAATTATTTCTCGCATTAGTTGCTGAGGTGGCGCTCGGAAAAGTCAGTCAGCAAATGCGAGCTGACCGTGCTCCATCATGGCCCCACCGCCCACAGATTCACTAAAATGAATGGACGCTGCTCGGGATTATTTGTTAAAGCACATAGCAGTCAACTGCTGCTTAAAAATAGCACACTCATTCACGTACACACACACACACATACACATACGCACACACATGCAGTCGCACACTCTTACACAACTTTAAAATTGAATCAATCATTCTCACTTTGATGCACATCAGCAACAGAAGCTGCCTTAACTGCTGCTGCAGTTTTATCAAAAGAAAATGCTTTCCACTCTGTGTGCGTGTGTGCGTGTGTGTGTGTGTGTAGGGGAGAGTGAACTGTAGGGGATTGGCCTGCCTGGTAGCATAAGCTGTAACTATAAACAAGCAGCTTATGTGTTTTAGACGCTCGCTCGTTCGTTCTCAACGTCATTCGGTCGATGTTGCTCCATCTTTGCACAGGGTGTTAATTTTTGTTGGTTTATGAAGTCGACTCGTTGCCGTTGCCGTTGCCGTCGCCGTCGCCGTCGCTGGACTATGGGTCCCTCTCGCTTAAACACTTCAGGCACGGCAGCTGTGCGCAGTTCTAACGAGCAAAAACTAATAAATCCCCACGAAAATGGCTGCGGAAACGGAAGCCGTGTGTTGTGCTCTGCTTTTTTGCCCGAGCTACTAGCAACACGAGTCCAATCCCAACTCAAACCCAAATTCAATGTAAAGGCCTGTCTACCCGTGTCTGCGATGTGTTTTCTTGCTTAATTCTTATTATTATCCCAGGCATTATTATTATTGTTGTTGTTGCTGTTGATGTTTCTGCTAGCTACTGTTGCTGTCGTCTTTCCCAGACTCTCTTTTAGCTTTCTACTCAAATACATATAGATATATATAGTATATTCGTACTATATATACATTTCCTTCTTTTTTTGGAGCTTCTTTCATTCATTCGCCTCTTCTTTGGCGCTTGTCTCTCGCCTTCGCTTTGTTGGCTGCGCACGTTCGTGTTGCTTATCGTTTGCTTGTATTATGATTGCCGTTGCCATTGTTCAGTGTCGTTGTCGTTGTCGTTGCCGTTGTCGATGTGCTTGTTGTTGCTAACAGAATTGTTGTTATTGTTGCCTTGCAATAGTTCATTTTAATCTACAAACAGGATAATGCAAGAAGGATTTCGTAATGTGGCCTCAACTCAACATTTTCGACGCCTTTCCCCAGCAATTTCTTCTTTCTTTCCTTTCAGGCTTTGTCTTCTCTATCGCATGCTTTTTATTAATACATAACTCAGCGATTTACACCTCCCCCACTGCTGGCCCTTCTCCCTTGCTTCGTTTAGGTTTTTGTTTCCTCTTTTCCATTTCCATCTCCATTTCCATTTCCATTTCCATTTACCATTGCCGAAGATTGTATAAACTTTGCACTGTTCCCTGAACTCGTTTTATAAATTTCATCCGAGCTAAGTGTTTCACAACTTTTGACATTTTCTATATATTCTTTATTTATCTTAAACAATTCACTAATTAGCTTCGCGCCGTAGTAGAAAACTTGGATAGGCCTTACCTATTTGTATTTAGTATTTGATTTTATATAAAAGCAAATGCTAACACTATCAAGTATACTAAAGATGAACGAACAATTGAATTGTAAACCATTTCAATTAATCGTTAAAATCCAGCTAGGACTTTGCATATTAAATAAATGTAAGCTTCATTCGGCCAGGCTGAGTTTTAGTTAAAAATATAAGTCGGACTTGACCAAAAGATAAGTATATATGTAAACTAATTGCAACTGAGATGCGTGAAAATAAATTGAAAATTGGTAAAGGTTACATACAATAAATTGAAGATTCCAGAATTTGTTGTTAATAACGTCAAGATTCGGGTTTGAATTGATGATTCCATGACAACTATTTCTATTTTGGGTCATTTTTGTTGCACTACGTTAAATGTTAAATCTAAAAAGTTGCGAGTGCGAAATTCGTTCAAAATATTCTCCCAAAGGCGAAACGGTCAGTGGGGAGCCCCAAACGACGAATGGTCATTGGCCACTGCAATCGCAAAAAGTTGGACAGCAATTTGAAAAATACAAAAAATAAAGCTGAAAACTTCAGCTGCAAGTGCGAGTGTGCGAGTGTGTGTGTGTGTGGATGAGTGTGAAACAACAAAAATCTAATTGCGCACAAAATGAATTGATGTCGTTGCCAAGCGAAAATGAATGGATGGCAATGGCAGTGGAAATGGGAATGGGAATGGGAATGGGAATGAGTATTGGGAAATGGGAAATTCGGAAACAGAGGGCAGACGTCCAAGCAGACGACATTGTTGAAGGCCCTTTTCGGGGAAAGCCAGCCTCTCGAGTGTTTTATTAAGCGCATGTATCTAATTTCGAAACGGGGCTCAAGTGCCCAAAGTGGACAATGGATGCAAAATGGGGGGAACGCGGGACGACAAACTGAACTAATTTATGGCACTCCATTAAAACTTGAGTTCAATTGCCAAAAATTTCATAAAAATTTTATTTAAAAGGCCACAACAACAAGCGAGCAGCGCGAAAGGCCAAAACGAAAATACAACAAGAACAAGAGCAAAAATGAATTTATACACATTTATATATATGTTCATACTTTGTATATGTATATATGTATCTGTGTATCTGTATGTGTATGTGTGTGTACATAAGAGATGCGCAATCAAGTTTATTACGTACTCGCAGTCGTCGCCCAAGCGGCGCCAAAATTGGACCCCCCTCAAGCCTTTGCAAGGCTGCGCTTTGAGCATGTCCTGGGCTGGCAGAGCTCGCCCCGCTGCGCGCATTGCGCAGTTCATTTGTGCAAAAATGAAATAAATTTAAATATATTTTTAGTGCATTTCGCATAAAACAAAAAGATGCCTCGCAGGGCAGCCCGTCTCCTCCTGCTCCTCCAACTGCCTTCCTGCCGCCTGCTGGGCAGCTTTTGGCTGCTCGTTTGCTCAGCCTTGGGCCGAATGCCACTTCTTTTATTTTCCGACCGTTTGCCGTCTCAGCTTTTCCAGCGCCTTTTATTGTTTGTAGTTTCGCCCAACCAGCCGTCCGCCCGGCCGCGTCTCTGCTATTGTCTCTGTTTACTTATTTACTTTTGCGCTTTATTATTCTCCATTAACTTGACAAAATGAGCAGAGCAGGAGGCGCCGACATCTTCGCTTTCTGACCACCCACTCAGTCGCCTGTCCAGCTCTCCGGCATCCAACTCCGCACTACCCACTTTATTCATATAAAATATATAAAAAAGAGACTAGAATTAAATAGATAAAGTCTTTCACAAAGTCTCATTTAAGCATAGGATTGTCGGGACAGTTTTTGCCACAGCCACATTTTCACATTTCAGAGAACGCAAAAAAGGCATTTCAACTGATCCAGGTGCTGGCCTAGCTGGGAAAACCTCATAAAAGGGACAAATTTTCATACCCAATGCCTATGCTGCTGGCTGTTCGCAGACCTTTCTGCCAATCAGGCGTTTCACCTTTGGCTTAACTTTTCCTTTTGCTTTCACATTATTTGAATTCTTTTCGAAACTGCTCCGTTTCGGAAAAGCCAAGAATGAGAGGGAGAAGAAATGCTCATTACGCTGCCAGCTCAGCCAATTTTCAAAAATCTGCTACAATTCTTTTGTTAGCAGCAAACCGGAACTGTGCAATTTATGCTCGGGACAATTTTCGTGGTGAAAGGCTTAGAAAAGAAGGCAGAAAGTGTTTGCATGGTTGTTGTTGTTGTTGCTGCTGCTGCTGTTGTCGAAATTGTTGTGAGCGCTTAGCGCCTTAAATGAGTTTCTGCTCTGATTGTGCTTAATTTGTCGGCCTCGTCGGCCGGCAGAGCGCTGCGGAAAATTAAAGAAAAACGGATTTTCCATTGAGCATGTGTTAACTCATAAGCCAAGTACGTGTGCAGCTTGTGTGTGTATGTGTGTGTGAGTGTTGCTTGTAACTGGGGCAATCTCAGAGATTAAGCCAATTAGCCGCTCTGGCACTGTGATGGCTCTTAGCTTTTAACTGTTGTCCTTGTCTTGTGGCTCTTGTCTTAGTCCAATTGCCAATCTAATGTAAATTCCATTCAGCGACAAGTATACATGTATGTGTCTGTGTCAGTGTCTGTGTGACCAACTTTTCAGGTTTAATTAGCTGACGGCTAGTTAACTTGGCCCCCACTTCAGCGCACCTCTGATCCCTCTCGACGTGCAGCCATGTGAATTCCATCTCCATTTCCATTTCCATTTCCATTTCCATTTCCATTGCCATTCCCAGCGCAGGCTCGCATGTTATTTTGCCTGCATGCAGCCAATTAAGAGGTTTGCCCTCTGCCACGCCCCCCAAGGCACTCCTTGTACGTTTTCTTTTTGCTCGTTGCTTTCGTCGTGAGCAGATGAAGGCCGGGGTGTAAGTTTTTAAGTGAAAAATACTCAGCGCGATTTTACTTATTTAGTACGTAACTGCAATTTACGCCATGCATCTGCATACAAAATGCATTTTTTCAGCTTTCTTTTTTTGTGTTGCGCAGCCCGGCACGCCCATTTTTTACGCCAACTGTACACACAGCCCCACACCATCGCATTATATGTGTACATCTGTGTGTCTGTGCTTTGGAATGTGTATGTGCACAGGGCCTCTCAACTTCCCTTTTTATGTACTGGCTACTAGCCTAGCCAAAAATAAAAAGGAAGAAAAATAAAAAGTAGGGGAGAAAATGCAAATAGCATAAAATACAATGCTGAAGTGCCTGCTCGAGCTCCTCTCATCTCTGTTCACTGTTCTCTGTTCGCTGCTCTCTGTCCCTCTCCAGCTCGAACCCCTTTTTCACTTAACTCCTCTCTGCGGATTTTTGTATATTTTAAATGCATTTTCGACAAACACACACTCACACACACGAGCCACTCATACACACACACTCAGCTGCTTTGGCCGGCATATACCAGAGCACGATGCATACTTTTGGGCCAACAAAAAATCTTGGCAAAAGGGTTCGCATTGGCAGTTTTTTTTTTATTTTGGTGTCTGCGCTTCCTTAACATTTGATTAATGAGTGCACAACGCGTTGGCAGTTCATTTTTGGCGCTTTCAGAGCGGCTTAAGCGACAGTAGTTGCGAATATTGCGCATACGCCGGATTGGCACTACGAGGCATCTCTTGCAATTACGACTTCATCGATTGAATGCAACTCAGATGATGGCAACTGACATTTTATCTGAAACTTAATGAAGCCCAACAATTTGCACTTTTCATGACGCAACGAGAAAATATACTAAAATCCCGCAGCCCACCAAATTTAAGAGAGTGAATTGCGGAAAAAGCTTCTGCTTCATAAACAATTTTGTGGTTGCTCATTACAAAAGGAAATACGCAAATCAGCTTCAATGTACGCGCTTAAAGCTTTAAGGCCATTCATGGGCCATTGTGGGCTTTTTGCTGGTCGCCGTGTATTTCAATTCAATAACAATGCCTGGAAGGAGGCTGCCCCAGACAGAGCTCTGGCCACAGTCAATGTCTGCTCAGAAATTGAATTGTAAGTAAGGCTAGAAATGCCGTCGCATAAATGCGATAGCAAATAAAAAACATAAACTATGACCCGCTCAGACGACAGTCGAGAAGCCAGCAGCAACGGCAACGAACAGCAACAAAAGCGACAGCAGGACAGTCAGGGTCTGCGACACAGAACGAGGAAGCCCAACATCAATTCTGGGATTTAGGATACTGATTTGATATACTTTTTATTACCATTAAGTATAAGTTGACAAAATGCCGCCACAGCGCCGATTTAATGGAAGGACCCACCAGGCAGGCATCACTCCCACTCGCTAGGCAAAATATCGAGCGCTGAAATTTAAAGCTCACTGTACAGCACTCGCACTTCATGAAATAGAAATGGCTCTCTGCTCTCCAGTCATTAGCTGTGCACCATTAGTGCCGGCGACAGTCGAGCCAGCCCTCCCCCGATCCGTCTTCAATCTTCTGCCCAGTCCATAGCGCTGTGGCCCAAAATCGTGGCTCGTTATTATGGCTGATAACATTTTTACGATGCCGACAATGACATGACATGATTTTTTTAGCCTCCCTCTCGCTCTTTCACACAGTCTCAGTCCTTTACCGTTCTCTCTCTACCTCTCTCTTTCGCTTTCATCAATGCTCTGCGAAGCTGATGTTCACTGTCAAGGGACAAAACGATTTTTTATGCCAACAAAATGACGCAGTTTTATTGCGCCTTGGCCAAATACTCTTGACGTTTTTTCCACACGCCGAGATTTTCATTTTTAAATCATTAAAAATGGCTCATAAATTTATTGTTAAAGTAGCCAAAGCAGACGTCACAAAAATATGCCTCTTTGTAGCTTATGTTTCCACTGCCCAAAGAGTCCAAAAATTTTTCTCCCTGCTACTTTCTTATAGTTAAACTCTTATTTCAAATAAACCCAGTTATTTTCATTACTTAAAGATAATTCGAAAACATTTTACAGCTTGCGCTGCTGTGAGTAAACGCAAAATGTTGCTATTAGTCGGGAACTTCGAATTATAAGATTGTTTTAGTTGCAATTAAATTGAAATTTATTCAAACATATGAAAAGTCTACAAGATTTGACTGCTATTGACATATTAATATTAATAACTTAAACTAGATGTTATATGTCGAGCTCGTGTCAGTTTGGCCACCTTCCAGCCTTATTTATACTTTTATAGCCGCGCTCAATTACGAAGCACAATGACAATGCCTTTACAGAATCACCATCTCTAGAGCCTTCTTTTCTTCCAGTGACTATCATAACGACCCTTTCCTACTGGTCAAATAGCCACCTGTATCGCACGTAGCAACAGCTCTGTTTACCTCTCTCTTTCTATCTGAAAATTTGTGGATACGAATCAGAAATGATAAGCGTTAAGCTAAGCAGCAAACTCACTCGAATAATACCTCCACGACTCTCTACAAGCTCTCAGCCTGACACCAACACTAATGCAACAGTAGCAGGCAATCAGGAATGAAAGAAAAAGCTGCAATTCAGTTCAGTTTCTGTTGAATTGAATATGTATGCCATTATTGCTGGAAATGAATCCAATTATAATACAAATTGATTTTCATAAAATTGCATTAGAAAAAGACTGCACTTGGGTTAAAAGCTCAACTAATTGAGTTGCTGCATGGTCAACTTATCCAAGTAATCACTGCATGTGCAGCTTATGCATAAATTAGCAACACATTATTCCAGGCTGTGATAGCGACTGGTCGGGGGAGAGTAACATGTGTATTAAATATTATGTAATTAATTGGCATTAAAAGCCAAACAATACCTAAAACAGAGCCAACAAAAAAAAAAACAAAAATCCAACCCAGCAGCTAGCCACAATATTGAATATGCCACGAGTGGCTCTTTCCTCAGAATTATCGAGGCCCGCCCCCATTAAGTGCTTTCATGTTCGGCTTATGTTTTATTAATGACTTGGAATCACATTTATGCATGCATATACATGTGTGTGTGTGAGTGTGTGTGTGCATGTGTGAGTCTGCATAATTAATAATAAAAGAAGGCTTTGCTACTATTACTTTAATTACGCACTTTCAGTGCGCAAAGAATCAACAAAATTAGTAAAAAAAATATTTTTAGCAAATTTCGTGTAATAAAAAAAATATTTTAATGAGATTAAATATATGTATATATTAACTTAATATATAGATAAAGTATTTTATTTTAATTTTTATTTTTATCCATGTAGCTATGACTCTTCAAATATATTATTATAATATTCAGTCGATGTTAGCTCATAAAAATCTCGTTATTGATGCACAAAATGTAAACATTACTAATTAAAATTAATTATAATGAGAATAATTATTATATATCTGCGTTCTAGACTAACTTGTTTAATGGAGCTCAACTTTTGACCAAGCTGTTAGCCTATCGAGCAATTTGTTGGCCATTTGAGCTGCTTGGTCACACTTGAGAAATTATGTGATGAAACTTGTGACTTGGTATTGTGTTTGATTGCGTTAGGTGAATCTTGGAATTAATGAGAAAATTACTTAAATTGCTGTCTAATATATATTTGAATATCGAATCGAATTTGCAATAAGCGAAGTTTCGGTTTTGGAGATATTGTCACGTACTCGTCGTCTTTGACAACTGTCGGCATCTTCAATCACATGTCAGCGTCAGGTCAGTGCATGTCATGAAGTGCCTGGTAATTGCCAAACTAAACCACAAAAACTCACGCACACACACAGACATACTCTGCCACACACTCTGACAATTGTAGGGCGATGGCTCTGTTAAATGCGTCATCAAATCGCCTTTGCATGACTTTGAGCCACTTAATGCTATTTGCATCCAATTGCGGCTGGCGACAAGCAAAGGACGTTGACGTCCCTCCGTTCCGGCCCGCTACATATGTCGGTCAGTCGAGGAGGCGTCAGTACGACCCAAGCTCAAACTACCCAGGCACCACCCACAGGCTGATGCCTTGTCGGGGCTGCACGTCATTATTATAATTTCTGTATTTGCACAAATGTCGCCGGCGTTGCCAGCCCGTAAATTGCAATTGCCAACGATTATTGAATTTAGTTAAACAACGTTTGTCGTGGTCGACAGTTGCCCCCAATCGCCCCTGACCGATGCTGTCCGCACTGCACCTAATCGCCAGCTGCTGTCGCCAGGATATTTGCCGTCCTCGCTCGCCCCCGGACGGGGCTACGTCGAGCAGTACGTCGCCGGCTCAATGCAGCAGCACATCCGGTGCGCTTGCGTATCAAAGTCTGTCTGCTTGTCTGATTGACTTCCGTTGTCTACGTTTGTCAGTTTGGCCATTTTGGTTTTGACTCGACCCTGCTAGACAGACAGACAAATGGACAGGCTGGCAGGCGTGCAGGCAGGCAGGAAGAGCCACAGTCAACATGAAAGCAAGAGTGAAACAGAGCACATTCAGTTGGGGCACCAGTGCGAAAGAGATGGATTGATTGAGGCATCTGCTGCTGCTGGCTGCCTTCTGCACTTATTTACACTTTAAGTGAATTGTTTGCTTGCGTTTTAACGCAAATGCAATTATGCGCAGCCAACATTGCAGTCGACGTAACCGCAGCTGCAACTGTTGTTGTTGGTAATGTAAATGTCCTTGCTGCTAATGCTGTTGTTGTAGTTGTTGTGGAAAGGCAAAATGTAAATCGTGTTCTTAGTAATGTTTGACCATTAGTTGTTAGTTGTTGTTGTCACAACTTTCCATTGTTATTTGGCCATTATGAAAATCACAATAATTGAAATAGAAGTCTTTCTGTCAAGTGGCAAACTGAACTTCCCATATTTCCTAGAACAAATAGGTAATCTATAGTTAGAATACTGCAACTGCCAGCCGATCCCTAAGCCCACAGTCGCGCCATAATTATTTCAAGAAAATTTATCAATATGCAAATGCAAGCACCAACAGCAACCGAGTGCAGCGAGCACTGCCAGCAGCCTGTAATTAGGCTTAGCCAGCATTGAGAACTGGCCAACCGAAGCTCATGACAAATGTAATTACATAGAGAGCATGGCAAATGTATGAATTGTAAATTTAATTTAATCAGACCCAAGTGTAGCCCTATTAAGTTTGCTGTCATAACCACATTGAACGAGGCAATATATGGAATTGCAGCTGCACTGAAGGGTGCAGCTGGCCATACTCACGTAGTCTATAATTATTAATTCATAAAAAATGTCAATTGGCCAACTTTCAGCAGACCTGATGCAGCAATAATAACTACACATCATTCAAACAGTCGAGCCTCATTTCTGTTGCTCTACTAAGCCACATCGAGTGGTGCCCTATGACATACGTAAGTAGGGGAAGTATTTTAAACATACAGGATATATTTAATACGGCGCTTAACTTTAATTTGTATGTACATTTCTTTAGTGGAACCTGCGCAATACTCACTTGGCTTGAATTTTGTTATACAACTTAAGCCTCAATAGCTGTTGTCAAATTCGGGTAAAAACTTCGTTGACAACACGCCCATACACACACTCCGAGTTGTAGCCATAAACTTATGGCTTATCAATCAACAGAAAGTATGGTCATAAAGGCAGCTAAGTGAATGGGACAATAGGGCCCCATAATGGCTGCAGCTGCTGCTCGGCACAAAACATGAATATTTACGAATAAAAAATGAATACCCTTTCCAGGCACCGCTCGTCTGTCCTTTATCAATTTGAGCTAATACCAAAGTTCAGCAGGGCTGTCGCTTTGTTAAGCAATCACATCGATGACCCAAAGGTTGACTTCTTTGCATCCATTTCGAAGGATCAATGTATGTGTGTGCGTATGTGTGAGCGACCTTACTCCATGAAGGCAATGCCAAGCGAGCATAAAAATCAACTTTGCCAAGTTACATGCAGTATTACCTTTAATTGGCAAACGATGAAGCGCGCAGAACTCAATCCATTGCTTTAAGCCTCATTGAAATATTGTTAAAACAGCTTGAACAAAGTTGAGCAACTCCGACAACATTATTCCTGCCCCCTTATGTCGAAGCTCAGATATATTTCGATTTCAGACACGTGGCAAAACGGAGGCTGGAGCGCTTACAAAATTATTGTTGCTCATATTGAGCTGCGTCTTGCTAAATGCAAATTGAAAACTTTTGCAATAAAATTACATTAAAGAACAATTTGTCTAAGCGCAGGATCTTTGCCACGGACTGAGAGGGACGAGAGGGCGGCTTAAGTGCTGGCACGCCCTGTCGACATGTGGCTCCTGCCGATTCGAACTGAATCAATCAACGGCGGAAATTATGTTAACAGCAGGAAAAGTTTTTTCCTTTGCCTTTTTAAAGGACAAATGCGAGCATGTGAGGCGCTCTGAATACAATTGTATTCGTGTGCGAAGCTGTGTGCTCGACTGTGTGTGTGTGTGTGCGCAATATATCATCGAGTGACCGCAAATGGAACTTAAGACGGCGCTTGGAGACAGCAAATGTTGTACCTCAAAGTCAATTGGATATGGTGGCACGTTTCGCCTGGCAGCGGGAATACGTCACTGTCAGGGCCAGGCCAGCGCTGAGCAGGGCTGGTTCTGGGAATGAAGCCTTCGGCGCAGGCTAATTATTTTACATTAAATTAAATAATGATACACTTTCGAGAGCAGCGCGTCACGAAAGAGTGGCGAAAGGTGCCGCGACGCGCGTCGTTGCTACCCGGTTGTCAGTTGAGTTCGTGCAACGACAAAGAAATCATTGGGGCACGTGACGCAATTTGCATAAATTTGAGGCAGCCACAACGAAGCCCGAAACGGAAGCGAGCGCGTAATTTCAATTGCGGTTAAACAGCAGCCAAGTAGAAAAGTAGCAAAGTGGCAAACTGGCAAAGTGGCAGGCGCCAACCCCAAAAAAAACTAGTCAATGGCTGATGTCTGCGAGCTGAGAGCTGAGAGCTGGGAGCTGGGAGCTGCATGCTTGTGAGTGGCAAATGTAATGCGCACATTATTGAATACGAAGAGCCGTTATCGACATAAATGTCTTAGAACGTGTCTCCTAATGGCTCTTGAATTTATTGAAAAATTATGAGAAGGACACGCCGGCATCGACAACGGCCACAGGTCAGATGGCTGGCAAGGCAGCGCAAGGCAAGACAGTAAAAGCAGCGGAACCCAGACGAAGTGTGGGCCGGGCCTGCAAGTTATTTCTGTTCGGATACATCCTAAATAAACAATTTGTACGTTACGCCAAATGGCCGAAATATATTTTCCTATTTGCTGTTAGATTTCTAATGAATTTCGGGCAGCAACGCCTCGTCCCGGCCGCCCTCTGTGCGCTGCTGTCAGTGTTTTGGCAGAGATAACGAAAGCCACTTGAAGTGTTTACTTGCGACAAATTGATGTGTTTGCATTAGACGAGAATAATAAATTAAGTTTTCGGCCCCATCTGTCCCAACCGCCTGCTATACGTCACACAAACAGTATATAGAAAGGCAAGGATTAAGAATCATTTCTCAAATATGTATTTCCGTCATAATATGTGCTGTTAATCGAAAACAGATATAAACGAATCTATAACATAAACTCTCTAATTAATTATACCCCTCCGTCTCCTTTGTTTTTCCCCAGGTAAGCAGCACACGCAACGATCAACAACTATGTTGAGCCAATTAGCCCTGGCCCAAGGTGAGACTACATTTATGGTATACATATCATCCGCTATGAGCTATGAACTCTGCCCTAGTCACATTTCCCTTTGGCCAATGGGCGACGGCCAGGCTAAATATTACACCAGCGCACACAGGTCGCAGCACGACGCCCGCAGCTCGCAGCTCGCAGCTCGCAGCTCCGGCTAAAGTAGCGTATAATGCACGGTTATTCTCAAGAACAAGCTCGAGCCACGGCCACACTGAATTGTGCCAATATTTTGTAAAAATAAAAAGCAGACGCTACTTGGTTGCCTGCAGCTCGATGTGGCACGCTTCTACCCAATATGCGGCAGCTAAACGTTTCCGTGCACGCGAAAAATCGCAGGACTACGGCTCTGACTCCGATTCCGCTTGGCGCTTAGTCCCGGCTGCTTTGCATTTCGGCTGCTACGATAAGCATTTCAACGGGGAGCAGCTGGGGGAATGCAGCTGAAAAGCATGGCAGGCCATTTCTTTGCACTTTTCGTGTGCTTTCATATTTTCCTAACGTTAATGTGGCCACAAATTGAAAAAGAACTGTAAAAGAATGAAACGAGTAAAATCTGAAGGGATAAAGTGGGCAAGGCCTGGAGGCGGAGTAAGGCAGCGCACCTGAACTCAATAAAAGCTTCATTTTGGGTTGTTCAAGCAGCAGAAAACCAGCCCCAGTCCCAGCCGCAGCACCAGCAGCGGCAGCAAGAGAAGTGCAAAGAAAACAAAAACCGAAAAAATAAATTATTTAAGAAAAATATGTTTTACATAAACTTTCGAAAGCAACGAAAAAAGAACAAAAAACAACGAGCCGCAGCAACAGCAACACAAGCCAAGCAAAAAATCAACAAAGAGAGCTTGGAACAAATGGCATGTAGTTGGAGCGTTGAAAATTGCCAAAGTAAATAACTAGGTAGTGCTCAGAAGGTCCCGGAACAGAGGTTTTCACTTGGCAGTCAGCTTGGCCTGGCCGCCCCGCCAGAAGAATGAAATCCGCGTTAAGGCAGCGCCAGCAGGCGAAACAGTTGCACAAAAAGTTATAAAAGTATTATGAAATTTCAAATAATAACTGCATCTACATAGAATCTAAGAAGCCGCAGCTGCAGCTGCAGCTAGTCCGAGAGGCCAAGGCAATGCAATGCAAGGCTGGCAAGTAAATAAGTTGAAATAAAGTAGATAGTAAGGTTCTTAGTTTGCTTTAGCCGCTGGCTGCTATTCTGCCTTAAAGGCTTAATAAAATAAGTAGCCATAAAAAGCTATGAGCCCCATAAAAATGTGGCCAAAATGAAAAAAGTAAAACAGCAAACAGAAAAATTAACTAAATAGGAAATATTTAGCTGCACAAACATTGTGCCCCGTAGGCGTGCAACAATGTTTGACTCATTTGAGTGCAATAGCTGAGCAAACGCATAAGCTGCCTGCGAAGCTAGCCCTCGAGCAGCTCCGAGCAATGATCGGATGACAGCTCAACAGCTCCATAAAAGCTGCAAATTCATACCATTAACTCAGCGAATGTCAAAGCGCCATTACATGACGGCGCTGGCAACAAAATTGCAGTGATCCATAAATGTTGCAAGTGTCATAAGTTGCCAAGCCGCCAACACAAAACGGTGAGCGGTCAACCTAGTCGACCCAAGCGCAACAACAGCAGCAAAAGCTGCAACGGTTAACTGAAAACTGGACAGTGGACAGTGGACAACGGACAGTGGACAACGGACAGTGGACAGTTGCCCTTTGCCAGTGGGCTCTGTGCAAAAATAAATGTCACACTTGCAGAATAAATACTATTGAAATGAGCAATACAGTGGAGAGCATGGCCAGTGATGGCTGCACAAACAGTTCAAGTGCAGTTTGCAACTGCAACTGCAAATAGTTGGCAGCTGAACAGTACAGTAAGTGGGGGACAACTGCCCTCTTTGGAGTAGAAAACAGGGAACTGAGTTTGGACGCAAAACTTTCAAATTTAAGAGAATTCATTAAAGTCATATTAGGTGTCCTTTGTCCTCAGTTTCGCTAATTTGTTTGGGTAATTTTAAAATTCTATAAAGTTGAAAAAACAAATTCAAAAAATGATTTTGAGTTTAATTTTCAACGAATTTAGAATATTTGCAACACATAGAAGCAAGTCCCACTCAGCTCACTTTCGGTTCAGTCATAAAATCTATATTTTAATTGCCTCAATCCATAGTATTCGGTCTAACGAATTGCGTGCCAAAATCGTGATGCCCATGGTTGTCATTGTATGCCAGCTGACAGTAGAGCTGACATTCTGTGCTCATCCGTCCGCCTGCAACGTTTCGTCCGCTCAGCTGCGCCCTCACCGCGTTGTGTGTAATGGCTGTGTAGTCGTCTTTGCGCTCATTTTGTTTTTGCCGCTGCATAAATTTAATATTTTGACATATGTAAGCGCAGCAGCAGCGATAACAACGTTGAAGGCTGCAACGGCGAGAGGACTACAAAAATGAGCACAAATAAATTTACATGCATGCATTTTGGTTAAACTGTCAGACCACAAATCAGAAATACACTAACACCATGACATCTGTCCCCAAGTCCCACAATTGCTGACTGGCGTCTCTTCCTCTCTCTCTCTCTCTCTGTCGCTGTGTGTGCTTGTGTGGGTGCGTGTATCTTTGCTTATATGAATAACTACTGTCAAGCGTGGCAACATGGCCGTGAGCATGCTGCCAGCCCCCACTTGCAGACCACAGAGCGGCACACTCACACCCATACACACTCACACATGCATCTATATGTATATATATAAGAGATTTATGAACGGCAACGGTTTTTAGTTGACGCTCGTCTCCCTCAGCCCAGCATTGGTGCTTATCTGCATTTGTGCCCGGCCTGGTTGGGCCTGGCCTGCACTCCACTTTATATTTAATGAATGCCATAATGACTGCAATGCAACGCATGAAATATTTATAGATGTGAATGGATACGCCTCAGTCAGCCCCAGCCCCCTCCTCGCACTAGCAACAGCCCAGCAGAGGGCTGCACTCACTTCAAAGGTTCACTTTTGCGTATATCATTGAAATTTGTGAACATGCATGTATTGAAGACATAATGATCACTTGTAATTATGATGCATTGTCAGCGCCGGCTCAAATGTTGATATTGTGCCTCCCGCTGTTGTTATAAATGCAGCGGTTGCTGCTGCGGCCAGCTGCGGCAAGGCCAGAGCATAAAAAAATACTTAATTTCCTTTAATAAAGCCGCACAAATTTAATTAACCGGCATGGAAATGCATTTACACCTTAATTATTAATTGAATTTAAATACATAAATACACGGCACAAATTGCAGCAGAACCCTGGCATAACGCACACATAAACACACACACATTAAGCCATCTTTTAATACACACACGCACGCCCACACATATACCCACTCATACCCGTCAATATATTCTTTTATATATAGGTATATAATATATCCCTTTGTTGCTTTGTCCTTTTCGCAGCGCACTTTTTCATTCACTTTTTATTTAATCTTTAAATATTTATACTGCGTCATGGGCAAAAAATGTTAAATTATGGCACAATCAGGTTTGGTTTGTTTAAGCACTTTTATTTGACTTGAATTATTGTTACTTGTTTGGCCGTTGTGGCTGCCCATGGCCAATCAATTGCCCCAGCACTCCACAAGTTGCGGCTTAAACATAGTTATGGCAGCGCGTTCGATAACTTCCATTAAACACTGACTAGAAATTATAAGTTAAGCATCTGTGGGGGTTCCAGTAGTTCGAGCTAAGATTTTGAATGGGAATAATTAATAACAGGCAGACGATGGCGTGACAGACCCCTATAACTATATAGATCAGGATGACGATCTAAAATAATCTAACCATGCCCATTCCTCTTGCCGTTCCTTATTAATGCAACGATCTCGAACACCATAAAAGCTAAACTTTTGGTTTTAATTGCTTATTTTTATATACCATATGACTTCATAATTTTGTGTTCGATAATTGATCCCATTTCCTTGACTTCGCTTTTTATGCTTACCTTGAATACCATAAAAGCTGGAAACTTTACATTATTTGCTTTGGTTTCTGAAAGTAATAAACAGATTTTGTACAGTTCGGATTTCGGACAAATCACACCCGTTTCCAAGTTGACAAATATATTATATATATTCAAAATTAATTAAGGAGTCAGTTAAGCGAGTCGTTGGCTGGACTGCTCTTAGAGCTGAGGGCGTGGTAAGGCGTGTATTCGATTGCGTTTAGGTTTAGATGTACATATAAATGTGTGTATGTATGTGTAAAAGAAGCTTAGACTGATTAGAAAAGCCGCTCTCCGCTGCGTTCAGTGTATTGTCTGGTCGGGCACTGCACGCTTACTTGTTTGACGACTAAAATGGATAATTTGAATACCATATATATGAATAATGAATGACACTAATTGGAATTGAAATTGCCAAACTATGAGTTTGTCTTTATCGTAGTTATACTTTGCTAGAGAATTTAAATATAAAATGATTCCAATCTCTAATCTCCGGTTACCCACTCTCAAAATTGATTTGAGTTAATAGTTCGTAAATAGTAAGAAATAAAAATAATAAATTTGAGCCCAAGCGTTTCGGGTTTTTATAGTTGCTCATGCATGATGACAACCGAAAGGATTTATGGACTTTACTTTTAACCTTGGGATGTCAAGCCGTACTTCAACATCTGTGGAGGTCACTTTAATCCTGTTTATTGTTTATATAGTTACACGCTGTAAGACTCTCTCAACCTTGTAACCCATAACACAACATGCAGATTTTGTGGCTTGCCTGCAGTTACTTTGGATTTCCATTACAAACGAGTCTACCACACGCACACACTCAGTGTGGCAATTGTGTTGTAATGAGCAAATGTCGCGGTAAGAAGCGGCAACCGCGAGGCATGCAACATCAATATAATCGATCGCCTGTTCAGTCAATCGCATCGCAACTCCGCCATCCAAGTTGGCGTTACCCTGTGCAAATGTCATTATGTAACTGCGTATAATTAACCAAAAACCGTTTAAGTGCCCAAGTCCGGGCAGCTCCGCAACCCTGCAGCGCTGCAACTCTGCATCTCTGCATCTCTGCATCTCTCTCATTAGCGAATAGCCCAGTCGCTGACCGCAGCATACAAATTAAAAACGCAGCACTGTGCCCGGAGGCGTGGCCGGGCTCAGTTTGCATGCAGACGTAGAACGACGACAGTTGCAGTGCGCTGCATGTTTACTTTGACATTAAATTAAGTTGTTTGGCCGAGCTGCGTTTTTAATTTGCAACACAACTCAGGGCCGAGTCACTCCGCCGGAGGCTCGCCGAATGAAATGGACGCGATGCAATGCGGTGCGGTGCGCTGCTGTACGCATGTATAACAAATAAATCATTTATGGCCACAGCGAAAATATTTATTGAGTTACGAGCTCGAGCACACAGCGAGAAAGAGACAAAGACAAAGCGCGATTCAGAGGGATAGAGAGAGAGAGAGCCAGAGAGGCGTATGCTGAGCAGAAATAAATTAATTAAAAGTTTGAACGCGTGGCTCTATCAAAGTTTTTGCTTGGCCAACGCGGCGTATGCACGATGTTTGTCGATGTTAGTTGCGACGCCAGCCAGACGCCTTCAGCAAAGACTCACACATAAATGCGCAATTGTCAGGGCCAGAACAAGGCTCCGCTTCGCCCCGCCCATCGCGCGCGTCTGCCTGTTTCTCTGCCTACTTCCAGCCTGACTGCGCTGGCATAAATGTCAAATTGAGGACACAAGTTGGGCAGGCGGCTCATCGCTGCCAGATGGGCAGCTCCTAGCAGCGAGGCACTGCAATCAGCAGCCAAGTGCAAAGCTTTTCACAAATTGTGCTATTGGTTCCACATATGCAGCTGGCATTTTTAATTTCTCTTATCATTTTAATTGCAACAACGCAACGGCAACGGCAACGCTCGCGACATTTTCATTTCGTATTGATGCTTCAATGCATGTCTGCCTAAAAGCCAGTCCAATATTTGTTGGCACACTTGTGCACAGACAACAGCCATGTAAAAGACTGCCGGAAGAGGCAGTAGCTGGAGAGGAAGCCATCGCGTGAAAATTAATCAACAAACTGGCAACAACTTTGCTCCAGTTGTTGCTGCTCTGAGTTGACTGCTGTGCGATTTGGATTTTTAGTTTTGCTTGTAATTTCTATGCATTTGAAAAATTCAAAAGCCAAACAACAACAACAACAACCAAATTAACACAGCCAACAACTCTCACAACGCTCATTGCGGCTAGCACAACTTTTGGCCGCCCACAGCCCACAGCCACTGCGTTGGCCCGAAGCGCAACTGTCTGCTGGAAAGCTTGTTGTTTCGTGCTTATTTTAACATAGAACTTTTGACGTTCTCTCTCCATGCCAGATGCTTATCAATAATTTATTTATAAGCTTCACCTCAAAACACATGTTGCCAGTACGATGCCATGTCAGGCGCCCTCAGCCCCGCAGCCTGGTACACCTCATGCAGATGTCGACGCTTTGTTGTTGTATTCTGCTTCATGAGCTGCTGCTCTCACAGTAATAGTTGCGTTGGCAGTTTGGCTAACAAGCCGCTGTTGCCGCCTGACACCTGTTTACCTGTATAATACTACTCTCCCTCTCTCCCCCTCTCACATACATGCACATGTGAAGAATATGCTGAGCTTGGTACTGCTGCTGGTCCAGCTGGCAGCTAGTTTGAGCTGCTCTCGTGCTGGCTGTGAACTCGGTCGAAGCGCTTGCATAATTTATGATTGCAAAATGTGTTCATTTAGTTTTGCAAATTGTTGACATGAGCAATCATTAGGGCCCAGCACAGATTTCAACACCATTTCATCCATGTACAAATTCATATGCGGCAAATAAGTTCCTGCCACGCTGACAAGCTGTGTGAAGCCAACCAAATAAATTCAGCTAATGAATCAGCACAAGCCATGCATTGAAAACGAGTAATATTCAGTGCTCCAAACTTAAAATACCAAAGATGAGAAGTTAGCTAAATTAATAGAAATAAATAGAAAATTGAAAGAAAATATATTAATATTTTCAGCATGCATCAAGTCATCTAATAAAATGTGTAAAAACATGACTTAAATATTAAATATTAAATTCTAAATATCAAGTATGCAACAACTGTCGAGAGAGGTCTGTAGCTCATACCATGTTTGGTTACTAAACAACTTAGCAAGTTGACACCGACGCACAAAAATATGTGCATCAGCGAGCTGTCAGGACGATGAAAAATTAGCAAGTGTCAAAGATAAATAACTGACTTTTCCTTCAATCTAGGCAACGTACTTTCTGCTGCATTCGGTTTTTCAGGCCAAAGTATTTATTTGCCTGTAGAAACAGTGTCAAACTGAGTGGCTCTTCACATACTCGGGGCCCTGAGCTACGGCACAACTTGACTAACTATGCAAATAAGTGCGACATGTGTGCCACGCCCATTTATAGCTAACTCAGGCAGTTACCCGGCCTCCCGCTCAGAGTCGGGAAGGCACTTGGCGCGCCGGGTAAGTGCAGTTGGCAGAAATTAAGTAAGTTTGTAGCTGCAATTTTTGGCTGGAACTATGTCAAGTTTGGTTTTAGTTGCCAGCAAAGTTTTGCTTAAGAAAATGCCAGCAAGTATGTATATAAGTATATCAAAGAGGGCACAGCAGCAGCCAGCTGCCGGAGTGCGGGCAGGTTGACACTAAACAGACTCGGCAAAACCTAATGAATTTCATGCATGACATGCAATTCTCGCGACGAGTCGCTTAATTAAAACCATTAGACGTGGCCCAAAGAAGTTGGCCGAATAAAATTGAATGGACCCAGCCAGCTGTCTGCCTCGGCTGTTCGCTCTCGATCCCATTAAACAATGGGAGCCTCAGCAGCATCCAATTTACATAGTTTCTTTAATGTTTGCTGCATAATTTTCACATTTTTCAATGTCAAGCCATGGCGCTGCATTGTGCAGCCCAGAAGAAGAAGCAGAAATCTTTGCATGTTTCGGTCATATTCTAAAAATAATAGCAGCAGCTATATATACATCTATATATATATATACATATCGTTGCACATAGCATAGCTGAGCCTGGTTAGGCGACCCACTCAGCTGACCCGGTACTCGGACTTTTATGACTCTATGCCAGAGCCAGGCGCTGCGAGTGGGCTGTGGGTTGGGTGTGTGAAATTATAACATTTGGTAAAATAATGTCGCTTGGCTGCAACTGAAAGCAAAAGCTTAACAAATTTGCTGCATAGATTAGAAAAAAGTGACACAATTTATGCGCCGCATGGGACTAGAGAGGGGCAGGAGGAGTGCGAGTGGAACTGATTAAATTTGATACTATAAAGAAAATGCTGCAAGTGGCAAAATAATGATGCTTTCAAAATTGAACTTGCTTTCATTTGAAACGCAGGCAAACTTTGTTCTGTGTTACCGTTTCTCTCTTAATTTATTGGACAAGATTGCAAAATTAGAAGCCAAAGCAGCAGCGGTAAATGGCAAACAGCAGCGCAGGATGCGAGCTGCGGCAACAGCCAAAAGCAGCTGAGCTATGGCCAAGTCAAAAAGTTTAATTCAAAAACTTGTACAAAAATGCACATTTAATGGAAATTTACTACCTGCAGTCGCGTCAAAGGCAGCAGCAGCCACAGAAACAAAAAACACAGGCACACACACAGCGAAAGTGCAGCAACAACATAACAAGTGCCACAAAGTTGCAGTTGCAGTTGAGCGAATAGCGGAGCGGGTAGGGGGAAGTAGAGCTAACAGCCAGAGTCTGGATACACAGCAAAGTGTTAACGGTTTGTTTGCGCGCCAAATGGCAAACGGGAAGAAGCAGAGGCAAGGATGCGCTATTTTTGGAGCGCCTCGCTTCTGTAGTCTGTAGTCTGTTCACTGCGCAGCGACAAGCAGCAACCGGAAACGGAAATTGCGTAGCGCCGTTGCACGGCTGCCAACCAGCTAGCCCCTCTCCGTGACCATAACCATAATACGAAGCACCACAGCACACCACACCAATCCACAGCAGCCCTCCCCCGATGGCCAGTGCAACTCAGATGGCACAGCCTGTCCGCCATTAACGCGTACCCAAAGCGGCAACGGGCAGCGATGCAAAGGATGGGCATGGGCAGTATGGCGCCAGTGTTTTATAACCTGTTTGAAAATGTCAAGGTTATAGCGTTCGTAGGTAGTAGTTAATGTCCATATAATGGCAAAATACGATGTTCAGGGTTGGCTTGTACTAAGTAAAAACGAGCAAACGAATCGGACACTTGGGCCGCACATAGGTAAAGAGTTAATTTAAGATCAAGATCATCAGGGAACATGCTCGGGCGAGTACTGCAATGGATTGAGGCGCCTTTCGAACCAGACCGCATGAAATGCCAAAAACTTTTCATGTGCAACATGCTGGACGCTATAAAAACCGCTGGCAATGAAATGAAAATGGAAAACTCCATTTGCTGGCCAACCAACCACTCGGCCTGTGCGTGCTCTGTCTGTGTGTGTGTGTGTGTGTGTAAGTAATATTGTATTTTGTTCTCGCTGCGCTAGAGCCAAACAAATAAGAAATTAGTTGTTGAGAAATTGTTGCAGCTGCAACCATAAGAGGTAGAAGAAAAACTAGCAACAGGAAAAAACTTTGCGCTAATGTCTTAATGCAAAAGTTTGTTAACGGCAACGCACAGAGGGGAGTTTAACTTACCTGGCTTGAAACTTGTGAGGCAACTTTTGGCTAGCACGTTTGATTGAAATTTGTGGCATATTGCCTGCACCTCCCACACCTGCACCGCTGCTATTTGCTTGGCCTGACATAATACTATGCTTAAACAGCTATCAGCGAGAGCTGAACTGCGCTGGAATGAGGCCTCAAATCAGATGCAGCTTCAGTGTGTAGCATATAGTTTGAAAAAATAAGAGCTCAAGCAGAACCCTTGGCACACACACACACACACGTCTCTTGCAGTTTTGCAATTCCAAAATGGCAATGGCGGCAGCCAAACAAATCGTTAGCCATTACCAAGTGAAGGGTAATTTTTACTTTGCAGCTCTTGCCAGGCGCTTTATTTGCCAGCCAAATGTGTACGAATTGCAACAGCAGTTGTAAGAGCCAACAAAACCATCAAAATCAGCAGTTGCTACAAGTACAACAACAACAACAGCAAACAGCAAGAAGCTGCCTGTCGATTTCTAATAGGTGATTTGCCAAGAGGAAATTGAGACATCAATAAATGTGGCTTGCCCTGGCTCCCTTCAGTGTGTGCACTGCAAATCTCAAGGGGCAATACACATGAAGAGGCCAATACAAGCAATAAAAGAAGAAGACAAAGACACTGAAATAAAGAGAGAGAGAGAGAGAGAGAAATAGCTGAAGAGTGGGGTAAATGAAAGCATTTGCAAAATATGTGAATATTGCGCATACGACCCGTTGCACGCAACTAATTGACTACAACTAGTTTTTCTTAAAGTTATGCAGTTAGCACAATTTTGCTCTCATCATTGCACTCGTCCACTGGCAGAAAGTCAGTTTGCATTTGCTTTCCCATGTGTGCCCAGTCCACTGCTTTCGTTTTGTGCAAACAAATTGAACGTTATTGCAACGACAGGTCAAACGAACGCGCCCTTTTAGAGTGTAAATGTTGATACGATGGTTTCACTCGACGAGCTCACATGGTTACAGGCCGGCTTAAGCTCTCGCTGCCAATACACACAGAAAGCGGTGCGTAATTGAAGGTTCTCTTTATGCTTCGTTTCCATTACCAAGTTGTCTCATAGAGACATGCAAAGCACTTGTGTGCATAAGCTCACAAAAATTCGCAGAAGCAATAGTAAATTATCTTCTCTTGCATCATATATAGCTTATATATAATATATTGCTTATAAGTCGAACTCTTTAAAGTTGTCGAATCTTCAGCTGTCTTAAATTGAAAATGTCACTCTTAAGTGCGTCAAGATATGATCAAAGATATGTTCGGTAACTGCAATTACATCATCAGTTCTTAGGCTCTTCAGGAGCGACACGTTCGTATAAGGCGAAACAACATATGCGGGAAATATCTTTGTAGGTATTTAACATGTATCTTATGGTATCAGACACTTTTCGTTCTGTCTGCCCATATAGTCTGTTAAGTACGTAGTATTCTAGAAGAAGAAGACAAGGGATAGCATATTACAAAGTGATCATCAGTGATCACTTCGCTTTCAGTATTACCTTCAAGTTCTCTACCTGCTTAACGCTAATGGTCTTTGCTCTTTCCCTGTCCTGTTATATACAAGTGAATACCACAAAATTTTGCTGAACTGAAATGTTTACTTTTCGTTTGAAAAGCAGCGATGGCAACAACAACAACTGACTCTGTGATAACAATAATAATTAAAAAAGCAGCGGCTGTCAGGGATAAAAGCCTGTAATATTGGCTAAGCAGCTTGCGGCATAATACAAATATAGTCATCATTTGCACTTCACCCTTGCAGCTGCACACACACTGGCAAACTACAAATGTCATAATCAGCGTGCAATTTGCGCCTAAAAGTTGGCTGCACAATCGCAAATCGTAATGCGAAAAAGCGCGAATGTATTTGTCTGTGTATGAATGTATTTTTTGTGTATGCTATGCTGCTGCTGCTGCTGCTGCTGCTGCTGCTGCTGCTACTGCTGCTGTTGTCATATGTTAAATGTTCATATATTTATAACTTAACATGCATAAATTTTGTCGCCTGGCGAGCAAGCCAAAAATTTGGTTAACAATTTTCTGGGCCAACACACGAGTGTTGCGTGTTTGAGTTTCCCAGCAGCAGGCAAAGCAGCGAAAAGCTAACAATAGCACACACAAGACAAATACACGCCAAACTCTTACACACACACAGACACACTCGCACACACATCATGCATAACGTAACGTAGATGGAATAGCTTATATATTATTTGCAGTTAAATTAAACCTAACAGCTGTGCATTTTACATATGTGGGACGAAGCTCTCTTTCTTCCTCTCTCTCTCTCTCTCTCTCTCTCTCTCTCTTCACACTCGCCCTCTCTCTTAGCAGCTTGTGAAAACAAATTTAGGCAAATATGAATTTTTAATACAATTTGCTGTACGTTATTTTTGTTGGCTGCTTCTCAACTTTTGCGCATTGGAAACTTTGCTGCAATATTTCTGCTTAATTAAGTATGCTAAAAGTGGGCGTGGCAGTCGCCCACTAGCAGACCCACACACATGCATGCAATCAGACGCGTCACGATGCGAATAATCAAATTAAATTATTTATATTAAATTGGACATTTGCCACAAAACGGTATAAAAACTTCTAAAGCGACCTGAAAGCGAATTTCACAATCCGCTTGAACCACCCGTACTGACAATGCGATATCCGATTTAGTTCTCATTGCCGCACCACTTGAACTAATAATTTACACAAATTGGCAATTTTGCTTGGTGAGCAAACGTCCGTCAAGAATCGGGCGGGACTGACTCGTAAACTGCGAAATTCGGTCAAAACTTTGTCTCAGTCATCTCGCAAACTTGTTCTCACTTTATCGCATCTTTATCGCCTCAGCCTCAGCCTTGGTCTCGGTCTCGGTCTCGGCAACAGCATCAGCTCGACAAACACGTCGAGAAATTCAAATGATAAGGGCCAGAATGGTCGGAGCGAGATGGCGAAGCAGCTGTGGCTGCTGGGCATAGCGCGTTATGACAACATAAACGATATTTACTTTTTGGTTCGCATTTGCTTTTGCTTTTCTTTTCATTTTCTCCACTCTATTTTTTTCCTTTTGCATTCTTTGGCTTTCCTCGGCCGCTCTAGCCATTTCCCTATGCCTGTCTATGGGTTTTATGCGCGTTTGCCATTTTACTCGAACTCGAACTTAACCAAACGCAAAACTTTTCGACTGTGTGCCATTTCCATTTTCAATTTTTATTTTATTTTCGCTTTTCGTTTCAGTTTGTTTCTTTTTCACTTCTTGCTATTTGAAGTACTTCAAAGATTTTAGCATATTTTATTTGAATACTTTATTTCGCTGAAATGCGTTTCCCTCTGTCCTATTCAATGTGTGGGTGTGTGTGTCGAGTGTGGAAAAGTGTAAGACAGAGAGTGAGCGAGGGAGAAGGAGCACAGCCAACTAGCCAAACGACACGACTTTCAGCTTTGTTGACCTCGTCCCCTCCGCAATCAGTTCTAACTAGTTTCTATGTCTTTGGCACAAAGTTTTTCTTTAGACATTGTGAAATGAAATTTTTGAAAATTTTTCCGCGGGGAAATGAAAAAGTTTGTCCTGGCGGACACAATGCGGCTGGCCGCGTGGCTCCCGACCATCGTTCACATCGCCGTTGGGACACTGCACTCGATTCTGGAGCTCGACAGTGTCATAGTTAATATAACGCATACGCCGCGTTGCCCTTTTGACTTTCGCCTAGACCAAACGGACTGAGTTCATGTCCTGCTTCTGCCATTTGCGTGCCAATGTGCCGAGCGCAGCTGTCGGCGAAACCCAAGCACCAAGCGCCAAGCGCCAAGCACCAAGTACCGAGCACGGAGCATGGAGCGTAAAGAGCGCAAAGCATGGGATAAGCAATAAAGGATAATGTCATTCAATGTTTTGTGTGTCGTGCACACAGAGCACCGACAACGAGGACGCTAACAACAACAACAACAACAACAGAAACAACAGCAGCAGCAGCAGCAACAAAGGCGGAAGCGCTTGCCATCATCAACGTCTTCCTCATCGCTGTCGTCGTCGTTGTTGTCCTTGTCGCTGTCGTTGTCGTTGTCGTTGTCGTTGTCGTTGTCGTTGTCATTGGCAATAGTTTCGCACAGACTTTGTTGCTGTTTTTCGAGCTCTCTGCTCGTCGTATTGCTGTGCGGCAGACAATAGTCAAAAATGTCTTCATGCTCAACGCGATGCGCATAACGGAAATTCGCATTTGAAAAATACTTTCTTCATTTAACAACAATGTCGTGGAGTGGATGGCGCCTGGGATTGGGCCTCGCAAATGCTCGGGTGGCAAAGTGTTGGCATTACTGTAAATCGCTTTCGTTTTACGTTTCATAATGATGCCGACAGCCGAAGGCTGTTGCCGAGTACTATGGGTGAAACGAGACCAAATACATGACATAAAATATTTAACTAACTGTGAATAGACACTAAACTGGCGTCTGATGTTTAATTGAGCTTTTGATTCTAACTAAATTCTGACTAATAACTCTGCTTCAAATTATTGACGCCCCATGGAAAACCTTTTAACGAACTCATATTTCGAAGCATTAAGATTCAAAATCAATATTGATTGAGTTTCGTGAGACTGATTCCACTATTCAGTGCTCGTTGATTGTGAGATGCGTCGTGTTACATTGAAAAACTTTTCAAATAAACGTAAATATGAAATCGAATTGATTTTTCACCAAGCGCAGAGACAGGGAGAGGGAGATGAAATCCAGCTAAATCCTTGCAAGGATTGAAAGAGTTTTTCCAATTACATTTAGTGTTGTTTTCGATTTCAATAAACACTCCGTGTTCAGCGAGTGTTAAAAAACAATTCGCCTCTAACAATTGCATTTGCAGACTCTGCCCCACATCAAGGTTGCATGCAGCATATCCCTTTTAGCGCCAATTAAAAGCAACGTGAATGTGGCGAAAAAACTCAAAGCACTTGCAGCAAGCATTCGATATACATCAGGCAGCTAATGGCAGCGCACGGGACGTCAGCTCATTTTGATCAGCAGGACATGCGCTGACATTTCGCTAACAGCAACACCATGACGGAAGGCCGGCGGGTGCGCCGTATTTAAATCTAATTTTGTCACCATGCAAATAACGACACATTTACGCGCAAAGACACATAACGCCCTGTTACCAGCGCTGCAGGTCGCAGCTCTTTCTGCTGCTCATGTGGCTTTGTGTGAGGTGCTTTGACTCGTTGTAATCGTGATTTCCTGCGCAGCAGACGGCGTCGGCATCAGACAGTGCTTTGGTTAGCTGGTCGACATTGTTGTTGCTGCTGCTGCTGCTGCTGCTGCTGCCTTTGTTGACGGCGTTAAAAATGTCACAGCGCATTGCATACTTATTGGCCCGTGTGTTAATGCACCGCGCACACCACAGCCCACAGCCCACAACCCACAGCGCACAGCCCACATCAGGAGACACACCTACACAGCAGCCCCGCCCTTGCACCGCCCGCCCGCCAGCCATTCAAGCCGCAGGCTAAATGTTATACGCCGTGTGCATTTGCGGCTGCTGAAATCCTTTTGATTTTATTATTGCATTTGTTGTTGTTATTGCATTGTGCTGCGCACAGCATTCGACGTTTGCATATGCCCGTCACATACAATAGCTATATCTCGTCTGTTTGTGCCACCTTTTGTGCCCTGTGTTGGAATTAGATTTCAGCTGGTTGGCGAGAAAAGACCGCAACTGCTCGCAATTGCACAAAAGCTTATTAGCTTTTTTTTGCAATGCCCCTATACGAGAGGGTGTGTGTGTGTGTGTGTGCGAAAGTAATACTTTTTACAACATATAATGCGCTTTGAGGTCGCGAGCTCCATGAGCATTAAGCCTTCGCTCGCAGCTCGCGACGCTTTCACTTTTTGCTTCATGGCCAACTAGGATACTCTTAATGATAAAACATTTATAGCACACGTAAATAGTAGAATATAGCTAAGCAAAATATTTTATTATGTAACTGTAACTCAGTTATATTTGCTGTTTTCCATCATACGAAACATAAAGTGAGAAGATAAGCTGGCTATCTGGTAGTATTAAAGGACACTTGATCTTTATTTATAGTTAAATAAAACTTCTTTATCAGATAAGAGGAGTAGAAAGAGCTTTTCGTAGCACAAGACAGAAAGCAGATTGTCGAGAAATCTTTTTACGCTAAGCTTATCTACCTTTAATCGTAAAGCTAACTGCTTTTCAGTGTGGTGTATTGTTTAACGATTATTGATATGGATGGGGATATATATGAGAGATAAAATATTGTATAAAATATCGTAAGAGGGTTCTTCATAATAAAAATGTTTTTAATTGTTCCTAAGTTTCATTAATTCTGGGAAAATTAAAGGCGAGTCTGCATTGACAGACAGGCAGACAAGATTAAGCCCTTAAGTAGCATTTGAACCTTAAGTCAGCATATTTAGTAAGGAGAATCAAGCCACAGCAGTAACCAGTATGAGAGAAGTTAACGGCTTAGAATGAATTAGACATCAATTGAAGCCAACTGACTTCAATTAAAATTTTAGATTGTTGGCTTCAAGTAACCAAGCAAATACTAAAGTTCGTTCCTTTCATCTCTACCATTAGGAAGTACTCGAGGAAACTTTTTAGCATGCATTCACAATTAATATATAGTCAATGTAAATAAGTAATTACCAATATCATAAGCAGCTTACAGCTTGAAGAGCAATGAGAACTTACGCAAAGCTGTTCCAGCTTTGATTTCTTGTTCTATTTAAAAACGAAGTTCCCTCTTCGTTGATGTACACGAAAACTCTAAGATGTGGACATGGCACATTTCGTATTCTTATGCTTAACAGTATTTACCACAATGGTAAGCCTGTTGCATGGTGTACAGTGTGTGTTGGTGCATGCTGGTAGCTGAATAGTAAATCGTATCTTAAGGCCACATCGATAACAATGGCCAAATGGCGAAGCTGGTCAAAGCTGTGGCTGCGTAGTGCCGCAATGTTGAATATATTTTCGAAGCACTTCCGCATGATGTTCTTGTTGTTGTTGTTGGTACGAGCTGTGTATATTCAGTTTGAGTTGTTGTTGATTTAATTCAAGAGGCAATGCATTTTACAGTCGAGTGTTCATATGAAAAATGTACAGCAATTCGAGTCAGGACTTCTGCCCACTTACGCTTTTATCCTTTTTATCAGTGCCATTGTTGTTTTGGATGATGCACTGAATGTAGTTTGAGCCATGCATGAGGTACTCGAACCAACAATGGACTCTGCCAGTCGCCGCATTTATTGTTGTTGCTGCCTGCGCGATGTGTCTTGCGGGTGTTGCCATAAAGAGGTACAAGTGCCAGTGTAACATTATTTCCGTTGAAAATACATCAAAATTCGCCAACGTTGTAATCCTGCTTTGCATGTGTTTATGTTTGCCTGCCAGGACAGTGTGAGTGGCACACAGATGTGTGTGTACACAGCCACACACACACACACATGGCCAATCGCTGTGGTTAGTTAGCATCTGTGTTTATATTTGTATTTGTGTTTGCATTTGTTGCTCCACTCATACCAATATACAGATATTAAAACGAAAAGCATGGCATGAGCTGGACAACCCGGCACACACACACATACATCACCCACCTGCTATACGAGTGCATGTGTATGCTTGGGCCTTTTTTATGTTAGTTACCAACGATTTGGCCTGGCACATTTGTGTTTGTTCAGCTACTTTTGCGGTTTGCCGCTTTTCGCGTACATTTCAACCACATTTGTAGTCAGTCCGGTTTCAGTTCGCGCATTGGACATATGCCAAAATGTATGAGAGGAGCGGTGGCCAGCTATGGCGACTGCCACAACATTCCATTGCCACATGCTTCGCTTGAGTTCACTCTATGCTGACTGCACGCAAATGAAGGTAATCACTTGCTGAGCATGTGTGCACACTTCAAGCGCAGCCTGCAAGCTCACATCCATTCGACTCTCTCCAGACTCTTGTAGCTTTTGGGAAAGTATGCGCCCATGGAACAAAAGCAGCGCACATTTATATGGCAATTGGATCAGGTTTGCATTCGCGTGCACTCGGGACATTTCTAATTGATGCGCAACGAGTAAAGTGCGATAATGGCGGCTAAATTGAGGCAAAGTGCAATCACAATTCGATGGCTATTCACAAATGGGGTCAGTTCGCCATTTGATGGGCTCGCAATTCAATTATAGATGACAAAATGTGAGCGCCCAAATTAAAGCGCTGCAGTCAAACGTAATTTAATAGGTGTGCCAGTGCTCTCAGAGGACTGGCTGCTGCACGTATTTATTAGCTGACTTGCATTGATGAAGGTCGCTCTCAGTCCGCTTGCTTGCCTTGATCTTTCCTCTTCTATGTGGCTCCCAGGTCGCTGATTGACTCACGATTATGCAATAAAACAACGGACGAGGACAACGGCAATGCGATGATAGGAATGGGAGCAAAGACAATGCTCTGCAGGCTGCCACAGAGCTCGTGTCTTACTGTCTATGTGTGTGTGTGTCTGTCAGTATTTCATTGGCTTCATTTCAACGCCAGCTTTTCAAAAAGCTCAAACTTTTTTATGTCCAACTCATTAAAAATGTGCGCCAATGGACTGGATGCCCACCCGCTGCGGCCACGCCCCAACCGTCTTAACTTTTGGGCATTTTTGTTGTGGGATTTTGGTTCGTTTGCCCATTCCATGAATGGGCCGTGCAAACATCGCGCAAACAACCAGCAGCAGCTAAATGCAATTTCCAAGTTTTTAATGTGCGAAATTTCTAATTTAAGATTTACGATATTTTTTATGTTGAATTACATTTCCGTACTGTCGCCCCACCCCCCACGTTGGCTCATTTTCGTTGCTTGGCGTTTGGCTGTGAATTCATTTCGTCGGGCTTTGTCTAGCTTTATGCCCCGTTTTGAAGTTTGGCTCGACTTTTTTATGTGGCCCATCGCTCTCCAGTTCCTTGATTGTTAGCAATGCTGGCGATTAATTGTTGGTCGTACAAAGTCCTTGCAGATATCTCGACATCATTACAGACCTGAGCATAGGTCAGTAACCGCCATTTTATCGACTGCAACTTTACTGGCCAACATGCCAGGCCCACTGCGAAAATCCTTTCTCCTTTTGTTGTTGTGGCTAAATGAAATGCGCTGATTTAATTGTTTTCGGCTGACCAATTGACTAAAGTCGAGAGCAAAAAAGGTTGTTGTATGAATACCCCTGGAAGTTTATGGCCTGTTGTTTACGGTCGAGACTGTTGTTGTGGGGCTGCACTTTGCCAGCCTCGGAGCAATAAATTGTAGGTTGAAACAGATTTAGTTGCACACAAAATGTTTGATACTGTGATTCGAAAAGATGAATTGAACAGCGATTGAAGTTGGACTGGAATTACAGCTGGAAATACTTTTTACATTTTAACGATATGTTTTCTAGCTATATTAGGACACTCGGCCAAAAGTCAACCCATAATCAGCTCTTTAAAGTATATTAAGCGTAATGCAGGGCAGATGCCAGAACATGACATCGGACATCAGTTTAGAGCAACTCGAACCACTTGAGCGAAGTGCTTCAACCCGAACCCGAACCCGAAAAAAGAAACCACAAAAACCGTATCTCAATTGCAATCACTCAAAACAACGGAAATGACGCTTAGCACAACTTCCTGCCGTTTAGCCGGACAAATGGAGGAGCGCGTGCCAAGCTACGGGACGACGCGCAGCTTAAACGTGGCCAAAGCCAGCTGCAGACACGATAAACCAAATGGCCCAGCGAAGCGGCGAGAGCAGAAGGGACGCGGGTAATGGGCAAAGGGAATCATTGCCGTCGGAGCTAGTAAACTCACGGGTCATGGTGGGAAGTACGTTTTTTGGCATATTTGTCAACGCTGTTTCCACTGCTCATGTTCACACAGCGCACAGTGGCAGCAAATGAGTGCCACGCCCACTGTGCCATTCATACATTTGCCTTTGCCGCTGACTGACATATTCAAGTGCAATTTCCTTGTAATACGAAACTATGTCATTTTGGCACGGACACGGGCCGAAGCCCCGGAAGCCCCAGCAGCACCAACAACAACAACAACAACAACAGCAACTGACGAGTTAGCCAACTGAGATAGCAGAGAAAATTGTTACATCTGCGAGCGCCTGGCGTCTGCATAGAGACACACATGACACGCCACAACACTTGGGCGGCTCTCGTGTCCACCACCCGCTGTTGGCACGTTGCAGTCGAGGCGACAGCTCCTGTTGGACGTAGGAGCATATATCCCAGTATCTGCGGCTACCAGCCGGCTCGTCTAAAGCAGCCGAAGCGGCAGGTGCCCTGAAGTGTCGACTACAAACGCCGCTTGCCAAACAAGTCGACAACGCAACCAAGCCGGACGTGAGCGAGCGGACAGGCTGCATTTGATAATGTCAAGCCGAAAATCAGCCACGAGTGGAGATCCGAATACCTCCGCAATTGCACGTTGCGATTTCAGTAGCAGGCAACCGGCAGCCGGCAGCCGGCAACAGTTGCCAACGATTCTCATGTGGGTCTCAAGTGTACGTCAAGTGCTTTGCCCTTAGGCTTAAGCTGATGAGTTTCGGTTGCCAGGCGTTTAATTAGTTTTAGTTGAACTTGAGAGCGTTCCTTTTTTTAATTGCCTTTGTGTTTTGTCTCTTTTGTCATTGCAGAACAGTTTCACATCTTTGTGGGCGACTTGAGTGCTGAAATAGAAACGCAGCAGCTGAAAGATGCATTCACACCATTTGGAGAAATATCGTAAGTTAACTAAACAATTTTCTTAATGAATAACTAATAATATAATCATATACGTTATACAAAAATATACAAAATGAAAGCTACTTAAATGCCTTAATTAACCTTACTTTAACTTTATTGCTCGAAATTGGTATTAAATCTGTTGACATTAGTTTTTCTTCTAGAAATTGTATTTATATTCAACATGATTTTCGTGTTCTTAAAAGAAATTAGTCTGAGCAAGAACAAAAGCATTTGATAACAAGCAGTTCAAGCAAAATGCGAAATGGGAAAGGCAAATAGAAGCTGGGCAAATGGGCTGTTTGTTTGTGTGCTCTGATTATTCGGCAAACATGAAAATTAATTTGATATATCTATGAGCATTTAAGGCTGTTAATTGCTTTTTCATTGCGACTGCGATCGGTGGACCTAAGTAGGCCAACAGCACAGCTTTGTGGCAGGGATGGCGAATTGCTTTTTGGCTGGCGCATTAACTTCAATCAAAGAACATTTTGCGGCACTTGTGCAAATTATTAAATAAATAAACAAACGTCGAATGCTGTGCCCAGTCGGAGCGGCTATTCCCCGGCAGCGGCAGCGACCTATGCACGCTTTATTTATGAATAATTAGCAAGCCGTGGGGGCCAGAGCTGAGGGAAGCCACAGAATGTGGCGCCACAGTAACGGCCAGGTTATTTTGGTTCATTCTCTGTTTGCCTTTTTTGTTTTTATTTTTGTTGAAGAGAAGGCCGGACTATAGAAAGTGGATCTGTGCCGAGGCTTCGAGCAACGGGCAATAAATTAATAATTTAATTTTCGACTTTTTTGTTTGAGCCAACAACAACAAAATGCAGCGGCCCCAATGCTGGCGAACCGCAAGCGGCGACGCGGCAGCAAACAAAGCGCCCTTCAAACCCAATGAAAATGGGGGAAGCATAATATCAGAGCAGAACAAGTGAAAGCAAATAAAACCTGATTTATTCGCAGTACGAACGGACCACTGCCACTCCCACATCCTCCCTTCACACACCGCCCACCGCCCACAGCCGACCGCCCACAGGTCAACGGCAAACGAGTCGTTCGCGTTGTCGTCGACGTCGCACTAGGAAGCCCCTTAATTTGAAGCGTGTTTTGCTGGCTTTTCATTTGCCACTTTCTTAATTAATGAGCAGCAGCCGGGACGGGACGGGACGGAACAGACTGGGCCAGGCCACGCCCCCCTGTGCACCTGAGCCAAGCCCGCAAGTTGTATGCGCTAATTTCTTTGAGATTTTGCAAACGCCAGCTACAAAAGTTGCTCTCATTTGGGCCAATGCTCTGTCAGCCACTATTTATTTATTTAACATTTTATGGGCCTTTTTAAGTTTCTCCCGGTTGCCTCTTGCTCATTAGGCTGTGAGTAGCAGCAGCAGCAGCAGGAGCAGCCGTCGACCCCGCCCTCGCTCCACTGCTCAAGTGGACCCCGAGGCCGTCAAATAGTAACATTTTCCGCGTGTTTATTTTTGTGAACGCAAATCTACGAAATAATTACATTTTTCATTTGCACCTAAAGTGGCTGCCTGGGGGCGAGCACCGAACGGTGCTCCTTTATTTGATTTTTAGCGTCTTGAAGGACGCTCGCGAGCTGCTTCATCAGAATCCTTGATGTCGCTGATGTCCTGGCAGTCTACACTCTCATCCACCTCGTCATCGTCGTCGACGTCGTCATAGTCGTCGTTGTCATGGTAGTTGTCGTACTTAGCCGTAGTCTGTGGCCTTAGCTTTTAATTTATTGCTCTTTATGTTTTGAGTGCCCGCGTGGGAAATAATCGCAAATGTGCTGCCACTGCCAGCGTCGCAGTCGCCGTCGCCGTCGCCGTCGCCGTCATAGTCAAAGTCTCAGTCTCTGAGTCAGTCGCCGTTGTCGTTGCCTGTTTCGCTTAAGGTCTTACCTACTTTTCATCAGGTTAACAACACTCATGGGTAGATTTTTCATTTAGTCGCGCATAAGGAGCAAAATTTATACAACAATTTTGCTCTATTGCTGCTGCTGCTGCTACTGCTGCTGCTTCTATTTTTTTAATTAACTAAAAGTTTGTTTGCACACACTTTGTACCCTAGCCAACAAGAACAACAACAAAAGCTTTGATAAATATAGATATGTCTTTCTGCACACGTGTGTGTGTGTGTGTGCTCGCGTGTGTTGGTGTGGTTTTAAATAAAGACGGCACAAGTTCTTATGTAAATTTATAATGTCTTAAAGTTTTTGCGGGCTTGCTGTGCCAAGAAACTCATTAGGTGACTCCTTGGGATATGGGTTTATGCGTAATTTTCTAATCTCAGAGTTCAAGCGCTTGTTCAATAAGCCCCTAGCCTCATAGCCCTGCACTCCATTTCCATACAAATCGTAGCAGTTACCAGTTCACATTGAAGCATATTTAATCATGCCAATTATTTGGTTCTAATATATTCATTGCCAGCTTATTAAATGATGCTAAGATAAGGCTGCCCAGATAAACTAATAAATCAAAATATGCCCAATGGGATTAGGATGTGGCAGCTAAGAGCCATCAAACACATGACTAAACTCTTGCCCAGACTTGGTTAGAGGATGCTTCGCACTACAACACAGGCGTCGCTCTTATATGGATAATAAATAATTCGCCTATTGAATAAAACTCGAGTGAGCCAATAGCCGCATGAAACAAAGACCAGCTCAACAATTAGTTGGAGGCAATCGGCACAAGCTATTCAAAGGCCGTTCATCGGGGCTGGAGCTTAATATTGAATTTCTATCATAAGCCCGAGGCGATTCTCGCTCAAATTACAGCTTCTTGCTGAGCTATGCGGTTAAGATTGCTGCAATTAAGGAGGCGCACTTAACGACCAGTCGCACTCCGGTATATTCGGCTGATTAATTAATTACATGCAATGTATTTATTGCGCGGGGCAGGAGTGTGCCTATCATAAATAAGCGAGGCCTTAAGCACTCAGGCTGTCTACACTGTGAGCGGCATTATTAGTCGGATTTCATTTGATTCCAGCAAAACGCTCTCATTTGTTGGCATTAGCGGGCAAAATAATGGAATAACATTTTCTGTAGCATACTTTTGTGCGCAGCATAATTGGCAGTCGTCGCAGTTGCTGCTAGTCAGTTCATTGTTGTCTACAAAAGGCTTAACTTGGCTGACTTGTGGACAAACTTTGCAAAACATATTTTAAGATTCGCTCACAAAGAAAACCTGACCTTCTGGCGCTGCAACAAGGTGGGACAGGTACGTGCCACCGCGCCAAAGAAAGCAAATCAACAAGATAATAGCTGAATGCAGGCAGGCACTATCAAATGGAAAGAAAACTCGCTCAGTCGCGTTTCTCCCTTTTTCGGTTAGTTTTAATGATACTTGAGAAAGTTTTGATTTTGGCTGTGCACATCGTGGCCCCAGTCCTATGCCGTTGACATCATTACGTTGATTTCTTTCTTGGGCAAACGGACTTGCATAGGTGATGCAGCTCGGCGGCGCTTAGGCAACAGCTCTCAATTGAGGCGATGCTGAAAATGAGCAAAACTTTTAACTTAATCTATTCAGAAAGTTGGATTTGTCGCCACCGGCTGGCTGGCTCGGCTGCTGCTGTTTCATAAACTTCAAAATGCGCTTGTGCACGTCGGCGCGAAGAGCTGCGAAGTTGGCTGGAAGCGGAAACCAATGATCGGCGACAAGTGGGCGCCAGGCGTCTGATGGAGCTGCTTTCATTTCTGAATGCTGCTGCGGAAATGGAACTGGGAAAAAAGTTGTGCGCGCCGCACTAAGTAGGCGTCGGCTTTTGTCACGACGCAACGAATGACAAATCAAAATCGCATTCAAACGCGACGCGGCGAGCAGCGGAAGTTAATGCGAAAAACTTTTGCCCCAGAGCCCGCACAATCAGTCAGTCAGTCACTCAGTCAGTCAGTCAGTCAGTCAGTCAGCCAGGCAGCCAACCAGGCACTTGGCTCCTGCTACCGCCCAAATCTTTGCTGGGTGTGAAAAATGAGTCTTGGGACTTTCGTAGCAGCAACAGCGAATGCAGCAACCGCAAAAGCCTGACACTTTTTCACGCTGCCTGCAACAATTTATATTTGTTGGCAAGTGTCAAAAGTTGTTCCATGCGAAGAAGCTGCATATCGAGAGCAAGCCGCAACTTGAGCTATATATTTATAACTGTATATGGTTAGTGGCAGTGGCACTAGGCAGCCAAACCTCTGGCTTTAAAATGCCACTTCATTAAACGCAAATTAAAAGTACGGCGAAGCCCTTGCCGAGGCCCAAAAGTGTCAGCATTTAAATTGAAATAGGCCAAACGGCTGCCGTGTAAACTTTTTAATATAATTTTAATGGCCGCTCGTTGAAAACTTTGCGCGCGAGCCGCCAGCCAGCCCTGCAGCCAGGCAGCCGAATCATCAATTGCTAACAATTTCCATCCCTATTTTCAATTTGTACAGATTGTGTATCAATAACAAGGCCCGAGCCCTCTAATGTTTAGATAATAGACAACAAATCCGCTTGGATTCGAGGCCTGAGTGTGCAACATAAATTTATTTAATTTACTTTGCTTTCGTGCGGCAGCAGCTTTATGGCAACAACTTTTCACATAAAATACGCATTAATTCATTAAAATTGACAAAAAGGCAAAACACGAGTGCCAAACATGGTTGGCTGCCTTTTGACAAGCGCTGTGCCAACTTCTGCACCCAACGAGCAACTAACTGAGTGACTGCTTGACCGACCGACTGACTGAGTGACTGACTGAATGGCTGTCTGCCACAGACCTGAGCAGAATGGAGCTGGGGCACTGGCATTGTCCTGCTCCGAGGGCCAACTAAACGGCTCTCAGTTGGCAAGCCAAACAATTTGCAAGGCATCGCCCTGCCGGCAGCCCTCCTGCAGTTGCTAGAATATATAAATAAAATTGCTTCGGTGCGCAATGAAGAGCCTGACGATGGCCGCCGTCACCATTTAAAATTAAATCAACAGAAAAGCCCGAATAAAGGCTCGACGGCGGGCGAAAGGCTGCTGCGGCTGGAGCAACTTTTTTATCGCGCCAACAAAGCAGCAGCAGTAGCAACAGCAGCGAAAATTATGCTGCAATGAAGACGACAATTTTTGGCTGCCATTTAAAATGGCACTTTATGCTACAGCTCCAGCTCCAGCTCCAGCTAGAGCTACAGCTACATCTACATCTACATCTACAGCTATAGCTATTGCTATGGCTACAGCTAGAGTTCGTGTCAGTCCTCTCGCATTGCGGCTGTCATTCGCAGGCAACGCGGCACAAATTGAATTTAAGTGCAGTTTTGGCTTTGCCACAGCACAGCCCTTGGCCAGCAGCCTGGCAATGTTGAGCCGCTGCCAAAAACCGGCCCAACTGCGTTGCGGGCCAGGGGTGTTGGTCTCTCTCACTCTCAACCCGCCGCGCACATATGTTGCAAGTTTATCACTGGGGCAAATAAAAATGTTTGAAATTTTTGCTGCTTTGCTGGCCTTGCTCTAAACTTTTTGGCTACAAATTTATTGGCAATAAATTGACTGCCATTAAAGTAAGCGCCAAGGCAAGGCATAAAAAATAGCTGCCAACGCATAAATCCTCAAAATAATTTGACACAATGAGTCACACAGATTGAGTGGCCCCCACTTTATGGCTGGCTCAACGGGCCTATGGGCGACCTGACGAGCCGCAGGTGCAGCTGCCGCACGGAAATGTTATTTTAAAGTACTCGAGCAGCGAGAACTGAAGCCGAAAAATTAGCAGCCAGACGCAGCAGAGGACGCCTCGCAAGTACTTTAATCATGGACCAATAGACTCCTGAGCCAGCGTCAGATGTGTTTTGTCCATTGAACGACACTGCGGCGTTCATCGTTGTCCTGGCTTCAACGGCGGCAAATAGGGGAAAAAATCTAATCAAAGCTAATCCAACAAAAGCGAATGACGGCCAATGTCAGGCACCTTCCTTTTGTTTGCCCAAAGTGGCGTAAGCGCTGGAATTTGCGCAGCTGCGGCAAGGTAACTACGCGGAGATGAGCGCGACGCAGACGCTGAACATTTATTTAAAATACAAGCTATAAAATGAGCTGCCACCAGACCCAACTCCAGTCAAGCACTGTCGAAGTGGCGAGTGCCGAGTGCCGTGTAATTGCAGCACAAAGGTGAAGCAGCGGGATGACAGAGGTGGGGGCAGATTTAAATGAATTTGATTTACGTTTTTAAAGCCAAATAAACGCCTTTCAATTAAGTCCAAGCGCCAGCCACAGTCGCGACCCTCTGTGGCGAGCACCTGCGTCCCGGCTTCCCTTCGCCCGTTGTCCCTTCGTGTCCTTCGTTCTTCTTTTCCTATTGACTTTGCTGTGGCGTTGACAACGCTCACGTTGGTTGCCATTCGGTCGCTTGCGAAATACTCGGAAAACCACCGCAAACACCTAGCAAGCATTCATTCGACTACGTTCAGCGACTGCCCCTGTCTCCTCTCCGTGCAGCTGTCCTTTTGCATACAGCACTCATACGCCCCATTGTCTCGTTTCGCTTGTCGTTACGTTTTGTACGCTCTACGCTTTGCTCGTTGTCGTTACGTTGGCGCAGTGGGCGCGGAGGCTGGACGACAGACGTGTTCACTGATTTCACTTGCAAATTAATGAGAAATTAGAGACAACGGCAGGTCCACAGCCACAGCCCGAGCGAAAGGCATCCTTGCCATTGCCATTGCCATTGCCATTGCCAGAGTCGTTGCTATTGTGAATGCTCTGACCGCTGCCGCTGTCGCTACCGTTGCTATTGCCGTTGGCCTCTGTCAAAGTCATAAAAAGAACATTTGTGCTAATTTAGGAAAAGGCAAATTTGGACAGGACTTCATTACGGACACGTAACGGCATTGGCATTGCCTCTTGTTTGATTGATTGAATTTGTCTGGATTTTGGCTTGCTCGAGCCTGGTCTACACACTTCAATCTAAGCGCCACCCACTTGGGGTCGCCAATACATTTAATAAAATACATTTAAAATCTCGTGTTCCAAGATTGATATCAAATTGATATGTTTTCGGCAGCAGTATTTACATAATGAGCTTTTAATTTCCAATTTAAAATGTTGAAATACTTGCAAGAATGTGAAAACTACGACAAGCTCTTAAGTTTAACCAGCTATTCGAAATTATAAATAAAATAAATTTCAGTTTGTGTTTTATTTTTCATCAATATGGGTTTTGCAAGAGAAAAACGAACTAAATTAATTTAATTAATTAATTTTAAAATTTTACTTTCCAGCTCTTTTAAATTATTATCAAGTCAAAATATTTGTGGAGAAGGCACGCCTTTGACCTTGGCAAATTTCAAAGATCAAACTGACGTCAGCTGCCTTTGTCATAATTAGATTTGAATGCAGCGGTTGCTTCTTGACAGCAACAGAGACGGAGCAGAGAGAGGCAGGGAGCCAAACTAGTTAAACGTTGCATGCACTGAGCTCAGTCCAGCTTTGAAAGGTGACGTAGTGCGATGTGTTGCAATTTCAGATTAATTTGCACTGAGGCAGAAACAGCGACAGTTACATGTTTGTACTTAGTCAAAGCAATAACGAACCGATTAATTGCGTTAGATTATTCAGGCAGTACACGCACAGACACAGAGACACACAGCCACACGGACACTTAATTTGAGCTTTGAGTTAATTTCATTTCTTTGTTGTTGGTGCAAGGCATAGGAAGGACATGGCAGGCACACGGATGAAATTATAATTGAGAAACCGCAGCAAAATCCTCAAGCACACGAGTTCTAATGAAATCAGCCAGAGATGTGTGCAGGCGGGAGGGTGGCGCGGGGGCGTGGCTGCATGTGTGCCTTATTTGTACGGCTAAATAGCTATGCATGCTTAATGCCTGTATTCAACTGTTGTCCCCCCTGTTACTCTGGGCACGAACGTAATTATAGACACGGCAGCGCCCTCCATGCCCGCTGCTCACCCATTGACTTTCACCATTGCCGGCTAATAATCAACTTACAAATTTGTACGTACAGCAGACCTGACCCTTGCGCAAGCCCCGCCCTAGTCCACGAGCAGTCAAAGATAATGTGCTTATGTCTCTCTATCACATGGCCACGCGCTTTTTATGATTAAAATAACAAAAATATATATATGCGTGTGACTGTGTGTGCGTGTGTGTTAATTTGCTTGAGCGTGTTTTTGTGTCGAGTGCTCAAATTAATTAGGCAAAACAAAAAGCAAAGCGAAAAGCCACAACAAATTTAATAAAAGCGTCGACAATTTACAAAGTGCCACAACTGGAGCCCAAAGCCAATTCTCAGTCCCGCTCCACCTAATAAAAATACAAGTCAGGCACTGTGGCCCACTGCGTAATTAACAAATTTCACTTTACGCTGCAGCACAGCCCTTTGATTAGATAAAAAGTCTCCTGCACATACCTCATTTAGGCGAAATACAATTACGTAATTGACGCGAATTGTGAATCTGTAAATTTTTACCTTCTTCTGTTCTGCTTTGTTCCTTTGTCCTGGGTTAAAGCAATGCAAATACAAATAAAAAACTTGTTCATGTTCGGCTAAGAATTGGCTTCGAGAAAAGGAGTCTTCTGGAGTTTGCTTGCATTCATATCGAACCCAAAGGCCACAAGCTCGAAGAACAACATATATCTAATACACAAGTAAGAAAAAAATGAAAGTGATTTAAATATATGTTTAATAATATCATGAAAAAAGTTTCACATTTCAAACGTCATTGCGCATTCAAAATGTAAAACATCTTTCAGAATGATATATAGGCATTTTAGAATGGCGCTTACCTTGGGCAAATGTCGTTGTCTCCACAGTCTGTCAGTTGGCAGTTGGCAGCTGGCAACTGCCGGCGGCCATATGATGTTTGATTAATTGTTGATTTATCGTAGACAGACAGACACTGGCAGATACAGAGGAGTGCGGCCTGGGCATATCACGTATACGCACTCACATTTATAAATCTAACTAACGGACAGGGCGAAGACGCAGCATATGAATAAGCCGAGCAAACGTGAACGGTGTCACAGAAACTCAAAAGATTTTGCCAAATGGTGCGAAATTTATTTTCCACTTGAAAACAAGTGGAAGGCAGCGCTCTGGGGCGGCAGCAGCAGCAGTAGCAGTTCATTGGCATCTGGCAGCAGCTGTTTAACAGCAGTCTAAAGGAAAGAGCAAGTGGCTCTGGGGCTAGAGACAGTTTTCCTTTGTTATATAAGTAACTGGTAAAGCGGATGATCTGTGTTTACCCTCTGCCCCACTCAAGCAGAAACTTGCCGCCTTCTCGCAGCGCAGCAGCTGCAATGAAGTCATCATAAGGACTTTGAATTTGTGGCTCACCATGCCACAATGTGGCAGCTGCACGAGCATTTTTCTATGTGAGTATGTGTTATATGTTGCTGCAGTGTAGGAGCACCATTTCAGGACACACCTCTTGAGTAATTATGTGCGCCAATGCCCAGGTTGAAATCATGTTGTGTATTTCCGTAGCAATTTCGAAATTTTAAACTTGTTAACAGCAAATTGAAGTCATTTCCTGCGCCAACAGCAACAAGGTCTCCTGGAGCAGGCAATGGCAATATGTTGGACAAACTGCTGTTGTTGTTGTTGTTGTTGCTGTTGTAACGGCACCAAATAAATGAGAAAACCGCAAAGTGCAGCAACAAAAAATGCACAAAAAGGCAAAGAGCAAAGAAAACAAAATGCCAAAAAGGTTCAAAAGCGGAAATAAATGCAGCAGTCAGCAGGCAACAGGCAACTGACAAAGGTAAAGGGGAGCCTAAAGCTGACACCAAATGCAGAGGCGGATAGTCAAGGCGCAGCCAGGACTAACGGGCGACCACAGGATAACCTGTTGACCACGTGCATACTGCAACTCCAAGCACACGAATACACCCACCCACCCACACACACACAAACACAGTCACACAAAGGCAAGAGAATAACGAAGTCCAAGTTTTCGGCAAAAGTGCCAAGAAAATTGCATTTTCGTATGCCAAAAAAAAGGAAGAGGCAAACAACAGGGAAAATAATAAAAGCGAAAAACATGAAAAAGGTTGCAAAAGGCTGCTGAGAAATAAACTGCAGCGTTTTGTGCTCGTCGGGCGCAAGTGAAATGCGCTCGTCGCGTGCTGTGAATGCAATTTTGGAGCAACCCACAACAACAGCAACAGCAACAGCAACAGCAACAGCAACAGGACAGGCACACACACACAAGCACACACACATGGACGCTTACAATTTCAGTATGAACGCTGTGCTGAGGGTGTAGCTGGGGCGACAAATGCAATCTACAAACAATGAAATGAATTGTCAAGTGCACAAACATGTCGCTGACGTGCAATTGCAGCAACATGCCGACCCTGCCCCGCTACGTCCCGCACCCAGACTCTGGTCAACAACAGGCTTTCATTGGCTGCAATTGCAGCACCCACACGCATCGCCATTTCCATTACCAGCTCCAGATCCTGCCACCAGCTGCGAGTGCACACCCACTGCTTGTTAACGCGGCTCAAACTTAAATTTATTTGCCTGCATCTGGCAGCTAGAAATCAGTTAAACAAATTCACAAAAGTGTCGCGAATGTACAACAAAACTCAACACTAAACGGCCAGCCACATCGAAGCTATTAAAAAAGAGGAAAACTCTCCTAAACGTTTCCTAGACAATAAATAAAAGCGAAGGGCCCGAGCTTTAATGACGCTGCAATTTAGCTCAAGCTGTTTGCACTTCTTGCTGGCTGAGACACGTCGGGGAATGTTCGCAGTGACCCTGAGTTGACGTCGTGTCGCTTGTTTAGAGTTTTGACTTGACTCAAGATTTATTGCGCACTGACACGTCAAACACACAAACTGCTATGGACGATGATAAAGCTGTAGACAAATTGTTCAGCGAGATCAATTGAAAGCGCATTCCGCGAAGATTGAAAATATGAATAGAAAAATTTTTTTTTATATATTGATGTCAAGCAATAATTAGATGTTTGATATCCAATTTTGAGGTTAGGTCTGCTTAATAATAATAGTGTATATGAGCTTTAATTTGTTGTATCGAAGCTTCGTCTTGGATTAAGCAACTCAATGACTCAGCCGCAATTTCTCTTTGACTTTTGTAAACGGTTGATTTGAACCTTTATTTGGCCTTATTTATTCTTTTTATTTTTTTATTTATTTATTATTTTGCCTTTTTTGTTGACTGCCGCAGGTTCTTTGGTCAGCTCGCTTCACTGTTATCTTGTTGACATGCCGGACGTTGACATATCCATTTTTTACGAGCCTCGTTTTGTTGCCCCTGGGGCAGATGTTGGCTTGGGTGGCTCTGTGTGCGTGTGAGTGAAATAAGACGAATCGGAGAAAGTTAAGAAATAGCAACAATAACAATCAACTCGAAGGTAATTTATTATTTTTGTAGCGTGAACTTAGTTGTTGGCAAGCCGCAGCCAGCCCACACCTTCTACAACGCCTGATTTCAATCGAATCAATTGCCAATGACGTCATCATCAAATTGCAATGGCAGACACGGCCACAAGTAGTCAAATGTGTGTGAATTTGTGAGTTAGATCGACGGCACTCACACAACAATTAACACTTGGCCATTACTTCCATTTGCGGCATGTTAATTTGTTGCCACATCAATTGCTGCTACCAATATGCGAGGCACATATCGGAGCACAGAAACACGCCCCCACAGAGACGCACGCCGTTGACTATGTCTGGACCTGTGCCTGCGCCTGCCTGCGTAACAATCTCACCGACAGCTGACGCTGTTGCGGTTTGCAACTACAACTATTACAGCAACAGCAACAACATTAACATCAGCAACAACAATAACAGCAGCAGTCTGCTGACAATTGCCCGACACTTGGCAGCTGGTTTATTTGCCACACACACGTGGACAGACCACGTACATATGTGTACGTTTGTTGCAGGCAGCCTTCACCAGCGCCCAACGCCCAACCACCCACTGTTTTAGCCCAGCCAAGTCAGTCAGCGCAGGCACCAGATAGAATCACACGGCCTGCAGCCAGTGGGCGGGTCGAGGCCAGGGGCGGGGTCAGCAGGCGTCGGCTGAGCAGTTGAACAATAACGCTTGAGTGATTATGCAATTGACAGCTAAATCAATCAATGATGTCAACTACATGCCGACAACGGCCAAACCAACACCAACGCACACGCGCACACACACGCACACACAGACGCACAGCGACAGGGACATAGGAAAACATACACAACAAGCACACTCAATGTTTATTTCTACGTTTTGTATGACACACAACAACAATTCACATTGAATTCCCAATTGGTAGAACGATTTACGTTGTTTTTGACATTTTCAATTTTTTATGGCAAAATTCGAAATTGGTATTAGTTTTTTACCCTATTTGCCGTTTGCCTCTTGTTAGTAGCTCGGTAAAAAATAAATTCGGGCATTTTAGGATTAAATTCGCTCAGCTTAAAAATGATTTCCAATAAAATAGCCAGCAACAAGCAAAAAGTCAAGCTGAATAGCTGCTAGATGTTAAATAAAATTCACTGTATATCAGAGCCAGACACTTTTTAGAAAGCAAGCAAAAGGTTCAATCACATTGAGAGCTCAGCGACTAAATAACAAAATTATGACAAATTCTGACAGCAGCCACAAGGCGTACGAGAGACATAGATATTTGTCAATTCTCGGCGCTGATTGCCGGCAATCGTCAGTTTGACAAATAGCCCAAACGCCAACGCACGCATGGAACGTGCAGCATCCGACAGATTTCGCATTCGCAATTCATCCTATTGTTTGTCTGAGGAATCGTTAGATGATAAATATTTCAGGATATTCTTTTTTTTTACCGCTCGCGCTCTGTCTCTTGCAAGCAGAAGCAGCCGTCCCTTGAGACTCTTCTGTGTATCTTACATATTGTCGACGTTCACTAATATAAACATATAATGAAGTTAGGCTTTCGCTTACTAAATGCAAACCTTTCAATTACGTGAAGGCCAACTTAAGAGCCAAGTCTGAAAAGCGTCCCAAGCAAGCAGCTCATCAACGGAAGTGAACGCTCTTTACGTTAGTGGCCATGGAATATTTATATGCTATTCAGTCGCTGCTTCCGCTGTTGTATTAAAAGTAACTAACAGATATGTTTTTGCCTATGGAAACGTTCTAAATATTAAGGAAAAATGTTAGAAAATAATGTTGTGTTCGGTGAGAAAGTTTCATGATTATGACAAAATGTAAAATTTCTAAAAAGAGAAATTTACATACTGTTAAATTCTCTTTGACATGTGGAGTCTATTTAATATTATATTTTTATTTATTTATTTATAAATATTCAAAATAAGATCAGGTATTATGAAAATGGAAGTGAAGAGCTTATTTTTATATATATTTAGCATGCTTCATGATTCTGTATTCTGAAACCTTCGTATCAAATAATAAATTTTCAACTTTCCGCTACTTTTAATATTTACATTATGATATATAAAAAAGTATGCAACCCTTACACATATTTTGAGTTTCACTTAAGTATCAATATCGTTGTATAGACTATATACATATAGGGATGTGTATGTCTCTGTATATATACTCGCATACTTGTAAGTGGAAGTTGTGTCTGCTGCTGTAGCAAAATCATCAATTATTTCAAACGGATGTTACATTTTTGTGTTGTTTTTGAAAAACAACAGCAGCAACAGGGGCAGGAACAGGAGCAGAAGCAGGACCTGGAGGATACAGCGCAGACTCTTCAGCCGGCTATTGAGACTTGGCCAGAATGGGCTTCCTGGTGTTGTGCGAGGATTGCAACCAGAACGCTGATTGTTTTTGCTTTCAACGTATAATTGATGCTTTTCAGCAGACAGAGATAAGAACAAGAGCAAAAACAACAACGGCAGTAAAATGAATTTCCTTGGGGCGCGAGTGTCTAAAATACGCTCAGTACTTAAATAAATAAAAAATCTGAAAGGCTGAACCGTATGGATGTCACAATAGCAATGCGAGCGCTCGCTCAGCCCTCTGCTGCCCTCCCGCACGCATATTATGTAAATCATTATACGAGAAGGAACATCTGTTGAAAATCTTAAATATTTCTACTCCGGTATTTGCGTGGGAGGCGCAAAGACTTCAGCCAGCCATGTGTGGCAGCCATCCCTCTAAAATTCGGAATGTGATTTCTCAGTTTATTTTGCTTTCAATACGCAGCCCATAACATTTTTAAAACCAAACCGGCAGCTTCAGTCTGTCGGCACATTCATATATCGCTGTTCAATAAACATTTTTCAATATTTCTAACCTGGCACAAGTAGGGAACATTGCTGTTGCAGGATTAACAGGCAGCACAATGTGTTTCCAAACATGTGTGTGTGCGTGTGTGTGTGGCAATAAAGGATGCGTTCATAGCATCTGCTTTGCTGGGCGGGCGAAGTCATAGTTGTACTCATAGCCGAAGCCTTACGCGCTACAAAATCTGTTGAGTACAAAATACCAAAAATTTCTGACAACGAGCCAGACTGCGAGTGTGCTATGCGATTGGAAGCATTACATAAATATTTGGCCAATACAAAAGCTGGTAGCCGGAATGACAGGCGCCCCAGCAGCACATTTCACTCGATATGTGAAGCTGTGCATCTTGTGTTAAGCCAACTGGCAACAGGCAATGGCTGGGATGCTCAGTAAATGAATGAAGCTGAAATCTGAAACTGCTGCCCACTGACACTTGCAGTCGTTCATTAGACAATAAGCCCAGTCGAGCAGCTGCATGGCGATTTTTGGCCGGATTCCTGCAGATAATCAGCGCCCAAAGGTGCATCGTGTCCGGCAGTAAAACAATGCGAAAAGCTGCAAAAAGAATGCTCAAAGCTGCAGCAATGCGCAGAGCTTATACAAGGCGTTGAGCAGACTGGCCAGCAATTCGACAATCGGGAACTCTGACAGACAGTCGAACGCAACTCAAGCCCTCCTCAGCAGCTGGATTTGGGTTCCAGCTACAGCTACGGCTACGGCTACAGCTTGAGCTCAGACTCCAACGTTGGATCGCCACTCGACGTTGCAAAAGTCATGAGCATAAAATCCAATAGCTTCCGCTAAGCTAGCTTATTCCAGCGAAGGTTGGGCCAATAAAACATTTCTAAGGATTTCGCCCGGATTTCACATGGCGTCCTTGCCACGCCGCGAGCCCGCGCAAAGCCAAGTGCCGCAGCGCGCGGGGCTGCGTTGCAGCTCGCTGCTGTAGGTGGCAACTGGTGGCTGCTGCACTTTTATTTGCCGAGTCCGCCAATCGACATGCGATGGTTAAAGGTTTCAGGCTTGGATAACTTGTTAGTGCTGTAAATTATTTCCTAATTAGTTGGGCAGTTCATTTAAGGCACGTTCACATGTTGCCCTGCACGATTCAAGCCGCAAATACTTATCAGCTTGGCTAATCTGGGGCTCCATTCGATTGCCACAAATTTGAGCATTATTGTCGTGGCACTTGCAGCGCCAGTGCCATTTAAAGGACAAAGCCTTATTTTATTGCCATCCTTTGTTGTAGCCGCTGCCTTGCTTATCTCAAGGAAGTTGCGCTCAAAACGCAGAATGGCTACAAACAAAATTCAAACCCAGTTTGATGCTTATCCTTAATGATGCAGTAAAATGTTTTTTTCTGTGTTCTTCTTTTACTTGCCCCTGGACACAGAACACAGAGCATAGAACACAGGAGACAGAGTTTTTGCAGTTTAAAGAATGGAGCCAATGGCAAAAGTTTTCCACTGCCATTTCACACGACCCTCGCCCGGCCGCCACACAGGCAACTTCAGACGCTTTGCCCTCGAAGCAATCAAACTTTTAGCAGCAAAATAAATGCCTAAAAAACAGTTGTCCCCGCCGCTGCGACTGCTGCAGTTTCCAGCCACGCTTTTAATTGCAGCCAGCGCTCATCTATCAATAGAACTATAGACGACGATGATATTGCATGCAAATCAAATTACGCGCCATATCTGCAGGGCCTCCCGTTGTCTTCAGCCGTTGTGTGTGGCTTAAAAAGGGATAACGAGCCAAGTTGTTACAAGTTTTTAATAGAGCAAACTAGCAAATGGCGGCGAAATAGCCAAAAGCAAGCGTTGACTACGAGTGAGTCGTGCGTGAGATACCCTGTAAAACGCCAGCATCCAAAATAAAAACTAAAATTTATTTAACCGAGACATATTTATTAATATTTATTTTATTTTTAAACTTATTAATTTACAATCTTAATATTATTTTTAATTGCAGTTTCAGTTTCTAGTTAATAGGGTGTACGCCACATTAGTAAGAATTGCCAAGCAAAAGACTGCGCCAGCGGACACATGGCTCATCCTGCAAAGCTGTCCGCTGCCCAACGCGGCTTAAGCAGCATAACTGCCGCATAAACTGCTAAAAAGATGATGAATTTTCAGCACAGTGAGGCGACTTATAAACTTGCCTGTCTACGGCAGCGCCCCACTCCTGTCTGGAAGCGACTGGCTTCTTTGTGGGCTGTCGGCTGTCGACTGTCGGCGAATAATACACAAACTTTTGAGCAAACTTTACTTCACTACTTTTTTCTTATGCGTTTTTTATTTCGGTTTCATCTTGTTTTTTATTTGTGAAGTGGCGAGCAGTTCGTGTACGACAAGTAGAACACCCAAAAGCGAGTGCAACACGGCACGCTTAGTTAGTTATGTAGATGGCCAGGTCGACAACTGGCAGCCAAGCGGAGCAACGTCCATTGACACACACAGAGGCGGAGAACGGCGTACGGCAGCTGCGGTCGCTCATCTCTGACATCATTAAGCGCCATTTTGCAGCGGGTCGGCAGGTGCCAACTGGCAAGCTGCTCAGATTTGGCCAACAAAGTTGCCAAAGTGTAGTCGAGCAGAAGCTGAGTCGCAACTCGAGCTGCGCCCACCACATAAAGAAACACACAACGAGTAATTCACTTTTATTATGTATTTCATTTTCTGTGCCTCGCTCTCCCTGTGTGTGAGTGTGTGTGTGTTTATTTTTTATGAGCACGCAACTTGCGGCTTGGACTATTTTCGGGTCCATCTAGGCGGAGATTTGAGCGCAACGGCCATTAAAGTAGCCACAAGAACCGATTCGACCTCGCTCTCCTTCTGTTGCTCTATCCCAGCGCTTGTTTCGCTTTAAAACTAATTAATCTAAATGGATTTTTTGTAGCTGCATTTTGCACTGGGACTGGCACTGGCGCTGGCACTAGCAGTGGCGCATAAAAATAAACTAACACACACAGGCACGCACACTCACTAACACACACACACACACATGTAGAGAAACGTTTCGATATGTGTGTGGCGTAAAATAAAAGTCGAGTAAACTGTAAGCGAGGCACTCATTGAAAGCGAAAAACCGAAGCGAACCGCAAGCAATTTGCATGTTTGAAACGCCATGCAACGCCACAGCGTTCTCGGCTAGCCCTGAATCCGTCCACAGTGTCGCCCCCTCCCAGTTCCCTACCCCCCAGCTCCCTGCTGCTATTGGCCAAAACATGAAAGGGGCCGGTCCACGTGGTATACTCGTATCATGCACAAAACGGGGACAGGACAGCGTTAAAGTAGCCTTATCGCCAACCACACATCACATCAGCTTCAGCGCGACCACTGCTTCCCTTCTCCTGCCCCCGAACCTGCTCCTCCTCCTGCAGGCTGCTCGGTGCTCAGTGCGCTGGTTGTAGCTTCAATGTGGACAGTTTGAAGCGCTTTTATTGACGTGTGTCCGGGCGTGGCCAGTGCAAGGCAGCAGCAGCGGAAACTATAGTTGCCACAGTGGGGATATAGCTGTTGCGTTATAAATAAAACCAGTTTACCCGTTCCATCAAGCGCAGCGGCCTTCCCGCTGGGGCTAAGTGCACTCATTTCAATGTATAGCCAGGGGCAGACACCATTTAACGCAAATATATATATATATATATAAATATAAATTGGTAAAACAAGAAAATTAAACTTTAAAAACATTTACTCAATGCTCGCTCTCGCTGTGATTTCTATAATTCATGTCAAATCAAATGCTGCAGGCAAATCGTAATTTATCGAGTAACTTTTGCATAACACACACACACTCACACTGTCTATATAGAGACATTTGTGTCGACAAAATGGCAGCGGCGCCATTTTAATTTGATTTCCAGTTCTTTTGTCTTTTTTTCTTTTTGCTGTCGGCGTCGTTTTGGCCATGTGTGACAGTTGGTTGACCGGCTTGGGCGATTTTAGCTGATGGCTTTTGCAAAGCGCACACAAGCGGACAGTTATAAATTGCAAATATACTGTAAGTACCCTAGCCTCAGTGGACACAGGCTATATTCATTTACTCTAATGCAGTATTCTCTACAATGTCATAGTCTTGTAATGCAATTCAAATCATATCAAGCGCCACTCTTGATACTCGCGAAGGCATTCTCTGATGGACAGCTCAAGTAAATAATTTGACTTAAATTGGTAGGGAATCAGTTCTAGTAGAGGTTTAATTGGCAGCTATAGCATGGTAAACATTTCAAAAATGTCTTATCAAAAAATCTGCTATAAATCGAATCAATAAAAGCTAATTAGCATTAAGCCGAGCGTGCGCAATAAAGTAGATTGAAATTATCAATTTTGATCGATAATAAGGAAAAGGTTTCGAAAATATGTTTTGTGTTTAAAATTTCAAGGTTACCTTTTTGACGGACGGTCGGACATGGCTATATCGATCTAGCATTTTCTACTGATCACGTATAAATGCATAAGGCTCTGCCGTGCACAGAAGCAATTTTTATATTGAATTCGCGTATTCAATATTCGCTTCAATATTGAGTAGACTGCCTACACGAAAAACATAAGAAAGTCTCTCAGCAGTTGCCAATAGATGAGTTGTCCACAAATCCCTGGTAATTAGACATAGACGTTCGATGGGCCTAGTTGCTAGTTTTGATATATCAAATTTCTAACGAATAGCATAAGTGAATAGGTTGTGTTGACTAATATAACTAGAGCTTTAACCACTTTTAACTTTTATAAGAATTTCTAACAGTTTGGACATTGCTAATTTAAGTTTTAATAGAAATTGAAATTTTGAAATAACTATTCTTTTGATACGAATATATTTCTGTATATAAGATGTTCGGGCAGTTCGACTATATTTTTCATTTAGAAAATTCTAATTTTTATTAGTTTCGTATATCAATATTTGAATAGTTCTTAGATCCAACTATCATATCATTGATCAGTGTTTATTGATTGTCAACTAAAATGACTTTTAGCAGCATTGCTAAAGGCAAATAACTTTGCAGGGGTCTTTTAAAGAAGTCAATAACATTTATAGCAATAATACAGCGTTCTCTGGGAAATGTTAATTATTTTCGATTTATTAGCCTTATTTAAATCGAACGAGAAGCTGCTGCCGCTGATGAGGCAAGCGACAATTAAAGTGACCTTTCCAGTTGCCACTTCGCTTGATTTCAATCCTGGACTAAGTTAACCCTTGCCTAATAGGTGAGTGTGTGTGTGTATGCTCTTTAACTGTTTATACTTTTGTTTTTTTTTGGCGAGGTTTTTGTGGATTTTTTTGGCACATCGTTTATTATGCCAAGCGAAAAATGCAATATTTTCTCCTGTGCCGCTACGTGGCCGACAAAAATATTTACAATTTGGCTGCGCCCCTGCTCCCCACATATCAATCCCTAAAGCCAACCCACCAACAGCTGCTGCTGCTGCTGCTGCTGTTGCTGTAAAAAAAATGGAAACGGAAGCCATAAAAGGAAGCGCCATCGAGGCAAGCCGAGCAGCCACCAGAAGCCACCGCCGACTGTCGGCGCACTCCATAAAAAGAGGCCACACACCATTCGGCTAAGCTCAAAAGCGGTAACTTCAATCTTTGAATGTTTTATTTACTGCAAAATCGATATGGTTTTTTATAAGCGTGCGAGAGTGTGGGGAGCGTCGTGGCCGAAGGGATGGGGGCTGTGGGGATGATGGCGCCACCCGGGCTTAACACACAAGTGCCAGGCGTAACGAGTTGCATGCAAATTCGTGCCCGATTTTTTTGTCTTTCCTTTACTTCGCTTCGTTTTTTGTTTCTCTTTTTTCTGCGGCTTTGGCTCTTTGACTTTTTGGTGCTAAAATATCGCCTGCGCCGCGGACGCGGCCGTGTCTTCGAGTTGCGTCTCTGGGCACAAAAGCAGAAGTAAGTCTAGTTGCAACTACTCTTTGAGCTGGGGCAATTTCTGGGCTGGCCGGGAGGCTGGGTAAAATGGCTGTGGCAAATCACACACCACATAATTTGCCGCTGCACTGCGCGCTCCAATTCAAACACACACACACAGATACACACAGACAGACAGACAGAAGGCTGCTGTGGAATTAGTGAAACAGCTGCACCTTCCATTCCATCTGGTACTCCTCTACTGCTACTGCTGCCAGTGCTACGTCGCTGGCATCCCCGGCCGCATTACGTATGCATGACGTTGGCGTTGGCGCTGGCGCTGGCGTTTGCCCCAAAACTCCAAGCCGATGCCGACCAGCGCGTCGATGGCGTAAATGCTCGAAATGAAAAACGTGGAGCCCCAACAGTAGCAGACATAAGAGTTAGCGTTGTTGTCCCCCTCTCACTCCATCCGCCTCTCTCTCGCTCTGTCACTTTTCTCATTCTCCTTTGCTGGCCCTTTTTGGCCAGTTCAATGCTGATTACGATCGCTGCTTTGGCCATTTGTTTGGTCGGTGCAAAAGAGATGCAACATTTGACTTCTGTTCGTGTCCCACGTTGATAATTCGAAATTTGTATTCCAATCTTCAAATTGTCTCCAAAATGGAATTGATTTTATGCAGATGAGCATGAAATTGTCTCAATGCGAATTTACCATGTTAGTGTAAATAAATGCTGCACAGTCGACGAACTAGCACGTGACACGCCCCCATTTTCCACGCGCACATCGACCAGCTAGATTGAATGCAAAGGGTACGTAGTTCAGAGACTTCTGATGTAACTTCAAGTCGTGCCGCATCGATTTATTACTTTAAGTTCTTTAGCCGCTTTTGGCCAGCAACTGAAGTCAATTCGAATAATAGAATGCGGCCACTGAGCCCCACTCATAAAATGCTTGGGCAAATCCACTTTAAATACTTGGCTAAGCATAAAGCGAACGCTGCGGCGTTACGCGGCCCACGCAGCCCACATCCCGCACCACAGCCACTGATACCACTTCAAGCAATGCGCGCGCTTGCATTTCATTTGAATTTACAACTGTATTTAATCTGATCGATGTAACTGCAACCAATCCAGCCCCATACCCACCCTCCCCGCCGGCCCATGCCGCAAGGCAAGCCAATAAAATGCTAAACGAGAGAGGGGGAAATGAGATGAGCAAATCGCATAAAAATTCGCTGGAATATTTGAAAAACTCGCAGCAGAGCAAAAATGCTGCCCAGTCAATGGGCCAATATGCAAACATGGCCACCAAAAAAACCTATATATATATAAATATTTACATATATTTCAAAAATTTCAAACATCCTGCCAACGACAATAATCATGATGATGATGTTGAATGCTGATGTGGACGAAGCTGAATGCTGATTGCTGAATCCTGATGCATGTCTGGGCCAGGCCAATAGCGAAATTGGCCAAAGGAATTTTAAGGACAGCCGCAATTCATTGACTCTGTGATGGATTTGAGTTACTTCTCGACACTCCTCCAGCGGAATGTACGATATGATATTATCGACTCCTATTTGTTTGCACTGCTGAGTAATTTGTGTTTACATGCAGTGCATACAGCTCACGCTCTGTTGCATAATATCACACACGAGCTGCAGAATATATAGAGAGTGGCGTTATGTGAGTGCGATGAAGTATCGATAAGGTGCTCCAAGTGGCCAGGAAATTGCAAATTGCTGGTTTAGGCGACTCAAGCTGGCCATTGATATGTTTCGAGCCATTCACAATTTGTAATGATAGCTTAGCTTTCTCAAAATAAATATTGGTTCTGACGATAAGAGTGCCGAGTGCGGAGTGCGGAAGGCTTGTGGACTGCCATTCATTGCATTGCTACTGCCATTGGCATTGGCAATTTATTGTTTATGCAATCAGGCATTCGGTGCTTGTGTGATATTTTACAGCATTTCGATGGGCTTCTAATGCCAGGCCATTTCACTTTCGTTGTCCTTTGCCGTAAAAATCTCATGCATAAGTTTTCATCTTATTTACTCGAGCCAAACAAACGGCAAGCTCGATGCAGCAGCATCTGCATCATCACGATCCCGAATTTCTCTATAAATCAACTATGCAATTTTAATTCAAACACAAAAGAATTTCCACCGCACATGCCGCACAATAGATAAACCCACACAGACATTCACAGAGACTTGGGGGCATTGTTAGCATAAACCAATTGTAGAAGCCAAAATAGCGACAACCTCCCAACTAATGCGCTCAACGCGCCCCAAAGATACACTGAAGAGACTCAGCTCCAGACTGTGGCATGAGAAGTTGCCCCCCTGAGAGTGCGGGCCAAAAGCTACACGAGGCACGGGCCAAAGGCTTGGGAATAAAGCCAAAATATGTAGTATAAATAACCGCATTTGGGCATGTATGTGCGTGCATGTGTGTGCGAAATATTTTGTTTAACGTTTATAGTTTTATGCACTTAAGATACGAAAATATTTTTTGGAAATTTATTTTCGAGCTGCAGCCAGAAACAGAGCCAAAAGAAGTGCCGAAGCCGAAGCCAAAGCCAAAGCCAAAGCCAAAGTAAAAGCAAACGCAAAACTTTTGCCAATATTTGTAAAAAAGATATTGATTGGCCTGAGCTGCATACACTCCGCACTCCGCACTCCACACTCAAACACACACACACATTCACTGGTCCTGCTTATGCACATAAATTTATCCTTTCAATAAGACATGCAGGTTGCCCTGGTATGTGTGGCGTTTGTTCGTTGCCACCCAACATCACTGCTCAATTCTTAGTGCAAACAGAGTGCATGGGTATGCACACGCCCTCGACACATCGGCATCGGCCATGCCACAGCCCACTCCACTCGACTGCTGCATAAGTAAACGTCAGCGGATAAATTGCCACAGTTGTTGCCGCACTCGGAGACGTAGTCAAATTTTTGAGTTGAGTTTTTCGTGCATGATAACAACGATGGCAACAGTTTGAGAGTCATTGAAGCGAAGTGGCAGCCCAAACAGTAAATATATATACATATATATATATATATATATATATATATATATTTATTATACATATGTGCATAAGTGCAGCAGCTGACTCCACATTTGGATTTATTTCTCGAGCAATGCCAAAGGTTATGTTTGCATTATGTTAAATGCTCTAACATATTATAGCAGCACAATGCTCAAGCTAGTGCTTATCGAAATTTACGCATTTATTTGCCTTATATCTTGTTCTTGTTGTTGTGTCTGCTGCATGTGAAAATATTCAAAAATGAACTGATGCTTATCGCTTGTGAAATATGATAAGTTTGTTTGAAGCCTCGGCAAACATGCAATGCCTCTTGTTCTAGCAAAACATATTCGTCTCTCTCTCCCTCTCTTTCTGTCTGTCTCTCGCCGTCTCTCTCTGTCTTGCATATATTTAATTTGTTTGCACAATCAAAGCACGGCGGAAGGACGGCTGCATTATTTCATTATTTGTGTGCACTGCTGCCGATGTGTGTCTGTGTCTGTGTCTGTGTGGGAGTTTATTTGCAAGAGTGTGAGCTTATTTTCATATCATGTACACTTGTTTGTTTGCGTGTCAGCCAGACCGCAGAGAAGGAGATAGAGGTAACCAGACAAGACCAGACCAGAGTTCCGACCAGAGCCCATTCCCAAGCCCACGTCCAGTTGCAATCCCTAGCCCAATTTCATGGCCCCGAGCAATTGCAGCCGAATTCCTTTGGTAGCTAATAAATATTAAAGTTTAATTAAATATGCTTTTCCCCCAATATTTATGTGCGTATCGATTACTGGGCCTGGCTAGCGGTCCATTGGCCTGCACCAATGCAATTTCGCTGTTGGTCAGCGCCATAAATTGCAGCCTTGAAGCTTGAAAGCTGAAACTGAAGCTAAAGCCGAGCCAAAGGCCATTAAAATACATTTTTTTACTCTTTTATTTTTATTTTTCCGCTCTACATGGGCTGAAGTGTGGGCATGGGCTAAGCTAAAACTCATATTAAAAATTGACTTTTATCGTGATTTACAATCAAGTTGGCCTTTTTTAAATGCCGCGGTCGACATGCGGGTTGCCCGCCCATTCTCTAGCCTTTCTTCAGTCGATGTCGGTTCGTGTTAGTGTTGCGGTCGAGCCAAGTATTACACACCCAAACACACACATACAGACACACACACACACACACCACACACTCATCAGTGGGTAGCGCAAAATATTTCTTCGTGGCTTAAGCGAGACGGGCAGCCATATTTAAAGCCCTGCTGCTCCTCTTCAGTGAGCCCAACATCCGACACGTGGTCTAACACTTTCTGTGGCATTTTGCAGCAGAAATCCTTTTAACTAACGGCGAACGACGCCACGCCCAGCGCATAAGCCGCATGCTAAGGTACTTAAGAAGCTGCTTTTATAATTCTGCTGCTCTTCTATCTGCAGCTCCCCTCGCCCATACAGAAATCCAATTCCCAACACCTTCTATTCGCACATGCAATTCTATTGGATTTCTTGGCAAGCGACACTTGACTTTCAGCTTACACTCTTCATTGCTGCCATTCGGTTTCTTTCTAGGACACTTTTTCCACCAACTTAATACAGAACTTATAAATTTAATGAAGTCTCCCTTGTAATTGTGTGCAATCCCTTTAAATAATTAGATAATAATAGCTTTAATATGCAAAAGTTAATTCTGTTATAATCTTCGTTTAACTGTCATTTGCAGAGACTGCCGAGTTGTGCGCGACCCGCAAACGCTAAAATCAAAGGGCTATGGATTCGTCAGCTTTGTCAAGAAATCGGTAAGTTTCTGAAAACTAGCTTAGCTGTCAGAAATCAACTGCGAAAGACATCAAAGGCGGCAGTACTCACAAGTTCACAGACACGAAAAGCTAAAACTTTAGGTATCTAATACAATTTTACTTCCAAATGTTACGAAATTAAATAACGCTACGAAGAGTTCGTAATACTTAAGTAAACAAAAATTATATATTTAGTTTTATTATTCACTTTTATTATTCATTGACTCAATGTAGACTTCTTATAAAGACAGAGAGGCTTAAGCCTTTCTCTGGCTGTCTTACTCTACTAATGGGCGCAGTAGCACTTAAGTAAGCCTTTTACATAAGGCAGTTGAAGTTAAGAAGAAAAAGAGAGAGAAAGTATAAGGCAAAGCGAGAGAGGGAGGCATAAAGTGTGCAATCGATTCACGCATATTTTCTTAAAGTCTTCGCTACAGATGCAACAAGTCGCACGGTTGTCATCGAGAAGAAATTTATCTGAAAACGACTTCACTTCATATTTAATATGCTTAAACCACAAGTGATAAGGGTACAAATAACTCAGAGCGATGCTCGTGTGTGCGTGTGTGTTTGTTGTGATTGAATTTCATGTGCTTAATAGGTAGAAAATTCGACAAAGCCGAAAGTTGACGCCCGAGCTGGATGGGGCTGGGATCAAAGACAGCAAAGCTCAGCTATACGCACTGTGTGGCAAGCAGCCAGGCAGAAAAAATGCGCCAGCTCAGAAGAAGACAGACAGACAGACTGACAGACTGACAAACGAAAAGCGAGACAGACAGGCGTTAAGAAAATCAAAATCAAAGCCAAAGTCAAATCAATGCCCAAGTCGGCCATGCGAATGACGTTAAAGCCAAGGGCTCACCAAGTTAATTACGCAGCGTACATTGCGAGTTACGAGTTGTTAATTAAATTTTAATGCCAATATCAATATTTTCATAAAGAGTACACAGATTAAGCAAAAGTGAGCGTGGGGGCAAGGCAGGCAGACGTTGAATGCGAACTGCTATTGCAAATATACGCATAGCATAATCCATGGCACTTCGAGTTTACCACGCCCACATGGCCAGTGGCTGGCAGTCAGTCGGCGTAAGCCAGAGGCTAAGCCATATTACTAGGGTGGTTGCTGTTGCTGTATTTTGTATTTGAGCAAACGTAAGTGCTCCGGGCGATGCGGCGTATACGCAATTTGGTGCTCGGTGCGCTTTCAAAATGCGGCTGCGATGTGTCAAACGCATCGCTGCCACTAACTAGTTAACTTTTTATGTTGCATCAATGCTCGGGGGGACCAGCGACAAATTTTCGAACTTTCTCGATTAGTTTCGATGCGGCAGCCAAGGCAAATGAAAGAAAAACAAACGCGCTCCAAATAGCAAACTCAAATATTTCAAATTAAGTTTCTCGACATGAGTTTTGCACACAAACACTAGCTCGACCGCACACACACACACATAGACACTCATATGCGCCGCTCTAAGCCGATGCCCGCCCCATGGCTGCCGTCGCTTGCAGCTGATTTAATGCAAATTTTATTTATGCGAAAAGTTTTATTAAATTTTTGTGCAAAGTTTATATATTTTCTGTGGTTTTGCGGAAATTGAAAAGTTATTTTTCGAATGGCTTACTGCACACTCACACACACACACATAGCTAAGCCCGCATTCGCACATCCACACACGCTGCATGTGTGTGTGCATTTGTGTGCCTTTCGATTGCAACTGCAATCGGAAAAGGAAGAAACATTTTCTTCATTTTGCACTTCCGCCTGGGCTTGAGCATTGCGCCAATCCCAGAGCTTTGCATAATGCGTAACTGAAGCAGCCCTCAAATATTGAGCGCAAATTGTTTGGCAACATGTTTTAAATAAACACCAGCCACAGCCAGCGCTAGCAGCGCCGTCAAGCACTGACGATGTACACAAATTGCCCTAATTTAATAACCATCAAGACAGGGGAGACGCAACAGCAACATCAGTGGATGCCTGTTCTGGCGCCTCCTGGCTGCGTGTCATTAGCATCATAAATCACAACAACATCAACAACAAACGCGTGTAGTTGAACAGAAAAAGAAATACGAGAAACACGAGCTTAAACATTAAGCGCAATAAACATGCCGCCATGAAGCGGCAGACGCTGCCTGCTGGCTGCTTGAAAATGCTAATGGCTGGCATCGTTGGCGGCATCAGTTATTATCACACATAACATTAACATATTATTGCATGCCAATGCGACAATGCGAAAATGCGGCTCACGCGGCGTATGAGCAACAACTCAACAGCTGCAGTGCGACTGTTGTTGTTGCTGCTGCTCCTCTTGCTGTTGTTACTTGCATCTTAAGTGGCCACTCTACGTCTGCCATTGACTTCAAACTGATTGCAGACATGTTGCAGCACCAGCTCAAGTTGAAAGACTGCCTTTAATCGCATTAGACCAGCAGGTGGCACTGCCACTGTCTGTGCAACTGGGAACAATAGTTAACGCAGCTTTGCGCGTTGCACAATGTGATCAAATTTTAGAGTGTGTACTTTTCTCTGCCTTTCCTTTCCCTCTCCTTTATGTTTGACTGTCAAAATGTATGCAGCGAACCCGCCATAATGCCAGACCCCTTCCGCCTCTTGTTGACAATGCTCGTGAAGCGTTGAATTGCCAGTGAGTGCAGCTTTGCGTCTTTTCAAAAATTGACTGAAGCGCAGCATGAATGTGGTTATTATTAGTATACATATATATATATATATATATATATACTATATATGAAGCTGAAACTGATGTTATTCCTTTCAATTCGTGGAAACATTTTGTGCGTGCAAAGTGAAGTCAATTTTATTGACATTTTATTTTATTATATTTCTAATAAAAATTTGATATATAAATTAAATAACCTATACAGCCATCAACACTTGACTTCTGTTTAAAATGAAAAGTATTTAAAAAAAAAAAAACATTCTTATATCACGACTGTGGAAACGATTTGAATCCTTATTGCATTTGTGTAAAAAAAAATAGTGACAAAATAGAAAAAAATAAAATAAAAAAGTAATATAGAATAAGCTTATATGTATATAAATATATATGCATGTATTTAAAAGCTTATAGAAAAAAGCATACTTAAATTCTAACATATAAAGCAACACTTCAGAAATGTATATAGTTCATTTCTGATTTAAATTCCTTTAATTATGTTCTGCATTTAATTTAATTTTTAGTTTAATTTAAGATTTCATTGCAAAAACTAACTAAAAATGAAATTTATCTCGTTTTTTAAAGTTCGTTTCGATTTGAAGCAAAGCTAATTTCATACAAAATGCGAAATGCTTTGGTTGTGTGTAATAAATTCGTTGAAGCGAACGGAACTTGGTTATAAATATAAATGGCCTGAACATTCATTTTATGCTTTCCATAATAATTCAGAAACTAGAGATTTGAGGTCCAAAACTGGCAACACACGCATAAGCTGGCCCACTGGACACACAAGACCAAAGAACTGGCTCCGGGGTAGCGACTATAAAAAACAATTGAGAGGGGAGTGGGGGGCCGGAATGGGAAACAGAATCGAAATGAAAAGAAAAAAAAAAAAACAAAAATAGAAAGGAAAAAAATGGCATACACAAATAAATCCTATGGAATTATGTCTTGACAAAAATGCGCTCTTGCGTAAAATACTGATTTTCGGGCGGACGTCGAGGTCCACGCCCACATCCAGACCACCGAAAATGTTGTGATGTGTGACCGAGCAGACGATGGTCAAAAATCGAAAACGTTTCTGGTCAAAACGAATTGAAAACAGTTTTTTAGCCATCGATTGGGTATTGGGAGAGGGAGAGCTGCCCTCTCACTCACGGGCTTACACATCGATATATGTTTGATGCTTTAGAATGCGACAAATGGGACAGCGCTTCAAGTGTGTAAACGATTTGCCACTTCAGTTATTCTATAAATATCAAAAAATCATAAGAGATGCCCAGAAATCATGAATTTGCCAGACGAATGGTTGTTGCTCGAGACGTTGTGGCTGTTGACGTTACGGCTTTAAAGACTCGAATTGGATAGAATTGCTGGCCTTCAAGATGGCTGGCAGGGGATGCTTTAGCCGTGCGGGCGCTTATCTAAATAGCCACGTTAATGAATCTGACCGAAGAACATCACAAAACTGGCTTAGAAACCCGACTTGCGAATCCTTTTAGCCTGATGATGTGCGGCCGGAGAGTTGAATGGGCGGGTTGACCAGCACTAAATGCTTCTGCGTCTGGTTACCTTATTTGAAAAACAAAACGGCAGCAAGTTGAAAAAGGCAACACATTCGCCTTTTCTGCGAGTGTATTTGTGTGAGGGAGATTATCCCCCTTTTGTATGTTTGACTTTGCCTTTTTTCACCTTTTCGCTTGCTACAGTTTTTCCTTTTCCTGTTTAGCCGTTTTTTTTTTCTGTTTCTTTTTCTTTTGTTTTTTGCTTGCGTCGGGCACAAACCATTTCCTTATTGTTTTAATAAACATTTAAAATGTCTTGCTGCCGACTTGCGTTGTGTATACAAAATGTCAGCCCGCCCATTTGCGGCAGTTAGGTTGGGTTGGGGGGGGGCTCGGATGTTGGTAGTATCCAGATGAAAAGTATGACAAAACCCTTTTAAACCACTTAAAAATTCTTCAACTTACTTTGCTTTCTTCATTCGCTTAATGAAGGTATTTCGCCTTTTTGGTTCTGTTTCTCGAGCTGCACAGCAACAAAAACTTTTTCTGACTTCTACCGACGCGACGCCTCAAGTCCCGCCATCGCCCCGCCCTGAAGTGTCCCAATACTATCGCCAGGAAGCCAGCCTGGCCGCTTGGCAGTTTCATTTCCCTTTTTAAGGCCATGCGGGGCATTAAAGGATTCTCTACGCTTATCAAGTAATCAATATTTACAAAGGCGTACGGCAAAAGTTCCGCCAAAATGACTTACAAGTTGAACATCAAATTGAATTTACAGAAAATTTTCTTTAAATTTGGGCGTCCAGCGAGCCAGAAACTTTTTCCGCCATCTTTCGTGAAAATTAATTATCTTATCCTTAAGCGGAAGTTGTCGTCTCTATTAAATAAACTTGTTTCCCAGCAACTGAGTTTTGCCATTTATGCAATTCCTTAAGCTAAGCACACGTTTCGTTTCTCGCTCAAACAGCCGATCAACAGCAAAGTCCTGAATAAAATTTAATTAAATTACAGCAGCTTCAATAGGCGCCTATGGAAAGGCAACACACTCGATTCAAACACTTTCGTTGGGTATTTCCTTTTGCAGGTAAAACAGATTTGCTTATATCTAACAGGCCTTTCCCAATTCTTTGTTTCATTTACCGCATAGTATTTCCAGCGGAATTTGATGCGCCAATTTATTGTTAGCTTCTGCTACAGGGTATTCCAACGCCCATATCTCAAGTCAAACACTTCGTTTCAGTTATTGTTTTTGGCTATGGTTGCTCTAGTTGTGACAACCGCAAACAGGCAAACATGTCTGAAGTTTTGTTCGCTATTAGCTGCAAATTTTCCATACACAATTAATTAATTTTGTCTGCCCACAACGGGTGCGACAGCAACAGCAACGGCAACTCGACATCTTAAGCATGCCACAAAAATTGCCTAAAACTCCAGTGGCAGCGGCAGCTCCAGTGCCATTGCCGAGAACTGTCTTGATGGAACCAAAACATTCTGTTTATTCCGTTTGTTATTTGCTCCATGTTTTTGTTCAGAAACTTTGCAATTAGTTTTACACATTTTTTGAAGCTGGTTGTTCGTGTTTTTGTTTTTGGGTTGTGCTTGGACTCTAAATGGGAGTTTCATAAATAGTTTTGGCAAGTTGAGGCCAGGCGATTGGGTGTCACGTTGCGGCTTTCAACAGACACTTGAGCTAGATGAATAGTCAAATTTAAAGGTCCTTGAACTGTGCACCGAAAATGCAAACTTATGACAGGCAATGAAGCCCATGACTGACTCATAAATATCTATCTAGCAAATAGTCTGCTCAACGCTCACTTAAAGTCTGGGTCTTAAACAAGTCTCGAGCAAATGCACTTCACTCCAGCTTTACAGTTCATGTTCAGCGAATGTTTTCTGAGCAATTTACCACCAAAATGATTGATAAAGTTTTTGCCAGGCTCTTCAAGCAGCAGCAACAACTATTTGGCCAGCAGCAAAGGCAACTTTCGACCAAAGTTCGCTCTGTCAGTGGCATTGCATTAGCCGTGCCCATCAGCTGGCTGCTGCCAAAGTTCGAGCTACCAGCTAAGCTGACCGTTTGTTAAGACAATTTCCGTTGACACATGGAATTGCAATCGCAATTGGCAAAGCCAAAGAAACAGAATAAGAATCAGAAACAGAAACAGCAAAAAGCTGCAAACTGCATTTGTTACAGCAACTGCACTTGAAGACCGCCTGTCAAATGAAGCCAGGCCAAATGGGGAACCACAACAATGACAACAACTACAACTGGCTGCTGGCAGTAAATTAAATATTGCATGTGGCTGTTTAAAGTTGCAGTCGCTTCAGTGCCACGGCTGATAAATAAATGTAAAATATTTAAATAGCTTCAGCTCAACGGGGTCGAGACGGTGCAGCGGACCGGGCTGGGCAGGGCCAGGCCGTCGCATTGTGTACCAGCCCTGTTGGGCCTGCTTGTCCTGGCTGTTCTGGCTGTCCCGGCTGTCCTGGTTGTCGCTGCTGCAGTGTCGCAATCAACGATGCGTATCGGTTAAAAAATGTAAAATTTATAGTTTATGCAAATATGAAAAATGCAACTGGCAATGCATAAAAATGCGCACGCACGCAAACTGCGTGACTTAACCAAGGCAAGCGCACACACACACGCAGTTTATGCCCCTCTCTCTCACACACACTCACTGTGTTTAAATTATGGACAAAGTTGCGCGACAGTTGCTTGGTTTATCGCTGGGGGTAGCCACTCAATTGCTGAGTTCTGTTCAAGTGGTTAATTTAAAGCAAGAATTCCAAAAAGCATTCGCCCTTAGGCAGACTATGCAATACTCTCGAAAGGGGTATCTCCGTTGCCTCTCAAAAATATTGAATATAAATTAAGATCTGATTCATCAATTACGACTTAAGATTTAACTCCTTCCCCATCTCTCTACTTGCCCAGTCCGGCCAATACGTTTGTGAGTGGCTTCCACATGAAAATAAACTCGTCTATTACAGAGCATACCGTAGGGCGACACTTTCAATATCTTTTTGTCCCTGATTTCGAACGTAGCACGTAGCCGCAAAGTTAAAAGTAGAAAAAGCTTGAGAACCAGCGGCGGCCGGTGCCTGGCTACAGTCCGTGTAGCACTACCGCCGCACGAAACGTGCACCGCCAAATGCCAACAAACTTCATAATGGCAATGTTGCTCGATTGCGACTTGGTCTTTTAGTATGCAGCAACGAAAATTGCTCTGTAACGCCCAACACCAACACACACATATCTAAGCAGCTGCATGCAAGAGTTGCAGCTGGCTGCAATCATTTTCGTATGAATCACGTTTGATACGCACGAAATACCTTTTTCAGCAAATTGAAATTATAATTTGTGCATGCACAGCCCGCAGAAGGCCAAGGGGTGGGGCGGATTAGCGAGAAGCAGCCTGCCTCAAATAGTAGCCAAGCAACAATGTCGCTAGCAGCTAGTAGCAAGGAGCAAGGAGCAACTTTTCAACGAACGCAATTGTTTTTTCTTCAACACTTTCTGAGCTGTTTGTTGATGTTTTGCTTGGAGCCCGCTGAAGCTCTGGGTGCAAGCTCTGGCCGTAAGCGGCTTAAGCGGCTAGACAAACTGTAGCAAATAGCCCTCAGCTTTTAGCTAATTGCTTTCCATTATTTTTGGCACTCTTCAGGAAGCGGAAACCGCCATCAATGCCATGAACGGCCAGTGGCTAGGCTCGCGTTCAATACGCACAAATTGGGCAACTCGAAAACCGCCGGCCACCAAGGCAGACAGTAAGTAGCACTTTGCAATTCCAGAAACCTTTCATCTAACTACATATCTTTGCTATTATTGCTTGCTTTTGCAGTTAATATAAAACCTTTGACCTTTGACGAGGTGTACAACCAGAGCAGCCCCACCAACTGCACCGTATATTGTGGCGGCATCAACGGCGCCCTCTCTGGCTTTCTGAACGAGGAGATATTGCAGAAGACATTCTCGCCATATGGAACCATACAAGAGATACGCGTGTTCAAGGACAAAGGCTACGCATTTGTGCGGTAAGTTACGGTCACCCATTGCGTATACGCAACATTCAATTGACTTTGTTGCGTATACGACACGCACATACATCCCACTCCAAAAAGGAGGATCTTTGGCCACAAGTAACAATAGCGAACAGCGGACGCTTGCACCACATTTACTCATTGTTTGCCATTTTGATTTCGTTTTCGGCGACTAGCATACTTTGCCCAACCGTCGAGCAGTTTCCCTCTCTCGCTCTTTGTGCAATTGAGTGCACGCCATTTCCATGTGCTACGAGTTCGCCGCACCGTTAATAAATCAACTATACTTTTGCACTCAACAACCGCAACAGCAACCGCATTAACAAGCTAAATTCCGAGCTAGCTAAACAATGAAATGCAATAACAGCAGCGACTTCGATGCCCATGTAAAAAGAAAATATGCTCTAAAAAACCCAAGGCCATTCCCCTCCCACTACTACAAAAGTAGTCAAGAAACGTGAGTCAAGGGAATGCATCTGCGCTGCGGGCAGATCGCAGCTGCCGCCACGAATGCTGATAGGGTTTTAATGGTGCGCCATTGGGCCAACAGGCGCACCCCTAAAAACCCAGCAGCAAAGGGGGCGAGGCAATGCATTGCAGTTGCTGCCGAGGTTCATGTGCCCCTTTTGTGCTCTGTCCAAAACTCATTTCTGTGGTATGTACCCTTCGCAGAGGAGCGAGAGCAGGGCGAACGGGTCATGTAGAGCAGGGCAAGGAAAAAGAGAGCGAATGAGCCGCATTGGCATTGTTTGGCGTTTTGTTACATAATGAGCTTGGGGACTACAAGTGGTCTCTGCTGTAGCCGCTGCTTTTGCAGTTGCACCAGTTACACTCAAACCCAGCCACAACAACAACAACCACCACAACAAGTACAACAAAAAAGACTCTCCACTAGAAGCTACTACAAGCACAACAAGCACAAGAACAATTCCACAGACGCTTGTACCACTTTTACGCTTTGTTCTGACTAACACAACTTGTTGTCAAAGTTGTTGTTGTTGTTGTTGCTGGGGCTGCTGCTGCTGCTTGTACTGCAGGTTAAATGGAAATTTAAGCAGGTCAATCTGCAGCCAACTCCCCTAGAAAATTAGCTTTCTCTAACTCTGCACTCTGCAACCCACACACACACACATACAAACACGCTAACTTTCGCCTTTAGATTCTCGACAAAGGAAGCCGCTACACACGCCATCGTGGCCGTCAATAATACGGAGATCAACCAGCAGCCGGTGAAGTGCGCGTGGGGCAAGGAGAGCGGCGATCCGAATCACATGTCCGCAATCGCCGGCCAGGCACTGGCGCAAGGCTTTCCGTTTGGCTCAGCGGCCGCCGCAGCCGCAGCAGCAGCTGCCTACGGGCAGCAAGTGGCCGGCTATTGGTATCCACCGGCACCCACATATCCCACAGCAGCACCGGCCAGCGCCCTGCAGCCGGGCCAGTTTCTGCAGGGCATGCAGGGCTTCACCTACGGTCAATTCGCGGGCTATCAGCAGGCCAGCTACATGGGGTAAGCGAGAGTCGTGTAAATTAAATATGAAACAAGCGTTGGCAAACACCACACACATTTCATCCCAAATAGTATGGGAGTTCAGCTGCCAGGCACTTGGCAGACTGTTCCGCCTCAGCCGCAGCTGACCAGCGCAGCGGCCGCTGCAGCGCCACAGATTACTCAGAGCGTGGGCGGGGCTCTGCCCCAGGCAGCTGGTGTTGTGGCCTATCCCATGCAACAGTTTCAGGTCAGTCCACAGGTGAGTTGCCCGGTCAACACTGCGTATGCTTGATACTTAGCTTGTGGCATTTTCAGCTGGCAGAAGACGAGTGGCTGGCACCCAGCTTGCTAGTGTAGCTGCCATGAGCGGTGGCCATGTATCCCACACAGCAGCAGCAACAACAGCAGCAGCCACAGCAGGAGCAGCCACCGTGCGGCGATTACGTGAAGGAGCCGCGATTCCAGCTACAACAGCAACCACAGCACCACCATGTGCAACAACTCCACCAGCAGCAGACATACGAATTGCAGCCACAGCAGCAGCAATATCACCAGCAACAACCGGCAGCCCAGTACGCACCACAGTTGCACTATGCGCAGCCACAGTGGATGCCCCAGCAGATGCCTAGCAGCGAGCAGCAGCTGCAGCTTCAGCAACAACAACAACCACCACCAGTAAACCAAGTAAATCAAGTCTATGGCATGCCCGAACTGTACAAAGATTGAAATCCGAATGAATGAAAAGTGACAAATTTTATTTCATAGCCCGGGTTGATATATTAGAGAAATGTAGCATAACGAGTAGCGTGTAACGAGAGAGTACAGAGGATACGTTTGAATGCCACAAAAGGAATAAGCCGATCGAAAATTATCACATCAGATATGAATTCAAGCAAAGCATATAAAATATATCTCGTATAAAAATAAAAACAGAAAGCAAAACAAAAATCCAATACGTTAAAGGCAAATGTAGTTTAAGTTTAAAGAGCATAAGCAACAGCAGCAGCAACAGCAACAGCAACAGCAACAGCAATAAAGCAAAATGTGCAATAGCTAAATAACCATTAAATGTACAACTAATTCAATCAAAAAAATAATGATTTAAATAATTCAATATATAAATATATATGTGTGCGTGTTATTTGTGTCTATATTCTTGCAGCCATTGGGCGCCCATGTGCAGCTCTGCAGAGCTTACAGCAGTAGGCGGTTGCCCCTTAAGGAGCTATACACACATATATGACATATAGGAGCAGTAGGTAAGCCGACCTGAGTTAGAAAGCAGCCGATGCTAAAATCAAATGTCTGTATGTTGAAGTGCACAGAGCCCGCATAGCCCCGTCAACTCCACTCGCATAGTTGTCTAGTCATTGGTGTCAGTAGACACAAAATATAGCAGCTAGATTTTGAGATAAATGTTTGTGTAAGCGAAGTTATTATTGTGAAACATTCTATTGACTGAAACTCAACCTATAAAAGCTGATTAGCTGCTTGCCTAATATATATTTGAGCATTGATTCTGATGTGTTATCATTGAGCTAAGCAGACATCATCTTGCAGCATTAGATACTCAATCTAAGTAATAAACTAACTAATTTATTGGATGTGCCTAATTTAAGATCCGGTTTAATAGTTCGGTCCGGCCCCAGTTACTTCAAAAAGTTAACTTCAGAAATTTGTTAAGTTTAAACATTGAGCAAAAGAACCAAAAAAAAGCATAAACTAAATCTTAAAATTGTATTATGCTCGTCAAAAAAATATAAGAAAAAAACTTAAAATTAAAAACACGGAAATACCTTCGAAATAGCTAAATGTAAACACGAGTCAAAAGGAAAAAAGTAGAAAAAGTGCACATAGGTAAAACATAGTGATAAAGCAACACAAACCAAAAGGAAGCCCTAAGAAGAAACATAAAAATTATTAACATTAAATGCATCTAGATGTACCCAGGAAAACCCACAACTACTTAGGAGAGCAGCACTTGATATGGAGCATAATTAATCGAGGTGTAACTTATATAGAAATCTCTTCATGTATTTGTGTAATGTAAATGTGAACAAAATACAGTTTTTAAGTAAGATGTCGAGCTAATTGAGGCAGAGCATAGCGAAATATTTAGAGAAAGTAAATGAGAATGAAAGTGTGAACAAATCGGAAGAAAATTAAAATAAAATGAAAAAAAAACATATATATATATACATATATATATATATATTCAGAGACAGCGCGAACCCTTGCGTCAGCTGCGACGTGTAGTAAAAGCAAATTTCAAAGTTTAGTCAATGTTTAGTTAAGATTGTAATTGTAACTATATTATATATACTATATGTTAAATGTTAACGAAACACAATTATCTATGGTATTTACAAGACAAAAAAAAACCAAAAAAAATAAAAATAAACAAAGTAAACGGCTAAGGCGAACCACAAAATCGAAAATCATCAAAATTGTAAACTATTTTTTACAAAAAAAAAAAATGCAAAACAAAACCAAAAATTAAAATTAGCCCACTTTGGATTGGGGGATTGGGGAGAGCCCAACAGGAAGTGCGTCTAATTTCTCTAAGTTGTGATTAATTGCGATGAGAGTAAACGATGCTATTGACAAAGTAAACTGATTTATTTTTTAAAACTTGGCAAAACGTGTTTTTTGAGAGCCAATGGCAAAAACTGTGTAGCATTGTATGCAACTTTAACTTTACATATATATACAACAAGAAATCTATATATACTTATATACGTATATATATATAAATGTGTATATATATGCATATATATATATTTATCTATATATATGTACTAAATGTTATTTGAGTAAACAACAAAACTGTCTGCTTACCAAAGAAAAACCTATGCATAATTTTAAATAAACACACAAACAAAAATCCACTACAATAGAAGAGAAAGCGATTAGAGAACGAATCTTGATTGAAAACAAAAATAAAAAAGAAAAACAATTGATTATACCTTCAAGCATGCCTGTGTTGACAGCAGAATTATGAAAAAGAAGTTACCAAAGGATAGATGGAGTGTGGGGCAGAATCTATATAATACTATTACCTATGATATGAGATTTGGCTATGTATTTAGCATAATTATATTTAATTATGTATACATATACATATATACACATGTGTTATGCAAAGCGCATATACATGAGTAAAAAGAAACAAAAATTATAAACAATAAATGATTCAATGTTGTGTATGTACATATAAATATTTAAATACATATATATATATACATATATATATATAAATGATAAAAATCAAACAAAGGATGCATATAATTAAAGAATGTCTATCAATGTATGTGTGTTTGTGAAAGGCAAAAAGCCCACATGAACATTCATCCAAACAGAAATAAATAAAAATATAAATTTAAATGTAAAAAAAAAAAAACAAAATGCCAGAGATTAAACAAAGCTGCATAAAACAACAGAAATATGTTGGAAATGACAAAGGCCACCCACACGCACGCACGCGATCACACACACAGACACACATGTAATTGCATTGGAATTAGCAGCAGGTCAAATAGAAAGAGCGTAAAACACACGAATAATTATGAACAGCGTGAAAGCAGAATTGTATAATTATGTTAAGAGCCTTTCAAAGCCTATCCAATCCAATCAAATCGAACCTAGCTCCCCACAGCCCCCAGGACAGCTCTCACACACACACATACTCACAGGTGCACGCAAGGTGTGGTGGCGAACAAGTTAAAATATGCATAGTGAAATGCGGAAAAGCAGGAAAAATAATCAAATAAAATGGAAAATGTTAATCAAAAAAAAAATAAATAAACAAAAATGATTGCATTTTTTTTTTACATTAATGGAATACCAATTAAAGCGCGGGCAGAGGTGAGTAAATCCTCAACGGCAATTATTGCTCGTTGATTGAAAAGTGTTTGGAAGCAATCAAAATATGCAAGGACTCTCGAGTATAAAGTTCACTACAACAGGAAAATAATTTGGTTAAGCAACCCATTAAAATTAGCGTAATTTGAAACGGTTTCACTTGACACAAACAAAGTTGGTAATCAGACGCGAAAGCACTTTAAGAGTGAGAGATATCATATGGTATATATTTATATATACATTTCATAAATACAACTGAATCTGTCTGTCTGTCTGCATTTGCACATGTCGCGTTTCCACTTGACTCGCTTCGCCAGCGCTGCAGCTGCTATTGCAGCAAGAACGCCAAATGCAACTGCCACATGCTGGTCACGTAAAATCAAAATCTCACTGCGCATACACGTCTACAAGCGTGTGTGCCAGTGTGCATGTGTGCATGTGTCCTGTGTGTGTTTGACTGCACCTTTCAACTCGCTTGTAGCGTCATTCGATGTCAACGGCAAAAACTTGACTGCCATTACGCATCATTGCACAACGGGAAACTGTACAATTTCAATATTTTACTGCATTTTGCACTTTGGGGTCGCCGCAGTCGCTTTTGTCATTCGATCTATTATGCGTCTGCTGCCGCGGCCACTACCGCTGCCACTGCCAGTGCCAAATAGTACAGCCAATAGCTTAAAATTACCCAAGCAAGCAGCGCCCAATCAATGGATCAACCATCGAAACCATTTGTTACTCATACGCCTATTGGCACGATCACAGCAAAGTTTCCTTATGGAAGAACTGATTCTATCCAATAAAATCAGGGCACAATGAACGCTTATGGAATATATAGAACATATCTCACATTTTAAAATATAATAAGTAAATAATAAAATTAACTAACAAAATAAAAATGTTTCGAAAAAGACCGTTTGTTTTTATACCCTGATCCCATTAAAAATGGGAAATCAGGGTATAATGGTTTTGTGCAAATGTATGTAACAGGCAGAAGGAGGCGTGGCAGACCCCATAAAGTATATATATTCTTGATCAGGACGACAAGCCGAGTCGATTGAGCCCTGTCCGTCTGTCTGTCTGTCCGTCTGTCCGTCTGTCCGTCTGTCCGTCTGTCCGTATGTGTGAACGCGTGGATCTCAGCATCTATAAGAGCTAGAGACTTGAAATTTTTTTTGTAGGTCCGTGTATAGCACGCGCAGGTCAAGTTTGTTTCAAATATTCGATAACTATTCGCATTTAATTGTTATCGAATAAAAACATTATTGAAATGCAGTAAATAAATTATATCTCGAACGTCTTAAGAGCTAGAGCCTCCAAATTTTGTATTTAGTGTTATGTATATTTTATGCAATTTTGATTTTTGTTGGATTTTGGATACCGGCTCCAAATTCCCCCAAATTCTTAGAATTTAAGTTTAGTTGGAACTAGGGCCATTATGTGAAGGCGTTTGCATCTCAACCAAGCCAATAGGATATGTAGATCATATGCTGAAAATTTCATTAAAATCCATTAAGTAAAACAGAAGTTATTAAACAAAACGTTTGGCCAATTTGCAAAAGCACATGTCAGCAGCGCCACGCGCACGCATTTTTCCTATGCGTGTGCACACATACATTCAAATGCGTGTATACTTTTCTATTCCAAGAATTGAAATTGCGATTGAATTGTGCTGAATTATTAGCTGCTACTTATGTTCAAATTTGCAACAGCTCGCGTAAGAAGGGCAGTGGCTGCGTTGGTAGAGGCACCTCTCGGATGCAGCTTGGTCCGGGTTCGAGACCAGAGGAGATGAAATGTTTTTTATTGTTTTATATTATTTATTTATTTTTTTTTTTTAGTTATGAAGTGGCGGTGTTGGTAGAGTTTGTGCACGTTGCGCAAATAATCCGGGTTCGAATCCTGGTCTCGCAATGTCGATTTTTATTTGTTTTCTTTTTTTTTTAATACTCGATACAAACTACGGAAAATATTACAAAACTCAAAGGACTGGGATCAGGGTATCTCCTAGTCGGGCACCCCGACTAGAGCTTTCTTACTTGTTTCTAATAGATGATGTAGTTTAACAAATAGTAACACAGACTGTATTTGATAAGTCCACGTAGTCTGAAAATAGCCAGAGAATACAAATTCCATGCAAACTGTTTTCTGCTCTTCTTAAAGCTTGCTTAATGCTCATGAGAGGTTGATGCCCAATGCAATGATGCCCAATCAGCGAGATCAGCACTTGTTTTAGAGCTCATCAATATGTGTGTCCTGTCATGAGGTATGGCTTTAATTGAAATATTTGCTTATTCTGCATTGCCTCTGCTGTAAGGTAAGCGAGCACAGGGGGAGCGAACTTCCCGCAAATCCAAATCAATTGCTTAAACAATGTTAAAGAAATATTTTCCAACTTATCAATACTTTGCTCATCAAACACGATTTTCGTCCATTCAAGCTTACTTGATAATTTAGTCAAGTTGATAAAGACTCCACAGCTGTTTAGTGATGAAGTTTCAGACTTGCATTTTTAGTAGATAATTTTTTTTATTACTCCACAATGCTAAAATATGAAGCATTAAAAACCTGTAAAATTTGAGTGCGTTGCAAGTTTTGCTTATATTTGATTATTTCCGTTTTTACCTGTGCGCTTTTTTATTTTGTGGCGCATAAAAAACCTTGCCAAGAGGCCAACTACAAAAGTGCACCTAAGTTTCTTTATATATTAAACAAAATAAAAAAGCAAGCATACAAAAAGGACAATAAAAAACAATGCAATAATACGGGGTATACAGCGATGTCAAATACCCTGTTTAGAGTTGGTTATGCTCAGGGACAAATTACGATTTGTATTTGTGCATATCTAAAGGAAAGTGGAGACAACATTGAAATTCACAACTACTTGTCCCCCTTGCCAAGCTGGAATATAGAGTATCGAAAGCATCCAGCTGGCATGGCGCAGAACTGCATATAGATTTGGTCGGGGCTTATTACAGAGCCGTGTTTCGTTGTAGTACAGCTGCAAATGGAGACCCTTTACGACTGACGCTGCACGCTATGAGTGCTTTCAGGCACGCCCACCTTTCACCTTTATGCTCTTTTAATAGCACTTGTTTAGCAAGCAAACAACGCTGCCAACTTTAAAAAAACACAGCCCTCACCCGCTCACGCGTATCCAGCCAGATATTTTTATAGCAAAAGTTTGAGTGTTTGTCTGTTTTATTAACCGCGCTCGCTCGCTCGCTGACTGCTGACTCCAGCAGCAACAGCAGCAAAGACTCCTTGGCTCGCTGGCTGCCGACGTTGCATCGCGATGATAACAGCGGCAGAGACAGACGCAGTGGCAGTGGCAGTGGCAGTGGAAGTGGCAAGGGCTGTGCCAGAGTCAAGGCAAAAGTTTCTTAGCTTATTCATAACACACACATGCGACTGCCTGACAATCATTGGCAACTTGCAACAAACTTTTTTCCACAAGTGTGTGTTTGTGTGTGTGTGTTTGTTGTATCTTAAACAGCACTTGACGGGTTTGTTGATGCTCTTTGTTTGGCTTAGCCTGGCTGTTATTGCTTTAATTGATTGCTGGATGCGGGCGCTGGCCATAAATAAGCGTATGATGTTGCAGGCTCCTTCTGCCATCAAGAGCTGCAATTTCTTGCCGCAACCGCAACGACAAACAACAATCTCGTTTCTAGAATGCAAACACTAATGACAAAATGTTAAAATCTAGCCGCCATCGTCGCCAACGCTAAAAGCAAACGATGTGGCACGCGTTGCCCCCGTCGCCCCGTCGCCCCGTTAGCGCGTTGCGCCGTTACCCTGCAGCCATGTGCCATGTGCTGCTCGGTCGTCTGGCAGCGCAACCAAAAACCGCACAAAAGCGAGGCGTCCATTAATTTTCGCGCAACCGCAAAATTCAAAATTGTTTATAAAGCTACGCAGGATGCGGCTTCAGAGACACGTGCGCCATCCTGTTCGTTCGCCCAGGCCCACGGTCTCTTGCTGTATCTCTGGTTTTGTGGCGCTGTCTCCGTCTCTGTTTCGCTCCGACACTCGCGCTGTCTGTCACACGACTTGGCCTGTCCTTATGGCCAGCGGCGTTGCCCTGGCAAACAGTTACAACTACAACTACAGCTACAACTACAAATTAAAATGAATTTTAACGAGTCAAAGCGAAAAGTGTCAGCGTGCTAAAGGGTGCTCCAGCTCCAGGCTCAAAGCGTTCCGTGCCCAGCCAGTAACACTAAATTATACACACGCGTGGAGCCAAGTTCGGCAGCGCGATATCCACGCGGCTCTTCTCTAAAATTGCGAACAAATTACGCAGAAAACTATTATCGTTAGGAGCATATGTGACGCCGTTGAAGCGCCAAAGGCCCAATCTTCACCACTTGCTACACGCACCTACCCACTATCCGCATTCAGGCCAAGTGACTACAACAACGGCACTGGAGTACCTAAATACACTTGCTCTCTTGCCCCGCAGGCCTCCGGACACGAACGCAGCGTGCGGCGCGCTTTGTCTGTTTTACCCAGCCGCATGCATTGCGTGTGTGCATATGGAATAACTACCGGAGCCGCCAGAGCCACCAGCGCCCAGTCCTCAGTCATTGCCTGTGGCAGTGCCAATGCTCGCTTATTGTTTAGTATGTCGGGCCCCGTGTCCAATACCCAAACTCAAATCTAATACCATTCGCAAGCTCCAAGTTAAGCTTCGCTGTCGCTAAAATTTCGTTGCCCTGTTAATGTTGTTAGTTGATTTCAGTTGTGCCTTTCAAACAGTTGTTGTCATTGTCGTTGTCGTTGCGGGCGCTGCCACGCCCAGCAGCTAACTCATGGGGTCATGGCTGGATTTCATTTCAGGTGTTGCCAGCAAAAAGCATTGCCGAATTGTTAAGCATGCACACAAAGAGCGCAATATCAATGCAGCCAGCCAACAACTATACAATGCCAAGCATCCAGCTCCGAGTCCCTCGCACACACAGACATATGCTTACCTATGTATGTATATGGAGCTTAGGCATTTGCGTTTATGTATTTGAGTTATGTGCGACATTTTGCTTTTGGGGCGTCGGGACGCGGCATCCGGTTTTAATGGTAATAAAAACTAAAGCTGCATTTGAGCACTCATGAATTTGCAGCAGCATGTCCTGTTCATTCTGTCTATTGGTCTGCATTTGCCTGTTTGCCTGTTTGCCTGTTGTTCATCCGGCGCTGCGACAAAATGGCCGCCATGTGCAACGGAAGTGCACTAAGCTCAACTAAGCCAAATTAATTGCCGCTGGCAGAGGTTGTTTAATGTGCCAACAAAACTTTGATTCAACAAAACGAAAATAGATGCAAATTTGCATCCGACTGTTATATATGAGTTTAATCGCATTCCCATCAAAACTAAATGATATAGACATTTTTACTATAATGTCAGATGATAGATGAAGATGGCAATGGTCCTCTACTTACGTTTTTCATGTGTGTTGAAATTGGCCCACACAATTATTGAATAAATGAGAGTGGCATATTGAGTAGAGTGCGCCAAGAAACTTATTGCATAAAGCCAATATACTCTTTAAGCAGTAGCGTATAGCAACGACAGCCAATATTCAGCCGGATGCAGTTTCCCAGCGGCCAAGCTGCCAAGAATTAACTGCACTAAACACCAACTCAGCAGGCGAGCGAGCAAAACATCTCTAAGCAAAAGAAAAAACGAACAAATGGCAAGTTGCAGCAGCAGGAAAATTAATGGTTCTAGCAAGGAATTTTAATAAAAATGCTTGCAACTAGATAGCTAGAGGTGAGCAAAAAACTGGCCAACTGCTGCTGCTACTGCTGCTGCTGCTGCTGTTGCTGTCATAATGCTGCAATTGTTCATTATCCACTAATGAACAAAAAGTGTATGAGAACAGAAAGAGAGAGAGAGAGACAGTGTGTGTGTGTGTGTGTGTGTGTGGATATCGCACACACTAAAAACCTAAATAAGGAAAATGCCGCACGGCGCATAAAGATGAAAAAGCGGCGACGAATGACAGCGCATGAAAAGAGGGGAAAGCGAACAGTGTTTTGGGGCTGAGGGGGAAAAGCACACAGAATGCAGCGACTTGTTTGAAACACATTGCTCTGTCAGCAGCTGAGGAGTCAGCACAGAACAGAATCCGACTTCCTGCCCAGCCAGCAACTTTAATTTGCGCCACAGCTCGCACGTTTTCTTATTTGCCGTCTGTTTTCGGCGAGGGGCTATGGCAAAGGGGCAACTCTCCAGGGGTTGGGCGAGGACTGGGCAGACGTTGCTTTGAGTGCATTACGTGGAATTTTTGAAGCACTTAAGCTGTGCCATAAAATGCTGCTGCTGTTGCTGCTCCTTGGTTCACATGTGACAGTTGCAGTTGTGCCTGAGCCCGACTGCGAGTCCTTGGTGGGTTTCGGCCTGAGCGCTGGGCTCCTTTTGTCTGCGCCGTTTTTGTTCGTGCGGCATTTTCTAATGACAATTGTTTTGCAATATAAATTGCACAAGTGCGCAATATTTGCTTTTGTTTATGCGAAAACTTCAGCTCCCAGATCCCAGCAACCAACCAGCTCCTGACACCTGCCCACCGAAATGGAAAGGCGACTCAGCGAGGTAGCAGCAGGAGCAGACGCTTTCAGCCATTTGTCTCGCTTTGCACGTTCTACACTTGATCTGTGTGTGTGTGTGTGTGTGTGTGTCTGTGCATGTGTGTTTGCTTTTGTTTGCTGCTCTGCCTGCTGTTTCTTGTTTCATTAGGGGTCTGCTACCCCAAGCTGCACCACAAAAGCCGTCGTCTATCCTCTAACAACAGAGCCTTCCACCGCACAGCAGTTGCATCCAATGGCTTTTGTTCAAGTCATGATATTTGCTTAAATTAAATGACGTGAGTTATGAAATTAGATTTCTGACAGCAGAAAAACTTAGACCAACATATCTACTCAATGCCAATGCATGTCAAGGGCATGTGCGAAATACTTGATTTGAATTGCATAAAAATTGATTTTTTTGACAGAAAAAGAAAGAATAATTAAATATTTCTTTCACTTTCAAGATGCTAACAAATATTTCATTCAATTTCAGATAAATATTAGCCTTTACCTTCGTCTTTTTATGCACAATCAAAGCTGGACAAAAATCAAATTAATTAAGTCATGACTTCTTGAAACCTAAGCTAATTTATAAAGTATTTATTTCATACGTCGTAATACTCGATTCTCCATATTTTATTAAGGTGCCAAGCAAGATGTTTTTCAATTTAGTTATTCAGCATTCAGAGGAATGTTGACAGAGAAAGGTGCAGCACGTAAAGCAAAGTGAGGCAATGGGAATGCGTGTGACATTGAGGCTGTTGGCAGAAGCAGCAGCAGTGTCAACGAGTGACGGATTTATCCTTATTTGCATATCATTTTACTCGTTAACGATGAGTGCGTACCGCGCTGCTGCCACTTACCACTTACATGTGTGTGCGCGCATTTGCGCCACGTTAAAAAGCTGTCCTAATTTCCGGATGTCCCGCTGCCCGCTGGCTGCCAGAGTCAGGCCGATTTCGAAACTCGCACAGCAAACAGTGCAAATATGTGTAACAGTCTAATGTAAATTTATTGTTAAGCCGGGCGGGGAGGCCGTGTGCCACAGGCGCGAGCGGGAGGTGTAGAAAAAACCCTTAACAGTGTCCTCGGCAGGTCAGGCGGGTGACTGCAGTGGCGGCCAGCAGAGTTGCAGGCATGAAGCTGGGCACACAGCAGAGTACCTACAATAGCATGGGCAGCAGCAGCGGCAGCGGCAGCAGCAGCAGCACCTGGCAGGTGCAATGGCGCACAATAAATCTAATTTGCGTCGCATTTAATGACTTTGTCATGGCAGCCAGCACCCCTAGCTGGGCGACTTTCCTGGCAGCTGACTCGTAAAAATAGTGGCCGCCTCCGATGGCAGCTCCACTCGGTAATGGCCGCCACTTGGCAGCGTCCAGCACTCTGGTGATATTTAAGCTGTTCCCAGCGCAATTTTAGCCAGCAATAATTTTGGGTAACGGAGCAAAGTGTCTCATAAACAAATTAAAAGCGCTAATTAGAATTATGTGACAAAGTTAATGCGCAAATTGTAAATTAAGCAATGTGCAGCCACCACAACACACGCCTTCTTACACTTAGGGTTAACGCTGCGGTCGCGTAACTTTAATAACTGGAACACAACGAAGCAAAAAAAAAAAACAAATTTTACAAATAAATAATGAGTGTTTCGCACGCATGGCATTACGGTGGACCCAGCAAGGGCAACTCGTGATATTTCCGATTACTGTGGGTAAATTATCGAGACCCATCAGCTGAGTTTTCCATTGGATTCCTTTAAAGAGATTCTGTTAATAATCAAAGTTAAAATTGTAGTGAGGTCAATCGTCAAGGTTTCAGTACTTAAGCAATTCATCACAGTTGAAAAGTCTAAGTATCTTTGGATCACCTTTAGTCATTAGGACAAAGAGAAGTGCCGCCATTGAAGGTTACCCAAAAGGAATATCAACGGAGTTGAGCAAGTCAACGCACAGAACCACCAAAATTTGACCGCTTAATGGAGCAGCTGTGGCAGGCCAGTAAGTACATAATCTCATAGATGTAGTTTCAAACTTACCCAAAACTAAAGAAATATCTGAAACTCTGTTTTTGTTTTATTGCAAGAGTGCACTTGCCCAGACTGCACGACTAGCAGGTACCCTGAACCCTGCGAAGAGGCGACTTTCCAATCAATCCACGCTTCTTTTACACGTACATAGCCAACAGGACTGCGCTTGGTCTGTAGTAGGATATACTATGAATAATTATAATGTGATGATGACGTACATATGTGTGTATTTGCCAAATCAGAAATACATGTTTGTAAATTTGTGGGTAGGTTGTAAATTTGGAGAAGAGGTATCAAAAATCCAATATATATGAAATCTGTAGACATATTACAGAAACCCTAACTTGGAATTGGCTGTTGTCATCTTTTGTGGTAGTCACAATACCCTTAATAACTAAGTCAAATTATTAATTTGTATCGATAATATAGCTTTGCCATGAGCTATCTATTAAAAATTAAAAGCCATGGTATACAGCAATATATATTTATAATGGCAAGTCTCTAGCTTTCCTGTTTTGGCACGGACGGCGAGGCTGGATCGACCCAACTCATCTTGCTAATCAAGAATTTATATAATTTATGGGGTCTGCCAAGTATCCTTCAGCATGTTACTCTAAATTCACATTTTCTATGGATTCAGGGTATACAAAGTAGATCTGACAAATATTTGAGCCATGTACCATGATCGACAAAAGAATATTTATTGCGGCTTTCTCGATGTTCATCGTTTTCTAATTTTATTTAAAGCAATTAGATGAAAATCAATCAATTTTTGTGCAATAAATAGTCTGCGCTGTGCCTCGACTTGATAGATAATGAATATTAGCGCATGCAGGTACATCAATTTTGATTCGCTTCACTGCTGAATGCTGGATATCTAAAGGACTCTTACACGGCTCTGCTAACTGTTGGAAATCAGCATCATACAATGTTGAATACCATTTGAAGAATGCGTTAACGTCTCCGATTTCACGTATCACATTTGCTCGTCATCGTCATGAGTTTTTGGAACATTTGTTGGCTCATGACTTGGCTGATTTATGCGTTCTTGTAAGTGCTCCAGTGTGCGACCTGATAATCAGACGCCATTCACCAAAGGCACAGCTTCATGTGTCCAATAAAATGTTTGTAACGACGCATTTTTGGCTGACAAAAAATTTACGGCGCAGCAAGCGCACAATGAGCAAGCAACAACGACAACAATAAGAAACGGCAACAATTTACAATTTACAATTTACAATTTGCATATTTGATGCTGTCTCAAACGTCACCCCTGAACGGCCTGCAGATCTCCAAGTCCTGGCCGAACGCCCTCAGCCTCAGATCTCAGCAAGACGCTGGCATTTTTGATTTACAACGCATCCAGGAAATTTAAAAAATATTATTTATTTGCGAATGAGCTGCCGGCAGCGCAGCCAAGCAGCTAAGAGCTACTAATTCCGTTATTTTGCCGTGCCATTCAAGCATGTTCGAGGCACTCACTCACTCAGGCGAGCATTCATTGATTCATTCATTTGATTGGAAAACATTTGAGGCGACGCCGCGAGTTGCGCATGCCAGGCGCAATGATTTATTAAAATTCCAAGAGCATATCGAATGGCTGGTTTACAATGCCAGCTCAGCTCAGGGCATATTAATAATAAATAAGGAATTAGAAATTCGTTGACTTGTGGCTCAATCGATGCGTATCGAATGCAACAGTTTGGCAAATATCCCAAGGCAACAAAAGTCGCCAACGAGCAGTTGGGCAACAATTGCCGTTGGCTTCGACTTGCCGCAGGCCAAATACCAAAATTCATTTGTTCAGCGGCCAACACAACAAACAAACAACTAAACAACAGCAACAAATCACAGGTTGTCGCATAAAATATGCATTAGACAACAAACTAACATCGACCACTTAACATTAGTAGGTGTGATAGAACGAGTGAGAGAGGGGGAGAGTGGCTAAATGAGCGAGAAGCCAGGTTGAGGGTTGTTTTTGGCCAAATTTAAATTGTCTCCTTTAAGCTGGTCACACTGGCCCGCACTCTACAAGCCAGTGTGCATAAATTGCCATGAAATTATGTTGTTCGTGTCAGGCTGCGGCTGCGGCTGTGGCAATTGTCTGTCGGCTCGCAACTGACATGTCAAGATTTAATTCTCCCATGAAACCAAACTGAATCTTAAATGAGAAGGCAACAAACGTGTTGGCCTTTGTTAAAGCTGTTATTGTGGTTATTCTTGTTGTTGTTGTTGCTACTGCTGCTGCTGTCGTTGTTGTTGTTCGTGCGGGTGTGCTTGTTGTGGCTGCGCTTTTGTTGCGGTGACTGCTGCTGTTCAAACTCAGGTGTCTCTGCTCACCGTGCAGCCGACACCGCCGCCACCGCCCACACAGCTCAGAGAGTCCCTAACGATTTCATTTGGTTTTATATCACTTACAATTCATTTCATTTTGTATGCAAAGTTTTCCCAAATGCACAAATACTTTGCCTTAAACATTAATTGTTCTATTTGCTGAAAAAGTTGTGTGAAGCAATTCAACAATTGCCTGACCGCAAAACATAAACTCTTAATAACATGTCAGTGTTTGACATGCATTTATTCCCTTTGACAATCAGAATTTTCAATACATTTGACTGCAATTTATGTTGCATTACTTTGTAGAAATTCATTAAGGCAAATCAGCAGCTGGAGAATAAGAAGAACTCCTCTCTGAATTATTAATTTTACAAGGCTAAAATGATGAAGTCTGCATCAGAAATCTTAAGCAAATATTAAGCGAAATTCTCTTGGCCTTAATTGTGTAACAGTGGCTGGCAAGGCTGTTGTATATATGGCATATAGAACACGACAAATATATATGGAAATCCTTTGCTTTGATCACACCCCAAAAACCTGCCTGTGCATACATAAATAGAGATACATATATTCAAAATATTTTGAGTTATGCCAGCTGACGCCATTGAAATGTCCTCAACGTGTACTGTACTTTATTACAACACAGGCAGCAGCACGGGCGCAACAACAACAACAATGGCCACTAATAACACCAATGCAGCAACACAGACAAAAACAATAAATAAATAAAAAGATGGCGTTGCCTCAGCCATTGCTGATGCCTGCATAGCCGTAACAAGCACACAACACACGTAGCAGTTATAAAGCACACACACACACACACAGCCAACGAGAGCAAAAGGAGTAATCTGCCCGTTTTATTTGTTTTCACAATTTTAACCTTTGTGCATGTGTGTGTGACATGGTTTTGTGTTTGTGTTATTTTGGCTGCTTTTGGCGCACACATGCAGAAATTTTTCTTCACGCGCTTGTCAAACCGTTGCACCGCTCTCATCCATTTGCCTGGACTTGTCCAGGGTCTGTGCCCAGTTCCGCTTAGTTGTCATGCGCCGCCATAGACCAAAACTCGTGCCTTCGCTGGAAGGATTCACGTATGTAGACAGGACACAACAACAGCAGCAGCTGCTGCTGCAGCAGCAACAACAACAACAACACATTGGCCTGCTCGCAGTTGTGAATTTTTACAAGGTTCGCAGTTTTTTGAGTTAAAGTTCTACTTTTTTTGTACAATTTATTTTTTGCTCTTGTGATTCGGTTGTTGTTTTTAGGGAGCCGCTGACAACGTGGCGGTCAGCAGCATTGAGGCTGGGCTTATTTGCTTTGCCCAGCGGGCAGCATTGCGCCCTGAACGCCGCCTGAAACGTTGCTTTGTTTGCTTTTGCTGCGGCACGATTAAAATGTGCTCGACAAAGGAATTATTTAATACACGTTTCACCTTTTTTTCGGTTCGCGTTTGCCAAGATTTTTATTTGCACTGCGTCACATGTGCTTTGCGCTCACCCATCTCAAACACCCTCGCTGTGCGGTTGCATGTATGTATAGGTTGCCTCAAGCAAATAGCGTGTTGGTTACACATTTTGTTTGCCCGCTGCTCAAATATTTGACTCGAGCTGCGGCGCTCCCATTACAGCATTTGCAGTTACTGAAAATATAAAGTATACGCAGCATTAATATGCATATCTGTCTAGCTGTGGCTGTGTTTGCAGGTGTGCGAACCTTTAACGCTTGACAGCTTGCACGACTTTGATATGGAGCAAACTTTGGCCTATTACAATAAATGCAAATGCCACGCTGCCGCTCTGCCGACATTCTCAAATATTTATGGCTCGCAGCTGAGCAGACTGAGATAATAATTTAATTTGTGGTCCTTCGTTAAGTGCAACAAACTCGACAACATATCTCAGGTGCCGAATTCTAGTTGAATCACACACGACGCACACACATCAATTCGAGCACATAAAAAGTAATGCTAATGCCTTGGCAATTGGCACTCGTGCACGTTACACATATCTTTATTTACATTTGCCTGCCCCGCCTTTGCCAGGCAGTTACAGCACTGAGACTTTACGCTTCACTTACAATTAGCGATAAAATAGCGCTTATCGCAAGCCACACAATTGCCTTGGCAGAGGGCGGCCAGGCTGCCATTTAGCTATGACTATCATAAGCATTTATAAGCGCGGCAAATCAGAGGCACATTTATAAGCATCTGAAATTGAATGCTCATTGCCTGGGCAAGCGCAACCCGTTTGACCCCTGTCAGCCGAGCGACCGACCGACCGCCCACCCTGTCGCGCCCTGGCTGAGCCCTATCGCATTACCGATCATTTGCTAAAAGGAGGCGCACAAGTGCAGCATCATTTCCGTTACATATAAATACACTTTTCTGCTTCAATTGAGACTGGGCCACGACTTGGCCAGCAGCAGCAGCCCCATTACCACTGGCAAAGGCCTCAGCAGCAGCAGCAGCAGCGGCAACGGCAACGGCATCGGCATCTTCCGCACGGCAGTCAACAGTCAACGAGCGCAATTTAAACTTGTTACGTGCTTCAAGTGCCGAACAGCGCAATGTTGAACGTAATGAAATGTGGCGCACACACACAAACACACTATCTGACTTGGGATATAGCCATAGCTAGTCAGACATGGCAGCGTTTTTCTGCCTGATTTGAAGGCATCGACTGGTGCCTATCGAAGCGTATCCTTTTATGATTATCAGCATGGCAGCAGCGTCATGCTTAGTCTGAAAATTCCCGACTCTCTCTCTCCCTCTCTCTCTCCCCCACTCTCTCTCTCTCTTGTGTGTTTATCTAATGCTTAAAATTATGAATGTGCTTGGGAGCTGTCTGTGATTCCAGTCAGCCAAGTCATGGCCAATTTCGAAGTACTTTGCTCGTTTATATGTTACGTATACGCCATGTTTGGCGTACTTGTTATCAGGCGCACAGATTAGAGCTGTTTCTACGACTTTTGTTTTATTTTCCAAGTCTTGAATCGCAGCTGGCTGCTGTATACAGCATGCATACAGTACATTCATGTTTATTTATGTGTATATATATTGATATATATCTCCATGTGGTAATCAAATTGCTTGCATATTAATATTGGCAATTCAATTACTATTCTTATGCATACCATTGGCAATCAAGCAGTGGGCGACGGGCAACGCAGTTGTAAATACACAATCAATATGCCTTTGTGCTGGCTAGGCTAGCAGTAATTGCCAATGAATAACCAAATAAAATAAATAAAAACAGTAAATAGACAAACGAACAATGGAATTTCTCAATGAAAGACAAACCAAAGGCTCTTGGTCGAACAATGATAGACGCATACATCAAACATACTTGCAACAATTCAACAATAATTAAAAAGTCAAACTGTGAAGTAATAGCAAGTAAACTTCAAGTCGACAGGCTGGCCACAGATCTACGCCGTTCCATGATTTTGATTCGGCCATAACTCAGGCCAATAAATTGCACGGCTTTCGCTACGCCGCGAACTGATTGCAGCCGTTTGATGATAAATTAAACCATGTGTCTACAGCTCGAATTTATTATGCGCCAAAACGCCAAATGCCTGTCAGAGCTGGGCCTGGGGCAAGCCGCGAAACCTTTTAAACTTTAAATCCTGCTTCAATGCATCATCGCGCGGGGCAAGGAGTAGCCTTAGCCAAGTTAGTGCCAAGGTGAATGGAAAAAACTTTGCGCTGCTTGCCATAAATTGCAAAAGTGGCTTTGCAGGCAGCTACACAGTAGCACTTTCGCACTCTGTCGCTCTCCTTTCGCTCTCCCAGCGGCCACTGCCTTTCACAGCTTGTTTATGCGCTTCACACGCTTGTCTCGACTGCTGCCTGGCTCGACTGCTGCCATATTGGTTATTAATGTTTATGTCTGCTGTCGGTTAGCGGCATTCGATTGCCAAATGCAGTCCATAATTTAGCTCTTCCGTGTTACGTTTATAATAATTCAACCTTTCATTGACTACACCACCCCCGTCCACTTCATAGAACTACTATATGTGGCATGGTGGCGGTGGCGGTGGCGCTGGCTTCTATATACAAGTTTTAATTTGGCGCCAAAGCCACACTTCCGCTTTAGAGCGATTTGATTTTGTTATGGACGCATGTACTGTTTCGTCCTGGCCATTGCTGCTAGCAATTTGCTAGCCGTGCTTTATTGGTTTTATATTGGCTCATATTTTGCAAAGCTGTCGGCTCGTCCAGCTTCCACCGGACAGGTTGTGTGTTGTGACAAGTTGCCGATGGGGCTTTAAATTTCAATATTGTTGCGTTCGGCTTCACGTCATCGAGCTGTCGTTGTCGTTGCCACCCCCAACACGCTACTCAATCCATATCTCTGCTCGCCTTTGTCCATGCGGGTGTAATACCGAAAATTTATGGCGTAATTGAATCCGAAAACTACAACGTTTTGTGGGGAATTTTAATAAAGTTCGCCTTTGTACACGAGTTATTTATTGACAAATAGCAGATAATTTGATTTTGTGCCAATATTTAAAACAATGCACCATACACACATGCACACACACACACGCACATAGGCGAAAATGACAATAATATCTCAGAGCTTCATGATCCACTGGCACAGGCTGGCTACGTTATGAAGACATCAAAGGAAAACTATTTCGGGCAAAGGCCAAGCAAATAATAGGCGATATAAGTTGAAATATTCTCGCTTTTTGCGATAATTAAATTGCAGAGAACAAATACCTGAGTTGAACATAATTTAATTTCAAGAAGAAAAAACATTTTTTAAGATGTCTTAACATGAGCTCAACACAAATTTGATAATAACTTTTAAAGTGTTGATTGGAGAAGAGACTAGACTCTTGAAAACGTTTATTGTCATTATTGGCTTAAGGATTTCGTTGGCAGGCGTGAAGCATTTGCTTGAAGGCTAAAGAGATATTTGGGTCAAACTAAGCAATTTGTACAAAGAGAGGAGAAAAGAAATAAATTGAGCAACTCAGAAATCTGTTTCCATGATTACGCCATAAAATAGTGCTGATGCTCGCACTGGCGAATCGATTCGAAAGGCATAGATAAAACTTGTGACAAGTATCATTTCATTTTTGGGGCTATAAAATTCCATTAAACAAAAGAGAACTTTCATCAGAGAGCCGTTGGCCGAGAGGACGTTAGTTAAGCAGCTTCGTGAAAGAGCCAGTCCCAGAGGAATGCAAAATGAGGCAACGTCCAGTGATGAGTATGATGACATTTTTATAACTCAAATACTCCACTTGCCACAAGCACACACACAGAGCTATACACGCACAAACTAGCTCAATATCTCATGCCTGCACAAGTTTGGCAAAGGCTGAGGCCGGAACCGAGATCAAAGCTATGTCCGGGGCACAGACAAAGACATTTTAATGGGAATGCTGTATTCCCGATGGGTAAGATTAGCCGCAGCCATCGTTCTGACACATAAGTGAAAGCCCATTTACCAGCCCTCGTCTGTGTGGGCCATGTAACAACTCCTGGCCAAAAGGCAAAACTCAAAACCACAACATATGCGCCCAAGCCCGCTTGATGCATACTCAGTAGGAGGTTGCACTGTCTCGCTTGGTCGACTGCTTTGACTTATGACTTTAATTTCAATTTGAGACTGCATTGATATTTGCAGTCCTCATTCACGCCCCCGCCCCCGCTCCCGCTCCCACTGCTGCTGCCATTATTTGGGTAACTGGGTGTAGATACCAGTAGATGCCCGATGACAGTTGGCATGACCCATTGGCCATAATTCTAAAGTCAGTGACGGACCATAAATTGGAAACTTGCTGCCAAGCTGCAGCTGCAGCTGCAACATGGCAGAGCTGTTTAGCCCTCAAGTCAACGAACAATTCTGAAAGCATCATATTAGAAAACCAAACAAAAAATATTAAGTTCCAACTATATGACAAAGGTTAAGTAAAAAGTACAAACTAAAAGATGCTTGAAAAGTGGCTGAGCTCAAGTTTTTGCCAGAATTCATAAGCAATATATTAGTAAAGTAAAGAGAACTTGGATTAAATATTATTGGAAGTTCATTTGAAATGCTTGGAAAAGGCAACTATTAAGCAAGTTTTTATTATTTTTATTTTTATTTAAATTGATTTTTAAATTGTGTGGTATAGTTTTAAGTAAGTTCGAATTGTAAGCCATTTTACTACAATATTTTGACAATATATAAAACTTTAAGTGTAATTCTTATCAATATTATTTAAAGCACATAATGTATCTGCTTAGCCATCGTGGTCCCAAAAGCAATCCCTAGCTAATTTTCCTTTTGCTATAAGTGCGCAAGCGGTTTGAGAGTGTGAGCATGCCCTGCAGAGTGGTTAGGGCATAGAGGTAAAAACCGTTTGTCAGCAGAGCAATAACAACGACAAGGCATGGCAACTGCAAATTACACTTCAGTGGAACATGCAGACCGAGCCAAAAAACAACAACCAAAAGGCAAAGAGCAAAATGGTAAGAGGCAAAAGAATGCGATTGGAAAACGATTTTCATTTCTGCAGCTAATATAAGCGACAAATCTAAGCGAGGCTGGACTCAGACTGGGGCTGCGCACGCACACACACACATACACACACACTCACATCAGCAGACAATTTCGAAATCAATATTTATGACTACCTCAGCAGATTTATTGCAGTTTGCACACTCAAGCACACACAAACACATAGAGCAGCAGTAAGAGCATTGAGCATTGCGATAAGCAGGAAGTTGGAGGGGCTGGAACTGAATTTGGCTATGGCAGTTCGTTTTACTGCTGCTGCTATAGATTTGCACGTCGTCTTTTTTGGAATGTTTACTTTTTTCAGCTTCTGTATTCACAAAATAATAATATCCTTTCTTTGATGCCAACATATATACTCACATATGCACACTCATAGCCCGGGATAGCTATCCAGTATAGCTGGCTTTGTAATTGTGCCTGACTGCACTTATGACACTGCAGCGTGCAATGATTTATGCATTTTAAGGAAAATGTCTGCAAATGGATGACATCGATGACAGCTAAGGATGAATTTAGCTGAAAACTATTTTTTAACAGTTTGCCCATATCTGTGCCAAACCAAGTATAATCGAGACTGATGCAGTTGCATTGCCTCCTTTTTTGGGTAGCAAAAGCTGCATTCAATTAACACACACATTTGGTTGTGTACCGCCGCCAGCTGTATTTACCATTAGCCACACGCATACACACGCACACACACACATGTATACTCCCCCTAAAGCTCCTCTAAAACATTTCAATATTTCGTATGTTGTCCGTTATTTGCTTTTGTGCAGCTAAGCACATCTCCGATTGAATTATGAATTTCAATTTTACTTCATAGCCACAGCCAAGAGCAGCAGCAACACCAACAAAAGCTGTATCCAGCAATGCTAACAAATGCATAAACAAACAGTAATTGCTACCTAGCCTGTTGGTAATCTTCAAATGAGTGAAGCCTTCCACAACGTTCAGTTTGGTTTTCGATGAGGATGGCCAGAATATAGATGCAGCTGTTGCTCGGCAACAAATACGATTTCAACTATCAGCATGATGATGATGGGACTGACGCTGCTGCTGGCTGTTCCATGGATATCAAATACAAATTTATACATACACAAATACATATGTATGTAATGTTCATTAAGACTTTAAGCTGTTTGTCTGCCGAGCAATGCATACACAGACGCTTGTGCACATGCACACACGCTTTATATTTTATTGTTCTTGATTCCCTCACAAAAAGGCAGGGCATTGCATCACATTAGGAAAGGTGGGGGGAAAGGTAGAGATGTGTATGTGTGTGTGCGCCATTATTTGATTGAGTTTTGTGCTGTTGCTTAAACTCAAACATAATATTTGATGTGATTGCTACTTTCGGGTTGTGATGGGGCTGTTCAAACAAACTATCCACATGATTTTCATTTGCCCTGTGAAGAAATATTATCTAATTGATGCTGCCGTTATAAGCTTGTCAAGGCTTCCAGGCTTTTGGGGCCGAGCATGCCAAGCGAGCTGCCCAAGTTTCTGGCTAATGAGCCGCATTTACTCAACTATAAACAACATGTTCGAGAATCAGATGCAGCGGCAACAACATGTGGAATACAACGCAAACTGTTGTTCAGCATTGTAGCTGTACCTGCGCAGCAACCACGCCCACTCTTCAAAAGAGCCGAGCACGTCATGTAGCTGTTGCTTGGCCTGCGGCAACTTTTGCCAACTTCAGAGCATAACACATGCGGCAGGGCGCACCGCCCAAAATCCGTGGCTGGGGACTTGCTCATAATACACTCGGTGCGGCTTATTTCATTAAATATGGCAGCAGAAGTGAGTAACATGGCCAAAGAGCCGCCAGCAAAGTTCGTAGTCGGCGTTAACAATGTGGCTTCAAAACCACTTTTTGCTAACCTGAAACTGTGAACAGCTCACAAGCAACGTCAAACCAAAGTGTTCAGATTATAGTCGCTGAAAATTACGCACTTAACCGGAACTGTAGTTGTAGTCTGTCATACGGCCATAATTACACGGAATCAAGGCACACAACTCAAGTATTGTTTATACCTACATATATAGTGATCCAATATTTAAACGGGGAACTCAGCATAATAAAGAAAGTTACCACAATATTAATTAATTTGTGCGATATTTGAATTATGTTAAATATCTGTCGCATAACCAGATAATCGAAAGCTTTCAGAATCCTCAATCGACTGCTTTTGCCAATCATATATATATATATATATATATATATATATATATATATATATATCTATATATATCTATATATGAACGCTGGTTTTTCTGATGTCAATTGTTATATTTGTAATACTAAAATATCTTCAAACACTGCTGATCATTATCCAACTTTGAGCAGAGCTGCAGTAAACCCAAATATTCGAGCATGTCAAGTTAAACACATTCATTTGATATTTTTTAATTTGGTTTTTAATTGTCGATTATTTTGTATTTTCAAGCTTAAACACCTTGCGTTCAGTAATATTTTTTCTCGGCAAATATCAAAACGCATTAACAGAAAAGATCCTTTTTATTCAGTTTCTTCTAACTAACACAGTGTTCTTTTAAATAAAGTGCGAAAGCTACTGCTCCCACTATGAATAACATCTGAACTATTCAGCTCAATACACATACAATCTTTCAAAAGAACTTCACAGACCAGTCAATATAATTTGATTACAAACACTTTCATTAAGCATATTATAAACTGTTATCTATGAACAGTGGAATGACTCAAGTCAAATAATAATTGCAGTATTAATTATTTACACTTCAATTAGACGAGAATGTCAAGAGTTGTTATTTGCAAATAAATTGCTAAGTCAAATACTTAATTACCATGTTCATTGCTTTTTAATGAATAAATGCAAGAAAGAATTATATAGCTAACTTTGTCAGCAAATCCGTCACACACACGCGTAGATATATTTCTCAGCAAATTATGTGATGGCATTTTAATTAAATCATGCAAATATTTTCAAAGAATCGCCAAATCGCACGGGAAGGGACTTAACCCCAAGCCCCTGCGCCTGCTATAAGTGGCCTCATCAAAGGAGCACTCTAACTAATAGATAACACGAGCGTTAAATTACTTTAACACCACAAGGACATCAACCCTTTTCATTTACACGTAGCTAAGCAACTTTAATTAAATGCAATTGCCTGGCAACAAGCAATTGACCGTTGCACATAAGGTAAAACAAAAAGAAGACAAATAAAAGAGAAGAAAAGAAGAGAAACAATTAAAAGTCCGAAGTTCAAGACAAGAGAAGTTCTATATTAATTTGAAAGCCAATCGCTTGGTGTCGGATGTGCGAATATGTTCAATATGCAAATCGATTAGTCCAAAGCCGAACGCAGGCGGAAATGGAGGCTTAAGCTCAGAGCAAAGCGGATGGGCAACGGGCCAGCATGGCACCTGCAACGGATTGTTATCCCGTGCAAGCCGCAAACAACAGCTACGCATTAGGCTTCAGAACAAAAACAAACGCAGCAGCAGAAGCATCTGTTTGACAAGACTCGAGAGCGACTTAGTGCAGCAGCAACATGTTACAGCAACAACAATATTCTGGCAACAACCTAAATCCCAGCACTGGCAAAAATCTCTTGCCTTTTGGCATGCAGCACTTGGGAGCCTGCTGGATGCTGGCTGCTGGCTGCTGGCTGCTATTATTTAGTGCGTAGGCAGTGCGAGTGCTTAATTACTTACATGCCCATTGACCATGCCCACTTTTCGGTAGGTGCGAGCCGCCTGCTACTTGGCCAAGATTAAAATGCCAGCTTAGTGTAGACTTTTGCATGTGAAATTAGAAGCTTAAACTGTGTGCGGCGTTCAACGGCATGGGGAGGCAAGAGTCGTGCCAGTATATAGCTGCAACTTGTTTGTGGCATGCTCCAGCAACATGTATGTATAACGGCATACACACACGCACACAGCTGTAAATTTGTGTGTGCTTGTTGCTGCATGCGTATGATAAAATAATTCACTCGACTGCAACTCATAAATTCTCTAAGGTAGCGCATAAATTTTCGACAAATCTCGGCAAAATGCCGCAAAGCAGCCTCCAACCTCAGATGCAGGACCAACCAGGGAGGCAGCACATGAGATGAACCCCAACAGCAACAGCAACAACAATAACAGCAGCAGCAGCTGCAGACATCGCCGCAAGTTGGCCTTTTCAGCTTAGTCCACGACTCTTGGCCACGATTGTTCAAGTTGCTGCTGCTGCTACTTAACTTTTACTGCAAGACAACATAACAACATATTTACGTAGCTAAGTATATAAGTAAACAGCGCCAGCACAGCATGACTCATAGCCCGACAGTGAGAAAGAGAGCTGACCATATGCTAGAGTTCAACCATAAATTGATTTGTTGATTGATCTAATGCAGGTATTCAAAAGCTTTAATGATCTAATTAATAATATATATACGAAGAACCAAAATAAGGTAATGAAAAAACACTCATCAAACGAGCAATTGAACTAAAAAGCGACACCTGCTCGCAGCCTGTCCACAACTTTCCAATTGTATATTTTGTATACAAAAACGGATCTGTCAATGAGTTTGATTTTTACACTTGTTAAAGTCAATGCATTTTATAGGGACAAGGCCAGTGGGCAAAAACAATTGGGGAATAAGTGAAATCGAAAAGAAAAACGAAACAGTACAAGCGATGCCAAAGTGTTTACAATGTAATGTGTTGCCCGAAAAAAGAACAACAACAATATCTGCCAGGCAGCAGGCAGCAGGCAGCACCAGCAGCAACAAAAAAATTACCATTTAAAAAATGCCAAAAATTTGTTGCCGTTGCATTTTGCACGCATCATTGGGGCTCAATGGAGTGTGCACACACTGATACAAAATGGCGGCAGGCCATGTGTAAGCGTGTGTGTGTGTGTGTGTGTAGCAAAAGTTTGCATGCACAGAGAACGCCTTGCTTCATTGGCTTGCGTTTGGGCGCAGCTAGTAAGTAGTTTGTTTGGCAATTGTTTGCGGCCACTGGCAAAGTAAATCAAAAGGTTGCTCTAATAAACGGAAACGGAAATGCGCACATGCAACTTTTGTCAGCGCAGGCCATGAAAAATGCACAGCAAAAGTTGCTGCTACAACCGAAAAAATACAAGAAAAATACAATAACTAAAAGCAATACAAAAATAAAAAGCAAACATTTCGGAGTTGAAACTGACGGGCGGAAGGTTACCCTGTTATCTATTCCAAATTTGGTGTCTGTTGTCTAGGTCATCTTATCCGAATCTTCATTGAATTTGCTGTTGTTGATAGTTAACGAAAAAAAATTTCTATACATGAGATGGCATATAAAATGTTTCCAGGTTTACTTCAGTTTCTATGTCAAATTCTCTAGTTCTAAGGAAAGACTGAAAACGACGAATTTCATCATACAATTTTTAATATTTTATAAATGAATTCTTACAGAATCTGCGAGGCACAAAAGACAGAGAGACAGACAGATGGACAGATGGACATATGAATATATGCAGATTCATCGACTAGACCGCTCCTGCTAGCTAAAGCTTAGTTAGCACAATAAAAATCCCGTTTTAAAGCTCTGTGCAAGACATACAGGGTGCGCAGCATGCACATAAATTTCAGAGACCAAACGAAAGCCCCCTTTGAGCACTGAGCGGCTTGTTCGCAGTTATTGACTAACTCGACCTAAGAAACCAGGAAAACAGTCAACGAACAGACGAACGAACAGCGTAGCCCAGCATTGGCAATCCCTTAAGATTCTAATTTATATCAGTGGCAAACTTATTTCCTATTTCCGCGCTGCTGCGAAAATGCCGTACGTGATTCAATTATAAAATGCGGTCTCTCAAATCGTTGCAAAATTTATGTATTTCATTTTATTCGCAGCGTCTGCGTCTGCCACTGTCTTCGGCTGCTGCTGCTGCCACATGTGGCCCAAGGGTGGCTGTGCCCCCGTTTTAATGGACTGCCTCGTAAAATAGCACAAAAAATGTCACGAAATTTATGCGCACCATAAAGAGCGGGAATATCTTAAAAACAAAGCATGCCAAAAAGGACACCAGAAATGGTACACTTCAAGGATCGCCACTCGAGCTGCACTTTGGCCATTGCGCTTACTTAGGCGCATTTCAAGCGTTTCCGTATTTCACGGATATCAAATTAATTATGCACTTACCGGGCAGATGAGTGCCGTACTTTGGTTCGCTGAACGGTGCCTGGTTCTGGCCGTGTCTAGCACTGCTGTTGATGCTGATTTCCTAATGAAAGCCTCTTGCGGTTGCCATTGTTGGAGGCAACTGCACTTGCATCGCTTGCTAATTAAGGTGGTTGGATGGGCTGCGAGGGTCGAGCGCCACTAACTGCACTTTGTACCTGCGACCGCGTTTGCGTCCATCAATTTGCACAGTTAATTGCTGATTGAGCTCAAGAGTTGCTACTAATGTTACCGATAATGTGCGCTTGCGGTTAGTTCGCGAATTCATTTAGCATGCTGCTCCCCGCCACTTCTCGCTCTACGGGCGCCATTAAAAATGCAAAAATAAAAAATATAAGAAAAAACAAGAGAACACGAAGACATGAAAGCACATGAAAAATGTATTTTCATAAAACGGCGAATGGCATTGCCAAGAAATGACAGACAGCTCGCTGGATGTTGCATTTCGCAGTTCTTTTGCGTTATTTCCTTAACATTCGTTTGTCCTGCCATCACTCAGCTCTGTGCGAAAGTCATAAATCGTAATGCGTGGATTATGCAATTTTCATGTTTGCATTTGCGAGGGCAGCGCACAAAAAGGCTGACAACAATGCGTTACATTTAGCATCAAGGACAGCAGCAGTAGTAGAAGCAGCAGCAGCAGCGGCCTCAGCAAAAAAGCTCCAATTTTAAATCTATTCTGATGTGGGCAGAGGAAGGCAACAGGAAGCGTCAGTGTATGGAAAGCCCGAATAGCTAGGAGATGCGGCACTTGCAGCAGCTACAGAAACACCGGAAGCCATCAAACAATGACGTCTATGACGGCAGCAGCACGACAGCCTCACATGCAGCACACAGATGTGTAATACTGAAATAAATGCAAAACATATTTTAGAGTTGAGTACAATTCGGATAAAAAGATTGCAAAGAAAAGTTAAATATATCTAAAGAATGTATTAAATGTAATTTCAGAATCGAGAAAGAGAAGGAAAATGTCAAAATTATTTGTATTATTTAATTCAATATAGTTCAGCTCTCTACATGTCTATACGGATTTAGCATGTCTATACGGTTTCGAAGCATTAAATTAAATATAATTATATTTTTGGATACTATGAAGATTTTACTCAAATAACTGCAGCAGAGTCTCTGCTCATTATCAAATTTGAACAAGATTTTATTTTAATAAAGATTTGCCTTTATGTTTGCCTAGTCTTTCCCATGGCAGCTGTGCTTCTTAGTAATGTAAGAAATGGCTGCTATATACTGTGTATGACATATGTGTATATGAATATCTATATATAATATTCAAATATTTGTATAGTTTGTATTATGATACAAATTTTACATTTTACAAGCGTTACTCTACCATAATAAAATGTCAGTCCAAACTTAATAAGACTCAACTTTAAAATGAATTATTCAATAAAAAAGTGTTGCCAACTCAAAGTTGTTAGCTTTTACAAAATACACTACAGATAATGTAACTTTTTTGTCAAATGTCTCCTATGTATATAAGTAAAATAAAAAAAATATTAAAAAGTATGACAGCTTAACAATTAATACTGTGCACTCTTTATCAATTTTTATATCATTTGTATTCAGCAGGAAAGTGCTGCCATCCAATATCACTTTTCTTTAAGATTAATTTAATCAAATACGCATTAAAGCTAGGATCTAACGCTTTCATTAATATCGAAGCTCGGATAGAAGTTAGAACTGTTGCTAAATGAATTTTTCACAAAATATATTTTTAAGCTGCAAGTTTTGCTTTGTGTTGCACCAAAATGTTCTTGCCTTCGGCTGAACCACTGGCGGCTTATTAACATTGCGCTTAATATCGTGTATAAAAACGCAGTGAATTGTGGGCTGCTGACTGGTCAGCCACACACTGCAACAGCAGTCGGTCGGCGTAGAGCTAAATTATTTAGTTGGCTCTGCGGCCAGCTGCAGACACAAGTTATGCCCCTGCGCCGCTTGAAGCGGGTGTGTGGCTGACTGGGCGAAGTGGTGCGGAGTCAGCAAACGCGACTCACTGACACGGCCATTCGACAGTCGACGGTCAGACCAGGCATCAAATGATTGCCCAGACACTTTATTATGTATGAGCTGGCAGTAGCAACATAACTGAATAAGCAACAGCAACAAGGGCAGCAAATGAGAATGAACAACGAGCATGAGTAATCAAATTATTTATATTTAAATTGTTTGTGTGTGTCTGCATTGTTGGCGCTTATAAGTTTTGCACAGCATACATATGTAGACATGTTTTCATATATCTAACATATATATATATATATATATATATATTATATATAAACTTATATGTAGTCGAGCTCAGCATGATTATGTTGCGGGTGCAGCGACTCTTTTTGTTGTGCCTTTGACGGCTGCAGCGAAACCAGACCAGTGAGACAGACAGGATACGTGTCCTGCTCTGCAACGAGATCCCTGTGCAAAGTTTATTTATGCATTTCATTTGGGGCTGCACTTTGCTGTGGGCACACACAGACTGACTGCAACGAGCTTGTTGGAATGGGCTGGCATTGTGGTCCGCCTTTGAGTTGATGTATTAAAAATTTTCACACATGGCAGTTGCTTGGCTATCAGTCGCCCTGCTGCGTTAGCATAGAGCAAAATTTGATTTTCCTTCTGCTTTAACCAGATCAACACTCCCCCAGCTACCCCCCAGCTCCCGCTAGCTTAGACTGTACAATTTTGAGCGCTTGATGTGCGTTGAGTTAGCGCCACTGGATTTGGCTTCAAGCATCGGTAGTTGCAAAAGTGTCGCTAGATGCGTGCTGATTAGCGTATGCCTGGCTGCAGCTGCTGGCACTCAGCTGCCAGTGTTTAACTTCTTAACCGAGCTTAAAAACTGCACTCACAATTTTCATTAAAAATTTCATTAAAATTTTCAGTTGCCGTTAGCACAAGTTGGAATCGCTGCACTTTTCAGTGCTATTTTAGAATATTCCATTATATTTTATGATCATAGACCAACTTGCCAAAGATCAACGATTACCGTGTGCATCTCAGCTCTTAAAGAAGCTTAAAGATTAACCAGTAAATTTATTTATACAGCAAAGTTAAACATTAACAAATTTTAGATTTTTAACAAATTTAGATTTTTTCAATTTTTAAATTGGTTTTAATATAGAAATAATAGTAGATTTCCTTTATACTTAATTTCCCTTACTTTTTTACTACTATATATGGTATATATATATATATATATATATAGAGAGAGAGAGAGAGAGAGTAGCACTCATAAGTGGCTATGTGGCGCTCAGTCGACTAGAACACAGTTGTTAATGATGCAAATTTCGCAATTAATTGATATTTAAGTACAAGTAAGGAGATAGGCATGCCATGAATAGGAATGGTTTGTGTATAGTTTTGCAAACAAAGCCAAATTAATGTAAGCTTATCAGCCTTATTTATTATTTGTTATTTGTTTAGACAAATGCTGCAATTGTCAGGATCGCATTTCAGTCAACACGCATCGAAAATAGGCTGTAGGAGAAGAGGAAGGAGAAGGTTTGCGTTTGAGCAAGACAAGAACATCTGGAATGCAATTTAATCAAAGCGTAGTTCAGGCAAACGTCAAATCATTTTTGTTTATAATTAATTTGCATTTTGATTGGAATTTGACACTGTCAGTCGGCTGACATCTGTCGGCTTTCCTTGCAAAGCAATTATATTGCAAATTTCTTGCAGGAGCATTTTCTGAGCAAAGCGCCTCAAGTCAATTCGATTAGTGTTAAAATTTCCCATGAATTTTTTAATAAACGTTCAACTGACAGTTGCCCTAAAAACAACGCAATAAATTGCCTGGCAATAATTGATTAATGCGAAAGGGACTGTTTATCATACCAGCTATGCGCGATTTCTTATCGTGCAAAAGCTAAAGAGAGCGCTAGTTGAGAGCTGAAAAGTGAAAACTTTTGCCGCTTACTTGGCGAAACAGACTCGTCTAATTAACATGGCCGAAACGCCCCAAGAATTTGGGCTTTGTGCGGCAGCACCGCAGAACTAATTTAGATTGATTGAATATGCTTCGATGGCAATTCAATTAACTTTACGCGGACTTGTGGCACAGTTTTCGTTGAATTCTCTTCTACGGTGCATTTAAGGTGCAGAGTTGCCAGAGCGGCCAGAGTCAAATGAGATTCGGTTTGTCATGGCATATGCAGCCAGTTTGCATAGCAAGTGGCCGCGTTGGGTGCGGAAGTAGCGGACCAGAAACTGTGCCTCGTCTCATTGCATTTTGTGAGCCAACTAAATCACCAGAAATCAGTTATAAATCCGTTGGACTCCGTGCAGCTGGACACTCGACATACAAATACGTATGCATAATTCCCTTTGCCGCCGACGGTCCTTGACGCTGATAGCACTTCAGCCAGTATGCTCATATATTCTACTGTGCGACTGTGTGTGTGAGTGTGTGTATGTGTATGTGTGTGTGAGTGTGTGTATGTGTGTGTGTATGTGTGTGTGTGGGTGTGTGTGAGTGAGCCTTTCAATTATTCAAATAACACAGCATTTTGGCAGCAATGGCTGTCAGGATGTGTACAGCAACGACCACGAGGATTCTGTGTACAGCCGTCGCGTTATCCTGGCCGCCCAGAGCGGTATGCAACGCTCATTTAGATCGTCAGGCAGCTAACGACAGCCCCACAGTCCGTTGGTCAGTCATGGGGTCTGCATGGCTGCCCATTAGTATACGCCTTGGGGCTTACCATGCGCTGACTTTAATCTATTGCCTGAAATGTATACACTCACACACACACACACACATACAGCTTCAGCTGCTTGTGTGCGACATGAAAACATCAAACAACATTCGTCGGGTTTTAATTATTATTTGAAATCACGATGGCGCTGACGTTGTCTACCGCCCCGTAGTTATGTTAGCCCGTGCCTCTGGTGTGGGCAGTGCAATCTAATGAAACATTAGCTGCACGCCTACAACAACAGCAGTAATCGGCAGTCAATGTGTGTGTGTGTATAAAGAGAGTGGGTGAATGTAAACGACAGACAGACAGTGTATTACACTGTTATTTGCACGGCAAAACAGCAGCATCAACGAAACAGGTACGAAATGTGATGCTCGCATCTTCGTTGTCAGCAAGCGAACAGAACAAAAACAAATGCGAATAGAAATGTAACAAGATATTCAGCAACAGTCAAAGTTAGAGACAAAAGCTAGCTGGCCAGTCAATCCGTGATGGACAGCAACAAATAGTGGAAGAGTGCCAGACAACAGATAATTATGGCCACGTATATACAATCATGAGTGTGTAATATATAAATTAATTAAATGAAAATTCATTGTCGTATTTAGAGCAAAGATATGGTTTACAAGCTTTTGCCGAAACACCTTTACATTCACAAAATATTTGTCTATAGTGCGTTTTATGGTCTGGAGGAGTCATTGATCGATATGTCATGCTCATGATTGTGATGATTATGAAAACTGGTGTTCCAGGTTGCATCATCGGGGCGGAAATATAGCTAAAGTTATATTTAAGCAATAAAGTCACAAGATTTTCTATGTAGTAAAGTCCGTTTCATTGACATTACGAATATATTGCTTTTATTTTATTATAATTTAAACTCGGAAGTAGGTAAGATCCGTGAAACTAAATACTCGTTTATTATACAAAAACACCTCAATTTGTTATATAATCAAATGTTATACAAAGTCAGTCACAATTTATATTTGAAGTGTGGAAATTCGAAAAGTTTGTAAAAGATATTTTTATTGCCTCCATTTGACACGTTTCCTGAATACAAGCCTAAATAGCAAATCTACAGCGAAATTTACTATTCGAGTTTTCAAGCAGTCAATTTTGAATGTTTTCTGATTCTCTGCATTTCCAGAAGTTCTTTTTAACTGATTCAACCTAATCTACACGATTATATATTATAAATTTGAATGGCTGTGTACAAGAAAAATATTACCGAAACTTTTAATTTTGTGAAAATATTTGTTGTTTGTTATTTTTGACAGAAAAATCATATTTCCCTATCATAAATAATAATTGATTTTTAGGATTTTTAGGGCGAAGCTTGAATACTGCAAGAGCTCGAGGTTTCAAATTTATTGTGTTTCCAAGTTGAATGTACAGATTTTGTATTTTGATATTTACTATTGACTTATTATTTTATTAATTAAAAATTTTATATGACGCTTATGAAAAGGGAATATCATGTCTCATTTATTTTATACATTGAAAAGCTTGAATTTCAGCTTTTGGCTTATACGAAAAAGTTATATATCACATACGCTGCTCCGGCGATACTTTGACCTCAATAGTTGTGCAATCCAATGAGTAAATCTCTTATAATCTGCCACACATGTGCTGATAACCGCAGTTGAAGGAGCCAATTTGATTGATAGCACCGGCAATGCCAGCAGCCTGTTGTCCACACTGTCAAGTGCCAATTAAACTAAAGCGTGGCACGAGGCAACAAGCGTTGTGTGTAGGCCGATAAAAGTGCCAGTTATTTTTTTTCTTGTTGCCTGATCCTCTCGACAAGTTTTTTCCCCGCACTAATGACAGAGGACACTACCTTCCAGGGCCCACACCACGCACCGCCGCGCTGACGTTGATAGGCCACAACAATTTTCATTGGACAGCCATTTACAATAAACGTCAGCGATTGCGAGGCAGCAAGCCTGGGCGTTTGTTAAATGCTTGTCGGAAAAAAGAAAAAAAGAGAAAAAGGAGACAGAAACGTCGTGTAGTTTAGCTTAAGCGCAAAATCAAAGTGCCATTGAGGTCGGAGCTTGATAAGCGCTAATGAATGGTTTTCTTGTGCGCTTCAATGGGCCGTGTCTATGGCTGGCCGCAACCATGGCAGCCGTCGCAACAGGACACTTGTCGCGGTTTGGGCAATTTAAGTGGCGGTTGATGTTGTCGTCCATGTCGCTGTCGCTGTCGATGCGCCGACGTTGACGCTGATGCTGATGCTAAAGCTGAGGCTGACGCTGACGCTGGTACTGCGGCTGCAACTGCGGCTGCAACTGCGGCTGCCATCGCTGCCTGTGGTTGGGCTGACGCAAATGTTTGGTTTCGCTGGCAATTAACGTGGCCAAAAAACAATGCTGCTCCAGCTTTTTTCCATTGGCCATTTTTGGGGCTTGTAATAAAATGGCAAACGTATGCCTGCAATCAATAACCAAAGCGAACTGCCCCAAAAAGCATGCTACAGTTTTTTTTCTCACTCCTACTGTGTGTGTGTGTGAGCATTGCTACAATGATTCGCACACAGCGACAACATGCGACTTAATACAGGCCAAGTTGATGAAGACACAAGACAGATGGATAACGGCAGGTAAGCCAGGCATACAAATAAGAAATTTTTGCAATAGCATAGCATCAAGCCGAAGCTGCAAGAGTGGACGATAGGATAGGTATATGGGTCCAATGCTAGCGGCAAAACTTTTGAACAGCCACTCCATAGCACACGGCACTCGACACAATGGCCAGACTCCATTGTGCTGGCCATTGCAATACAAATCGCTACCAATTTTCAACCGGACACACCAGAAAGCAGCAGGAAGGCCGAGCTAGCCAAGCCATAAGCAACGGTCAACTATATGGCCAAACATGCGGCGCACACCTTTCATTTGTTGTACGTTTTATACACGTAGCCAGCTACTTTGCCACCTCTCTCTCTCTCCTTTTCTCTTTACCTCTTTAAATACAGATGCAGTTGCATGTGTTGGTGGCGTTGCCAACTTTCATAGAGAACCGCGCTGGGTATTGAAAGCTTTTCGACCACGTTTGTTACCGGCCACCTGCCACCTGCCACCTGGTCCATGTCTCTGCAGCGGCTTTATGTTGTGCATGTGTCTGGCCGAGGTCTTTACGTTGGCTTGATTGGATTTGCCGATGCAAATGAAGAATCCAATTTTTAAAGTTTGTTTTTCGTTATCGTTTCGTTTCTTGTTAGTCCTGCTGCTTCTGGCTCCTGCTCATCCGACTTAGCTTTTTTCCTTCACATTTGTGTTCTTTTTTCCTTTTGTGCACATGCAACGCGACTGTCTCATCCAGAGTTCAAAATGTTGACCGTTTCTTGGACTATCTATCCTATCACGGCAACAGCTGCTTTTGGTTCTGTGTGTTTGTTGTTTGCACGTTTGTTGTGCATATTTTTTGGTCACATCAACACAGATATGCACACATACACCTGTTCAGCCCTTGACACAAGCATCAGCATTCCCAGCCAACAACAACAACACTAACAGGCGATTTCAGCCAAAGGGAACCATACAAACACAGGCTAACCGAAAGCAAACGGGCTTAGCTAGCAAGTGACCGACTTCAAAACACTCTAGCTTCCAGCTATAGTTACATAATTGCCAACAAATATTTATCTTACTTTTCAGTTTATCCTTAGATCGGCTTTAATTGATATCCCGAATATCAAATATCGATAGTCAGCTTCCATGCTGATCAAGTAACACAAATATATATTTAAACTCAATATGCCCTTTCCGAGCACTTATACAAAGTCAATCCACCCTTTCCATAAGGTTGAGGCCATAAAAAACACAATTTTTGTGCTTTTGATTTTGGACGCCAATTGTCAGCTGTGTTTTCATTGTGCCATTGTTGCCGCTGTTGTTTTTTTGTTTTTTTTTTAGTTTCTGTTGGCTCTGCCTCGCCACAAAATCGAATTTGCACTCCTAAACAATTGACGTGGCCACACCCGCACGTCATAGACTTTTTTTAGTTGTCACTCTTTATTTTTGTTTCATTGGTATTTCATGAATTTCAATTTGATATTTGCTTCTAGTTTTTGCTCGGTTCGGCCTAATGCCTCAGACTTTAGCTTCTCATTTGGTATGTTAAGTTAGTTAAAAACGCTTTCCCACTTCTAGCCTGCCAGAGTGTCTCCATTTAGCTGCTGAAATATTCAGTGGAGGACGCAAAGTGCCCCGAAAATAGACTTCCAATTTAAATACAAATAAAAAATATATATATTAATGGCCATTTACGTCTATTACGATAATTTATTTACAATTAGCAGCACAAGCAATGCAAATTTATTATTCATGCCATTTGAGTATTCATTTTATTTATCTGCAGATAGGTCAAGTGGATGGAAGCCGCAAGTTGTTTAATTTTCCATCTGAATTTGTTGCTCGAGCTGAAATTTAGCGAAATATTCATAAGCAGCCATAAAACGATCAAATTAAATTGCTTGAAATTTGATAGCAGCTCTTGGTAGCGCGTAATAAAGCCGACTCTAACGCGCCGGACACTACATTAAATAATGGAACACCCAATGCTGGTAATTTATCATTAATGATTGCCACAATACAAAAACAAAGCATTCAGCTAATGTTTAATTAAGAAACTGACTATGCAATACCCTGTAACTTAACTTTTGATCAATTTACGAAAAAAATATGTAAAAATATAAATTAGAGCGTAGATTGAAAAAAATAATAATTAACAAATATAAATATTTAAATATTCAATAGAAATTTAATAAGTAAATTTAAATAAGTAAATAGAAATTAATTAAGTTTTTCAACTTAAGTTAAGTAGCAAAAAGTCTTAATCATTGATATTAAATACCAAACTGATTCTTTCATCTTAAGCAACCCTCCTGTACTGTTGAGCTTAGGGTATTTTAACAAGGTATGCTGTCAGTGTGCCCCGGCAACGTACACGCCTCCAAGGCAAATTACTTATAAATTTGTGTGCCATGCGAGCCATTGACAGAAGCTACAATTACCGCAGGCACAAGATACTCTGCCGCGGGCAATGAAGCAACAGAAATTCCCATAAATAAATCAGCTTTGGGCATGCATTAATTTCCACAGAAAGAAAGAAAAAAGCGCCGCTAATTGCTTGCACAACATTAACATATTTAAGGAAGCTATAAAAGTATCTCATAAATAGATGCTTCGCTGCTTATAATATAAATACCGGAATTAAAAATGTTCTACCTTTAATATTAAGATTTGGCCTCAGTTTGGAATTTTTCGCAGTACATTCCACAGTTCAAATCCCACAATTCAGACTATTGCTGAAATATTTTGTAAGGTAAATAAAAAGAAGAACGATAAAAAGAACTCACACAGCTGATGAGAATAGCAAGAACTGTGTTAATCTGTTTGCATGTTAAGCGGCATTCAGAATTAGCCCCCGCTTAAGCCATAAATCGTATCGCGAAGAGAGCGTTAAACGTTGGTCAAACAACAAATATCAAGTTTTATTGACCCACAAATAACGTGCAGATAATTACAAAAACAATGGCAACCGCCAGCGGCCAGTTGGTGGCCAAAACTAACGCGCAAGTAGTCTCCGCCTCGGCATTTGTGGCGAGGGTGGTGCAGTGGTGCGATGGTGGAATAACATGGCAAAGTGGAAAAACTACTTACAAGTATGTTAACATGCGCAATTGTTAGGACCCATTGCCGTCGTCTTGTAGCCCTCAGGGAGAGGGCGCCAAGGCGAAGTCGAGTAGCAACAATAGCTTCAGCATTTTGCTTTCCTTTCTCTACGCTTTTCCCACTGCTCAAGATGCTTGAGTTTATCTGTTGCGGTCATGGCAAAAAGTAATCCAAAAGATAAAATACAATAAAATAAAAGGCCAAGCGGTGAGTAATGTGTGCTCTCAATGTTGTTGTTTTCTATGTTCTATATATATTTTTTCTTTTGCGCTGATGTTGTGGCTAGCGCTGCATTTGTGGGTGAGTCGCTTAGACAATACCTTCGAGCTGGCAGCTTGTTGTGTGTGCATAATTTATACGGTGAGCTACTCATGTTTTTGGCTAAATTATTTTCCTGGGGCCGGCACGTGCTGCTGCGTTGCCTGGTCGAAGATTCAATGGTTCCGGCGCAAAGGCTTCAGGTCAACAATTTGGTCATAAATTTTGGCGCCTGCCCTGCGACACGCTCTATGACATTATTGAACCCGAAAGGGAATATGGCCAATAAAAAACACCAGCAGCAACGGCAGCAACAGCCAACGGCCAAAGGCCAAACAATTGACCTTGAAAATTGTTGAGAGACCGCAGAAAATGAACTGTGAACTGCATATAAAGGTTTTTCTAATATGTGTAACTTATATAAACACAATACAATGTTAATCAGAAGCTAGGCTGAGCCGCAGATAAATTATTATTTGATCTGAAGGCAACTTCAAAGCAACATAGATAGCAGCTGTAAATAAATTTGACAGTTGTATTTTTTGGCTAACATAAAGAGAAAGGTAAGCAACACGAATAAAAAAATATAAACTAAATTATGCTTTGATAGAACGTGGAGAACTTTGCAGGAAACTCGTCTCTCTCTCTTCTAAAATTGTGCTATCTTAAGAGATAATTCAGTATAGGAGATAACTTTAACTTTACTTAAGCAAGGATTACTATTTACATATCCCATTGTGAATCAGAGCAGGGTCATCTACTCTTCTCTTGAAATTACATAAATGGCATAACTCTGAATTCCACTCTAAATAAGTAAAATTAGAAGGCAATCGACAATAAAATCAAAGAATGTTTAAATTAAATTAAAGTATAATTTAAATTAAATTATACATACATATTTCGCAACGAAATTGTTATACCCGCTCTAAGAAACACATATATAATAAAAGCACAGACTTATGAATGTCTTGATTAGGGATCTTTTTTATTGGGCAAGCAATTGCTCAAGACTGAATTTTTCATTGGTCTGCTCGGGTGTTTAAAGCCAACTGATGCCTTCCCGTGTTGCTGTTTTTGCAGTTGTTTCTACTGTTGCGGCTGCAATTGCTTTGGGACCATTTAGCATTTTAGAAGTAACCACATGGGGCTAAGACCAAGCGGCAGCAGCTCACCCGTAAATGTTTGAGAACGCCGAGTCCAGACAACATGGAAGCAGCATCTTCTACGAAACGCAGACGCCGAAGCGTTGAAATATTACAAAACTCTAAACAGGCGTAAAAGTTTCGCAAAAAGGGAAATTTTCTTAATTTGATTTCTTCAACGCCCCTGGAGTGTAGTGCCTAAATGCGCGTGTATATTATATATATATATATATATATATATATATATATATATATATATATATATATATATATATATATATATATATATATATATATATATATATATATATATATATATATATATATATATATATATATATATATATATATATATATATATATATTACACAAGCTGCAGCCCAAAGCCAGCCGACAAGCTATAATACAACAAGGAAAGAAATTTCCAAAAAAAAAGGCTTGGGCACAAAGTTTTTAATAAAGTTTTTATACCTTGCTGTCGAAATAAATTCGAGCTACGGTGCGGACCAGCGCTGCAAACGGAAATAATTGAGCCAATTTGTTGTTCAGGGAATAGAGCAATGGACCTGAATGACGAACAAGGTAAGAGATGGACTTCAGCTCGCGTGGATTATGGGCAACTTAAGAATGTCTGAATAAAATTGACACTTAAAGAGCTCTCCGCTTATAAGAATTTTAATTGGAAAAATTAACAGATGCCAATTTCATATAAGGGCTGCAAATGGCACTAGTTTAGCACAAGCTTCTGATGAATATACTTGTCTAGGCGTAAATTACGATGCCGAAGATTAGGTCAAGTCCTACGACTAAACAAAGCTTTTTCATGCGCTGATTCCACTTAAAAATGCTTCCAGGTAAACTCAAGTTCTAAGGAAACTATACCATTCATAACTACATTTTCTTGTTAAAGGTTGCTCATTTCAATAATGAAATAAAGAAGTTATATTTGTAGTCACATTTGTTGTACTGCCTTTAGATAAAGTTTATAGAGTTTACACAAGTTTATTTTAGTCAGCAATAAAATTCATACTCAATCAAATCAAATTAGCAAATGCTATCCCAGACAATTTATATTTAAGTATGCTTTAAAGAAATTTAAAATCTAGCCATTAACATAATGATTCAGATTGCCTGCTGATCATTTGAGTAGAAAATTACGAATAGAGAAATGCAATTCCTTAGGAATTTGGAATAACCACAAGCTTCTCACTGCTTGAATCTCATTTCAACACAATTTGTAAAAGTATCTAGCAAAAATTTGTTTGGCAGATAAGCAAATTTGCAGCCATCCGCTGTTGCTGAGCCAGCAGTGGCAAGTGCGTGCCAGGATCAGGAACTATTGGCCTTCGCTCTACAGTTCCCTGTCAATAGTTTTACATGTTCGTTCTTTATTTTTTTATGGCTATAGTATTTTATTTCTATTTTTTGATGAATTGACATTGCAATGCCATTTGTCAGCAGTCAATATGCTTGTTACATCAAATTGCCAGCTGACTGCTGGCGGCTGCAGTTGCCGCAGCTCCTGTTATTGCTGCTGCTGCTGCAGCAGCACTTGTTCCATTGTTAATATTAGACGCGCTAGTAACAAGTATTACCCTGAGTTTTATATATATATATAGATGTGTGTTTGTGTGTGGATATTTAAAGGGCTGACTGACAGTAGTTGAACAGAGCGCGGTGGCAACGCTAGCAAATTGTTTTGTATTGTGCAGCCGACAGGCGACAGCTCGATTTGCATGGTCTCTCTCTTGCTCTATGTCTGTCTCTCTGTCTCGCTCACTATTTGAAATAGGTTACGCACATGGCATGTTCAGCCGGAGCGTGCCAATTGGCATCCGCATTTGCATCTACATTCACATCCGCATCCACATCCGTTTTCACATTCGCATCTGCATCGAGCGTTTTTCGCTTGAACTTTATGAAAAATTGCAATTGAAATTGAACATTTGTGCTCACTGCCACAACAGCAGCAGCAGCATCATCAACAGCAGCAACAGCAGCAGCAGCAACAACGGCGATAGCAGTCCAATCAAAATAGTTCTGTTCCACGATTGCAATCAACTAGTTGCAAATTGTCATCAATAGAATATTAGTGTTACAGAGCTCAAATTGCATTTCCGGACAGGTGTCTTTATTGACGGAAATAATTTGGGGAAATAGGTATACGTATGAATGAAACGCTGCACGCATCGAATCGAATCGAATCGAATCGAATAGAAACGAATCGTAAGCGCAAGTGTTACTTCCCCATGACTTCATTTATTTTGTGGCTTTGCAGCCCCCTGCTATAAGCCTTTGTTAGTCTTCATTCTTATTTTCTTTATCTTTGGCTTTCATTTCATTTCATTTTGCACCTAGCCACGATTTGCATGTGAATTTCTATGCCCAGCTGCGGCTGCGAAGCAGCGGAAATGAGATTCTATTTGCTACGTGCTTCACGCAGCTCCAGCAAATACTTTCCGAATGGCAACTAGTTGGGTCTTTGTTTGCTGCCACTAAAGAACAAAACAACTTGCATTAAAACTTTGCTAAAACCAAATAACAAAACGTACTGACTGAGAGATATCCTGTAGATATAATTGACAAAGCTGTTCGACTGCAATTCATCTGTCTCGCATGAAATCTGAATCATTCAATAAAACATAATCGATTAATTTGCTTTTCGAGCAGCTAAAAAATTCGGATTTATAGATTCATAGATTTTCTTATTTTTCAAGCATTTTATTTAGTCAGAAAGCCTATCATACCCCACTCAATTGGCATACTTTTCCACAGGGTATTGCAAGAAAAAGGCAAGCAATTGTTGAAATAATAGGAATAAAAAGAATTCACATCTATTGAGAAGGAAATCAGTTGAGGCTGAAGGGTTAGAAGTTGGTTTGCTATTGCGTGACCTTTTTAGCTATTCAAGTCTTGCGATGTTGCGTTCGAAATGCGACTAATATGCAATTTGCATTAAATATTCAAAACATTTCGCTGACGTCAAGCCTTTTGGCCGGAAATACAACGCCCCATAGACGAAGTTGGCGTTTGTGTTAATGATGTTTTCCCCATTGCCATTCCTCGCGATGTGTTCTGAATTTTATAAATAAGTGCATGTCAACATAAATTATAAATATTCCCAGTTGATTAATAATGCACAAGAAAAATGTCACAAAGAAATATGTTGGAATACATGTGGCTGTTGGAATAGCCTGCGCCCCGCATCCCGTTCAACCTGCACGCACTTCACGTCCCATGGATGCACAGGGCTGAAGCTCAGCCAAAAGCACAAAAGTAACAAGAATTAAATAATATGCAATGGGCAATGGAACGAACAGGGAATGCCCTTTAAGGATGATAGCCAAAAAACCGTCGTCCATGTGCATATTTTATTTCAAATATTATAATTGCTTACAGTAGTGCCTAGGATAGTAATTGGCAACAATAATATTTACTATTGATAATTCAATGTAAAATATTTATTCAAAGCAACAAAAATTAGTTTCGATGTAAACTGCAATTGAAACAAAACAACTAAATCGATTGTTCAAATAAAATGCATTTAAATACAAATTTGTTATAGTACAACTACGCCGAAACAATAAAAGTAACAATAAAAAAAACAAAGATTATTTTTGCCATAATTGAAAAATTCATTTTCGCTGGCTTAATTATATTGCGGACATGCACAAAAGCCGCACACTTTTTATTACAGCAATAATCCTGTTACGCACTTGCCTTTGTGTTATGGCCATAGAATCATAACATTATTTGGGACTGCAGCTAATTTAAGGCCCAACTCGTATCAAATTTGCATTGTTTTTCATTTCAATTTCTGAATAATTGAAAAACTGAAAATTAAATAAAAATTAAGAAAGCTTTTCTCTTATGACGGAGAATACTTTTATCCCGAGTTAGGGTATTAAAATATTGCACAAAAATAAAGTCATTAAATTTGTGTATGTGTGTGCAAAGGGGAAATGTAACAGTTGCTAGGTGTACGGGGCGTGGCTGGGCGGCTTGGCAGTGGTGCTGTGGTCGTTCTGCATGCGTGCAAGAAATGGAAATGCGGTTAATTTCCGTAAAGTATGCAATAATTTCTGGCTCGGAGCATAAGTAAATGTGTGTGTGTGTATTTGCGTGTGTGTGATTGTATTTGTTTGTGTGCGAGTTGCGAAGAGTGCAGCAACAAAGGCAATGTGTAAAGTAACTGCCACGCCCCACGCAAGCTTTGCATGCAGCAAGTAAATCTCTTTGGCAGTCTGTGAAGACGGAACTAACGAACAAACGGACATTCATCAATATAAATCAAGCAGCGACCACAAGGATCAGGCACAGGACCTGGACCACCCTGGACCCAAAGACCGTGCGAGCGCACGCGGCCCTGCAGAGAATAAATAAAAACATTTTCGTATGAAAATTGCTGCGAATTGGTTGGCAAACGGGCAGATGCCAGGCGACGGCGGAGGTGGCGGCGGAGGCTGTTAAAATGTTGGCCAAAGAAATATTTGCATGTTTTTATTTATTTTCCTTATGCAGCAAGCGGCCGAGAGAGAGACCGAGAGATGGTAGATGGTCGACGCTCGATGGCATTTGGTAGGCGGCAAGGGGACAGACGGCAGTTGACTTTGGTTGTGGACGCCGCATTGTGCATTTGGGAACCAGGCTATCCAAGCTGTCTGCCTGTCTGGCTGTCCAACTGTCCGACAGCCCTTGCCAGAGCTGTGGCCATAGCTCTGTAGCTGTGGCTGTAGCTGTGGCTGTAGCTGTAGCTGTAGCTGCCACTGTAGCATTTTCGTTTCATTATGTTCCGTGCGCCTAAAGGATTGCGATATATATTTGCATTTATTTTTATTATTACCCTTTTTTTATTTGCTGTATTTTTTGCAGCAAGGACAACATGGGCATTGGGTTACAGTTACATCAACTGCATTCGCGTTGCTATGCTTTGCAACAGCAGCAATGCTTTGGGCCAACGCATTTTGACTTCGGAATTTGCGGCTTTTTATGTAATTCATGGTCATTCAATGTACGACTGTGCATGCCGCTGTACATGTGTGTGTGTGTGTTGTGTGTGTGCACAAAAAATATGTATTGCATTTTTTCGCAACGACTTTAATGCTCGGATTTGGCCAAAGAAGCGTACCCGAAAATCACGTAATTTATGTGATTTCCGTGCTGTGCCAGTCGGAAATCGCATGATGCAATTATAGCCAGGCAGAAGTACACTTATTACTCACACAACCGCATACGCAAGCATAAACTACGCTGTCAAACGCCAACACGAATATCAAATACGATCAATTTCGTTAAGCTTCCTTTAAGTAGCCAGAGTGAATGACTCAGACAGGACGAGAGTCCTTGGCTAGCCAAACGGCAAACGGCTATATTCACGACTTCAAATTGAATAAAAATAAAAATAAATAAATACTAATATTATAATATCAGCTCAATGTTCTAGTCAAAACACTATCTTTGCATACTTGTATTAAAAAATAAATCATTTTTTTTATATTTTATTATTTTTATATTTTTTTATCTCTTTGTTATTTTTTCTTGTTATTTATTATTCATATAGTTGTTACTTAGGTACATCGAGTTACATTTATTTAGTACTAAAACTCATCTTTATAATATATAATATATTCTCTTATTTAAGGACAGCATATTACAAGCTCTGAAGCAGACATATTTAATTGGATTTGCTTACTAAGTTTTGATGTTACCCTTATTTGATGCATATGTAGCGACAAAACGTATTCACAGCCTGTGTGAATTACAACGTTTTGACCCGAAAGAGCGATGCTATTTATTTGAGTTATCAATGAGAAACTTGAAATATTCGTTTACCTTTTCATTAAAATATATAATATATAATACTTCCCTCTCATCTGCCATATATCTTTATCTATATCTCTATATATATAAGTATAAATTGTAATTTCCGCTGAACTGTCTTCCACCATGTGTTTTTCAGAACGACAATTTCTTTAACTCTGTCCTGGTTCAAGTGCCTTTTAGGCACCTTCTATCAGATTCTCTATTTCTAGTCGTATTCTCTTCCTTTATCGAAGTCAAACTTACTCGAATAATACAAGCTATCAGTCTTTCTCCAATACTATAACATAACAGCTAACAAACTTTGTTGTTCTATCGTTAACATAGTAGATAAATGGACCCAAATGAGGTGGCAGTTGATACCATTATGCTTGAACAGATTCTATAAACGGAGGTAAAAAATCGGGTGTATAGGCTTGCACATTTGAATAACAATAGTTGTGTCTGCATAAAAATATATAATTACTTTATTATTATTTTATATTTATTTAGTCTTTTTTATATAAATTACGCAAATATTTCTCTCAAACTCTATTAAATTATACATAATAATTAGCACCACTTCTGCAAAGCATAAAAACTCTTTCCAAATTAGGCAGTTCAATGCAGCTAGCCAAACCCATAAAGCTTCTCACAGCTACAAACATGTTCCACTTAAAAAGCGAATGCCTCCTACGGCTATGCAATTTAATTACGATTGCATTTGGCGACAGCAAACGAAATTTACGTTTTCGATAGCAGTTTTTGCAGTGCATACGTGAATGACGCAGCATTTTATTTGTCATTTCCGGTTTATGCAGGAAGTTTAAATTATTGAATACGACAGGAAGTGCAGACGAGTCAATGCATACAGAACGTCGTAGCTGAAAAGTGCGTTTAAAGCGCCACATCAGAGCGAAACAACGTCCCTCTGTATAACTCATATACATATATAGAGAACAGCAATGCTGTGTGTTTGTATTGTCAATGGCAATGGCCATAAATAAATATATAAATTTAAATAAATGCCAGGAGCGCACACAGACACACAAGCACAGAGATACATGGGCATACAGTTTGTTTGTCAATAAATCAGAATGCTTATCAACGTCAAACGGCCACAAAGACTTTAAGCAAACAATATAAGCGGCCAGCGGAGCAGAGCAACAGTAGTTGCTCTGAGTACGCCTGTGTGCGTATATATATATATGTATATATGTGTGTATGTATGTTTATGGAGCATCTATAAGAGCCTTGTATATTGAGCCTGCGACGGTTTATTACGCGCGATTAAATTCATTAAAGAAATATGCCTGGCAAGCGACATCAAGCGGAATGAAAACAACGGCAAACGGAACGAAACGAAACGAAATCAGCTGCCTGGCTCGACCAGGCGTAACCACAAAATGGCAACAGCAAGGACAATAGCAACAACAACAGAAAGAACAAGTACAACAGACAGGACAACAACTGACAGCTGACATTTGCCGCTCTATCTGGGCGCTTGCAGGCATTGTGGCCGCCAATTTATGGCCTGGCCGCAAAGTTTGCCCCACTAAACCCGCTAATTGTGCCGCTTTAGTCGAGTATCCACCCACTCAGAGGGCTCCCCTCGAAATTATGCTCGATTTACGCCTCATCCTGGACTGTTACCGCTCTTATTGTTTGCATTATTAGCTGACAATTTTTGAAGAACTCCAGGCGCGGCTTGTGCGCCGTCTTGCTGTACGCAGGATTATCTGGCGCTTGGTCTCTGCCATAACACGAAAGGCAGCAGCTGCGGCACTGCTAGTGGCAACGGCGGCTGTTGAACCAGATGCCTGATAAGCCCTTTGGCCCAGCAGTGGCTGTTGCTCTTGTACTAATCCTTATTGTTTCAGGCCGAAGCTCAATGCTAATTTGACTTGCTGAACTACGCAACGGCCTCTAATAGTTCAGTCAATGATGGCATTTGTGAATCTTTCAAGTTTCATTTAAAGCTAAACACACTATTTAAAAGCTCATCAAACTTTGGTACATTCAATTCCATTTTACATAGATTTTAATACTGAACACGTTCAAAATGGGACGCGGATCTTATTGGAAATGGAAAAATAAACTCAAGCAATGCAGAGTAAAAGAGCGGGAAAATGTCTGTCTCTCTGTCTGACTCTCTGTTTGACTCTCACTCTCTCTCTATCATACTCTCTCACACTCTCTCTCATACTCTCTCTCTCTCTCACTCTCTCCCACTCTCTCCCACTCTCTCTCTCTCTCTATTTCTCGCTTTCTCTGTCTCTCTCTCTTGTACATCACTGCTAGTAGGAGGCATAATTGTGATCTGGAAAACTTGTTATATTGGTGAAGACTAATCTATATTCCCATTTGTTAACACGATCACTTTTTGAGATCGTGAAGATAAGCTTACAATATTTATATTCATATATTATTAACTGAGCAACTTTTAAAATTCTTTATCATCAATCTATTAACGCGACCTACCGAATCGAAGACATCAAATTTGTTTGATGCTTGGCATACAATTATTTCAAATTCTCATAACATATATTCTTAAATTATATTATATTAATTATATTCTTAAATTATAAAATGTGATAACTTATGTAAACATAACCAGGATCACATCTCAGGGTATTCCCAATCCCCCATTGTATTTATATATATACCTATTCGATTATTTGTTGAGTTTTTGTCTAGTGATTTTGACATGTTCAAAACGCTGATTGTGCCCTTTATGCAACGGCAATCGATTTAACCCTCAGCCGTGTTCGGCGTTTTTTCTAGCTGATATATCAAAGAACTGCCGCCAAATATATAAAAATCAAATAATTGACAATTTTTTTTTTATAAATATGATGGTTTTTAACAGTGCTCCTCAGCTAAGTGAAAAAAGCGGTGCATCCATAAAAGGTGATGGCACATTAAAGGATTCAGCGCACTCAATAGCAATGTGAAAAAAATGGAAAATAGAAGAAAAAACTTATACATAGCTCTGCGATTTTATATAGTCGTATATCATGATGAGATAACATTCAGTTTTCGACCGCCATTTCATTGGCAATATAATAAAGCGTTATTAACAATGGTTTGGTTTTTAGTGCGGTTCACTACACATTAAGCATAATTTATGGAACACAACAAAATATATTGAAATTATTTATATTAATGGCTGTGCGTGCGGCTATGCAGGTGAACTAAAAATAATCAACATTAATCGAGAGATATAGCAGCAGAAACATTAAAATATTGTGCTGACAAATTACTCAATATAATTTAATTTATATAGGCGTGCATTAATAACTCAACAAATTGTATTTGTAACCTATTTAACCATATCGAATATCAATAGAGGCGCAGAATAAAGCTTTACATTTCATAAATACCGCAACCAATTGCTGCATCTTCGCTATTTTGCATTCAGAGCTATAAAAACTAACTGAAAACCTCATAAAGGCAGAGACTTGAAGTTTCGAATATACATTTGGATACAATCACATCTGAAGTGACCAATGCTATTATATTTGATGCTTGTGTTTGCAAAAGTTTTTTGTTATAGAGATATGCTCGCTGGGGATGAGATGTAGAAACATCAGCCAAAAGCTGCATTTGGAATTGGAAAATGATCTGAAGCACTCTTGTGCTCGTCAATGAATTTTTCTGACAATGGAATATTTAAAATTTTAATATTTTGCCATTGACTAAGTCCTTGATGAGGTCAGTTGAGCTGTTTTACTTGTTATAAATTAATAAAAGCTTATGAAAAGTTTGATTACAAAACAAATAAAACAAAACCAAACACAAGAGTTCTTTAGTTGAGAAGGTTCGACTAAGAGAAACTCTAAACCCAGCAAAGAGCAGATATTCCAACCATTCTACGCTTCTCATATACAAACATTATAAATCACACATGCACATGCACACACACACACATACACACACACACACATTCAAGGTCTCTGCTTACTGCACAGCTTAAGCAGCGAATGCGCTTGGGCTTAACTATGGGAAGGACTACAAAAAAGTCTCTCATATTTTTCATTTTAACACACTTTAATTGGCATGCTCCAAGCATTTTACTTATCAAACTTTCAGAGCGTGATAATGACATTCATATAAGCGTATTTACTAAAGCTCTTACTTATGTTTGTAATACACGAGTCTATATATGTGAAATTTCAAGTCTCTAGCTTTTGTAATTTACGTGATTGTTGAAGGATAAGCCTAGATCGACTCAGCTCAGTCGCCCTGAGCCAAAATCTAAATACTTCAGCTAGTTCAGGGGGTAACTAATGAAAATGTGTGTAGATATAAGTTAGAATCAAGCGAGAAATGGAGAACTCAGTATCGATGTTATAACGAATTCTATTTTGCTTATTTAGATGTGTGGCATTCGCATCCACGAACCTGGCAATGCTTTCAGTTCAGAGCAAAAAATAAAACTTTATTCACAAAATACTTAATCTTTATAAATAATAAGTCCATCCATTTCTTATGAACCATATTTCTTAACTTAAGCAGACTCTAAATTTGCATCACAATTAAAGATAAGTGCTTGAAAGCCACAAAGAGCGAATCAACTGAACGAAAAGACTAACAATGTTTGGTTGAAATTATTTTTTAATTATTTTATTGAATATAAAATTGCTTGTTTTTAATTCAGTTCACAATATAATGTTTGCATTAAATTCGATAAGTAGAAAAGCGAATGCAAAACAAATTACCCACGGGCCGCAACGTTTGCCTGCTGTGGCGTTCATCAAAATGGCAGGGATGGCAGCAAACAAAGCGAGTGCACGGCCCGCACTTCCTGTCAATCCTTGTATACTTATGCGCATCCGGTATGCAAATGCAGTCGCCTATAGTCATCTCTGTGCCGCTGTCATCCTGCATGTCAGCCTGTCGGTGTGTCTGTGCGCATCGAACGTAGCGACGTTCGTTGTCATTCGACCGGAAGAAATTATTGTTATTCGAATTGATCTGCCATGGCAACCGATGTTGCTGGCATCGATAGGCAATGTCGCAATATCGCCGCGCTGGCCAACTGCTGGCAGAGGGCTGATAACGTCAGCGCAGAAGTATGCAAAAGTATGCATCCAAACGGCCCGCTCACGTTATTTATGGATGCTCACATATGCATAAATAAAAAAGAACAACACACAAATGGAGCACTCAGCCTGGAAGCCTACGAATGCACAATAAATTGCAAAAATATTATTTTATCAACAATAATTAATTAAATGCACTTAATTGCGTGCCGCAGTCACAGTTGCCCATGCAGCTGCTGTCGACAGACGGGCAGCACTGGCGCTGGCCAGGGCATTGGATTGTGTTCGGGCTGAAAACATGGTCATCTGCATATGCTTAAGCAGCGTTGTAAGTAGACGTGTAAGTGGGCAAGCGACCGGAGGGCAACTGTTGCCACATCGCTCCCCAACTGCCAGCTATGCAGCAGCAGCACAATTTTTGCCAGGCGACTCACGATTTATGTATATTTTTAAGTGGCATTAAGTGCGCGTTAACATCTTATGCGAGCGAACACACAACAATAACTTACGAGTGCTCCAGCAACAACGGCAACTGAAGCAGAAGCGCAGCAGCAGCAGCAGCAGCAGGAGATGGAGTGGCCATTAAGCGCACTATTGAAACGCCCCAAACAACAGTTAATTGACAATCGGTGCGCGTGCAAGCCATGCTTTAAAAAATTTGTCGTTCGCTCTTAATGAGCCGTGCGGCTAATTGTGGCAGCTGCAGCAACCAAGTTGCCACACATTGTTGCCGTCGTTGCGTGTTACATTTGCATTGACCAACTTGTCTGCTGATCCAAGTTTTGGAAGCAAGCTCGCATGGACATATGCTCCAAAGGAATATTACACATACGCCATGTTGTACCCTGCTGTTGGGCAAAAACTTTGCACGTTTTTGTTGTAGCACGTGGCCTGGCCACTGACGTCTCATTTTGGCTGCTCAAGCAAGCAGTATCTACAAATTCAATTCATTTGCCTGCAGCAATACAAGCGCAGTGTGCGTGTGTGTGTGTGTGTGCGTGTGTGAGTTTGTCTGTGTAATTTACAATCCCATGTGCATGCCATGTACGCATGCATGCACGTGTATGGGTAAATTGTTAAATTTATATACAAAAGCAGCGCAGTTGCAACTGCCAAAGTAATTTGCGATAAGTGCGTCAGATTCTTTGGGGAAAAATCGACCGCACACTGCAGCAGCAACAAAAACAACAACAATAACAATAACCTCAACAAAGAGCAACCCAAAAAATATGCTATATAAAAAGTGAATATTTATTGAATGCAGCTGCAGCTAATGAAGCTGGAATTCACTTGTTACAATCCAGAGCAAGTTAAAAAAATTAAGTTATTATTAACAATAATATAATAAAATTAATTTTTTTTAATAATAATTTTACTATGAATTATTGTAAAATACTTATTAATTGAATGCCCAGTCGGGTGCTATCGACTGCATAATACTCCAAATATTTGGTATACATGTTTTTTCGGATTTGCCATGCCCCCAAGATGTTAATAGTTGTACATTTTAGGTGGTCAAAAGTAATTTAATTTTTATATTTTAAGTACCAAGCTTCACTTCTACCTGATTTGCCATGCCCCCAATGGACGATGATATATCCTTGCCATATCTTGAGTATATTTTATATGTTTAACTAATAACGTTTCTGACATATCAAATATAATATTTCTACGCCCCTAGTAGGCGTATCGTAAAAATCTTGACACTTCATTTGACTCAAGGTGCCCAAGAGTAAATACATACGGATACGCAGAAGGACGGACGGACGAAAGGACGGACGAAAGGACGGACAATATACTCTTTCACGCCGTGAAGAACTACAAAAAAGTCTCTCATATTTTTTCATCTTAACACACTTCAATTGACATGCTCGCTGCCAATTTCCAAGCACTCAAATTGAAACAACAAACAGGTTAATAGCAACTGATACTTTACAAAGAAAGCAATAATTGAAATTTCATAACTTTGCAAAGACTTTTTCAATTTGCCTCTATTAGCTGACAATTTCAGTCACAATCTCTCTCAAGCGCACAGTCTTGCCTTCGAGATTTAATTTCATTCTATGAAATGTTGCATTGCATCAAGTTTGCTGCGTCTGGAATATGCTTTGATCTCCTTTGCAGCGCTGCAAATGAAATGTTAAAGCTGTGATACCCGAATGCGCAATAGCCAATTGGATTGGGTGCCAGCGGCAATCAGATGAAGGCTACGGCAACTATTCAAATAAGCAGCAACTGACAGGACGAGGCGAACGTTTCATTTGTGGCTTGTCCTGTTCGCCGCAATTCCGTGTGTATGTGTCTGTGTCTTTCTGTCAATAACTCACACAATGCATGTGAGTAAAAAAGAAGGCAATTTGTATTTCAAGTGAACTTTTTGCTGTTGCTGTTGCTGCTGCTGTTGTTGCTGTTGCTGTTGCTGTTGCTGTTTTGTTCTGCAGCTGCCTGCTCGCATTGTAATAATAAATTGTATGAAAGTATGCAATGAAAATAAAAATGCCAGTGCGTAATTAATGAGTCAAGGTGGTGTCATATGGCGCATACACACTCACTCACACACACACACACGCACAAAAAGAACGCGAGCACATTGCGTGTTAAGTCGCGTATTTCATGGCGTTTATTTATTATGCACAATGTGCCAGCGAACGTACACTGCGACAGAGCCAAATTATTGACTCAATTTGTAGACACACACACACACACATATATGTACACACACTCACGTGTATGCCTACAAGATATTCCATGCGTGTGCGTCTGTGTCTGTGCGTAAGCCCTGTAGGCGCGTTAATTGCTTATGTAGCGCACATTATTCAACTGTCATTTGGCAAGCAGCTGTGCGACAGTGCGGCACAGGGCGGGGCAGCAGAGCGAACGTCGCTCGCTAAGAAGCGCCCCAAAGTTGCGGCTTTGGCAAACAATTAGGCAGCTAATTTGCAGCGGCTCAGAGAGGAGCAGGCGTGTATATGTGGGGCAAAGCGTGCTAATCCTGTCGCACACAGACATTGCCAAGCAGCAGAGTCCTTGTCGTGCTGTCCGTCAGAGGCGTTCGCTGGGCGGGCGTGAAATTTGGGCCAGTTGCTAAATCACAGGAAAATCCTTTTGTCAAATACCCACAGAGGGACGGCAGCTGGGCTGAGCTGGGGCTAACTCAGCTGAACTGAACTGAGCCGAAAGGATACGAAAACGGAAACGCTAATATGGCAAGTTATTCAAAAGGCAGTCGCTGTGGGCCACCGCGCCACGTCGTCCTGCGCCACCCCAGATAAATGCACTTGCCGTAAAGCGGAAGCCATGTCAACTGTATGCGCTTGTCAACGCCGAAAACTAAAAGGTGACAGGGATAAACGCAACCCATGGCACGGCTTGACAACGCACACATGTCTGTGGAGCAACTGCATCTACTGTGGTTTACAACCGAACCCAGCCAACCACCCAACCAGCCAACTTTCCCAGATGGGCGCATGGCAGCTGTCATGCGTGCAGCGCTGCGATTGGGAGGACCGGGAAAACCCTTAGCAAAAGTTGCACTCGCTGCATAGGCAAGCACATCAATCAGCCATTGCTGCCGTAGACGTCACTTGTCAGCCGTAATTTACGCGCATTCACGGCGTTCCACACGCGCCAACAAACAAAAGATTCAAACGCACCCGGTGTAAACGCAGCAGCCACAAATCGTTTTGATTTTGCCCCACACGTGACTGGGGTCATCCACTCAGCCATCAACCAAACCAGGCAGCCAAAAGTTCCTGACAAAATGTCTCCGAGACAAGCTCAAGCTGCGCTGATGTTGCGTTTTACGTTCAACTCAAACTTGAGCCACGGCTCACCTCACCGTTCGAAAATGGCAGACAACTTGTGGCAAAGTTCAATGCTTAGAGTCATAAAAGACTAAAAATCAGCAATAATGAAAATTTAAATAGAAGAAAATTGTCTGCACTTTCTTGTCTTATAAATAATTACAAAAATATTTCTTGTTCCAAAGAAAAATGTTAAATTGAAAACTGGTAAACCTTTTAAACGAGCAAAAAGTTTTCTGAGAAAAAGAAATACCAGCCAAAGTACTTAAATGGATGATTTCATGCAGCTTTAATTTTTCTCCGTACTCCAAGCCGCTATGGACCGAGCTTCGATAGATGCACCAAATAGCAAAAGGTGTTTCCAAGCGACGGGCTCTAAGAAAACATTCAGCTGAAGTAGAGATGAAATTTCTGCAGAATTTGAATTACTTTTGCGGCAATTAATAGGTTTTCAGCTGAGAACTTAGTTTGCATTTAGTGAAATGGTAATTAGTGAAGCCTCTTTAAAGACGTCGCAACAATTGATGCACTTTTTTAAAAATCAAAATCAGTTTCGCATATATTTTTGTTGCCTATTCATTTATTTTGTTTTGCTGTTTAGATGGAGGCTGGCACACAAATTTCATTTTGGCTGCCATTTGTAATGAAAACAATTTAATTCAATAGACAATAGTTGTGTGTGTGCCGTGACGTGCTTGGATAACGAAATCAATTTCTTCGCACTCGCACACACACGCACAGGTGATCAATAGATTTGGCAGGTCGCAACGATTCGCAACGAATTTACTCTATTATTGTGGAATGGCTGTCTATTGAATTATTATAACAGTTTCTGCTGTCAACGTTGCCAACATTGTTAGCGGCGCTGTCCGTAATCTGTGGCTGTGTATGTCCTTTATGTGTGTGTGTGTGCGGTTGTTGTTGGCAAGTACGTGACAGACGCGGTTTGGCGCGATTAAATTACGTTTATGATTATATTTTGTTACAAAAACACAATGTCATACAATGCTAACGCACACATAAGCCATAAACAATCGCTGGCTGGCATACACACACACACACAGAGGCACACACACATGTGCATAGCTGCCAGCCACAATGTATTGAAGTGTAAACGGTTAACAATTGTGGCAAACAGAACAATAAGCTACGCATCAACGAAATTGAAGCATAGCTACTGCTTCTGATGCTTTTGTCATTATATGACTATAGCTAAATAATTTATGTAGACATCGTTTTAATTGCATTTTCATAAGAACAATGCAGAGGCAAATTGAATAGCTGTGAACGAGGCTTAGAGAATTATTAAAAAGATATTTGCGCTATGTAATTAAGAGTTAATCGGTCTAAGCTCTGATTATCTATGCTAAGTGCATTGCAATTGGTAAATCTCTAGCTCTAGCTATTCGCGTCATCTACGCGCCCTTAAACATTTATTACAGTATCATGGAGTGTTACTTGCCAGCTGACGTTGAGTGCTCTCATAGCCGTTTTTCCACTCAGTTCGGGGTGACACTAAATATCATTTGGGCTGACACTTATTGCTTATTGCAAAAAAGCAGCGCCTGTTTATTTCTATATAATGCGAAATTAATAACAATCATACGCCACGTTGCCCGCCAGCCAGTCTCATGCTCCGCTGCCAGTTGCAACTGACAGACGCATTCACGGGTTCATAACTTCTGCTCACCATGATTTTCTAAAACTGTCAGAAATTGCAGTAAAATTACTCGCAGAATTGAAACAGGCGGCGGAGCGCAGCTGCAAGAATGCTTATTAAAATATAAATATGCTAAAATACAAAAAGGCGCCGCAGTGAGTGGGAAAGCGGGCGCGGCAGAAGCCCAGCAGCAAAACAACAGAACAGCAGAAAAGCAGCAAGCGAACGAGAGAGCAGGAGCGACGAGCGAGCCAAAGTTTAAAAAACTAAAGTTTTATACTATAAAATAATTTCAACTACTCGAAATGAGCACGCGCTAAGGGCTGAAGTGCTTTGGGGTATGTCGATAGGGCGGATGAAAACAAAGAAAAACATAATAGAACAGCTATCTTTCTCAACGCTGAATATAGAATGCCCTATCATGGGTTATATAAAAATGTATGTCAAATATCTGATCTTCTTGAAGCACTCAACTGTTAAGACCCAAACGTAAATCCTTTTTACAATATAGAAATAAAAATATGCAAAGAAAAAAAATTCATAGAACTAATCTTATGTATGGATAGATATTTTATCATATAATATTTATTGGCCTTATCTAGCTTTTCCGAAGCTCTATGTAATTTGAAATAAATTTTTTAAGTATATATATTGTATATTTTTTAAATATTTATATTAATATTTATTTATATTGTTTATATATTTTATATATTCAATTTAGACAATTTAGATCATTTGCCGGAATGCTTGAAGCACGAGCATTTGCACTGAAATTAGCGAACGATCATTAGGTTCTGAGTTAAGCTCGAACTAACAGCGCGGCCTGAGCATGTTCAAGCCAATGTTAATAGTACAGAGAAAACAGAACCAATGACCGAAATTTCTTTAAAAATCCAAATCTCTTACAAAGCTAGTCTATGGAGCCCACAGCTGCTTTTAAATTATGTTAATAGTACAGCCATTTGCTGGGCACAACAATATTCACAACGTCAAATTTAGATTTTTTATTTCATTTGGACTTCAACTCCACAGCAGATCAGTGCCATAAAAGGCAAAGAAAGATAGAAAGATGCCCACCTTGGTGTGTAACGACAAACATTGAGCTAATTTTGTAAGACCCGCTGCAAGGTATGGCAAAAAAGAGAGGAAAAGTACAAAATTTACTACAGTACACAAGTAAAGTAAAAATTTCATGCGCGCAGTCCAAACTTTGGCACTTTACAAGCGTCCCAGCGCAATACCGCGGCCAACCCGCGCTGCACCGAAAGCAACCCAAGGGACGGCAAAAGCAAAGTTATTCTTTGCAAACAATGCACAGTTCTTCTTCTGGCGCATTTCGGACCAAGGTTGTTTCTATATACATTATGCAGGCGCTGCCAATCTGATGGACGCTGCTGTCGGGAATCTGCGTGCCGGCGAAAGAAAGAAAAAAGTCTTTGCACAACAGTTGTCAGCACAGCTGAAAGCCAAATACAAGTTGTTTCACCTGCAACTCGCATTGCAAATGGCGAATGGCGACTGTACGTTGAATACAATTAGTCAATGCACTATGCTTATCATACACTCACGCCGTCTGCCCGGCTGCGCGTCTGCCTTATTCACAGTCATCAATCAATTAGCCACTTAGCTCAATATGCTCATCAATTTCCATGGAAAAGTAACTAATTGCCGACAAGCAAACGCTAAACACATCTAATCAAATTTAATTAAGCCATCGAGCAAACAAACTTGCAAATCAAATGCACCTGGTTGGGATCTGTGCCTACGCCCACGCACACGCCCTACCTTTTAGCTGGCGTCTGTTTGATTTGCAGTTGAAATATGTGAATACTGCACGAACCAAGAGAACTCACACCTTACACACCCCAGACACACACACAGTTTGGGTTATCAATTGCAGTTGCGTTGCGCCTAAAAGTAGGCACTGCACAACGCAAAAAGGCGCACAATAAGCAATGCGTGGCACGACCGACCTTCCTTAGATATCCGTATCCGCTGTATCCGCCCTAACCACTGCTCTGCAACATGAAGGCTGTGCTTCTGTTGCGTGCCCAAAAACAGACTTGAGGTAATTTTAAGAGTTTTTATAGCCAAGTTGTTGACTGTTTATTTGCGCATTATAGACAGACTGTACGAAGCTAGACTATCTGCCCGAAAACAGCGAAACAAACCCAACGTTGTCTGATTGCATTCGACTTGGGTGCCCATTACGTAAATGGGCTTTTGCAATTGGAATTGTGGATTGCACAGCTCAACCATTTTGCCTGGCCCACGCGTTGAGATAATCAACTAAACACTTCATTATTTCGTCGGCGCGCGCAAATTGTTTCACCAATGCGTTCCCTTTTTCCATTTCCAATACCCTGTTCTCTAGTCAAATGTTCAACGGGAGTGTTTTCACCTCGTCCTGTCATATATCTCTAACATACAATAGGAGACAGTTTCATCAACTTGATTCATCAAAACTACTAAACATAAGAAAGCGAATAAAATGATTTTTCTAAATTAAACATTCCTTAACTTTGGATGATGTTGGATGTACCTTTCAGGCATTGAGCAATATATTTCAGTAGTACACAGGATAGCAACGTGTCGATCCCCTCCCAAAAAACGCATTTTTACTTGTTTTGCCATGGTGTTGGCGAGCGAAGGAATAGTGTGAAAACTTTCCGCTTTCATTTCACACATTTCGTATGCATGCGTTTTCTTTTTTTAATTGAATGATAAAATTCCAATTGTGGCTGTTGTGAGTGAGGGACATCAATTTAGATTAGCGACTGAAAAGCACAGCTAGTTATTATAGCGCTAAACGGGTTAAATTTCCACATTAAGTTCTCTTTAAAGAGGTGTTGGTTTAAGATTAAAAATTAACTCGAACGTTTAAGTCGGTTTATGATCTAAATTTCACGTACGAGCGGGATAGAGAGAGAGAAAAAAAAGGAAAATGGGAAAAAAGATATAAAGTTATAAAGTTATAAATATATAAAGATAAAAAGATATAAAGATATAAAGATATAAAGATATAAAGATATAAAGATATAAAGATATAAAGATATAAAGATATAAAGATATAAAGATATAAAGATATATAGATATATAGATATATAGATATATAGATATATAGATATATAGATATATAGATATATAGATATATAGATATATAGATATATAGATATATAGAGATATAGAGATAAAGAGATAAAGAGATAGATATCGAAATAAAGAGATATATTGAGAGAAAGAAAGAGAGATTGTGAGAGGACTTTATTTCTTGGGAATTGCATAGTAGAACGATAACAAAAAAATAGCATGTAATTTGTATCATACCATTATTGACTTATCTCTAAGTGTTTTTTTTAAATCCAGAACCGTATATGAGCTTAGCTTAAAAGCATTGCATAATATTGCATTTACATGGAAACATTTCAGTCTATTACTTGGTGCACATACTCACACAGAAGAAGAATTTATACTTTTACTTTTACTATACTTTTCAGTACATCATTACGTAATGTCCTATAAATTTATGCTTAGATGAGGTATTTGACTAATTCCCAAGAAACCAACGGACCAATGAATTATTATATATTAGTTTAACATCTCAAACCCTAAGCAACATCGGCCAGTAATGGACCTTAAGTAGCAGAAGATGCATTTAATTCAAAGTAGTAATATTTTTTCTTTTCACAAATGCTTTTCTACTGAAATATGCTAACGATTATTGATCTTGCGCTTGAGCGAATTTTGAGAACTCCGGTCGTGCGTGTATTGCAGACTAAGCATAGGCCACAGAAGCTTTAGCTACTGTTAAAATTTAATACAACCAAATTAAAGTTCATGTAGCTCAATTAATGCAATTTGTGGCACTGCAAAGCATCCATATATTTAATTATTAATACAGTTATAGAAGAAGTCGTAGAAATCTTCCGTTTCATTACTAATTAATACATATTAGCTCATGGAACTACATGGAATGTGGGAATTTGTTAGCAAATGTACAGTTTTATGCCATAAAACAGGAAAAACTAAGCCCTGCTAAGCCCCAAAAGGTTAATGTACACAAAACATTGTTCAAAACTCATCGGCTGCAAATAAGCACAAATATTAGTTGATATGGCAGAAACAATATACTGCATAATTCCTTTGTAGCCAACCAAACGCATTGCGCAGATAAAATGTTATAAAATAATGTGAAAATTTGTGTATGCAAAACAATAACGAGTGCTTGGGCAGATGGATGGATGGGAAAATAATACATTTTCCAAAAAGTTGGAGAAAGCACAACACTACAAAACCATAGCGAAACGCGAAAGTATCGCTGCCTAGCTGAGCGATACCCTGTACTTAGTCCGAGTGTGCCCAGATGGGAAGCTTATTAATGAGACTTCAGCACTCTCAAATATAGATTTGAGTTTTTATTTTTTTTTGTTTGTCTTAAATTTCCTAATAAATATTTAAATTAAATTAAATTTAATTAATATTGATTATATTAATCAAGGTAAAATTCGGGCAAATTCACCATATTTCCCCTAAACATATAATGCAACTATTTTTATGAACATAAAAAATTTTTCTTGATTTTACAGTACGTTAAATATAGACTGAAGGTCTCTTATTCCTTTTCAGTGCATCAAATGCATATTTGAACACCTGGTTACTGAATCATGTTGCCATGTATTATTATTAGGCTCAAATGAAAATATTGAATAACTATCAGAAACCTTTAACAGTGCGCGAGCGTAAAATGATTTGCTATGCATGTGCATTTGTTGGGGGCACACCAATGCTAAATGCACTTAGCGCTGCAATATGAACAGCAATAACAAAATTTATAATCGTTTTATAGTGCAAATCGCTCACACACAAATATTATCAGCACAACGCGCCTAGCGCCGAGGCGAAACAAAGTTCAGCAAGCACACACAGTCGCAGGAGCTCATGGACACATATTAAATATGAACCAAACCAGGCAACGAGGCACGCGGCATCAAAAATAACGAAATGCTTTTTCATTATGCACATTTTGTCAAAAATTTAATAACCAACTAAGTTTAGCATAATTAAAACGGGCGCCAAAGCTTGCGGGCCTGCTCCACCTTCGCACTGCTCGTTCGGTTCGTATTGATTTTAATAATGCAAAAGCATTCGCTGCTTGCGAACGGAACCAATTCCAATTGATATAACCATCCAGAACGAACTTAGCCAATCCAATCGATATCTAAGGTAGCAACGTATGAATTCTAGGAAGTAAGTCAGCGAGCCTAATAGTAGTATCGCCATTTGATCTTTGTTGATCAGCAAAACCCTACTGACAGCAGACGGAGTGCAGCCCATCCTTCATTGACATGCACATTGTTTGAAATGCAACTTTAATTAAACGTATTTTGTTATAATTGCATATTGTGAATAATGTAAACAAAAATTATATATAACAGTAGAAAGCACTTAGGCAATGCTGCAATCAGATTTCTTTAGTAGAAAGTTTATTTATTGAACCTACAAAAGCTAAATCCAGTAGCTGCTGGAGTAGTCAGTGCTCAGTCTACACTGAAGGGTTCTCATTTAGTGCTTACCAGCAAGCCAAGTCCTGACTCTATAACGATTCGAAAGCAATTATGTTAAGGTTCGCAGAGGGAGGGATTGGTATGTGCCTTTGTTTTTGTCTCTGCTGTCAGGGCTGGCAGTGCACTCGAGACGGCCCATTGTCGTTTTATTGACAAATGAATGAGCTGATTTGCTTGACAGCATTTGCAGCAGTATGGACAAAATCCAGGGTCTGTAATTTTCTGAATTAACTTGCTGTTGGAAATGTCAAGTATTTGAGCATTTCACACTCATTAAGTTTAATTACATATTTTGCACGCTCCGGCAATTGTGGCATTTCGATTGCAGCTCTAATTTAAAACTTGCATCAAGAACTCTGAACAGTGCTCAGCTTAGAGCTAGTGTTAAGTAATTAAATCGAAAGCTCACTGCTTGTCGAGGCTTACCATTGACATTGTATTGCATTAGCTGAAATCGATTTATTATTTTGTCCTCAATCTTCATTCAATCAGCTGTCATTGCGAGCGAACAACTAGCTCGGCCAACGTGCAACGCATTTGCTTGACATTTTTTAGTGGCACACACAATGCACATAAGAGGCATAAAAAGCCACATAACAAATCATTAAGCGTTCGCTGTGTATGCATTGGGGAGACCGAATAGACAGCAAACAGATGTGCTCTTGCCCTTTTAGCGGGCGAGGTCTGTAGCCAGGCTCGATGGTGGCCAGCAGAATCGTAAAATCGGGGCTCGTTAGTACCGAAGCTTGGCGCATTTTATTGCTTGGCCAACACGAGACAGCACCACGTTGTGGTTGTCTCCCGGCGCACGTAAAAGCAAATCAAGCAAATGGACAAATGTTGAGCCGAATGCGAGAAACGCGACAAATGCGCTGCCAGTCGGCAAACCCGACTGGGCTGCATGATTGCATTTTATGTTTGCGTTAATTTTTTATGTCTACTTTGCGAGTGCGAGCATCATAAATAAAGCAACAATCAATTTTCATACGCACCGTTGTACGACAAAGTAGAGAAAGATTGTGGCCTAGCGTTGCCTGGTTGCCTGGCACCGCACAACGAATCGTAAAAAAAAGGAATGTCAGAATCGAAATTGTATATTTTAACATAATATTATTGCACAGCTGGTTGCGGTGAACGCTCCACCCACTACACCGGGCTCCTCAACTGCGACGCCCGCCCCACTACTTAAACATCATAAAATATGAAAATTCATCTGCAATTCATCAATTATTTATTTATGGCAATGTTCTTCTGCGTTTTACGCATGTGTTAATGAATAATTTTTTGTCATTTTTCGCCAGCGTGTGCGTGAGTGCGTGTGTGTGCATACGTGTATCAGCGTAATCAATTCGAATTCTCTTCTGCATTTTTATTGCACTTATGCGCATTGGCAGATATACATATACATTTGTACATACATACATACATACATACATAATAACAAAAAGCAACCCATCAAACCAAATATCGCACATTAATGGACATAAAATTTTCTTTGTATACTCTGCCAATGGATATTTGCCATCTGGCAAGACACTGGCAAAGATGGACTAACTATATTAATCGAATTCAGTCAATAAAAATAATTAAATAAATAGAAAGCAATGTAAAGCAATGTCTATATCTATGAATTAAGTTTTCAATGTCTAGAATTTCAGATGTGATTTCAGCCTTCATACCCTCCATACGCTTATTCCACTTGATTTTGCATCGTTAAGTAATCACAGATCAAATCGTGGAATCGTATTTTTACCCAATTTTGTATCAATTTCAATCACTTTTACCACAAGTTTTATTAAGCAGCCCGCCTCTTTCTCTATTTTAAATCTTTAGATCTTAGGATCGACTTCGTAATTTTAGTAGACCTAAAGAGTGATTGAATTAATCTTATATTCACTTCAATTTATCTTGCAGTTTACTATTTATATTATTTTTTTTTCTCAATTAATAATTATTTACCCTTTAATTGTCATTTTTGATTCATTTTAAAATATAATTAAATTTGTATATATATTTACTTTCAAGATTTTATGTATCATTTTATACAGCAATATACATCATTTTTATATCAATATATGAACACATCTAAATTGAACAATTTCTCTGACTCTACTTGGCTCTGATGTGGTTGCACGGGCAAATAAAATCTTGCTTTTTTGCATTAAGACAGGCCACACTTAACAACATTCTTTTCAGTTCCAGCTTAATACATGTATTTAAATGTATACTGTATTAAAATGCTATTAATATGTAGAGTATAATATTTTGACTTAAAATTCTTTCATATATGGTAGGGCCGATGGGGACAACAGCTGCCAAAGGCGGCAATTCGATTCAGGCCCAGCCTCGGGGCTTACCAATCACACATATTCCTCTATCGATGCGCACAATTTGCAATTTAAATGCTGATGTTCGTTAATGCGACGAACAACTCAATTGGCAGCCGGACAGATTGTTTAACTGAATAGTATAGTTTATGCGAGTGCGAACTTTCCAACTGCCTGCACATTGTAATGAGATGAATTGTATTTCCCATTAAAGTTTTCACACACATAAATCGCATTCCTATTGCAAATGGGCTACAACTGTGCACTCGACATACAAATTAACTGTTTTTGAGCCGTTAAGCTGATTTCGAGAGGCTTCAATTACACAATAAATGCACTCGATAGATACATAGCAAATATATGAACACATGCTCAAAGTGCATAAGTCTCTCATTTGTAAATTACTTTCTTTTAGGGTTAAGTCCACTAGTCTATAAATAATTAACTTATAATGCACTTACCATATTCATTAAACTCATTATAGAAGCCCTGATGTAGTCGTGATAGTAGAACAGTTAAATGCTTCACTCTTAACGTATCAGTTAATGTATTTCTTCGTTCTCGTTGAACCGTTGTATAACTTAGCATTATTAACTGTAATGCTTGACATTTTCAATAGCATTGACAACTAAGTCTAAGGAACATTTCATCTACTCAACAAACCGGAATGAAAATCTCGTTGTTCAGCTGCCTAACCAACAAGGCCAATTAGGTAAACACAAATATCGAGTACTTCACATCTACAATGCCTAGTAGAATCCATGGGTTAAGTACTACAGCGAGAGCAGTCTTACTTAATATTTCATTTGAATGCCGCTGCTGATCTCTCAGTATTTTATCTGCTCTCATAGCTGCCTCATACAGAGTCAACATCTTTGGGCATGTCATTTGCTCTTCGAATTCAAGCTTAGGAACTGTCAATCACGTTGCTCAGTTTGTCATTAGAAGATCATTTTAATAGTTAGCAAACATAGAAATCATATATATATAAAAGGAACACAATACATGCTCAAAGCCTTTAAAGTGCTTAAGCAAAAAGCTTCTTTCGTTTTTCACTTTCCATTAACATCCATCGGAAGAGAGAACATCAAATGCGATTACACGAAGCGAATTCGGTCGTGCCACATTTGACAGCTTTCAACTTCCGCAACAAAATGCAGACGAAGTTAACTCCGACGATGGCAGGTGGTAGGGAAAGGTGGCGTGTCCACGTACCGGTCCAGACCATCAGCCGTCAGCCAGCCAGCAAATAGGCAAAAGAAAATTCCATTTTCCATTTTCCATTGGCGCTACTCCAGTACCTGCTGCCGCCATTGGCAAGCAAGCGCGCGCAAAAGTTCTTCCGCCGTACAGAGTCGAGTGCAAATTAAACCGAACAGCGCTCGAGGTTAATTTCACATGCATTTCACTGGTAATCAGTGCGTGTGGCAATGGCAACACGGCTCCAAGGCTCCAAAGCTCCAAGGCTCCACTATCGCTACTGGCACTTAGCTCCAAACTACTTATGCACCCGTCTGACAGCTGCCCCTTCCCCTGGTCACCCGCAACTCTGTTGCTCTTAAGCTATACTCTCTCCTTCTCTATCTCCCTCTCTCTCTCTCTCTGTGCTAATTTCAGGCTGACTACTGGTGTCCTAATCCGAAACTCATTTCCTTCCGTGCCAGCTTCACTCTAGCTCAGCGGAAATGAAGCGCTGTCAAGGATGGGCCCCAAATGCAGTCCGCCCCAAAACTTTCTTTGCATGTGGCCGGATAATTGCGTGTAACAGGTGTGAAAGACGGAATTTCCAATGGGTTAGTTAGTCAGCCAAATTCAGTTCAAGCTGTCCTGAGTACCCATCCCGCATGTCGCTTTGTCCTTGGCTTAATGCAAATTATTATTCACGCGCTGCGCGCGATAAATAACTCAGTTCATACACACAAACGCGCTCAGAGCACTATGGAGCTACCTGTAATTTACAGTTGCGATGGTCGTGCCCTTCATAACATATTTTAATTAACCAAAAAACCGACTCAAAACTTCACACCATTTGCTATCCTACCCGGTGGACTTTGATACCGTTACCTTGGCTCCTGGCGCTAGATGCTCATTAAGCCAAACGATGAAAAACTGCGTTAGTTTGTTTTTTATTTATTTTGCTTTTTTTTTTGCTTTTTGCTGCCTTTGACACTGTCGCATTATATGCCGCCAAAGTGTACGCACTGCGCATGGTCCAATTAAATTATTAGCCAACATGGAGAGGAGCCATCGCCAGATGGCCCCAAATGGAATGTGGAATCTTCAAATGCTGGCAAAGGCGCAAAGCGCATATGTTAATTATGTTTAGCGGGCTCAGCTCGGAGCTTGAAAGGGAATTTTAAAAGGGGCCAGCGTCAGGGTAATTTATATAAAAGGCGCCAGCCTTCGGTACAGTCGCTTCAAGATGTCGGAGTAACAAGCAGCTCTAATGCTAATGCCAATTCAGCTTACGAATTTTCAGAGCCCGACGACGACGTCGGCAAGGAAAAAAACTTTTATCGTACAATAGCAGTTATCAAATTGAACAAGGTCACAGCACCAGGACAAATCAGTCAGTTGTAACAACAACAACAGCCGTTAACAGTTACAGTCAAAATAATAACATGCTGTTGTTATTACAGCTGCAATCAAAAAGTTGCTCCTGCAGACAAAGGATCATCGGCAAGTCGTAGATTGTGCAACACACACAACTCAACCACCCAGCCACCCACACACGCTAAACCCTTGTTAAGTGGGCAGCTGGGCGTGCCACATTTACATGCAACGCCATCGCGCTGCACACGCATTTGATGCAAATGAAACATAATGAAATTGTAAAAGTTACTTTCCCAAAGATAACATTTACATTTCTCACACAGGCAATGGCTGCGCAGCAGCAGCAGCAGCAGGAGCAAACTGCAGCACAACTTTGACATTTTTATATGCTACGTTTTGTGCGATTTACTTAGGAATTGTGTTTAGCGTTGCGTATTTGACATTTAAACGTGTAACAAACATGCGCAACTAACACAGGATGGCACCACAAGGCGTGGCCCAAAGTTGCATTTGCATTCGTAAATGTGAATTTGCAGCGACAGTTTTAAGTGCAGCCGAGCGAAATGCTTGGCGAGCTGAACCACAAGATGTTAAATGCTGAAACTGCTCTGCAAAAAGCATAAGAAATGGAACATTGTTTAGTCTAACCACGACGAAGAAAATCTTAGCCTATGATATAAATTTGCTTATCAAAAATAAAAACTTTTCTTATTGATTGACATAAAAAACTCAATTTTTGTTGCCAGGCAAAAGAGCTCCTATATGGGCTTTTAACTATACTGTTGAGGCTTATGAACTCATACATCTGATGGATGCTAAAAATTGATTCGTCTGCTAGCACCATTATACAATAGATCGTTAGTTGACTGCTAAACAGCAAATTGCTAAGATCGTTTTTCATTAGCCAGCCATTAGACAGCTGCAAAAAAAGAGATATATCTGCTCATTAACTTATATATGCTTCAAACAGAGACAGATCTCTGATTAATACACAATCCACGATGAGTCGTTCACTGACCATGTAACTTATGGAGATTTGTAAGGCATATCAGATTAAAGTTACAATCATAGCTTTGAATAACAAGTAAGAAAACTGTAGTCGGGGTGCCCCCGACTAGGAATACCCTGATCCCAGTCCTATCTGCGTTTTTTAATATTTTCCGTAGTTTGTGTCGAGTATTAAAGAAAAACAAATAAAATTCAACATTACGACACCAAGATTCGAACCCATAAATTTTTGCGCAGCGCGCATCAACTCTACTAACCCCGACACTTCATAATTAAAAAAAATAATAAACAAATGAAAATGTTCTTTCACCGCCAAGAAATTTGGAGCCGTTATCCAAAGCAGCCACTGCACTGCTTACTCAAGCAGTTGCTAATTTAAAGCAGCTGATAATTCAAGCAGTATTTAATCACAATTTTGATTCTTGAAATAGAAAAGAAAACACGCATTTGAATGCCTGTGTTACACGCATAGGAAAAATCCGTGCGCGTGGCGCTGCTGACATGTGCAAATTGGCCAAACGTTTTGTTTAATAACTTCTGTTTTATTCAATGGATTTTAATGAAATTTTCAGCATATGATCTACATATTCTATTGGCTTCGTAGACATGCAAACGCCCCCACATAATGGCCCTACTTCCAACTGAACTTAAATTCTAAGAATTTGGAGCCGGTATACAAAATCCAACAAAAATCAAAATTGCTTAAAATACACATAAAACTAAATACAAAATTTGGAGGCTCTAGCTCTAAGACGTACGAGATATAATTTATTGAATATTTATGCAATGATATTCAAGTGTCAACTAAAATTAAAAGGCAAAGCGATACATCGCAAGTTGCGAATGTTCCATGTCTTTATCTTTACGTAGTAAATTTGCAAAATCAAATATGAAAAATATACGAATATTGTAATTTGATCACCTAATTTCATGTGATATTTAATGCCATTCAAATTCATTCACAATAAACTCATTAAACACATCTAACTTAACGTAAATAGTTCATATAATACCATAAAAGTTGCAAAATTGCTGAAATGGCGCGTAACTCAATAATGCGCTGGTCCTGGTATCATAGAAAGGTTGTGCGTCGTCTGAGTATATTCGGTCGTTTACTGGAAATGGGTCTGCCCAGCTCGTCGTTGGAGTGTGCACGTTTCAGATTCTTCGGTGTTGCCTCAGTCTCACTTATAATTTTGGCCTTGCAGTCATTGGCCATGCATATGCGTGGCATTGCCTCCGTTGAGACGAATACATTGCTCCTGAGGCGCTTATTGCTGCTGCCAGTGAGTTCCTGCAGAGGCCGATTTACCAAAACAGTTTTCTTTTCGCTAGAGGATTGTTCACAGTGCAGCGCAACTGCGTAGTCGGCCATGCGTGGAATATAAACTTGATTATAAAAAGTAATAATATCCGTGTCAGGGAGTCCATCAGCAAAGTGAACGGCTCGATAGATGGAACTGTGAGCATGCGGCTGGCGTCTGTACTGTTGAATGATGTCGCTAAAGGTGATGCGCAGATGCGATTTGCGCCCGCACAGGTAGATCGCGCACATCAGCAGCTGGTCGAGGTGTCGCTGCTGCAGCAGCTCTTCACCATGCACAATGATTGAGTGTTCCACAATGTGCCAGATCTGTGTATAGCTGGCAAGCAAAGAAAGACACTTACAAAGGTATGCCAGCCGCTGGTTAGCTAAATGGTAAAATTTACGTAGGCAAATTGTAACTGAGCCTGGTGCAGATCTGACATTTTCCTGACCCGAGCTCGACTGCACGTCTTGGCATCTTGGCAGGCCTGCACTGTTCACTAGGAGCCATAGTTGAGAATTTTTCCGCCAAATTAGTGTAGTCAGACAGTGGGTCTCGATCTCGTGCAAATGCTTGATCAGATTACGCGTCAGCAAGCCGCTTTCATAGCGAACAACTAGCTCGATTATCTTTTGGAACTCGTAAGCATCGATATCAAAGCATTTTAACAGCCATGGAAACTTCGTTTGCTTCTCATCCGACCCGAAAATGTGCAGCATCAGCTCAAGGCAGCAGGCAATCAGTGTAGCATTAAAGGTGCGCTGCAACTGCTTTAGCATCTGTGGGATTTTGATGGCTGGCCTGCGACGTAACTCGGCACCAATGATCTTATCCAGCAGTACATAATACAAGCCCCGAACAAGGTTAAAACGGCATTCAGTTGTTTCTTGATTCAACCCGGATTTGTGCTCAAGCTTATGGCACATCTCTCGCAGCGATTTCTCCAAGAGCCTAACATCCTCCTTGCCCAGAGCGCCGCCTATGTAAGCAGGTAGCGTTTGCGGCAGTCCGTCTGTCAATAGTTTTGCAAGATTGTCGCGCTGTGTGGCGCTCGTTAGCGAAGAGATTATCTTGTGGTTGGCTTCATTTTCGATGGTTTGCTGCTTTGTTTCTCGCAGCGTCAGCTCCTTGTCTGTTGAAAAATGTGTGGCGTGCTTTAATAGAACCCGTTCGTCAATTTCACTGATGTCGGATACGTGGACTGCGTAACTGCGATTCAGAGATGCCAAATTCACTTCCAAGAATCCATCTTTTACCAATTCGCGCATAACCCGATCGTTCCCCAGCAGTCGTTGATCCATAAACAAACCCATCACAGCCTTATGAAAGAACGAATTTTTCATAATGCGAGCCCCTTTTACCGGCAGTTCGGGTATGAGTCCACATATGGCATCGATGGCATTATACTTGAGTAGCAGATCGATGTCAAAATCATTGCTGCTCCACCTAGAGGGGACTCCCTCAAAAGACATGTTAATTACATCCGATTTGTGCACCTCAAGGGCATTAACATAGACCAGTTCCAGGGCACAAAGGAGTACCTGGCAGCCATTGACAATGTTGGTTGTTGCGAACGACGGCAGCTCGTTGCGTACCACTAGAAACAACAGCCAACCAAATTCATATAACATTTGATAATGGGCCCGACCTTCTGTCGTCGTTGGCTGAACATAGAGCTGGTCGAAAATTCGTTTGTAGTGCTGTAGGAGAAGCAGCGTGATGCCGAGACGTCTCTCCAGATCATTGATTTCTTGCTGAAACACTTCGGAGTTCTGTGCCAGCCAATTCCAGTGCTCCATTCTTTTTAGAAACTTGTTAATATTTATGCTAAAGCTGCGCAGCAATTTGGTCAGTGAAATGTTCCAGCTATTAGAGCGTGCTTTCTTTTCCCATGGCTCAAGATCGTTATCAATCCTGCTCGTGTTGTCTTCTTGGCGCATGTCCTTCATTTTGGTCTGCTGTAGCTCACTGTATAAGGCGCAGCATAGCCAATCGTCGGCCTCGTTGGATAGAACGCCATCTGCGTTTAGTTTGTGAAATGTTTTTGTCGCTTTTTGCCAAATGCTTTGCTCAATTTTCAGCATTTGACAGTTGGCAATAAAACGCTGAAGGATCATCCCCTTGTCGTCGTTTTTCATCTTTTGTATGCTGCAAGAAAAATATCAAATAAAGTTTCAATTATTGAGTGTATTTTTTACTTTCTATTTAATTACATTTCTATATTTTAAATTGTTGAATTAAATTTAATTTTAGGTATCTTTCGGCGCGAACATCAAAATGCGACGCAGGGCGAGAAACATGGATTGGTCACACTGTGTGTTGCAGTTGCGTCTGCCAAATTCGGAAATAAAATACAAATACTGACTGCACTACTATATCTTTATAACGAAGGATTAACTGATAATGATATAAAACTCTTGCTTAACTTGTAATGTATTTTATTTTAGCTTGAAACAGATTATGTGACCAAATGAGTTAAAATGTCATACCAAAGCGGCTTGTACTATAAAAATACTTAACTATAAAATAACAGAAGCCAAGCGCTAGCAGTTAAATTCAAATTTGTAGCTAATTTATAATTTCAAAAAAATAATTTTACAGCATTCGATCATTCGTAAATTACACATTTAATGTCCATTGAAACAGTAAAGATAAAAACTTCAAATAGTACATTTGTATTTTAAATAGAGGTCTATCTCATTTACAGTTGTACAAAATGTTATCTTAACAGTCAACAAACCATGATGTATAACAACCCTGAAATTGTATTGCTCTTGTTTGCAGCTAAGTTAAAATGCTACAATCAAATCGGGTATTGCAAAAAGAGCAGACTGATTTATATGCTATAGAGAAGAAGCTTGTTAAGGTGTTGCCTGCTATTCAGGAAGCATTGAATTCTCTTAAGGTAAAGCGATTTACACTGACGTATAAAAATTGCCCCAAAGTTAATTTTTTCAGGTCGAGGAGCTGCATTTGAAATCGCATTCAGTCCATCAAGTGATGACCATGGAACCATCAAATGTGGATGTGCGTAGTGAAGTCTCTGGCCAAAGCGTTGTTACGCCGAACGAGCACATAAACCGCCAAGAAATCGACTTGCAATTATTCAGAAGCGACTTGCAAAACTTCGACGTAGAAAACGATTCAGACTGATCAAAATTACAGCTGATCAGTTATTTATTGGTACAAATTTAGCTAATGTAAAAGATTTTCCAGACGCATTGCGTTCTAAATTAAAACTATTTTAAAATAAAGTAGTTATAAAATGTTTCAATATTTGTGAATTTCCGGTAAAAGCACTCAAACAAAGTAAACTAAACTACTAAAGCTATGTATGCATTATACGTATTGTTACAGTTATTGTAGTACAGTTATACGGCTGATATATAAGAAGTTTTTACACATCTTGTGCGTCGTCTTCGGACGATTCAGCCGAGCTATCGCGACGTTTCTTCTTTTTAGGTGATGAGTTTCCTTGCTCATTGCTGCTGCTAGAGCTGGAGCCGTCATCTTCACTGTCACTTGAGGAACCTAATTCGCCATCTGAGGAGCTGCCATCGTCGTCTTCATTTGAGCTGGAACTATCGGAGTCGCTGCTGCTGCTACTATCTGAGTTTGAAGACTCTGAACTGCTTTTTGAACTATCGGATGAACTCGACGATGAAGAGCTATTGCTGCGTTTTCTTTTGCGCTTTGACCGTTTCTCCCGATCCAGGCGTACTTCTCCGCCGGCATTGGAAGAACGCAGCTCATTCGTCGGTGTAGACTCCGCAGCGTTTGCACTCTTCTCTGCCAAATGCTTGCTTAGCTGTTTTGTCCGCGAGTTCCGGTGGACATATTTTCGTTTTTCCTTACACTCGTAGCTCCAGTGTCCCAAATTCAGACATTTCTGACAGCGAATACCATTTGGAAAAGCAGCGGCCAACTTTGCAGACCTGCAAATTGATAAGTAATTTGAAATATTTTAATACTTAAGGTTCATACTTACCGTTGCTTTTGAGCCAGCTTGCGAGCTGCCAAACCCACCAAAGTCATCCTAATGTAATATTCCCTAAGACGGTGTCTGGAGCCAATCTTGATAGCAACTTGTCAGAACTTAAGAAAAAAAATGTATAATAGGGTAGCTGTAAAAAGTTTTGGTACTATTTTGTTTTGTTGTCGTACGATAAGTGTGACCGTAGTTGGAATATTTGAAAATATTGATTATGCCAAAATACTTTGGAAATGATTAATTGTATTCGATTACAAAGTCCATAACATCAAAACATTAGTTATTTGCAATTAGTTAAACAATTTGTTGTAGAGCAATTAGCGTGCAAATATGTATTTTCAGTGCATACCGCTGTATTAGTTAATAATATAACAGTTTGCTTTCAGCGCATGTTCATTGAGGGAAAGACAGACACCATTTTGATTTGTAAGTGGCGATACCTGTCCAAGATTACCCAAAACAATAACATATCATTTTGCTGACTAAGAAGCGAAAGCTGAAGCCGATCGCTGATTGCGAAAAGAACAGGTAAAGGTCGTTTATTAGTCAGATGGTGGCTTTATAAAGATACCTTTTACATCTCCCATTTACGCAGAAACGCTGTTCAGCCATGACCGAAACTGAAGGGACGGGGACGGGTGTGGTGACTGCAGCAGCTGGCGCTCGATTCATGCCACCTGAGGAGTTGGCTATGCAATCGCTTATCAAACAGCTATACAAATCTCGACTATTTCGAGGCATTTACCTTGCGCGTTGCTTTGTAGAGCAGCTTGGTGGCTATCGCGATGTTATAGTCCTACAGCGCAGCGAACGTGATCTGGAAAAGCTGCTGCTATCCAGCACAGACAAACTACAATTGTTTTATCAACGCTTTGTGCCCAACATGTGGGTTGGCATTACCAAAGGCAGCGTGGGCAGCTACAAGCACATTCCACATCCTGCACAGTTGGACACATGCATTTGGACCGAGCTCACTGATTTGGCTTTCGCTGAATACTGGTTTAGTATTAAGACACTGCGGTTTCGAAGTCAGGAAGTTCAGATCAAATTGAAAATGGTTCGCGCTGTTGAAGCCGACCCTATGCCAACACCACGACCCTCACTAATGAAAAGTAGCCCAAGCAGAGCCCTCACCTCTAGCGATAGCACCAAATTGGGTGTTGATGACGAACGACAACCACCGCCAATCGGCTTGGCTGATTTTCTGGATGTCCTACAGCAGTGGCGTCAGTCAGTTGTAACGACCACGTACGAGTTTATGGCCAATGATGTGAATAAGCGCAATATAATGGGAGCTATACGCTTTCTGGGCCTGCTCATATTTTCCATAATAAGCGGTGCTGCAGTTGCACTTCGTTTTATGGGCATATTTGCGGTGCGATTTCTTTTTGAGCTCAGTCGCTTCACACACACCGCCACCCCAATCGTCTTCAAGCTGATCGAGTTTGTCAACAAAATAGTAGGCGCAACCTTCGTATTAATAGCGATGATATGGAAGGATTTGTTTGTAAATCGTGGTGGCTCTGCCCCTCGACAGCCACTCGAAGCAAACAATCAATTCAAGAGCATTACGTATGAGAAGTCCGAACAGCACCATCGCAGTCCGCGTTATGTATCGTCTCATTATCGGTAATACTATTTGAATTATCTTATCTCTATATCTTGGCTGTCGAAATTGTTAGGTTGCATCTGCATTTAGTCACCGGGTTAAGGGGTTTCGGGGCATTGGTTTCCCTCTCAATTTGTGTTACTAGCATTAAAATATAAACAGCACTCAGTCCTTCGGATTTCGTAGATGTTTGCACAGCAAACATTCAAAAACAGAGATTTTGATATTTTAAATTTTTTATTGGTCAACTATTTATATTATTTTAAACAATCGCGTGTTTTTTAATTTTGTATATTAATTCAATGTGTATTGTTTTCAAAATTATATAGTCTGCTGTCTGGAAAAGTTGATGAAATTTATTAAATTATTAAATTTATGTGAATAAAATGTGTTAAATATATATTGGAAAACCTTTTTACGCATGGAAGAGGGATATTATATGTATATGTATATATGAGATAATAAATATACATTTTTCAAGATCATTGCGCTGGGGACGTTCATTAACATATATGATCGATACGAAATTAAGATTTGCTTTATACCCAGCTCCTAAATTAATAATATTATTATTTACTTTAAAAATACAAATTTATTAAGAGATTCACTGAGCCTCTAGCCAGCAGAGAGACGAATCTTAAAGTCTACTATTACTGGATATATTTTAAAAGAATCTTCAGCTCTGGCAACATTTGAGGCATGCGTAAAATTAATGGAGTTTGATATGGTTTTTACTCGATTTCATGAAAATAGAAAAATAAATGGGAAGAAAAGAACTCAAACAGACGTGCCACAGAAGAACCTACGTGTAAAATTTGTAGTATCTAGATCGTATACAACAATAATCTCGACGAATGGTTGGACAGACATTCTAACGGACGAAAAGTACTACATATATGTATGTATATATATTTGTATAAGCTTTAAGTGTTCGACTAACTCGCCATCGGCTTGTTATAGGATTTCCAATATTATATAAAATTGTATAATAAATATAAAATTGAATGATTTCTCATAGTTTACTATTGCTTAATTATCTACAAGTATCCAATGTTGTTTTTATGCACACAGTATCAGCTGTATATCCTGTAAAATAGCAGTAAGGGATAATTAGCCAACGTGTTACCAGGTGTTCAGTTTTTAATAATTTACTTACCTTTGTATATAATATATTATCAGCAAACAACTTTACTTTAAATAAAAATAAAATATGATAATTAGCTACCAGAGTAAATACTAACTGCTTATATTTAAGTAAAAGCAATTTAAAACCGACTGCATGATACTAGTTCATGGTAACTAAATTTATTAAACAAGCTGCAAACTAAAATAGTGATCTACCAGCACAACTTGGTCATCCCAGCTATGTTCGAATAGATTTTCCCAAGAGATTCATATAAAAATTGAATAATATATAGTCATTTTATTTCAAAGGGCATACCAATCGAAATACTTTGTGCTCACAGATGTAAGAGTAGCAAACAAAACCTATATACTCTATTGACTTTGTTAACGAGCATACGAATCTAATTGTAGCTGCAAAGTCCAACAGATGAACATTAGGTCAAGTGTATATATAATCCATATACTATATTCCATACATGTACTTTATATTCAAGTAGTTATCAGATCTAGCTCTGTGTCTATAAAAGAAATGAAGACTTGTTTGTTTTTGTTAGTTTTAATAGTTATACACTTTCATTTTATTACTTTACTTGATGTTATTCTCATTAAATTGTTGTATATATATATATATATATATATATATATATATATATATATATATATATATATATATGTATATGTAGACTAGTATAATTTGTCGGTTTGTCACTAAATCTTATAGAAATGATGTTCTTTCTGTCAGTGTATTTAGTACATTGGTTGCCATGTTTCCAATCTTTTTGCATTCGGGTTGTTTTGCTGTTTACTGGTACTCCTTTAGTATGCGCTCTAAATATTACTTGACATTCAATGTTCGTTTTTTCTGTGCTTCTTCTTCATTTTGCTGATAAATATGCAGTTTTTCTGTTTGCATGTCAAACTTTAGTTAACGCCATCTCTTGTGTCTAAGTGTTATAGTTAATAATGTTCGCATTTATTATTAGTCAACTAAATTATATATATATGTATATATATATTGTTTTGGTGATACATATGTATACTTTAATTAGTACATAAACATAATATATGGTATATTTTTGTTTTAATTATTATTTTGCAATGTTTTATACTTATGGAAATTTCTGCGTGTGTATTTTATTTTCTTATGCTTCAAATGCTTCAACAAACGTTTTTTCATAAAATTTAATGAACTTTTGCTTTGCTTTGCTGTAAATTGTAAATTGTTTGACATACTTTAAAATTTGTAATATGCAGTTTTTGAAGTTGCTGTTGGATTCATTGTTTCGTTATTTGTCATATTTTGTTTATAGTTTTAGTAGAAAGGGAAACAAACAATTGAAAGGCAATAGAAATTGAAAATAAGTTAAGTTAAGTTTTGCTTGTTATTGTTATTGTGAATACTTTCGATCAGTTTTAAAAGTAAAATGTACAATATACAATCTCAATTTCAATTTTTTAACTTTTACATTTACTTGTTCAATCATCCAATATAATTCGCCATTGTTAACAAATAATTACACATTTATATAGCATACGTCATATGTTTTTTTATATATGTTTAACACGTCCTTGCCTGCTGAAAATAATTTATATATTTTTTTAACAATTAGTTAGACATTTAGAGCAAAAACATTGATAATATAGATTGTTTGCTTTGTTATTTCTTCTTCTCGTTTCATGCATAAAAATTGTTCTAGTGAAATATATATGTAAATATATATATTTTAATAAGGTTTTTTGTTTTGAACTGCTTATTGTTTATAATTGCGATTTTGTTATTTGTTTTGTGTTTCTGTTGTCCATTGTTAATTGCCTTGTTAATTATATTTTGTTAAAATTGTTATCTGATCTCAATTACTTTTTTTGTATTTTCTTTTTTTTGGCATTTATATTAGAAGTAATATATGCGTGTGTTTTGGTTAATATATTTATATTGTAAAATCAGCCTAGGGGTAAACACAAAACTTGATATTGTTATAATATATTTGCGTGACCATGTCGCCAAATCTAATACCATATTTAAATAAATTCAATTCAATAGTTATGTGAGTAGAACGAAAATAGTTTTTAATTTGGGTAAATTCAAAGAAAAATGAATTTTGTATTAAACAAACTTTTGCAAATGTGTTTTTATTTAAATAACTTTTTAATTTAATATTTTTAATTGCATTTTATATATGTATATATATTTTTTTACAGAGTACACACATATATATCTATATATATATATGTATATATATTGTTATATATATCTATATATTTATAATAATAATTTTTTACACATTAAATTCAAATGCATTAATTTTATCTGTATCTGTATTTATATATATATATATTCATATATATATACACATATACATACCTACAGACATATATGTATATATATATATATATATTTATATAATTTATTTATAAATATAAATAACAAAATGTTTCGCCTTGAAGCTTCTTTATGCATTCATTACTATATTTTAATACGATTTATACTAATGCTTCGATTTGTTAGTTATTTTTGTTTTGTTTTTTTGCCTTGTTTTATATTCTAGTTTAACCAGTTTCATGTGGAAATTACTGTGTATGTGTATGTACTTGTATATATTAATGTATATGTTGTAGTTAACTGTTTGCCATTTTCGTGTGCTGAACAATTGGCGAAAGTTTCCGACTCGTCAACCAATGTGACAAAACGATAAGGAGAATTCGTCGTATTTGGATTGTTTGAATTTAGCCAAAGTGGTTTTGAATCGTAACGTAATTGAACTGTTTGAGTTTAGTGTCTTATATCATCTTTTAAGGTAACTGAATAAAATGTTTGCGTTTTGCGCACTGCCAATGGCCAGATCTCAACCAACTTTTCCAATGGGACCCGAGGCACACTCTATTTACATTTAATCGTCTTTATCAACGAACTTTTTACGCAAACATTAGAAGAGCGCAAAGAATGCCTCGTCTCATTGATAGCCCAACATGGTGCGTTTTAGGCACTTCAATGTTCTGTTGATGCGGCAATAAATTGGTTGCGGATCGGTTTTGGGTTTTGTTTGTTTGTTTTTTTTTCGGGGTTTCGTAACAATAGTGAGAGAGTAGTACAAAACAAGTAAGGTTGTTAAAAAAGAAACAAGGAGTAGAAAGGAATGGAAAGAAACGTTAAGTTATAAACTTAGAGCCAACTTAGAAGAAACTACGATATAAGCTCTTAATTACTTTAAATCATCGGTATCCTCAATTAAGTCGGCATACTCCTCCCAATCGTTGTTAGTTGAACGTGTGCGCAAATTGGATATTGTCGGGGCCTCATCTTCATCGTCATCCTCCTTGTTCTGGTTCTGTTTCTGCTTCTGTTTGCTGCGACCAGTGCCTCCCTCGTCGACCACCTCGTAGTCCTTGAGCTCAGCCTCCAAGTCCTTCTCCCACTGTTCCTCTGAGAAAGATGCATCAAACTGACGATTACTATGTGCGTGGCTTATAGACAGCAGAGGTTAGACATATAAGTTCATATAAAAAATGGTTTCTCTTGGCATACATCATATTTAATATTATTGATTATAAATGTGTCTAGCAAGCATTGAAGTTTGTAATTTAGATTGGCCCTCCAAGCAAGTACATGTGTTTCTTTTCTTGTCATATTATGTTTTTACCTTAGCAGCTTTGCAACTAATCGCGTGGCATATAGCTAAGGAGGCATAGGTTTTCACAGACTGTTATTCGTTTAGGTATGCGCACCGTAACTGCAAAGTAATCGTCTACAAAAGGTGGAAAATGTTCTTTTAATATAATAATGAGGCCAATGTAGTACATTTTTGTTGTTATTATTGAACTCTATGCCCATAACCTGGCTAATTAACAAGTAGCGTGCAATATGCCCACGCACCGCATACAAATGATGGAAAAGGTCCTGCGCCATGACTTGCTTGTTGTTCTGATACCAAATCAAGTGCCAGAGATGACACCAAAAATATAAGCTATATATATACATATATATACATATATACATATATATATATATAAATATATAAACATTTGTGTGAGTAAAAACGTTGAATAATATGAAATTAAAATTTGTTACGTGTATTTACAGCATATTTAACATCGAAATCAAAAGCAAGCTAAATATTTTGATCTTTTTCCGTTTATATATATATAAATTTACTTATACAAAGCACGCCAAATATATAGAAAAACTAACTAAAAGCTATATTGAAAAGTCTGCAATAATTATTGAGCAAAGTAAACAAATTAGATTTCTGAACAACAATTAAAATTGAAAATGTGTTCGAACATGGGACAGACTGACTTACGTTATTGGAAAAGGGATTTTGTTTTTGACATTTGGTTGTGGAATAAAGTTTCTTTGGATTTTGTGTGGCGAGTTGGTTTGGTTTTATGACAAATTCGAAAACTCATTTCAAATTGGATTCAAAATCTGGAAACGTTTTTCTCTTGTGCAGTTAAAAAGCTTCACATATCTAGGTAGAATTGCTTCTTTCTTTTATAGAATAAAAATCTACATTTAAATAGCAACTACAAAAATATATAGAAATTCTTGTTTTTTTCTCTTGTTAAACGAAAATTTAAAGGAAATTTGAGGTCTTAACTGAATAGGAATAACAACAAACACATCGAAAGATAATATTATTATACTTATACGTATTGGATACACATTGACAACAGCGATAAGAGAAATGAACTTGGAAATTTGTGGCAACTATTTTGTGGTACATAATTTGTATGCAATTGAAAATCAACAACAAAATATTCACAAATTTTGTTTATTATTTTTTTAATATGTGAAAATTGGATTTTTGTTCAACAATCAATCAACAATTTCTAACTTACCACACAAAATTTTGTTTCAGTTTTTTTAAGTAACATTTTTGTTTTTTTTTTTTTTAGTTTTCTTTCTTTTGGTTTATATAAATAATATGTTTTTTAATGTTTGTCAAGTGAATATTTTATATATGTATATATAATTTGGTTTGCTGCTTTTGGGATTTTTTTTCTTTGTAAATCGCTTAACATTTTGTTTTTATTTTATTTGTTTGTTTGTTTGTTGTTATGTGAACAATTTTGTTTGTTTTTTTTTTGTTTTTTTTTTTTATATATTTTATTTTTAGTTTTTGAATTTAGCGTTTATCCATTCAATCTTCTGCAAGATGATTTGAGAACAAATTAAGAAATACATGAAGAAAAATAAATGCTTGTTAAATGTTTTCAATATATAATTCATATTGTGTTAAATACTAAGGAATTTGCATAGCTTTTTATAGATCGTCTGATGTGTTCTGTATGTGGGAGGTGTTCGTGTCAGAGAGGGAAACGCGATTTAATTTTGATTTTTTTTTTCATGAAATTAGGCCAAAATATTTATATATTTATAAATGGAAAGAATATGTTTAAAAAACCATAAATAAGTAAATTGATAATCATACAAAATTGATATAGCGAAATTTTGGAAAGTTGATGATTTTGCAATTGAATAAAAAGCACAAGATTGCAAAGAGTATTTCAATAATAAGAATTTATAACATTTTGGTCATACTCAACTTGTTCGAAATTGATTTGTGGCTAGTTAATATTTGTTAATATCTTGTTAGTTGTTATAGATAGTTTATAGATACTTAAAGTGGGAAATTATTGAATTTTATTTTAGTATTTTGTATGCTAGTTAGAAAAGAATGGCAACAACAAATTAGACTAGACTTCAGTTGTCTCTTGTGTTATATTTGCTTCTTTTTTTATATACGTATATATATATATATATATATTTCTTGATCGTTATGTAATTTATAATACTTTATTATCCATAAGATGCCATAGGTTTTGCATATTCATTTTGTATTATGTTATTGGGTTGTTGTTGCTTTCATTTCAATCGATATTTATTGTTTAATAATTAAATGCCAGAGCTTTGAGTTATTGTTAGTATTTCGACAATAAAGAAAACGATTCGACAATAATTGAATTTATACAAAAGAAAGAAACAGAGCAGAGGAGAAAAAAGAGAATTGTTTGGTTTTTACACTTTGTTTTGTACACACATTTTTTGTTTGTTAAGAGTTTAATTTGTGTTCTTGTTGACAAAAAAAAGAATTGATTATATTAAGTATTTAATTAAAGTTAGTCTATGTATGATTAAATGATAATCAAAGTTCGTACAGCCAAACAGTTCAAATGTGGCAAGGGCAAAGGCAAAGAAAAAAGAAAATAAGAAATAAAATAAAAAAAATTATACCGAAATGTTTACTTATGGCACGTCACAATGGGGCATGTAATAATGAGACTATATATGAGTCAAAATATGCTGATACGAACGTAGAGAGACTCGCATATCAATAGAATTATTAGATATTTGCATCAGAAGCTCAGTCGAGTGTGATGTTGTGCAGGTGCCATGAATTCTTAAACTATAAACTTTTCCTTCAGAATTTGCATCTCTATAAAATTATATGAACTATGAAAAATGCGACGATTTGAAGCATCAATCGATGCTGCATGTGTGTATGTATGTATGTATGTGTTTGTGGGTATTTTCACCGCATCCAATGAAACTTGTAGAAGGACAAACTTCAAGGGCGCAGCAATAGAAACAAAAAAATGTATGTACAAAATTTAAAGAAATAAGCAGAAATAAATTAAAATTAAGCGTGCCTGGTCAAATTATGCCCACTATTTGAGGTATTGAAAGAGATAATTGAAGTGGGAAACAAAAAAATAAAATTAAATTTATTATTTAATATTAGAGAATCACTTGAAATGGACTTGAAATTATTTAACTTATTTAAAGTTAAGAAATTGTAAAAATATTTTCCTTCCGAAATTCACAGATTAAAGCCCATGAAAGCTCATCGTTGTTCTCTTGATTAATTCTCTAAGAGTAATTTCAATTTGCAAAGGGCATAAGTCAACCAGAAGTTGCAGATCAAATAAATATACAAAACTTGTGACAATTTAAACTGGAATCAGAAAGTCTTAAACACAATTAAATACTAAAATATTAGCCAATAATATTTAGAATGGAACTGAATCAAATCAAGTTATAATCTATAACTTTGCGTCTTTAGCGAAGACTTCTTACCATCGGTGCTGGCGAGCGCCTGTTGGGTCATGCTATCGATGCCCAGCTTGCGCATGCCATCTTGGATTTCGGCTAAGTCGGTATCATTGGATGTTTGAAATTCGTCCGAGACGAATTCGGACTCGGAGATTTTTTGGGTCAAATCATGCTTGAGCTCTTCAGCGGCCTTCCTATCAATGACAGGCTTCGGTTGGTCAGAGACAGCCGCAATCGCTGCAGCGGAGTCGGCGCTTGTCGTACTCTTGACAGCGCTGACATTATGATTACTGTTTTGTTTATCGGGCAGTTGTTTAGCTGCTATTGAGCATTTCGATTCATTACAGTTGAGTTTGATTGTTTTGTTTTTTGTTCAATTTTCAGAACATGGTTTTGTAATTTTGTGTTTAGAATAACCAAAAAAATAAACATGAAAAGAAAAATAATAAAAATAAATATATTTTTTTAGATAATAATAAATAAAGAAAAATCAGAAATCAGAAAGACTTACGAAAGAGCATCTTTGAAAGGCGAAACGTAAAATTGAGTTGATCTGATATTTGATTATTGATTTTAAGAGCTGAACGCACGACAGGGTGAATTGGTGAAAATGATTTACGCAATCGAAAGGAAATCGAATCTTTAGCACAGGCGACAGACAGGCCGGTGCACTTGAAGGACAATTACAAACTAAAACCGAACCGAAATTGTTTAAAATCATTAAAACGGAACAGAAACAGAAACAGAAACTCAACGTTCAGAGCATACTATAGGCGGTGTGTGGTACAGATACTAGCCGAAAGATAAACGAGAGACTTGTAACTTGGAGCTAATTCAAACTTAAAAGAGAACAGGCGCGTGTGTGAAAAGAAACTGTTACGAAATCATAAGTGGAAACTTAGACTTAGAGAGAAAGAGATAGAGAGACAGAGAGAGAGATAGCGAGAGTGACAGTAGATTGACAGAGTTAATTCAAAGAGCGCGCGAATAGCGAGTTTTAGTATGTGTATGTGTGTGACAGAGAAAGAGAGTTTAGTAGTAGAGCAAGATACTGAAGAGGAAAGCGCAAGAAAATCAAAAACTGGCGCATGTTAACCGCTTCTGTGCCAGCGCTTGATTGTGATCTATTCTTTGGTCATTGGTGTGATAGCTGATGGGCCATTAACTGCAATGAACTTACCATCTTCACCGCTGGAAGCCTGGCCCACACCATCAGCGCCCAAGGTGCCCAGCTCGGCGGCCTGGATGATTAGTGAGACTCGATAGAAATAATTCCGCCAGAAGTTCTCCTCAGTGATGCTGTGCAAGGATATTAATGAGAATCTTTCCAATTGGCATAGAATGGACTGCGGCTGCACTTACATCTTGGGCACCAATTCGAAGCGCATCGTTTCGAGCGCCTTGTCTTCGGCCATAATGGCTATGGCAGTGGGATATGCAGAGTCATAGCTAAACTCAAAGTCCACGCCGGCTGGCGGAGCGCGCACAAAGTTGCGGCGATCCTGTGACAAGCCCAAGATCTCCTCCTTGATCTTTGACTCATTAGCATGGCCAATCCAGGGGGCAGCACCATTGCCGGCACCGCCCTGGCCCTTAATGAATGCCTCCTGCTCCTTGTTGAACGAATCGAGTATGGTCTAAGTGTTCAAGAACAGCAACAAATGACATATACAATATGTGGTTGTGGTACTTTACGATTTTACTCACATTATCCTTGACCGTTTCCTTGATCTTGCTGCCAGCCTTGCTGATGGCCGACGACAAGAACGAACCGAAGTGCTTGGCCTGCTGTGTTACTTTTGTGGTAACTGTGGAAGCGATACAAGGTTCAATTAGTGTTTTGATTATGATGGGCATGAAGTTGAAGTAAAAGTGGTTCCAACTAAGTGATGCAGTCAACCAAAATTGCTAGGCTACAAACTAAACAGTTTGAGGAATTCGGAATTATCAACTATGGGTGTATAAATAGGTGGGTGCTATAAGTTTGTGAGCATATCAACTACGGGCAGTAATCTTAGGTAGTTAGTAACCTGTCACCGCTCTCTATAATTTAGTTCGATTTTCGATTTGGCATTTTGCAATTGAACTTTACTTTAGATTGTTTTTTATGTTTTAAGTTGACTTTCATTTGACTTTTGTATTGATGTTTTTATTACCAATCAAACTGTGACACGTACTTTTCAATTCATCGCCCTTACCCTGTCCAATTTGACCCTCGTCGCCAGTGGGCGTGCCGCCGCCCGATGCTGGATGCGAATCAGCACCCTCTGTAGCGCTGTAATTAGAAATTGCGTCAGCGTGCAACACAGAGAGATAGAGAGAGAAAGAGAGAGAAGAGAGAGATGGCAGAAAATTAAGCTTGCGTCAGATTTATATTTGTGAAATTTGAGCACATTTATATATAAGTATTGTATATATACAGTTTATCTGGTGTGGATATTGCAGTTGAACTCATGCAGCATGCAACATTCTAACCAGTCAAATCAAAAAAGCCAATAATCGAATTGGATTTGCGTTAGCAAAAAATAAATAGGCTGAAAATGGGTGCGACTTAAGTTTAGAGTTTGTTACTAGAATAGTTACTAAATCTTATCATAGACTAAATTAATTAAACCTCAAACAAACATATACTTATATGTATATCATATATATATTTGGACAATATTTGTTAAGCTAAAGTTTTATTTTACTACAAAGGGCACAAATTTAATTGATAGTGTTAATTAATCAAGTTCACTTAGGTAAGTAAGGGTGACAGAGGAAGCCCAGTGTAATTTGAAGTTTCTACTCTGCAACGATTGCAAATAGATAGAAACCAAAGCAATTAAATATAAAGAAATATTCAGAGTGAGGGCTCTATTATAGACTCTCATTTCATGCAGGGTATTGCCTAGTTGACCACGCCCGATTGGTTGGGCTTGTTATGCGAATGCCAACTAATTGATAACGCGTTGCCCAGAATATTTGTGAATTGAGTTGCAATGAGGATGAGCAGAGGCATGCCAATTTATCGGCTGCTCGATAATTACATTGTAATTGTGTATATTGTGTAATTGACTATTTGAGTTCAAAGTTCGATTTATTAACATTAATTGCGTGTATTCATTGAGTCTGCGACAATTTCTATTCAAGTCAACGTTTATGTATATTTACACGTTTTTCAGTTAAGGACAATTAATATTTAAATTTTTATGATGATTGCGAGTTAAATGCAATGTGAGTAGGTAATTCAAATGAATGTTGAATGAATGGAATGGAAATCAAATCGAAATATTAAAAATGCATGAAACTGAAATCAAGAGGCCGAAGAAAGGACACTTAGACATGCACTAAAAGACAATTCTGTGTAGCTTAGAGTTCTCGACTTTTCCATTGTTTGTCTGTGAGTTTATGGTCAATGCGAACTCTAGCACAATTAGAGAGTGTATTTGGAAGGAGCTGTAGAGCTGCAGATGAAAATATAGTGAGAGTAAAATGTTTACTGAGACAGGATGAGCTACACATCGACACTGAGAAATTAGGATGGAATAAAAACATTGTTAACTAATATCAAATTAAATGATAACAACTATTAACAACAATTAGTTTTTAGTTTTTTGTTTTATCTACTGCGTAGCCATAAGAATATTTCCAGATTTTTGGTGTGAGTTTCGCTTAAATCCTTTGAGGTTGTTTGATGGGCCGCTCAATAATGATGGAATCTGATACTTGAACAATTCTTTCTGCACTAAATGCTATATATATATATTGATTTTATTTTATATAACGCGTTACGAAATGAAAATATGAATTGAATCAAAGTGTGAAACCAACTAATGATGGGCTTTGGTCAATGTTGTATGGGGCGTGTCTCAATACTGCATGAATTAAAATTAAATGATTGTATAACTTGATTATGAGCTTTATGAGTTATGTTTTTTATGTTGCCGTTTCTTATAGAACAGTCTTGGAACCTCTTTATCCACAATTGTGTCCCTTTACAAAGTGTCGATTTTTATATTTCTGAAATTATATATAAAATAACTTACCTTAAGTGCACACTTTGTAAAAGGACAAAATTCTTTTTGAAAATCGGCTCTTTGGCTTTAGTCGATATATAGTATACATACAAAAACGTTTCAAAGAGTTATATGTGGGTAATTGTCTGTACAGTATTAAAGATATGTTTTAAGGCAAAGTTTTAAAAGGTCAAACTAAATTTTAGCAGAAGAAAAAGTTTAAGTAAAAAGTTTAAGTAACAAAAAAGGATAGAATTTGTTTTTAGTGAATTTTGTTTCCATAGCTAAATAATTATTGACGAAAGTTGGTGAATAGTGAAAAGCAAAACTAAATGACAGTAGTATATTTAGGGTATATTTAGGATAACTTGTGTTTAAAATATATATTTATAAATATGTTATTATTAGTTGTATTTTATTGTGTAGTCACTTTAGTGGGCAGTATCAAAGTAAGGCTGGGGCTGGGGCTGGGGAGCTGTATAATTAATTTGGGTTTCGTTTCAAAATTCAAAGGTTGCCCTTATTCATTCCTCAGGGTGAAACCAAAAGCAAAAAAAAAAATTATCATAATAAAATGAACAAAAACTGACGAACAAAAGCCGCCAAGTGAGTAAAATTTGAACAAAAGGTGCCCCAATTGTTACACAAACTAAAGCTAAAACAAAAAACTTACGGAAAAAAATAAATTATATATATATAAAAGAAAAGTAAAGTAAAGTACAAACGCGCTTTAATATGAGTTTTGCTTTACTGCCGCTGTATCGTATATAATTCCGTCATTCTTAAGCATGGGCCCATACCTAATATACCTCGACTTGTCGTCATCGTCGCCACCACTCACAGCACCCGCAGCTGCGGCGTCTGCGGCGCCTTCGCCGCCCTCAGCTCCATCGGCGGCGCCGCTCTTACGCAGTCCAGGAATCGATGGTATCGATGGCATCGCTGGCATCGATGGCATCGACGGCATTGCCATGGCCGGCATCGACGGTATCGAAGCATTGCCCAACCAGCCCTTGGCGCTGCCCAGCCAGCCGCTGTAAGTAAGAGAACAGAAAGGACATAAGTTTAAGTTAGTTAACAAAATTCTAGCATCCGTCAGACCGATAATTAATCTTGGCTCACTGCTTGGCTGTTGCTCATAGACTCGATAATATCTTATCATGTCAAGCAATGAGCAAGCGAACGCGCTCGCAAAGCTTATTTCAGACCAGCACATACTCAATTATAGGGTGTTCCAGAACAGAACAAAACAAGAGTATTAAAAATATAAAAAGAAAAACTATTTTGCTTAGAGATTTTTATAAATCTCCTAAATTCTTATTACAATTTATTGATTTATTAATATGTATTATTTGCCAGGCACCCTGTATGTTGTGTGCCTTGCGATTTATTGTATGATTCATTTTATGATTCGTTGTTTTTGTCATAAATAAAATGAAGTTCGTGTAATACGTGGCGTATGCTTAACGTATGATAGATGAAACGCAAGAGAAGAGAGAAGAAAGGAAAAAATTGGAAAAAGGAAATGAAAAATCGTCTTTGCATTAAACTTCACGGAGTGTATGACTGACTCGTTATTTTTGTAGCCCTTTTATTGAATAACAAACATTTATAAAAATTTTCCCATAACCAAACAACAAAACCAAATGCAACAAATGGACGAGGCTGAGGACTATTGTGCAATTTGCCTCTGCCGCAAGCATCGCATTGTGAGCACTCCGTGCAAGCACACATTTTGCAAGCGCTGCCTCAAGAAGGTCTACGATGTCTGTCCCGCCAAGGTTTGTCCGTTGTGTCGAGCTCCCTTCGAGTATTACATTGTGAGTATTTGGCCAAGACACACACGCACCTGGGCAGCAACTAGACAATGGCAAGCCTGCGCAGCGCTTCAGAACTTGCTAATTGCCTATTTACTGCGCCAACTCGCTGCCACCGTTCATCTTAACCAGTTTCCCAACTCTCCCAGCGTGAACGTGGCTCCGGCATAAAAATCGTATTTTTGACATAGTTCTCCCTTTGCCAATAGTCGAAGTTGACATACTGTTTAACAATAATGTTTAGTTAATTAAATTTTTCCGTTTTTTTTTAAATTAAAATTTATTTTTTTATTTTTTTTTATTTGGTTTAAATTTGTTAAAATAAAGTTTGTGTTAATTCTCTTTTATATTCTCACGAAACACTGAAGTTTGACAACTTTTGATTAAATAAGCTCGAAACATCATAAAAACGAATTTCTATTCACTCAATTAAAATTAAGATTTTATTTTATTTACAAAACGAAATCACTTGACTTAGATGCATCAATTTTGCAAGGCTTTATTCACACACTCTCTCTACGTGCAGCAATGTGACAAAGGCACAATCGATGTAAGGCGATGCGACTCGTTGCGATTGATTCGATTTGATTCGATTCAATACGATTCTCGGTAATATGCAATGCCAAAGGAAAGGCATTGAAATATTGAATGCTTTGCCTGCGGCAGTACAAAGCGAAAGAAATTTTGAATTGCCGTTTTGCCATGCCACAAACGTGTCGCATGCAAAATGTCGATGACGATTATGATTATGACGATGATGGCGCGGAGCACACGTTAGAGCAGTGAAGGCTAAAGCATATGCAATAAAAATTGACAAGCAACGGAACATTGCAGGCTATCTGACACTCCGTCTTGTTGTGCTCAGGGCCAAAGCCAGGACGGCATTACAATTATAATGGATACACGCGCCACATGCTCGTCGAGTCGCCGGGAAGCGTCAGAGGAGCTCAATGAAGCGGCAAGGTCTGAATGCATTCGCACAAAAACTGACCATAAATTGAGGTAACTTCATTTCATTCCATTGCAATATTTATTGAGTTACGCTTTGTGCAGCTCTTACGGATGACATTCAATAAATTCAATTATTTAGTGCACATATTGCATATGCATATCACGTATACGTCACGTTGAGCTCAATTAGCCAACAGAGTTTATTTGCAGCTGGCCTGACAAACAATTCAGGGCTTATCTCTCGCAGCTTTGCAGCTTTCTTGCTGATAAACCTTATAACTATCATTAGCAAATGCCATCTTATCCAAGTGGCCAAGCGCTCAAGCGCCCAAGTGGCCAAGTGGCTGCCACCACTGCCACTTTTTGATGTGATTTATGCGTTTTGAGGGGGCGCGATGCTTTTACGCAATTTTGTACGCCTGACAGGCGGCGACAGTGTTTATTTATGGGCCGCCTTGGACTATCCAACATTCGCATAATACTGCTCAGGGTCTGATAAGTGGCGTACTTAAGGCCAGAGCGGAGCAGCGACGTCCTAGCAAGTCCTGAATTTAAGTGTATTAAAGCGTATCGAGCCCGCTTCTGTTACGCAAAAACAACAAATTTCGCTTTACTGCTGAACTCATTATATTAATTGGCGATGGGGTCGACTCAACATTTATGCCCTTGAGTGTTAAAGTTCTTGCGGCTTTCAATACAAATAAATTTCAATCTTCATTTTCGTTCATGGCCAACATGTTTTGGGCTGAGACCGTAGAGAATTCTTTTCATGCAATTTTTGACTTTTCGTGATGTACAACATTTTTTGGTCCTTGTCGAGGAAATATTTCACGCATGTATGTAGCTCTGAGCAATTCATATTGATGTGGCTTTTTGTTGCTCCATTTTTTTCGGTTGCAAACCGAATCACAGACAAAAGTTTTAATTATAAAAGTTTGCCGCAGTTGCCGTTCTGCAGAAAAATAAGTCATGCCGCAGGACTGGAAATTGAATCACACCATACAGCCGGGCTAGGAGTTTAGACAGAAACATGTTCATGTTGAGCTAAAGAATCCCTTTAGCAAAAAAAATTAAAGCAATTACAAAAACGTCTTCTCTGCTTACTAACTACATTTGACCTTAAATAAGCTGTTCTGCAATTCAAACACTTTGACTTAGCTAGTTATGCTGAGATATATTCATTAAAAATATAAATATTTAAACCACTTAGTTTTTAAATAAATTATTTAAACCATAAACTTGACAATTTAATAGAAATTAAGTATTTGTATTTGTATTTGAAAACTATTTGCTTTTTTTAGATTCAAATAGAGAACATTAACTGAGTGGCAAAAACTATAAAATGATAAAAATAGGTTGACTGCTAATTCCATTGACCTGAATCTTAATAACGGGCGCCTTCTTTATTCATAAAATAAACAAAGAAAAAACTAATTAATGTTATTCCTTTGTCTGTGCTGTCCGCACAATGCAACTCAATGCAGGTCATATTGTACTCTGTATACGAATCCCTGCGAATGTAGACACGTACCACGTGCAGTATATATATTCATAAGCAGGACGAAGAGTTGAATAGATCTAGCCATGTCCGTCTGTTCGTCTGCATGAATGTATTGCAAGTTAGAATGCATAAAAGAGCAGCTGCTACAGCAGTCTTACTTTCATTGAAATATATTCATATATATTCTGTATAAGGTGTCTGACAACAAATAAAGCATTCTTAAGCATAGAACCTATGCACTCTATAATGTTTATTCATATTTTCAGAACACTGTCAGCTCATAAAAGACTACAAAATCACTGACTTTTGTGTATCAAATGTATAGGACATCAAAGACAAGTATTCTATAAGCACTTAAGAGTGTTTATAGTTTATCGATGAGTTTAACTTTCACGCTGATTGAACAAATCGAATTCCCTTTTCTTTTATTTCATGCACAGAACACTAGGGTCTTTTGATTAAATTTCGCTCTAAACGAGACCAATATGCAATTAAATATAGCAAAGAAATTTGTTTTTGTTTAAAGTTCATGGCAAGCCAAGGGATAGCAAGCTAGACGAAAACATTCAGCCAACACACAGAACGCACTTATGCAAATTGAAGCGAGGATAGCGAGGAGCAAAGCGAGCGACAGCAGCTGCAATTTGCCACTGCAGCGCGGAGAACTGCAATGTGTGGAGGATATGTCAAAGCGACACATCGCATTGCTCGACTCAACGCTGCCCCGCGTCCCTCGTGCCTGCCGATGCGCAAATTGCACTGCTAGCCAACGCCAACGCCAACGCCAACGCCAATGCCAACGTAGATGGCTTTTCCCTTCGCTTTTTTAGTCTATCTGTCTGATTGCTTATCGTCGTTTTATGGCTTCTCGCTGAGAGAAAGTAACAAATAGCGATGGCCAGAATAGTTGGATGGACGGCAAAAGTGCGAGCGCGTTAAAATTAGTCGAGTTTATTTCCATGGCTGCAGGCGCTATTTTTAATTGAGTCTGTGTCGAGAGTTTGTACTTTAATTGGATTACTTTGGCGAGCTAAGATTTCGCTAGCTCTGATTTCAAAGTCTCGGAGACACGCAATTTTAAAGAGCAGAGAAAAAAGCTGCTGTCCCGCTTAGCAACGCCCCCGTTGCTACGTTAAGCCTCCGATGGCTCCACGTGCGCAAACAAGCTCTCCCACACCCTAACACACACCCACACACACATACACCCTCGCCCAACATATTAAGGATAATGGCAAGGGATATTTATTGCATTTGCACAGAAAAATAACGCTAACTGTGAAAAAAGCTAAATAATAACAGGTAGTACGGCAACCAGGCAGGTGGTATGAAGCCGACGCACAATACTTAATGCTCAGCAGGCATCGCTGTGCGAGGGTGGTTACATAAGTTGATTAGACTGATAGATCTCTTAATTCTTACATTTATGCACATACAAATTCAATTAAAAACACGAGCTGAAGCAACTGAATTAAAGTTTAAAATTCCTTTACAATGTAGAAAATAACAAATCTAACTTCAAATAAATAAATTTGATATTAATTTTGAAATGTAGAATTGCTGTTAGTTAAAATATGAAAATAAATTATTAAATCTTTTATTTGAAAATTTAAGACGTTACAATTCGAACATAATATATAAAGAAATCTTTTAAATTCAGCATGGTTTTGAATTATTTAACAAATTTACTTTGCTCTCAACACAGAACGATAAACTGGATACATAATTTAGTAGAAGGTTCCTAAGATGACAGGAACAAAATGTTGCAAATTTTTGTACTTTACACAATAAGGAATAAGGAATTTAATGTGAAACACGTACAGCATGTTAGCCCGATGAAAGCGTTTTTGTTGGCGCTAGCGCTCAACCTCTCCAATGATGAGGCAGAAGCTAATGTTAGGTCCTGTCAACCCTTTTCACAAGCTCTTGCACAGTGTGTGAGGGTAACCATATCAGACATTCTGCATAAGGAGTGCTGCTGGAGTGCCGAGATGTCACTCTGATCGTATTGCCAACTTTAAGGGATAAAAGTTGAATTTTCGAAAAAAGCTAACGTTACGAGCTACCCTCGCTTGAACTGCTCGCCAGCCAAAGACGCAACAGCTAAGCAAATGAAAAAGAATGGCCAAATCCACATTTGACAAATTACCAGCAAGCAGGTAAATAGCAGTTTAAGAGACATCTGGGAAGGTGTATGAGGCAACGCAGTGCAAGGCAAGCAAATGGGAATATGCTATGGTTGCCAGCCAAGGTAAACACTGTGAAAAACGGATCTTATCATTGTGATGATCTTGTGTAGCAATTAATAACACATGAAAGGATCATTTAACGCTTGCACAAATGCCACGCCCAGAACCGATAAGTAATTATTACTTGACATTTGACATTTGCCTTCTGGAGATAAATTGATTTGAGTTGAACTTTTCGCATTCGTTTCATGCCAGGGGGGTTTCCTTCATATTTACCTTCCTTTCATATTTACCGCACGGTCTTGAATTTATTTTTCCGGCTTTGAGCGCTGACTTTTTCCAATTATATTATTTTTATGACGCCCGTAAAGTGTGTTATAAAATATGTAATACAGCAGCAGGAAAAAGAAAAATAAATGCGGATGCTGAGAATTTTGAAAAAACTCGCTAAAATTGCTGTTGATTTGCTGAAAAGGGCAACTGAATTGACTCGTGACCTTTCCTCGCAGCATCAGCTGCAACTATGATTGCCATAATAGTGTGAAATACATAAACGTCAGCTACTATGAAAAGTCGAGCTGAATTGATATGACCTCAGACTCTGATAAGACAACTAAATATCCTGAGAGTTCAGCCAATTCTTAACACAATGCAGCGACTTGAGCTGTGTCCTTTTATTAAGTTTGGGATCGTCAGTCTAATTAAGCTCTTCTAAAAACATTTGCTAGCAGAGCTCACCTTAATGGCACCTTGTTACCCCTGACAGGTTAGCGTCCATTAACTAAGCGTAGGTTCATTATGCTCTCCCACGCTCTTAGTTTAAAGTAGTTTGGCTGAGTCTTGTCATGTGCAGGCCATTCGGTTGTAACCCTAGGCGCTCATCTAATCATTGGGCAACTGTTAAGCTTTTGATGGCTCCAAATCTACAACATAACACAACATTTAATGGCGCTGCCGCCTAGCAATGGGCACATAATTGAAGTGTGCAGCGCATCGCCACCCAGTGCCAAGTCCCATTCAGGTCTTTAGCTGTCGCCGACGCCTTCACAATCTACTTAATGTGATTGTTTAACGTGCGCTGGCAGAGCCACGGACCGAGAGGAGCATTAAAATATCCTGTGACAGAACAACGCTGACGCTAAAATGGGCGAATGAAATGGAACAAACGCAAAATATAATTATTAAGGGAGGCAGCAGCAACGACAACGACGATGGCTTCGAATGTTGGCATGAAAACAGAAACTAAAAAACTAAAACTTTGCACAAATGTCTAAAAATATCAGAAGCAAACTGCAAAACGTTGCGTGCCGTTGACAGGCGAGAGAAAGGCTCTGAGAGGTCCTTTGGTTGCCCTAATGTGCTCTAAAACTTTTGACATTTACCGGGGCACGCATAAACTAAAGCCCCCCACACGCTCCTATGTGTGTGCGTGTGGCTGGCTTCATGTATTTCATTTTATTTTCATCTCTACACAGCATTATAATGTGCCTTGGCCTAAGTCAACAGACAAGCACACGCAGGTGTGTTGGCTACATAATACAGTAACAAATAAATCGCATTAACGGCTGTTCATACCTTATGTGATTTGTGCGTGTATTTGGATAATATGTGAGCAGTGGCAAAAGTAAGTTCCATTGTCTGCACATCAATAACTAACGGTAAATATTTGTTCAATTCTGAATCGTCAACTAACTGAACACCCTTACAGCATGATCGATGGAAATTTGTGATCTAGATAAAATTTTCTATTACTATTGCAACTTTTCTTCTCTCAGAAAATATTTTTAAGAACTACGAAAATATTCAAATAATATGCATAATTAATATTTCTTTTCATTGAATTTGTCATATTGGTATATTTATAATTATGTAGTAATTATAATAATATTTATTTAGAAAGGAAAGTAAAGACAAATACAATGGAATGCTAAGTTTTCCTGTTATTAAGGTAGCTTATACGTTGGGCATGACAAATCTTTGAATGATAAACAATCAGGACACTCCGCTTGCTACCCTGGCAGCGCACTCAATCAAATGCAGGATGGGATGTGTCTGGGCAACAAATAAACCCAAAAAAAGCGGAGAAGGTGCAAATGCCGAGGATTTTATGCGCATTAATTAAAGGTAAGCTAGCACAAAAGAAGAACCCAAAAGGTGACGCCTGAGCACAGGCACAAATGATATATTTAATATGATATTTAAGCTGATTGAGATGAATTATCTCGAAATGAATAGCTGATGGATTGTTGGCCGACCATGGGCCTATGGTAATTTAAGGCTCAACATGTGTGCCGCGTGCTGACTCTGCATGAGATGGCCGCCACACAATTAGAGCAGCTGTGGACGCCAGTCGAGAGCTCAACGAGGCAAAATTACACAACGCCCAAAGGGGACAGCGACATCCAAAGTGTCATTAAAAATCTTGTTGCATACGCCGCGGCGCTATAGCCGCCAGCCAAGCGATTAAGTTGCGCAACTTTTCATATGAGCAACTTCGCGTATGTGTGTGGGAGGTGGGCGTGACACTCACGAACACTTTGGCGCAATTAAAGTTTCGAAATGCCATCGGGACGCGCGTCCCACAGCAGCAGTAGCTTTTATTTGACTTTTTCTACAATTATGGCGCAGAGAGTTCTTTTTTGTCGTCGCCTTTGCCAGCGTGGGCGTAGCCATCTGTTGGGCTTATGGCATAAAGTTCCGCCAGCGTTCAGTTAATAGTTTCGTTTTATGTTTAATATGACGTACTGATGCCTTTACGAGTCCACTTAGAAGCTTGTGCTTGTGGCGTGCAAGTAAATTGGCTTGAAAAATAAACGACTTTGGGAAAATGTTGATTATGAAATTATAATCGAGGTGTTATAAAATATAATTCAATTGAAAACGTATATAAGTATAAGAAATTAAATTAAAAGTAAAAACTTACGTGGCCTCGCTGACTAATGAATCTACCAGGGACGATGATTTGGGTAAACTAAAATAAAGTATGAGTAAAAAGTGAAATTAAAAAAAAAAAGTAAGAATTTCAAAAAACTAAAACTAATAAATAAATATATATAATATGAACAAATTATATATGTATAGCTATATATTATAATCTTAAGAAAATCAAAAGGATAAATTGGCTCAAGAAATGTGGTTTCAATTGTCGACTTCACTAACCTAATCTAAGTTTATCATTACGATATTTTATATCTTTTACAGTTGCTAGAAAAGTTCTTACTTACTTTACAATGGATGGCTAACAGCTTAGCACAAAGAGAGAATTATAAAAACATTTAATAAGCTTTTAAATAATATTCGTAACATGAAATATGAATACCTAAAAGTTTTGAAATACCTTAATGTTGGGATTTCTTCAATACTTTTCACCTTGACCTTTAGTTTAATCTATCATCTACTTGAGCTTGGCCATCATAGTTACCTGAAAAGAGGAAAGTTTTGAATTAATGAAGATTTATATCTTTGCAATGGAAATGTTAATAAATTAATTACACATTTTCCGATGAGGCGCCGGTAATTACGGCTCAAGAAAGGATTATCTAATGACCGAACCGAACGGAGCCGACCCAACCCGGACTGCGCCGGACCGGACCAATTTTAGCATGCAACCAACTGAATGAATGCCTTTTAATTAAGTCTCGAGATATGATTACAAAAGTGAAATTATGCTAAACGGAGCCTCGACATGAAAGGCAGTGAACGCCACTTGATTGTTTTCGCACACTAAGAAAGTTGAAAGTTCACACGCAAGCCGAAAGGTAAACGACGAGGGTCCGGTCCAATAAGCCCAGTCAAGTCCTGGTAAGACATAAATCTATACAAGCGACCGGACGTAAATCAAAATTAACACGGCTCAAAAGAACAATAGGCAAATATTGTTGTGAAACCATCAGCGGGTAATATACGGGTATTGCAACAATTTGCCATCAAGGACTCTCGCATTGTATCTCTTGGTCTGTTCTGTTTATAGAATCAATTGACAAGACTAACGGAATGGCAATGAGAGAATAAACACAGAGAGACAACCACACACTCACACACACACAGTGTAGAGGTGAACAAATAAAAGTTGCACTGGAGCTGGAAATTGAAATGTAAATCGTGCTGACCTTGGCCCAGTGCATGTTGCCTGATGCCCAAGTCCTTAGTCCTGTGATAAAGCATGGAAACCAAACACGAAAGGCTGGCTGCCATCAAAGGGCACCAAGGCAACGAGGATAGCACAAGTTGAGAAAAAAAGCACAAAAAAATAATGCAATATAAATGCAAGGATTTTCACAACGTATGCAAAATATTGCCTGATGCCGCCGCAAACCACAAGCCACACAAGGAATTTTTATTTAATTAAACTCCGAGCTCAATCTCCTCACACAGCGCCTAGGCGGCACGTGGCATTCTAACTTGTTGAAGCCACAGGAAGTTTCAGAGTCAGCTCCACGTATCATGGCGTTACTTTATAATGCTAATTAAGTATACGCAACATATACGAGCCTCGAGCAGACAGAAGGTTCCCACTAATAATTCAATTAAAACGATGACTTCTCCAGCTATTGTCGGAACAGGCCGACAATTCCAATCAGCTAAATAAATAATCGTAATGAATTTCTAGTTTTAATTAGAGCAAAACCAATCTGTTGGATAAACAGTTATAAACATTAGCTCGAGAAAGAAATGAACACATTTATGTTATGTTCCAAGCACATTTGCAGAGAAGAGAAAATTAGTTAATATTTAAAGCTCTTTAGCTGCTAATAGAATAAAAAAATTAAATTGTATTTCATTCCTTAATCAAGCGTAGGCTGTAAGAAAAGAACTTAATCATAGTCAGTGACGGCAACTGCTGCTGCGAACAGTTCAAGGCTTTGCTTGTTGTTATGCAATCTTGACAGGATAACCAGGATAACAGCATAGTTCAAATAACGTAACGGGGAGAACTCGAAGCTGTGCTGACTTGAAAGTCTACGCCAGGCAGACCCCTTGACCTTTGAGGAGCCTGCGTTATTTTCGAAGGGGCCGTGGCTAAACGAGACTTCAGCTTTGTCGTGCTGTTAGCGCACATTTCATTACTCAATTATAAAGCAAACAGTTGGGAGCTGCTGCTGGAACAGCTGCCACTTGCAATTTTCAATTAACGACTGAGTGGCAGACATTAGACTCCACAAAGAACTAAAGCCCGAGCTAAGGTCACGTTACCATGCGACATGGCACACAGAGAACAAAGAGGCCGACGCTATGGATAATCAACAGAGGTGAGCGGCAGCTGAATAACAACTTAATAAAGGATGCAGCTCCTGAAATAATGCAAACCGATTAAAACCGCACACCAAGCCGCAAGTATTTAATTAAGAAATGTTTTCCATTGACACGATAAAGAGGACAAAGCTGTCGTGTCTGCAATCACATATTTCAATTGAATAAAAATAAATCAAAAGCCATTGAAAATCAGAAAAAGAAAAGTTAAATAATGATGCAAAATTAATATGATTTTATAGATGAAACTGAACTGGAAATTGAGTTGATTAAGCAACAGATTTATAAATAAAGAGATTGAAAAAGCGTCTTAAAAGTCGTAAAAAGCCAACAGATTGAGTCAGAGAAGAGAGTTTGGATGCCCATATATCAGAGTTGGCTTTATATGTATCTTTAGAGTACATATATTAGCATATTGGTTTAGGACTTAGCGAATCTTTAAAGGTTATTTAAACTTTAAGCAAAAATTTCTTAAAAAAGAGCTGCCACGCAGTTGGAGATTTATAAAAGAAAAACATTGAGAGCAATGTCAACATCTTGTCACTTTCTTTATGAGTCAAGGCGTTAGTCGGCGCTCTCCAGGCGTCCATAAAATAAGGATGCTGCCAAGCAGGAAACGTCGGGTGCTTTGTTTGGCAACGCAAATGGCACCCACGTCCCCCATAAGCCGGCAGGATGTAGCTCAGGGCGGAAATTGTATTGGCCATAAAATGTTTGGTGGCTTTTGAGGCGCAGACAGAGACGCGTCGTACATGGAATCAAGGAGTTGCTGTGAGCTGGCAGCTGCGTCAGCTATTTTTAGCTGATACCAAAGGTCGTGCTGGGTCTGGCCCGCCAGCATGAAAATTTAATAAGTTTGTCCAAAATACATGGACAAAGGTTTGCAGTTACTTGATGGCTTGTCAAGTGCACTAAGCCAAGAAGAATATCGTTCACTAATAATTTAAGCAGAGCTTGTCAGCTGAGTAGTTGAAGAGTTTGCGCACCTCGAGGGATTCAGCTGGACCAAAGAGCTGGTGTACTTAAGAATAGCAACGATATTTCAGGCACACACTAAAGCTCAGCCATGCCAACTAATCGATGAAATCATTCAAGTTTATCGGAATTATAAAATATTCAAAATTACATTTAAATATTTTTGGACTCAGCCAAAATAGCCAAAGTTCAACTTTGATATTGACTTGGAAGTCGTATTTATTTTTTGAATTTTCGGACTTGGAAGTACAATAAAGTTACGATGCGAATTGCTGACCCTTTTCTCGCCTCTAATTTTCGTGCTTCTAGCCCCAAATTTGAATGGGTCCACGGCACAACAACGTGATAGTCAGCAAGCAAGACGGTCATTAAAAGTTAAAAGCGGAGCACGACCAAAAGGGTCGCCAAATATTGATAACATAACAATTAGATTAAACGAGGACTAAAGCGAAACTAAGGAGTTGTGATCCGAGGCAATGTCACAATGTAAGCCACAAAAGAGAAATTGAGATGCAGCCAGGAAAAACCTTAAATTGCAAATTGCGTGGGCGAGAGGCAAGAGAAAATGCTGTGACATAGTCACAAGGTGTTGGCTCTGGCTGCCTGTTGTTGCCAGAATTAATTGTGCACGGTAGCGACGGGTGCACAGCACAAAATTAAATTGCAAAACGACGTGCCAGCAGCAGGAACAGTGGCAGTAGCAGCAGCCGAAGCAGTAGCAGGAGCAGGAGCAGCAGTCAGCGACTGTGGTCCTTGTTGCCGCAGGCATCTAACGCTGAAATTGAATTAGGCGCTGTTTTTCATTCCAACTATAAACACATTTGCAAGGCCAATAGACGCTGCGCAGTTGTGGCCGCGCAATTGCGTTATGGCGCCGTACAATGGCTGTCTCAAAAAACGCGCATACGCCGCTTGTGACCAAAGCCATCTTTTTCAAACTTAACTTAAAGACTAAGACTTTAAGTGACAGTCACTAAAGAATATACTTATTCAGTGTTTATTTGAAGAAAAGTTCAAACGCTTTAAGATATTGACTTTATATAAAATATATTTTTAGCAAATAATCTGCTGGTAGTTATTCACATTTTTAAGCTCTTGCCATGGCGATAAAGCTCTGTGCTGTGCTGCAGCTGCTTATCCCATTTTAAACCAGGTTCAGGGCTCATAAAAAGCTGCCACAATGAAATGGCCAACGTTGACGCTTTAGGCAGTGAGTTTTACACTTGGGATGACCTTTTCATTCCAACACAGCAAATAGAAACACACAAACACACACATGAGCAACAGGGACCGACTTTTGAAAGCAGTCAGCAGCTATTAACGTTATGCAAATAGAACTAAGAGCAGCCCAAACCCCAGCCCACAACCAAAATCCAAATCCAGACCGAAGCCCCAGCCATCTACATCAGTCCAGGGTTGTGAGCAATTTCAAAAATTTTAGTAAGTGCGCGCTTATCAAACGCAGTTTGGCGTTTTATAGAGCGTGCGAGCTTTATGTAAATTTCTGAGTATTCCATTTGACTAGCTCGTCATAGCTGTGGCAATGCTGTTCACAACAATGATGCGATATGCTGCTACTCTGTAATGAATATCTAAAAATGAAAAATTAAAGAAGAGAAGAGAAAGGTTTCTGTTCTAAAAAAGACACTTTTTGTTTATCATTCACTACTATATCAATATCGATTGAATGCTCAGAGGCAAATTTGTGTTTATTGATAATCAAAAATGTAGTACAGGGTATATATCGGTTTGTCACTCTCTCTCTCTTGCTGAAAACACTGCAAATATGAAGTGTTGTCTGCTCGGGCTTTATTTTACCAAGCGGAATTGCATAGTTGACTAAACAAAAAGCAGATATGAGGCAAAAATTTATGTAAGCACCTTATGAAGGAATTAATGCTGGGAAATTCAAAACGAAATATAAAGAAATTAAAATTATTTAGCCATCAACTAAATACATTCAGTTTTAGGCTATTCTATCTCTATTAAAGAATTGTTGAGGCAAAAAATGAAAGCAGATGTGAGCTATTCGAAATCTAGCGATGGAATTGGGAAATATATCGAAAGAATTAGAAGATTATACACGAATATATATATATATACATATATATCTAATTGTTCAGAAATATATGTAAATAGTTTATGGATTGATCTCTATCTGCTTTTGGCTCTTATAAAAACGTATAAAAAAATATTGCATAAGTATTTTCCGTGAGTTTGGGTTATAAATTTACGTTCAGCAGTTTTAACAACATTTTTCTTATGGAGCCTGATTGCTGATTTTTTTAAAATTGACTTGAGATGACTTTTCAACTTGAAACGTAAAGCAAATGTTTCTTTTGACGCAGTTGAACCTGAAAAGCGCCGTAGGAGAACGAGAAAGAAACAAAAAACACGTAGACGTAGCACTTTTATGTTACGGCGTAATTTGCTATTTTGTAGCATTTTGCCAGCCTGCAGAAATATAACAATTTTTATGTGTGTGCGTGCATTGTCTCACCACACACACACACACACACAGGCACATGCGCAGCACCCCCTTTTTTACTTTCACATCATTTGTTGGCATTACTTTGACTGTCACTTCCGCAGTGCGTTAATATTTATGTCTTTATACGCCTCGCCTTATACTACGCTCTCTGCACTGCCAACTACATAGTTCGGTATATATATACTATATATTATATAGGTATACCTTTGAACATAAGTGAAATGCGTAACTTTTTCCAGTTTTTCCGTTTCCTGTACTCGTCGTTACTTCCGTGCACTTTGGCCTTTGTCCTTTGCGCCCTTTTAACCATTTATCTTTATTTTCCCCATCACAAACATAAACACAGCGGGCTACTTTAGCATATGTTCCAGCAGCAGCCTCCATATGCTCGGACCCAACTAAACTTCCTTTAGTGCTGCAAATCAAATCACTTAAGGCAGTGAAGGAAACAAAAAGTTTCAATTGAATTCGAACTAGTTAACGAAACGTGCTACTAAAAGTATAAAATGGTAAATATAATGCAATTTCAATTACAATTCGGTAAATACATTAAGTAAATGGCTTTTGTGTGCTGTTAAGGCAAATTAATAAGAGAGAAAATGATAAATAAATAGCATTCATCTGATATTCATTACTTGCACACATTGCATAACAATTATAATTTTACAGCAGCTTTTAAAATAATAAATACAATTTATGGTGATAGTTCACAAGAAACAACAAGTATTCATTCAGGTTCAGGAAAATTCACATTCACCATAGTCGAAATGTATTTCATGAATGAATACTTTCATTAAGAATTTTCAGCTTAATTTGCTTGTTTTTTAATACTAACCAAGTTTATGTTGATTAAAAAAACTTGACTTGTGGGTACTAAAATGTCAGCTGTTTAATAGTTTCCGAAAATTAAGGCAAAGGCAATCTTCCTCTTGTCTCTTGCTCTGTTACTTTTTTCACATTTCCAGTGCGGAATGTAATTAGGAATATTGGGTATTTAAAGGGTATCAGTGATTCGATTATGCCATTACCATTTTATATCCTGCATGTGCCATAAAAACAGCTGCCAAACGCTGGTAATTGACCGCCAATTTGATTTAGCCAAGCTGTACAACTGTTGTGCAATAACAAAATGAGGCTAAGTGCAGCTCAGAACAGCATGAAAAATAGTGACTATAAAATTGAGACGATAAAATTGATGCGAGGCCATTGCGCATTAGTGCCATTAGTGTTTGGAATAAAATAAATTAAAATACTTAACTTAAGTATAATTTTCAAGGAAAGATAGAATAAAGAGTTTTCAAATCAATCAAAATTCATTTTTATTAATTATTTATGATCTACAGCAAACAAAATAATACAGAAATCAGTTTTTTTTTTCATATAAAAGATTCAATTTGAGGCGAATCTGCATTCAACATTCATGTTGCATACTTTGAGGCGCGGCCTTTGGCTGGATTGGCAATTATCGTGTGAATTATAGAAGGGCGACCGGCACACAAATGGAATAAAAACCAAACTGGCCACAACTTCGACCCTCTCCTCACTTGACACACAAAATATAAGCACGTTAATATGCCGCAAATGGCAAGTGGCAGACCGGTCGTTAGCACCCACGCCACCCAGCGTTCAGTGTCCCGCCGTTCTGCTTGGCATACAATTTTAATATCGTCCTTAAGTTTAAATAGCCTCAAGTTGCCGGTGGCCTTTGCGTTGTTTGATTTGCCAGCATTTCAATTCAGCACAGCACATTTTATTTGTATTTCCCAGCCAACTTTCTTTCGGGGGCGGCCATAAATTCTCAGCCTTGCGCCGTTACTCTATTTATTTATTTATATATTTATTTTGAGGCCAGCGCTTTGATTTGATTGTGCATTGCAGTGTGTCGACGGACACCCCACCAGAGGTAGCTCTCCACACCTACGCTCTGCCCACAGACGGCACTTCCAGAAATGTAGGCTACGAGAAGTGCACGTGAAACCTTGAAATTGTTGACGGATTTACATATATCTATTCTATATAATTGAATATCTAATATATATATATATATATAGATATATATATATATATATAATGAATATATAAATATATATATATATATCAGCCTCATTCATTCATTTAAAAAAAAAAAGCCAATTATTTCAGTTTTCGAATATCTGTTTCTGTTTTATATCAAAGTGCGCGAAACTGATTAGAAAATCGATTTTTCGACTTGTTAACCATATGTTAAATTCAAAGGTCGAAGTGTACAAGAGCTGAATAGCAATGCAGCTACACGATGAGCTGATTCGGAGGCCACGCCTACTACAAGGCTTACCATGTTTTAGTCGACTTTACACAAGTATCTATTTTAATTTGTCTCTCGGTGAATAACAAATATAAAAATATATAACCAAATATAATAAATAAATAAAAAATATAAAAAATTGCAAGTATCTGGACGATATACAATATACTCTCTTCACTTCAGGAACAAGTAACAAATGGCAAATAACATTTTATGCCTCTGCAAAGCTATTACCAAATGCAAAATGATTTTTTCTGCGTAGGTATTTGATTGGCTATTGATGTTGGTAAGCAATGCGAGCCAATTTCGAATTGAATCAATGCCAATATTGACCAGATTTATTTTTCATGACTACCCAAAATAAACTCGTTTCGTTGTTGTTCTTATTGTTTGTGCGACAATCAAAAGTTTTCAAAAACTTGGCATACACACACAGACACATATGTTGGTGTTTTTGTGTGCATAAGCATAAATTAATAAAAGGCTGTGACAAAGAGAATTCTTAAAATAACATAGCCTCTTTTAAGGCGAGCCTTTCGTCCTGCTTATTTGCGTAGCAATTTAGGCGCTAGCTTTGTTTTCATTGTTTTTGTTGTCGTCATTTTAAAAAATACGCAGCAAGCACTGGCAATGGAAACAACAACAGCAATAACAACGAATGCAAGGGCATTCACACACACTCGCACACACACACAAGCAAAGGCATACGCAGTCACAGAGAGCAACTGCAAATAGTGTAAATGTCCTTGAAAACGCGCAAATGGCAAAGCCAACATCGTTGGCCCTGGCGTCGCGCATACAGGTGAAGGCTTTGCAGGATGAAAATCGGGGCCAGGCAGCTATCATGCTACTCGAAATCCATTTCGACTCGACTTCTTATAAATAGTGTGCATTTCTTTCGAACGTGTTTCGTATAATTCATATTTAAGAAAAAGAGAAATCTTAAAGAAAATTGAATTTTTAATATTAAAAAAAATAAATATAAAAAATTGTCATGTTCTGTACAATATTTATAAATTATATATGGAATATATATATAACTAAAGTGTTATATTGAGTCGACAAATGACTCAACATTTTTTTTTATCCCAAATAAGAGAAGCTGAGCTAAATAAGCTCAAAACTTGCTAATTTATGCTTGGAATGCGCTTTTTATGGCTGAGCCCTTAGAGTAAGGTGTTATTAAGACCTTTATATGGCGGCGATTTCATTTGGCAGTTTAATGAGCAGCATTTATGCATGGCAGCCAAAATTGAATTAATTAATTCAACGAAAATTATAGAGATTTAACGTTGATTGCTGTTTTGGGGGCCGCGTCTGATTCGCAAAGGCTCAGGCCACGTTTACTGAATGCACAATTATTAAATAGGCTGGCAAAAGGACAACAAGAACCACGGCAACGGCAACGGCAAAGGCAGCAGGCGAGGATGGCGTCCTCTGCTCCTCTATTGGTTTAAGCATATCACATGTGCACATTTCGTTTTGTTTTACAGACGCAACAGAGCAAAGGAGAGCGACCCAATCTTTAGCTCTCTCTTTCTCTTTCGCTCACTCTCTCTCTCTGTCTGTCAGTCTCTGTTGCCACTCTCTTTGGTATCGATCCGGAAAGCGTGCAAAAGTCAACTGGAAACTGGAAACCAACCACCAGAATCTTGTCCTGCTGCTGTGCTGCTCAGCATGGAGCAAATGTCTCTGACATTGGTGACAGGATTTCTTTTTTGCGACTCAACGGAGAAAAAAACTGAATGGCAACGGCAACGACGTACGAGTGAGTGGGTGGCAGCATGACTCAACATTTTGTGGTTATGCATAAGCCACGTACACGTGCAATTTGTGAAGAGCGAAACAAAAGCGGAAAAGGAAGCGTAGTCCGCGACAGCATAGTCCCCAAACTTGTCAATGTCAGTTGATAGTGAAGGCAGCAGCGGGAATAGGTTGGGTAATGGGTAAGCTAGGAGACGCACTTCAAAGTCTGGCAGCAGCTGTTGGCAGCTGGCAAAGGCTGCTAACGTGACGTGCTCAGAATTGACTTTCCCCATCCAAACACATAAGCACACCCACACACACACACCTCGCTACTCGCAAACACACAATTAAATATTAATGTGCCAAATTAAGTGAAAAATGGTATTTGCTGGTCTACGCTTTGGTGGGAGTGTCAGGATGCATAGCTCAGAGAAGCTTCAATGTTTTGGCTTTTAATTGTCTAAAGGATTAGGCAGCAACTTCCAGCATTAACAGCATATCAGTTGAGCTTAAATGGTATTACGACATGGCACAAAATGGAATTGATAATATTTGTATAAACTTTGGGAGTTGTTAACAAAAATATGACTTTATGCCAAAAAATATCAAGAAATCGGTATAAACAATATATGTTTTTAATTTTAGGATTGCAAAACTTGGAAATTCTCCTTATAAGAATTCATTAGGAAAACTACAAAAATATATTCGAAAACAATACTAATTTTAAAATAATAAAAATCAAACTTGTGAAGTTTATCTTATAAATACACTCTAATTAAAAGATAAGAAGTCAGTTTAAATTATAAAATAAGATTAAATTAATAATGAATTTTCTAGCAGATTTTAGTACAACTTAGGTATAATTTGCTAAACTTTCGAGGCCCTGTTCTTAAATATGCTAAAGGTATATCACCACCAGAAAAGCCTGAGTATAGTCTCCATTTATAATACCAGTACCTCGATAGGTAAATGGGGAATCAGTAGCTTCAGCAGTGAAGCTCTTCATGACATTGAAAATGTTGATTTATATTCTGAAACAGAGTAAATAGAAGTTCACAGAAACTGAAAGAGATTTTCATGTTTCTAATTTCTCATGCCATCACAATTGAGGAATCAAACCATAAATGAGTTTATATATTACAAATTGATCAGCTATTCGTTTGCAGTTAAGGCAATTATGTTCAGTCACGAAACGCAAGGTGCAATGTAATATGCAACACAAAATACAACGAAATGTGGCTAAGCCAGGGTAGCCAAGCAGGCAAAAGGATTGGCGAAATGCTAAAAGGTAGAAACTGCAAGGTCAATTCAGCACGCCATAAGGAAAACAAAGGGTCGCAAGTGGGTCTCTGCTGGAGGCATAGAACGAAGCGACTTCGGCGTGAAATGCCAATAGGTCCTAGTTTCAAAGCATGTGCAGCTGTCAGATAACAGGCATTGGCCTTGAGCGTTAACTGCCAAAAGATAAACACACGCTAAAGAGTCTAATCTGTTGTGCCAAGCAGCGAGAGAACTTTTTGGCATTTTGATCGAGGCATAGAAGTATTGAAATCTCAGAAGTTTACTTACCTTTTGGCACCTTCCTCGCCTTCGAGCAGTTGCTCGCCACCGGCAGCGGCTGCAGCATCCTGTTCCGCTGATGTGGCAACTGCCTCGGCTGAAGATGTGGTTGCAGCGCCAGCGGCAGCTTCGCCTGTGGGCACTGGCACATCCTCATCGCCAGCGCCGCCCTTGACTGCGCCTACCAGCGAGGTGAATTGATTTGTTAAACCCGAAAACATGTTTGGCTTTGTTGTTCTGTTCTGTTCTGTCTGTTTTGTGTGCTTTTTGCCAGCGATGCGCTCGAAAGGATTAGCCTAGCGTAGTCGTGTATACAACACAAAACGAATGCCACACGAAGCTGAAGCTGAAGATGTAGACGAAGCTGACGCGACGACAAAACCTCAGAAAGCAGAAACGTGCAAACGTCCGCAAAGTGGGCGCCTTGTTTGTGGGCTGTTGATACTTTCGGTTCACTCTCTTGGTGACTCTCTTTATTTCTCTCTCGCTCTCTCTGTCACGCTGCCCCTTGCTCAATTCAATTGGCTCTCTTGTCGTGTTCTGCAGACGTCGCTGCTGTCTCGCAGCTACTTTGTCTCCTTCCTTCGTTTAACTTTTATTACACTTGGCAGGAATTTTGTAATAGGTTTTTCTTTAGCATCAATGTAGTTTCACTTTCAACGGGTTAGTTATGTAAATTTTTTACTCTTTTACAGTTAGTTATGTTAGCACGCTGTAAAATGAATAATGAGAAACAATAAAAATTAACAACAATGCGAATTAAACTTTTGCCATTAGCAAGGAAAATCAATAAATCGGCAAATAAATTGTAACTATTTAAAGTACACTAGGCTTTAACTGTCAAAGTGATTGGCACTGTGAAAATGTCGCGTTGAATCGATATTTGTTTACGCTTCACGCCTTCGACTTTTTACTATATAACGTAACGTTCCAAATTACCACTTCATTGAGTTTGTTTTTTAACTGTTGTCTGCTTGGTAGAGCGAGCAAAACTCGAATTTTCGCCTGCCTGTCTCGAAGGTCCTCTGAAAACTGATTGAACAGCGGAATTTTCTTTTCACTAATACCGTTGACTGATGCGTACTCTCTTCCTCTCTTTCACATACAGAAAAGTCAGAGCTCCTAGAACGATGCTCCAGAAGACACCATCTCTGTGGAAAATCGTCGTCGTAGTCGATGTTGTTGGTGGTTGATTTCAGCGTTTGCTTTGTGCTGGAATTTCTGTGTATGTTCGCGCATGTGCCAGCTGTTTTGCGTTGTTAGAGCTTAGACTTGTTAGACTGCGACAATTAAACAAACAATTGACACGTCTTATTGTACACAAAAAATACGGAATATTTAGTGTCAATATATTTGCGTAGCATTGAATTTTTCTTTTCTTTGTATGTCCACCAGTGCTGCCAAGCTCCAGCTGTTCCACGCAGTCAACTTTGCGTTGCGATTATACAGGGTTGTCATCAAAGAACAATCAGCTGATTATAAACTATTTAAATGTTCAAAATATTTTGTATATTTACAAACAACAAAAATTAGATGGATCTACTTAAAATCTAATTAAAAACTAATTCGTTTTGAGGATGGAAGACACAATAAATTTTTAGCGCCTCTGCCTTGCTCTGCTTTGAGGCGCTTCCTCTGATTGTTGATCGGATTTTGGCTTTTGATGCTGTTCCTGCGCCTTAAGTTCATGATCTAAACGCTCCTTCGCACGAAAAACTTTGGATTGCAGATAAAATGATCCTCCCCTGGCTCGATCATTGACGTTAAACAGATGCTCATAGTTTTTAGTAATGCTTTCCACGTTTTTGGTGTCCTCAATGTTTAATATTTGCTTGGCCTCCTCCAGCGTCATACCTATGGAAAATATTGTTAGTCAAAACCCGGACATTGTTTTTCATTCATAGTTGCAGCCACCTGTACGCAAATTTGATTCCGCACTCTGATCTCCTTGTCGTCCGCCACCGGCACGTTTAGCAGCTTCTTGCGATGCGGCGATTTCTTGCTTCAGGGCCTTGGCAAAGGCGCGTCCTATTGCCTGGCCACCTAGCACAATAATTTGAGCAATATACTTTGCCATGACTGCTTTGGTTTACTGGTTTCTCGACAAAACTTGTATGTGAATTTAGGTGTACACTTAAAATAACGAGCCTAAACAACTTTACGTGCTTGACATTATACAACGTACCTAACCTACAATCAGACTAGGCACGCAGGGCAAGCCAGATACAGCTGTTCGAAGAGTGATGGGTAGCACTAGTTTTATATGTGACCGTTTTTTGTAATTACGATTTAAGTATCGATTTGCTGTGTCAGTCTGTCGATGAAAGTTACTCGATAATATTTATTCCAAATTTTAATTGTTCAACCTTTTCAAGAAATCTCAACAAATTTGCATTTTATAAAAATGGCTAGTTCAAATAAGGAGCAATGGCAAAAAGACTACGAGCATCTTGTCCGCCGGCATCACCATGATCAGAAGAAAGTAAAGCATCTATTGCACCAGATTCGTTGGCTAATTGTCAGGCATACGATCACAAAATATAATGTGGCTCTGGAGAGTCAGAGATATGGCGAGAAGGTAAAAAAGGTGGATGATATGCGCCTAAAACTGGAAGAGCTACTGACATCAAAAACAGTAAGACTCAACGACAAGAAAAGGAAACAGCTGCGCAAGCTGCAGTCAAAGCTGCCCGTCGAATCGCTCTTAGATCAAATTAGACTTATGGAGCTATTGCAGCAGGTGCCGACATTCTCTGATAACATAAGTCATCGGATGAATCACTTGCAAAGTTTTCATGGAAAGAGTTTGAAACAGATGGGTAGACAACAACGTGGATTGAATCGTATCAATGAGAAGACGCAGCTCGTTATCAAGGACATCAATGATTTGACGAAACTGATAACATTTTTGAAAAAGAGCCGAGCAAGTAAATGGGAAATCTTGCCCTCTCTTGTGCACAATTGGCTGGAACGCCAGCGCAACTTTGATCTGAAATGCACAGTTGATACGTCGAACAAAAAGCAACACAAAGCACTAGACGTGCGTTCCTTATACATGTTACGGCATATGTCAAAAATTATGCCAAACATTTATAATTACCTAGGGACTTAGGGGTTTATATGAAATAATTTATTATGCAAGAATTAGTCTAGAAGGCGCGCTACTTAAATGCTAGCAAATGCTCTATGGGCCTAAGCTAATCCTCTCCAGCCATATGTACAATATGCTTAAGTAAGTATTTACAGTACCGAACTACAATTATTACAAGCTAATAATATGTGTTTGTGTGTGCATGTATTTATTGTTTAGAACATCTTAGCTCATATGGCCTGCCTCTTTGCTTTAACGTGCCAGTTTTAGCTCCAGCATTATTTGGCTCAACAGAAGCCCGGATTCGTATGCTCAATGATGCAGCGTTTGCAGTACTTTTTGACCGCTCGATAGCCCTCGATGGATATCTGACAGTCCTGTATGTTGAGCTGCTGCAGGCCGCGGCAATAATAGGCAATGCATTGAACACCACGATCTGTTATCATATCACAATTGCGTAGGCTGAGCTTCTTCAGATTTGGGCAGCTCTCGGCGAGGGCACGCAGACCCGCATCGCTCACATCGCACTTGCCAATGTCGAGGGCGCGTAGGCGGGGACAGGACCGAGCCAGCACTGTGATGGAATCGTCGCTGACCGCCTCGCAGCCGCGTGCATTTAAATAGCGCAGCTTGTAACATCGCCGAGCAATAACCTTCAGACCCGCATCAGAAACCCGCTCGCATTTGGCCACAGAGAGATATCGCAGGGCGGCGCCCAACTTCGCAAGCTCGTACAGACCGAAGTCCGTGATGTTGACGCAATCCGAAACGCTCAGTTCCTTCAGCGAAACACAAAAGCTTGGCACGAATTTCAGACCCGCATCTGCCATGAAATTAGGATGACGTATGTTAACTTTGATAATTATGGTTCTTGCTTTCGCAGCTTACCAGTAATTTGAATGCAGCGTCGCAGATACAAATACACCAGCTGTGGACAGTTCTTGACCACAATTTTGAGGCCCATGTCGTCGATGGCCATGCAATCGGTTAGGTCCAGATATTGAAGGAGCAAACGACGCGGTGGTTCCACATGAGGATTTGGACTTATGCTGCTCACCTGACTGCAACCTACGTGCAAGAAGGTATATAATTAGATCAACTGGATTCTAGCATTTGAAAATAACAATTTCCAACTTACCTGTCACATCCAGATGCTGTAGATTGCTGCATTTGGTTAGCGCTTCGACCAATGCCTGATTGGAAACATCAACACAGGTCTGCAGCTGCAGATGCGTTAGCTCTGGACAGCGACGCGTTAGCAACTGTAGACCTTTGTCGGAGATGCGGCACCCATCGGCAAGCATAACGCGCTCAACCTCTGGGCAGGCGCCATTGCAGCTCTGTCCACACAACTGGCGGAAGATCATCTTCAGCGTCTTGTCGCCATTGAGATGTTCACCGCGCAGCGTGATGCACTTCCACAGCACAGGGCGCCAGGCGAGCTGCTCAAAGCGACGACAGACGCGTGCCACATTGCACAGCTCGCAGCTATCCAACCAGCTAAAAATGCGCACAACGGCCTCGTCGGGCAGGCGGTCAAAGTACGGTCCACAGCGAAAGGGACCCTTCCGGTTCCAGGGCGGCGGTCCGATGGCTGTGCCATTGACCGTGCCGCTGTTGTTGGTCAAGCCACGACGCGGAGTTGTGGTGGGAGTGCTGCTAGCGATGACACCGCCGCTAACAATGTTTGGGCTGCTATTCTTTGTATTGCTGTTCACTACTATGCCCGCCGTACTGCTCGGATGATGGCCAGTGGGCGATGGCGACACCAGTGTGGCATAGCCTTGGTCCAGGCTAGGTGAAAAACGACCCATATTGCACAGTCCATCGGAGAGGCTTTGCACTTTGGTGTGATGATGGTCCAGCTGGAAGGCATTGGCGGGCGAATTCGTGCTGCGATTGAGCAAATAGCGATCCGAGCCACTCGTCTCGCTGGGACTGGAGTTGCGCGGATGATGCAGGCGTTCTATGAAGATAAAAGCGAAGCATTAGTATTTCGTGAAGTCTTTTGTCGTTTCGAATGCAATGATTTTTAGGTTCTACAAGAATATTCTATGTCAAATACAACCAAGCAATAGCAATTGTCTACAGATTACCGAATATCATGTGATAGAATTGTACGATGTACGCTGTGTGCTCACCTGGTAATCGCTCGTTGCCGCTCCCGCTGCTGTAGTCCTCCAGGTAGTAACGCTCGTTCTGATACTGACTCGCCTCGGCTCCCAGCGGCAGAGCACGCAACGCGTTACCCAGATACAGGGACTCCATCTTCTTGTCCAGCAGATATTGGGCACTGCTGTTGCCATTGCTCAACACCGTGGGTACGCTGCAGCGTCCGCCTTGGGCTTGGCCACGTCTTCTGCTGCCGCCGCCGCCAACATTGTTGTCGCTGGAGTCTTCGGTATCGGCGCTATTGCCATGCAACCAGTCGAGTGTCAGAAAGTTGCGCGGCTGTGGCACTGGAGCTATGGTTCTGGTCGCCGGAGCGGGCAGCGTTTGCAGCTCCGGCGACTTCTTCAGTTGCGCATGCCTGCCCACAGAGGCGGTGGAGTGGGCGCCATAGGTGGAGGACTGTTCGTGTCGCGTGTGCCGGCCACGCAGCTCGAATGTGGCCGCCTTCTGTTGCACCATATGCAGCACAGCGGCTGTTGTGGCCGTTGTCGTTGGCGTCTGCTGCTCGCTATGCGGCGTGGAGCTGCGAGAAGCACGCGGATAGAGGTCGGCGCTGTCAGCTGTATCGTTCAATCCGATATTTGGTGACTTTCGTGACATCTTATAGGCTTGCGGATCCAACGGGCTGGAGCTCAAAGGATGCGGATGATGGTAATGCGCCGCCGCCAGTTGATCTCGCACCGCATTGCTAGTTCGTCCAAGCGATGCCAGTGGACACTCCAGATCTGTGGCACGTCGTGTGCCCGTCTTGTGTGACATTATTTTGTTTTTGATATTTATTTTATTGTGCCTTATACTGTGAACTTCGCTTTGAAGCTAGAAGTCTGCAAGGATAAAGAGTAATAATCAATGAATTAATAATCTACTTTGAAGAGCATAATGAAAAGTTGAGGAAAGTTTGCTAGGCATTAAATAAATAATAAATAAAGAAATTAAATTATTTCATGATTTTGGATACTTGGATATAAATGATCTATCAGCAGCAAAATTATGGGTTTATATGTTTTTTATCAATCAAAATAAATTGAATGTATCAAAAAAGGTAAAGACATTTATCAATCATCTGGGGTATGAATGTTGGAAAGATTCATAACCTCGCCATAGATTCAAATCTGTATTCTCATTTTTTGTTCAGTTGTCTGTGTGACTAGGCCACATATCTACCAAAGATAGCAGCAAATAATTAATAGAAACAATTAGTTAATTACGTTAACTAATGTGAGAGAAATTGGAATTTGCGCAATTGTAGGTAATTATTCATTTGAAAGAGTTTCCAGCATTCAATATAAAATATTAAATTGATAAATAAATATCATCAGAAATTAATTATTATTTAAAATTATTATATATATATTATATTTATATATTATATTTATTATATAAAATATGTTAACTTTGAGTTGCTTTTTTCAGTATTTAAAAGCCAGAATAATCAGTTTAATGTATCAAATTAACATATAACTTTTTAAGCCAAAATGAAAGTTTAGAAATTGTTCAAAAATATCTTTGGTCTTCCTTATAATATAAGTTAATTTTTAAAAATAATTACTGAGTATTATGCAGCTCATTTATTGAGAGCAAAATGAATATACTCTAAACTATTACATTTTTATGAATTAAAAATAAAATAAAGTGACACAAAAATATATATATGCAACAATCGAGTCCTTAAAGTTCTTAAAAAGAATATATTTATATATTTGCATACTATTATAATTATATTTAAGTTTTACGAGAATCATCTCTATGCAGCAGCAGCAATCAAAGAATGGAATTTGGGTCAAACGCGAAAAATAAATTATAGTAAAAAAATGTTCATAAATAATATTTAGCCTAAGCTTCAGTGGCCATGGGAATGAATTGTGCAGCGACTGCGTGGGCAGCGTAGAGTGAATTTTCGACGACTCCAATTGGCAACCTAAACAGAGATATTTGTATGCGTATGTGCCTACATGTGCGCAAATATATATACATATATATATATATATATATACATATATATATATATATATATATATACATATATATATATATATATACATATATATATATATATATATATATATATTTAGACTCTGATTTTTTTCTGGGAGTGTATTGCATTTGACCTTTACAATAATTGATAGTGGAATTCTAGCCAATTGATGCCCACGCCAGGCCGCACAAAGTTGAGATTTTGGTTAACCTGATTAGCTATTTAAATACGGCGCCTAATATATTTATATGTAGCTGAAATGTTTAACAATTTAACAATTAATAAGCAGCTCGCCCACGCCTCCAACCAATTATTCAGTTGATTTCTTTGCCTGCTTGATTTTACGGACACACGTATGCTGTCATATATGTCCCCCCGCCATCTTCAGTCATGGGCCTCAGCTTAAATATATATTTTTTCTATTTTGTTTTTGGCTTGAAACCAGTTTGGAGTGCCTCTTGGGATATTGGAAACTCTAATCATAAGCCAGGCGTGGGCTGTTCTAATGTTAGTCCGTGGCCATCTGCAGCTTGGCCTGGCCTGAAAGTCGGTTGCGGCTGCTGGCATTGTTTGTGTTGCTGTTGTTGTTGGTGTAACCTAAGACCTTAAAAAAATGATGTTGAAAGTAACCCAATTCGGCAAATAGAACAAGGGAACAACCATAAACATAACCATGCGCCACTTTAGTCCCGCTTGTCTATAATATTTGTTTTATTTGTTCATCTTCAGGCAGCTTTGCATAATTTTCTTACATACAAATAGACTCAACTATCTAAATAGAAAACAATAAATTTATTTCAAAATTTGTTGCTGTTGCTGACTGTGGCTAAATCTTCTTTAGATTTGTTTGGAATTTCTTGGGTTGGGCCGTCACGGTACACACAAACAAACACACACACCTCCATAGTTGTGGCAATTGTGTGATGGGTCGCTTTTTCATTTGCCTACCTAGAGTCAGTTTTCGGGGCATGTAAATCAAATGCTGCTTACAAGTGGCTCGATTTCGAATCTGAGCTGTGCATGAGTGTGTTTCTGTGTGTGTTTGGCTTTATTTTTATTGTAATCAAATTTGAAATTAATTTTTTCCAGCTATGCCATAAATAAACATTATAACAATAATAACACTAGGCCGCATTCATAACAACAACGTCAACTGAGCATTTGAGGCAACAATTCCAAAAATCAACTACATATATATTTATATATATGTCTTGTCATTTGGCTTATGGCAGCTGATTAATCTTAGCATCAGCATCTCCCAAATGGACGCCGCCTGTCGCGCCTCAAATGGAATGTCGCTCAACTGGTTCGCAGCGAACGTGTCCAAAAATGAGCAAAGGAATAGGCCCAGAGGCACAGCCAGATTTGGGAGTCCGACTCCATTTGAGAGCTTTTTGGTATTTTCTTTCCATAATTCACAATAGTTCGACAATAAATAATTAATAATCAAATCAGTCGCACAGCCGCGTGTGGACAAAAGTGTCAAATGGCTTATTGGGCAACACAGCATGCAATTTGCATAAATTTACATCTGTTGTTTCTCACTTACAGCCACAAATATTTATTAATCGGTATTCTGGGCTTAGCTTTAAAGGGGTTATCGCTAACATATGTACAACTTTTACTAGTCTCGATTTTAAAGCCGACAATATTTTTTTTCTTTTTATTGTAATGATAACTAATGGAATTTTTTTGTAAGTCTCTGACTTTGAAGTGATCAAAGAAGACTTGAATGAGTTTTCAATTATGTACTGTTGGCAGTCCAAATTTAGTTCATTTTTTATTTATTCTTTATTGCTATCAATTTAAATTTTATTGCTTTGCTATACATTTTTTCAAATATGGACCAGATAAACGGAAGTTTAGATGTTGCATTTGCTGGCAGCAGCTGCTTTCAGAATCATATAACTGGACCCTAAAAAAATATCGTTGTTATGTTGTATAGTTTAATGACTTTAATTATATATGAAATATGTTATAACTACTTTAAAAATTATTTAAAATATAAAAATATATTTTATTTTATACTTATATAAACCGAACTACGTTCTTTGCCTTAAAGTTGTAAATTTTTTTATTATTTCAAGTTTAAATTAAATATAATTTTTTATTCAAATTCAAACTCATATTTTGCACTTCTGTTCTTCTAAAAATATATATTATATAGACCTCTCCATTTGCCTTTGCTTAATTCCAATTCTTCCGTAAGCTTTGAAGTTTGTTCACATTACGAAATTGAGTTCGATGTTGCCTTGGCTGGCACGTCAATGGCCATTCAATTAAATCACATTTTTGGCCATACATTCTGTGGCAAAGCCGAAAGGCCAACACTTGAGCTGAGGCTAGTGGAAACTGGTCCTTGTCTGTGCTTAAGCTGCTCATATGCCAAGCCTCTCAGCGGGCTCAGCTGCTCAACAAGCAACAAGCACATAAAATATGACAACAACAAGTACTAATTATTTAATATGCTTAATGAACAAATGTCACCACGATGGTGGCCACAGTGGTGCAGCCACCAAAGTGATTCACATTGGCGCACAGTGGCTCAAATTGCAAGAGTAATTGTATTTTCCCATCAATTAATTTGAAAACTTTCACTTAAAATATATACTGCAATTGTGTAACTTAAACTAAAAATTAAATATAATAATAATTTAATTATTTGCAATTTCAATAAAAATAAAAATAGTTATATTTGTTTTCTTAAAATTACAGCATTAGAGTGCATAATAAAATTACATTTTAAATAGAATATTTAAAAATATTTAAAAATCAATTATTAAATAAATATCCAATCATAATTATAGCTTAATTATTTTGGTGGTCTTAGATAACATTTTAATGAAAGAAATATGTTTGAGATTTGCCTCACTGTGCAGCGTATAAAACTAATAACCGCTGTGCTTGCCATTTGTGTGGTGTTCGTTGTCTGCACATGGCTGAAATCTAACGCTAACACAGAAATTACTTGGCGCCACAAAACAACAACAGCAACAATAACAACAACAACAACAACAACAACATCACACATGCCAATGGAGCTCGGGGTATGGGCACCTTTTGGCCTCTATGGCATGGCACGCTGAGCGCCTGGCCCCAGTCTGGCCCGACAATCAACTATGTGAACGTGAGTGTGTGTGACTAGTTGTGTACGCGTGTGTGTGTGGCTACCGTGTTGCAATTTGCGCTCCGTGGGTTGGCTTTTTGCATAGTGTCAATTTTGATTTAGCAAAATGTTGCAGTTGCCGCTTGCTCTGTCAGCGCCCCGCCCGATTATTCCCATACAAATGGGACTCCTACACACACACACCGTTATATATGTATATATGAAGTGGACAGAAAGTGGGTGGCGCTGACTAGTTTTTGAGAAACAAGAAAAATATTTCTTGCCGCTAAGCAAAAAGTGGGTGCAGCTGCCGAGCTGAGCTGTTTGATTTTCTGCGTTTTGCTTCATAACTTGCATAAAATGCAATTTGTTTTGTATTATAAATGTGGCATTATGTGTCATTTTAATTATTTATATTTATTTTGACTAACAGATATATCGAAACAGTGTTTAAAGCTGAATTTTTCACAAATTTAAGTGTTCACCAAATAAGAGTTTATCTAATATTAATATCTATGAATTTTAGCTTTAGTTACTTCATTTTGTATATCTAAATTTCATTCAAAATAATTTTTTATAATAATTTTTAAATAAAAACGTAAACTTTGTAATCTATATTTTAAATAAATAGGCAAATCAAAGAAATAAATTTAAGAAAACACCAAAGATCATAAATTTATTCAAACTGTTTGAGGCTTTATGTAAATGGGCATGAAAAGAATTGAAAGTTGTCGAGGTTTGGCACAGTTAACGATGGGAAAGAGTGCAAAATCGAGTCCGAAACGGAATTTGGAATGTGTGAGATGAATATTGGAAATATGCTTAGGCGCATATTGGAAATGGTTTATGTAGATAGATCTATAGAAGACGATAGACAACAATTTGAAGATGATTCCAGTGAATGGCGCTCATTAAAAGAAGGTCTGAGAAAGTCCGACCGCATGTATAGTAAAGATAGAAAGTCGAATATATATTCAAAGCTGGCCAAAAATTCTCAGTAATACAACAAGGATTATATTTGTTTTTGCATTAAACAAATACTTAGTATTTAACTCCAAATTTCTTGTATCTTGATATTTTCAATGTTCCTTTAGGCTGTATGATAATCTGCATCCATGATAAGCTTTCTCTTTCTGCTGCGATCATCGAAATTAGTAATAGCCTACTTTTGACCACCAATTGAGAATATTTTTTAATGATTGTGTAGCATTTTATCATTATCTGAACTTAAATTTCACTCTGGAACGGCAGATTCATTAAAAAATGCAAAACATTTTTTAGCCAAACTAATTAAACCGAAACTTATATAATGAACCATGAAGAGTTGAGGCGAATGCCCTTTGCATGCCTTTGTGCCTCGCAATCTTTGGCTCCCTTATTCGTTCATCAGCGCGCGCGGCCAATGGATGAAAATTACCCGTCATTAATCAATGGAAAATAGTTACGATACTCAGCCTCTCTCGAGGTCTCTGTCTCTCTCTTTTCATCTCTCTCTCTCTGTCCGTCGCTGGGGATTACTTGCTCTATCTTATTTGAGTTTGATTGTTGCTGTTGGCTTGGAGGAATAATTCAAATTCCAATGCAAAGTCAAAGCAGACGAACCAGTTCGTTGCTTAAGTCTTTTGTTTTATGACCCAAATTTCGAACAAAGCGACAGGCGAAACAGTCAACTGTGCATAAACGCCACTTAACCTAAAATGTAATGTCCAACAAAACAAAATAAATCACAACAAGCCCAAAAGAAACGCAAAGAAGCTGACTTACCGCAAATTACATGCTGTGCGACAGCAACTGCAACAACAACAATAACAACAACAACAATAGCTTCAACCACTCTGAACGTGAATGATGGCGCATCTAATCCAAGACAGCGCATAAATCCAGGCCAAACTTAATCCAATAAAAATGTCGACTAAATGCAAACGCGACAAATGCTTGACGAACGAATAGACAGCGCTAATTTATTTAAAAGACTTGCCCGACTTTTGCCTAGCACGCGAGGAAGCGGTCTGTGGCTTGGCTTGTCTTGGCTTGGCAGCAAAATTTTAATTAAGACAAAATATTTGCAATTCTAACGATGACGACAACGAGCTGACTTCAACAAGCCAACAATTTGCCGCGCGCAATTTTTCAAATTACATTTCATTAAAGCGCGACAGAGAGAAAGAAAGTAAGAAAGACGCCGCAGCCGCCTGATGAGCAAGTGAAGAGAAAATACCCAGAGGAAAAAGCAAAGGAAAAAAAACGAATGTAAAGCACCGTTTTGTCTGATTTCTGCTGCACACACGTACAGAAATTTAGATGCTGCGAGGCAACAACGACAACAGGTTATCTGTATCTTTGTATCTTTTGTATCTGCGGGTTGCTAGCTGCTAGCTGCCCGATGATCATCGATGGCTGCCCGCATGCAACAACGCCCGCATAGGGTGACGTTTTGTGGCTTAGAACTCAACTCTTTTTGTTCTTTCTAATATGCCACACATAAATTGTTCTGTTCTACAAATTAAATTTTAAAGTTTTGCTCGCTGTTGCCCTGCTAAGCAGAACCAGAACAAACGCCACAGCAAGAACAGAAATGACAACAATCACAACAACAGCATTAACAGCAGCAACAACTACAACAACAATAACAACAACAACTATGTCAGTCACTTGGCAACATTGCCAACTAGCAGCGACAACATTCCAGCTACCTTTGCTGCCCGCCAGCCGCTCCCCTGCCGAATTCCCTCCTCTACATCTTTCAGTAGTCATCAAGCCCGTAACTAGCTGCAGCTACAAGTTGCCGTTTCTAATACAAAACTGTCGCTTGTGGCCGTGAGAGCTGCAAAACTGCACTGCAACTCTCTGGCTTTGCCGCCGTCTCTGGCTCTGGCTCTGGCTCGGACTCTGGCACCATCACTGGCTACGTCTGCGCCTCCCTCTCCATCTGTGGCCAATGCTGGCAGCGGCAGCAAAATAAAAAATAATAAAAAATACATCGCATTGCATTTCAGTATTGCTTATTGCGCCGTTGCAAGCGCTATGAAATCATATATTGTATGTGTATAAAAAAAGCCAAGCAACAAAAATTGTAGACAAGAAAGGTAAATCGGCAGACAGGCTCACTGCGAAGCATATATTACTCTGACTCTTCTTTATGAATCGTTTAATAATTGATTTCTTGAAATATTTAATTTTAATATAGGTTTAATTGAGGATCAAAATTGTTGACTATATATTAATTAATATATTAATTATTGATGATGAGCAACTAAAATCTTTCGATAATTGAGAAGAATTCAAATTAATTTTGCAAATATTTAAATATTTTAAATATTTTAAGTAAAATAAATATTTTAAGTAAAAGTCCGCTTGATCAATACATTGCATACGTCTTTTAATATTAAAATAGTCGTAAAGTCACAGACAAATATAATGCAAATATTAATAATATTCTCATTTACTCAATCAACAGATTTTGATTTAATACAACAAATTAAATGACAAAATTCATTCACTTAAATTAAATTTTTAAAACAAACCCGGTTGGTTAAGTAATTGAAAATATTATTAATTAAATTAAATTAAATTTAAACTTTTCATATGAACAATATTCCTTGCAATAATTAAATATATGAATCCAACAGTTTTATTTTCTTACAGAAAATCTTTCTTTTTCGGAGCTAGTCAAATCAAATTTCATACAAATTATTATGAAAAATCCTTAGCAATAAAGAATCTCATAACGTGATATATATTTTTTTTAAATATATAAATATAATTTTTTTTTAATTATATATCCGAACATAAAAGGCTATGGCCTGTCTCTAATATCATCTAACTATTAATTTGGTTAGTAAAAACTATAATTGGGGCAATCAGTATGTTGCCCATTGTATTGATTTGCTGGATATGAATTCGCAAGCTGCATGGCATAGTTATTGTAGCCAGCTAAAGTATTTAAAAGTTTATTGGAAATCTCATGAAATCGACGCGCGGCTTTTCCATGTCTGCGACGGCGTCGTTGACGATGTTGTCGGCTGCTTTTGGTTTGAAAGCTTTTTGGCTTTGATATCTGAAGCTTGGGGGGCCAGCAGTAGGGGGCTCTGATTGCGGCTGCGGGCCATGGCTGACTGGACTGGAACGGACGGGGCAAAGTTGGTCAGCCTCGGCTGGCTTGGAGCTGGCTTGTCATTGCAATGCGCATATGTTGACATTTTTTATAAAAATACTTTAAATTGTGGTTAAATGCATTAAATGGCTGTGCCAGGCGGGCTAAAACTATGGCCTATGATATTTTTTGTGAGACGATCAAGTTTGTCGCTTAAGTCTTTTGTTTAGCCACGGACATTTGGAAAGCTGGCCCGCAATGGCAAGCAGCAGCAGCCGCCACTTGTCTCTTGTGGATGCTTGGCAAGGAAAGTGCTTTGCTCAAATGTCATAATGTTATGTCAAATCTTTGACAGATATCAAATTAACAATTTATTAACATTTAACCTTTCGAGGCAAGATAGTACACGAAAAAAGACCATATGCTTTCCGCGTTGCTAGCAAAACATAGCGGATGCCTGCCAGGCATTCAAATAACAGACACAAAAACCAAGAAACCATTTGGCACACAGATGGAACAGCATGGGGTGAACATGTGCAGATATATAAAGATAGATATAGATATATATATACATATATATGTAAATAGATGTAGATAATTGTATGTATTTGAGTGGTATATTTCCAAGAAAGGGAATAGACAGAAAGTCGCACTGCGCCGATTGGGCTGTAATTGATGTTTGCTGCGACTGTTCGCATTGCAAATGAGTATTATAAAATTAAATTAAATGGCAATTATCATATCCGTTGCCTAGGCGCGCAGCCTGAATGGCCAATAATGAGAAACTAACTAGCATTGGTGGCTGCGTTAATGTTTATAACTTTTTCGCTCATTGCATTCAGATGTATGTGAGCCTGTGTATGTACCAGTTATGAAAGCAAAAACTAACTACAACAGCAGCAGCAGCAGCTTGCTGCATGCAGCCTGTTACTTATAATGGGCGTCTATGCAGATCAACCAGTTGCTGCAGCAGCAGCAGCAGCAGCAAACGCTGAGGCTGTCTGACTTCCTTTACGTATAATTTGCATGCGAAATTGCCAGGCAGCCAGAGAGGGTGTAGCTGTGTGTGTGTGTATCTGTGAGAGCGCGAACGAGTTATGGGCAAAGTGGTGCATATATAGAAAACCACAACAGCCGCACAGCAAAAACACAAAAAATACAACAAAAAAAATAAAAAAAAACAACAACAAATATTTCTTTGAAGGTGTGATTTTAATGTGACAACTTAGCAACTGGTTTGGACCAGTGCAGAGTCCCAGTCAAGTATCTGCAGGGAGAAGGAGGATGTGCAATAATTTACCAAGTTAAAGTCTGTCTAGGATATCCGTGGAGCTGCAATTATTCCTTTAGAATTTTACGTTCTGGCACCATAAAAAAAGCAAACGATTTTTTTTATATTTTTTTCAATTTTGCGTTTACTGAAGCCACACAAAAACAAGAGAAACAGAGAGATGCACTAAGAGAGAGAGAGGCAGCAAGAGAGAAAACCTGAATTTGAATTGCAATTTAATAAATAGCAGTTGCTACCTTTTTTATACACGTCACTCGTTTAGTTTTCATTTATGCATCGCACAGCTTTTCATTATTTGGCAGTTTTTGCGGCTTCATTAAATTCCGTTTTAAATATATATACACACTATATGTGTGTGTGTGTGTTTTAATTTCCTTTTGCTATTCCATTTCACACAATTTTTCTCTACTTTATTTTTATTGCAAGCAAGCTGGGATTGTGTGTGTGTGTGAGTGTGCACGTATGTGTGCGCTGATCTTTCACTGTGGCTCTTTTACTTTGCTTTATGTTATCTTTTTTGCTGCCTTTGCTTTGAGCACAGCAACAGCAACCACTACACGGACGCACTATACACACTCGCTCGCTCGCTCAATCACTCACTCACACATACGCGCAGGCAGGCACGCAACGTAATGCGGCGCCTCAAGACTCAGTTTCATCCGCAACGACACTGCACGAATTACAGCGCACGGCAACAGGTAAATGGCAACTGAGCATGTGGCCCGTCGCACAGTGACCGAGCCTCTTTGGGCTGCGGCCATGCTTAACATGGTGTGTGTGAGTCACTTCTCTGCATCTCTGCTCATTGACTCTCTCAACAAGATTCTCTTCTCTGCCAGCTTCGACTCTTTGCTGGGCGGCGTTGCCAGTAAAAATTAAAAATTGCTTAAAAACAAACTTGCCGCATCGAAGTGGCAACAAAAAGATAATAAATAAATAAATACATAAAACAGAGATAAATAAATAAATAAATAAATTAATGAATATATAAATAAATAAATAAACACATAAATAAATATAAAAATAAGTGAATAAGTAAATAATTAAAAAAGTGTAAAAAAAAATTTTTAAAAAAATGAATATAAAATATAATTATATAAAAGTTCATAAATATATATAAATATTTATTTTTTTCTTTTATAATATAAGTTGCGTTTCTCAGCCAATATTTTATATAACCAAATTACGGTGAGAAATCGCAATTTAAGCAATGAAGTTGTAAGTTTCATGCTTGAGTCTGCCCTACATTTTCCATTAATATTATATTTTTGGAAAAATATGTTTGTTTATTGTTTGGGAGGCGTGGCAAGCCGCACACGGCTATCTGTTCTATATCTATACTGTTAAAGGAAACAAAAAAATGGTTACGCCCTTAAACCTTTTATCATTCTCAGTTTTGGAGCCATATATTGCCCAAAAGTAATATATCTGTGCCTACTAAGGGCGTTAGTATTATCGCTAGACTCTCCACATTTAACGAACCAACAGTAACTATCCAGCCTATTGGCTCTTAATATGCCTCTTGTGGCATGGCAAATCGTAGGCCTTCCGAACCGCAGTATTGTTACTTGTATACTTTGTTATGAAAGTATGAGTACTCATAAATGTAGTTCTTGAAATTGCTTCAAAGACAACAAACGAAAAGACTAACTAAAGTGAGAAACCATATTAATTTCATTTTTAGTGAAACCGTTTCGCATTAAAATACTCGCTAGCTTAGTTATAAGAGTATATTGGTTTATGTAATCTGCTTCCTTCTGCTGGTCTGTTCTCTATAAAGAGTAAAGTGGTTGTATAACCATATAGAAGTATCTTCAGATCAGTCAGTTTCGGCGACCTCACTTGGATATTTTAAAAATATTTAATTAATAATTATTTTACGAACGTATAAGCCGGAATATTATTTGCTCTTTATTTTGAATATCCACCTAGACCATTCAGTTTTCAATCAATTTAAAGTTTGTTTGCTGGCATTTTGGGTTCTTGGTTCTACCTAGCCTCTGACAGTATCGAAAATTGCTCCCAATATAGAAAAAGCTTTTCCCTGCGCCTCGTTGATGTTCAAGAAGACATCACCCGTGGACTCGCCCACATGTCCAACAGCTTCGACAGTATTGCCCGTTGCGATGACCACGTCTTTTAACTTATTTTTAAGCTTATCCACGCTGATAAATGAGAGTGCGCTGTGCGGAAAATGTAACAGGAGCAGAACTGCAATTACAAAGCAATATTTCTGTTATATTGAGTATTACTTCAACGCCCCACTTCAACGTACTGCCGAAGATTACGTAAGCCTGTAGATGCCTGGCCATATTTGCAGTGCGCGATTCAGTGTTCAGGTTGATAGCAAAAGTAATTCTGATGTCTGCTTTTGGCAGATCTTAAAAGCTACTTATTCGTTAATCGCTTTCGTTATGCATCGTGTAATGTTAATTTTGAATTTAATTCAAAATAGGCGGAACTGGAACCATTTGGACTCATCAGTGTTAGACTAGGTTATACCTTATGCTCGCCTTTTATTGCTTCAAATATGTAAATTATAAGCTTTACGAAATTAAACTTATCATTATGATAGGTATTTCCAATTTCAAGTCTCTCAAGATCTGACTAAGGTTATATATTCTATATAGTTTATGGACTTTTGTTAGTCTGCAGCGGCTTCATTGTCTTCCTTATATTAAATACTATTCTCCTATTTCCACTTATGTAGGCTCCAAGAGAAAAACTTCCTAGTTTATTTAGGAAATAAAATGTTTGTAAATTTTACTTTAAGTCGCTTTACTCTGCTTAGCCGTATATCCGCTGCTTTCAAGTTTCAGATAGTTTTCAGCGCGGCTGCTCCTTCAATGGGAGATTGTTTGGTGAAAATTCTGTGCTACTTTTGCACTGGTCGCATGCTTGAGCAGGCCACTCAGATAGCCAAGACATTTCACCATAGCCTTAATAAATATCTCCACAAGCCAAACGGCTTTGCTCGAAGAGAAGCGCCGAAAGAGAGCGGGAGAGAACCAGAGTTTATCACAGAGCCGACCATATGTGAGTGTGCAAAGAAACTCATCGAAAATGTTATTGTGCTCATGGCCAACAAACAGTGGAACGGCAACGGTCGAGGAAAGAGGCTAAAGAGCACCGGGCAATATGTAAATGTGCATCTGTATGTGTGTGAGAGCTAGGTTACATGCCTCTCTCCCAGCGATCAGTCGCTCGCTTTGGCTCTTTTGTTTGCAATGGAATTTCTTTCTTTTCATAAACATGTTTCGAGCGCACATTCAATGCTAACGTTGTTGTTGCTGTTGTGGTTGTTGTTGTGGGCTTATTACAGCATTTATGAGGCAGGCGGCTTGGGCAGCATTTGCTGAAGGAGCACTCGCTCAACCGCACACACATAAGCTAAAGTGGTATAAAACAAGTTCAGCAGCCAGCGTCCACGGCTCTGTCGCTGTCTCCGACTCGGGCTGTGGCTGTGGCTGTGGTTCTGTCTTCGGCTTCGGCTTGGCTTTGGCTTCTTGAATGACTGCGGCGCAGGAATGCAGTGTTGTAAATAGTTGCAGCAACGACGACGTCGACATTGTTGGCTTGGCTTGGACGCCGAATCAGAGCAAGTCAAAGCCAGAGTCAACCAAGGCAGCAGATCGCGACAACGATCAGAGCACAGAATACAGAGCCACAGACACAGCCGAAGCTGAAGCTGAAGCCACAGTCAGACTCAGAGCCACAGCCATGGCCACGACAACAGCAGCAGCAGCAGCAAAAGCAGCGACAGCAATGAAAATTGCTGAGAGCGCCCCGAGGGCTTCCACTTGGACTTGGCCTGGGCCTGGATCTGACCAGGTCTTAAGTCCGGGCTGTTTGTTGTTGCCAACAACATTGACCACGATCGATAACACTTACACACATACACACACACGCACATGAGTGCCTCACATGCTAGTCACTGTTTATGTTTATGAATTGTATTGCAGATATTCACATAGGGACGGGAGTACGGCATTATGCGTTTATCTCAGAGGGTTAATATTTTTTCTAGACCCCGCATTCTGGACTTGGTAATTAAATCGCAAGAAGCTGATAATGATGCAACACACGAGCGCATTCGGACAACAGCAAAAGGGTTTCTCCACTCCACACTCACTCACAATTACAGCCCCAAATATGCCCTCTAGGAAATTATTCATGATAACACAGATTGCATTGATTGATTGCGCGCGCCTTCCCTGGGCTCGGCACAGTTCGGCTGGATTCAGACTCCGTTCGGCGGCGCGGTTGCCCTCCTGGTAGCAGCCACTCGGCCTGAGTTATTTGAGCTATTAAATGTCTGTGATTTGCCCATAAGTTACTGCTCCGATCTCTAGATCAATTGCTGGCAGCCCAGGCGCTTCCACATGTGCCTGGTGCCCCTGTGGTTACTGTGTGCACCGCTCCACAAATTAGTGAAAACCGAAACGATTATTTCAACTCCGCGTCTTCTTCTTATTCTCAAATATATAAAGCGAGAAAATCTTTTTTTTAATTACAAAATTAAAATTAATTTACAAAATTTGTAGAACTAAAAATATTTTAATAATAATTATAAATGAAAAAACTTATTTTTAGAATATTAAAAAATGTAATAGCCATAAAACAGCAAATAAATATTTATTTTATTTATTTTTTAAATTTTTGTTAATTAAGAAAGTAAATTTATCTTACAAGATTTTTGAAACTTAAACTATTTTAGTAGAATTATAAATGAAAATACTTTTTTTAAATATTAAAAAAAATGTAATAGCCAGAAGACAAAAAAAAATATTTATTATTTTCAGAAAGAGCTATAATATATTTAAGTTTATTTATTTTACATTTAAAATAATTATTATTGATTTTGTTTTATTTATTTTTATTAATTTTTTTACTGTTTACATTTATTAAAAATATTTCAATTTATTTATAGGTATAATATTAATTATCTTCTGTAGAGATTTCATAATTCATTTATAATATTCATTTATAATTATTATTTTTAATATCATCTAAGATTAAAAAAAAACATATATTATTTTGAATTTATCTCTAAATTAAAATGAAAACCAAAATTTTGTGAGACTTAAATTCTTCTCTACTCCAACTGCTTCTCTCTAATTATTTAAGTCAGCTTCGATTGTATTCGCACTTTGCAGTAATAACATAATTACAGGCACGTCAATGTCAACCTGAATCTGGTTGAAGGCACTAATTTGAGATCGTTTAGCAACGGATTAGTTGGCAGCCTGTCAATATTTTGATTATACAATATAAAGCAGTCAGCGGCAACTTTATAACTGTCAATGGCAACTCGAAGGTATTTATAAACCACTCGCAGTAACCCTAAAAATATGCACTGCTCTTTATATTTCGATTCGAAAATGTTTTTGGCCCCGTTTTGCTCGAGTTGAACAACCGGGACAGCGCCCGCGGGTGTAGTTGATTGGAGAGAGGAAGAGAATAGACACAGCCAAATATTGGCACAGATGTGTGAGCGTGCTTTCAATACATTGGTGGCGACAAACGTCGGCCATTTCAGCTATCGATCAAACAGACGCACAGCCAAATTTCAGCGCAGCGGCGTCTGGCACACACAGATTGCAGGGACGTCGGCCGTAGCCCCTTCAAGTGAACGCCACTGGAGACAGTTTGTGCATTCGCACAAATGTTAACATTATGCTGTGGAATTTCTGGCTGGGCACGCCATGGCACCAAACACATTAAAAGCACACTAAACTATATACATATATGCAGCCCGGGCAACTAACCGAGGGGTTGCCTGCCTACCTACATGTGTCAAGTTGGAGTAGAAGAATTGTGTTGTAATAGCGAGTCTATAAAAGCTTTGACATGTGAGCGCGAGCGTTTCAGTTTAACTTCAACACGTTTCAAAGCCCTGTCGTCCAGCCATCCCGTCGTGCCTCGTGTCCACGTTCGCGTCCGGATTTTCGCCGTCACCGCATCTTAACGCCAGCTCAAAGAAACAATTAAAGCATAGCCGCCAAGCGGAAGGAAGTGCATACCACAAGTGCTCTCCCCACTTAGCCTTGCATGCCAGTCCAATTGCAGAACAAATTGTAACAAACTTTTAAGAATCGACCCCCCAAGACCTAGTTTCCGTCGTGCCCCCATGTTGGCTTCGCCCCGCCTTGTGTAAAATGAAAACTGAAAATTTGCTCAAGTACGGCGCTCCTTTGTACAACTTGAAAAGTACTCGCGCTCATTCGCAAGCCCAACCGCAAGCTGTCGGCAACAGTCATCCAAATAGCTTCCCATCTCTCCTGACCAACGAGAACTTGCGGCATCTGACGCCGCCGAATCGCGTCTCGGGATATTCCGACAAGGAGAGCATCTGCAGCTTGAGCAGCGCAGGCGGACGAGTTAAAAGGCGATCGAGGTAGGTGCACAGACATCGTGCGTATAGATGCTTATACGACTGATAAGAATCGGGAATTGAATATTTCAGTGTTAAATATGAATTTGAAAAGCTCTAAAAGTATGCAACAAAATCAAAGACATATTTTTAATAATTTTAAGATATTGAAATATTTACTTGTAATTTTATATGCATGTATTTTCTGTGAAAATAAAATTTAAATTATTTATAATATTTATATATATATATAGATATATATATTTTTTTTAAATAAATTTATATGTATATATTTTCTGAGAAAATAAAATTTAAGTAAATCTGGAAACTAGGTAAATATATATATATATATATTTATTATTATATTAAATAATTTAAATTTTATTTTCACAGAAAAATAAATAAATAATCAGTTACATCTACGTGGCTATGCACGTATATGAACTGAAATGGTTTGAGTTCGAATATGGCTATAGTAAATATTTCAATATCTTTATCTGTAAGATTTAATCTTTGGCTTTAAGCATAATTGAAACATTTAACATATTTTTTAATAATATATTAAACAACAATTTTAAGCTCTATAGCAATTAAGCGTCTAACTAAATAATCAATTTTTAAATATATGTATATATATTTTTGTGCATATATCAAAAATTAAGTATTTCTTAGCGTTTTTCCACAAACCAGAAATGCATTAATTATATTTATTTATAACAGTCTCTTAGAGCAAATGTTTATTTGACTGATGCATGAACAAATCTAGAAATACTGTTAATAATTGCAAAAATATAACTTTTGAAATAAAACTTTTCAAATGTTGAAAACTATTATCCTGTTGATTAAGCAACCCTCGCTTGCTGCATATTGAAAAAGTTCATTAATTTCCACTTACCGAATATTGCATACCCTTACAGATGTATTAACTAAATTTACGGATACGCAACTTACTTAAGAGATAGGAAAGAGGGCTTACGTAGATTAACATTAAAATATTTATGTATTATGCTTAATATATTAAAATAATATATTAAGCACAAGTTGGTTTACACGAAATATTCCTACTAAAGTACAACGCTTTATCAACTTAAGAAAGACTTTCAAATTTACATGCTTTATATCGCATCGAATTATCAAAATGAATTAAGCATTTAATACCCTGGCCGGGAAAAAGAGAAATTGAAAACAAGGCGAGTCCACTGAACCATGACGTGTGTACACATGGTCAAAAATATTGCTGTGTATGCGTGCAGAGGGTTAGAGGACTAAACACATTTGTATGTTGGCCAACTTGTTGTCCGGGCAACCAAACCGTAGCCTGCATTTGTCACCCCCAGTGGAAAGGCCAGCCTCAGTCCTTGTCCAGCTCGCGCACCATGCGCTCTTATAGGGATACATTTTTTACCAACTGCACAGAAAGTTGTACAGGATGTGATTTCTTATAGATGTAGAGTACAAAAGTGTTGTGTGTTTCTCTATTCGCAACTTTAGAAATTTCTCGATGAAGTCCTCGAAGGGCATTGGCAAGAAGAGCAAGACCATGGACTATACAAACTATGCGTACAACGAGGCTGTGGGCCGCCTGAAGGTAATGCTAGCCGACAACTCCTATGTAGCCACGCCCAAGGGGCTGGGGAGTGCATCGGCGTATTTGCGCAACTTCAACGAGGACTCAGGCGATAATTTCTCGGACAACTTGTCGGTAGGTTAAGCTGAGTTTCTATTAACTTGGCTTGCTTAGAGCTTGTGCCTGTTTTAGGTCATCGAACGACCCGTTTTCTCGGACATTTCCAAGTACTTGTCGCCCAGCCAGAAGTCACGCATCAGCGCCTATCGTCCGAAGAAGAGTTATACCTCTGGCTATCTCTCGGCTTCTAAGGAGAACCTAGCCACGACGCCAGCTCTCTATCCAAGCAATATGCCTGTGCCCACTATGCCCACGGACAGCGTGCAGGCGCCGGTCGAGATCTTCAGCTTCATAGAGAAGCAAGAGGATTACATTGAGCAGCTTGAAAAGGAGTCCAAGTACTGTCGCAGCGAGCTGACCAATTTGCTGGGCAAGGTGAAGGATGTCATCAACGAGAATGAGCATCTGACTGAGAATGCGCGTACGGAGCTGGCGGCCCTAGGCGGTGGCACCGCCAAGCCCCCACCCCAAGCGCTGCAGACCACCACAAGCCCCTCTTCGGACAGCGACGAGCACTTGCTCTATGCTGGCCGCAAAACTCCAACCACGCCACGGAAGAGCAACTTGAAGCCGCAATCGCCGCGCTACGCCAGTGCGCCCAACATTGTCTACGAGGCACGCATCAGCGAGCTGGAGGCAGAGCTGATGCAGGCCAACATCGATCTGAAGCGCGTGAAGACCGAGAACGAGGAGCTTAAGCGCAAGCTGGCCCACACGGATCCCCTCAGCGCTGTCGCCACCTTGGGCAGTGTCAACTGCGAGACGCATCGCAAGCAGCTGGAGCTGCTGCAGCAGGACAAGACCGCCCTGGAGGAGTCTGTGCGCCAGCTGCAACGCATGCTGGACGAGGCCAAGTCGCAGCACCACAACAGCGCCAGCTCCAAGCGCTACATAACTGATCTAGTGCAAATGGAACGCTCCCAAGCGGAGGTAAGTGCTCTCGAAACAGTTCATGGACTCAATTTAAGTCTGCTGGCAGCAAGAAGACATAAGTCCAGTGATCAATCAAATTTACCGAGTCTCAAATTTCCCGATTGCAGCTCGAGGTGCGCCACCTACGAGACGAGCTGGACAGGCAGCATGAGCGCGTGCGGGAATTGCAGCATGAGATGGCTCGCCGCTTGGCAGAGGAGCGGGCCAGTGCGGAACGGCGTTATAATAGCCAGGTGGATCAGCTGGGCGGCGATCTGAGCAGTCAGTGGGAGCAGGTTGCCAAGCTGCAACTGGAGCTGGAGCGCCAGAAGCGCTACGAAGCCGATCTCAAGCGAGATGTGGCCAATCGCAATTCCCAAATAGAGGAGCTCAAGATGGAGCTGCGCGCCAATCGTACCACTTTCCTGGCCGACATGGCCCAGGCCAATGCGGAGAAGCAATCGTTGGAGCAGGACATCACCTCGCTGCGCCTGCAGCTTGATCGTGCGGCACGGGAAGCCAAGACGGAGGCAGCTCGTCTCACGGCGGAGATAAACTCGCTGCGCCAGCGGCTGGATCGCGGCGATGCCGATCTGCTGCACTCCAAACGCGAAGTTCTGCGCCTCAATGACGAGATCGCCAACTTGGAGAAGGAGGTACGTGACAGTGTTAACCAGCTATGATAGTCAGCAACTGAAATGATATTTGCAGCTGGCTTATGGCGAGCTGAAGAACGAAATTCGACCAACCAAAAAGGACTTGGACAAACGCATTTCAGAGATGCAGGATAAGCATGGTATGTGAGCAGGTTCTTTATGTTTCTATATAGATACCATTTCTAAACACCATTAGAGAATATCCCAATTAAATAAACCCTTCTCAAGCACCAACTCTCGTTAATCCCACACATTCTCTAAACTCTGGTTGAGCTATTGATTTTCATATTGTGTGCGTGAATGTGCTCAAGCTACTTGTCTTTAATTCGAACTCCAATCAAACCAATTTAATTCCACATCGAAGCAAAATATATATATTTAACGTCAATAGTTTATCCATGAGTTTGTCTTGTAGCGCGTTGCCTTAATGATACTCTTTATACTCGCACCTCATTCACTAATAACTCACCTCAATCTGTCTGTCTGTCTACTCTTTGTAGCGGAAACGGTAAATGAGCTCGAAGAAATGATAACGTCTCAGAAGCAACTCATGGATAAATTGACGGGCGAGTGTAAGACCTTAACCGGCAAATTAGAGGATACAACCTATAAGCACAAGTAATTATCAAATGCATTTTAAAGCTACCTCTCTCGACAGCAACTCCCAGGCACTGACTGCAATATTTTGTGCAATTCACCTGTATTAAATAATCATTAGTAGTTGAACCTGAGCACTCGAACTAGACTTGGGCAATTGTTGTGCCTTTGTCAAGCTTGCAGATTTCATCAAAAGTAGCATCATCCATGCATTATGCATAATCTGAACCTTTTACTATATGAAAATTAAAAACACAACGCAATATGAAACTCATGGCCAGCCAGCCAAAAAATAGTCAAATATTCATTTTGCCACACCCAGCGCAATTTATTTTGTTTTGAGATTCGTTAAACACAAACAAGATCTACCAGAGCTTGACACTGGATTAACACGCTGTACTTCTTCAAACCTCTTTTGTGCTGCCTGCCTGCGTCACTCTGACATTTGTTAAACTTAGAACCAGTGTGCGAATTGGCGATGCCAACAGCAGCAACAACAAGAGCTGCAGCCACCTCGCCAACTGCAACAAACGCAGCTTTGGCCACACAATCGATGCCAATAACAGCAACAGCAGCGACAGCAAGCGCAGGCGAAAGCGCGTACACTTTGCTGCCTGATGTGGAAGTTTTAGATGAAGTCAAGCCCAGGGACGAGCATGTTGCTGCTGTTGACAATGAGGTTGCCGATGCTGACAATGGTGACGAGATACTGAGGAATATAATCGAAAGCAATAAGCGTTTGGCCAACGAATTGGCCAAGATGCCGCCGTTGCCAAAATTCACAAGCTACAATACGCACCGAATGCACGCCAGCAACAGAAACAGCAATGCAGAGACAGCAACAACAACAGCAGCAGCAGCGGCAGCAGTGGCAACAATGGGCGCCAAGCCGAAATGTTTTTGCCCCAGTTTTATGCGACACAAGCACGAGCATGAACACGATCATACAAAGTCTGCAATGCGTAAGCGCAACAGCAGCGCCGAGCTTGGCAACAACAACAACGTCAACGTCAACAACAACAGCAGCAGCAGCAGCAACAGTCGCAATCGAGGAGCTACAGCGCGTACACAAACCACACACAGCAAGAGCATGCATTGTCACGCACATGACTTTACCCTAGACACACACCATGAACACCAGCAACAGCAAAAATATTGCACTGCACCAGCAACATCAACAGCAACAGCAACAGCAACAAGTGCACCTGCAGCAGCCCAGCAGCTGTCCAGCTGCTGCCATCCATGCAAAACGGAGCTGTTGCCTTGGCTGCAACAGCATTTAGTTTTGAATCAGACCATTAGCAGTGCCAATAGCTGTCAGACCCCATGTCAAAGCTCGCATTTGACGGTGGACACTGAGGCAACAGCAACTGCAACAGCAACTGCAACACCAGCAGCGGCAACATGCAAAGGTCGCAACAGCAATGCGCTAAATGCCAGCATCAAGCCCAAACTATATTTTGAGCAATTGTTGCAGCGCGATGGCTGCCACAAGAAGCCGCGCCCACCCGTCAAAGTCGATGTTAACGTACGCCTGGTGCCCAAGCAGTCGAAGCAGCCAAAGCCCAAGGTCAATGCCCTGAACGAAACTTTTGTCAAAGAGCTGGACGCCGTGGCACAGGCGCTTAACAACACCTTCGTCAAGGAAACCTCGCCAGAGTTGGCCAAAATCGATGAACAACTTGCCCAATTCGAGGATGTCCTCGATGACGATGACGACGACGACGACGACCAGGAGCAGGCCACCAAACTTTGATAATGTTAATATGCCCAAAACAATGCCACAATAATCCATACTGCAAACAGTTCATCAATTAGTTTGCAATTTGCTTAGAAAAGTGAACACATTTTTCTGTCAGTGCATTATGCAAAGTATTGGAATGATTTGATTTTTGTTTTCCTTTTGGCAACTATTTAAAATTTTTGGTTTTTGAGTTCTCTAAGTTCTCAAAGTTTTTTTAGTGCTTAAACTGCTTTTAGAGTTGACATTTTATATGCGTTCCAAGACTTAAAAAGAGTATATTGGTTTTCGGCTCTGAGTTGACATTCAAGAAACTGAGCATATTTTAGATTTTTGACATGTTGCATCTGAATCTGAAATTGGAATAGACTAACGGGCTTTGAATTCAGAAATTCATATACTAAACTGAAAAAAAAAATATAAATAAAATAAAAAATTAATGACAAAAAAAAATTATATAAAAAAAATTTGCTCTAAATAAATTAAAATAAAATATAATTCGCCAATATTTTGATAACTCTGAAAGTGCAAATATTTAAAAGCTGAATTCTTAACTTTAATTAAGCTATGTGAAGCAGAAGCTGTTTACGCTTTAGATATATTTATGAATATATATGAATAGCATATATATGTGTATATGTATATTTGTATACATATGTGTGTATATATCATAATATATTTATTTATATTTGTATAGTACATACAACTATTTAGCGAGACATTTAAAGGCTGTTAGATTTTTGTTAAACAACAAGTCATTTAGCATTTAAATCATTTATTGTTATTGAATTATTATATTTTACTCAATTATTTCACTAGTAACTTTTTCGCACATTTGAAATATCTCAATCTCGATCTCCTCAGTCAAGACAAGTTACAACTTCGTGCTACAAACGAACAGCTAATGGCACGTCTGCGGCAAATCTGGTGTAAATACAAGTCACAATTAGTGCACAATGGCAATAGCGCTAATGAGCTTAGCTCGGAAGAGGCAGCGGCAAATGATGAACGCAATTGTTTATCGAAAGTACACCAATCTGACACCTTGCAGGTAATTGTCGATAAAGAATTTGTATTTGACTAACAAGCGTTCTCTTTCCTCTTCTCTGTCTCCCTCTCTGTCTCCCTCTATCTGTCTCTCCGTTTGCTACCCTCTAGAGAGGAAATATCTGCTTTACAATCGAATCTAGAGTATTTGTCCAATCGCATGTTAAGCAATGAAGAGCATATGAGTAAATTAGATACCACACCGCATGATTATACTAGCTTAGGCGCAGGCAAAGGTAAATCTTGAACGACAGCATTTCTCATTAAAAGATACACAAGCCGCGGCAGTGACTGGTGTAGGGGATGCGCCCGGCGGCAACAGCTTCTTCTAAGCTAATCAGCTACATATGCAAACATTGCCCATACTAAACACAACATTTACACTAGATCCTTGCGTTCAATTGGCTTGCAACACTAATCAAAATTTCTGTGACTACAGCCGCATATGACTACCAGCCGTCCACATATGGCACAACAATTGAACCCATACAAAGCACCCCACAACTACACAACAACGCTGACGACGACTACAGCAAGCCGAGCAACTCCTACAACTATGATGCCGCAAGCGCAGGAGCAGCAACAGCTGCCGACAACACCAATGGCAACGGCAACGGCAACGGCAGCGGGAACGGCAACGGCAGCGGCAGCGGCAACACAGCTGCTAACGCAGCTGCAGGAGCGCGCAAGAGCAGCATCAGTAACGGTAGCGCCAGTCTCCTGCCCGAGCCAAGCCGCACTTATGGACTCAACGATAACGATGACGAAAATCTCAAGGACAACCTTGGCATGGGCGAAAAGCAGCAGCAGCAACAGCAACAGCAGCAGCAGCAAGAGCAGGAGCAACAACGCGAGCGCCAGCGCGAACGCGAACGCGAGGAGCGAGATCGGGAGCTGCAACAGCTGCGAGAGCAGCGTGAAAAGCGGGAACGGGAACGGGAGCGCGAGCAATTGGAGCAGCAAGCGCAACTCAATCGACGCTACAGCAATGGCGAGCCGGAGCAACAGCAGCAACAGTCACAACCACAGTCACAGTCACAGTCACAGCTTGGCGATGGGAACGTCACTAATGCCGGCAGCGCCAATCTGGCCGCCTACAATACAGACTACAGCGCCTACGATCAGCAGCAGTACGACGCCAGTGCCTACGATCCCAGCGCCTATGCCCAGCAGCCATACGACGCCCAGCAGTATGGCTACGATGGCAACGCTGGCTACGACTACGGCGCCGCTGACTATGGCCAGTCTGGGTATCAGTATGAGGCCACGTCAGACGCAGCCACAACCAACCAGCCGCAGTATCAGCCAACGGCAGGAGCCGCCGCGGACTACACCCGATCGCCACCGTCGACGGCGACGCCGCCAGTCGCAACGCCTCCAGCCGCTGCCGCAGCCGCAGCCGTCCCAGCTGCGAGCCGACCACAATCGCGCCCGAGCAGCGGAACTGTGGGGTCAGCAACTGCAGCTGGAGCCCTCGCTGGCAGCAGCAGCAAATCCGCTGTGCCACAACAGTCTGCCGCGCCAGCCACCGGCAAGAAGTAGCTGGAGTCCCGAGTCGACCGACCACACGCCAATCGATCCGCTGCTCTTGGAGTTCGGCATTAGCAGCCCCAGTCTGATGCGCTCCAGCGATGCCTCCAACCTCGAAGACGAATCCTGTGCCGACTTGGGCGAAACCTACATCCTGCCGCTAGCTGACTCCGACGCCAGCCTCTCGCCGGCTCACACAACCATTGTCACAGTGCGCAGAGCAAGTGCGCCGGCTTTGGTGCAGCGCGCCCAGGATGTCAACGAGACCATAACCATTGAGGAGGAGCACTTGGAGCATGACGAAACGGTGATCATTGAGCGTGACCACGATCGTGACTATCGCCCATTCTAGTTGTGTAAGCACAAGTTTTCCAGTTCACTCCTCTAGGGAGACTTCCAATATTATTCCACTCATATGTTTCGGATTGGCCTTAACTTAATAAATATTTACATATTTGATATTAACATTTTGTAATTACAACGATTTCTAATGCAATATAAATATAATTCCGTCAACTTAATGAAACTTTCTTTTATTGAATTTTATATTTTTTACAAAATATTTACAAAATTCCTAAAACTATCAAACAAATGGGAACATTTCTCTAACACTATTTGGAGGCAAGTTGGAATTCGTCTAGATTTAAAAGTTCGTGTCAAGCTTAGCACTAAATATAATTCTTAACAATTAATTATTACCTAAATTGCAAATGACTTTTGTTCGATTTTGAGCCTCAATGTCAAGTGTGCCAATGGAGGTCATTAGATAACTGCCACACAAGTAATAAACGTCAAGGTAAACGTTAAATTTAATAAACAACTGGCTGATATAATTGCGAAAGCGCTAATACCATGCAAAGCCGTCAAGAGAACTCGACTGCCAACGTGTGCCCTGAGTGAGTGACAGCCCCAGGAATTGACGTTGGCACGCACTTAAGGCATCAGCAAGTGGCCACGATAGCTCGAGAAGTCCTTAATATTCTCAAACAGGATTTAACTTTAACTAGCAGAGTTGCCTTAGATACATAGACACATTGCAGACAGACTAAAGAGCGAGAGAGTATTCTGTTTAAAATACTGGTCTGAATCCTAGCTTGAAAATGTCAAATGTCAGAAATGATGAGGAAAAAGTGCTCTTTTGAGATTCTAAATAGATATAAGTATAAATGTTGTTCGTGAAGTGATAAGCAATTTTTTTAGGTGCAGCATACCTGACCAATTTAAGGCTTGCTATAGGTAAGCGATTCTAATACTTGACTATAGGTAACTCTTGCTTTAGTGCCTTGCGTATTGTGGTCCAATTAAGGCAGTTGCACATAGGCCGTGGCTATCAGATGTTTGCCCTTCCATTCCCAGACATATGATACAATTGATAACTTGGCCGTGCCCAGCTGTATTTCGCACACTTCATTCTTGGGCGTGGTTAGGAAGCAAACTGTGTAGAGACTCAACTCCAGCTCTGGCGATGTGCCCACAAAGAAGCCATTGAACGACTTCTGTACGCCAAAGAAGCTCATGCGAAAGGCCAGCGCAAACTGATTGTGCTGTAAATGATAAACATTGTAAATGATGCAATGTTCAATATTATTCAATTGAAACAGTTAATTGAACGCACTCTGCCCGTTTCCACACGATTCAACCAGCCCTTGTAGTCGACGTGGCCCTGCTGCTCCTGCTCGGCAAAGTACAGCCAATTGTGCATGCCGAGCACCTTTCGATCCCGCAGCTCTGCCATGAAGACGTGCTCGAAGCTGGAGCTACCCATGATACCGTTTCCTCGAGAATATGGGGTGAACCAGAGCTCCTGGAGGAACTTTAGCTGCTCATCGTAGTCGCTGCCAACAATGCCTTTTAATAGGTGCGAAATTTTATGAAACTTATGTAAAATCATAATTTATCAATCATTTTATTATATTATTATGCAAGGGTAAAGACTGCTTGATATTATTTTATTATGTAAAAATTCAACTTATAGTTATTTATTTATTTATAGTTATTTAACTATATATTTATTTCTATAATAGTTATTTATATTTTTCTTTTTAAATTTTTTTCAAATTATTATAAGTTGAATTAATTGGAACTATTTATTAAAATAATTATTTACATTTTTCTGGCACTCATTTAATCTGAGTTAATAAACTTTTCGATAGTACAGCAACTGAATTGCTTATAAATATTTCTGAAAAGTTGAAACAATATCTGTTTTCATGACAATTCGTCTTAAAACGATTAGCTGAAGCTGTGTAGAAGGAGGGTAATTGAGACCAAGGGAAATTTAATTTGGAGAATTAAACTGGGTGTGTGCTGGTAAAAGTTGCATTGAATATATATATAAATAAGCAAATCTAATTTTGGGTCTATCATAACTCTGTAAGCATTTCAAGTGCCTTGCAAGTCGTGGAAGCTCTAGAGTACTTGAAACAAACTTTAGCAACAGCCAAGTCCCTGAGACTTGGTTAGTTAACTGTGCCTAGACAGAAGTATATACCTAATCCAACTTTATGCTTAAAAAACTATGTTAATATTCTTCTAACTCTTGTTGTGCATAAGAACTTGTTGTCGTCTGAATAACTTACCTTTGTTGGCTAGGAATCGCAGTGAAAGCTTCATGACACGCGTGTTCATTACGGCGCGCAGAAAGTCCAGCTGCTCCTGTTCATGCTCTGCCGTAATCATATCCGGCACGGCGACATCCAACTCGTAGTTGTTGAAGAGCCGCTGCAATAGCGCCGTCGTGGAGTTGGCATCTCTGGCCAGCAAATCGTTATGCAGCTCAAACAGTCTAAAAGAAAATTACATAATGTAATAACATGGCAAGTTAACATAACAGAATTATGTTAAAGTTCTTATACTTACGGTCCTGGTGCTCGATCATCGTGTGCGCCGGACTTTGTTCTGCCCTGCACATTCACCTTGAAGAGGTATGGACTGGTCGCCGTTTCTTCTTTAAATAGCGCCTGCGACAAGGTCAGCACGTCATCTGGTGTCGGGGGCAGCGGCTTGCCGTGGAAATACTCTGTAAATACACAATTGTATGGCTGGCTAGGGCATGCTACATCTGTATAAACTACGCACCATAGAAATGCCAGCTTAGAATGCCAATGGTGATCAGTAAACCGACGATTACGAATCTTTTAATTTTCTGGCATTTGTCGCTGTCGCAGTTGTTGTCGCTGCTGCTCGTTTGGTGCTGCTGTGTGTCCATTGTTACATTTGTGTTACCCCAGCTCAATTGTTTTGGCTTCAGTTTTGTTTTTCGACTGGCTCTTCACAGATTTGCTTTTATCTTGCTATCCCAAAGAGCCAGCAGCAACTGTCAAAAGTGGTCGTTGAGAGAACTCGTTGCGCTCCGCTACAGCAGCGATCTGGCTCTCGCGCTGAATATGACTGAAATTTGATTACGAAACAGACTTCCATATCCAAACTCTTATTATTGCGCTCTCTCTCCCGCTGTCTGTCTAATGTGTATGGGTGTGTGTGTGGGTGCGCCTCTCTCTCTCTCTGGGGAGCTTCCATCTGTCAGTTTTGGGTTTTGTTTTCATTTCATTCACATTCGGCTTCTGGTTCTGCGCCTCTGTTTCTGTTTTATTTCTTCTGCTGAATATTAAATTTTTTTTTTAATAAAAGGTAATTTATTAACAACAAATAACATGTGGTAAGTTAGCCGTACAACTGGGCATTAAAGTCCCATATTTCAGGCGTATCCAATTATTATTCAAGCTCATTTTCATGTTGTTTTTATAAATATTTACCATGTGCTATGAAATTCCGGCTAGTCAAAGGCCTGTCGGCCGCAAATAATAATTCAAGCTAAGTAAACGAATTGTTTACATTTCTTGAGATTATAATTCCTGCATTTCGGAATGGCAAACGTGACTGGAATAGCAACTGGTGTTTAAACAATTCAATTGTTTAAACAAAACAGAAATCTGAACAATCAATAGGAATATTCTATATAATAGTATTTGCCCATTTCAGGGAACTTTCATTAATATTTGCGTCTCGACTGTTTTTTAATGACCCTCGATTTTGGCATCAACAATTGGCTCCAAAAAGCAAAGGAAATAGTTTGTTGCGCATAAAGAATTATTACATAAAATGTGTTTGAATAATTATATTCAATTCTAATATATGCATATTGCATAATAATTGACTTGCCCGAATAATTAGCAACAATGAGGCACAATAATAAATACACTTTCCGAGCAGGTTCCACAAGGCAACTCGGGCAGCATCATTAAAAGTTGTTGATTGAAATGGGAACTTCTCAGATCTTGGAGCAGGGCAAAAGAACAAAGAAATTATGATTAATTAGCTGATTTCTTATGTGACAAATCTTCACATGTTTTTAAATGTTTAATTGGCTTGGTAATCAACCAGTAGAACAATAAAAACTTTTCTGGCGACAAAACTGAAATTCTTCACAACTTGTTCTCCAACTACTAATTATATGAGTCGCTTTCAGGACCAGCCAATGAAACAATTTACAATGATACAAATTTGCTATTAGATCATCAGAAGGCAACTGAGTGGATATAAATAATGAGTGGACAGCAATGAAATAACTCATTGGGCGAAGTGAATGAATTCGTGGGAAGACTTCGTTGAAACATGCAACGTGCACATTAAGTGTCAACAAATGTCTCGTGACAGTCGAAAAAGTCGAAAAGTTATGCAAAGGTCAAGTAAATGTGCGTTTCCCAGTGGGCAAAAGATAAGAAATAGCTGCTTACTTGGCCAACTTAGTGAATCAAATAGAACTCACCAGAGAGAACTGTGCATTCATTTGACCTCTTGACCCTACGCACTGAAGTTATTGAATAACATTAATAAAAAATATTTACATAAATCCATAGATCTATTCAAATTTCGAGATCTAGCTTTTGGTGACTATAAGATGCAATATTATCTTGATCTGACGAAATATTCAATTTTCTGGACCCCTACATAATTCCGATAACCCCGACGCGCCCTTAAATACGATTAATGCAGTGCTTCTTGCTCTTTTCCAACGCTTAGTCGAAAGTTATTCCTCTTTTGTTGATTGTTCTGTTTGTTTTGTTGTTTTCATTCGCTTTCGAAAAGCGCTTAAATAGCCGCTCGAGTCGCCGATGCTGTTTAGTTTGAACTTGAACAGCGTTGAGTGCGGTTGCGACGGTGCAAATAGTGAGTTGTGCTTAAGGAAATGTATACAGAACTTATAATTCGATAGAAAATACACCTGAATACCACACACATGTGGAGTTACTTATATATACAGCGACATATATATACAAAGTGTTCAGTGAATTTAGCGCATTATAAGCAAATTAGTGTTTTTTAGCTTGTTTTCTAGTGGCATTGAAATTTGCTTCTTTTGTTTATTATCAATAAGTTATTAGCGCTGGTTGCTACATACAAACATATACGTGTGTGTATATGTGCTGATAACAGGTAGAAAATCTAGAAACAACAGCAGTTTGCGAGCCGTTTATCAGCTAAAGCAGCGAATCGAAATTTATATAAAAAATTAGTTTTATTTGCAAAATAAAATTAAATTAAAAACATGTTAAGCAACAATTTGTTGATCAGCATTATACAGCAGAATTGCGCAAATATCAAAAGTCTTAAGGTGTCTTAAATATATTTAATATTTAGTAAACGGAAATAAGTTTTTGTTTAAGCTGGCAGACCATCTGTACGTGAGCGGAAGTTTGAGGTGCGACACAGAAGCTGACACTTACATTAGTTGGTCTACAGGTGGCATCTAACAATGTGTGCCCGACAGCCACTCACGCTCAGGTTGAGGCGACCGCATGACATGCATGTATAATCAAAAGCCTATCATGAGCAGCAAGTCGTTAACAGCCCCCTAGTGAGCGACGCCGCTGCGCTGTCGCTCTCTCACCTCTCGGGTCGCGATAGTTTTGCACGTTTTTGGCGCGCACACAACAACAAACGTGCAAATCTGTATTTGCCGGCAGAGAGCGCGTTCTGCTAACGGCTGAAAACGAAACGAATCAGTTGGTCGCACGCTCAGTCGGTCTCAGTTTCAGTCTCAGTCTCAGAGTCTCAGTGTCTCAGTCTCAGTGTCTGATTCGAACGCAACGCGTGCGGTTCACAGTGGAGTCGACAACGGCGACTGCGACGACAGGTTTAACGAACTGACAACAAATAAAAATCAAAGAAAATAAAAAGATAATAAACAATTTGAACAAAAACAAAAAAAAAAAAACAAAAAAAACAGTGCAGCAGAAAAGTCGTAACGCCACAGACACCGCTTGGTCAACCGCTTGAGGAATTATGAAAGAATTGGGTGCGCTTATCTTCTAGCAAATGTGGAACAATGCAGTTAACTGTGAATTCAAGTGCAAATGCGCAAATCAAGCTTGTCGAACTCAGGGCGGGGGGAATTCTTTAAATTTGCCGCGCTCGCGCTCAACAGGCTACAGCTGATTTAAAGTTGTCTGTTTCTGTTTCGGTTTCTGTTTCTGCGTCTGTTTCGGTTTCTGTTTCCATTTCTATTTTTCTTGCTTTTGTTGTTTTCGCTCTTCTTTGCGCTCTGGCGCACAAAATCATGCTTTAAATTTATGGATTTCTCAGATGTCCTTGTGAACAAGTGCCGTTTCGTTGTTGTTTTTTGTCATTATCGTTAATGTTTCCGATGAGCATATGTCTGAAGCTGTATGTGTGCCCTCTCTGACTGAATGTGTGTGTGTTTGTGTGTAGCCTGCTTGACACATGTGCGAATAACGCAGTCAAGTTTTAAATTTAAAAGTTCGTAGGCTGCTAACAGAATTCAAATTTAACTCAATTTAGCTAAACAGGAAATGCCTTTGAGCTCCTTTGAACATTCACATTATTCGATTTACTCAAATTTCGTTCAATTCTAAAGACGTGAATTTAATTTATATCGCATCTTATAAGATTGAACTCTTTTTTGTCGGCAATTTAAAGGTTTCTTGAAAATTACATATACATAGTTCTAAGATATGGAACGAAATTTGATTTAAAAGACACTTTTATTTATTTCATACTTATTGCAAGAATTAAGTGAAATGGCTTCCGTGTAAGTTAAATAATGCATTTGTTTATATTTATTAAAACAATATCAGATAACGTTTTCTAGCAAATTATAAAAAATATTTATAGCTTCAATTTATAGTAGAAGTTTCCAATAAGTTGAATTGACTGGAAAACACTTGCAGTTTCAAATTTCGAAACTTAAACCCTTTTGGCAATAGTCCCAGTCCATTGGATTGTTTTTTTTTTTTTTTTTGGGAAATTGCAATGGAATGCCGAACGACACTTGAGTGACAGCATATACACCAGAGAATGACACACACACACACACTGCCAGACACGCGCATACACACACGCTTACATTGGCAAGGCTAGCGCCGCACTTTAGCAACACCTGAATGATTGGTTGGTTTTAGTCTGGGCAGGGGCAGGGGCAGGGGCAGGAGTATGAGCTGGCGTCAGCAGAGAGACAGGAGCCGGGGCTGTCAGGCCTGCTGCCAGTTGCCAGTTGCCAGTTGCCAGTTGCTTGCGTCTCGTTGTCTAGTAGCTGTCCATCAAGTTTCCTTAATTTAATTAAGCGCTCAATGTCCTTACAGACTGCGCACAAATACACGCAAGGCAAGCGGGGAACGCTTGATTTGTTGCTGCTTTTTTACTCTTGACTGCAACACACACACACACACACATACACACAGCAAACATACACACATATTTATGTATATACAGTTGTGCTTGATGTGTATTTGTGTGGTAGCACACAGGCTTGTAGCGACATCAACCACAAAAGCCACAGGACGTTTTGGCATGAAGGATATTATGTATGTTTGTATGTACATTGCTAGCTGTTGTTGTTGTTGTTTTTGATGATGATAACGATGCTGGTTGCTGATGATGATGCTGGTTCCAACGATTGTGCCCTGAAGCGGGCTTCGAGACAAGGTTACCCAGAGTTGGCACATTTGTAATACCCTGTATCCTAAAAGGACTTAAAGGGTTGCTCACTTTGGCTGATTGGCTATTGAATATGCCTGAGATATGTTCCATTCTGTAGACGTGGTCTTCCAATTAGAAGAAGATTTTTCAACTTTATGTAGTCTTTGCCTAAAATCAACTTGGCTTAGGATTATTTCAAGATAATAATAATTTATACTCTTATAATGAATAGCTTAAATAGCTTAAATATCTTGCATATTGACTAGAAATTTTTATATATATTTTATTTTGTGAAATATTCCATTTGTGAATTTTTAAATAATTTTTTAAATTATAAATTTAGTGCATACATTTTTCTTTAAGAATGTAATCTATGACAACTGACAGTTGAAGGACTTATTAAAACATTTTTAAGGGGTACATTTCGGTCGCATATGCCACATGCCAGCACTTATACTTGGCGTACTCACCACAGCGAGCTGTTTTATTCAGCCCACTCCACCCCCATTCGGCAACAATAACATGGTGGCCACCTGCTGCGGCTGCACTTGAGTCCATTTCACTGTTATGCTATCTGTTTGTTATTTTTTCCACATGATGTCTTTCTCTCTCTACCTCTCCCTCTCACTGTGCCTGCGGCAGGTCTGTCAGCTTGTAAATTTTTAATAAACTTTCAGTTGACTTTTTCTTATTTTATTTATGCTGTTGTTGTTGCTTCTGCTTTCCTCATTAAATCAAGAGAAGAGCTGGCAAAGTGGTATATTTTATGCTAAGCAATAGAGCCTGGCCTGCAGCGCGATTTAGTATTCAAAAAGCCTCATCAAATATAGACTTGTGGGCTGTTCCATCGTTCCGCATAAATATTTATGTATCAAGCGAATTCAATTATCGCTCTCATTTCCCTTAAAACGAGCCCCATTTCTGCCACAAATATGCAAATACTTTCTCTAGAAAACCTTTTAAATTACAATTTATAATTGAGCATAACTGCTAAACAATCACACAATTGTGCAAGATCTAAGCCCTATTTGGGGCTCTGCTTTCGCTGTTTACATTTCCGTTTTCCGCATGGAAACCTATGTCAATCTGAATCCGAATCCGAATTGAGTGTGTGACGCACAATGCGAATCAAGTGCCGCCACAATTTATGTCAACGAGAACAGGCCACAAGAACTGCTTATTAAGACAGGCGCAGGGAGAGGGAAGGACAAGTCCACAGAGCTGAGCAAACTCAATTAGAGATGGAATCTTGTGAGATGCAAACGTTTTCTAAGCTACTTACAACCAGAAACATATAAAAATACATCATGTTACACATGTTTATAAGTGACTATACATCAAATATATGCATAGACATAGTTAGCTAGAGATATCTTTGGAGATATTGTCGAAATTCCTAAGTTGACCCAATCACACGGCCATCACTGTTGTGCTGCGTTGATTGACATATGAACGTTAATTTGATGGATGTTCCATTGTTGCTCTTTCGTTTGTTGACTTTTAGCACGTGTTATGGTGTGCGTATATTTATATAACCTACTGTAGCTATAGCATTATAGTTCTCAAAAGTTTACTTAGGCTCTGCTGACTATGTCATCAAATATGTACTAATATGAATAGTAGTAGTAATAGAGCTGGTTGGAAAAAGGAATACATTAATGAATGAATTAAGATATGCCTATCAAATTTAACCATGTGAGCTTCAACATTAATCTTATAAATCCTTTAACTATATTCCTAGATCTATAGTAATAATCTCATTCAATACTTGTTAGTCTGCAAGTGTATTTAATCTTCGGTGTGGTACAGCTAGACGCTCTTTTTTGTTTTGATTTTCGATTGTTGTCGACGCTGCTCGGAGCGCTTATTGTACATCGAGTCAGGCTATGCGAATAGCAAATGACAATTGCAATGTAAAGCTGTCAATCTCAATTGTCTGCTAAGAACAAGAGAGTGGGAGAGCGGGAGATCAAGAGAGCAAGAGAGCGTGAGAGCGTGAGTGCGCAAGAGAGCGCAATAAAGGGCACATGAAAGAATGCGTGTATGCGAGAGCGTAAAGAACTGAAGAGCGTTTACTCTAAGCTACAATAACGGTAATATAACGCAATTCCTTTGCAGCCTAAAACCCAATATCGAGGCTACCATTTGAAGAGCAGCAGCAGCAGCAGACGAGAACTTTAGCCGAAAACATGAACAGCGATGAGTTGGCAATGATCAAGAAGACCTGGGAAATTCCCGTGGCGACCCCAACAGACTCTGGAGCTGCCATACTGACAGCTTTCTTCAATCGCTTTCCGTCCGCCTTGGATAAGTTTCCATTTCGCGATGTGCCCCTGGAAGAGTTGCCCGTAAGTGAAATGCGAATTGAGTAAATCTGAAAACTGACTAACATCTGACCATCTACAGGCCAATGCACGTTTCCGGGCCCATGCTGGACGCATAATTCGGGTGTTCGACGACTCGATTAGGGTGCTCGGCCAAGATGGCGATCAGGAGAAACTGGATGAGATCTGGACCAAGGTGGCAGTCAACCACATTCCTCGACGCATATCTAAAGAATCTTACAATGTGAGTGCCCAGATCAATCTCTCATTGATATATATATATATTTATAATTTATAATTGTTTTGATTTTATAGCAACTCAGAGCTGTAATTCTGGAAACGCTCACTGCTGTCTGCAACCTGGACGATAGTCAAGTGGAAACGTGGACTAAGCTGGTTGATCACGTCTATAGCATTATATTCAAGTCCATCAATGAAGAGGGCGATGCCATTTAAACAGGGAGAGACGAAAGCACGGACAAGGGCGAGGACGAGGGCGAGGGCGAGAAAGTAACGAATGCAGCTCACATTGCAAGGCACAGCTTATGTAGATTTAAGTAAATGATAAATGGTAAATGATAAATGTTAGCTATTTTCATTTTATATATATGAGTAAAAGTCCAACACACACAAGCACCGGCAAATAAATACACACACATGAAACAACCTATACACTCGCACACTGCTCCGCAAAGCTTTAACCCATTGTCAGCCTTAAGCACTTAATAAGAATACAAATAAATTAAAAGGGTCGCTTGTAGCCGTAAAACTGCAGTTTCTATACCAAACTTATCAATGAGACAATGATAAATATCTAAATCTATTTCTCATTAGTCTGAAGAGCACTAAACAGCGCGCCTGGCTAAAGCATTAAAATATATAAGGACGGACTACTATGCTTTATAATATTTGTGAAGGATAATAAATTCAGTCGAGCTTTAGATGCTTCCGCAGAAATGAGTTCCAGCCATATTGACTTGTTCACAGAGCTCTAACATCCACCTAAAAGTAATAAAATAATGAATAATCTTGCTTTAAAGTTTTTATATTTCCTTAACCCAAAAGCTCTAATATATATGCACAAATACTTAAATCAAGGTATGTAAATATTTAATTGAATAAACATTTATATATATTTTAATTTTATACTTTTATTTGATTATTATAATATTCTGTTAGAATATGCTAAGCTTAAAGTAGGTCTATTTTCTGTTAGCTCAGTTACTTGTTTCAAAAAAACAAAAAATCCGAAAATTTTTCTATCAAGCGTTTGTCACACTTAAAATCCATTTCCCATTACACTTGTATATATATATATATATATATATATATATTTCATGTGGATTTGCTGCCAAATTTCCGCTGATTCGAAAAGCAGCGACAGCAACCACAAAAGAATAGACTCGACGGCATTTTAAACGCCACTCAGCTGGAATTTTATGCAAAGTGCCGCAGATGGGCGTTAAAAGTGTATTAATTGCATACACGCTAAATTGCAACTGCAACAAGAGGCGCAGCAGCAGCAGTGCAGCTGCTCTTGAGTTCTGTGACATGACGTATAAGCAATGTGCTAGCATTTAAATTGCGTATACGACGTGTATATGGTTTTTTAGATAACACTACATTTTCCGGCTGTTTTTCTTCAATATATATTTTTTCATACACCTGGTTGCAAATATATATAGAAAATGTTTCATAAACAAACAAAAACCGCCTAAATTTATGTTGTTATGTTTTAATTTATGTTATATACCAGATAAGTGTTTATTATATACTTCGTGAGTGAATAATTGTATAATGAAATAAATAAGACAGTAATGGTATTTGTATTGAGTTATAAAAAATGACATTCAAAAAGTCAAGCTGTAGGCGTTTCTTGAATTATTATTTGCCCTATCAACGCTAGGCAGATAACAGCGTGATTAACAGCGTGTCAACAGCAGCACTGTTAAGCGACAGCTTGTTAACAGCAATAACTTTAACAGCTACCGGCTGTTTCATGTTATCCAGACGCTTTCTTATCACTAACAGAACTCATTGTTGAGAGGCGTTTGCATTGGTGAATTGTGCAAAAGCGGATGGTTCCTACAACAGTTGGCAAGCTTTTCAATATTTGGCCAATGATAGTCGAAAAATAACAGTTAAGCGGCAAGCGCGCGTTTCGGGTTAAAATACGCGACGAAATGCGAACACCGAAATCGTCAACAATTACGAAAACGCGATTGTGAATGTAATTGGATTCTAATGTGAATACGAGCATATCAGAGCCTACACTCTTCAGCAGGCCCAAGAAAATACTTATCGCCCTACTGATTGTTGAATCAGCAACAAAAGCTAATTGCGTGTAGTTCATAAACGCGTTATAAAAGAATAATTGTCTGAGAAATAAATAGAATTGATATCAGTAAAAAAGTTGACACTCTCAAATGTGCTTGGCATAAAATCAAAGCAAAGCGAGAAAAAATAAATATCAAAGCAATTCCAAAAGCCACCCACGCACAGCACGCATTCAATGCCAAGGTAAGCTCTGGCAAAGAGACTTCATTGACAGCACCACAAAGTGGTCAAAGAATTCCCATTAGTGCATAAATTCTTTTTGCATTTAAGTTGCAATGATTCGAAAACTTTTATCGGATGAAAAACCAACGGCGGCCTTGAGAGACTTTCCTGACTATTGCGGAACAAGCTGAAGTTATTTGAAAACTGAATAAATTAAAGCCAGATATATTGCAGCTTGTAACTCAAATGTAGCGCAATCCCGACCTTTGGGAATGCAACGACAGATAAATGCAGCCCCACTGCGCTGGCCATACGCATATCTTCAACTGCCTCACAGGACCCACTCTAAGTGTGCACTTGTGTTGTGCTAACAGCGAACATCTAAAGCATCTCGACTGTAGTCCAATATTGGATGCTGCTTGACAAGTCGGACAGCTTTAAAATATGTAGATGAAAGCTGTCATCTGTGGTCTGACACATATTTGAGTGTTCATTGATATTATTTTCAAGTCCGAAATCGTTTGCCCTGGAAAGAGTTTAAATTTGAGTTGAATAAAATTTACTCAAAACGCTTAAAGTACTTGAAAATCAGATTCACAAAGGCAATGCTGTAACTACTCTGAATATTACATTAAAATTTTTCAGACAAAGAAAAGTAGTCGCCAGATATCTCCTTTAACTTCTTTGAAGAATGCACTGCAAGCAAATTTTCTCAGGAATATAATAATATTTTAGGCAAATATATAGTTAACACTTTAACATCTTTTTGCATAGGATTTTTATATATTTTCATCATTTCTATATCGTTTCGATTAGATTCTGTGTGCTTAAATAGATTTAATTGAATGAACTATATTTAAATCGCAGTCATCATTTAATCTGACTACAGACGAAACGAAATTCCATTTAAAAAAATAAATTATAATTATTTAAGTCAAAGCAGCTATAAGTTTATCTGCTAATTGCTCTGTCAAACTAAGTGAGCAGACAGAAACATTAATTATCAGCTTTGTATGTGTTCCCCTATTAAGTACTGTCACTTCATTTAGTTGCTTTTCAATATTTACTTTGTCACTGTCTGTGCAAGGGTTCTTTGTTGGCTTTACACGCCCCGCTGCAATTATTTAGCCCAGGGAAGTATGCTGCATCTTTCGAGTAGCTTAGCTCCCGCACACATTGCGTATACGCAATGTTATGCAGCATTGTTCTGCATGCAATTGCTTGCGGCGGCATTCACATCAGATTGTGCACTTTTTGCGACACTTGCTGATACTTCTTTCTCATTAATGGAAAATTTTCACATTATCTTTAGTAGTTTATGTAGATGATGTGATCCCTCAAATATTTGACTTTTCCGAAAGCTGATACCCTCTAAACAGCTCAGGTACCCACAAGAGCCGAGCTGCGAGGCTTGCCGAGGGGTCAAAGCAAACACAAATATTTGCCCACGGGGCCCAACAAAAACAATAAAATCTTTGTGCACTCTTCGGAGGCTGTTTTAGTATTTGTGTACGCATTGTGCACAAGTACAGCATATGGACAGACCTCAAAAGCCTCAGCCCTAATTTTATGCACATATCATGTATTTGCATATGTATTTGCTCGTCGGGCAAAGCTCTTTAACTCATACTCCATATGGAAAACGCTTTAGCACTGATGACGTTCGCCTATCGAGGCGTGGATGGAGGATGTATGCTTGAAAGTCTTCATTTCGCTTTGAATTTGTTTTCTGACTCAAAAGTTTTGTTCAGCAAATGAATATATGCATTTTTCTCAGTTTTCATGCGAGTTTTATGTTAAGCTGCGTTAAATTAGCACAACTCATCGAAGTCAGCTTCGAGCTGATTAGCTGTTTGCCAGTCATCTTTGGCTTGATAATTGAAGTTGAAGAAAGATCCTGCCTGTACCACAATTTTGAATGCTTTGGGTTGTCTAAGAGAGTTCACTTCTTGTCTTCAATTAAAAATTTATCGTGTGTGAAGTAGCTTCATTATACAGCTTATAAATTAGTCTCACATGGAACTCTAATTCCTGCTGCTTTTAAATTCCTCTTTCACCTTCCAAGCTGCAGCACAGCTCCTCCAACACCTTCAAATTTATTGTCGTCGCTTCGCCACAAACACGACATAGCCAGACTTCCACATTTCGCTCCATTGAAGAAGCATGTTCCACGCATATTTCAATTGCACAAAAAATATATATAACAATTCATGTATAAGCTCGTGAAGATTGAAATGTTTACAAAAAAAACTCTAACCCCATGCAGCATCAAAGTTTTGCCCCAAGCTAAGTTTAGAAAACTTCGATTTAGCACTGGGGTTCGAGGACAACAAATTGCATTTGCTGTCAGAAGAAGTCGTAGATAAACATATTGCTCAGCCACACATTGAGTGCTGTGGAAAAGTTTATATCATCTGCTAAAGGCCATGAATGTTCATACGCTTAATTAAAGCGCTTAAAGCCATTTAATTAATGTCAGTTGCGTCTGCTCTGTGCGCTTGCAAAATCTATTAAAGTTTTTCATTAAACTTTAAACGCGCTATACACTTTATGTGCGCAGCGTGTTTTAATAGTGCCTGAACGATTAAATGGGACTGTGATAGGTAACACGACAGAGTGTAAGAGCTTGAGAGAGATTTGATCGTAAAGAATTTATTCGTTTAGATGAAGAGTTCATGATATGATAAAAGAAACTAATACTTCCATGAATATGAAATTATTGACGCTTATATTAGGGTTTTTGATAATAAGACCTCTGGTGTTTGACGAGGGAATTTGCTCCTATGAAGCTCAGGAAAAGCCAAGTCACTTTGTTCAGAATTGAAAGACATCTGAAGTGCACAGCTGATTGGTCTTAGATAAACAACAGCTGTCAACGAATATTGCGTCGTCTGTGCACGTTTATCTTATGTGGCGATTGTCTTTGGTCTTCGATTTGGTGGACTTTAAAAATGAATTCCTGCCCATTTGTGGCTTGTTATCTGGGCAGCCGGAAGGTTGTCTATATTTAAATAAAGCTATCCATGTATTAAAAGTTCATAAATAATATAAATTTAGCCGTGACAAAGCCAGGCCAGGCCAGGTTCAGTGTAAATAGTCGCTATGAATTATGGCCATGATAAATGGACATTTAAGTTGCATGCAAATTACCAGATTTAAAAACGATTAATTAAAATAAAATCATGAAAGAAGCAAAAAAAACAGAATATTTATGGACAGTTATATAAGTTATGCGAACGGCTTAAGCAGGGGCTCGATATCTATGCGCTTACCCCAGAAGCAATTGCGCGAACTTGTGCACATTCCGCAATCTTATCAGGCCACGCTGCCCATTGATTAGAGCTAAATATAAACAAACATCTATAAATAGACGTATTTGAACTGTATGCGTCTTGACTTGGCCAGTCGCTCGGACTCGATAAATTGCAATCGACCTCGAAATGAAATCTAGAAGTAGCCCGACAAGGACTTTGCCTCGAGTGCCCTCAACGTTACACAACAAGCGCTACTTCATCATCTATGGCAATGACGCATTGGAACTTATAAAAAGAAATTAAATCTAATTAGACAGCTAATGGAAGTGCAGTGCTTAAGGCAAGCAAGCTCTGACCTAAGCCCCGCTCCATGATATCGTGATATCGACTAGAAATGCAGCTCGTTTCTTATTATATAAACTCATATTGAAAGATAACGACCTGTTTGATTTAATCAAAGCCAATTAAGAGGTCTATTTGTGTCGCGAGTGTATGACAATGCGTTCAAAAATATCAGTGGTGACAAAAGCAGATTTTATTTTCGACTGAAAAAAAGAATTTTGACGCGAGGTATAATATTTTGACATGCTATAGCTCGATGATGTTAAAGAACTATAAATGGTTCTTACTCTTGGGCTACATCAGCTCTAAACCCAGACGAGATTTCGGCGACAGATTCGAGACATACAAAAACTTGCAGAAAATTATATAATTAAATTTTATTGTATGCCTAATAAGCTCACGCTTAAATATATTTCTAGAAAAAATTTATTTAAATATTAAAAACTTTTTATTAATTTTTTTAGAAATAGAGTATAGAAATCTATATATCTATATAACTATGCATATATCTATATATCTCTATATCTATATATCAATATAAATATATATCTATATAACTATATATCTATACGTATATATATCTTTAAATCTATAAATTTATATTATTGTTGTTTTAGGGTTTTTATAAACACGCACTAAGCCCATTGACCACGTGTTGCTTGACTTTCAGTTGAGTGCCTGCATTAAAGCTTTGTGTAAGTCCAACACGAGCTGTAAATGCTAGAGAATTTGCCTGTGTTTGCATACCCTGTAAATCAATCAATATGGCTATGACAACAGTTAGCCAGACAGCTGAAGGCGTGGGCTTCATTTGTTGAACGTTGCGTAACTCGATAGTTGCTCAATATTTTTGGCATGAAGTAGAAGAGTTAAATGGACTGTGAGCTGTTGCTGAGCACAGGGTATTCGCTGGTCGAGCGCTTGCGCCCACAACAACAGCGAAAATTGTGCACATGTGTGGAGCCGTTCGCTGGATGACTCGCTGGCTAATGGCCAAGCAGACATACCCTGAGTGGCCACACGTAGAGAGCGTCTGTATGTACCTAGCTGCTATGGCTATAAATATTTACACATTTGTACTGCTGGCAATGTGAGTAAATATGATTGATTCGCCCGAGGTGCAGCGACATGTCCCGTCGAGTGGGCCCTGACGCCCCTTCCCGATCATAATCAGTCAGCACTTTATTTAATTTTGCTAACGACCTAAAAATAAAGTGACGGTTGCCAATTGATAAGCGCGGCGATGTTTCAGCCAATTTGTTATTAATTTATTTGATTTTGATATATATTTTTCACTTTTTTTTAACAAGACCAGCTCGACGGCTATTTATAGCTGCTGATCGCTTGCATTTTTAGTAAAATACATTTTTTATTTATTTTTTTTTTAAAGTTAAAAATAAGCTTAGGAAAAGATCAAACTGTCTCAAGCTCTGAGCCTTAGTTTTGCAGACCTTTCGCCTGTTTCACGTTACCAAACTCCCACTGCTAACAATATGCTCCAAATGATTGATGTGGGGGTTTTTTTTACATAGATTCGCATTGTAGTTGGCTTTTGCCATATCATAATGAGGGCTTTTCAAGCGTTCAACTGTGCTGTTGATATCAAGCACATGACCCAAACGAATTGATATTTGGTATCAATGGCATTTTGGTTGCCAGATTGCAATTACCTTCTGCGCCTTATATTTGCACTGTCAACGGCTTGTGATGAATTCTTATTAATTGCGACTACCTGTGACTCCTCCCCCAACTCTGATAAGCACGCCTCGCCCCATGACGCCGCCTTGCCTCTATTGATAATATTTGTGTTCATGTCAATTGCCAATATTTGGTTTGTTTATTTTCTTAGAATGTGCTTCAGAGTACAAGAGAACGCCAGACAATGTGCCAGACGCGTGGCATTCCCGCGCTCTGGCGCCAAGCTCCAGCCGTCAACTTTTATCACTTTGCGCGATATCAAACTTTGAATGCATTCAACACCGGCATACGCACAGCAATATTGTGGCAATTCTTGGCTTTCGACATATTGATAACAATTGAATAGAACATACGAATGGAGATTGTGCTACTGGTTTTCTGTTTCGTGAAACAGCAAATCGATAAATATCGATTATGAATTTTGTAAAAATGCGGACAAGCTTGTGCTTGCTGTCAATTTTAAGGAAGTTGAAGTCTGTCTAATTCATCATAGATGCAAATTATTACTAATTAAAGGGTATTTGTTAGTCGCACAAAATCGTTCTTCTATTTTTGCTAATCGATTTTACTGCACAAAATACTTTCAGCTAAAGCGCCGAATACTTTTAAAGGCTGTTACAATCAAGACTTAAAGATGATTGCTATGGAGTTGTCTGAGTTTTCTTTCAATTCGATTAGCTGCATGCAGTCGCTAATCGAATTGAAAGAAAACTCAGCATGTTATCAGCATGGAAAGTCTTAGCCGAAAAACTTTTCCTAGAATAATTGGCCGCACTGAAAATGCTCATGTCTTAATCCAACTGTCTGCAAGAGTACTAATCTTCATTGTTCATGCACTTCACGCGTAACTGTCAAGACTTGGAATTGCTTTGAAAATTGTTGTCAAACAACTCACAAGTTTTCTGGCGGCGCTGATAAGATTAAGAATCAATGTTGACAAATAAAAGTTAGCGTCATTTAACAATAGTTTGGAGGGTTCTTTTTTATTGTTTTCGATTTGCAGAATTTTCTATACATTTCCAAAATATTTTAATTTGTCTTTTCTGGTTTTCAGCTGAAAGACTGCATTTCCATCGAAAAATTCCATTTCAATGAGCCCTTATCAATAGGTTTAGCTAATGTAAACAATTCCATGGAATTTTACTCTAGCAGTTGAACCTTTTCATACACTGTGCATGTGGCTGATGGGAGTATATTAGCTTAATTGATGTATTCGATATTATATCAGTGGAACTTAGTAATTCTGTCAGGCAGACTAAGTTCTATCTCAATCAAATTATTCCTACAGCAGCTTTCACTGTAAGCAGAGTATGCTATAGTTGAGAGCACCCGTCTATAGCAGCAAATGGTATTATACTTTTAGCACAACATATCCACAATGATTCATTATATCACTTTATTTATAAGTCCATAAAACACCATACGTCAGCCGAACGAATCGCATGTGCACTTAACAATATGATAGCCGGAATGAGACGTTTACGGGTTGCCATAAATAATAATCAAAGTAGCCAAGTAGTTGGCTGAGCGTTGAAAATTCATTTTTCTTTTTAATTAATTTATAAATTCATAAACTTTAATTGGCCTTTAATCCGACGCTAATTTGACGTTGATTCTGTCTATCATCTCGTTTCCTTTTTCAAAGCGTAGGTTCAACAGACGATAAGCTTCACTGTATCAATAGGTGCGAAGGCATTCAATTGCAAGTTGACTAGAGCCATATTTGTATTATTGGGTCTTTGATTTTTTATTGCACTGATTTTGTGTGCTCTATGTGGAATCACTGAAATTGTGGAATAATTATTGTCAAAGCATATTTATAAAAAAAAAACAAGATAAAGCAAATCTTATAACTAAGAAAGTTGCAAAATTAAATTATAACAAGAGGCTCTAGTCGAGACGGCTCGACTAGCAGATACCCTTTCATTACATACATAGACATACATTTACGCAGAGACTATGCTGGGGCTGCAGACTGCTGCAGCATAGGTTTACCATGGAAACTGAATTAACTTTGTATTAACTTTTGTTCTAAATGAATTTTTTTTATTTACGATATTGAATATCGTAAATACAAAAATACATTTAAAAAATGAAACAAAGTGATAGATTTTTATCTATATGATCGAGTAATTGTAATTACACAAGGTTATATACGGACATGGCTAGATCGATTCAACTCGGCGTTCTGATCAAGAATATATATAGTTTATAGAGTCTGCCACGCCTACTTCTGATTCACAAAACAAATACAAACTTAATTCCCATTTTGAATGGGCTGAGAAAGGGTTAATTATGCTTAGCTATTTAATAAAATAAATTATATAAAGGGATAATAGATCGATGAATCTATAAATCAATTGCTCTATTTTGTTATATTGTCCAAGCATCTGATAAATTAATGCGGAATATATTCTTCAATTACATTACTCTTAGTTTCCTGACCACCTGGCAAAAAATTATATTTTTTATATCTTTTCTCAATCTACTTCTCAATTGAAAGTTGAGTTCATGAAACTAACTTTTCAGCTCGTTAAGCTCTGTAATTGATCCAAACTTTTTTAATGCATTTACTTTAAATTAGGTTATAAATTTCCTCTTCTGCTAAAATAAAATGCTAAATTTAAAGATGCTTTAAATTATAAATTGTAATCTGGCAGCAAAGCTTAGCTGAAGAAAAATATTAGAGAAATGCAAATTTAAATTTAGTATTTGGTTTCTTCTGATTCACACGCTAATACTGAAGACCTAAATATCTCCCACAATAGCTTCATTAAAATTCCATTATAAAGATCGAAACGCCAATCTGAAATCTGATCTAAAAATTAACTGAAATTTTTATAATAAAATGAAAAATTATTCAGGTTTCATGTTAGGCCAAATTGAGCTTAAACATTAATTAATTATAATAAATTAATTAACTATTATAATTATAATTATTATATATTTTTATTACTATTAATTAATATAATATCAATTACAAGCCTTACTATTTACCTATAAAATGGATAGATAATAATTATATTTAACAACAACTTTATTGGAAACCCTCTTAAATTACCTTTAAGCAACACCATGCAGCAGAATCAGCCCACATTTGTACTCCTTAAACGATCAAAGCAACTTAATTAATTGCCGAAATCCACCTACAAAGCCAATCAAAGCAGCGCGGGCAAAGCTAATGAGCTCGAAAATCAAGGCAACTCGAAGCGTCTTGGCTTTGATGCCATCAAGCCAACTCTACGACCAAAGGCCACAACATGCCAGTGCAAAAACTTGCAAATCATTGGGATGTATGGGAACCATAGCAGCTGGCACCTGGCAATGGCAACACGCAGGTGTCGCTAATGGCAGCATGAGTCAGTTGCTGTTGCTGCTGGGGCTGCTCTGCCTGGGCGGGTGCCAGGCCAGGTGCCGGGAGGAGCCAACTCGGGACTGTGAGGCCATTTGCGATGCGGCTGGCGGCAACTGCTCCATACGCGCTCTGGTGCTGCTGCCCAATGACGACGGATACGAGGCATCGCTGCAGCGCGTGCTGCCCATTCTGAAAGTGGCGGAGCAGCAGATCCGCCACACGGCTTTGATACCACAGCACATTGACTTCCAGTGGCTGGCCCACGACACCAAGTGCGATGCCTCCCTGGGCGTCATCAGGGCCATGGATGGCATTATCAAGCAGTGTGCGCAAGTCATCTTTGGACCGGTTTGCGACTATTCGCTAGGTAAGTGAGCTGCACAGAATAGAAGCTTCCATCAGATTACCTCAATTCTCATTGCTCCACGATGTTTCAGCTGCTGTTAGCCGCATTACCAAATACTTCAATAGTCAGGGAACACCACTCATAACCGTGGGGGGATCCACTTATGATTTTGAGCAGAAGAAAACCGATTGTGGCGATGAGTTTTATATGCTGCTGCGCACTGGAATGCTGAGCTTTGAGTCCATCTCCGAGCTGACCATAAATGTAATGAAACAGTAAGTCGGCCCTCTTTAGATCAAGTATTTCGCCAGTTATTGCTGCATCCATTCATTTCGCAGGCACAACTGGTCCCATTCAATTTTCTACTACGAGCGCGATGGTCAGCGCAATGTGGCCGGCTTACACACTTGTTTCCTCATGATGAAGTCTCTCGGCAAACAGATGCGTAACGAGAACATGACCTTTGCCCAGTATCCGCTTGAGCCAAACGTAATGAATCGTTCGGAGGAAATGCGTCGTGAAATTGGCAATAAACACTCAAGTGAGTAAGCGCTTCAATAATATATAAGTGATATAGAAATACATAGAATAAGAGTGTTCAATATGCGTTAACAGGCAATGTCTTGCTGTTAAGGCAAGCGCTAACAGCGGAAATCACTGTTAGGCAACTACTCAATGGGGAGCGGCAATCAGCAGCGCTCTGTTAGTAACATTTTCAACAATACTTGTCGCTTAGCAATGACAACAACCATTTGTGCTTGCAAAGCACATTCGTTACCGTTACTGTTGCGTAGGGGCACAACATAAAAAGACGTTGAGTTTGAATTTAAAACTCTAATTTAAGGTTTAAAAGCCCTAATTAAAAACAGCATTTTGTTACTTTAAATGACTTAACTAAACTGGTTAGAAAGTTTTGTAATCTGGTAAAGTTCCTAAAGCTACAAAACCGTCAAAGTTAAAATATTTTAATTTCACTTTCACGTGATTATAAAACATGAACCCTTTGAAAATGTAAATTGAGATGCGAAAGCCAAAGGCTTGAAATTTAGAATTTATAGTGAAGTATACTATAGTTTTCTAAATCTATCTGATATACTTATTTTCAATAAAAATCTGTGACATGATTTCGATTTTAAGCTTAGTTTGAATACTACAAAAAGCTGAAGATTTCATATTTTCTGTATAGGTTCCAGTCATTTAGGCCCAGATTTCGAATGTTTCTGATTTTAAAAATACATTTAAGTAATAGAGAGTTTTAAATTTATATTATATTTCATGAAGAGAGTGCATCAAGATGCAAACTGATTCAAAATATGTTTTCATTGATAAGTTAGGAGTCCAAACTTAACATATATTTCTGATAAAGCTATATATTCCTTATCAATGCCATTTCTGCGAGTTCAATTGGCTCACTTCATTTATTCTACCAAACTAAACATTATTCAAAGTGTAAACAAAGGCCACCCAATTGTAGCCCATTGAAAGCTCCCCCAAAAACGTGAAATGCTTTTTCGAAAAAGAACATCAAGCAGCTGCTAACGCACACTAATGCCGACACTTTCCAAAAGCCGGCTGCACACACATACACACGCACCTACACTCAGCCCGTTTCGAATTCGAAAGGAGCCGTTGTTTCAGCTAGCTTCAGTTGCCGGCGATAAATTGTTTGGTGCAGACTAAAAGTTCAATCGGAAGACAACGTTTTTGGCATTTGAAACTGAAAGTCCGTTAAAGAAAACAATGAATTTGAAATTTGAATTATACAAAGTGAAGAAAAAAAATGTGAATAGATAACAGACGAACTCAATGAACTTTGACAGACGAAGGTGAATTTGATAAAAATTCTGCTTAACTCAACAACAATAAAAAATATATAAATATGTAAAAAAAGACAGCAACATTGTTGATATCTCTTTATGCTGTAAACAAATTTGTTATCCTTCTTCCGTTGCATGCTTCGTCGCTTTGCTGCACAATGCATGGCATGCGTCTAAATTGTGAAAGACATTCTTTGCATTTTTCATAAGCTGTTTACCTGTCAGCCACACGCAGCTTGCCCTAAAAGCCCTTGGAGAATTATTGAACATAAGGGTCGTTGGGCACTCGCTGGCGATGCATTGTTATGCTGTGAATGTGCCACTCTTAACTGTAAATTTAAGTAGCATCAATATGTTGTGAACAAAACGAACTGCATTTCTAGACAATTTAGTATTTTATATTTAAGCCAGAGCAATTGAAAAATGTGACTCAGAAAATTTCCATTTGCTAAGAAAATTTAAGACAAACTTATTTAAAAGTTCGAATAGCTTGAATCGCATAATAGTCTCAAGAGGAAGCTGTTGCAATTGGTTACATTGATTGCCTATGCTCACAATAACAATGAGAACAATTCTCCAATTGCCTGCCAAGTGCCTGCCATCAATATACCAAATCAGCATAATTACTGCAAACCTCACTGACACGTGCTCGCACTGGCCAATCCACATTTGTCAGTACCTGTGACAGGTGCTAAAACTGGTGTTGGCCTGTGTCTGTGTCTATGTTTGTGCAACGTAATTTGCTGATACGAAAGCTTTAATTAATGCACAGAGATTGAGAGCAAGAGAGAGAATGGCAATAAATTGAGTTTAATTCTCTTATTTTGCTGATTGACTTGCTGTATTTATTTTTATTAAGCCACAGTGCAATAAGGTGCAAGTACGCAGTCAAAAAGTGACCTGGTTGTCTTTATTGCTATTTCAAGGACATTCTAACATTCGCTGTATTGACTAATATGATTTAAGACCTTAAAACAGAGAAAACTTTTGGAATGTTTTAGCTGAATTTATGATTAGTACTATAGAGTGAGCATAGCATTTAATCATTTTTAATGAAATTACAAACTTATAAAGCAATAAATACTAATAATAATAAGATAAAGCCTATGGCGATTTATAATGCAAGGAAATTATGATATCGTTCAGCTACAAATTTCAGAATTGTTTCACTTGCCTGGAATATAAAATGGTAGCTATGTTATGAAGATATATAACTTATATTTGTTTATATTTATATTTATTTTTTAATTTAATTTTTAATTCATATTTATATTATTTTATTCATATTTATATTATGTATTTAATATGTAATACATAAATATAAAAATATATAAATTTAATATATAGATATGTAGCATTCATGAAGTTAGAGCCAAACATTTCATAATTGCTTAAAATCTAAAAAAAAAAATTTATTTAGTACAACTTTTAGCTTGCTTTTAAAACATACATATACAATATACATACATATATATTCATCTATGAGCTGTTATCTCATCCTGCATATTGTCCACCATCAGCCACCGAGGATTATTTTCGGTATTTCCAAAGTTCGCATTTGGTTAGAGATAACTCAAATTTGCTTCTATTTTATGAGTTTTGATAAATCATGGTACAAAATAAAATAAATCATTGTATACAATTTTTTTAATAATTCAGCTGCATAAATTTGGTTAAAACATACTTTCATTTTAAAAATATTTTGAATTGCTGTATAAATCGGAAAACTACTTTTATATATATGTTTTATGAACAATAAGGGATATATGTATTTTTTTTTTCGTTTTTTCAGAGCATTTGTTCAGGCATGAACATACTGTAGTATATTAATAACGTATTCATAATACCCGAAGCAATGTAGAGTATTCTACATATAAATGCGTCATATGCCAAACATATGATAGTGTATACTAAATACGCATATAGTGACATTTGTCCCTACTCATAAACATAGAGCGAGCGCTAAGATAAACAATGGGAATATGATCAGCCACTTAAGTGTGGTCTGACCAGCAGCGTGGGAGATGCCGCGTACGCACTTTGCCTAAGGTCTATGCCACTTGCCTAATGTTTATGCCATATGCATATAAGTATATACAAGCTATATATAAGAAGCTACATAGCGGAGAGCATAGTATGTCTCCCGCTTGGAGCTCCACTCATTACATAATGTAATTAGGTTAAGAGACGAAATACGCATGAGCCAGGGTATAAGAACTCTTGCTCAGACGAATAAAGATCATTACAGAACTGAACACCACCACAGTTATATGTAATTACAGCATTCATAAATCATTGTATAAAATTGTTTTATAATTCAGCTGAATTTTTATTCAAGAACTATATGTGCATAAAGCGCACATTTAATGAATGAAATCGAGAATTAGTAATATTACATTTCACTTAAATCAATTCTTAAGCAACAGACGAATTTATTATTTGCTTTCAACAGTTAGCTAAAATCTCTTGAGCTTAAATATATACTTTGTCTATTCACTTACTTTGTCCATTCTATAAATAGCCAAGACTCTTTCACCTTTGATATTCTCCCACATACTTCAGGCTACCCACGGGAGCCAAGGGCATGCGGTCAGCTCCACAGAAACAAGCACAAAACTAAAAGCTGTGAAAAACCTTTGTAAGCAGCATCTGTAACTGCCTCGAGTTGAATTGGTTTATTTGAAATTGTTTAGGTGCTACTGCATCCGAATCAGGATTTGTGCCTCAGGACAAAACCACAATAAAATGTTAAACAGAAATATAACCCATAAAATATATATGCTTAAAATTGATTGTGAACCAATTGAAAATGTGTTTTTTTCAGAATATCAAAAAATAACAATTTGTCGCTGGATACATGCATATGACAGGATGAAATGCACAATAGAATTGCTTATTTGCTTACTCTAAATTATTTATGTTCATCCAATATCTTTATTGTTGCACCAAAAGTTGCTGAATGCAAATATCCTGAACAAATTTTAGTTCCGTTGATTTAAGACTTCAAATTGCAATTCAATTTAACTATTCTCTCTTACATTAAGAAGTGAAAACATTTTGATACGAAAAGGTAGTATTTGCATCGTGAGGCAGCTGAAGCACATTTATAATTTAGCCCACCTTCTCGAGGCCGCTTACACATTACATTTTCTTTTCTTGTGAATTGCAAAGTATTTCCTGTATTTGCTGTTGCTAAAGACTTAAGTTTCTGCAAAGTATGCCCCAATTTCGCTTTAAATAATGTTTAAATAAGAGCGTAACTGAATCAGAACTGAACAAGCCAAGGAAACTTTCAATTGCCTTTCATTAAACTTAGCTGCAAATTTCATTTGGCTAAAAGCTAACCAAATTTGTAGCCTACTTACCAGCGGCTTGTGTTCAGCTGAATAAGTTTTTAATACCCTGCACGTATTCAGGGTATATTCAACTCTATATTACAAGCATTAAAGTCATGCAGATCTGAATGATAAAATACGTGTATATGGACATTTATTCTTTTGAAACTTGGTTTGATGTTAACCAGCTTTTGGATACTTGCTGCAGTAAAATATGTCAAAAATAATAAATATTTAGTTTCCAAAATTTGGTAGGGCTATATGTAGAGGAACAGCCAGCTTTTGCGTTAATACTGTGTGTAAAACTGCATTTGCGGTGTGAAGTTAGATTCTTTTTAATTCAAAGGGGAAATCAAGAAACTACTTTCTATACCCTGAATCAATTGAAAAGGGGAAATCGGGGTATAATGGGTTTGCTTAGATATATGTAACAGGCAGAAAGAGGCGTGACAGACCCCATAAAGTCTATCAATTCATGGTCAGGACCCTCTGTCCCTCTGTCTATTTTTGTGTTAACTCAGCATCTATAAGAGCTAGAAACTTGCGGAGGTCCATGCACATCGAACGATAACTGTGCTCGTTTTATTGTTATCGATTAAAAACATGACTGAAATGCAGTTATTACATTCTATTTCGTACGACTTAAGAGTTATTTAATTTTATGTGTTTTATACAATTTTTTTATTATATTTTGAATACTGGCTACAAATTTCCCCAAATTCTTTAAATTTAAGTACTGTTCTAAATCTGAAAATAACTGGGTTCAAGGTATCTTCTAGTCGAGCACCCCTAACTAGAGCTTTTATACTTGTTTTATTTCCAAATATTATATGAAATCCTTTTCGTGACATAAACTAAAATTATTAATGAATATTTCTCTTTGAGAATACATCTGCCCTAGACTAGTTTATTTAAATATTTGTGTAAATTTAAATAACTCTGCCTACAAGCAAGTCAATAAATTCCAAGTCAAATTCCAATATGAATAGCTGTAAATAATATCCCATATTGTATGAATTCCAACTGCATTGCAATCAAACAATGTAATTAAAGTCTTATTAAAGAAAACGTCAGTTGCTATTCGCTTGTGCGTAAGTAATCGATTGTAAATTGGGGATCCTGGAGCAAAAGAAAGCTCAAGGAAAAAAGAGCATTCCACAGTTTTTGAAGAAAATGGACAAGGAAAAGGGAAATGGAAGCAAGGCTTGACGAAGCGTAAACCAAAGGCTTATTTATTCAATGAAAAGTGCTTTAAACGGGTCTGCCCAGCAACGACATACTTGATGAAATGGAGACTAATCAAAAATAGATATAATTTATAGATGGTTTCTTTTGCTAACAAATAAATAAACACATTCATATTCTAACTATTATTTATGCAAAAGAATTTAAACAATATATTTAAATACTCCAATAAATTTATTGATTGAGAAAATATGCTGCACGCCTTTTCTTTAGATTTTTGTCCATTTAGTGTGCTAAAAAATTTTAAACAAGATAAAAAAAGGAAAACTGTTAAGCAATTGCCTTTTATAGCCAACTTTTGGCAAGTTTTCGCAACAAAAATGTCATTGACTGTGATTTCTCTTTGCTTATAAATCAGAAATTTTGGCCATTGGCCATGGGCAGTCGGACAGCGTAGAGAAAATCCATAAGCAAAGAAGAAAATAAATTTGGAATCGAATTTCACGAATTTCATAGCATTGAATTCTTTTGCCAAGAAAAAACTCAATTTCATTCTCAGCCATACTTAAAGAATTCAATATGAATGAGAGAAAACTGAGCAATTGACCTGTGTCGAAGTTTTAATTTCGAGTTGGTTCAGCAGCTTTAATTAAATATTGCGCATACGCCGTATAGACATCGCAATGAGTTCAAGATAAAAAATTTTATTTAAATTAAGTTTTCAAATAAAATCTAAAATAAACTGTGCAAATGATTCAGTAATGTAATAAAATCAAATATTTTATAGATATTTCTCTTATTTTATTTTATTATTGTTTTAATGTCGTTTCATATTTTATTTTGATTACGCTGAGAGAAATGTAAACTTATATATACATATCACAAATGCTTTATGCAAAAACCCTAAATATAGCGTAACTTGGCGTATACGTAATAACTGTTGCAGTGGCCGAAAGGTCGCCATTCATCATTTGCAGTAGCCAAATACATTTCCGCATTTTATGACAAATACATTTCGCAGCCAACAGTAAATCAACAAAAGAGCAGTATGGAACGGTATGTGTGTGTTTACTGTTAAGTATATGTGCGTCAGGCACGTAGTTCAAATGCTGCGCCATTTAATTTGTGGGCGTTGGAAAGCCTGCTCCTTGCATCGCTCATACGCACAGTTGTCCGCGAACGCGCATATTTGGCAACTGAGCTTCAGTTTTGCCAATGACTCGCACCTAAAGCATCAATCAATGAAATCAATAATTGAATCATTAAAGTGAATTACGCCGATGTGTGTTTTGAGGAGGAACTAATATTTGGTTTCGCATGGATTCACCAACTAATTGTGATGTTAAATTAGCTTTTAGTTGTTAAAAACAACGAGGCTGATCTCGACTCTTGTATATTCTTATGATTTCATTACCTCCTCATAAGTTCTCTATAAATTGCTGAACAAATAATCAGAGCTCTATTTGCTTAGTCCATGATTTGGCACGAAGTGCAATTGGCAAAATCAATTAAATTAATGGCTGTGGCATAACAAATTTCTGCCATTCCAATTTGAATATGAAAGCTGCCGCCATGCAATAGAACAATATATAAAAGAAATTATATTTTTTTTGTTTGCTCTGCTTTCATTTTGAGCGCCGCCTTTATGGGGCTGTGTCTGCTAACCATATTTAGTTTTCATTTCCAGGTCCTGCCGGGCCGACTGCTCGTTTTTATAGCCTGCTTCATGCATCTCAAAGTATTCCTCTGTGTATGTTTCCATGTTTATATTTACTCTGGCTGCATGGCCGCCTCGCCTGTCTGCGGACCTGTCGTTAGCATATTGCCCACTGGGAAAACACAGCCATTTGACCAGGCCAAAGCGCCTAAGTGACGGCTGCCGTCCCCTCCCTTTAACATTTCAGCTGTCTGTTGAAGTTTTATTCCTTTTCATTTTGCGAACGGGCTATTTTATGGCAGATTAGTTAAGCGGCTTGTTGGCTATAGAAACTATTTTACAAATCCCTATTTACAGCTTTTTTCTATGTTTTATTTATGTGCAAATATTGTATGATAAGCCGCCACATTTTTCTTGCTAAATTGAAGTCGACTTTTCGATACTCTAGGATTGATTTAGAAAATCATATCTGACAATCAATCACACAGAGGAAATGAATAAGACCTAGCTTCAATATTTAAATAAAAGGGAATTGGTGTAGAAGTATGTCTTCTCAGCAATATGTAGGCCAACTGGAGGTACGTTGGTATTTCTTTTCTAATAATTCTTATTTATGTGAGAGAGAAGTCCTTAGGCATTTTCTACTTGTATATTTGATAAATACATAGATCAGACTCAAAGCCAATTCTTTACAAAGTCTATAATAAATGGAAATTAAAGCAGTAACAACAATTATGAACTTTCGCTCCAGTTAAGCTCTAGTTCGGTTGTGACAAACTTTCAGCTTTCAAGACAGTATGCAAATTAAGTAATTAATATTCAAAGGGCCTTTTCCAAATTGGCCAAAATCCTGGCTTGCCGTTTGACTGGCTAAATGTATTCAGTTGCTGACGATAGCTTTTCATATCTTGAGAACTTCCCACAATTGCCAGCTTTGAAATGTGATTTGCCCTTGTCGGAGTCCTTAGTTGGGAGCTTGAGGCTGTTTCATTCTCTGATAATGAGGAATGTCAAACCTTTTCTAATTGCTTTTAGTTACTTCCACTTTTCAGTCTTTCCTTTCGCACTTAAATTATCGTCTTCTGCTGCCTCCGTTTACGTGGCTAAGCAAACTCAATTAACATGAAGCACATGCTCAACGCTTTGTGGCGCTTCACCATTTTAATGGCCTTAAAATGATGGCTACATAAATAATGCTGTACTTATCTGGAAGTCCTGCTTTCCGTTGTTGTCCTGCGAATGTGTGAAATTTATACTCCACACTATATATACACTATATATATAAATACTTTTCAGTTCAAGTGCCACGAAATGCGCTGTTGTCCCGTTGCCCATTGCCTCTTCCGGTGCGGCTGCTGCAGCTGTTTATTTTATTGTGCTTGTTGTTTTATGTGCCGCCTTAGTGGCTGTTAGTCCTTTACTTGGCATTGGCTTTTCAAGTTTCCGCACACACACACAGCATGCGGCTGAATGTATGCAATACAAATGCGTGAAACATAATTTATTATTATGCGCCTGCATCTGAATGGATTTTGGCAACGATTTATTTTCGTTAATTTAATGTAAATTAAAGGATTCTTTCTTTAAAGTCGATAAATTAAATTTGCAGCCAAGAATAAAAGAAGCGATTTCAATTAAGCATGTCTGAAAACTCAACTGCAGAGCAAATTGCATTTCAACTTGAGTCTTTTCATTTTTATTTTCTCACTCAGCAGTTTTCACGAGGCGACTGTTTTGTTCATAACTTTCCAACACATTTTCACGCCACATTCACGTGACAATTTCTGGCGTGTTACATAGCTGTGTTTTTGTACCCTCTATGAATTCAATGGGCAAAGGGTATGCTATTGGATATAGTGTGATAATTATTAGTATTCAGAGGGGAAGTATGTTTATATTATATATATATATATTTATATATATATATATATATATATACATATATATATAAATACATTATTTTACTACTTGGTCAACTATGCTATAAGCCCTTTATTCAAATTTAAATATACTTTTATTGAGTATAAGATATTGCGTGTCTGATTAGAATCACTTACAGAGCTCAATTCAAAACACGCTCAAGGTGTTTTGCCTCTTTGCATTGAAATATGATGAAATACGAAAGAATATATGGCTCGAGAGACACATGACCAAGTTGATCAAAAATTTGTATACTTTCTCAGGATCGCAAGCATATAGAATAAAGAATAAACTTTGGCGCAAAAACTTTCGATATTCGATTTGTTATTCATTCTAAAGACTGCGTGAGCTGCTGCGATATACGCTGCGCTGATCTTCGCTCTTTTTTATTTTAAATTCTGAGATTCTCAATTCTCAATTTGCAATGGTAATAGTCTTCTTGCAAATAAACACATCTTTAAACTATCAAGCCCCCAAATATCACATATAACTCTTTGGCTTTCTTGCAAGCAAAACCTTAAAATTTCCAATAATCGAGGATCAGATCGTTAAAAGCAGTCCCCTTTCCATATGTAAGGCTCTGCGACTCTCTTCTCTGTCTCTCTTTCTCTCTACTAAAATCCTTTATATTTACAGTCTAGGGTACATTTTTATGCGGCACTCTCGACTAGAGTGCTCCTCTTTTGTTGCTACTTGTTGTGTAGTTTTGTACAGCTCGAATTGGGGCATCTAACACACGCGTTCGCAATGCGCCATAAAACGTTTCCTCTCAGCTGACAGAGAATTGTATTTCAATTAAAAAAAAAGAGGAAAACATGTAAAATCTGAATTCAAAAAGGTTTGCAAGTGAAAAAATGTCATGACTCAGCATTCAGTAATCAGCAGTCAGCAGTCAGCAGACGGCAGTCAGCTTTCAATTGCTGCTTGTCCTGTTTTTCCTTTTATATCAATAACCGCGATACCTACGGCGTATACGTAATGCGTTTATTTGGCTGATGCAATATGCAGCATCGAGTAAGTTCGCCAGCCCAAGAGACCTCAATGCTGTGGCGACGCGCTGCGAAGCGAACTTCTGACACAAACTTTGCCAGAACTTAAATTCTCCAGCGCCTAACTAATTGCGCTTGCCTTGTGGATTTGCAAGGCACTTGCTGGCCCGCGGTTAAGCAAATCAAATTTGTCACTGATTGTTGGGACATTTTTGAAGTTGACTCTCAGAGTTTACTTAAAGTCAAGTTTTCACTCCGATCACTTAAAGCTGATAGCACATGTAGTCGAGGGCAGTCACGTTTAATGAGAACTCAGCTGGGACACAGTTGCCCAATTGATTTAGCCAATTACGATGAATCACACTGAATTAGATTTGACTGTTTTGTCCACAGCAGTGAAAATGCGAAAAACTTTGATTTTGAATGCAATTAAATTCGTTGAGTGGAAAACTGTGTTCGTTTCCGATTAGCTGGATTATGAAGTTGCCATGCAATTGCTATTAATTGGATTGATTCTAATGATGAGCAGAGGCTTCGAATGACTGTCGATGCTAAATAAGAGCTTTAAATTATGTTTTTCAGTTGATTTAATCCTGAAGATACTTTTATAACTCTGGCCCACATCTTATAACAATATCAGATAACAAGTGGAATTTTTTATGAAGCTTAAATTTAAAATTACAAAAATCCAATAGCTAAATATTAAGAGGATTACGTTGAGTGTACATTTAAGCTATGAAATTATCAAGTCCTAAAACTAAACTACTTTAGTTCACTCTGTCGACTTTTTAATGCCAATATATGCGTTCCGAAATGAGTGAAGTTTTAATCTTTTAGCAGCTCATTCTGTGCCTCTGTGTGAGATTGCATTTTAATTTTATGCAAATCATTATTGATTAGGCAACATCAAAGTGCGCTGCAGCTGATAGGACGGACGGCTACAGTAATGAATTCATATACACACCCACGCACACACACATTCAAACTAAAAATATGAAAGTGAAAAACAATTAATGGAGCTTAAGCTTTGGCTACTTAAATTTGCACAACATGTGTAACTCTATAATTACTTCCAGCCTTGCACTAATTAATTTAAGTACTATCTAATTTAGTTAGGATAATAAATAATATAATAAATTATGTTAAATTTAAAATACAAATAAATCATCTTTCACTACCTTCGACCTTGAATAAGAGGCACAAATATAAACTATTAACTATATGTGAAGGTGAACAGACGAATAGCTGCCAATTTGTAGATCTTGGAGACAGGCTCGCTTGCAAACAAAAGAAACTTGTCTCTTTCTTCCTCTGATATAGAGATTTATAAATACTGTAGTGATATTCGTCTGACCGCTTTGAGTTTCAATTTAACATTATCTATTACTATATAATGTTCAAAAGATTAAACAAAAATGATTACTTGTTACTATATAATTCAAATAATATAACTCAAGCTGAGGCTGTCTCTTGGAGTATGAAAGCTTTCAGAGCCAGCTCTAGTACGTGCTGAGGTGAGGGTATTTAATAGTAGGACATATCACATATCAGCATATGGCTGTGGTCCTTCATAAGACGTGTACAGAATATGCACATGTTTGAGGTAAGCTCATTCCAACTGCACTTCCATTCCATGCAACTGTTCAGTATATCAATTAATTGGAATTCCGAAAGTTGAGCAGAATATTGTTTGGCTCAATTTATTCCTATTGAATACGCTTCTGTTATTGTATACAGCAATGAGTAGGAATGTTATATTGGCTTAATTTAGCTTATTAACAGAAAACAAGGATATCAATGTTGAAACAAAATGTGCAATTCTGACTGACCTGACATCTGCCCCCTCTGAGCGGCTTAAAACTATGAGCTATTGATGTATAAATTATAAATTCCTGTGAATTTTGATTTCTATTTATGTGGAACAACAATGTCGAACGTCATCCTGCGTGTTTCCTTTGCTTTGCCTTTAAATGTCCAAAGCTTAAATCATTTATATCGTATTTTCCAATAATCATCTAAATCCAATTAGTTTCGTTCGTCTGAATAATTTGCCATTTAATTTTACGCATGACTAATTAATGATGGCTCATAAAGAATACAATTCAATTGTTTTATTTAAACACTTTCATATTGAATGTTGTTCTTTCGCTCCATTTAATGCCAATTTGAAATGCAAATCAAGCAAAATAGATGATGAAATTGACATCAATTTGTGCTGCATAAGGGGTGTTTATTTAAGAGTTACACATGTTTTAATTATAATAAAATAAGTAAATATATTTCTAGTATCAATGAAACAGGTCTAAATCGATGCACAATTTCATGGCATTGATAAACTAATATAATTTGGTACATATAGCCATCATAGCCAGCGCGTAAAAGACATATATTCTGGAACATCGATTTTTAATGACTCCGTTGATGTTGCTTATTTACAAACAAATTCAAACAAAAGGGGACCTCATCATTGTGTACGCCATAAAATACTTTCGAAGCGAATCGAACATTAAACAGTTTGTAAGCGTTACTCAAGACTAAATCCAGTCATAATAAAATGCCGAATTAAATTCAACAAAAAGCAATAATCAGCTTTTTAATAAGTTATCAAAGAAAGCAGAATTTGAATTGAATTCAAAGTTATCGACGTCTAAAGAAAACACCCTTTATAACAGCAATTAATATCATCTAGTTGATGTGCTTCCAGTTGGAAATGGAATTCTTTACAATACGAAGTAAGGAGCACAATTTATAGAAAAATATGTTTACCCATTTCATGGTTATCTAATTCAAATTTTAATTCAAATTTTATTAAGAGTTTAAAATATGCTAAACAAGTTGAGTTATTTACCAAACCATTTCCATGAAAATGAATCAGTTTAAGTAAATTTTTCACATAAAAAGCTACGTTTTAGGCTCATAGAAAATGCAAATTTGAATGCACATTGAGCAAATCGGTCAATAGCAATGAGTGGCCTAAAGCTTTCTGTTTCAGAGGTTTGACAGAATCATTTGCAGATGGTACAGGCGCATCCACAGCCACTCAACCACATTGACACACACACACACACATGCTCAGTTCGTTAGCTGCCAGTCGCAATGCTGCGGAAAGACTTTCAATGGTTGACCACAGAGCAGCTCCTTTGGCGAGATAACCAACAGCTGGCATGGCCACTTTGCATGGCATATTCTAATCTGGCATAACATGGCTTATCAATATGGCACTGAGCCTGAGTCTCCCAATTACGCAGGCAGTTTTTATGAATTGCATTGATTATTTAAGGATTTATAATAATCTTTTAATTGCTTATTTAATTATGTTTATATATAAATATATATCTAAATACTAAGACAAATTCTCACCTGCTGCACTTTTCCTGGTTCACTTTGATAGGCGCCTGCGTGATACATAAAATCGATAAATAATCCACAAATTCTCCGGAAGTTAGCTTAAGGCAGGGTCAATCGATTTCCATTCATGTTAGCATAGTCTGCCAGCTGAGGTGATACAGGTGTTTTGGTGGCTGGCAGCGGACAGTCATTGTCCCGTTGTTCGCCTACATTTACATCGAGCGGTTTGCATTTACAACTTTCGTATTTCAGGACAATGCTTGGCATTTTTGCTTTGTCGCCGCGTTCGACACTTGTTGGATTTGCCAATTGTCACTGCGGGCGGAACGATGCTAGAAAACAGTTTGCATTTTTCGCTTGCAGCACATTCAATTAGTTTGCGAGTGCTTGAGGCATTCACACTTTATTGACCATTTGTGTGGATTACGGGCACTTCATGTGCTGTGGCTGAAATCGTGCGAAACTGTTGATTGCCCCAAAGCAAAGGGACTGCGCCCAGAATATATTTAATAACGGCACAATTATGGCCAAAGAATTTCAATATAAAAATCACTTTGACAATCTGAAATGAGGGAAATGGTTAAAAAACCATGAACAAGACTTTATTAAATGTTTTTAATTCTCGGATTTTGTAGAATTGATAAATATATGATATATATATAAATATATAGAGCACATATAGAACAGATTCACCTTCAGCTTAATGCACGTTTAAGGCCGCACTATTTGGCCCATTTAAAGAGGTTGTCAGATGTCAGGCTGGCATTTCGCACCGATTCGTCTACCTGCCAGGTGCAGACCGATAACCTTTGCCATTTTGATTGATAACTACTTATTGCTGCAGGTAAATCCTATCTGTTAACCGTATCCGTAGCTGCAATGGCTTGGGTTTATGTCAGGAAATTGAAAACTGCTAGCATTGAATTTATGCGAAATATGCCGAGAGCCAACGGAAGGAAACTAATTTATGCCGCACTCGTCTGGGTCCCACGTGCATTTCAATTGAAACAGCAACCGAAGCAAGCACACGACATACGATTTCCAATCTTCCTGACTCTGTGTGCAAAATTGGTATATAACAACAACAGAGTAGCAAATTGACGGCAAACAATTACCAAAAACTCAACTGTCAAAGTTTGCTGAATGACGAAACAAGCGCCAGATGTGTTGGCGAAATTTGGCGGGCAACAAGAGCAGTCAAACACATGAACATATATATATGGCATTAGACACAAAGGCACGTGCCAGATGGGATGCAATCCCATTGTGCTGACACGTTGCCCGATCTGCTCTCATCCACAGCCTAGCAGTCATATGATTTATTGAGTTCAACTGTTCCTTGCGGCACTGCAAAATAATAATAAACAAAAAAGGAAGCACAAGGCACAGAATTAAATTCTACCCCTGCACTCGAACACACATATCACACTCAGTCACAAGAGCTTCTGTGTGTCACGCTGCGTATGTGTGTGTGTGTGCGCGCCTTGAGTAATCTAAGCAAATGAACTGCATCACGCAGCTGCCCCAAACGAGAAAATTCAAATTGTATCTGCAGAACATGCAACGGCGACACAAATGAAATACAAAAACGGCAGACAAGAATAAATTATGTGCCCCAAGTTCAAGTTGAGTGATTTCTCGTTGTGGTGTTGCCATCCGATATGCCATCCTTGAATTCGGTTGCTGCTAGCTGACAGGGGAGTGTTATGGTGGAGAGAAGCCCAGCGCTTTCAACAGACTAAAGTCTTTAAATATATTTCAAATTCGAAATATCTGTACAAAAATATTAGAATTATATAAAAAAATTAAGAAACATATAACAAAAACAAGCAACTCAAACAATAGGCAAATTGACATGAACTGGAGCAGAGCTCTGTTTAGACTGTCAGCTCCATCATCCACAGACAATTTCAGACTTGTCTCACGCTCTCTCTCTCTCTCTCTCCTTCCTCGAAGTTTGATGAATAAAGGCGAACAGAGCCAAAGTCAATTTTGTTCGGAATTTAAGCTACGTCACGTTTCATAGCAAGAAACAAATTTAATAGCAAACCAATTTTTATAAAAATACACTTAAAATTAAAATAAATAATAATAATATTATTTAGAAAAATTATAAAAATATAACTTTTTTAATAAAAAGAAACCAGTAAATATTTAAAAGAATATATTTATAAAAGTGAAATATTTTTAATTTCTGAAGCTATTTTCATTAAAAATTAATCTGCAAATCAACGAAAAATTAAATATATAAAAAAAAACTTCATTTCTATTTGTTAGTCAGAACTATATTTGAAAATGTAATATTTAAAGCCAGCAGCTCAGACGCTTACCAAATCGGATTACTTAAATACTGATTCATTAGCTTTCGTACTTTCTACTCCTAAAGCGATTTAAAGCTTTTAGCTTAAAATTCTTTAACCACATTTACATGCGTAAACACAGAAGAAACAGGAAAGCAGGAAACGTGGAAATGCGAATTGTCACTTAAACAGCTGACAAAGGGTGTGTTAGTGTGTGTGCAGTATTTTTTCAACACATCGTTTCGTTTGATTTTGGATTTTGCTTTTTGCTTTCCGCTTAACGCAGATCTTGTCAACTGCGCTTTCGATGCTTACGTTGTTGTTGTCGCTGCTGCGTTTACGTTTGTGTTTACGCTTACGTTTATTGGCGCCTAGCTGCGTCGGAGTCAACAGCGACGACGCGTCGTCGCCAACGTTGGCTTCGCGTCGATGCGTCTTGCCGAGTTTGGGAGAGGGTTCGTGCATTCAGTTCGGTTTTCGACTCGAGACTCGACGCAACACGGCCAAGCAAATCGCGCGTTTTCAACTCTTTGAAAAAATACAAACAGAAATACAAATAAATATATTTTCTAAACGCATCTCGGATTGGGCGACTGTAATTGAACACAATTAGAAAAAATAATAATTACATTATAATTGAATTGCCAAAAGTCGCAATAAATACAAAAAAAACCCTCCAATTGTGCAAGCAAACCATTCAAATTTCTGTTACACAAACTACCTAAAGTTGTCTTTATAAATAGCCATTTGTGCCAACTAGAAAGTGAAACTGAAAATAATTCGAATACAGATTGCCAAGTGCGTTCGATTCCTTATCTGCTCAAACGTACTTGACATTAATGCCGAACACACAAACAGAATTGTATTTTTATCTTCTCAAAGATATTATGAGCATTCCGTTAGATATTTTAATACGAAGCTTCATTATTCAACAAAATCAAAGTGTGCGTACTCAAAAGTCAACAAGTCTTACTTTTATGTCCAATAAAAGTTACCAACTGCAGATGCTGACAAACGTGGCTCATTGATACTCTCGTGGAATTCTTACTGCCATCAAAATAGACTTTAATAATATTAATAATTTCAACTTTTTTATCTGTATCACATACTGAATATAAAGGGAATACAAATATCAAAGGCAATGTGAATTGTTTTGGTTTTACTTGAATTTCTCATATCTAAAAGTAATTTTCAAAAAACAATTAGCCTTTCGCCTATTAGACAAATGTCTTCTAAGTCTAAATTTCTGCTATGGGAAAACTAATTCTTGGGAATTACCAACTAATTGCCTTATAATCAGGGTGTCAGTCGTAGAAACTCTATTCTGATCCAAATCACGCAACAGGCGCCGCTTTGTCTCTACGTCGATCGACTCGTCGAACTTGAACATTTTGCTTTGTATTGGGCTTATGTGTCTCTTAAATACTCTGCACCCAATCCAATGTGTCCAGGTTGTAGGCATTTAACTAAAAACTAAAATAAGTGAGTTTAAAAGCAACAATGAATACTTAGAGCATTTGCTTAGAGTACACGACTTAGTCAAGTTCTGCTTCATTGAATCTGATTTATTGCTGCAAATGAAATTAAGAAAATCTTTCGAATTGATGTAAATTTTGTGTTATTACAAATTTGTTGTATAAATTGTTCCAGTTTTAGTTTTATAATGCCTAAATTACTTGTTTAACAAATAGTATATAATAAGACAAGTTTCAGTCTCTTAAATGTGTTGAGTGCAAGAATTTATTATTGTTTTTAAATATTTGGTATATAACAATTTGTCAATAGCTTTGATAGTTCGGAAAAGATTGGAGAATAAAAATGTAAATTTTATTACTCTAATAGATTGGCTGATGAATAGTTAGATTTTGGCAGTTTGAATGTGTAAATGAATGAGATTTAAGCCAAATACATTAACACTTTAGTGACAAAATCTTAAGAGCTGTATTTATACACTCCATGAGAGAGCGAATCAGGCCGTTTCATAACAGCAAAGGTAATAATTTGATGTCAGCTCAAAAGTAAATAATGCCATAAATTATTTATGGATGGAAATTAAAAGTTCAGAATTTCATGAATGCAGCCCGGGCAATCAAATGTTTTATTAAATCAATTTCACGCGTGCAAGGTATCATTAAAGTTTATAACTCATGGGATTACGGCAGACAGCGTCTATAATGTGGTCATTGAACTATTTGTAATGAGACTCAATTAAAGACTCAAATACAAATGCAATTAATGTATTCAGTCTTGCTAGACGATTCAAAGACACTTTGCAATTGCAATTCGATTTGTTGTTTTCTTCTTTTTTCATAATTTCATATGCCACTTGCAGAATTCCATTGAACTATTGTTATACTTTTATTGTTTCTGTTGCTTAACATGCGCACATAATACTTTCAACTAGCGCTAAAAATAATAAATAAAAGTGAAAAATATGCAGCTCAAATTTCACTGTAGAGGCCGACGCAGTTTGCTTAAGCAGCGATCACAGCCAAAACAAAAATATTATCCCACAAACATTGACATTATTGAAGACTGAGAGAGAGAGAGAGAGTGAACAATATTTGGGAAGCTGAAGAGGAAGTGATTGGACTCCATCAAAGTTAATTGGCAAAAATAAGATAAACGCTGATAACTGTGTGAATTTCGTTGGTCCAAAGATGAAATTCTGTAAACAAGTCAGCAGTTGAGTCATGATGGATGGTGAGATGGATGGATGGATTGGATTGTATATTAAAAGCTCATAATTCATGAGCTCTGTGAGAATCAACAATTAAAACGCAGCTCAGCTGTCAATAACTGTTCGCGGCTCTAACGGCACAGCAACAAGCCAACGCTAATGACCGCCAGGCCATCGTGGGGCTTTACGCCCGCTGTGACGCTGGCAGGCGATCGATCTAATCCACGGCACGTGTAAGCTCTTAAGATCTGCTTCTTTCCAAAAATAAAAGCAACAATAGCGACTGTAGCCAAGTAATAATAACCATGAAAAAATTGGCAACAAAACTTGAGTAATGCATGAACACGGTCTCCCTCTCAGTCTCTCTCTCTCTCTCTCTCTCTCTCTCTGCCTCTCCTCTCCCCATGCAGTATCTTTTTGACCCATATTCCATGTCCAATTCTATTTAAAAATAGACGTATGTAGGCTTTGGCCAGACATTTGACACTGAGTAATGATTGAAGCCATTCAAATTATTTATATAATTTTGATCGTGTTTTAACTGGGAAAACAACTAAAAATGTTTTTTAATGTTTTTTATAGATATATTTATATATAAAGATATATAGATAAACGCATGCGTTTCACACTCTCCACATTTCACACAATTTCTTTATTTATGCTCTTATTATCGTTTGTTCCACCTTCGGTTGCAGGTAATACAACTGACAAATCAGTCTACCTAGAAACTTACTATACAAAGACCAAGTTCTTGCCTTAGATAGCAATTTATAATTAAAAGCAATTGACTTATTTATACCTTATCTTGCCTCGGCGCCATACGCGGCTCACCTTTTGGGGCATCGAGCAATAACCCCACAGGTGACAAACTAATCCAGGCAGTCAATTGTGTCAATGGCAAATTAAAAGTCTTCAAACGAGGTTTTCTTTATTTTTATAGCAGATCAAAAGAAAACAAAGCAAAACAAAACAAAACAAAACAAAACCAAAAAGTTAACTTACAACTCCAATGCCGTAGGGCCTCTTTAGAAATGTCTATGGCAATCTTTTGTTGCAAACTTTTTCCTTTAGATACTCAATGTTTTAATACTATTGTTTACTGCGACCAGCCGGCATGCCTTGAGGTCATTTCGTTTTGCGACTATTTTTGGCTCAGCTTTCTGTGACTTAGCCATAGATTATCAGCTCTCGGACATATTGTGTGAAATCGCAGGGGCACGGACATTTGGCGAGCGAAAATCAAACAAATTGCATATATAATTTGTCAGTCAAGTTAAGGGTCTTTTGTACCTTAAAAGCCCTACACCTTTCCACTCGTTTGCTTGTTTGCTGGCCAAATGTGATTTGTGGGTTAATAAACTTGGACAGGCGGACGCCGCTTTTTATGCCAATTCATTCTTTTCGTTTTGTAACTCTGGACTATTATTTACTTTGGTAATTGCCGTTAAATTTGTAACAAATTTCGATTGGTTTCGATTGTAAAAGCTCGTCCCATTCAGCACCGGCTAGACATCGTGTCTTCCTGGACACTTTCCATTTGTAATTTAATTTTAAATTTTAGCTACGTGCCCGCATTTCGCTTTAAATTCCCCAAAGCGCATTAAAATAGCAACATAAAAGCGAAGGTCAAAAGAATTGTAAACGCCGTAGCTGGTTTTATTTTTAGCCCTTTTGTTTATTTATTTGAATTTTTATTTATTTATTTTGAGCTTGTCAACTTCCAGTCATAAATTATAAGTCTGTATTTTAAGAAATCTAAACAGAACGAGTTATTCGGCTTTGTTCTTGTCTTTCGACTCACAAACTTTCGCATTTACGTTAAATATAAAACAATATTCAAGAAATAGAACTTTGACAAATGTGGAAAAACTTTTCAATTGTCAACAATTTATTGAGTTCAATGCGCCTTCCGAATATTATTATGCACACTTGTTTTTGAGGCACAAACAAAGCCAAATAAATAATAAATAAAGGTGCAATACAAACTGCAACCTCAATAAATAATTCACAAAATATGTTTTTAACGATACAAAATGTGTGCAAAATTATAATACGAATAAAAAAACACAAATGATTGTAAAATAAAACAAAATATAAGTGAAGAGTTAAAAAACAATGAAATACAATTCAAAAAGCCTGCAGAAAACAAGAATTTAGCAATAATTAACTTAATGTTTCTTAGCCAGATCTTAAAATAAAAATGCAAAATTAAAAAAATAAACAATGTAAATAATAATGAGATCGACTTCCATAAAAAAGTGTTACGCCTGTCAAGCACTCGAGTACGAAGACAAAGCCGAAACGAGATACACTTAAAAAAACCAATCACCATATAAATCACAGTACAAATAGGGGGAAGAACCGCAGAACTTTAAACACATCGAAGGCAACTCAACTCGTCGAGCTGTCGCAGAATGTCCTGCAACATTGTGCGGCAGCCACAAAAACAAAGTCAAAAACAGAAACAAAAATTTCTACAGTTGCTGTTACTGGCGGTGCTGCTGCTGCTGGTGCCCAGCCAGAGAGCTGGACCAGCGCCTGTCTACGCCTGGTTCTACGACGTGGACAGCGCTGCGAGCGTGGCCAGCATCAGCACCATTTCGGATGTGCACAGCTTTAAGGTTCCCGAGACGCGAAACTCGTACAAATCGCAGCGGACGCAGCTGGTGCAGCAGTTTCCCAGCGCCACCAACAGCCATTGGAGCCATCATCATGGCGGCCATGTACTGCGCCGTCAGCTGGTATTCGTGGCGCTGCTGCCCTCAGTGGAGTCCGACAACAAGAACGACTGCATCATGCCGAAGGTGCTGCCCGTGCTGGAGCTGGGCATTGGGCATGTGCAGCGCATGGGCTTCGTTGGAGGCGTTCAGATTGACATTACACTAATATCACGCGACACGTTCTGCTCCTCCACCTATGGGCCGCTGGGCTTCTTTGAGATCTACACGCAATGGCCGGAGATGAATGCAATCTTCGGCTTGCCCTGCGAGTATGTGCTGGCGCCTATCTCTCGCTACGCAGATGTTTGGCAGATTCCACTACTCACGACCGGCGGCAATGCCGGCGAGTTCAGCAAAAAAACGGAGAGCTACTCAACGCTGACCCGGCTAAAGGGTGCCCAGGTCAACAACCTGGGCAACATGGTCCGCGCCCTGCTGAACACCTACAACTGGACACGCACTGCGCTGATCTACCAGAACGAGAACGCCAAAATCAAAGGCAACTCAGTGTGCTTCCTCTGCCTGGCTGCCATCCATGCCACCATCGAGAAAGAGTCAGTTTATCAGCTTGGCTTCGACTCTGCGCACTGGACCAAAGCGTATATCATACGTCTGCTCCGGAATGTCGCCATGCGAACAAGAAGTAAGTGAACCAGTCTTAGGCACCAGAGCTTCAATCCCTGCAGAGGCTTCGAACAGCCTTTGAAAGCATAGATAAACTTGGCTTGTGTAAATGTAGCAGCTTTTGCTGTTCGACTGATGCTTAAACCTTTTAAATTTGAAATTTATTTGTTGTACATTTTTCTATACTTAGAACTTGCTATTGTTTTATATTTTTCACATTTATTCCGATTGCAAATTCGATTCACATTAATTTAAGTTTTTTTAAAGCGAGAGATACAAAAAACTTCAGGTAGATTTTAAGGTAGAAAGTAAATATTCTGAGCTATTAGCATAAATAAATAAATTATATAATTCTGACTCATTTGGCTTCGCATCTCATACGTGTTCACATTTGAGTGCAAATCATTTATATTTTTAACCAATCTACTTTCATTCGACTTTAAATAATTCTGCTTAAGTGCAATAAATTTAAGTATATACGTGTAGAAATTGATTCGTTTTGGCAAATGCCAAAAATTAAAATGCAGCTTAATTTCCAGTAATTCTAAGTCGATTACAATATTTCTCTGGGGATACTTTTAAATGACTTTCGCAGATCATAATTATTTTTAACTACATTCAGCAATTGATTCAATTCTTGCGAAAGTTTAAGCTACAAATTGCATTATCCCCACATTTTTTTAAGCTACTTTAACAATAATTGAAACAGTTTCTACTGCATCAATAATCTTAATATTATTCAGTCAACTTAGTTGCTGATCCTTAAATAAAAGTGAAATGAAATTCATTTTCGGGTTAAATTTGGCAAATTTACGAATTAGTTAAGTTATCTAGCGCAAAAGTTTATTGAACTGAAATTCTGTTTGGCTCACAGCTTACTCAAGTATATTTGTTGACAATTTAAACAACAAACAATAACAAATGCCTTGCATTTGCCCTGTCATGCATATGCACAAAGCCAATTGACTACAGAAAGGCGCTAAATAGAAGAAAATTTACAATATAAATATAAATATATAAATATATAAATTGTTTTAAGATAGCAACTGCTGTAGATGATCAATGGCTGCTGAACTGTGCCCAAGTCACAGTTAAAAACGTTTTGTGTACTTTGGCCAGAAATACCGTCAGCTAAGTCAATATGTGCCTGGCCCTTACTGTTGCTAGTAAATTGATCGAAACTCAGTTCAGGTTGAATATAAAGCGGAATATGGAATGCCCACTTAGGGCACTCTCGTCACACTTTCAATATTCTAGACATCTCAAGCCAAATACCATTAAGTCAACATTAACAGCAATTTTTGGTAAATTTAATGTGCCCATTAAGGCGTAATTATGGCCAACAACAAAGCACAATGGCCAATGTATTCCCCAGCCCACAATGAGACAATCGGGCGCACTCTTAGAAGCCGCCAAACAATAGATTCAACAATTGAATGAAGCTATAAATAGCACTCGAGTTCAAGGGCAGATGTTTGATATATTATTATAATTGTTTTCTATAAACTGAATGAATTTGGAATGTGGCCGATTTTATTAATATCCCAGTTATCCGAGTGCTCATTCTCCAAAGTATTTTCAAATTAAATCTTGCGAAACTCAAAAATAAAGGAACCGGATAATAAATATTAAACAGGCTTGACCCAAGTGTTGAACTTGTTATTTTTAACACATGCAACTCGAATTTATAATTTAAATAATTCCCTAAATATATATCTAAATATATGCCGTTCAATACACGCTAATTAGAGCCGATGATGTGATAATTAATTCAATTCATTTCTACACAGTTTTAATGCCCAATAAATTATTTTACTTATTGACATCTAAATTGCCCATTTATTATAAATATTAATTATTTCATATGCTATCTGATCGGTGTTCGTTCGGTTCTTCAACTTAAAACACCCAAAAATCGCACTGACATACATACATATATACATGCACACATAATTATTCCCACACATATATATCCATATATCCATGACTCAGTGCAGTCGGGCTTGCAATTTACATCAGCAGCAACAGTAACAAACAATAATCAGTTTATACTTGGACTCATTCGCAAAGTTCACATAAATATATATATCAATATATATATATATAAATATGTGTGTGTGTGTGTGTATGTATATATGTATATAGCATATACATACATTTGTGCATATATTATCCATTGCATCCCAATTTGGTTTTGGCAGCTTTGTATAATTAAATCAAATCTAGCTTTTGCTCTGAACTTGACTTTGACAAAAAAACTCAAGCGAATGTTATAGCCAAGCAAATACTGCATTAATGTAGCAGAAAAAGTACTTTTATATATTTTATATATTAAATTCATTTATCTGTGGATTTTTCTTTTTAACAACCCAGAAACCAATTCCTATTTCCATCCATTTTTATCATTTCTGTAACACATATATAATTGTTATATATACATTTTAGAACTTCCTTAAAATTTTTCAACTGCAGGGTATACGAAACATTGTCATATCACTAAGGCATTTATCTAATTGCGCTCTGTGTCCGTCTGTTTGCGAATTGTCTTGCTTTTAAATAATTAAACTAATCCTCAGACAGTGGAAATAAATATTCTATGTAACTTTTGCAAATTGCAAGGCAAGGGACAAATTGTCACAGATTATTATTATTGCTAATTATATATTACTACAAAATACTACAAAATGTCACAAGCTAAAACACTTTAAGCAGAACTTTTCTTTTGATAAAGTTATTATTGAACTGCATTCAATAACAAACCAGACTAAAGCAATAAATTGATTCTATTCATGCGAGGTCCATACACATTTGCAGAGGGATGAGCTCGAATTTAAATAAGTCAGATATAAGTTAAGATAAGATAAGAGATGTATTTAACAACAAATTTTAGCAAAAGCTCAGTCTTAAGCATGACCATAAAGTTTTAAAAAACTACTTAAGCTTAAGAGCCATTAAGTCAGATCAACTACATTAAATGCATTCGAATTATCTACTGACGTCAAAGCAGCTGTCAAATTAAAGAATAAACCAAAACAAGTAATAGCATTGCCTTTGGGTACTACCGACCGCGTAATACTTGTTCTAGCTGTGAACGATCTTATTAGATTTATAATATTGATATTTTTCGGACAGAGGGAGTCTATATAATTTATTGGTCTATCTAACGAGGAGCTCATCAGTGATCAAACTGCAAGCCTAAGTGATTTAAGACTATAGAAAATAAACTTGTGATCTTAAGTCGTTCTGCACTTGACCCTCTCAGCAGGTATCCCCCTGTTATTTTTCTATTTTTATTCTGGCTGTACAACTGGCTGTACATTTTATCCCATTGTATAGCTAACTAACTATTTCAAACTACAAGACTCAGCGTCAGCCATTCATTAAAAAATATCGTTTATGTTGCAAGTGTTAATTATAATGCCCGATTTGCCACGCCCACATAGTATAAATGAAAACAAAATAAACTATAAAAATTCAGATCTGAAATCTGAAGAATAAAATCTTAATGACAAGACGCGGAATAGGTGCCACCTCTATTTGTGTTTAATTGTAATCCGAGGCGGACAATGGACAGAAGTAGCTCCGAAACTGAGATTTGCAATTTCGCTTTGATTCTATTTATAACTTTGCTACTTTTTTGCAGTTGTCATTATGTGCGCCGATCCGCAGTCCATACGTCAAATTATGCTGACAGCCGAGGAGTTGAATATGATCGATAGCGGCGAATATGTATTCATCAATATTGAATTATTTTCGCGGTGAGTACGAGCACAAGTATCAAATAAATATATAAATTACTCAGCGCGCTCAAGTGTGGGGCAATAACAATAATAATAACGTCAACAGTCACACAAGCTGATCGCTTATGGCAATCGCTACAGTTTGTGGCCTTTCACTTTGGCGAAACACGCGCACTTTGAATATTCTTTACAAAGTGCGCATAATACATGTTAGCCAAGGTTATTAAAATTATGAAATTTACCAACAAAAATAGCTTTGAGCGATTCCAAAATGCTGACCAGTCGGCAATTAATATCTATTTATAAAACGAGGAAATTCCGATTTTCGACACATGTCTGACTTGACCATTATTGCCTCTAATGGCAAGCAATGAAAAGGAGACAAAAAAAAAACTGAATCGCGTCAACACGCATTCGCTCAACGCCCCCGTCGCTACCCTACTACCGATAGCCAGCTGCTGTCTAATTACTGTGATATTATAAATTAGCTGAGTCATTGCTTCCTCGCACCCACGTATGAGCTCGTCTTTGCATTTGAAATATTAACTAAGCCGTTCTTTAAGAGATTTTATTTATAGTCTGCCAGCTACTTAGTCAAGTGGCATGACAGTTGGCTCAACTATTTAATACCCTGTGGTAGGCGATGAGCTGCTGCAGATTAAAGTTGTCCTTTGTCCTTGGCAAGCAGCAGGACCTTAAGCTGGCTCGACTACGAAATATCCAAACTGCTTAAGCTTGAATTTACTGACTGAATATTATCCTTAGTCCAAGTCCATGACTTCATGGGGGCTCAACTACGAAATATGCTGTAGTCAGCTTAAAGATGAGATCATTTTCTTCCTTCACCAAATGACTTATGTTTTTTACTTTCCAAGAAACCATTTGCTGTCAAGCCTTCCTTTAAAGCTGTGTCCTTACAATTCTTAAATGGTTATAGCTTGAAAATAGTAGCAAGTAGCGAGCATCCATCAGTAATGCAGAGCAGTTTCCATATATAATCAAAGCGGGAAGTTCTTGACACAGCTACACAGATTTGGCTTATTGCATATTTAGTTTTTTTTTGCAGTGTAATCAATGACATTAGGGGGTCGAGCGTACTACATTCGTGTGGCTGTTACTCCTACACCATTGAATAAACCTACTATGCGTTGATAGGTGTTTGTTGGAGGTGGGGTACACAAATAGAAAATATTTGCGAACACATACTACGCGGCAGTGGAAATGGGAGAGCAAAGCTAGGCAGATGGCGGGAGTCTCGTTCTCTTTTGATATGCGACCGAATAATCGCTGCTATTTGTGTATGCATTGCTTGTAAAGGAGGCTAATCGCATAACCCCGGTGAACTTGTAATCGATCGAAAATATAGCGAATGAATAAAAGTCAATCTATGCACTGCAGCTACTATTGCATTTCCTGATACAAGTTCTAAGTTCTACGTACTTTAGCACGAATTGAAACGAATTTATATTCATGTTCATCTATTTCATCTTCTTCAATTCATTCAATGTGGGGGACAGCATAAGCTGAACAATATGGATTAAGCTTTAAACTATGTTTAAATTGTGAAAAATGTATTTTTAAAAATAGTTAAAAGTAAATTGGATTCGCTGTTTCGATCCGGTTTGCCCGAGTTACCGGCTCACTGCCAAACCGGTTCGAATATGCAATTTCAATTTATTTATGTACTCAAGATTTGAAGGGAGTTTATTGGTTTCGCACTACGTCCGTCTGCCTGTCTATATGAATGATATATATCTCCGAAAGTTTTTAAAATAACGCTCCTTAGTGCATGGCGAGTCGGGGAAGAGCTAACAACATTTGATGGTGTCTTTAAAGATTTTATTTAAGTTGAATTGTTCGGTTTTTTGACTCTACTAAAATTGTATTACTTCTAAAAAATATATTTCTTAGTATTTATTACATAAAGTCTATATTTAGCGTCAACACTCATCTCATTCAGCATTACAATATCAGCAAATGCCATACTCTGTCGAACTGAAAGCATATCTTGCATTAATATTAATTCAGCTCAAGCAAAACAATGCGAAATAAATTCAGAGTCTCTTTAAGTAAATAAGCCCTATGTAAACAGAATGATAGATAAAGCAGCTAAAGATATGACACTACATAGACTACATAGACGCCAATATTTATCTTAAAATTGTTCGTGAAAGTCGATAAAATCGAATTTAGAATTTTACTAACAAACATACAAAGAGATGCCCAACTTAAATGTGATTGCAATCTTTTACGGTCAGCCCCGTCTAAATTTATACGACTTCATCTAAGTCTCCGACAACAACACTGTAACTGTATAACTGTGTAAAATATCTAACGAGCTTTAGGCCTCAATAACATAGCTTCACTTGACAAACTTTAAATGTAATTTGCAATAGATTATTGTCACATACAGTTGTGATCCGGAAAATTGTAGAGCTGCGCTTCTTAAAACATAAGCCTCATGGAAAGGTCGACATTATAACATAGGATGACAGCTCAGTCTCAGCTGGATCTAAATCCAATCAAAATTGGGTGCTGTTGAGAGCTGTCAATTGCAAAGCCATCGACTGTGGCAAGTATTTCAGGTGGCATCAAATTTCTCTGAAGCGGTGCAAAGACCTCATCGATTCTATGCCAGAGAAAAGTGAAAAAATGTGTAAAATATTCATATGAATTTAAAGCAATGTTAGACAGTTTTTTTTTTCAATTTTTTGTAGCCACTACTTTTTTTATGGCCAACAATATTTTTTAATTTTTCTTTATCCAGCCCTGTACACAAGCTCCTCAGTTTGGTACCAAAAAATTATCTAAATTAATTAATATGTTAATCTTAAAACTGATTCCAGAAAGTTTCAAAACATTGTACTCATCTCTAAATTCTGTTGTCCAAAATATATATTGATGTATCTAAATATATCATCTGCTAAAATTTACATTTAAAATTAAGTATACGCCACTTTTACTTTTCACAAAGGCACTGCAATGCTAACCAAGAGCAAATCTTACACACATCAGCAGCAGCAGCATTTCGTGTACTTAGCCAAAGGCAGGGCAATCTGTTTACCAACGATAATCGATTTGCTGGAAATGTCACATTCGCTGATTTGGCACAAAGCAGCTGACATTGAGTTGGTAACACAAACAAGCTCTAACTGATAACAAGTACATGCACTAACACTGCGTCTCGAATTGAATAGAAACATATAAATGAAATTAGCAATTCACATTTGAATCGATCCGCAGCATCTAAACTATAGTTTGTTGACACGGCTTGTGGGGAGGTGCAATGGGCACAGGCACAGGGACACATCTAGACACCTACATAACATATGTGAGCACGTAAGCCTAAAACTAGAGAGTCTTTATTCATTTTGCAAAAAAAAAGAGTTTCTATTAATAAATAGTTTATGACGCATATCAGACAAAAGCTAAGCGCATTGATAAGCCGACAGTACAAACTGCATAAAGCCAGCTGATAAGAGGCTTGCATTAAGTGCACTTGCACAGTCGCTTGAGATGCATCTAATATTACTTTGTAATCCCGCTTCGTTATTGCAGCGTGCCGTATATGACGTCGCTGCCCTGGTATGATAAGAACGATACCGAGTTCAACAACGAGCGCGCCAAGAAGGCCTACACAGCCATGTTGACCGTCACGCCGAAGCAGCCCAATGACGACGCCTACACGAAAGTCTCCAACGAGGTGAGTTCCGGCGCCACAAGGCGGCCCATCGAATTTGCATGGCAATGGAAGTCGGCTAACAGGATATAGATTCCTTTTACACAGTTCCTTGCGGCCAATTGCCATTGGCTCACTTGTATTGCCTTTGAGTCTGTTCGAGTCAGGGAGTATGACAGTTTTCTGATGAACTTCGTTGCACGCAAAAATTTACATAAAACCCATATATGTCAAGAATCATATTTGCAATACGATTCTGACTGAAAGAATTTGACAACAAAATCGTAAAAGGGTATTTACAATTCGTTGCTGTTCTCTTTATGCGACTCGAGCTATTTGCTTTCGGACTCATGCATACTCTATGATAGTGTACGTGCTCAGAGCCATCCCAATTTGCATTTATATACAAACGTATAAATGATACATGCATGTGTAAGTGTGCGCGTGTATGTGTGCGTGTTTGTATGTTTGTAGAAGTCGGCGAAATCGTAAACATATTTCTGTATATACACAAGGCAATTACGAATATCGGGCTTGCTCGACTAGGAAATCTCCCTAGCTTACCCATTTTATAAAAATTCATATGCCTTAGTTTTTTCCTTTATCAAAAATAATCTTTAATGAAATAAAAATACATATTATAAAATGTATTTGTTTTATATATAAATAAATATATACATATAAATATATTTTATATATATTTTACATATAAATTATAATATTCATAAAAAATATATACAACCAAATGTTTTACAAATTCAGTAATATGCGCTGCTGTCATCTGCTGGCACAGGGTATATCGTAGTGGTGCCAAGTTTCCTCGCCGAAATGCATTCAATACCCAACTTTTGAGAAACACTTTACCCAGCTCAGCAAAGAACATGTAATTTCTTAATGTCTTCTGCTGTTGTTTGCTTCCTGCATGCGATGGTGTGGATCTATGTCTATTCTGCTCTTGGACTAATCCTAATGACACTTAACAGCTCGCAACCATGAGAAGACGTATGTGCAGTCGAAGAGCATCAGAAACACATTACTCAAATCACACTCCGCCGGGACAATCGAGTGTCACGAAGTCAATACTTAGCGCCAAGGAATCCCAGAACCTGGCAAAAAGAGTTTTACTAGAAAACAATTAAGAGCTTTGAGATACTTTAATGACAGCTGATTACAAGCAAAACAAATTTAATAAGTTCGAAAATAACTACAAAACTGCTAACATGACTTGAATAGTTTTAATTTGTATGCTCTGAGCCCTAATTGAAAATGGTAACTTAGGACATATTGGCTTGCTCAAAGCTTATGTAAATGGACGGAGACGGCGGTTTTTCAGTCTAAGAGGGTGCAATCTTACTCAAATTAATTTTATAAAATGTTGAAAGAATTCAGTAAACTTATATCTGGTGTCTCTGGCTTGAATAGTTTTAATTTGTATGCTCTGAGCCCTAATTGAAAATGGTAACTTAGGACATATTGGCTTGCTCAAAGCTTATGTAAATGGACGGAGACGGCGGTTTTTCAGTCTAAGAGGGTGCAATCTTACTCAAATTAATTTTATAAAATATTGAAAGAATTCAGTAAACTTATATCTGGTGTCTCTGGATCATACAAGTTACTAGATGTACAAAAGTAAATCTCATTTAATATCGTCAACTACTTAGGTTGAAACGAAAGAGCTGATTAGTTGTCTAGATGTAATTGCATTTCATGGAACCCAAAGCAATTAAGCTCCAAGGCTTGCTAAAGCTAAACACTAATGTGCTGTGAAACCCATTCACAGATCAAGGACATCGCCTCGGCCAAGTACAATTACACCTTCAGCGAGAACGAACCCATTTCTGCGTTTGTGACTTCATTCTTTGACGGTGTCCTGCTCTATGCCAATGCCCTCAACGAGAGCATCCGGGAGGATCCAAGTATGCTGACCAGACCCATCAATGGCACTGACATGGTGCGACGCATGTGGAATCGCAGTTTTACGGGCATCACTGGCAACGTGACCATCGACTCGAATGGTGATCGCATCTCGGCGTATTCGCTGCTGGACATGAATCCCAGCACTGGAAGATTCGAGATTGTGGCACATTTTCTGCACAATCGTCTAGAGTTTGAGTCCGAAAAGGAAATACATTGGGCTGGTGGTCGAGATCAAGCGCCACCTGATCGTCCGATCTGTGGCTACGATGGATCGTTATGCCCAGACAACTGTAAGTAAAACATAGAAACTAAATATAATTTATAAAATAGAATGATATAAAAATATTCTCAATACAATAGAATAGCAATAAATCACATTTGTAAGAGGCTGCTAATGCAATCATCTTTCTAGCTTTACCTGGGTATGCCATTCTGTCAATAGTGCTTGGCATAATGGTAATCGTAATGGCCGTATGCTTCTTCTTTGGATATCGGCATTATATTGCCGAAGCTGAGATTAATTCAATGAGTTGGAAGGTATCGCTGGAGGATGTTATGTTTCGAGATGGCGCTGATCATGTGCTGCGTGGCTCTTTCCATTCGCTCGTCAAGCAGAGCTCGCAGCTCACACTGATGTCCGAGGACATGGGCTCCATTAATGGCGATCGCCAGATCTTCATACCCGTGGGCATGTACCGCAAGAGCAAAGTGGCCATCAAGCCGATCGAGCTCGATAATGTTCAAGGCATTCTGTCGCGCAGTCTGATGTTGGAATTGAAGCGCATGAAAGACTTGCAGCATGACCACTTGGTCAAGTTCTATGGCGCCTGCCTGGATGCACGTCGCAGTTTTCTGCTCACCGAATACTGCCCGAAGGGTTCTCTGCAGGACATACTGGAGAACGAACAGTTCCAGCTGGATTGGATGTTTAAGCTGTCGCTGATGCATGACATCGTGCGTGGCATGCAGTTTATACACAGCTCCGACATTCGCTCCCATGGCAATCTCAAGTCCTCCAACTGCGTGGTCGACTCCCGCTTCGTGCTCAAGATCACAGACTTCGGACTACACAGTCTGCGACGCACCTCCTACGATATCGAGAGCGATATTGAGAACTGCAACAGTCATGCGTACTGGAAGAGTAAGTGAGCTCTTGTTCAGCTGCAGTCTACACGATTCATCATTTGTCTACCCACTCTACCGGCTCTTGCAGAACGCCTCTGGACCGCGCCTGAATTGCTGCGGCTCGAAAATCAACGCCCACCCGAAGGCACCCAGAAGGGCGACGTTTACTCATTTGGTATCATCGTGCATGAGATAACCACACGGCAAGGTCCTTTCTATTTGGGCAAGTGTTCGCACGAGAAGACGCCACAAGGTAGGCAAGAGGAAAAAGTACTTCATATCGATGTTTACCGTAGCAGATTTTCTGACTGAAGCATTTAACTAATACAAGATTCGCTGTTACGCAAAGAGTTCAAGTAAATTGAGTAATTGAATTGAGTAAAACATTTCTGCTCCAATTTAGTACAAAATCATAGATTGTCGAAATAATACTCATGCAGTAGTGCTTATATGACAGGGTAAATCACAACTTTCTGTATCGGATGCACAAATACAACTGAACCGGAGCCAATTCCAGTAGTTCATCTTTTTTTGAGAAGCTTTTGACGTTGTCTTGCTGATTAGATCTGTTGAGGGTTTAGATCCTTTGGTGATGTGCCTCAGCCGAGATTGCTGCTGCTCCAGTTTCCATAGCCAATCGATTCTAGACCTATCCCATGATCTCCGGCTGCAAAACAAGTTTCCGCAATCACAACTTCCAAATATAATCTCAGCATCTGTGGGCACTGAAATAGGTGTTGATTGCTCTCAATACAGCCGAATTGTGAACTTTGAACTCCCATACCTATTGACCGAGTCCTCTCTGTATGTTTTCTTTCACGTCTTGTAGCTTTGGCATAAAACAACAAGTTGAATATCTTTGATTCCGTCTCAATCTCACGCTCATAAAACTGGACAATCAAACAGTTTTGCGCACTCTGCTGACGGATGGCCAAGCTGCCATTGTATAACGAGTTTCTCCCCCCTCGCTTAACCATATCCCTAGTAAAACGAATTCCAAATCAAGTCTCTTGGAGTATATATGTGAATGTCTGTTTGTGTGACAGTAAAGCGACTTCATTGGCAGGCATATTGAGTGTAGTCCATTAGACCTGATTCACAATAAAAAACATATCTGACATATAAATCAAACTCTGTTCGGTATCTTTTTTTCAGAGATTATTGAACTGGTTAAGAACTATCAGCCACAGCAGAACAAACCCTTTCGTCCCGAGCTGGAAACGTGTACAGACGATACGAAGGCGGATGTTGTAGGCATCATCAGACGCTGCTGGGCAGAGGATCCCCTGGAGCGACCCGACTTTAATACGCTCAAGTGCATGATCAGAAAGTTCAACAAGTAAGATCCTAAAATAATAATAAATTATCTATGTAAAGTTAAGCTGCAGAGACTGGCTTAGGCTGGTTAACAATAGTATAAAAAGATTCATAACAGATGCTGGGATTAAAGGCCAAGCAAGGATAGTTCCTATACTTCAGTTATAAAATGATTATAAAACCCAAATCGATTCGAGCCTGAGAATCCAATGACATAATTGAATAAGCTTTACTTACACTAACTTTACTAAAGCTCCAACTTTTAGCTAAGGATCGTAAAGTTTCTTAAGAAACTTTGAAACTATTTTCACGCATCGAGTCTTAACACAGGGAGGGGACTTAAAATATGATTTAATCAAATTATTAACAATTCTGGCTTACAGGACCATGAAACAACTGAGTTACACTTATTGCTAGTTTTACTGTTTTCTTATGTTTTATTGTTTACAATTTCTTTATCGTTGACTTCTGCTGTTCGGCATGGAGCAATCGAAAATTGTTGAAAATTTGTGTTACGAAACAATAATTACTGAAAATATATTGTAACTGACTCCTTGCAGGGACAACGAGACGGGCAATATTGTAGATAATCTGCTTAAGCGCATGGAAATGTATGCGAATAATCTGGAGGAGCTAGTCGAGGAGCGCACCCAGGACTATCTCGAAGAGAAGAAAAAGTGCGAGAAGCTGCTTTATCAGTTGCTGCCACAGAGCGTTGCAGCTCAGTTGATCAGTGGACAGCCGGTGGTGGCCGAGACCTTTGACCAGGTGACCATCTACTTCAGCGACATTGTTGGCTTCACCGCCATTTCGGCGGAGAGCACGCCCATGCAGGTCGTTCAGTTCCTCAACGATCTGTACACCTGCTTCGACTCGATTGTGGAGAACTTTGACGTGTACAAGGTGGAGACCATTGGCGATGCCTACATGGTGGTGTCTGGTCTGCCCATACGCAATGGCAATTACCATGCCCGTGAAATTGCCCGCCTCGCTCTGGCCCTGCTCGAGGCGGTGCACAACTTTAGGATACATCACAGACCCGACGATCGCTTGAAGCTGCGCATTGGACTGCATACGGGGCCATGTGTGGCCGGCGTTGTGGGTCAGAAAATGCCGCGCTATTGTCTCTTCGGAGACACCGTGAACACGGCCTCGCGTATGGAGTCCAATGGCGAGGCACTGAAAATTCACATTAGCGAAACCACCAAACTGGCCCTGGATGAGTTCGGCAGCTTTGTGACGACGCGTCGCGGCCTTGTGCCGATGAAAGGCAAGGGCGAAATGTTGACATACTGGCTAGAGGGCGAGGTACCCAAGCCAGATGAAGTGATGTCCCCCAGCAAGCTAATGCTGACGAGGCGCTCATCGCTCAAGCAGCCTCAGCGACAACCGCATTCCTTCCACAAACAATACTCAGAGCTGGGCGTTATGGCCACATTGGCGCCCGCAGTTCCGGCCATAACGCTGCCTGCAGCTGAAAAGAATATCTCGCCCAATCTTCGGGTTAAGCGCAAGATCAGCTCCAGCTCGCCGAAGCTTAACGGCAACTGCTTTGAGCAGCACATTTCGAATCAAAAGACTGAGCCCAACAACTACTATTTGGATGCTGGACAGCAGATGTCGAGTGACATATATAGCAGTCACTCGCTGCGCAGCGAGGAAGGTGCTGCTGGAGCGGGCACAGATGCAAATGCCAGCGATAGCTGGGAGCTTGCCAATTTCCGACTGCCACTCAGCGGTACGCTCAAGCAGCATCACAGTCAACAGGGCCACCACCATGCACACTTACACTCCAATTCCAATTCCAATCTGAGCGGCATCCTGCAGCCCGCGCCACAGACACGAAGCCGCCTGAGGCCATCCCCCACGATCTCAACGTTGTTGAAGAACCATCGCAGCGACAGCTCCGCCGCAGACACTGGCAGCACAAGCAGCGGCCAACGGATCAAGTTTGCTGACTGCGATGCGACTCCACTGATCAGCAACAAGACGCCAGCAGCGCTGCCAGCATCCACTGCTCTCAATCTAGAGCGAAGCAGCAGCAGCTGCAGTAATCAGAACATTCCAAATCTGAGCACTGATCATCCGTATGGGTATCTAGTCAAGAACTATAAACAGCTTCTGTGCAAGCCCACAAACCAAGTCTCGAATAGCCATGGACATGGGCACGATCTGTCCTATGCCGACGAGTGTCCACGGCCTCCGTTGGCTGCCCGTGGAACTGCAAGCAGCGCCGTAACCCAACCACTCTTGGCCAAAATAAACTCGTAGCCGTAAGCACTGAGAGACACTGAGAGACGAACCCTAAAACCCTTCTCTAACTAGTACCTAACCGTAACGATGATGCATATTAAATGTACTTGTTTGTGATAATAAGTTAAAACCAAGTTGAACAATTTAGTTGATAACCCAAACCCACTACTTAAGCACACAAAATGTATATCTCCGTTAAAGCATGCTTCAATTGAACACTCAATATATTATTTACCTAAATTTAGTAGGCAATTTGAAAGTTGTTTTCAAAGAATGATAACTATAAATGATAACTAGAGTTAAGTAGATGTTAGCATTACTGCGATATAACTAGAAACAAAATGTTTTGATATTTTAAATTTAATATATATTTTTAATATAAATATAAGTAGCGAATTCTTTAACAGTCAATGTAAATATTTTATTGTTTTCATTTTCAAACAATTTATTTCTATTTAGTTTTGCCATTAATGAGTGTTCCGGTTTAAGACAAAAAAAACTCAGAAACTTATTAGAAGATTAATATTTTAAAGAAAGCGGATCTTGATTGCTATTAATATAACTAATTATATATATGAAAGTAAAGTATTAAAAAAAATTGCTGTTTCTTAATAGAAATAAATAAATATTTATTTATGAAATTTGAATTTGTTCTATTTTGTAACTCTCCCTCATAATAAAATTACATAATTGTTTTAGAATTACATAATTGTTGTTGTTTGTAAAATATTCTTGCATTTATTTCTGTAATCTCGAAAAATTGACCGCCAAGAACGGAACAGCGTACTCGCCTGCAGTCATTTATCGCCGATAGGTTTCGAACATGCTCAGGCTAACAGTGCCAATTTGAGTAACAGTCCATTTGGAGTTTAAAGTGCAGTTGTGAGCAAAAACATGTTAGTAAGAGTGCAGCTGCTTACTGTTAATTAAAACAATTGCTTAAATCAAAATAGTATAATTGTATTATTATCGAAACCTACGCAGCAGCATAAGTAAAGGTAACAAAATTGTTGATTTTTGCAATAATTTGAGTTGAAAGTTATGAAAAGTGATATCGAAAGACAGTACAATTAAAATTGCATAATTAACAATGCAAATGAATGAATGAGTTGCAAGTTTTTTGTGTTTTGTGTTAATATAAATTAAGTTGTGAGACGAAAATAGTTTAGTTTGTTTTTTTTTTTACTTTACAGCTTTCTGTTACTGATAATTTCGGTGATTTTTTCTCAATGTTGTGAAATAGAAATTAACCGGAAAACAAACGCCCATTTAAATAAATCGCTCCAATTATTATTAATAATACAAAGTGTGATATGTAGTATATACATATTCGTTTAATCAAAACTGATTCTATATATTCACAAACACACACTCTTTTCTATGTCACAAAAATTGTTTCCAGTTTGTTTTGTCATAGTCTGCACCCGGGGCTCTTATCGTCGTAGTAATTCCCACTATTTGCGCACGTCTTTTAATTTATATCACGATAAGTTCAATGTTGACCTGTGTGTATCTATCTAATCAATACATAAATAGTACATTTCATTAATACTGCAGGGCGCCACGCAACATGTTGTATTGTCCGCCGAACGTAACGTTCAACGAGATTTGGACCAAACATGGAATCTCGCACTGTTTTATGGACACCGTGGGGCCAGCGATCTGTGGTGGTTTTCTTCTTCTCTTTGGCGGCATCCAGCTACTGATGTACCGCAAATATGCGACACCAACTGATCCTACACAGATCACAAAGTCCCGACTTTATGCACTTCAAATGTTTCTTCTTCTGCTCGTGCCGGTTCTGGCTCTACTGAGATTCTTTCTTAACGCTCGTATCTATCCTGACGGTGCAATTTATGGCTATATGGTTTGTATAGATTTTGCCATTGGTTTGAATATATTTTCTCATTCATTTCATTCACAGATATTTTACACAAGCGTTGTTTGCTTTTCATATCCATTTTGTATCTGCCTCATTGTCAAGGAGCGTCACTATCAACTGCCATCATTACCGACACGTGGTCATGGCCTTATATTATTGCTCTTTTGGACTTTGACTTTGATTAATGAAGCGCTGGCCATCGTGAATTTAGACCATGAAGACTGGTGGTTCCACTTAAAAAAGTTAGTTTGTCTAAGTAGTTCATTATCCATAAGAAATTAGTTTTATTTATGCCTTTATCTATAGTAACAAAGATGAAATTGAGATGGGCATGTTTGTTACTCGGTTCTTGTGCTCTCTGCTCATCTTTGTGCTCGGCTTGAAGGCACCCGGCATCATGGCACCCTATAATCCGCACCAACGTCTAGATGACTCATCAAGCAACTTAACTGGCAGTGTGCCAACTGGCTCTGCGTTCCGCAATGGCTGGCGCAAACTACGCACCCTATTTCCATATCTGTGGCCCAAAAAAGATAGGATGCTGCAATGCGCAGTGGTTGTTTGCATAATATTGCTTGTCGCTGGTCGTGTTATCAAACTGTTTCTGCCCATTTATCGCAAGCTGTTGGGTAGGTCATGTTCTCAGTTAACAAAAATGGCCTCAATAATCTACAATTTCCTTTTCTCCTTCTTTAGTTGACAGCCTGACCATCGAACCCATTGAGTTTCGCTGGGACTTTGTGCTTATTTATGTTGCTCTATCATTCCTTCAGGGCGGCGGGACTGGCGGCATGGGCTTGTTCAATAATCTGCGAACTTTCCTGTGGATTCGCGTGCAGCAGTACACAACGCGTGAGATTGAGATTGATCTGTTTAGACATTTGCATCAACTGTCGTTGAGGTGGCATTTGCAGCGGAAGACGGGAGAGGTGCTGCGTATCATGGATCGCGGCACAGATTCAATTAACAATCTGCTCAACTATATTGTATTCTCCATAACACCTACCATACTTGATCTGATAGTGGCTGTCGTGTATTTCATTTATGCCTTTAACTGGTGGTTTGGTTTGATTGTATTTCTCACCATGTTCTTGTATATAGGTAGGTCAGAATCAACTTGAAATTGTTTCCTGATTATTAAAATGCATTTTCTATAGCCTCGACAATTGCTATAACGGAATGGCGAACTCAGTACCAACGACGCATGAATCTGGCAGATAATGAGCAGCGCGCCCGAAGTGTGGACTCCCTGTTGAACTTTGAGACAGTCAAATATTATGGCGCCGAGGGCTACGAGGTGGATTGCTATAGGGAGGCTATAATGAAGTATCAAAAAGAAGAGTTTCTCTCCATGCTCACACTAAACCTGCTCAACACCGCTCAGAATATTATACTCTGCTTGGGCCTACTCTCTGGCTCACTGCTTTGCGTCTATTTGGTGGTGCATCATCAGACGCTGACAGTAGGTGACTTCGTGCTCTTTTCCACGTATCTCATGGACTTGTACATGCCATTGAATTGGTTTGGAACATATTATCGCGCTATACAAAAGAACTTTGTTGACATGGAAAACATGTTTGATCTGCTTCGAGAGGATGAGGAAATCGTGGATGCGCCTGGCTGTGCACCACTGCTAACTGCTGGCGGTGCAATCGAATTCTCAAATGTTACATTTGGCTACACACCAGATAAGCTGGTGCTGCGTAATGTAAGCTTTACTTTACCTGCAGGCAAGACCATTGCTATTGTTGGTCCATCTGGCGCCGGCAAGAGTACCATTATGCGATTGCTCTTCCGATTCTACGATGTACAAACGGGTTCTATATCCATAGATGGACAGAACATCAAGCTTGTTAAACAGCAAAGTCTGCGAAAGGCAATTGGTAAGTACAAATTATAAAATCGCTTAGCAGAATCCTAACTAATTAATATATCTGCTTTTTAGGCGTTGTTCCCCAAGATACAGTACTATTTAACAACACTATTTACTACAATATTGAATATGCCAAAATAGGCGCAAGTCCTGATGCAGTTTATGAGGCTGCGCGATCAGCGGATATACACGAAAGAATATTGGGTTTCCCAGATAGATACGAGACCAAAGTGGGTGAGCGAGGACTGCGTCTAAGTGGTGGCGAAAAGCAACGCGTGGCCATTGCACGAACTCTTTTGAAGGCACCCATTATAGTGCTGCTGGACGAGGCTACTTCTGCGTTAGACACGCACACAGAACGCAACATACAGGCTGCGTTGGCACGGGTGTGTGCCAATCGCACAACAATTATCGTTGCACATCGTTTGTCCACCATCATACACGCAGATGAAATATTGGTGCTAAAAGAGGGCAGCATTGTAGAGCGTGGCAGGCACGAAGAACTGTTGCAAAGAGATGAAGGCGTCTATGCAGACATGTGGCAACAGCAGCTGAAAAACTTGGATGCCGAACAGAACGCGAATGACAGTTCCGAGTCAATTGTAGACGAGGGTCCATCAACGACTACAACTGGAACAGCTGGACGGCCGCAAGCGCCGTCTACATCTGGCAGTGGACCTGCCTTTAGATCGGGGCATGGGCATGGAGGAGGACGTTAAGAGTTGAAAATATAAAACTTAGATCTTAGGCCTAATTTTGATTATTTTTGTTAAATGTAATTTGTGGTACTTGTATATGAACTACTTGTCTGATTCCTAGTTCTTGTCTACTTTAATGTAAAAATAGAAACATAATTATAGTTTTTATAAATTTAAATAGCTTTCTGTCAATCCTTACCCCTTCACTCTTACACTTATTTGAAGAGCGTCAGCAAGAGAGCCGCTCTTAATATCTCTCGAAAACTGATGCTGCTGCTGCTTATCGGTAAGAACCTCCAGCAAGGCCAGAACATCGGCTTGAGATCGGCACCAGCTTCAGTTTGAGTGAGGAACGCGAGCGAAGCAGACGTAGAATTTAAGTTGTTCTGCAATACGTTGGTGATAAAGAAAATCGGCGGCTTCTTTGCAACGATTCCTAAATTACATATATATATTTATATATATACAAAGTTGATGCGATATCAGAGCGAGGCGTGTAAATTGTGTTATTAAATCGGCATATTCACGAGTCTTTATTCAGCGAATCATGCGACTGAAGTGTTCCGTGTTTGTGTGTACGTAGAAAGTAGAAAATAACCTAATTGATAAACCCAGGGACCGCATTAAGTTTATTTATTCAGGAGCATGACGTAATGTTTCATTGAATAACATTTAAAACAAAAATAATAAAAAAATAAACCACCAGCATATGTATATTTAATAATAGTATTGATTAAAACGTTTTTTGCTCCGTGATGAGCACGTAAATAATCTACAGATATACATATGTATATATATATATTTACATATATATACATATACATATATATTTCTATATAAAAGCATATAGACTAAATTCAATTGATAAAGTGTATTGGATGCTGTTGCCCCCGGCATGGACTGTCATCAAGTTTATTGCCACACACAACAATTTCTTGTTGAATGCAAATGCTCAACACCATTTTCAATTTTCAGTTCTATTTTTGGTAATCGATGTCGGTCGTGCATTCAACATAATTGGCGTCAATAAGCAAATGCTCTACGAATATGTGGGCAATGTACTGGTTGGCTCCAAGCCACAGGACGAAGGACGTCCGGCACCGCCAACAACTGGCTGGATAGTACGTGGAAAACTCACGCTCCAACGACAGAGTGAACTTGTCATGGCAGCCGCGGTGAGTCAATATATTATATATTAGCTATGTTAACCTAAATATGGGTATATATATATACAAAGGGTATAATGAAGATCCCTTATAGATCCCTTGAGAACAAAGACTCGGACTTATGCAAATGAATATCAAATACAACTATTCAACTGAATGTACCTGAATAAATCTTTTTGCAATGCATACAAGATTCATTTATATATTTATATATATATATAAATATGTATACACATTATTATTTACAATGCCTTCAAAGACTATGAACTAGAATTAATTGTGTTTTTTTCAAAGTATAATTTGTTTACAGCAAAGACTTAAAAAACACAAAGCTTTCACTTAAAAACAAATGGAAATATATATATATATATATATATATATATATTTATATATATAATATATATGTGTATGCATACATATGTATGCAATCAGATACGTATGTAACATTCATACAAATATATGTATATACATTAATGCTCAATTAAAGTTCAACAAAACAAAAATCAAAATTTTTATTGATTTCATTTTCAATTTGTACAATTCAATCAAGCTCGAACAGTTCCAACTCTGAGAGACCCCAGTTGATGCCCAGAAGTGCTCAGCTGCCGCAAGCTCAAGTTTTTGCAGACACTCTTGCAAAAGAATTCGCAGATGAATTATAAACAATTTAACCTTTCCACAGTCCCAGTGCACAATGAACTGAACTCGGCTGTGAACTTCTTTCATTGAGACAGATAAAATGATGCTACCAGTATACCCACCCATACATATGCTATACATGAACATACATACACATACACACACACGCACACACATGTAAATGATGCACTGTACATAGTAGCATATACATACATATATATATACGCGGAGTAATCAGCTTAGATTGTTTTGACTGTGGACGTGGGGGAAGGGATCACAAAGCGGCGCTATGCTTATCAACAGACACAGACAGAGGCTGAGGCAGAGACACAGACACAGACATATGTCTGCCATATGTAACATGGCTCAGTATTCCCGCTGAGTCTGACTAATCTTTATACCCTTCCAGACGCTATTATAATGTTCTCACGAAATGTGTAGCCCCATACATATGCACACTTAATCTGTATCAAAAGCTATGTACTTATCACTATATCCGTTCATTTATCTCTTTTTGTGCAAACTAGTTCCTCATCTTTTGCCATATATGTATGTAGCTATCGTCGGGAACCGTATTATAAGTACTTCTTGGAAGCGATCAATTCAGAATTGAGTAAAATTATGAGATATTTGATTGGTTTTTAAATAGATTTTTAGCAAAATTTGACATAGATGCGATTCGCTATAATAATATAAATTAATAATATAAATTTTATATTCGACAAATAAGTTTTTATTTTTTCGATTTTCTTTTTAAACCATTTAAATTAGTTTGGGATGTGGCTTATGTATGAAAGCACTTCCTAAGTGCATTTAACCGTCGGTGTATAAAAAATTAATTACTTTTTGTTTGTATTAAGATAAACGTAGTCAATCAGCTAAGGCAGCTGATTGGTGGTAGTAAGAGATTACTTGACATGGGATTTCCCGACCTATACATAAATATTTTAATTAATCTCCCTCTCTCTATCTGTGTTTGTTTTTGCGCAATTTCGATTTAGCTGGTCATAGACGACGTAACACTGAACAATTCTGGCGAAAAGTTTTTGCAGAACAAAGAAATGTATCCGCCCTATAAGCCCTTTAAGATCATCCTTACCAAGGAGGGCACCATCTCGCATGTGGTATTCAAGGAAGGCGATCCCATTTGGTCGATGAACTTTAAACGCGCCATTGCCAGCACACTGCAGTTCCAAATAAAGTCCAGCGGCGCCTTTGTGGTGGATGAGGTTAGAGATCCTTGCCTGCCGTATCCAAACAATCTTCATTGCTATCTGCATTCATGTTTCAGACGGGCATACATGGGCAGTGCCAGACCGAGTATTTTGTGTCGAACAAGACAAACTACATATCCATACGGAAAACGCCCGAGCTAAAGACCTGTGTGCCCTACTCGGAAGCCGTGCACATTACGCGCAGCAATGTACCCCCGAACACGTGTGAATTCGATCACCAGAAGAGCGTCATCATTGGCAATGAGGCAATTTACGGCATATTACCGCACAATGAGACGGGTTACTTCCTCAGCATGGCCCATGCCAAAGGCACTACGCTGATCCACACCTTCGAGTCCACGGGTGAGGCGCAGTACATTAACTCGGAGTAAGTTGATCAGGCACTCCTAGCGAGGTCATTTCTAAGTCATAATTGATTCACAGACTGCTGCTTAACTTTCAAAATGAGACACCGATTGACAACCCCATTGATATTGAGACCTCCATGTCGACAGAAATTTCAAATTTGCAATTGCAACCGATTGAAATCAACGATCCGACTGGCGGGAGAAACCCACAGCAGCAGGAGACTTTGATAGCCGCAGCAGCCGCCCTTCTGGACAACCTGGCCGAGGCGTTAGAGAGCACAGAATTTAAGTTTAATGAGCCCTACGACTCAACACTGTCCGATGTGATAAAACTACTCAGTGAAATGGATTTTGAGTCGCTAAAGAAACTCTACACAGAAGTCGACATAGGCACTTCCTATCGCCAAGAGACGATACGGAACATCTTTCACGAAATCATACCGCGCATCGGCACAAAAGCCTCAGTCTTCCTCACTCGCCACCTGGTCAAGGAGAAGACGATAAAGTCAAACATTGCGGTGCAGCTGCTGATCCCCATGCCCTTTCACATATTCGAACTGTCAGCGGAACTTGTGAAGCAGTGCGAGGAATTCTTGAGTATTGGACCCGATCGTCCGGACGTCCGGCAGGCGGCTATTTTAAGCTTTGCCACACTCGTCTACAACGTTTACGTGGCACGTGGCATTGACAAGGATCAGTTTGAGGAATATGTTCAAAAGTATTTCAACTTGTACTTGAGTAAGTGGCATGAGTCGCAGTCAGCCGATTATAGCTAAGCTTTAAACCTATTTACCTCCACAGACGAGCGAGACTACGAGCAAAAGATGCTGTTTCTGCAGGGGCTTAGCAATCTACAGCTGGGCAATGTGGCCAATTATCTGGAGCCGATCGTGATGGAAGAAGGAAACGAGGATCTAAGGTTCATGGCTGCCTGGACAACACTCGCATTGGCCGACAAGCGGGCCGAACGAATCTACGAGATCTACTGGCCCATCTTTGAGTCCCGTAATGCTAGTCTGGAGTTGCGTGTGGCTGCTGTTACCCTGCTGCTTATATCGAATCCCACGGCAGCGAGACTGATCAGCATTCATCGCATCATACAAAGCGAAACGGATCCACACTTAATCAACTACTACCGCACCACAGTCACCAGTATATCTGAGACAACATATCCGTGCTATCAGCATCTGTAAGCGAACTGAACAGGAAAGAAATCTACTGATTGTAACTGCTCCATTCCTTGTGTCTCACATTGTAGTCGTCGTCTGCTCTCCTACATGCATCGGCATCTTCCCCAGAAACCAGAACCTCGCTATTGGGTAACAGGCAATTACATATTCGATTACCGAGACTCCAAGTTCGGCATTGGCGCAATGCTGCAAACCTTTCTGGTGGGCGATCCAAAGACGGATATGCCCGTTGTGGCATTTTTCAAGTTCGACACTGAAGCGCTGGGCAAGTTTACGGGCCAGCTTGCGGTGTGTAATCTGTCTTTAACCTATTCAAGGTATCCTTTGTGTGATCAGACACTTTCTTTCTTTCAGCTGTATATCAAAGCGCGTGGACTTCCCGATGCTATTTGGCAGACAGTGCAGTCCAAAGCCAACGGCTCCGATCCTCTTACATTCAAGAGCATCAAGACGTTGTTGGCCATGCTAAAAGCTCCCATTGTCAACTCGAAGAATTTGCACATCGAGTTCATACTGCAAATGGAGGGCAAAACTGTGCTCTCCTACTATTTGAACCAGCGCATGTTCCAACAGCTGACCTACGACAACAGTGAGTATGGGTAGCTGGCTAAGCTATATCTATAACATGTTCAGTTTTCTCTTAGAACCCCACCCAACTCTCAATCTCTCTGCTTATTCGTTTAGTTTTGGATCGCCTGCAACTGCTGATCCGCACGGATAGCCACATTAACATGCAGACAGTGCGCTGGCCATTCATGAACAAGTACTCAGTGCCCACTGTGTTGGGCACATCTTCCGATGTGCTGCTACAGACCACGGTGCTCACGTCACTGCGTGGCAATATTACGGAGCATCGGACGCCGCCCGGTACCAAGCACACGCTAGAGATCGATGCACGTTACTCATCGTATGCATCGGTGCGCAGCCGCAGCTACAATCCCTTTCTGAACTTGGACCATGAAATAAAACGGGAGCAAGGCTTCCTCATCTACATACCATTCAGCAGCGAGCTGACCCTGAATGACAGCGCCAGGTGTGCTCGGTATACCTTCTCGCGCCCACAGAATCTGACCAGTGGCTTGTCCTTTAAGTCGCGAGCCGTGACATCAACTCGTGGCCTGGTCACCAAAACAGCGGCCGCACCCTACGAGGAGATTATGTATCCAGAGAGAGGCAACGAAGTGGTAAGCTTTGCGACACTTCGATAGTCTTGAACTCCCGATCAACACCCACTTTTGCAGTTCCAGCCGTTTAGCTATGCCATACCAGACTTGGGCGTCAAATTGAAGGTCAACATAAATCTGAATGAGATGATTAAGTTCAGGGGCATGCTGCTAAAATCCGAGTTCATAGAGAAGTTAGCTTAAGCAGACATGGAATAGATCTTATAAGTAAATATCTCTCTATTACAGTGGCTTCTCCCGCAACATGGTCGTCAGTCTGATGATGTACGTCTTTGGATTTACTCAACTCAGCTCCATCCACTTGGGCCATGATCGCAACTTTACACTCTTGATGTACAATGAAAATGCCACCAAGGTGAGTTGTTAAAATCATGAAGCCCGAAGTAAAGTTTGGATTCATCAGATCGATGGCAATATATGTGTCGAGGACGTGTTCAAGACATCCGAGCTGAAGGGCAAGCAAATAGGATTCACTCTGGAGCACGCGGACGAGACACAGAATGTGGAGTCGCTTCACAAATGGAACGTCACTGTGGACATTCAGACATCAACGAAGTCCAACTGGTTTAAGGTCACTGGCAAAGTGCAAAGGAATTCGAAGGATGACGAGGAGGATTGGAAGGTGAGTGGGTGACAATACTTTCGAAGGGGCTGAAATTTATTAAACCGAATATATTTGTACCTTATTTTAAACAATGTGTTAACCGACAACTCAATTTGCGTAGTAAATTCGCACATCCAGCCCCGTTGAGTGTTGATACTGGTCTTTAAGCTGTTACAATGTGCTAATATCAGTAGACGGGACTAGCCCTCCTGTCCGGCAATCTCCAGCTCCTCTTCCGCATTAATGAGAGCCACAATGCCGTCCTGTAGAGACTTGACCAACTCGAATTCGGTGAAACCCATCAGACGCTTGTTCGAAATGTCCATAACACCATCCTCGATGGCAGTGTGCTCGCCACCTGTGCCTTGCACCTGCAGCGACAGCTCCTCAGCCATTGCCTTCAATCGTTCTTCGTCCTTGCCCAAGAGTGGCAGGCGAATATGCACAGATGCACGCAGTGTGGTGCCCAGATTTGTAGGACTAGCGGTCATATTGCCATAGCTGGAATGACGGACGAAATTCAGATTTTTCTCCAGCTCCTGCACACCGGTGACCAGACGCTGATAGACATCGCCCAGGTCGCCACACTGCGCCGTAGAAATGATGCGCACATGGTCTTCTTCGTTGCACCAAATCATAAACGTCTCGGCGGGATTATGATAGACGCCGCGTCCGGTCGGCCAGAAGCGATAACAACCAGCGGTTTGCAACTTTCCCTCGCCTCGCGGGAAAAGAACGCCACGTTTGACCATTTCCTGTTGCGTCTCTGAATCAATATCACCCATCGTCAGATAAGTGCCAATCAGTTCGCCGTCCATGGTCTCCGTTGCAGCACGGATTCTCTCCTCCACCTCGATCAGCTGCTTCTCTGTCAACTTGGGGAAGAACGGCAAACCCTCAATATTACGCGAAAGGCGAATGCGCGCAGAGAGTATATATTTACGCTCCGCGTCCAGGTTTTCGATCTCGTCTACATTGCCCCAGTCGACGTCCTTTTGCAGCATATCGCTGTCGTTATCCTCCTGACCATGGTATTCCTTGATAATTGGTTCAAATAGCTTAGAAAACACATCGTAGCACTCTGGATCAGCCGCATAAATGCCCACAGGTGAATCATGATGCTCGAAGCCCGATACAGCACAATCATACAGATAGGCATCGACCGGCGGTGGAGTGGTCACCAGCATGTATTCCTCCAGCAATTCAGGCGTGAGGTACTTACGCAAAAGCGAGCTGACATGCTCCTCGTCATCAATGAGTGCCTTGTACCCAGCCAGAGTGAGCTCCTGGTATTCCTCTGGTGATTTCTTGCTGCAAGAGAAGTTGAGAAATAAATCATATTTATTCGAGTGAGGTCCACTTACATTTGTCCACGCAGACGCTCCAACTCCTGCTCGAGGCGGGCTATCGTTGTTTTAGCCTCGTCCAAGTCGTTCTTCATTACATCATACTGAGCATCATCCGGGCAGCTTTCGCACATGAATTTGCGCACAAATCGAATCGCATCTTCGGGCTTATTTTGCTCCTCGTAGAGCTTAATTAGAGCCTTGCTTAGAGCATCGATAACTCCAGCACGTTCCAGGTACTTTCGATATTGCACGCGTTTTGATTCAATCTACGAAAAGACCACTCAAATGATGCAATTCCTAGTTTCACCACCTCTCACTCTCTTTCGCTCTTACCGAAGTCATTTTGCATCCGCTGAACCAAAATTAAATAACCAAAATTTAAACACAAAACAAAGCAGATGCTCAAAACCAAAGCGAATAAAACAGCACGCTTTACAAACTAGAGCCTTCGGATTTTTCCACACTTTACTAATAAAAAAAAATGAATTTTCTGTTAAATTTATGATGTGAGAAATGCGTCTGAAACGTATAGTAGCTGACTGCTTTCTACAGTTGAAACCCGCCTGGGACATATTGATCAAACTAGCGACGTTTCACGCCCAGCCTGCCGAGCAATCCGAATGTGGGGCAGCAGTTGTGGTTGCAATAGACTCGTGTGCCACCTGACAATGTCTCTTGTTGTTACATAATCAAGTGACAGGCATACAACAGACCGACAAGCAGCAGCAGAGCTACCCAGTCAGCCGGCCGACCCGACGACAGACAGCCAGGATATGTGTATGTTAATCGTTTCCGCAGTTGTTGTGGTTGTCTCCTTGGCTGTCGCTTCGTCATGGTAATCTGACCCACCCTCCTACTACCTCTACCTACCTACCTGACATTTATGAAACTATTAATATGATTACAGTCGCTTCTCGTATTCGATTATATTAGTTTAATGACATTTATGGAAATGTGGTAATATATTATCTTATTCAGCCATTCATAATTTAAAATTAAGAATTGTTGGTAAATACTGGAAATTCATGCATCGTCTGCCCTTCTAAAATTCTGAAACATCAACTGTTCCTATTAATGTGGCCAGCAGTGTATCTGCTTCAAGGTGCATGTTGGCTAATGAGAGCACTTGTCGCATGTCAGTGGCTGACTTCTTGACTCACTTTGTATTGTGTGCCGTCTCTTACAGGCTTGCACCAAGTTGACCTATGAACCACTTGTCTTCACCAAACGCCCGCACACACTCAATGGCTATGTGGTCTTTGGCCTGGCTGACGAGAATGGGGAATGCCCGGAGACAGGCTCAAAGGTTCAGTTTGCGGCACGTGCAGGCGTAAGTACTTATTTATATATATATATATATTACGAAAATTTAATTATAAAACTATATGGCTGGTATTACAGCCCTCGGAGCATGCACGCGCCTTTCTACGATCTGACAAGATTTCGCTAACGGACACAGATTTCTGTCCCAAGGAGGTGCTCAAGTTCTCGCCGATACCAACTTCAAAATATTGCAAGCGCAGCAATTTTGAAAATTTCACATCTATAACACAATATGACATGGACTTAAAGTTTAATAATGTACGTAGAAAAACGCATATGGAGTCTACCACATCGAATATTAATTTAATTCGCATCCTTTTTAGATGCCCGCCTGGTTCGAGCTGTGGTCCACGCGTCTAGATCATCTGGTGTCCGCGTTTTCCGCCAATAAGGTAGACAGCTTGCATATGAGTCAACAGATTAACATAACGATGCACACGCCGCACGATCACTTCTGGCTAACTGTGGAGGTGAATGGTGTCCATTGGCGTATATATCATATACCGTTCCTCTACAGGCTGGACTCCAAGTTTGATGCATCGCACCAGCTGACCTATGACTCGGGCTTGAAACGCTCCTGCTCAGTGATCAATGGGATGATCAATTCATTCGATGATTACCTCATTAATCTAGGAGAGATTGCAGCTCACTCGAATTGCCTAACTTTGCTGGTGGCAGATTGTTCGCCACTGCCAAAGATGGCTGTGTTCATCACTCCGTCACCTGATGCCCAGAGCCTGGCCAGCAACTATGGACTCCGTGTACACATTGGCCCCAACTATTTTAATTTCCGTTCGCGTGCCGGTAACAGCAGTCAGATCGATGAATCTCCCGTCTTCATTTACGTTAATCAGGCACAAACACCATATGACGTACGCCAGAAGCCATACCAATGGCCAATCGATGACAGCGATTATGCATTCCGGTAGGTTAGACCATGCGCAACGATTCTTGAACTCTAAATAATATGATCTTATCGCTGCAGGGTGGAACTCAACGAACAAAATATTTTGATAGTGGAGTGTACCAAGCTGAGCGCTACCATCCAGTTCGACATGTACAACATATTGAACTTCGAGATTTTCGGTGTCTACAAGCATCAAATGTGCGGCCTCTGCAGTAAGCCGCTTAACCGCATGCAGAACTACACGCTATGTGAGCTGGACACGGGGACGACGACGACACAAATGCCTGTGCGGAATTTATCTGAAACACCTCTTACCTTATAACAGTCATAAAGTATAACTAAAGTTAAGAGAGCGCTATAGAAAGGAACTCGAAAACATAGCTAAGATACATGTAGAGCTCGGCGGTCTTTAAAAACAAATTAATAAGAAAACAAATATAACTTAATTATACTTTTAACAAAACTTAGACAACATAGTGCTTCTAAAATGTACAGAGATAAATTGTACCATACGTCACCATAGAGGTTTACGAATTGTAGCATACTTATTGGGGCCCGAAACTAACTATTAAAGAGATATTTTGCATTTAATAATTTGCGTTTATTCAATGTATAGCAAATTTGAAAGATGGAAACAAATCTATTTAACTGTCTAAATAATTAATTATTGATTTGTTATAAGAAAAACAAAAGAAAAATGTGCAAGCACAGATTAACAAAGTGCTCTAAAACAAGCTTTGGTCATTATAAACGCATATCAGTTTGATAAGATATGCGTGTATAGATATTAATAGGGTTTGAGTATCGGTGTTTAAGTCAAAAAGTCATAGTCTCTTAAAGTAAATCGTATTAGGTATTTTATACTAAGGTTACTGCTGCTTAAAGCCCACTTGCCTCTCCCGATCGCGATGCAGTTGGGTCAGCAAATGCAATCGCAACTGGGCAACGGACTCGAGCGTATCATTGCACAATCTACATGTCAGGGGCTGCAAAGTACCCTCGCTGCAAGCAAAGCTGATTTTTAACGTAACGTCCACAAGCGAACAGTTCCAAGATACTTACAAGTTGCGCCAACTATACAATTCGTTGCAATTCGCTTGTAGAGCCAACAAGTTGCCCATATTCTCGCATTCTAAATCGTAGGAGCAGTGCATGGGGAATATAGCACGCTTGCCGTATGGTTCGGAAGGCGGCTCCAAATCTGACATGTCCTCCCAAAGGTATTCGGAATTAGACACATGGCGTTCAATAAAACTCCGATCCTTTCCAAGCAGACTGTAGACAAAATACCTTCATTTAGAAAGAATTGTATTATTGAGTTTAATTAACACAAACCGAGTGAGCAAAGATCGCAACTGATTGAAGATTATAACGCGATCCTCCGTCCCCACAGAGGGCATCTCGTTGACATCGAAATTGTAAAACATGCTGTCAATATTGTAACGCATTTGGTTTATCTGAAATACACGTGGTTAAAGCCATAAAACTGAATTTTCAGATAATTAGACAAAAGAATTTACAATTCGGATATCATCTTTAAGTATAGCCACATCCAAACTGATGACCATATCGTGCTCTTCAAAATACGACTCCATAGTATGAGGATTAAAGCCGAGTCCAGCCAACAGGGATATATACTTTGTGCGAATCTTATTGCATTTGATTTGCATGGTGGGACAGAAGAGCATGGCCATCAGAGCACCAAAGCCATGTATGTTGGGCATCAATGTTGTGCCGCGAGCCGTCAATCTCTCATTGCTTTCAGTCACTGAGGCAGCCACCACCATCTGATCGTGCCGATCCTGTGGATCAGTATCCAAGAGCACAGAATTGACAGATTCTTTGTCAATGAAGACCGACTTATACATGCCAATGCGAAGCACAGAACTTATGCTGCTTTCGAGCGGGCTGAATGGGCCTCTGAGGCGTATACTAAGATTGCATTTATCAAGAGGTGGTGGCTCTAAATCTGCATCCTTTGGCAATTGGGCGAAGCGTAAATACTCTTCATTGATGAGCTCCTGGTCTGCAATGGGAACATTACATTTAGTCTCCTGCTTACGTATTCGCATATCATGATCCTTGCGTGACATATAGTCCTCGTCGGCACGACGAGCTAACTGACGGTCCACCAGTATATCGTTCAGGTCACCATCGCGCGTATGTATTAAAACAGCAGCCACATTGTTTACCAGCGAATAAACCTCCATCTGGAGCCGTCCGGACTTGGCAACCGAGATCAACATTTCGTTGGCCTGTTTGGGCCAGCGATTATAGGAGCTCGTCACCGACGAGGGCTGCACCAGCGCCAAGCGGCACTCGAACATTCGCGGAGGCAACTGCTCAAAATCACGTTTCAGTTCAGGAGACATAAGACGTAGCTTATCCATGGGCAGCACAGCCACATCGCCATAATCAATAAAACGCACGCGGAACTGAGGATTACCAATTATCTGCGTCTCAATCTTTAGTACCTGTGCGCGTTGGAAAAGCTTTCCCCGCTTTGCCAGCAGTTGCAGACCCTTCGTGACTGCGCTCGCATTCCGAACGTGGTAGCTAAGCTGCTGGGATCCATTGAAAATCTCCGACATACTCGCAATACGATCAGCGAGCGCATGCGGCTGAAAAAAAAACTTGCCACAGTTGGCAATCTACAGAAGAGAAAAATGTTAAAATGTTATGTTATCATTTTCATTAGTGGAAACAAATATCGCAATTGAACATGTCATTAATAACAATATGTATATATATAATATAATTAATCAATCCAGTTCTTAAAGAATTTATCTTTTGACTACATCGCCTTCTAACGAAAACTACTACAGACATGCGATATCTTTAGATCGAAGTATACACTCACATATGTAATAAGTCCAGTGATACTCTTCTCAAACACAGATGGCAAGGTGAGTAGCTCAACATTCCATTGCTTTGATGGCGGCACCCAGGTGCAGTCATTAATTACACCAATTCTACGCTGCTGCACATAGCGAAAGGCAGAGTTTTGACTATAGTGTAGAACAGAATAAACGAGAATTTTTTTAATATTCTTTCAAGTGCTTCATAAACTTACTCCATAACACGAAGTGGACGACTCTTATTCTCAAGACGCATGCGCACTGCTTTATATACCTCGGTCATGACGCGACCTGGCACTTGTATGACCTTTGTGCTGTCCATATCCTCATCGTCCGCTTTAAATGTTACAAATACCTTTTCTGAGCCGTGCTGAAAGGTGACGTCCATGCTCTCCGATGGGATTTTTGCCTCCAGAAATAGTTCCTTGATACGCCGCGTGTACAATTCGCCCATGTAACGCGGCTCGAAATTGGTGAAATACACGGTGCGACATGGATCGTTGCCACAAATAGTTTGGAACAAGCTGCGATCGTAATCGGCATTCGCTTTGTTGCTTCGTATAAAATAGTTTGGATAAAATGCTCCAGCAAAGATCACCTTTAGAATTATGGACTTCTCGCGATCATCCCACATGTGGCAGGCACCATAAGGCAGTGGCTGCATATTGACAGCTGCGCATCGTTGGCGCAAATCCTGTACCATCAAATGCATTTCCTTAAGCGAGCGCAAGTTAACGTTAAAGCGCCTGGCCCATTGCTCCGCCGATTCCTTAAGCATTCGATCCTGGCACATATTTAGGTAGATCTAAAAATAATTCAAAAAAAATATTCGAAGAAATTCTTTGCTAAGCTTGCGAATTATGGCTTACTCTATACACACGCCAAATGGCTATCATATCGGAGCCAGAACCATCGGCAAATATGTAGTGCATCCAAAAAGCATCGTTCGTCTGTCCACGTCTGCCAGTCAGGTACAGACTGCGCACAGTCATGCCAGCCGCTTTAAGTGCATATTTCTTAACTGAGCTCTCTAGTTTCACTATTCGCTCTACCACTTACCAATAACAATTACCTCATCCAGGCAATTAAAAACGTAACCGAGTATAATCAGGCGACTGAGACGTACGTCTAGTGGAAATCGAGACATAATTTTTCCCCAACAACTAAGATCGCCATCCAGTTCCTCGTAAACGCCATCAACGGTAGTGTACAGGGCGCCCACCTCCTTAAGAAGCAACACTGTGTTTTGTATGTCAGAAAGATTAGGCGGTGACATAGCAAGGGCCAAAATTTCACTCGGCTTGCCCATCTCGAGCTCCTTAGCTCTTAGTACCGAATTTTGAAGCGGCGATCGGAGTATCTCGGGGGTACCAAACTCTTTCATATGTTCCATATAAAAGGCTTTAGTAACCATACGATAAACTCGTCCGCTACGTAGACGACCAACACGTCCAGCACGTTGACGGCAATTAACTTTAGAAGCCCATTCCAAGCGCAGGCTACTAAAGTTGGAAGCGGTATCGGTGTGCATTACCTTGGTTAAACAAAAATCAATTACATAGGAAACATCTGGCACTGTAATAGAGCTCTCCGAAATGTTGGTTGTCAGTATGACCTTGCGGTGGCCAGGTGGAGGAGGATGAAAGACTTCCTCCTGCGAATCGGGCGACATTAGCGAGTGACAGCGCACAATGGTAATTTTCATGCTAGGACTGTAAGAAAAACAAATAAAATTAAGCACGAGTCATGTTTAAATTACTCCGCAAAAAGAAATACAAATGATTTACTTACTTCTCGTCGACTATTCTGGTTATATGGTCCATCATTGTATCAATCTCATTGATGCCAGGTAGAAAGATAAGCACAGAGCCGGTGCGCTTTGCCTCTTCGTAGGACTGCTGGGATTGACCAACGGCCTTGCGCTCCATATTATCAATGACCAAAATAAGTTTGATGGCATCGCCATAGCCCTCAGGTCCTATGCCTGGTGTGCTCTGCTGAGGCTCATCCTTCCAGTGTATATTTTTCAACTGATCACGATAGAATTTGACCAGAGGATACTTACGTCCATGACTAACGATGACCACGGGTGGAAAAGATAAGCTCGTGGCAAAGTATTTTGAAAACTCGCTCGTATCAATTGTGGCCGACATCAGAATGACTTTTACATGGCGTGAATTGAGCGCCAGCAAGCGGCGCACCAAAATCAACAAGAAGTCCATATCCTGATCACGCTCGTGCACCTCATCCAGTATGATGTGTGTATAATGGGTTAGCGTTTTAAATCGAATAAGATTGTTTAGTAAAACACCTGTAGTACAGTATAACAGGCGCGTATCCTCCAGATTCGATTGGCGATGTAGTCCAATCTGATAGCTGCACACAGTGCCAGGTTGCCATTTTCTCTCTTGGCACACACGATTGGCAATCGAAATAGCAGCAATGCGGCGCGGCTGCGTAACGACAATATTACAAAACTCGCGCCGTTTGAATGCCTCATCCAGAATATATTGCGGCACCTAGCGGTTAACAAATGTAGCACAATAATCGATAATAATTTAATACTAAAATTCATTTCGATAATTAAAAGTATCAAAACGATATACTGTCCGGATGGCAACGCCGTACTTTACAATTGTCAACAAACTTTAAAGTGCAAGCATACAAGACTGAACATCTAAAGATAAATATTAAATAAAAGCAAAAATCATTGCATGGAGCAAAATGTCTATGACGACTGCTGGCAGCTGCTTCAACGTTTTGGACGTGCCGCTGACGCTTCCCAGATGGCGAAATTTGAACTGTTCTGCCAAACATGGCACGAGTTACAAACACAACATATTTACTCAGCTCAAACCAATCACATTGAAGTGATTGAGACCACAATGGCAGCCCTGCATGTGGGTAAGCGAGTGGCATGTGGTCGCCGTACAAACGGTGAGCTATTCCAGGCGACGCGCGCCCAACGTATTGGCGGCATATATTTGTTATATGCCATATACAATAAGCAGCCGACAAAATTGTTTGTTAAGATTGAGGTGTCGCCTCGCACATGGCAGTCACTAACCGGTTATGTGGAGCAACTGCGTCGCGAGGGTGGTGATCGACGCGACACGCAGCAAGTGAGTTACATATTCTGGCAACTGGTTCAAGAACAAGCTTTCCGCTACACAGCTTTGGATTACTGCCAGGCACTGGACGCCCTGGCCGCCTACGACAGTTTGGAAAGCTTTGTGGAAGCCAAACAACAGAAGAACCACACAGCTGCGCTATTAAAGCAACAGCTTAATCCAAGCAGTGGCAACCTTTCCGAGGAGCTGCATGGGCTAACGGAAATGGCAACCAGTTGTAAAGCATTGTGCCAACTGGAGACGGCTTACAACATGCAGATGGAGTCGCACCGCAATTCGTTTCCCGCCACAATCATCTTCAGCCAGTTGCGAGATGTTTTCTATGAAATTAATGATCTGCTGACGCACGAGGAGAAGCCTACAACATCAAACGCCACAAATGAACATCTGGAGCTGCGAAAGAAAGCCCGCCACAAAGCAATGTTTGGCGAACTCCCGGAACAGGTGTCAACAGAAGAGGTAACTGAACAATCCCTGCACGAAGCACCCGATCGTCACGAGCGACGTATGTCATCGGCAACGGTCTTTGCACGCAAATTACCAGATGATGTGATTCGGAACTTGGAATGCTAGCTCGATAGTTAAATTCCAATTATTAAGCTTTATATAAAAATATATTATTTCAAAAAAGATAAAGCTAAGCGAGAGGTTTTTACCACAAACCACAAAATTGAAGATATAAATAAGATCATTTAATAGTACTGCCTGATGAACAAGTAACAAATGGCAACAGTGATAAACTATATTTAAAAAATTAAATAAAACAAAAATGTGGCTCTAGCTGCTCAAATACAACGGTTTGAAATTCATTTATAGCAATTTAAAATAAAAATCTTAAGAACCATTGATAATTTAAAATTAACTTGATCTGGTTGGTTCTGAGAATAGAAAAATAAAATTGACTATTGCTCTTGACGAAGAACACATGCTTTTATAATGGTAACTAATTTAAATTTCAGATATAATGTATAATTCATAATCTATAGATTAAGTTTCAGACATGTGGGATTATATGTACATGCATAATACCTATAAGTCTGGCGAACTAGTTCTTTTAGGCTGGTAAATTTTGAGTTTTATTTTCATATATATAGTTTAAGTGAAAATATTAATAGATAGAGTGATGTGCAATAAAACATACCTGGGTAGTCTTACCACAGCCGGTGTCGCCTTTCAAAATGACCACTGGATTCTCTCTAATGGCTGTCACGATATCTTCACGCTGCTCGTAGATTGGCAGATTTTTGTTCCGATTTAGGTCGAATCGATATTTCTTATAGTATTCTTCATCTGATCGTACGCCCGGCAGTTCTTGCATTAACTCATCATCATCACTGTCCAGTTCATCAAGCATTTTGTTCGGTTTCCTATTAATTTGCCCGTCAGCGAACTGTTGATAAAAAATAAACAAAGCACAGCTCCAATTGAAAACGTTCCACACACACACACACACACATATACGTGCACATACTTTGTTCATAAGCTGCTTTTCTTTCTCGACAATTTCGTGCACATAATCTTTGCCGACAATCTCGCGCTTGATCGGTTTGGAATCGGTGGACTCTGTTGTAAATGCTGTCCGGTCGCCAGTTATACAGCCTTTCGGCGCTGGACCGCGATTAAACGGTTTTGAAAAATCAAAAAAGTCCATCAAATCAGAATCCATGTTATAGGAAGTCTGAGGTTAAAAGGCACTCTTTAAACAACTCAAAAAACTAACAAACTTGACCAGCGCGCTACACAGATTAAACGGTATATGTCAATTTTTCGAATCTGGCAATACAAAAATTCAACTCGCATTTACCAACACACATAGCCGATAGGTTGCGATGCTCTCCAAATATCGATATTTATTTAACGCATCTTGTCGTATGACAAGGGTATTAGTATCGATGCTTTATTAAACTGCTGCTGACGTTTGACAGTACAGCTAAACGAAATATTAAACAAAAATTTTACTTATAAGAACAACTAGCATAATACTTGGTTCAAAATTGTATAAATAAAGAAGCTGCCTAACAGGAGCGAAAAATGACACGTAAGTGAACAAGCCAAAGACGCCATATTCTATTTCTTTTCTTCTGTTGATTGTAGAGAATTTTGCATCAGATAAATGCTGAGGTTTCAATAACTACCACAGTAATAATATGATTGGAAATCCATAAAACAAATAGATGAAAGAATATTGATTACCTTGTGACCGCCCGTATATATACATTTACATATATGTATACATACATACATATATATGTATGTATATACAAATATATGTATATATATGAGTATTATGTATGTCGTGTAGCCTTCTAACCTCTACAAATGAGCTTCAATAAATTTGCACGCGAAACTAACCGTAAAGCTAGCGGCAAAAGAACAAATTCTCTTCGCTCTTCGAAATGCTTTGTTAATTAGATAATCATTTTTTTAGGCGGCAATCAAAGAGACCTGGCGCGCGCCAAAAATCAAAAGAAATTAGCTGAACAAACTAGAGGCAAACGCACTGATACCCTTACGGTGGAACAACGCAAAGCCCGGTGAGATGGAAGTTACCTGACAACTGTACACGTGTAGCTGTACCTGTACAACTATCTTGAGTATTTGTTATTTATTTGCAGGGACGCTGAACTGATGAGAGAGAAGCAAAAGAAAAAGGAAGATGATGCGGCTGCAGCTGCCGCAGCTTCTAGCAAAGGCAAATAGACAAACATTGATTCCAGTTCCAGCTAGAACAGCGTGCATCAGTGCAATCGTCTAAGGTCAACACAAAATTTTAGTTAGGCATAGTCAGTTACAAGAAAAGAAAGCAGCAGCCGCAATCCGGAGACAACGATCGAGGCCAACGTTCGACTCCAGGATAATCAATATCAAAATCAATTGGTTAAATTGCGCTAAATGCGCGCAATGTGAATATTAAGCTACGAAGCCGACGTACATTAATAATTACGCATCCTTAGGCAGACCACACACAAACAGACAAACCCAAAAGGTTCGTTTCCTTAACCTGCTGAGCAATTTATTATCTTAATCATTTCTCTATATACCTGACTAAATTATTTAATGTAAAATATAAACATCAAATAAAACATAATATACAGCCACAAACAAACCAAAATGCAAAAGTATTATATTTTTTCCATACACATTTATATATATACATACATTGGAATATAATGAGAGTATATTGTAACTGCATATTGAAATAAAGAAGAGTACTCTGTTACTTTTGGGTATCTTGCATTCCACTTGTTGATCTTACGATAAAATAGTAGAATTGATTGATACATGGAATCACTTGGTAAGACAAAGATTTTAATATTTCGCATTCTTTTTGATTCTGTTTATATAAATCAGACTTAAGTTAAATATTCTAAAACAGCATTTGCAGCTTAAACTTGAATATGAATTCCCTTAGAGCTGTAAAGCTCGCATAGATGAATGCATTCGGGCTATATATATATGCCTGCCTGCTGTTCATATGTACATGTACATATATATATATATATATATATATATATATATATATATATATATATATATATATATATATATATATATATATATATATATATATATTTCATGCTTAACTTATTTTTGACTTGCTCGACAAATCTATAAAACTAATTTTGTCCTGCCAAAAACTATATACAGTTCGCAGAACTCTACTTTTCAAATATAACTTTATAATAAATCCTTTCTTTTTTTAAATAATATAATAAAAAGTGTTTCATTTCTATGAATCAAAAAGCTTGGAATATATGTGTAAATGAACTTTCATTTAATATCGATCATTTAATATCGATCGATAATTCAGTCGGAATTGTTACTTTTATCCAAACACATGCAGCAGTTCAAATCTGTTGAGGTAAGAAAGGAATTTGGCATAACAAAAAGCATTCTATTAAAGTTATAGTTCATATGTAATCTGAAATCTAATCTTAGGTATAATCAATAAACAATCATTTTCCAATAATACAAGCTTTCAAAATAGTAACTTAACATAGAAGCAGACAAAAATATGATCACTTCAAAGGCTACTGAAAAGTTTTCTAAGCTTATGGAAATATTGGTATAAAATGTATACAAATTTAATATTTTAACTTATTATTTATATTGTATATTTATATATGCATATATGTGTTTATAGGACACTTATAATGTTTTATATCCATTTGCATCCATTTTATGTCTGTAGGGTATATAGAAACAACCGTCAATACTCTTTATTGAATGTGTAAACAAATTTTCGATTGCAACCTCAAATTCAGTCCAAATTTGCATACAATGGCTCATTTCTAGGTCAAAGAGTAAAAGCAGATCAAATATGATCCAATGGCCGAAAATTGAATTCTCTTACGATAAGTAAAAATTGATTTCATTAATATAAAAAATATATGTATATACTATATATTTGATATTTGGCAATCAAAGGTGAAATTGAAGAGTAGAAGCAACGTTCATAACTCAAGCTGCAACGAAAGTAAATTGACCACAAATGGCACTCTGATGCCAATAAGTTGAATGTAGCATTTACCATTTGTACAAACATAGGTGAAATGCCCAAAAACAAAAGAAGAAACCACGAACCACTGGCAAACAGGCCAAACTAACCAAAAATGGGCGACAGCAAAGCGTGTTGGCATCATATCTATGGCGCGTATCTTAAATAAAACTAGTCAGAGTTCCATGGGATACGGATGTCGATGCTGGGAGTGGGTCTGCAACTGGTACAGGATCGCGTGCGAGATGCTCATGTGCACACAGAGTTCTGAGAAATGCCACAGAAAAACACGAGAACGACGATGACCAGCTGCCCGGGTAATGAGCGACTTCTACCGATTTCTTCGGCATCTAGTGCAAAACGTTGTCGTGGATATCGCCAAGCAAACAAAGGTTCATTGTTTGCTTAGTTTGTTTTTGTTTAATAGGTCTATGACGCACAAAAACAAAACAAAAGACAATAACAATAACAGGTTTTCTTAGACTTACAAGTTCCCAAAGCAGAGAAAGCTCCTCAACGAAAGCTTGATCAATCTTTAGTTTCAGAACTTTTCTACGCCACAGAGCAAGAGGAAACAAAACTTAATCAACGACGTCGTCGACGTTGGCGTCGACGTTTACGTCGCAGCAGCCCAACGTTGAGAGTTGAGAGGCACAGCCGTTCGCCTCTCTATGCGACTCTCATGAATAGCTCGCGCGCGATTTCAGTCGCTACGTGAAACTCGCCGCAAACACAACAAAAACGCGCGCCAAACCGTGCCAAAAAGTCGTGTTCAAATTAAAGCTAAGCATATGATCGAATAAAATTAAGAAATAAAAATAAAAATAATTAATTATCATTAATCGTGTTAGAAAAGGAGTTGCGTTGAAAGTGAAGTGCTTTAAAGATTAGAAAGTGTAAGTGAAATTTGGCCAACTGCCAACATATTTGGCAGCCCTTAAATGCAGATGGAAATGCTAATGCAAATACAAATGTCAAGTGTCTGGCATTATCAGCAGCCAATTGGCAAGCGAATGCAACTACAAAAAATATTTAAATGATAGTCTATGCCTGGGCTCTGGGCAGCTAGATCGAGCGATCGATCGATTGAACGCCAAATGCAAATCAAGTGATAAACGATCGCCACGAAATTGAAATAACAGGCGTACAGCTTTCAGTTGGTAGGGGGACCAGCTAACCGAGTTCCTAGTTCTCTCCCCCTCGGCCCCAGTCTATCGGAGGCGATCGTCTGCCATTGACAGTCGCAAGTCGCCAATCGCCAATCGCAAGTCGCAGTCGCGTGTTTCATTTTATTATTTATACAAAATATATATTCAATTTCATTTAGCTGTCGCTGTTGTTGCTTTGTCGTCGTCGGCGTCGACAGCAATTTCAATATTCAAATGATCATGATCACTTGACTTCAACGATCGCGTTTCAAAGCTCAGCAATTTCTGAGCGCCTGCAACAGCAAGCCCCTACAAATTATGATTAATACGCTAAGCAACATCGACAAAAAAAATAATTAAATATTTTTACTAACAACAGCTCCCGTTTGCGTTCTGTTCGTACAGCCTGCTTACCTACATCTGCTTCTGACCCAATTTGTAGACGGCATTGATGAAAACTTATGAGCAAAACAAAACAGTTTGTTTGTTTTCTTTTCTCCTTATTTATTTTTGTTTTTTGCAATTGAGTTCTATATAGGCATGACTGCATATGTGTGTATGCTTATATATATATATATCTTGTGCATAATATGTATTTCCTTAGTGCTGCATTGCTGGGCATGATGTCAGCTCCATCTCCCACTGAAAGAGAACGCGTTGACATTGAATTCGACATGAACAACCTGCAATGCTAAAATTAATTTTTGGGCATATGAATTTAAGACCTGACTAAAGAAAGAAATTGCAAATCAACTAAAAATGCATATCAAATGGGCCTGTATGTTGCAAGTCTACAAGTTAACAATCAAGTCAGGTGGCAAGCGTGGGCGTATACCTAATATTTGCGTAAATTATAATTTTTGGCTCAAAAGAAAAACGAATAATATTTAAGCAACGGTCTGCGCCACTTTTTAGGTATGCCAATCAGCTATGCCCAATAAAAATCACATTCAAAGTCAATAAATAGCGACGAGCCTGGAATACACTTAAGCCAATTGTTGAATATGGCATAAGTCAAGCACCTGTTGCATCGTTGCTAAGCTAAGGATAACGAGATTCATGTATATAACTATATTTGTAATTATACATATATTTATATATATATATATTTATTATATATATAAAAGACAACCTAATGAAACGTTGTCATTGCCCAAAAATTAATGAGCACTCGTCTCTGGCGCACACATATATATATATATATATATATAAATAAATATAAATATATATATATATATATATATATATATATATATGTGTGCGCCAGAGACGAGTGCTCATTAATTTATATATACATGTATCTATACTATTTATTTCATACTACAACGCTTCATTAGGTTGCCTTTTAGGCTTGAGAATTCAAACACATTAGGAACTAATAAAAATAAAATAAAAACAGAAGAGCAAAAACGCTTTGACATAGTTCGACTATGGATTGCTCTATAATCGGGCATTGAAAATAGATAAATTTTTTATAAAAATATAGAAATACAAATTATCATCAAAACTTAAAAAATACGTTTACATTTTACATTTTTAATTGACATCTCTTAAATAGTTGATTTGAGATTTGAGCCAATGAGACTGGATTTAGATTTAAAACAAAGTATTATAAATTTGGATTTAATCTTAATTGTAACAGGAATTGCAAGCGATTTAAACCAGAAACAGCCAGAAACTCTTTTTGAATCGCACACCCCTGGTACAATCAAAATATACCCGTTCAAGCATTACGCTTGCCAGAGTATGCCAAAAGAGTAAAGAGCGAGCGTCAAAACGCGAAGGTTAAAATTTACAAGGCAATCGGGCAGGCAGTAAGATAAAATAGCGGAATACTAAATGGAATACATTTCTAGAAAAACGTTCTAATGCCGTAAATGAAGCAGCCGCACACCTTCACAAAGTATAGTTGGTGTTGACTTTGGTACAGTGGGGCAAATGCAGCTGTTTAGTGAACAAAATCAATCAGAACTTGCAAATTGGTATTTGAAATTTGGGAAAAATTTGCTAGATTTCCCAGAGTGTTAGATATTTCCATTTAATTACAAATCTTTGAGGTATCTGCTCGGACTGCCTGAGCCAACAGAGGCCGACTAAAAGCATTTTATTTAGTATAAAATCTTTAGATCTGTAGGTTTGTAGAGAGCGCAAAATTCTCGCGACCTTGTGGACTATTTATAATTTGTTTTGTATCTGTGCGTTAGCTCGTTTCATAAATGAATCATTTTTATGGCAAGTTTTTATTGTTGTTTTCTCACATGGATTTCTCACTTTCGCTTGAGCGAAAGGAAAATCTTAGAGAATCATATTAGACTTAGTTGTTGAACGCGTTCAATGTCTGTTCATGACCATGAGCAAGTTGACGGCAGACTGCGACAATATATGTATCTTACATTGAGCACGGCGATAGATATGCACAAATGTATCTCAAAGATATATAGCGCCATGTGCGTGTGCTAAAAGTTTGCCATTGCGAAAGCAATAAATGATAAATAAAAACTTTTCATTCGTTCGTTCACCCTGCAACTTCAAAGGCGGCAGCTGCAACAACTTTAATTGATTTATACTTGTGGCATTTGGCAAGTCAAGTGATTGAAAGCCTCATGCGGAAAGCCGAACGGACAATAAACGTACTTACATAGAAACGAGAATTATCATTCCCAAAAGCCAAGTCTCCGTTCGAGTTTTGGTAAAAACAAAAAGCAGCCGCCGCGTGCTTTCAACTTGTCAAATTTGGTAGAACGATTTTTGACCGGTTTACCAAAGCTCTGTCATATATCGAGACATTTGCTCCCACTAGCCGCACAGATTGAGCAATTTGAACCAACAACGAATATCGCCCAAACAACAGACACAAAACGCTTTTTATTTTTTTGTATTCATTGTGTTTCGCGTAAAAAGTAGCGCAAAAAATGTCAAACTTAATTACGCGTCGATGCGCAAACAAATTGTGTGGGAGGTTGAACAAGAGTTCAACAATGATTACAATTAAGCTGAACAACAGCACGTACCAAGATTCAAAGATACATTTGTATCCGCAAGATACAAAAAACAGCTAGGCACATGTTCAATAACTTACCCAGGCCCACAGCGAAGTTGCTTTGAACAGCTTGATTAACCCATGTATTCGCCTGCACCATTGAGTTTTGTTTGGTTTTCTATGCCCGCTGAATTTGAAATCAGAGCAGTTGACATGATTTATATTGGCCACATTCAGTTCAATGCTTACGCTGCGGGTGATTTTGTTGTTGGACTAACATGAGAAATATATATACCTATGTGTATATAATTATAAAAATGTATGCATTTATCACAATTATTGTTCAATTATAGGGTAGAGAGTATATAGAGCAGAATCAGTAGAAAACTTCACAGTAATTAGAATTTTTATACAAATAGTAAAACATTTTGGAAATTCAGAATTGCCAATAAGCAAATATCTCTTATTATTATTATTGAGATATTCACAATGAACTTGCTAAAATTTAAATATTTCCAATTGAAACTCATTTATGATTTCAGACTTTATCTTTGACAATTTGTGTTTTATCTAAGAGATCCTATATTAGCAAATTTTGCATTTAAAATTCAATATTTTTATAAAACATAATATACTGTTTCACTCAAACTTTAATTGAACAAATTTACTGAATGAATAACAAAAGATTTCTCAAAATATGAATCAATTTATAATATTTATAGACCGACTTTTACTTTGCATATTCAATTAATTTACTATTTATGCATTCGTATTGATTGCTGAATTGAATGATTCATAACTTGATTATTAGTCTGGGAGTAATTGACTGCTTCAGATAATAAAGTGAACCTTTCTAACGGATGATTTGTTAATGTATTTTTCAATCAATTACAACAAAAGCTGACTTATTTCGGTAGCTGGATAAAAGGTTAAAAGACTCCATCTGCCAGTATCATAGGCAAGCATCTGCATATTAAAAGTCTCTTGAGCTTCATCATCTTCCAACCTTTCACATTTTTCGACATTTAATACAGCATTCAATTTCTTGAATGCAGTTGAAAGGCGCGCCCACACACATGCTGCACCATGACAATCACACAACAACCAGTTGCACTTGTCAAACACTTTCCAACTGAAACCCACATAATCAACGAAGTTGCCGTTGAAATTCTTGAGAAAAGTCGCAAGCGAATCGCGTTCAAGTCGCGAGCATTTGAACGCCTACGCATTCGCTTGAACTTGACTCTGTGAGCTTTGCGAGCTGTTTATGACCACATGGCAGCTCGCAACTCAGTTTAATTGTATGCAAGCGGAAGTTAACGTCACCATTAGATTTTAATGTGCTTATTACATGGCCTATTAGCAGATGGTCCGATCTGAAAATGGCCCACGTGGCGCACATTGCTCAACTGATAGCTGGAAGCGTTGTTTACGTGTCACTATCGATGGCACTTAGTCAATCAGCCACCTACACACATTGATATGTGTGTGTGTACGTGGTGTGGTGTATGGGCTGGCATAGTTAGCATAGTTGCCTTCATTCCAATGGATGTAGGTTGCCACACAGTCCAGCTAATTGGCCGCATCAAGAGCTTCAAGTGCTGTGCTCCACAGACCACATACAGACTATATCTCAGACTCTGAGCGAACGAGGTATTGCCACATACACACATATAAAGCGTATCGTATAACAATAGACATGTAATTGTATATACATATACATATAGAAGCCATAAAAGCTCTGTGGCAACTGCGCATATTATTCTCAAATGGTTTAAATTTATTCACTATTTACACAACCAAAAACTGTTAGAGTGAAAGACGCGTACGAAACGCGCTGAAAACGCGCCGCCTCGCTGATTAAATTTCAACCAGCTTACCGATCTCACGAATATGCCCAACTATAGCAGAACGTTGGCCTCAGAATTGGCCATAAAATGTTCGGTCTCCTACAAGCCTCCGCCCACTCTTCCCCCTCTTCGACTCTGACCTTTTTCATTGCGTAATTTATTTTTTTGTTTTATTTTTGTTTCGTTTTTGGCTTTAGCTCTTTTCATGATTTTTTCACAACTTAAGATACTTTTTTTAATTCAAAGACAAATATATAAAAATATATAATGCTTAAATTTGTATTAAAGTTTCTGAACTCAGGATAGGCTGTATATCTTCTGTTCAGAAACTGTAATTCAATATAAACCTATAAATGCTATATTCTGTTTAGCAATAAAGGGGCAATTAAAAAATTTGGATTAAATGCCTTTAAATCACATATTATATGATATAATTAAATATATTTATATAATATTTAAGGCTTTAGAACAACTAAGATGACAGTCCAGCACAATTGATTGCTTAATGCCCGTTCAGTGTCCAAAATAGCTAAGTTTAATCTAAATCCAATGAATATTTTCGTATTTGCAATAGATATAATTTATAATTCTATCTGTAGAGAACCTAACAAACTTAGTGATCCCAGTTCTAAAGATGTGACAAAATGTGACTCGACGAATTAGTATTATTTTTGTTTATTCTAAAGACAATGTTAAAAGTATACATTAAAAGCTATATAAGCTCAACTATTTATACTTGATATTCTTGAAAAATATTTAATCCCGATGATCCATGACTTCAATCGAAGCACTTTATCAAAAGAGTAGAAATAGGAATTCATATTTAAATTATCTAATATTATTGGGTCTTCGTCTGAGCTCGCAAGACGGATTGAACAAACGAATATACTCTTTTTAACTTTATGCACAGGTATAGAAACAATCAAACAGAAGTTAACAATTTACAGTTATACATATTTAAGCAACAAATGAGTAACAAACTGAGATCATCACGCTCTTCCTCTTCTATTTGATATTTATTTATACAATTTGAGATCTTTTTGTGAGAGGTGTGAACCAACGTCGAGAACGCAACCGAAATTCGCTTCACTAATTTTACGGCCTCTTGGCACTTGTAGTTTAAATTCAACTGCTGCTCCGCAATATAAGTTCCTGGATTGGTAACTGACTGGTTAATGCTTTCGTAAAGTGTTTCCATGTATGACAAGAGATTTTGGTGTCTTGCGATTATCTCATCAGCGTTGTATAGCCTCAGGCACAAAACTAGTTAACCGGCACGTTTAAGTAGTTGTTTAAGTATGCATCCGATAGATAAAAACCGGCTAAGCTTCAATTTGAATTTGAATTTAAATTTGAAATTTGCATGTGGCAACATCAAATTGGAGCTGCCGTTGTCGGCGTTGCATGTTAAGCGTTTGATTAATTTAATGACAATGCCCGTAGGCGGCAATCGATGAGGCATCACTTACATGTATCTACAGCAGTATTCGCTTGTATCTGTATCTTTTTTGAGTGTGTTTGTGTGTGTAAGTCATGTGAATGATATAAGCTTTTGAAAGTCTGGCAAGGAAATTGGCGCTATCCAATTGATTTTGTTAGCGATTTAAAGCCTGTTTCATTCAAAGAGACTATGCTATATTTAACAATTATATACACACATATATCTACATATTATATACACACGAATCTTTATTGCGGCATGATACAAAAACATTTCAATATTTCACGCGCTTTTGTTATTGTGCTATTTTTCTAATTTTAAATACGATTTGCTTTATAAACAATTTTGCGCTGACCAAATGTTCAGGCATTGCTTGACGTCACAAAAAATCTGTTTTACTTTGTATATAGCTTTTCCTCTGTCTTGTGCCAGTCAAGGTGGGCACATTAGGCTTGAGGCAAATTTGCTTTGCTGCGCAAGCAAACGTCATAAATTCATTTATTTTTGGAAATGTTGATAAGATAACCTTCTCCAAACATCGAGCTCGTAATGCATCTCGAAATTGCAACAACAACTCATTATTTTTATGATGCTGACAAACAATTCAGCGAACTTCAAGCAAATATTTACGAATTAATCATTCTTCTTATCTATAAATGTCAGACAATACAAATAATTTCTTGAAAGTAATCTTGCGATTATTCCAATAAAATGGCTATACAATTGTTTGAGGAAATGAAACTTTTTTCGTGCCACTTGTCGATTACGAATCACGTCATAATTTCGAGAAAACTGAGTTCAAAGTGTCAAAAACCTTTTAAGGTCCATCAAAACACATTTTATGACTTTTGCTGATGCCACTTGGCTTCTTATGTCCCAACTGAAAGTTAAGGCCAATTAGAAGCTATTGACATATCGCTTGAAAATTGAATTTGACCTCAACTTTATATAAAAATGATGATGTAATTGAGAAAAATTTTAAATTAATTTGAAACGATTTTCGCTGAAATTTTAAAATTGTACAAACGCAAATATATCCATAAATTCTATCTAATGAGCTACAAGATAGATAATTAAATACATTTACGATTATCTTTATATATTAATTGCTATAATAAATTACTCGTTTATTTTCAGTAAAGTTTAAATCACATCAAAATGCCGAAACCTCTCCTTAAGTCCTGCTGCCTGTGTCAGTCAACACGAAATGGCTCCATTATATCAGGAACTTTGGCCATCATCCTATCCATTATCACGATAATTGTGATATTCACAGCACGCGTACATTTCAAGACGATCATCTTTGACTTCATACCAAACAATATAGTCAAAATCATTCTGGTGGTAAATCTGTGCATGACCATATTGATATCATTGCTAATGATGTTCGGCGTTGTCAAGGTATGTTTAGCTCTGAGCTTTACTGACTGACTGACTGACCATTGATTATAATTGGCCAATTCAAAAACTATATATAAATTTTTTACAGCGCAATCACTATCTGATGGTTCCATGGGTGGTGCTGGGCATAATGATTGCCATTGGCTTGCTTATTTCTGTAATTTACACTGCCGTCGTCTTCTTCATCGACGGCTTCGTACTGACGGGCGTTCTGTGGCTAATCTTCGGGCTGATCTGTTGCGGTAAGTGCATATCATCTACACCAGCTAATGGTGGCTACTCCTTGTGCGGTTTTTAGCACCGGATGGCGTTTATATGCCAGCCGTTTTCACTTTATTGACGCATTTATCATGCGCCGATCACCTTCATGCCGAAAGCAAGATGCGGCAGGCGCGGAGTTCAGTCTGGCTGACAAATGAGGCGTGAAGTGCCTTGCTACGCAATTAACTCGGCTGCCAAATGGCGAACAGTAGTCTCTCCTTTATAAAATATATTCAGCTATCAAATCCAATAAGATCATAATCTTAAGACACTTAGAATGAGAGATTTTTATATTTACTAATTGATAGATAGTGCTTATGCTCCTATTCTTTCATATATATGTACATAAATACACAGATATGTAAATAGATACTATCTATATACAATTCATTTCATTCAATTCAATATTTACGCGCGCCCGAAATTATGCTATGCTTTAAATTAGGAATTTGTATTCTGTGCTGTGCTGTTTAGCCATTTTGTAGTCAGATCTAGCCTTTTAGTTAGTGACTGAGTTAACAAGTGTTATATATTCCCCATGCAAACTTTGAACCTTTATTAATTGAAATACAATATTTTGATTCTGTTTAATGTATTTGTATGTATGTTTACCTATTTCCAGCTGTACTCACATACTGCTGGTGTGTCGTCTACAGTGAATACGCAAATCTGGCTGAGGAGAGCGAACGTGGACGGTACAACAAGCAGCCGTATCGTCGTTGATCGACCTTACCCAATCACGGCTCTTAGATCATATAGATCTATCTTATCTGTTAGTTGATAATTAACTAAAATAAAACTGCTTTTGTTCGTAATTAGCTCATATGTTTAACTAATAACTTTAATTTAATTATTTAATAATGCGCGCCCCATTTGGCAAATACATACACATAAAAGTTAAGTAAATACAAATTATGTTGGGTCCGCAGTAAGTGCAACCGAAATACTTAACATTTGTATCATTCTTTATCACTGTCCAATTTGTTGTAATTTGTACGTTAATTTTGTATTAAAAAATCATAATAATAATATTGTTAACACGTGAATAAAACAATTATTATATACGAAAAGTGTACGAGGTCATTGTGTGTTTATTGTGTATCTTTTCTCACATTTTCTTGTTTTCCTTTTTATATTTCAAAATAGATATTTATTTCTCTCAAAGTCTATCAAAATTGTAAATTAACTAAAATATATGTGTATGTGGGTGTTTTTGTTGTATTGAGTGGGCGTGTATCTCGTAAATAGCTAAGATAATTTATTTACAGTTCATTGCGCGAATATTTGGGCTTCAGCTCCTCGATGCGCTTTATAAAATCGGATTTTTCCAGACAACCGTCACAGCTCTCATCCCAATCGTTAAGGATCTTCTTCAGATCGCGCACTTTCAGCTTCTTGAGGTCTACATTGTTTAAATCAATTTGTTTCTCTGCAAGTGGACATTTATATTAGTATCATATTATATATTAAAAGTCGATTAATATACCATAACGTAAATCGCAAATTTGTGCATCCTTTTTCTTCAGCTTTTCACACACTTTCTCCGCTGGCATTGACCAGCTCATTGGCTTACTCAGTTCATTTAATATACCTGTGGCCGATTCCTCAAGGCCACCCAGGTAGTAACACTACGTAGATTTGAAAAAATATATATACGTGTTTTTTTTAAATTTCTTGTTTGCCGGCGAATTGGCCTTGGGCTACTTACAAATCTGTGTTCCTTGTTTTTCTGTGTCTTGCAGTATTTCTTAAATGCCGTTTCAATCAGTTTGTAGTCCTTCTTCGTGGCTTCGTCCAGTGTGTCACCAAAACGTTTAACAGTTTTCACACAAACTGTAATTACATACGGTGAAAATTTGTTCTACATTTTATACTTACGTGGCCAAGAACGGCCCACTTCTAATATAGAAGGCGTACGTACCTTCACAGTCGTCCTCTTTGAGCGCCAGCGCGGTTTGTGCGACGCCGACTATGCAACATATCATGATTACTATTTGTGACGTGTTCATTTTGCACGTCGATTTGAAAAGTTTGATTTAAAATTTGGTATTTGTTTGATGTTCACGTTAGCTTGGCAGCCAACTTGTTAGCTCGACTTGGGTTCTTTACTGTGTGACCAGTTATTGAAAAATCATTAATATCGAATTTATGAAGAAAAATACTAACAGAACTGTAGAAAATACTATGGTATTAACGAATTATTTAATAATTTAAAAAAATGACATAAAATACTTACTTACTTGACGATCGTGTTCTGAAGCGAAATAAATAATCTTAAATCAATAAAGCAATGACTTTTGTTCAATACTGACATTTTGTGCAATTTATTTTTAACGTAGCTTTTGAAAACAATCCATTTCTGAATATTTTTTTATTTATTTTACTGCCTAAAAATAGACTATAATGAAGTTTATAATTTATTATTAAACAAAGCAACAGTTGTGTTAATCTCTAGGCTCATTTATTTATGGCCAAATTGAAATATTTACTGATTATATATTTTAGCAGCTTTCAGATTGCAAACACAGCTGACACTTTATAAATTATTTATTTTTATGCTTTGTATATATTCTAGCTATATATAAAAATGAATGTGTGTGTATAGTTGAATGGTTCTAAGAGAAATTTGAAGTATTACTGATATCTTTTGGATAAGATAATTTTTATTTATGCAAGAGTGTATGAAAGCCGGCGCGCTGTTGTTTTCGCCTCTGCCATCTGGGCCAGCCGAACATTTTCGGCCAGTATTGACTCACTCGAGGTGGCGGAAGGAACTCAGTGCGTGTCGGCGGTAACGACGACGGCTTAGATAGTTTCTTACTGTTCTACGTAAATGAGAAATCAAATATGTACTTCGTGCTTATCGAAAAGTGCTTTACCCGTGACGTCGTTGAGCGATCTTTGACATGCTATTTTTGTTGAGAGCGTCTGCTGCTGCTGCTTGATTACAGTCGAACAGTATTACTCGAGCAAGCGAACTGTAAAGAGCTCGCCGCTAAGCTGTAACCGTTAGCAACACAGCAGAAAATCAAAGCAAAGCAAAGCGAATTTGAAATTTGTTTACATTTTTGTTGAATGAAATTGCAATTTATTGCCTTATATACATACGAGGAATTTGTGTTCGGTCTAATTGTTTAAACGTGTCCAACGGCTGCATACATACATTTTAATAGCGCTCTTAAATAAAATAAAATAGAGTTAGAAAATGGCCGAAGTTAAATACTTGGTTGTGCTACCAACAAATCCCAACGAATCGGACAGGATGCGTAAGCTGGGCATTCAAGGAAGTCTGCTGCAGGAGCCAGAACAGTAGGTTAACTCATACCACATACACACACTTAAGAACAGCTCGTTTTTTGGTTTAGAAAATCGATGTGGCCCTTTAAGTAACCTAATTTTTTCTAAGAACTGCCATTACGAAACTTGCGTGCAAACATTTTTAGTAGCTTTTACGGAATTCCACTTAAAGAGGCATTTATAAATGGGTTTACGTAGCAAATACAGACATGCTTGTGAGAAATATTTTAACCGCAATGTTATTAGTTTTATTTTTATATTTTTATATATTTAGATTTTTGGCGCTGAGCAAGCAGAATTCAGTCAGTTTATTTGCTTAGCCTAAATATATTAGGTTCTAATTGATATGCCATCTTGTAGCATAAATTAGTTACGACTTGCCTCGCTTTGGCATTTCTGTATCAGTTCCCACAATCAATGACATCACCAGCATCATCATCAGCCACGCGCTGAAGACGCCGCCAACTTTGCCGGCTGCTGCGATGCTGCGACAGAGACAACAATAAAAAAAATCTCTTCAAAACAGACAAATGAAGAGAATGAGAAGTATCAGATAAATCATTAACGAGTACGACGGCCAATCAACAGGTCAGCTTTTGGGTGAGCAAACGCGTTCACTTTGCCCATTCTTCAACTCGATGGTCACTGAGCAAATGATGTCAATAAATCTTAATTCTACCTATTTCATCATCTTCCCGGAGCTTGTTCGTTTACAGAATTGGGATCCGGCTTTGTGTTGTAAGGCATGACATTGGCATTTATTTACAATGGGTATCTATCGTTCGATTTCGTTATCTTGTCGTGATGATAACACGAGCATTGATTGCTTGTTTTGCTATTCCTTAGCACTATTCTTATAATGATAAGGTGGATACATGACTAATATTGGCAAACAAACTACGTATATCCCACCTTAAGATAAGAGACCTCTCTACGTAGCTTGCTTTCTTATACCCTCTTACAATTTTAACGTGAATTGTATAACTCACTTATTATTGGCTATATATTATAACGCCTGTTAAGTGAATATGTACATAAATAGACGAAACTTATTGGGATGTTCGTAACGCATGTATCTACATAAGAGGGGTATCTACGTATGTATGTATGAAGACTTGGATATATTTATTAATTTATTATGTGATCCTTATAGTATATGTATATTCCATATAAACTATGCAACACAATGCTCATGCTCTCAAGCTAAAACTCAAGAAATGAATCTTATCTTCGTAAATCTAAAAATAGATTTTCTTTCTTGATTTTATTAACGCCCGATTCTTGCCTAATTAAACAATGTCATGCTCTTTGAACTGATCTTTTATAACGAATCTATAGTATTTTGTCTATGTTAGATTATATGCTGACTAATTTCTTTTTGTATCTGTTTATTTGCATTGTTTAAGGAAGAATCTTGCAAACTAGTGATAATTGAAATATCGATCAATAAAATATATTTAAGTCTATATATTTGTAAAGGGAAATAGTAATTTGCCTTTAATTTGCCTTTGGGGATGTTAGCTCTAAAACTGACAAATATATAGTATTGTCCGATTTTCTAGGCCGCAAATAGTGGATATATATTATTTGGTTAATACAGAGATGAGGTCGAAATAGCTCACTTAACACATTTTAAGGTTCAATGTATATATATATATTAATTTGATAGTTAAAACTCGATTATATTTCGCAAATTCCAGATCTTGTAGTTCTATAGTGTCATAGTTCATATAGTGTCAGAATAATATAGAAACTCCCCATTTGTCATGCATTATGTGGGTTTATCCAAAACTAAGGACAGGATGTGTATATTCAAATTTAATGTCTCCAACTTCAGCAGCAACGATAAGCTTTAAAGTCCTACAGAAAGCAATGCGGACAATACGTAAAACCAATATACTCTTTTGACTTCAGCGACAAGTATAAGAATTAAGTGTTATTTGAAGAATGTGACAAACATTCAAAGAGTTGGGTACTTCAGTTTGCTGTGTGCCTTTCCAATATATAAGATCGGAAAAAACAATAGGTTTGCCATCCACAGACACAGACATATTTACAGTGAATCATTAGGCATTCCGGAATACCGGTTGGAAACAAAATATACTGTAGGTGTAGATTATGAATGTGTTGCACGTGCTTCACACCTGCGCAGAGCTATTTGACGACATCAACAGATTTCACACATGTTACAGAGTAGTCAGTGTTGTTAGGAGCCATAAACTATATATTTGCTTGTTAATTTCTAACTAAATGCACTCTTCTGGTGTTTTTTCTTTCATTTACAGATTTTCGATCAATTTTGTAAACAGTCCCAGCTGCACAGACAACATAACATATCACTTTAAAGTTAGGGTACCCGCACAGACGATCGTCGAGAATTACAAGAGCAATGGCGAGTGGAGCGATTCGCATCAGGAGAAATATTTGAATATTTTCGATGGTAAAAACGATCTGACAATGCCAAGCATATCCAGTATTATAGATGATGGCATCGATGCCGTACTTAACTATTCGTTCACAGAGTCAACGTTTTCGCTTGAGTTTCAATTCGATTACGATAATTCCACCATACTCGTTTACCAAGTGCGTGGACAGGGTCACAATTTTGTTACCAAATTCGAAACGCTATTTTCCCTATCCGACATACAGTCGATTCAGGTGTGGGGCGATGTCCAAAAGATAAACCAATTCTCATTGAGTTACGATTGAGGGCAGCTGCAAACCTGACAAACGACCTATAAGGTTAGCGCTGCACGATTATTCTCTATAAATCTGTTTACTTCTGGTATATTTGATCCAACGCTTGGTTTCTGTTTGGGTTTGTTTTGTTCTGTTCTGTTTGGCTTGGCTTTGTTTGGTTTGGTTTGGTTTGACTTGTTCTGCTCTCTCCCTCATCTAACAATGTATTTGCACATAGTTACACGCACTATTCACATGGAATCGCAATCATCAGTTGTTAGCCCCACATTTGGAGTATATCGAATCGTCCTGCTACGCTTTTTGCACTGCGCCTAGCCTGCATCATTCAAGCGTTCCCACTATTTTCAGTAGTATTTATGTAGAATATAGAATGTAATTGCTAATTTTAATGTATTTTCTTTTCTGTTATGTTTAATTAAGCCAAAGAATTTGAAAATTATTTATTCTCTATAAAATGTAAGCAGCATACGAATTCGGCAACCCCACATCCCATTCAAAGTATTAATAAAAATAATAATAATAAAAGTAACTGCAAAACTTAATTTTACGATCCTAAATTCCATTAAATGTTGAATATTTTGTTAATCTTTGCTTCGATTTCGTTTCATTTGAAATTTTCAGAATGTTTGTGCGTAATATTTAGTTGGAAACGTGCTTCGATTTGCATCTGCCATTGATATTTAGTTTGCCTGCATTCGTTACATTTCGTGGAAGAGAAAATGATTTAAGGATGGCGAGAAACCTATTTTTCTTTTTTCTTTTCTAGTTTATATTTTCAGTCCACGAATTAAGCAAAAACGAATACGAATAAATAGTTTAAACAATGACGGCTGCCATCTGTTGTATTGCGCATCGAGCACAGAGCGCTCCAAACAAATAAAATAACTATTCCATAAATGAAACAATCGCATTTATTTTCATTTTCGATTTGGCTCAATTTACCATTTCCATTCGCACCTAACAGGTGTGGTCATTACAAAGTTTTTAGTATTACAAATACGTTTATAGCTACTAGTTTATGCATTTGCGTTTAATAAATATTTACACCTAACTGCTACTAAAATGGGCCTTACATCTATACATATATGTATCTCTAATATTGGCAAGTCCTAGCGCTTATCTGTATTTCAATTAAAATTAATGAAACAAATAAAACTAATATTGGAAATGAATCGCGAAAGACATAAGAAAATAAATTAGATAAAAGGAACGACACGATAAACAAACAAACATAAATATATATACAATAAAAAATAATATAAAACTAACGCGTATATTGCACAAATAGACTGAAAAGATTTTACGTAATCTAAACTCGATAAAGGATCAACATAAACTATAAATATAAAACACAATCGGAATGCGTCAACAATTGTTGTTCTGTTAAGGAAACTGGCAGTAGAACGCATGGACTAGATAAGGAGTCGAGCTACGCTAATTAAACCAAATCGGTATCTACTTTTCAAGCTTGCAAACAATTTGGTTTGAAGACCCGCTGCCATTGTGGAATTGCGATAATCCCAGCTGAACAAAGTTCGCCAGAGATGGCATGGTGGAATCGGATGCCTGAGTTATTGTAATTGTATTTCCATCCAAATCTACATGCATGATTTGTGGATGTTGTTGCGGCTGCTGTTGAATTTGCATTTGAGATTGCGACTGCTGCGTTTGTGGTGCACTTGACGATTCTTGCTTAACTTCATACTGATTCTGCAATGTAAAACGTTTATTAGTTGATGTATTTAAAAAAGGTAAACAAATAAAAACTTTAAGACTTTTACCTTAGCACCACCTGTGAGTGCTTGTGTGGCTGAAGCTGCGTTCCCCACACGTGACTTTTTGTGCATTTCGCGATGCTTCTCATAGTGCTGCTTAGATGCGAAGTTTTTATTGCAAATGTCACAGCTGTGCAGTCGAGTCTCGCCAGGCTGTACGTTGTGAGTTCTGCAAAAAAGTAAGTCAAAGTAAATCAAGGATTATAAAAAACATGCTTCAAATAAAATGGATTATTAACAAATATCTGCAATAAATTAAAGAGTAATTTATTTATGATTTTCAGAAACAATTTTAAATAGTTTCAAACAACTCCTTGGCCTTAAAATGTATATACTCACCGCTTATGCTTGTTGAGATTATCCTTGCGCGAGAATGGCTTCTTGCATTCCTCGCAAGTAAACATCTTCTGGCCAGAATGGGAGACCAGATGACGGGACAAATGCTCTTTCCGACTGAAGGCCTTGTCGCAGCCTTCTTCAGTGCATTTAAACGGACGTAGTCCCTCGTGAAGCTTGACATGTTGTGTAAGATGCTCCTTCTTCTTGAACTCGCGTCGGCAGGTGGGACAGGTAAGTGCATTCATGGGTGTCGCTGCGGGCGTCTCAGTGATCGAACTGTTGGCCAACTGCTGCTGTTGAGGTTGCGCCTGCGATTGTGTCGTTGTTTGTTGTGCAGGCACGGGCAGAATTTGTTGCTGAGGTCGAGAGGTTTTTGTTTTTTGATTCTCCATGTGCTCGGGCGGCTTTCGATTGATTTTTCGTTGGGTAAGAATATTTGTGACTGGTGGTTGAGGCAGCTGTTGCAGCGCCAGAGCTGGTGGTGGCGGTGCTGGCTCTGATTTGGCGAGTTGTATCTGTGCTTGAGCCTGTGCTGTTACTGTTGGCTTTGACTCTGGCTTTGCGGCTGGCTGTGTGGATATGCGACTAATAGTTATATTTTGTTTGTTTATCAGCGGCATTTTGTGGCTCGCCACGGGATGTTGTTGTTTGGGGAGCTTAGTGATAGTTGTATTGGACGAAAGCCGCTGCAAGGCAGACACATTGTTCTGGCCTGCTTGAGGTGTCGGCTGTTTTACCTGCGACACACGCTTAAACTCTGTCTGGATTGTATTGCTAGAAGACACAGCAGAAGGAACTGCAACTAACGAAGCACTGGACGATGTGGCCTTATATTTAATCTGCTGTTGTTGAGGCTGCTGTTGTAACTGTCGTGGCGAAGGCATCTTAAAGGTTACCGACGATTCAGCACTATTGTTCAGAGTGTTGCTTTGCTCAGAGCTCACATTCCGTATCACTACCTGTGAATTGGTTGCATTTCCATGGGGAGATCTAATGATTTGCTGTGAAGTTACTTGTGCTGTAGCAGGAGCTAGTTGTTGCTGTTGCTGCTGTTGTTGTTGTTGATGCTGACGCGATTGTTGTTGTTGCTGTGAATGCTGTTGCTGTTGTGAATGATGTTGCTGTTGTGAATGTTGTTGTTGTTGTTGTTGTTGTTGTTGTTGCTGCTGTTGTTGTTGTTGTTGATGATGTTGATGTTGCTGATGTTGCGGCTGTGAGACAAGGAACTGATTTTGATGATGTGTTGTTGACGCTGATTGAAAGGTCGTTGCAGTACCCAAAGTCTGTGGCGTCAACTGCAATGTGGCTGGAATGGAAGTTGGCGTCAACTGCATGATGGGTTGACCATCCGCGGTGGCCAATTGAGGCTGAAGCTGCAAAATTGAAAACAATTCGATTATGTTGATATGTACGCAGAAACTTCAACTTAATAAAAATATACCAATGCTCTTTTAATGCTGCCAAGCCTTACCTTCATTTGCACTTGATATGTAGTGGGTAGCACCAGATTCTTTGTGTCGATGTGCGCCACAATCTGCTGGTCCGAGTTCTCATCACGTATGGTTATTGGCAAGAAGCATTTGTTCGGTGAGAGCATATTAGCAGCTCCATTACCGCCAACTAGCTGAGTGCCAGCCAGAGATAGCAGAGCAGCTGCATTGAGTTGCTGGGCGGGCTGGGCTGCTGTAATGTTGGCCGTTGAGCTGTTGTTGCCAGAACTAGCACCGCCTGGCAACAGTTGCAACTGAATTTGTGGTTGTGTCCCACCCACGTTGCTAAACTGTGGTAAACTTCCAGAAAATTGTGGAGCTGTAGCTGGTGACGATAGTACAAAATTTAATTTCGGTTTTTTGCTATCCGTGGAATCATCGCCTCCACTGGTCAACTGCGATTGCGCCTGTAGCTGTTGAATCTGCTGCCAAAGCGCTTGTTGCTGCAACAGTACATTAATGTCGTTAATCTGCTGCGGTTGTAACTGCAGTTGAGCAGCAGGCGCAGGCATCGCTGTTATCGCTTGTGCCTGTAGCTGTACAGATTGCTGTGGCTGTTGCTGCTGTTGTTGCTGCTGCTGCTGTTGTTGTTTTATATTAGATATGGTGCTACTGCTCTGTGTGCTATGCACGTCGTCCTTTTTTCCCAGCGGCGTAATTTTGATGTCCGGTTTTAGGCGGATAAACTCTTCCAAAGTGCTGCAACCAAAAATTCAATTTAATATATGGATTGGTACCAAGGAGAAACATACTTTTGCTTTTCGGATTTGATATCCGACTGGGAATGTGAGTGCTGCAGCGGCTGCGACTGGACATGACTATCGACAGTAATTGTATATTGCTGTTGTTGTTGGGGCTGTTGTTGTTGTTGTTGTTGTTGTTGTTGCTGCTGCTGGACCTGCATGCCAACTGCCTGCATGATGCTGCTAATCAGATCGTTGGGCTGTTGATTGGTGTTGCTTGTGACAAGCCCGCTAGACGCTGTTGTGCCTAGCACGCTGAGACTTTTACCCGAGTCATTGATGGCATCCTTAATGAACACTTTTTCCTCGCTCTGTAGCGTCCGATGGTTCAGCCAGTTGTTGAGTATGGTTTGCGAGTTTCTTGAGATATTGCGCATTTCGTATATTTGATCCACTTGCTGGGCGCAATGGGCGCATACCACCTTGGGCAGACGATCCTTTTCGTCTATCTATGGATACGAATGACATTAGTTGTAATATTGTTATTAATCTATCGTTTTATATGTTACTCACTTGCACTGGCAGACATTCTGAGATTTTCTGGCTTAAATTTTTGGCGCGTCCATCGGTCGAGTAGATATTTATTTTCTGTTCACTGCTCGCAGTGCAGATGCGGCACAAATCCCAAAAATTTATGCAGCGCACATTGGACATTTTTTATGTTGTTGTCCAAGTTTAGGCAGTTAGCGAAAAAAATTTGGAAGCGGTTCCCGCGTTCGCACTTTGTTTATATACACACAATACACACACTCAAAGTCACATACAAACACACACACACCCGTTGATATTGAAGGCTGTTGTCTGCTGGTTTCAACAGACAACTTTATATACTCCAAAGTAAATCACAACCGCATGTTTTAATACTTTTTACACTCGTTCTTTTTTTTGATTTGTTTTGTGCTTTGCTTTAGATGGATTTTCGCATATTTTCATTTTTTGTTGCAACAAAAAGTTGTTTAGTAAAGGCAGACGCCGCAATACCCTGCTCAAATGGTATTAAATTTAACCAAAAAAAAGTAAAAATACTAAGCTTTGCCAATTCATAGTGCTGTCAACTTGATCAACAGAAACATGTTATCGATAACACACACATGCAAGCTTGTAACGCTATCGCATTTATGTGTATATGAAATTTCCTTGTGTGCGTAATTGCGTGACAGCAAAAGTTCTGAAGAAAAAATTGTGTCTTAATTTATCTTTCAACCGATACAAATTATCAAATGGGCTCGCGCAACGAGTGTCGCATTTATGTTGGCAATTTGCCACCAGATATTCGAACCAAGGACATACAGGACCTTTTTCACAAGTTCGGCAAAGTCACATTTGTCGATCTAAAGAATCGGCGTGGTCCGCCATTTGCATTTGTCGAGTTCGAAGACGCGCGGTAAGTAGTGAAAACAATTTTTAAACATATGCACAAACCGTAGCAACATTACTGACATTTGGCGGCCAACAGCGATGCTGATGATGCAGTCAAGGCACGTGATGGTTATGACTATGACGGCTATAGGCTCCGAGTGGAGTTCCCTCGCGGCGGGGGACCGGGAAGCTATCGCGGAAACAATCGCAACGATCGGAGTCGCGATGGCGGCGGCCGTATGGGTGGGCGCGGACCACCAGCTAAACGCTCACAGTACCGTGTCATGGTAACTGGCTTGCCCGGATCAGGCTCATGGCAGGACCTGAAGGACCATATGCGTGAGGCCGGTGATGTTTGCTTTGCCGATACATATAAAGACGGTTCTGGCGTCGTGGAGTTTTTGCGCCATGAGGATATGAAATATGCCATTAAGAAGTTGGACGACTCACGTTTTCGTTCACATGAGGTAAGTAATTAAATCTCAAGAGATTAACGCATTACGAATGGTATTATAAATATGCATAATCTTAGGGTGAGGTGGCCTATATACGGGTGCGTGAGGATAGTGGTGATAACGATCGTGGAGGCGGCGGCGGCGGTGGTGGTGGCGGCGGCGGCAGTCGTGAATATCGCGATAGGTAAGTTAAAGCTGTTCAACAAATATTGTTGAATGCACTTATATATTTTAATTACTGTAAAAATAGTAAATATGATGATAGCCGCTAACATTGTATCTCGATATTCTCTTTCACTAATTAAAATTCCATTTTCAGATCACGTTCGCGCTCGTTTTCATCGCGACCTCGTCGTCGTGGTACACCAACATATTCGCCGGTGCGTCGTCAATCCTATTCCAGGTCTCGCTCACGCTCTAATTACTAAAGTCTACAATCATAATCCATTATTATTAATATTTCTTATGAGCAGGAAAAATTAGGAAAAGCAAGAAAACTATCAAGCCCCCGACCCCACTAACTATCTATCTGTTTATTCTAATTCTGCTGAACAGTCAATCGATCGATCAGTATCAATATCAAGAACAAGAAAAAACACTTTATCAAGACTGGAGAAATCCAAATGCAAATCGCAAATTTAGGAACACGATCAACACTTGCTTTTCCCTTCAAAACAGAAAAATTCTTTTAAATTATTAAATGCATACAAATATACAATTGACAAGTTAAGTTTTTGCTGTAATTATAATTCAAGGAATTCTCTCCTTCAACATACTCCTTGTTTTAAAATTTTGTTGCATATAAAGAATAATTTAATAGAATTTATCTTTTCTAACTTAACAACAACAACAACAATAAGATCCCACTATTCAGAATAAATATATGTAAACAAAATCAAAACACAAACATTTTTATGGAGTATATATTAACAAATTATTAATATTTCATTTTATTTTCTTCTCTTCCCCGTTTTGCGCGTTTATGTTTGGAGTATAATAAGGATTATTGGAGGAGGAGGATGATGAGGAAGGATAAGGATGAGGAGGAAGGATAATTTTGATGTTGATGATGGAGTGAAGTGTGAAGTGGAAAGTGGAAAGGATAAAGATGATTTTGGATTAAATTAGAGGAGGCAGGTAATTCGGAAAGCGTGTTGTTTATAAAATGGTATCAGGATACAAAAGGATTTGGATATTAGATATCATAAAAGGATTCGGACTTTAGGCATTTTCTTTTACCTTCGCGAAAGAAAATTAAAAAAGCACTAGGACAACGTGGGATGCAGGTTCCCCACGTCAATCGCGCCATAAGCATGGAGAAGAGGATTTTGATTCTAACCTCTTTTGCGTACTTACTATTTGGAGCCTGGTTAAGAACAGCGTTACATCTTTTGGGTTTGTGTGTGTTTCGATTTGGATAAAGTTTTGTGTGCATGAGATATCCTTAATTATGTGGAAGTTAATGAACTTATGCGCATGGACAGGATATGCAAGGATTTTGGAAATTTTGGAAACGCGTCCCTTCGTACTTCACTTCAACATTCGTTTCACATCGGATTAGGAATTTAAATTCGCATTTTGCTACCTTTTGGATAACATTCACTCGCACCACATTTCGTGGCCTTTTCGACCATATCAATGGAATTTCCGCATCATCCAACGTTGTCTTTCGCCCAACGCTGGATAGTGTCTGGTCCTTAAGATCTTCCTCTATCTTTCCTCTTGGTATGTTCGATATTATCGATATAGCATCTGTTTTTAGTTTATTTTTCAATTTACGTTTTACATAAACCAAATAATTTGAAAATTAACACTTGCCTTTATTGATGTGTTACTTATGGCAAATTCTTTAGGCACATACTGTATATATAATTTGGTGTACGTATATGTCTTAATGTTATATGCAAAACTGCCAGAGAACTTTTGCCATATGCCCTATGTGTATTTGTTTGACTTTGTCCAACTTTTAACTAGAAAGTGAAATCCAAACTTTTGCATGAGGTTTCTTAATGTTCATATGTGTATTACATTTAAGTCAGCGCTGAGAACCACTCAAAATCAAATGAACAACTACTTAATTGAATTGGAAAATAATGCTGTGTTCTCATTGCTAACATTTCTAATATTTACTTAAATATATTTTACACCGTCATAGTATTTAAATCGAATAAATAAATGGAATATTTTTGAAATCAAATAAACCATAAAACTTGAAAACAATACAATTTGCGTTTTTGAATCTGGGATTTCTTTAATACGAAAGAGTCAAACTTATTACTTTTATTTCCATAGAATATGAATTCAAATTGGGAATTCAGTGTTTTACTTAGTGCTGGTTTACTTTTTTCATATTTTACAATTAAAATTCAATTCGAAATATTAAGTCGAAGTACCCACATTTTAAGTCAAATACGCCTTGCTTTCAGGTGGCTGTTAAACAGCTAACAGAGTCAGTGTTTAACATAGTCTAAGTAGTATCGTAATATATTTATCGAAAACAAACATATCGATATCAACCGCGAAAAACTCAAATATATCGAGAACCATAGGTCAGTCGCAGGCAAAACATCGAACGTGTCGGTTCTGGCGCGGAAGACTTCGACGGAACGCGCACAATACAAAATATACGTTTTCTTGATACGAGTCGCGGCCATAAAACTATACCAAAAAGTATGCGAGGTAGCAGATATTGCGCCAAAAACAAGAGTAATAATAAATGATTAGTTTGCAAAACGGTTAGCAAAGTACCCGTCGCTCGCGCACATGCTGTCAGTTGTCAATGCGCTGGTTTGTGGCATCACAATAAATGCATTTACAATTGCCGCGGGCTTTTCAAATTATACGCATACGTATGCAAATATGTACATGTGAGCATGTGCGTGTGCGTATGTGTGTGTGTAGTTGTGTGTGAACTTGTTATTAATAACGTAAAGTGCATTGGCGCTTGCCCAACCAGCTGAGGGGCGTGCGCGACGTGTGGGCAGCCGGCAACACGGATGAGCAGTGGTCTTCCAAGTTGGAGGTGGATTCATCAACGGCTTGGGTATTCAGGAATTCGTTTGGCCTTCACTGCCATCGCGCTTGCCTCTTAGCACGCACAATAGACGCTTTTTTATGGACAACCATTGATTAAATGATTTATGGCCCTTGTTGGAGAGAGACGATCGTGTTCTTTTTATTACTTCATTCACCGGGTTAATTGAGTTTACTATTTCCATTAAAATTTCAGGCTAACGAAAAAAGGAAAGTGAAGTTTTACTACAAATACTCCAGCTCAAGATAAACAAATATACTTAACTACACCAGTCAGTTATAAGGTGCGTATATCAAAGTAAAAGATTATCTTAGATCTTCTGTTTGGAATGGCACTTGGGTGTCGGTTGCTGAGGCTTTAGTATGCAACACGATCTTAAAGATTTGTGGTTAGTTGGTGGCTGCTTGCATCCTTGCGGCAACGACATCAACACAAACCGCCGGCATGTCTACCTACCAAATCGAATTACCTACCTGGTGCCGCTAGCCAACCGTCTCACTTCCTCTTGCAGCTATTGTTTGTGCGTGTGTGGCAATTTTCGTTGCATCGGGCGAATGCGGCCCTAATTTGACTTGTGTGTCCATCGGGTCGCAGTGCTTTTCCGGCGTGTTAATCTTTTGTTGTTATGACGATGCTTATCGCGCCCAAAATGGAGTCGAACTGCTTGTCATTGCGACAGGTGCGTCGCAGCTTTGTTTGTGTTTAACCTATGCGGCAATATCCCCGCCTCCTCCACCGGAATGTCAGAGTTCATTTGTGCGAATGATTGACGGGCAGCTGTCCCAAATGCGAACCCAAACCAAACTATGGGAACCCCTTTTAAAAGTCAATGAGCCGCATCGCGTACGCAATTTATGTTAATTGCTATTGTTTGTAGTCCGCCGCACACTTGGTCAAGTTCCATCAGCAATCCAAAGATGTTGGCAACACGAATGGCTTTGATTGAATTATTGCAGATTACAAATTATATAGACCATGTAATAAAACGTTGTAAACTGGAATGAAATGGGTTTTAAGTTAGAAAGAAATAAATATAGAATATAAAAAAAAACAAATATTAATTGAATGAACTTTGCCCAAACCAAAGCGTATTTATGTGTGTTTCGAAATGGATTATAGTTAAATATAAATAGGAATGCATTAAGTTCATGTTTTTGACTGTGCAATAGTTAAGCGAACTTAGTTTCTATCCAGTTGGCATTCGGCGAAGATTGAAAGAGCATTTAAAGTTCGTTCTGAGATGGAAGATGTTTCATTCTTTCTTTTCGCTTGTCGCTTGTCCCGTGGGGCAAATAGCATTGCATTTAATTACACACTTTTTACTTTTAACTTTTCACGCTGCACGTAACCCAGCCACAGCGGAAAAGTCAGGGGAGAGCCAGCTTGAGCCAGGCCAGGCTTTTCCGGCAAGCCGACGGTCTATGGTCAGTCGCAACAAGTTGTTTGGACACCGCCGAGTTGTCTAATTGTTTTGACTGCAAAAATTTTCTCCAAGCCATTTTCGGATGATTTCTTTAGTATTCATGGACGAGCTGCGTCTGCAGGCTATGGAACTGGTTTTGTCGCTTGGCCGGCTTAAGGCAGAACTTGCTCAGCACTGCTTAGAGGCGTGCGGCGTTGGGCTGACTTTCGGTCTATTTGATGAATGGACAGCTGAGTTGTGCCTGGGATGGGCAATCAATCAGACTGTCCTCAGAACTGGGTGCCACACACCTAAACCCACACACACACACATACAGCTAATTGGCTAACAAGCTTGACAAGCAAAGATCATTGTGTATCTGCAACTGGCGCTCATTTGCATTCGCCATTAACCAGCTCCAGTTGGCTAGCCCACAGTCCAATACAAGCTCGACTCATTAGCAATAATAGCCGATGCTCATAGGGGTATTATTGTTATTAAGCAGACACAGAGACACATTTGAATATAGTCGTAAAAAGCGCCACAAGCGATGTCAACGATGCTCGCGTTTTTGGCGCCGTTTAATTGCGTTGCGCGCGTTTCTCGCGCGTTTTTAACCGGTTGCAAACAGCTTGTTATGTATATTTTAACAGCAAGTGTCAATTAACATATGTATGTCCGTACGTGTTAATACACTTTAGATGCAGAACTTGACAGCCACTAATTAGTTTGAAATAAATTTAAATTTTAGTCTTGTTCTCTTCCTTTGTCTCTCTCTCTCTTATTTCCTCATGGTTTTGTCTTTTTCTATTTTTGTTCAGTCAACTGATAAGGCTGTCAGAGGTCAGCTTCAAGCGTTAGTTTGGCTTGATTTTGCTGCTTAAATTGTATTTTCGTTGAAATGCTTTAGAGACTCTTTTAGAATCAATAACTCGACGCATGTCTAATATTTAGAGTTGAAGTCTTAGCATGATCAAAACGCGTTAAGCTGTGCTCTTGTCTCTTTCTAATTTTAACTTATTCTATTTATTTGATCAGTTTTTTTTAGCACGTTTTTTCTTCTTGCCTCTATCTGTTCTAACTTTGTTGGCGGACTGGTTCCTAAACCATGTTATACTCAAATGAATCTCTGATAAAAAATGGATTGGGGATAAAACTATTCTCAATATGAAATTTCTCAAATGAAATGTTGTTCGGAAATGCATTGGGAACTTCAACTCAATGCAAGTATTCCTAGTTATCGAATGGTTAAATCAGTCATTAAAGAAATTCAGTGTTAAAAATTCCCATTTCAGCCTTTTGAAAACTTTAATGGGGCTACAAGAAATGCTCTTAATACAATCAGGCAATATTAATAGGGCTTTTAATGATTGTTGTTTTTTTATGAGGCGTTGAAAACGATATCAGCAACAAATTACGGGGCATTTAAGTGCTTAGCATGCAATTGCTTTGGTCGGCCCTCAGGCGCGTTTTAAAACGCGCCGTTCTATAAAGAGGATTATGCTAGCGACAACGGAGAGCGACGCACGGATGTGTGGTTCAGCGGGGTAGAGAGGCAGCCAGGTTAGGTAGCTAGGTATGTGCATAATTATATACGCAAATGTGCGTAATTGCAGTGGCTATTAAAATAATTCAGCTCGTGCCGGCAATGAAACGCATCGTAATGGGCCTAGCAGCTGTGGAGGGGTAGTTGATTATACTTCTGCCACGTCCGCCTCGGGGGTATTAACATCATTTTGCTAATATTTTGAGCAAAAGAGCCCATATAATGCGCTTAGAAATATGAATAAAAGCGGCATTAACCCGAATGACCACGCCAGCTGCGGCGTATTGCAGGCAACGCAAGGCAACAAAGACTCAGCCTGAGCCTGAGATGCACTGTCTGCAACAACGGATTCGGATGCGGCTTCCAGCTGCATGATGAGCCGAGCTGAGCTGAGCAAAAACGCGTCAATGTAGCAGCAGCAGCAGCACTGTCGACGCCAACTACACTAAAGTGGAAAATCCTGTCTGACAACATTAAAACAAAAAAAGACGAAAAAGAAAAAGTAAAAAAAAAAAACAGACACACAAAACACATAATAAGCATGAAAAAAGCAAAATGAGAGCAAACCAAAGCAAGCTAGACCCAGTCTGGTCCGGGCCAGGATTAAAAAAGGCAATGAAAAGCGAATGTGGCTAGAAAACAACAACAAATTATTTATCATATACAAACAGTTATATCTATAGGAAAGCATTGCCCACGGCAAGCAGATCGAACAGCCTCGACTTGGGAAATAGTCGCCAAACATTAATTACAATGTTATTTCCTATAATTCCATGTGCTTGGGCACAGATATTTCACAATTGAGAGAGAAAATATATATTAAATTTATTTCTCAAGCTGTTTCGAGTTCCAGTTTCAAAAACCAGCTTCAGCTTTAATATAAATATTTAACAAATATCGTTTTTTAAGATTGTTTAGAAATGATTAGCTTTTGGACATAAAATGAAATAATAACTGAAAAAGTAGATTTTTTTTATAGATAAACTTACAATTTCTAGTAGTTGTTTCAGAGACTACTTTCAACTTTTTACACTTTATTTTATTAGCTTAGCTGATATATATTTTAAACTTATAATACTCATAAATTTTAAGCTTATCAATGCTTTTAACAATTAAACAATATACAATACAAAATTTTCTCTAGAAAAAGCCAAAGTAATTTTGAAAAATTGCAAATTGTTATCTCAAATTATGAAAAACAACTTGAGCCATAGAGCCATAATTTTGCACTGACAAAGTGCTGCCGTCAAAAGTCGGTTCATACAATTCCCAGAAATATTTTCAATTAACATTTGGCGAGGTGGACTTCTTCAATGAACCTCTCATCCGGCACGCTTTGCTTCTTCCTCAGTTCAATGTAGCGCAATATATTTGGAGTCATTAATCACGGCGCCCGCAATCTCGAGTTCATTTAGCAACCTCAACGTAACATATATATAAATATATATTTAAATAGTTGGCGCTGCTGCTGCCTTTCAACACATGCATTTTGCGCTGAATTCGCACATTTTTCATATGTTTTGCCAAATAACAGAAACAGAAACAGAAATTAAGGTAAATCATTTTCGTAAGCATTTGCTCCACAGTTGAATTCATACTTAAAATTTAGAATGTTTATAGTTCATTTTCGGAAAAGGCATATGAATTTAGCGCTCTTTATTGCTTGCTAATAGACTTTTATAGATGCTTGGAAATTATTATATTTACTTTTCGTGCAATGACTCAGCCTCTCAGTTGTTGAGCGAACTAACATTAATAACAAAAAATGTTTATGGACTTGCATCAACTGACTAACTTGTCTAAATCTGTAATTAAATTGTCACTAATCTTTACGGCTTGACCCATCAGCACCTTAATTTTATCTATTTCCAATAACCATTTACTTTTTACTGTATTGTTATAAATGATATGCAATAATAAAAGCAGACAAAGCATATTATGTAAACAGCTATTGGGATAATTTTATTCTTTTATGATTTATTCTGTTATGCTTTGTAAATGATGCCATTATTCTATGCCTCTGCAACATATATACGTTATAAATGTCAAGTCTTCGAAATACTGTTGTAAATCGAATCGAATATATCATTCGGCGCACAGACCCAGAAACCGTCCAGTCTTTGTGCATGTTAAATAATAAGTGTGCGGCATTTTGTCAAAGTCAAAAGCAGAAAAGGTAAAACATTTACTTATGTCATGCTACTTCCAAGCACACGCACACACACTAATTTATGTAGGCACATGTGTAGGAGTATGACGAACCTGTCATTACCAACAAATGGCAGGCCGTTGTTAACAAAAGGCCAGCAACTGCTTACAGAAATGACAATTACATTGGCTGTTGTATTATTAATAATTTCACCGCTTTTCTTTGTGGTTGCAAATAGTGAATAATTAATTCCACATTGCGCCTTATTGCGAGCCAAACCCAGCAATCAATTAATCACCAGTTGCAAATTGTAATTGCAAATTGACACAATTGCTGGAATTGATTTTGATTGTTATTTATGCGCAGATGTGGCATTAAATAAAAAGGTCTCATACTCTATATCATTGTACAAATTCGGGTGTAACGATTAGTTGCCAATTTATGTGACGGGGCGAAAATGTAATTTACTGAACTATAAATAATAATAAACAAATATTTAATTTCAACTCACATTGTATATAAATAGGTTTGTAATCAACCTAAGACGAGTCCAGGGCCTCTTGACTTGACACAAAATTACTTTATTATAGTTTTATGGAAGTTTTTATTGCTTTTTGCATTAATTTTTAATGCATTAGGCGGATGATTTGATTGGGATTAACATCAGAGTCGATCTACAAGTAAAGACCACAAATTTGAAATAAATATTTTTATATACTGTTGAAGTTCATTAATATTTATGTTGATGTCTCTTTCGAGTTTCTTAGTGTTAGTTAATTAAAGACGACATTTGTCTTATATTTTGAGCAACTATTTGAAATCTATTAAAAGTATAGAAACGATTTTGTTATCTGAAAACACAAATTATGAACATTATGAATCCTTTCTTCACATCCACTCAAGTTGACAGTTGCCAAAACACAAATCACTTTATAGGTAAATAAATCTCTAGAATAGACGAAAACTTAATAATTCAAAATAAATACCCAAAGGTGACATATGTTTAAAGCTGTATAAGAGCTAATAATTTTGTTGGGAGTCATTAAAAGCATACAAAATACCACTAAATTATAACTTTGATTATTTATTGTTATTTTACATAAACAAAACAAATACAGAAAATGCGTTTAGACTTCCTCTTACAATGGATTTACGCTAAGCACAGCCCAAATACGGAATGGGTTAGCTCTAAATAGCTCTCAACTTTCTCACACCCATAATATCACGCCTCAGTGGGGCGTAACTTTAGCCATTTGATTCCCAAGCCTGCATTCCCTATCGTCAAGCCCCGCCTACTCATCCGCTGGGCCAGTGAAGCGTTAACTATAGCATTTTTGCCATGGCGTTCGTTTATTTGTTTGCATTGTTCATTTGGGTGTATGAAATCATGCAATTACCTGTTCCGCAGTCATCGTCGTCTATTAATAGGACTGTGAGCCATCCAATATCGTTTTGCTATCTGCATCAGCTGATGTGGGGGGAGCCAAATTTGCTGCAACGTGACACCAAGTCAAAGATCGTTGACTTGTGTCAACTAAATAGATAAAACAGGCGGCATGATAAATGAACAGCTATCAATAATGAGAGGCTGCAGCTAGCAGCCTCAATGCTGGCTTCACTTTGAGTATTTACCTGCAATCAAAACAGTTTATATAAATTTGTTGTTTTTTTTTCGTTTTCGTTCTCTATTTGCACTTCAAATGTTTGTTTACATGCCTGTCTGTGTGTTTGTCGAGCCAGCGAGAAACAAACAAAGCGACGAGCGAGCCACTCACTTTTCTACAGCTCACTCAAACTTATTTACAGACGTTTATTTGTTTGTTTGCATAGGCAAACACTGCGTATACGCAATGCGTTCATCTTATCAGCAGGGCAACTAGGCATTTGTTTCAGTTTTTCTTTATGGACTTTGATTCGATTGATTGAGTCGAAGGAGTAAGCCGCCTTGGCATTCACCCACTTTACCATCTGCTTACATATCAAACCGTTTTCCTGTTCGACTTTTCCAATTTGCATATGCAATGAGCACAGCTCGAAACAACGCAACAACTATAGTAATAAAGGTGTTAATGCTTACAGCAACTAGCAGCGGCAAAAACAAACTAGGTTAAAGGCGAGTCGGGTCGCACAAGGGTAACCGTTGCGCATACGCAGCGTTGCACCGACGCCATAAAAAACAATTCAACACGGCCGCTGCCGCTGCCGCTTCTGCTGTTTGTTCAATAAAAGTTAAACGAGCTTGCACCTTAGCCAGGAATCAAAGTCGAAACAGAAATACACTATTATTACCACCGGATGATATATTGCTTAGCAGAGATATTATATATGTATATATATATATATATATATATATATATATATATATATATATATCGAGTCGAATCTTCAAAGTTAAGTTAAGCTGCAAATATCCAATTGATTTCTTCTATGTATCAAAGATCGAATATAATATGCGGGAGTCCATAATGCTTGGACTTTTTAAAGGTCTAAATAGCGTTTGATTGCTTGGTTGAACATCTAGCAGGTGGCGCGAAATATATCGCATAAATCTTTGCTCGCAGTCACAACTGGAGCTGGAAACTCAATTAAAATAGCAAGTTCAGAGCCTGCCAGCGTGCGAAACTGACAGCTGACAGATGGAGATATAGCTGTAGATGGAGGAGCCGCGTCGGGTCATGGACTCTGTCAACATTTTACTGACTTTGTCGTTCCCTCACTCACTCATTCACTTAGTCGTTCGCACAGTCATTCGGTACAACTATCAATCATTCAGAGCTCATTTTTCAGCATTTCGTTTGCGGCAGGTGCAAAAGTGCAAAATTCTCGATTCACAGTAAGTCAAAGTTTAAGAAGTGTGGCCGCAATGCCTGAGTAGGGCACAGGATATTGCTAATTGCTATATTTATAGAATACTCGTTGTCTTTTGAAGCTTGCCCAAAGTTTCAAAGTTTTACAGTGAGCAAAGTTCTTGTTTGCAAACACATGTCTAACACAACCTGTCGACAGTTGAGTGTCAACTGCCAGCTGTAAATACAGTCGAACACATTTATTTCGCTTCTCTTTCATTATGTGAATTCAAAAATTGTAGTTATTTATCTCATGTAGACTCTGCCAGCTGGTATTATAAGTACAAAATAAGTTGGACTTTAATGTGCTTTCAAATCGAAACTTTATATATATTTGTTATTGTCAATAAAACTGATTTAATATAATTTGATTTGGGCTTTGATTTGATATGGGCTTAAATTATGATAGTCGTAGGATTAAGTCCGATTTTCCAGTCTCTGATTGATATTCAGATTAAACAAGGAAACGTATTAAATAAAATATTTAATAACTAGCTCTCTATTCAATTTTATTATAGTATATCTATTAATTTATTAAGATTTTTATAATAATATACAAAACTTATTAAATCTGTGTTTAACAGAAAAAAGTGGTAAAGTTATCAATATTATTTTTATTTTTTATATTATTATCAAAAAAAAAAGAAAAATAAATTTCTCACACAAAATCTTACATTTTCCCTCACCTTTAATATTTTTTAGACTTTGCTGCGTGATTGAGGAATCCAAAGATAAAATCTTAAATTCAAGTAAGTAACGTTTTAGCATCAATATTGACACTAAGCAAAAGACACATTACTGGCAGACAGGCAATTCCTTTAGGTCTGTGACTTTTATGATTGCATAAATGAACTCAAAGAAACCTTTGCGTGTTGCGACATATCCCAAAGAAAGTCCAACACACTCCGGAGGTAATTTACTGCAGCTTAACGCAATTTCTATTCGAATTCCGTGTGGCCGCACATTCGGTCAATTAAATGCAGTTTCGTTGACAGATCCGAGCCAAAGCAATTCGATTACTTCCATTTGAGCGAACTTTATGCGTTGAGCAGTTGTACTGCTGCTGTTGTGGGTGGAGAGGCAAACGAATCAAGAACTTGGGGCTGACCTGGCACCTCGTTGAGATGCGCATTGGCGCTGCCTTCAATTGAAGTAAAAATCACGAACATGCATTTAATTCATTTGGCGCCTCGTCTGTCGACAAATGCTGTGAAAGCTGGAAACATCGGGCTAACAACATTTTTGCACGCATTTTGCAGCTTGTCGATTCGATTTAATTCAATTGGCCAGCAGATTTTTCCCCATCTTGGCCGGCATCAATGCCGTCGTGTGTATGTGAGCCATTTAGGGGCATTGAATACTTTTCCCAGCTGTGGTTGGGCAACTGTTTGTGGCTGCTGCAATGGTCCTTTATTGCCATTCCTTCATTAGGTCCGCATCTTGTAGATATTTTAATGCAATTTTTATGCGCATTTCTGCGCACTGTAATGTGTGGCTTCGATGGCTTCTGTCTTACAACCATTCACAATAATTTCAATTGTAATTCATGAGGCATTTGTATCGAAAGCGCCTTTGGCCAGTGTCTAGCAAGAGCAACAGGAATGCTCTTGAGATTCTTTTTTTCAGCTCTTCAATTGCTGTCAAACAGAAAATTTTAAGCCATAAAGCAAGGGCAATACAATTGAATAGTATATTTATACAAAATTTATATATATAATTCATATTGATTTAAAAAATATATATATAATTCACATTTTATTAAGGTTGATTATTAAGTTGATTTTCTTTATATTTTTAATAAGAAATAAAATGCAGATCCGTTGCCAAGAGAGTTTCTTCTACCATGGCTAACAGATGTCGTTGAAGTCAAAATCATATAAGAAGAAGTTAGTAAAAGACGCCAGACTCTAATCTACTAAGTCTAAGACAGCAGCTGTAGCCAACAAACTAAATCCAATGAACACATTAAATTATGCATGAAACCCATCTGATCCACAGACATGTCATAAACACACATTAAATGTTGACAGCAAGTTTGAAGCTTCACAAATTAAAAGACATTAATGTGTCAAAATTAGTAGAGCCTAGCATCGAGAGCCGATATTGCTGCTAAACAAACTATAAAGCTCTATGGGTAGAAAATAATGCCAAACAGTTCACAAGTCCGAGGAAGTTTATCCCGCTCGCACATCCAGTGGAGACATAAATTAGTTTATAACAAAAATGAAAAGAGAGAAAAAAACCGCAACGACCGGCGGCTTATAAAAATAGTCTTCATTGGCTGCGTTGTGTGAAAATTAACAGCATCAAGCATTCGAGAAGGCATAAATTTAAATAAAAGTCGAAAAAATGAAACAGCTGCTAGCAAATGGGAGAAGCAGCCAGCTATGAATATTGCAGTCGAGTGCAGCCGACTGCGTAATACTCGTTCATGGTTATAGCTGAAACTATAAAGATAGCCGAGCTGGTTTATTTCCTAAATGAGCTCAGTATTTATGCATTCGCATTGTTGTTAAATATTCAAATTATAATATTTAATATACTTAAGATCAGTGCACTCCAAACTATATGAGCAAGTATCAATATCCAAATAGGCCTTAGTAGACTCCATGCTTTTGGAATACGAAATGCTATTCAGAAATTTGTGGTAATGTCTAAAACAATTTATTGTCTACTGTATTGTTACATTTTCTTTGAGGAAGTACTCGGGGGATGTGTTGCTTAAGGGACAACATACGAATGAGAATGCGGGTTCAAATCCATTGATACTTTGATTATGCTTCAGCTTAGTGAGCCATAACATCGTGAACTCGACAGAAACGTTCGGTCGCTTGTCGGAGCGACAAGCCCCGTGTCTCTGGCATCAGCACGGCAAAGATAATTAGGCACACGATCAGGACAATGCCCACAGCCAGGAAGTATGGGTAGTAAAAGCTTAAACTTGTTGAAAACGTCTCAATAACAATTATGTGAATCACCTGCTCGATGCAGACGATCAGGCCAATGAGCAGAGCCTTCACTTTCATGGGGAACGCCTCACCCAAGTAGGTGGGCGTGCAGCAAATAAAGAGCCCGGCAAAGAACTGGAAGCTCATGGACAAGCGACAGACCTGGCTCATATAATACCAGCTTATCGTATTATTCACGTCGGAATAGATGCCCGCCATTCCCAGCGTCAGACCAGCCATGCACACCAGCCCCAAGAGCGAGACGAACTTGCGTCCCACCTTGTCTAGGAGAGCCATGGAAAAGAACGTGCCAAACCAGCGCAGTAGGCCCCATACAACAATGGGCCAGTTCAGGGCTAATTCAGCAACAACTGTGCTGGTTATCATACTGGCGCTCAAGGGCAATGAAAATGTGAGGGGCACAAGACAGCGACTGAAGAGCATTTTGATGAAGGGCATTACGGAGCTTGCCAATTGTTGTCCAGTGCTCTGGCTTGAACCCACGGATACATAGTGCTTAGCTTCCTCAAAAGCTGCTTTACAGGCTTCAGAAGATTTACTGCTGGAGAGAAGCATTGCCTGGAGTGTATGCGCTTTTTCCTCATTATTTCTGCGTAGATAAAAGATAGGCGACTCGATGGATACGACCACGGCGCCTGTGGCAACCAAAGAAAACACAATGCCAAAAATGCCATGCGCACAATTGGCATCGATACTTGAAGAAGCGTCCCACTGTGTGTCAATGATCACCTGGATGGCGATGCCCAAAGCCAAGCCGTACTGCTCCAAGGCACACCACCATCCACGGCTGTTGGGTAACGAAATTTCCGAGTTGTGTATGATGAAGGCAACAGTTATCAGCCCAATGCCCGCTCCGCCCAGATAGCGTGCTGCTATAAGCGCATTGTACTCGGCTGTACTGACAAATATAATTCCATCAATCATTTGCAGGAGTCCGCCTAAGCTCTGAACCAAAATAGAAGCATAAGAATATTTTTGTTTCATTACATTTCATTTTCATGCTCACATAGTACACCCACTTGGGAATGTGGACAATGGACAAGGCTGCTACAATAGCTCCAATTATGACGCCAAGGGACCAACTGTACTGCATCTCCGTAGTTTCGGCTAGCCCTGTTACTAAATTCCAGCCCAGACCCTGAGCCATATCCATTCCGCCATATGCAAACAAGAAAATGCCTGTGATAAACATATTTTGTCTCTTAGATATTTGATCGAAATATGCTTGAAATAATGGAGAATATATAAAAGAACTAAAGGATCTTGATCTACTGGAAAATAAAATAAAATTATTTACAATATTAATTGACGATATGAGAAATGATTCTATAGTTTGGAAAGCTTATAAGTTATACCATATGTTATTAAGCCATATTACTTCATATATGTGTAACAGAGCATAACTTTGGCTATCATAACTTAAATTGTTAAATCAAACATAGTTGACCTTTTTAGATACACCTTGAAATTGCAAATGGCAAATTAGATTATTAATAAATACATTTTACATTGTTATATTTTATTGAGTCACTCGTATATCTATTATTAGTCGGCCTTACTGATTTTTTGACAAGCAAGGGGAGTTTTTTACACTTGTGATAAGAAATATTAGAAACGTGTTAAGATTTTTATGTTTCTTCTTATGTTTTAAGCAAAGGATAATATCTTAATTATAGAATAGTCATAGAAGCAATATATAGAATTTCTGATTTGTTAAGCTATATATATTATTTTGTATACATAATTTATAGTGCAATGCAGTTACATATATACGATACAATATGACAAATAATATAAGCTAGGTGGCTTTATTATTTAGATATGATAACACAATATCGGCTCTTTTATGCAAGAAGAAGACATTTTTGTAGCTGCATATGTGCGACAGTTGTAGACTTAAATTACTTTAATTTCTTGTATTTTATAATATATTCATAGATGATCTACTAGTTAGTATTACTGTTAAGTATATTCTTCTCACCTGCAATGGCGGTGTGGGCATTATGCTTGCGGACTTGTCGAGTTTGCACAGTAACATAGGTGGTTGGTGTTGGCAAAGGCGCAGGTCCTGTGGTCACATAGGTCACCTGTGTTGGCTTTGGCTCGTTTGTGGTCACATAGGTCACCTGTGTTCGCTGTGGCTCGTTTGTGGTCACATAGGCGATAGTCATTTTGTTGCACTTGACTCGATTAAGATTCGTTCGTAACTGACTTCACACTGACAATTCGTTCAAATTTATGTGGAAAACAAAGGAAAAGTGCGTTATCATTATCTAATTAGAGATAATGTATAAATATTGTAATCAGCGTGTGCTTGGTGGTCTTTTTCGGCCCCTTGGTCAACCCTGTTTTGATTTTGATTCATTATTGGCAGGGCCTGTATCTTACCAAGAAAATATTACGCTTGCCTAATTGACTCACTCATATAGATATAAATATATTTATATTATACTTATATAGTATAATAAATATATTTATATCTATATGAGTGAAATTTTTATGATTGCTAGAGCACGGATTCTCTATATTAGTTCTCGAAGTGTTTGCTTTACCGTCTTACGATCCGTATTAACAGAGCCTGTTAATGTCTGGAGAGACTGACAGCTGGTATTATCCGATTGAGTTTCCGTCTTTGTTGTGTCCCTTATTGCGAAAGAGACAAATATTGCTGTTGCCAAACGTAGTCAGTACTGAGTGAGAGCGGGGTGGCTATTCAAGGCATTCTGATAGGATCGGTATGATTGTCAGTGGATGTAGACTAGACTAGACTAGAAATTAAAAAAGCAAATCGTGAAAGAGCACATCGGACATTCGTTCTCCTCTCTCTCTCTCGTCCACCTCTCACAATCAAGCAAAATTTATTCCCAGTTAACGCATCTTCCCCCCTTTGATATATAAGCAGATTGTGTAATATTATTTCAGATAACATAGAGTTTTTATTAAATGTATATTTTTTTATTTTGTACATAATATTTTTATTATTATTATATGCGGTTTATAAATCAGTGTAATTTGTAGCAATAATTTATAAGAGCCTTGAATAATATTAGGGTTAATAAGCCGTGAATGAATAAGTGTTAGAAAGCTTCAGATTGTTCGTGAATTTTTTCATTGCTTATCAGATAACAGAAAGAAAACAAATTTGAATGTGTCAAATATGCTTGACCTGAATGGAAGCTGCTTCTTAGTAGGACATCACGTCAAAGTAGCGACAGAAACGATCGGTGGCCTGTCGGAGGGACATGCCTCGAGTTTCGGGCATCAAGACGGCAAATATGATCAGACTCACTACCAATATAACACCCACGCCGACAAAGTATTGGAAGTAGCAGTTATAGGTCTTTCCGAATGTGACGATCACAATGATGTGAATCACCTGCTCCAGACACACAACAAAGCCAATTAGGAAAGGCTTCACCTTCATGGGGAAAGCCTCGCCCAAGTAGGATGGAGTGCTGATGACAAATATGCCTGCAAAGATCTGGAACGCCAAGGAGACACGAGATACTTCCGCCATATAATAAGTGTTTGACATTTGTGGATCATGTGTAAAGATGCCAGCCAGAGCGAGCATAAGAGCTGCCATGCACAGGAGTCCCACCAGCGAAATGAACTTGCGGCCGAGCTTATCCACAATGCCAATTGCGATGAGTACTCCAATGAAGCGCAAAATGGGCCACAAAATCAAGGGCCAGCTGTACATGGTGTCCTTCCAGACCGCAGTGCTGTTCAACATGGCAGCGCTGAGCGGATACGAGAAGGAAAACGCCACAAGGCAGCGACTGAAGAGCATTTTTATGAAGGGCATTCCAGATGCCGCGAACTGTTCACCAAAGCTTCGGCTGTTGCTTTCCATGACGTAGCCCTTTGCCTCGGCAAAGATTGCCTCATATATTTCCGTTGGCACATTGGTGCCCAGCAGCTGAGTTTGACAGGTGCGCGCCGCATCTTCGTTATTACTGCGAAGATAGAAGATCGGAGACTCAACAGACATAGCCACGGTGCCGGTGGCCAAGACAGTAAAGATAATGCCAATGATTCCATGCGCCGTATTGATGTTAATACTGGACGCAAAATTCCATTGCGAGTCCATCAGCACCTGAATGAGTATGCCCAGGGACAAGCCGAACTGCTCCAAGCCGCACCACTTGCCACGCGAATTGCCCAGAGTTACCTCCGAGTTGTGTATGATGAAGGCCATTGTGATCAGTCCCATGCCCACTCCGCCCACATAGCGAGCCGCTCTTATGGGGTTATACTTGTATGGAGCACTGACAAAGATGACCGCATCGATGAACATCATGACTCCTCCCAGTAGCTGGTGAAGAAACGATTCATAGAAGTTCAGTTTCTATAACTCTGAGATCTGTGACTCACATAGAAATATTTCTTTGGTACATGAGTCACTGCAAAAGCCGCGACAAAGGCTCCTATTATAACACCAATGAACCAACAGTAGTTCATCTCAGGAGTAGACGAAATTCCGGTGTCCAAATTCCATATCAGACCCTGGGCCATATCCATGCCGCCATAGGTGAAAAGTAGGAATCCTAAGGAAACCGAATTGTATTAGTATCACTAATCGAAGGCATTGACATCAGTCCACTTAGACTGAGACTGAACCCGAGTCTAATTAATAGTTTTTAACTATATAATTAGTACATTACTACACGTATTGCATAACCATAAAAATAATTGTCTGATTTCTTATCAGGAATTTAGTCACATATTTAAATTTTTCCCTTGGGCGTTTCCACTCTGGCGACTTACCAACGGTTGCAGAGTGGGCATTGTGTCCATTTGTCCAACGGTTGTAACCGCGCTGGGTTCGGGGATCTTCGATTACATCGATGTAGGTGAGCTGCGGCTGTGGAGCGCTTGTGGCTACAAAGGTCGGCTTGGCACCTGGCGCTTGACCGCTGATTATTATGGTAGCCATTTGGACGCGCGTAGAAGCGAACTGGCTCTACTAAACGTTTGTGCAAAACTAATTTGAAGTAGATAATTTTTGCGTTTTTGTATTACTATAACAAAGAATTCGTTATCTATATAAAATTTCTGATATTAAAGATATTATGAACAATTTATTTTGTGCTCTTCGAACAAGTTATCTATAGTATCTGTGGCTACCGTTGGCAGGTGAGATATGATCGTGATTCACTTTGGCTTGTCCATTCTTAAGCGAAGTCCCCACACACAATATTCGGAATGCTGATAACACAAGTTAAAGTTTACGAGTTGTCTTTATTTATGTATGCAGAAGAGGGACAAATGGCACTGTGACTCACTAAATTCTCCAGAGTTCATGCTCGCTGCTGGGGGACACCTTTGCTGAATCAGCACAAATCGCTTGCTGTCATTGGCCAATGATGTCCTAATTAAGACTGATTAGCTACTTGAATCGTAACTGATCACATCTTACAATCTACACGAAAGGCTTGTGTTGGAGTTCTTCTAATTGGAAGTGTCTGACTGAAAGTCGAAATAAATATTCAAATATTCCATCAAAGCCAGAAGAACTTCATTGAAACTAATTTTTAGAAGGAAGTTAAAATATGCCTAGCAGCACCTCTGAGCTGGAGTCAGGGTATCTTCTAGTCGAGTAGTAAAGTGTTGACTTTCACTTATTTATGTTGGCAATGCCCCCAAATGTCTGCCATACTCACTTAATGTGCACAAATCTTAAATAATCCATAGATAACAAAAATATATGTTAGTTATTGACCATGTGTGAGGTTATCAAAGCCAACTAAATAAAAATGATATATTTCTAATATTTCTTGTATTTAAAAAATTAAATTAAATAAATAGCAAATGTAATATTGTAAGTCTTCGGCAGACTTTAAATACTGCAAGCTTTAGCTCTATCTTTACAAATTGTTCTGCCTACGAAAGGTTCTTCGAACCGGCGACTTAGTCAATGCATTCAATGTTCATATATATTTTTAGAAATACAGCAATGTTTTGTATGATTTCTTCATCTTCATTTGAAATCTTTCTTACAATTACTTATCGCTTAATAAAATTAAAAACTAGATATCTTAGCTGGATATATATATCATTTAGGCAATATCTGAGACTTCAGTTGTACAATTGTATCATAGCTAGTTGGCCTAGTCTGCTTCGTTTTCCAAGCCTCGCTAATGGGCCAAAATGTCATGAAGGTGCCGGAAGCGATGGCCAGCTTCTCGTAACGTTGTCTTTTTCGTTTCTGGCAGCATTACCAAGAGGATAAGCATGCTTATCAGCAGGATAATGCCGACGCCCAGATAGTATTGATAGAAGCTGTTTGCCTCATTTTTGAAGGTGACAATCACAATTATGTGAATCAGTTGCTCGATGCACACGATAAAGGCAATGAGGAAAGGCTTGATGCGCATGGGGAATGCCTCTCCCATGTAAGCAGGGGTGCATGCAACGAAGAGGCCAGCGAACATTTGGAAGGCCATGGAAATGCGACATACCTGCGCCATATAGTATGGACTTATCGTATAAGCGTAGTTCGAGTAGAGGCCAGCCATGCCCAGCATCAACCCAGCCATGCAAACAAGGCCAAGCATTGCGAGGAGCTTGCGGCCCAGCTTGTCCATAACTAGGATGGAAATGAGAGTTCCGATCCAACGTAAGAGTCTCCATACGATGATTGGCCAGCTGTATAGCGTGCCTTTCCAGACCGTACTGCTCGCAATAATTGTCTGAGTGAGCGGCATCGAGAAGCTAAATGCCACCAGGCAACGGCAAAAGAACATTTTAAAGAATGGAACCACGGAGACGACTAGATCGTGGCTTATGCTCTCATGTACACCCTCCGAGACGTAACGTTTGTTCTCTTCCAACAGCTCATTCTGCTCATTTGCGGTGGCTTCTTTGCTCATCAGCTGCCATTGGCAATCATTGGCCTTGTCGTAATCGTTGCGGCGCAGGTGAAAGATGGGCGACTCGACCGAAAGTATTATTACGGCAATGGCGATAATAGCAAACACAATTCCAATGATGCCATGCACTTGATTGTTTCCGATAGGTAGCGCCGGGTTCCACATTGAGTCCATGATCACCTGCACAGCTATGCCCAATCCCAGGCCAGATTGCTCCACGGCGCACCACTTGCCGCGAGCCTCGATTGGCGCCACCTCCGCGTTGTGTATTATAAAGGCCACCGTTATGAAGCCAATGCCAATGCCGCCAATATATCGAGCTGCTACCATAGCATCATAGTTATATGGTGCACTCACACAGATAATAGCATCGATCAACTGCAGCAGCGTTGCGAAAGCCTAGATATAGCATAACCATTGCTTAGGGGCAATCTTTTAAAACGTTTTTGATTTTCTAACTCACATAGAAAAAGGATTTGGGCAAGTGGCTAACTGTGAATGCTCCCAATATGGCTCCAATAATGACTCCAATGAACCAACAGAACGAAAATTGTTGTGTGTCCGCAATGCCTGTGTACAAATTCCAGCCAAGTCCCTGCGCCATGTCCATTCCTCCATAGGAGAACAAGACCATTCCTATGAATTAGATGAAATCAAAGTCAACTTTAGTCTTGATCCACTTTTAGATCTTCATAGATTTGATTGTATTTATAATTAGTTCTTCGAAAGACGACTTCTTTCGATGAGAATTGCTTTTAGTCCCATTTATTATTGTGCAAGCCATTCACCTGTTATGATGGAATGCAGTCGCTGACGATTGACACAGCAGCTCTGCAATTTGCTCTCAGGTCGAGTGTTACTCCCCATCTCTAAATACATATCTTGGTTGGTATCTCCCACAGCCATTTTATTTTCTGATTTGTTTTAGGTTCGTTCGATTCGATGGCTGTGCCAAAACTGATTTCCAATGGTCAAATAAATTTGTATTTATAAGCAAGGAACATCGATTGCATTGGCTATATTGATATCTGCCAATCGGAATCAATTCAGCCAAATAGATAACAGATATTAGACGGCGCACGGCAAACGGCAGACAGCAGAAGGCAGACGGCAGATAGCAGAGGTCGATTAATACTTAGCTCTGATTCATGCGACCTAAAGTTCGGCATTTTTTATGTGCAGACCCCACCTGAACTAAGCCCTTACGATTGATTTCGTAAATTTGATAATTATTGTGACTCACGGATTAAACTTTAATATTTGGGAAACGGCATAACTGAATCAGCGCACTTAACTTGGCTTAAAGATGTGTGTCAAAGCATTTAATAACTCTACTCTCACTTTATATATTTTAAGTTAAGTTAAGTTTTAAGTACTAATTATATATAATTATATATAATATAATAATAATAATATCTAATATATATATCTATATATTTGATTTTTTTGTGTACTCATTAATTGGTTTATATGAGAGCTTGGTTCGCTGAAAATTTATATAACTTTTAAGTTAACTTTTTACGGAATTTCACGAAATTTCATTAGCTCGTTATGAAGATGCTTTTAAGGTATCTCATAACATAAGTATTTCTACACTTATAATGTGATCCGATTTGCTTTCCTTTTCTAATCATTTTTAATCATAACTCCATGACCAAAGTCACCCAGTTTCGCTTATGCTCTAGAGGGAGTGCACTAAACAGCTTATTATCTATATTATATACAGCCAAGTGCCCAAAGGTAAGCGACTAAGCCTTGGTGTTTGGAATCAAAAAATAAAAACTTAAGCAACAGTTTGAGATGTATAAATTGCCCTAAGATCGCAGTAGTCGAGCATAAATATTGGCTTAGAGGTGTATTATAAGCTACGAGCTGTTCTATTATTAATGCACTTTAAAGTATTTATAATTTAGCAATGTACTTTGACTGTTGGGTGTTGCCACACCTTGATCCAACCCAGGCCACTTGAGCTGTGGCAAGTGCCTAATATGTATGGCAGCATGCAACATCTTCATTAGCTGAGAGCGCAAACAAACGTCATTAATGTTGCAACAACAGTCAGCACTCGGAGCCGAAGCAGCAGCCAAACAAGCCAACCAACATGCTTGAGGCGGCAATCTCAAGTGTTTGCTCGAGTTGTCTCGAATTGCGTAAAGTCTGCTCTAGAACAGCTCTAACTCCAATCCCAATTCAGACTCCATCGTTGCTGTAAGCCAATCTATCTTGTTGCGCATCAAACTGTCAAACCGTACACATGTCTCTGATGTGGCACTGCTGTGAGAGGCTGCTGGATGGTACTGAAGAGGGTGCAGGGTTGGGAATGCGAACTCTTGGCTGCTCCTAGTCATTTGTCACTGCTCGACAAATTAAGCAAATGTGACGCCAAATGGCCATCGCTTCCATATTCCATCTTCCATTTCCATCTTCGCAACGCGTCGCCTCGTATTTTGAGGCATTCAAGTACATTTTAATGAGTTTATGCACCAAGCAGTCTAATGGCTCAAAAATTATGAGCGCCGCATCAAGTGGCACCAGCACGCCCATACGAGCACATATCAACATTAGCACATGGTACCCATAATTCACATTCAGACACAGATACAGAAATATAGATACTAATACAGCTAGCTGGAGACATCTGAGCACTTTGCATCAATTTCTGTATACATGCTCGTCTCGTCTCGTCTCAGCTCGTGTCGTGTCGTGTCTGTCTGTTTGTGTGTGCTTCAAGGAAGTGTCTGCCAGTGCCACTAATGGAGTCTAATTACCCCGACCGACAGGCGACGACCGATGCGGATCCCTCCCAGTGCCTTTGGCTAATAAAAGCATATTAAAACGTTTGTCGTTCTTATATACTTGACAGACAACCAGACAGATAGAAAACATTGGCGCTTGGCGCTTTGACTTTTGCCTCATTATTTATTTTCGTGCTATCCAAATACGGCGCAGACCGCAGATCGTCAGATTGCACATCACAGCCCGAATAATTGAACAGTTCTAGACATTAATGTGTAATGAGCATTTCCCTTGTGCTTGAATCGTTTTCATCAGAAGACTTTATGACTCGATGAATATCTTTTTATAAAGTGCGAGCTATCACAGTTTTATGCACTCCAAAATCTATTTTAATTAATTAAGTTATACTCGTAAAAAATACATAACAAAATAAAACATAATTTGTGTGTTGCCAAAAAAAAATGTATTTATAGAAAAAAAAATCGAATTGTTTCCGCCCGGGATCGAACCGGGGGCCTTCCGCGTGTTAGGCGGATGTGATAACCACTACACCACGGAAACTTGCTTGAATCAGGATTGAGCAAAACACAATTTAAAATGTCTAAATATAGAAGTTCAAAAAATAAATCAAAATAACAAAAAACGGATGCCGAAACCCGGGATTGAACCGGGGACCTTTAGATCTTCAGTCTAACGCTCTCCCAACTGAGCTATTTCGGCTGTTAGAAGTCCAGTGTCAAATGACTCATGAGCTCATAATGCAGGAATCAAAGCAAATAACGTCTAAATATGTATGTTCTCTGCAGGTTAAATAATACTTCACACTGGACTACATGGTTGAAGTCAAACAGTGTAAACAAATCTAAATAGAAAATGCTTGCGACGCCACATTTTATAAATAGACTGGCTATTTCTCATGCACAATATTACTTATATTCCACATATATCACATAAATCACTAAAAACACTTTTGCTTTATTTATGTGCACAGCTTTTGGTTCAAATTTAAGTTTTTTTATTTTTTATTTAGACAGACAGCCATGGGAATTGCGCTGACAGTTGCACGTCTTTATACATTTTGGCGCAGTTGGAAAACTTTGCAGCTGCAACATTTTCTCGCGCCTAAATGTAACCTGGTCTAACTGCGTCTTTTGATTATTTTGAGACATTTTAGACACATCAAACTATTTTTTCAAGTTGACATTTGTTTGCTGCATTTGCACAAAGATAATTTTCATAAAGTACAAACATTTTACAATATTTTTGCCAGAGAAAATGAACAAGCAAATCACACTTAGTCCACATGATATTTGATTGTAACTTTAATGATGCCTGTGCAAAATAAAATAAACATTTCATAGCCCATTTAATGCGAATCGTAGCGGACTATGTAGGTAAGTTAGTGCCACCTTTTTGGCAATCTCTCAAAATCTGCTTTCTCGCAACCCACAGCCAAACACAAATAGTGATAAAATAAGCCTGGGTCAAGCTCAAAATATTTGCAATTTTCCATTCATTTAATATTTCCTTTTTTAATATAATTTTTTATTCTTTATATTATTATTTATAAATTGCAGCTCGATTGGGATTTTAATCATTTAAAAGTGGCCTCAATAGTTAGGTTTTCTTATCAGTATAAGTTGATATAAAATGAATAGGTACACAATTCTTTTATGAGTAACCGAATTAATGTTTCTTATAATAAACTGAAACTATCATAGCCGTATAAACGGCGTTTGATCACCCATGCTCGTTTCTTATATGATCTGTGAGGAAGCTGCTTAATGCTTATTAATGTGCCCCGCTTCATGTGGCATGCTTATAAGAACGAAAGAAGTCAGATTGAAGGCCAGCCAATGGCCGAGGCTCCTTTTCCAGTTGTGTCATCGGTGCGGCTCGTGTCCCTCACTTCGATTGCCCTGGGGCCGAGTGTCGACAAGTGGTTGAATCACCTGATACATATATGTTGTATGATCACTTTTAGGGTCGCTCGTTTCTCCTGTTCTTTTGTATACACGTATTTTTTGTGTGTAACTAATGCGGCTTCCGTTTGACGCCCCGTACTGAAAGCTGAACCCTGACGGCCATTAGCATTCTCAGGGTCGGGGAAAGGTTTGTTGTCGCCGTCGCTGTCGTCGTCGGCGTGGAGAGCAGCCTCAGCTTTGCAAATGATTCATATTCTTGAAAGCTGATCGCAGTAGCAGTCGAAATTCTTTAGAAAACCCAACCAGCGCCACGCCCACCTAGCAGCTATGATTTATGGACGGCCCACAAAGCCAATCTGCGCTCTATCCAGTTGTTGACCAGGGCATTTAGTCCAAGGTAAGCAACTTTTCAATAGTCGTCGAATTTGTTGTTTTCGGTGTCATCAGCAGAATGTGCATAGCCGAGAGGGGTCGGGTCTGTGCGTGTCTCTGTCTGTCTGGAAGCGTTTTTGTTGCTGCGACTATTTACAGCAGCTTCAAATGCTGCAACGACAATGGAGACAGACAGACAACATTCCTGTGATATGTCACGAGAATTTTTAACATTTGCACTAGAATTTCTATTTTAGTTGAGCTTCCTCTCGCTCTCGCTCTCGCTCTCGCTCTCTCTCTAGCTCTCGCGCTCGCTCTTGCTCCTACCTACCTAAGCTGGCGAACCGCAGATTTCAATTTGGATTTGTTTCACAAAATCATTCGTTATTTCATTTTGTATTTCCAAGTGTGTAAATCTCACCAGCTGAGAGAGTGGGATGATATGAGGAGACTTGTTGTTAGTTTAGTTTCATACTTTAATATATAGTTTATGCTCGGTATTTGCATCGATTTTATGCCACATTCCTTAGCTCTGTAAGCTTAGGCAGACGGAAATGCGGCGAATCTACCTTCCATGCATTGCCCCACATATTTGTCACATGTCCAAGTTGTCAGAGACTTCAGTCGGTCATATGCAAATGTCAGGCAACTTTGCGAAAGTCCTTTACCAAACAAGTCCTTTTTGAATGTAAATTGACAAACTGTGCTGCAAAACCGCAGTTGAGTTTGCAGCTAGAAGGATTGTTTTAGATTTTTTTGTTTTTCAATTTAGTGAAAATGTTTCGTTTATTTTTGCATATTTTTTTTGTGCAACTGTAACATGACTTTTCGCTGTCACTGTGCTCGTATGTGTGTTTGCTAGTTCGTTGTTGCAGCAAATTGTGTAAGCCTTTAAGTGGGTCACTATTTGATTTGATTTGTTTATAGCACCGCAGCAACAATAACCACAGCTGGAATAGGGTTGGTCCTAGCCGTATATCTGTCCCAATGTTCGCCGGTAATTGGCCAACTGTGTCGTGGCAAAGGAACATAGAACAGCGTTTCCTCTATGCAATTAGTCAGTATTCAAATTTGTCTGACGAGACTTAGCCAGCAGCGGCAACAACAATTTTGGTGGCTTGCACCAGGCCATTGGCTGCAGCTGTTGCCGTTGCCATTTGACCTTTGCTAAAGCTAACGTGCATATTATTATAAAAGCAGAAAGCCTTCAGGCAATCAGCTTCTAATTGCCGCCAATGCATAGATTTTTTAATATTTATCTTATTTCAGCTGGCGAAAAGTCAAAATGTCAGCTGCAAGCAAAATTAATAAATTACACGATGTTAAAGTAGCCGCAAAGCTGTTGACGTTGCAAATATTTTCAAATATATTTTCATGAGTACAAATTTAAAATTTATTTCACAATTTGTAATTAACCAATTTCAAATAAAAATTTGAAAATAATTTTCACTTCTTGGTAACTAAAAGTTAAAAGTTAAATTAAAAACTTTAAGATATGATAAATATAATTATGTTAATATTATATGATATGAAATTGAGTTGGGTTTGCTGAGTAATGAACTGAACTGAAGCGAAACTTATTGTTATCGAATGGGTCTAAAACTAAGTAAGAATATTTTAAGGCATGATTAAATTGAGAGAGATAATCCTATGGCGGAGCAAAGAGAGAAGGGTATTTAATAGTCCACAACATTTACTCCAAAAGTCCATATTGTTGATATTTTGCAGCGAAAAGATTTATTTGGGCACATTCCAAACAATTTGTAGCCATTATAAATGTATGCTTGAGTCCCTAGCCGCGCGCTTTCAAACCATTCAAATTTGAATGGAAACATTCAATTCGTATTTATGTTTTATTTTTGTTAACAAATTAATTTCGCTGCTGCGTTGCCCACACGTACACACACGCACACACAGTTGTTGTGTGTGTCTGACACTTGTCTGAAAATCCGAGCGTGTGCCAAAGTCATTCATTGAGCAGGTTTTGTATTTCTCTTTCGTTTTTGTACTTAAACAAATCACCAATAAATTTCAAATATTTTATTTCATAATTTTTCAGTAGCTCTCAGCTACATACCCTGTAAAAAGTTATATAAATATGATAAAATTGAACAAATTTTAAACATTATCAAGCTCTCAGTTCTTTTGGTAAAGTATTCAGTTCGAGATTAAGTTTATATAGATTAGAAGCTTAATTAGTATGTATATAAATGTATTTGTAATAAAATACATAATATCTGGCAATCGATCACTTCACTCTTGCAGCGATAGTTATTTAATAAACAGCTGAAAGCAGCCTTCATTTGGATACTCTGTTTTGTAAAGCTGCAAAGGCGTATTAGCATTTAGTGTGAGATATTTTGGATCTATTGTTAATAACAAATTGACAGAAGCTTAGACCAGCGAGCAAATATGAAATAAATCTTAAATAATGACTGACTCAACTTAGGTATTCATAGCCATAATAACTGTCTTATGCGAGTCGCCTTTAACTCTTCTGCAAAGCGTCGACGCGCCTTGGACTACACCCAGATGGCATTTACTACACATTACCAAGTTGTTTATGTTCTTATGAATGTTGTGGGCTGGCATAACTCGGAGTTCGAAGTGGAAGATGTTGGCTGAGTATGTGGTCGTGGGCGTAGGCGTGTCCGGCAGCCCACACCTCCCTCGTGGCAAGCGTTGCTTTTTTGCAAATAGTTAGTTAAGCGTTAAATTGAGTTGGCACCGAGATTCCTATTCCGTCACTGCGTGCAGCCATTCCTTAACTGGCCAGCCTGCTTAATTGCCTAATTAAGCACTGAGATGGATGCAGCTGGAGGAGCTGTGGCAGCCCACGCGGCTAGCTCCAAAATTGCAGACTGTTTGACTGCGCCACGGCTCATCTGTCAGCTGTGGTAAAGATTGCCCCAATGCGATCCATTTGCAAAGCACTTGCCCACTCTTGGCGAAGAACTGTCTGCACACGCGAGTCGCTGACATGTACGCTAATGAGCCATGAGTCGAATCCTACGGCAGCTGCCTGCTGCCTGCTCGAGTGGATCGGACAGCTGCGTCGCTGATAAGCAAAATTTATCATTGAATGCAAACTGTCGCCTGGCTGTCGGATTAGCGGCGTCAAGAAGTCAACTGCCATTTATTTGCATATTCATAAATCTGAGCTAAGCACAGCCACAGCCCTGCCAGATCCGCGTTGCGTGCGCAGAATGCCTCCAGACTCAATTGGCATGGACTGTGCGCTAATTGAAATACATATGTATTTATTTGCATTTAATTGAATCCGCATCAGTCTGTCTGGTGGATGCTCTAGCTGCTGCTGCTGCTGCTGCAGTTACTGGCAGAGTGAGCCGCTTGTTTTGCTTTCTGCTGCGTAATCAACTAATGCTATAATCCGATATGCATCTCTTCAATTTGTCACGTACGTAGCAGAGTACAATCCGTCTTCAGGATGCCAAACATAGCGATTCCCTTGGTAAATGAACTTCTTAGAAATCTGATCATCTGCAACAACTTTTACTGATAACATAAGCGACTCTACACAGCCGTTACAATATGTTATACTTATCGTAATATAAAGTTCTGATAGTAAGAGAATATTTTGTTGAAATATTAATAGGACAATTTGCATCGGTTTTTATATGTGACTGCATCGCTCTTTAGCAAATAAAACCCTTTAATGAAATGATTTGCGCGCTTTGAGTTTGTATTGCAAGAGATGAAACTTATTTTCTTAAAGTGACAAACATATTTTAAATAATTCCTTAACACTAAAAGTGTTTTTTTTTTAAGTCATTAATTGATTTAACTGAGGTATATATAACACTAAGCTAAACCAAACTGTCCTAGCCAAAGCAGTTAAAAATTGCAGGTCAAAAAGTAATTAAGAGCTATAAAAAAAGAAGTGAAATTTTGTAATTTAAAGGCATGGAACTGTAGGCATTATAATTTTGGTATACATATACAATAGTTAGATAAAGGGGGAAATCTGGAAAGATAGCTGAAAAAGGCATAAATTCTCTTCTTGTTAAATTTCATTTGATGTGCCATACGAAGAGAAATGTTTATAATGTCAAAACCCTTCCGAATGGGCTTCAAGAAATGTCGAAATGTGGAAGTGCAGAAAAGCTACTACATTCAAGATGTTGTAATAAAATTTTACGAGCGCGTAGCAACTGGCAACAGCATTTTGGTCGTCTCGAAACTGAACAAAGAGAATAAACAAGACAGCCTAACAAACTAACAATATCCGGGCATAGCTGGCGCAGACTGAAGCCACTGAGAGAAGGACACAAAACAAATAAATATCAAGAGCCTCATGAATGAATCAGAGAATCGTGTGGCTTTTTTATTTCATGCGGCATTTGGCCCAGCGATAGAGATTCACGTTCACTTTGTTGCTGTTGCTAGCCGGCAGACCAGGTTCAGGTACAGGTCCAGGTCCAGGTCCAGATGCAGATACAGGTCTGCAGGGCGCAGAGCGCAGGGCGCAGCGTCTGCGCATGCGTGACGCCTGTCAAGGCGGCGACCGGCCGTGAGAGCAGCTTTCGCAGCGTTTTGTATTTGTGCAGCTCCTTTTTGGGTCTGGCCAGTGGCCAGTGGCCAGTGATCAGAAACATGTTTCCTTTTTAGGGCCATGGACGTGGGTCATGCTGCGCAGCAACAGCGCAAAACTTGTTCTCGCCGCTGTTGCATATTAAGCAACCTTGGGGAATAAGGAAGTCGATGTCGAGAGTCAAAGCAGAAGATGCTGACGCCGACCGACATCGGGACTGTCTGTTTCCAGCTGCTTGCCTAAAAGCCACTTCAGCTGTTTGGCTTTCTACTGCGCTACAATTGCTTGCGATTTCCAGCCCCTCGATCGAGCAATGCAGCATAATTGGGCATAAATAAATAAAAGGCCAAGCAAAATATTGCATTTGCTGCGCTGCCGAGGCGAAGACACTCGAACTCCTACATACACATGCACACATGTGCCCTATATGCAGATACATTCATTTGGGTGTATTTGCCATATGCTTTGCTTCGTGCCCCTGTCGAGTGGCCTATTGAGACGCGTTCGATCGCAATTTTCGCCAGCTATTTTTGTGGCAACCTGTGTCTGTCCCCTTCCTCTGTTTGCATTCGCATTTTAACATAAATGGGCGCACATTTCAAAGCAAAGAAATTTCTTTGTTTTTTTTTTTTGGCTAAGAGATAGAGAAGATGGACTTGCCAAATCGTAACTTCATGAAAAGCCCAAAAGATGGAAAGACTCGGGCTAATTGAATTGAGTTAATTAAAGCCTATATTAAATTTATGAGAATCGCCTAGAAGCGCGATAGTGTGCATCAGGTGAACAAGTTTACTAAGCATACTAAGCAAAAGCATCTACAATAAAGATCAGAGTTCGAATCTCAATTATATTGTTTTCGTATTTTCTTAAGCTTTATTTCTAACAATTTTATATAAAAACTAAATTTTTTAATTCAGCTTTACTAAGAGTAAATAAAACAAAACGTAGCACAACGAAGCATTGCAAGTTGTTCAGCTCTTAAAGTTCATATCTAAAGAGTTTCGCTAAAAGTTTTGTTAGGAGAGTCGTAATAAAGCGTCTGGCCTGAAGAGAGTTTAATAAAAGAGAATTGAGTTCTCTTGCCAAGCGAAGGTCGCAGCTTATAAAAATATAATTATTTGCAAAAAATTGCAACATTTACTGAATTTTGTGGAAGGCCAAAAGTCAGCTTCGTTGCGTTGTTGCCTCTGACCAAATAAAGCTGAGCTTAATATGAAAATATATAAAGCCCTAGTGCATGATTGTCCAAATTTATTTGTTACAATATGGGAGAAATGGCAATCAGCTTGTTGCAACATGCGTGGCATGATGGCCAATAAAAGCGCACCTCTCTAAAAGCCATATCCCCCAGTTGCAATTACAATGGTAAAAGCTCCTTACAGCAGAATGCACTGCATAAATCACACTTAAGCCGCCCAAACCCTAAGAGGAACCGTAGCCTAACCCTTAGCCAGCAGCCCCTACTCGAGTGCATGTTGCCAAGCCAAGCGAGCACAAACTGCATCAGGAATTTACTTGGAATTACCAGAAAGAGGAGCAGAATAAGTGCGAGAAAGAAACGGCAGTAAAAGCAGTTTTCACTTCACTGGCAAGTGGCACATAAATTTCAGCAAGGACACCGGCGCACTTAAAGAAACAGCAACAAAAACCACCAGAACAACAACAATAGCAACAACAACAACAGCGCCGTGAGCAACGATGACAGCTCCTTATAACTGGGCAAAGTGTTCATTGCTCTGATTCGGGCTTGGGCTTGGGCTCGGGCTCTACCTTTCACCCAACCAAAACACGAAAAAAAGATTATGCAAAGAAAAAGAAAACAGGAAATCTTTGCAAATATTTGGTGACAAGAGCCCTTCAGCCTAGCTGCTGTCTGTGGGAAGGTCAATCGGTGCATAAAATTTGCATCAGCAGCTGCAAAAGGCGCAGCAGCTGCTCTTGCCTCGGCGGCTTTTGATTAACCAGCTAGATGCTTAAAGGCGCACAAGTCTTAACCTAAATACGAAATACGAAAAAGCATAGATTGATGCAAAGTCAACACTGTTTGGCAACAGTCTTAGCTCTAGCTATTTTTGTGAATGGTGAGCTAATAAAACCGAAAAGAAATCTTGTTTAATTAACTCTCTTGAATACGCAACAAGATTTAGTTGACTTAGAGCTACACTTTCGAATATTGTGATCTACTTTGACTTACACTTTGACAAGAGAACATACCTACTTACATGCATAAATAGAATAAGAGAATAAACATTTTGAAGGCACATATATCTCTATCTCTCTCTCATACGCTGTCTCCCTCTCATACGCTGTCTCACTCTCATTCTACCTCTCTCTGTGCCCATCTCTTCCTATCCTAATGTCTCCTGCATTTGTCTCTCTCTCTCTTCCTCTTTCTTTCTCTCCCTCTTTCTCTCTCTTACTCTTTCTTCTTAGTCTTTCTATCTCTTTCTCCCTCTCTTTCTCACACCCTCTCTTTCTATGCCTTTAGCTTGCTCTAAATCTCTCTGCCTTATCTTTCTCTCTTTTATCTCATTCTTCCTCATTTTCTTAAATACATTCGCACAAAACTAATTAAAAAGCTTTTTTAATCTACTTTCAGAACAAGATTTAATGCGTTTTGCGCTCGTGTCGTAATGTAGCAGCAGTCGTAAGCCAAGTTAGTAACAGCATTTTAGCCAAGCCGCCGCAATATCTTAAAGTGAAAGATGCCGCAGTGCAGGGCTCATCTGGCCATTTGCTGCCTGGCGCTGTTTGTGTTCGGGCTACACTTGCTGCCACGCCTAGCCGATGGCAAAGAACAACGGGAACACTTGGCAGGCGAGTCGCATGCTAAGCAGCAGCATCGCAGCCACCCAAACGGTGGGTCTAAGCGCTACTCACGTGACTCGAATGCCCCTCGCGAGCGACGGCCAAACATCATCCTCATCCTGACCGACGATCAGGACGTTGAGTTGGGCTCGCTCAATTTCATGCCACGCACCTTGCGGCTGCTGCGCGATGGAGGCGCCGAGTTCCGCCACGCCTACACAACCACTCCCATGTGCTGCCCGGCGCGATCGTCGCTGCTGACGGGCATGTATGTGCACAACCATATGGTGTTCACGAACAACGACAACTGCTCGAGTCCACAGTGGCAGGCGACGCACGAGACGCGCTCCTATGCGACCTACCTGTCCAACGCAGGCTATCGCACCGGCTACTTTGGCAAGTATCTGAACAAGTACAACGGTTCCTATATACCGCCTGGTTGGCGCGAGTGGGGCGGCTTGATCATGAACTCCAAGTACTACAACTACAGCATCAATCTGAATGGGCAAAAGATCAAGCACGGCTTTGACTATGCCAAGGACTACTATCCCGATTTGATAGCCAACGACTCCATTGCCTTCCTGCGCTCCTCCAAGCAGCAAAACCAAAGAAAGCCCGTGCTGCTCACCATGAGCTTCCCGGCCCCACATGGCCCCGAGGACTCTGCGCCGCAATACAGCCATCTCTTCCACAATGTGACTACGCATCAGTGAGTTCCTTCCTTTCCATTTCCTTTATAGCTTACTAATATTTATTGAAACTTTAGCACGCCCAGCTACGATCATGCACCCAATCCCGATAAGCAGTGGATCTTGAGGGTCACCGAGCCCATGCAGCCGGTGCACATGCGCTTCACAAATGTCCTGATGACCAAGCGCCTGCAGACACTCCAAAGCGTCGATGTGGCCGTGGAACGAGTCTACAATGAGCTGAAGGCTCTGGGTGAGCTGGACAACACGTACATTGTCTATACCTCGGATCATGGATATCACCTTGGCCAATTTGGCTTGATCAAGGGCAAGAGTTTCCCCTTCGAGTTCGACGTGCGTGTGCCCTTCCTCATACGGGGCCCAGGAATTCAGGCGTCCAAGGTGTAAGTTATTAATGCACATTTCTCTAATCTGTCTAATCTGTGCTAATCGAGTCTTTTCTTGTCTGCAGTGTAAACGAAATTGTGCTGAATGTAGATCTGGCGCCCACATTCTTGGACATGGGCGGGGTGCCGACACCACAGCACATGGATGGTCGCAGTATTCTTCCGCTGCTGCTCAGTCGCAATCGGATTGTGCGCGACACCTGGCCAGACAGCTTCCTCATTGAGAGTTCAGGCCGTCGGGAGACGGCAGAGCAGATAGCCGAATCCCGGGCGCGATTGCTGGCGGATCGGCACAGCATGAAGCTAGTCAATAGCACGCTGCTGGAGGATTTACTGGGCAGCGACAACAACAGCAGCAGCACCAGCAGCAGCAGCACGGTAGCTACCTTGCTGAGCTCCGTGGTAACCACAACGGAACAGGAAGAGTTTGAAGAGGATCTTGACACCGACACTGAAGACGAAGATGGAGATGATGCAATGGACAGCTCTGCGGCTGCAGTGGACGATGAGGATCTGGTGGATGCCGGTGCCGAAGACGACGACGATGATGAACTTGAAGAACAGGAACTGCTGCAGCAGCAGGACAACAATCTGCCAATAGCTCCCTACATCACAAAAATGATGCGACTGAACTCCGAGTGCTCCGATCCGGCGCTGCTTAAGAACTGCCTGCCAGGCCAAAAGTGGAAATGCGTGAATGAGGAGGGACGCTGGCGTAAGCACAAGTGCAAGTTCCACGTGAGTATAGTATACCCGAAGGAGCAATCAATCATCAGGTGATAAATCAACCCTTCATTTTTAGCTGCAACTTGAGCACCAGCTAGCGGCGATGCCCCGCAAGCAATACCAACGAAATTGTGCCTGTTTCACCTCGAATGGATTGGTCTACACCAAGATTCGAGCGCCGACTTCATCCCTGCACTCCCATCGCCTGCACAAGCGCACCCAAATGCAGCACCACCAGCATCATCAGCACCTCGGAAAGAGGCGCCACAAACGGCAAGTCGATCGGGAAGTCTATCACTCAGAGATGCCTTACGAGATGGAAGAACTGCTGGACTTAAGCCAGGCAGTCGATCTGCTTTCCGAACACAAGAGCAGAAGCAAACGGGCAGCATCCACTGGTCAAAGCCTAACAGCGAACAGCTCGAACTCCAATTCCAATGCAAATGAAGCTATTGCTGTGGTCATACAGCAAATCCAGACCACTTTGGAAACGTTGGAGCACAAGTTTAATGAGCATGAACTGCACAATCGCAGCACAGCTCCTCTGGGACGAGGAGACAAATTTTCGAAGGGCGGGACCCGCTGCTATGTGGAGGAGAGCACGGACAAGGTCAATTGCTCGGATGTCATCTACGATGATGAGAAGACCTGGCGCACCTCTCGAAACCAAATCGATATGCTCATCAAGCTGCTAAAGGACAAGATCAGTACACTGAAGGACATGAAGAAGCAGATGCGAGAGAGCAAGCAACAAGCGGCAGCGGCTGGCAGACGAGGCGAGGGCCGGCGGCGCAACGATCCAGCAGGCGGTGCTCAGGAAGCAGCCGGTCCCGAGTTCAACATGAGTTACTTTAGTGACATCGGGAGCACGCCACGCTCTGTATTACCGTCAAATGTGTACAGCGGTGGCCAAAAGGATATCATTCGCGGTATTGGAGGCGCTGCTGCCTACGATTTCCTGGATCAATCCCAGACACCACATTATGCATCGCGCGCAGAGTGCTACTGCGAGCCAGATGCGGGCGAGAGGTAAGCATCATGGAAGCTGTAATCGCTGCTCCACTAACATATTGTCAATTTCACAGCTACGCGGACTCCAAGGAAATGGCACGCGAGGCACGACGTAAGCTCAAGGAGGAGCGACAGCGCAAGAAGGAACGCAAGCGCATCAAGAAAGCGCGTCTGGAGAAAGAGTGTCTGTCGGAGAAGATGAACTGCTTCTCCCATGACAATCAGCACTGGCGCACAGCGCCCTTCTGGAACGATAGCCCCTTCTGCTTCTGCATGAATGCCAACAACAACACCTATTCCTGTCTGCGCACCATCAATGCCACTCACGATTTTCTCTACTGTGAATTTACTACGGGATTGATAACCTTTTATAATCTAACAATCGGTAAAGTGTTCCCCAAGTCAAGTCATCGAGACATCTTCATTTCAATTTAATTTATTTGTCCACAGATCGCTTTGAAACACAGAATCAGGCTTCCAGTCTGACGCCTGCTGAGAGATCGCATATGCATGACACGCTGGATCGCCTGAAGGGCTGCCGTGGCCGCAACTGCAGCATACGCAGACAGCTGCCGCACCTGGGCATGGCAGCAGCCAGCCTACCCACCGCCACCAATCACGTGCAGCGCAACAACAAACGCAAGCATAGTAAGCAGCAAGTTGAATATATCTCTAGCAAAGAGCGTTCTAAGACACCTATTGTATTTCGCAGACCCTTTGTCGGCCAGCGTGGGCAACTTTGGCTTTGTGGGCAGCCGGCTGGACATGGACGTGGTGCCACCTGCCAAGCGGCGCAAACTCTCCAAATATCACAGGCAAGTTGGTAACTGAATCCCGACTCTGATGTGTACTTAATCATTTGAACTCGACCACAGATGGACCAACTCGCAGAACACGCATCTTAAGCGACGCCCCTGGAAGCAACAATCGCACAGATACTTGCCCCAGCCGCCGGTGCCCGCTGTGGCTGCCTGAGCAGCCTTGCCATTGCCATTGCCATTATCATTATATTCACCCAGTGCCCAGTGAGCACATATGTACATCCTAGCTTGCCAAATCCATTCGGCGCACTGCTCCGGTCTGCATGTATGAATAGATAGCTGTGGAATGCGCTCTGGAATATTCTTCAGTTTTTCATTTTAAGTAAATAAGACTGTGTTTTTTTGTATTCAACTTACATTTAGTTCTATATCTCTTACACTTTGCAACTGTGTCTCCTTCTCTGCTTCTTTGGCTTCAGCACGCAATATAAACGAAAGGTAGTTAGCATTAAGTGATTTAATTTGTATATAAATTTAGGACGAGAGAGTGAAAATATTTACACACTACATAAATTATTTAGCGCAATTGGTTTTACAATTAAATTATATAGTAGACGAGTACACTTAGCCAAGAAATCAATTTACCATAGAGCTCATATTTACACGCACATCTGTAGCATTTGTATTTATTGGAAACGCTACGCAAATAACGAACTGTTATTGTTTTTTAATGCAAAATCTGCGACAATGGCTACTTGTTGCCGTTGTGCCCTACTGTTTAAGTCAACTTGTTTTAGCAGGCCTCGCGCCCATGAACAAATATTGTAGCTGCTATAGCAACCCTAACTAATATCGTCTATTTAACAAACTTAATCTAACACAATAAAAATACATATGTAAAAATCAGTACCTATTTAAAACTAAATGACTTTTATTGCGAACTCTAATGGAATTTATATTAGAATATTTCTGATGAACGAGCTCCGATGTCCGATCTTAATAATTGGAGAATCTTTAGCACTTGCGAAACGATCACGTTATTCCTAATGCTTTAGACGTGTATTATGTTCTAATCAGTGAAAAATTAATTAATTTTGTCAATATTTATGAAAACATGATAATGGCACACGATACTCGTTAATTTATGACGTACTCTTAGAAAATTAACTAATCACGGTTCACGCTCGCACCTTTGTTAACCGGATTTCTTAAATATCCAAACAGGTTTATATCCATCTATAGGGATTGCACATTTTTTATATTAAAGATGGATCGAATTAGCAAACACAGTGAGAGAGAGAGAGAGAGAGAGAGATCTTGCCTCAGCCATTATGATACTTATTTGATGTTCATTTACAAATTTATCCTAATAAATTGTATAAGCGATGCTCAATTTATTGCTACAATTTTTAAACTAGAATTCAATTTCTGCAATTGCCTCGCAGACAGACAGATTTTGATATTTTGCAACGTAACTAATTTATTTATTATATATTATATTTTTTATTATATATAATATATGTATATATATAAGATTACGTGTAAAACATAATACATGAAGTTTTCTTTGCATTTTTAGTAGCCACTCAATTTCGAGAACTTTTCTTTCTCAAGATCTGAAGTACACATGTTAATAAGTTTGAAAACAAAAAACTACTAAGTTCATACAAAAATATATTAATCTTAACATTCATTTCCTACAGTTTTCAAAATATTGTATTTATCACTAAATTCTGTTGTCCACCTTTTGGTGCTCAGTCGCACTACTAATTTAATGAACATAGCTGTATATATATATGTATATATATTCTATGATACTCAGCTTTATATTTCCATGAACACAGCTGATCTTCAGCATAAATTGAATACAATTTGATTATCCCAATATGAATTTGACATTCTCAGAAGCATATCTTAAATAGAATTTTATATTTTCTAATTATGTGAGTTGCATTTTTGAAGCTTCGTAAAGTATGCAACAGAAATGTTGTGTCACTAAAAGAGCATTACGAATTATGCGGCATACTTATTCTTAAATAGAGAACAGCAGTAAATATTCACAGCAAAACAAACGAAAATAACAATACGCTTACAACAGGTAACTGATCTTTAGTTCAGGCTGCCAAAATCATTTAAATAGTATTCGAATAAACAGCAATCTGTTTTCATTTTGTTTGTAAAATGATTTCGGATTTGTATTAAACTTGTGCTTTGCGGTCAGGGCTTGCTCATGTATTGCAATACTTTTAGAAAACTCTACATAATAGCTGAATAGAGTGAAACACAGATGTAGACAAAAGAAAGTGAATTCCCCTCAAGTCTCAAGCCAGCAAAACGAAATAAATAATATTAGGAATATCTGGAGCGAGGTTTATTGCTACAAATAATTATAGATTTTTGGATCTTTAGAAATCTCTTACACTTCAATTGTATTCTAAATATTAATAATCGGTTTGTCTCAGGCAGTAAAGCCACGCAGGAGCGCAAACAGTTTTATCTCCAAAATTCGTAGTATTTTAGAAAAAGTTAGTTGTTCAACCAGGTCAACAAGGAATTACTCAACTTAGGCATTGCTATCAGCCGAATTGTAAAGATTAAAATGATTAACTGTTGACCGATATTGAAGGCTCTACGTAAATGATTTTTGGGGGGTCGTATACAACGGCAATAATCAATGCAAACATCAAGTTTTTGGCAATTACTTGGGCAAATGTATGTGAATGTATTTTGTATGCACGACAACTTATGTCTGATAAGTGATAATCACTGATAACAAACACTTGTAGGCGCTGATTGCTATTAGAATGTGTGAGAATGGCAGCCAGCTTCCATGGTTCCAGATGGCCCAAGCCACAGTCACAGTCAAGAATCAAGCTGTCAAACGAAGAGAACTAGCCCAGAGCGAGATTCACTGTCACAAGCAGCATCATCGGCAGCAGATGTAAATAAGATCGAACATATGCGCTAATTAACTTGCCGAGATGTTTTCATCTGCTGTCAAATATTGTTACCCAGTTGCCAATTCACACTTGACACTTGACGCGCTAATTTCCGCTGCAGCTTTAGTTGCCAGCGAGAGGAGGTTGCGGGTCTTCCCACCTTATCGCGGCCAAAACAAAGAGAGCGTGAATGGGAGCGAGTGAGCGAGACTGCCGACGCTCCGAGCGAACATGGGGAGATATCGTGTTAAAATTTTGCGCAAGCAGCAAAGTTATCAGCTTGAAATTTATTTATTGTTGTTTGCTAGGGGACTGACATATATCTGCCTGGTGCCTAGGTAACTAGGCACTAACACGGGGCCTAACCGAGGCCTTTGTACCAGCATATTGTACCCCACTCAGCCCGCCCAAGCCCCCCATGATTCCCGTCGCTTGTGTTGCTCGATCTTGGAATAGCAACGAGCTCATTTATTGCACGACGGGGCCAGTTTACGATTTGCGCACTTCAATCGAGTTATCGTGCTGAAATTTCACAATTTCAGAATTGCCTCACCTGAAACGGGGCCTGCTCTTGGAGGGATTCAATATGGAGCGCCAGGCACGTACACAAACTAAACTGGGCAGGTGTTAAGTTTCACAAAAGCAAATTATGCGATTCACAGAACGATGAACCTAACGAGAGCCCCACTAGAGCTGGAGACCCCAGATAAATGTATTTATTTAAAACAATGTTTCTGAAAAGCAAAAGATATTAATAAACTAACATAAAGCCAAGACGATAAGTGCATTATCTTTCTAGGTAATTCTTGGTTAAACAGCAGCTAGCCTTAAGATTAGAACTTAAGATCAATGTTATCTGCCAAGTGGACATGAAGTCAATACTTAAGAATTCTTGTTTTAGTAACTCATTCCATTATCATTATCAGAGTCATATTTGTTTATATAAATGAAATTGACTTAAGTTATATAAGCAGCAGAGTCGACACAATTTGTTACTTCTTTCAGATAATCTTAGCAAAAATTCCCAAAAAAAAGAGAGAATAAAAAACATAGATGTTCGCATCGTGACTGCTGTAAATATTTGCACAAGTTTATTTTGCCTTTGAGAGAATGGGAGTTATTAAATTCTTCAATATCTATTCAATCAGTTATTTAACAAATACAAGCGCCCAGCGGTCATCTAATAGGTAAATATTTTCTGTGAAATTCGTGCTAATTGATAAACACAAACAACTTTTCGCAGTTTTCGTACTCGACAATTTTCATATGTGAAAGCAGCAATCGCCCTGAAGATCATTTCACTTGGTAACAAGCTATAATTTGTATGGTCGAATGGTCAAATGTTTGGGATTTCAACAAGGGATTAACAATTGTTTATCTAATCCACACTTCGACATTCCTACTGTCAAAATAAGAACCAAGTCAGACTATATGAAAGTTCAGAAACTGAGAACATTGCCTAGGCTTTGGTAGACTTAAGTTTTACTATAATCATATGATTTCAAACTATTTAAACAAACCTCAACAATTTTAGTCCTGCATTTCCTGAAGGATTTTAAATCTTTTTAGCTAATTAAAAAGTTTGGCTTTGACAACTTACTTAAGGGGAATAACAACAATTATAATGTTAATTATCGATATCAATTTAAGTGGCAAGTGTTAAGTGTTTACTGTACATATTTAATTATACCCAAGCGGAGGTTTTTATAATATTGTCACGATGTGCCAGAGTGAACTACTGAGCATCCTCGCTTCCACGAGGGAAATACATATATTCTTGATTTTTTTCCATTTGCCCTTGGGTTTCAAGCGAGATATATTTAAGATCAGTGGGATCTGTCGCTTGTTAATTGAGTTCTGGGAAATGTCTCAAATGTCTCATGTATGATATCATATATCATATATCATACATCATATATCATATTTCATATTTCATATATCATTTGTTTTAGTTTTCTTAATCGCGCTTTTCCTTTAAATACCATTAAGCAGTAATTATATTATCAGGTTGTGTAATGAATTATCACTTTCGAAATTGACTTTTGATAGCATTGCTTCAATAGTAATACAAATATTTAGTGGAATATGATTAATTGTTTTTATATTTCACATAATTTAAGTATTTGATTTACATCTTTATGACTACCTAGATAAATACAAAAGACTTATAATAATTATTTACAATCGCTGCTTAGCAGTTAGTAAAGTGTTTAGTTATTGGTACGTCCTACAGGTAGAACCATCTCCTAGTGATGATTGGCCTCGAGCAGCTTTTGGGTCACCTGGCGCAGCACCTGCAACTGCTCTTTGTACTTGTGCGCAGCCGCCAGCTGCTCAGCCTCGGTGTGGTGTGGATGAGCCTCTGTGTTGGAGTCGGCTTCACCATGGTGATCGTGATGGTCCTCTCCAGAGGCGGAACAGCTATTTCCGTGGCTATGACCATGGCCGCCACTGGCACCTGCAAGTCAAAACCAAAGCAATTGCATTTATGAGCTTGACGATTTGATGTGGAAAACGTGAATCAGAGAACTAGTTGCAACTGAGATGCAATAACCGCAAGATAGTTGACATGTAAACCGGATCTGTGCAAAATCAAATCTATATATGCATATGTATATTTGTATATAAAAGCAAAAGTACCGATCCAACTTGCCTATGTACTTTTTGCTGCCATTTTTCTGTATCTATATCTATATCTACATACATCTTTATTGATATTGTTGGAGAGTCAATGTAAAGTACTGACGGTTCTTTTTGCTTGCCGCATTGGGCATAACCAGTGGCGATGGGATGATTTCACTGCGGGATTTTCCTTAACTTGTTTGCGTTGTACACAACACCACCGGCATCTCAGACCGCAGAGCGGCGAGAAGGTCTGTTACAAGGTTAAAACCGCAAAAAAAATATTATAATAAAAAAAAAGGTTTTCGATCTATCTTTGCGGCACGCATGCTCTGTAAAGAACCTGTTCCTATTTCGACGGAATTGATTCCGGTTAAAAGCATATAAGCTCTCGCAATCTGTTGCCTAAGCTCACACACACACACACACACACACACACACACACACATCGTTTGTTTACTCACCGAGCTGTTGCAATCCGAACATAATCAGAAAGCCAACAAAGAGCGCCAGATAAGCTCGCAGGCCGGATCGATTCTTCGATAGTATCTCGAAGAAGACCACATAGATGAGCGTGCCGCAGGCGAAGCCTTGCAGTATGGCCGACACCAGGTTGGGGCCGCCGCCATGCTGTCCGTGGCTAATCAGTATGCCCAGCCCGATGCCCAGCGGACTGACAACCGCAAATGTCAGCACGTAGAGCACAGCCAGACTAAGTCGGGTGCGCGCCACAATCAGCTCGACGCCCACGCAAAATGCCAGCACCAGCTTGTGCGCCGAGACGGCGCCGAACATGAACCACACCGAGCTGGCGGTGCCCTCCAGACCAATGGCCATGCCCTCGAAGAGCTCATGCAGCGACAGAGCCAGCACAATGAAGAGTCCTCGCAGCGAGGAGGTTAGCATGTCATTCGACGCCATTGAGCCATCGCCGATGGCCAAATGGCTGTGTCCGTGACCATGCCCGTGGCTATGGCCATGGCTGTGCGCGTGACTGTGCTTCTCATGATGAACTGCGCCATATTTCTGCTGTTCCAGATCGTTTTGCATCAGATCCTGCACAGATAGCGTCGCATTGTTGCCGGCTGTCGTGAGCTCCGCGCTGTCGCCGTTCGGGGCCGTGGAAGACTCCGACTTCACCAGATGGCTGTGGCGAATGCTGTGTCCGCGCTCGAAGGCGGCGCCAGCATCGTCGTGGTGATGCCTGTGCACATACGAGTGCATGGCCTCCTCAACGAAGTACATGAGAAAGAAGCCGCAGCACATGAGCAGCTCGGCCAGCGGGAATGTCAGTTCGCCAATGATTTCGCACGTCTGCAGCTGCTCAACCACCTCCTGCACCTCGGGCAGCAGGTGGAGAAATGTGGTGGCCAGCAGAACGCCGCCACCAAAGTAGAGCAGGCACTTGACCACGGTAGCCGAACGGGCGTTTGTTTGGTTCTCGGTCCAGCGATAGTAGCGATTCAACAGGAACGGTATGGAGCCGCAGAGGGCACTGGCGCAGCAGAGCACCACCATGGCAGTTACTTTGGCCGTTAGCAGTGAGCCGGAGTCGTCATGATCGTGATCGTGATCGTGATCATGATCGTGATCGTGATCGTGATCGTGGTCATGATCGTGAGCGTGCTCATGTTCACTGTGATGAGCCGCTAAGTGACGGGCGGGCTCATCAATTTGCAGGAAGCATTTCAGAAAATTATTCACTTGTGTTTGATTCATTGTTGCTTTGAATTTATTTTCGTGTGCCTCAGCAGACCTCAGTCGCAATTGTTCCTTTGCTTCTCTTCTTCTCTCTCGCTCGTTCTCGCTGCAGCGCTCTTTGTCTTTGGCCTATAATTGCCAAAATGTTATTTTTGTTCGTGCAGCAAATGCTTCATCGGGAGTCCGGAGTTGAGTTCTGCTTTGAATGTCAACGATTTTCACTTTTCTTTTTCAAAATGGTTTTCTTTCACAAACGAAAACGGGATTCGACCGTCGAAGTTTTGTTTTAGATTTATTGTCTTTTTAACTTTTTTACTTAACGCTCTTTGGGGAGATTTCTATTTGTTTTCCGCCACACAAGTCATGAACGCTCGGAGCAATCTCACAGACTGATTGGCGTTGGTTGAAACCGAGTCTGGCTGGAGCTGTTTCTGCCAGTTAGTGGCGACTGTCTATCTTGCAGTTATTTGCTTTGCTCTGCCTGCCCGCCTGCAACAGACAGCAGCTAAATACTCTCGCACCGTCGCGACGCGCCGCTCGCGTCAACTCTACGTGAGCAGCAAATTAAGTAAGCGTCAACAAACAGCGATACTCTTAAAGCTCTAACTGGCCTCTCTTCTGCATACTCGAACGTTCACCTGTTGAACAACTATAATTTGCTTTGGACTAAGCATAATACGTACAGCACTCACACACGCACACATGCGCACACACACACGCGCAACGAAATTAAGATTAGCTTAGCGAATTCGTTCACTGAATCCCTTCACTTTTCGCATCGCTAGTGAGTGTGACAGAGATGTCTGACCTTTAGCTAGCTTTTGTTAGGATCAAATTGCTTTGCTATGTTATTTCTTGAACAATCGCTGCCCGCTTGGCCAATCACAACGAAAGCTTTCGCTGCAAGATATACAAAAGCTCGTGGTGCTTGTCTTGGCTAAATTTTAGCAATTTACCTTAGTTAAATGCAAAAACAGTTACCAATCACTACAAATTGGTCTGTTAGACCTGTACGATCACGCGACCGGAAAATCGTGCAAATAATATAATTATTAATTAAATATATTAACTTATAAAACAAAAACCAGGTGTTAGTCATGCGCTGGATCGCAGCTGATTAGCTACACTTCAACTGATATTTTTAACAATTAAACCCTTAATTGCAGTTTATAAACAAATGTGAACTGGTGACGACATTTCCATACTTGTTTCAACACTTCGCTTAGAAATAAATCTATTAAGCAATTGCAATAATTTACATTTTCTTCTCTACTTACCTCAACGAAGTAGTTCTATAATGTCGTTTAGCTATATTTATTTGCATAAAATAACAATTTGTATGCAAAACTTTCATAATAAAGCAATCTCGCTTTATGATATCCTAGAGATTTTTTTAGCATATCGAAGGATTTAATATAAATAAAATATACATAATAAATAAATATTTTACTAAAATCTTGTTACACTTCATTTCATTTCATTTGTCATAATCATTTCAATATTTTAAATAAAAGCACTTTACAGTATAATAAATATATATCTTGTTCAATCTTATTCGCATTAAGTCGCCTGCTCAATAAATTGTTAACTACATGACTTCGTGTCGACGGGTTAGCGCAAGATTGAGATAAATACAAATAATTTAATAATTATATATTTCAACTGCTTAATAAAACATTTATATCAGCCGCTGCCTAAAGCTAAAACTAAACAGATAATATAATTCTTGGGGCCGCTCAATTAGCCATTCTGATTAGTTGCCAGGTATACGCAAAACAAGTAGGAACGCTGCAGACGGGCGAAGGGTGAAGTAGAACTTTGTTAGGAGAAATTATTAACTCTTTATACGAAGAGTAAGTGTTCAAAATTTCACAACAAGACGAAAGTTGCACGAATCCCATCTTAAGAGTAAGTACAAAAATTAAAACTGAAAGAAAATTTAAGTTATTTCATAAAATATTTAATATTAACAAAGTTTGCCTTTAATCATAGTTAACTCAGTCTATATTAGCATGAAAGTCTATAGGTTCAGTCATCAAACTTCATTTTATCTACATACAACTTTTATTCCTATAGCAGTAGATCTTCAATTGCAGAAGGTAAACAGGTTAATCAATAACAGAATATATTCAAGTTCAATTGTTATTGCATTTTCTAGGAATAATTATTAAACATTTATAGATCAGCTTACCAAACAATGCTGATAGAAACTGAATTTAAAAAGATAATGAAATCTGTTTAATAATTAAACTATTCTCAAATGACTTTTATATATATGTTATAATATATATATAGATATGTTATAATAATTTTCAAGTATTTCCCAATAACTCTGTGTAATTGCTGCAGATCACTTGATCACTACGTTTACTTACCCACTCGCCCACTGATAAAAGACGACGCATTTATTTAAATTTTTTTTAATAATTTTCTTTTATTTTGTTTTCATTTTTAGCTTGTTTTTTTCTGTTTTTTTTTTTCTTCCGTTTGTTTCTTAGGGGGTTTCTTTCTTTTGCTTAAATCTTGTATGTTTTGTTACTTATAATTAATAATAAATCATTTTTATACAATATTTATCTTTTACATACTTGTTCTCACTTGTCAACTGAAATGGCGCTTAAAACATTCTCAGCTGTAAATGACTTCTTAAATATTTGTTTAATGTTTTGTTTTTGTCGCTCGCGTATGCAATAAATTTAAATGTTAAATTTGTTTAAAACTGCTTGCCAGAGTTAACAACGTTAACTACTTATCCTGCATTTAGCGAAAGGCTCTGCGTGCATTGCTTGCGCCAACCGGTTCAACTCCCCCGCACTCCTACGCTCGATCTCTCGAAAACTGTTCTGAATTCCTTCTTCTTCTTCTGCTCAGCTTTTCCCTCAATTTGGTAAATATATATATTTAATCAATGCATGCGCTTAATTTGTTGTGTTGTATATTCTTTTTCTGTTTTATGTTTTGTTTCTTTATCAACATTAAAGTACATTATTTTGTATTCATAATTTGTTATACTTGACTGTTCATATAAATATCGCTTTCTTTTTATTGTTTAGCATAATTTTATTTTCTTTTGTTTTGTGTTTTACGCTTTAGATTTCATATATAATACAAATGATTTTCATTTAACTATACAAGAAATTTGGTAAGTTTTAAATTTTTGTTTTGTTTTGTTTCTTTATTTTGCATTTTCTTTTTATATGATATATGTATCATGCAATGTTTTGAAATTTGATTTTTTTTACCCATGTTTGAATATAATAGCAAAAACACATTTAAAGTTAATTTGAATTCTTTGCTTCATTTGTCGTAAAGTCAACAAACACTATTTTCATCTATCTTCCCACTTTTCTCGTAGTATGTATATTTATAAGTATAAAAATTTGTTTAAAATATATATCATAGAGTTGCTGTTTTTTTCTTTTGTTTTATTTTGAATGGGGAAGGAAAACAAATTACAGTACAGATGGGTTGAAAGTAGTTTGCTTCGCACATATATATTCCGATATATATATATATATATATATATACATATATGAATTTGTTTGAAGAGGTTTAGATCTGTGTTCATGTTTGAATGGGTTCGGGAGGCGTAGCTGCAGGCAGCTTTTAGTGTAGTAAGTATGTAAGTTTAGTATCACGTAATATCAAAATAAATAGCTCAGTACTTTGTTCATATTTTCTCTTGATATTTTTGTTTATCTTCCCTTCTTTCGTTTAACATTAACTATAAAGTGTGATTGATCTTGAGTAGTTGCTAGTTTCATTTACTTTTCAGTTTCTCCTGTAATTTCTTTTACCTTTCGTTAGCTATTGGAAAACAAGGTGCCGCCTAGAAGGACAATGTGCTCTACTAGATATTTTTGGTTAAGGCTTTATGTGTGGAATTCCAGCTGCACTGCATGCGATTACTTTTAATTTTTTTGTTTTTGTGTTTCGCTTTTATTTTTTCTAAATTTCGTAAATAAAATTGACCTAAAGACACACACTAATCAAATAAATGCACTTATCTTGTACAAAATGAATTCGACTACAAAAACTTGAATCTTCGCATATCATGCTTGACCTTCTCGGCATTAGTTATAAAAATTATGTACAATAGCATATACAATATATATATATTTATAAAAAACGTGCATCAAAAATCAGAGCTAAACAAAAGCTGCCTACGCTAACAGGGGCTGCGGGGGTGCACAGTGTGGGGGTGTGTGTGGGTTGTGTGTGTTGTGTGGGTGTTGGTGGCGCAAACGAAATATAATTTCTTTCAGTTTGTTCAATAGTTCTTCAAACGAAATACGCGTATTTTAATGTACAATTTGTTGTCTATAAATATTTATGTATATATATGTATATGCTTTGTTGTTGTATTTGACGCTGCACTAGTTTTTAAATATATATCTGTATAGATTTATATAAATATGTTTAAGTGGTACGCTGTGGCGTGTGTGTGTGTGTTAAGTTCTTAAAAGTTAGGATCAATTGGATTTATTCTCAGCTTTTAGCACGACACTGAGCTGAGCTGCCTGGCTTTGAATTATGAAATGTAATATGACAGAGTTTTGTATTTGTTATTTTGTATTAAATTTTGATGTATATTATTTGCTTTTTGTTTCTCCTTTGTTTTTATTAATAATATAATTAATAATTATAATAATTTATATAATTAACATAAACGCAAAATTGGTAAATAATAAAAATAATAATAAAATTGTGTTTTCTTTTATTTTTGTTGTTTTCGTTTGAATTTTTTACTGTTTTTTTTCTATTTTCTTTTGTTGTGTTTGTGGTGTTTAATGTTTTTAGGTGTTTCTTTATCTTGTTTGTTTTATTTTTTTTTGTTTTTTGTTTTTTTTTTTTGTTTGTTTGTTGTTTTTCGCTTTTCTATTTACGGATTTCTGTATTTATATAAATTACAACGGAAGTGTCGGTGTATTTGTAGTTGGTGTTGGCGTCAACATCGACGCGGATGGAGGATAACGCAACGTGTGCTGCGACGTTGCCTGTTGGATGTAATCCTGACTCGGATTATTCAATACGCTATCCCGTGAGTTTGAATGTGAAGTGGCGCGCAGCAAGGTAACTGCCTCGCGTTCTGGACTACATTGTACACCTTCTAGTCATTTTTGGCGCGTTGATTTCTTCTTCTTTCGTTTAAAGAAACAACAACATCTGGAATATAAGGAACCACTAGAAACAGTTACAAAAAAGAACCGAAAAGAGAGATGCGCATTAAAACGACAAAGCAAAAACACCAAAACGTTAAATTGATTCGCTCGTTGGCAAATCGATCTATCGATATATCGATTTATCGTTCGATTCACCAAGAGCAATCGCATCGGACTCGTCACATACTTTGTTTCGTCGACAAGCTCTACTTCCGGCTGTTGGGTGATGGGCGTATTGGAGTGTCCGGCCGTGGGATCGTCCGCATTCAGTTCGCCGTTTGTCGAACTCACAACCTGTAAAAACGACACAAACAAAATGCAGAGCATTGCACAAAATTATTTGCATTAGTCTCGACTGAATCACGTCCACACTCTAACACTAAACATAGAGGATACATATTGTCTGCATTGATATTAAGTACTTGGTGATAATACATATTGGACGTATCGTAAACCCTTTGATTGCTTATAACGCTAGTCAAAAACAAATGAAAACCATAATATTTTACTGTCTACAAACGAAACAAAAACACAATGAACAAAAACAATGTCCCATCAGGAAGTTGATGAGTTCCTGCTATTATTGTGCAACTACCAAGTGAATGTGATCAAATTTGGATAGTTTTTCTTCCGTTCTCTGGCATGGGCGTTATGTCTAATGAGCTGCAAACGTGCTGCCATTGAAAGGCATTTTCCCTCATCATTATTTACTTTATAAAGTTACGAAAATGACAAATGAATGTAGAAAAAAATATTACAATATGAAGATAAGAATTTTGAAAGTTTCTGCATATTTCAATATTTATTATTTTATATGAGATTTGTCATTAGTTTCTAATGTGATTCATAGAAACACACCTCAGTTCTACAGAGATTGCCTTTCCATATTCAGCTCGTTTGCAGCTACGAATGTGTTAAAAGACTGATCCTAACTGAACATATTTACACAAGAGACAAGCACACACACACACAAACACACACTCGCACATACACACATGACGGACGCACATATAGAAGACGTTTTAAACTGGAGAACAGGCCACAGGAATTGCATAAAAATACCTCGCAGCAGTCACTGTTGGCACTAGATACAAACGTAAATAAAACCTTATAGCTTATATTTGTTTTGGGGTAGGCAATTTTATTGGATGCAGTAGGTAGTAGGTAGTAGGTAGAAGACAGACAGTAGATAGCAGATAGCAGATAATGGAGGTAGAAGTGGTATTATTTCTTGGGCCCATCGTCACCATCGCTTGTCTCATAATAAGCATCAAATGGGCTATCATCGTCCGAGCTTGAATCTTCGGGCAATCTCTGTAATAAGTTTGGTTTTTGATATGTTTTCTTCTTCTTTGTCTTTGTCGTTAAACAGTTGCCTCTGCTTGCAAATGGACATGCCAATGAAATTGATTATGTGCACAGTAAAAAATCTTGGTTAACTTTTATGCGGAATTCCATAAAAAGTGATCAATAAAGAAATTTAAAATTTTAATAATTCCCTTGTTTCCTTCTCTCCCAAGTTCTTTATAATCCACACTTTATTTTATTGTACTGCTAAAAATGGATTTAAAATCGAGAACTCAACCAACATTTTTTACTGTGTAAAAGATTATGATAATCTAATAATTGCCGAATTCTCAAAAACTGTGCAGACTATGGGTATATACCTATATATACGTATCTATATGTGTGTGAAAGGTACATGCAGTGCGTAGTTTCCAGTGTGAGACATGCGGAATGCGATCAGTGTTGGTTAACGCCATGCAGTGCGAAAAAATTATTGTTAAGAGAGGTCGTCTCAAGAGCTATTGCATTGTTCTCTACATTCATATTCATCATATTTTTGACATGCAATCGATTTCGATATATATTTTTTGAGCTAGATACCAAAGCTAGGCACATTCCATTCTGTAATCGGCGCAGGATATTTCAAATTTCAAAAAGTATGTCCGAGAAAAAAAGAATTAGTGGAACGGAACGGAACGAGAGAACAAACAAACCGAACGATTGTACTTAGGTAGAATAGAAACACTTGGGATATATTGAATTCAGTACCTTGTTGAGCTAATGTAGAGTAAATCAAGTGAAAACATTAGAATTGAAAAGGCCAAAAATATAACAGTCTGCGAGTAATTCAATTAATAGATATTGTTTGTTGTTGTAATCATCATCATCATCATATTATCATTATCATTATCACTATCACATAATAATGTAAGTATATTAATAAGCTAAGGATATATATGTATATGTTTAATGGATGCGTATGCTCTTAATGTTACACATAGAGAGTTCAACGAGCGGGATACGAAAGAGCAGAGAACATTTATGTGCTTAACATGTAGAACCTAGAATAGACACCCGATTATACTGGCATGAAATGGGGGGTTGAGAGTGGGTAGCGCTCAAATCAGTTAGTTCTCTAGTTGGATTCATGAGTTTTTAAATATTTACAGAAAACAAAACCGAACTGATAACTGAACGATACAGAAAAACGAAATGCGGTAGACATTTGTCGCCTGGCTTGAGCCGCGGCTTCATCTACGACTCTGGACTTACCTGCACTGAACCATGCCGATCGGCGGGTGTCAGATTGCCAAGGGTCGCACCCGGCTTGGGCACGTCCGGCCACGCAGCAACACCTCCTTTGGCATTTGTCTGTGGTTGGTTTCGACCGGAGCAGAGGAGAAGTGCGGAACGGAGCGGATCGGATCGGATCGGTTGGAGTTTCGTTTTACAGTGTGTCGGATGGTAATATGGTTTTGGTAGAGCGAGCGAGCGAGCAATGCATAAATTTATCAATTATTAAATTTAGTTTTTGTCGTTTTCAAAAGACAGAGAGACTAGACGCTATTGTTTTGTGGCTATCAACAAAAGTAAGAACTAAAGCAATTCAAGTCGAGTGTGCGCCCAAATGAACTAAAGTTATTGTTGTGTAAAATAAAAACCAAGTTTATAACAATTAAAACAGTTAAAGCCAAATTAAAACTCCCAACGCCTGCAGTTGTGTGTTTGTGTGTGCGTGTGTAGAAGGGTGTGCAGCAGCAGCAAATGCTAAATAAGAACCGTTCACCAAATTTATTCAAAGCCCAAAAAAAAAGCAGCAAAATCTTTGATGTTAGTTTCGTTAAACAATCGCCAGATGTAGAGCTTTCTACGCTCTCTAGCACTACGAGTCTTTTCTGCTCCTTTGCCTGGACCTTTTTACAACGCAGTGGAAAGTAAATGTCTTGCTAGGCTTACAATTAACGCCAAGGATCGAGCAAATGGAATCGAAAAGCAGCAAGTTTCGAGCCGACCAACAGTTAGTTAAGAGTTAATGAAATAAAAAGCATCAGCTAAATATACATAATTCAAGTATAGCAATTACATTGATCTATCCTTCTAGCTCACTGAAACGACAGTTATTATTAAAAGCTAACCAGGTACAAAACGTATTTCTACATACTTTAAGTCTTTTAACTCTAACCTGAAGTATTATATATTCTTCATTTTCATTTTCAATTTCATCAAAATCAAAATACGAGACGTCCTAAAGCAAGTCGGGTTTAATAATCAGGAAAAATATTGGAATTTTTTTATAGGTAAACGAGAAACGAAAAGCAGAAACCAAGTAAGAGCAATTAGGTAAGAAGAGTTTATTGTAATTACGAAGAAAAATAAAACTAATTTAAAACTATGGAAGTATTAAAAATAAAAAATTGAGCTTTAAACTTAGTAATTAGAAAACTGTTTGCCTTATAACCGGAAGAATTGTAACCAAAACACAAAAAAAAAAAATAAGAAGTTATATAACAGAGAAGAAGTTTCTCACGAAAATTGTCAGTGATAGATTAGAATACTTTACCTTAGCCGTAACATTATGACGATCTTTATTTGGTGAAATGATGACTTCATGGCCAGTTTGGAGAGATCCGACGGGCGTTGACTGTGGGCGTGGTTGATTGGTCAATGATATATTATATATGGATGCGGTCGATTTAGTTGTTCGATTTGTATTATTTATATATATTTAATTCAAATTTTAGACACAGATACACGCAGACATATGAATAAATATATTTTTTGTTGATTTATTTGTTTAATTGTGTTTGTATTTGTTGTTTTATAGGTTTTGCGGATGTTGTTGACAATCATAAGGACAGAATTTCGAAGAAAGAGAGAGAGAGAAAGAAGAGAGTGCTGTTAGAATGGCTTCAATTACAGTTAGTTCAATTCGATTGGGTCTTAATGCTAGTGCTTAACAATAAAGAAAGGCGAGCTTGCGACTGGCGATTACCAACACTGAACAAGCAATCTAACGGCAATGGGCAATACGCATAGCACCGATTCACTGGCAGTACGGACGAGCACATAGAGAACTGATTCGAGTATACCTTATCCGATTTATTCTTGGCCAAATACGATGGCGGCGCATTTTTAATAACCTTCATTTGATCCAGCTGGTCCTTGGTCTTATAATGACGGCACATACACACGGGCAGTTCAAGCATACACAGAAAGAAATGCTCATTATCGAATCAAGTTCAAAATAATATAAGGAAAGCGCACGCAAGCAATAAATGAAAACAATATAAATATTTGGTTGATTTTGCTTTTTTTTTTTGGGGATTTTTTCATCACTGCTTTCAGTTTAGTTTGGTCTCTCTTTAATTTAATTTTGTAATTGGCGCTTTATAAAAATATATATTCATAAACGGAATGAATGAAATAACATCGCGCTGCAACAAGAACCGAAATAGAATTGAATCGAATTGAACAATCTGGGCCCATCATCATATTCAATCATAATCATCTGCTGTTAAGCTCGCATCGTTTTGGGCATCTTTGGCTGTTTTGCATGCTATCCAAAATATTACTGATTTTTCAACTCTATACTTTCTACCGGGAGGGCCTTCAACATGCATTGCCCATTTTAAAATGATCATTTTAGAGTTACATGAGGAGGCGCATTACTCAAGTGTTAGATACTGGATTGTCTTGCTTTGCTTAGGTCTCCTATAAATTAAATACGAGTATAGAATTCGGCTCAGATGGTTGTTAAATGGTAATGCGAATATCAATTTCAAATGATGCACATATTTTCGATATGGACCGTGATCGTCATGGCAAATCGCTAAGAAGCTTCAACTTGCTACCTACCATGGTTTTCCCTGTCCAGTCAAATTCGCCCTCGTCGGTATAGCCCTTACGTTCGAATAAGTCTTGAAACAGTCTTCGCAGAAAATCATAATCGGGTGTTTCGAAAAAATCTAACCGCCGCACGTAACGCAAATATGTTGCAAACTCTTCGGGGTGGCCGTCACAAAGTACCTGCAATAAATTAAGAATTGTAATTAATGGAAACAAAAAATTGTTTTTTTAAATGTATTTTTGTTGCTTTTGAATTCTGAAAAAGGCGAGCTGCTAGACAATCTCTCAATCTCTCCGATATCTTCTAACTATCTAACATCTTAGTTTTAAGAACAGATATAAACATGTTTAGTGAACAGTCAGATGTATGAATTCTACTAGAGTCCTGTTAGCATTACTTTTTTGGCATTTTAGAAAGCTTTTCCTATTTCCCATTTCTTATTTTTTAAAGTTTTTTGGTGCGCAGTATCAAAGTTTCGCTTAGCTCACAATCAGAATTCAGAAGCTTAAATGCCATATATATGTATTGAGCCTCACCTCAATAGGTGTTGCACGTTTTGTATCACCGATTTTTTGATATCTCTCTTTGAGTGTATCAGCCTTAAGGCCTTGCCAGGGCAGTGATCCTCTTAAGAAGTACATAAACATATGACCCAGAGCCTCCAGATCGTCACGTCTCGACTGCTCGCGTCCCATATGCGTGTTGATCGACATATAGCGAGCGGTGCCCGTCAGGGACTTATGATCCCGATATGGTATATGTCTATTTGTATCTAAATCAATATATTCTTTGGCCAAACCGAAATCTGCAGACACAAAAAAGGCAATAGATTAGCGGTTCACTCCTCGTTCATATAATCACTTACCAATTATGTGTATAATTTTTTCACGTTTTGTTGATGTTCTGCCAATGAGAAAATTCTCAGGTTTTACATCCCTATAAATTAAGTGCCGACTATGAACATATTCGATCCGGTGGAGCTGTGGCCAGCAACAAGTTCACAATTGGTAAGGGAAAATAAAATTCGATTAGTTTTTGCTTAGTTATGGAAGAAGAAAACACTTCCAGTCTGTCTGCCAAGGAGCAAACAGCAAAAGGCAACTTCATTAAGAATTCATACAATTTTCAGTTGTTCGTTCTGTGTGCTCATTGACAGACCGAGGAAATGTCGAAATATGAATATTGAATTATAGAATGTCAATCTGATTTGTAGTGTCTCAACTAGCTGAAGTTTTGTTGTTGTTGGTTTTGATGGCAACGGTTTTTGGTAACTTAACTCGATACGATTTCTTTTCTTGAAATTAGAAAAATTAATGTGAACACGCTTCGAATGTAAACTCAAAAAATATTTCTAGTTTAACTACATAATAAATGTGCATGCAATTATTTATTATTATTTTTTAATATTATGAACTGATTGTTTTTTATTACAATGAACGTTGGCAGTTAACAACTAAATTGTAGATATTGAAAAAGATGCTAGATAAGAAGCGGCATTAAATGTGTATGGCATTAGAATGCATTGTGATTAATTCTAAACTAAAACGTTAAGAACTTAAACACTATTTGAATACAACCTTAACCAGTTATTGTCTACAAATGAGGTAAAACGATAAGATCAGGTGGCAGACAAGACTCAAATTAATAAGAAGCATTATTTTCTTGTTGCTGTTGTTGTTGTTAGTTAGCAAAATCATAAGGAAAATAATTGAAAGTAAGAAGACAAATTAAACAAAATAAATACGTCGCGCAGATAAATTAATATTGATTAACTTAATAGAAATTCACCCAAGCAGGCCCTACAAATACTCTCTCTCTCTCACACACACAGACACGCAATCTCAAACAAAAATCGGATCAGGTTTTCGGGTAATATATATATGTGTGAAATTTTGCGCTTGCGTGGCCAGTGTTGGTTAATTGTTGGCTTAGCTGCTACCAGTGTTGTGTACGTGAACGAATATGTGAAATGTTTTGAGAAATGCGCGTGCTCGAATAAAAAATTACTTTTTGCTGTCGTTTGTTTGTTTTTTTAGCTGTTTTTAATTTTTTGATTTTTTTTTTTTGTGATTTTGGTTGTACTTACTAATTGTATAGCTATCAGTAGTACGCTCTTCAAAGTGAAACGTCTGCCGCAAATATCGAACAAATCTTCGAGTGATGGACCAAGCAATTCCATAACAAGAGCATTGTACTTGCCGCATGGGCCGAAGTAATATACTTCTGGTACACCCTCTGCTACAGGCCAACAAAAATTTCGGAAATTTTCAAAGTATGGGTCGTTGGATTGTGTAGAATAAAAAGCGATTTTTAAAAATTTACATTTTTTTGTTTGGTTTTTGATTTTGTTTTGGTTTTGTTTAGGTTTTGTTTTCAGTGTTGGGCAGCGCACAGAAGTAACGTTGTTTGATCGTTTGTTGTTGTTGTTGTTTTATGCAAAAAAAAATCGACAGATATAAGAGTTAAGAGAGAGAAAGAGAAAGGAAAGTAGGATATAGAGAGTGAGGACAAATAGTGAAAAAAATTATTTAATATATATATATATATTTCGTTTGTATTATTCCAGCTTTTTTGTAATAGGGGATCACCGGGAAGAACATGAGAAGTCAAAGAGAGATAGAGAAAGTGAAAAGGATAACGAGCGAGCGAACGACAGTGAGATTTATGACTCTTTGAGGTTAGTTTAGCGCGTCTTACGTTTTATTACCACCTTTTTAAATAACTGCTTCATCACTTTGGGAATTGGATTTTTCGTTTTTATTTATTTTTAATCGAAAACTGTGCTAAAAACAACAAGAACAACAAAAATAGAGATTCTCGAAGCATATAACGAGGAAGCCTATGAAACGACCCTCGCTCATCATTAATAACTGATTTATAACTCTGGGCAGCAACTCCAGATATCGTAATACTACGTTGACAACAGTCATACAGTTATACAGTTATACTGTTATACAGTTATACAGTGATACAGTGATTCAGTTATATAGTTATTCAGTTAACACAGTGCCTGCATTCGACTTATAGCTACAGTAACTGCATTTACAAGCCAAATCTTAAGTTTAACTTAGGTGTAGAGTTGAGTGTATAACAGTTAAGTGTAGGCTCTGGGCCTGGCCCATATAGAGTGTTGTTGTATCTGTTGTTGTTGGTTTACCACTTTATTTAGCAAAATATGTTTATTTCTTGGAGCTGTGTTAGTAAATTGGTTAAAATAAGTATAATCATAGAGGCACATACAACAAGTTTGTCATTAATTGAAATCAAGAGAGAAAAACAAATGGGAAAAATCGTTAACTTAGGCAACTAACGAGGAACTGTGGTTAATCAACTGCTTTTGCAATACTTGTTTTCGATATACAAAGAAAGAGAGTTGTTCTTGATTATTTACATAGGAACGTTGTAAGTAGTTTTGCCTATTAACGACTCTTAGTTTACATGCTTTATAATTTAATTGGTGATTTAATTTGATTTCAATTGGATTTTAAATGAGCTACAACCCAAGGAGTAAGACAAAAAACAAAAAAAACCAAAAAAATTTTGCTTTTTTATTTTTAACTACGACGACAGAGGTAATTTCAGTTCGTTTAGTTCGACTACAAAAAATAAAATGTTGACACTAACGTTCATTGTGTTCTTTTGCAATAGGATTATTCAAAATAATAATAAAAAAGAGTTGCTAACATGAAACGTTTAGCCGTTGAGACACTTTGCTTAAAAATGTTGTTTTTAAATCGAAATAAATTACAGTGTAGAGTAGCGCTTGAGCGAAATAGGCGGCGGACTTCACACTCGCAGCGTAGCACTCAGTCCGTCAGGGGGACTGGACCACATCGAACAATACTTCGGACCATGTGAAATCCGCGCTAATTCGCTCAAACATTAATTTGTTCGCATTCCATTTTTAATAAACTTACAAGTTGTTTCGCTATCATCAATACAGTCTTAAGTGAAAATTTACGGGAGCAAATATTGAAGAGATCTTCTAACGATAATCCCAATAACTCTAAAACCATGGCATTATAACGGCCACCGCAAGTGCCCAAGTGATAAATGCGTGGTATGCCTTCTGGGGCGTTTTCGGCTGTAGGAACATCGGATTGGTATTGTTTTTACAGGGTATGTGCCATGCCATCACAATGTTTTATGCAAAAGAAAGCCGATTGAAGCCGATTGTTTTGGTGTTGGTTGATCGGTTGTTTGGTTGTTGGTTGTTGGTTGTTGGTTATTGGTTGGTTGTCGCATGATGATTTATATATATATATATATATATATATATATATATATATATATACATATTTTTTTTGACACGGGATTTATTCAATATCGTATCCGTGACCGTGATCGTGATCGTGATCATTTTCAATTTCATATTTCACAGCGAAAGTTCATTGGTGGATGGTGTTTTTGATGGTTGAATGAAGGAACATAGCAATTTACATATATATGTATATATATATTTATGCATATATATTTATGTATTTATATATAAGAACAACGAAAAAAGAACGGGCGAAAAAATAACGTAAAATTTGTTTAATAAGGTTGAGTTGAGAAATCAGCATATAGTAAGTTGGTGGGCATAAAATCAGAAGAATATAATGGCTGTACAGCTGAGCTGTGTCCAAAATATGCAATAGAAGTCATTGTTTATAGTATTTTTATTATTATTTCTTCTCTTTTTTTTTGTTCGTAATTTAATTCACGCACCGACCTCCGAAATATGCTTGAGAAAATCTATTCATGTATTCTTATGTGTATTCTTATAGCACTTCGAGCTCAAAGTGTTATATATGGAATAGAAATTACGAGTTTACTTGACTAACGAAGGTGGTAACGGTGCAAAACATGGTTTAATTGGATTGGTAGTTGGAGTAAGTGGGAGTGGGTTAGCAGTTAGTCGATAACTCGACAATTGGGCAAGGTAAAATTTATGTTTTTTGGAATATTTTCCTTCTTTTTTTTTTGGGTGGTGAGGGGTTTATTTTGTTAGTCGTTTTTACGGGGTGGTGTTGAGGTTGGCATAGCGTGTACTGATAATTATAATAAAAACATTTTAACATACCATGTGATCCTAATAGCTTATAAAACCTATACTCTAAGTGTAGTTGCGGAGCCTTCGACTTCATAGGCTCCATTTTTATTGCTACATGTTCATTGTTGTAAAGATTTTTTCCTGCAAAAGAAAGAAATGCGATTGTTAGCAAATGATTCCCAAAAGAATTATAGTATGTTCTTTAAAACCGTATCAACAACCCGTCACATGCCTAGCAAACTGAGACACACACACACACACACACACACACAAACATACATAACATCATGCTCAAGAGCTCAACTGCAACTGATCTCAACTAACTGGAACTGGCATGCAGATGACGCGCCTCCTACCTGTAACATTATCAGCGCCACGCCCAACACCAGCAGCAACACCTCCAAAGCAACACATGCGTCGACCTGACCATGAAGAGAATACCATTTGAAATACGATTGACAAACGACCGCGCTGATTCCCGACCCATAATATACCCATCGACCCTATGTGAATTTCATTTCATGCCGTAACTCCAAGAAATGTACCACTTGATCAAATATATGTCTTTCAATCGATCAAATAATATCATACGTTAAACAATAATTCAATTTAATATTGCTTCTGGTTTTTGGTTGTTTAGGAAAAAGTTAATTTTAATTTACACATATATCATATTTATAAACAATCGCAACTAATTGCTTTGTTTTGCGGTTTGCGTGCACTTTTTCCAAAATTAAATGATTTGATTCATTAACTCACATACGTATTTATCTTTTGTATTCGCTTAATTGCATAAATCAAAATGAAATATTAATAAACATGTATAAAAAGCCGCTAGGTGCGAAATTATGTCATGAACGACTGCGGGGTAAAAGGGGGAAGAGCTTATCGTACGCAACATTGTCAACATTTGTAGTCATCAAGCGAGCGGAGCGACCACACTCACTCACTCACTCACAGACATTCACTCACTCTCACTCACACCCACCACCCATGTGGATACTCGTGTGCGAAAAGCCGCATGACTTTGATTACAACAAAGCAAATTTGTATATGGAGCAACACCCAATGGTCGGGGCGTGGCAGACTCGGCTTCCATGAATTTTTTTGTTTACCCATTTAATTTTTTTCCTAACAGTAATATAAACAATAAGATCTTTATCTTTAAATGTCGTCGTCTCCGTTTGAGCGGAAAAACAAATTAATTTTTCCTTAAATTCAGAATTCAGAATGCATTCTGTTTTCTATTGAAAATTAGTTGAAACATATATCGAATAAATATAAAAATAAAATAAATATGAATGCGAGTAACACACAAAATAATTGAAATATTTATAAAATATACATACACGCCTATATTGCCTAATTTCTTGAGCAATTATATAAAAACAACAAAAGCAGGCGCTGTTAGCCTTTATATGGTTTAACTCACACTAGAAGCGTGCCGTTGCTCAAGCGTAACTAAAGCTATCCTGACCTAACTCAATACACGAATCACATACAAAATTATATATATATATATATATATATATATATATTATATATGGTGCAAGTATGTTTGTGCAGACAATCTAACACGCACATAAATTGATGAATCTAGAAGTGCCTTTGTTTTAGCATTTTTTAATGTAGTTTGGATAAAACAAAATGAACAAACCGAACAAAATGAACTATATAAACAAAACTTGGGCAGCAATACGATCTAAACATTCTCCCATAATTAATACAAATACAAAAATAGTCTCAGGCATAATTATAATAATAAGACTCAACACAATTTCCGACCAAGCCACAATGTTAATTAACAGCAAGATAACAGAGCACTGTTAAGTGTCAGCGCAGTGCAACCAAATCAGCGAATGCCATAAATCGTTTCCTCAGTTCTGCGAAATCAACTGAATAAGATTAAAGGAAATTAAATTATGGTACAAAAACACTTTTTAATGAGCTCATCTTTGACCTGACTTAAAAATAAAATAAGTCCACTGAAAAACATAAATCGAAAAAACCATTTTTGGTGTAAAGTTGAGCAGTTTCGCCCCGAAGATGCTTTAAACGACTGCAAATTTTTTACCACTGTGTATAAATGTGAATCATTCGAATACTATCAGTACTTTTAGAAATTTAACACAAATTACAGAGATATTTGTGCGGCTTAATGCAATTTAAACCGTTTAATGTAAACTGCTGTTTTGTTTGGCCTTTGTGTCTTTAAGAAAAACTAAATCATTTGCCATTTATATGCATTTGCTAATTAAAGGTAGATTTTTTTCAAACAACTGCACAGACACTTATTTACCAGTTGCAGTGCAGAGTGATTCATGCACGAACACATATGCAACTGCGTGTGTGCAGGTGCTAAGAGCAAAAAGCAGAGCTCAAGACATTGAATGATCACCTAGCCGAGGAATAGAGACAAAGAAAGTGTGCAAAAAGGAGCCGGTAGGAATAAATGAGCAAAGCAAGATAGAATGTTGGGGCGGATGCAATTAGTTGTCATTCAAGGCGACGCGGGTCTGGCTGCTTAACAGTTTAAGCAGCACTGGACGTTGTTTGCTTGGCTACCTGTTGGCAATAACAAGCAGCAACAGTCGCGTCGCAACAGATGTATGCAAATGCACAAAAGGAAGTGGCAAGCCCACAAAAGAAATGAAAAGAAAAAACAGCCAACAGCCGACAGCCAACAGCCAAACGAAGTAGCAACAAGAAAAACACAATTTTATAAAAGCGCATTTAGCAAACAAAGCAAAAGTGGCGATGCCAACGACGACAACAGCAACAACAACGTCGACGGCTGCGACTGCGACTGCGACAACAAAACAGATGGCAAAATGGAATGGCATTTTATTTAGTATTTTGCAAAAATAAAAAAAAAAATTATAAAAAGTTCTTATTGTGGTTTCTCAGCCGCTGCTGCTCCCCACCTCATGCGCTGCCGCTGGCAGCCGTGAAAAGGAATGCACATGCAAAGGAAGTCACAACAAAGATGGCTATTCAAAGGTAGTCGAAGCCAACGTCGTGTCGCATGCCAAAAGCTTCAGCAAGCGACAGCAAAAGCAAAAATTATAACTTGTGGGCGTTAAAGCAGCGCGCGAGAAAATAACCCTCGCGTTGTAAACTCAAAAAAACTGTTTTACAGTTATAAGACGCACGTTGCTCGCAATCAGCTACCTGAGTGTGACGCGCCTAATGATGTAAGATTTGATTCGGTTTTGATAAGCTCATAAAGATACAGTTATGTTGGCCCACTGACAAAAGTCGCGTTGCAAGTTCTTTTTCTTGGGATAAACACAATGTCAATTGAAGTAGTCGCTTCAATGCGATTCTCAAAGTGCACTTTTTCTTTGTGCCTCAATTTGTGCTTTAACGAACTTTATTTTCCAAGATTTTAACCAGTAATAATGTATATAAAAGGAATTCTAGCGTAGTCTAAATAGACAATTATTAATATACCAGCTTGGTTAAATGTTCCAATTATTCAACCAAAAGAAATACTGATTTTATTCGATCAGTCATACATAATATTGCTTGCTCTTTCAACCGACCTTTTAATCGTTTCCTTTTGTTCAAGAGTTCATGAATTCATCAAGGACTATGAAACGATTTCGCTAGAGCATATTAATAAACAACGAATGAACTAATTCGATTTGTTTAATTTCCAATAAATAGTTAATGACTGGGCGTCCCTACTCTAGAACGAATTTAATGCAAATTTCGTGTTTACAGTTTAACTGTAGTATGTAAGACGGATACTTTAGCTAAAGATACTTTTCAAGCAGTCCGTTTCGTTAACAGTATTTGCAGCCCATACTTTGGCTATAATCTTGGCCCATTCACCATATATAAATCGGTTCGTTGATATATTGAATTAAAGATGAAACTTACCTAAACGCAATTCGCCAAAGTTACCACAGCCAATTTTTTTACCGACACGAAAATTTGGTCCGACCATGAGCACACCGGTTGTGGTGCTTACAGATTGGCGGGTGGAATACATGTTATTGCTTGTGCTCTTAACACCGGCAATGGTAGCATTTGCCACATTACCAGCGGATGGACCGGCAGTGGTTGTCTGTGGACCGCCGCTGCAAAGATAAAAGGAGGTAAAGAGAGAAAATTTATTGATTAGATATATATATATTAATGTCGAATAAATATACGTGCGTATGTGTGTGTGTGTTGGCATGGGTGTGTGTGTACGTATATATATGAGTGTGCGTGTGTGTGTGCGGATGTGTACGTGCGTGTGTGTGTGCATGCAACAACCTGAGATAGGTTTTAAACTTTTCGATCAACTTGGGCGCCATTTTTACAAGTCCTCACCAAACCATAAACAATGATTAACAGAAATATCTAATCGAATGAACGTAAACAAAGAGTTTTATATACAAAACACAGCCGCGAATTTCGCGATTAACAGACGCTCGTTCGGCTAATGATTTGTTGTATTTGTTGTGTTTGAATTGTAAAGTACGTACTCGGTTTTTTTATGTGTACGATACATTCAATTTTGAGAGACGATAAAAGCAAAGCAACGTTTTTTATACAACTTTTTTTTTTATAATTTTTCTAATTTTATTTTTTAAGTTTTTTTGAAATTTCAGCTGGTTTCCTTAAACAGTTGTGAGATCTCAAAAAGCTGTGTGATCTGATCATTTAAAATTCTGCTGGCCGACTACGTATACAAAATGTGTCCAAGTCATATCTTGGCTTACAACAGCTTGGCCGAAACGCTTTTGCGGCTGGCCATAGGCAACAAAAAAATGGCAACGAATTTGAAATACCCTAACAAGCCCGCGGCTAACTTGATTAGCTTTAATAATAAACAACAAATTCAAAAAATATACAAGGCTCATGGGCAAGGGAATACACAATATGCCTTAACTTGTTTATTTTATTAATTATTATTAATTATAAAAAGGAAAGGCCCAAGGCACATTTGTTTCTTTAACCAAGCCAAATGACGAAAAGATAGGCCTCATTTGCCAATAACAAAGAGTATTTATTTATAAAACTTGCTTGGCGTGGCAAAGGACAATGACACAAAAGTTTTCGCTTGCATTTTTAAATAACCACAACAAAGAGTGGCACAGAGACAGCCACAGACAACAGACAACCCGCAGCCAATCATAGATACTCGACTGTGACTACGACTGCGACCACAACTCTGACTCCTCCGCCTTCTCCTCCGATCAGCTAGGCGGCCATGTAATGTGGCCGCCCGCGCGGAACCAATTTGGGTGACTCATTCGTTGAGCGCGTCAGCTGGGCTTTCTGAAATATTATGGCACAATATATACAGGCAGACAGACAGACAAATATATATATATATATATATATATGAATACACATTTGATTAAGACAAAAGCCTTTTATGCTGTGTTGCTTGGCATTCACAGTTTGCTTTGCGCCTAGGGCGTGGCTTGGCGTGGAAAATCTGCTGTTGCAAATCTAGTTCAATGTCAGGTCAATCATTCGAATGATTGCAACATCTGCCACATCATGCAACGCACCGAGTCATAGGAATCTCAAGGGAAACCCAATACTATGGATGGCTGACTGAAGCTGGCGCAGTTTCCTTCGACAAGTGTCGTTTATCTCGGCTTGCCCTGAGCAAAAGTCAAGGCATTTCATTTGCCGTACATAACTCATTAATTAATTTATGCTATTGAGAACAAATGCTAAATTCGCACGAGAAAAAACATTTGCTTTGACCGAAAATAGTTGAATTCCTCTGAGCAAATTTTCGGCATTTCCCCAGATGAACAGACACGAGATGAAAGTAAATCGAGAAACGAGAAATTGAAAAATAAATTTAAACTAAAAACAATTCACTAAAATCAATTATTAAAGAGAAAACTTTAAAATAAGTTTCTTATAATGTCATGAATCGAAAAATTAAAATATAGAAATTATAAATAACATTCTTTATTCGGTATCAGTTTACAGTCATATCTGTACCCACACACATACACACACACATAGTCATAAAAAATCCGAAACATCGATAATTATACCGTTAAGCACTGCTGTTAAGGAAAAGAGTATAAACCGCCGATAACAATTAAGCCCAGAGCAATAACAGCAAACTTTCTGCAAATGTAGCAGCCAAATTGCTGTTGCTGTGTGTGAGCGAAGGGGCGTGTGGTGGGTAGTGGGAAGGCAACGGACTAAATCGAATTGAAACTCAAAAAAAAGAAACCAGTTTTTTGCCTCTTTGTCGCTGCTGTGCTGGCTGGTCGCTTGGGCAGGGGCCGCGGCCTGCATGGTTTTATGGCTTAATATCCTGCAGCGAAAACTGGTTCAAACCAATCCATCGATCGATCGCCGCAACGAACTTCACAGCGCGCTCCACAGCAGTTGAGTTTTCACAGTATTTTCGGGTCGTTCGCTTTACTTTACTTTACTTTACTTCTTATTTATTTTTCAGCCCTGTTCCAGGTTGCTTTGCACAAACGAGTTATATGCCTCTCCCTCTCTCTCTCTCTCTTCAGCTCTTTCTGTTCGCGTTTCCTTCTTTTTAGCTTTGTTCTTAAATTGCTTGGTGTTCGTTTTATGAATTAAATGTTAGGAAAAAGGCTCTGAGTTGGTACCGGGACAAGCGCACAGCTGGCCCGACTGTCGTTGACCGGTTTCTAGTTGAGAAAAGAAGGCAACAACACAACAAGCCCCTCCCACTCAACAGCACACGCACAGAGCTAAATAACTGTTCTCTGCAATTGCGAAAAAAAAAAAACAAAACAGTTCGCTTTATCAAGCATTGTAAAACAAAATCGAATCATAAAAGATTATTTAGGAATTTTTTAAGTTCCTCAAAGTTATTTGTAAAATATTTTAAGAAATTCACATTATTTTAGTATTCAAATAAAAGAAAGCTTTAGTACAGTGTAGTTATCCATAGATCGTGTATGACAGATCAATAAACTAAATGTTTTTTAATTTTATATGAACATCACTAATGTTTTTAATAGTATGTACATTACGTGAATGTAAATATTTAAGAAATTCAAAGTTTTTGAGCTAAATAAAATTTGTTTTAACTATTTTCCTTTAATACTGAGAAGCAGAAGTTTAATAAAATACAAAATAAAACAATCTGTCACAGTAAAAGAAAATTCATGTTAAATAAATTTAGAACAGAATCGATATTTAATTAAAAATAAGCCAATGGCTAAAAATAAAACTCTTTCATGGAAAAGTGGTTTTTCACACACACACACACACACTGGTAAATACGTGTTTGTGGTGAGCGCCGTGAAAAAGCGAAAATTGGACAAAAATTGAACTTAACGCAAAAATGGAAAGAGAAGTTAACGAGGCGGGTCGACTTGAATTGAGTTTGAAAATTTGTCATAACAGGCGGAAAATCCCCAGTGAAACTTGACAAACGAGTGTCACTACTTAGCAACAGCAACAACAACGACACCATAAACAACAACAACAATTGAAAAGTTTTTAGCATTAGCCAAAGCAATTTGCATAATTTATCAAATTATCGATTTCGCAGTTGACCAGTGCTTGTCAAACTATGAGTCAAAATACGCCTCGCATTTCTACTCACTTAGCCAATTTAATTAAGCAACACTTAGACCAGAAACCTTACAAAAACTTTTAGCGGCAACAATTATATAATGTGGCAAAAAGCCGCAGCCCAAAAACAAAAAATGTTAGCTTAAAAGTAAACAAGAAAACAAAGCAAAGCCGAAAAACTGTTGCTAGTAACACGCACACACAAATACGGTGTGCGTGTGTGTGTGTGTGTGTACTTGTATGCAAACATACACAAGAAACGCTTGATAAATAAAACAAGTGATAAGCTGGTTGCCTTATCAACTATTCGTCGTCTCATTCGCCTCATCCCAAATGGATTTGAACTGTGACGTGTTTGCGCCTCTCTTTTATATTGTTGTTCTTGTTGTTTTTTGCATTTTGCTTGTGCATAACAATTGCGTTGTTGCTATTTTTAGACACAAATCAATTTCATTTTAATTGTCGACAGCAATTGAATATAAATCGTGGCGAAAACAAAACACAAAAACCTTGTTGGAATCTCCCAGCTGTGCGAGTGTCGCTGCTGCTGCTGCTTCTGTTTCTATGTGATAAGAACATCAAATCTACTTTGATAAATTGCTTCGTTTAGATTAGTCAATTACAATTATTTGGAGGATATATCTGAATACATATATTTAATATATGTATATATTTCGCTGATAAATCACATATTGAAAGTTCATTATCAACTGCAAGCCGGAAACAGTGAACTGCCAATTATTTACATCCTTCCGGTTCGAGGCAGCCTTTTTATCTCGCGATGCTCCACAAATAGAAAGGCCATCAATTGCAAAGTTTCTTTTGAATGGAACGCCAATCTCTATGAATATCAAATGAGCAGCAGTAAGGCTTACAGCAAGAACTCTTTAAGCATTTCAAATGCAAATACCGTTCGCATTTGTGTTTAAAATTAGATATAAAGTTTTTAGAAATGAATAGAATGTTCATAATTCGATTCTATTGACAGAATGCCAACAATGCGCATTGTTATTGCCTTTATTACTTATGTATATTATTGCTTTTTCTACTCTTGATGTTGTTGTTGTTGTCGCTGTTGTTTGTAATCGAATTGCGGCACACAACATGTCAATATCCATTTTCAATGGCATTTGCCGTTGAATAAAAAAATACGAGAAACGAGCTGAAAAAAGCGCTGCACAGCAAACAAAAAGCGTAGCAATAGCGAACGCCTAAACAACAACAACAAGTGCAATACATATAAAGACAACGTTTTGATTCACATAACATAAATGAGCAGCCGGTTGCGCCTACATAGCCCCACTCCGACCCGCCCTACAATATGTTCAGAGACAACAAGCTGAACAAAACGATAAGCAAGGCACTCACAAACACACACACACACTCAAAGGCAATCTCTCATGTACACTCACACATATAGAGCAACACTCACGTCAACCATTGACGGCGCTGCAGTACACACACACGATCCGAAAAAAAAAAACAAATTGGCTAGATAAGGGCGCGTTGATTAGGGGCCGCGACGTCGTTGACAGACAAACAATAGCGAGTCAAAATGACTGAGAGCGAATATAAAGAGCTAAAAAGAGAGCCGGTAAAAAGAAATAGCAACGAGTAAGGCAACAACGAAAACAACAGCAGCAGCAGCAACCGCCCCACTGTCGACTGCAGTTAAGTTGCTTATGGGGTTAAATGCATTCGTGTGTGTGTCTGTGTGTGTGTGTGCTTGCTTAATATGTGTGAACGGCGTCTCAATGGCCGATTGACCTTTGCAAGTTAGATTAACATTGACTCGGCATCTCTGTATTGGCGCTTGTATGCACTTACTTTGTATGGTTCTGTGTTTGTATGAATGTATGCATAGATGTACATCTGTAGTGTTTGGGGGCCAGGCATCTAGCTACTTAATTAGTTTAGTCCGCAATTCGCACACGTGCATGAGCTAAAGTCTATGTAAATGAGCTTTAGAGGTCAACATTTATCAGCAGAACAGCGAAAACGCCCACCCAGCCAATTATACACACACAAAATACATACATACATACAACCAAACATACATAAATGATGCATGCACACATATAAATTGTCTGTAATTTGCTCTCTAGTGTCTTCTTCCTGCATAGACGACCTTCTCGCTCGTTAGCATTGCAATATACTTTTTCTACCCCACCGATAATGCTCTTCGTTCTAGTTTTGCGATTCCTTCCTTCCGCTTGAGGAAGGACGCCATTCCCCCGCCCACTTGTTCGCCAGCTTATCTGACGGCATTGAAAAGCCTCACGTGCATTGGCGGCCACAATACTTTTTCGAGTGTGGAAGTAAATACACACACAGAGCCATATGCACTCTGTCAGCACTGTAGTCTGTCTCATCTTGCAGCTTGGAGGTCAAAGTTTTTTATTTTTATCTTTTGAGATGGCAGAAAATTGCGAGTCTGGTAACACTGCCAGCTTCGAATTTACAGTCTGAAATGCGAGCTCCTTTTGACATATTTGCATACATACATATGACTGTATGCTTAACATATGCACACCAATACATATACATACATATGCAAGTTACACTAACCCGGCAAACTCCGTTTAACGGCGCTTTTATTTCTGCTTTGCTCTCTTTCACGCGCTCTCCGAACGCCGCTGTGGTCTCATGTATTCACGCTGGCAACGATGCGGGGGAGCCCAGCGCTAATGTTGCATGTCAAGCTGTAAGCACAGCTGTTTCTTCTGTTCCTCTGCTTCTGCTGCAACTGTTGCTGCGGCCGTTCACTCGATCTCGTTGACTGGCAGCGTCTATTGCTGCTGCAGGCAGATGTTGATGGTTGTTGTTTTAATTGAAACTTGTTTGGTAAATTGTTTAACTGTTATTGCAACTTGTGGTTTTATCATTTAATATGCAGACTGCACATGCACTTCATTATTTTTTGGCTTTTTCTAATAATTCAAAAATATTAACTTATTACTTTCTAAATTACATTTCATTCTTTATTATTAATAAAACATATTTTTATTTTTCGCACACAAAACACTTCACTTTTTCTTTTCATTTAATTATTTTTTATTTTTATTTTGTTTTTTTTTTTTTGCATCCGTCGATTATTTAACGCCAACGCGCTTTCTATTTTACACAATATCCACTAAAGTCTACAACAACAATGGCAGCAGTAGTCTCCACTAATTTTTGTTGCCTTTGCTTTTGTTTTTGGTTTGCCGCTGTGTGTCTGCCTGCCTGCCTGTCGCTCGACAATTAAAGCTCAACTACAGTCAGCACAGAGTGTGTTAAGTTGTTGAGTGCTGGGAGTTTGAGTGAAATATGTAAAATTGTGGTGTTGCGTTTTCTTTTTCACTTCTTTTTTGTTTTTTTTTTTATGTAATTTGTCATATCCGCTGCGCTGTGCCGCCGCGTGCCTGTGTGTGTGCATGAGGGAAATAGAGTGAGCTTAGGGCTCTGCTCATATCAGATGTTGCAATTCGAGATGCAACTTTCGCCACATTATGAAATTAATGAAGCGGAGGCGCCCCCAACAGTTTTTGCAGGTCAAATGTCTGAGGACTACTTATATGCATATACATACAGGTCTTTATAAATGTGGGCACACATACAATACGTAGAAAGAAGAGATACAGAAACCGAAAAGCCAGGCATAGCACAGGCAAAATATAAATTGTAGAAAAAGTCATAAATAACTCGAAAAACCAGTTTCATGTTGCCGGTGTACACACCAGGCAGCAAGAGAAACAACAACACCAATAACGCCAGCAGCATCAACAACAAACAAATGTGCAAGAAGTGCGCTGCGCTGCGCTGTTGTTGCTGCTGCTGCTTGAGTGAGCGAGCGAGAAGGCTAAGAATAACACTCTTAAAACTCGTTAAAGTTGTGCAGAAGATATAAAGCACAGGGGCAAAAAGACAGCTGACTCAAATCCGATACGTACATACACGTCTGTGCCTAAGTGTGCGTACGTGTGTGTGTGAGTGAGACGACTCATTAATGGAGTAGGCAGCAAAAAGACAAAGGCGACACTCAAAAGATAATAAGTTTTTACAGTTTGACAGACACAGCGCTCAGGTGCATAATATTGAGTGCAAACTTCAGACAAAGCAAGCACAACAGAATAGTTTTGTGTACATAAACTAACTTTGGAAAATGTAGCAGGCAGCAAACTCAAACTGGAGCAAACACAAATTAACAAAAACATCACAACGATAAAGTGATTAACACATACACATACGCACACATTTCAATTATGTGCACGTGTATGTATGCGTAAACACCCACACATACACTCACTTAGCCACGCATGCAACGGCATACAGAATTTCCTCCATGCGTATGCTTCTGTTATTGTTGCTGTTGCTGCTATGTGTGTTGTTGCTGTGTGTATGCACACCCGCAGCGCTCCGCGCGACCGAGCGTTGCAAAAACAACTTTGTGTTCTTTTAAGCTAACAGCACCGATAATGGCCGCAAAGAAATGACAACTGCTACGGCGCACGATCGAAAACGAACTAAGAGTACGAACGGCGAGCAGGCGAGCGCCAATCTGAGTAAACAGCAACGAGCGAGTAGTAATTGCGAGAGTAAACGAGCGAGAAAGCGAAGAAGACAGAGATATCGCGAGAGACAGAGAGAACAAGGTTCAGCAGCTGCTGCTGCTGCTGCTGGTGCTGGCGCAGCCACAGATACGAAACACTTGTGCTTGTGAGCGTGTGAAAATTAAAATGCGGCAAATGAGCATTTTGTATTTGTATGTAATTATTATTATTGTTGTTGCTGCTGCTCTTGGCGTTACTGACGTCGCGCCGTAGGGGAGAAATACTCACAGCACTTGAGCGTAGTCAATGTGCGAAGAGAACGAAACGACAGAAGTATTGATAATGATAAATAGTTGTTCTCGTGTGCGTATTTATGTATATATAAATATATGTAATTATGCATGTGTGTGTACACATGTGTCAGAGCAAAAACTACATCATAAACTCGTTACACATACAAGAAGCACCTGTCAAACACATGAACAAAAACGCAATACAATACACACACACACAACAAACATACACATAGCAATAAAAATACAGCAAAGCCGGCAGCAGAGATCTGTTAAGCAATTGAATGTGACCAGAGAGCTGGCAGATTTAAACTGAAGTTGAGTGACTCATGCGCAGGTGCCTTGGCCTCGCACATACATGCATACACACATGTGTGTGTATGTATATATGTTTATATATACCTAACTGTGATATGTGACCAGCTGTTTGCTGTTACTTTTAACAGCGGCCAGCTATAACAGAGGCATATGGTATTTTTATTTAACCCATTGACGACATGAATACAATTTGAAATCAACATTTTTAACATTTTGACTTGCAGTTCAACGACATTTGAAGCAGGGCACGTAAGATGTTAATAAATACGCATACACGTAATATAATTATTGTTCATTAAACTGACTGCAGTTGAATTACGAAAATGCATGTGAAATAAAAATCACAATTATTATGTACACTAAGCTTTATCAACTTAATAGTTTGCGTATACGCTATACAATATATTCTGTAATTAGTCTGCACATGTAAAAAGTTGATCGATTACATATCAACTTGACGATCGATCGATATCGATACTCATCAATTTTGATGTTCTAACTGTTCATATGCGATTGCTTAGTCAGTCCACTGTACCTTGCCCATGTTCAGAGTATAGAAGTAACCAGGTCGATGTCGCATTGTTGCCAACCAACAGGCAACAACCAGCTCACACACACCCACACACAATATAATATACTACAGCTTTTCGTACGACTTCTATAATTTTTTATACTGCTTTGTGGGGTTGGAATAACCTAAATTTTGCGCTATCCCAGCAACAACAACAAGTAGAATAGTAGTAGTAACTGTAACATGGTGTAGGCCAAGCAATAACAGAGTTGCCACCTGTCCCACTCAGACCGCAGTACGAATAAAAGTTGCGTGCGGCAGCAGGAAAGTGGCTTCAATAATCAGGCTGAAATGCTGATGAAAACTCGACAAAAGAGGGTCAGGGGATAAGGGGGCCGAATGGGGGGCAAGTAGGCTGGCAGGCAGGCAGACTAACAGTGAGTAGCAGCTGTGGCACATAAAAACAAGGACAAATTGCGGATTTAGCAAAAAGAAAAAATGTGAATGTGAATGTAAAAACGTACACAAAAAGAAATAAAAAGAAAACACACGACTGGTAGACGGACAGCGGAACGATGGAATGGCGAACGTTGGCACGATGGAACGACACAGTGACGAACCAAGTGACCCATCAAACATTATGCGCCAATGACGTCATTAAGCTGTTAGCGACTGTCAATGATGTCCCTCTCTTTCATTATCTCTCTTTCCTCTCACTCACTCCCGCTCTCTTTCGAAATGCGTGATAATTTGCGTGGGTGCACGAAGAAACAGCAACAAAAAAAAACATGCTAAATGTCATAAGATTTTGATGTTCAATAAAAACATAAGGAACAGATGATACTGCTATGCAGCCAGAAAGAGACAGACTGATATTTACATACATGTGTTTATGTACATATACGACGAATGATGAGGTTTAAGTGCATCAGTCGACAAGCCAACTGCATAGTAGGGAAATCAAATGAGGATATAGATAATTAAGTGAGTAACGAGTAGCCAGCCAGTGGGTGGTGGTATGGAATGATAAATACCTTGGAAAGATGTGTAAGAAGAAGTACCTGTCAAACTGGGCAGCAGTGAAAAGCTTTAGAGTTAAGCGAATGTATAAAAATAATGTATACATCAATAATAGACAACAAGAGCATAGCAGACGTCAGCAGAACTAGATGAAGCAGAAGAAGACGATGACGAAAAACCAATAGTGTGAAATTTTCATCTAATTAAATTAGATGCCAGTCATGCTTGAAGCGAAAAGCTGTATGGGCGCGAGCAGGACAGAACCAACTAAATGGAGGCAATGAGAGCAAAAGGTGCATAGTAAAGAGACAGTCAAACAAATCGATGGGATTTAACGACCAGCCAACAAAACAGTGGCGCACAAACACTGGCACAGGCACACACACTCATACACTTATATATATATATATATATATATATTTATATATATACAGCTGTGAGAATGCTTAGGCATAGAAACAATGCCAAAGTCCAGCGACGCAGGCATCGCAAATGTGACTCATGAAAAAGATATCGAAAGCCCTTGATGAGATTATAAATGACATTCAAGTTTGTCATGCAAGTAAAGCTGAATAAACGCGCTAATTGTATGCGTATTTAAAGGATAAATAGATGCGAGTAAATAGTTAACGTTTATTGCTTCTGTTATTGAAAGAACTTTAAAAGGGGAAAGAGTATCAAATCTACCGTCCCATTAAATCAGGTTGACATGTCCGTGAACGCTTGCAACGCCCAGGAGCAGCAAAACTAAATCCTTGACAGTCTACAGTGATAAGCTGTTTAACAGACGACACTTCGCTGTGAATGGCAAGCGGCAAATGGCAGTGTCAAGTGACTGGCAGATATAAGCTGTTCATTACTGACAACTGCTTGGGGACGCCCCGAGGCGTTGACAGCCAGCCAGACAGCTAACCAGTCATCCAGCCAGCCAGTCAACTAGCCAGTGTTTATTAACAGCGCCGAATGCATACTGAAACAGAACGTCAATATGTCGTCTCTTTGTACCGAACGTATTTAAATAGGTTCAGGGTTCCCATGAGTAATGCAGCAAATAAACACCAACGTCAAAGATGTCTATAAAATCCCAGTTCCTGATAAATGCAACTAATCTTTATAGCTGTGAGCCGTTTAAAAACGATGACTAAATCCATATCAATAGAATGGTATTTCAAGCAATTACACTGATAAAACTCACATGTATTTTCTTTGGCTCATTAACAAAACCTTAGCATTTAATCTAAATTGCTAAAACCAAATTTTAAATAAGCTTAAGACGAACTACATTCTGAGCCCATAAAATAATAGTTGACCAGCGTGTGTGAATATCTTTTACTGCTGCCTCCCTTAGCTAGCGGGTCTGCTCTCTAATAGAATTAAAAGTGTTGCGTATATTTTGCCGATTCCTTAGCAGCAATACCTTTCTGGCGGACTACTCATTATAATAGAGTTTCAGCACTCGCAGTTTGATTCTCAGTTTTGCAATTCTCTTTCGAGTGCGATAGAGAATTCAAGTGCAAAGCAAATGCCAAGTACTTTTGAAAAAGTTTTAAATACTCCTTGCAGCTGGCACTGCCGCTCTAGTTGTGTTGGACTGCGTCGTCATCTTTATCATCGTCTGGCACTTGCTCTGCCATCACGTCGACGTAGACATGGACGTTGACTCATTAGAAGCGCTAACAAGTTGGTCAAGTTTTCAGTTCTCTCTCTCTCTCGCTCTCCCTCTCTCTCTCCTAGCTCTTTCACACTTCTCAGTTCTCAGTTTTTCCGCCATGTTTGCTGTTGGCTGCAGCCGTATCAAGTAAGTCACTTGCCAAAAGGCACTCACGATGCGACGGCCAAAGTTGAGTTCAAGAACAATTTCAATTTAATGAACCCCACAGCCGTCAGGAAAGCCTTGTCTAGGGTCATTTGCGCTTCGGATTTATTTTGCTTGAATGCCGCTCATCTTTCGCGCTGTGAGCCGTGATCTTAATTATTAACAGCCAGCAAAGCAACTGGTTTTACTTTGGCATTAATTTTATTTTTAGCATAAATTTCATTTCAATTAATACAACCCACACGCATATACACTAATTCGAGTGTTATCTCTCCAATTCCACCGCTCTCGCTCTCTCTCACTCTCTTTTCTCTCGTTCTGCTTAAGGTCACAACTCGTAAAGGGCGCAGAGTTGCCAACGTTCTCAACGACTTTTTCCGATAATTGCAGCATATATGCAGTGCAGTATGCATGCCATAAAATTTCAATTGAAGGTTAAATCACTTTGGAGCGATATTTCAATATTTAATCAATTAATTATGAACATCACGCTAGTCTCTAGACCTGCTGCAGGCATTGGCTATGGACGTAGAAACGTATAACCCGCCGTTGCGTTTACACAGTTGATGCTATTGGCTGATTGCGTTTGACATGTTTTGTTTTCGTGTTTGCATTTCACAATGCAGCAGCTGTTCATATTGTACACAAATATAATGTTTTTATTAAATAAAAATACATTTCTCTAGTTGTTTAATTGTACTTTATCCTTGTTGAGCCAGTATTTACCTTGAATAGTCAATATCCCACATTCACTCGACATTACCAATTCTCTTCTGTTTTTCATATCAAACTAAAATCGAAGCCCAAAATAAAGACAATATCAAAAAACTATGGGAAGACCGTCTTTAATAATTTTAAGTTTCTTTAAATTGCCTCGGCACAGAATTCAATTCATATGTCCAAAATGACCAAAATGTTTACAATTAATTTTTATTCTAGCCACTTGAAGCCATAAAGTTACACGAGTAATTATACCCCAAGGTCTCATTGTTCTCGCTTAGTTATTAGTCCCGGTGAGCCGAATACAAAAATATAGAAACATTAGTTTTCAGTCTTCGGTCGAGGGAAAGGCCAATACAAAATTATATTATCATGAAAAGCCAACAAGAAAATGTTTTCAAATGCAGACAGCAAACAAGGCTTACGGAATAAACATAATAATAATAAAAAACAAAAATAAAAATAGAAGGCAAAAACTGTAAACAAAGAAACAGACACTAAGCCAGCGGCAACCTAGAAATGTCAATAGACCCGCCACAAGGTAAAGGAAATGACAACAACTGAAATTCGTTCACATATTCCGAGAGGCCGAGGAGCGAGATCTACATAGCTATGCAGGGCAGGCATGCTTATGTGGGTGTTTGAACTTAACTTTCCGCTTCCTCATAGAATGAAATGCCATTTCATTCAAGCCTTCAGAGAACGAATGTCTGCCAAGGAATCGCATTACAAGAAGTGGTCAGCCCAAACCAAACCGCAACAAGCGATGTCGAAAACAGAATCAAATAAAATACAAATGTTTAAATAGAAATGCGATTGGCTAAAAATAAAACAAAAATTCATAGTGTATCTATGTCTGTATGTACACTATACGTACAAACACACAATAGTTGGACTTTTTCTCTTGGCCATCGATAAACTAGAAGAGAACATAGACACTTATACGTGTCTTATACAAATTCGCATACTACATATATTTGTAGAAGAGTTCGCTGAGAATACAGGTAGCTTTTGGGTTTTTGGTAAATTTCCCTGGCGAGAAGACGTCACGGATTGCCAAACATTTATAAATAAAGTCTCTTATTTTATTATTATCGATCGCAACTGTTAATTCTTGCTGTTGTTTTCGGACGCATTTCAGCTAATAATCAATTCATCTTGAACGGGTCATTTAGGTTGTGGAATTTCTGTTCTAGTTTAACTGATTTTTTGAATGATTTCCTTTGTTATTGGTGTGAAATCTATATTTACTGTTAATTTAGCATTGAAATGATAAAGCCCAAAAGAATTTGTTAATGAAAAGGGCAAGCTTTAGATAAGAGTTTTGCGATATTTGAAAAAGAAAAACTAGATATTGGACTATTAATCACTCCTCCAACAGCTATTAGAAGTAGGCAGACTATCATGCAAATAGATTGTAGATTCTTAAAGTTGCTTATTTGTAACTTATTACAATGAATATGTGTATACGAATAAAGTTATTTGACGAAATTATTCGATAAACATAAATTCTAAAGGGCATTTTCTGCGTCGGCATTCGAGAAATAAGTTCACTTTCGTCCTGAATTATCTAATCGCCAAACATTTCAATTTATTTTCGACTTTCTCAACCTGATAACAACGTATTGACTTTTACAGACATATATAAATCATTAAAATGAACGATTTTTTGCGTTACTTAAGTTTCGAGATAACAAACAACAGATTGACAACATTGCTCAAGATCGCACTAGGCAATGTTATTGAGTTTCTTAATAAAAATAATTGATTTACTGGCTTGTTTTTCTTAATTTCTTCAGATACGTATTTAGTCCCGAGTAAGCCAAAAGAAAGTATTGTCAGATAATTGAAAGGAATAAACAATGTTTGAAATTGAAATCGTGTTTTAGCTGCAATTGATTTGGGATTATTTTTAGGTTTGAGTGTTGTGTCAAAACGAATTGAATAAATATGAAATGAAAAATGGGAAATCTACGCACGATTTTCGAAGATTAAGAGCAATTGGGATTTGATAGAGTTTTGCATACCACTGACGCAATGTCCTAACAACCATGTTTAGCCAACGTTGAATGAAATCAAATCTGTTGGTCGGAGGGGTAGGGTATTCGTATAGCTGATAGATGGCATAGATTTTTCATGAAATCAGTTGGATTTAACACTCACCTCGTTTGACGCTCGCGTCGCTGCATCTTGTTGTTATTGATGTTGATGTTGCTGCTGCTGCTGTTGCTGTTGTTGTTCTGTTACTGCTGAAAGCAATACTCAGCAAATTTCCCTCAATTTTGAATGAAAAACGCAATTACTTTCCACAGAATTTTCAAAGATAATATATGAAACTAATAGCAAAGGCTATTGATTGTTGAAAAGATTGATCCAAATCGTTGTGGAAATGCGAAATTGTTGCTCCAAATTTTCGTTCAAACTGTTAAATGTGTGGACTTTATTGTTGATCGTTTGTTTAAGGTGTTGTTAGTTGTTTTTGCTGCTGCTGCTATGTTGTGCGTGCACACACATGCACACACACACACACGCACGCACACACTGGCACACGCACACACTCACTTAGCATCCACGCATGCCGCGCATGCGTCCAGTGCATACGGCAGGCAATCGCTCTGTTGCACTCCTTTCTCCTCTTCTCTCCTCTTTCTCTCTCGCGAGAGGAACTCTCTCTTTCTCTCTATGTTTATTTTCTCTCTCTCGGCTCTAGACACAAGTTCGCAACTGCCCTACTGCTGCTCCTTCTCTTGTTCTTCTGTTAGCTTACAGTTGCTTTTGTTGTTTTGTTTTTTGTTGCTGTGGCATCAGTGCTGCTGTCGCTTGACATTTAAGTATTCAATTTGAGCATTTCCTTGGTGATTTGTTAAATGTTGTTGTTGTTGGCTATTGTTGAATGCAGATGTATTATATATTTACTGTTTGTCTTAATTTAAGTGCTCGTTTGCTTGTCCGGTGCGTCGAAATATCTTTGTTATTATTGTTGCTCTTGTTGGATAAAGAAAGGCAGTTACGTTCTATGTAGTACTAGGTAAACAAATAATTTTGGCTAACAATTTAACAAACACACTTTTGCACATTTTCCCCACAAATTTCTAACAATTTTTGTAAAGTATGGTTGACGTATTTTGCTAATGTTACGCCAACGACAACTAACAACAATAGTTTTTATTTATCTTTGATCTCTTTTCTTTATCTTATAGTTAGTCAAATTCTATTTAACCGATCGTCAGCTGTCATTGAGCACGCACACATTGAAAATATGTTTAATTGCCTTTTTTTGTGGAATAGCAGCGCCGTTGAATGTACACCTTAAGGCCGACCCTGCGATTTGCATGTCATAACAGGCTGTAATTATAAAATTAAATAATAAATATATAATAAAAATAATAAAACTGCAATAATTTCATTTTTAACAGGATAACCGTATGAAAACAAAATATATATATATATATATATATATATATATATATTATATATATAATTATATATATAATTATATATATATATATATATATATATATATATAAAGGCCAATTAAATTCAATTAATATCCTTTTTCAGTAATCTTTGACAGAATAATATGAAAAATATGATTTAACATTATTATTATACACTTAAAGAGTGCGAAAATTCACTTTATAGATGTACAAACAGTATATTCTGGCATATTTTCTTTATTAAGTACGGTCACACTGAAGCTGAAAGGGCCTGTCGCATATATTTGCCCATTGATTTTCATGCGCTTATGATTCCGTACAAATAATGCAAATGTTGCTATCAAATTAGTTAAATAATATTACAAATATAATGTCCATAAGCTAACGTACCGCCTATGCACCTGACCCTTTATTAATAGTTCAATATCAAACAAATAGACGACACGCACCGGCCACCGCTGCGGAAGCGATGTTAAGGAAGTGTCTCAATAATCAGGCCAATTAGTGCGTAGACTTTTGGCTATACATAAATATATGGATGACCTGAGCAAAAATGGTTCATTCGGGTTTTTTTATAAATAAGAAGGCCACACAAATTGAAAACTGTATTTGTACGTGATTTTTTATTCCATTGCGTTTTTGAATGCTTTCGGCACGCAAAAGTTTCTCATCAACGACCACAAGACTTTATGGTGCACAAATGCTAACTGTTTGAATTTTGCCATAATTTTTATTGCCAACGCATCATTTAAATTATGCCGCTTCTGATTTTTTGTAACTGACGGTCTTGAAGTTTACCTCACTGTTAGTTTTGGACTTTTTATGTACCTTTTCGACAATTTTGCACACATATTTCTCACCTACGCCTCATTTTTCATTGCTCACTTACACACACGCGCGCATATACACAGTTTCACACACACACACCAGCGATTGGCCAATTACTACAGTCGGGTATATGCATGCGATTTTACACTTATTATGCGGCGCGCTTTTGCAGATTTCAGTGTTTGCTTCTTATGTAAAACTCAGGCAAACACTATTTTAATATTTATACGATTCGCCATTAAATTGTTTTGCAAAGCCAAACGTACGCAAGAGAGCACGAGAAAAATGGAGCGACTTTTTCCCCTGACTTGCACACACACACGCACAAATTGAACACTGCAATGTGGCCGTCCATAAGTAATTGAAAAATACTAACTATTTTATAAAACATTCGGAAGCAATTATTATATTATACTAAATATACTAAACAGTACACAAAAATAATTAGCCGGCCTTTGTTTTGAAAGAGAAAAACTTTAAAAACACTCGCCAGACGTTTGTCAAGCACGCTGAAATTCGTTTAATTTATATCAATCTACTATTGGGTTTAATCACTACCATGGTCTTGTCACACATGTAATGTTAAACAGAACATCTGTATATGCACCACATACTGACGCAATCAGCTATACATTTCGCAAATGGAATTAATCACTTTTATTTTGTCATTGCAGTTTTTAAACACTATTATAATGAACACAATAACGAAATATAAAGAAAAAAGAAATTACTCTATATAAAGGTGTAAGAGTTCTGCATTATACTACTCCTCACCAGAGTGACCGATTCTAGTATTTTATTAATCGTGTGGTTTTGGGACCATATCAATAAGATATCGATATCGCTAACACCAACTACAGTTTTCTATCGATATAAAATATATTCGATTTCTAAAGTTAGAAAACGATATCAGATTTTAAGTTGTGGCTAATATAAACAAAAACAATTTTAATGATATAAATCCCAATTTTATCATAATTTATAATTAGGTTTTTCTTATCTTTAGAACTTTTTAAAATTGTATAGTTTTTAATCGACAGTTGAGAAACTATACAGTCAACAACTTACATTTTCATATATGTGGTATTCAGTGAATTATTTAAAAACTTACAAAGAACCTGCGCATCTGAAATTTCTATATTTATGTTATTGTTATTAAGATTAAGTGTAAAATTACCTTTAAAATCTCCAAACGAGTAATAAATTCAAAATTTTTAAAAATAATCGATAGCTTTGTTGTGATTAAAAAAGCGCCAATTTTTCCCGTATTATTAAAACCAAAACCTAGTAGCACGTGCTATTGTTAGGGACGCTCTTTGATTATTTTGTGGAATTATATTGAGCAGATAAAATGGGTCGAATTAAAAACAATCAATGTCAGAAGGAGGTAAGCTATAAAAAAGTTTAATAATTGCACAACAGTAAAGTCATTTTTCTGTACAGACTTCATTAACGGATTCACATAGCGACAGTGATCAAGCTGTTGGCACTAGTAGCGATGATGGCTTCGATGAGCCAAAGCCAATCACAGCACATAAACGTAAAGTACCGTTCGTCAAAAGCGAGGCGAAGAAAAAGAAACTTAAGCACACGGAAGAGAATGTAAAGCCTCCAACTTTGGAAGAAATAAAGGAGATTCGCGACACCCGCAATCTCTTTCATTCTAATCTGTTCAAGCTGCAAGTGAAGGAGATGCTAGAGGAGCTTCAACTCAAAACAAAATACAGCACTTACATTGAAAGCTGGATAGAGACGTTTACGACTGCGGTACATGAGTTTAAGGATGGTCTGCTTGACAACTGCCAACTGGAAGTGCCGCTACATCTGCACAAAAAATCATTTAACTTTCAATTTCTGACTCCGACTTCAGAGCCAAAGTTGATTGGCGCTGCAGCCACGGGCACTGTGCTGGGTCCCAAACTTGTAGTGGACGTGGCCTTGGAAATGCCTGAAACATGCTTTCAAAAGGATGATTATCGCAATTTGATCTACGATCAAAAGCGTGCTCTATATCTGGCGACGGTGGCCAGCAAACTAAAGCAGCTACCAGCATTTGCAGCGGATCAGTTCGCTTACAACTTCCATGCAAACAATCCACTAAAGCCAGTACTTGAATTAACGCCTGCCGCCAAGATTGGCAAACATTTGTCCTTCCGCCTGTTTATTACAGCACCGGTGAATATTTTCAAGTTGAGCCGGTTTGTACCTTGGAATAACAACATTCGACCATCCATCTTTGGCGATGAGTGGGATGAATCGGAAGCGTTGCCCTCCACACCGCACTACAACGCCAATGTGCTGTTCGATCTAACGCAAGCTGAGAATCAGAAGTTGTTGCAGAGCACATTCACTGGTCACCGCAACTTTCAGGATGGTTTGCTTTTGCTTAAAGTGTGGCTACGCCAACGTCAGCTAGATGTGGGCTTCAGTGGCTTTAGTGCTCACATTATAGCCGCCTACATAGTGTATCTAAAGCAACATCGTTTGCTTCATCAGTCAAGCAGCAGCTACCAGGTAGCCCGCACCGTATGGAATCAGCTGGCCAACAGTGATTGGACGCAAGGCATTACACTGTGCCAACAGCAGCCGCACCAGTTGAGCACCTTAGCCGGCTACTACGATGTGTGCTTCATGGATGTCACCGGCTATTACAATCTGTGCGCCAGTCTGCCGCTCGCTGTCTATAAAGCCGTTTGTGCAGAGGCGAAGCTGGCCGTTGAATTGCTAAATGATGTCAAAGTTAATAGTTTTTCGCATATTTTCATGCAAAAATCTCCGTTGTACATGCGAATGGATAACATACTCAAGTAAGTGACCCTGGTACTATCTGTGCAATATATCGAACTAATTAAAGTTTCTGTATGCTTGTTGCAAAGGATTACGAATCCAGCCAGCGTGGACCAGCTACTTCAGTTGCATGTTAAGCCGCATGTCAAGTACGACTATGCCAACTATGCCCATCCGCAGTTGCTCAAATTGTTGACAGAGTGAGTAATGATCTTATGAAGATGTCAAAAGAAACTAATTATTTGACATTTCTTGGACAGTTTACTGCAGAAGGGTCTGGGGCAACGTGTCCATGCGATCGTACCATTGGAAGTACCTTCCAAATCCTGGACAGTTGACAGTAAGGCGCCGGCTATCGGTCACTGTTTGACGTTAGGCTTCATACTTGATCCAGAGCACGCATTCGAAGTGCTGGACAAGGGACCGGCGACAAATGAGGATCCCGATGGTGCTGCCGAATTTCGTAAATTCTGGGGAGATAAATCCAATTTACGACGTTTCCAGGACGGCAGCATAACGGAAGCAGTTGTCTGGGCTGCCGCAACAGATGCTCCCAGCCAAAAGCGTTTGATAGTGCGAAATATAGTGTTACATCTGCTGGAGAAACATCTGCAGCTAGATTCTAGCGATGTGCAGTACATTGCTAGTGAACTAGATGTTGTATATTCTCTTACGCCGTCTTTTAAGGTGGCCAAGTTACAAACTAAACTAAAATTGGTACAGGAAACCGACGCTGAGGCATTGACACCGCATGTCATCCATTGCTTCGATGCACTGGCTCGGCAGCTGCACAGTCTCGAGGACCTGCCGCTGGATATAGTGTCGATATCTGGTATTTCACCTGTCTTTCGCTATTGCGAGCCACAGCCTTTGTTACCACAGGCCCGTCTTGTGTCAGATCGCATGCATGCCGGTCACGTGCTACGTGTGATCATTCAGCTGAGCCCGAGTGGTAAATGGCCCAATGAATTGGGAGCTCTACGCAGCCTAAAGACCGCCTTCCTAATAAAAATTGGTCAGCAACTCAAGGAACAGCAACACCTCCACTCCCATCTATGTAAAGAGGGCTTGTTGGTACTAAAGCAGGGTTACTGTTTTCTCTTAGAGCTTGCGCACAGTAAAGAGCTGGCGCTGTTGAAGCAACAGCAAACGGAGCGTGGTGTGACAACCTATATGGACAATCCAGCTAGCCGCGAGCTTGAGCGACGTCACTACATATTACCCAGAGTAAGTGGCGCTCTGCATGCGCTGCATCAATCACAAAGCACATTTGGACCTACAGTGCTCATTGCTAAGCGTTGGCTAGCCACCCAGCTGCTCGATGATGGCTTGTGGCCATCCATAGCTACAGAACTACTGGTGGCACATCTATTCCAGCAGCGACAAACGCCACACCCAACTGTCGCCCCTCAAACGGGGTTCATTCGTTTCCTGCAATTACTTGCTCACAGCGACTGGGGTAGCGAAATGTTCTTGCTTAATTTCAACAATACCTGGACAGGTAAGCTACTTTCAATCTGTTGCATATTCCACATCACGTACTAATTTTTAACTTTGCAGAGCAACAAATTACGGATTTGGAACACAGCTATCGCAGTGAACGTGACAGCTATCCAGGCCTGTATCTGGCCACGGCCTATGATCAGCAGCATGCAGGTCGTTTGTGGACTACCGAAGAGTGCCCCAGCAAGCCGGTTTTGGGTCGAGTGACAATCCTGGCACGCCACGCTTTGGAGCTTATCGAGTCGAGTCTGATGTCGCCGACCATCAGATTTGTAAGGCCCGCCCAATTGTTTATGGCGTCCGGAGATGGTTATGACTTGGTCATAGAGCTTAAACCAGATCTGCTGCCCAATACTCTGTGCTACGATCTAGGGTCGTCATTTTTACCTATCAGTCTACGCAATTTTCGTTTGCCACTAGCGGGCAGTGACCAACTGGCCAAGATTGTGCAGCAACTGAGAGTAAGTAGCTTTGGAAATACACAATTAGATAGCATTTTTTTAATCAATATTTTATTTCTTCTCCCAGTCGGCTTATTCCGAATACGCTGCTTTTTTTTACAATCCTCATGGCGGTAAAGAGTTGGCCATTGTGTGGCGACCAGCCTCTGAATTTGCACCCAAACCCTTCAAGGTAAACGAGCTACGAGCGTCCACGCCGTGCTCTAATGGGAAAGTACAAGTGGTGAGGGATACGTTAGTCGAGGATTTCAAGTTGCTGCTTAAGGACTTTTATCTGCGCATTTCCACACCGGATCAATTGAAGCGTGAACAACGGAATCACAATAAGCCCAAGCGTTATTTTAATGACCAGAGTGAATCGTACAAGCCGCAAAAGAAAAAGAAAAAAGAGCCAGTAACCAATCTAACTGGCCCAAAGAAGCGCTTAACGAAAAGTAAATCACTAAGTGCATTATGTTAATATGTAAATACTAGAGTTGGATTACTTACAAGGCATAAAATTAAAAGACCCAATTGTTAAAACAAAAATATTTTAAGAGTGACCAACGAATTGCTGTAAGAAATCGTTCTTCTAGTCTTGATCCTCGTTCGATTGTCGCTCTTTTGCCTGCTTCTCCTTGCAGAGCGGATTAGAAACAGTAACCTTCGGTATATTTATTATGGATTTCGATCGGCGGGAGCATTAACTGTGACGCTGCTTGGGCAAAGGTTGCTCAGATATTTTCTTCTGCAGGCTTTGAGTGGATCGATTTTTTTTGGGATTCGTCGATTCCCCCTCGTTTTTTGCCTGCGCATTGGTTTGCGTTTCTCTGTTGCATGAAGTGCCAATAGGTTTACACCATGTTTGGCAACTACAATGTTTTTTATCTTCAGCGTTTTTCCCGCTGTCAATCGGCTTCTTTTCTTGAAGTTCAGTGGTCGATGTGGTAATGCTGTAACGTATCGGATATGGTGAAGTTGACTTGGACTGTTTGGACCAAAATATTTGCTTAGATACGTTCGCCACAATCTGCGAGGGCTGCTTTTCCATATCAACGTCGTTCAAACCGCATGGTGGAGCAGCTGAAAAGATGGAAGTATTCTGTTGCGGACTGGGCGAAATGAATGGAATGAAAGATTGCGAAGTTGGCGCACAGGTGCCAAAAACATTAGCATTGAGTTGAGTGAACATGGGGAGTATGTGATGACTGGAAAGCACGCGATTATAGCTTATTTGACGTATATCCTCGATCCGTCTTATGTCCTGTTGAACAACCACAAACAACTCATTACCCACTTGAACGGGAACTGCAGAAGAATTACGAATTTATTTGTGCTAATCCATTGTGATGGACTACTGGTAAAGCTCACTATGGACTGCTGGCGCTGCCTCCTCGCTTACATTAATGAGTTTGGTGACTGTGTTATTATTGGCCATTCTTTAACTTAATAATTTTGTATTTAAAAGAAAACAAAACGATCAATTTAAAATATTCTGTTTATATAAATTTTCTTATTTATTCTACCAAATATTCCTACGTAAAATTAACAGAGTGCTTAGGCTAGAAACATTCTTTCTGGAAAACACTATGAATGTTAATTGTTATTATCGCTCGAGATATGATCAATCAAAATTTCAATCTGCCTACTTATAGTTGCCAAGTCTATTCTACCGATACAGCTAGCTACGGATTGATTCGTCTTTTAAATTTGATGAAACAATGCCAGTAGTTAGAATATCTTTTTCCTTATTCCCAAAATCAGGATATAATTTTGCCGTCTGGCCCAAGGGCGTGCAAAGCCGTCCTGAAAAATCCAAGCGTTTGTTCGATTGACTCCGTTCGGCTGAACTAATTATGTCAAGCAACGATCTGCAAGATATGAAACAAGTTTTCATTTGAAAAACAACACAAATCTCAAGTCAGAACATACCGTTGTCCACAGCTGGACATGCGTCGCTTGCTAGCTTTTAATATACTGCTGGAAGAACTACTCATACTATTGGTCGGCTCAAGGCGTTCGGGTGACAATGGCGATTCGGTATACGAGCGCAAATGGGCAGAACTTGGCTCCGATTTGTTCGCAGCATCTCCGTAGGCCGCACGCAGACTTTGAAGACTTTCCAGCAGATTCTTGTGATGCGGCGTATGTGCATTAAGCTGAATTAGTTGTTCCAGTTCTCTATAGAATAGTCTATACTGGTCCTTGGTCTTGCTTACCTTTAGGCTGCAAGGGTGCGTAACATAGATTTATAATTCTTATGAATATTTTAATTTCAATACTTCAAACTTTTTAGTTAGAAAGTTGGCTATTGCGTACCGTGCGTTATTTGAATTGCTAAAGGGTAGCAGGTCGCCGCGGGATGCGCTTTTGTATAGCTCATGGATTTGCTGTTGGCAGCGTACCTCGTCCTGTTTGTCCATATCCTCCTTAACTATCAAATGCAGAAAGTGTGGCAGCCAGCTAAGCTGTCGTTGCAAATTGAACAGAATAGTAACATTTGCAGTTCTGGGAAAGTATCGCGGTAGCCGCCTCCATAGATGTTCTCCTTGAGCGAGTTTGCCCTTGGGCTTGGCCTTTAGTGGCACCAAGCGCGACATTTTAAGCAGTTGACCCATTTCTGGTATGCGGTAGTCGGAGACCCGTCCACCGGGACCATCGATGATTGAGGGCGCCTCGTCCATTGCGGAGCGTGCTATAGATAGGGAGTGCACAAAGATTTCGCCGCCTCGTGCAGAAAGCATGTGACTGGTTGTCTTAGTGCCTGTCTTCCGGGGCACCTCCAGCAGTACAGAACGGCCATTCAATAGAAAGTTGATCAAACAAGAGCTGGGACGTGAAGTGACGTCTACGGGCGTAACATTATATTGGCCCACACACGGTTGCAGATCGGCAGAGCCACAGCCACGCGGAGTGCACCATTTAAGCGTTACTGTTTCGTAGGCAGTACCTGGCTTAATACTGGTAGTAAAATTAAAATCCGGCCCACAAACTTTTGTATGGGCGGCACGTTCGTGCAATATTTCAACGTCATAATTTGCGCTGGAATTGGCATTTTGTTCCTCTTTCATAGGTATGTTAGTCACTGTGGTGCTGGCTAAATCGTAGTGACCCATTATTAAATGCAAAAGCTTATCCGAAATGTCTGGTGCATTAACTGTGTGTATTTCAACATTAAGAAACGGAGATATTTCGAGCAGACTTCGATTAGTCACTAAGGATTCCACTCCCAATGGAACAATATTTAGTATGACTAGATGGCAATGATCTATCTGCAAGCCCTTCTTGGCAGGTGGTGCAACCAATGCGTTTTGTTGTAGGAGTACAGTATTGAATATGTCTTCCAAGCCTATGGAAAAGCAATCGGGTAAATGCAATTCTTTCAATAAATGTCCAGATGATTTGACTTACTCTTCATGCTGGTATTATCCCGCGCCGAAGTGATGCAGATGACTCGACCCTCATTGGCAATTTGTTTGCAGCCGAAATGAGCCGCCTGGAGCTGTTCATCAGTTGGCTCGGCTAATGCCTCGATGGCAGCTCGTAATCCATGTATGACCGAATAGTCGGATGATTGAGGAATACTGCGCGAAGGGACGCTTACCATCATCATAGCGTTAGAGACATGCGACATATTTTGAGTGCTCGGACTCCAGGTATTGACTATATGTGCCGCCGTATCAGAGACAATAAATCGCACATGTTTTTTACCAGGAAATAGATCCCAAACAATGCGACAGTACTCTATGGATGACTCGACAGCACATGTCCATAAGCTTTTGCTTAGCTGAGTTCCAACTATGCTATTGCCGCTTGCTGTAGACTCGGGCACCGGTTTACCTTTTAAATAGTCCATTGATATATATTGCTCACTAGAAATACTGAAATAGCGTGTGTGGTCCAACACAAATATAGTTTTTTGGTTACGCTCAAACATGGTTTTCTGCTTAATTTAAAATTTGAAGATAATTCAAAAAAATTTTAAACTGCAAAATGTTTGTGGACAACAGGTATTGCAATAGTGATGTGTTATATTTTCCATTTCGCAACTAAGTAACGGCGACTATCAAAACGATTACACTATCCCAACATAGCTCAAAGTAACCATTTACTCCCTATAGATATAAATTGTTAGAAAACGATTATTCTTAAAATAATTGAATGAACAATCACGAAAAGTCAAGTAACCTCTGAATAACAAAAGAACAAAATTATAAATCTTTGAAATAAATAATAATAAATGAGTTTTTGATTTGTTGCATATGAATTATTTATAAAGTTATGTATTATTTTCAGAAGCTGTTCACCCTGTTTAACTATTGATCACGGCTCATCGATACATCAAGAAACTATCAGTAAAATTTTATATCGATGTGTTTCTTACATCACTACTAAAATCACGTTGTCGAATGTGGGTTTGAAAAAAACTCGTACAATTTATTTTTAGTATATTTCGTGAATTTATTGTGACAAAATTACGTTTTGAGTGGGTGTCAACATTGTCAACACGAATAACATAGCAACATGTCATGGTTATTGGGTAGAAATCGTCAACAGCCGACGGAGTTTAGTGGTGGAGTAGATGGACCTGACAAACCTGAGGGTCAAACTGCCGGCGAACGTGGTAACGACACACAACTTACGAAGGCCGAACGTAAGGCCATGGAAGCTTATCGGTTTGATTCCTCGGCTCTGGAGCGAGCCGCAGATGCGGCCAAGACACTCGAGCGTTCAAGTAAGCGTTAACGAAGCATACATTAAAAAATTTCATCATCGGTTGCGCACATTGCATAACCGATGGTACAATGTTGAATAAAGTAGCTATGTGCGTGTGTATGCATATTTACTATTACATGACACATTTCAGGACATGCGCGGGAAGCTCTGGAATTGTCCAAGATGCAAGAGAGCACACGACAGCAGGAGTATACCACCAAAGTAAAAGAATATGAAGCGCATATTGAACAGGCAAAAGTGGAACAGAAACGCATTGATCACGAGGAGCGACGCAAGACGCTAATCGAAGAAACTAAGCAGCAGCAACAACGTGCACAATATCAAGATCAATTGTCGCGCAAGCGTTATGAAGATCAGTTGGTGCAGCAACAGCGTGTTCAGGAGGAGAATCTACGCAAACAGGAGGAGAGTGTGCAGCGTCAGGAAGCAATGAGGCGTCAGACCATTGAACATGAAATTGAAATGAAGGAAAAAAATCGCCTAAAGTTGCTTGAGCATGAGCTGCGAGCTAAGGCTCGTGTAGATCGCGAGAATCGCGATATCAATCTGGAGAAGATTCGCCTGAAAGCACAAGAACACCGTACCACCGTGCTGGAGGGAATAAAGTAAGTTTTTAGTAAACATATATGAAATTGGGCATTTTGCATAATTTCTACTAATTATTAGAACCGCTGGCTCAGTAATTGGTGCTGGTGCTGAGGCGATGTTGACCGACTGGGATAAGGTCTTGACTGCCGCTGGCGGATTGTCGTTGCTAGCCTTGGGAGTGTACAGTGCCAAGGGTGCAACTGGCGTGATATCACGTTACATTGAAGCACGCATTGGCAAACCAACGCTTGTAGGTGAAACATCACGTTTTGCATTTCTAGATGCACTTAAACATCCGTTGAACTATATTAAACGGTTGCGCTCGAAGCCTACTGATGCCCTGCAAGGCGTTGTGCTAAATCCTAAACTGGAAGAACGTTTGCGTGACATTGCAATTGCCACGAAAAACACGCGCATCAATCGCGGTCTCTATCGCAATGTGTTGATGCACGGACCGCCTGGAACTGGCAAAACAATGTTTGCCAAAAAGTTAGCCGAACATTCTGGCATGGATTTTGCTATAATGACTGGCGGTGATGTGGCGCCCATGGGTAAAGAAGGTGTCACAGCCATACATAAGGTATTTGACTGGTCGAATACCTCAAGGCGTGGGCTTTTACTGTTTGTTGATGAAGCTGATGCTTTTCTGCGCAAACGCTCGTCGGAAAAAATTTCCGAAGATTTACGCGCTGCATTGAATGCTTTCTTGTATAGAACATCCGAGCAGAATCCGAAATTTATGCTTGTACTGGCCTCCAATACACCGGAACAGTTTGATTATGCAATTAACGATCGCCTGGATGAGATGGTAGAGTTTATATTGCCAGGTCTTGAAGAACGAGAGCGGTTACTGCGCCTCTACTTTGATAAATATGTCCTACAACCAGCAGCATCGGGAGCAAAGTAAGTACAACATATATATTCAGACCGGTACAATTATTTGATAACCCTCAATTTCCAGGCGATTTAAGCTAGACACATTTGATTATGGCAAGACATGTGTTAAAATGGCAGAGATGTGTGAAGGTATGTCGGGTCGTGAGATATCTAAATTAGGTGTCGCTTGGCAAGCTGCTGTATACGCCTCCGAGGACGGTGTGCTAACAGAAAAAATGGTTCTAGATAGATGTAGTGATGCTGCACAGCAACATAAACAAAAAGTGAGTGACAAACACTTTCTCATGTAACCAAAAAAATTATACATATAATTTCTTGCAGATGGCCTGGTTGTCAGAACAGGAGCGTGCTGATCATAAATCAATAACTGGTGCTTCTGAACCACCTAAGCCACCTCTAACACTCACTGCCAATAAACTGTGAGTTGGATAAGCTGGATCTGTCTGTTGACTAGCATTCAAAATTTGTTTAGTTTTAAAAGTGGACTAAGATGTAGTGTAAATCGCGAGTAGCTTTTACTGGTCAGCAGATCCTTTAGTGTGTAAATACGTTGCAATTGTCTTCACAAGCATTTAGTACTGTATAACAAACATTGAGTCTTGCTGGTATAAAACATACAATTAAGTTTTAATTACTGATAATTGTATTGTTACATAGCATTGCATATTAATTCTTACTTGTGCAAAGTATAAGAGAGCTGTTGCATCTGCAAGTTAATGCTTTGTATGTAGTTTTAAAATTAATGCCAATTGCTAACAGCAATTTTCAATTGGTAGCGCTAGCATTGTGAGAGATTTATATTAAACTTCTCGCTGGCGTTGCTTCAAATTCTAATTTGGCCAGTGGTTTCCACACATTTATTGATTTATACAAAAAAAATAAAAGATTGTTAAATTATATTTTATTAATATATAATTAAATGGGGCGGTATCGGATAACGGATCAAATTGATAGCAAGTATGGTTCGTGCCTCGGTTATTAAACGTGGAAACTTGTAGCATGAGATGTGAACTACCGCAAGTAATGAACCGATGTTAACTTTTGAAAATATATTTACCCTCCATACAAACATATGTACCGTCTTTTTTTAATTAGAATGCAATCAACGAGCTGTTGTAAGCGGGCATATTACTATGCCGCATTTCAATCGATTGCTACTTCAACAATGAGATCGTACAATGACCTCCAGGTTCACTCAGCAATTTTATTATCCAATAATTTCCCACTAGCTGCATTGAATTACAAGCGAAAATTTTAATTTTGGATTTGAAGATTCATTATCACACTTTAACATCGATAAGCAAATCAGTAATCCTACAATCGATAGTATCGATGGTTGCTTTTTTTGTCACGAGTCCATTTCGTCTGCCCTACAAATAAAGCGAGAATTACATTTTCAATTTAAACTACAACTCATGTATTTGAAAGTTTTGGTCCAAATCAGTTAAATACATGAATCTGATATTAAAGCGTGGCAAGGAGTGGAGCTGTTAGGATTGATTTTTTCCATTTCAATTTTGAATAAAATTGCCTACATATTTCACCAGTATTAGCTTCTCTTGTGGGTCTATAACACATTTTCAAGGTTTCTTCTGAAATTTTATGCGGCTTGAACAATGGCATTTGGGGTTGTTTAGGAAATGTTCGCTATAATCTGCATACAAAACGGAATCTGCTAACACAAGTCCAAAAGTTTGCACACTTCAGGAGTCATTTTTTTTGGAGGCTATTCTCTTGCATTCTTCTCTCAGTTTTATGCCATCTGCTTTACGATCGGCTCGGCTCTTAGCACTGCTACATTTCTTTGCTTCATTGTCGCCTTGTGCTTTGCATTGCTTCATGAGCTTTTTTTCATTCTGCTCTGCAGCGAATTTAGCGCACTGTTCTTGTAGTTCCAATTCTTTACATTTCTCAAGCAGGGCTTTCTCTTCCTTTTCTGCCTTCTCTTTTTCTGCCAGCTTAGCGCATTCTTCTTCTTGAGCCAATCTAGCGCATTCTTCTTCTTCAGCCTTTTTAGCGCATTTCTCTGCTTCTTCTTTAGCCTTTTTAGCGCATTCTTCTTCTTTAGCTAATCTAGCGCATGCTTCTTCTTGAGCCTTTTTAGCGCATTCCTCCTCTTCTTTTTTTGCTAATCTAGCGCACGCTTCTTCTTGAGCCAATCTAGCGCATTCTTCTTCTTGAGCCTTTTTAGCGCATTTCTTTGCTTCTTCTTCAGCTAATCTAGCGCATTCTTCTTCTGGAGCCAATTTAGCGCATTCTTCTTCTTGAGCAAATCTAGCGCATTCTTCTTCTTGAGCAAATCTAGCGCATTCTTCTTCTTGAGCCAATCTAGCGCATTCTTCTTGAGCCAATCTAGCGCATTCTTCTTCTTGAGCCAATCTAGCGCATTCTTCTTCTTGAGCCAATCTAGCGCATTCTTTTTCTTGAGCCAATTTAGCGCGTTCTTCCTCTTTTTTTTTAAATAATTTAGCACATTCTTCATCGAATTTTTCGCCTTCATCTTTACCTTCCGTAGCGCCTTTGTCTTCACATGACGTAGTGCCCTCTTTTTCTAATTTAGCGCATTCTTCCTGCTTTTTCTTTTCTGCTTCGCATCTGTCTTTTTCGAATATCTCTCTGCATCTTTTGAGTTTCGCTTCCCTCTCTTCAATTGCTTTTTGCTCAGGTGTTTTTTTACCATCAGTTTTCTGAGGTTTGCCATCAGTTTTGCCCGCTTTCGACGCGCCCTTGTCTTTTTTGTCGCCTCCCTTATCTGCTTTTTTTTCCTGTCCCTTTTTGTCCTCTTTTTTCAGTTTAGCAGCGCACAGTTCTTTTTGGCCTTCTGCCATGCATTCTTTTTCAATATGCTCCGTTTTACAGGGTGCACCCTTCTTGCAATTAGCTTTCGCTATTTTTGCCAAATTTCTACAATGTTCTTTGAGTTCTTCAAATGTGGCCATCAGCTTGTTTTGTTTGTTTTTGTTATCAGCTTTTGCTTTCTGTTCTTTGACTTTTCCCTTATCTTTTTTGGTATCTTTTTCCTTGTTGTCTTTCACCTTCTTGGCATCCTTACCCTTTGTGGCATCTTTACCCTTGACATCTTTCTCGTCTTTTGGCTTTTTATCAGACTTTCCGCACTCTTTTTTTTCTTGCCTCTCTTTGCATTTTCTTTCCAGTTCCTCCATTTCTTCCTTCTTTTTTTGTTCCGCAGCTAGTCTAGCACACTCTCTTTTATGGGCTAGCTCCTCGCATTTCCTTTCCTCCTCTTTCCTTTGCTTTTCTCTTTCTTTCCTTGCTTCGTTTTCGCACTCCAACCTTTGCTCAAATTCTTTGCTTTTTTTTTGATTCGCTTCCTTTTTCTTCCTCGCTTTTTCTTCTGCAAACAGCTTAGCACACTCTTCCCTGATTTCATATTCTTTGCACATCTTATCGTGTTTTTCCTTAGCCATTTTTTTGCATTGTTCTTTTAGGGCTTTCTCTTCTTCCTTTTCCCTTTCCTTGCATTTTTCTTCTTCGGATTTTTCTTCCTTTCCGTTTTCTTTCTTATCTTTGCCTTTGGCATCCTCTTTCTTGCCTTTTTCTTTCTCCGCTTTTTTGGACTTGTCCCCATTTTTCTTACCTTTTTCTGTCTTCGCCTCTTTGGACTTATCCTCGTCCTCTTCCTCGCATTTTTCTTTCCCTTTCCCCTTTGCAAGTTCGGCGCACTTTTTTTTCAAAGCCAGTTCCTGGCATTTATCATCGTCTCCATCCTCACCGTCTTTTCCACTATTTGCCTTACGTGACATCTCTCTGCACTGATGACGAAGCATCTCTGGATCTGTGCTAGAGGTAGCCACCTTGGGTTTGATCCTTACCATGTAAGCTAATTTTCTGCACTGTTGCTTCAACTCTTGGAGCCTTGACAATACCTCACATTGCTTTATGAAATGCTCTTTTTCGATCCTAACTTTCTGCAGGTGATTAAAAATGTCGCGTATGTCCGTATCGATTTGCTTATTCGTTTGTGCTTGCTGTTTGGTAGAATGATCGGAATCTTCATACTGGGCCACCTCCTTAACTCTCTGTTCAAGCTGCTGATCTCCACTAGCAGCTACGTTTTTTATCTGAATTGACTTTGATTTTGCCGACGCTTTACATTGCTTTTTCCAAATGTGTTGCCTTTTCTGTTTATATTGCTTGACCCTATCTTGTGAATCTACTGAAAATTTAGTTTGCCACGGATATTCAGCGCTCGATTGTTTTAAGTCAGACACATTTCTTTCGCCATCTTGCTGTTTCAGTTGTTTACATATCTCAACAATAGCTCTTGCCTCACTATTTAAATCTTCGAGCTCGACCAACTTAGCATTCGGATGCTGTTGAACCAAACTTTCACAACTAACTCTCAGGCTCTCCAGTTCGTTCAGCATTTCGTCGCTCTGTCGAACAATCAGTTCCTTTCGCCTCTGTGAAATTGATCCCAAATCCCGACGTCTAAAATCATCTGCATAAAAGCGCTGACAAGACACCCTGTATTTACGTGGGAGAGTCTTGCTTTTCGCGGCAACCTTACTGTCATGTCTTTGACCAGTGGCTTTCCCATTTGAGTTGTTACTATCTGCGTGTGTGTGTACGTGTGTGCAGATGAAATTAAAGCTTCCCGTAAAATCAATTGACCCCACTTACTAATAACAGATTCATCAGTTTGATCAGTAGATACTGTCCGCGAGGAAATTTGGGAGTTGTCAAGCCTTTGTATGAGTCCATTACAAAACAAGGAATTGCTGAACGTGATAACTGGCTGCATACAAGAGCTGCATGACTTCGCTAGTCCTTGGGGATTGCAGCTTACAATAGTCCGCGTAAACATGTTAATACCGGGCTATAAATAAAAAAAAATGGCTTTTTACTAAAAATTTTGAGGTCTGGCCCAGACTGTACTCAAACAAACAATGACTTCTAAAGCACTCCTAAACACTTAAGATGACAATTATGACAATCGTTACCTAGCCTGCCACATCTATTGCCTTTCAAATACTCAACTATGAGCAACTTATGAATACATTTCTAATTATAAATTACATTCGAACCACCGACCAGAGATATAGTTATAGCTGAGCTTGGGGTATGAGGGTTTTGTGTAAATCTATGTAACAGGCAGAATGAGGCGTGGCAGACCCCATAAAGTATATATATTTCTGAGATGGACGACAAGCTGAGTAATCGATAACCGTTACATTGTTATCGATTAAAAACATGTTCCAAATTCAGTTATTAAATTATATCTCGTACGGCTTAAAACCTAGTTTCCAAATTTTATATTTAGTTTTCTGTATATTTAACACAATTTTTATTTTTATTTTGTTTTAGGTATCGGCTGCAAATTTCGACTAATTCTTTCCATTTAAGTTCAGTTCTATGTGACTTTTTCTAAACTGATAAATATTTTATGGATAAAAAATTGCATTTAAGTCCGTTAAAGTAAAGTTGAGTCTTAGTATTTCCTTTTCTATTTTTTATGTTGTATTACAAGCTTTAGACAAAAATATTGTACATAAAGATAAGATATTGTGCAGGGTATCGCCTGGCGGGTACTTCTAACAGGAAACTTACTAGTTTATCGTCTTACTGCTAGGCATTGACATACAAGACTAGAATTTAACTACATTCTATTTATGATAAATGTTTCAATATTTTCATAAGTGTATATTAGATTCGTCGTCGTGTGGGATTAGTTAAGTCCGAACAAACATTTGGATGTATTGCTGTCCGGAAATTTCATGCACACGTAATAAACAAAAGAAATAAACAAGAAAATAGAGAAATGCCTTGATTTCCACATCAGCATCGACTAATACAAATATATTTATAATTATAATCTTTATTTAATTTATTTAATCAATTAAACAATCCATTGGTGTGCTAAAAGTGTATTCCAAAATAAAAATTAATCTTTAATAAAAATTATTTATTCTGAATACGCGCTTTAAAAACTTAAAAAAAAAAGATAGTTCTTGTTTGTGACAATCTTTCACCTTGAAAACGGGCTTTCATGATGTCAGTTGATTAAAACTATGTTGATACTATCTTGACTAAAAGTATATTTTGATTAAAATCGGAACTGGGTAAAGACGAATCCTTATCATCTGCTGTTGTGGAGTTCATCGCCTTTGGGTTTGGGTGAACGAAATAAGCTTTTTGACTGTGAACGTTGTTTTTCTAAAAGCTCAGCCTTTTCTCTTTTTGCCCTCCTGGCTGAACGTATGTTCTGCAATTTCTTGGCCTTTATTAACCATTCGTCAACTTTGATACCCGAATTGTAGTTCAGGGAATAATCTCTAGCTTTATAAATAAAACTATTTGATCTGCCTTTCATAGATACTTTAATGCTTTCCGGGTGGGAGATTGTTTTGGATTGCTTACGTGCGTGATGGACTATGGTTCTCAAAATTTCAGTGAAATTCTCAAATCCGCATTTTTCTTTGGTGATTTTGGTCCTAGATTGTTCCGATCCCTCTTGGTCTGCGCTACCCTTCCAGACAATTATTTTGCTATCTCTTCTACCTACTTCTGTGTTGGTATTGCTTTGTTTCCTAAGGCTCTCACTTTGATCAAAAGTCGTGCGTTCTGCCTCGAGCACTATTGGATTTTTTGCAAGTTCGGATTCCGCTTTCGTTTCAAATATTCGATCACTTTTAGCCGCATCACATGTGCTTTGCATTTCAGGCTTAGATAATCTTCGACTAGATTCCTTTTTCTTAATAACGGCCATAGCAACAAAGGCTTTCGCCCCTACTCCCAATGTGTGAACACCTGAGTATAACTTGACATTCATATCTTGGTTTTGATTTAAAGGCCGTAAATTGGACTCTGGTGTGGGTTTGAAAGTGGTAGCATTTTGCTTTTCCGTAACATTATCAACGTTTTCTTCAGTCTTAACCAATTGATCTCGTTTTCGTCCTCGTTTCTTCAACTCACAGTCGGTGCCAGTTTTACCTTCATTACGGTATCGGGCCATCAGAGCCAATGGACGGCAACATCCAAACATAGCGTAAAGAGGGCGAGGTAGCTGCCAAGGCAGCATATTGGACCTTTTGTCTGTTTTTGGTAGCTTGACTCCAAATTTTAATGTTCGAAACTTAGCTCATATAAATACAAACAATTTGGAAACTATAAAAACAAACGGATAATTTTGTACCAAGCTAATAAATTTATTGTTTCTGTTAACGCCACATATGACATGCTTTCGGAATTTAAGCTCATGGCTTACTACAATCTACAAACTAACATTTTACAGGATTGTTGGTATTCCTCTTTTGTACATGTATCATAACTTTGATGGCACCACCTAAGCCATCCCGAGCAGTTTCGAATGCTTTCTGTGTCTCAGTTATATCGAAATGGTGGGTGACAAGGCGCTTGACATTCACTCTACCAGAGGCCACCAGGGCCAAGGCGGCCGAATAGCTACGATAGAAAATTTGTTAATCCATAAATTTAAATAAATGTATTCCTAGCTTTAACTCACTCATTGCAGTAACGGAAGACACCGCGAATGTCTACCTCTCGAGCTAAGGCGTTGAACAGAGGCAGCTTCATTTCGGGCGGACCCATGCCCACGATGACAACAACACCCCCCGATCGTGTGGCTTGAAGTAAAAAGATAAAATCGTAGTTACATCACAAATATATGTGAGTAGATATCAGGTTGCTCTTACGAAGATCGCCAGTCGTGTGGTGCTCTCCGCTCCGCAGCAATCAATTGCCTTATCAGGCTCAGTGCTCATTAATTGACGCACACGATCCGTGACTTCTTCCGCAGTATTATCTTTATTTACCACCATGGGCTTGGTCATCACAAAGTAGCCGATGCGACCTTTAGTTAAATAGTGCACATCTGATCCACAAATTCCAACGCAATCCATAGCCACGAAAACCTCTGTGAAGAAGATATCTGAATTTTGTTTTTAATTGATATATTTTTATTAAGGAACTTTACCTTCTGGGGAGGTATCCGGTAGTGGATGTTGCTCCTGTGTGTGGAAGAAAGGAGTTTAATAGTTCGAAATTTTATTTATGCTGGCTTTCCCATTTGTCGTAACAAACGCATGTCGTTAATACCGCATAGAACAGCCGCAAAGTTATCCTTCCCCTGTTTTGTTTTCTCTTATAAGATCAACGGTCACTAATCACCCAATCGAAAGTTGTGCGCCATTGAAGATTTATTTACGAGCATCGTTGTCAGTATGCCCGTTACGATCTTTCTGATCAGTCCATTGCCAAACGTTTGAGGAATGCTGCTTGCAACAGAGCGCATAAACATTGACAATTTTTTCGAGCCTGTCTTAATGTCTTCTTGGTATTTATTATACGCTGAACCCATTGAAAATGATTACCCATTTTTCAAGTTTTGTTTAAATGCAACAGAAGACAGAAGGAGGCGTGGCAGATCCACGGCTTCCGTTTGTTTGTTATCAATTAAAAACATAATCGAAATGCAGTTATTAAATTATATCTCGTACAGCTTAAAAACTAGAGCTTCCAAATTTTGCATTTAGTTTTTTGTATATTTTATAAGATTTTTTTATGTTTTATTTTGGATTCCGGCTACAAATTTTCTTAAATTCTTTAAATTTAAGTTCACTTCCAAATAATACTGACAAATGATCAATAGACTATGTAGATCATATGCTTAACATTTCATTAATACTCTTATATACATATATATTCTTGATCAGGACGACGAGCTACGACGATCTAGTTATGTCAAACATTGCGTCAAATATCCCTCATCCAATGGGCGTAATGTAACAGTAACTCTAAATTGTGATTCTCTAACTGTAAAATTATGAAATATACGATTTCCCAATTAACCTATTTAGAAAAATCAGCATATAAAATATGTTGTAATGCTAGATGACGTATTGGGTCTTTGCCTGAAATATTAAGACATTTTTTATTTTATATACTTATTTTATTTATGACAATTAATTACTGATAAATTGATTCCGAAGTAAAATTAATTGAATTCTTAAGCTATGAAAAAAGTGAAAGTGAAATATATATTGAGGCTTGACTCTTTCTTTTGTTTCTATTGTTAATTCTATAGATTTCTCTTGTGGCAGTCGCATGTTAATCAATATTGTCCCTTCTTTGAAGCTCTGGAAAAGAATTCTTTGTGGAAAATATGCAGTCAGCAATTTGCTGACTTACAAATAACCTAAACGACATTGCGTGTATTTATGACGTCTGTCTTATCAACGAGAACAAATATATATATATATAGTCAAGTATACATATATATATATATTTATAGCTTATGGTAATCTATATAAAGCTGCTGTCATTCACCTCGATATGACATTGAATGCCCAATAAATAGGTGTGCTTGGTAGAGTTCATAGGCTTATCGCTATTTAATGACGAGCAGTTGATAGCGCTGCTTAAGGCCTACAATCTATAGGTTCTCCCATATATATATATATATATATATATATATATATATATATTTTTTTTTTTTTTTATTTTATTTCTTTTGGCTCATCTCTTTCCCCGTCTTTTCTCATGCCCCTGCTAGCTTTCAATTTTCTTAAGACATATTTGGATCCACCTTGAATTTGAATATCACTAATTCCCTTCTTTGTATTCATTTTTACTGTCGGACTTTCCTCTTCTGATTTTATTGGAGAGTCGTCAGGAATGTTTGCAGTATCAGCTAAATTATCCAAGTTCTTTGGTAATTCTATTTTTTCATGGCTCTTTATAACTTGTTCGGGGCTTGGTTTTGTGGGCAGCTTCCGATTAGTATCTGAACTAATATGTACGGTGGCCTTTTTGGTACGATTTGAATCGTTCCCTTTATTAGTGGATGGCTTTTCAACTTTTTTTCGCTGCCCACGCAAGATCTGAGAGCCCATACCATGCTTCCTCACATTTGGCGAAACGAAAGTATCATTTTTAAATGTTTTTTTAGGCTTGGATAAGAATTTCTTGTATATCTGGTTGCTTGCACGATAATCGTCCACATCTTTGTTGCGACTGTGAACCGCCGAAGTTGTGATATTTCTAAGACCAGAATCGTTGTTGCCATTTCGTTTACCTTTGAACAGCTGGCATAGATATTGTAAGACCGTCACTCTTCGTCTTGCTTCGTCTTTCGCTTTTGAATATAACATTGAACATTTCTCTGGTTGACTTTGAGTTTCCTCGTCTTTCAGCTCAGCCATCTTTTCTGCAGTATCATCTTTTGTTCTCGGTGGGACATTCATCAATGCTTCATGTTTTCCCCAGCGATCGAGGTCTGCATTGCCCTCGAGACTTAAACTGCTCAATTCTCTTGACTCCTGAACACTTAACATATGTGCAGTGCGATCTCCGTCTTCTGACTCAGAATTGTGTAGCTGGCCAGGCGCTAGATGATAATCTGACAATCTATTTGTCTTAATTGGTATATTTTTAAATTCGAAAGTCTTACTCTCGTCTAAAATATCATTGACGCTTACACAGTTTCCTACATCGGCTATATCTGCACTCGCTGTGATCTTAGAAATCTGGCACTCTTCAGAAGCAAAACACAGTGTTTTTCCATAAGACGCTACAGTTTCTCCCTCAGCAGAATTGCCAAACGACTGGGACGGTGTAGAGAAATCACTTTGGTCAAGATCAGTAGATTCACTTGCTATTTTACTAACAATTGTATCACTTGTTATCGATCTGGATAAAATTTGATCGGATGTTTTTTCACTTACTGGCTTTTTGGAGAACTTGTCGTTTGTTGTTCCCGTCGGAGACGTTTTAGTGGGATTTCCTTTGACGGGCTCGAGCTGTTCTCTTGACTTCCTACTTTCATTTAAACTTCGAATACTATCTGCTTTTCTTTTAGATGTTTGACTAAGTTTTTTGATGATTTCGGCTATTGTAATTTGATTTTCTTTGAAATTGTTTTCCTTTGATATCAGCGGGTTCTTGAGCTCGTTTTGAAGAAGTGATTCAACGGGGTTGTTTTTGTTATTTGGGATTTCATCAGCAGCTTCCAAATTCAGCGGCACTGTGAATCCGAATTTTGGCTTTACAACTTGCGAAGTTTTTGGCTTTCTATCATTTGTACCTGGCTTATTTAAGCTAGAGTCTTTTTTATTTAAATCTGCGTTGATACTATCTGGAGTAAGAAGAGGGTTTAATTGAGTCTGGGCCGTATTTATAACTATATTGCCCGATGCGACTAAATGAATTTCTCCAGGCTTGACAGTATTATCACAGATTTTATTCCCCAAAGTGGGAGACGATATCATCGGATCAAGCGACTCAAGTGAATCCTTGACGGGTGGTGGTGTATTGCTCTTAGAGCCTTTTGTGTCAGTGCTCTTAGTACCTTTGGCTGGTGAAATAGGAGGATATTTTGCGTTGAAGGCTTTTCTAATTATATCTACTGGACTTTTTTTCTTCGAAAATTGTTGTTGCTGGTGAGCCTTTAATTCTCTAGCTCTTGATAACCATTTCTCAATGTTGGAGGTGGAACCAACTTTATTTTGCTGTGTCTTCGAATTTGTGGCTTTGGTCTTGTCGCATGATGCTCCCTTGGAATCATTTGTGTCCATTTCAGATTTGATTTTACCGATCGCCGTTTTCAATTTCGTCTCAATCTGGCTTTGAGTAGGTTTGCTCACAAAAATGTTTTTCTTAACTTTAGAAGATGTAGTCCCTCTCTCAGATTTGACTGACAAGTTCGTGTTGCTAAGCCCGCTCTGAAAGACGTTCGACTTGGATAAGTCATCATTAACTTTATTCAGGCTCTCTTTTAGATCCCTTTCTGATTTAATTTCTGGATTTACTTTCGTCTCCAACTGGCTTTGAGTAGGTTTATTCGTGAAAAGGTTTTTCTCAACCTTAGGAGACATAATTTCCTTCTCAGATTTTGTTGATACGCCCATATTGCTTAGCCCCCTATGACAGACCTTCGATTTGGATAAGTCATCCTTATCTTTATTCAGGCTCCCTTTTGGATCCCTTTCAGATTTAATTTCTGGATTTACTTTCGTCTCCAACTGGCTTTGAGTTGGTTTATTCGTGAAAAGGCTTTTCTCAACCTTAGGAGACGTAATTTCCTTCTCAGATTTTGTTGATACGCCCATATTGCTTAGCCCGCTCTGAGAGACCTTCGATTTGGATAAGCCATCCTTATTTTTATTCAAGCCTCCTTTTCGATCCCTTTCAGAATTAATTTCTGGACTTGCTTTTATCTTTAGCTGGCTTTGAGTAGGTTTATTCGTGAAAAGGTTTTTCTCAACCTTAGGAGACATAATTTTTTTCTCGGATTTTGTTGATACATCCAGGTTGCTTAGTCCGCTCTGAAAGTCCTTCCATTTGGATAAATCGTCCTTATCTTTATTCAAGCTCTTAGTGTTCCTTTTTGCGTCCATTTCGTATTTGATTGATGTTTTTAATTTCATCCCCATATGGCTTTGAGTCGGCTTACTTGTGAAAAGGCTTTTTTCAACTTTAGGAGATATAGCTTTCTTCTTAGAATATCTATTTTCCACAAGATAATTTTTGGTCTTAAACTGCAGTGTCTTAAAACTGAGCCGCTTCTGCTTGTTCTTTGAAGACTCATTCCCACCTCTGGACAACTTATTTACGGAACCTCCGACAAACATTTTATTGCCTTCGGCGTCACAAATAATATCAGATTGTTCAGATTCAGATTCAGATGTACCTTTGGTATTCACTTTTTTGTTCTGTGACCCTGTTTCTACAGACCCCGATTCAACTGCGGTATTCCTCCGATCAGTGATTTTGATATTACTAGAAGCATTTTTCGGATCCTGAGCTACTCCTGCACTGTTATTAGTTTGCCTTTTCCCGCTTTTTGTTTCATTTGAAGTGCTCACGTTTGCTTGGGAGATAGTTTCCCCTTTAGCTGGATCCGCTTTTGCTTGCACTTTCGCTGCCGCTTGTGCTTTCGATTCTGCTTTCACTTCTGCTTTGACTTCGGACTTTGCTTTTGCTACCTGTTCAGCTTTCATTCCCGCTTTCGCTTCTGTTTTCATTTTCATATTCGCTATCGCTGCTTTTGCTTCCGCTTCCGCTTCTGCTTGAGATAATTGTTCTATTCTATTTACAATAGGTTTGCTTTTCGAGATGGGCCCATACCCAGACTTCATACTTTGGGCAGTTGGTGGCTTTTCATAGCTCTTCTCATGCAACTTGGTCTTATATGGATCAGCATTGTGTTTGAACAATCCATCCCGTGGAGTTTGGGGTTTCGACTCAATGAGAGTTTTGTTGTCTTTCCTCTTAAATTCCTTTTGAGACTCCAATCTTTTCGTAGCCGCGGTTAATTTTTTTAAATCAGTTTTGTTTTGCTTGATAATTTTTTCCTTTAATGGATCTTGATTTGGGGAGATCTTTGTCCAGTCAACTGATGTTGAAGTGCTCGCAGAATTGTTAGGATTATTCTTTTGGCTATTTTTTTTGTTTTCATCGTTTCGGCTTTTATCAGGTGTTCCTTTAGATTCTTGTTCCTTAATTATAGAAGATTCAACAAAGGCTTTCGCACGGCTTTCGAATGTCGGTTTGTCCGTGTTCAACCCGACATCCTTTTCATTAGATTTTTTTAAAGTCGCAGGACTGGTTTCAGGTGGGGGTTGAGAGTCTTTATACATTTGGGATGGGTACTCAATGCCATAGAGATTTTTACTGTTATCGATCACTTTAATACTAGGTGGTGGGTTAACTTTTTTAACATCTTTTTTAGATGCGCTAGCAGAGTCTGCTGGGGTTCCGGATGTTGATGCCCTCTGCTTTTCCTTAAGATTATCGACTTTTGCTTCAATCGCCTTATGCAATCGTTGTCGCAGTCGTTTTTTGAATTCGCTATCAGGACCAGTTTTATCTTTATGCAAGTATCGGATCATTGGAGCCAATGGACGGTAGCAAACAAACCTAACGGATAAGTAGGTGTAAAGAGGTTGAGCCAACCGCCAATATAGCATATTGGACATTTTATCCGTTTTTTGTTGCTTGAGTCCAAATTTAGACGACCGAAACTTGGCTCATATAAATACAAGCAATTTGGAAAAAAAAAAACAAACGAATAATTTTGTACCAAGCAAATAAATTTATTGTTTCTGTTAACGCCACATATGACATGCTTTCGGAATTTAAGCTCATGGCTTACTACAATCTACAAACTAACATTTTACAGGATTGTTGGTATTCCTCTTTTGTACATGTATCATAACTTTGATGGCACCACCTAAGCCATCCCGAGCAGTTTCGAATGCTTTCTGTGTCTCAGTTATATCGAAATGGTGGGTGATAAGGCGCTTGACATTCACTCTACCAGAGGCCACCAGGGCCAAGGCGGCCGAATAGCTACGATGATAGAGAATTTGTTAGCTCGCAAATTTAAATAAATGTGTTCCTAGCTTTAACTCACTCATTGCAGTAACGGAAGACACCGCGAATGTCTACCTCTCGAGCTAAGGCGTTGAACAGAGGCAGCTTCATTTCGGGCGGACCCATGCCTACGATGACAACAACACCTCCCGATCGTGTGGCCTGAAGTAAAAAGATAAAATCGTAGTTACATCACAAATATATGTGAGTAGATATCAGGTTGCTCTTACGAAGATCGCCAGTCGTGTGGTGCTCTCCGCTCCACAGCAGTCAATCGACATATCGGGGTCCCCACTCATGGTCTGATGCACGCGGGCCGCGACCTGCTCAGCCGTCTCATCACGCTTCAGCAACAGTGTATGGGTGGCACCCAGTTCCTTAGCAATGTCCAGACGCTGTTGCACCAGGTCAGTTATTAAAATCTCCGTAGCGCCCATAGATTGAGCAACCTTAAGCAATCAAAATGACGTGAACTGAAAATGAATAGCTGTCGAAAGCCACTCACTAGTAGCGTAACCAATCCAATAGGACCTGCACCTAGAATAAGCACCCTAGATCCCAAGCTGACTCCTGCACGTTTGCAGGCATGTACGCCCACGGATAGAGGTTCCAGTAAAGCACCCTCCTCCATGGTGACATGATCGGGTAGCTTGAAGCAAAAGTCCGCTGCGTGCTTATAGAAGCGGGTCAGGTTGCCATCGTAAGGCGGCGTAGCGCAGAATACCATATCGAGACACAGATTGTAGCTGCCCTGCTTGCAGTGATCGCACTTGTAGCAAGGCACGCCTGGTTCAATGGCAACTCGATCTCCTACAGCCAGATGCTTTACCTTGCTACCCACTTTGGCGACCACACCTGCACTTTCGTGGCCAATTACCATGGGCTTGGTTACCACAAAGTGACCGATGCGACCTTTAGTCAAATAATGCACATCTGATCCACAAATTCCGACGCTATCCATTGCGATCAAAACCTCTGTGAAGAAGATTCATGTAACAGTAAATTTTTATTTTAATTGATATACTTTTAGTTAGGAATTTCACCTTCAGGGGAAATATTCGGTATTGGACGTTGTTCCTGTTTGCGGAATTAGAAAGTTTAATGATACAATTTAGTTTTGTTCTGCATTTTCAGTCTGTCGTACCAATCGCATGTCCTCTATGCCGTATAAAACAGCCGTAAGGTTATCCTTTGCCATTTTTAATAGTTTTTGTAAAATTTCAATTATAATGTGTTTAGGAGAAGTCCGCACGGCTTGAACGCTGAATCGAATCTAGTGCTAAATTTGTTTTCTATAAGAGCTCACTGGGCTTATCAGAAATTTGCTTAGAATTAGCAAGGTTTTTATTGATGTGTGCGGGCATGCTTTTGATTAAGTATGTATATACGTACTACACACGCATATAACATTACAAAATGTGTAAAATTTTTCATGTTAATTGCCAGAGTGAAAAGACTATTGGAATATTTTTATATTTTAATATGTGATATGTAAGTAATTCAATCAGTTATATCTAATTAACAAATTAACTTTGAACAGGCTTTCATTATCTTAAATTTAATTTCCTGCTCGAGTGCCGTATCGGTTAGAATTCTTCAGCGTCACCAGGGTACCACTCCACCACTGGCAACTTGCCAGGGAATCAACCGCTAGAGTTGTCAGGGAATCCACTACATCAATGAGACAGCGCCATCTATCTGTCATATCTATAATTAGAGCAACTTAAAGCCATTTGGCTTAGTGCAGCTCAATGAGCTAAGCATTAACAATTAAATTGACATTTACAATTAACATAAATGTTCGAGCATTAAAAGAAATTCATGCCTGATTATGATTTTTTTTGCTTTTATTTATTTATAAATTATCATACCAAATCTCTAGTTGTGATTTCCAGCATTCAAAGGGACTTTGAAGGTTTAATAAAAAAATATAAGTAAACTACGATATGAAGGAGCGTTCCAAGTATCAAGGCAAGAGACACAAACTACACTTTGTAGTTGGCGCCAGTGGTAGCCCCAAAATATGTATATATCGCGATGTAAGCCAACATTTTAATAGAAAAGTTATATAATATAAATAACTTTTCTTATTATACCTTAAATTTCAAAATTTTACGTAAGAAAAAATTGATACCGAAAATCAATGGCAAATATTATTGCTATTATTCAATTAGTTAAATCTTAGTAAAGAATATCTGCACACAAATTAGGATTTGTACGCCTTTGTAGCTATTACAGCGAACAGATAATCTGCAGACTTTTCACAGTCGCTTCAACTCAGGGATTCTTAGTAACTGAAATAAATCCGCTTATTTTAACGGCTTCTTTGTTGGCGCTCACGTGTGACTTTCTGAATGTTACGATGTAACTGCCTTTGATATTTTTTTGCTGTTCTATAGCTAGATCTTGTTTGGGAACTATCTCCACGATAACTGGCTGCTTAATGGGATCATTGATTACGTCTATTTGACTCTGATCACTTGTTTTAATGCCCTCGGAAAGCAATTGTTTGCGCATGCGTACCTTGATCAATTGATCGAGGTCCATTTTCGTTTCGTGCAAGTATCGAATCATTGTAGAGAATGGGCCATAATCATGAAGCTTTCTGGGTAATCTGCTTAATATATTCCGCAGTAGTCGACAGCTCTCCATCTCAGTTATAACTGGTGGATCAGTTTAATATATATGGATTTTGGACCAAAATACAAATAAGATAAAAAAATTTTTTAGATTATTAATGCTGATTGTCGAAATAATGTTTTTTTGAATTAAACAGTAATATTTGAAAGCAAGCTAAAATGAAACTGGATTATTAGTATTTCTAGCCTGTACGTGTATCATAACTTTGATGGCACCACCTAAGCCATCCCGAGCAGTTTCGAATGCTTTCTGTGTCTCAGTTATATCGAAATGGTGGGTGACAAGGCGCTTGACATTCACTCTACCAGAGGCCACCAGGGCCAAGGCGGCCGAATAGCTACGATAGAAAATCTGTTAATCCATAAATTTAAATAAATGTGTTCCTAGCTTTAACTCACTCATTGCAGTAACGGAAGACACCGCGAATGTCTACCTCTCGAGCTAAGGCGTTGAACAGAGGCAGCTTCATTTCGGGCGGACCCATGCCTACGATGACAACAACACCTCCCGATCGTGTGGCCTGAAGTAAAAAGATAAAATCGTAGTTACATCACAAATATATGTGAGTAGATATCAGGTTGCTCTTACGAAGATCGCCAGTCGTGTGGTGCTCTCCGCTCCACAGCAATCAATTGCCTTATCAGGTTCACTGCTCATTAATTGACGCACACGATCCGCGACTTCTTCCGCAGTATTATCTTTATTTAGAAGCAGCGTATGTGTAGCGCCCAACTCTCTAGCAACATCTAGACGCTGTTGAACTAGATCCGTAATCAAAATCTCCGTGGCGCCTAAAGATTGAGCGACCTATCAGAAAACAATATTATTAAGTTGATAAGACAATTGGACATTTATTTACCAGTAACGTAACCAATCCGATGGGACCAGCACCAAGGATAAGCACCTTGGAACCTAAGCCCACGCCAGCACGGCGGCACGCATGTACACCCACGGACAACGGCTCTAACAAAGCTGCTTCCTCCATGGTGACATGATCGGGTAGCTTGAAGCAAAAGTCCGCTGCGTGCTTATAGAAGCGGGTCAGGTTGCCATCGTAGGGAGGCGTGGCACAGAATGCCATATCGGGACACAGATTGTAGCTGCCCTGCTTGCAGTGATCGCATTTGTAGCAAGGCACGCCTGGCTCAATGGCAATCCGATCGCCAACAGTCAGATGCTTAACTTTGCTACCCACTTTGGCGACCACACCTGCACTTTCGTGGCCAATTACCATGGGCTTGGTCACCACAAAGTGGCCGATGCGACCTTTAGTCAAATAATGCACATCTGATCCACAAATTCCTACGCTATCCATGGCCACCAAAACCTCTGGATAAAATTATTTTAAATTAATATCGATTTATCGACAGTTCGTTTATGTGTGCAATCGATAGTTGTTGATAATTTTACTGACATACCCTCATCAGAGATTTCCGGTATCGGACGTTGCTCCTGAACATGAAATGAATTATTTTAGATTTTCATTATATCTTTTAAAACTTTGCATACCAATCGCAAATCGTTAATTCCATGTAAGACTGCCGTAAGATTATCCTGAGCCATTTTGAAATTTACGTATTTACTTTTTAACTGATCTGCAAATATGTATACCGAGTCTAAATATTTTTATTTGTAGACAAATACAATCTTCACGTATCAAGCGCCCAATTGATACTAAACTTAATATTACGCCGCTGTTCTCAACGCTCCATAAAAAGTTTGTCTCCATACACGAGACAAATACTCAGACAGAAACATGAGCAAGTATTAATTTAAATATAAACATCTATGTATGCCTGTTTATATATAAACTAACAAATAAATTAATTAAAATTATGTTTTGATTTGGGATTAGTATAAGTAATAATTTAGATAACACTTGTAATAAACTCATTATCTGCGCACTTTAACAGCTGTTTATTCATGTAATTCGCTCGGCTTGTTTTTGCGCATCTGCGTTTGTGTTTGTGATGCAAGGTGTCGGTTGCTCTATTTCTATCTCCCTTCAGTTTATTTGTATAAGCATGCGTGTGTGAGTAAATTTACGTGCATATATATGAATGTGTATGGTACTCATTTCACAATGTTAATGGGTATATTGGTTTCATGCTTACCATTGGCATTTAATAGAAATATTATCATATACAAAGAAGATGCAGGGTAAAACAAACATATTAAAAAAAATATATATATATATGATACATAGGAATTTTTATTTTTCTGTTTAATTTGGCGGAATTTCGTTGCATTTAAAATAAATTTGGCCACACCTATTAAGGTGTGCCAAAAAGATCGAATAACTAAGTATGAAAATTGTTCTATAAAGTCAGTGTCATAGTCAGCATCAACTTAACAGGGTATTGTAGAGTCGCCCTGCTTCATGCCTTGCCCCACCACATCAAGTAAATGATAACAAAGGCTAGCAAAACATTTTGAATTATAGTTTTTTTTGCTTTATTTTTGGAACTAATTAAGTAATTTTAATATTTAATAGATGCATGTACTTTTTTGCACTAAAGCCCGCATGGGTTGTTTTAATTTGGTCTCTGGGCATGGACAACACGTTAATGGGAGCGACCGTCTATATGTAAGTATGTATGTATATGTACGTATATATTCATGATCAACACATCGTTTCAATGCCTACCAGTCTTTGAAACTTTGGTGCAGATCATATTTCGAATTATTGCAAGCAGCACATAGTGAAAAATCGGCTAGATCGCTTTCCTATATCATAAATATATCATATATAGGAACGATCTGACGAGAACCAAGCTGTTGTTTTTAGGAAAATATTTGTCATATCTTTACATATATCTTAACCAGACTCAATAAAATACACAAATCATTGCACTTAAAATATTTTACGATTTTTGTATAAAAACTATTTGTCCATTAACTTAAATTTACATTAAGATCCAAGATCGTTCACGACTCATAGGAGATATTTAATCAATAAAAAATGTCCGACAGGGTATATAATATTCAGCGCCTCGTATTTAGCTTTTTTTCATTTTTTATATTATTAGGTATACCTCTTACATTTTAGAATTTCTATTTAAAAACATTTGCTTATATCGCACATCATTCATATAGACTCATAGACTCTAGTATTGGCTGTATTTTTGGTACTTAAAACTAAAAGTTGCTCGCTTATGCTTAAGAAATGCTTTATAGCTACTACGCTGTTTCACTTTGGTTTATATCAATATAAATGCATATAACTTTAAATGCAATCGTAATCTCTGAACTATATATACCTTCTTAAAATTTGGCCTTGAGTTGAAAGTTAAAAAAAAAAAACAACAAAAAACACTAAATTTTGACATTGAATAGAAAATACTATTTGATTATACGTATATATAGATTTAGATTAAAAGGAACTTAATTTCTAGACTCTATAAATTGGATAGTCATAATATTTGTATGTACTTGCAGTAGAAAGCTATGAAAGGAACAAATTTGGCCAAAAACGGAACTAAATGCATTGAACTTCGGTTTTAGTTTTGTTGCTGTACTCGTAGCACAATGATATAGATATCGATTTGAGTAACTGATGTTTTTTTATGATTCTAATTACGTTTATCACACATATGGTCGAAAATCGAAACCGTCATAAAAATATTTCGATATGCTGTCAGCTACTGCGGTGCTTGCTATTATATGTTTCATATATAAATATTCATATATATATATTCATATATATAGAATAAATCATATATATTGACTTATCAAATCATATGGGGAGATAAATTTTAACTAAAAGGTTGTCCCAATAAATTTATGAATGCACCCAGCACTTCAATCGGATTTGACGGTTTGCGCTGCTTTTTGCTAAAAACTTTTTTTTCCGGTTTTTTGTTTTACATCGATAATTCCTGCCTGGGTTTATTGATGTGCAGGCGCTGGGGATCTTGTGGGGCCACGCATATATCCGTTAGAATGACAACCTCGTAAGGGCTGCAATCGGACATGTGTAAAAAGCCGCACAACCAGCCATAGAAACCCTTCTCTATATCGGTTATGTCATTCACCCAGCTGCTGTACTGCAGACTGAGTTGCCGAAAGCCCGAATACAAGCCCAGGCCAAAGGTGCAGAGGACAATAGCCAAAGGATAGGCCAGAAATAATATGGGCGTTACGAAGATCTTATGCAAATACGACTTCTCCTCGCAGTAGTAGTTGAACATATTATACCAGGTCAACGTGCCAATGTAAAAGGAGTAAGCAGCCGAGATAATAGTCACAAAGGGCAAACAGATCAGCGAGATGAGAAAGATGTGTAGACCAACGCCACAGCTACAAGTGCAGCAGAGGTTCTGACCCTTGTGCGACTCACTGGCCATGGCATGAGCATTGAGCTGTTCCAGTTCCTCGCGACTGATATTTATCTGTAGATCAATGGACTGACCCTTCTTGCGACCCCTTTTAATGGTGCCTAAAAAGTGATAATGACCATCAATTCAAGTGCAATGACTTAAAATAACCTGGTACCCACCTGTCATAGTTAAATAGTTACTGCCATCGCCGGCCGACTTGCGAGTTTGGTAACGTTCCAGGCTCTGATCATAGGTGTTCAGCACACTTGTTTCGCCCGACTCCAGATCCTCATAGTTGGCTATATCCGGCGTGGCACGTCCGCTGCGCACTTGTGGCAAATCGGAGGTGCGTATGTTAACACGCTTCTTCGACGATGAACGATTGCTCAGACTGAGGCAATCTTGGGATTTGCTCAGCTTGGCATCCAGACTGCTTTCCGAATAGCAACAGCTACTGGGTGTTACGGTACTGCTCTCATGGCGCTGTGATGTCGACTTGGTTCCCTGCGAGACGGACTCAAAATTCTGCAGCTCATTTAGATTGTTGGCTGAACGTGTTGATTTATTGCTCTGCTGTGTAGAACTGGCCGAGTTGTTGCTGGCAATTGTGTCAACCTGTTCACCTGGCAGCTGAGGCAGCGGCTGTTTATTTTTGATAATCAATTTCGACTTGAGCAACTCTTCCTCGAGACCTGGATTGGAAGGCGAGAGCTTAGCTCTATTTTGCTGCAAATATATTTGAAAGGCAATATAAATATATATATGTATATATCAATTAATCTAATTTACTATAATAAAATGTTAGATGTTAGGTAGACTCACCTGCACATTAACTATGTGGTCCACATAGTTTTGCTTTTTAGCCTCAGCTTTGTTTTGTTGACGTTTTCGTGGCGGAATGAAAACGGGGCGTTCCTTTGTTGTTGTCACTTCTGCGCTCAACGCGCTTTTTCCAACCATTTTGTACTCGATCTATATACGTTTTTTGCACAAACTACATATTTTTAAAGCCAACTAAGCAGTAAAAGTGGTTTTCTATCTGCTGCAGTTAACTTAACACGCATAAAAATGCACTTCCGGCTGTACGTTTGGGTAGCTATGTAATTATTGATTTTTCATACAGCTTCGGTGTCCTTGTGCTGATTTGGCGTTCCTTGACGTTGCCGCCTTTTTGGGTTGGGCGAATAATGTTTACAGAAAGTTAACGCAGGCGCAGCAACTTGTTTAAAAATGCAATCAAACAGCTGTTAATAAAACAAAAAGCAATAATACAAACGAACCGCTTAGAATAGAAGATGCGATTGCTTTTAACAACAATTACGAAAAACCTATAAATCATATTAACCTTAATAGTTGTAAAACATTCAACGATTTGAATGTAAACCAAAAACGTTATTTGCAACTTATTTGGTATTTTTGTTATTCGCCTTATATGATTTCGCCGTGAAAAGCGGCCATACATCGATAACAAATAGATTAAAAAATTATGTTGTATATTTATTTTAATAATCAGAGCTTCGTGTTCATTTATTAATATTCATTATTATTAATATTTCAAATGACACTATTAAATTTCTAAAAATAATAGTTGGCCATCTTTTTTGAATTTTTGAATTTAGGCGCTTGCCATGAATGGCGCCAAAGAAAAGTATCGATAATCGCTACAACTGTATTAAAATTAATGTAGGACAGTTTTATAAATATTAATTCCCTCGACTGTGTCTTACTTACTTTGGTCCATCAATATTAAGTTCACAATGAGCGATAATAGAAAGAGAGGACAGACGTCTAAGAAACAGCAAATAACTGCCGGTTGCTCACATCTCTAACATTCGCTATTCAGCTTTTTCTCTACGTTCAGTCGCTGTGGGTTTTTTCCATTATAAAGAGCAAGATGTCCGCTACTGAAGGCCAAGTGTGTATAAAATTAAAAAGTTAATTAACTAAAACATAAGTCATAAGTGTGTATATTTCCATTTAGGTTATTAAATGCAAAGCTGCTGTCGCTTGGGAGGCCAAAAAGCCGCTTGTTATCGAAGATATCGAAGTAGCACCCCCAAAGGCACATGAAGTATGTCGAGAACGATGTCAAAGTCTAACTATTACAGTTATGCATGCATATGTATTTCGTAGGTACGCATTAAGCTTACGGCAACAGGTGTGTGCCACACAGATGCTTTTACATTAAGTGGCGCGGATCCCGAGGGCCTGTTCCCCTCTGTGCTGGGCCACGAGGGCGCTGGCATTGTGGAGAGCGTGGGCGAGGGCGTGACCAATTTTAAGGCCGGCGATCATGTCATTGCATTGTACATTCCTCAATGCAATGAATGTAAGTTCTGTTTGAGCGGCAAAACCAATCTTTGCCAGAAGATTCGCATCACCCAGGGTGCTGGCGTAATGCCCGATGGCACAACTCGCTTCACTTGCAAGGGCAAACAGTTGTTCCATTTTATGGGCACCTCCACATTTTCGGAGTACACTGTGGTTGCTGATATTTCCCTAACAAAAGTCAATGAGACTGCGCCGCTAAACAAGGTGTGTCTGCTTGGCTGTGGCATTTCTACGGGTTACGGAGCAGCTCTCAACACCGCTAAGGTAAGGCAGTACAAAATAATGATTTATTCAGCTCACGCATTGTTTTATTCACAGGTGGAACCAGGCAGCACCTGCGCCGTTTGGGGACTGGGTGCAGTTGGATTGGCCGTTGGACTCGGATGTAAAAAGGCTGGTGCCGCTAAGGTATATGGCATTGACATCAATCCATCTAAATTTGAGTTGGCAAAGCGATTCGGCTTTACTGACTTTGTGAATCCCAAAGATGTCGCCGACAAAGGCACCATTCAAAACTATTTGATTGATTTGACCGATGGTGGATTCGATTACACTTTTGAGTGCATTGGCAACATTAATACCATGCGCTCTGCACTCGAAGCCACGCATAAGGGCTGGGGTACATCTGTGGTGATAGGTGTGGCTGGTGCTGGTCAGGAAATTTCCACTCGACCATTCCAATTGGTTGTGGGTCGTGTATGGAAGGGCTCTGCGTTTGGTGGTTGGCGCTCCGTTTCGGATGTTCCCAAACTAGTGGAAGCCTACCTAAAGAAAGATCTACTTGTGGATGAATTTGTAACGCATGAAATGCCATTGACCAAGATCAACGAAGCTTTCGATTTGATGCACAGTGGCGAAAGCATTCGCAGCATCATAAATTACTAAAAAATGTCCAATATATAAATATAAATACCATATTTTTACTTGCTCTGTCATAAAAGATAATAAATATTGCCTCAGCACGCAAGCAAACTACTTAACCATATAATTTAATGGAAGCTTCAAGAAGAGCTCGATTAAAAAGACAACATCTTATCTGTTGACCTTCGGACAACTCAAGTTATATTGATGTCGTTCGAATTATCTTCCAGCCATGGCATATAATTTCATCAGATGTTGAAATAAATATATTCATATTATGAATTAATGAATTAGCAAAATAAATACATACATTATATATATATATATTGAAATTTCTGGATGTTTGGGAAGTTTGTAAGATCTTTATATAATAAAAGTAAAAAATCTTAAGTGATGGCATCAAATATTTAATAGATTATTAACAATACTAGTAACTCAATCAAAACAAATAATCAGAGGATTAGTATCTGTCATTTGTATACACATATATTTGTTCGATATTTTTAGATAAGTATTTTTGTGTGATGTATTACTACAATACAACAAGGTATATAATATTTATACTAATGCTAATTGTGATGGGTAGACAATACGTAAATGCGCATGCAGTTTGGAATTGGTTTTCATTTTAGTTGAAATGTCATACTGTAAATGCATACACCTCTCTTAACATTTATATACATTATGTCTTCAATTTGTATGATAACGAGAACACATTAATATTGCGTTGAAATACATAAAAATTTCTTAATTTGCTTATAATTTTGTCTATGCTCGATAAGCCGTTTAAAATACTTACAAACAAACATGCATTAAATGGGCAATGCTCATTACAAATGTGGCATTTGGTAATACAATTATTTCTTTATGAGTATATGGGTATACATGTATAAGATTTAAGGGCTAGTATAGAGAGTATAATTTTGAGACATTGAGAACAGAAAAATGGCAATGAAAGGCAATAGTATTCGAAATGCAAATAGTTGCAGAAGTATAAAAGCTTATAAATAATAATTGTTTTTAAACTTGTGAAAAATGTTTGAGCATTGCACGGACCAGATTAACTGACGATTGACAAAGAATTGGTTAGCAAGAGCGACACGGAGGCGGCCTGGCCGTTTACTTTCTTGTCGTCTGCTTACATTTGAGTGTCGTAGTAGTAGAAATCATCAAAAGGGTACCCGTAGAAAACCGGGTGCTATGGCACTCACGACCAACGCGACTTCTGCATATCGATCTGGCCCTCCAGAGTCTTGGCCAAGTAAATCACAAATAGTTGCAAGAACGCAATTCCCAATGCAACCCCTGCAATCACATACAGATTCCTTTCTGCCCAGACACGAACGATTTCAATGCAGCCGCTAGTCCATATCCGTTTACTAGCTGCAGCCACCGAGTGCTCCTGCACACCATAGCCGCACATAATGTTGACTAGGCCCGAGCTAATATCCGTGGCGTTGATGCAACAGCTATAGGGTACACCGCATTTCTCTACTGATGGCGACGAGCAGTTAAAGTACTCATTTTTGCCTAAAAAGATTACAGAGTTAATTAAAAAATATCAAAGATTTACATTTCAAACTTCTACGTACTCCAATCCTGGTAGCCAGCATTGCTGAGACCGCAGCATTTGAACTCCTGCTGTGCAAAGTCTATAAAGTTCTGTAAGTCGGAGTCATCACGGTATGAGTGGATAATCTTATCAGTGAATTGGAACTCTAGGAAAGAATTCATGTTTTGTGGGAACACAAAGCAAATTATGGCTGTAAGCAAATCACAATTAGTTAAATGTTAACAGACAATAAAAAAACATTCATTCTCGCCCACCAATGGCCATTTCCATGAGGAAGAAGATGAGCAAGCACATCGAATAGAATTTCAAAAGGCAAGTATTCTCTCGCAGAGCACCTAAACAACCAGCAAAACTGACCACAAAGATGACAATTCCCGCAATGATCATCACTAAGGAGATATTGAAGATGACGTCGTAAATGGTTTCTAGTCGAACCCAGCCGACGCCGTCCTTTAGCTTATCCATAAATGCGTAGACCCCAATAGCTAAAAGCAGCCCACCGAACAGCCAAAACAAAAAGTTTAGCAAAAAGATAAGGTATTTCACACAACTAGAAACGTATGTAAAATGATGTTGGTACGACATTCGTGGATGCATATAGCTGCCGCCGCCGTGATGATATCTATGGTTACTCATGGCAACGTAATTATCGCAACTACTATTACTAACAAGTAATAATAATCTTTGTTAGGCGTCGAATTTGTTTTTTTTTTTTTTTTTGGTTCTTCTGCTTTGCACTCTTCCGCCCTTTGTTGACGCCCTCTTTGTGTGTGGTGAATGCTGATTGTTTTCTAAATCAAAATTTTCACATCGCGTCTTATATTTATCTTGCACAAGTATTTATTTAAATACATAAATTAATCATATTTTTTAACATTAGCGATATAAATAAAAAATCTACAAAAGATTTCAGCTATATGTGCAGCCAACAAAACAAATGTATCTGCAGTGTTACCAGACAGACTAAATTAAAATTATTATAGTTGGCAACGCGATACAACAGCTGCTTAGAGAATTTGTCCGGTAGCGTTGGCAATTACCTTAGGCAGCTGTTTTGTAGCTTTTTAGTTTTTACGTTTCCCTCGTTGCGAAAACATAGCATTTGTGGTTAATAGTCGCAAATAGAACTCTGCTTACAACTGCTGCGAAGATTATAAACAAAAAGCCAAAAATAGCAATATAAGCAACAACACCAAATTATATACATATTTGCAGGTGAGCGATTTTCTGGCCTAGCCGCAGCGCCCCTTCAAGGACACTAGCTTTTGAATGTGTGTGTGGAAGATTTTAGTTTGCCTTGCGCCTGGCGTATTAGGCATTTTTATTGATCAATTGGTGTATACAAGTTTCTGATTATGAAATTAATGTGTTTATTTTCTTTTTGTAAGCTGACGTGTGATATTGAGCAAACTGCAAGCATTAGCTTTGGCTTTCTCTCTAATACGCTTTCTCTCCCTATTGGTGTGTACACATAAACATACACACACGGCCAAGCGTGCGCATACTTAGACATAGAATGCCAAAAAATAAAAACACGGAAGTGAGAAAAATTGCATAAATATTGGTTTAGTTTGTGTGCATATGTGGGAGTGAGAACGGCACTCACGGGCAAAACATTGACTTTTCGCAGTTGTTTTTTTTTTACCATTTTGCCTGTGATTAAATAACCCATCAGTGCCAAGTGCAAACTGCAGTCGCGCTGTTGCTATTATATTCGCTTTACAGATTTAATGTTGTCAATTGGAGGCGTTCAAAAAATGTTTTCACTTTCTCGCTACGCACCGTGGCTACGAAATTTCGCACTTATTGCTAGCAAAAAGCACAGGTACAACTTGATTCACTTGAAAAGCGGAGTTATTGCTGTCGCTGCACTACCTTACGTGCGTGCATTTTCGGGTGAGTCTGACAACCAGAGGAGGGTTGGGAGGGGCCGGGTTGGGTGTTGCCCGGGCATAGCTGAATGGCTACCTTATTAGTTGGACCATTTCGAATCGGGCTCCGTACAACACAATAGATGTGATTTATAGCGAAACGCAATTAAATTGATTTTTGTTCACTCAGCCCATTGGCGAAATTTCAATTACGATTCAATTTTCTAGTTCAAATTGCTGGCATTAATACCTTGCCCACTTTATAGCTGTCAATTTAGTTGCTATTTTTAGACGCACAGTGATTCATTTTATTCGGTCAACAATTCGAATTTGTTATTTTTTTCAAATGAATTCATCGTTTTAAATTGTGCGCGACACACTTCAGTGGTTTTTCTTTTCAAATTAAAGAAAAATTAACAAAAAACGCCCCCAATTTCCCCTCATTTCGTGCATCGTTTTTTATTTTTATATTGGGCGCCACTTAATTTAAGTGCGGAGCATAAAATTATTTTTAACCTATGCGTTTCTTTACTCAATTTGTAGCGATGCAGTTTCCATAGACCTAACAAATTTGTTCACACCTTCGGTTTTCCACTTTTTGTAACGGTTAATAGTCGCGGGCATTTTGTTTATACTTTGTTAATGCATAAATTTTATATACAAATTGCGTGGTTGGCTTTGGTTTGCCACATTCCTTTTTGTTTTATTGTTTTTTCTCTACTATTTCATGCAAATCATTGCTGATAGTAGAGTAATTCACGTTATCACTGGTCCCGTGAATTCTGTATGGCTTATAATTTATGAACCTCTTAAGTGTAAGGTTTTGTTGCTGCATCTACTGATAAGTTAGTCTGTGCAAATAAAGATTTGCAAAGGAAACAACTATAATCGCATAAAAAGAGAAAGAGAAGTAAGAGTATCAAAGTAATAACCTGGAGAGAGAAAGAAAGAGAATACAGAGCAATCATATTAAAAACCTGTGTACTTGGCACTTTCTGTAGATGTATAAATTCAATAGTTGAGAAAATATGCTCAGTCAGTTAGGTGGCCAATTGGCTAGGGAACTACTTACTGTACATACATTTTCATAGTAAACTGATACAAATTGCTCAATTGTTGCGAAACAAAACTAGGGAAAAAACGTTCACCGCAAGCTTAAATATACGGATTCGACTTAAATTGCAGATTCACGTCAAAGCAGCGACGACAACGGCGACGGCAACACTAAGAACACAAATTCCAACAGATTTAAAGCAAACATGGAGAATAAAAGTGAAAAGGTTACCGTAAACAAGGAGGAGTTGCGGAAACGTCTAACGCCGCTACAATATCAGGTTACACAAGAGGCGGGCACTGAGCGCCCCTTCACAGGTGTGCTTGAATAAACTTGACACTAATTAAATAAAACTAGCCTCTAACCCACGTCTTTCTGTACTTTCCAGGCTGTTATAACAAGCACTACGAGAAGGGCGTATATCAATGTATTGTCTGTCATCAGGATCTGTTTAGCTCGGATACCAAATACGATTCGGGCTGCGGTTGGCCAGCTTTCAACGATGTGCTCGATAAGGGCAAAGTCACATTGCATCGAGATGCCAGTATACCAGGTATGTGCGCTATATATCTACATATAGTGCATTTCCGATTTCGATTTCGATTTAGCTTAGATACGTTCAGCACTTTTAAATGTTTTGCATTTGACTATTATTTTGTACAATTTTTATTTAATTTAATTGTTTGTCGCTTCGCAACAAGGCTTTGACTGCAAATTTAAAATTTCAAATTGACTTTAAGTTGAGCACCCTATAAATAAAGTATTTTTAAAGCGTATATATTTAAAAAAAAAATTGTAAATAGTTACGAGACGCCGAAATCGAAACGTTTGTTCAAAACTTAATTGCAATAACTATATGGATGAGCTCTTACGTTTGTTGATGTTACTGAAAAATTAAAAAAAGTTTAGAATGCTAGAAATTGTTTACATATACATACATACATAGAAGCGTGTGTTATATCCATGTGTTCACTGTAGTTGTTGAGTCGCTTAACTGTCAAACTGTTTGTGCCGTTACTTGTGATTATGTCCTTTTTGATAAATGTGCAACTATATCCAAATTCTGAATAGCATAAACTAAATCTTACCTAATTGAGTATTATATTCTTTTATCCACCGTCTTTTTTGCTAACCAAAACCGAAACTTTCTCAAATTATGAAATTGAAATTGAAAACAATTGCAAAAACTAACATAATATAATATGATTAAAACAACAGTAGTCATTTCAAAAACGTTAGGGATGGTTCGTACCGAGGTTCGCTGCTCCAAGTGCTCGGCCCACATGGGTCATGTGTTTGATGATGGACCTCCACCGAAGCATCGGCGCTTCTGCATCAACTCGGCCTCGATTGATTTTGTGAAAAGTTCAACTGCGGCGGCGACGACGACATCGTCCAAGAAATAATGGTTAATGAATTATTCATAATGGTCTTGATGATAATGAGAACCAAGTGAGATCTATACAGAAAGACAAATGTTTTATGTTAAGTACATAACGTACTCGTATTTATGGAAATATTATAGGACTTTATTTACATGTATTCAAAACAAAAATACTCATTATATATAGCTGATGTGTTTATAGCGTCGATTATACTCAGAAAGTGTAATTCGAAAAATGTTTACAAAGGGAATCTCAATATACACTAAAGATAAAATTTTTAATTTAATTTATTTATTTCATCCATTTTTAATTGCGGTTTCAATATTTATATATAGATCGAGTATTCAAATGTATTCCATTCAAATTCTAAAACATGAAGCACTCTCAAGCTTATCCATTAATTAGTTTTTCTCATAATTCATTAATTAAACATATTATTGGGTAAGGAGTAATTTAACTACATGTATATGTATATATATTTATATATATATATATATATATATTAATAATATGTACATATGTATGTATCTATGCATCAAAAGCTGGTTGAAAGATCTGGTCGCATTACTTTGTTTTTCTTTTTGTTCATTTGTAACATTTTTGATTTGGCTTATTTTGAGACTTGTATTATTTTTGGTTTATATTTTTACTCATATTATATTTATACTTGATGTAATACACTGCAAGACTATTGTAGCCGATCCATATATTATCCAACAAACTGAATAATGTGTATTTTCCGTATATTTTCTATTTCTCTTTTTTTGACTCGCTTCGAAAAACAAAACAAAAAACAATACCAAAACTTAATGTTCCGCCTGTAAACGTTCTATGGGGGTTTGTTTTGCTAACAAAACACATACATACAAACACTATCACACAATCACTCAAAACATTCAAAATCATTGTTAAACTATAATGCATAACACTTGACGCAAATAATGGCTTATTAACAATCAATTTAAAAATACTAAATCGTTCGTAAAACAAAACACATTTCTTATTCGATTTTTCAATATCCTTTTTTCGCTACATTTTTCAATCGACGCCGTCCACTGTTATTTTCACTCTACTCCTACTTTCGCTATTCGTCTCTTTTTGATGCACTCGCAATACCAAATTGTCATCTGGACTCATTTGTCTCGCTGTCTCTCTCGCACAAATATACTTTCGCCGTTATATTTTCCGTTTCTCGTATCGCTTGAATCAACGCCTTTAAATCTCACTCACTCGGCCTCTCATTCTCTGTCTTTTTGCTTTTCACATCTATTATTTTCCCATTTATTTTGTAATCTTTTTAATTTTGTAATAAACCAAATTTAACAAACTGAACAAATTCAATGAAATGCAAATATCAATTATTGTAAAAACAAACAAACAACAATGAAAACGTAACCCGATCTATGCAAAAACAAAAACAAAAACAAACAAAAATATTGAATGAACGTACCCAATTAATCTCACATTTGCAAAATACAAAATAAAAAGGGGGCAATATTTTACTACTAATTGCACATCCAGAACGTATACGCACCGAGGTACGATGCGCCCGTTGCAATGCCCACATGGGACACGTGTTCGAGGATGGACCAAAACCCACACGCAAGCGCTACTGCATCAACTCAGCGTCAATTGAGTTTGTTCAATCGGAGCCAAACCCGTTGACGACGACGTCGGCGCAAGCCTTAAGCCCACAGGGCACACCAATTGCGCAACAATGAGAATGAAAGTGACTGGAAAGAACGAGTGGGATGGAACAATCAACGAATACGAAACAAGTGCGAAAGAGTCTAACCTCAATGTTGCTGTTAAGAGTTTTTACACGTATTTTCTAACTTTCCGTAAATGTGGCCAATAATTCTTAGCATAGTTCATTGATATATTGTATTGTATTGATAAATGGGCAGCTATTCATATGAATTATTTACATGAAGCAAACAAAAAACAAAACAAAGAATTATATGAATAACATATTCCCGTCTGTCTGTGTAAATAGCTAAATGTTTCTCTTTTATTTTGTTATACAAATTCCCACATAAATACTTTGTAACACTCACACACATATACACATAAATACTTTAAAAATGTGCGCGCTAATAAACGTGTATTTTTTACAATATACAAACGAATATGTGTTTGCAATTTACCGTTGCTATTGTTGTTCCTCTTCTTGGAGATTAAGCGCCAATCACAGATGAGGTGCTAACAGCTGTTTTTCACATCGCGTTGCCAACCAAATACAGCGCACAGCTGTTTGCTGCACATGCATGTTCATTTGTGATGTAACAATCGTCAACGATATGAAATTGAAAAACATTTTGTGCTGACAAAAACAAATCAAATAAATTGAATCGAATTACGCTGTTGTTGCTCACAAATCAATTAAGTCAACCAGTGGCGGCGACAACATCAGCGCATAGCCGAATTTTTTAGGTCTGTATATTGTGAGTGCAGTGGTTGCATGTGGTGTAGGGTATCCCGTATTCAGGCTGACCTAGTGTTTACAAACATACATATATGTGTGTATATGCTCTCATTTCTTTATGTATCGCTGACATTCAAAATGTTGCTTACTTTCGTATCGCAAGCCGGCAAATTGGTCGTGAAACGTCGAAGTGAACGCGACGAGTGCTGCGTTTTGTAACTTATAAATTTTCAATTATCTAACAATCGTATAATAAAGAAGCAATCAGTGTGTTGGCATTAATGTGAGATAATGACATCTTTATAAGCCAACTTAACGATTAGATTAAACGCCTACTGGCTTGTCTGCAGGTCGACGGTTCCAAGAAGCGCACTTCGAGGTTCTAAAATTAAACAAGTGTAAAAGCATGCAAAAAAAATACACTGCATATTCATTCAAATCGAACGCAGCGGATTGCTGATGTAGATGATTAAAATAACAGCATTCTATAGCATAATACGTGTTGTGTGACCGTTACATTGCCGTGCATTACGTGACGTTAAGTTACGTTACGTCTAACAGTTAAGAAATGAAGGAATGGCTAAAAATCTCGTGCCTGCTCTGCGTATTTGGCTTCGTTCGAGAAATTCGACCCTCTGAGCCGTACGTAACAGAATATCTTCTTGGTCCATGGCGTAACATAACAGAGCAACAAGTAAGCTTTAAGCTAAATCAGTTTTAAACTATATAGAAAATGTTTTTAAATTAAAGCTTACACAAGATGTTTATCCGGTGGGCACTTATTCACATCTGGTTCAATTGGTTTTTGTGTTTCTTATAACCGACTTTTTACGGTAAGCGTTTCGAAAATTGAATAATTTTATTTAAAATGTGTATACATATATACTTACTTGTCTATCCTTTAAAGTTAAATATCTAAATATATAATATAACTAAACCGTATAGCTATATATCTAGAGTATCAATCAATATCATAAAATCAAATCATATCATGCAAGTTTTTGTATATGAATTCAGCTATGTTTACGAATTAAGCAACTGATTTATATAAACCATAAACAATATATTATTATTTAGAATATATATTTGTTTTCTGGTTTCACAATTCCAGCTATAAACCTTTGATAATTACCATTGGTGCAGCTGGCGTAATAATATGGAGCATGCTCATTTGGACAACCAGTTTGCTATCCTTGCAAATTTTGGAGTTCTTCTATGGCACGTATATGGCCGCCGAGGTGGCTTACTATACGTACATTTATGCCAAGGTGGACAAAAAGTATTATCCACGCGTCACCTCCCACACCCGTGCTGCGATGTTCGCTGGCAAACTGATCTCTGGGATAACATCTCAGTTGATGATCAATCTGGAGCTGATGAACTACAGGCAACTCAACTACATAACGCTAGCCAGTAAGTAGAGATCAATTAAAACGATTAATGACGAAATAATTAAGAGTTATCTATGCTTCAACACAGCACAAATATTGGCTATGCTATGGGCGTTCGGACTGCCAAAAGTTGATAAGAGTCTCTATTTTCATCGCGCGCCACTCAGAGAGTCGTCAACGGCGGCTCCTCAATCAAATCAATTGCAGCTGGAGCCCGATCGGGTCAGCCAACAGATGAGCAGCCCGCAGGTGCAATCTAGTCCCATGCATCTGCTGTGGCAACACTTTCACAATGCCTACACAAATCCGCGTGTTGTACAGTGGAGTCTCTGGTATGCCATTGGCCTGGCCGGCTATCTGCAGGTCACCTACTATATGCAGGTGCTATGGAAGTTTATCGAGCCCGAGCCGCAGATTGCGTGGAATGGTGCCGTGGATGCTGTGCTGACTGCCTTAGCAGCATTAAGTGCTCTGGCTGCTGGATATTTGCACAGCGGTCGCTTAAGGCCAAGAGCCAGTTTGCTGGTGCTCTCAGTGCTATCGGCGCTGGAAGGTAGCAGTGTTCTTATCTGTTGCTGGACCAATGACATATATTGGTCCTATGTGGGTTTTGTCATATTTGGAGGACTCTACGGCTTTACTATTACTGTGGCCAGGTGCGTAAAAAACAGTAATTCCTATGACTTAAACAATATGAGATGTGGTTTATTGCTTACTTGCAGCGCGGAGGTGGCTCGTAATCTGCAGGAGGAAAGCTTTGGTCTGGTCTTTGGTATCAACACGTTGCTCGCTTTGGTCTTCCAGTCGCTGCTCACCGTTATTGTCGTCTCCGAGACGGGCTTTGAACTTAACCCCGTGGACCAATACGCGGTCTATGCGTTCTATTTCATAGCTGTGGCCATCATATACTTTATATCTGTGTTGGTTGAGCATATATGGCAGCGCGGATTGCAGGAGGTCCACACAAAAACTGAAAATTTAGAATAGATTTTAGAGGTATATCGTCGTATTAGCGAGTTTTTTAGATAAATTCTTATTAGCATTCCTTCGGTAAGCAGAACCTATACAATTTTTTCAATCATTTTCATTTTATTTAATACTATAATGATATGTTATACTATATGATATGTTATTATAAATATTTAGAGCTTCTATATATTGGTTTAGGTTAAAATCATTTCGTTGAAGCTTATTGTACTTAATAGTTCTCGTTGTCAAGTTATACCAACTAGCAGTATATAGAAACGAAAATACGAATGCAAGGGGCACAAATAAATAAAGTACTTGAAATACATTTGGATTTGGTTAATTTGTTGTTTTTCTTGTTCTGGAGTCATGCTTCCTTCGAACTATACTACAGCGTCAATAGCACCGATAGTACCAATCGTATAACCAGCACTAAATCTTATTGAATTTTTTACTGTGTTCAGAGTTCATTGAAATGTTTTTTATAGATATTTTTAGAGAGTTCAGGCGCATCCGCATTGATAGTTCATCCAATCAAAGCATCTGGGACAGGTATGACCGCTTGTGTATGGGATGAGACAAGGGCTTAATAGTTGTTGCTCCGAATCAAATATATATATCAAACAATATATCAAAACCATTGAAATCTTAAATGGGTTAAGGGTGTAATTAACTTTTATACGTGTAAAACAGCACATTCTCGATTACTTAGTAATAACTAAATAATGAACAATCGACGAACATTATCACTTATATGTAATTTGCTTAAATTCTTTACTACTTGACTCCATTACCGGACAAGGGCAATTATCTTTCGATTTGTATTATCTCATTATACCCTAAGTCTATTAAAAATGGCAATTCAGGGCGTGTAGGTGTCATTAACACGGAAATAACATACAAAAGAAGTCACGTTCTTGCCCCTTAATTTATATTTATTCTAGATCAGGATCAATAACTGAATGAGCGCTGTCTGTATGTATTAATGCATTAAAATCTATGGACTTGTACTCTCACGATTAGGTTTGCTTCAAGTACTCAACAACTTATCCCATCTTTTTATTGTCTATTTGAGTATATATCGTAAACTTGATGGACTAGAGCGATATAGATAATTTTTTCGGCATCTTCAATATAGAGAGGAGAGGCACAGCCGTCTTTATTGGCTCAACAAATAGCGTAACTCCTAGTCGTGCAGTTCTGACTAGAACAATCTTGTCTTATAATAGCTATAAACAAGTAAGAAAGCTCTAGTCGGGGTGCTAGACTAGGAAATACCCTGAAGCAATTATTGTTTATAGCTTCTATTTGGCGTTAAAAATAAAGAAGGACTTAAACCAACATCTGCTACGCAGTGCGCCTCATCTCTACCAATATACTCACATCAAATTAAAAAAAATAAAAATATTAAAAAAGCCGCCCAACGTCAACTGGAGTTTAACACATGACCGCTTGATAGCGCGCGCCGCCTCTTGGATGAACTGTTACATTTCTGGAATCTGAGCCTTATCAAACATATATATACTTTATAGGGTCTGCCACGACTGCTTCTGCCGGTTACGTACATTGTAATAAAGCCATTATAACCTGACCTTCCCATTTTCAATGGGTTCAGGGTATAAAAAGCCCCCTCCCATTGTTGTTTTTAATAATTTAAACTTATTAAATTGCCTGCACGGTAATCTTAAACGCTCTAAACTTATTTATACCGACTGCACAGATTTTTTACTGTGTGAATTTTTACAACTAGCTAGTTGTATGTGAAAGATTGTGCCTGTGATTAGGGAAAATTTTCGCGTTTCCCGTCTAACACATTAATCTGTGGACTACAGTGCTGATTACAATAAATATAGACGGTTAGGTATATAAATACCTATGTATGTGAATTGTTTAACTTGTAACCCCATAAAAAGCTATGTGCAATTATTTTAATTATTTGTATGCTACGTCCGATCACTCAAGCCTCAGCTAGTTAGTCGAGTTTGACCAACTCGTTGATTAGATAGTGTTGATCAAACACAAGCACTAGTACAAGCAATAGCATTAGAACTAGACATGGAGCATTCTTGGTTGAAGATATCTGGTGTGCTTTGTGTATTTGGGTTTTTACGTGAGTTGCGGCCCTCGGAGCCCTATCATTCTGAAATTTTGCTAGGCGAGTGGTATAATGTGACACAGGATCAAGTGAACCGTAGTGTCTACCCAATCGGAACTTATTCCTATCTATCGCTGCTGATTGTTGTTTTCCTGATCACTGATTTTCTCAGGTAATACACTCACTCACACTTACTCACACACATTTACAATTCAAATAACCTCTATACAGATACAAGCCCATGATTATTGCCAACGCCCTCACAGGAATTATTGTTTGGACTGTGCTGCTAACTACGAGCACGTTGCTGGGTCTGCAAGTCGTTGAGGTATTCTATGGCTTCTATCAGGCCACCGAGGTAGCATATTATTCCTATATATATGCCAAGGTCGATAAGAAGTATTATCCCCGTGTCACATCCCATACACGAGCTGCCATGTTTGTGGGAAAACTTGTGGCAGGGCTATTGGCTCAGCTGCTCATTGGCTTTGATTGGATGAACTATCAACAGTTGATGTACATATCTGTTGGCTGTTAGTATTCCTTATATTTTATAAAATATGATATATCAAATTTGTATCACACAGCACAAGTGTTAGCCCTCCTATGGACCATTTTACTGCCCAGAGTGGAGCAGAGCTTGTATTTCCATCAACAAATGGCAGTCAGTGGAGCCGTTGATAAGGAAACGGATGCACCTGAGCTCTCTAAAAATATATCCAATGAACTCTCGAATGAAATCTCTAAAAATATATCCAATGAACTCTCGATGGCCAAGAAGGACCGTGCTCAACCATTGCAGCTGCTGTGGTTGCACTTCCACAGTGCTTATACAAATGTCCTGGTTCTACAGTGGAGCTTGTGGTATGCGATCAATCTGGCTGGCTATCTGCAAGTAACAACCTACATACAAGTTCTGTGGAAATCGTTTGCAAACGAGCCAAAGGTGAGTATAAAGTTAGTCAATTGAAATTCTTATTATAATACTTGTATAGATTGTTTGGAATGGGGGCGTAGACGCCGCCCTTACTGCACTAGCTGCTCTCTTCTCTCTAATGGCGGGCTATTTGCACGCAGGACGTTTAAAAACACACGCCAGCCTTTTATCGTTAGCTGTGCTGGCAATTTTAGAGGGTGTCTGCATATTGTTTGCATCGTGGACCACTAATATTTATTTGTCATATCTGGGTTATGTGCTGTTTGGAGCTCTTTTTGGATATACTATCACGGTGGCCAGGTTAGTCTAGGTTACGTTTTAGCCCATTTCTTCAGAGCAAAGGTTCTTTTCTTCTGTTGCAGCGCCGAGCTGGCCAAAAGTTTGGCTGAGGATAGCTTTGCCTTGATCTTTGGCATAAACACACTCATTGCACTGATATTACAAACTGTGCTCACTCTTGTCGTCGTCTCCGAGAGTGCGAATCTTCAGTTGAACACGTTTGAACAGTTTACCACCTATGCATTTTATTTTATTGTGATAAGCACTGTTTATTTTATAGCCATTGTTGTTCAATACTTATTTACGTGCTTTAAAAATACTTAAGATAACGGCTTAGACAAAAATATTAATGGGTTATTTATGGTTAAGTCTTATCTAAGTTTATTTTTCATTTTGTGAAATAATATATTTTTAATAGTAACTAAGCTTTACATTTTATGATTAACAATACATTTTCAATTTAATTTAATTATTTAATTTAATTAAATTTCTTTGTTTTGCTTAATTTATTTTGTTTTTAAATTAGAACTGTCGATATTTTAAATAACAGTGCTGCCGGACGGAACAATAAAAGTAGGTAAAACCGCTGAAAGCATGTTAAAAATACCAGATAATTAAAGTATTACACAATCTGGTCTTACTGTTTTTGGTATCGTATGACAGCTCGCCTGTCGGTTTAACGCGGGGCTATTAAACAAAATTGTGATTTGGAAATAAATGCAGCGCATAAAAAACAATTAATATTGATGCAACTGGCGAACTCTGACACAACTGCACTTACAAGTGCTCCAATCTGCGAATAGTGTCTCCCAGAATGTAGTTATCTTCAACATTGGCAAACCACAAACATATCGAATTGTTTCAAAAATATTTTGTTTTGTTATTAAAATGCGCTTTATACGTCGTGGTGTGGTTAAGCTCGTGCTTATCTGCACGATATTAGTAATGTTTGTTACATTTCTGTTGCTTAACTCTGAGCCGGAAGATGTAGATAAAACCATTAAAATGTAAGTATGTGTATATATGTATCCATATGTATACGGGAGGTACACACGCTCTTTTTGTTATTTATTCAACTTTGTAAAACTTTGCAGTGAAATAATTGAGCGATCGATAAGGTCTGTCATGAATCAAGGGGAATGCCGCCAACCCCATTTACCAGTGGATAATCCCGTTATAATGAAATTTTACATGCCGGTTGATAAAATAAAATGCGGATCCCAGACAGATTGGGTTATGTGTGAGGTAAATATTAATTAATACATGCTTATTGTACTTGGTTATATATTTGTTTTATTGTGTTTATATGTTTTCTTCTTGAGAATTTGCATGCTATCCACAACGGAAGTTCGTACTTGTAAACAAGCATTTGAGCTTTCTAAATTGCTAATAAAGACGATATCAAATTTCAATTAGTATATATTTCGGTATTCGATTATTTCGTAGAAATCGATATGCTTTGTGAAGCCCGAAATAACTGCAGTACATGGGGACATAACATGCTCATATACGGATATTATTCGCAAATCGGACTACACTGCGCGCTTTGGACGAACCGTTCGAATAAAGGAGCCATATGTGCTGCAGAAGAGCGATTTCGTTCGTGTAGCATGTCATGCGGCTAGCGGTGAGAAATGGTTTGGTATGGCGTTTGGTATACGGGACACTGTGCAAAGGCCCGTAGTGCCCAATGTGGCTGCGTTGCCTGCCGAAATTGTTATTGCCAGTTCACAGCACCAACAAGCCCATCTGAAGGAGCTGCCGACAAGTCCATTTTTCAATGTACTGATGTTTGGTTTCGATTCTTTGAGTCGAAATGCTTTCATACGTAAGCTACCGCGCAGTTATGCCTATTTAACTCAGCAGCTGGGCGCCATTGTACTGCAGAGCTATAATATTGTTGGTGATGGTACTCCACAGGCGTTGGTGCCTCTGCTCACAGGTTACACGGAATTGGAGCTGCCGGAAACAAGGAAACGGGTCTCGAGCTCTGGTAGTGTCGATGCATATCCAATGATTTGGCAGGATTTTGCGCGACTCGGCTATTTGACCTCATTCAATGAGGATTTGCCATATGTGGGTACGTTCACGTATCGCATGAATGGCTTCGATTCGCAGCCCGTGGATCATTATTTGCGCACGTTTTACATGCAGGCCTCGAACATGCTGAGTGGCAGTGCTCCCAACTGTATTGGCAACCAACCAGATCATCTAGTCATGCTCGACTATACCAAGAATGTGAGTCTCACATATCAAACTTAATGAATTTTGTAATTTACTTAGAGATGCTTTTTGCATTTTACAGTTTATGCTGAAGTATCGTGACTCGCCACGTTTTGTATTCAGCTTTCATGGTGGTCTCTCACACGATTCTATTAATCTTGTGGGCGCTGCCGACGACGATGTGCACGATTGGCTGGTGTCGCTCAAGGAGAAGTCTCTGCTTGATGATACCATTCTAATATTCATGGCTGATCATGGCAACCGATTTGCCGAAGTGCGCGCCACTCTTCAAGGCAAACAGGAGGAACGTCTACCTTTCTTTAGCTTCACATTTCCTGAATCATTTAAGAAGCGCTTTCCCCAGGAGTATAACAATTTTGTGGAGAATGAGCACCGACTCGTCACACCCTTCGATGTGCATGCCACGTTCAAGCATCTGATACGTAAGTATACGTAAGATACGTAAAAAGAAGAATTTATTATTATGTAATACTTTTTTGTTCGTGCAGAGATGCAATCAGCTGGGCTAAATGAACAGACAGCTGACAACAGCTACGATGTCCTCAACAATGACATCAAAACGGAAACCAATCAGCCAAAAAATATACACATCTCGGAGCAAGCGCGAGGTCGGGCCATATCGCTCTTTGAGCGCATACCTAGCAATCGTTCATGCGCGGATGCGTACATCGAGCCACATTGGTGCGCCTGCCTCAACTGGCAGCCGTTGCAATTGAATGACAGTCGTTACGAGGGCGCTATTCTCAAAGCGGCCAACAGCATAGTGGAGACAATCAATGCGGCAACTCTTGAACGACGTCAGTTTTGCGCACCACTTCAATTGCTGCGCATCAACTGGGCGCTGCGACTGCAGCCACACAAAGAACTATTGCAATTTAAAACGAATAGTGACAAAGATGGCTTTCTAGCCGATTTGAGCGGTCACACAGAGGTACACGATGTGTTCTATCAGGTGCAACTAGTCACCCAGCCAGGCCAGGGGCTGTATGAGGCGAGCGTGGCCTACAATTTAAACACACACGAAAGCACAACTAAACTCTCAGATATCTCACGGGTCAACAAGTACGGGTCCCAGGCCAAATGTATTTACGAGCGTGATCCAGAGCTGCGCAAGTTTTGCTACTGCCGAGACTAAAAATCTAGTCAATGCACAAACAAGCTGCATTCAATTTTGTTATTATCTCTCGCAATATTTTACGTATACTTAATATGTACTGAATACGGAAACACTGTATTAAGGTGCCGCCGATTTAGCTCTTGGCATATCCTTTTAAGTTCAAAGCTTGAAGCTCTCTCCTACTTAGTTCCTTAATGAAACAAAACTCAAATATTTTGATACTGAAAAATACACAATTATTATTTTTATGGAGGTATTTATTAATTTGTATGTTGTGTCTATATTTTATTTGAATATTCTCTTAAATCATGCTTATGCACTTATGTTCACATGTTACGTTCATTACAAATGCATCCAGGGTATATTTTTTTTACTACCTGTATAAATTCGTAACTGCATAAGTATTGCTTTATACACATGAAAGGATATATAATATATTTTATTTGTAAATAACCAACCGCACATAACTAGCAAAAGAATTGATATTTGTAACTTGCACACGCCTGGCCTTAAATCCCAACAGGCAGATATATATGTGTATATATATATATATTGTAGATCGGCAAACCAATACGAAACATATGTTAACCATATTTAAACGGATTTTCTGAGTAATGGGCTATAACACTTCTTGTACGTTTCTTCATGTTGTCAATATTTTCAATGGCACGTTCGATTTTATGGTCTGTTAAAATGTATTGCATGTGTATATAAATATATATGTATGTATATGTTTAACTTTTATACTTCATTAATATATACTTATATTTATATAAGTAACTATAATATATATCGCACACAGTACGAATCTTAACTTTGGGTTGACTGCTAAAGATTGAGCTTTCTTGTTCGCTTCTCAATATTTTTATATTGATTATTTAAAAAAAATTGTTTATTTATTTTAGTCCAAAAAGAAAGTAAAAAATCATAATTTATTTGTAGAAAAATACAAAAAGAAAATCAATAAATATTTATTGAAAAAGAAATAGCATCATGTTATAAACAAATAAGAAATTAAAAAAAATGTATACTAAGATCGAAACAGGACATTATAGTTATGATTTCTAAACTAATTTGCATGTAGTGTTTCTAAAAAGATAGCCTTGCTCTAAAGGGGCGTGTCTATCTGTGTGTGTTTAAAAAGTATCGCATACTTTACGGCATAGACTTTGAAATACCTGTTCTAATTGAGAACTTACAAACTAACCGGTCAAATGGCCATGAAAAACGTAATACCAATATACACGTTGCCAATAGAACTTGGGGTGTATTTAAAATTTGGGGACATTCGCTTTGCATTTCAGTTGCTTTAACTAATTGTAATTGTAAAGATTATTTGGTTAAGTGCATGAGAGATTGGTTGATGAGTGTACATCTCGTTTAGCTGTAAGCCGCTGTTGCCGCTGATGAGCCCGTTGGTCCCATTTTGGGTCACGACACGGACGTCGCAAGGAACTCTTGGAGTCGCTGCACGGTGCCACGATCCAATTTGCACAGATCAAAGTCAAAGGTTTTGTGTGTGATCTCGTAGCAGCCGGTGGCGGCAATCATTTCAACAACTTGCTGCAGCTCCTCGTTGTCCTGCAACGTCATAATCTTGTGATGCAGCTCTTGCAGTTCGCTTAGGTATTCAGTGGGCAGAGGCGTGCTGTTACCGCCACCACTCAGTGGTTGATTCAGTGGCTCTGCAGGTGAATGGCTGCTATTGCTATTATTGTTGTTTATAGCCGGACAGCTGTTGCTGTTGCTGTTGTTATGGCTACTCGGCGAGGAGTTAATGCTATTGTTGCTCACTGGCACTGTAGCTGCTGCTGGTGCTATTGATCCTTGCCGCAGAGACGGCGACTTGGACTTCTCACGCGCTGATTTACTCGCTGTCTGCTCTTTTTTTGTCGATTTCAATGGTGGCTCAATGAAGGTGGTACTGCTATTGCCGCTGTTGCTGTTTTGAGAATTGCGTCGATTGCGTTTCTTTTCTTCCTTAAGTTCTGCCTTCTCAACCTTCTCAGCCTTGGCATCTGGGGACTTGTCCAGCTTTTCTGTCCTTTCCGACTTTTCGGCTAATTTTGACTTGCCTTTTTGCTCCTTGCCAGTGTTTTCAGCCGCTTTGGTATCCTTCGCATGCTGCGCACTATTCTGTGCGCCTTTTGCGCCCATTGAGCTCTTCTGTTGGGTGCACTTTGCTGGCAAATCAGGAAAGCTGCTATTGGAACTATCTGAATGTTGGAGTGTGGCAGCTGTTGCCGCCGCCAAGGCATTGGTGGCTGCCAAGTCTGGAGCCGATTGTGCCGAATCCATGTCGCTCAAATCCAAATTGCTTGATCCCTTAATTGGCGTCTGTGCCGCTCCTGCTCCTGTGCCAGATGTGGGTGTCGCCGCCTGCTTATTGCTATGCTTACTGTCAGTTTCTCGTTGTCGCTTTTCCTCTTTGCTGGCGGTCTTATCTTTCGATTTTTTGTGTTTCTCCTTCTTGCTGGTCACTGGTATTGCTTTTTCCGTGCTTGCTTCAGTCTGCTGCTGACTACTCAGTTCCGTCTTCGGGGATGCATCCGTTGCTCCAGCAGACGCTGCTACTGTTGTTGATTTATCCGATACAATTGGCTGTTGCTGCTGTGACTTATCCTTCTCCCGATCCTTGAGTTTGTCCTTTTCGCGCTCCTTATCTTTCTCCTTATCGCGCTCGCTGCGGTCCTTGTCTTTCTCCTTGTCCTTTTCTTTGTCTTTGCTCTTATCCTTTTTCTTGTGCTTGTGCGATTTCTTGTCCATGTTGCTATTGCCATTGCTGTTCGTTGATTTCTCACTTTTGGCATCGACTCCTTTTTCGACGCCCTTTGTTGGAGCAGCACCTGATTGTTGTGGTGGCACTGGCAGTTCGTCCTTGTCGTAAACACGTTTACCGCTGCTGGAAGCAAGGCTGCTGGCACTTGTGCTGCTGCCCAGCGAATTGGGGGTGGCCTTGCCGGTGGCCTTTATAGTTTCATAGCTGGCTTGAGATTGTTGCGTCTGTGCTTGTTGTGTTTGGTTGTTATTGCTACTACTGTTGCCGGTGACCGGACTGTCGCCGTGTCCACGCTCATCTTTAAGTGACCGCTTATCTTTGTCCCGTTCTTCTCGCTGTTTTTCCCGTTCGCGCTCACGCTCCTTGTCTTTTTTCTCTTTTTTCGATTTTTTGTTTGAGCTGCGCTCTTTGTCCTTTGACTCCGATTTCCCAGAAGACTTGTGGTCGTCGCGCTCCTTAAAACGAGCATTTGGTGTACCAGCTGCACTGTCCGCTGTTGGCTTTTTGGGACTCATTTCGGCTAGGCTGCTTCGACCGCCCGCCTTAGGGCTGACAGTGCGGCGGACTAATGCGCTAGCAGCTGCAGTAAGCGTGCTGCTACTACTATGTTCGCGTTCCCGATCCTTGTCGCGTGTTTTATCTTTTTTGGACTTCTCCTTGTCTTTGTCATGCTTGCTGCTGCCGCTCTCCGATTTGCCAGACTTTCGCTCTTTATCGCGACCATGTCGTTCCTTTTTGTCCTTATCGCGCGGCTTGTCAGAACTGTTGGACTTATCGCGCTCCCTACTCGACTTCTCCTTACCATCATGTGTGCCAATCTTTCCGCTACTAGAGCCCGTTGACGCCTTGGCATCTGGTGAATGTTTGGATGCAGTTATAGATGGCAGATTACCACCAGGCGCACTGCCTTTTGTAATGGGTGAGCCAAAGAGTGCAGAGAAGGTGCTAACCTTGCCTTCATCAGCGCGCGATTTGTGTTTCTTGGTAGATGCTGACTCAATTATCATGCTGCTGCTGCTACCACCCTTCGCCTTGACCACGTTTAAATCTGATCCGGGCGGTTCACTAGGTGACACCGTTCGGTTTAGGCTGCTTGCAGCAGCAATGTTTGCACCAAAAACCGGTACGCCACCTCCACGCATCAATTTCGCACGAAATTCCTCCGAAGGCGCCTCAAAAACATGCGTTTTGACTTCAACACGATGTCGAGGTGGACCGGAATTTTGCAGATCCAAATCGTATTGATACATGATGCGCTTCGGCTCGTCTCTATTTCGAAAATATATCTCGACAGGCAATATAAAGCCGGCGTAGCCCGATTCCTGTATGACATAAGGCGGCTCTTTGATAACTAAAATGAGATAATATTAATTGATTTTTTTGGCGCGCAAATTGAAAACAAATACGAATGTTAACACTTACCACGTTTTGGCTTGGGAAAAGAATTGTGCAGTATAAAGACAACCTTGTCAACGAATGCACTTATTTCTGCTTTATTTACGCCTTGTACATAAATCTCCCAGTCATGGGTGAAGGCCAACGGATGTTTTTTGTTGCGCAGCTTTGACGTGTGACCAATTTCGAACTGCACCTTGACTGCCATATCGATGTCGCCGGTAACGGTAACGCATCAATCTTTTATGGCGTTTATATCAATATTCTGTATATAAACAATATGTACAATTTGACTGCTCTCCACTTTGGAGCGGCGCAGTATGAGTGTCTGGCAGAAGATTATGTGTTGGTTAACCAAATGTACCAGGCGAAATCAATAATAATATGTTTATTGCTGTAATGCTGTAATGTAATTTAATCCTTTTAACTGTTAAAGCTAGTGTGAAAGCAACTTCTACACAATCTTTTTTTATTTAACAACAAATACGGGCAAAGAAAAGGAAAACACTCGCACCACATACACATTGGGTAATATCGATATCGATATATGTAAATAAAATGGTTAACTGAGTAATGCAACACTGCAGATATGCTCAAAGCTCAAAGCTATGTTTTGGAATGATGCATTCGATTATTGCTAATGGATATGAATTCAAATTGGAAAACTTTCTGGACAAATTAGCAACATAAATGTTAATGTTCTAAATTGTAATAAATGTTTAATAATATAACTTCAAACGCATTTCATAACTAAGTATATTCCTGCAATGTCGTATGTATAATTTAATAATCATTATGTTTAATATAATTTACCACGTAATGTTGAAGTAAACATAGATAGAAAACTACTATTGAATATTGATTTAAACTATCAATATAATATATACTTAGTCCGGTTTCTTTGATATCAATTTGGATAAAAAATACCGTCGATATATTATCGATGGCTGCACCGCTGTTGCTTGCAGCTGTTTTGTCATTCACTTGAAACTGCAAAAACAATTAAATGTTTTGCGAAAAAATACCTCAATAAAACCTGAGGAAAATCGTAAATAATCAAATGTAAGCCTAATGGCGGACTAAGGTCGCATATAGGAAGTGTTCCAAAATGGCTAGCGATTATAGTGCTAGCCAATTCGTCTCTGCAAATACATGTGCAGCAAGTGCAGCGAGCTCTTCCCGCTGGCTAACCGAGGAAGTCTTCAAGCTGATCGATATTGTACAACGCGATGAGGCCATCTATAATCCGAGACATAAATATTACTTTTGCCGGCCATACGTGGAGAACTTTTGGCGTGAAGTTGATTTGAAGTTGGAGAAGAACCCAGGTGCCAGCTTAGCCAAATGGACTAATCTGCGCATTTCATTTCGGCGCGAATACACCAACTATTTGGAAGAGAAAGTTCCGCCCTGTTGGTCATATTTTGACCGGATGTTCTTCCTGCATCCATACCTGCGTAAAAAACATCAACAGCCCAAATCGTTGGACACACAGGTACAAGATGCATTGGCCCATCTGAGCAGTCTCTCAAGTCGAATGCAGCGGGAACGAGCAGTTAATACGTGTACAGCGGCAAGTTCAACCAACACTAGCAACACGACTCAAGTGAATCCCAATGGAGCTATTCACTCGGCGCAGCAATCACCGCAACAGCAGCCACTTGACAATTATTTGGACTATTTCGATGAGCACGATCATAACAACTCGGAGCTTGATGAGATTATTGATGAGGAGCACCGGGTACGTTTTCAAAATCATACGCTTGACAACAATGACATCAAATCGGAGTGCGAGGAGCCAGTCGATGACTACGAAGCCGACCAAGAGCAACGCGCTCATCAACACCAGGATGAGGATGAGCATGATCATGAGCATGAGGACCATGAAATTCGCTCGTTAGCATACGATACAGCAGCTACCGCTGCAGCACCCAGTTCCACTTCCTCGTTAGAGAAACGCTACACTCAGCATTTTCAACAACATGCCAGCAGCAGCAGTAGCAGCCGGCTGCAGCATATGAATCGTTTACAGCTCCGCAATTACCACGAGGAGGCACGTTCACTGCGTTCACGGTCACAGGAGCTGCAAGGTGCCGCTGCTGCCGCAGCAGCGACAGCTGTGGCGGCATCTGTCGGTGCTGCTAATTTGCAAACTCATTCAAATGTTTCTTTTGTACGGCCAACCTTCAGCAGCAAGGCCGTGGACATGGTGAGCACCACCACGCATGCTAACTCAACAATCGCTGGTAACAATGGAGCAACGGCAGCCTCCACAACGGACAATGAGAGTCTAGCAGTTGTTGCCGCGCCCAGCAGTGCTTATCTGAGCCAACGTCATATGCATGTACCACACTCGCACACCCACTCCCACCACCAGGTGACGACACCATCGCAACGCCTGGAATTGAGCAATTCGTCTACGACGGTCGCCACAGCCGGCCCAGTGGAACTGTGCGACTGCAAGACCGACTCGGATGCCATGTTTCTAATGAGCCTACTGCCCGACATACAGAAGCTGAATGGACGCGATCGAGGCAAAATTAAAATAGCTTTCCAAAACATATTGCAGGACTACTTGTATCCCGACTAAGTGCGACTCTAAGTCATAACTGGCTGCTAGTTAAGATCTCCCAGCTCTATTCTGTGTATACAATTTTGCTTATAGCATGCACAAATTAAGTTTGTCGATTGGCCTAGCCGATAGTTTTCATTATTAATTGATATGCGCAATTCCTTAAAGCTTTGCTGTGCAAAAAAAAAAGAAGAAAAGAAAAACAAAGTATCCTTAAATTGTACTTAAACCGTAGATTCGTTGAAAAATATGTGTTATAAATTATTTTATTTATATAATTATGTATAAATATATAACGAATATAATATTTTTTGTTAAAGCAAGAAATTCATTCAAAATATACATCAACTGTCTATGGCTTAAATTAAAATATAGCTATGGAACCCGGTTCAGAGTCCCTAATCGGATCAATACATAATTGAAATTCAGAGCAGCTCATAATGTCTTATCGAACATTATTCTTAGAAAATATTTTAATATGAATATTCATTCAAATCTGTTTTAATCAAAAAGCTTCAGGTCGCGCGCGATCTTCTGGATTTTATTGTCAAGCGTCTTGTCTTCGTGCTCGCAGATATAATAATGCCTGGAAGTGCACTCCTGACCATAGTATACATAGCTGTGTTTGCCCGCATTGTAGCTCAGGCGCAAGCAGCGTCCCTTGCCCTCTATTTGGACTGTATTGTTGAGTATATCGCTCTCCTCTGTTGCTTCCTCGCTGCTGTCTACCAGGTTGGAGGCCGTAGAATTTTCAGCTTTCTGTGACATGGCAATTGAGGTGAGATTTGTATTCGGATTGACGGGTTTCGCGGAATTGGACCAAATCCACAAAAGACCCGGATTGAGGCCACCTAGCCAGTAGTCACGGCCTCGATGTGCCGGTTGATTAAGTAAATAGGCCATAATCTCTTCGTTCTCGGACACCTTTTCGAACTCGGCCAGGTGAGCTGAGAGCCCCTTGCAGGCTGTATTTGCCGTCTTCCAGTTCACCAGCTGATGACTGTTGATATAATAGCAATTGTCGCTGATCCGCGTGAAATTCGTTGGGCAGGGATCACGCACTTCCTTCTGATTGTTGCCAGCCATGAGATAATATATCAATTGTTCCGTTCGTCGCACGCGACTTTCCAAATAATCTAAAAAGGTTGAAAACAGAATACAATTATTTTTAGAGTAGAGCTTCAAAATGCATTACTGACAAAAAGACGTTACTAAAAAGATGTTAACAAATTTTTAAAATTAATTTAACTAAAGATTTACGAGATGCTGAGAGAGAGAACAAGCCGAGAGTAAACATGGTAAGCAGGCAAGTAGTTAACACAAGGCGCTAAGTGTTAAACGAGATTTAAAGAGCGAGTAAGTGACATGAAAGTAGCGAAATCGGCAGATATTCAGTAATTGTTTTGTTTAAATAATACTAGAAAAGTAAGGAAATAGATAGAAATTAACTATAATTAAGATAACTTTTTACTATAGACCAAAATATATTAATAAAATTAATTTCATATAAAATTCATTTAACGGAAATCATATTTAAATAAAATTAAAAAAAAGTTGAGTAAAGCTTTTAAGACGATTATATATAGATATATTATAAAAAAAATAAAAAAATATATATAAATTTATAAATCTATATAATACATATAGAAAGAAATTCAATATCTATATTTATATTCTTTCTTCTTACCAACACGATAGACCAACTTCTCAATCGCACCCAGCAGATACAAATCGTTTTCAGAAACGGCTCGGAAAGTGTTGGGCGGGCTGCCATGCTGCTGCTGTTGCTGCTGCTGCGAATGAGGTGGCAGCGGCGGCGGCGGCTGCTGCAGCGGCACTGGACGCAGGTGCGCCTGAGGCGGAGATGGCTCCGAATTACCGAAACCAAAGAGCTGTTGCAAGAAACCGGGTTGCTGGCGCTGTTGCTGTTGTTGCTGCTGTTGCTGTAGTTGTTGTTGTTGTTGCTGGTGCAACATTTGGTTTGTCATAGGCCGAAACTGTGGGTTGACAATCGGACCTTGGCTTTCTACCGGCGTACGCAGATGCGGCTCCAGCTCCACCGCCTCGCCAATGCGACGTGTAATGTAAATGTTGTTGCCAGGCCGTTTGTAAGCCGAGGAATGATAGTTAATGGGTCCGCCCATCTCGCCGCCCATATAGGCCAGATCCTTCGACATGCGCTGGCTGCTGCTCTGGCTACAAATGGGCACAAATCAATTATAATAATCCATCTTGATCAACAGCTAACACACGACACCGACCTCAGCACATAATCTTCGAGAAATTGTGACCAATTGGCGGCGTCCGTCAGCGATTCATTTGCGTATTTTTGCATAGTTTCACTGTCGTCTGGCTTGCATAACCCAGGGCAAAGGCCCAGACATATGAGCCACATGCCGACATGACGACACATCATTAATTTCTTTGCCGACATGTAATGTTTGCTTAAAGATTCCACTCACACTCGAAACGAATAATAAACATAAGAAATACAATAAATAATAAAAACGAAAAGGAAAAACACTTTCGGTTTCTTAGAGTGGCGTCCGCTTCGCGTGGCACTCAAACGGAGACTGAGACTGAGACTGAGACTGAGACGGAGACTGAGCTTCAATTGGAGCTGTGGTTGGGGCTGGCTCTGCCATGACCATGGCGCTGTCTTTTTCATATTTATTTTTTTTTTTTACCTGCGTGAAATGCAAAATTTCACTTTCTCCGACGCTCTTCACGAATGTAAGTCATTGGGTTTGTCGCTGTTTGTTTGTTGTTGTTTGTTGAAGTCTATTTGACGGCGGCGCCTTTTTCGTCATTGTTGTTAAACTCATTAAGATTGCGCTTTAATTGCATACTCCACTTTATTGATAAATATAAATTAATTAACTTCACTTATTACCTTATTACCTTAATACTGGCAAGCTAAGGTTTATTTTCTTCGTTTTAAAACAAGTTTTATAAAGCAGAAATCATTTTTCATTGTAACAACCTTTTCTTACTGGTGTTTAGAATCATAAAAAATTATTAAGCCACTTGTTTTAATATAATTTTTTTTTTCAAAGTGTTAAAAAATGTGCTCTAATTGATGGGAGTTTTCCAATGTATATAGATAACAGAGACATAAATAAAAAAAGTGTTCAAAAACGACTACTTTTAAAACTAAAAACAAATTCTTAAAAGTTTATTAATTGTATTTTTATTTCAAATTTTGATTTAAATCTAATTTTGAGGTTAATAAAAAGACCTAGCTTATGAGCTAAACTGGTTCGAGCCGTAAGCCATGTTACCGAAACTTTTTGTATTTATTATGGAGTTGCTTTGATATAAATTTAATGTTTTTGCTATTAAAATAATTAAAATAATTAATAATTAATATATATTAATTATTAAATTTGTTATAAGCAATTTTTTTAGAGATATTGTTGAAATAATAAATACAATCACAACTATTTTTAGTTTTGTTTGATAACAAATCAGACTCAAAATCTATTCAAATTTCAATTTTTAATTCATATTTATTTATCATGATATTTTTCACAACATAAATTCAACTCTGACTTAAACGACACAAGTTTTGATAGTTTGAATTTGTCTTTTCCATTCACAAATCGTTTACGCTTTAAAAGAAATGGCAGTTGGCATATGATTAAAGCTTGATAATCCATTTCGCTGAATTGATTTGATGCTCATTGATGGCTTTAGAGGCGGACGATCCACGATCAAGTCGACCAGCATCCGTGAGCTGTGGAGCGCGTTTCTCGCTCTGCCCACATGCTGGCAAGTGCTCTCGGGAGACCTACGAAATTTCGAGTGGTTGCCATGAGATTCAATTTGACTTTCAGTGCGACTTATTTTGACTGCTTATTAGCCATCGGCTTAGCCATGTTGCAACGAAGGTCTCTTCTCGACTTCGGTGCCGTTCGATGACGCACTTCGTTTCGTTTTATTTATTTGGTTTGTATGGAGGGGTTTTCCCAACGTGTTTTGCATTTCTTTTGAAAATAATATGAAGATCTGTTTCTCAAGCTTTACGCAGAAACCCAAAAGATGACTATACGGTCAAAATTTGAAACAAAATCCGTCATAGTCGATAATCGATTTTTAATCCTTAAATTTATGCTGAAAATTCGCAATGTGACAATTTCCCTTGGCACCATAGAGTCAACCCATATTCATCAAAACCTTTGAATAAATTCAACTATCCCTTTAAAAAAAGTCCCACAAACAAGAATTGAGAGTTCTGTTCCATGCAAAGAAAATAAGTTGTAAGTTCTCATCAAAGCAAACATCAACATATAATTTTTTTTGTAATTTTTTTATAAATTTTTATATAGTTTTTTTTATCGTATTTTCTGGGTTTTTTCTTTAATATATTATAAAATTTGAAATTTTCAACCATTCTTCATTCTTAACAGCATAGATACATATTAGCTCTCTCTCTTTCTCGCATTCGCTCTCTCTTTCTCTCGTTCTCTGTATATATTTTTATTAATCTCTCGTGCTTCTAGCTCTGGAGTGTTAGTGACTGCTCGAGTTCTTAATATTTTTAAAACATGACTTTAAAAATACAAAAAATTATTCTTGAATTCAGATATTATGTGGCGGTTGTTGTTGCTGCTGTTGTCGATGTCATTGTTGTTGTTATTGTTGTTATTTATTTATTTAGAAATAGATTTGGTTAAAAGATATACACAATAGATGTTGTTCTTGGTATTTTGATTCTGTTTTGATTTGCAAAATGATATTGAGATGATAATCGTTTACATTTAGTTGAGTTCCTCTTCTTCTTTCTCTACTATCGTCCGGAGCAGAGGCAACGCTTAGTAGCCAGCCAATTCGGCGAATGTGGAGTCCATCTCGTCGGCCAGAGACTTGTACCTGTCCTTGTTGATGCCCAGCTCGTCTGTGGAACGAATAATGTAAATTAAATATTAATAATTGGCATGGAAGTTCGTCGGGTAAATAAACAGAGAGTGCAACATTTATTTGAACACAAGTAACGTAAGTCTTGAACCACGTTGCCAGCAGTTGGCAGTTGGCTGTAATACACTGTAAGAAATAAGTGTGCTTGTTTAATATTTCATTTTAGTTTTGCGCCGTTTACAAGCGTTTACATAAATAAATGTCTTCTTATTCAATTAGTATTTTTAATTTACATAAAGAAATGCAGGTTGGATCTGAGTCAGGTGTCTAGAGTGGACTTGGGTGGAACATGAACTTCTAAGTGTGTGATGAAAGAGCGTTTGATGACCAGAAACTGAGCTACATGAGTGAGTATGCAACGTCTGTCAAGTAGAGCCTGGACCAAAGCTATCCGAACTGAAGTCTAGATAATGAGAGATGAGCAGCAAAGAAGCTGCACAGATAGTATAGTCGAAAGTTGGGCTTGTTTTTGTGTCTGGGTAGGCAAGACAATCGAACATGCCACATTGAACAAAAGAAAATAACTTTGCACTGAACAGAAACTTATTTTTTTCAATATATATATTAAACATAACGGAAATCACCTGTTGTTTCGAAAGCATAAATAACTACAGTTGGCATATTGAGAGTGGAACTGTTTCTTTTTTTACAGTGTAAGATTATCTTTAGGGCTGGGTGGTATGTTGGAGAGCAACCACAAGACTATACAAATTATTTACAGTGTAAATTGTGACTGATCTGCACAGAGTCCAAAAGTTGGGATTATGATATATGATAGGGGAATACATTTGCTAGTCTGTAAATTTGGGTGTATGTCAGTGTGTGCGTGCGTGTGTATGTCATTATGGGAACTGTTTGGCAATTGGTTTTTCTTGTTTGTTTTTTAATATCCAGTAAGTTCAGCAAATGTCTGGTCCAAATCGTCGCAGATTGCTTTGTACTTTTCTTTCTCATGGAAGAGACGGTCTGCAAAAAGCATTTGTTGTTTATTTTATAATTATATTACATATGTACAATTAATAAAAGCAGCGTGTATTATGTGGATAATCAACATATGTACATTATAGTATTTGATATAAATATATATATATATATATATATATATATATATATATATATATATATTTAGACTGTTCGCATTAGTTGAAGCTTGAGTTTTTAGAACTTGAATGCGATATTTACATATCGTGTATAGGGCAGGTGCAGGCGCATCTCATTGGCGCACCGATTTGGTTTGAGAATATATAATGTGGAGTTATAGTTTGATTAAAGATTGACATACCTTCTAGCCTGTCGACCTCCTTCTGCAGGCGCTTGACTTGCTTCTCAGCCTGTTCGGCGCGCTGTTCGGCTTCCTTCAACTTGATGGACAAGGTCTTCATCTCGCGCTTGAATTCCTCAACGCGCTGGTTGGCCTTCTCCTCGGACACTTCCAGAGATTTCAGCGAGTTGCCGACAACCTATATTTGAGATGAACTGTTCTTTAGTATCTAAAGAAAGAGAATTTCTGCGTTGTATGCACCTTCAGTTCTTCCTCCAACTCCATGATCTTGGATTCACCGGAGCGGACACGATCCTCAGCCACTTCGAGCTCGTCTTCAACGAAGGCCAGCTTGCGGGAGACCTCATCGGACTTGGTATCGGCATCCTCAGCGAGCATGCGGGCTTCCTTCAATTGGTTGGTCAACTGATCCATACGCTCCTCATCCTGCTGGGAACGATTCTCCAATACTTTGCACATACGGTTGTTCTCATCGGCCGATTGTGTGGCCTCCAACAGCTTCTGTTGTGCGGTGGTTGAGCGCTCCTCAGATTTCTCCAAATCCTCCTCAATCTGTTGCACCTTACGATTCAAGGTGGCTACCTCGGACTCCGTGGCGGTCAACAGTTTCTCCTTCTCCTCCAATTCGGTGTTGGCCTTCTCCAGCTGCTCCTTGGCGGTGACCAAATCGACCTCAACCTGAACAAATTTCTTCTCCAAGTCGCGCACCTCCTCATTGAGTTTGTCGGCGCGGGAGTTGGCATCCTTAGCTTGATTCTCGCAGGTATCTGCCTTGTCAATGGCATTATCCTTCTCAAGCTTCATCGCTTGCATCTTCTTCTTGATGGCGTCCATGGTGTTTGTGTTTTTGTTATTCGCTTAGGAGGGAAGAAAACTGGAAAAAGGCACTGCAAACGAACAGAAGAAAAGCGTTAAAAGAAAACATTCAAATATCAGTTTTTTTGTACTAAGTGCTTAAGGCGCATATTTTCTTTTTTAATTATGTTTTTGTTTCATTTTATGTAAAATATTTGATTCTGTTAGTATTAAGGGTATTCAAAATAAGTGATAAAAACATATACATATAAATATATTAGACAAATATTTTTTTATATATATATTATATATTTTTATATATTTTTTATTATATATATTTAAAATATAAATATTTATTCATATATATTATATATTTTTTATATATATAATGTATTTATATATATTCTAAATTTTTTATATTTAATATATATTTTTTATATACATTATACGTTTTTTTATTTAATATTTATATTTTATATTTGTTTATTTATTATCAACATTATAAATATGTTTTTACATATATTCTATATTATCTATATCTAAAATCTAAATTTATAAGATCTTCTGCACTTTTTCTCTCAACAATTCAAATGGCTTTCAAATCTTTTTTCACAGCTCATTAAAATGCACTTTAAAAAGCACAAAATGTTTACTTTAGCCAATGTAATCTGGAAGGCTATTGCTATATGGCTTTGGAGTACATAATATACAGGTATATATAGCTGCATATATAGATATATCCATATATAAAACCGAAATGTAAACAGAATTTGTTTTTGCTGAAAACTTATCAAAGCTAACGAATTTTTCTACGCCCACTAAAAAGTCTGAACGATCTATATTGCTCCCTCTATCTCTCTCCCGCTCGTTGTCCATTCTGTTTGTTGTACGATTTTCAAAGAGTTTAAAAATAAATCTGATATGCTTTGCATGTGAATATATCCAGTCTAATATACGTATAGAATGCTGCTGGCGCTTTTTGGACATTTCGGCCTGGCCTGTAATTCTAGAGTCTTTCAAAATTAACGCAGAAAATCTATATGTATTTCTATATATATATATATATATATATATATATATATATATATATATATATATATATATATAGATATACATATATAAATACGTTGATTGCAATTTGAACATTTTCAGCTCGTTTCTTTTTTGGGGTCACAATTTGTGTAGGCGTCTGCCTCTACGTAAGATGCTCATGGTTGGACGTGTGCGTTTCCTTCTAAGTAGGGCAAAGTCATTGATGTTGTAGTCGAACAGGGTTAATTTCATATAGCCAGGGGATCCCAAGGCTTTACAGGAGTTTAAAAGTTAAATTTAAATGAAATGTTCAGAGAATTGCTTGAGACTTGAGTCTGATAGGGGAATTCAATTAATTCTATCCTACTTAGAATTCAATTTAGTCTTCAGATTCAATACAATTAATTTATATTTTTACTTTGCATATTGATTTTACATATTGAATTCTGTGGCCTTCAGTCCTCTTCACATATAGCTTAATCGGAAAAATTTGTGTTTCTATTCAAGACAAATATCGTGTGGGCGGCACACATATACTATATATATATATATATATATATATATATATATATATATATATATATATAAATATAAATATATATATGCATATAATATATTCATAGCTATTTCTCGACATCTGCTCTCTAATAATTTCCGAGCATTTCTGACAAATGGCCAAAAACAAACTCAAGGATAAATTACCATTAGCAAAATGTTCGTTCATGAGATCAGAAAAGCTCACTGGGAAAAGCTTTCTCGTCTAAGTTTCATGTAGAGTTAAAAATAAAATCTTTAAAGTTGCTGCTCTGTATCTGAATCTGTATCTGTGTATATGTATATATATGTATATCTGTGCATGTGCGAGAGGCAGGTGTCTGTCTGTAGTTAATTTTATAGAATAATAGAAATCTGCTATGCAGCAGCTTTTCGTTTTAGTTGTGTGTGAAAATTGTGCGTATGTGCATATGTATGTATATGTATATGTGTATGTGCAGCTTTTCGAACATGAATGTGTGTGCAAATTGTTCACTCATACACACTCACACATACACATACAGAGGCGGATATTTTTGTCAGATTTAGTTACAAAATTCCTTATAAGCGAATTTTCTCACAACATTCATATCATAAATTTGTTATACTATATAATTCGAACAATAAAGAGTAACAAATTTATTTTCTTTACGTTCTTTTACACTTTTTGAGTTATTCATTTTTATTTAATTTTTTTTTTTATAAATTATAAGGTTTATTTATAGACACATACATATGCACATTTAATAACTGAATTCTATATATATTATATATAAATATATATACAATTTTTTTTAAATTTCGTTATGCAGAAATCAATTTGGAATTTTTGCATTTCGACTGCACTTTTCACTTCTTTTTAAGTTTATCAAATTTTTTTATTCGAAGTTCCTTTTTTTATAATTGCGCAGATTAGTCAAAACTATATTATACATTTTTCCAATAGATTTGTATATATATCTTTTTTTATATTCCCAATGCAAAAATCCTGGCAGCAGCCGCAACTAACCTTAGCGTTCCAAACACACTATACGCTGTCGAAACCCCGAGAACACTGATGCTGACCAAGTAGCGGTGCCGAGAAAGCGACCCCAAGAAATAACGCAAGGCGCGCACACACATAGTTACACACATACGCACATACACACACTCATACAGTGGCACGCAGTATTGAATAATTTTTAATTTCGTAAAATTTCCCATTAAAAAAATAAAGCGCTTTCGCAACTTTTCATGGGCCATTTGAAATTTCCCTCGATATTTCCCCAAATATATATATGTAGCCTAATGTATCCGTGTATGCATGCAACAGATCTCACAAAGAGCAAGCTATTTTTTCCTCTTTCACTCTCTCGCTCTACTCGGCCATGCTCGCATTTTCTTTTACTGCATTCAAGGCAGATGATGTCTCACAGACAGGCGTGAAAATTATGCGTTTCCTTTCTCTTAATTGAAAATATACAAACATTGGTATATATTTTTTTATTTTGTATTTTTTTTTATTTCGTCTTCTGTATCTGTATCCATCCAAAGTGCGACTATAAATAGCCCATAAATATACGAAATATGCCCGAGTCGGACACGGCTAACAAGATGAAAATCTATTTTGATTAAATAAATATTGAGAAATTTTTTTTCAATTTTTTTTTCACGCGGTGCAAACCAATTTCGAACTATATATATATATATATGTCTGTGACGTGGCACAAGAAAAATACAACTAGAATGAAAAATTTCTGAAGTTAGAGCTTCAAGAACAAATGAATAGAAACAAAATATTTAAGTATAAAGAATGATTATAATTTATATTTTAATAAATATTCCAAACAATAATCTTTTATTGGTTTCTGCTATGTCATCTGGAATATTAATAGTTTATGGAGTTAGAGCTGCTTGGTTCTGCCTGATTATATATGTGTATAAATTTGTATAGAACGAATATGATGAGAATATATCTACTATTGTAAGCTTAACTTTCTTTTAATGAAGTTGATGTTGATCTTAAATATTGAGCAATTTATTCACCCTGAACTGTGCATATATGCAATTTAATAGTAAGGTTATGGCTAGCAATACAGGGTATTTCTAGCTGAAGTAAAAAGCACGAGACCTTCCAGCATCACTTAACTTTCTACATGCATCATTTTTAACGTTCTATTTGTTATTCTAACCTTTTATCTAGAACTTAGAATAATTTTGTTTACTCTTCTAAAGTAAAAGAAACGAGAACTTCTAATTCAGAAATAATTATGCACTTGAAAATGAGCAACAGCAGAACCTTATTATTATTAATATATATATATATATATATATATATATATATATATATATATATATATATATATCAATCGACATACGACTACGAAAAATATGTATATAATATTTTTAATTCGATTTTACTTTCTACTAAGAAATTGTTAACTTCAGATGTATATATATCTAGTAATATATAAAAAAATCCAGGGACAGAATTAGATCTATAAACTTGAAGAAGCTATCACCTCTCGAGAATCATCAATCAAATCATTTATAACTCCTTTTAACCCTTTGAGTAATATACACGATGATTTTCTTCATTCTAAATATTTGCAGGACTCCCCTTATTATCATCACTAAATTACCAAATCATCATTTGTTTATATTTACTAGTTATTTATACTCACTTCAAGTAAATATACATTTATAGTTAAAAGCTCTTAGAAATCTCATTATGAAAGACGTTCTGGAAAACTTCTTCTATTCAATTTTCCACAAATACTAAAAGAAAAAATCGTTCGTTTTCATATTTTTATGCAAAAGAATTTGTTTTTCCATTTATTTGTCACAAAAATAGAAACGCTTAATAACTGATAAATCAAGTTTAATTTGTTTAAAAATACTTGTACATATTGAATTTGTATGTTTCACAATTACAAAAGCTATGAATGTGTATATTTTATTAATATTGATTTTAGTTTTTCTTTTACATTTCATTTGTTTGCGAAGGCCATAGAAATTTTCAACTTATTTTAGATACATTTTCCAACTAGTCAAGCATAAATTCCATTTAATCCATTAAAAAATTGACCGAATGCTCTATCGAAAGAAAGTGTGTGCGGTATATGAAGCTAAGTTATTATATAATAAGCTATTGACTGGTGGGCTTCAGAGATATTGAGAGATATAAATAAGGAATCTGTGGCTTAAGCTGAACTTCATGTAATTTGCCATCCATGCATTGACTGGCAGTATTTTCTGTGGAGTCAAGCTGTTTCATACAAACATCCAATTGAAATATATTTCTATATATATTTTATGGCTAAAAATTTGGATTATTTATAATGTGAGAATGCTTAAGTAAAACGTTTTTGTAGCTGGATGACGAAAGGCTCCATTGGACTCCGTTTTGTAAATCTCGTTTGAACTGAATCTGGATTTGTTGCTACGTTAATAGTTATTAAGATCGGCGTATTCCAGTTCCTGGGCAATGGTTTTGTACTTCTCCTTACCTTTGCTCACTTCATCTAAGAAAGCAGCAGTCAAATAATAATAATAATAAAAATAATGGAAAAGACTTGATTATTTTGATATAGTTTTTTAGTTTATTGCATAGATTGTGAATACAAATAATAAATAAATAAAATTGAGTTAAACAAATACACAATGCGATTGTCACATAAATTTAATGAAGGCTTTAAACAAAATCTAAATACATTTACTGTAACTACACAGGCAACAAATGTTTACAGAACGCCTACGAGTATGCTACGAAATACATAAACGATAAATGTGCAGCAAAAATTGTGTAGATAGATTTTGGTGGAGCTCTCGGAGGCGGGCAATGGAGCAGCGCTTATTCCTTGAGGATGAGCTCGACAAAGGCGGTATCGAGATCGTCGCCAATATCCTTGTAACGCTCCTTCTCCAGGACAAGGTCGTCTGTTCATTGTTGACAAATCATAAACGAACACAGGAGAGTAAAGAAAATATATATTGCAATTAATACAAAATGAAAATATAATTAAATTAGGTACACAAATAAATATTGATAAGGCTCCTACAAAACACAGAAAAAACCTTTTTGCATGGAAACATTTAAACTGACACTAAACTCGAATCTGGACAAAAATAAAACCAACTTAATATATTTACCTCTTTTAACAAAAATAAATAAAAAACGACAGCAGTTGCACTGCTTGTCAACAGCAGCGTTCGTGGTCGGTAATGCAGTGCGGCGCTAGCTGTTAAATTCAAAATCAAAATTAAAATGCAACAGGCAAACAAAAACAGCGTAAAAAGTCAGCCAAGCAGTGTTTTCTTTTGTTTTTGCTTTGCTTCGATTAGATTGTTTAATTAATGTGAATAAAACTTTTGTTGTGCATCAAATTATAAATAAAAGCAGGGCAGCAGTTTGTAGCGGTTGTATGTCTTGCGCAGCGGATTGAGGAGGATTTATAATCGGTGATCTAAGCTGGTGGCGCCTCAGCCTCAGCGGCTGGTGCAGCGGCCTCGGCGGCTGGCGCAGCAGCCTCAGCTGCTGGCGGTGCAGCCGCTTCTGCCGCTGGTGCAGCAGCTGCTTCGGCAGCCGGAGCAGCTCCCTCAGCTGCTGGTGCAACAGCGTCAGCTGGTGGCGCTGCACCCTCAGCCGGTGGAGCTGCACCCTCAGCCGCAGGAGCAGCTCCCTCAGCTGGTGGTGCAGCTCCCTCAGCCGGCGGTGCAGCTCCCTCAGCTGGTGGTGCAGCTCCCTCAGCAGGTGCTGCAGCGGCTTCACCCTCTGGAGCTGGTTCTGGCTCAGAGCCGGGTGGTGGTGGCTCATAATTCTTGACGAACGGCACTTCAGCGCCCTCTGGCGGCAGGTCGATCGAGTATTCGAATGGTGGTGGTGGTGGTGGTGGTGGAGTGGGCTCCTTTGGTGGTGGTGTTGGCTCCTTTGCCACTGGCGCACCACCCTCCGCGACAACAACTCCCTCTGCACCCTCCACTCCAGCCGCAGCCGCTGCCGCAGCTGCAGCAGCAGCAGCTTCCGCCTCGGCCGCAGCTCTGGCCTCCTCCATGGCGGCCAGCTCTTCGGGCGTGGGCGTTGGCAGCTTGGGTGTGGGTGGCTTCGGATTGCGCACCGTCCAGAATGGCTCTAAGCCCTTGATCAGATCCAGGAACGCCTCGTCGAGACTGTCACCGATGAGGCAGTAGCGCTCTTTTTCAACGATTAGGTCGTCTGAGATGTTTGGCATGCGATCGCGATGGCAGTGAGCAAGCATTACAAGCAGTCGGGACAGAGATAAAGCAATAGAGAGAGAGAGAGAGAGAGAGAGAGAGGCGTGGAGATAGCAAATATGAAAAGGAAGCATAGACGCAGCTAAGAAAAAAAATATTAAATGTTTTCCTAAGCAGCAGTTTAGTGGGCAAGAGGAGCGGATGGCTGGGCAGGCGGGTGTGCTTGTGAATCAGGATGATGAGCATGCATTTGACGAGGAAAACACAATCCACAATTTGCTTTAGCCATAACGAGATCCTCTTTGATCTATTTCTATTATTTGTTAACTAGTTTATCAAATGAAATCATATTCGATTTTGATTTAAGCAGGCGGCGCTTCCACAGCAGGAGCATCGGCAGCAGGAGCTTCGGCAGCTGGAGCTTCGGCAGCTGGAGCTTCAGCAGCAGGAGCTCCGGCAGCAGGTGCCTCGGCAGCAGGTGCTCCGGCAGCAGGTGCTCCGGCAGCAGCTGCCTCTGCAGGTGGTGCATCTGCAGGTGGTGCATCGGCAGGAGCTGCTTCAGCAGGCGCGCCTTCAACAGGCACGTCATCTACAGGAGCGCCCTCTGCTACTGCTGCGTCTGCAGGAGCTGCTGGTGGAACATCGCCCACTTCGAAATTCTTTACATATGGCACTTCAGCGCCCTCTGGTGGCAGATCAATATTGTAATCAAATGGCGGCGGCGGTGGTGGTGTGGGCTCTTTCACTGGCTCCTGAACAATGGCAGCAGCAGCAGCTGCTGCTTCGGCGGCAACTGTTCCATCGACTGCGATAGCTTCGATTGCTGCACCCTCCCCATCGCCTGCCCCCTCAGCCGCTCCTTCGGCAGCGAGCTTGGCTGCCTTGGCAGCAGCCTCTGCCTCCCGCTGCGCCGCAATGGCGGCGATCTCCTCTTCGGTTAGCTCGGGCGTGGGCGGCTTGGGGTAACGGTCGTTATAGAACGGCGGCATGCCCATAAGCTCGACGAACGTAAAGTCCAAGCTATCATTAATGATTGCATAGTGCTCTTTCTCGTTGATCATATCGTCTGGTGGCGGTGGTTTGGTAATTTAGTTGGTCGGTTCATTTCGGTTAGTTAGATGTTATTAGAATTGAAAAAATATTTTTATTAGTGCAAATATTGGCAGCTCTGGTTATGGCTAGTTAACTCTGGAATCCAAGAAGCCAATTATGTGTGGGTACACAATCTTCACAACAACAGAGACAACAATTGGTTGGAACACTTCGTTCCTGGGTTAGTTAGTACAACAAAACAGTTCGTTTGTCAGGTGTCTTGATTTTTTTTGTTTTTCAGTTACTAAAAAAGTTGCTATATTTTGAAAAATACTTTATTTGTGCAATTGCAGCAGCATGGTATTGTATTTGCATAGTATGTAATATATATGTATGTATATATTAAAAATATAAATAATTTATTTATGTAAATCGTAAATAAATCAATTGTTTTTCATTTAATTTTCGATTCTTTCATTTAATGCCATTTTATGTTAGGTTCATTTTATTTTTAGCTTGCTCTCTTTTTTCTTGAGGCAAGAACACATTTTCATCGAAGATAGATAGAGTTTAAGTTTTAAATAAAATATAGAAAGTTAACAATAGCTGTCTAATCATGAATGCTTGCAATTGGAATGGAGTGCGTGTCATTTTATAGTGTTTTGTCTTTTGTTTGTTTTTGTTTATTTTCTGTGAATTTGTGTCTAAAAAATAGGCGTGGCAACTTATAAGTAAGCAAATATTACACAACGTTTTGCAAACACGATTTGTTTAAATGGTATAAACAAAGTAAATATTAGCATAATTAATACAATAGTTTAGCTGGCGACAAAAATAAAAATACAAAAATACAAATCGAATCTTTCCTTTTCATTTACTTTACACATACATTTGTATAAATAATTACACATAAACTAATTCGCAAGTTGTGTCTTTTGTCATCTATAATTATTAATTACTTCGATCCATATCAAAAGAAAAAGAACAAGATGTAGAAGAGGGCTAACTAAAGCAAATAGAAAGAAAGTTAAAACAAAATATTGCAACAGTGTTGTAAGGCATCGAGGGTTTAAAAGTGCCGCCATTTTTTAATTCTTATGTATTTTGCCATTCCAAATGACTGCGAGCAACCGCATGCCATTCGCAGCGCAACGTGGGCCGGCGGAAAGTCAACAGCTTGCACTGCTTGAAAATCTGAATGTTGAAACTCATAGAAATTTTGGAATGCTCTTAATAGAAGCAGAAGATTTTCTTCTGATTTTTGTATATATTTTTGTTTTTGTTTTTGTTTGTTAAAGTAAGAGTTTTTGTTTCTTTCTTGTCTGCTTTTCTTTGAGTTTACCGCTTAAAATAATTAACGTTTTCATTTAAAAGTTTATCAAAAATTTAACGGCATGGAAGACACTTGGCGTTGTCCTGTGTGCCTTAGTATGGGTATATGTGTGGGTGTGTGTGTGTGTGTGTTTGTTTGTTTGTGTTTTCTATTATAATAATATGGAAAGCGCCAGTTTTCTGTATTGACGTCAAAGCAGGCAGTTTAGTTAATTTACATAAGCTGCAAATTGATTGTTTACATGTTCTGTATGTCATGTAAAGTGGCTTCCATCTCCTCCTGCAGCAGTTTGTTCTTGGCGCGTTCGTTCAACAAGTCGTCTTTTTTGTTTAAACATAACAAAAAATGGGCAAATACGTGGCATGCATATAAAAACAGTAAACATTAGGGCGTTGGCGGTTCAGCAGGCGAGGAGCGTACAAGCGGCACACAAGTTGAAATTTGTTTTTGTTTTTGGTTTTTTTTTCGGTTAAGCACAACAACGAACAAAATCATATGAAAAATAAACATTAAAAAATATTAATAAGCATTAAAATAAAAATAAAAATTCAAAATTAAAATAATAATTGAAAATCTGGACCAACAAAGGGAAATTGAGATTTGGTATAAGGAACTTAATTTTGCACCTACTTAAAAATATATTTAAAAAATAAATATATATATATATTCTATAAAAAAAACTACAACTTTTATATTTGAAATACTGCTACAAATAAAAATATTTAATATAATAATAATAAATTGTACTATTTGAAAATATCTAGAATTCTGAAGTTTTCGCTTTTAAAGTCTTAGAGTTATAAGCAAATATTCTTTAGCAGACATACCTTCGAGCCTGTCGACTTCCTTCTGCAATTTCTGAACGGAACGTTCAGCGAATTCAGCGCGTGCCTCAGCCTTTAAGTGTTGGTAAACAGAAATTGGAAAAATAGAAATATTTTAGTATCAAAAACATTCACATAATTTGCAGAAATGCAGCGTCTACAATCAACCAACATGAACTTTTGCAAGCATTATTCACATTGGTTAACATGCAAATTCTATTCAAACGACAGTGTTGTAAAACACAGTGTTTAAATAGAGCTTGCATTTTTAAGATTATTATACTTAAAAGAAGCTTCCCAAATAATTTGCTACCAAAACCAGCGGGGTAAGTATATTATAATTGATATGAAAACATGATTATTAGTTTAAATATTTTAGATTAAATTAAATTGATGTGAATGTGTATCTATAAGTAATGTTATAAATAAACAAATTGTTGTACGAATAAAAACATTCAAATTAAAATGCATAACAATTAAGAAGATAACACAAGTGATCAAAGGATCACTTAATCCATGTGCTTACATTTTATTTTTATTTTTTGTATATTTATTTAGGGTGTTTTTGGTTTAGACAAAACCTAAATTTGACAAATTAAACAATCATTTTTACGGGAGTGTAGATAATTTAATTTAATTCAACTACAACAATCGCCGTACGACGCTACGCAGTCACTGCATATAAGGAATAATTGCAAATTGGAAATTGGCGCCAATTCGAAATGCTGTTAAAATTATTTCGTTTTCTGTCATCAGCAAAATTTAAATGATTTATTAAAAAAAAAACTCTTTATGCTGCGGCGACTTACAGTTTCTACATTTAATTTGAATTGAATGAGCTCCTGTTCAAAAATTTTTTGATTTTCGCGTGCCTAGACGTCGAGAAATATACAACAAATTTTTGGTATATCAATAACGGTGCTTAGGACATCATCATTAGAATGTGCGGAGTGTGTGTACGTGTGTATGTGTGTGTGTTTGTAATGTGTGCAAGTGCTTTGACAATAAAATATCTACCGAATATTATAGAATTAATTCAATTTTTAAGTCGTTTTGTTTGTTTTGGGTACAGTTGCTAGAACCAAGCAGTAGTTATCCGTAACGTAGCAGTGTTGTAAAACGTCAGTTTCTGACTCATTTGCATTCAATGCACAAAAAGTTGTTTTCAATTTTCAAGTAATGTACACACACACGTCCTATAAAGGGAAATACTTGCCATGATGCACGCTATTGATATACATTTTGGATACTGCTTGAATAGTTTTTCTTTTCTTTTGATTTTGCTTTTGATTCGATTTGTTGTATTCTTTCATAGACGTTTGGGCAATTGCGTTTGTTCTTGCTTTTGTATTTTAGTTTTGGTTATTTTTTATATTAAAAGAAAATATCAAATGTGACGAATATGTACAATTAATTTAAAATTGAGAATAACGATTTGTGCAATTTAATATTTTCTTTTTGATTTTTGTGTTCGTTTTGGAAATAAAGTTAATGCATTTACCAACACCAGAGACCACAAACCGTTTAAAAATATTTGTAAAAATATATATATGTATAGAAATCAATATGGTATAAAACTCGGCATGTACCTCTTTCAAGGAATGATCCAAAACCTTGATTTGCGTTTCAAAGGTTTCCTCTTTTTGTGTGGCCTATTTTTATTTTTATTATTATATATTGTGGTCGTTGGTTTAATTGGTGGAAATTAAATTGTTTTTGGGTTAGGCAAACAGAAATTGCAAATTATTTAGCAAATTATTGATGCATGCAGAGTTTAAGGCGTATCAGGAGTGGGGGCAGCAAGTTTTAAGCCATTTGGGTGTGTTGATCAAAAATCCAGTGCGCAAATCATTTTTGTTTATATAAATCATACAAAATATATTGTCAAAAATAATTATTTGTATTTTGGTTTTGTGTCAGCAACGTTTAAGCGGAGCGTGTTAACAAATATATGAAAATAAAAATAGAAAATAAAATAAGAATTAGTATATAAACCAGAACAAACAAATATTTTTAGGGGCTGATTAAAGGACGAGTTGCACAAGTTGTCGGTAGACATTTTATATGAATGCACACGTGGCCAGTGTTGTGCAACGGCTTATAGAGCCTTCGAGCGGTCCTGTGCGCTCAAATACATAGAAAAAAACACATAAACAACAACAATAATATATAGATATAAAGATATCGCTGGTTGGTTTTGATTGCATTTTCCACAGCTCTGGGAAACTCCTTTCGAAAATTTCGTATGCAAGCAGATTTTTTTTTTGCTTTTGTTGTATCTACCTCCTTTAGACGAGTGTTCAGGGTCTTGATTTGGTTCTTGTACTCTTCCTCACGTTGGTTGGCCTATTTATTGTTGTTGTTGTAGTTGTTGGTTATGGGGTGTGGGATTTACATATTTAATATTGTAAAATATAAAAATTTATTTTTTTGATGAACAAAAATAGATTGTTTCGATCATGGACAATCATATCGACTGTTTTGTAACATTTCATACTGACCTTCTCCTCAGAGACCTCAAGGGATTTCAAGTTGTTGCCCACAACGCGCAGCTCCTCCTCAAGCTCCACAATTTTGCTACACATCGGAAAGTAAAGCACAAATTAGTTAACAAGTTTTACACAAATTGTGTTCAATTGGATTTACGATGGCAAAAAAAAAACAAAAACAAAAAGCGCATCTCATGCGGTAATTAAATTAAGTTTTGTGCGTTTTTTTATCACCAACGCCAAAAAAAAAAACGTTGACACTTTACTTTCAAAATTTTGGCACTGGAGGCGACAGAAGTGCCAAAAAAAAGAGAGAAAAAATAAATGAAAACAGAAAGAAAGAAACTAAATCATGACTGGCCAAACCAGACGAAGGTCTCTGCATAGCAGTCTTTTAAATAAATAAAATATAATAATAACAGCAATTGTTGTTGGAGACGACATTTCACTGAAACGATTTCACTTTTCTAAGATTTGTATTTTTAGTTGAATTCTTTCGTCTGCCTCAGAGCCATATTTATAAATTTATATTTCTGTATTGTTTCTAATAGTGTCAACATAGTCGATACTTTTGGGGTGGCGATTGAATTGCGTAATCTGGAGTGCAGTTAGTATTTAAAGACAGATAAAGCAGGACAAACCTTTCACTAAGCTCAACTTTTTCCTCGGAACGTTCCAGATCCTGTTCCATGAGCACTAATTTTCTGGCCACCTTCACAAATGAGGGCGATCAGATAGGCAGCAGGTGAGCAGGCATTAACAGGCAGGCGGGCATATTAAACAGAGCACAGACATAACAACACGTAACGCGTTTTATGGTTAAGCATTGAGTACATAAAAAGGTCATTTTTTTCAAATTAGTTCAATTGATGTTTTTGTAATTGCATTTTGGCCGAAAATGTGAATATGTTGTGCATTATGTGAGAGCATGAAGTGGTATGCTTCTACATTAACTAAAAAACATGCGTCTTAAATACACACAACATTCGTTCAATTTTAACCAGATATTCACATTTTTTGCCGATTTCAAAATATTTATATATATAATGCCAAGCTAGCTAGCTAAACAAAATAAAGGAATAGATAAAATAAAACATCAACTATAAACTATGCAAAAGAATTGGGTTAGGTTGCGTTGATATCTGTATTTAAAATAGGTAAGAACTGTTAGTTAACAGCGCTGCAAAGAACACACTTACATAACTATGGCCACACTGTTTCGTTTGTTTTTTTAGGCACAACAAAAAGAGTTTTTAAGCATTTTGGCGCAACATTTAACTCATATTTAAAACAAATGTTTTTCAACGTACTTTTCACCCTGTTCGGCACGTTCTTCGGCACGCTCCAAATCGGCTTCAACCATGGCCAATTTACGGGCAACCTTTCATTTATATTTTTATATATAGTGTATATATATATTGTTGATATTTGTACATAATTTTACAATCGTCATCGTTCATCAAATATACACAAAGAACATAGAAAATGTGTTAAATTTCATGTATATATATCTAACACTAATTCAGTTAGTATTAACAATCGGATTGATGAAATTTACAGTTTATGGTTTTTTTTTATTAGTCTTAGACAAAAGGTTAATATGTTATGATTTCATTTATTATGTGTTTTATGTGTTTTATTGTAGTTTTTTGTTGGATGACAATTTGTGCTCATATCGTTGCTTCCCAGACTTTTCAGCTTTAGTTCAATTGATAATGTACTCAAATTTATGTACTTAAAAATAGTTTTATATTTAAAAACGAACAGAATGAATTATGCTTTCTTTTTGCTTCAGTTGTACATTATAAAAGCAGAGGAATTGTGCTACCTATGTAAAGATTATTCTACTTCCTGTTCTTTTTTAACAGGAAATTAAATTCATTTTCTTGATTTGTATTAAAAAAAACTTTGGATTGGAAGAAATCTGATGGTTCTCTCAAAATTCTTGTTAGTTACTAAACGGAAACGAAAAAGATTTCCTACATATTTGGCTTGGCCATTAAAAATTTGTGACTAACAAATGAAATTTAGATTACAAATTAATAAGCCGATAATGAAATGAATATGTTTCGCCAAAAAATCGAGCCTGTTGAGGAAATTGAGTTTGCCAATTTGGTAGACAGAAGTCGCAGCTGTAGGCACCATGAATTTTGATATGCGAACAGCGCTACTTCTATGGATGTCAATTATAGGCTGACCAAGTCTGACTTTCCTGTGCACGCTCACAAATATTTAAAACTAATGCATCATTAACGTTTCATTCCAAATATTCGGCATATTTTAAAAGCATGCCAAAAGGCAACAAGCATTGAAATGCCCAGAATATGCAACTCCCCTTCTAGCTTGAAGAGAGTCGGATACGCATACGCATGGCCAGCTAAAGTGGGTGTGAGTCATAGTCCCATGAAGAGCGGGGGTTTTACAAACACACACACAGACCTTTGCACAGATACGTCTGCATATGCCAGAGCGGTGCGTGGCTTACACACTCTTGAGTACACATACAAACATATGCTTATATGTGTAGGTGAGACTCTTGGGTCAACTAAATTTTTGATTCATCATCGAAGCGTTTGGCAACACTCTTTTCTTTCATTTTTTTTTTGCAGCTGCTTATGTCATGAGCCGAAGAGCGCTAAATATACAAATTAACGGGGCATGATGGTATAAGTTTCATACGAAGTTTCCCGTTTCGCTTATCAGTCAACGTTTTCTTGGTTTCCTTTCCTTTGCTTTCCGTTTCACAGTTTCTGTTTCTGCGAAACAAATGTATATATGGATTGATAGATAGGCGGTATGCAGTCAGTCGGTGGGTTGCTTATCGTATTTTTTGTAGTTTATCAATTTAGCCTGCTTTATTTAGCTGATTCGATTGACGTACGAAACACGTAGGCAGCAAGCAAAATCATATGTGCTAACACAATAAATTAATGTTGCGGCTTATACTAAATCGTGTCCAGCAAAAAGCCAGTCGAGCTAGTCCATGTTACGTCTGCATCTAATAGATCAGACAAAAACTGTATTGCCAAAATCAATAGAGAATGATTTAATAGTACGTTGAGTCTGCAGATAAATGTTATATCAGCTATATATAACATAGCCCTTTCCAAGGTAGGTATCGATCAGTTGAAAATCCTATTAGACTGTGATATAATAATATACTATTTGATATTATCATATTAATATATATCCATCACAAGAAATTCTCATTAAATAATCTCTAAATAATTATCTTCTTTTGCTACATCATTTTCCATCCATTTTGACTGTAGATGTTTGACAGATAAACTAACTATACATTGTAATTGGACGGTGCTCCTAACTGTTCGTTCTTTATAATGTACAACGGCCTCAAGATGAAAGCAACAAATTTCTGCGCAATTAAATATATATATATATATTGTCTAGATATAGATCATTTTTATTGTTGTTAACTTTATTGCAAAAATGTTATAATTCGTTTAAATTTAATAAGTGTTACATATCAAGTTTATATGCATTAGCTGTGAACTAATTGTTTTTTTTTTAGAATCTGCTTACGCTTTACACATTTGCATTTTACATTTTACATTTTACATTTTGCATTTGTTTATAATTTTTACATAAAATATTCCAAAATAAACCCAACTAAATTTGTACAATAAGATATACAATAGAATAGAAAAAAGTATTTATATAGAGTTAATATTTTTTAAAGGGCCAATAAAAACGATTTGCTTTTCCTTTAAGTTGGGATATGATTTATATATGTATATAGATATCAATTGTTATTTTATTGCTTGCGAGCACATCATGAGTACATCAACAATTTTTTTTAATCGCTTAATCAGTTACATTTAGATTTTTTTTTAACAAGACTTTGTTCAGACGTTATATTCCAAGAAAAATTATATTCAATATATATATATTTATATATATATACACAAATAGAATGGATCAACTTATACAGCAGCTAATTTCTTTTATATGTCATATATATTTATATATATATATATATATATATATATATATTAGAAGTTTATCTTCCAACGGGCGGCTAAGGCAGCGGCATGCCAGCATTTATTTTTATTGCTTTAGCTGCACTATTATCATCATCAACATAATCATCATCAATATTCATTATCATCATCATTAGCATTGATTTTTAGCACAAATTTTCCAATATCAGCACCAATATTTGCCTTCACTGATTCCTGTGCCAAAATTTCATTGCAGGCTCAATAAAGGCCAAAATCGAAATAGAAGAAAACTTAATTTGTTTGGCAAAGAAATCAGTGGACGGATCAAGTATCATTAGTTTTATGGGCATTATTGTTGTGTTCGCTGTGTGGAGTTGTGGAGGACAAAGTTGAAGTTTCACCAACAGCAGCAGCAGTACTATTTGCATTGTTATTGTTGTTGTTGGTTATTGTTGTGTTTGTTTTTTGATTTGGGTGACATGGTTTACTGTTACTGTTACTGTTGTTATTATTGCTTAAATTAATTAAATTGGTATTTAGCTGCACCTCATCGTATTTCTTGTCAGCCTCCTCAGCAAGGAAACGCGCTTCCTTCAACTGATTCTCAAGAGCGTCCATGCGTTCTTCATCGGCAAGGGCGCGATTCTCAAGAATCTTGCGAGCACTATATATATTCACATATATAGTGAATATATACATCAGTATATAATAAATTATAGGATGACCACGTTGCGACCATGCCCATAGAAGACAGTGACCAAGTTGTTATATCGATGATTTGTCGTTGCGTACAGCCCCAAAATTGAATGAATCATTCGACGTCATCGCATCCACATCGGTGTAGAAAGTGTAGTTGTTGTTGTTGTCGAGTTGTTGGAGAATATGACAAACACATGGATGCGCATTGGTACACACAGGTAGACACAATTTCGAACATAAATTATGTTGAAAGATTAAGTTTTGATTCGGTTTTTTTTTTTGTTTTAGGAGTTCCATAGTACATATCAAGATTTAGAGAATTTTGCAAAAAGAAACAAGAATTTGTTGTTGCTGGTTGAGTTTTACAGTTCAGTCAATATAAAAAAGATACAAATAGTTACGAATAGCTGAAACAGTGCTTTGTGTACTTCTTTAAATTTATTTTACTTCAAGCTCAACAGTTGAACTATTTTGAAGAGTTTGTTATATTGTGTAGAGTTTTTTCCTTATGAAATTACTTTTAGTATTTTCTTTTGTGAAATATTTTACATAAATATGTTTTACAGTTGCTGTTTTACTAATTAAATGCAGCTTGAAGCGTTTCTTGGGGCAAGTGTATAAATTCAAATCTATTTTCTCTATTCAGACACAGATTCAAGACACAAAGCAATGTTTGAGCTTCTTTTTCACATACAGACAAATGTTGTTAACATAGATATTTAAACAGCGATTTACTAAGGCACTACTATAAGCTAGACACATGCCATATTTATATAACAATGTGTATATACGTAAAACTTTATTAATATATATACAATATATATATTCCACTGGATCCACGTTGTTCTTGATTACGATGTTGTTGTTCCTGTTGGCTGCGGTCGACGTTGAGCTTAAGAGCTAAATGCTGTTTACAAGTGATTAAGAGTTCTTAAATATACCCTATAATTATTTCATATATATGTTTAGAGTTTGTAAGAGAGCGCAGTATATATAACCCATAACCTAATTAGTAACGGTAATTTCGACGCACCTAACCTCAAAACCAGAACAAAAAGTAAAACAAATAGAAAAGAAAACGACGAGAAGATAACCCTATTAACCCTAATTCCCTAAACGTATATTTTTTTTTTTTCAAAGTTGAGTTCAAAGCAATAGATAACTATACCTCTTCATATTTCTTATCAGCTTCTTCTGCAATTAATTTTGCTTGCGCTAATTGGTTCTCCAATAGAGCTACTTTGTCATCTTCCATATTTGTGCGATTTTCAAGCGCTTTTCGTATCCTAAATTTCAAAAGCAATTATAAAGAAGCATTTTAAATATACATATACCGTAGATAGAACTTGAGCTGGATACTTAAGTTGCTTATATATGCTGTAGACTTATTATAAATGTATACAGTTTCACATTAAGAATAACAAAAGGGATCAAACATAATAAAAAAATTTTGTACTAACCGTTCGCTCTCATCGGCGGCCTGAGAGGCTTCCGACAGCTTGGCTGTGGCGGAACCCAGACGCTCCTCAGAGCGTTCCAAGTCTTCTTCGAGCAGTTGAATGCGACGGTTCAATGCAGCGACCTCAGATTCGGCCTATAAAATAGATATTCGATGTTCGAACGAACAAAACAATATAGCAAACGTACGAATGCTTAAAAATATACTATTATTCTAACTTAAAGTCTTACGATCTAAAGCAAAAAATACACCGATATAACGTTATATATAAACTGTGCTACTTTTGGTATAAATAAAATAATCTGAATTTTTTCCTAATTTTTGCGCTCTCTCATAACAAATATAACCTTAAACTTCTTATTAACCAAATTGAACTATTTGCGACCGCAGCTTATGTTCCATCTGAAATTAGAGATTTCTTCTTTGCGTTTTCTTCCACCTTTTTGTCGCTCCATCCGTCTCAGTAAGTATCAGCACAAGCTTCAGCATTTTGGCACATTAACTAACAAGGTCGCCGTTGCCGGCGTCAACGCCCCAAAGCTACCAACAAAATGTTTGTTTGCGTGTGCAATCGATTACAGTTCAACAGCACGAAGCCTGTCAAAGTTCTGTCAAAGTTCTGGACAATTATTAGGGGTATCCACATATTGATTACACTTGTATCAAGTTGCCAGCCCAGAAAAATAGGCAACAGCTAATCAAGCCACGCACACATAGTATGACGTCAACACTTTGTGAAACAACCTTGTCAAAAATTGTAATTTCAATCTTTAGCGGCCAGTTTTTCCCACCAACAGTATTTTCCAAAAACAGAAAACGAAGCATTAAGCATATACCCATTAAAGAACGGAAAATAGTTGACATTGACACCGTCGCATGTGATTGCCTTTTATAGAATACGAGAAAGAGAGAAAGAGAGCGAGTGGGATGGGTAGATAAATGTTGAAAACACAAATGAATTAAATGTTTCTGCAGCTTAGCTCAGCTCAGCTCAGCACACGCCCAAAAATGGTTAAAAACGGCTTTGACCAAAAGCGGCCACAATTGGACAAGGCAGTCCAGATCCAGTCGACACGGGATGATTATATTCGTGATTTTGCAGTACGCTGCAATGCACAAACACAAACACATACATAGCATTGAGTTGTATGGGTGACGCTTAGAACGATACGGACGCGCGTCGTAAAAGTATCGTGTGATTATGAATTGGAACCAAAACCAACCGCGCCGCCGCTTTAGCTTACGTCATCGTCCAAACAGTCGATAGACAGGCAGCATACAAAACACACACATACAGAGACATGTGTGTGTAGCGTAAATTTAACGATAAAAAATCGTATAGGGGCAAACAGCGAAGCTTTCCAAAACACATACGAAAGTCACACAACAAAACCGTTGATGAAGCAACAGCAAAAAAAATGCCAAAAAAAAAAAGAAAAATACTCAGCTTGAGTTTCGTTTCGTTTAAAAATAGCGGGAGTCGCGTACGTTAAATGTGTGCGACAGAGATGGACCTAAGCAAATTTCTGGTCTCTGCTTTGAACTCATTAACAAAACGTATTGAAGATTAAACGCCTTTTTTTAGCGCAACTCGAAAAGAAATGCAAAGCTAAACAGAACTGGTTTCGGGGTGGGGTGAGGCAAAAATTGCCGGCAAAACGCACAATAAAAAAAAAAACAAATAATAAAAGACATGAGTATGCAAAAGCTGCATAGCAGAGAAATTAAATAAAAAAAAGTTTTGACGGCTTAGTCACACACACCTTGAATTTTTTATTTGACTTGAATTGCTGTGGCAACGAAACAAAAAAAAATTATACCAACAACAATAAAGGAAAGACTACGTTCGAGTGCGTAGGGTGTGTTTAAATGTTATATATGATGCATTTTTAATTATGAACCCGAAAATAAGCCATAAAAATGTAAGCAGACCACTTCCACCTTGTAAAGCGTAAAAGTAGCGATCTCTCAAGCATAAAATACACTAAAGTTGTACAGCATTTAGCTACTGTCATGTATGTATGCATGTTGTAAACTCACACTGTCTGACAGTTCACGAAATTACGAAATATAATAGAAGAGGGAGAGAGAGAATCTGTCCAAAAGCAACAAATCTAAACCAATTTGTCACAATTGAAATTATCAGTACTCAATTTCATAAACAGCAAAAAGGAAGAGAGTGCGTGGAGGGGAGAGAGAGAATGAATGCTGTGGGGCCACGAAAATGACATTGAAAGCATAGTCTAAAAAAGTAAAACAACAAAACACATTATGCTTTGTTTTGGCTTTTGTGTAACTGGCAGGCGAAGGGGTCTGAACTAAACGTCAATCACTTGACAAAAGCGTGGAAAAATGAGCGCAAAATCTATCAACTAACGGCGCATAGATGACAAACAAAATGAGCTACAAAACAGGAATGAGAATGTTCAAAATTAAACTAATTTTGAATTTGGGGAGTGCCGTTACAGCTTTGCAATTATTTAACAATAAAATATCGAAGGACCATACCAAACCACTTCAAACTTCTTCGTAAAAAATGACGTCAACCACTTTGTCATTGCAGGGCAGCGTATGAAACCACTACAGACACACACAAATATATTAATATACACACATGTCACATCATTTGTATATATAAATTTATAGGCCCTTGCTTGCGCAATTGTCTAATTAAAATTGAATTAAGTGCACATTAAGCTTGCGCCAAAAAAATAATAGCACACACACATGGCTTAAAATCATAATTGATCGAATTTAGAAAACCGCTAACTAAACGCAATGGCTTTGAACTGAATAGAGTAGCCAGTTTCAGTTCTTTTCTTTCTTTTCTTGTGTTTTCACTCTATAGATTGCTCTTTCTTCTGATATGCTAATGTAATGCTGTATGTTTGTGCCCCATTTTTCGATAAGACAGCGAGCATAGATTTTGAAAGGTGAATGAATTTTGATCATTCAAATCACAATAGTTTAGAATGTACGAAATATCAAAAGTGATCAAATTAAACAGAAGCACCCTGTGTGTACATATGTATATAACAAATTGAAATTCATAATAACAAAAGATAGTCTAATAAAAAAGACAGGAAAACCATGGAGGAACAAAACAACACAAATGAAAGATAGAGAGAGGGAGCGAGAGAGCAACTGAGAGAGTACAAGAGCGCGCAAAGAGTGAGAGCGTATTTTTCTGTGACAGTCTGTCAGTGAACTTGCATTAGTGTTTGTATTTGTATGTCATTCACAGTATCTGTGTACTTGAGCATGTATTTGCATTGAAAACGTTGGCACTGCTCAGAACGAAGAAATGCTTGCGCTGGACTAATCGCGAGCGCTGGTTCAGTTCTCATGTAAAATGTTTATACCAAAAGTAGCAGCAAGTAGATGTATATTGTTTTCAACTGAATTGTTATGTCCTGATGCTTACTTCTTCACGTCGGACAACTTCAAGCTGCAGGCGCTTGTGAAATTCCTCGCATTCATCTTTATACTTTTCCATTTCTTCTTTGGTCTGACGCATTTTCTTCTTGAGTACATCCAAAAGTGTACCTTGTGGAATGCTGGTCGTCATTTTTGTGCTTGTTTTTTGGACTTGTGGTGGTTTGTGGTAAGTGTTTACAGTTGGACTTTACGTTGGTGGGCAGAGACTGTTGAGAAATCGCTTTTTAGCCGGTTTCTTGGCGATTCGCGATTGGCAGTTGACACTGAAGCACACTTGTATTGGCTTTTGCCTGTTATTTTGTATTTATTAAAAATACAAATTTCTTTCGATATGGCAGCACCAGAATATATTTAATTTATAAACTGTGAAACACCAACACACGCACGTAATAGAACGAACGACCGAACGAAGCGACGACACAGACAAGAGTATGCGCTAACCACCGGTTTTTTTCTTCTTTCTTCTACTACTTTTTCTTCTTCTTTTACTGGTTTGCTTCGTAGCTTCTGCTGCTGTCGTATTTTTTCCTTTTGGATTTTGTGTGTAGGGTCGATTAGATTCGAGCACACTTTTTACACATTTATAGTTAAAGTATAACCTTATGTTATAACAATATTAATATTAATACTTAATAGCAGTAAGCTGCACAGAAACTACACACACACGGAGAAACGAAGACGATAAAACGACGCGATTCTGCGACTGGCATTTGTGAGTACGTAACTGGAAATGAACCGCTGAAACACTTTGCATGCTCATGTCTACAAAGTGGCGGTGGTGGTTTCTACGTTGTGTGAAAGAGACAACTGCTGTATGTGTGTGTGCGACTTTCCAGTCTGGCAGCGCCTCGCCTATGTGTCGTGTCGTGTCGTTCATATGTACATGTGTGTGAGTGCGAGTGCGCTAACCAGTGTGTATATGCGGCTTTCCCGCTGGAAAACCTGTTAAAGCCGCTAAAAATTCAGTCTACATGTTTGTTGTTGTTTGCATTAATTAGTGAAGAAATATTTGAGATTTTTGTCTTATTTTTCCAATACAATTAATATTATGCAAAATTGCGAGCAAAAACGACGACTGGCCAATTGCCCATATACCAGTAGGAATGAGTAAGCGACCTGTCATCAAAAATATAATGTTTGCGTGTGTGTGAGTGAGTGTTTCTGAATCCTCCGCACTCACCACCTACCCCTGGCAACAAACAAGATAATTGTATAATACAGCATATAATGCCGGTGCTCTATCAGGCTTATCAACACGCAAGCAGGAGCGGCACAAATGACTAATCAGTCGTCGCTGCGACACTGTAGTGTAGTGTTCGTAGCAGGTTGTAGTTGTTGTTGCTGTGCGTTCGCATGTGGTCCTAGTCAGTGACAGTTGACGATTGTACAAAGCTCGATACCGATAACGATAGGCAGCGGGAGGGCGCGCGCTAGCAACAAGTGGAGAAGCGATTTGTATTTGGCAAATGACATAATTGTTGATAATACAAACGACGACTGCCAATGGTCAATTTCAATTAAAATAAGCACGCCTGCCCATTTTTGGCAAGTGTGCGGCATTGAAAAGAAATTAAAAGTAAACGTCAGTGCCACATAAATGTGCACACTACCAAAGTGGGGTGTACACACACACACGTATAACGAAGGTCATTGGCGTTTTGCAGCGGTTATGAGAACACGTAGAAAACTGAGAATACGTTTAATTTAATATAAATAATAATTGGCGAGCCAAGTTTGAAAATAAATACGTTTTTGGCTACAAAATGTATTCGTATAATTTTATATTTTTTTTAGCTGCTGTAAATCAACTGTTGCTTTTTATGGAGTTCCACAACTAAAATAACTCTGTGTCTGTGCGGGTGTGCATAAACACAGATAATTGTAGCAGTTGTAACATTTGGTCTGTTTTTTTATCTGCTACCTTTTTGGGAGAGTGGTAGAATGAGTGACACCCACACTTCGAGAGTTAGTGCAACAGGTGCTCACGAGTTTACCGTTAACCGGTCAAACAATGTACCAAATACTGAGAGCACAATTGCGTAACTGATTAAACAATTGCTTGCAATTAAGTAAATAAAAATGTTTCTGTTTTAGCTAGATAAACAGTTGAAATAGTTTTGCGCTGAGTAATAAGAAAGCAAATGTGCGTACGTGTTTGTGTGTGTGCGAGTGAGTATAAAGAAAAACCTTCACGACAGTTGGTAAGTGATTAACCCGTAGAATGTGCATATGTATGTATGCGTAAACGGGGTCAAGATTTCACAAAAGTTGCGAACAATTGCAATGACATACGACTCGGCGGGCCAGTGAAGGGTTAAAGCAGAAAAAGAATTCGGCGAGTGACGAAGAAAGCAAAACGAAGACGGCGACGTAATCGCTTTGCAATGCACACATATACACATATTACACATGTGTGTATGTGCCGAAAAGAGAACAAAAAGAACAAATTTGGAGCATTCATAGATAGAATAGACAAAAATCGCTCTGAACCTAACCAAACTTTTTGTTTAGCTTTTGTTTGTTTTTTTTTATCGCTTTCTGGAAGGAGCGACAACAAAGGCAGCTTGAAGAGAGAAAAATAGAAATATGATTAGTGCAAATAAATGAGTAAAGTTTGTGTATTATCAATTAGGCAAGCCCACAGCTAATTACCCGCTTCAGCTGCGTGTTCATTATGTTGTGCAGCTCGTTCCGAATGATATTGAACTTCATCATTGTGTCGGAGCTGAAGATGGAGCGTCCAAATGCCAGACCCGGGTAGTCAGCGCAACGTCCTTTATTACGACGCGCCTCTCGTTCGGCAACAATCTCTGCGGCTTCGCTGGTGCAACGCAGCTTTGCCCATTCCTGCGCCTGTGTATCCTCATCCTCAGTGTTCAGAACAATACCCTCATCAATCGCACCCGCACTGAGATCTGTAGCAATGCTATCGCTGCTCACATCCATTATGCCAGCACCTCCGCTCTGTCGTTTAATTCTCTCACGTTTACCGCCGACTGATGAAGAGGATTTCTTTTTGCGCTCCGATTTCTCTCTGTCACCTTTATCGCGCTTCTTCTTCTTTTTACCACTGGTAGTAGACGGATCTTGTTCAGCTGTAGTTGCTGACGTTGCTGCTGGGATTGTTTCATCTAGGATGCTGCTCTCATCGGTTGGAGTAGGACTGTTGCTGCCCAAAGAATTTGTTACCGATTCGGTTAGAGGCAGGCTGAGCGTGCTTCGACTAGCAATTGACTGATCCCCTGATGGTGGCTGCGTCTGCGAGTTTGTTTCGCCACGCAGATTGGAGAGCACACCTTTAGAGTCGCCGCGATAGAGGGCGGCCAGTATTTCCTGCACATTGGGCACATTGGGACGCCGTGTGCCGGCAAAGCGTGGATGATGCTGATGACCGCGGCGCTTAAGCGAAGACGGCACAAGTGGCGATGCATTCGAATGGGAATTATTGGTGCTGTGGCTGCCCGCACCGCTTGTGCTGGACAGCGCATCGTCGTCAGCACTGTTGCCCAGTGACATATCCATATCGGAATCACTCCAACTCCAATCGTCCGATAGCTCCGATTCCGATTGCTGCAACTGTTGATAGTTATTATAGAGCTGGGCTAGATAAAGCTCCGCCTGTTCATCGTAGTGGAGAAGTTTGTCGAGCACATTCAGTTGCTCCTCGATGGAGCCCCAACGGGAAGAGAGCTCTGATTTGTAGCCGTCGTTGTTGCCACGCCTGCTAATTGATTGCTTTTTTTGCTTGTGTTTTTGTTGTTCACTTTTGTGGCTGTGGGACTGTTTATTTGCATTAATTATGCGTTTGTTGCGCTGTTGCTGCTGCTGCTGTTTTGTTGTTTTTGTCTGCTGTCCTGCAGCAGCTGCGCTGCTACCTGCTTTATATGGAATTGTTGATATTACTATATATCGATATCGATATTTTCAATAAAAATATCGTGCAAATCAGCTGATTTGCATATACCAATATCGATAGCTGAGAAAAAGTATGACCAGGCAAGTGCACATGGCAAAGCTTATATGAAATAACACTACTACATTTGCCTTGTGCACTTGATATAATTTTGTATAGAATGCAAAGAATATTTGTCTAAAAAGAGCGGAACATGCTTTTCATTCTATACTAAATGTACATTTTTGTTTTTTATTACGCTGTTGCTTTGATGGTTGCCTATCGTTGCCGCCGCTTGTCAATAGATGGCGATGTGCACGCTTTATTTGGTGCGCAAGCGTTTGGCGACGTGCCGCGTTGCCAACGTATTTTTTAATTTGCGGCGTTTGCGTCGCCGGCTTAAAATACGTTATAGGTTTTGTTGTAGTTTTGTTGGGGCTCAAATTTGATTGTTTTATTTGCGTTTCTGTTAAATTTTTTGAATTAATTGTTAATGGTATTTTATGCTTCTGCTGCTTTTGCTTGGCTTTAGCCACCGACGCCGACGTCACTGCCGCTGCCGGTGCCGCTTGATTTTTACCGTAACTCACTTTTTTCCACTCATATGCATTATTAACTTTTGCAGTTCCTATTGTTAATGTTTTCTCGTACATATTAATTATCAGTTGCGGCTTTTGATTTTGTTGTTGTGGTTTTGTGATTTGGTGCGTGTTGTTTGGTCTTTTGTTGTTGTTCAAACAGCTGTGCTCATAGTACCGTTAGCTTTGAGTCTTTTATCTATTTTTACTGATGATTTAATACGGCTTTTCTATCTCTCTATCTTTCATTCTCTCTATTTCTCTTTTTTCTCAATTTTCAGTCGCGCGTTAAAAACTGAGCAAGGGAAAATTTGCGTATTTGGCCAACTTCCGCAACACGTTTTTATTTTGTTTCTGCAATTGCCGTTGTTGTTGTAACTTAATTTATGTAATTGCAAATCACTAGAATTTTATTTAAATTTAATTAAATAAAAATAGTGTTTCACTTGTTAGGTATTAGAAAACTATTAGATTTCGTTTTTTTTATTGAATTAATTGATAATTATTATTGAATTTATTGTAATTATTTATGCGGCGTGCGGGCGGCTCGGTTCGGCTGCTAGTTGTTCGGCCCCTCCGGCAGTTGCTGCTTGCTGCTTGCTTTGGCGTTGTACTTGAAAGTGTTGTGCGATCATTTTTGTGGCCATGCGCTCGCACATCACGCTGTGCGCGCGCTCTCTCTCTCTCTCTCTCTATATACCGTTCTCTCTCATTCACTGTCTTTCCATTGCTGCTGTTGCTGTTGTGCTGGTGGTGTTGGTGGTGGCAGCGCCCCCTGCCAAGCGGCAGTGGCAGCGACAGCGTCAGTCACTGTGGCACATGTGCGAGTGAGTCAGCATTATGCACAACCATTTGTGAATGCAAGTGTATTAGTGCTGCAGTGCGTACGCTATGCGGGTGTAAAGGAGCGCAAGGCACTGACAGCCCCCCACCGCCCACTCGCACACTCTCTGAGAGTGAGAGAGAGATTGTTCGCTCCGTACTCATTTCCATTTTCATTTTCTGTTAATTTCATTTGTGTGTTCCGTTTGATTTAATTGCTGTTCAGTCTTCTTTCTTCTCTGTTTTTTATTATCATATTTGCGCATATTACTCAGCGAAGTCGTCTGTATCTCATCATTATTTATTTAAGGGAAGGGTGTGGGGTAAACAACAACAACAACAACGTCACACAAAATATATTGATAATGATAATGAGCCAGTGTTTTGTCAAAACTTATGAATTTATGTTGTCTGATAAGCGTTTTGCTTTTGTTTTTTTTTTTGGTTACCTGTGAACACTAAGCATATTTTTCTTTTGAAACGCTGCCAATTGGCAGCTAAAACACAAAATGTCCTTGAAATACTTTCGTACCAAAATCAAAAAAGCCAAATCAAATAAGATGAAAAACTTTATACGTTTTCCAATTGGAAACGCAACCGAACAGACCAAGAAAAATGTGCTAAATACTGCGCGGCAGCTATTTCAAAATTCTCATTGTAGAAAAAGAAAATAAAATCAAATTTGCTCGAGCGAATATTTTGGCAAAGCCAAAGCAAACGCAGCAAAAGCAAAAACATCGCATTTTGGTTTTGCTTTTGCGTTATTTGATACACACACATACACGTACACACACAAACACACATAGACGCACATGCTAGATACTCGATGCGTCTCTTTCGCACCCGGCCAAAGCTATTTAAACAAATTTAAAAATAGCGCTCAGCATAGGCGTTGCCAACAGCAAATAAATTTCGATGTTTTCTCATTTGAAATTTTCCTTTCTTTTATGTTTGTTTGAAAAACTTTAAAGTTTTTATGGAATTTGAAATCAGAAACATACCAAACGCATTTCAACAAACATTTTTATAGAAACATACGTACATATATGAAAATCAACACGAAAAACATCCGTGAAATTGTTAATGCCAAACAGATGGCACCAATTTCCATGCCCAAGCCCCATTTTCCCTGTCACCAAATCGTTTATATATATAGTTTATATGTATTTTGTATATATCCATAGCCGTAAAAGTATTATTCTAGTATTGATTTCATGTGTATTTCTTGCTTTTGTCTGACTAATTCACAATGAAAACTGGCTGATTCAGAAAATCTAAAAACTCTTTACAAATATTCTAAAATTCTGCTTTTGACCTACTTTCGTATATGATTAGATAATATATGCTGAAGCTGAAAGAGCTCCTATTCAAAATAAATTTGTCAGAATTTTAATTACAATTTTAATCTAATTTTATTTTAGCTGCTTTAAATTGAAATCGAAATTTTATAATTAGAAATCTTAAATTTTTAATTCTATTAAAACTAATAAAAGTATTAAGATTCTTATTTTTATGGATTTTTTCTTGATTTTCTAAAGAATGTTTGAAATTTTTATAGACTTTTAATAGACTTTAAGATTTTTCAGTTCAATTTCATTTCTTTAAATTTAAAAAAAAATGATCGAAATAGAATTTTTTGCAATATTTTATTAACTTTAAAATATTTTTTTATATAAATATAAAAAACATATATATATATATATATATATGTTTTTTATTTTTTTTAACTAAATATTTTATATATATTTTTTTATATATAGTAATATATATGTTTAGATTATATATCCAATATTCCTAATCAGCTCCAAGCTTAATTTAAACTTGTTGAGAAAAGTTTTCTCCTTGAAAAAAGTAATGAAATTTCCTTCAGCTTCTAGTTCTACTTCTACTTGTTACTTAAGACTAAGCTAGTGATGAGTGAAATATATATAAGTCGGACTTACATTCTGCAGAGCTTTGTTCTTCTCCTCGAGCTTGCCAGTGACCAGGGTCAAAGCTTCCTGGGTCTGATCCAATTCGTTTTCAACAGTCTGGATCTTCTTTTGCAGCTGGCGCGCCTCCTCCTCGGCCTACGATCGATAACAAAGACACAGATCGATTATTATTGCGGGGGCCCAATAGGTAATTAAAAATGCAGGTGTTAACAATTTAACAGTCATTAATTATTGTGTTGTTTTTTCTATTGTTAGCAATAAAAAGTTTTGTTTATGTTTCTTTTGCTTGTTGTGCTGCTTGGTGTTTGGGGCATGCAACATGCGTTGCATGGCTGAATGCTTACCTTCTCGGCGCGGGTGTTGGCATCGCGTGCCTCCTGCTCGCAAACGAGAGCACGTTCCAATGCTCCATCCTTGTCGACTTTCATCGCTTGCATCTTCTTCTTGATGGCATCCATGGTGGCTGGCTTTATCTGTGTTTACTGCACTCGAAAGAAACTGAAAGGGAAAATGAAATGGAAATGGAAATTAATATCAAAACAATAAAGTAATTATATTTTATGCGATAATCGACGCTACATAAGAGTCGAGAAAGTAAATTTACAACTTTTTTAATGACTATTTGCTTTAAGTAAAGTTTTTATAGCTAGATGGATCTCTAAAGGCTTTTCGAAAATATTTATATAAACTTTTCAACAATTTCAAGAATTTTTTCAAACTTTGCAAAGCAACATTTTTTAGTTTTTATATAGAATGATTTTGGTATCACAAATTCTTGAAGTTTTATATATTTTTAAAGAAGTTTCGAACAAACAAACCAGATCAGAAAATTCTCTTAAAAAAACCCAATTCCTTCCTTCCTTCTTAAAATATTTCAATTTATACATAATAGTTTTATAAATTATATTAATAATATTTATATTATATAGCCTTATGCACGTTATTAATGAATATATCTACATTACTTTATAAATTATATTATTATTTATATTTTAATAGTTTTTTTTAAGAATGTAGTTTATGTTTTATTAAACCCAATTTTCTATAAATCATTTAATTTTTTAATAATCTTTGAATATATTTTTATAATATAAATTTAACATATTTAAGCTTAACACTTTTTAGCTACTTTTTTATATTATTGTAGTTTTTTTTTAGCAAACCAATAAAAATTGTAATTAACTTCAATTAAGAAATTAAAATGTGCATATTGTTTATTTCAAGCCTGCTAGTGTTTCTACTAATGCGACAATTTCTGTAGCAACTTCAGTTCATGTTTGCACATCGCTGTTTTGTTTTTTGTTAGCATGAAATAAAATAAGTAAAAATAAGCTGAAAGAAATTGACACAATTTTTGGCAGCTCTCTACTTAGAAATGCTTGCAGCTTCGCGCAGAGCCGTTTGTGAGCTGCATAGCTAATTGGGGGAGGAGGCGCTTCATGTAGCAACTCATCCCAAGCAGTTTCCATTCTCGTGTGTTTTGTGCGAAATCTCATTTTGGGGACAACAAATTGTCGAAGAACGTGCTGGCTATCGCATTAAATGATTTAAGCGATGAGCATGAAAGACGCAAGTGAAATATTAAAATTCAATTTGTGAGCTGAAACAATCGGATTTCGACCTGACTTTGAATCGATTATTGACAACGATGCTTAAACCTGCTGCTAAGATAACTTAAGATTGAAGTATGAAGAGTGGGAGGTATACATGTTTAGCTTATAAAGTAGTGAAGAGCAATTGAGAGAAATAATATAAGACATTAAAAATGTATTATGATTTTACATTTTTCGCTTTCACATTTAGAATTGAATGAGTATACAAGAAAATATAGATAAGTGCTGTGCAAATTCACCAACGGAACCCTAAATCTAAATCCAAACTAAATGTGCAGCCCTGCATCTTCTGCCTGGTTCTGGTTCACATTTGGTTCCACTTTAAGCCTGCTTGAACCGGAAAATCAAATTGCATGGGAACTTTAGCAGAAAAAGAAAATGGGCATTTATTATTAAACAAATATTATTGAATATTTAATAAACAGAATTATTGCACAAGCTGTAAACAAACTTTTGTCAGCTACTGTTTGTGTATTTAAAAAAGCTTTACATACAAAATGCTTAACGAAATCAATGAAATTGTTTTCTAAATTTGATAATTAACCTTTTTAAAGAAAATGATAATTAATTTAAATAAAGTAATGAATATAACTTAAATAAGTGAATTGTGCGAGTATTAAATTTGATAAATAAGATGAGTAAGTAATTCTCTTCGCTGTAAGCCTTTCGATCTCTCATCAATTCTCTTGAACTTTGCGACTTCCAGGTGGGGAATGCAATTAAGTGTCAAGTTGATAAGGTGAGGAATGAAATGCCTAACAGCCTGACTCATACAAGTGCGACAGAGGGATAGAGAGGGAGAGAGAGAGAGCTCATGAGAATTGTGGACTCAGCTGTGAGGAGCTCTGGGTTAGCCCTGCGCATAATACTTGACCAACATTTCAATTTGTCATGGCTGGAATGCCAAACTAATTGAGTCAGAGCCCTGTTTTGGGTGCCTATATTACTTATAGTACTGCGTACATCAGAGTTTATTTTTAACACTTTTGTTTACATTTGAGCTCCTGAAAGAGATTCTGCCGAAGCGAAGGCAGGTTTCGGGCTTTTAAGCAAGCAAACAGAAACAACAACAAATAATTGAAAATGCAATCGAGGCAGAAATTTTTATAAATATATATATATATATATTATATATATATATATATATGTGCATATCCCATCCAGACGCGCAGAAGGTATGAGGTTTTCTCTTATGCATTTTTTATAAGTAGCAATATATGTCGTCCATCGAACGAGGTGACACAATGAATTATGTTTGTTTGTTCAGCAGAAAATCACTTTGGAATTTTATAACTTCGGAGACATGAATGATGGCAATGACACACATCTATAATCGAGCCTACATAGACCTATATAAAAACACCCAATTTTGTCGCTTCCAGAAGGCTTATTTGCATAAGTCTTACGAAGTGCCAAGTTGTTAATATCCTGGTGAACATGGTGTATATTGTTTTTGTGTGAATGTTTGGAACATATAGAATTATATAGAGTATATAGCTCTGGTTTGAAGTTTGTAAGACAACAATATCCAATATATAACATTGAATTTAATTATTTTTCAATATATACTAAGCTTACAGTATTAACAATAAATATGGATTCTAAGACACTTTTGATACGTAGCTGCTAGATTTTCCTATATTTCTACATTTATTAATTTATATATAATTAATTTTTTAATGAAAGAAAGATTAAAAATCAATACATATATATCTATATTTATGTAAAAACAACTCAAGTGCTCATGATATTTTCAAATCAAGCAGAGCCAACTAGTTAATTTGAATTTAATTAATTTCAAATATAAATCTTCAGGTTTTTTCTAATATACTTCCTTTTCATATTCAAGCATGACTAGCTCAAATATATTAGTTTCTAATCATATTTAATGCACAATAATACAAATTTTAAATTTTTTATACAGTCAATAAAGTATAGTACACACCTTCTCTGGCACCGAATTGGCTGTGTTCTAATAACTAGCTCGCAATTTTCGAAATATCAAAATTTTAAAAATTTCCAAATAATCCAAATAAAAGCAGGTATACATACAATTTGCCTGCTTATCTATTTTTAAAGCATATATACATACATATGTATATGATATATATATATATATATATATATTAAGATTCTATCACACACACAATTATATGCATAAGGCTGGCAACACTGAAAGCTCATAAAAGCTTTATAGATCACACTCAATCTCGCTCTCTCTCTCTCTCTTTTTATTCTCTCCCTCTTTTGGTAATTCTATAAATAGCCGGGCATCTGTTGAATATTTCCTAATTGCTATGCGAACGGATATTACTTAATATAAACTGAGAGAAAAGCTTTTCAAGAACATTTGAAAGCATTTCGCCTACGCTAGTCTTTAGATAGATTGAACGTCGGCCACTCTGGTTCAGTATCAAGTTACAGGGTAGACGAAAGTAAAATACTTTTTAATTGTTTGTAATGCAAATAGAAAGAAACCGCTTTTTACTCTTATAAAGAATTGTTATAGTTTCTAACTATCTAGAAATTATGCTACTTTGAATTTTCATATACTGTCCTGCCTCAATATATCTATTTCTGTTTCACGTTTCTATTAACTATATATATACATATGTATATATGCACATCATATATATATATATATGTATATATATATATATATAGATTTATCTCATGTGTTGAATTGAAATTCTAGAACTCAAGTTGTGGTTAAGACAAAGACATTGGCTTTTTCTTCAGGTTTTTTGCCATCATAATTTTTTGCATTAGTTCAAACTGTTTGCCAAAGTTGCTTAACCTCAATTTATTATATATATATATAGTTTTTTTTTCTTAAATATTTGAAATACTTAACAAAATATTTGCGGTTTATTCACAGCACTTTGATTAGTTAAATAATTTGTTATTTATGTTTTAGGTTCGATTATGCAATATACTTTTCGGGAATGTCCTTTTAGAGTTAATAAAGAAAACCCTTGACACTTATTGGTTTTTTATTCTTTTTTTCTTTTAACTTAAAAATTAGCTGTAGCACAATTAATAATTGTTTATTCAGTGTTGAACTCTTTGAGTAGATTTTTGTAGGTTTTCTTGTTTATTCCTTTTACTTACAAAACTTTTATTCGGAGTTATCCGCGACTTGAACGGATTGTGATGTTCAACTGAAAATATTTATTCAATATACTGACGTTCGATGCCCGCCGTTTTTCGATTTCAAGCTGTTTGCGTCTGTGTGCGTGCGCAATGTGTGTGAGTGTGTGAGAGAGTAAGCAGAAATACATTTTGGGCAAAGCAGCGAGGCAACGAGCAGCGCCGCTCACACACTCGCTCTCTTAGCAGCTGGCATGCGTTTTGCATGCTCAACACAAATCGTGGGGCGCTCAAATTTTTATTTTGTAACTGCATTCACGATGGCCACAGACGACGGGCACTCAATTTACGAGCGCGTTTTTTTCTGCATAAGCACGAGAAACCAAAGAACACACAGAAAAAAACGAATAAGTCGCAGCAGTAACAACAACTGAACTCTGGCGCTCATTTTAATCGACCCTCGCTCTCACTCTCTCTCCCACTCTCTCTGTCTTTCACCTGTTCCTTTGTAGGCGCAAAGAATTTTAAAATTTCCCAGTATATTTGAAGCTTACTGTGCCTGTATTTTTCTAAGTGTGTGTATCTTTATTTTGTGTTTTTTCTTGTTTTTGATGGCAGCTATTTTTAAATTTCAGTTATTGATATGCCAAAAAACAAAATCTTGTTTCACATTCTCTCATACATACAAATACATAAACTTTTGCGTATTTTTTATAGATTTCTAAAAATCTTTTTTTGTTTTTCAATTTGTATATGTGTACACACACATATATATATATATATATTCAATATTTGAAAGCATTAATACAATTGCAGTAAGCATACATTTTAGGAAAAAAGAGTTCTGAGTCACAATCTTATGCAGAACGTGATAAATGCCAATAATGATAATACAGAGCTTATAACTATCTTTATTTTAAGATATAATAATTTACTCTTTAGCACGCACAGTTTATTAACTAAATTGTTTCTAAATGATAATGAAGATTATGACGAAAATATTATCTACTTTCGTTAATAAAATATCTTTTATGATTAATATACTTACATAACAGAAATTGGTAAATCAATTTTCTATTTAAGCTTTCTCATCTAAACTTTCCTCTTTCCAAATAATTATGTAAAAACTAACTTAATTTAAGAAACTAAGAAATTTCTATAATTTCCATTAGATTCCATTCAATGTTCTTAAAAGAATACAACTGTATAAAAATTATAATATTTATTTATTTATATTAGTATTTCCAATTACAATTTGGTTTGCTTAATCATTGGACTTAAATATTTTATTCCACTATTTAAAAAAATAGTTTTTCTTATGTTATTTTCTGTACTATCAATAACGGCAGAGTTTAAATCCACATTCTTTCATCAAAAAAACTTTGACCATAATTCCAAAATATTTTAACTATGAAAATAACTTCAACCTTCAGAGCATAGAGAATTATAGAATTATAGAATTAGAAAATATAGAATTATATTTTAGCCCAAAAAGAGATAGGTGTAGAGAAAAAAAAATTAGAGTTTCCAATATATACAACTTTTTAGAAGTACTTCAAAAATATGTAAAATGCTTAATAATAATAATAGGATTAAAATGTATAAGTATATAAAAAAAAATTCTTAATTATAAAATTGTGGTATTACACTTAATATTTTTATCAATACGCAACAATATATACGGAGAAAAAATTTAACAAACTACGAATTTTTTATTGAAAAAACGGTATATATATTTTTTGATTATTATATATATTTGATTATTATTATATTTTGGAGGAGCTGTGTTCTGCAATGAGAGCACGAAAAAAATCTATTTAAATCCGAGCAACACCCACATGATGACGTAACTGTTTTCATTAAAACGTTTGGCAATGGGCAACAGAAATATTAATTATTTTCTATATATTTTCTATATATATATATATATATATATATATATATATATATATATATATATATATATATATATATATATATATATATATATAGATTAAGGATAGCATTGTAATGACCAAATTGCTTAAACAACTTGCTAAATATGACAAGCCAAATCATGACCAAATGGATAGCACATGTAATGCGTATAAATACAACGGCTTTTTCATAATTCCAATATGTTCTAAAAAAGATATATATATTGTTGTGTGTGCACGTTTGCATTTGTGCTGAGGTTCAAACAAGTGCACAATCTTGTTAACAAAATTGCAACCATATTTGGTGAAAAATCAACAAAAATAATGGAAACTTTAGGCTTCGGCCTAGACAACTTTATGCAATAGCTTGCCACATACAAATGCAACATCAAGCTGCAAGCGGAAAATGAAAAAATAATCGTAGATCAGCTTAGACCGATTCTAAAGGGGACTAAGTGAGCGGTGAGCGGGCGATACGTCAATTGATGACTCAATTGTCACCGTGTCGATGTCGATGTCGATGTCTAAGCTCCTTGTGAACTGGTTCGGCTTTGGTACTAAAAGGAAATCTTTACAACGAGCAACTTGCCTTGCCTTGCCTGGTCGGCTGCATAACGGCCAAGGTGAACCACAAACAGCTCTGTTCGTCTCAAATGTCTTGGTGTGCATGTGAGAAACTTTTTGGCGCTCTTAAAGCAACGTCAGTGTCAATTAATTGCTAAAAACGTATGTGCAGAAAAAGTCGTTCTAGACCTTGAACTTAACGTCAAATCGTATGTAAATAAAGAACAGCCAAAAACATCTAATTTATTGTTAGCCGGAAAACAAATGGGTATTTGAAAATTTCTTGCAGCTAGGTAAATTGCAATGGCAATTGGCGTCAAGGCCGTGTGAATGATTGAATTGAGCTATTTTTATCTAAGCGTAACCGACAGCTGCATATTCTTTAATGCAGTTCAGAAAGTTTAATGTTAGCGTGAAATTTGAGCATTCAAATCAAAATTAATTTCCGCCTCACTTATCGATATATTGGCATCGATATAATTGCATACACAATTCTGCGGCCTATCTTCAGCCCTGGCTGGATTTTGTGTTATCATTTCATAACAATAACATAAAAATGTCATTTACACAAAAGTTAAATTACTACGCAAAACGAAAGTCATTCAAGTATGGCGTGCCCTTTCTAATTATGATGGTCGCCGGTTCGTTTGGACTGCAGCAATTTTCAAATTTGAGGTAAGTAGTATTAAGTTAATCTCACTTGGAACTCACATGGCCTTAACGTATTTTTTGGTTGTAGATACCAGTACGCCAAAAAGCAACCAGTTACACCGGAAGAAATGAAGAAATTCGGTGTGACCATGAAAAAACGTCAAGAAGTGACGCTTGAAAAAGAATATGATAAGGTAAAAGGCATAGATATTGACAATTGGTCAAACAAGCGCGGTCCGCGTCCATGGGAAGAGGAAGAATTGGCGATGGCTGCGTCGTCTGCGGCAAAACAATAAATGCAAAATATGTACATTGTGATGTAGTCTTTAGTGTTCATTAAATATTCTAAATAAATGCAATAACAAAGTGCACTTGATTGTCAGTTAACTTGTTTGTTTTTGCAGCCCTAATTATCGGCGATGCATATATGTGGGTACATATTTTAGGACTGCCAACCTGATCAAATCAGCTGCGACGCTTTGGCATATATTTTCAATAAAAACAATGGGAGAAGTTAAACCCGTAAAAATGGACAACTGGGCGCCAACTGATTCTACTACATTATTTGCTGACGGTGAGACTATCAATTAAAGTGACAAACGACAGCAATGTTTATTTCTATTATCATGTTCTCTAGGGGAGCGTGTGCTTTGCTTTCACGGACCGCTTATCTATGAAGCCAAAGTACTCAAAACAAAACCGGAAAGTTCGCCGGTTGAATATTATATACACTATGCGGGCTGGAGCAAAAAGTAAATTTGCTTGATATGTAAAGTATTACATTTAATTTGACTTATTTTCTTTTCGATACGAAGCTGGGATGAGTGGGTGCCAGAGAGTCGTGTGCTAAAATATAATGACGATAACGTTAAGCGTCAAAAGGAGCTCGCACGACTGTACGTTGAACGCTCAAAGAAAGACAACAAAAAAGGTATGATCACTTAAACTATCAGAAGAACAACTTTATGCTAAAGAATTAAATATGTCTTAGGCAGTGCAAAGGCTAAAAAAATGGAGCATGTGGGCAATGAATCTCGTGCATCGACACCCTCCAAGGATAGCAGCCAAACCCAGCCGTCAACTGGCGTCACCAGTGCTACAACTAGCACACCTATCGCTGCTGGACAATCGAAGACTAAAAATGATGGCAGCAACACCAGCAGCAACAGCAGCACGACAACCAATAATACCTCCATCACGAGCACAACTAGTCGAAGTAATCGCAAGTCCACACAATCTGCTACAGCTGCAGTGCGTCCAAGCACGCCAAGTGCTGACAAAAAGGACGATTCAGCAGCTGCCGAAAACACAGAAGAGGAGGTCACTACGCCCTCAGTGCCGCCACCGCCGCCTAAAGCTAAACGTATGAGCTCTCAAAATAGCAACACAGAACAACGTTCAGCCTTAAGTGGCAATGGAACTGAGGCAGCCACAGCACATCAGTCAACAACAACAACAGCAGCAACAGCAACAACGCCAACAGCAGCAACGACAACTACAACAACAATAGCTGATGCACCTTGTGTGGAGAGCGAAGAAACCTACACAGCAAAACTTGAAGTAAAAATAAAGATACCCGATGAGCTAAAGCACTATCTGACAGATGACTGGTATGCGATAGTTCGTGAGCACAAGCTATTGGAGTTACCGGCCAAGGTGACGGTACAGCAGATAGCAGAACAGTATTTGGCGCATAAGAAGTCAGTGAAATCGACCAGTGCCAGTAAAGAGGTGGCTATTAATGACGTTCTCGATGGCATTATCGAATATTTCAATGTGATGCTTGGCTCCCAGCTGTTGTACAAGTTCGAGCGCACCCAGTACGCAGACATAATGCAAAAGAATCCGGATACGCCGCTGTCCGAGCTATATGGCTCCTTTCATTTATTACGCTTGTTTGTGCGACTTGGCTCAATGTTGAGCTACTCGGCGTTGGACCAACCGGCCATGCAAACCCTGTTAGCACATTTGCATGATTTTCTCAAGTTTTTGGTGAAGAATAGCGCTATGTACTTCAACATGACAAACTTTATTAATGTCGATCCGGAATATGTGCGTAATGCTCAGTAGATGTAGCTAAGTAAACAACTTAAGCCGCTCTCTTTAATTTGTTCCTGATTTTAATTTGAGCGTTGCTTTTCACAACTGGCTTGTAATATATCAAGAAAATCATTCATTTGGAAATTGTATAAAGAAATAAATTGTCTTTGGCCTCTTGTAAAACTAATATTACGTTTTTACATTTATTTTAGTTCTTCGTTATCATCTGCACTCTCACTACTGCTGCTGCTGCTTGTGGGATAAAACTCTTTTAGATCCCTCGGCTTGTCACGCTCCTTTTGCTCCGCTTCTAGATATTCCTTTTGCACTTTTAAAATTTCATCGCTGCCTTTGCACGCTGCATATGCATTAAGGAGCTTTTCGTTTAGCTCAAGGAATGCGTGACCCCAGGAGAATTTACCCATAAACCAACGCGATTCTTCAATAAAGCCGCATATATAGAGTGTTGCAGCTATTGCTTCCACGCAACTAAGCTTGCAGGGTTTTCCATAATTGATTGGATTTGCTGCCACCAAAAATGGCAATAGCCGGGGATAGGGACTGCGCATACGGTTGAAGGGAGTCTCATCTAGCTTCGCCCAAGAACAATCGATAACTGCTACTCCAGAAGCAGCAACGATTTCGCGATCCTGTGTACTAACACATAGTTGACCGACTGGCGAAAGGACAAGTCCAGGAAACTTTTGACCCAAACGCAAATTAGAAATCAGTCCAAGACGTGCTAGTTTTCTGCCCGAACACTTTTTCGGATCACAGTGATTGAGGTCCCACATTGATACGGCAAATTCTGGCGGATGTCCAAGTCCATCCATACTGTCAACTGACGAATCGGACTCGGAGCTGTCGGTGGCATTGCAATTGGACAGTTCATTGGCCTGTTGGGCGAAGCTGCGTTCGCAGTTGTGATTTGACTTGACATTACGATAAGAGCTTGCGCCAGCACCACGCTTGGATTTGCCCCTATGTCGCGCACTCATTTTGCTTAGTTTCAATTAATACGAACTTATATTTATATTTATATACAATTTGTTTCTTGCCTTGCCAGCAACCATATGTTATCGATTACGATAAATTGGCCGCATGGTGCATGTTGGCGCCCAGATAATTTTTTAAATATAAAAATTTCACGTTTTATGTCTAATTTATTACCGATTATTAGCAGATCACAAGAGTTTATTTTATTAACTGAAAAGCTATGAGACTATATAAAAAGCATTACCAACATTAAACTAATCTTTATTTTATTCTTGGGTCAGCAAGACGTTTTATCGATTTAAAGGAAACTATCGTCAGTGTGGTAGTGTCGTGCAGAAAAATACGGATTTTCAATAAGGTCACTCTGCCGCCATCTTTTTTGTTTCACGGGAAAAATTAAAAATTTGTCCGGTAAAAGCAGTGTGCATTAAAAAAATGTATGTAAATGCGTAAATAATATTTTAAATGCTTACAAATAGTTGTGAGAAACATGTATATACACGCATCCAAAGTACAATTTGCATAATGACAATATAGTTGAGCCTAGCGATAACGATTGTGTCTACAAATAAACGTTTTGTGTGAAAAATAAGCCGAACATAGCGCCAATTTGATAAAACCAAACATTTAAGTATTATTGATAAATATCAAAGTATTATATATGTAATTAAAGTAATTTGTGTTGAAATTGTGCAAAGAAGGCGATGTGTATTGCACTTCACATACATATTACAATCATATATATGTGGCATACACACTAGAGTTGAGAGCGTGAGTTCCATAAGCGAATACATGCAATTATGTTAGTTCCCATTCTGTTACCATAAATTGAACGCTTAAAAAGCGTATTTCTTAGTCTTTGTGATGCGAAATTGAAAAATCGTAAAATAGCTTATTCGGAAATGTTAAATTTAACTTCGTTAGAGTTTTACATTCGTGAATTAACACGCGCACATCTCTAGCATTTACACACACACATACACATACAAAACATATCGGAGCTGCATTGCCGCGCCACGGGCAGTTAACATGTTTGTTGAAAATCAATCGACGCCCGTGATGTTCGTTTTAGTTGTGCAAAAAATTTTACTAAAATAATTATTCACTTAATTAATTTACAAATTCTTATAATTTCTGCATTCTATGTGACAACGCTCTGCTGCAATCGTGTTCAAAACTCAATTTTCCTGCCCCCACCGGAGTACAGTTGCGCCAGCCGCACGCTAGAAAAGCCAAACAACGACAACTGAAGATATCGCGACGGGGAGGCCGCGTTTAAAAAATAAAGCATTTTTAATTATACAAATTTTTCAGCAAGATGGGTGAAGTGAAGTCCGTGAAAGTAGACAACTGGGGCGTCTTCTTTCTGCAGAAGCTCCAAAATTTCTTCAATAAAACGGATTATTGCGATTTAACACTACAATTTCGTGACAATTCACAGTTGAAAGTGCATCGTCTTGTTTTAAGTGCTTGCACTGATTATTTTAATGTGCTGGAGCAGACCTGCGACATAGTTGACGACGCACTCATAATGCCGACCGAATTTCAAGCTGATGTTGTGGTGCCCATTGTCAATTTCATGTATACGGGCACACTCGAATTTGAGCTTAAAATGTATGGCAAACTGTTGCGCACCGCCAAAGAGATGAATATGACCGTGTTGCTGAAGTTACTGGAGGCCCATCGACGCACCATGGAGAACGTGAATCGGCAGCAAAGAGTAAGATTTTGTTTACATATAAATTACCATAAATTTTGAACTAATCGTTTCTTTGCTATTATCAGCCACCCAGTCCGAAGGGTATACGACGTCGTCCTATGGTACCAAGTAGCAATGCCACGGGCGCCCAGCAACGTGGTTCCATATCAACTCCCTCAAACCGCATTGGTGCCAGTCCGGGCAACAGCAACACAGGACGTACGAATGTGCAACAACCACGTGGTATAAATACCCCAGCAATCCTGCGCTCCGGCGGCATCAGCAATCGCACACAATATGGCGAAACAACATCTACGAGCACCTATGTCAAGCAGGAACCCACTTCGCCATTTGAACAGTTGCGCAAAGGTTATAACAACAATAAAAGACCAGCACAAACGAGCCTACTGTCACCGCCGTCAAAGAAACCCAGTTTGGAGGAGGTCAAAGAGTTTGCCGAACAGCAACGCATGCGCAAACAGATTGCCGCAGAGTATGGTGACCATGGCGACCCAGAATATGATAACATGATGCTGTATGATGATGTGCACACAGGTGACGATGATGACGATGATATGCCTCCACAACCATCGACATCAAAACAACAACAACAGCAAACCCCGCAACAGTTCGGAGGAACGCAAACGCAAATGGAGCACGGCACAACAACCATCATACTAAAGCAGGATTCCCCTAGCCAAACGCCCACAATTATTGTAAAAGATTCGTCTAACACCAAGTTGAATCATACTAAAATAATAGCTGAGGTTCTCCGCCAATATCCACATATTGTAAAGGGCCACAAGAATATAAAATTGAAAATAATGCCCAACAGTCCGGTCGAAAAAACAGCTACCGCTGTTAAACGTGCCTCACCGGCACCAGTCGGATCACCAGCCGGCCCCACATCGCCACACAAGAAGCTGCATGTGTCATTTAAGCCAGACAAGCCTATGATAACTACACAGCAGCAGAAACCTACACAAAAATTGACGACGACCCAGCCAACAGCAGTCGAAGCAACACTTCAGCCAATAGCATCTGCAACGGCGACCTCCACCACGACAACTGCTGCATCGACAGGGCAAAAGCGACGCATTGACAGTAAGACAATGCATACGTTAATTGCACTGGGTGCTGAGAACACCACAGGTAAGCGCGGGTTACATAAGGGGTATACAAATTTTATTAACAAAATAAAAAAAAAGTCATCAGATATTACGCGCAAACAAAAATGTATGCCACTCTTCAACAAAAACAAATCAATTTTGGAAACACATTTCAATTCGATTGACTCAAAATGCTAATGATCCTAGATATAACGCTTTTATGACATACAATTTTTCCAAATGGATTAAAAAACGAATTATTTATTGTTATTTATTATCCAAAAGTTTTTATTTGAACAATATATATAATAATTATATAATAACTATCATTGTTTACAGGACCTTGGCTGTGTCTGCGTTGTGGCGTTAATGGACGGCCAATAAGCATTCCATCGTATCGTGGTTTCCGTCGCCATTTGATTAACACTCATAAGGAGACAATAGATCCGGCGCTATGTGAACATTGTGGTTGGCGTTCGGCGAACAATCGGGAATTGCATTTCCACATGTACACCGAGCATCAGATCAAATCACTGCTCTACAACTTTGCGGAGTGCGCGCTGTGCAACCAAACGTACTTGACCAAGAGTGAACTGGAGCAGCACATCAACGAAGCGCACACGGATGAGAATAAGCAACAGTGCATTTATTGTAGCAAGGTGTTTGCGCAGGAGCTACAGCTGTATAGGCATATGAAAAACTATCACAAGGCACAGGCACTGGAGGATGGCATCATTGATGAAACCGATGAAGAATATCTCGGCTCGCAAGACGAAGACGAACAGTTGGAGGATGAAGAGCAGGAGGAGGAGGAAGTAGATGATCCAATGCAGGACGAAAAGGTGCGCATTTTATCCGATATCAGCTTGCCAGCGACTAGTGCCATTGTACAGCAACAGACCCGTGACGAGCCCGATGAAGGGGCCGTAACAGAAGCGGATACAGAGGAGGAGCAAATTATGCAGTCGCCAACCCCGGAGCAGGAAGTCAAGTTTGTCGGCGCCGATGGCAATGAAGTTGAGCTAACTGAAGAACAACGCAAGGAGATATTGTCACAGCTGAATCAGCAACAGGCAGGCGCACCCAGCGGAGGTGTTGTCATGGTGCTCAGTGAGCCAGAAGTGGATGCGAAACAGGAAGGCGACGTGAAATCATTAACTGGCACAGAAGAGGAATACGATGACAGTCAAATTTATAGTGAACTAGCCGCCACCGGATCCGTAGAGAGCAGTAGCAAAAAGAGTGAAGCCGCCGATGAGAGCAAGGAGTCCATTGATAATCTAGAATGGGCCGAGAATTTAATATCAAAACATGACTTGGAAACAGATCAGAACAGCAAAGAAGTAAGTAAAGCAATAATATTGAAGATAATCTTTAATTAACCATTTCTATAAAACAGCCAAAGGCAGAAAAGGGCCGCGATGACATTAGTGAAAAGCTTAAAGAGCTGACGGGTGAATGGACCGAAGATGAGAATGAGGATGAGGACGACATAGATGACAAACCCGCGACCTCAGAGCTAGCAGCTGTTGTGCAGACGGAAAAGAACACGGAGAAGCAGGCGGCATCAACAGTTGCTGAGGCAGCCGAAGAAGCAACTGAAGAACCAGAGCCGGAAGATGATATTGACTTGGCGCTGGAAAGCTTACATAAGGGTGATGGCGAAGAGACAGAGACCATTGCTAAAGAGACGGCACCTACCAACACCAGCAGCACAACTGAAATAAGTCAGGATGAGCCAGATGCAGCGGCAGAAATAGTAGCAGATGATTTGCAAAAGTCTATTAAAGATGAAGACGACGTTAAGAAAGAACGTGAAACTGAGGAGGAATTCATTAAGGAGGATGCGCCAACAACAATCGAAGCTGTTGCCGAAGGCGAAAGTGCGGACATCAATAATGAAATTGCTGCAGAGAATTCTGCTGATGCAGTTGTCTCCACTGGAGTCGATGACGTAAATTTGGAAACAGAAAATATTCGGAAAGTGTTGATTGATGAATTAATTGCTGAGGCGAAAACGCCTGATGCCGATGCCGATGTCGATGTCGATGCAGTGACTGGCGAACAGCCAGAACTGACAGAAGTGTCGCCTACTCAGCTACCTGAAGTAGATGGATCAGAGACGCAACAAGCTGATGCGACCAAAGCTATTGAGGCTGTAGAGGAATCAATAGAAAATAATAATGAGAAAAGAGCTGAAGAAACAACAGCAGTGGATGAAGCATCTGCTGCAACCGATGAGAAACCAAACACCAGCGATGCTGTTGAAGTCGATGGTAAAGCAGAGCCACTGACAGCAGGTACACAAGAGAAATTGAAGAGTCTCATGAATGAGTGGGTAGACGATGATGATGATGATAATGAAGATGAGAATGGGGTTACGGCTGCGGCGAAAGAGCAACTCTAATTATTAGATTTATTTATGTTTTAAGTTCGTTTTCAAATGCCAGTGCTACAATACGAACAACTGAATAAATGGATTCAGCATGGAAATTGCGGTATATATGCATATTAATATATGTATGTCATCAATGAATACCTATGGCAAAAGAATTTTGGTTTCGATTGTAAATTAATAACTGTTTCAATGATACTTCTTTTTTGAAACACATTTGTAATTGCACCCGATTACCGCAACTTATATAAATATAAAAAAAAAAAAACAAATATATAATATATTTTATGCATGTGAAGCATATACAAATATAAACTTCCCAATTTGCGTATTTGATAGACAAACCAATCGAGTACCAAGCAATTTGATAGTTTTTATAATTTCTTCTGAGTTTTACCACCAACAATTCAACTTCAATTATACACACATACATAAAATAATATATTTATACGTCTACATATATAAATCGTCTATATATATATATATATATATATATATATATATATATATATATTTCTTGAAAATATAACATATATATGTAGTTATATAAATGTTGTTTTAATTGGTTTAAAACAAAATTAAAAAGGCAAAGCAAATGTGTATGCAACTACATTAAATCGCTTGACAAGAAGTTTTATGATTGATATACATATATACCTAGTAATACAAATCAAAAAACCACTTGAAACCGTTTTTTTGATTTACAACTACGTTTAAGATTAACAAAAAAACTTAGATACTTTGGAGAAAGCAACAAAATATAAATGTAGATATAAAGAAAATTTGTCTTTTATTTATTTTGAGCTAAGCAAAAATCACAGACTCACAAGAATATTACTAATGTTATTTTATATAAAATCACACACTTCTTTTTTGTATAAAACATTTAAATTGGCTGGGACACTTAATAATACATTAAACAATAAGCAACCACAATTACATTTTGCATACAACAATTCTGATACAAATACAAGTTTAAAAAGCAGGGCAGTGCCTATTGAGATTCTCAGTCATCTGAAATAGAAGTGGAATATAAATATTTGATGCGTAAAAGCTAAAACAGATTATTTCGGTATGACGTACCAGCGAGATAATAATTAATAATGCACATTGTCGCAAAGCCCGCAACGACTGTCGCGAATTGCGCAAATCCCGCCCAGCGACGATTCGAATTCGTATGCCAGCGCGCCTTTTCGCGCGGAATCACCTCACATACGGTCACATAAAAGAGCGTACCTCCAGCCAATGCCTGTATTATGGGCAGTGCTGTTTTCGACCAGGTAGAGGGTATGTCAACGATAAGCATACCCAGACCGATTCCGCACACGGCACCCAAAGCAAACACCAAGATGCCAATGAATTGTGAGCGAATGCTTGCGCGTGGGTTTGAGCGAAATTCAAGACCCAGACAGAAGCCCATCACAAATTTGTGACACGCAACGGCGCCCAGCAGAAAGAGCACCTAGAGTAGAAGCGAATAGACAAGTACGAAATATTTACAACTATGTAGCTCGCTTATCAAAATAAATATTTAGTCAGCAATCCCCTGATTATCTGACTGGTAGCATAAACTAAATTATGTCAAGGCAATCTTTCATACCTTGGTGGCCGAGTTTTGTACACCAATAGCCAATCCTTCGATGGCCGAGTGCAAAGAGAGCGCCACAAACAGTCCCAGTGTCCCAGTCATGGATTGTGCACATGGTTCCGTATGACTGGTATGACAAATTCGAGCATTTGCATCGTCAATGCTGGCATCGTCACATCCGGAAACGGGCTCATACAGGTGATCGCTATTATTATGATCATGACCGCTGTAAGCAAAGGCAATCAATATATTTAATTAATCGATCAAATAAAAATACACTTGTATTACTTTTCACCATGATGATGATGGTGTGTTGTATCGACGCCTATTAACGGCGCTCTCTCATTAATTGCTCCATAGGCATTGTTGGAGCTTGGAGCACTCGCTGTTGGAGTCGTTGCATGCGTATGCTGAAGGGCCTCGCCAAAGAAATAGTGTATGAATTCGTCTATGAAATAAATGATGAAGAAGCCGCCACACATCGCAACTTCCGCGAACTTCGAGTTCATTTGCTCGCGTACCTAAGCAATAGCATACGCACATACACATACATATATGAATACAGAAACAGTTATCAAATTGCATTCAGCTACAGTTAAGTTTACCTCTGGCAAAATATGCACCAAAGCCGTAGCTAGTAGAATACCTGCACCGAAACACAGCAATAGCGACGTTGTCAATGGAAATCGTAGACGATTACGCTCTGATATTATGGCTGGCAGCATGCCGGATAGAAGGCTGCCGAGACCTAACACTAACATAGCTAAAACCTTTTCCATATCGCCACGATCATCGCTTTGCCAGTTGGTATTATTTGTACCTGATAAACTCATTATTTTGTCTTTAGCTCACGCAGTCATCAACAAACAAATAAACTAAAATTGGAACGACCCGATGTGATCTTGAGTTCGTGGCCAATGCGTCGCGAGTTTTTTAAAAATAAAACAACCATCCGTATACATGGACGTTCAACGGAATACAAACGAAACCGCACGATGACGAATGTTATTGTTCTACCATAATATCGCTGATGTTGGTTTTTTTGAGTTATCGATAAGTTTACAATTCGCCATTCAAGCAGTTTAGCTTATCGATGAGATGCATTCTGTTTGATTGCAAAATTTTAGCAGATTGGCAGTCTTCCAACATTTAAAATAACGGCTGATCATGGGAATATATGAATTCTTTTTATTATATTTACACATTTATTATATTTACTCATTTAATCAGTTGGAGTACAAAGTTCTTAGGCACTTAATGATAAAAAACTGTTTTCTTGCTTTTTTTGAATATCATATAATCAAGTGATCCGCGGATACAAAATCAAAATTACATTATTCGTCACCTGCTCATCAAAAATTTCGCCTTTTCGCCTTGCAATGGAACGTCGTTGTATAATTTGTGGACAAACGCCAACATCTAACTTCACCTATCCACATGATTTGCAACAAGCGATGAAATGGCAAAATATGCTTGCTACCTTTGTGCCAATAGAGATTTTGATGCATAGATGTTGTATTTGCAACAAGCATGTTAATCGGAAGAAAGAGACTGTTATAGAAACTGCTAATCAGGAGGAACGTGCTGTGACTTTTACCGATGCTAATGACGTATGTTACTTTAGAGATCAAAGGCCAAAAAATCAGCTCTACAATACAGAAATAGACAATGTTTTTAAGTCACAAGTTTATTATCAAAACAATAATGAGTCAGTGAGATCGACTTCTGGTAGCGACTTAAACTTTCGGTCAAAAAAACATCTTACACACAGAAATTCAAATTCAAATTTAAACTCTTATAAAAAAGAAAAAGGAACCTTAAGTAAGAAAACTGCTAAACCAGCGTCAAGTAATTATGGATGCTCTTCTTCAACGACTGCTGCAAACAATAGGGCAATGCAAAAGACTAATCATGGAGAGAACTGCGCTGTAAATTCATACCCTGTCTTTGCAGTAAAGCGGTCTTGCAAGCAGGTATGCCAACAGCAAAAACAGCATCAACATCACCAACAACAACAGCAAAATTGTTATGGGCAGAGGAACAACTCGATCCAAAACTTAAGCAAACCAAAGTCAGTCGAGAAATGTTTTGTATGCAATCGTGGTTCCAGGAATCAATGCTGTGAAAATGCGAGTCAAATTAATGCGGGCAATATAAATATGGGCAGTTCAATGTGCAAGCCGTGTTCTTTGATGGAAACTGGACGACGGCCACCGGTTAATGTTTTAATAATGGGTGGCTCTATGGTGCCCTCGTATTACAATAATAAGGATCTACGCAAACGGTCCTCCGATATTTCGCAAATTTGTGTGCTCGAGTCGGACATGACACGCGAGAGAGCATTCTTTCCAGACATCGATGAGCCAAATTATTCAGTTTGTCGCCAACCTGCAGAAAAAGATAAAAGTGGAGAGACAGATACAACAGACGTTCTATTGGTGGGCACAGTTCCCGAGAAGAAATGTCCGTGTGTTAAGGCAGCTTCAAGTTCAGGTTCAACCAAAAAATCTCCTTCACCAAATCATCCTCAGCAGCCAGAGAAACGGCCTTCAGTATCAAATAATAAAATAGGGGTAACACCGTTGGATGAGCTCGAATCGCTGTTGAGCCAGCAACAGCAGCTCCAAAAGTCAATTCAGGCCAAATTGAACGAATTGCAGGCCAAGACTAACATCGAAAAGGAGCGAGTAAATGCGGGCAACGCAGAATTCACTTGGCCGCCCTTCGAGAAGGTGTCACCAAAAGTACGAGTTCTTCAGTCAATGGCCAAATACAGCGCAAACTATTAAGGTGGAGCAACAAATAATGGATACTTGATACCCCATTGCCAATAATCGAGTATCCCATATATATAGACATATACAAAACAATTGAAACAATATGAAAATCTGACGTAGGTATGAAAAATCCGGAAAAAAACTACTACAAAAATTATTTAGGTAAATTATTTAATATTTTAAACGAATTTGGAGTTAAAATTTGACCGTCCCAATGAGCCGTCGCTGTGTGGTCTGTGGCAAGGAATTTGCCAGTGATGCCATCGATTCCGCGTGTCATTATCCCAAAAATCAGAAAGAGGCACAGATTTGGCAGAAAAGTTTGGGAACCTTCGCTTCCTCTGTAGAGAGTATTGCTAAATACTGCTGTGTCTGTATCGAGCATATACCACAGTTTGTGGAACGCACTCAGAAGGAGGCGTCACTCATTAAGGACCAATGCAATCAGAAAAATTGGAAGACACCACCTTTAAATCGACCTTCTCTCCAGGTACTTCTTCTGTCAGGTGCTACGTTGTCCCCTTGTTTCGACACATCCAAATCGGGAGATAATGACCAGAAGGAAGACAGTTTGGACGAAGAAATCTTTGTGAGGGAATCCGAGTATAAGGATTGTGGTCTCCCCATGCTTAACATTGAAGACACGAAAGTGAAAACCAGTCAAGAATGCGGAGATATTGGTAGCCTGTGCAACTGCACGGATGTTTTATTGCTGGGCCGCAGTCAGCCCGTCACTCATCCATGCAAATGCGAGGCATGTTCCCCAAAGCCACATATACAAAACGTTGATCAGTGTAGCAGTGTCGAGTGTAAATGCCAAATGCGCCTGCAGATGGGAGGAATAATCCAAAAGCAACAACAGCGTATCTCTGAGCTAGAGACTATGCTCTGTCGCCAGAACGAGTGGTATATGACGTTACAGCACAAAATGAATGAGTTATATGCTGATTTTGGCCGCTTAGGTCATATTGACACATTCAACGATAATCAAAATCAGCATCCAAGTCAGAAACAGCTAAGTTCAAAGGCCGAATCTGAACACACAATAGCATCCAACAGGCAAGGATGCAGGTGTCCAACTAATAACATGCAGCCAAAGTAACGGATCTTTCGTGTATACTCTACAGTATAAATCATAGTTTTCGATCTCATTGAACTAATCAATAAATATACATGTCTAAAAATAGCTGGAAATGTTTCAAATTATCCTCAAGAGGTTTATTCGCTATTAAACACCAAACAGTGAATCCTTAAGCTTAAGCGGCGGACTGAATGACTTCTGTGTAGAGTTTCACTTTGGTGGCAATGCTCATGTCCACATATTTATCGCCAATGGACACAATTAATCCACCAATAATGCTGGGATCCACGCGAGAGGTGATCTTCAGCGATTGGTTGGGCTTCAGGAAGGACTGTAAACAAAGCAAACAATTTAGTTTTCTGCGTATTGAATCATGATGTTTTTACCTTGAGGGCTCCCTCCAATTGCTTGTTTTGTCCGGCATCTAGAGGCTTAGCGGAGACAACTTCGCAGACGACCTCACCACGGTGAGCTGCCATGATAGTCTTGAAGGCACTGATAACTGTGTCCAGCTTCTTCAAGCGTCCATTATCAGCCAAGAGACCCAACAAATTGGCTGTGGCTGGTGCAAAATTCAGTTTGGCGGCAGCCTCTTTGAGGGCAGTGGCCATTACCTTCTTATTAATGATGGGGCTGGTTACTTGCTCGCGTAACTTCTTGTCGGCTTTAATGGTCGACTGCAGTGCGGTCAAATCCTTTTCCACCTGATCCAATTGGCTCAATTTGGTGGCCGCTGAATATAGAGCGGTGGCATAACGACCTTCCAATCCGAACAATTGGATTGGTGGCCTTACCACTTGTTGGGCAGCAGCGGAGCTGAGTGTGCGGCTCTGCAAGCAATTGAAATCACATTAGTATATATCAGATCTCGAAATCGCAATTACACTTTGGTTATTGGTTAAAATCGCAAATTACATAACCAAGAAATGCGAGTTAGATAATTGTTTGGTGTCATTACTGACATTCAATAAAATCACTAAAAGTTTTACCGTTGCGGCACACGCAATCAAGTACGTTTTATATGTTTCACAAAAACCTACCAAAAGTGCTAATTTGTTAATAGAGGCCATTGCTTATTCCTTGCAGACTTTTTCACCTAAAACTCGCAGCTGCAGCGTTCAGGGTTGATTCAACTGGGCAATGTTAGAGTTGCCACTGCGTCCCACTTCTTACTATGTTGATACCAAGTATTCCGATAACGATAACTTAATCATCGCTGAATCACTAACAATAAAAATGCAATCGTTCTTAGATTCACGTCTTTATTTGTATTTTAAAAAACTGCTGTTTGTAGATGGGTTTTTCGGAAATACGTATTCATTTTACTTAAAAAGTAACTGTATAACTGCCTAAAATGGTATTTGCAATGCTCACGTAACATCAGAAATAATGTGTACGCCTTTATACTCCCGTTCCGACATAACCATACATAAAATAATAGTTATAAGTGGTTAGCACATTGGGAAATCAATTGAAAAACTCAAATTGCGTAAATATTATTGATTGAAGGATTTACTTGTCATCTGAAATAATAAAAGTTGAGATAGAGAACTCTTTAATATGTCCATCAACGCTAACTCACCTTCATCTTCGAGGTCTTCGTCACCTTCATCCTCTCCATCTTCTTCGTCGAATGCTTCTTCTTCGTTGTCTTCATTGTCATCTTCATCCTCGGGTTCCACCTCAATATCAGGTACGAGATAATACTGCAGTGGATTTGGCCAAAGATCATCCTTTATCAGCTCAGCAATCTCGTCGTTGACGGGGTCAGCATTGTCCGAAAACCAATCAAAGAATGTCTTGTAATCGGAATTCCGTTTCTTCTTATTTCCATAAGGTTTCGTTAGCAACTGTTTGAGTAAATTCTTTCCTTCCTTCCATTGAATGGGCGTGCTAGTAGATGCGGGCCAATCACCATTTTCGGAGGCAGCTTAAATAATTAAAAAGGATTACATTTATATATAAATGAAAACATTTTTTTTGATAACACACACCCGCGGAATTCAAGTGAAACTCTTTGGTGAGAATCTTGTTTTCGAAGTACGGATTTTCATCGAAGTGGAAATTTATGCGGTATCCTGATTTTATGTCTTCGAATTCCTCAACCTCCAGTTTGTTTAGGGCATGAAGGCATTCTTCCTCTTCCTCATCCAGAATGCCAGATACTTGCGGGTGGTTGATAAACTAAACCAAATGAAACTCAAATTAGTGTTTTGCTAGCCATGATATAATATATATATATATATATATATATATATATATATATATATATATATATATGCACTTAAAATAACTTGTTTAGGGAACTAGATAACAAACTGTAGACGAATAATTGCAAAAACGATTAATATATTGTACAGGGTAAGAAATAAGCGGCTTCAACGCAGACATTTATCGATACATTGGCACTCACATGCACACGCATACACAGACAAAAAAAGAGCGGTGCGACCGGTGGCGGCGGCATGCATAGAAGACCAAGATGAAAAAGAACAAACGAAAAAAGTTCCTCGAATAGAGAAATTTTTCTTGTACATGTAGTAGAGACACAAAATCAATTAATGTTGCCTTTTTCTCTTTACAATGCTATGCACGCCTTAGTGCTACAGGAAAATGGTCTTTATAGCAAAATTAACATTTGCTCATGCTAAACATGCAAATCATGGCCGCATATAAAGATTCGTTAGATTACTACGTATACATGCAAACTTACAGAAGTCACCCAAAAGTTGGGGATCCGCTTGACAAGCTCGCTGCGCTTTTCGTAGCAAGGCTTCCGCAGTTTGTTATATTTTTGCTCTACTTTCAGTATTTCTTCACTGGCTTTTTCGTTCAGTGCGTCAATTTCGTTCTGACAAGCATCGATTTGTTCCAGCGCCTCCGACTCCTCCTCGTTCGCACCGGTAGATGTATTTCCATCGGCGACAGCATCCAACTTCTGTCGCTTTGGCACGCTCGACATAATGCTGGCTTAGTTTTAAATGGAGCGGCAAAGCGGGTTTAAAAACTTAGATTGACGATATTGTTGTAAAAAACAATTAGTTTATCTAGTACAGTTGAGCAGAAGCCGATTTACTACACTTAATGCGCGCCGTCCTCTCGGTTTGCGAATTCTGCTCTAAGTGTGGCCGAATTTTTTAATCGTAAATATGCGGTCTAACAGAGTTGCTATTTGGCTATCAAATATCGACAAATAGAAGCATATGTTGCAAACTTTGAAACTAATTACATGAAAATGTTTTGTTTCATAGATTTAATGCTATGAATTCAATGTCATTAATATTTGTTTTAAAGAAATTTATATGGCTTTAAAACAATATTGGATCTAGTTCCGGTTCCAAAATAACCAGTATAGTATCTGACGATTAACAACACTTAAAAGATTACAAGGCATTTTCGGTCCTTTACAACACGCGCGGACAATATTTAATGTCGAGGTGTAAACGAGCTGGCCCATTCATTTTTTAATTTTATATAGAAAGCGTTTTTAAAAATATTAAAAACATGGCCACGGCTGAAGCTCAAGTCAACGTGAACACAAATTTGCAAAAGCAGGACCTTAGCAATTTGGTGAGTTTACACGAATATATGCCGAAAATATCAACCTCCGGTTCGATGACTCGAATGTACGCGTCCGTTCGTTTAGACGCAGCATCTAAAAACAAAAGGGGAGCGCGGCCATTTGTATATGAAAGTGTATTCACTGTTGTTAAGACTAATTAAAAATGTGTTTGATCAAACAAGGCCATGGATAATAATATTTTTACATAAACCGTTTTTGTTACGCTTTGTCGCTGTGCAATCGACCTCAAAAGAATGCAGCACGTGGCGTTGCCTGCTACGTTTAGCCAGCATTGGTGGGGGTTTTCGTCGTGTGAGTTGTATGGCATATGTTTGCAATACGTTTGGCAAATGTTATAAGCTTAACGAAATGCATCTCAGATATACGGCTCAACTGTTGCTACAATATCTGATGCAATATACAGTTGATTCTAACCTCAAAATGTACGGCTTTTTGTACGCACACTCATGCCACATAAATGCAAATGTATATATTTGTGTGTACACTTGTGTGTATGTGTATGTGTATGTTTGTAAGGCGGCTTAGGGCGTGTTGTGAAAGTTGAATAATTTATTGTAATAACAAAAATACATTTAATTTGTGTTTTATATTTGTAGGAAATAAGCAATTTAACACCACTGTCGCCGGAGGTGATCTCTCGCCAGGCTACCATCAACATTGGCACAATCGGCCATGTAGCGCACGGAAAATCCACGGTTGTCAAAGCCATCTCTGGTGTGCAGACGGTGCGCTTTAAAAATGAATTGGAACGAAATATTACAATAAAGCTCGGTAAGTGATACATCATTTTGCATCTTTCATTAGAGTAATTATGCTGGAATGACACTCGCTATTAATATTATGATTTAAGAAAGTACAATCTTGGAAATATCAAAATATGTAAAAAAAAACTAGTTAATTTGTATGCAACAAATTTCAATTATCAAAATTATTTGAAAGTGTCATTTCAGTCTAGATTAACTGTTATTTATTATTAAGTTTAACATTAGGCTTATCGCTTTAGACAACAAAGATTATTCCGTTTTATGTTTCATAAGACAAAATGTTTCCTTGATCTATTTACTAAATTACTAAACATAAACCCAACTAAATGTTGACGACGGCACAACGCGCAAATTATTAAAATCTATTCCAGTTTTCATTTCCGTAAAGAAAATTGAGAATTGTGAATCCGTGAATTTAATTAATTTTTCGAAACAAATATAATTGTAGATAATGTGAAAAAATATATAATATATATGTTGTATATATATATACATATATATATAAACATATATATATATATATATATATATATATATATATATATATATATATATATATATATATGGCTTATAAATTACAAATTAATTAATGTGAAATGTATAAGAATAGGTAAATATTGCTAATTTTTATTAATGTATAGAATAAAATGTTCGGCTTACAAAATGTGAAACTTTGAAGTAGAAACTTGTAAATAAAAATCAAACTTAACTTATGTATTATAAGTTCTAATTTTTTGGCTTCTATTCACATTATTTTATTGACATGTATCGCGTAAAATTTCTAGTTTTAAGTGTCGTGACCTTTTGGATCGATGTTCTGAGCGTTCTGTAAATGATTGATAAATGTGATATTTAATATTTGATAAATTACTTAAATTGCTGGATTAGTCCCAACAGCACACGCACTGTGTCGTCGCCTTTGTAGTTTGGATTAGCTTTGGATTAACAGCCTCTATTGCCTAATAAATAAAAAGAAGTTGATTGTTTTTGATTTCTTTCTTTGTACTTGATATACATTTTAAATTTATCTATAGTTTGTTAGTGTATTAGAGCTTTGCAAAATTTTATTTCATTGTTTTCGATTAATCCAGCAATTGTAATTAATTCAGTCCATCTTTTTCTTCTTTTTCTTCGCTTTTCGTTTGCCCAACGACGCGCGTTAAACCAAAAAATTAAAAAAAAAAACAAATTGTCATTTGCAGAACGCTTAAGCGAAATGAAAATCCAAAAACTTTTGAAATCCAAACAGCAGCGCGATGCATACGATCTAAAAAGCCGCAAATTGCTAAAGCTTCTTGCCAAGCGACGCCGACAACATTCCAAAAGCAATCAGCCAGAACATTTATTTGCTCATTGCACTATAACCAGACGAAGCACCAGCCAAAGCTCAATCAGTCACAGTAGCGGGTATGGCAGCGTACTGGGCTTTGACGAACACGATGCGTTGCCCGTGGCCATAAATCAGACCAAGAATTCAGCAGTAAATATACTAAAGCGATGCCGTAGTTCTGAGGAGCACTCATCCACGCCGGCATTGAAGCGAGCCAAGGCTAATGAAAGATTGTCCATAAGGAAACCAAAGGGCGAGTACATGGTGGAGTCCATTGAAAATGTTGAGGTGCTGCGCTTCGAGCCCATTTTCTATGTGAAATGGCTGGGCTACGATAGCAGCGAAAATACTTGGGAGACTTTTAAGAATTTAGCCGAATGCGTACAGCTGGAGTGTTTCGTGGATCGTCAAATACAACTTTATGAACCCTTCATAACACAAATCATAAGCGAACTGGAGGCCGAAATGCTAACGGCATCACCATTCGATTTGAGCAGTATTAACATAAAAAACGACTTGGATAATTACGAGTCGTTGCCTTTGAATTTGGATTTGATATTGCTGGCACAGTATCGTGCAGCGGGCAGTCGAAGCCAGCGTGATCGGGAGCGCATTAAAGCTCGTGCTTTGCGACGTTTACAGCTGCAACGATGTCATTATGAGCGCCGTAAGCAGCTTCAAGAGTTGGCACAGTTTGAGAAACGGATGAACAGTGTCGAGCAGCCAGCACCGCCCATTAGGGTACAGAACGATGTCGACTTGGATAGTATTGATGCTAATTTCGTATATATACAGAAGAACATATTAAGTGATGCAGTGCCACGCCCCGAAGAGGCAGTCCTTGGCTGTAATTGCAACGAAGACGCGGGGGATGGCAAGGGCGAATGTTGCGCCTCTAGCCGCTGTTGTGCCCGCCTCGCCGGCGAGCTGTATGCCTATGATCGTACGACACGGCGTTTGCGCCTACAACAGGGCAGCGCCATATTTGAATGCAATAGTCGCTGTAGCTGCGAAGCAAGTTGCACGAATCGGCTTGTTCAATTTGGACGTAAGCATCCGCTGGAGCTCTTTAAGACCAGTAATGGACGCGGCTGGGGCGTTCGCACACCGAACTCGCTGCGCAAAGGCGAATTTGTTTGCGAATATGTGGGTGAGATTATTTCCAGCGATGAAGCCAATGAGCGTGGCAAAATCTATGACGATAAGGGACGAACATATCTGTTTGATTTGGATTACAATACTGCCGCAGAGAGCGAGTTTACCATCGACGCGGCCAACTATGGCAACGTCTCGCACTTCATTAATCACTCGTGCGATCCCAATTTAGCCGTATTCCCCTGCTGGATTGAGCACCTGAACATGGCGTTGCCCCATTTAGTATTCTTCACGCTGCGCCATATCAAGGCCGGCGAAGAGCTGAGCTTCGATTATATACGCGCCGACAATGAGGATGTGCCCTATGAGAATCTGTCGACGGCTGCGCGGGTCGAATGTCGCTGTGGGGCTCCGAACTGCCGCAAAGTACTCTTCTAGATGCCACACTCTCAAATTTTAAACAATTTGCTGTTAAGCCTTAATTACAAAACATATACATTACTATTTACATATAAAAAATATATGCATACAAAGTTATTCCAATGCTTGTGGCCGTCACCATTTGACAAAATACTAGAATTGTTTGTTTACAAATTTTTATTGTTAATCTTGTATTCGCATTTATGAACCTTTTGCGCACATAACAAATAAATTTAAAAAAAAATGATTACTTTAAATAATATTTTAATATATAAGACATTAGTGTGCAGAAGCTTAAAATTAGTTTCTTTTCGTACACATAGCTTATATATTAGGCATTTTATAATTGAAAATACTTATTTTAAAAGTTGTATACTTCTCAATAAATGCATGATAAATATAAAATAAAATAAAGCAAAAATACATAAGCCTTTTTTTTCATATTAGAAGTATTAAAAGCAAGGAACAATTAACAATTCTGAACGTCGAGGCAGAGAACACACTTTATATAATGTTTTAAGATAATATATTATGTGAAGATTGTGGCTTGCTCATTAATTATTTTTACTTTGTATTATTTGTTCACAGGATATGCCAATGCAAAAATCTACAAGTGCGATAATCCCAAGTGCCCGCGTCCGGCCAGTTTCGTATCGGATGGATCTAGTAAGGATGACAGCATGCCATGCGCGCGTCTCGCCTGCTCCGGCCGCTTTAGATTGGTGCGCCATGTGAGCTTTGTTGATTGCCCTGGTCACGACATTCTTATGGCTACGATGTTGAACGGTGCCGCTGTAATGGATGCTGCATTGCTGCTAATCGCTGGTAAGGCATTATAATCTAAACTGACACACGATTGCTTAATTTGCTAATACTTTCTTTTTCTTTGAAGGTAATGAATCGTGTCCACAGCCGCAAACCTCTGAGCATTTGGCAGCCATTGAAATTATGAAATTGAAACAGATTTTGATATTGCAAAATAAAATTGACTTGGTTAAGGAAAGTCAAGCCAAGGAGCAATATGAGGAGATCACAAAGTTTGTGCAGGGCACCGTGGCCGAGGGCGCACCGATAATTCCAATTTCGGCCCAGCTGAAGTACAACATTGATGTACTCTGCGAGTATATTGTTAACAAGATTCCCGTGCCGCAGCGTGACTTCAAGGCGCCGCCCCGTTTAATCGTTATACGATCCTTCGATGTTAACAAACCTGGCTGTGAGGTGCAGGATCTTAAGGGCGGCGTTGCCGGTGGCTCCATATTGAGCGGTGTGCTCAAGGTTGGCCAAGAAATTGAGGTGCGTCCCGGCGTTGTTACCAAGGACAGCGATGGTAATATCACATGCCGTCCAATCTTCTCGCGCATCGTTTCACTGTTTGCCGAACAAAATGAGCTGCAGTACGCAGTGCCCGGCGGGCTGATCGGTGTGGGCACTAAAATTGATCCCACGCTCTGCCGTGCCGATCGACTGGTCGGTCAGGTGCTCGGCGCCGTTGGAAACTTGCCGGACATTTACATAGAGCTGGAAATTTCATATTATCTTCTGCGTCGATTGCTTGGCGTGCGCACCGATGGTGACAAGAAGGGCGCGCGTGTCGAAAAGCTGCAGCGTAATGAAATCTTGCTGGTCAACATTGGATCACTCAGCACCGGCGGCCGCATCTCCGCTACCAAGGGTGATTTGGCCAAGATAGTGCTCACAACGCCCGTTTGCACGGAGAAGGGCGAGAAGATTGCACTCAGTAGACGCGTGGAAAATCATTGGCGGTAAGTGCAAAGGAAAATAACTGAAATTGACCCAATATCTATGTAAATTAAAATTTTATATTGATTGCAGTTTGATTGGCTGGGGCCAGATCTTCGGTGGTAAAACAATTACGCCCGTATTGGATAGTCAGCCAACGAAGAAGTAAATGGACAGACATGACTAGCAACCAGACCCGCTCCGAATTCATATTCAATTTAAGCGTTTCAAGTGCGTGTGTGTGTGAGAGATCACAAATGATTCTATCGTTTGGCCAATTCGGTAATTTTCTTGCACCGTCTCTTCATCCATAAATCCCGCGTCGTCGTCCCCCTCCTTCACGTCCGTTGATAGCAAAAACAAACAAAAACAAAATACGAAATAAAAATGAACTACTGAAAATTGATGCATACATACCTTAAATTATTGAATTTTGTATGTATATAAACGATTTTTGCTGCGAAATGTTATGCATATATAGCAAATCTAAGCATTACAAGAAACTAATAGGTTATACCATATACATATTATATAAAAACAAAACAAATCTGATACATCGTAAAATTGTTTTTATGATTTAAATACAAAAACGAAAAAACCAAGTAAAAGATAGTATGCATTTTTACAATTAAAACTACAATATATGGCTGTTTTACATATCTGGGAATGGAGTTAGGCCAGGAACCCCAAATTTTTTTTCTAACGTTAGCAAAAATCAACCAAATTTTTATTATAGATCCATTTATTTGTTTTAAGCATATTACAATTTTCACATTATCGTTTTTGAAACATGATTTTTTTAGTATTTGGTAAATTACATATTTTGAAACATTTTTTGTGTATTTTTTTAAATTTATGTATCGCACTTGATTCGTTTTCCTAGCGCACACTAATGTAATTGTAAACTACTATGTATGGTATGTTTATTTGTAGTTGTTTTTAATTTCTTTATTATTTTTCGTGTTGGTTTACTGAAATTATTTCGATATTAATTAGCTTAATTAATAAAAATTCGTACTTAGTCGCGATTCACATACATACGTTTTGTTTGTTATTTAATTGCTGGAAACATTGTTTAATTTAAGACTATTGAGATTGAGTAATTTTTAATTATTATAATACTTTTTCAAATACGCTTTTCGCACTTGATAACAGAGACTTTCATTTGTTTCATTAGCTTCGTTTTTATTTCATTTTTAAATAACTAATGTCGAGAATTCATATCTAAGAATTTGAGCGATGTTTCGAGATAATTACGTAAATCAATAGTTTTTGATGAAAGATGGTAACTAATGAATGAATTTCCACTATAATTTGTGAGATCTAAAGTCATCTAAAACCGAAATAACTAACCAAACTGCCTCAAAATGTGCTTTAAAGAAATAGACAATACTTTAAGAACATTTTCTTAAGAAAATATTAGTTGTTTGATGCTAGCATTTCTATTATGGTCTTAACTACCTGAAGTATTGACTAATTCCAAAACTCAGCTAATTATTTTTATTATATTTAAAAAAAATTTGTTTATCTAATAAGCTAGCCAAGCAACAGCTCAGAGCCTAAACTGTTGCTTGGTACGTTTCTTATGGCATGAAATTATAAATACCATACTTCTTCATTGTATTTGAATAAGTACGCGTTGCTTACAAGATAAAAATATGGGACTCACTAAAACAATGCGTCCATTTCGTGTACAACAGCTTTTTGTTTGTTCGTTTTGAATATTTGTCATAAGTCTGTGTCGTATTATCAATAGATGTTCCAAATAAATATTCAATATAATTGCATAACACAATTAGAGGAATACTATTTAAAACATACATATAACAATTACAATTCATTATATCCTTAACAAGAAATTAATCTAATAAATATATATATATATATATATATATATATATATATATATATATATATATATATATATATATATATATATATATATATATATATATATATATATATATATATATATATATATTTATGCTTTACGTTTTACTTACATACATTGAACACCTCAAAGTGCTGTTGGATATCCATGCGTATACTTAATATACAACACATACAATTTAATCTCCAATTATCCAATTAGGTATTCAGCTTCAGATCTCTTACATAGTTTACATATACATTTTTAGAAATGGGTGAGTGTGAGTGTATTCAGTATCAATGAATGCTTATTCATATTTCTGTGTGTGAACCTTGGTTTGAGCTGGGAGGACAACTCTCAAATTTGGTCAGCTTAAATATACAGAATATGTTTATATATATGTATATATATATTGTAAATACAGAATACAATTTATTGACAGTTATCATTGGCAAATTGGAGTTTGTTTTATTTTGATTTCAACTATTTGCTCTACGTATATATACACATATAAAACAAACAAACAAACAATACATACTTTATATATATAATTCGACTTTAATATAGATCGAAAAATTTAAATTTTTTGCATAGTCTTTCTACTTAATTTCTGTTATTATAATTGTTTTCTGTTTTTATTTTGCTTAACACGTTACAATATTTAACAATTTTGAGCTTCTCTAACGATTTGAATAATTTTTGCAACTCTTTTATGATACAATTTGAATTACTTACATAGTTACAAATATACACATATGTGTGCCGATATAAGCAAATTTTACATGCCAATGTTGGTTATCATAGCAACACAAATATATATCTATATTGTTATGTTCTTTGAGCAATTTGCAAGTACATATATTAGAAGTATACACCTAAATTTAGCACATCATTTTTTACAAATACATTTCAAATTTTTAATCAGGTTTTTGTCTAGTTATATATAGTATATGCCATTTGGGTTGTGAGTTGGATACAGAAGTAGAAGCCTGCCTTTTCTTTAGGATGCACATTTTGGCATTTGGATTTGGGTGTGGCATCTTAAAGAAAATGGCTCAAATCTCATTCGTTGACATCCTCATCCGATGAACTGGCCGCAGGGATTGTTGAGAATTGCCACGCTTCGCGATTGTTATTTTTGCTGACACTATATAAAATATATATACATATATGTAGATTATTCGATTTTTATGTGATATCTATATTGTAGTATATATATACCCATGCTTTTTTGCATTGCTGGGCAGCGTATGCGAGCTACGATAGTAACTGTCGTGTGGCTCCTCTTTAGTCTCCTCCAGTGATTTGCGCTGCAGCGTCATTGTTTCTTGTGGTGTTAAGGCGCCTGCTCCACCACCACCGCTCAGATCGGCGTCTAGATAGTATTTGGCACTCTGTGCGATTTTGCAGTTCTCGCATTCGCTTAGATAGTCATCGTCAAGGCTGGTATCGTTGGGCAGGAAATGCTCGTTAGGATTCAAACAGTTCTTCGATGTTGTGCATACAGGCAGCTGTTTGCTAGACGTCCCACTGCGACCGCTCTGCACCTTAGCCACCAGCTGCGGATAGCTGGGCATCTGGCAATGGGCAATGGCCTTGCTATTGGTAGCTGTTGCTGTTGTTGGAGTGGTTGATGCTGTGCTTCGCTCGCTGTCACGCTTCACGCGCAGTATTTTAGGCAGTGTGGTACTCTTGCTAATGGCTGTTGCCTTCTCATTGTTATTCTCGATTGGGGGTATGCTGATCACCGAGGGCACCTTGCTGACCACGCTGTTAATGGTGCTGTTTAGCGAGATCTTGCCGCTAATGTGCTTCGGCAGCGTGTAGGTGACATGGTTATTGGCCAGTGGATAAAATGTGCTCGAATTGATTTTGCCGCTCGACTTTTCCCCGCTGCTGGACGAGGGGCTATTTGGTGGCAGGGTCAATGTTGGCGCTTGCTCCTTCCGTTGATGTCCGCTGTTATTCGTAGATTTGCTGAGGGTATAAATAGTGGCCACAGCATTGTTGTTGTTACCTCCACTGCTACTGTTGCTGCTGCTGCTGCTACTGCTGTTGCTGCTGTTGTTGCTGTTGGCACTGCAGCTATTGGTGGCAGTGGTTGTTACTGTTTTTAAATTCGTTAGGCTTTTGTTGAGTTTCGGTGGTAAAGTTGGATTGCTTTGATCGTTGTTGTGCTGTTGTTGCTGCTGCTGTTCTTGCTGATTATAGAAATGTTGCTGCTGTTTCTGCGTCAAACTCAAGTATGCATCAACCTGAAAAGATCGCTAACGAGATTAGCAAAAAGTCAAAGACATTTAAGTATGATAATTACGGAGAATGAAACCACATAGGAGCCAATCAAATAATAATTGAAGCACAATTTCCCGGGAAATTACTATTATTAGGTTTATGTTTCAAAAGCATTTATCCGCATTCAAACTTTTCGGTTTGGATATGAAAACACAATATTTTCAGTTAAACAGACGCAAAATAGAAAACGATGCAAGTTAGAGTGCTCTTGTCGGGAGTGCCCAACTCGAAGATACCTGATTTGGCTTTAAGGCTATTCAAGCTTTATTTTTTCCTGTTACGAATGGTCTAGTTGGATATAATACTAAGTGTCCGTTTACATGGACGGAGAGAGGGAATGTCTAGATCGAATCTGTCTCTAGTCCTGGTCAAAATTATATATACCTTACCCTATCATCCATGAAAATTTGGAAAATATATACCTCACTAAAATCGTATGGCAAAGGGATCGTTTGAACCATAAATCGAAATATGATTTATTAAAAATTTATATTCGACTTCATATATTGCATGCATTCGATCAAGTCTATGGGTATTACGTATTCTGTCTATCATACTTATGTTATTTATATAATTTGGTTCTATATTTTAATAAGAAACTCATTGATTTTTTTAGCGAAAGCAACTAAGAAAATAATTCAACAAAAGTTAATTACTCAAAGAATAATTTAGAAAGGCAAAAGATCTTTAGAAACAGCTAAATAACGGATTAAGGATCACATAAGAATGTTGCATTAATATACTTTCGATTATTTTGGTTTCATTTGCCCGTTTTTAGATTTGATGTGTACATATGTATTAAAGGATTTTGCAAAGAACTGAATTTCGAATATAGATACTTTTGGTCTGACTTCTTATACATATGTGTACATCCTAGTATAGAATCTATCGAATATCCAAAGTTCAGCATTCACAATGGGATTACTTACATTTCGAACTCACCTTTCGATTCAAATATGCGCTGGAGAGCATATCGACGCCGGATTGGGTAGTGGCTGCTGAACCACTGCTGGACGCACTGCGTCCACCGCTGCTGCTACGAGCTCGTTCAGCAGCACTGCTCGAGCTACTGGACCGCTTTTGTACGCGTCCAAGTACAATGGGAGGCGCGCTGACGTCCTCGTGGTGCTGCAGAGGCGGCGGCGGTATTATGGCTGACACACTGCTCGAACCGTGCGATGGATGTGGCTGCAGCTGCAGCTCGTCGCCCACCTGCTTCGAAATGGTGGCAATTTTTGTCTCATAGGTGCACGTATTACGGCTGCTAAGCAAATCTTGTCCGTGCTGCTGCTGCAGCTGCAGATTAGTTGTTGATTTGGCGCGCTGGCCATACGCTAACGTGGCGGCATGTCGTGTGCTGGAACTCGGTGAAAGGGCACAGCCGTTGCTGCCAGTGGATGCAAATAGTTTACCGGCGCCGCTGAGGAATGCATTTGCATTGGCATTAGCATTGCTGCCCATGTAGGACATAGGCACATGCTGTATGGGGCACTGGCACATGGGTTTCTTGTTCGTTTTATCCGTGCTGGAACTGGAACTGCTGCTAGTGCTGGGCTTTGGCTTAACGCTAACCACCTGCAGTGGATCGGCAACAGCAAAATAGCGTGGTATGGTGCGATGATAGCGACGCGAGCTGGATGGCGTCTTACTGCCGTGCTGCTGCTGTTGCTGTTGCTGTTGGGATTTCAGTGCAGCATGCAGCGGCAACGGGAGAGGCAGCGTCTGGGTAACCGAATCAGATGTACCGCTGCTGCATGTGGGTGGCGTTGTTATCGTCGCTATGTCCATGGCTGGCAACATATCTATGGCAGTTGTGGACAATGCTGCTGCGAGCAATTGCTGTTGCTGCTGCTGATGCTGATGATGTTGCTGTTGCTGTTGCTGTGCCAAGTGGTGTGTGGGCGTGGTGAACATGTCGCTTGTGGCGGGCAGTGAGTGATAACTAGCTGCACTGGCGCTCGCATTAATCTCCACATCGGCTACAGTTAGATATTGCTGCTGCTGCTGTTGCTGTTGTTGGTGCAGCAGCTCTTGGGAACCACGTGGTGTACGACGCGCTGCTGCATAGGCCAGCGAGCTGGAGGCGCTGCCAGCAGCGGTAGCCGCTGCAGTCGTTACACTGGCGCTTATATTGAGATGGCAATTCTTATAGCTGCACTCGCTGTTGACACTGGCCTTGGGAGTTGGTAGAGTTTGCATACAAATTGAATTATTGGGCGTCGGTGCTGGCAGCTGTTGCAGCTGCTGCTGGTGTTGCTGTTCCAGACTGTGCTGCTGCTGTTGCTGCAGCTGTTGCTGTTGCTGTTGGTGTTGTTGCTGTTGCTGTTGCTGGAGCTGTTGGTGTTGCTGTTGCTGGAGTTGCTGCTGCTGCTGTTCGCTTTGCAAGCTGTAAGGTGGCTGGTGATTCTCCCCTGTGGCAATTGTGGTAACTCCGCCGCTATTGATGTTTATATTAATCAGATTTGTAGTGCTCTGTGTGTACTGATTGGATTGTGCGGCAGCAGCAGCAGCGGCAGCAGCAGCCGCGCTCAATTGATGTGCATGCGGATGCGCTGCATTAACAGGCACCAACTGTTGGGCATAAGCATGGGGATGAGTATGCTGTTGTGGTTGGGTATGCAGCTGTAGTGTATGTTGTTGTAGGTGCTGCTGCTGCAATTGCTGCTGTTGTTGCAATTGCTGCTGCTGTTGCTGGCTGACACTGGTCACGGCCTGGCGCTGAACATGGCTGGGCAATGTTACGGTGCACTGAGCGCTCAATGCTTCCGCCTGGGATATAGCGACTGCCTCCTCATATGGCGGTGGTGCCTCGCCACGCGGAAAATATCCGCTTGGTGGCTTCCATAATGGATAATGCGTGGTAGCGGCGCCATACGAATAGTCCATAGCACTCAGATTGCCCTCCATGTAACCCATGTTGCCCGCAATATATCTGCAAAGTATATTAAAATACATTAGTATGCTGAGTAAGGAAATCAAACGCCTTGAAAACTCACCCAATGCTCCCAACAATACTACGTTGATCCTCCGCATTCTGGCGGTTCTCGCGTGCTCGCATTTTGCGCTGTCGCAAACGATTGACCAGGAAGAAGAGCAATGATAAGGAAAGCGTGGCCGTAATGCCACTGGCCACCAGTCAAATGCCAAAATCGGTGCTGCCATCGCTGAACTGGTCGTCCAGGCAAATGACCTCGCAGCAGTTGTTGCCACTGCCAACAGTTTGAAAGGATTTGCACTTGCTAAACGCCTCGCATAGTACCATTTTACACGCCTTGGGCAATCCGCTGTCGCAGATGCACAGTCGACAGGAGTCCGGCCCGGGCATATAATGCATGCCAGTCTCATACAGTTTGCCATTGTAATCGCGGCAATGGCCGCCCTGGATGAGGCTGGAGCTCACAGCGTTGCTATCTAATGGGTCAGAATTAAAAAAATTAAATATAATATAATATATCTACTGTTATATAAACATTTTTATGTTATTAAATACTAGTTCAAAATTTTGATTAAAGCTTCAATACATCATTTTTACCAATTGTATGATATAAACATTAACTCGTAATATCCTGATTTCTATAAATAATATTGATATTATTAATTTCATTAAATTAAAGTTAAGGATATCACTATTAATCTTGCAAAAATAAGGAACGAATAATAGAAAAATATGGAAAACTTGCTTTAAGTTAAATACTAGATGAAAGTTGAAATGAAATTATAATGTGAAACATATGCATGTATAAGTATTTATGTACATACATAAGTATATATGTATGTATATATTTTCGAACAACTGTACGATTCTTTATTTTGACACACTTGACCAAGTTTCGCTTTGCTGCTGATTTAGCAGTTACCGTTTTTCACCCAACAGCACCCCCCCCCCCCCTCACACACACACACAAAAACATCTACACTGGCATATTGAAAATGCAGCAGGTGCTGGACCCCTCAGCCCGTTTCGAATCGACCCACAGATACATAGATATCTCTACAGATGCATATGTTCACGCCAGATGCATGTGTGTATGTATGCATATATACATGGCCATAACATTTATCACTTGAATGAAATTAAATGCAAACGTATTACATTTTCAGCATAATTTAAATGCTAAACAGCAAAAGGAAATTCAAATTAAAAACAAATATATCCAGCAAACGTCCTCTGGCAGCAGGAAAGTGGAAAAGGGGCCGCAAAAACATGCACTGACACAGTCGACACAGGCGACACGAACGACAAAGCACGAGTGCGAACGGCTGGGCAGGAAACACACGAACGAAAATGGCAAACAGCGTGCTTTACGCCCCCGCGCAAGAAAAAATTGGTGCCTCAGTGCGAGTTTCCAAGTGAAATTTTTGCAATACACATATACATTCACACACCCAATTCAAACCCACTCGCACACACCCAAACACATGGCAAAGTATACATACATGCAAAAATGAACACCACACCAAACAACCACCCACAAGCATATATACAGACAGAACGGAGAGCAAGCGAGAGCGAGAGCGAGAGCGAAAGAGAGAGAGAGAGAGAGAGGAAGAAAGTAAAAGCGGAATGGGCAGCACTAACGCAAAATTTTGCACGGCATTTCCTTCACCGAGCTCAGTGGTAGGGCGTTATGCCCCCTTTTCGCAGGAGTTGCTGCCTGCTTGCTGGCTGAGAAAATGAGCGCAGCGCAAGTGTGTGTGTGTCCGTTTGCATGTGTATGTGTCCCCGTGTCCCATAAATTGTGAAACTCTGCTGTGGCCATGGACCATATTACAGTTATTGTAGATAGAGAACAGCAATCGAAATTGATTTTAGAATGAAAAAATAATATATTTTCATTTAAAGTCCTCAATCAATGTATAAATGAATACATTTAATTTCAATCATAAAGCTCAAAGTCATGAAGAAAAATATAAATTTTCACTGTTTTACTCTCTTTAGTACACCAAGGATATGGCTGTATGGTTGTGTGTGTATAAAGTTTTTCAATTTTCACTAAATTCTTTTACCTTTGGCATTTCCAATAAACGCAAGCACTGCCAAAAAATACATTTTGCTGGCGTTAATATGCACTCTCAACTGCACAATTAACTTTAAATTAATATAAGATACACAGTTTTTATTTGATATTTTCAACGGTTTTAACGAACGTTCGAGCAACACCAACTAGTGCTAAAATTGATCTGTGTGACCGCTTGCGTTAACGCTGAAATACCTAAATTGAGCTTGAAAACGTATTTAAATACTAAAAATACGAATTATAAAAAAATAACGTTACACTTTTGGGGCAAAGCAAATAAAATGGCGGCAAGTCAAGTTAAGGTATCTGAATGCAGCTCAAAGTATGCTATAATTTATGATTATGAATGAAAATTGTATACATTCACAAAAGAAATTCACAATCATTTGGTAAATGTGAAAAAACATAAACAATAATATTGTACTGCTCACTACGAAAGTTAACCACACAGCATCTTCAATTTAACTCTCTGCTCGATATGTTCAGCAACATTGTTAAGTCTGCAACATGTTGGCAAATATGTAACGCCTTTGCGAATGATATGACTTTGAAATAACTTGAAATTGGAGTTGCCTTTCAAGACTATCAACTGAAAATAAATTTAAAATGAAAAATCTTGTAATTAAATTTTGTGCAAAATGCGCTCATTAGTTTTGCAAAGTGTTCGAAGTCATGCGATGCCAACAACAACAACAACAGCAACAACAGCAACAACAGCAACATTAACAGCAGCAGCAACAGCAACAGCAACAAAATTAACTTAAACGCAATGTCAAGTTCAGAGCTAAGCTGTGGTGAAAAAGGGTTCTAGTAGATATTTAACTTACCTACATCGTTAGCAGATAATATCTATACACTGCATAATTTAATAAAAATAAATAAAATTCGCATGTTTTTTGTCTTTATAAAATAAAATTGAAATAATATTTTTTATTTTGCATTTTTTCAAATGAAAACATTTATAAAAATAAGTTGAAAATACGCAAATAGCCAATACCTTATTCTTTTAGTACAGGGTATAATTAGCCCGTACACTCGTAAACAACACGCACGTAAAATGAAACTAAATAATTTAGCTTTTTGGTTGGGCGCTGCGATTAGCTTGCATTCAAATCAAATGAATGTAATTTGTCAGTTTTCGCATGGAAAACGAAAACAAATTTACAGAATTCACTTCTAGAGCAACTCACCTGAACACCGGACGTGACCAAGTGGAACTAAAATATATAAGGAGAAGGGAGAACAAAATGAAGTTGGAGAATGCCACGGCGTCGCAGATGATAGCACTGAAGGGCGTGGTTCGCAATAGCAGCTATGTGATACCGGGGCTATATGATCTGTCGATCGAGGATACCAATTGGGTGTTGACCTCATCCTTCATCATCTTTACAATGCAAACGGGTTTCGGGATGCTCGAATCGGGCTGCGTTTCCATCAAGAATGAGGTGAACATCATGATGAAGAACGTGATTGACATTGTCCTGGGTGGCTTCACCTATTGGCTCTTTGGTTACGGCATGAGCTTTGGACGTGGACCCTTCTCGAATCCCTTTATGGCCATTGGTGACTTTCTGCTCGACCCACCCGTTGGCGACGAACTGATGGGTCAAATCTTTGCCGCATTCCTCTTTCAATTATCCTTTGCAACTACAGCAACGACCATTGTCAGCGGCGCCATGGCCGAGCGGTAAGCAAACAAATTTGCTGATGAATCATTTCATTATTTTTTTCTTTTATTTTGTCTTGTCATTAATATTTATTATTATTATTTTTATTATTAAAATATATAAATATGCCAGAATATAAAAATTCTTAACAAGATTTCCAATCAGATCATCTAATACCTTCTATATTGATATTAACTACATTTTATCAAAATTATTTTATTTATATTATTCATATATTTTTGATTAGCAATAAGTTTTTATATAAAACTGATTATTGTATTTTATTTTATATTTTGATTTGTTATGACATTCTGTGAAATCATATGATATGATATGATATGATATGATATGATATGATATGATATGATAAGATATGATATTCTATGAAACGACAAATGATACGATATGATATTGATTGCACTTTACAGCTGCAATTTTAAGGCCTACTGCGTGTTCTCATTCCTAAACACTGTGGTCTATTGCATACCCGCTGGCTGGGTGTGGGGTGAGCATGGATTCCTCAATAATCTAGGAGCCGTGGACATTGCGGGCAGCGGTCCAGTGCATTTGATTGGAGGCGCTGCATCGTTTGCATCGGCTGCCATGTTAGGTCCACGCCTGGGTCGCTATGCAGAGGGTATTGATCCATTGCCACTGGGCAATCCGGTGAATGCGTGCATGGGTCTCTTCGTTCTGTGGTGGGGCTGGCTGGCCTTCAACTCAGGCAGCACTTATGGCGTTAGCGGTGCCAAATGGCAGTATGCAGCGCGAGCCGCCGTGATGACCATGATGGGCTCTTTTGGCGGTGGATTCGCCAGTTCGCTGTAAGTGAAGATCAACTGCAATGAATTATCGCCAACCCACTAATCATTTCAAAACGCAGCTATTCGTTTTGGCGTCACGATGGCCGCATGGACATTATGGACCTGATCAATGGCATTCTAGGTTCTCTGGTCTCTATTACAGCCGGTTGCTTTCTGTATCGCGCTTGGGAGGCGCTGCTCATTGGAGCATTGGGCTCGTTGCTGTGTGTGGTTAGCATGCCACTGTTCGATCGAATGGGCGTGGATGATCCGGTGGGGGCCAGTTCGGTGCATGGCGTCTGCGGCATTTGGGGGGTCATTGCCGTTGGCTTGTTTGCTGACAACCCTTTGCCCATGGACACAACTAAGGGACGCAGTGGCCTGTTCAAAGGGGGAGGCTGGTACCTGCTGGGCATTCAAACGCTGTCCGCTCTTTGCTTGGCCTGCTGGGGGATTTGCTCGACATTTTTGCTGCTCTACGTGATTAACAAAGTAATACCCATACGAATGGACCCGCACGAGGAGCTGCTGGGCGCCGATCTCACCGAGCATCGCATACGACACACACAAATCGGACTATCTCGCGCTATTTCCGCATTGGCACCCATTAAGATAGACCTGAACGAGATTGTGGGCATCCAACCAATTGGAATCAATCCTGGCCACGAGCGCAGCATCGAGCAACTGCGTGCTGCCGAGGATAAGCTGCAACAGTGGCAATCCTATCTGGACCAAGTGAGTGGTAAGGCACACAAACTGGGTACGCCCCAGAAAACGCTCGAGGAGCATCAGCTGGAAGCGGACATAACTCTCAGCTTGAAACCTAGCTTAACTGAGCATCGGCAGTCGGGCAGCGTCTTTGGGCGCAGAGTGAGATCGGTGCACATTAAAGAGGATAACTGGAGCCAGGACAAGGGGACCTACAAGCCCAACGATAGTGAGCTGCCAACAATTAACCGAGTAGCCAAGCTGGACAAGGATGGCAACTTTGCCTGGGTCGATTAAGCACTCAAAAGCTTTTACCATAATCCCCATTTGAAGACAGCTGAATCGTTAAAATACAAAGTATTACAGTAACTCTACATTTGTTATGTTAGCTATATAAATTTGTTAAATTTGGTGTAGTTCTTTACAAGTTAAATAAATAAAAAATTGAATGCTTACGAGAAAGAAAGGGTGAAGAAAGATAGATAGATAGATAGGGAGAGAGAGAAATAGAGACACAAAGAGATATAAAGAGAGACAGCGAGAGAGACAGATACAGAGGGAAAGAATAAAGATTTTGATTTTCTTAAAACCAGCCACATATATTTTTATATGTAATTATTAAATTAGTGTAATTAATTAAATAGTGGACAAGTCGTATCTAAATGAACACATGCATAAATAGATACACACTAACATACAATTAATTAAGTAAAACCATTCATTACATCTAGGGATATATTATACAATTTTTATTCATATTATATTATTAGAACACCGCACTGCATTAGAACAGCCGTGGTGCACCGCCATTGGCCACTAGCAGCTCATAAAACGAATGATCGAAATTATAGCTTAAAGAACGACACTGAACTGGAAGTTACAGCTCATGAGTTCTTTTCGGGAGTTAGTTTTTATACTGGTTCTCAAATTGTCGTTTTCTTTGAAGGTGAGCAGCTGATATTTCAAAGCAAACAATAATTTGTTGCTATGAAATTCTTGATTCCTTAAACAATTCAAGTGATACATCAGCCCAAGTTTATGCTACACTAAAAGTCCAAGAAATCCCAAGAGCTTCGCCATGCAACTTGGTGTTAAACAGAAGTTTAACACTTTATACATGCTCAAATTTTAACTGCCTTTTAATACCCGAAGATCAGTAGATATAAGTTTTCAATACTTTACTCATGACCGTCCCAACGCTAAGCTAATGCCATGTTTTTATGCAAACCTCAATTTGATTTATTTTATTCAAGTACAAGCAAATATATTTTTTGGATGATCGATCGATGTATGATAATAATATAATATATATGTATTATCTTATGTATAGAATAGTGTTTGGGGTTTTCCTTGTTTTATATATATATTTTAAATGTTGCAGTTGTATTATTATAATATAGTTTCCAAGAGCAATTGTCGTTTGTTCTTGATCTTATTGTTGGGAGTTTTCTAATTTAGAATCCAAGTTGTGTAAAATGTAAAATTGATTTATGGTATGGTTTGTGGTTGGTGAGTTGTTTAATCGACCTCCTCAATGGTGGGGCCAGCACCGCCTGCACCAGCAGCTCCAGGAGCAGCACCCGCTCCGGGCATGCCACCAGGCATACCGCCGGGCATGCCTCCGGGAGCACCACCAGCGCTCTGGTAGAGCTTGGTAATGATTGGATTGCAAACACCCTCCAATTCCTTCTGGCGGTGCTCGTATTCCTCCTTATCGGCCAGCTGATTGGCATCCAGCCACTTGATGGTCTCGTTGCACTTATCCATAATAGTGGTGCGATCCGAGTCGGAAATCTTGCTCTTCAGATTTTCCTCATCCAGGGTAGCCTTCATGTTGAAGCAGTACGACTCCAGACCGTTCTTGGCAGAGATAGTCTCCTTCTGCTTCTCGTCCTCGTTGCGGTACTTCTCGGCCTCGTTGACCATGCGCTCAATATCCTCCTTGGACAGACGACCCTTGTCGTTGGTGATTGTAATCTTGTTCTCCTTGTTAGTCGAACGCTCCAGAGCGGTGACGTTCAGAATACCGTTGGCATCAATGTCAAAGGTCACCTCAATCTGGGGCACACCGCGGGGTGCGGGAGGGATGCCCGACAACTCGAATTTGCCCAACAGATTGTTGTCCTTGGTCATAGCACGCTCGCCTTCGTAGACCTGGATCAACACGCCGGGCTGATTGTCCGAATAGGTAGTGAAGGTCTGGGTCTGCTTAGTGGGGATGGTGGTGTTACGCTTGATCAGCACGCTCATCACACCGCCGGCGGTCTCAATACCCAGCGACAGGGGGGTAACATCGAGCAACAACAAATCCTGCACTTCCTGCGACTTGTCACCGTGCAAAATGGCAGCCTGAACGGCAGCACCGTATGCAACAGCCTCATCAGGGTTGATGGACTTGTTCAACTCCTTGCCGTTGAAAAGATCCTGCAGCAGGCGCTGCACCTTGGGGATACGGGTGGATCCACCAACCAACACAATATCGTGAATAGCTGACTTGTCCAACTTGGCATCACGCAGTGCCTTCTCTACAGGATCCATGGTGCTACGGAAAAGATCAGCGTTAAGCTCCTCGAAACGGGCACGAGTGATCGAGGTGTAGAAATCGGTACCCTCGAATAGCGAATCAATCTCAATGCTAGCCTGCGTGGAGGAAGAAAGGGTACGCTTTGCTCGCTCGCAAGCAGTGCGCAGACGACGCAGAGCACGCTTGTTGGTAGTCAGATCCTTCTTGTGCTTGCGCTTGAACTCCTGCACAAAGTGAGTGACTAGACGATTGTCGAAGTCCTCACCACCCAAATGGGTATCACCGGCCGTAGATTTGACCTCGAAGATGCCGTCATCAATCGACAGAATGGAGACATCAAAAGTACCACCGCCCAAATCGAAAATCAACACATTGCGCTCACCAACAGCCTTCTTGTCCAGACCATAAGCAATGGCTGCGGCAGTTGGCTCATTGATAATACGTAATACATTCAAACCGGCGATGGTGCCAGCATCCTTAGTCGCCTGACGCTGTGAGTCGTTGAAATAGGCGGGCACAGTGATGACAGCATTGGTAACCGTCTTTCCAAGGTACGCCTCGGCGGTTTCCTTCATTTTGGTCAATACCATGGAGGAGATCTCCTCGGGGAAGAAGGTCTTCTTCTCATCCTTGTACGTAACCTCAATCTTGGGCTTGCCATCAACGCTTACAACCTCGAAAGGCCAGTGCTTCATATCAGACTGCACAGCCGAATCATCAAATTTGCGACCAATCAGACGCTTAGCATCGAAGATAGTTTGGGTTGGGTTCATGGCCACCTGATTCTTGGCGGCGTCACCAATCAAACGCTCCGTCTCCGTGAAGGCAACATAAGATGGGGTGGTACGATTACCCTGATCGTTGGCAATGATCTCAACCTTGCCATGCTGGAACACACCTACGCAAGAGTAGGTTGTGCCCAAATCAATACCAACAGCTGGAGCTTTAGACATCTGTAATGAATGAAGAAAATGGGTAAATTTTAGAAATGTTTGTATACGTTATTTTTTTGATTCGTTTTTTTCCTAATTTAAAATTGTTTGTGTGTCAACAACCTTACAACATTTACATTCTTTAACGGCATTTCCACCGAGACATGATTGTATTTAAAATAAAATAAAAAACAATCGATTCCTCAATCGATAGACTTTGGACTTTTGACTGCATAATTAATAAATATATTATATAATTTGTTGGAAAGTAATATATCCATGCACATTTAATTTTTATAAACAAGCAATTTATTTGAAAACAAAGGCTGCAACCCTGGCCGTGAAAGCGTAATTCAATAAAAATTAATGTTTTGATCATTTTCAGGCCTTTTTCACTAAACTTCATACAACGGAAACAGGTTGTTGCTAATGTCATAGCGAAATCCAAAAACGGTGAAACGTGAGCAAATGACTAATTTATATGGCCAAGAAACACGTATATACATCTATGTGTATGTATGAACAAATTACTGTGTTCATCTCCAAACAAGATAAACATAGGTAACAGAAGTTCAGCTGCAGCTGCTGAATTTCATCAAGGGATGGAAGTACCGCATGGACAAAGGCGAAAATTCTAGAATACTATAATCCACAAACACGCACACACATATACACACAAGTATATGTATGCATATATATAAAACCACGCCGTTGCCAAACCGATAAGTTTGTACCTTGTATTGTGCGCATGAACGAGACGACAATAGTATACCAGCACGAGCGCGCTAAATTTTCATATGTACGTTTAAACATGTTTTATTCCAACAACGCATGTATTCTCTGAAATGCCGGTTAGCAACACGCATTATGAAATAAAGAAAATATAAATGACCTAAAGTCCAATCATTTTGGCTAATAATTTCTTTTCACAAAGTTAAAATTTTAAATCATAAATATAAATTTAGACGTCAGCATACCAGCACTTTTATGACTCATAATGAGTAGGTAGGCGAATGGCACATATATGTGTGTGTGCGTCTGATGCGGCATTTTTCCCAATGGAATATTCCAGCAACTCATTTTAAATAAATCAGCAACTTAGGAGAAACCATTTAATTTAGATGTATATGTACTATGTACATAAGACTTTCATTATTTATTGGAAGTCACAAATGCAACAGAAAAGTCGGATGACGCAATATATATATATATATATATATATACATATGCATATATGTAAGTAAATTCGATATGCGTGACTATATTACATATTATATTCAAGTATTTTTGCTCACATTTCAAAGTTCAAGCAACTGCAGCCATAATTATTTATACAATTCAATGACGAAGCTGCAGTTAAAATGACCCCAATACCTCTTGCAACAATGCATTTAACGCCAAATTATTGATTCTAGTCGTATAGCACATGGAAGTCAATGGAAAATTTTTTCAGGTCAAACGCACGCGGCAATGAACACGTGCCGAATTTAGCGTGCATTTTAAAACACTTAGGCAAGAGAAAAATTTTATTTTCTAAATATAAAACTTACCTTTTTTAATTTGTTTAGTTAAAATGTACTAAATATATGAATAACCGTGTAATTGCTACTTCACTTCTCTGTCCCACTTAAATTTCTTTCTGCCGAATCGACACTCAAACGTTCGATCAACCTGGCACTTGTATTAGGAATAATGATGGCGTACGGTTGTGCCTTTACTTATAAGCCCGTTGCCCTGCTCTGGAAAATTCTAATATACTTACTCTCACGATGTGGCAAGGCTGCTAGAAAACAGTGCTGCTCTAGTACCGCTCAGTATTTATCGAAAATAAAGAATGCTGCAGCCCTGCTTTCTAAATTGGCGCTGCCAAGCTGATAACAAGCGCGCCAAAATTCAAAAAGAAATTTATGATACCTTATGGTTATAAATCAATAAATGGCGATATCAAGACCCCACATCAAAGCTATCAAGTAGCTAATAGCATGCAGCTTATCAGCAATGCTTTGTTGATACTAACAGGATTAGAATAGTAAGTGGTTTTTTTATAGGTGTTTGTGCACTTTATCAACAGATTAGTGCATACCAACTACATACGCTTTAAATACATATTTTATCGCACAGCTTATCATTACGTTGTGCAAATACACATACGTCAACCGATTTATAACCAATAACCAAAGTGGAACATCTTTGAAATGTATTTTTATTACTAAATTCATTATGAATATTAAACAGCCTTATTTACAAGTTAACGAGTTTACAATCTGGTTCCACGCCTTCAAAAATCGGTGGCTTTTCCCCACCTCCGCCGCCTCCAATAATACTTTGTAGGAGTGCCGGAAGTTTTCTATTGATCACCTGTAAGGAGTGTAAATTATTATATTTCATTTATTATATATTACTCGAATATTTTGAGCTACTAACCGTTTCGAGAATTGCAACTACTTTAGTTTGCTCATATTTCCAAACATCACCCAATAGCTCGACCCCCATTTCATTAATAAGATTATGTATAAAATTATCAATTCGCTCTTCCTCCATTAAATTTTGGAAATACATTTTTAAATCTCCCAAAAGTATTTCAATTTGTAAGTCTGTGATGGCCAAAGTGGTCGCAAGTTTTAATTTCCATGACATTATAAAAGAAAAGTTCGTCGCTGATGCTCTAAACAGGAGGAAAAATTGCGGGAAGAGATTTATAGGTTTTCAAAAATTATTTTTATTTACATTTTTAACACTTGTCTCTATATTACTCACTCTGCATTGCCGTCGCCAGCTAAATTTAGAATATATGCCAAGGAACCTTTAGCAGTGTAAAGAGATTTGAAATAGGTGTATGGAAAAGTGATATTAAATGTGCTTCGTATACCAGGAACAGCATTAATTTTCAGGGTATTTAAAACGAAATCGGAAAGTCCTTTAAGTTGAAAGTCGTTAATCGAGCCCGAAAAGCTGGAAACATGCATATATATACCTAATTATATATAATCGAGAAAGTAATTGGACTCACTCGATAAGATATTGGTTATTCACAGCTGTCTCGGCAGGACCTAGCTCAAGTGGATCCAATGCAGGTAAGCCCAAATTGGGTATCGGGTGGCACATACGCATACGCAACTCTTCCAAAAATTCCATTATTGTAGCCTCATATAGACACGCGACAGGCCCGAGGCAACTGTAAAGAGAGGCAGTCGCCAAAAGAACTCGCAATATATAACCCGATTGCATATTGAAGATCCGTTTGCTCAGGGCGAAAGCACGCAACTGAAGTGTTTAGCTGAAAGTATTTGGTTTTTGTCAAGTGCGACCATATTCAGTATCCGTTATGAATGTCAAGATACGATTATAGTAATAAGTGATATTCCCTATCCTTAGCGTGGTATATAGCGTTCGCTGTTCACTTTGTTCAGCCAAGATCGATAAATACGCGGAATTTAGTATTGATCGGCTTTAAGAGAAGACTTTCCGGCATGTAATACAACTTTTCATATAAATGGTTAAACCTAAAAAATATTTTCAAATGGGAGTATTTTTATATACTTTCTTGAAAACTCAAACTTTTTAAAACTATCGCTAAAAAAGAATTAATTGCATAAAATATGTTAATACTTTTATTTTCTATGCTAACAAACAAACCAATTGAGTTCTTGGCATTTCAATAATAAATGCTTTGTATTCATTCTATAATTTATGTTCTTCTTCACGGTGTACAGCATATTTGCATCTTTGTTTTGACTGAAATTTTAATATTAAACCCAAAGCTTATCGCCAAAAAGCTGGTGGGGCCTGAACTGAGCAAATCCAATAACAGGTTTATTCTTATCAATGGGCTACTATTTTTGATTAAAAAGACACTTTATTTGTTTTTGACCATCGAACAATAATCTCGACGCTACTGTTATTAATCGCTTCAATGACTGTTATCAAATACGTAGCTGTTAAGTATGTAAGTTATATGCACAACATTTACAACTAATTTAATTAAATATTTAAGCTAATGCTAAACTTGTTCTGGTGGCTGTTGCAAATGCTCGGGCACCTGCTGTAGCTCCGTCTTTGATGCTTGAAGTGCTACGCCCTCCGGCAAATTGCGTTCAATGTACTCCAGAAACGTGTCCAGCGTTGAGCCTGTTAGCTTATGAAAGTTCATGTATCGAAAATGAGTTCGTATCTCATATTGCACGCGATGCTTCTTATAGATGTGCACCGACTTCAATAGTGTCATTCGTTCATGGTGTGCCTTGCGCGGGCTCCAACTGTGAATGTTCAAAGTAAATTATTAAGATGAAACATATTTGCGTTTAGTTTATAATATTTAAAGATAACAGAAAAATTTATATTTTTACTATGGGAATTAGTTAAAAAAGCAATCATATTGATCCATCGCACCAAGCGTAAGTAATCGTACGTCTTCTGTTCTACGTGAAACAGGGGACATGGGACAAATAGGACGGACATTCCAGTCCGAGATGTTGCACACATATTTTTTGTTGAATGTACATACATATTATTAAACTTACCACTTGCCCAACTCAATGCCCAAATGCTCGGCTGCGGTTGTAGCAAACCAGGTATAACTTTTCAAAACTGCCGGATCAATGCCTCTCAGCTCGATTTCCAATTTGCTATAAAGCTTATCAATTTGGCCGGAATTGACAGCAGGAGAAGCATCAGCAGAGCTCGCGGTCGTATTTGCTGCTATGCTGCTTAGAGCTGAGGCACAGCGCGCAGGCAGTGTCAAACGCAAATTTCTAAATGGCTAAATAAAAAGAGTTGAACCATTAATTTACGTTTTAAGTAATAAATAAAACGGAATTCAACAACGTACCTGAAGCATCTTGTTATTACAACCAAAAACAGGGTTATGCAAGTGCAGGGATGCGAGAAAACAGCAATTATCGATAGTTTAATAACATTCACCGGGATGTGGTAACACTGTTCTTTTCCGCACGTGCTGGTTCTAAAGCCGCCTTCATACTCTTTGGTATTGTTAATACGTTGGTTTCTATTTATTTAATATGGAAAACACAGAAAGTAAAGGTAAAATAATAAATAAATATATTATGAACCCAATGCTCACAATAGTATTTCTAATAATAGCAAATGATTCGAGCTCTGATGAGGAAGCATTCGAAGATATTGAGGATGATGAAGAAATTGACGAAGACGAAGGAGAGCCAACAACTTGTTTGTTTTGCACTCAAGTTTTTGCCAGTATTGATCCGGCGATCGAGCATTTAAATGTCGACCACAATGTTAACTTGTCGCAGCTGAAGCACAAATTCCAAATGGATCAGTATGCATTTATTAAGTTAATAAATTTCATACGTGGAAATCGAATAACTGCAGAGCAACTGCTACTAACCAAACAACCAGAATGGAATGACGAAAAATATTTAAAACCCATTCAGTACGAGCCATGGCTGTGCTATGACTACGATGCTATTAAAACAGATGTTCCAAACGCAGGTGCCAGCGTAGCGGATCTGATGCAACGCATTGCCGAACAAGGCAAATTGCTGCAGCAAGCCAGCCAGGATATGGAACGCATGCGCAACGACTACAAAGATCTTCTACAGAAGGTGCACGGTGATGCAAAAGAGCACCCAGCTACCAAGAATGGAATAGTGCGGAATGCTCCAACGCTCGATAAAGAATATTTCAATAGCTACTCACACTTTGGCATACATCATGAAATGCTTAGCGATACGGTAGAGCTTTATATATACTTATATTATTATTATTATTAAAATGTCTTTTATAAAGGTGCGTACTAGCAGCTATCGCTCAGCCCTAATGGAAAATCAGACATATTTGAATGGAAAGTCAGTTTTGGATGTGGGCTGTGGCACTGGAATACTTTCGATATTTGCATCTCAAGCTGGCGCTAAAAACGTTGTTGGCATTGACAATTCGGAGATAGTCTATACGGCTATGGATATAGTCAGGTAAGGGAAGGTTTTGTATTAAATAAATTTTTAAGGAGACTATTTTTTAATAATGAATTTTAAATATATTATTTTCATATATAGTTTAAATGATTTTAATTTAATTCTTTTACTTAAACCATAAATAAAAATATTAATAAAACTTGCTAATTTGAATTTGCGGGACCGGTATTCAATCTAATTAGAAATACATGGACCTGATCCAACTAGATTAAACGAAATGCGGCAAGCCCAGTTAGAATTTAATATAAGAAAATTCGTTTTGGAAATTAATTTGTTACTTAGAATTATAAGTAGAATGACCGAATAAATTAAATTATATATATTCATATTTTAACCGTTTAATAAAGGTAAGCAATTATTCTCATTAACAGAAAAAACAATGTAAAAAACGTGAAGCTCGTTAAGGGTCGTTTGGAGGATACTGAATTGCCCGAGGCCAAATACGATGTCATCATATCTGAATGGATGGGATATTTTCTGCTCTACGAAGCAATGCTGGACACAATCATCTATGCACGCGAAAATCTCTTGAATCCCAATGGGAAAATTCTACCCAATCGCTGTTCACTCCATTTGGTGGGCATAAATGAGACGCTGCACAAGCATCACGTAGAATTTTGGTCGGATGTCTATGGAGTAGATATGAGTGACTTGCGCAAGCGTAGCATAGAGGAGCCGCTAATGGAAGTGGTCAATCCAGAACACATACTAACCGAAAGCGAACAAATAGCCAACTTTGATATGATGACAGTCGATTTGAACTATTCAAATTTTACACATGAATTTCATTTGAAATGCACGCAAACGGGCAAATTAGCCGCGTTTGTGGGATACTTTGACACGTTCTTTGACTTGGATAAACAAATAATGTTCAGCACATCGCCAACCGAGACGCCCACCCACTGGAAGCAGACAGTCTTCTTCATGGACCAGCCACAAACTGTGCAAAAGGATCAGGTTATAAGTGGGAAGATTATGTCGAGACGACATCAAGGAGATGCTCGTGCTCTGCGTGTGGATATTGAAGCGTTTGGCAGACTGTTCAAATACACAGTCGATTGATTAGTTGGTCTTCAGATTGTTTTAATGCAAGATTTTTTTTTAGACAAAATGTGAACTTAATTAATTGTAAAAGTATGTAATATATAAATTAAAATGAGTACACGCTGCCAGGTAAGCTGGCTTTGTGCTTGGAGCCAAGAAAACAATTTTACATATATTTCTTATGGGAGGTTGAGGAAGCAAATTCCAAAAACATAAAATGTGAGCTTTAAGCAGTATTGGTTTCCAGATCGGAGGCGGGTATTTCTGGCTCCTCATCATTGTACACATTCTCGGCCATTTGCCACACTTGCATGATATTGTCCTCCGAAACGGAGCAAATGATCCATGGTTCATTTGGGTTCCAGGAGAAGTCACTGATTTTAGCCGTATGGCCGCCGTGTATGAAAAGCAGCTCAGGCGGTCCATCTTCGGCATCCTCAGAGCTCTGCTCCTCACCAATTTTCGACAGATCCCACACATGTAGGCGTCGATCGGTACCTGAGGAGGCCAAAATGGTCTCATTATGGGGCGACCATTGTACCTGAAAGATCTCATCCTTGTGCGACTCAAAGGAATGTAGTTTCAGCTTCAGATTACGCAAATCCCACAAGGCGACCGTCTTATCCGCCGAGCCAGTGGCCAATATGAACTCTGAGTATGGATTAAAGCTTAAGCAATTCACCTCTGCCGTATGCGCATCGACGGTATGCGATGGTTTCGATGTGTTGTTGTTGCGCGTATCCCAAATCATAAGCTTCTGATCATCCGCCACCGAACCAAAAAGCGATTCATGCAGCAAATGCCAAGCAACATCCTCAACGACGGCCGTATGACCAGTGAATATATTTTTCGCATCGATAACGCGATGCTCCTTGGGTGTGGCATTAATGTCCCACAAGCAAATGGTATGATCATCAGAGGCCGAGAGCAAGTAGCCTAAAAAAGCGAAAACATGTTAATTAGCATATTACATGCTGTTATATATAATCCACATATAAGAGATGTCTTTGTATTAGACTTCATTTACCCATGTATATTTATTTATAAGTCGAGATCTTCCGCTTACCATTCAAATTGGGATTCCAGGATAGACCGTATCCTTCCTTTTGATGTCCACGCAAACGTAAGTCAGGCTGGCATTCGCCGGATGGTTCAGGTTTGCTTGGATGTTTTGTGTAGTCAAATACGAGAACATCACTCGATGGAGTTTTCGTTGCTATAACGCAAGCATTTTGAGGCATATACCGTGCCCGGTTCACTTCGCCTTCGTGATTGATTTTGATTTCAATTTCAATTTTCCCGCAAACTGAACCAAATCCGCCAAACTCGCCCTTCTCATTGTCATAGTGGGAGCCATCGAATTGGGCATCCTCACTGGGCAGTTGGACGCTGGCAATAAGCAAATGATTTTGTTCATCCGAGGTATGTGTACCCAATATAAGACGATGCACGGAGTAATCCTTGCCATCCTGTTTGGTCACATCAGGCAGCCATTGAGCCGTCAGCGAGGGCCATTCCAGAGCGTGCGTCATTACCAAATCATATAGAAATGGAGTGTTCTTTTTCCATATCTTGTATTCTTCGTTGATCACACGCTCCTCGACGGCATCGTCAAAGGATTCCGCTGCTTATAAACAAAATGTTAATATAATTGATATTTAAATAAAACTTTCCACATATTTTATTTACCATTGTCGCTGCGATCCACCATTTTGACGCACGCAGCTAAATTATAATTTCACGCAAATTTTTGTGCGCGTCGCAAAATTCAGGCGCCAAAACAACAAAGCGGCGGCGGTAAAAGCGTGTGCACAGAGTCGGCAAAAGTTTGCAGGCTTTCGAGCCTTAAGTAAACGTTCTCGTTTAAGATACACTTGTGGAAATATCACTTAAAATGTGTTTACAACAATTGCAAATGCCCTTGCACTTTCTGCAACAATACTTTCAGCAAAAAATAAGGAAATTACTTTTCCTCTTTTTTTTTTGTGCAAGCGCGTCGGCTGCTATATGCCACAGAGATGATTGTGAATCCTATCGACAGTGATGTGATCAAGTCGATAAGTTTAACAGAATTTTTGTATACAATGACTGTTATAAATAATTTTGTTGTTGAGTTGTACCAGTCTGTGGAGCAGTTATGTTAGTTTGGTACTGTAAATAAGTAATTATTTTATAACTTATAAAAAAGTAGGCAATAAATCTCATTTCTATCATTGGAAATGGAGTTAAAATGCAATTCATCAGCTCTCTTGAGCTTACATTATTAATGGGAAGAAAACTAAACAGCTACTCAGGAAATATTACATACTCATATGGTAATGGTGTATTCAGCATATCGCCTAGCCGTCGTTTGCCAACACTTAATTAATAAATTGCCGCCGAAACAAGACAACCGGAAGAAAAATAAACATAAAACAATGCCTGAGCAAGTTGAATCGAGTCCAAAACTGAATGTAAGCAGTGAGATTAACACTCCAACTTATGATTTAACCAAGTTCCATCTCAAACGCATACTCAACAACAATAGCAAATGCAAGAGTATAACATTACTTGGCACTTTTCCGGATATATCAAAAACTGATTCTGCAATTGTTGTTTTCGAGAAAAATGGTTAGTAATTCGTACGTGTCTCATAAGATGTTAAATGTTCGTTTATTTCTGTAGCTTATCGTGAGAGCGACGTGGCAACTGAAGTGGTTGCAGACGACGATGCTGAAACGAAGCCCAAGCCGAGTTACTTTAGCACGGATCTTAAAGTTCGCACGGATTTTATAAACAATATTTACGGTAGCTTTCAGTGTGTGCCCACCCAGGAGCTGTGTAGTAAGTCAATGCAGTTGATTTGCCCAACAAACACTAAACTTAACCTTCTTAATAGCCGTCAAGAGTACAGTGATTTATCCGGCCACTGAAAAACATATTGAGAAATATTCGATATGCCAGAAGTATATAATCAATGAAACACCAGATCTCTATGAATCCATTACGCTGCCGTACATTGAGTCAAGTCAGTTCTCTTTGGAGTGGGTGTACAATATACTAGAGCACAAACAGGAAACTGAGCGTATTGTGTTCGAAGATACTCATCCAGAAAATGGTTTTATCCTTCTTCCTGATCTCAAGTGGGATGGACGCAATTTGGAGACCTTATATTTACTGGGAATAGTACGCAAGCGTGGTATCAAATCTTTGCGTGATCTCAATGCAAGTCACTTGCCTTTGCTTCACAATGTACGAAGTTCGGCCAAACAGGCAATACTTGAACGTTATGGCTTGAATCCCAACCAGCTGCGAATGTACTTTCATTATCAACCGTCATTCTACCATCTGCATGTACATATCAATCCGATTCGAAATGATGCCCCAGGTATTTGGTGCGAGAAATCACATATGCTGGACACTGTCATTAACAATTTGGAACTGCTGCCGGATTACTATCAGCGAGCCAGTCTGCCCTTTGTCTTGTATGAGGGCAACAATTTGTTAGAGTTGTACGACAAACAGTTGCAAGTGCGTAAAGTAGCAGCGCCAGAGTTAAGTGAAGCTGAAGCACCTGAAGCGTTCACAGATGACGAACCGGAAGAGGGTCGCCAATGCAAGCGCATCAAGTTGAGCACTCCACAAAAGGAGCTTAATGAGTCGGAGCTCATTGAAACACCGTGTGCCTAATAATATAGTCCCATATATTATCAATCTGGTTTGATATAATAGTAAGAATAAACGTATAAAAGCATTCATCTATTTTGTTGTCAGTTTTTGCTTTCTTTATTTATTTATTTAATTATTTATTTATTTAATAATAGTGTCGCTATGTCTGTTGTGTATGTTTGTTGTAGTTGTGGCTGCTTTATGCTTTTTGCTACGATCCGTCAGTATTTTGCTTTGTTTGTGGCTTTTTTGTATTCTAATATTTGTAATACGTTGAAATACATCTACTGCCTTTGGGGACATTTTTGTTCTTTCATCTTGCTCTTTAGCTATCAGAAATGTATATATGTATCAATCAAAATCATATACATATGGTTTTTAAGTGCCTAAATGCTATTTTTTGAAATAGGTCGAATTTTTTACTTATGTGTTTTTTTTGTGGCAGCCGCCTTTGAAATGTCTTTAACTTTTTATATTTATTTTATTTTATTTCGGTTTAGATTAGATTTTCTAGCGGTATATTCGAGAATGCCGAATTCGATTCGGAATTTTCGAAAGTCGTGCTAAGCGAATGCTTTGATTTTATAAGCTCGTCTCTGGCTTACGAGTTACAGCAGCTGCATGTGTATATATGGGTGTATGTGTGTCGTTCGTTCGTGTGTGTGTTTGTGTTTGTGTCTGTCTCTGTGTGTATGTGTGTGGGTGGTGTAGGATACACGTCGGAAATCTCTTGCCTGGAAGCCTTGTACAACATCGTTTAAATATACATACATAAATATTATTTCAAATACATATATGCAAATACATAAACACACATATGCGATGATATATATATATAGATGCATATATATAAATATATACGTGTATGCATATATATAAAAATAACAAAAATAATAGTAGCAATAAAATCGTAGTGTGTAATTATTTCATTCCAATAATAAAAACAATGCGCACCCCGCCGGCTTTGCCCAAATACTTTCAACATCTTTAATTGCCGTGACTGTTGCTGCTGGTATGGATCGGGGTACTCTCAGCGTCGGTATGCTCTTGTGGCACATACATGACAGCAGCGTTGGGTGAAGTGTTGACCGACATGCTTGTCGTCATCGTTTTGTCCGCATCTGAAATGGACCAGTTGCGCTCTAACTGCTCCAGTGCGGCCATCGTTGCCGTTGTAGTGACACCAGCGCCAGAACTCTCTGCGCCAGTACCATCGCTGAGAACGCCCGCACGCAGCGTCTCCTCGAGTAGGGCCTGAATCTTGTCCTGATCATCTAGATGGACAAAGCCCAGTCGCACCAGTTCGCTAGTCAAATCCGCTGCCGTATCCTCCTCGTTCACCTGACACGTCAGCTGCCGATTCATTTTGTCATCCATGCGCAACAGTATTGTCATCAGTATATCGTTGCTATCCTCCTTCAGCTTCTTCACGCTGCACATCATGTTCACGATTCGGCGTGATTCGGTATCCACAGGCTCCGGAGTTTCTGATTTGACAGAGTCGGCACGTTCAGGTGACGCGGCACGTGAACGAAAGTGTGGCGGCTTCTTGCCGCTGTACGTGATTAGCGGATAGACACCATATTTAACATCCTCCACAAACTTTTCCAGCTTGTCTGCCCCGGGCACATTCGACAGTCGAAATTGAAGCTCATTGCCGCTAGACTTTTTTAGCTGTGCCATTATCACATCCGGGTGATTATAGCGCTGCATTAGTCCATCAAAGGCTGTCTCCGAGAACATGGTTCGATTGGCGGGCGAGAAGACCAGACAGTGGGCTGCCAAAAGTTTTAATGCATGCACCTGTTGGGAGAGCCCGAATTTATTCAGTTTTATCTGACGTAAACTTGTCCGAAACAAATTAAAAAAAGGAGTAGTGCTTCAGTCGAGACAGCCGAACTATGAGATACTCTGTATTTATTTCGTTCAAGATCTTTAGATCGTTTGATCTTTTATACAAGTAAAACTGTCTGAGACGAAAACTCCTGTTTACGATCACATGATTTGATATCTAATGCTTTATTATATGTACATTTTTCGTGCACTCACCTCAAAAAGCAGTGGATGAAATAGCAAATCGCTGGCACTTGGTCGATCTTGGGGGTTTGGATTGAGACACTTCTGTATCAGATCACGCTGCAGATCGTTGTCCAGGCTGTTGATTGTGCGCAGTATGGTCTCCTCGTTGATGGCAGTCGATTCGCTGTTGCTAGACTGTGGCTGTATCTCCAACGCGGCCATTTCCAAGGCACACATACCAAAAGCATAGATGTCGACGGCAGCGGTTAGTTGCTCGGCGGCACCATATTCGGGTGCATGGAAATAGTGAGCGCCACGCTCGCGCTCCCGTTCCGGCAACTGTTCAAGATGCTGACGGCGAACGCTATAATGGACCGCATCTGGTACCACAGAGCCAATTTTGACCAGACCATTGTGCTGTATGAAAATGCTATCACAGGTTAGATTGCCATGAATGATGGGCGGCGAGCAGGAATGCAAATAACTGAGCGCGGACAGGATCTGTGTGCACCAGCGGCGCCATGATTCAAGCGGCAATCGCTTGGCATTGCGCTTGGTGCGCTTCAGGAACTGTTTTAACGATCCGGACGACATGTACTCCGTGATGAAGATGACGCGCGGTCGTTCCGCTTGCAGCGTGTCCGTCCAGTAGCGATGGAACTTAACAATATTTTGATGGTCCAGCTGCAGCAGATTGTCAAAAACTTGACGCATCTTGTCCTCTTGCGTTTTGAGCTCTTGCAGCTGCGCATATTGCACCTCATTCCAAACGACCTCAACGCCCTCCTCGGTGTCCATGGCCAGATGCACACAGTCGATGCCAGGCACATCTCGTTGATCGACCTCTTCACGTCGCTTCAGCCAGCGTCCACATGGTGACTCCTCCAATATTTCACTCTCATCCTCCGAATCATCGCCAGACTCTCGAGGCGATGAGTCTACAGCCAAGTTGTTGACACCCCCATCCCCAGCTGTTGATGCAGTTGCTGTTGTTGTGCTGGAGGCGCCCACTATGTGCGGCGCGGTTCCACCTCCTGCAGCAGAAGATGCCGGCTGTCCTGTGGAGCTTTGAGCCGTTGTTGATGCGGTTGTCAGATTGATCGAGCTGGCAATTGTGGTGGTGCCCGGTGTGGGATTAATTGCTTTTGGATTCGTTTCATCCACGACGCTACCGCTGCTGCCGGCATTTGCTTGGCTATTTGACATTAGGGCGCGGTCGTCGGTTGTTGCTTACAAAAGCAGTTGAGCCGCTGTTGCTGCTGCTGCTACTAATGCTTGTTGTTGCTGTTGTTGTTGTTGTTGTTGTTTTAGCTCAATTGTTTATTTCAACGTTTCTTCACTATTTACTTGGAATCGTGGCTCTGTATTTGCTCTTCCCCAACTAAACCTGCCGTTCTCTTCGCCGCTGCCGTCGCCGCTGCTCCACAGCCGCAACTTCTACCCACACACTCACACACACACATACACACAAGCACGTACTCTCCGCTACCACCCTTCTCTTGCACTACCTTTGACTCTTCAGCCGTTGTTCAATAACACACCGTATTGCTCAACCTTCTTTTGTTGCCGCTTGTACCTTCGACTGTTAATTTCTTTTAGTGCAGCAGCTAATAGAATTAACTAACTGCGCTTATTGGTCCTGATGTGCGGTCGTTTTGGCTTGTTTAGGCGTTTTTTTCACGCTTTTAAAACACCCAAAAAATGTGAGTAAATCGATGCATCGATGATATCGATAATTAACAAGCGATGTATCGTTATTACGATGTTTCATTTGCAATTTTTATCAAGAGTGTATAAAATAGAAGATAGGGTGTTAAGAATGTCTATATGACGTCACATATGTCAGTCTGTAATTGTACAACATGTAATTTATAACAATTTGAAAATTAATTAAGAAATAAGTACTGGTTTTAAAAGTAATGTGTTTGGCTTGTATATATTTGGTTTCTAAAAATGCCGAGAGGCTAAGAAAATTTAGCTTTGAATATCATGTCGTGGTGGATAGAAAATAACGATATTCCATTGCTTGAGAATTAATCGCTTATGCGATAACACATCACTACAGCTATCGAAAACTGGGTACTCTGTCAGCTTGCACTCGCGGCTTTTAAAAATTGTAATAGATTATATATTTCACTTAATATAATTTATGAAAACATGGACAGTATAATTGGGCGTAGTCAGTTCGTCTCAGAAACAGCGAATCTCTTCACAGATGAAAAAACAGCCACTGCGCGTGCAAAGGTTGGTAGATGCTTTCGTGTTGAATTTGATGCTTTTGTTATTTGAAACCTTGCTTGTTTTTCTTTTTAGGTTGTGGAATGGTGCAATGAATTCGGCACAGCAAATGCTACGTTGAAATGCGAGCTGCTGGTCAAAGTGCAGGAAATAGTGCTTAGTTCATGTGTGGAGTTGGCAGAGGAGTTCTTGGAGCCGGTGCTTTCACTGTCACACGATCAGAATCAAGAGGTACGCAAGCAAGTGGTCTCCTTTATTGAACAGATATGGTGGGTACATCATCATTGTGTGTAATTATACAAATTATAATCTATTTAACATTCAGTAAGGTTAAAGTGGAACTGCTGCCTTATGTTATTAATGTGATATCTATGATGTTGCGAGACAGTTCAGCTCAAGTCATAAAACGTGTTATACAGGCTTGTGGAAGCATCTATAAAAACGGACTGCAATATTTATGCAGTTTGACTGATGCCAGTGACAGTGCCGAGCAAGCATGGAACGTCTTAAGTTTAATAAAAGCACAAATTCTGGACATGATTGACAATGAAAACGATGGCATCCGCACAAATGCCATTAAATTTCTGGAAGGCATCATAATACTTCAAAGCTATGCGGATGAGGATAGTATGAAACGAGAGGGCGATTTTTCGCTAGCCGATGTGCCGGAACAGTGCAAACTTATCAGGCGTCAAAAGTTGCAGGACGAAGGCACTAACATATTTGACATTATGTTGCAATTCCATGGTACCACGCACATCTCTTCGGTTAATCTGATTGCCTGTACGAGCAGTCTGTGCATGGTGGCGAAAATGCGACCTGTTTTTATGGGCACTGTTGTTGAGGCTTTTCGACAACTCAACAACAATCTACCGCCAACACTAACTGACTCACAGGTGAGTTCGGTAAGAAAGAGCTTGCGCATGCAGCTCCAAATGCTCCTCAAACTGCGTGGCTCATTCGAGTTTGCTGGAACAATACGTAATATACTAATGGATTTGGGAGCTAGTGCCAATGAAATACAAAAATTGCTGCCTAAAATGGATAAGCAAGAGATGGCACGCAGGCAGAAGCGAATACTAGAAAATGCGGCACAGAGCTTGGCAAAAAAAGCACGTCTGGTGGAGCAGGATCGACAGCAGCAGCAGCAGCTGCGTGAAATGGAACTTGATGAGGAAGAGCTGGAGAGACAGCGTCAAAAGAGTACGCGTGTCAATGAAAAGTTTCTGGCAGAGCATTTACGTTCAACTGAAACTGTGGTGAATCTTGTTGTTGAATTCTTGCCCGCGCTGCCGGACGCCGCAACCCCCAAATTCCTGGCAGAGTACACACCGATCAAGCAGCTGTCACTTCCGCAACAAGTGAGCAGTATTTCCCATCAATTTGGGCAGCAGCTGACGGAGATGCGCCTGGGACCCGGTTTGGCAGCGTTCAGTAAAGAACCGCCTATGAAGCCAAAGACTCCGTCTAGCAATGCCATGCCTGATCCAGAAGCTATGGTTATGGATGTGGACGATGCACAAACCAAGTTAAGAGAACAGGAGCTGCAACGAAAGGAAGAAGCAACCAAGAAGTTACGTGAGACTATGGAACGGTCCAAAGGCGAACAGACGGTCATTGAGCGCATGAAAGAGCGTGCTAAAACGCTCAAACTGCAGGAGATTACCAAGCCCCTGGCACGTAACACTAAAGAAAAGTTTCTCCTGGATGCCATCATACGAATTCTTAACTCGGAGCGACAGTGCATTATGGGCGGTGTGGCTGCCAAGCGACGTAAATTAGTGACCGTTATTGCGGCCACGTTTCCAGATAATGTGCGCTATGGTATCATGGAATTCATACTAGGTGATATCAAGCAGCGCATAGATCTTGCCTTCTCCTGGCTCTTTGAGGAATACTCTTTGCTGCAAGGATTCACTCGTCATACTTATGTGAAAACAGAGAATCGTCCAGATCATGCCTACAACGAACTCTTGAATAAACTTATTTCTGGCATCAATGAGCGCTGTGAGTATAAGGACAGAATCATTTTGCTGCGCCGCCTATTCCTAGAGGCTCCTATACTCCCCGAGGAGGCGATTGTGCAACTCGTAAAGTTGTGCCTGGTCGAAGAATTTATGCCGCACGGTTTGGAGATAGTCAAGGATCTAGCGGTGCTAAGACCTCCGCGCAAAAACCGTTTCGTACGAGTACTTCTTAACTATGCAGTTCACGAACGTGCCGATCTACGAGAACGTGCTTTGGCCCAATTAATAACCATTTATCACGTGCACAAGATTGTTCCAGCACGTATTGATGAGTTTGCTGTGGAGTGGTTAGAATTTGTAGTTGCTGAAACACCACCAAATACCATATTTTCGTCAGATTACGGCAGGCCTACGCCGGAGGCGGCTTGGAAAGAAGATACCGCCAAGGTGTGTCTACTCCTGGCCCTCGCACTGTTACCCTACAAGCCGGAAGGTAAGCTGCCGACTACAGTATGTTCAACAAAACGTAACTCAATCATTTTCAGTTTATCTGGAGAAGATTTGTCAGGTGTTTATCGAGACATCGGCTGAGCTAAAACGCACCATATTACGCAGCTTGGATGCCCCCATTAAGAAATTGGGCGTAGAGTCTCCAGAGTTACTCAAGCTGTTGGAGGACTGTCCAAAGGGCTTGGAAACGCTGGTAATACGCATTATTTACATATTAACAGAGCGCGTGCCTACCCCACATCCCGAACTGGTTCAACGTGTGCGCGATCTCTACCAAAACAAAGTCAAAGACGTGCGAGTGCTAATACCCATTCTGAGTGGTCTTTCGCGCTCTGAACTAATCGCCGTGCTGCCTAAATTGATAAAGCTTAATCAGGCTGTTGTCAAAGAGGTCTTTAATCGGTTGCTTGGAATTGGAGCTGAGTTTGCTCATCAACAGATGGCGCTATCACCCGCGGATTTGCTTGTAGCTTTGCACACCATCGATACTAGTGTGTGGGATCTGAAGTCAATAGTGAAAGCCACCTCGCTGTGTCTATCCGAGCGAGAAGTTTATACGCAAGAAGTGTTGATGGCTGTGTTGCAGCAACTGGTTGATATAATGCCTGTGCCCACGCTCATAATGCGCACCACTATACAGAGCTTAACGCTATGGCCACGTCTTTCTAACTTCGTGCTAAATCTGCTGCAACGTCTAATACTGAAGCAAGTCTGGCGTCAAAAAGTCATCTGGGAAGGCTTCCTTAAGACTGTGCAGCGCCTCAAGCCGCAATCTCTATCCGTACTACTACAGCTCCCGCCACCACAGTTGGCAGACGCATTACAGCAGTGTCCCGACCTCAGACCCCAATTGCTTGAATACGCGGAAAGTATACAAGACGAGCCTATGAGCGGCATCACTCAGCAGATATTGGATATTATTACCGGAAAAGCGGTGGACGTGTTTGTTACGGTTAGTATAATTAGTTAAATAATATAGTATAATAATATAATAATATAATTAGTATAAATAATTAGATACTTACTGTGTTTGAGTTGTGTTTTGCAGGATGAAAGCGGTGGCTACATTAACCCTGACAATATCAAAAAGGAGCTAGTGGAATCCACAGATCTGAACGTGATTTCAACCGTGCCCGTTTTGACTTCGTTGCCAGTTGCTGCACCACAGCCTGTACCTGCACCACAGCCAGTACCCGCGCCCGTGTTAGGTGAATTAAATCAACCATTGCCACCTGGCGAGGATTAGTCGTAGTTTAATTTACTCTGTTTTGTTTAATTTATACATTCGGTATTTTAGTAAACACGCTAAATATGTAATTCAAATATGTTAATTGTCGTATTTGGTTTTAAAGTTGTTTGTTTCTAATTTCAAGCATACTTCAATCACGAATACTAATACTTTGTACTAAATTTGCATAAAGCTCAAGGTTTTTCAAAAGTATTTTTGAAATATTTGAATCGATTTAATTTTCAGAAAATGAGCGTTTTAAAACTTGTCATTTTGTCTGTGAGTTTAACAAAATTGAAACTCGTTTGTACAAAATTAAGTGCAAAATTGCAATCCATGCTTAATGGGCTATCGTTATGTGGGCAAGAGCTAACTGCGATTGGGAAATGCATTTGAATTTAAATCAAGTAAATAAATGTTGAATTTTTTCATCAAAATAGACAAATATATTAGATATCTAAAGCCATAATGACATTATTTAATATTTTTTTAAGTGCAGAACATTTACTAATTTCCTCTCATTTAGTTTACCTATTACTGTGGCATGTCCGTTGGTTAAAGTGAATATTTTGATCACTTTATTAATCATAAACAGAGATTTCGGTTAGTTGAAGATCTCTTCATGATAAATTTAACAGAGCAAACCAAAAAAAATTTGTCAAATGTGAGGCTAACCATAGATGTAGTTAACGCGTTACATAATGCATGACTACTTTTTTTCGGTGGTAATTATATTGGCTGTATCAGTGATTGGTTTAAGGTCTGCTTCTATTTATATTCCCGAATCTCATCTCATTTTTCAAAAGTTGTATAGCACTGCCCAGACTGCCGTTGATGCTAAAAATCCACTTACGACGGTAAGTGTCTGTTCTCAGCCATCATATTGAAGCTCTTACCAACAACATATCAATTAGAGGGATCGCATATCTCTTCACGGCTATCCGGTAGAGCATCATCAGATTGTCACCGAGGACGGCTACATTTTGGGTGTCTTTCGAATACCTCATTCTCACAAGCTGCAAAACCAGAATAATACCCGTCCGATAGTGCTTATTGAGCATGGTCTAATGGGTGGTTCCGATGTTTGGCTTTTTCTTGGTCCAAACCATGCTTTGCCCTATCTGTTGGTTGACTCCGGCTTCGATGTGTGGCTCGGCAATAGTCGAGGCAATACGTACTCGAGAAAGCATAGCTCATTATCCGCAGACACGCCTGATTTCTGGAACTTCAGTTGGCACGAAATTGGATACTATGACATTGCAGCCATGATCGACTACTCGTTAGAAAAAAATGGACAAGGACACAAGGCCGTTCACTATGTGGGCCACTCTCAGGGTACAACCATTTTTTTTACATTGATGTCGTTGCGTCCCGAATACAATGAGAAGATCAAGACAGCTCACATGTTTGCTCCCGTTGCGATCATGTCCAAAATGCAATACAAATTAGTTCGTAAGCTATCGCCTTATTTAGGACATCAGAATTTATATTCGAGGCTATTCGCTAACATGGAGTTTTTACCATATAATGGCTATGTTTTGAGAATTTTCTCTAATTTATGTGGACCTGACCAAGTTTTTCGGTCATTTTGTGTGTATCTTATTAAAGCGTTTTACAATAGTACTCGTTGGAATAGTGTGAGTAAGCCCCAGCTTGTCTAATGCAAATATTTGAGACGATTTCCATTAACAGACTGCCATGACGGAAGGTATTGGTAACCAGCCAGCGGGATGTTCTACCAATCAAATATTGCATTATATGCAAGCACATGAGTCAGGACGTTTTCGTCAGTACGATCATGGCGCCAAAAATAATCGAAAAGTATATAATTCAGCGGAACCACCCGACTATCCAGTCGAGAAAATTACATCAAATGTGCACTTATGGTATTCAGAGAACGATATAATGGCTGCTGTGGATGATGTGTTGGCTCTGGCCAAGCGTCTGCCCAACAAGGAGTTGCACTTTATGGAAGACCCATTGTGGGACCACGACGACTATGCGTTGAACACGGAGCTTCGCACATATATTAATGTTCCAGTCATTGAGATTATGAAGAAATTTGAAAGTTCTGAAAATTAAATTTTCTGATTATTGTATGTAGTTTCCTTGTCCAGATTAACTGACAGACTGAATGTTAATTGGTGCGCGGATCAAATCTTCATGAGTGTAAGTATATAATAGTGTGAGTATAAGTCAATGATTTAACAGTATAGGAGCGTAAGAGTGAAATGGCATTAGAATGTAATTGTGTGCATTATGAGTGATCTAAAGAGAAGGCAGAAGAGTACAAGAGAGAAAGAGTAGACCAGTTTAAGATCACAAGAGCATAAATTCTCATCTGTGTATCAGAGTGTAGGAATACAAAATGAGAATGGAAGAACAGTGACTATGAGGTTATACTATTTAAGCCTATATGTATAAGACTATGTATGAATGCAAGTATGCTTAGTCTTAAATATTTTATAGCATCTTAATACTCTCAGTCAATTTTGTATAAATAAATAATAAATATATGAATGATATTTTCATTTATTTTATAAACTAATATTTTGTGATGGTTTATTTATTTTTATTAAGTACAAATAAATTTTTGTTGCATTTAAATATAAAGAGTAGTTTTCAATTCTCTCTTTGGCTTATACAAAATTTACAAAATTCACAAATTTAACAATCTTCATGTGTGGGCTTTTAATCAGTTTTATATTTAGCCGCTTTAATATAAGCATCTCGAAAGTTAATAGGCGAGATAAGTGATAAGTTAAGCTACGTCAATTAGATAGGAATGTTGTTTCGACGAATAATACCTATATTTTTTGGAATTGCCACTTAATGATAATTATACTACTTTTATTGAACCGCTTGTTACATAGAACATACTAATGAAACTTTTCAAGTGCTCCACTTTAGTGTGTTATATAAAAAAAGTTTTTGTTGTAGGTTGATCATTAATTAATAGTAATATAGACCTGTTTTGGGAGTAAAGTAAACTCCGAGAGAAGAGAAGATACAAGTAATGAGAGTAAGGTAAAGTCCGAGAGAAGTATTGCTACTTATGTCTTATAATCAATATTTTATTGCAAGTAAATTTGTGTTATTCCTTTTCTGCATTTTTCCTTTTCTGCACTTTTCCTATCTTAAGTTTCTTTAATCTGAGACCACTTAATGATAATGCACATTAAAAACATGAAGCTAACTGATTGACTCGCCACAGTCGCAGTTCAGACATTTAGCAATGCAAAACTATTTGCTTTCCTTTGCTATTTTATTAGTTGGTTTAGTGGTCGCCATAAAGTGCGCAGCAGTAAATGCACCACCAGCCAATATCGACTTCTATAAGCTGTATGACAATCCGGAAGCCCATATAACTTTTAAGGATCGACGCACAACAGTAAGTCTTTGAAATCCTTACATCCTTTTTTGTTCTTCATATTCGTGTTCTTCAGCGTGATCGCATTGCTGCACATGGATATCCCGCGGAACACCACCACATTGTCACCGAGGATGGCTACATAGTGGGCGTCTTTCGTATACCTTATTCCCACAAGCTGCAGAATCAGAACAAGATCCGTCCCATTGTATTAATTCAACATGGACTGACAAGCTGCTCGGATGCTTGGATACTTTCGGGTCCAAACGACAGTCTTCCTTACCTGCTTGCTGACGCCGGTTTTGATGTCTGGCTGGGAAATGGGCGTGGCAACACCTATTCGAGGAATCACACATCACGCTCGCCTCTACATCCTTACTTCTGGCGCTTCAGCTGGCATGAGATTGGGTACTTTGATATAGCAGCTATGATCGATTATGCCTTGAAGACCAACGGGCAGGGACAGCAGTCCATTCACTATGTCGGCCACTCCCAGGGCACAACTGTCTTTTTCACACTGATGTCCTTGCGACCCGAGTACAATGAGAAGATCAAAACAGCTCACATGTTTGCGCCCATTGCGATAATGACTAACATGGAAAATAAGTTAGTCCGCAAAGTGGGACCCTATCTGGGACATCGGAATGAATACTCGCTTTTGTTTGCAGATCAGGAATTTTTGCCAAACAACGATTTTCTGCTGAGTTTGTTCTCCAACTTTTGTGATGCTGATAATGAACTGAGACCCGTTTGCGAAAATGCTCTACAAAATTGGTCCACTGACAGTCGTTCGAATATGGTAAGAGACAACAAGATCAAGCAACATTGTCTTAAGCTAAACTATATTTATTGAATAGACTGCTATGCCGGATGGCTTGGCCACACATCCTTCCGGCTGCTCCACCAATCAAATGCTGCACTATCTCCAGGAGCAGCAGTCGGGACACTTTCGTCAGTACGATTACGGGCCTCAAAAGAATCTGGAAATATACAAATCGGAGCAGCCACCAGAATACCCAGTTGAGAATATAAGCTCTGAGCTTCATTTATGGTACTCCGATAATGATAATATGGCCGCTGTGGAGGATGTCTTGGCGCTCTCCGATCGACTGCCAAATAAACGGCTGCATCATATGGAGGATCCTATGTGGGATCACGGGGATTTTGCCCTTAACATAGAAGTACGCAAATATTTGAATGAGCCAGTTATTGAGATAATGAAGAAGTACGAAGAAATGTGATTAGGTTCTGCGTTTTAGAAAATAATTTAGTTTTTATTTAAGACTATTTTTAAAATGTTTTATTGATTTATTTTTATCTTCAACAAGTTCTGGGAGGTCTGAAGCAATAATTTTTATGATTAATATAATCTACAGTTAGTCGCAATCAATGTTAATAAAACAGAAATATTTTTGGTATGTTATCAAAATAGTTTAAAATTAGAAAAGAAAAACGCCCCATTCTATAGTTCAATAGACAATAGTTCGATTGCAAAATTATTTTTTTAATGGTTGCATGTGTAAGTATTTGAATTTATAACAATTCTTTCGGCCCCTTTGAACTTTCTAGGTATGCAATCAAGGAAAATATGCTAAACTTTGCCCATTGGTTTCCATAATATGTCTGGTAGCTAAAATATTTTTAAATTGAACAACTTTCAATGTAAATATGATGACCTACAGACCTAAGTTATATATTGCAAACATTTCTAATAAACTTTTGCCCCATGCATATTAACTCATTTGATGGGCTATTCTTCAATTCCCAAAGGGACGAGCCAACTTTCTGCTTATACAGTTGAATACTCACATATATTTATATATATATATATATATATGTATATATACACGTATATATGCTTGCTATTAACAGCAGACCAATTCACACCAAGTCCTAACGGACATATAAAATAAATTTCCACATAGTGAAATAAATCTGGCATTGGCCTTTGGCGCCAAGTTCAAGGACGTAGCTTGGCTGAAATGGGTCAGAAGTGAGTGCTTAGCCTGACTTTGATTTGATTAATTAACTTTGCTGAATATGCTAATGAGATCTTATTTGTATATTATATAAGCTAAGTTTAAATGATATTAATTTATTACATTAATATAAAATATTTAAAAATTTAAAAAAAATAGAGTCTGCATATTGAAGTATATTTAATAGCGTTTTTTAAAGAAGAAAAAATTCGCTTGGCTTTTAAATACATAAATTGAGCTACTGATTTCAGTTAGTTGATTAAATCGTGTATTAATAACCCTTCGATAACTTCACTTCACTGCATATTAATCCAATTATTTGATAATATTTATGTTCGTTATCAAGATAGATAAACTCCCATGCAAGATAAGAGTTTCTGCAACAATGTGCATTTAACAAGTTACAGCAGGGGCTTTTGCACACTTTTTTGCTCAGTTGTAGTTGGAAGCTAAAAGTAAATAAAAGTCTGCCCGAGCGTATTTCGCTTTTACGGCAGCACGAGAAGCGTGCAGTCAGCGGGGCGAGGCCAGCAAAAACACACGGAAGCGTTAAATTGGCTTAAATGTGTGCAATACGAAAAAGAAAGAAAACAAAACTCTTTCAACTGTTTTAGTAGAGCGTACAGGACTACCGGGCACTCTGTGTTGGAGAGCTATATTATATATATACAATATAATGACGTCTAGGTCTTTAGTCCCGAAACCAAATATCTCAATGTAGCTTTACAAGATTAAGTTGAACTTGATTGACAAATAAAAGGGTTTCATACCATCATCCATTGCTCTGGCTTACAGTTCCTTCAACCCATATCGCTACCAAGCTGTCTTAAGTTACGGGGTATAGAAATGTTGAACACGACAAACTGATGCTAAAGTCAAGTCAAGTGACAGAAACAATATAACAAACAAAAGACTCGGATATTTCCCATAAAGTATAGAAATACCTTTACACTGTATCTATACGGCAGCTCAAGTAGAGCTGTGAGTGGGTGAGGAGAGAAAGAGTTTCGCCCACGCATTAAAGTAAAGCAGCCGTTGATTGTTTTCGGCTTTTGCCATAAAGTCCAACTAGCTGGTACTCCTAGACGCATTTAAAAGCTAAAAGCAAGGTATATATATATTTGTTTTTGTATACATATATACAGGACCCACAAAAAAGAGGTCAAGTTTTTGCGTTCTTCGCTCTGCTAATTATGTGACCTATGCCAGGCTCTTATTATTTTTTGCTTAAGCTTGTTTTCTGCTTTTCGCTTTTAATATTATAATTTTTTACAAAACAAAAAATTAAATTTTAATTTTGTGCAGCTCTTTGCGTCCTTTTGGCCCCTGACTGAATCAATTTCTGTTGGCTTTTGTTGTGGTCTGGCACCTAAAGGGTAAATCTACTCGGCTAGCAGATTCAGATTTATGAAATTACACATACAATTTAATAAGAGTTTTTGTTGTAAGGCGGTTTGTTATAAACACGTTGCAGTTGTTCAAATTTGTTTCTCCACAATTACTTCAATTTCAAATATTACGCATACGCCTCGTAACACACTTGATGGGCTTGCAAATTGAATTTTCACATGAAATTACCTAAGCCACAACCAATTGCGAATAACTGAGTTTAGTTACAGGTCCAATTCCAATGGTAGTTACAAAATGATTTGGTTTTCATTTTCGTTTTACAGGTGCTTTCAAAATGCAGTTAACTAGCATAATCACTCGATGTGTATAGAGATTATTATATGGTATTTGTAGACTCTTACATCTAGCATCAATTGACGCACGATCCGTGTGCATTACGCCTTTGTATAGCCATTAATGTACATTGCTTGAAGTCAATAAAAATAGCACTTTGCAGTGCAGTGCGCGAGATAACGACGCGACAATTGCTGCCGACCTTTGTAAAAACTATGTCAGAGTCTCGTTAAAATTTGAGCTACTGCACTTGGGCTTTTTCTTTGAGCATGTAATTTGTTTTGCTATTATTCCAGAGCTCTTCAATTTCAACTTCAACTTCAATTTCTTAAAAATTTGGACACCATATCACGCATACGCCATGTGTTCACAGACTCTTGTTTATGGTCTTTCCGGGCGCATAAAACAAATAAAACAAACGGCAAATCTTTCAAGGAACTGCATCGTGGGTAATTACACTAAACAACCAAAAAAAGATTCAATATACGAAAACTATTTACTATTATAATTTTAATAAATGAGACAATAAGCCATACTATAATATTCTGTTATATATATATTTTTTTTCCATCTTAAGTGTTTGTTGTTCAGTGTAAGCATAACCAGTAGCACCTGCCAACATCCAGTGAAGATCAGAGTTATCAAGGTGTTATTAAGAATGTCAACAAAACACCTGTCTGTCAGACTACCTGATGATAGGAAAAAAACTAAGCAAAAGCTATTCGGAATAACAGTTTTATCTAAGTTTATCTCGTATAACTTGGAATCATCTAATGACACACAAAGACTTTCCCGCGACACCTCCGTCCATCAGCAAGTGGTGAGTGCTTTTGTCTCGCCAATATATACGTCCGCTAAATCTGTTGATAAAGACCTCGACACACAGACACGACTTACATGAATTATGAGTTCGTCTTTCATAAATATAGCTGATCACCAGAGCCATAGCAGATGCCCAGCTCGTGTGGGCATTAAATTCAGTTTTTCACTGCGATTCGTGCCCGTAGATTGTGTGAGCGCTTGATTAATCTGTGTTTTTATCCTGTTTCAAAGGGATTTTGCAGGGCATATCAAAATGATTTGTCAATTGAAGTGAAATGTTTACTACGCTGTTGGTTATTTTATAATTTTCGTACTATTAATAAAAATAAAAGAATTAATTTTTAAATAAGTTTTTCAAAATTAATTAAAGTGCCAAAGATTTCCTTATTATCAAATTCTTTATTTGTGTTAGGAAATGTTAGCCCTAATCAGTTAGTATACAACAGTTTCTAATCTTTCAACTCAACTTGTGGCAAAGTTGAGAGTGTCTGTCATTAGGCTACACAAGCTTGTGGCAAGAGCTTAATGAAAAATCGAAGAAGGCAACAAGTGTCTAAGCGTGTGTGTATGTGTGTGTGTCTGTAAACGAATACAAAAGTAATCAAAGCCGAACACATTTAGGCAAAAAGTGCGCTAGGGCAACACGGCAGGAAGTCAATAAAAATAAACACATAAAAGCAACTTGCGGTCTGCGGAATTATGTCAACGACCATTGAGAGGGAGGAAATAATAATGGATGCGGTAGAGGCTGTTAATACGCCGCCGACAGTGGTCAATGCGATTGTTCAGACAGTCCAATCCATAATTAGCAGCACAACGTCAAAACCCACAGCCTTACCCAGCTCTAGCATCAGCACCGTCGACAGCACCACCACCACGACCACTGACACCACAGCAAGAGCAATAGCCACAGCATTGTCAACAACAACATCGTCCTCCAGCATGACAGAGAAGCCCAGCGTGAGCGATTTAAGCAGCGCACTGCAACATTTTGGCATTGTTGATTATTTGGTTTTCATAGCCATGCTGGTGGTCTGCGCCGTAATTGGCTTCTACTTCGGTTTCATCGAGAAGAAGAAGAAACAGCAAAAAGGCCAAGTGTCCACGGATGAAAAAGATGGCGCCGGCACCGCTGGTATGGACGAGCGCCGCGGCTCGGAGGCCTTGGATTACTTGGTGGGTGGACGCAAAATGAAAGTGTTTCCGGTTTCGCTATCACTGGTCGCTAGGTGAGTTACAGCAAATAGCAACAGTATGTAAATGCGGCTGGGGCGCCGCCCCTTCGGGCATGACGTAGGATATACGAGGCGTATTTAATTGCCTCGACTGGAGCGTGCAGTGCCTAATGGAATTGCTCTGTGTGCTGGCCGGGTCAAGCAATTTTGTAATTCTGGCTTCAATTGAATTCTACACGAACCTGGCCATTATTTTTTCTGCCTGTCTGTTTCGGTCACAGATTCTATTTATGTCACACCGATAAGAAAAGTACATTAAATTGCTTACAAGCCTAATAGTCAAGGTAAATTAGTTGTACAAAAAATACTAAAATTAATGAAATGCCTTTAAATAAATTATAGCTACTTAATTAGAAAAAGTAGTTGCCTTAGAATATTGCACTGTGTGCTGTTTATCTAAAAAATATTTAAATTCAAGTGGTTTTCGGAAGTCTTTTAATTCTTAAATATCTTGCTTGGCATTCTTGCAAAATATATTTATATTTATCTGCCACGCCCTCAATAGAGGAGGTGAACAGTAACTGACTCCTTAAAGAAAAACTGCAGAAGATAAAGTTTTTCCCGATTTGCCCCGCCCACACTAGGCGTGACAGTAACTGCCAAATTTTGGGTTTTGGCGAAGGTACCCACGGGTATATATTCCAAATTTATAGTTTCAATAGCGGCCAAATGGCTTGTGTTTATAGGGACGGATGGAAGTTCGTACCGCAAGACGGATATTGCATAAAACCAATATACCTCTTCACTTCGTGAATGAGTATAAAAAAGTTAATAGACTGTCTGGCAAAAATGCCATAAGAAAATTAAAATTCCTCCATCTCTGAGAGTTTTTAGGTAATCAAAAATTGGCTGACATTGATTATACAGATTGGTCTTTGCACAATGCTTATCCAAACGAAATTCGGCAGTTTCTCGGAAAGCAATCAAAAATATGTGCCTAATTTCACTTGATTTGCTGCAAGGTAGCCGCGACTAGCCGTGCGTATGCGGAATCTAAGAAAAACAATTCGTATATATATATATATATATATATATATATATATATATATATATATATATATATATATATATATATATATATCTATGCGAGCCCAGCGGCGTCTGGAGAGATGTTTGTCAGCGCAAACAAAAGAAATTTTGTTCAAACTTTGTCCCGAACAGCAATGAAAAGCGAGCGAGAATAAATCCAAAAATATAATACAATATAGAGTGTCAGGGTCAAGTTTATTATGCCTGATGATTATGCAGATAATGCTCGTCGATACGCCGTTGGGAACTTGCATAACTTTTTTGCTAAATATACAATTTAGCAGCTCGTTTCGCTGGACGCTTGGCCGGGCACCCACTCAACGCTAAGCGAACTAAGCCTGATTGAAGTTATTTAAACTTACAGCAGCCGCAAACTCAAATAATTTGCCAAATTACTTTTTGTTTTGGCTACCGACCTTGGAGTTGGCCACGCTTATGGCCCCATTCTATTTAACACGTTTGGTCAAACACCTTTCAACGGCGCAGAGCTTTTGTCCTGGGCGTATTGTCACCGCATTAATGACTGCAAAAGCAAAAAAATTGACTAAAGCGGTGCGACCAAATACTTCTGCAGCTCTTGTTTCTCCTGGCCAGATTTTGGTCATTTGCCCCGACGACAATTGTTTTGTGCGCCTTTTACTGTTGTCCTTCATTCTGCACACCATCGTTTACATTCTGCAACAAATTCTGGCAACGTGCCTTGAATCACAATTATTTGGCAGCTCTTTCTCGCTCGCTCGCTCCATTTGTGTGAGCTGTTCCAATATGGTTTTATATTTTATTTTTGAAATTTGGTATTTCATTTCATATTCAATTCGTATTATAGTGGTCTCTGAGCCTGCATCTGCATACTTTGATGCTACTTGTTATCAACTTTTAATGGTATTTTGACTGTAAGAAACTTTTCTGCAGCCACAGCCATAACTTTGGGGCAATGCACATATCTTGGGGCTGTACCAAAATGATGATTGTTGTGTACACTAATCGTCAGATTCAAATTATGTTTTTTTTTTCAAAATATATATATATAAATATATATGTATATATATGTGTAGTATATATATAAAAGATTTGAAAAGTTTTTCCACTTACTGCGGTAGCAGCAGTTTCACTTCATTTCACTTCACTTTCATTTAGGACCTCTCATATTTTTACTTTTAAGGAATATATTCTTCTGCTTTAGCTAAGGAAAATTCAGATATTTCGAATAATCATGTCATACTTGTTTACGAGTCAACAAAGACGTCTCCCTGGAGGAGAGTTTTGGCAAGACTTGAATTTTGGTTATCTTTGCTTATATGGTATGACAATTTTTTGGATACACACAATTGAGGTTTGCCAAATAGTGGGAGAGATTTGCGGTTGTAATTGTTTTATTTTTTTTAGCACAAATCCCATTTTTTAAGGCGCTATTGAAGCTCAAGTCTTAGAATTTGTTTATTAAATTTATTTTATTTTTACTAATTTTGTTTTTATTTTTTTTATTCATTTTTATAGTTTTGTTTCGGGCATATCATTGCTGGGCACGTCAACGGAGATTTATGTCTATGGTACACAATATGCATTCATACTGGTTACCCTGGCCATATCGGGACTTATATCGTGGTATATCTTCTTACCCGTTTTCTGCAATCTACAATTGACTTCCACATATGAGGTGAGTTGAACGCTATCTAATATGCCACTATTTCTAATATATACTTCAAATAATACCAAAAATACTTCTGTATTTGTTTTAAGTCAGAGAAAATATTTATACAAAATTAAGTTTCTGTCTAAAATTTGGGCAAAACTCTTGAACTGAAGGTTGTTGAGACTTCGGCATGCTGAAGATTATTTTGCTTCTGGTGTTTAGGTACTCCAAGAGCATGTTGCATGAAATATTTGTTGCATTTTAAATTTTCCTGTTACATTGTGATGCATGTTGTAAGTATTTTGTAATTAAGTATTTATAAGTAAAATGTTAATATATATCTATAAATAAGTAATTTCTGAAAGAAACTCCGGTCAGTCGAACGTTGAAGCTCGTTGTCGATGTTAAAATCAAACTAGACAACATCAAGGGCATTTTGTAGAACACAGCATGGACCATTGTCAAAAACAAATATGCGTGCAAGTTATTTTCTTGCCAGGCAGTAAGAGCTTCTAGGAAGAGTCCGAGCATTGTTTTAAGCGTTGTTGCTCTTGTGTCAAGTGAAATATTTGTGTGCGTTTGCCAGAAAATTCTAAATAGGAGTACAGGGACTAGTTTCTGTGTGCGAAAACCAATTGTTTCGTTGCCGGCCAACAGACGGATATGTGGTGGTGGCTCGTAAGCTGTCAGTGATATCGGCTACATGGCGTATGCGTAATATTCGAGTATGTGTGCGTCGCGCTGTGTGTATTCGTTTTATATGTTTGTACACGTGCATGTTGGGACTGTCTACGTCCAAAGAAGAGAAAATACCAAATCAAATAAATGCTTACAGTACTTCGAGCTGCGCTTCAACAAAACAACTCGTCTAGTTGCCTCGGGGCTCTTTAGTATAACCACAGTGAGTCCCAATCGATAGACACAACACACATACAGAATAATAACCAATTATCATCTACCACATCTTAGCTTATCTGGCTGCCAATCGTCATCTATGTGCCAGCATTGGCCTTCAATCAGGGTACGTTTTCAATCAGATCATCCGCAGCTTGTTTCATTTGTTGCGCTTTCCGTTCACAGTGACTGGCGTAAATGTTCATATAATTACGCCTGCGGTGTGTATTATTTGCATATTTTACACCACTGTTGGCGGCTTGAAGGCTGTCGTCTGGACGGATGTTATTCAAACCGTAATAATGGTGGGCGCCGTGATTATTGTTGTCATCAAGGGGACCATGAATGTGGGCGGTCTGGGTGTGGTCATACAACGGAATCTGGAAACCGGACGCCTCGAGTGGCCCGAGTAGGTGATAGTCAAGTGTTTCACATTTGATTTACAATTTCAGCAATCAATTAAGAAGTTGATAAAGTCTGACTGAGATTTTGGAACAAAAATCGAAATATTTTCATTTATCAACTAGATTAACACTCGATCCGAAGGTGCGCATGTCTGTCTTCGCCTTGTTCATTGGTTACACAGCACATTCCACGTACAATATCGGCTGCAACCAGATCATCACGCAGCGCTACTTGTCGCTGCCAAATGTGAAGGCTATGGGACAGAGTTCCTTGTTATTTGGCGTAGGTGTCGTCCTCTTAACGTCGCTGACCTTATATAATGGCTTGTTGCTGTTCGCCACGTACCACGATTGCGATCCGCTGACTACTAAGGTATGTGTTTGGCGTACGTCCTGTTGTGTTCCTGTTGCCAGGCTCAACTTTTGTGATTGATTGGCAGTTAGCTAAGGCAAAGGATCAGCTGGTGCCATTGCTTGTGATGGATACGCTGGGCTCATATCCTGGCGTGTGCGGAATGTTTGTGGCTGGCGTGTTTAGTGCATCGCTCAGTTCGTTATCCACAGCGCTCAATTCAATGGCTGCTGTCTTTTTGGAGGACTACATCAAGCCCCTTTGCAAAAAACCTCTGACAGAGCGTCAAACGGCCTTCACAATGCGCCTCTGCACAGTTATTATTGGCACCCTGAGCACGACGCTGGTGTTCGGGGTGGAACGCATGGGCACACATGTGATGCAGCTGTTCATGATACTCAGCTCGGTCACACAGGGTCCATTGTTTGCGCTATTTGTGATGGGCATGCTGTGCCCGCGTCTCAACTCAAAAGTTTGTATTGAATTTAGTTTGCGGATTCGAATATGCTTTATGTTTACCATACCTTACAGAGTGCTCTAACTGGCGCGTTCTGTTCCTTTATCTTCATGATATGGCTGTGCGTCAAGGCACAGCTGGCCACCGTTTCGGGTGAGGTGCATTATGAAACCAAGCCGGTTAGTGTCGAGGGCTGCGACTATCAGTACGTGTTGCCAGAGGTGACGTTGGCAAATGCCACTTTGACTGCTACGGAGCCGGCGTAAGTTGCAGCTTGAGCTTCACTGGCTTTTCAAATAGTAATTTCTTTCTTCAAAAGTTCTCTCAGCTTTTTGCAGCAAATCTACCATACATCCTTTATGAACTACACACTATTTTCATCTGCTCTGGGCATCCTTATTGGCTGTCTTTCGAGCTTCGTATTTGGACGTGCCGACCTGGAGGATGTGAACGTGGAGCTGCTGGCGCCTTGCGTGCGACGCTTCTATCAAAGCAAATATACCAGCGTGGAGCTTAATGAGTCCGTATTAAAGTCTGCCTAAATAACTTAACATGTGCTTACGACTTAAGACTTGTAATAAAAGTTTTGATTAAGTATCCGCCGTGTTTGACTGCAAGTTAGACTAATCTGTTAATGTCTTATATATATAAATATAACTGTATATATATGTGTGTTTTTTCTGTACATAGGAATGTCACTAATATGCATCCATTTGCACTGACTTGCTACTAAAGATCTTGTAAATATCTGGTGGAATCTTGAATTTATCAATCAATAAGTATTTTGAATTGTCTATCAGCTAATGAAAATATTAATTCTAGTACTTTAAGCTGCGCTATGGTAGCAGCATTCGAAATTTCGGGGCTATACTATTTATTATCGGCATGGTAAGCACTCAAAAATATTGAAATTCATTTTGAAACTCAGCAAAAATATTAAATGCAGATGCTGTGGCTACCTGTGGCCTTGTATGTACCTGCCATCACCTATAATCAAGGTGAGTGCCCACTTGGTCTCTGGCATTGAAGCTATAGTTAAACAATTTCAGTAACCGGCACTAGCATCCATGTCATCACGCCCATTGTTTGCATTATTTGCACTTTCTATACGTGTGTGGTAAGATTTAATTAAATACGGCCTGGCTTGGCAGTAGCTCACACACGAAGTCTAATCATTTCAGGGCGGTCTTAAGGCGGTTATTTGGACAGATGTCATCCAGAGCTTTGTCATGTATGGTTCCATTTTGACAGTCTGCATCAAGGGCACCTACGATGTGGGCGGCCTGAGTGTGGTGCTGCAGCGAAATCAGGACAGTGGGCGTCTCAATGCGCCGGAGTAATTATTGAACTTAGTTAACTTTGCAAAATTCGTTGAGGCTTTTAATTATACACAGATGGACCTGGGATCCCACCGTACGTCTGTCCATGTTGTCTGTGTTAGTGGGCGGCACTTTGCACAAAATACAATCGTCGGACGTTAATCAGGTGTCAATTCAACGCTTTCTATCGCTGCCCAGCTATAAGCATGCAAAGCAATGCATGTTTCTGTATACTGTCCTCCTCATCTTCCTTTTGAGCTGCTGCAGCTACATGGGCTTGGTGACTTATGCTGCCTACCACGATTGCGATCCCATTAGCACAAGGGTGAGTAGAGTGCTGTCTTATATGAAACATCTCTCACATTTTTGTATGCAGCTTGCCAGAGCCAGCGATCAGTTGCCTTCGCTGCTTATGATGCGCACCCTGGGCGCGTGGCCTGGTCTGCCGGGACTGTTTGTAGCCGGCGTTTTTAGCGCTGCTTTGAGTTCGCTGTCCACAGGACTCAACTCAATGGCATGCGTAATCTCACAGGATTTGGTGCGTCCGTTGCTAAAGAAGCCATTGACCGAACGTCAAACTGCTTTCCTGCTGCGCGCCATCGTCGTCTTCTTTGGCTTGGGCTGCATGGGCCTGGTCAACGTGGTAGACAAGCTGGGCATGGTGTTGCAGTTGGCTACCACCACCTCGGCTGTTTCCATGGGCCCGCTTTTAGGGATTTATGTCATGGGCGTGTGCCTGCCCTGGGTTAATGCTAAAGTTAGCTTCTCTTCAATTTTGTATTCTGCGGTCTTTACTAAAGCAAATCATTTTCCAGAGTGTTTTAACTGGTAGCTTGGTTTCCTTTGTTGTCCTGTCTTGGATCTGTATTAAGGCTCAGCTAGCGCTAATGCAGGGCGAGATTCGGTATCCAAAGATGCCTGTCTCAGTGTCGGGCTGTGACTATGCCTACGACAATGCGACTGTCTGGAGCACTCTGCATGGGTACAGGTAAGTATGAAATTGTTGTGAAATTATTTCAGATGTTTATTTTGACTTCAATTCGCAGTCCTTCAACAGATCGTAACATTTATCATTTGTCGTTCTTTTGGTACACAGCGCTGGGCGGATTCGTTTGCACTGTGGTCGCCCTGCTGGCCAGCCTTGTGTTTGGCTGGCAGGATGTATCTGAAATGGATCCGGCTCTAGTCACGCCTTGCATGCGTCGCTTTCTGCCCAAGAAACAATATCAGGCTGTCGATCTGGAGGAGCTGTTCAGGCGTAAGGCTCAACCCGAGGCGCCCTGACCTGTTACAGAAATGTTAAAGACAATCTACTTGAAATATTGCTAATAAAACCATGTTGATTTTCCAAATAGCTTTTTACTTGGTTGCTGTTTAGTAATTGACATTTAATTCTCATTTAATTAATCACATTCTCCATAATACTATCATGGCTTTTGTCTTATCTTATTTTTGTATTTATGCAGTACTTTGAGAGACGCTTCGATCGACGTATTCGCATCTTTGGATCATGTCTATTTGTACTGATGAATGTGAGTATGGAGTGCTTGAATTGAAAGAACATATTTTTGTATAATATTTATATATACATATATATATTTTATATTTATATATGTTCATATATAATTTATTATTTTTTCTTACAGATCCTTTGGCAACCAATATGCATTTATGTGCCCGCTCTCACTCTGAATCAAGGTGGGCTTTATCATATTTATTGGCTGATCATACAGTGATATTTATAGTCATATATATATTTTACAGTTTCTGGCATAAGTGTTCATACAATCGTGCCAATTACCAGTCTGATATGCATTGTCTACACCAGCATCGTAAGTTCTACAAGCTAAGTCTAATGGAATTTCTAAATTTTTTTGATGTCAATAGGGTGGCATTAAGGGCGTAGTTTGGACGGATGTCATACAAGGAGTTGTCATGATTGGTGCCATGGGCTTTGTTATAATCAAAGGAACTGTCGACTTGGGTGGCTTGTCTGTGGTGCTTGAACGCAACCGTCAGTTTGAGCGCCTGGTGGGTCCCGAGTAGGTTATTGTTTACTAGCTTAGTGTTGTTTTAAAATGTATTTTATCCCTTACCAGCATGACACTGGATCCAACGGCTCGCATGGGTGTTCTGGCCCTGTTTATTGGAGGCGCCTTCTTTAAGCTGCAGGCTAATTGCATAAACCAGCCCACAGTTCAGCGTTTTATGACCTTGCCCAACATCAGGGCTGTCAAGCAGGCGCTTTTATTGTCCCTCATAGGCTTCATGCTTGTCATGGTCATGTGCATCTATCTTGGCATACTCGCCTTCGCTGCTTACTATCATTGTGATCCCATAACCACGGGTGTGAGTAAACAAGTTGATGAGAAAGGTGAAGGTTAAGGTGTCATACTTTCAATTAATCATCATCTGTCACTTTCATTTGCAGTTGGCACGTGCCAAGGATCAGGTGATACCCTTGTATGTAATGCAAAGCGCTGGCATGGTGCCCGGAATTGTGGGCCTGTTTGTCGCCGGCGTGTTTAGTGCAGCTCTTAGCTCGCTTTCTACCGCACTCAATTCTCTGTCGGCGGTGGTGCTGAAGGACTTTGTCGAACCATACCGCAGTCGCCCACTAACCGAGCGGCAGACTGCCTATGTGCTGAGAGGCGTGGTAATCGTCTTTGGCTTCATCTCAATGGCCAGCGTGCCGATTGTGCAGAAATTGGGCATGGTCATGCAGCTATCATCCACAGTGGCTGCAATCACCTGTGGTCCATTGCTTGGCGCCTTTTCAGTCGGCATGCTGTTGCCGTTTGTGCGGACAGAGGTTTGATTGGGGTCTTGCCAGTGGATGACCTAACCAATTACGACCATGCTTATGTTTCTATTGCAGAGCTTGCTAACCGGCATTTCAGTGGCCACCAGCTTTACAGCTTACATTGTTGTGCGGGCACAGATTGCCATGGCCACCGGCCAAATGACTTTTACCGCAAAACCTGTTTCCGTCGACGATTGCGACTACAGCTTTAAGCGACACTCCAACTGGAATGCAACGACCAACGCGTATGTCTCTCGTTCTGGGCGATAAATAAGTTTGGCTCTTAACATTTCAAATCTTACATATAGAACTCCTTCCGAGGGCAAGAATTTCAGCTTGCATGAGATATCGTTTTTGTGGTACACTTTGATTGGTTCTCTGGGAACACTGCTCTGTTCACTGCTGGCCACACTTTACTTTGGCAAACAGGATGTTCGCCTCGTGGACAGGGAGTTGGTTACGCCGGTTTTGCAGAATTATTGGTATGGAGCGTACAACAGTGTGGCCAGCGATGATGAGGAAATAAAGCAGCTGGAACTACACGAGTCCGTGACGCAACTCAAGCTGGAAGAGAAAGTGGAGCAAGCATCAAACTAGTCTTACGCCTTCTAATCTTATGGATCAATAAACTGTTTCAAGACATCCGCATACTTTGTAGTTTTGCCTTAGCCCTAAGACTTGTTCTGTTGCACATTTAAATTTTGATTAACTCTAAACTTAGTTTTCAGCTGGTTGTCTTGAATGCCCAGAGCATTTCCACTTTTCTATCAATACATCAATACTTATACACACTCACTCTTTCAGTACTTTGAGAGACGTTTCAGCAGGCGAATGAGATTATTTGGTGCCTCATTGTTTGTGCTCAAGGCGGTAAGAAACTGGAGACTGCTTTAAAGGCATAGCTAATGTTCCTTTGTTCCTTTCCAGATTGTTTGGCTACCCATTGCCGTGTATGTGCCGGCGCTAACCTTCAACCAAGTCAGTGGAATTGGCGTGCATACCATAACGCCCATTGTGATTATTATTTGCACCTTCTACACAACGGTCGGGGGCATGAAGGGCGTTGTTTGGACAGACACCGTACAGAGTGTGGTCATGTATGGCTCTCTGGTGGTAATTATGATCAAGGGCACCATGGATCTCGGCGGATTTGGTGTAATTTGGCAGCGTAACTTGGAGGGCGGTCGAATCAATTCACCTGAGTGAGTAGTATGAAAAGAAGGATAAGATATCTAAGAGACAGCTATGAATGCCAACTTTTTTTCTGTAGATGGAGCCTGGATCCCACGGTGCGCATGAGCGTCTTTTCAGTTTTCGTAGGCGGCACCTTTTTTAAGCTGCAGAGCACTGCCATCAATCAGGCGACCATTCAACGCTTCATGTCGTTACCTTCCTTGAGGCATATCAAGCAAACGCTGTTCATCTTTATTATTGGCTTGATCCTACTCTATATGGGCTGCATCTACGTGGGTCTGGTGTGTTATGCAGCCTATTATGACTGCGATCCGATGGCCACGGGAGTGAGTCTGATATGTAGCTTATTATAAACCGGTTTTGCAACTTGTCTTTCGCTCGCCATACAGCTGGCTGGACGTCGGGATCAGCTTGTACCACTTCTGGTTATGCGAGTGCTGGGAGTTGTGCCTGGACTGCCGGGTCTCTTTGTATCTGCCGTATTCAGCGCTGCACTCAGCTCGCTCTCGACGCTGCTTAACTCTTTGGCAGCTGTCGTACTCGAAGACTTTGTGAAGCCACGCATGAGAAGAATCAATAAGCCCATGACGGAGCGCACTGTTGCCCTGACTATGCGTCTGGTGGTGGTCGTATTTGGCATTAGTTCCATCTTTATGGTTTATGTGGTGGAGCATCTGGGCATGGTGCTGCAGCTGTCAGCCTCGTTGCAGTCCAGCTTGTACGGTCCCATGCTGGGCATCTTTACCGTGGGCATGCTAATGCCCTGGGTGGGAGAGAAGGTGTGTTTATATCAACTAAAATCGAGGACATATCTATTTGACTTTCACATATTTTCAGAGCATGTTCATGAGCAGCATCGTATCGTTTGCTATTATGGCCTGGGTTGCGGTCAATGCTCAAATAGCCAATGTCACAGGCTCCTTTCGCCATGCCCAGCTGCCAGTCTCCGTGGAAAATTGCACCTACGATTTCGATAAGACTCGCTATCTGAACTCAACAGTCGAATAGTAAGTGTAAAACCTGAAGAGTTGTTACTTATATACTTTTAATACCTTTTTTTTATAGTGAACCACACAGCGGCTCATCTATTTACCACATATCTTTCCTGTTGTATACCATGACTGGTGCCTTGTTGAACATTATAATATCGAACTTGGCTACCTTTTTATTTTTCGGACGTCAGGATGTGACCTGTGTGGATGCTCAACTATTGGCCCCATTCGTTCAGCGATATATGCTCAAGAGAAGGCAGTATGAGACGGTACAACTTAAAAGTCGAGCAACTATTGTCGAGAGCTCGGATTGAGGTTCCCTTTTATTTGTTGCCAAATTCTAGATAAAATGTTTGATTAATTTTAATTAATCGGTTTTTGTGTTGATTTAAAAAAATTTTCGATTTATGTATAGTATATATATTTTCTCTATTTACAAGGATTTCTATTTGAGGATTTCTAAATATTTTACTCAAGAATTATAGAAGCTCGATTCTGCTTTACCTCATTATTATTATGTACAAAGTGTTCATTCGTGTATTGAAGTGTCTGTTGTTCATTTATAATTTTCTTAATATTGTAAAATCTTTAACTACAATAAATTTGTAAAATCTGTATAATTTATAAATAATTTAAGCACTGCGCCAACCAAGTATGGCTGTCAACTGTGTGCATGGGAGCTTAAAATACCATGAAACACAATTGGCAGCTATCGCAGGTTGGCGTTCAGGCCTTAATCAGTGCTTAAAGATGGTTTATTTGTGGAATCTTTCATCTTCCAAACTTTGCAATGATTTGCCAAAGCTACGTAACTTTCGCTTCGAGCCAAGTGATTGTGCTTGTGTGGGCGTGGATGCGCTGATCTGACAGCGGCATTTGCGATTTGATCCCGTTGTGCTCGGCTGTGTCGCTTGGCTGCCACGTATCCCAGTTCCCAAATGCGTCCACGGAGTTGGCGTGATTGAACGTTGGTGGGAATACTTAGTGCTTTTGCAGATGGGCGTCCTAGATGAAGGGAATAGCGTCGAGCGATGCAAATCAGGCATGCTGGCCGTGGAAATTCTCTTGCCCGATCGCTGTAGACTTGTGATCTTCGAGGTGTTGGCGTTTCCACACTTCGAGGCCTTGTGGTGGCAGCTCTTGGACGTTGGCAGCTGGTTTATAGTTTGTAAGTCTTGCTGCTCCCAAAGCTGATGCTGAGGCCTTTGCTTCGAAGGACTTTCCTTCTGCTCTATCTCGTATTCGTCTAATAGGCGCTGACCACAATCCACACTATAACATTTGCTCTCTTCCGTGGGGCTATCTTTGCAGTGTTTTTTTGATGTTCGCACGTTGTTGAGCGCACGATAAAACAGAGTTTGATTGTCGATGAGCATCTGGGCAACGAACTTGAACTGATTGAGGCTTGACTCATTCTGATCAAGAATTTCTAGAGGTTTACTGGTTGAATAGAAAGTTATAATCGCTATATGAGAAGCTCGTGTTCACTTACTCCCCATTACATCGCTATTCTGCTGCTTCATTAGCGACTCTTGCTGCGTTAGATTGGAGGAAATCTGTTCCATTCTGGATATTATATGAGAAAAGTGCTTGGTCACCATTTGATCGATCGCTGCATGCACCGCATCTAACACATTATCGTAGAGGATATTGAAAAAGTCGGAGCATGTCTCTGAGGTTCCCATTTTAAAATCAGGTACGTTATTCGAGGCAGGAGCTGCATGTTGCTGGTGTTGTTGTAACGTGTCCTGTAGCAGATTTTTGTTGTATTCCCGATCAATGCCGCCAGCATTTTCCCTTTCCCTGTAAAGTTGCTGATCAGGCAGGTTAAATTCCACCGATCGACCGGGTGACCGCTGACCGTGCAAGCTGCGCAGTCCCTCGAGGTGCTCTTTTAGCGGCTGCTGCGAAACGGGGTCATAACTTTTGACCTGGCTGCGCTGCCGCAATGGACGCGAGTCGCCACGACTCGACTGATGGCAACTGGGCTTATAGCTGTTCTTCGGCATATACAACAAGTCATAGCCATAATCATTGGGAGCCTTTGTGAAGCAATAGTTGGGAAACATAGTTTCTCGAGTTGAAAGTACGAGCGGCACATAAATTTAAGAGACAGAAATTGTTCGAAAGAAATTGTACTGTACTTTGATTTTGACTATGACACAAGCGACATATGATTGCGAACTATGGATTCAACGACAGTTTCGATAAATTCGAATTTATTTTTTAAAGTGTTAGATTTCGATGATTTTGAAGGAAAATCCAAAATGTGTCATAGTCAGAGTAGTTCTGTTCAGTTGAATGCCCCCTGGCATTACCTTTTTCTTTCACACCCATATGCAGGTTGTAAATATTTAAAGTTTTCCAACTTTTTCTCTTATCCTACTCAAAGAAATATCTCATTATAGTTCTCCGATCTATGTCAATCTATATATCTAAATGCAGTCACGCCACATTATGAATTAATAATTTATGCAGTTTAACAATTCTTAAAGTTTCTTCTATGATATCAGCTTAACATCAGCTGTATGTATATATATATATATATATATACATACATATAAAATATTGTGTTTATTTCTCTTCTTTGCTTTCGTCCAGTCGACTTTCGCTCTAATGGTATTTCAATTAAAAGTTGCTAAGTAAATTATGAATGACTTTCTGCAAATTGTTTACGCCTAGCCACGCTTCTAATGAAGCACATTGTCAAAAAACTGCATTCACTGCCCGTAATTTAGCGGCTGTTTGTATTATCGGCATTTATTATTATAAGTTTGGCTTGGTAATCGAGCTTTGTTGGCGATTATATCATTTGTGCTATTTATATAGCCGAAGTCAAATAACGTTTGGGCCATATACGCAGTCGAAGAATAATAAAATGTATTCTCCTATTTTATGCAGACATACGCTGAATTTATTGTGTTGACGTTGACTTTTGGCCATTGACGTCAAGAGCCGCAGACAGTACAACAATTATAAATGAAGTGAGAATGAAAATGAGCTGTGCCGTCATGTCCTCAGCTGTCCCAGGCTGTTCTCTGTGTTCTGACTTTGGTCCTTGTCGCGTCGTCCTTGGGCCCATTGTGCGCTGTTGCATGGAGACCTACGAATGAAATTTGTGGCGCATGCCAAAATGAATTAAAATGCGAGGCCGCAGATTTCTCTATTTCATATTTTTTTTTATTTTATTGGCCTTTATTCTTCATGCTCTTGATACACATAATTATGAAATAAATATTAGCTTACACCAAATTGACTAAAACGTTATGCTCTATTAATTCTTAAGTTTTTGTTAAGAGTCTACGGATTTTGGTTTTCAATGCTTGGACAAGTTGTGCACACTTAAGTTCTACTAAATATTTAAGTATATTTACAGATTGAAGATTGGTATATAGAGAGACAATTAGATAGGGAGTATATATATTTTATTAAATATATAAGTATATGTATATATGTAAGTATATGTATATTTGTAAATACTTAATTGGCTTACAGCTAGTTGGACAGAAAAGAAATGCAATTACTTAAATTTCGTGTAAATAAATAACATCAGTCTGATAAATAGAATACGCGTAGGAGTGTTTTACTAAAGTAACATCACCTGGCATTAGGCGAAAAGAGGAAAGGTTTCATAGTATAAATTATAAAACAAATCCACGCCCGAATGCTTAGTGATGCCAAATCCTAATTCAGTTAAAATAGAGTTTAGATTTACGGTAATTGTTACGAGCTAGCTGCATAAATACTTAAGATAAATTGCAATGGGAAATACATGCATTGAAACTCGTAGCATACATAGACATATAGATATATATATGTATATATATATATGTACATATATATATATATATATATATCTGTTTCTGTATGTTCGATTTGGGTTTGCGCTATGCATACACAACTTTCGCACTTATTGTCTAAGCCTCGTATAGCCTGCTAAGGGGGAGCAGCTATTCACTTATAGAAACTCCGCATCGCTGAAGGACGTCGGCCCCCGGATCGCAAACGTTGAACGCTTGCGAGTCGAGTGCGCCAGCTATCATACCTCGGACATGGCCGGCACGGTGATTACCTTGTTGGGCCGCTCGCAGATGATGACCCTGGCGTTTGTCTTGTTGGTGGAGCGTCTGGAAACCGTAAGCGATGTGGTCAGGGTGCGCATGGAATCACAACTGTTGTGCAGACGTCGACCCACAGTGTGGCAACGGGTCTGCTGCGAGTTGTTGCGATACGATTTGCAGCAGCAAGTGAACCACTTGAAGGGCGGGAAGCGACTAAGGTGTGGATGGGGGTGGTGACTAGAGGAAAATAATGGAATCAATGTAAGCACTTACCTGAGCGTGCGAAATACCTGTGAGGAAAACAGGCAGTAAATAAGTGGATTTGCTGCCGAATTGAGTGGTGCGAGGCTCTGTATGAATGTGGCTATGGCAATGTTGGTCTGCGAGTGCGGTATGTGCCCAAAGACTTGCAGAAGATCGAATATAATGTATGGCGACCAGCATATGATAAATACGAACACAATCGTCAGCGTCATCTTCACGGTCTTGACCTTGGCGCGTGGTATGATGCCTCGGGAGCTGGCGCGTCGTGTTGCTGCTGCACCGAAGCCTGCACGTTCTAGCCAAAAGCCACACATGAGCAAGAGAGAACAGCCATGGATTAGTCCACCTACCTGTCGGCACGAATATAGAGCCTTTGGCCCATATGGTCTTCACAATAATTGCATAGCAGGCGGATATTATCAAGGCGGGCACCGCAAACAGTGTGGCCGAGACAAGACACATATAAATCTGCCAGGCCATTGGCGAGCCCAGCTCAATCCAACACTGCGGATGGCCCTGTATCAGCTTCTCCTCATAAAGCACCAGTATGGGTAGGGAAAAGAGGGCGGAGAGGACCCAAGCCCCTGCTACCAAGTGACGCGCGCGTTTCCCTGTAAGAAAGGTTACACAAACACACACACATATACACATATTTTTCTTGTTAGGCCCAAGTGCCAAAAGATTTTCCAATTAAAAAAGTTTCTATGGGCGAGAACTTACACGACTTTGAGAAGTTCATGGGATGTGTTATTGCATCGTATCTGTCAATGCTCATGGCCACGAGCACATAGGTGGAGGAGTATGTGACGCACACCTGCGAGAAGCGGATGACCTTACAGGCCATGTTTCCGGCCCGCCACGAGATTGTGATGCGCCATATAATATCTGTCAACACATTGAGCAGCCCAACGCACAGATCTATAATAACAGATTGATATCTTATTAGTCAGATCCGTGGCATATAGAATCGCTCACTCTCTGGACTCACCTGCCAGCGCCAGCTGCTTGATGAAGTAGTTCATGCGCGATTTGCGATTCTTGTTGATGAACATCACGAACAAAACTGCCGAATTACCAAGCACAATAATGGTAAAGAGTATCCAGAGTACAGCAAATTGTTCCGTCTAGCATAGGGGAAGAGGGGGTGAGAGTGTGACAGCGTAAGCGTTAGGTAAATATGTCCATGTTTTTAAAACAGTTTACTAACCGACCATAAAATTCATTGTCAACAAAGTGTTAAGAGCGGAAATCACGCATAAAACTCAATTTAATATCAAGGCAATTTCAGAGACAACAGCAGACACACACACACACTCACGTTTATATAGAAATATATCTATATAAACACAGAGTCATATAAAACCACACACGAGGCTTTGTTTATGGCTCTTTAAATAGCCATAAAAATGATAGACTCTAACTGAGGCGTGGCAAGTCGGGCCGAGTCGAGGCCAATATAGGCGTCTGCGCCTCAGTGGCAGAAAGTGCCAGCGGAAGTTTACTCTCGGAGCCAACCAGACACGTCAACAACAACAACAACAACAACATCAGATGGAAAACACACATTGCTCTTAGTAATGATAGAAGGTAAACAACAACATTTGTTGCTTTCAATTGCTTGGGTATTGTGCTCGGTGCTCGGTGCTCGGCGCTCGGTGAGGTAATTAGATTTTTGCTGTATACTTTTAACAGGAAATTGAAGCCGAAGCCAAGTGCCACAAGTTCCCCAAAATGAAGCAAGTCTAGCCTGCCGCAGCAAAAAATGGCTTTTGCTGAAGCCACATTCTATATCAGTAAATCACTTTGTTATCTATTTAAATGTGGCAAAACATGCTAACCTAAGATAAATTAATGTGAGGATTAAAACGGATTGGAGTGGTAAATCAACAGCCATGAACATGCTTGCCTCTACCGTGTAATCCTGTTTACAACTGTTCCTACCACCTCTAATCAAGGTCGCAACTACCTGGTATTTTGTGTTCTCGCCTAACTATATTGAGGTCTAGCCAAAACGCTAAGAACCAAACTTGCAGCAAAAACATGACAGTCTTGACGTTTGCTTTTTGCTGACTGCCACCAGACTAGAGGCGCCTGAGCTTATGCCACAACTTTTTGCCCCAAAAGCTTTATTTTGCTTGTGTTTTTTTATATTTTTATATTTTTATATATTCTTGGCACACTAAGTTTCCGAGTCGCCCTTTGCCTGGCTGGCAGTTGATCATGTTGCGTAAATTGCCGAATAAATCAGCGAAAACGACAAATGAGCAGACACGGCCAGACAGCTCGGCTATTTTTACTCATTTTGTATTTAATAGAGAGGTAGGTATATGGATGTCTGCTGACTTCTGACTGCCTGCCGTCTGCTTTGTTTTTCATTAGTTGTCGGTTGCGTGTTTATTTTTCAAAAATGTGCCAAAAAACATTAGCTTAAAGTTAAACTTTAGGGCTTTTGTGCACTTAAGGGAGACTTGAGTATCCTTTTGTTTTCTGTTAAGTTCATCAATAACTGGATCATTGTATTAAAGCCTTTGACTTTGTGGGCTCATGTGCTGGGGCCGTTTCCCCTCAACCCTCTTGCATGACTTTGACAATTTTTTACATAAGCTAGAGTATCAAATACAACGAAAAAAGCAGGAAAAAAGTTATTTCAACTTTCGTCATTTAACGTTCGTTCAGCTCTTCTGCTCTTTTATTATGGCCCATATTTTGAGGAATTTTTTGCACATTTTGTGCTGGCGGCAACTGTTGGCAAAATATTTGCGCTGTGTTAAGAATTCTGGTTATTTGCGGCGAGCTTGTATATTTTTAAATATATATATATATATATATATATATATATATATATATAGATATATATATATATATATATATATATATATATATATATATATATATATGTATTAATGCAATGTGAATAGATACATGTGTTCCAGAAATTGGTTTCCTGCGAGATTCGCTTTGACTTTTTTATTATTTATATTGATAACTTTAATAGAAAAAATAGACAGGAATCAATAATTCTGGATATAAAATATGGTTAATAAAATATTAAATCTTTTTATTTGTGGCGCAGATCAAATGTTTTCTAATTTTCTTTTACTTTTATTTCATTTGGCTTAATGGAAACTCATAAAAATCTCAGAGGTAATAAACCTTTTCATTATATTTTAAAATATGATTTCCTTTGGAATTTTGTGTGGAAATTGTTTTCCGAAACTCATTTGTAAATTCGTATTTTAGTAATATTTTACTCAAGTTCCTTTTTTTTCTATGCCGTGCTGCGAGCGCTATAAAAAATGTAATAAATGGCACGTTGTAAGCCTTTTTTAATGACCAGATATTTTTTTCTGTGTGTGTGTTGCCCTTTTTATATTTTTTTATTTTTTTACAGCAAGTCATTATGCCCTTTTCAATTTCGCTTTGCACCTCAAGGAAATTGCTTTTTTGTTAATAGCAATAAAAGTGCGAAATTTAATTTAGAGCCAAAGGAGTTTTGGGTTCAGCCTAAAGGCAAGCGGCTTAGCAGTCCGCCGATAAGGCCAAATCAACTACCACAAGTCTTTATTAAAGGCCAATTTCGCAAAAAGGGCCAACTGGCCAAGTTGCAAGCTGCAATGCCAACAATAGCTGCCACCTGCCACCTGTTGCGCAACATTGTCTGGCGCCCCAACTATTATGTCTGATTATTAAGTGTGCCAGCCATAACAATGGCAGCCACTTGAGCCCGCGGCTACTGCTGTTACTGCTGTGGCATATTGCGCTTTGCTCTCTCCTTTGGCTGGCTGGCGAATTACTTTAAGTGCGCTTTATGCGGCTTTTGGGCGGTGGCGGCGGCGACGGCTTAGCGTGCTTTAAGTTACTTTGACAAATTTTAGCAGCTGCGACAGCCCAACTGCAGCAGCTAGATAAATGCTTGGCCACAGAACACAGCCAATGGCAAATTAATTTCATTCTACTGCAATACAATTGCAACAATAAAACGCAAAAGCTTTGCCAACTGCTGTGGTTGCAGTTGCCGTTGCCATTGGCATTGCCACTGCCGCTGCAGTTGCAGTTGCTGTGGCTCCGATTATAAATCAGCAGCTGTAGCCCACAAGTCCGCAAGGATTGTAAATGGCATGAAAATGGTAAATGTTTGCAGTTAGCTATGAAGAAATGTGGCAAGCTCTGTAGCCCAGCTGGACTCATTCTTTATTGCTGTTAACATTTCAATGCTGTTAAAAGCAGTTTACACATTAATTGAAGGTCGCAGTGGAGCAGAGACGAAGCGTATGATTTCATGGTATGTTAAGAATTCGGTAAATGGAAAATAGAAGAAAATTGTCAATATTTAATGACTAAATGACACCCCCAAGGCAACTGCACGACTTCTACGAACGACATACAAGCTAAAGCTTACACATGTTCACCCGAAAAATTGTAACTTGAGCTGAATCTTAAGTTCTGCTTGCCTTTGATTTCGCTGTGCTCTTAGTTATGTCTTAACGATTTTGAAAATGTTATGTAATTCATTAAATATAACAAAACACATTGCATAAAAGATTTATATGCTTGCTTGCTGAAAAGAAAGAATTTACTTTAATTAAACTTGTATTTATAGTATGCATAACAATGATAAGCTGAAAGTCAATAGCAAGAGAATTTTCTTAGAAAATTAATAAATTGAAAAGCATATTTGGACTAAAGGAGTTGCATCATTTTTGTGAAGTCCTTTCATTCTCTCTCTCTCTCTGCCCTTGCTTGAATTTCATATATAGGTTTTGGAATCAATTGAAAAGGCTTAAGTTTTAAGATGGACAACTATGGAAGAAAAGGCTTAGTAGGACTGATATTACACAGTACCAAGATATATAAATTTCACAAATTAACAATTTTATGATATTTAATAAGTAATATATAAAGTTTTTCACTTTCTGGTTTACTATAGCATAAAATTAAGCATTTTGTTTCCCATCCGAAAAAGTAAAGTGCTCAAAGCGAGAAAATATTCTTAAACGGCTCACCAATTTCGCACTGCCAGTAAATAAATAAGTTTTGAACTTGTGTTGCTGCAGAACGACTGCCTTATTGGTATCTATGCAGGAGGATCTACTTCAAGTTTCTCAAGTTATTTCCATTACTTTACTTTCGCCTGGCTGTTTTCACTGTTTATTTTTATTGCACTTTTCATTAATACCGATTACGTTGTGCTCGAGTGCGAAATAGCGTAGCATAAAGTGAAATTAAATGGAATATTACGTATACGCAGCGTGCCGAGCTGGCTAGAATGGTCAGATAATAAGCAAAATAATGTCGTTCCCATGGAAGCGAGCAATGTGCCGGCTTCTTGGCTTACAGCAGAGTTCAATGAACCCAACGCGTGCTTGGTGTTGAATGCTGTTTAATATTTAAGCAGCCGCATATTGTCCGCAAACTTACACACATTCACACAGCCAAATACGGGATGACTCTGCAATGTAAGCGTATCTGTTAAGTAGGCATAAAAACATGCATTTGGGTCAAGCCGTGCGCATCAATCATGATTTTAATGGTTGTTATACGGACAACAATGGCCAGTCGTTGAGTTTTATGAACTATGCTCGAACCAAAGCCACACAAGCAAGCCCCCAGAACTGAGCTAGGGGAGCAGTGCTTGGGGGACTGGCCCTGTGACTGATGTGAGCCACAGCACCCGAAAAAGTGCGCTTTAATTCGGCTAATGGCACACATTTTGTCATCAGCTGGCTTAAATCATTTCGCTTGGCTCACTGGCTGCGCATATTTGGCATTGATGTTGACACAAATTGAAATTAATAAAGCGCTACCCAGCAGCACACATTAGCTGTGCGTGTGAGCGAGCTGCAAGATGTGTTGAGTTTGTTGTAGTGTTTGTGTTTGGGTTTGTGTTTGTTTACTTGACAAACTGTTGAGCGGCACTTTTGACAGCCGAGTGCGCAACGGGCTCGAGCGGGCAAATGACTAGAGAGTTTGGCCAGGCAGGCGAATGTGAAAAATGACCAAAATTTGGCTAACATAATTTCGGTTAGTTTGTCGGTCACAGCTGCTGCGGCTGCAGGAGCAGTTTGGCTCCATGCGATTTTGCGGGCAATCAGAACAGAGAGGCATAAAAGGCCAGGCCAAAATGCCGTATTAGCCAATTATTGACTTGAAAGACCATTTTGAAAGCGGATTAAATGTGGGAAATATAATGGACTATATTATAAGTAGAATATATATATATATATGTATGTATATATATATGCATGATTATAAATAAATAAATATTTATATTTACATTTCGTTGGCATTACTTCGTCTTATCCCAACACAAATGAAAGTTTTAAGCATTTGAATAAAATCAGATTCTTAAAACTTATTTACCGAATAGCCCTGACCATCTTTGCCAAGCTGGCCGCAAAAACACGTCAATGAATTTAAAAGAGAAAAAATTGGAATTTTATTGCAGAGAGTCGTAAATTCCCCAGCCCAACCGCAAGATATTAATCAAATGAGCCGAGCATAAATCTAAGTGGGATGCAAAAGGCAAAAAATATATTTCTCTAAGAAGAGGAAATGGAGGCTGTAAGGGAAATGAAGGACATGAGGAATCATTGCTAAATGCTATCGCTCCACTGGAGTGGGCACAAATAAATGAAGGGAGCGGACATATTTATGGACAGAACTGCGCCTTAAATAACATGAAAAGGCCAAATTAAATTTGCCTAAAATAGCTGCAAAATAAACATAACTTACGCACACTTACACACGTTTACCGGATTGGCCAGACAATGGCAAAACAAGGGCGCAGTTGATATGGTTTTGTTTCATGCGGCCAGCAGACATAGAGTAAACAATAAATAGAGAAACGCGTCTCGAACTATGCAAAACAAATTACAACCAAAAAGGCCAGTTGAATAGTGCCTGTGTGTGTGGAGCTTTTTCCCAGAGTTACGAGTGTGTGTACTTTGGTAATTTGCATAAATAACAGCAGCATGCAGGATACTCGGAGCCTGATCATGATAGCCATGTTTAGGCAACTCGGGCACAAGTCAAGTCAAGCATAAATTTGAATATTTTTTGTTTGTCTATTGACTTTGAGTTGGGTTGTGCTACGGCTGCCCAGTGCTAATTAACACATAAGCAGCAGAAACTCAGCCAGTGTAGCCAAATGTATATGATATATAAATATATGTATATATATATATATATTTATATAAATATATATATCGAGTGGCAAATGAACTGAGCATGACATCAGATTTAGTTGCTGTTTTTAATCGTTTGTGTGGTCAGCAGTTGCTTAACTTGGCGCAAGTTCAGAAGTCGTTTATTTATTCCTTGGCAGTTGGCACAAGTCAAATTCAAACAGCTCAAGTGCTCAGTGAGGAATTGCACATTAAGGCAATGGATTTCTTTATGTTTATTATTTCGTATGTTGAAACTTATGAGTCTCGTCTGACTGAAACTTGACTTGACATGCAGTCGACTTTGAGCTGCCTGCTAAAGCTTCAAATGCATTTTCAATATAAAGACAGACTTTTCTATTTAGTTTTTATATATTTAAACAACCTTGTATATACACATTCCTGAATTGTCCCTAATTGTACAATACAGTCTCATAAAGCTGAACATTTTGTTGTGGTACATTTTTAGTTTAGTTGCAAAAGTTTTGTGCCTTGAGAGCCGAAATATCATTAGACGCCAACACCAGTATCTTATTCCAGTGACTGGCAACTTCCTGCAGCCAAAACTCTTAGCGAACTTTTGGTAACTAAGAAAAAAGTTCAGCGTAAGCAGTTTTAAGTGTGAAACATTTTTGCTTCGGGAGCTGCCACGACCAGCAATAATAAAGTGTATTGAAGTGTTCGCATTCTTTACGACCTGTCGCCTATATTTTGGCTTTGGCAACTAACAAATTTAATTACTGTCTGGCTGGCTGGCATACTCGCACCTTGTGATTAACCACAGGACAAAGATTTTAGTTTAACTAGCTAGAGGGAACCGCGCTCAACCAGAGCTATTCCCAGCAAAAAAAAGTTTTTCTTAATTTGGAATTCCTCGGCTTTCAGTTGTCAAAGGACGAAACGGCAACAAAAAGCCAGCACGTAAGATACACAGAAGAGCAGACACACACACGTAGGCAAACACGTATATAAGGCAACAAAAGCGGAAAATACGAACTAGCTAGCGGAAATGCAGCAGCTTTATAAGGAAACAGCTCGGACAAGTTGGTAAGTTAGAAAAACAGATAGCAGACGAATGGGCAGGATGAGGACGCAGTGCCGGCAGTGCACTCCTCTCACTTGCAAAGGCAGTCAAGTGGCCCTGGTCGCAACCAAAACTAGACGCCCGAGTTGTTATTTCTGATTTTGTTGGTTTTACAGTTTACTCAGCTGAACCGTGCAGCGTATAGCTGCAACGGACGCCACTTGGCGGCCGACTTTGATTCTATTTAAAGCTAACCATTTGCAAATGTTGCTCCGCCCTTCCTCTGCTTACAAGTAATTTGGTGTGTAAATGAAAAGTGTGTGGCCCGTTCGTGTTATGCAAATTGCTGCGGTTTTGTTGCCGCTGAGGGATTGACTACGTGTTGGCCCTTGGCCCTGATAGTTTTACTTAAAAAACAAGAAACTAAAAAAAAAACATGACTTCCTGGAATTTAGGCACTTAAAATAGATTGTTAAAAGTCAGTTGCCTTGCGGACTTGCTCGTTCGGCTGCTTACTAATGATTAAGTTAAGAACTTACTGCTCAAACTATAATTAAATTTGGTACACAGTGAGAAAACTAACGCTTAAGTTTGGTAATTGAACACGGTGCAAAAAGTGAAATTTTATTCTTTAGACTGGGGTAAATTACGCTGTATATTATGAAGTTTCTTTTTGCATAACTTTGAGTTTGGAAGCTTTTAAGATTTCAATAATTACTCTAAATAGAATTTAACATAAAGACCAAGGAACTTTGTTTTTATTTATATAGAAAGATGCAAAAAAAGTCTATTCGTTGGCTTCATAAAAGTGAAGATTCTTAACTAATTTTTTTTTGTTTTATATTTTTTTAAAAATATATATCTACATCTTTTTAGTGTACCAATATATACTTTATTTTAGAGCTTCAATTTAACTTATGCTAAATTGAATTCTCTACCATAAGTTTAATTTAGCTGAATGAGCCTCAACAGAAACTATAGTGTGATGACTTACAAGAGACTATTAAATTTTCTCAATCAATAAATTAATTTTAATATTTCATATCGAAAGCTGTTGAACTGACAAATCATGACCCTTTATTGAATGCCACATGCATGCCACGTGGGCGTACATTACGTATGCGCACTGTGGGATGCTGACAATTGAAACAGAAACCACAAAGTGAAGCAAGTGCTCTAATTACAATGCAAACGCATGATTGAAAAACGTTACAGCGTATTTAATGGCAATCAAATGCAATCAAATGCAGTAAATGTCTTAATGTGCAATGGCTATGGCTGTGTGTGTGTGTGTGTGACTGTTTGATTATGTGGGCGGGTATTATAAAGTGCTTTGTGTCAAAGGAAAAAATGCATGGACTGTACGTGCAGGGCAAACCAAATGTAAGCACGCACTTAATCATTTATGCACTCACACATACACAAAGCGACATTGTGTCTGCTTATGCTAGTGTTCGTGTGTGTGTGTGTGACATTGTGCACGTACTGAGCATCGAGGCGTACGCGACTTTTACACGCGCTAGCAACATTTTACTTTTAAGTTGCTATTTCTTTGCACAACTAGCAACATTGCCATTAAAGTATATTATGTGGCAAATGACAAATGCAACGTTGAAAGCAGCTGGAAAACGAAAAGCGGGAAAAACAAGCACAAAACCCAGCACTGATGCATAAGTTGGCCATATACACAGCCAGCATTAATAAAGTTCAACGTGAGCAGAAGTTGGCTGACAGACTTGCCAGCTACTCGTCATATGGAGTCGTCAGCCCCATCCTATAAGCAGCTGGCAATGGCAATGAGCACTCGGATTTCTAAAAGGGGATGTTTGTTCCAGATTTCTTAGAATTGCATAAATGATGCCTTCGTGTACACCACAAATTCCCCTCCAACTTCTTCGATTTGTTGCGTTTTGTTTCGTTTGCCTTTTTCTAGCTTTTATTTCGGTATGTGTTTCCGTCACTTTGATGTGGCTTCTGATGGCTGCTGAGTAGCTGAGGAACACAAATAAACTGTAAGACGGCATTCAACTCACAACTAGATGCAGATATTAAGAATTTTATAATAAATTCAATTTCCAGCCAGTTGATTACGAGCTGGCCATGCCTGAGATGATAAACAACAAAGCATGCCATCTGCTGTCGTAATTAGGATGCTGCAAATTAATTGAAAACACTAGCAGATTGAGTCGGATGCAGGCGATAAAGCAGCAAACTTTGACTACAAAGTTTTGAAATGAAAGTGTAGCATGAATGGAAGTGCTTATATCTCAAAAAAAATGCATTCAAAATATTTCAATTATATAACTTAGAATTATTTGAGCAGCAGATCTATCTCTGACTGCTTAAAGTATATATCATTTTATTTTTCAACATTCAAGTATTATTAATAATCTAATTTGATATGCGTCAACTTATTACAGAGAAATTTATTTTTAAATTTCCTCTCACAAATTCAATTTTTTTTTTAATATTTCTGTGTAGCCGCAGTTTATCAGTTATTTTTAATATGTTATTTATTAATAGAAATAGCAAATAACAAAAATATGTATCTGGTAATATGCGTCGCTAGCAGTTTGCGTGGAGTTAGTTCCCGTTCTATATTTAAATTTTCTTTGCTAGCTTCATTAACTCCCAAGTGTCGCATAATAAAAACACAATTCATCATCATGAAATTTGTTTAAGTCATTTCATTTAATTTCACTTAAAGCGCCCGCAATTCATTGCATACTTTGGTGCGCTGTCAACTGCTGACGCTGACCCAGTTCCAAGGCACTCGGACTGCTCCTCGGGCTCAGCGTGCTGCTGACGGGGTTTTATTTGATTCGTTCTTTTTTTGTGTTTGCTCGGCTCGCACTTGAAGTTCACAGTCGAGTTGAAGCAGTTTGCTTGTATCTCAAGTATTTGCTTGGTATAAATTCGCTGTTCGTTGTCGCCTTTGCATTTTCTCATTAAGCGGATTACGCGCTTGCACAAAGGCCGCCCGCCCGAGCGGGCTGAATGTTTTGCTCAGGTTCGGGCTGCTCTTTTTTATGCCACTTTGCCTGCAATTTGGTATTACTTATTTTTAGTGCACTCCAAATTCTGCTGCAATTATCTGGGCTGGTGGTCCTTAGGCGCGGACTTCAACGCTTTGGCCATTTGCATAATGTACAACTTGCGCTCCCCAGAAATTTTTTTATTTTTTTTTATTTTGGATTTTTTTTACGATTTTTTAAGTGCCCCTGGGTCGCGTCTGTAGTTTTTTTTTCCATCTACCCCCAACATTTCATGTTTTTGTTTTTGTTTTCGTTTGCTTTTCAGCGACCTTCTGTCGACTGTTTGTAAGTTTCTCACAGCTGCATGCACCTAGACAAAACAGCAGGCGACTGCGTCATGGATTATCTGTGTGTGTGTGCGTTCGCGCGCTTCCGTTTCCGGGAAAACTTGTAGCGCTGCTTGGTGCGGTCTTACTTGTGCTTGTGCATGTTACTCATACGCAACGTGAGCGCACTGAATGGCTGTAAAACTGTAATTGACTCGGTCTATGCAAAATTTATTGCTGCCAGCCCATTCGCCGCTGCTGTCACTGGCTGCTCTTGCTGCTGCTTATGAATGCAAATTGTCAGTGCCTCGAACTGACAATGCTTTTCAGCTTTCCCCACAGTTTTTGTGCAACATATTTTTTGTTTTTTGTTGCTTCTTGCCACATGCAGCGAGTGGCATTTTGTGCTTATGAAATGAAATTTAATTTCGTGTTTCATTTCATTTCTACGTTTACAACTGTCAAGAGTCTGCTATTTTGTTGTGTCTGTAAATGTGCGTGTGTGCTCGTGTCAGTTTATGTGTGTTTGTGTGTGGAAGTGTGGGATTGTATAGCAGGATGTTAAATCGCACTTTGCTTCATTGTTCTATGCGAGCGCTTATCGCCCGAGCTTCTTGTTTGTGTCCGCTTCGAGCACAATGCGCAAATGTCGCCTTGTGTCTTTCATTAGGGCAACTTCCGAAATGATTACAAATAATAAAAATATCACAAAAGAAATGTGTTCACTTATTATTTGCGATAGCGCCTTTGGCTATCCCTTTTTGTGTGTGGGTGTAAGACATTCGTTAAGGGCGTTTGGACTACCATGAATTGATTCGATATCCTCAGAATGTTAGTAATATATAAGGTGCTTGACTCTTTTCTGTTTCTTCATAAAAATCTTTGGAGCTTTGTATAGAGTCGAGTCCCCATTGCACGTTTTAAGAATTTAAGAACATCTTTCAACTGTTAGATGGCTATCATTGCGGGTTTGTTGTCTGTGTATTAAAGCATAGTCATGGCTCCAGTTCCGTTCAGCCATATTATTTTAACAACAGTTCCCTTAACTAAATACAAATATCAATAATCATGGGATACGAACACATTTGTCAACAGACAGGACATCAGATATGCCTTCAGGCATTGCTTGCGCTTCATTGAGCACTCCAGAATGATTACAATAACAGCACCGAGCTGCCAAAACAATTGTGAATGCGATGCTCTATCTCTTTGCTGCTTTCCCATTCCCAACATGATCTGCCCCAGCTTTGCAGCCGTCTGCAGTTGCTCCCAGGCAAGCATGCAAAATACAAATCAATTAGGCGTTAAAAAGAAAACACAAAGAGCAGAAAAAAAGGAAAAATAAAAATATCGCAGTCCCAAGGCAAGCAAACATCCTGACATATCCTCACATATGCTTGCTAAAGTCTGCGTGCTCGTACTCGAGCTGCTCAGCAGCTGAGCAGCCCCTTGGAAGCCTATGGCGACGCCTACTTAATGGCTATCACTGAAATGCTATTAACGCCAACTTGATTTATAGCAATTTAATTTTGTTTCAATTTGCCCATGTTCGAGTATTTTATTCCACAAATTATGTGCAGACACGACTGAGGCGTGGCCGGCGCTTAGCCCAGTAGTCGTAGGCGTACGCTGAGTCCCGATTATTTATAGCAAAGGGCCGCATGATTTACTCCAAACTGAAAAGTTGGACGAAACTTTATTTACAGATTGCACAACAGCTTTTATAGCTAGACAATAAAATCATATTACGCTGTTGCGGATTTATCTTTAATTTGTTTTCTTCTTTGATTTTTATGTGTCTTTTTATAGATCGTCTTTAACGCTACTTAGAGCTATTAAGCGCCTGCTTGCCGCTCGTATTGCTGAAAAATGATTTAGCAATTGATTTCCATTTGCTTTTGCCTTTAATCCCCAATCAAGTGCTCAACAAGCGCGTCTAGCATTTGCTGACGGAACAGAATTTCTTCGAGCTACAACTGACGGCTTTTTTAACTTATCCAAACTACAAGCTTTTACTCGTTAAATATATGCATGTGTGCATAGTGCATAGTCGGAGGAGTGCGGGAGCACTAACTTTTGACTGTTCTGTGTAACATATAAAGTTACGCCTTTGAGTCTGCTACACTTCGCGCACGTTTCTTGCCCGACTCAAGAAACATAATACATTCTCGTTAAAGCATGTGATGAGCTGTAGCAGCAACTCTTGCGGTTTAATGCAACGTTTCATTCGTTTGAGTTTCAAAGCGACTATTGATTTATTAAAATAAAGTCGAAGTAAAGTCAAGATATTATGATGCCTAATTTAATTTAAGGACTCATTGACGAAAGAAAAATAATGCAGCTCTAAACGCAATTAATTTAAGGATCCTTTAGATTCCCCAAACTATGTATTTATTTTGTTTGTAGCTTTGTCACAGCTTGTTACACACAATCAATTGATGCTTTAAGTAAGCAGCTGGGGGTTGTTGCGAAGTTGGCAACCCCTTTTAATTGAGCACGTTAGCCAAACATAAACATAGGGTTCAAAGTTCAAGCGTGACAAATAAACCAACAATTAACTTTAATAGCCATTTACTCCGATCCAGGCAGAGCGTACCCGGACCAATCCCTGGGAATATATTTGTGAAATTAACACTGTCGTTCATACTTGAGCTTAAAGTTCTCATTGTTGTCGTTTGTCTGTTGTAAAGTTTGACAATATATCCTTTACGTGATGAGGGGCCTAGCTGGCTGATAGATGCCATAGGCAGCGGGGCGCAAATTATTGCAATTAGCTGGAAAAGTCGTTTCGCTTATTGATTTTCTGGGCCAAGTGACACTTGAAAATTTGAAGAATGAGCCCGTGCACGCTTAACAGAAAAGTGTCAAAAATGATAGAGGCAGCCGCCCAAGACCAAGCACATTGAACCAAAGGCAACGTGGCGTATGAGCATTGAACTATGGAACGAATGTCCGTGCTAATGCACAGTTAATGAGCTGCCAGAAGTCAGCGAAGCTGAAAAGTCAATAAACATTGGAGTCACATCGAATGGCAGCATTAAAGCACATCTTCGGCAGCGCAGAGACACAGATACACAGATACACACGGAAGTGCATTGACATTGACACCGAGAGTGTAAATGAATAATAATAATAATATTTCATAAGGCTCTGGTGGGACAACAACAATCATAGAGAAATAATCGAGAACACGCACAGCGACCGCTGCATTGACGAGCTGAGCTGGACACGAATACAAGTTAATAACGAAAATAATTCCACATTGCAACAAAATCCAATGGGAATTATTGCAACACAAATAAGACATAACAAACTCCATAAGCCAAATCTGCTGACACCACGTCTAGTGGACTTCCTGCACGCGCCAACCAGAGCTGCAGTGGACTTCCTGCACACGCCAACCAGAGCTGCAGCAATTCTAAGAAGAATTGCGCAACGGGCCAACAACACCACGAGCGACGCCGCTGCCAGCGCCGTTGACTGAACCACAGCTTAGCTAGGGATAGAATTGATTTAAGTTGTCAGTTGCCAAATTCAATTTGAATAAAACGGACTTGTTTCGTCCAAATCAAATAAAATCTTTTTTTTATCATTCGAAGAAAAGAAGAATTTAACTGGCGCCCGAGCAGGGACCGACTTCGCGCGCAATACAGCAAAACGATTAGTACGTGCGTGATACTGCAATATAAAAGCAGAGTCGGTTAAAGAGTGAAAATTCGATCGCGTCTCAACACAGCAAAACGCCTGTACGAACGCGACGGTGTGATCTCAAAATATAAAAATCGGTTAAAAAGTGAAAATTCGATCGCGTTTCAACACAGCAAAACGCCTGTACGAACGCGACAGATAAAATTCAAAGCCGATCAAAGCAGACTGTGTGACGCGAGAGAGTGACGATACTCTAAGTGCACGCAACTGTAAAAGAACTGCAGAGTCTGTGCGAAAGTAACCGAAGCAACTCACGTTGATTAACTTCGACGTTCGGTTCGACTCGCTAAAGGTAGTCTGGAACTTAATTGTTCGATTGCCCATCGGTGGACGGTAATCCTGTACGGTCAGTCCACAGGATACTTCAACGGTGTCTGGTCGCAGGATCCCCAGTAGGAACAACCCAAAAAGGATGAAATCCGGACCAGCAGTGAAGACCGCCACATCATCATTATTGTAAGTTAGAAATATAAGAATATCAAAAACTAACAAAACTAAAACAACCATTAAGAAAAGAAAAACAATTTAAGAAAAGAAAAAAGTAAACTTAAAGATTAAGAGAATAAAGAAAAAATAAATAAAGCAAAGAATTAAAAAGCGTAAAGCGATAAAATTTACATTGACTACAAACGTAGTATAACATAACCCAACTTTGCGATTCCCAGGGGACCCTCCAAAGTAGAAGGGAAAAACCAGCTACTGGTCTTAGAAGAAAAAAATTAAATAAGTAAATAAATTTTATGCACATTTTGTAATAAATTAAGCTGTAATAATATTAATCCTAAACTAACCATACACTTAATATCTATAAACCAAAAATAAATTCCAAAATCTGTAGACATAAGTACCATAGAAGTCAGTTTGTGACGTATGGCTAATGAGCATAACTTGATTAGACCCCCGGTTTTAGGAGAACAACCTCAGGTAGGCGGACAAAACGTTGATAGACAGCAACAACGACGCATTGACCGACAAAACGAACACTTACAAAACAGAGGCATGGCAAACAACGCAGAACAGCAGATTGCAACTACTGTTGCCCAAATTTTAGCAGCACAACTTCCAACACTAGTGAAACAACTAGTTAACCCCTCCAGGGAATTTAATGACGTAGCAGATCAAAACATAGTTGGCGATCAAAATCTGAATGATCTGAACAGAGTACCAGACATCGTCAAAAGCCTCAGGGAATTCTCTGGTGACAAAGCTGAATTCAGCTCATGGAAAAAGAGTGTAGACCGTATACTCTCGATATATGCAAGCCAAGTTGGTTCACCTACATATTATGGCATATTGCATACCGTGAGAAACAAGATAGTCGGAAATGCTGATACGGCCCTCGAGTCGTACAACGTGCCTCTAAATTGGAATGCCATCTCCAAGTGTCTCACACTGCATTATGCAGATAAAAGAGATATAGGGACACTCGAATATCAAATGACCATGTTAATACAAGGTCACAACCAGACGGTAGAACAATTTTACCAGATTGTTTATAATCACCTAACACTAATACTGAACAAAGTAGGATGCATGGAACTCAACAGAGAGGCCGAGACCCTCATGACAAAAATGTACAGGGAAAAGGCATTAGATACCTTCATCAGAGGTTTGAGAGGAGATTTGTCACGTATTCTTTGCATAAAGGAACCAGCAGACCTTCCCTCAGCCCTCCATTACTGCTTAAAGTTAGAAAATCAAAGCTATAGAACAAACATTGCTTTCAATAAAATCCATCAAACAGGTCATAAAAACGCAGCTCGAAGCGCACCACCACCTATGTTGCCACCTCGCATGGCCCAATATCCACAAAATCCGCCCCAAACTATGAGAACAGTACCAATAGGCTTCAGGACCCAAGTGCCAATGCAGTCTGCATGGCCAAATAATAATAATAACGTACATCAATACAATAAACCACACTTTCATCAAATGCAACCACAACGTACATACATACCTCCCCGACCATTAGCACCCAAACCACAGCCACGTCCCGAACCAATGGACGTTGACCAGAGCATCCAGACACGGATGGTAAATTACATGAACAGACCAAAGTTCGAGACAGGCAAAAGACCTCCACCGTTAGCAAACCCAACTGACAAAAGACAAAGAAATTTCAATATTCAAACAATAGAGGAATGGCCCGACTATGACAACAGTGACGCTTCCTGGAATATGGAAGAATACGGACAGACCATCGAAACTTACGAACAGCAACAGACAGAGTACGAACAATCACTGCAAGAATACACAGACGAAATAGAGCAAATCGAAAACGAACAGGGAAACGCCACCGAACAAGCCGATATCAATTTTTTTAGGATAACCAACTCTTCGCTTCCTTACATAGAATGTAAGACAACAAGCGGAGAGGTACTCAAAATACTAATAGATACAGGTTCAAACAGAAATTACATACAGCCCAAACTAGTTTCTAACCCCATTCCTAACAAAAAGCCTTTCGAAGCCGTAACAGTCGGTGGAAATATAAAAATAACTCACCATAAAATCGCTAATCTTTTTAATAGACAAGATATTCAAGTCAAATTTTTCCTATTACCAACGTTGAAAGCATTCGACGCAATTCTGGGCAATGACAGTCTTAAAGAACTAGACGCTGTAATCCACAGCAGCAAGAATCAACTAATAATTAAAAAAAACATGAGTATAACCCTTAGACAGAAAAAAATTGAGGCAGTTAACACTGTTATACCACGAACAGACCACATGACTATTGAACAGAAACAAAGACTAAACCAGTTAGTCACAAAATATCCCAATTTATTTGCCACCCCGAACGAAAAGTTAACTTACACAACAAAAGTAAAAGCAGAAATTCGAACTAAGACAGATTCACCGATATATTCAAAATTTTATCAATTCCCAATGTCTTTAAAAGACGAAGTCCATAGACAAATACAAGAACTCTTAGAGGACGGAATTATTCGCCCATCCCGATCACCCTACAATTCACCCGTGTGGATTGTTCCAAAAAAATTGGACGCTTCCCAACAGAAAAAATATAGAATGGTTATCGATTATAGGAAACTTAATAAAGAAACTATAGCAGACAAATACCCTATTCCAGAAATTAACGAAGTACTAGCTCAACTTGGAAATAATAAAATTTTCTCAGTGCTTGACTTAAAAAGTGGCTTCCATCAAATTCCTCTGAAAGAGGCTGACATTGAGAAAACAGCATTCTCAGTTAATAATGGCAAATACGAATTTACCCGACTACCTTTCGGTCTAAAAAACGCACCTTCAATTTTTCAAAGGGCATTAGACGATATTCTTCATGAACATATTGGCAAAATATGTTTCATATACATAGATGACATTATCATTTTTAGCAAAGATAATGAATCACATTCCAGAAATCTAGACAAAATCTTCAAAACTCTGCAAGAAGCCAATATGAGATGTCAATTGGACAAATGCGAGTTCTTTAAAAACAAAGTTGAGTTTCTCGGCTTTGTTATATCCGACAAAGGAGTCGAAACAAATCCACAAAAAGTGGAAGCGATAATCAAATACCCGCTACCAAAAACCCTTAAAGACTTGAGATCATTTCTGGGTCTCTCAAGTTATTACCGAAGATTCATTAAGGATTTCGCTAAGTTGGCAAAACCCCTTAGCTCCTTATTAAGAGGGGAAGATGGACGTGTGTCCAAAAACCTATCCGCAAAAAAATTGATTTATCTCAACGATGAAGCGGTAGAAGCTTTCAATAAGATAAAAAACGCTTTAGTTTCAAACGAAGTTATTCTTCACTACCCAGACTTCGGAAAAGAATTTCACTTAACGACAGACGCTTCCAACTTTGCCATTGGAGCCGTCTTATCTCAAAATCGCCATCCAATTACATTCCTTTCTAGAACTCTCTCAAAAGCGGAAGAAAATTACGCTACAAACGAGAAAGAAATGCTAGCAATCATTTGGGCACTCAAAGCTCTCAAAAATTACCTGTACGGTAAAACAAAAGTAAAAATATACACAGACCACCAGCCATTAACACATTCGTTAAGTAGCTGGAACGGAAACGCTAGAATAAAAAGATGGAAGGCATATTTAGAAGAATTCGACTACGAATTACTTTATAAACCAGGAAGGGACAACATTGTAGCCGATGCGCTATCTCGAATCCCCACCATAAACAATATCAGATCGGTAGCCTCCACACAACACAGTGCAGACAGTTCAAGCCATAACTTAATACCAAGCATTGAAGCACCCATAAACGTATTTAAAAACCAGATATTTCTGGAAAAGGCCAATAAAACAGACTACAGATTCTATATACCATTCCCAACTTTCCATAGGCACATAATAACTCAACCAAGCTACACAACAAATAACCTCATACAAATATTAAAAGCTCGTCTCAACCCTTCTGTTATCAATGGCATAATAACCTCAGAAGATGTTATGCACCAAATCCAAACCATATATCCGATACACTTCAAAAACTATAAAATTAGGTTCTCACAGTCACAGGTTAAAGATCTAACAAACGAAACCGAAAGAGACGAAAAAATCTTGGCCACCCATAATAGAGCACATAGGAACGCACTTGAGAATAGAAATCAAATGATAGAACTTTATTATTTTCCTAAAATGAAACAAACAATAGCAGACCTTGTCAAACAGTGTCAAGTTTGCAAGGAAGAGAAATATGACAGACATCCGAATAATCCAAAATTAAAAGAAACCCCAATACCTGAATACCCAGGACAAATAGTACACATCGATATATACACAACACAAAAGAACTTAGTATTGACAGCAATAGACAAATTTTCAAAACTCGCTCAAGGAAGAGTAATCAAATCCAGAGCAATAGAGGACGTAAAAAAACCACTTCACGACATACTCTTTTACTATGGCGTACCAAAAGCAATAGTCATCGATAATGAGAAGTCCCTAAACTCAGATTCACTAACTTTTATGATGAAAGACCAACTCGGAATTGAAATTTATAAAACCCCACCACATAAGAGTACAGTCAATGGGCAAGTGGAAAAATTCCACTCGACACTATCAGAGATTATGAGATGTAATAGACGAAAAAACGAATACAAAACTTTCGACGAACTTCTGAACAAATCAATATACGATTATAACTACACTATACACTCAACAACCAACAAACGACCACTCGACATATTTTTTGGCAGAAACGTGACGACAGACCCAGAACAGTATGAAAAAGCTAGGAAAGATAATATAGACAGACTTAAACAAAAACAGACGACAGACATTCACAACCATAACAAGACGCGAAACGATATACGAACTTACACACCTGGACAAGAAATCTACATTAAAATAAATACACGATTAGGTACTAAACTTTCACCTAGATATAAAAAGGCAATAGTAAAAGAAGACAGAAACACGACTGTACTAACATCAACAAATCTCATCGTACACAAAAGTAACATAAAAAACGTTTGACAATTATAGATTACTTGTAATACTGATGGTGACGGTACAACCAATAGAACCAAATATAGAATACAAAGAAATATTGTCGCACAAAAATGTAATGTATGGAATTATTAAAAGCTGTAAGAAATATAATAAAATTAAGATTTGTTCTAAAAATAACATTGTCAACATTAGCAATAGTACATGTTTGCCTAGGCTCCTCAATGGAGAAAAGTCGCTGTGTGAGTTCAGTAATGCTGAGCATGTGGAACCCATCGACGAATTGGCCAATGGTCTTCTGATGCTTAACAACTTTAATGGGATGGTGACATCGGACAAAAAAAGTACATGGTTAAATGGCACTTACGTAATTCGCTTCACCAACGAGTCCATTTCGATTGGCAACCGGACTTTCAGCAATCTAGAGACAAACACGCTGAGAGTCGGATCATCAATAATCCAGATGACACCGGAAGAATCGAGACGACTCCAAATTCTATCGCTAAAGGCTTTGCAGGCACTACACCTCAACAATAGCCAAATACTGGAAAAACTAAAACTTACGACACACGCAGTATCATCTGTAATATTGATCTGCATTGTAGCGATAACCATCGTCATTGCCTACCTCTACACAAAGAGAGCTAGAAAAATAACGTTACTATTGGACAATAACCAAGTAAATAAAGTAACAGAGGCACCAAGACGAACAATAGAGAACATACAGTTCAATGACATTCCCTTCTTTTAAGAATCGCTTGAGGACAAGCTCGAATTAAAGGGGGAAGAGTTAATAACGAAAATAATTCCACATTGCAACAAAATCCAATGGGAATTATTGCAACACAAATAAGACATAACAAACTCCATAAGCCAAATCTGCTGACACCACGTCTAGTGGACTTCCTGCACGCGCCAACCAGAGCTGCAGTGGACTTCCTGCACACGCCAACCAGAGCTGCAGCAATTCTAAGAAGAATTGCGCAACGGGCCAACAACACCACGAGCGACGCCGCTGCCAGCGCCGTTGACTGAACCACAGCTTAGCTAGGGATAGAATTGATTTAAGTTGTCAGTTGCCAAATTCAATTTGAATAAAACGGACTTGTTTCGTCCAAATCAAATAAAATCTTTTTTTTATCATTCGAAGAAAAGAAGAATTTAACTTACATCCTGATGGCAACAAATCCTAAGCCTTATAAATCGCCCTTCCCACACACACAGTTACACATAAAGCAGGCGACGTGATAGATAAAACTCTTGTCAAAACGTATTTTATGGCGGACTGAACCCTGCGGCCTGTGACATTGCATGTTGTGTGGCGCTCTTGATAGAATTGATGCTGCGTCCATTTATTAACTTGGCTAAGAGCAAATAATGCTGTTAGCTCATTTTTTCGTTTGTTAGTTCTTCCCATGGGCCACATTGTCAGCTTTCAGCTTTCAGCATCCACATGGGCCACTTCGTTGCTCGATGTCTTTGTGTCAATTTTGTTTTGTCAACAAAGGCGTCGGGCTAAATGCAATTAAAAGCCAACTATTCTCCTCTGTGGTTGGTGTCTCGAAACATGCTTTAATTCGTGTTCTAGCACTGCAAGTGTAATTAACGCCACGCCCTTGCCCACCTCACTCATATATGCTCATTTACTGGCCGAATTCTTCAAGTTATGTACAATAAACAATCCATGTGGAGCCTCGTATGTCTGGGCTATCGTCTGCGTGCCACTTGTCCTTGTGCAAAATCTACGTTCGGTAACCGCTTAGTGCTCCACACGCACAATTCTGCCCGCTGCCACCTACCGCATTGCCAACTTGTGGCAAATTAAATTGTTAAAAAGGGGACCGACAACGTCCCAGTAGCCCAGCAAGCCACTAACTCACAGCCCTTGGTTAATGATGTCGCTTTGTGACCGCTAAGCGTTTAACCTTCAGACACTGCGTCGTCGTCGAGACACGTGATAAATGTCGAGCATGCACATACATACAAGATATATACATATATATATGTATATATCTATACATGCAAGTTTAATTCTTATGTATAATTTACATTTGCTTTCCCAGCAATGCTTTTATACATGCTTAATTATGCTTGACAAATAAGCGTAAGACACATTTTCTCGAAGGACTTACGCTAACTGAGAACAGGTCTCATGACTGCATGACTGTATATAAGATCAGCTTTAATAGAAAAATATATATATTATATAAACAATTTCGCAAATATCTTAAGGGAGAAGAGATTTCAGATTTCAGAGTTGACAATGAATTCTGATAAAAGAATAAAATTATAAACATTATAGAATTTCTATAAACAGTTAAAACTGAAACCTTACAGCCACCAGGTTAGCTTAGGGTAATATTCCAGAGTAAACATTTAGGGAAATCTCATATATTTCTTATTGTGTGCGATGCCCGACAAAGTCTCAATTAATGCTGCCTTTTGATGGCCGCATTGGCTAAAGGCCGATATTATTGTAGCTATTCAAAGCTTAAATGTACACATATTTATATATATATATAAATAAATAATAATAAAATATATACAGCACAGCATGACGTCGCACAGGGCCGGGCTAAAAATAAAGTAAATGTGGATTATGAAAAACAAGTGCTAAGAGGCCTTGAGACGACGGGTGACGCAGAAGGTTCAGCAGGCCCAAGGTATATTGAGTAACGACGACCAGGGTCATTAGAGCCACTCACACAAACTGGGCGAAATCCTTGGCCAGCGGGCACTTTTGTCTGCTGAGACAAAGGGTCAACTGCTAGAATTAAATTTTAAAGCTAAGTCAAGAAGATAGAGCGGCGTGTGTGGGTGTGGCAAGCAAATAGCCTGGACATGTGCTGTCAAAGTAGCTAAAGTACAATTTCTGAACAAAGCGAGTAGCTGCGTGTGCGGCTGCATAATATGCTTCGATTTTGCCAGCAAACAAACATAAAATTGCGCAATGTTTTTGTTTCTGATCCCGGCTAATCGTACGAGTGTGCGAGTGTGCGAGCGTGTGTGCGGAGTCGAGGGGAAGTCGGGAAGCTTGTGGCAAAATCCAGCAACTAGCAAGGCAAAGCTTCTTGCACATGAAACGAAATTGTTGCCCATACCAGCAGCCAAGCTGATAGCCAAGCATGGCCAACGCCCCTGGTTTCAGTCGGGCTATACACAGATACTTCTATTGCAATCCGTTCGAGCTAGCCATGGTCAGCATTGGCTCTTCGCAGATTTGGCGTGAGTTGTCATATTTGACTTTGTCTAACCTTTTGGGCGCTGCCTGCAGAGTGTGATGCAGTTGTAATTGGCATATCTGTGTTAGAGCCATCAACAGCTCAATGTGCCAAGATTAGCCCGCCGGGCATGTCCTTGCCAATATGTGACGAGCTTTAATGGAATCTGCACTCTGTGCTTTATACAGGTCATTGGCTTGATTGAATCAGCATTTGATACACTGCATCCTTTCTGTCATGTTACGCTCAACCTATTTAAATCTGACGTAAGCCGACTTGGCGCATGATTTGTGTGTGACATATGTGAGTCTCTCGATTAAACTGAAGCTAATTTTAGCTTGAGCTAGATATTGCATAAGCAACTCCATTAACTACTATGTGGGCTATTCAGCTAAATTATCCCATCCGTGTCCACTTTAGTTAGTTAATCTCTTAAGCATTTATACCTCTGGAGTATGTTTTTGTTGCATAACAAATCACTTCATTTGGTTTGGTAATTTATACGCCTTGAACAATTCCCATTCAGGAGCATTTGTCACATCGGCCAAGCCGAGTTCACATTTAAACTATTCAAATTTCACATCAGCCTTAACTAAGCCGGCTCGAAATGTGGCACCAAGAAAATGTTGCTCGTTCGTCAAGCCCTTCTTATCCTTTTATCTGCAGTCGAGAATGGTTAAAGAGCTAAATTTCTATCCTTGAGATGTCTCGGCATCTGATTTATTAATAAAAGGATTATTTACTTTACATTTTTGGCTGTCTCTTGTTCAGTCCTCAGTCAGGGACATAAATTTCTGTATTGTTATTTTTAGCTGAAGCAAATAAAAGAAAAATTGTTCTTTAAACAAACAGATATTAACATACCAACTACAGTCGACAAACCATTTGTTTGATTTGCCTGAACCAATAGAAAGGAAAAATATTTGGTTTATGTGTGAACCGCGCAGAACCCATTTCCACTCTCAATATGTCACAAATATTGAATATCTGTGTAAAAAGTAAACTGTGGCTCGTTGGCAGCGCGTCCAGTCGAGACGAAGATGAATTATATGCTTACCCTTGCGATTCTCTTTTTTATAAGGATGGACTCTTATGGGCGCACATAAAAACTAGCACTCAAATCAATAAGCTGTTGGCATTTGAAGCGCCTGCTCTGATTGTGTTTCTTTTTCTTTTTACAACTTTGTCACTGTTATCCCAATAGACGAGGGACAGGGGGGGGAAAGGTTAAGGGTCTAGCTTTACTCTTTGTCGACCATATGCTGTCTGTGTGTAATTCGGTGTATAAGAGTTTAGGTGCTTTCATTTTGTGGCGCTCATTTAAATAGATCCAAATTTATGGCAAACACACAAGCACACACTAACCCACACACACATGCACGCTTTGAGCGATTGCCAGTGAGCAAACGTCTTGGGCTTAAGGCTATTTCCGTTTTAACAATGGCTGCTCGTTGGCGTGATTTATACGATGGCGCGTGTGGAGATTTCATTACACGTTGCATGCGTGCCACACTTGGTGACGATGCCCGCCCTCGGCTTTTATGGCCAACGAAAGAAAAACGGAAGTTTAGCTTAATCGAAGTTGTTGTCACGACTTGCGACCGCTGATTGATTGCCCAATTGATAAGCCACGCCGCCTGGCATGCAAATTAACTGAGCCTGCACCGCCCACTCCGAATACTGTTTCTCTCAATTTCATTTCTAATTTGCAGCTGCGAAACAAATGACATCTGCCAACATTCGACGCTCTTATTGTGCGCCGTCATTTTGTCCCAGAGAGCGTTCCGTGTCACTTGTTTTCAACTTGCGCAAAATTCAAATTGGTACCAAAAACATGGCAACAGCTGCCGACTGTGACCCCAGCTAGCGTCAAGAGTTTTGTCTGCCATCGTTCTGTGCTGTTTGATTTTGCGGCAAGCGAATAAAAAACTTTGCAGTTTGTAGCCAAAGTTATTCACATGCATTCTAAATGCGAGGGCGGTACGAAAAGTATACACTTAAAATATCGTTATAAGAATCCCCTAATTAAAATTTGATGAAAACTGATTCATATAATTGATGGCGATAATGTCTCATCATCACTTGATAAAAGTCGTTAATTTATTTTAAAATTTTCAGAATATAATATATAAGAGATATTTTCCCTTCGTACAACCCTCGTAATGCTCTTTCAGAAAATCAATTGAATGAAACAAAAAGTTTATATAAAATGATTTTAGGCAGCCGTATTGCAGCTTGTCCTGGTTTTCAATGCATAAATTAGTTGACTGCGCTTCGCGCAGATGAGCTGACTCAGAAGACAATGACTAGCTGGAGATGGGGAATATTTGTAGTATGTATACATTTCTTAGCTACCCACCTCGTAGAAGTAGAACGAATTCAAGTTGTCCAATTCACCCGCATATGGCGACGTCGAGTTGTCGGCTGCTGCTGTTGCTGCTGCCTGGAAATCGCTGCCGGGCGACGTTGTTGTTGCTGCAGCTGCTGTTGCTGTTGCTGTTGCCGTTGCCGTTGCTGTTGTTGCCGCTGCTGCTATTGTAGCCGCTGTCGTCTGGGCCGCACTGGCGGTCGTTGGCGTCGGCGCCAGCATCACGTGTGAGATCGCAGGTGTAAAATATGTCAGATTAACTGCAGCCTCCGCAACTGGCGCTGCGACTGTTGTGCCATTCAACGTCAAATGGCTGCCATTGGCCGCCTGAGCGGGTGGCAGCATGCCCGACGACACAGAGGCCAGCGTATAATAGAACGAGCTATCGAAAAGCCTCAGATGCAACATGCCGCTCGTTGTTTGTGCCCCAGCTTAGGTCTGAGCCATATCGTACAGATTGTTGCTGCAATGCAAATTGAAAAATTCATTAATACAGTCGCATTGCCTATTAAACACGTTAAGTGCAATGACAATTGCTCTGCCATAAGACCTGTTAAGCTTTTGTATATAACACCCAGTCATAAATCCACAGCTGCATAATAAATGCTTTAAGCACTTGCTGGCATTATGCCAAACACTTGCCCCACGGCTGACAAGGCGCTTGTCTGGGGACTGGGATTGGTGTTGGGTTTCGTTTGGATTTGGGCACCAGTCATTGCCTTCAAGTGTGTGTGTGTGTTGGCATTTTGTGTATTTGCCTGTTTAGCTGGATTAATTTCAGCTCAGGTCGTGTACAAAACCTTGTTATAAATGTGGCACCGTATGCGACTTTTGTAGGTGCCAAACTTTAGCGCTCGAGAGTGATAAGGGTACGGATTGTCAAAAATTGCCTCTGCCTAATTCTCTGTTAAACTTTCCCTAAAGCTGGGGTAGGACTCAAACAAATTAATGGCAAACTTTTTAATATATAAAATATGATTTTCTCATTTAAATTCGAATTTTTTCGCGAGTTCTAAAGTCTTAAATAGGTGCAAATAATTAAATTAGGAAAAAAAATTAAAATGATTGATAAGCCAATTAAAATTAATTATATCATGGATATTATTATTATTATATTATATCACAATGTGTGTTTATAGTACCCGCCAGGGAATGAGCTTAAAGAACAAGAAAACTAAATAAATAAATTTGTCCTCTGTTTTGTAAGAGGCGACAGACATAAGATAATCTCGTCTAAACTGTCTAGATCAATAAAGCTTACAGCTTATACAACGCACTAAGAATGTTGACTATCTAGAAAGAAAACAAGATTTTGCTATATTTATCGCTTAAAAGCTAAGCGATTAATTATTTGCCTGAACTAATTTCTGCAACTAAATCAATTTGTTTCACACTTATCAACTAATACTGAAATTTGCTGTATGAATGAATATAAATCAATCACTAAGAAAGTTTTCTGCTTAACGAGTTGGAAAAGCATCGTCCTAATTGAATTAAACATATGCATGTCTTGAACCCAGCGGACATGAAACGGATTGTTAGATTGTTCATGGCTGATAACAATAACTTCAACAATTAGCTCTAGTTGCCAACAATGGCAATGTCCTGGCAACACGCACGCCTATGCCTGGGCCAACAAAAGGACCTTTTGAACTTTTTGTGTGGCCTTAAAACTTGTGCACGCATATGTGACTCTGTCTGTCTGTCTGTCTTCCTCTGACTGCGTGTGTGTGTCTGCTTAACTGTTTGCTGTGACCTTTGACAGCGACTTAAAATTAAAATCGCTGCAAAACGTCAACTTATTAGCCAGAGGCTGACTGGCGAAACGTGCTTCAAATTGCGAAATAAATTTTATTTAAAGCTCACACAATATCTGCGACCAGCTATGCGGGCACGCAACTATTTTGCCAATGATATATTAGCACACGTACAGCTCAAGTGTGTGTTTGTGGCTTTTTGGCACCTTCAATTTAGTCGAGAGGCGGCTGCTGTTGCTTGGGGGCGCCTGAGGCGTGGCCACTTGTCGGCACTCTCGATGCTTATATATTTATCACTTTTTATTGCATTTTACAAGCGCGTAGTTTCTCATTTGGCACATGGCCAACAAACGCCTTGCAGCGTCTGTTTTGTGTTTCGTTTATGTCAGCCAACCCTTCGCACCACCGCCCGCACCGCTGTCAACATGTAACGTGGCGCCTTTGTGCTTGCTGCATAGCATAAAATAATTACTAGCAATGTGCTACCAAAATGTCACTTAAAAGCCAAACGCTTTGAAGTGCAGCGCTTTAAAGGTATATCAAATATGATATATTGCGTATACGCAGCGTTTGCCTTTGCGTTTGCAGTTGTTGCTGCCATGTGGAATGGCGCAAAGTTTGCACTGCCAGCAAAATGCAAACAATTTGTTGCTGCAACTTCAACTTTATGTTTTCATAGTTAAGCGGCTTTATTTATCACGTTTTCGTAATAAACTGCATACGCCAGCAGTTGGTTTTCGTGTATAACCCGCGTGCAGCACATTTCAGTACACTATTTTTTAAAAGTAACGTATATAGTTTTGTTCAAGTATATGCGAATTTATTAAAACGCTCAAAATATTATATAATTTATTTAATATTGCTGGCAGGGTAGCGAGAACTAAAAGAAGTGAAAGTTATCGTGTTGGGCGAGCTTGACCAGAAGATATCCTGAGTTCTTTGCAGGGCTAATGGTGTATGTGCATATTATTTATAATTATATATAGTCATATTTGTATTTAATATGCAGAAATTACATTCCAGATATTTCATATTGACTTAAACTGTCAATGTTTTAAGCAAATATGATAAGATAGAACTAGGTACTTATCTGCTCATGTTCATTTAAACAGGTAGATGGAGGGACCGATGGACAGAGCCACAGCAACTCCGCTGTTGATCGCGGTTCTATGTACTTTATATGATGGAACAAATAAAAAAATTATGGAAAAAATAAAGTAATACGCTCAATTTTCACATTCCATTAATGTAGGGTATAATTACTCTAGCTCAGCAATAAGTTTTCACTTGATTGCTGATAAGCAAGTTCATTACAAATTATTAATTTATAAGCTCTTAATTAGTTTTAAAAATTTTATTTTTTATTTTTCAGAAATTTAAGACTTGTCAGCCGCATATATTTGTAGTAAACCAAATTTTAAATTTATTACATTTATTAAATTATTAAATTTATAAAACTGAATTCTACAAGGACTCAAATGATATTAGAATCAAACAAAATGTTGCTCTGTTCTTTGTCTATTTAAAAAAAACGGATTAAATTGATAAATATAAATTGGAATTTTGAACTCGAAGACGTTCGTTAGTTGCCTTGACTTCTACATTAAAATGGGCTTTGAAAAAATAATATAATCGGCTCAACCCATTGGGACTTTGCATAAACAGTTTGGCATTTAAGTTTAAGTCTATTGCAGATGCTGCTGCTGCTTGTGCTAATGCGCATTTAATTTGCATGCAAAATATCTAAAATATTCGCCAAAGCTTCTATCCATGGCCTAGACACGAGCTGAAGCTAACGCGCCATGAAGTGTTTGATTTTATTTGTTTTGCTACACGCTTTGGTTCAATTTGATTGACGTATTTTGACTAAGCTGTCAGCCGAAATGCAGACAGTTTCAGACAATGAGAAGCCACATTCCTGTGCTGCGACTTTTCTTGCATTGGTTTTATTTTATTTTTTGATTTTTTTTTTCGTATGGCACAATTGTCGCTGGCATCAAGCCGCATCTAATTTGACGACAAAAGGCAGTGGAGAAAAGCGCTCAACTTAATGCAGGAGTTGTTTTGCTGCGGCGAATGAGCAGCTTTCAAAATTGCTACTTCACTTGACGGGGCGAGAGAGCGAAAGATAAATTGAGAGAGGGAAACGCATAGTCGAGTTTGTGGCATTTCCGATGCCAATCTGACAATTTAAAAAGCTGACAGTCGGACAGCTTAAGAGCTGACACTTTCGCCTTTGTTAGTTGCAGCACGTCAAGCAAGTGCAACGGCAGCAGCAGCTGGCACATGACTTTACTGCCACTTGCTGCATATTTATGTTTTGTTTTGTTTGCGCTTTTGATTGTGACCGCCATTACATTTAAGCCATTACGTTGTCTGTGCCCAGTCACAGAGCTCGAGCACATATTGGCCGGCAGGCGACAGGACACGGCGTGGCGTCGCCATCCTGCCACCAAATGAAAAATTGATTCAACAGCAAAAATACGAGCATGGTCTGACCAGCGGCACCAACTTTATTGGGTCAGCAGACCACATTGCGTCTGTATTTCTTTTTTCCATTGCATTGTTTCTCTGCTCATATTTTTTTAGCTTATGCCTTGCCTGCTACATTTTGCGTTATGTTTATGGATGAGAGCTGAGCCAGCCCTTGCGCCCCTCCAGAATATTGCGTCACATGTGCAATTGCAGTTCATGGCAATCAGCACAATAACGACACAAATTTAGTATTTCATTTCAATTTTATGAAGCGTGACGTGTGCATGCCACATAAAGGATAATTGGCAGTCGGGTATGCCATGGAGACCCGCAAGTACTTTCACAAAAATAAACATTTCAACTGCAATAGTTTTTGTTCGCTTTACAGAAAAAGTGTTTATATTTGAACGAATTGATAGTCAAACATGCTAAAAGATGCCATTGTTAAGTTGACTTTGTCTCCTTCGACCAGATTCTAAGAACGGTTGCAAACTTTTTATGTTTGCATTCATCTGGTAGACGAAAGTTATGAGTCATACTTGAAGCCACAGTAAGTAAGAGCAGTACTCGCATCTTGAAGTACAATGCCTTGCAGCAATTGACTTTTAAGACTTCTTCTTTATCCCTAAATTTCCATTGCATTTGCAATCGATTTGCTTTATTATTTCTTTTTGATGAGACTCCAAAAAAGAAGAGATATTTATTGTCACCAAATTGAAAAGAAAGATTGAATGCAGATAGAGTTAAGTCACGTCAACAACAGATTTTAAGTCTAACAAAATATATATTTTAATTACACGTAAAATTACGTCAAGCTATAACAATTCTCTAAACTTTTATAATTTAATATCAAGAAAATTGTAAATTTTTTATTGTTTTTATACCCTGAACGCATTGAAAATGGGAAATCAGGTTATAATGGTTTTGTGCAAATGTATGTAACAGGCAGAAGGAGGCGTGGCAGACCCCATAAAGTATACATATTCTTGATCAGGACGACAAGCAGAGTCGATTGAGCCCTGTCCGTCTGTTTGTCTGTCCGTTGTGTGAACCCCTCGATTTCAGCATCTATAAGAGCTGGAGAAATTTTTTTTTAGGTCCGCGTATAGCACGCGCATATTGAGTTTGTTTCAAATATTCGATAACTATTCGCATTTAATTGTTATCGAATAAAAATATGATCGAAATGCATTTAATACATTATATCTCGTACATCTTAAGAGCTAGAGCCTCCAAATTTTGTATTTAGTTTTATGTATATTTTATGCAATTTTGAGTATTGTTGGATTTTGGATACCGGGTCCAAATTTCCCCAAATTCTTTAAATTTTAATTCAGTTGGAAATAGGGCGTTTGAGCGTTTGTATCCCAACCTAGCCAATAGAATATGTAGATCATATGCTGAGCATTTCATTAAAATGCATTAAGTAAAACAGAAGTTATTAAACAAAACGTTTGGCCAATTTGCAAAAGCACATGTTAGCAGCGCCAAGCACACACATTTAAATGCGTGTATTCTTTTCTATTCGAAGAATCGAAATTGCGTTTGATTTGTGCTTCATTATTGGTTTTGCAAGCAGTGCAGTGGCTGTGTTGGTTCCTTGAAATTGTGGGTTCGAATCTTGGTGTCGTATTGTCGATTTTTATTTGTTAATTCTCGAGACAAACAACGTAAAATATGAAAAAGCGCAGATAGGACTGGGATCAAGGTATCTTCTAGACGGGCACCCCGACTAAAGCTTTCTTACTTCTTTATTACTCAAAGTTCGTTGCTGCTGTGCAATTGCTTAATATATCCAGTTGCCTTATGCTAAATAGGCAGAGGGAAAATGAGAGAGAAAATTAGTCTGGCTTACAGGCCGTTAATGTGACTGTCGCGCATCTTAAGTAGCCACTAATTTAAAATCTAAATGACAAGCGAAAATAGTCGCACGTAATTCCAAATAAAGCCTTTGGTGTGTATTCGGCGAAACGGTTCGCTGTGCCGTCTCGATGGCAGCAACAAATGAAATGTGCAAATACGCTGTAAGCCACCATCAAACGGGTATATTGAATTTTAGAGGCAGCTTAAGACGTTTATGAACGCAGCTCATTTTGTCACACACACAATTGTTCTTTAGTTTAGGCAACTGCCAAACACTTTAACACTTAAAGATCAAGCTCAGCTCAGCTCAGTTATTTGAATGTGAAATAGAAGACGAAGGGAAAATGAAAACTTGTAGGATGAAACTTTTGCAGCATCTTCAGCCTGGTCTGCAGTTCGCCTGGTGTCTTCAGGGGCCAACCTGCCGACGGGTCGGTCGTCGTGCGGCATTGAATGGCATTTTATTTTATTATTACACACAGGTGTTCGTGCATTTATATTCAAATTTGTAGCACCTGTAAAACAGTTTGGGAAACAATGAAGCCACAACAGACGCTAGCAAGGGGACAGTCTTGTCTGGCAGCCACATATAAACACACACACCAACACACATACACACTTTGCAAGCGACTGTGTTTGGGGCCTTTTACCAAAAGTTAGACAAATATACGCAAATAGGCAAGCTAAATCGCATCGAAACATTTGCCACTTGAGATTCTGTTAAGCAACGCTGCTAGCGGCAAATTTTAAGTTTTCGCTCTTATCAATTGCCAGACATTATGCTTATGACTTGAAAGAAAGAAAAGTTTGGCTTACACGTGTCTGAGCTCTCCGCCATTCAGGTAGACACACACACGACTTTGCTGTCTAAGCCGACAGCATTTAATTCTATCAATAAAGAAAACTGCGTCTACGACATGTAGCCTAGACAATCATGGATGACTTATCAATGGGAACTCTTGTACGCTTAGTTACATTTAAAGCTTTTACGTGAAGAAAACAACAGTTGATAAAGCCTTGCGACAGCCGAGCAGAGTTATTATTAATTTTTGACCCACGCATACACTGTGCCCACGCACACAGCCATACACCTAGCACTGTTGCTGTTTTATTGATGCTTTGAACTCATCGGACATTGATTAAAAGAGTATATTAGTTTTAGATAAGTCTATGTTTAAAAAGTAAAAAAATCAATACCTAATTTAATTCTTTAAAGTCATCTATATAGAAGATCGTAATACTGTTTAGGCACAAACGAGATCTCCTCAATATTGAGTGAGGTCTGTGACGCCTATAGATAGGCGACTCTGCGGCAGAGTTTGCTTTGACGTCTTCCCGAACTCTTTGTGCTCTAGAGCTCTTCATGTGCGTTTGGTTAATATTTAAAAATTATAGTATTAATCATTTTTCTTTCTTTCTTATAGGTTAGTTCATAAATATTTAATCTATTTTAGTAGAAGTATATAATTAATAATTTCAAAGCTCCCCAAATATATTTTTTTTATATTGAAAATAGCTGTCAAAATGTCTATGCTACTGTTATTAATTTTAGTGATAATCATCATAGTTGAATATCCATATATTCAATATCGAAATTTTGGAGTCGACATTTCACGTCGTTTGCTGAGTATGTCCTAGTCGAGCACTGTCGACTAGATCAATTTGTCTGCTATATTTTCGTGCTTATCGGCGTCTGTCTGTCAAAATGTCAACAGCTAATGTGTTCTTATTTCTGGCAGAGCAACATGTGTGTGGCCCGAGGCTAAGAGGAGCACACAGTGCGTATGAGTGATACGGGTGGAAATTTGAATGACAAGCTCGTGTAAATTGATACTTTAATAATGCCTTCAGCTATTCACAGACATGCCTGCATTAAGCTGAGCACTTTAACTGCCAGCAAAAACGTTTGTGCCAGTTCAGCCCACCCAAACACGAACGCCAACGAATGCGGTCTTAAAATACATAAAGCAAAGAGGATCCGGAAAAATGTTGGGCATTGCTGGGTGGCCACTTGAGTGCTTTGGTATGACAGTGAAGTACCTTTTATTGAATGCTTATATTTAAATAATTTGCACCTGAACGTGGTAGTGAAAACAAAGGCATAAATTACGTGAAATAATTAAATTCATGGAAATGAATCAACGAACGAATGGATGAATGAACTTAACCGGATGCTGTGGCTGTGGCTGCTGCCTGACCACGCCCAATTGCCCCAAGCCTATTAAGTCAATTATAAATAAATTATGCTGCCTTCAGCAAACATTCGACTGCATTAGTTATGTCTGCCGACATAAAATGGAACGCCAAAAGGTAAAAGAGGCGAGCATTAATTAGCCGGGGGTAGGTAAGGAGTGAAAATGTCTGTGTGAAAGTTATTAATATTATTTATGCGTATTTACGAGTTGTTAGTGCTATAATTCTCACTCCCGGACAGGTTACGACTGAAGTCTTATTATTGTTATGCAAGCCGCATTCCAGCGAGACTTGAGTACCTTTTATTAAATTTCCTAAAAGTTAATCAACTTTATAAAATATGTAACAGAACTGGCAGCGTCTGCTGTAACTGAAACTAATGTCAGTATTCAATGAAGCTGAACTCAGCCCAGGCTGATGGACAGACAGCTAGATCGCTGGACAGATAGACAGCTGACTACACGAACTGACTGTCCGACAGCCAACACAGAATCTTCTTCTATATATATAATTTATGCGGTGTACACAGTTTGCTAGCGACGCGTTTTCATCTTAAATAGAATTTTGAACTTGACTTAATTAGATAGAAGTAGGGAAAATAGCTAATGCCGCAACCGCAACGCAGCCAAGTTAAATTAAAGCTGCGCTGTGACCCAGACGAACTGCTAAAGAAAAGGCTAACATTACGTTGGCCCAAAAAATTATATTTTCTTACTATATATATAAATTTAATATAAAAGAATTGGCTTACTCCATAAAGTCAAAAAAAGATTTCAATAAGCTTAAGAATATAAAAAAAGAATTAAAGCTAATTTTAGTTAAAAAACAAATTTAATTTAACTTATAAATAAATATCAAGTTCAGGATGTCAATACAAGAGAATAATATTATTAATTTTATAAACTCTTAAAAAAATGCGTTTAATATCCAAGAATTAAATCACATATTCTTTATATATTATAATTAGACTTAAATAATAGCAGATTTGAACTTCGTACTCTGAGATTTTCAAATTGATATTAAAATATATATATTTGATTACACAAATTGAAATCAATAAATAATTAAATACATTTTTCCCACAAATGTGTGTCTGGAATTGATAAATTGGCATATTAAGTACAGCCAGAAATTAGCTAAATGAGCATCACTTGACGAATGTTCAATTCATGCGTTTGTCGCTTTGCCAAGCCCAGACCAAGACATAGACTCATTCCAGAGTCTCTGCCCAAAAGGCCGTCGCGCGTTAATTAATCAAAAAACTGTTGCGGCTGCTGCTGCTGTTGCTGCTGATGTTCGGGGTGCTGGCGTTGGCTGTGACGGCGCTGCCTTTGCTGTGACTGGTCAACGAACTTGGCACCGTATTTGTCGCTCTGTACAAACAATTAACAGCCGCGCAGCTCAATCAAAGTGCATTGGATTGGCTTGATTCAAAATAAGCCTGATATTTAATTAAAAGCTGAATAAGGCAGCACGTGTTGCGCCAGGAAGTGGCACAGTCAACGGCTCCAGCTCTGTTACCGTCGCGGACTTCATGTAAATTTCCGAAAAGCAATTTTAATAAACGCAAACAAAAGTTGCGATTGCAGGCCAGCAAGTCAAAGAATATATATATATATATATAAATATATACAAAAAGTTGCAAATTCGAAATTGAAAACTCACGAAAGGAAATGGACGCAACGTGGGCGATGCCACACAGCAAAAAGAAGTACAAACAAACCAAGTGACAGACAACATCGAGTCAACAGCAAAGACCCAGTTATATATGTAGCTATATAGAGCGACTACAAATAACAGATAAATGGATCTCTCAACGCCTACAGCAGCAGCCGCAGCAGCAGCAACAGTCGTAGCAGCAGCCAGCAAAAATGGGCAGAAATCAGAAAAATCACAGGTTTCAATCTGCATTGCCAAATGCGTACATATACGTCTATATATGTGCGTACATTGTTACATGGGGCATGACAGAACAACTGTGAGACGGTGGCTTTTTTGGCAGGCTTGTAATTAGAACAGGGCGAGGGCGAGAACAGGGCAAGAGAGTGGCAGAGGTAGCGAGTTGAGGTGCGGGCAACGAACAAAATTTAAATCAGAAGGCGTGAATTCTAAGACAAAGTCGTGAACATTAAATACCCTAGATGACAGTTATAATTTAAGGTATGTATATTATATAGAAATGAATGTTTTGTCTTAGGCTTCTTCAGTTATCAACAATATTAATATTAAACATATACATCTAAAATTGCCTTTGTAAGATGAAAATACAAAAATAAATCTTCCAAATATATATAGTCTTAAGAGTTAGATTATATTTTAATTTCTATAGCATACTTTTCAGCTGGTATATTGCTATGTCCGAAGGGAATACTGAGTATTTTGTGGTCGGTGTAGCTTTTGGCTTTTTGTCAATGACAGTCTGTCAGTTGGTCGGTGAGTTAGTCAGGCAAACAGCGAGTTTTTAACTCAGCCAAGTTCCAGACATGTCACAAATCGTTAAGGTGTAAAATAATTTGTCTCGCTTTTGTCGAGCAATCGAATCAATAAAAGACTTGAATGCTGCAAATGACATTCAACCAGCGCCATTAAGAAAAAGTTATAACAAAATGCCAAAACACCAACAAAAAAACATCGTCATTTGATGCTGCTGCATATTACATCTGCGGCTGATGCTCCTTAATTGTGCTGTCTTTTGCCTCCTGCGGTGAGCTGCTTTGACTTTTCTTAGACTTCTCTTCTGCTCAGGCTGTTGCCTATGCCCGACACGTACGCGACGACGACGTTGCACAAGATTTTACTCCTTTCATGTGGGCTTAGCGCGGTCTCGCATCTGTTTGCATGCCTCCACTTATGCAGGTGTATGTGAGTGTCTAACCTTTGATTGCCCCACTTTATTCATGGACAAAATCAAACAGATGTAAATAGAATTGAGTATCGGACGTGCAGTCGCGTCTGCCTGCCAGCTTTGAAGGGGTAATTTGAACACATTTTGAATATATTTTTATAGGCACAACGTCTGACTTATTGAATTTCACTGTCTCTGACATCATTATCAGCGTAATAATGAGTTCGAAAACAAAAGTTATAAATAATAATGTCTCCTCCGTTTATCTTGTATCTAAAAATATCCATTCAGCCGAAATATAATTAGCTGTATCGATGTATTAACATGATATCACTATTATTGAGTCGGAGCTCAATTAATGATAGTCATTTTTAATGTTATAAAAAACAATCGCAAAAACGAGATATTAATTGATTTCAATATCTATCTTTTCATAATAAATCCACAATTAATTAATGCAATTACTCGCATTGACGTCTGCTAGAAATCATATAATGAATGTATATTTAAAATTTAAATGGGAAATTATAATAAATTTAAATGGTATTTATTTTGCAGAGTTTAAATACAATCAGTGAAAACCTTTCGTTGGCTTTGTGGCAGGCATCCAGGGCATTGCGTCTGCGTTGATTTAATTATAATTTTGATCAAATTACCAATATTTTCATCTGTAAATTACTTAATTGAATAGTCTTAAAATAATTAAAAGCTTTTTATTTTGTAAAGTCACAAGCAAAGCTGAAAAGCTGATCAAGTGAGTTCAAAGATTAAATCCAAAGATGACAAATGCAATTCTCTGGCTGCACTTGAGTGTCATCCATATTTCAGTTCATTTGCATTGCGAGAGGAATATTATTTTAAAATAGTGTACGAAACGGGCAAACCAAAAAAAAAATCAAGTAAAAAATTTGAAAAATTCATATTTAAAACAAAATAAATTAAAAAACTATGCAAAAATCATTAAAACCCTTTTCTAGGTAGTTAGGTTATTTATAGTTAAGCATTGGCCAAACTGTCACTCAACAACAGCGGCATTTGGGAAGTAAAAACATTTTTGGAATAAACGCAATTTTCGCAACATTGCCGCTGTGAGAGTTGGCAGCTGTAAAGCATGTCTGAGTGACTGGTTGAATGGCTGATTGCCTGAATGCATGACTGACTGACTGCCTGCCACACTTGCAACGCGTGCAACATGTTAATGAGCAGTCGTTCCATTAGCGAACAGAATGATTTTCTTTTGACTGCCGCTGACATCATTTGTGCACATTTAAGGCAAATTATGAAAACTGCATTGCAGTGACGCGACGCACTGTTTTTGTTTTCCCTCCCATTGAGCCTCATGACAGTAATTTTACTCATCATTACTGCGACCTGCGCTTTATTATCGAAAGCAAAATGTTGCTGATGTTCGACTCGTCGCCTCGTGTTGGTTTTCCTGCTGACATTGCTTATTATTGGCCTCGCCCAGCTGGTAAACAGTAGAATTCCAATACAGTTGACACAGGCGACACAGGCCACACACGGGCAACCTGCCAGCTAACATACATCACGCTTATCTGAACAGCCTGTCCCACACATGGCCCAATTAGGCAACAAAAAAAGTGTTGTAATCACAGTTGCGATAAAATTGTGAAATATGTCGTGGCTTATAGCCCCGGCTATCTGCTCAACTGGCTGGGAAGCGCCAAGATTTATGAGACATTTAAACTTGAATTTGTGTCTTTGGTCACGCAGGCCAAACGCTTTATGACCTCAGCGCCAGACTTTAATGTTGCGGTAGCTGCAAATAGGAATAAAAGTTATACTCAAGCTAAATTCTTGGAATGAACTCTTGTAATCAATCTTTACTTTGTAGCTTAAGCATTAAGCAGTCAGTGTGCCACTCGCTATTTCCCTACCCTTTTCGCATAAGTGTTTTAAACATCTTTAAGCAATTTGATAGTTTTTTTTGCAACATGAAATTATTTCTATTAATATATTACTTTAGATTATTTAAAATATTTTTTCTGCCTCAACTGCTTGTGAGTACTGCCCTTAATGTATATGCAGAGAGGTAAAAAAAAGATGACAAGAAATAATGGATTCAGCCCCTAGGCACAGCATTTGGCAGTGCCAACTGACTGTTGGCAAAAACGGTTTTCGCTTCTTATGAACTGAGCCCCAATTTAACTGCGAATTCAGGGTGTAAAGATTCGGATAAAATGTGTGTAACAAGCAGAACCTCAATGGTATATAAATTCTTTATCAGAAAAAAGACCTGTAGTCCTGTCTAATTGTCATTATGTATCTGACTATATAAGAGGTAGAGATTGAAATTAATTATGTAGGTGAGTTCAACTGATCGATATGTGCACTGAAGTGCACTAAAAATGTTATCGAGCTTCTGTTTTTAACACATACCTCTTGTGTTTTGGAGGCGATATTTGTTGTCGTGGAGACTGACGTTCGATTTCTGTCCTGAATTCGGGTTTCAAATGCAGAGCTGCTCGGGTGCAGGGTATCTTGTAGTCGGGCAATCCCGGCTAGATCTTTGTGACTTGTTAGATATATATTATCTTATATATGCATGGCTCATGCTTATGTATAAATGTGTGCTTAACGTGCGGCATGCGCATACGCCACGTTGTGTGGTGAGCATAAACGAGTTAAATATGCAAGCCAAGTGGTTTTTTTTCCCAGTGGGTGGGCTCACACACACAGAGACACACATGGCACATGATTAACGCTGACAACTGTGAGTGGCAACTGAACGTCTGAGGCTGTTAATGCACTCGTGATATTTTTAAATCACATAAATTACTTTTGCATTTCGCGCACAGCCTGAGGTCCCTGGGAGGCTTTCGAAAGTGGTTAAGCGATATGATATTACCGCCAACAATAGCGAAACAATAACAATAAAAATAAAATTATTGAAATGTCAAACGACGCCCGATTTACGCACATGCATAATTGCATGGCCAATAAAAATTAAATACGCATTGAACTGTGCGACGGCCATCAAATGCTCTCGATAAATAAGAAAGTGTTAAGAGCACATAAATTGCACGTAATGTGCGAAATTAAACAACTCGTGCAATGGCATCTCTTAAAGACATGTGCTCGGCGTTGGGCCGAATGTGCGAGCCGCAGCAAAGCGAGGCGAACGCCCACCGGGACTGCCGGCCGTCTATTAATGTGGCGGTGGCATCATTAAAAAAGTGCCGTGCACAGCACATAAAGCAAAACGATGGGGCAAAAAAGCGAGGTAGACAGCCAGACAATTGGACAACCAGACAGACAAGCAGACAGACAGAAGGCACATTATTGGTAATCACAATATTTATGTACGTTTAACGACACGACAGGCAAAATTGTTGAAACAAATCATTGACAGCTGGCACAGAGCTGCCTTTGCTCTAACATCAGCATCTACTTACTGTGAAATGTAGTCCTCTCTTGCAGTGCCTTGTGATTTTCAAAACATTTTCTTTTCTTGCACTTCTATTGCCTCATTTTCCTCTTTTTTCTTGTTGGTAATTTTTGCAAATTTTTTGTTCAACGAGACTTTTCACAATAAATCAGTTTTTCTTACTTTCGCTAAGTAAGGCGCACGAATTCTGTGAAGGCGCTGACTAAGCCACTGACAAATTATGCAAAGAATAACCTCGAACAATAATAATTTATAATTTAAAGTTCACATATTGTGGATGAGGCGGTTCCCTCTGTAACTAACTTTAAACTCATTTTCTACAAAAAAATTTTAATTTTACTTTAACAATAACATTTTAATTTTTTTATTTGCATATTTTTAATTTAATAAATGACTTTACTTTCCTTTTCTACTGTAAATTTAGCAGACCTTAAAATTTTTTCAAATACAAAAAGGTTAAATTTGGTTGGATAAATGGTCTCAGATCTTGAAATGGGTCACCGAGACACAGTTCTTAATTTGTTAAATGGAAATGGATTTTATTATGCTTTTAATTTTAATTTAATTTAATTTACCATAATATACGATAGTTTTTTTAACAGAATATTCTTCAAGTAAATGAATTAAAGTTTCTAAGTGTTCAACTTATACAAAGCCTTATCAATGTGTATACAATTATACTTTGTTCTATTTTACGTTTGTTATGCAAATATATTTCAATTTCATTATTGTAATGTTCCATTTTTGACACACATTTTGTAGTCTCGTCTTTTTAATTATTTGGTTTATATTTTTTTTGTTTTAAATATTTGCATATATTTTCATGCACACATGTTTTATACTTTGGCAACACGAATGTCCTAAATTTGGTAGCATTTATTTTACATTTTCGATTTAGTTTTTGTCGCGGCAATTTTGTGTTGCGTTGCTTTTGCTATTGTCACAGAGCAATTAGATATATTGAAAAAAACCTTAAATACATGATGCTCGTAAATGCATGGCAGAAAACTTAATTTAAAATGTTGAAATTTTTTTGGTCAGCTGCCTGGAGCCATTCGCCTTGAATTTTGTGGCATTGTAGCCAAAGTGCCTGATGAAATTAATAAAATAAATTTCTCGGAATATTTCGCTGTGCTACAATCAATATTTTTCGAGTATATAAACAGAGCACACGGCGTAAAATTGCTTTTTAAAATAATTAAAAAAAATGATTTAAGAACACAAAAGAGCCTTTTTGAAGGAGTCTTCTACGCGATTTCTTAAGCGACTTAGGCTGAATAAATAAATTAGCTACACTTAGTTTAAAGCATTGAGAAGTAGCTTCTACGGAAAATTCAATTATGTGTCACAAATCACCGACAGATTCAAGTTGAGCCCATTTCTATGAATGCAAATAAGATTCAGCGGAAGCTGCGAAGCGAGCTGACAGACAGTTTGTATATTCTGTACACAGGGTGTGTGTTTGTTGAATGATGTAGGTTGTATAATAGACTACTTCCTGTTTTTGTCAGTCAGTTGTACAGCCAATGACTTGTAAAATTTGTCAAGTAATTTCCGAGGAGCAGGAGAAAAACTAGATAAGAATTTGAAAAAGTTTCTTTTCTGGCTCAGAAATCATTATATATTCGGGTACAAAATAAACTACAACTGCTAAGATATTTTTGTGCAAGGCATAAATAGCAGTATATTTCCAACGAAAGTAGCTACTTAGGCTGTAAGCACTGAATAGAGCACATAACAACAGAACCAGGAATGCCAATGAAAAAACATGGAAGCCCAAGGCTCAAGCAGTGAAAATTGAAAATCACAGAATTGAAATATGCCAAAGCAAATGGAAAATGGTTAAATACAAATACCATTTGCAATTTTGCACGCACGTATTCCTATTTCTTTATGCGTATGAGCATATTACTATAAGTCGGAATAAGAGTCTGAGTGTGGCTGAGTGTGTGTACGGGGCTATGCTCGTTCAGACGTGATCCGGCTGGTATTGCCGTTGCATACATCTCAGCTACTGCGATAGCTGCTGTGAATTGACTTGCCTCCCAGCTCGGCTTTAATTTTTCAACTCGAATGGCTGCTTATCAAGCTTATGTTATGTCTTTTATAGTGTGGAGCGTTCCGGGAAACGTACTTATCTGATTTGTTGTCTGCAGTGAATGCTTTTTTGTATACTTTAGGGTAAACAGTTCTCTTTCTTTAGAATTTGTTCCGCTCTATAAAATGTTATATTTTGTAATATGTAATTGAGGCGCAAACGTTTTTGGGAATACCCGACTTTTCATGCTTGATGACATATTTATGCGCATTTCGCAGCTGCTGTAAATCAGGGAACAGCCTATCAACATTTCCACACATGGCCACGCCCACATACTGCCACACAATATGACATCGCTTTAGACCCTTGGCAGAATGTTGTACAAAAAACCACATGATTAGCTAACCCAAAAACTCCGTCTCTGTGTTGTGCGTGTGTAAGTGATTCTGTGTGTGGATTCTAAAAGGACAGCATCGCATATGCTGCCAGCAGCGTATTGCATGTGCGCAACGCCGTCCAGCTAACAACTTCATAAATATGTCGAGCATGTGTATCGCATAGCAGCTTCGCCAATCCTCACTGACTCAGGCTGGCACTCAAGATGTCCAACTCCAAAAAAAAACCTCGGGGCAGAGATTTGTGCGTGTCATTGCTCAAAGCGAACCATTTTTACGCTTCCGTTCAACAACAAAATGGCATTAAACGCAGATCAATCACAATCTGGACACCGAACTGACCCACATAGACACATGATATAGGGGCCAGGGCGAGCGACAGAGCTCGGTCTGGGGGTTAGAATTTCGGTCTACCCATAACTGACATTTGAACTTTGCTTTCCTCTTCCAACTTTGGGGTGGCTACAAAGTTTTTCTATTTACTGCCATTTCTGCATGTGGCTGGAAGCTGCGGAGTATCCTTAATTTGTCTTTGACTCCACGCAGCTAAGAACTAGAAATTTATAGATCCCTTATCGTCGACGCTTAAGTTTTTGGTATTTAGCAGCGCTGCCCATCATCCATTAATTACTTATGCATAATTGATTACCAAGCTATTTTTAAGGCCTTCGAAACGGCTGCAGTGTGGAATGTTTCTGCTCGATTTTGTTTGAGAACTGTGCAAGCCACAGCTTTTCACAGTTCTGCTGAGAGATGGAAAACTATTTGATTTTGTCTGGCCAAATGAACTGCAAATTGTCACCAAGTTGAGGAAACTTTGCCATGGCTTGTTCAATTAACATTTGATTTCTCTCCTTGCAGGATATTTTCAGCCATTTCCCAGCTTAACTCAAATTGAAAAGTTTTTAATTTGCTGACTACTGACAATTTCTACTTTCTGTAAACTCCAATGAAAATTTGCTTCAATTTCAATGAGTAATTGACATATACACATATATAATATGTACATTACACATATCAAATTTATTTTGAAAATAAATGCTTGTAACTTGCAATTAAAAGTTAATTGTAGCTGAAGAGATGGCATTAAATTAATTAGTTTATTTATTCAGACAGTATTTAAAATGATGTAAACCAAATTTAATTTGATATTCGTGCAGATTGGCATATTGCATTTCGCACTTAGCTGCGGAATTCCACAGAATCTCGCTTATAACAACAATTGGTATATGCGTATTTGATCAGAAATGCCATATGCGCCACTTGTGCCACTCCCCTTTTGGGGGAAACGCGCACATAAATTTCAAATGAAAGTTTTTGCAGCCCGAAATGCATATGGAAATTTCAATGAGCAATCTGACATGATTTATATCCAAGTGCATAGTGCGAAAATTTGGAAAATTACTTTGAGCTGTAGACAACATTAAAGGCGAATTAATTAAATCTACTGCGAAGCAGACATACTCAAATAACTATGTGGCAATAATTGAAATAAATTGAATGACTTTGCGTTCGGCATTTGCATTCAAATGCAAATGTTAAGATTTATCACTGTCAACTAAATATGTATAAACTGAACAGATACTTAATAGCCAAATCTGAGTCCAAGGCACAGCGCTTATAATTGCGCAATACTCACTCAACTATTTGCCGTGGCATGAATTGCAATTGCAATTGCAATTGCAGTTAGGATTGTGTTTGCTTTTAGTTTGCAATTGCAATTGCAATTGGGTCTGAGTTCGGGAGTGTTAAACAAGTGCCGCCAATTTGCACGAACAAGTTGTGATTTGCACTTCAATTTCGTAAATTTTGCCACGAAAATTTCACTAGTTGCCACTTGGGGTACAATGTTGCTTCTTCTTCTTCTTCTTCTTTTTATAGAGGCTTTTGACGAGTTGCAGCTTGCAGTCTGTCTGTGGTCTGTCTGCACGATGCACACGCGAGCTGGCCAATTAATTTTTAAGCTTGTTGCAAAGCGCTTTGCAGCGACACTCGATCTTCAATTGACACCGTTTTTTTGTTTTGGCCACGTTTCACAAATCGCTCGCGCGCATAAATCTTGATCTTGTTGTGGTCAATTAGCTTTTAGCAACTATCCTTCCGCTGCCAATTGCCAATTGTCAATTGCACTTGGCTGCTCGTCTGCTACTTGCCGAAGGTTGTGGCTCAACTTAAGTGTTCAGCATAAGACACAACCACATTTCAGTTGTATCTATTACAAATAATACTTCGCGAAATTCCGCACAAAAGAGTCTTGGCTCTTCGGGACGCAAGCTATTCGCCGTCTGGTTCATTCACAATTTCGCATTGAACTGAACTGGTGTGTGGCATCGTCGTGCGGATTTTCCTGTTTGCTGTTGCTGTTGCTGTTACTGCTGCTGCCGATGTTGCTGCTGCCGCCGGCATCAAAGCACAGTGGACCCGCAGAAGAAAGTTAGAAAATTACTTTGAATTACTTCTGACTTTTTCACTTTATCAAAAATATTTTGTGTTGCCTAAATTTCACTTGTGCTTTTTTATATTTTTTAATTATATTTATGTATTTTATACTAACATTGTTATTATTAAATATACTTTAGAATATATTTTTTTTATTTTTTATCGCTTGGCATATATTATTTGTGACCTTTTCACTTTATCAAAAATATTTTTTGTTGTTATATTTAAAATAATATTTATGCATTTTAAACTAATACTGTTATTATTAAATGTTCTTTAAAATATAATTATTATTTTAGTATTTATTTTAAGTATTAAATTTGTCTTGTTGTTTTATCATTATTTTTGTATATTAATAGAGAAAATTTGTTTTTATTTTTAATAAATATAAAATTCTTAAATATAAAATGAAATTTTTTTTTAGCTGAATATCTTATTCCAGTATTAAAATCAATTTATGAAAATGCTTTCTGTTTTCAACGCATTGAAACCACTGTGCAACGTCGACGTCGGCATGCGTTGCTTGATTTCACTTCAGAAAGCTTTGCCGGCGCCAGAAATTGAGGCAGTAATCTGAACAGCTGTTTTTTGTTTATGTTGCTAAACTGGTTTTCGCACATGTTGCGCGTTTACATGTTGCCGCTGCACTTGAATGTTGCACGTCAGTGGCTGCCACTGCACTTTATAATGAGGATACGCGTTGCCACGCTAAGTGCTTCAAGTGTTCAGTTAATATTTGTAATAATTCGGCTATTTAATTAAGTTGTCCACTTTGCCAGCAACATTTGCTGTCTAGCAACATGCGCAAGCTTTTCGCTTAGCAACATGCTGTGCAACATCGAAAGCTTTCTTATCAAATTGTGGTCAAACACTGTTCAAACAACAAACATTTATTAAAAAGAACTAGAATTAAAAATTTTTGAATATAAATGAGACCTTTTTAGGTTTCTAATTATAGTGTTGTTAATTGGAAAAATGTATGAAAACATCTTGATATACGTTTTATGTGGCAAATGATCGTAAAAATAAAATGTAAACATTTAGTTTCGTTCATATTTTTGTGAAACATTTCGCAGCTCGTCATGTTTTTCTGATTTTATTCGAGCATATTTATATTTATGAGCTTAATTGATTTGAGAGACGCGAAAATGTTGACCCAAATACCAACGCATTTAATTTCATTCAAGACAAACCATGCAGAGCAAGCGAAAGATCAGTAAAAACGATCTTATAGTCAAAACATAAAACCATAAATTTAGTGATATGGTACCAGCAGACTTCCAGCTGCTATTGCTTTTGTTTCAAATTCGAATTGTGAATGCATGACAAAAAGCCATCAAAATACAAATAATCGTTCACAATCAAAGTTGAACAAAGCAATTTGTTATTGCATATAAAATGGCAACAGCTGCGTTTATGAATATCGCATTTTAACTCAATTCGTAAACTTTGGCAGCATTCGTTTTTTCGCTTAATATTCGGATGGTAAATTTATTATTGTTGTATTTATTTATTACGCACATTTAGTCATAAAGCACAGAGAAATGAGACTACAATTTCAGCTACGGCGATGAATGCCGACACTCGTCATGTTCGCCTGTCAAGTGGCAATGCTTTAAACAACAGCCGAACAACAATAAAAAGCGCTTAAATTAAACAACTATAAACACGTAAATTTATATACTTCTCGGTCACACACACGAGCAGACTATATACCAAAGAACTTGTAAAATATATACACTATCCATGGGTATAAGTACGGCTGGCGTCATGTTTTCCATACCCTAGAGATTAACTTCAGAAAATATGATAATTGCAAGTGCAATAAATGCTTTAAAATAAGGAAATTACTTCGATGTATATATTTTGTGTGCTTGTGTATTCTATATTATATTGTTTAAAGATTTCTTTTTCAATACTCTTAATATAATATTTATAGATCTAAAATTTTTAAAATATTCCTATGAACAAGAGACCCCGTAAAATGATTTTTAAAATTACAAATAAATAGAAAATGGAAAAATAAATATGTTTGTGATTCGTCGTTGTGCGTAGGTGTTTCGTGAAGATAAATTTGTTGATCTTGGTGACATCTGATAAATTTATGCATCTGTGAGAGTCTCGCATGTGTCTCCACTTGCTAATTGGGCAGCACATACATATATATGTATATATATATATATATATAAATATTAGTCATGTACCTATTTATTTGCTTTGGTTAAGACTTCACACGCGACAAATTACTGCTCGAGATATTTTGTACGCATTCTGTTGGATTTATGGTGTAAACTTGGAATCATGAGAGTTTTGGTGCCTTAAGCTTGTCTAATGCGCTTTTCGCAACACAAAATTAAGTAGACGTTATTTATGACCATTTATGAATAATATATATTTAAATGCCTGCGCGTGCGGGTCAGCCCGTGTCACACTTATCTCGCTCCAGAGAGAACAACAGCTAATTTAGCCACACAGCTAGCAAATCTAATCAGCAATCCATTGCAGGAACTCAAGCTGATTATAATAAGTAAGAGCATTTCGTATGACAAGGATAATGTCTGCACACATGCTTAGCGCTGGCACAGCTGCAGCTGACATATGCAAATAAGCCAATGGAGACCATGCATGGAAGTGTGATGATGATGTACAAAACGAGTTGAGTTGCAAGTGAACGATTGTGCAAGGCAACAGGCCAACAGGCAACCGCATTGCCTCAGACAACGGTCATTGTGGTCAACTGCAGGTCGGCAGCCACATTGCATTCGACCCAACGCCAGCTTCAGCGTGCCATTGATAATCACAAGTCATCAAATTGCTGACTGTTGTTGGCAATGCTTGACTGAACGCTATATATGTACACAACTGTGGCATCAGCAACAGTTTGAGTATAAAGTATGCTAGCCCAATGAAGTCTCCATTGGAACACATAACATTTACAAGATCTCACATTATGAGCAACTTGAGCTAATGAAAATAGCATAGATACAGATAATAGTTCACTAACAAATTCAGTAAATAATACATAAATATCTAGCGTAAGAGTGCATTTATTTTTATTGCACATGCGTATTTTTCTTGAAGTAACTGTAAGCCTTATTGTGGATGTGCGTAGATCTTGGCCTTGCTTATCGCATGCAACAGCTAGCCAACTATATTATATGCACAGACAGAAGTGCGTGATAGTTCGGCGCCCAGCAGTAGCCCAGCAGCGAACACGTCGTATGCGCAATTTGCATAATGAGCAAAGAATCAAAATGGTGCCGCATGTGGAATGGTTTTGATTTCAACGCAACTCAAGGCAGCAACTAGCCCACCCAACAACAGTCAGCTGACCCAATTTCGTTACCAGCATCTAATGTTGCAGCCTCACTTCAAATCTTGGGCGTCTGTAGCCCAAGGCATTTTATGATGTTTCGAATTTGACTGCCTTAAAGCTATCATGTCGAAAGTGTAGCACTTAGACTGGCATTAAAAATTCCAAAAGCGTCCAGAATGCGACGAGCCGCAACACTCATATATATATACTTACCCACAAAGTTCAAAGGTAAATAATCTGATAAATTTCTTGCACATATTTGTGCGCACTTATTTATCTACGCAAATCCATGTGACCCAACCAAGCAAGCAAACCGCTTTAAACATCGCAATCAGAGCCCAACACCAAGCGCCAGCGCCAAGCACCAAGCACCAAGCACCAAAGCAACTGAGCTCATTAGCATTTTGATTTGGTAAAATCAAACAAACATTTCCGGCAAAATGGCTGACAGCAAACATTGAACCTAGTCTCATGTCATTGGCTTTGCAAATAAACCAGCAAAAATAGCTACAAATTCACACAGCCAAAGTGTTTGGCTTAATTAGAATTTCCGAAAGTTCGATGTGGATCCAATTGATAATGAAACTGGAATCATTTGATTTATGGCTTCGTTTCATTTTTATTTTCAATTTAAGGTGTTATATTTTAGTTATTATATTTTTCCAAAACGAATTGATTTCTCAATTACGTTCCTCAGCGAATAAGCGAAGATTCGGAATCTCAGGCGGCGCTGAATGGAGCATCGAAAGGCCACTTTTTGAATATGTCAAATCATTTAGCCTTAGCAGTCAGTTGGATATATACAAATGCAAAACAATAAAAAATTTTTACATTTATCAATATTTTAGTTTACAAGTAACAAGAGCTTTGTGTATGAACAAGACCCTAAAAAGGGTTTTATTGATGAGAATACCACAAGGAGATCTTGTTTTGCATTTCAAATTACGTTTTACCTTTTGGCGGTAAGTTGGAATTCCATTGCAAATATTTATAGGTACATTGTTGGGGATGGTGCGCGCTAACCGACGTAAGCCCATTGAAGAGGTATATGGCACTAAATTGGAGCCGATGCAGCCGGCCCGACTGCAAGCCATTCCGCAGCCGGGGATGACTAAGACAGCCACAATGCGTGTGAACTCCTCACGCCAAGGAGATAGTCGCACTCAGCGCAGTTATGTTACTGCCAATGATTATTATATTACTACAAATGTACCGTTGAATGCCACCAATATGCGTGCGGCATCCAGTGCCGTGATGGGCCATCCTGCAAAGCAGCCTCCGCTTCCTGTTCAGCTCCAGCCGGCGTCCACGCAGGTAACAAGCTATGGATCGATATCGAACCGACGAAACAAGGCTAGTTCACGGCAGCCGCTACCCGTCCAGCAGACGAAGGTGCATTTTGTGCCCACAGAAGGCAAGGCCAATTGCCACCCACATCCACAGTTACACAATCATCCATATGCCAAGGCGATGCCGCTGGAATTGACTCAGCGCACGGTCTATGGGCAGAATTCTGAAATCGATCCCAATGCAACGGAGCTTTCGGAAAAGGATCAGATGCACGGACGACGGTCACATGGCCATTCGCATCAGATACCGAGTCAGCAGCATCCCCAACATCCCCAACATCCCCAACATCCCCTACAGCATCAGCTACATCAGCAGCAGCACTTGCCGAGCAACAACAGTATCCACACCAATATGCAGCAAATCCATCAACATTCGCATTCCAATATGAAACATCAGCAGCAACATCACCTACAAATTCAGCAGCAACAAATGTTTCAACAGCAACAGCAGCAGCAACAGCAGCAGCAGCTGCATCATCAGCGTGGTCCGCCACATTTGCGTCAGCGTAACGGCATGCAGAGGCCTGTTGTAACCGAGGAGGAGGAGGAGAAGGATGAAGATCCTGAGGAATTCTTTGAGCTTATACGCCAGACCGTGAGGAAGGCAGTTGGAGTAAGTACACATATGCCTCAGGGCTGAGATAAGTCCAAGCTAGTTCATCTTGATAAATCTCTCTTCTTAAAGACTACTATTTCAGAGGTGATATCGCGGAATTTCCGCGACTTGGCTAGCAAAATGGAACGCTTTTCGAATGAATTAAAGATGACCAATGACAACTTGGGGAAACTACAAGCAGAGGTTACCAACAGTAGGTTGTTTGAGTTTGTTTTTAGGGCCAACATCTCACGTATCCTTACGCAGAGGTAATGCACTATGGAGAAGAGAATACCCGTCACTTTCGGTATCTATGCATGAAATCTGAATATGATAAGATGTTTTACCAACAGCAGTCACTGACTGCCGGCAAGCAGATGTCTGCAAAAGTGGCCCCAGCTCCAGCATTGCCCAATCCAAAGCCTACAACGATGACGACCACAAGAGTCTCCAAGCAGGCAGCTGCCTTCAATATGAAGTCCGGCAAGCAGTTGACGGGCAGAAAAATGGGTTACGCCAACTTGAAGAAAGCACCAAACGAATGCGTCAAAGAGCAGAATCCTTGTGCATGTCACAGCACTTCGAAGTCATCACACCAGCAGCCGACGGAAGACCACCAATCGTCATCGGATCAGAGCGTCAATGTTAAGTCCTCGGAGCTGGGTGTTCGCGAAGTGTTGGGGCAAATACAACGCTTTTGCACACAGATGCAGCTTAGTGATATGAAAGAAGAGCAGCCGAAGTACAACTCGAAGACTGGCCTCTGTAACATGGAGCTAAGTGAGAAGCTAAGCTCCGGCTCCAATAGCTTGGCAGTCGATAAGGCATGCAGCAACGCCAAGACAAAGACACTTATGCCAATTAGTGCTCCTCCAGCTGATGCTATCGACATGGAGGCGGAGACACCAGTTGATAGTATGGACGAGATTGAGATTGACAATTTTCAGTACAGCTCCGATGAGATGTCTTCGTACAGTGATGACGACAGCGAGGTGAAATTTTCAGGCAGCACCACAGCCCGTGCTCCGCTGCAATCATCCAGGCTTAAACTCCCAGTCCAACACTCAAACAAAGGTGCCGGCGATGGTCAATAATCCAAAGACTGAACGAATGCCAAAAGACGAGCAAAACAAAACCATCCAACTGAATTTTCCTGAGAACATCTTGCGTTGTGGTTAACTTTTATTTGGATCGCGCAAAATTTTAAATGTCAAGTGCTAAGCGGGGGGCAGGCGCCTGGGTCCACAAAAAAACGATTTGGATATATTTTACTGAAAGAAATTTGTTCAATGCGTGACTTTGTTTTATTGCCTCAGGAAAATATATGACAATAAAAGGTTACTGTGCATACAATATTACAATGATACAAAACAAAAAAAAAACCAAATTATTTTTTGCTATTCAAATAGATGTCCAAGGAATAGTTCTAGTCTGTGGAACATCTCTCTGCTAAGAACCCTCTTCACATTCAAAATGATTAATTTTATTATCAACGAGTTTTAAGTTAAGAGAAAGATAATTCTAAATGACTGTCATTGAAGACGTTACAATCTCACAATTCCTAGTTTACCTGGCACTTTGTAGTTATACCCATAGAAGGCACCTAGATTCGGCTCATTGTTTGAGCAGTGTTTGACATGTGTTCTTGCTTTTGACAGCCATCTTCAAAGCGCATTTCCGCTGCCTGCTTAGTAGGTACTTACTGCTGACCCATATGCAGCATAGAGTGAGGTAACTTGGTATGCAATGCCCTTTGGTGTCACTAATAACTGCATAATATATTGACTGCACAGAATGCAATGCTAAGCCCAGAGAGCTGACACCAAAACTGGGCATAATTACAAGCCGAATGAAGGGCTGAGTGAGCGACTGACTGAGTGAGTGAGTGAGTGAGTAAGTGAGTGGATGGCAGCATGGATGCATAAACGCCCACCAAACAGCCCGCTGCTCAGCCCCCTTAGGCGAGCTCTTGCATTTTTATGGGCTTACGGCTGCGCCGTAGAGCAGCGAGCTCTATAGCCAAAACAGTTGATATATGGACGTGGTCGTGGTCGCGTGAGTGGATGACTAACTGTGAAGTGAATGACTAACTAACTAAGGAACCGTTTGCTATTTGCCTATCAACGCGGTTGCATATCGCAATTCTCTGCTGTAAATTGCATAAACAAATTGAACATTTGGTCGAAATACTGTCAACTGTTTGGCTCGCTCAACTGTAATTAAAGCACCCAAAGTCGCTCTTTGACACACAGCCAGACAGGCGGATGGACGGACGGACGGGCAGACGGAGGGGCGCACAGGGCGTGCAACAAAATTAAACTTATGCAATGATATTGGGGCCTCGGGGCCAAGTGAATCGCCTCGACTGCAGCTGCATTTTCGTGTTGACATTAATTAAAAGTGTTATGCAAAACAATCTAAGCCGGAAACGCGCGCCCAGAAATGTCAATGTCCCATCGGGGGATTCTAACCCGCTTTGCTGGCCTTATTCCATGGACACTTGTCAAGGACTTAACCAATGCAGCAAAAACTATTTATATTCCGCATATATATTGCGCAAATATATACAGAGACACGAAAGAGCTGCTTGTGTATTTAATTCAGTAAATTGTTATTCTATCCAATAATAGTTTAATATACAAATTGCATTGACTGTGCGGGTTTTGTCAGCACATATTTGTATAAGCTTTTCTTTATGCAGAACGAAATGAATTAAAAACAGCAGACAGATGTGAAAACAGAGAGGGAAAAATGTTGAAATAATCAAGATAAACTGATTTGTATTTTAAGTTAATTTAACTGCTAAGCAACAGAAGAGAGATGGGGAAAAGCCAACAAAAATGATGAAGAATTAGTTAATTAATTAATTACAATAATTGATTGAGTAGTTCTTTCTGTTTTAAGTTGCCTTCTCAACTGTCCCAGCACTCTGTTCAGGCGGCTTAATATAAGATGAAGCCAGTCAGTCATGCCAAATTGAAATCATAAAAAATAATAACTAAGAAGTTTAAAAAATTTAAAAAATATGAAAATTTATTGTAAGATTGCTAACCAGATAAAATGAAAATGTTTGGCAAAATAAATTTCAACTTTGTAGCTTATATATTGTAGCTGGCAGCCATTTGTGTTCAGTACGTAGGCCGTGTGCAACCCCCTCGACACGGCAGTGTGCGTGCGTGTAACTCAAAACGTGCTTCAATCAGCCGCCTAATTGTGATGACCAATGTTTGAACTTCAAACTTCAGACGGCAGGCCACAAGACCAACAGGAAAGGGGTTAGCACAGCTCAAACACGTCACAAAATGTTGATTTTTGTAATTATGAGCAACTTTTCACTCAAATATCGAGACGAGTGCGGCTCCGAGCTTGAGCGCATAACCATAACAACGAACGCTTGTTGTAGGCCCAAGCCAAGTTGGCCAAAACAAAACAACTAAAATAACAGGTGCAAAACATTACGAGGGTGGCTGACGAAACTCGGGAACCCAGCGCAAAAGAGCAGAATAAAACTACAAAAAAGAAATACAACAAATAGAACCAAAGCTTCATACAACATAATTGCGAGACGACGCGGCTTGTGAACAATTGTCTGTGCTGTGCCACATTAGGTTGCAGTTGCAGTGCTGCACCCGTTGGTAGGCGCAACACAAATTGATTGTCCATATTCAAATAACAAAGAACCAAGTTAAGCAAATAAAATCAGAATAATATATATATATATATATATATGTGTGTGTGAATCGAATGGTTTTTGTGCTCTGCTTTCAGTGGTCAAATATAAAACGAGAAACGTTTAATTGGCCCCAAAATCAGTGAAGCGTTCTTTTTATATTTTATGTGTTTTAATAGTTCAACGGAAAAACGAAACCTCAGAGCAACTGTGAATTCCGTACTACACTGAAATACATCTGTAAAACGTTGTCAAAAAGAAATCGATTCTAGTGAAATAAAGCTAAAGAAATAAAAAGGAAAAGTCGGCCCTATTAACAAGCCAATTTGCATGGAATATCATTGCTGGCCATAACAATTTCCGTAGAAAATACCTATTGATTTTCCTTTGGCTGTGTTCACTTTCCACGTTTTCCGCTAGCCCCCTGAAATAAAACGAAAATGAAAATATGAAAAACTAAAGCTAAAACTAAAATATTTGCCACCGCATTACTTTGCACTGATACGAGTGAGAAGCGGAAAGGCAACTGTGCCAAAGTTTACCCATCTGTGAGGGTGTGTGTGGGTGGGTGGCTGGTTGTGCGTCTCTGTGTTAGTGTGACAATATTTAATGCGATTAAAGTGCAACACTCTGCCGAAGAGTCCGAAGGCAAAGCGAAATAGCAAAAGCTAAAATTGTATACAAAGAGAGAAATGCACCGCGATTCGCCAAGCGCCGAGCATTTCAATCCTATTTTGGCTTTGCTTTCCGGCCCTAATTTCCACAATTAAATATAGTTTTTTTGTTTTCATAGATAACTTGTTTTAATTGCAATAATAAAAGCCTGCTAATTGTCCATAAATGTTGAACGAGTCATAAAAATAAAGCGAGAATTTCGTATTTAATTTAAATATTTAAAACGCAAAACTGCAGGCGCCATGGGAGGCTTGACGAACACTCAACGGGGTAAGTTTCGCGAGCTCAATAAGATCTATCAACACTTTACTAATTGGAATCCTTGCAGCTTTATTCTACCTGTTCATCACATTAAGTTGCATAGCTCATTGTCATGGGGCAGGTCTTGCCACGCCCACCAGAAAATCAGCACCGCTGCGCATAACGAAACCGCAACCAATCAGTAGCACCACTACTGCACCACCGACGACCCACGAGAGCAGCACCACTGGAGAGCTGCTGTCGCCTCTAATATACTCCACAACAGAAGACCCAGCCAGCAGCGCCAGCAGTGCCATCACAGACGATGGCAGCAGCACCACTGCAGCGGGCAGCTTGGTACCTGAGATTTGCATCACTGGACTGCAACTGACGTTAACCAATGCGGACGGAGAGCAGGTGGTGCGCAAGCAGCCAGAGCTAGTGCAAATCATCGAGGGCGACGTTATGGTCAGTGTGCTAACCAGTGACCCCGTCTCGGCGCTCTTTGTTATCAATCGCGTGAATCAGGCGAATCTCATCTCAGCTGACTTTGAAGTTGGTAAGCAAAGCGAACACAAAAGCAGCTATAAAAGATATAAAGTGACAAATTCCCTCTACCAGGCATCCGCGCTATAACTGTGGACAATGCCAGCCTGGCTGAGAACCTGCTTATACAGGAGGTGCAATACCTGCAGCAGTGCACTCAGTATTCCATGGGCATATTCCTAGACTTCGATCTGTACAGACGCCTCGAACCGATTATCAGGGACTTGGAGTACAACGTATGGCCCATACCCAGCACACGGACCCATCTCTTTCCCAAAGTGGCACATCTGCTGCATCAAATGCCCTGGGGCGAGAAGACTGCCTCTGTGGAGATCGTGACTGAAACTTTAGATATATACAACGAGTTCATGGACGCCGCCAGGCAGGAGCACATGTGTCTGATGCACTTCAAGAGCGACGACAATGTTTACATACTATTCGGCAACAAGATGGCCAATCACTTCAAGGAGAATGGCACCGTATTTGCCGTGCCCATAGAGCGTGCAGATCAGTCATTCCTAGAGGGTAAGCTGCAGCTGCCATCCAGTCCGAGTTAGTTTCCAATGACTTCTTTCCAGAGCTGCCCAACAAGGCGTTCGTGCTAATGGAGAATGATATAGAACTGCGGGCGATTGACCTGGATCCCATGCCCACAGCGCTCGACGAGGTGCTCGTTGGCAAAAGTGTGTTGCCCTCGCGCGTCCTGGTCTTTGCTAGCCCCATTGTTGACCTGATGAACTGGCTGCGCGGCTCGCTAGCCAAGCACTGCAAGCGCGATGAGGATCTGTATGTGCTCGAGAGCTGTTTCAACTTTCTCAATTTCATCGAGGACTGGCGCACTTCAGAGTATCGTCGGGCACATGACACCCTGGAGCTGCTGGCGCTGCTGCGCATGCGCAAGCTCTCCACCTCCATGATCTTTCAAATGTACCAGAAGAAACAGGAAACACTAGACGTGATAACGGGCGAGTCGCGCATGGAGCTGCGCGAGATAGCCTCACAGAACTTTGTGACAAATGTGACCACCTACTACCACTACAATCGAGACAATCACACCAGCCTGGAGCTGAAGACGAAATTCGGTTTGGTCTTCAACTGCCAGTACACAGTGGGCGACAATCGGCGCCATCCGTTCGTCTTCGATGGCGAGAGCGTCATGTTCTGGCGCATCAAACTGGACACTTGGGTGGCAACGGGCCTGACGGCAGCCATACTCGGCCTGATCGCCACGCTGGCCATTCTGGTGTTCATTGTGGTGCGCATCTCACTGAGCGATGTGTTCGAGGGCAATCCAGTGACGTCGATCCTACTGCTGCTATCGCTCATCCTGGTCTTCTGCTCCTTTGTGCCCTTCTCTATGGAGTATGTGGGCGAACAGCGCAACTCGCATGTCACCTACGAGGATGTGAACACTCTGAATACGCTCTGCGCAGTGCGCGTGTTCCTCATGACGCTCGTCTACTGCTTAGTCTTCTCGCTGCTGCTGTGCCGAGCTGTGATGCTGGCCTCAATTGGGTCCGAGGGCGGGTTCTTGTCCCACGTCAACGGCTACATCCAGGCGGTCATTTGCATATTTAGCGTTTTCGTTCAGGTGGGCATGTCCGTGCAGCTGCTGGTAGTTATGCATATGGCCTCGGAGAGCGTCTCCTGCGAGAATATTTACTACGGTCGCTGGCTCTGGGGCCTGATGGCCTACGATTTTCTACTGCTCTGTTGTCTGGTCAGCCTGGTGCCATTCATCTATCGATCTCAGCGCAACTACCGTGAAGGAATCTTGATAGTGATTGGCGGCGTGCTCATACTGATCATCTGGACCGTGTGGATTGCCCTATCGCTCTTTGGCGATGAGTGGCGGGATGCGGCCATACCGTTGGGCCTGCAGGCCAGCGGCTGGGCTGTTCTGGTGGGCATATTGATACCACGCACGTTCCTCATTGTGCGCGGCATTGAACGCTCGGATATTGCTCAGGCGCTGCCCTCGCTTACCTCCTTGGCCTTTGCCCAAAACAATCAGTATTCCTCCGAGCAGGTATGTTATCGTATTGTAGTCAGTTCGACAGCCTTTTGCCATGTTCATCTTTCAGAGTGTTTATGAGTGCGTGAATCCTGCTATGCGCCACTGTTCGCAGGAGGAGATGAACCATCAGTCGCCCAGCGAGATACCCACATTGCCCTTGCGCGGCGGCGGTCCGCGGCGACAGCAATTCTTTGCCAATCTTCGCCAGGCCAATGCCAACATCAATCCACAACGTCCACCGCCACGTCCACAGCAGAGTCCCTCGCGCTCGTCCGTTTGCTCGTTGCCGCCCTCACCGGAGCATAGCAAGATAACACGTTTCTGAGCGGATCTCCGAAGGGATCTGAAGACCTGGACAGCACACCGCAACTTCCTTTCGAACTCTAGTCAAAGCGCCAAGAATGTGCATTAATTAATCTATGTGTTAATCTAACATTTTACTGATCGACGAACCAATAACCCGCGCCCATTTAAGTTTTGAATATAAATAAATGGATAAATATGATAAAAAATCATAAAAACTTGTTATTATTGATTACGAGAACTTATCAGCTGACTATTTGTCAATTATATTATGAAACAAAAAGGCTAAAGCTGTTTAAATTAAACATTTTATAGATATAAAAGAAATTTAAAAGTCAGTGAATATCCTATGTTAATGGATAATTTAGGATCCGAAAATCTATTTAATAATACTTTATAATCTTTTAAAAGTATTTAAATAATGCAGCAAAAGGTTTTTATTTGACGCCCCACTTCAGGCCACTGCTCTAGTCTTGAACCGACCCTCGTTTATTGCTTTGTCCACTCAGATAACTTTTGCTTTTTCTGGTTGATGTCTTTGCTAAGTGAAAGCTTTCATATGTAAGCTTTCTAACGGTAACTTTAATTGGCTTTATAAACACGTGATTAGTATAGAAATTAGCTTAAGACGCCCAAAAGAAAACTCAATATCCTCTTTGCGTCACGCGACACAAGTGCTGGCGCCCATTGTTTGGCCTTGAAAAGGGGCGGAGTTGAAGCATTGCTATTTTTCTGTTTTGCTACATTTCTGCGTGGGCTGCTGACGTCAGGCCGACAATGTCCGTCCCGAGCATTGACCGTGGCACACGACAAAATGCGCAACAAGACATCGGCTATATGTGCTTAGCCAAAGAGGCTACCAAAGTCCGCCAAAAAACTAACATATAAAACCGAGCAACATTGCAAGGCCGTTCAGGAACACGCGACTATCCAGAATGGCGACGCTTTTAAGCGCTGTCGCCACGCGCCAAACATTAGATTTTAAGCTGGGAGCGGGGCTGGGGCAGGGACGAGCCAGGGCCGGACTAGCGATGGGCCAGGGGCGGGCCGCGGGTGCCAGCCGCAGTTAAGTTATGTCGACAAGTTTTATCTGGTAGCGGCAAGTAGTAGTACGTGTTGTGCTGGCAAAATTTGCGTTGCATTCGGTTTGTGGCAAGAGCAAGAGCAAGAGCAGCTGTGGGTAGGCGCGTTGCCGTTGGCGTATTTCCGGCATAATTTGCACTCCATTTGCCCAAGCATACGAAAATGAACGCAGAAAACATCTTGGCAAGGACATTCGCGCCTTGCTTGTTGCGCAGATTTGCTTTGCCTTAAATCAAGACAACAAGCAAAACGTTTTGTATTTGCTACTGACACAATTTTTTAATTAAATTTGCAATCTGGCAAAGTTATTATACTTTTAATTAAATTTGGCTACAACTAGTCGGCTTTAGGGATACTTCCTCAAGCTGATTCAATTATCGCAGCATTATCTAACGGCGCAATTGTTCCTCTTGCTATTTATTTATTTTAAGCTCTGCTAATTGCATCCAAGTACTCACGAGCTGACAGCCTGTCCATTATAATTGCCAGCGTTACCTCGGGATGCGAATGAAGTGTGCGGCACTTAGCTGTCAAAAGCTCTGCTACGTGACATTATTAAGAGTGCAGTCCATCGTGCATACACTGACCGGCGACTCCATGCCACGGCTATGCGAATGTTGCGCCAGGGTGCGTATGATTTATGAGTGGAACGCAACTAATGATGGCTCATTCGTTAGATGCCGGGCGTGCCAGGCGTAGGGCATTGCTACTTGCATATATATATTTATATATCTATATATTAATAAATAATATGGAGACTACTGCAGCTGCTGCCAGCTGCAAAGCCGAACACCAGGTCCATATTAAATTATCATTACTAAACAGAAACAAAAACCGTTGCAAACTTTTACAATTTTAATCATAATATCGGGTAATACCGATGCCCATGCTAAACTTGCTAAACTTCCTGCCAATAACAATTGAGACATCTGCTCATTGTACTCTCCGTCGTTTATATTCTTCTTCTTTTCTGTTTCTGTTTTTTTTTTGGTAACATTGTCATTTGTCACATGCCAAGAGGGCTATAAATGCGTTACGGAAGGCAAACATTTGCCGGCTGCATGATTCACCAGGCTTTTCGTTTTGCTTTGTGACGACATCAACACATGCCGACGCCCCCGCCGCGCGGCATTATACATATTTTGTTTAAGGTTATCTGTCGTCGGGCTGCTTAACTCGCATTTGCCAAACTCATTGGCATGTCGCCAAAAATTTCGACGCCATATCCACAGTCGCGTTGGCCATTTGATTATATTAGTCATGCTTACAAAAAAAGCCATATGACGCTTGGGCAACCGCCCAGCCAGTGAGCGCCCAGTCAAGAAGCTACAGCCCACAGCAGCTTTTACTACACACACACTCACACAGATATACATTCAGAAGACAACGTTAGCGTCAGCGTCAGTCGACCCTTATTTTATGGTACTACACAAAAAACAATCCCCTCTTTGGCTTAGGGACGCGGCGTTGATAGCGGCAGGACGAACAAAAAGCTTTTCATTCATCAAAAATAATCAGGCGAACAAAGTCCTGTGGCATGTGTGCGAGTGTGTGTATGGGTGTGTGTGTGCGACTTGGTGTAGAGTTTGCGCTGCGCAAATTTCACAATTGTGTTCTATTTTTTGGTCTGTTCTAGTGTTCAGCGACAATTTGGTTAGCTCAGAGCCCCTGCTGCCAACTTGACGAAGCTTCTGCTTCTACTTCTGCTTCTGCTTCTGCTTCAGCTTTTGTTTCTATTTTTATTTCTATTTCTGTGCGTCTTCAATTGCCTGAAGGGATTCATTCATGAAATTTGACAGTCCGACGCGAGCAAAAAAACAAAGCGATTAAGCTTTTCATTTTAATTGCCCAGAGTTTGGCTATTTTTAGGCTGCCAGCAGCAGCACTAACTGAAATGGGCGACTTATGAAATTCAATTTTTATTGATTCTCTTTCATATTTAACCTATAATAAAACTTTTGCTAACTGACAAACCTAATCTAACTATAAGTTGTATAAGTTGTATGTTTAGCTTACTGATTTATATACCATATATTTTATATATTTATATATATTAGCTTACTGATTTATATACCATATATTTTATATATTTCTATTATATATATATATCTCATCTTCCTTTGTTCCATTAAGCACTTCCTGCTTAATACGCTCTTTTCTAAATCTCAACATTTAATTTAATTAACATTATATTATTAAATATTAAGCAAGCTTTAATAATTTGGACATGATTCTTATTACTCCTGTATATAATTCAAAAATTAAACTTAATTCATTCATAAAGCTCTTTAAATTACAGTAACAATTCCAAATTATGTTTACTGTAAACTATATAAAAGGATCTTTAATAGAGCCTGCTCGCTGGCTAAGTTTTTCTGTTTCCCGCTGTCTTTTTTCTCCCACAATCACTTTCGCTCTCTGAGAACAGCTGTAGCTGGCTGAAGCTTTCGTCAAGTTATTGCCAAAAGCTTGCTGAATGCAATCCACATGGCAACAACATCCTTGAACAAAAGGATATGCGCGTGCTTTTGCGGCCAGTACGCGACGTTAACTCATGGCATACACACACGGCAGCGGCAAGTCCGACCCACACGCAAACAGAAACACACACACTATATACACATATACACACACACACAGAGAGATAGGGAGAGTTTGTGTTTGGAAATTGAAGCGCCAAGTGCCAGTGCCCTAGAAATAGTGCGTGAAAATAAAAGTTGCAATTAATAAATTCCAGAATTCAATGTGAAGGGTTGCCGTCGAAAAGTGCAAGTGAAAAGTGCCTCAAGCAGAAACAAAAATCATACACACACACACACACAAACAAACACTCACACAGTGAAACACACAAAGAAAACGTCATATGCCAGAGGCAGGCCGTCGCTTGGCAGGCACATTGACAGCAACGGCAGCAACATAAAGGCAGCAGGAGCAGTAAAAAGCATTTTGTGTATCCTATTTTGTGTGTGAGCGAGCGCGTGTCCATGTCCGTGTCCGTGTCCACAGGCACAGCCACAGCCACAGCCACAGCCACAGCAGTAGCGACAACAAAAGCAGCCAACGGTAGCAACAACAACAACGGCAACAACAGCTAAGCGTGGCACAGCAATTACGGCGTGCAGTTGCTATAATGATAGATTTCCAAACAAAATTGAGCAAATTATCGTATAAAATGTGTCCCGGTTGGAAAGTCTAAAAATAGCACAACACCAATTCCGAAGCGAAGTCGAAGTCGAAGTCAAAGTCGGAGACGTATTCAAAAACCAAGTGCCGTCTGCCCAACTGACTTTAAATTATGCATGCACATTGATTTTCTGACGCGTCGACGTCGTTGTCGTTTTTACTTTCCCACTCATCGTCGCCACTCGACATCATCATCGCCATCACCAACAGCAGCAGCAGCAACAGGAACAGGACTCTGCCCATTGGCAATCTCGTAAAGTCATTTCTCGTTCTGCGTTCAGCCCGCAACGCATGTTATCAACGGAACTGACGTCGACGGCGTTGTGGAATGCGAATTATCAGCGCACCAACGGCCTAACAAAAGGTGAGCACCAGCAGCAGCAACAACAGCCGCGAGTCATTAAATTAGGCACAAGCCACAAAATATTATGCATACGCATGATGTGCGCGCGCCCTCAGGACGTATGCGTAATATTTGAAGTCAACTGGCAAAATGTATCTACAGATGCGCCCGAGATAGCCCAAGAATATGAAAGAAGTCGAAAAAGCTGAATGAGAAAAATACGTTAAATGAATGCAAGAAATATGTTCATATAACAGAAATATAGAAATAATAATATATTAATATAATATTAATAATATTAATATTATTATAATAATATATTAATAATATTAATATATAGAATGTGTTAATATAAATTCATGCTACATCAATTTTTGACAATTTTTGTAATTGCTTTGGATTAATCAATAGAAACTCAATGCAAATAGAATTCACTTTGTTGTCCTCTGCATTGACAACTAATTCATAAAGCTGAATAACTTTTAGCTAGCTGTTATCGATTGGTTAGTTGTTAGCCCAAGTAAACAACAAGTTTTAATAATAAAAATCGTCAATTATAAATTACATTAAGCTAAGTCTACATATTCCAGCAAACTTAGCAGCAACAATTTTGTATATATATATATATATATATATATATATATATATAGAAAGACCGTCAGCACATTTTTCATTATTGATTTAGTTTGCTCCTGGTGAAAGTTGTGTTAAATGAATTACTTGGCTGGTAATCAGTTGTATTAAAGTTTAGCCACTAAATTTATTACAGGCATGAAAAGTTCGCAAAGTACTTGAATAGTTAAGCCCTTAAACTTTCGTAATGCGCACTCAACAACATAATTTGTTTGTTTTCAATGCGTGTAAAATGAGTTAAGGCTGCCGTGTTATAGAGTTGCCCTTTGTCGCATCGGCTAACTGAATTAAAACGCCATAAAATACATGCACAGCTCATTTGCTGCGCTTATTAACACCCGCACATGCACTCATTAACACCCATTCACGCACACAGGCTCCGATATGCTTTATTCTTTGTGCTCTGCTGAAGGAGGGCCAGCCCTCTGCTGCTGCGTCATTGCTGCCATTATATTTGCCTTTAATCTGATTTCAATTATAATTTCATTTAACAGCGCTAATGCGCTTTGGCACTCGCTCGCACTAGCAGCGCTAGCAGCCACCGTCCCTCCATGTCCTGCCTCCGACTCGCTGTCGTTTCCTGCCTATTTGCTGTTCCCCTTCTTAAATGCAATTTATTACGCTGACAGTTTCTCGGTAGCTGAGGGCGTTCAAGTTTCCATGCATGCGCTTTGGCCAGCGGCGTCGGTAACTGGCACCGGAAGTACAGTTATAAAATGTCAACAACAATGCAAACTCATGCCAGCTCTACATTTCCGGTATGCAGTTGCCCAATGACGGTGTTGACAACGCGTTTGCATATGTAGATGCGAGTGTTTGTGGGGCTGCTGACGTTGGTGTAACGATTTTACGACTTGATGTCATGCATTGAGCAACAACAACGCAATAACAGAAGCAATAACAACCGCAACACCCACACACACAAATGTGAAATTGTAAATTTTGTTAAGCATGCAATAGGGGCGAAAGTTTTGAGTTTATGGCTCCTATTAAGGGACCCAAATTGCATTAATTATACAAATTGTTGGCACATTATAAATAACCATGCATATTGTGCACATTTTTAGCCAATTCAGTATATATATATCTTGGAAAGTATACGACTTTCCTTTCCTTATCTATGATTGAACTGATTATGATGAATGTTGAAGAAATTATGGTAGGCTTAGAATTATTTCATCTGAACGATGTATTTGATGTATATTATGAAAATATGACTATGTGTGATATGCGTATATGATTAAGGATTCTACTAACATCAGCACATCCAATTCGGCCAAAGGGCGTAAGGTCTTGTAACTAGAAGAAATATATACAAAAGTTAGTAATCGATTTTATATGGAATAAATTAGTATTGTCTAAAAGCTATTCATTAAAAAATACAATTTCTATATATAATATATATATATATATAAATATATATACATATATAAATTCATATTAAAATATAATCTTAAAAGATAAAAAGTCTTCAGAGTTACAGCAAATGTTCATTTCCATCATCTATCTTGTTCTTTATCGTAGATGAGACTTGTCTGTCGACGACATATAAAAACTGCACAACAGAAGCAACAGCAACAACAGCAGCAGTCACAGCAGCAGCAATGACCAAACAATTGACAACAACAACTGCGACAAATGCAGCGTCTAGCATCACACAAACGGCTAATTTGGCGCCCACGGTTATTTCGCCCACAACAATAGGCGCATCAACTACAGCACCAACAGCAACAACAAGAGACGAAGCTGCGCCTGCTGCTGCAGAGACAGTAAAGCCGACGCGGCAGTCCGCAACAAAAGCCTCAACAGCATCGGCATCGGCATCAGCATCAGCATCCGCATCAGCATCAACAAAAACAACAACTGCATCAAGTGATGCCAGCGGCCGTTCGGCGGCTTTGGAACGTGCCTACGTCCACGATGTCTACGAGCACTGCGAGGAGCCAACGGGACCAGTGCGACCACGAGTGGCACAGTTTCTGGGCAACCTGGAGCCGGGCTCAGTGGTCTGCGACGTCGGCTGCGGCAGTGGGCGTTACTTAACAGAGTGCAATCCCGCCATATGCACCATTGGCGTCGATCGCTGCTATCGTCTCAGCAAGGTGGCGCACGAGAAGGGAGGCGAGGTGAGTGGGCCTCATGAATGCATTGCAATTGCAATTGATGTGCTTAAATTACTTCAAAGTGGGTTACAACGTGGGGTGTGTCTAGTTGGATAGATGAACATTTTTGTATTCATGCGAACAATAGTTCATTTGTCCTCCTCTTATCTCGCTCCTTCTCTCTCTCTTTTATATTCTTGGCCATACAATTGACCCATTTTAGCCATGGCCAAGCCATCGCCTTTATTGCAGCGCATAAATTATGCTTATCATTTGAAATTATTTGCACATGTTCCCTCGGCTTTAGCCAGCGCTGAGCTTTAATGCCCCCATAATTGCAATGACCAACAATGGAGCCATAAAACGAACAGCGTTTTGGTCATTAGAGAGCAACTAATAAAGTGCAGGCGCTCTGTTGCAGTCAAGTGCATTCAAATCGATAACAAGTCCAACTGAGAATTGCCAACTAGAGACTCTGTGGCTCCACTCCAGCAGTCCAGCAGTCAGTGATATTTCTTGGTATGTCTGTAAAGCTGTGAAAATTTAAAAGTTCAAATTTATTGCTTTCATTTATTTTTTAATCAAGAGCAATATAAAAATATAGAGATTTATTTCTATAAACAACACAAATTGAATGAATCTTGATTTCGAATTCATTTAATTTATATTTTACACGAGCTGCCAATACCAATTAAAAGTTTTTCAAATGCAATTTGTCTGCATAATAAACGAAATCTTTAATCAGATTAGTTTTGCATTAATTATCTTCTAGTATAATTAATTTATTTACAAATTCTTTTCATGCACTTAAAAATGCAACAACTTTGCAGTTAGTTTCCGTTGAATTAATTTCCATTGTGTTCAGTTCTTGTTAAATATTGTTGTTGCACATCTTGTTGTTGTTCTCTCTATGGCTGTTGTTGTTGTTGCGAAGTCCACAACATTTCCGTTTTCTTTATAGCAGCGAACAATAAATTTCGCTCCCCGACTGCCAGCTCCCAGAGGTATGCAATACTTTTTGCAATAATCTATTACACGCGCTTCGTTTCGCTTGGCTTCGCTTATTTATGGTGCCATTTGCAGGCAAGAATTGGCATTTTCTCAGAAATGCATACTATTCGCCGCTCCACAATCATCATGCTCAGGAGCTCCCTCTTAACTCCTAGCCCTAGGCTTTGTTGCAGGCATTTTTCGCATTTAAATTGCATTCGCTGGCATTGCGTGGGGCTTGGCGTTCGCATGTAATGATGGCGAGGACAACAACGAGGACGTAGATGCCGTCGCCTAGGGTTACTATTCAATGGAAGTGCTGGTAGCCAGGGTTGCACGTCACAATAGCGCACAGGCGCAGGCAGCAAAGTGCACACAACTTAGTCTAAATGGTTTCATTTATTTAATAACCAGTCTCGTTGCCATTATCCCTTGACGGGAGACCTGTGCCACGTGCAATGTGTCTATGATGGGTTGATTGTTGCAATTGTCAAGTCCTTGACATTTCATTGTCATCCATTAGAGACAATTATATTTTTGTTCGATTCATAAAAAAGTACACGTTTTTGAAAAAATTGCAACTGCTATTGATTGGACAGTTTCACGCGCACTGAAGAGCCCTGCACGAATTATTCATTTATTAAGCTGAGACATACGATTAGATTTAATATTAATGAATTAAAAGTGCTCGACCTGCAGGAATCCTTGAATCCTCGAAGTTTCTATAAAAAAGTGTAATTGCTTTATTCTTCAATTAGCTTTCGAATAAGGAGAGGGTCAAGCAGTAAGTGAGTAGCCTGATCCGCTTTGAATGTGAAAAGGACTCCTGAGGGTGATCTTTGTGCACTCTTAGCCACCTCTCTTAGCGCGCCTCTCCTGTATACGACTGAAACTCAGTTAGATAAGAGGATTACATACTTTTGTTTTATCCTTAAAAATAAATCATATACAATTACAGACAGACAGAGGCGGCTCTAATACTATTTAAAGCATTTTATAGATATATTGTATTGTTTCTAGAATATAGATAAAGAAATATCATAGAATATTAGAGAAAATATATCCAATGTATTCAACATCTCACTTTGCAGATTATTTGCAGTTGAGTTAATTTAATGCTTAGAAAATGTATACCAAACATAATCATATCAGCAGTCTGATCTGGCTAACAACTTAAGACACTGCGACTTACCGCTAAATCTTTTCAAATCAAATTACAGAGAGTATGCCAATTGCCAATCGAAGCTTAAATAATATTATCTATGTTTCTGCCTGCAGTTACATGAACGCTGCACACGCCAAGAGCATTATTTAAATTGAAATATGTCGAATTTGACTTTTTTAAAGTGCATAATATGCAATATGTCTGTCTGCGTGTATGTTAAATAAACTAAAATGAACAACATGGAAAAGGCATAAGCGACTCACGTGACCTGCATTCGAATGCAGTTTGATACTTTGATTGCGACTGTTAGTGTTGCCATTTTGCAAAAAAGAAAAATAAAGATAAAACCGAAAACGAAAACTATGTGAAAAACCAATTTAACTTCAACTATATTTACATATATATCTGCTGCTGGTGCTGCTGGTGCTGTTGCTGCTGGTACAAAAAGTTTCAGCTGCTGTCAGGCAACTTTGATTTCAGGACGCGTGCATGGCCTGATTTACTATAATTTTGTAAAGCAAAAAACTGCCAAGTGGAGCAGGCTATGCAGCAGGCATTAAGCAAATAACACATGCACACACACGCACACACACGTACACACAGCCTGCACTCATAAATTTTGTTGCTGCCCGAAATGACGCATTGAAAGGAAACAAGTAAGACTGCTTTAGTCGGGACTGCCCGACTAGGGGATACCCCGAGCCCTGCAGTTACATGCCAATCATTCAATTCCTTAATACATATTTAACAAACAACATATGCACACACACACACATAAACACGCGCACACGTAGCGACTGCGCAGGGGCTGCATTCGTGGTTGAATAAATTTTCTTCTAGATGAACTTGATCACATTCTAAGCGTGGTAAGGCATGTGCCATGGCAAATGTCTCTTGTAACACAGTTTTTCGAACTTGCGGAACTTTTGGAACTTTTGGAAACTCCGCTCCGACTTGCTTGGGATGTTTCCATCTTTTGTAGCATGCAAGAAACAATTTAAAAACGATGTCAAATTATCGATTTTTATCGGTACAGACATGGCTAGATCGACTCAGCTCGTCGCACTGGTCAGAAATATATATACTTCATTGCATCTGCCACGCCTCCTTCTGCCTGTTACATACAATTCCATACAACCAATATACCCTGAATTCCCAGTTTCAATGGAATCGGGGTATAAAAATAGAAGGCAGCAAATAAAAAGAAAAGGCGGCGCAGAAAATAAAAATAAAGTAAAGGATGAACCAAGCCAATGCAATGAGACTGGTTGCTGTTTCGTCTTCTTCTTCGCTTCGCTTTTCAGGCTAAGTCTTTGAGCTTTGTGCCAGTCGACCTGCCGCAGCCACTACGGCTTGCACCTGCTCTGTTCTTTTTCATGTTCGCTGTGGTTCGTTTAAGCGCCATTTAAATAAGCTGCCAGCCAAAGAAGGCTAAAACAAATTTTTATATATTTGCGAATGTTTTTTTGCTCGCTTCTCGCTGCTGCTTGGCTGTGCTTGGCCCCATTAGTGTGCAACGTGGCGTATGCGTAACATGTTTCACCTGACGCTCGCAACATTAAGACGGAGCTGCATTGAAAACTTGTCAACATAAGTTTCTAAAGCGTAATGTGCACGACCAGTGTGACATTACACACCCGCAAACGGAGTGTGTATGTGTGTGTGTGCGTGTGTAAAATATGGCAACTGCTATAAATACAATTTGTAAGGAGCATAGAGAAATGTCGGCGCGTGCATTCATGACAGCGGAACATGTGTTTAAAAAAGAATAAAAATCGAAGAGAAAACACTTTCCATGTGGAAAGCTGGCTGGCTGCACAAAGCACTAAAGTCGAAAGCGAATGTGCGCCGCTTTTATGTGCAGCTCTATACAAATGGCAACGTTGCATAAACAACGACACGCCCACAAGTGGGCAGCAAAACGGGTTAATTTTTTTCGTTTTCTGCAGAAATATTCATGTATATAGTGTGTAGAGCGATGCATAAAGGCTAGCGAAAGGATTATTGTGGCTTAGTAAAGATTGTTTATGCATATAGGGAAGAGATAGACTTCGGTTGGGTGAGTTGAATGTTGCTAATCATTCATTATAACTCTTAAAAATGAATGTGCAGTGTTTCAGGAATTTTAGTATTAAGTTCGCTAGTTACTTACACTTTTGCCATAATAAATTGTTTTCCCTTAAAGTCTAGTCAAGCTACAATCTTCTATTACATTTTCTATTGCATGGAAAACTGAAAAGCCTTTTTCCATTGCATTTCCATGAGCTTTGCACCTGAAGTTGTCAACTCTGAGAGCAAACACTTAACTTAATTGATATTTTGCAGCTAAAAAAAAAGAAAAGTGTTTCGCCACAAGTTGAGCTGCAACGTCTGTTGCATAGGTCCTTGGATGACATGCCCAAGTACCTGGTCAGCTGCCATAGCTGCAGATCCACAGTGCACACATAGAGGAATGAGAGGCATTTTGCTTGCTGGGTCAAGGCTGTTGCAGTAGCGCATACAAACAGACCGAACGATTTCTGGCATTATTGCAACCAACAAATTATATTTGTGGCAGGTGCAACGGCAGAGCAGAGAGATATATGTGTGTACACCCAGAGATTGTCCAAATTATTAGACATTTCAGCTGCCTGGTTACCCATCCGTGCAGAGCATGGGAGCATCAGGCGCATTGATATTAGTTTAGCAACATGTTTCATTAATTCATTATATGTAATCGACGTTAGTTTATTCGAAATTCCATTTTACGCAAAATTGAAAAGGAATCGTTACATAGTTGAGCTCAGATACGTGTGAAAATGTCAATTACATTACGCTCATCCAGCTGCGAATTCTATTTGTACACGATTTGTTTATTTCCCTTTTGATCAAAGTTAATTGACGTTTTTAACGCTGACCGTGACATGGGAATGAATATAAATGATGCGTGTCTATATAAAAACAGATACGAGTGCGGTAGTCGGCAGTCCTGACTAGGAGATACCCTTAACTCTTGCTATTCTAATCATATCAAGTTGCGCTTGGGTGGACAGAAACTCAAATGGACAGACAGACAGACGGCATGGCTAGATCAACTCACCTCATCTTGCCTGATCAAGAAATGAATTACTTTACGGGGTCTGGCTTGCCTCTACTGCCTGTTACATACATTTTATCAAACTCTGATTTCCCATTTTCAATGGGTTCAGGGTATGAAAATAAAATAAACAACCATGCACATACACACACACTTGCACCACCTGCACCACCTGCACTATGTGTTGGGTAAGGTCAGTTTACTGGAACACATTTTTTAAACGAACTTTTTCAATTGAAACGAACCAAAACAAGACCAACTCAATGCAGATGGGCTAACCGAACAGCATATGTAAGCGTGTGTATGTGTGTGTGCTATATTAATATGTATGAGTGTGAGTCTATGTGTTTTTGCTGGCACTTCAATGGCAAATTGAGTAAACCAACGAACAATTTTCATGGGGCGAGCGTGTTAACTTTGTTTTCGCCCATCTGAACAAAAATTCAGTTAATTGCAAAGTCTTGTTGTCTACCGAAAACTTCCAGCTAACATTTTGGCAAATATGCAACTTGCATTAAAGCACTTTCTATGAAAGTTCAAAGTATGTTTTCATTTCATTTCTAATTAAGATTTGAGACATTGTTGAAAGTAGATACAAGCTTTCACATATAAAGACTATCTAATGCAATTCCACTCATTTATTATACAATATTTATTATACTATTATACATTTATATATATATATATATATATATATATATATATATATATATATTTATTATTCTGTGTATTAGTGGAGGAAAAGTACTTTTTGGTTTAATCAACATAACACAAACAAAAATAGAGCCAAAGAAATTGATATGCCATTAAATATGTTGACTTTTAAATGAATAAACTGGCTTTATAGTTGTCTATAAATATCAAGACTAGATATTTATTATAATTTAAACGTTAAAAACTCTCTTCTTATATAGTTCCAAAATTATAATACATAAATATCATTTAAAGTCTATTTTGATATACTAAATTGGTATTTTGGCAATATTTGAATGCAGTAGATATAATTATATATTATAGGATTATAAAGGATTCTCAAACTATTTATGCTTATGCAGCTTGGTTTATCTATTTAAGCAAAACACTTTTAAAAACTTGAGTTAGATTTCTTAGTTCTTATATATGCTAAGGCATTCAGTTAAAAGTCTACAAGGCAAACTGCCTTTCAGTCTTAATTGCAAAGCCCTAAAATTGTTCTAAGCCTTTGGAATTTATTGCATTTCTAGTCGCTCACAGGCTTTCGTTTGGCATAACGTAAACGTTCTACTCTTCTTCTCTAACATTCTCAAGTGAAATTAATAAAAGGAAACTGTAAAAATGCAATAGCAGCAGAAGCTCAGGAATTCCTTTGCTTGGTTACTTAAACAGCGGTCAGCTTTGCTTAGTTGCAGTTATGCAGCTTGCACAGCTGCCGAGGCACAGTTGCTGCTGTGTAGGTGGCTGTGGAGCTGGTTACTCGGGGGATCTGTAACAGGAATGGCAGAGAAGCTGCTGGCTTCGTCTTTTGCGTAATTTAATTGGCTGAGCAGCTTGCGGCGTGCAGCAACTTTGACTCGTATTTCCCTCGGCACTGAGTTAGTCGTAATCACGTTGTGCTCTTTGGCCCACAGGTGGCGCTGTGCGACAATCTGGAGCTGCCGTTTCGCGATGATAGCTTCGACGCGGTGCTCTCGCTGGCTGTAGTACATCACTTTGCTACCACGGAACGTCGAGTCAGAGCGCTGAGGGAACTGGCCCGCATTCTGCGCGTAGGTGGACGTGTGGTAATTACTGTTTGGGCTCTGGAGCAGCGCCATCGACGCTTCGAGTCGCAGGATGTGCTGATACCTTGGCAGCCGCCCAAGAATCGCACCTACTCCTACTCGTACTCCGACGAGGAAGACGATGGAGACTTTCTGCCGCCCTATCATGCTTACACGGAGGATTCGACCAATTCCAGTCGCTCAGCTGGCGATGGCGACAGCTCAAGCCTCAGCTCATCTTCGCCTGGCGAGTCCTGCTATAGCTTTGTGCGGCGCGCCATACAAGTGAGTGGAGCACTAGATCATGATGTGCTTAAGCATTGCTAATTAATTTTCATTTACAGAAATTGGCTAGCGGACGTCGTCATGCCTGGTTCCTTGATTCTTGGACCTCCAAGGACACTAAGAACGACAGCAGCCTAGACTACGAGGATGCCAAGGATCTGCCCATTGAGCTGCGTCGCCTCGAAGACTTCGAGGACTTCCCCGATCCGCCACTCTCCGCCGGCCTCAAATCACGCAGCTTGGGCAGCATACTGCAGCCGCCGCCACGTCAAATCGTACGCTCACGCTCAAGTGTGCCCAGTCTGGGTGGTCCACTGGTGCCTGCCGAGACCAAGGCCAGCGCCGCAGCTGCTCTGCTGCTCAGTGCTCCCGATGCCCAGCTCAATGGTCGTCATTCGCCCACGACAACCGCCAGCGCGGGCAACACACTTAGCCGCCGACCCAAGCTAATCAAGCAGAAGCAGTCGCTGTGCGAGGACGACCTCTCGCAGCTGGGAGAAACGGCGCCTGACGCCGACGCCACCTTTCATATGCTCAGCAACTACAACGGAGCCAATGGGGCTGTCAGCAGCAGCCTCTGCATGCGCTTTCAGAAGCCTGCCAGCGTCTCCTCAATATCATCTTCAGCGGCTGGGACGGCGCCAGCCAACAATATGCCCAGCTTTCTACGCAAGCAAAGCTCTCTGAATGAGGAGCTGATGACGGGCAATCGACTGCGCGACAAGGAACGGGTGCGCAAACGCATACAGAAGCAGACCTCGCTGAACGAGGCCTTCCTTTGCCGCTCGGCGCTGTTCTCCAAGCGACTGCAGGTTATACGCGAGGGCTTCACTACCAAGATCAAGAGTTCGACGGGCAGCCTGGAGCGCGTGACTAAGACGGGCATCACAAAACTCATGCAAAACATAAAAATTACGCCAACAAGCCAGACGTCGGCAAGCGTCGCCGTCAATCCGCAGCAGACAAACAACAACAACAAGCAACCCATGACGCCCGCTTCGCAGAGCCTCCAGCAGCAGCATCAGCATCATCACCATCATCATCATCATACGAGCACCGCGGGCAGCCTGTTCCCGACACATTTGCTGCTGTCGAGCACGACAACTGGTCCAGTCAGCTACTGCAGCGTCGTGGAGTGCAGTGCGCCCAACATCTGCCACTGCAGCGCCTATCAGCAAGATTGCGTTGCGTGCGCCGAAAGCGAACAGAGCAACGCGCGCCGGCATTCGCGCGAGTCCGGCTCCGATTCGTCGAAGGACAGCAGCCTGCAGTCGGATACGAGCATTGAGTCTGAGGACAGCTTTGCCTCGGTCATCTTCATACCCAAGCCGGAGCAGCATCAGCAGCAGCTTAACTATCAGCAACAGCATCAGCACTCGAACTCAAGTTCAAGCAACTCGAGCTCCAGCAATGGAAATGCCCAGGCGGCTTTGGCAGCTATGACTAATCCAGCAGCAGCTGCCCCGTCCGGCTGTTTGACACGTTTGCCGCCCACACACTCCGTGCCAACGTCACCGCTCATCATGCCCTGCCCGCCGACACCTGCCCACTCGCCAGCCGCCATCCAAGCCGCGGTCACCTCGCCGCCCCAATCGATGGCTTCTGTGACGGCAGCCATGGCCATTTTAACGCCTGTCGCCAAGCCAGCGCGATTTAACTTCGACGAGGCGCACATCAAGCAGCAGCAGCTGCAAGTGCAGGACAAGCCGCAGCCACCGATACCCAAGATCACACGCCAAGCCATACGTGAAATGCCGCCCATTCCCAAGTTTCGCAAGCAGCAATCGCTGCAGCTGCAACGCCAGAGTTTTCCCATTGTTCGACGAGCATCCGGTTCGGGTGTTGCAAGCAGCAGCAGCACCAGTGCCACGAAGCTGCTCTCGCTCGAGCTGTTCAATCCGGCCACCGATGATCTGGACAGCGACTCCAGTGAGCCCTCCTCGCCGGACTCCATTGACAGTGTGATCAGTGCTCCGCGATCGGCCCAGCTGCTCTCGGCCCCGAGCACTGGCACCGGCAAGTCCAGTGACGAATCGGACGCGGCGCTGGCCCAGCTTATTACCATCAACCAGAAGCAGTACCACAACGGCGAGCTACAGATCAACAATGCCACGCCCAACGAAAATGATATCATACTCAATGCGGACAGCGCGCCGCTGCTGCCAAAGAAGCGTGAGGCTGGCCAGGCACAGGAGCAGCAGCCGCACGATTGCGCCGAGTTCGCTGAGCAGCTGACGGCGCAGTTACAGCGCGAGCTAGACGATAAGAGCAATCGTGCGGAGTGTCGTAGCTTGGACAGCATTGGTGATATAAGCGAGTACTTGAGCGGCAGCAGCGCGGGCAGCGGCTCCAAGAAGCGCTCCAATGGTGATTTGAGTGCATTACGGGATGAGCTGCGTGAGCGTCGTCTGATGCTGGCCAATCTTTCGACCCAGCCCAGTTTGCAGCAGTCGCCCATATCGTCGTCCACCTCATCGCTTTCATCCCAAACGCGCAGCTTCACCATACACGAGGAGCAGGAGGGCGAGGAAGAAGACGAGGAAAACGAGCGAAGCTACACGCTGGGCATCTACGAGCACTGCAAGATCTCGAAATTCAACTACAAACGCAATCGTCACTATAATCTCAATCCGGAGACGGCCTACTTGCTGCAGGACGATGGCGACAGCGATGTGCGCGATGATGAAGATCGTGAGTGAACAACTTAACATAAATTTAGTATTCTAAGCCTTAATCTAGTTGGTTTTCATCCTGCAGCCATACCAGAGGAGGACGAGGATGCCGAGGCGCTGGAGGCACGTGGCGGCGATCAACTGGGCGAGGGCATGCACGAGTATGGGCAGCGCAGGCGCAACTTCAGTGTCATCAAATCGGTGACCTCCAGTGCGTCCAGCTCCACGGAAACGCCGCCCTCGCAGCAGCCAACTCAGCAGCAGGCGCTGCAACAGCGCACCTCCACCGAATCGCTGGAGCACTCAAATAGCTCAAACACCTCGCTGGACAGCCCGTCGCAGGGCGGCTCCACTACCCATCATCGCTACTACCACGTATACCGCGAGGGCGAGCTGGACGCCCTGATCAATCATCATGTGGCCAGTCTGCATATTGTTAGCTCCTACTACGAGCGCGCTAGCTGGTGCGTTGTGGCTGAGAAGGTGCAGGTGTGGACGATCTAAGTTAGGAACCTAAGCATAACATAATAAAACAAATATATATATATGTATATATATATATACAGATAGATACAGATATATATATATATATATATATATATATTTATATTATATTATAAAGAACAAAGTGTAATTGGAAAACCCAAAAAGTCTCTGAAGCCCCCAAAGGAATTGTTAAATTTAGTCTTTATTACTAGTTGAGAGAACGCAAAATTCTAGCACTAAATTTTAAGTATTCGTAACGACTCTTGCTTAGGGTTGCCAGGCCTGCTCAACGGCAGGGCTGCCGCACTGCATTGAAATTGAATTTCAAGTAAACCGTTTAGTTCTTAAGCGAAAATCGAAAAATTAAACAACGCAAATTACGAAAAGGAAAAGTATTGTATCAAAACTAAAGAAATTTAATGATATATACACATAGATCATTTACAACGACTATCATACTTCATTTAACATCACAGTTTGGGAGTATTTTCTAAAATTCATTTTATTTCAGATATGCATACATATACAACTAATAACAGTTATAGAGAAAATCTAACTAGGAGTTACTTAAGCCGCAAATCAAATAGAAAAAATGCAAAAACCATATCTAAGCATCTATATATACCAAGGCTTTATACACGAAACAAAATAAAAATATTGACAAAAACTCCAATCTATCTAACCACATATACACCTATTAAATGCAAGTGAAAATCAATACGTAAGTTTTCTAATATCAATAACTGCATTTAACAATATTCAATGCAAAACTAATCAAAAGGGAAAAGCATACATTTTGCAAGGCTCACAACAATAATTGTATAACAATTTCAATAATTTTTTGTAACTTTCCAACTTTGATATTTACTTAGCACATATTTGTTTCAATCAATTAATAAAATCAACAATTTAAGTGAAACAAACTTCCCAAACGGCCAACAAACCCGAACATATGAAATATTAAAAATAAATATATATGTTAATAACTCTTTTTTGTTATCTAAGGCGCTGTTATTTGAAAAATAACGCAAGTTTTCAATATGTATATTTCGACTGTACATGAGTTTTTTAGATAGCTAAACTAAACTTTATACAGTACAATATTAGAAAATGAAAAGTTGAATGATTAAATTAGAATGCAACTTCGAGACACTATGAGATCGATTTATAATTACGTATATACGCTCGACATGCTGAATATGTATTTACAAAATATTATAGTATATACTTAATTAGTATTATATAACTTGAAAATACGTATTATGTATTTGCACGACCCACACAGAGATAGACACGACAGCTGCAAAAAGTAACATACACTACCAGACAAATTCAATAAATTAAAAAAAAAACAGCAACGATTTGTTATGCTTAAAAAGAAATATTTAATAAACTACAACTACCAATACTTACAACAGAAAACTGTAACTTGTCGTATTTTTAAATTTTATAACGTTCTTTGTGAAGGGAGATATCTTACGAATTTGGCAACACTTGCAGTTTGGCAGCACTGTAAATACGTAGGCGATAAGTGAATTTATCGAAAATACTCGATACTTGCAATTTGTCTGATTTTTGTGCAACTTCTCTTATTTTTTCACATACTGCACAAACATTTATTAGAAAAGAGGGTTTTAAAGTATATGTATTACACATTAGGACTGATTTAGCCTATTATTAAATTTAAATTCAAAGCCCGCAGAACCCACTGCAAGAGCACAAGTATCGATACGAATAATCGCCAAACTGTGGAATGTTTGTTACTGCGTAGGTTATCTTTTTGGTACATAAGCATGGAAAATGTGACGTCACAAATAAAAAGTTTCTCGTTGGAATGCTACTTAAAAAATATATTTAGCCGCTTAACATTGTTTTAGAAGCATGTTGGCCGAAAAATTTAATGTTTTGGTTGCTTATGGAATTGTATTGATGTTTTTAGTTTAATTGAATGTTAGCAAAACCTACGCAGAGAGAGCAATCGTGTACTCGCTTCCACCCAACCTGTTTTTATCATTCATCCACACCTACGCAGTTCTCTTTCGATGCAACCTCGACCATCGGTTGAACAGTTATATAGTGCCGAGTTTTGTCGTATTTAAATTAAATAAAATGCAGTGAAAAAGGAATATAATTTGTGAAATAAACGCAAAATGGCTACCCAAAAGCCTGGAGAATGGGCGACTGGTCTTCTGACTAGATTCGAAGATCAGGTAAATGTTTTACAGCGTTTTCAATATGTTGCGTCGCACTGCTTACGAGCAAAGTGAAAAAATGTACCTGCTGCTGGCGTTGTTTTGGTGTGGGTGTCGGTGTCAAGGGTGGGGCTTGGGTGGCAGTGGGGCCGGCGAGGCTTCATTCATGAAATGCCGAGCTGCGGTTTGTTGAATGAAGTGCCGAGACGTGCAACTCCTTACACGAATGTTTCTCGTTTCAGTAATACAATTCCGAGTTGCAAGTTGCAATGTTAATTGAAACTATTTTTAAAATAAACACATGTTGATAAAAAATAAAAACGAATTAAATAATATAAAATAAAGAGGTGTTAGACTTTCACTGCATATTCTATAGAGTTAAATAATGAAACTTGTTTTATCTGCAGCTGCCTAGCAAAATTGGAGCGTATGGCACTCAGGCGCGTATGAGCCAGGATCAGTTGGTGGCCTGTCTCATACACATCTCCCGGTATCGCTTCTCCCTGGTCATCTCCGGACTGACAAAAATGCTGCAGCGCGTCAACGAGGCTAGTAATGGATAGTAGTAAAGGATAATGCTAATTATAATTTATAATTACAGGCGCTACAGAATCGTCATGAGCCGGAACGCTGCTACTTTGAATCTCTGGTCATCATATTGACCACGCTGGAGCGTTGCCTAACAAATCAAACAAAAGATACGGCACGATTTGAGGAGGCCATGAATGTTAAACTCTTGCTACGCGAAATTTCTCAGTTTGTAGATGTGCAGAGCGATAACAATCCAAATGCAGCTCAATTAAAGGCGCTAGCCTCCAAGGTGTTATTTGCACTCTCCCAGAATCACTTCTCGGCTGTCTTCAATCGCATATCAGCGCGCATACAGGAGCTAACATCATGCTCCGAGGAGAATCCCGATTACAACGATATTGAATTGATACAGCACATTGACATGGACATGATAAAGCTGACCAAACTATTACAGGGTATAACAGCAATGCAATTGTGTGCGAATTGTTATTAATTTATTAATTCTTTTTCAGAAACAATTACCAAATTTCGGTCAAAACGCGCTCCGCCGCTCATTTTGCTTTACTCTTTAGAAAAAGCCATTTGGAATTGGATTGAATATCATCCGCAAGAATTTCAGGACTTACAGCGGGGCACTAATCGCGATATATCAACGTGAGCTACAAGCTAGACAGTTATAAAACTCAAATATTAAAAAACTTCCATTTCAGCTGCTGGGAGCCACTGCTGGACTTTGTTGAGTACTTTAAAACTGAGAACAAAAAGAGCAAAACGTTAGTTTGGCCCCTGCAAATGCTCTTGCTGATACTAAATCCCTCAAGCTTGGAGGCCACTGTCAACGAGTTGCAACAATCGGAGAAGGAGAAGGAAAAGGAGAAGGTACCCTCGAAGTCCACACAATCCACGTCACGCGACAAAGACTTTTCGGCTAGGCAATTCATTGAAAGCATCAAGCGTGGTCTGGGCCCACATTCCCCATCGAAACAGGTGACCGAATCTTCGGCTATAGCTTGCGTAAAACTCTGCAAAGCATCCACATACATCAATATCAATGACTCCAACAATGTGGTATTCAAATTGGTGCAATATTTCATCAACGATCTTAAGGCACTGCTCTTTAATCCCGTGAAGCCTTTTTCACGCGGTCAGGGCTACAATTATGCAGATATTGAACTAATGATTGACTGCTGGGTCTCGTGTTTCCGTATCAGTCCACACAACATAGAGGCACTGAAAGTGTGCTTGAACCTCTCCTCACCGCAGGCCTATCATTTCGTTATTGTGTGCTCTTTGTTGCGGTGAGTAAACAGTACAATTATATATAAATTTAAATATTTTTATGCGTTAAACTAATTTATAGCCTAGCGCACATTTATGTGGACTTTCGACTACAAAATAAGAACCCGTTTCGCATTGTCAACCAGCCGCGTCTTCCCTGGTGGCCGCAGACCGATGTCGTGCACTATCGTTCCGCTGAACTACGCGCTCTCTTCACGGATACACTGAATAAAGCCACTCAGGGCTACATAGCGCACACACCACTACGCTACATAACATCTTTAACGCTCAAGTCCAAGGACACACAAAAAGGTCTGACACGTTCCGAGGAAGGACCAGCTCATAAGATGCTATTGCTGCTCTTGGTGCGCCTCATACACGCGGATCCTACGCTGCTATTGAATGTAATCACAACCATAAAACTTTGTAAACCTGAACTAAATTACAACACCCTCTTTTCCAGACGCAGGGCAAAGTAGCGCACGAGGTGCAAAGCTCAACACTGGAACTTATTAATGGCCTGGTAAGCCTGGTGCATCAAACGACCCTGCCAGATGTGGCTCAAGAGGCCATGGAAGCTTTACTTGCACTGCATGCCCCTGAAAAAATCGAAGTTTGGAATCCAGAAGCACCCATAAACACATTCTGGGATGTCAGCTCACAGGTCCTGTTCTCCATCTCTCAGAAACTTATACAACATCAGATAGCGAACTATACGGATGTACTTAAGTGGCTGCGCGAAATACTGATTTGCCGCAACACATTTCTCCAGCGACACAAAGACTATGCCCATGTGGGTAGCCAAATTGCCATATGCAAACAGGCGCATATTAAAATGGAAGTGGTCTTTTTTATGTATTTGTGGAGCGTGGATCTGGATGCGGTTCTAACCTCGCTTTCCTGTTTTGGCCTGCTGTGTGAGGAGGCTGAGATCTGCTGTAGCTCCGATGAGCTAACTGTGGGCTTCATCATGCCCAACTATCACATTTACCAGGAGCTAGCACAACTTTCATCATGTAAGCTACTTACTAATTTTAAGTTTAGCTTACAATTATAAAATCAAATATGCATTTCAGCCGCCACGGATACACGTATTTGCTTTTTTGAGAACAGTCATGGTAACGTGAGTCGTGTGAAACTTCAAAAGCGTATTATGCCATTGCTGCGGAAGATCGAGCACTGTGTACATGGTGTACAACCCGCTTGGGAGGAAACCTTTCGCAACTGGGAAGTGCTTAGTAAGGTGCTACAAACGCATCCCAAAGTTAAGACCGAGGATGCGCAAGCAGAAGTCTTTCATCGTGGCATGGGCAAACGTCGTGCCAGCCACCAAAGCTCCGAGCATGATCTAGAGGAGCAAATCACCGAATGGGCTAATATGACATGGTTTCTGCTAGCCTTGGGCGGTGTTTGCCTGCAAAAACGCAACAGTAGTCGTCAGCTCTTGTTGCAACAATCGCAAAACAACTCTTCGGTAGCATCATTGGCACAGGCCTCTCTCTACTCCAGCTCCACAAGCTCAGGACATGGATCACTACATCCTAGCACGGTATCTTTGTCCACCATACCACCAGCGCCTCCACAGGATGTCAGCTACTGCGCGGTTACACAGTGCGTATAAAATAAACATATTCATTGAATAGTTACTTCACTTATATAAATATCTACCTCTTTTAGGTTCATTGGGCAACTGCTACGTCTGTTGGTCTGCAGCAATGAGAAGGTTGGCCTCCATATACAAAAAAATGTTAAGGAGCTAGTGGGTGAGGAAATGTCCACACAACTGTATCCCATACTCTTTGATCAGATCAGAGCTATAGTGGAAAAGTTCTTTGATCAACAGGGGCAGGTTAATGTGAATGTTACAGACATAAACACTCAGTTCATTGAGCATACCATTTTCATAATGAAATCCATACTGGATCCTAAAGCAAGCAAGGATCCAAACAATGACCAGCCGTCGCCATCAGAGCATTTGGGAGTCACAAGCATTGAAGGCATGATGTTGGGAATTGTACGCTATGTGCGACACCTGGATATGAATGTCTATGCTATTCGTACAAAAACAAAGCTATGTCAGCTTGTGGAAGTCATGATGAAGCGACGCGATGATTTAGCCTTTCGGCAAGAGATGAAATTCCGTAATAAGCTCGTTGAGTATCTAACAGATTGGGTAATGGGAACCTCGCATCAAATAGCGCCACCAAGCTCTGCAGATGCTTCTCTACTCACCAATACTTCGCTTATCTTTCGGGATCTCGATCAGGCTTGCATGGAGGCAGTGGCTGCTCTGCTACGTGGTCTCCCGCTCCAGCCTGAGGAGTCAGATAGAGGCGATCTTATGGATGCAAAGAGCGCATTGTTCTTAAAGTACTTTACACTATTTATGAATCTACTGAACGATTGTATTGACAGCTCCGAGGCCGAAAAGGAACTCAATAACACACCTCTTCTACCGCCACGTCCACGCATGGCAGCTGGAAAATTAACTGCTCTTAGAAACGCCACTATACAAGCCATGTCTAATCTGCTGGGCGCCAACATTGACTCTGGTTTAATGCACTCCATCGACTTGGGCTACAATCCAGATTTGCAAACACGCGCTGCTTTTATGGAAGTGCTCACCCAGATTTTACAACAGGGCACAGAGTTTGACACACTAGCGGAGACGGTGCTGGCCGACCGGTTCGAACAACTTGTCCAGTTGGTGACCATGATAAGTGACAAGGGCGAGTTGCCCATTGCCATGGCACTGGCCAATGTGGTGACCACTGCACAAATGGATGAGCTCGCTCGTGTTCTGGTCACATTGTTCGATGCCAAGCATTTGCTCTCGCCGCTGCTGTGGAATATGTTTTATCGTGAAGTCGAAGTCTCAGACTGCATGCAGACGCTTTTCCGTGGCAATTCGTTGGGCAGCAAGATCATGGCTTTCTGCTTTAAGATTTATGGGGCTAGTTATCTGCAAATGCTACTGGAGCCACTCATACGACCGCTGCTAGATGATCAGGAGGAGATTTGCTTTGAGGTGGATCCAGCGCGACTAGAACCAACTGAAGATATCGAAGAGCATCGTAACAATTTGATTGCTCTGACCCAGAAAGTATTTGATGCCATTATCAACTCTTCGGATCGATTTCCGCCGCAACTACGTTCCATGTGCCACTGTTTGTATCAAGTGCTAAGCAAACGATTTCCAAATCTGTTGCAAAACAACATTGGTGCCGTTGGCACGGTCATCTTTCTACGTTTTATTAATCCAGCCATAGGTAAATTGCATTTCTTGATTCTTCTATCGTTCATCAATTAACCATTTTTGTATTGCAGTCTCTCCGCAGGAGTTGGGCATTGTGGGCAAACAGGTGCCCAGTTCGGCCAAACGTGGTCTTATGCTGATGTCCAAAATACTGCAGAATATTGCCAACCATGTGGAGTTTTCCAAAGAGCAGCACATGCTTTGTTTTAACGATTTTCTGCGTGATCACTTTGAAGCCGGCCGACGCTTCTTTATACAAATCGCCTCCGATTGCGAGACCGTGGACCAAACATCACACAGCATGAGTTTCATTTCAGATGCCAATGTGCTCGCTTTGCATCGTTTATTGTGGACCCATCAGGAGAAGATTGGCGACTATTTGTCCAGCAGTCGCGATCACAAAGCCGTTGGCCGGCGACCCTTTGACAAGATGGCCACGCTCTTGGCTTATTTAGGTCCACCGGAGCACAAGCCCGTAGACTCACACATGATGTTCAGCTCGTATGCACGCTGGAGTTCTATTGATATGTCATCAACGAATTTCGAGGAAATTATGGTCAAGCATCAAATGCACGAAAAGGAGGAGTTTAAAACGCTAAAATCCATGAACATATTCTATCAGGCTGGCACCAGTAAATCGGGCTATCCTGTGTTTTACTACATAGCCAGGCGTTACAAGTGAGTGTGCGTCGGTATGTATGATGACACTATGTATTAAGATATTTTTATTTTGCAGAATTGGAGAGACTAATGGGGACCTGTTGATTTACCATGTCATACTGACACTGAAGCCCTTCTGTCACTCACCCTTTGAGGTGGTCATTGACTTTACACACACCTGTTCCGATAACCGATTCCGAACAGAATTCTTGCAGAAGTGGTTCTATGTATTGCCCACTGTGGCTTACGATAATGTCCACTTGGTGTACATTTACCATTGCAATTCATGGGTGCGCGAGTACACAAAATTCCATGATCGTATCCTAGCACCGCTAAAGGGAAATCGTAAGCTAATGTTTCTCGAGTCACCCAACAAGCTTTGCGATTATATTGATGCTGAGCAGCAGAAGCTGCCTGGCGCCACACTGTCACTGGACGAAGACCTAAAGGTATTTAGCAATGCACTAAAGCTCAGTCACAAGGACACTAAAGTGGCCATTAAAGTTGGTCCCACGGCGCTGCAGATTACGTCCGCTGAAAAAACTAAAGTTTTGGCGCATTCAGTGTTGCTCAACGATGTTTATTATGCCTCTGAAATTGAGGAAGTTTGTCTGGTGGATGATAACCAGTTCACCCTGTCCATAACCAATGAAAGTGGCCAACTAAGTTTCATTCACAATGATTGCGACAACATTGTCCAGGCTATCATACACATACGGAATCGTTGGGAGCTCAGCCAGCCGGACTCCGTCATAGTACATCAGAAGATACGACCCAAGGATGTGCCTGGCACTTTACTCAACATGGCGCTCCTTAATTTAGGCTCTTGTGATCCCAATCTGCGCACAGCTGCCTACAATTTGCTGTGTGCGCTGACCGCCACCTTTGACCTGAAGATTGAAGGGCAGTTGCTAGAGACGCAGGGACTTTGCATACCTTCCAATAATACCATATTTATCAAATCCGTTAGCGAGAAATTGGCCACCAATGAGCCACATTTGACGCTCGAGTTTCTTGAGGAGTCCATACAGGGCTTCCAGCGCAGTACCATCGAGCTGAAGCATTTGTGCTTGGAGTACATGACCCCCTGGCTAAAGAATCTAACCAAGTTCTGCAAGTCCAATGACGATGCAAAGAAACTAAAGGTTTCACAGATTTTGGACAAGCTTATCTGCTTAACGATCGACCAGAAAGAAATGTATCCCTCGGTGCAGGCCAAGATCTGGGGCTCCATTGGCCAAATTCCGGAGCTCATTGATATGGTGTTGGACAACTTTCTGCACAAGTCCATTACTTATGGCCTCGGCTCGCCGCAGGTGGAGATTATGGCCGATACAGCTGTGGCATTGGCCTCGGCCAATGTTCAATTGGTGTCAAAGAAGGTTATCACACGCATGTGTCGCGTCATGGACAAGTCTTGCACGAATCCCACTCAATATCTGGAGCAGCACATGATGTGGGATGATATTGCCATACTGGGACGATATCTACTTATGTTATCCTTTAATAATTGCCTGGATGTAGCCACCTCGGTGCCATATCTCTTCCACACTATCACCTTCTTGGTATGCTCTGGCTCACTATCAATGCGCGCCTCGACCCATGGGCTGGTCATAAATATTATACACTCGCTGTGTACCTGTACAAATCCCTCCTTTGGAGAGGAAGCTCAACGCGTACTCCGTCTTTCACTAGATGAATTTTCGCTGCCCAAATTCTATCTGCTCTTTGGAATTAGCAAAGTCAAGTCGGCCGCTGTCACGGCCTTCCGTTCCAGCTGTCGCCATCCGACTGACAAATGGTTGGGCAACGAACGTGTCACCCAACCGCTACCTGCAGATCGCGAGCGCCTGTCGCTGCCTTCGCTAGAGGTCATCACTGACGCTCTTCTGGAAATCATGGAGGCTTGCATGCGTGACGTGCCCGACTGCGAGTGGCTGCACACTTGGACATCTTTGGCGCGCAGTTTCGCCTTTTGCTACAACCCAGCTCTGCAGCCACGTGCTCTGATTGTCTTCGGCTGCATTAGTAAGAGCGTAACGGATCATGAAGTTAAGCAACTGCTGCGCATACTAGTCAAGGCCCTGGAATCCTTCAATGACCTAATATTGATTGAGGCTTTAGTCATGTGCCTCACGCGCATTCAACCTCTACTGCGTCCCGAGTCGCCCATACATCGTGCTCTCTTCTGGGTGGCTATCTCAGTGCTGCAGTTGGACGAGATTACGCTTTATGGCGCAGGACTGGCGCTGCTCGAACAGAATTTGCATACACTCAAGTCACAGGGCTGCTTCGACAAGAAGGAAACCATAGCTGAGGTCATGATGAAAACGCGCGAGAAACTCGAGTGGCACTTCAAGCAGCTGGATCATGCCGTGGGCTTGTCTTTTCGCAGCAATTTTCATTTTGCTCTGGTCGGACATCTTATTAAGGTGAGTCGTGTATACTTTAATACAATAATAAACTGATAATCCTATTCTTTTTAGGGCTTTCGACATCCAACACCCACCACAGTGTCACGTACATCTCGTGTGCTCACTATGCTTTTGGGCATTATAGCTAAGCCATTGCATCGCGATAAGTTCGAGGTGACACCGGACAGTGTAGCATATTTAACAGCTCTTGTAGCTGTCTCCGAGGAGGTGCGCTCTCGCTGTCACGTGAAACATGCGTTGCCGCGCTGGCCCGCCGAGCTAAGCGGCAGCAGTGAAAATGGTGAATCATTACCCAATGGTGTACCGACTGTAAGTGCATAAAAAACAAAAACTATACAAGGTTCATAACATTGCGCACTTTTCAGATCGGCCAGCCGTTGTCGCGACGTCAGAAAAGCTGGGATATACTCGATCAGTCAGCTCTGCAGTTCGCGCGACATCATAAAGTACCCACACTACAGGTAAGCTGATTGAGTGTAGTCTACTTCATTTTCCTGCCTATACTATATTTGAATAAAACTGTTGTACAAAAGTTGTTATAACCATTTGCTATAGTAACTTTTGGCTATCCACTTATATATTGAGACTACTATTATGTATACATCCCTATTATCAAGCCTATTATCAACTTTAAATCTCGAAATCGCCTTTGCATAACTAATTAATTAATCGTTCAATGACATTTTTTCTTATCTCTTTTTATGTTGTTTTTGAAAAAAAAAACCGTAACATACATTTATCACAAACGTAACTCGTATATACTATAAATATACTACTATATATGCCTGCTGACTCTTCCATCTAATTGGTGCTTGTAACTCTCATCAATATACTTATTTATACCTACATATACTACTCGTAATTGCCACCACTACTACTCCGCATGAACATGGCTTTTGATTTACGTTTGATTTGGTTACAACAATGACAACAACTACAACAACCACATCGTATACATTAACCACTAAACAACAACATCGAATACTTTAATAAATAAACAACAACTACAACAAAACAATACTGTGCAACACTATCGTAGAATGCGCGAGTTTTATTCAAAACTCAACGCTCATTTTCGGTACCAACCACCAAGGATCCGAATAATGCGAGCGGCATCGAAGAACGTCAGGTATTGCCCAACTAAACTCTCTCTTTAACTAGACTTTTAGACTATCCACTAATAACTAAACTTATGCGCCAACAAACCCAATCAAAATAAATTTACTCAAATACTAAATATACGTTCTACTGTAATTACATATAATTTTCCTGCATGACTCTGCCTGTTCGCTAAAGCTTTATCAATTCCACTAGAAACTATTTAAATTTCTCATCTTATAATATTTTTTTCTTTGAACTAGTTTAATATATCTCCATGTCCCTTATTAGCCTATTTATTTTTAAGTTTCAACAAGTATCTAACACGTGTTTGTGCTAACCTACAGGAACGCGGCTCACGGTCTTCAGTTTCAAATGAATCAAATGTTTTGCTCGATCCGGAAGTGCTGCCTGATCTTTCTATACAAGCGTTAGTCTTAACTGTTTTGGCTACGCTCGTCAAATACTCTTCGGATGAGAATGAAACCCGTGTGCTATATCAGTATTTGGCAGAGGGATCCGTGGTATTCCCCAAAGTATTTCCAGTCATGTAAGCTACTTATGGAGTTTGCTTTGAACAATTTGTAAAGTTATAGACTCTTTTTATAGACATTCTTTGCTGGATCAAAAAATAAATAATATACTATCCGTATCGCACGATCAAGTTGTGCTTAACTCTGTGCAGAGTATCATACAGAACATGTTGGCAAGCGAAGATCCTTCACAGCAACAGCTCCATTTCCTTCAAAGCTGTGGATTTGGCGGACTTTGGCGTTTCGCTGGTCCCTTCACAAAGGTTTGCTTGATGATCTTAATGAATTTATCAACTAATTAATTTTTCTGATTCAAATTTGTAGTACAACATGATGGGCGAATCTTCAGAACTTTTTGTCAACTGCTTAGAGGCTATGGTGGAGACATGTTTGCCTGGCGACGAGTCAGCGCCCGTTCCACCTTCACCACGTCCCTACAACCTAAGCTCCAGCTTGAGCAGCCTAACCCTGGGCTCGCCCACTGACAAAGGTACGAATTTACTATTGTAAATATGATAACATTAGCTGCATAAATTGTTAAACTTGCTTTTAGTCTAGCCTATTATACTAGCCACATATACGGTATATTTAAATTATGATAACACATTATATATTCTCTATTTACTCTTTCTTTATGCAAACACAACATTATGTTATATAGCATTCTCATCGGAATCATTAGACTTTTACGATACCTGCTCTGGCAGCGTCACCTCGCTGCGACGCGCCTCACACAGCAAATCACGCGCCAAACATCGATTGAATGAAAGTCCATCACATTAAACAGCAACTAATTTGAAAAAAAAAAAAAAAAAAACAAACAAAAACAAATTGACAAATTACAAAAAAAACTATAACAAAAAATCAGCAAGCTTTGCAAATTATATACACACACCTAAAGAAACTCATTATCGTTAACAGCCAACACAGCACGTTTACACTATATATACTATACTATACATGTGCTTGGTGTACAAGTACCAAAGCGAATCAAAATTGAATCCTACCAACAATTGAAAAAGTCAAATAAGTGTTTCTGTATGCAAATTGTTATCAATCCAATCAACTCAAAAAAGAAAAGAAAAGAAACAAGAGGAAAAGCAAAACGAAAACAGAAAACACACAAATGCACTTTATTGTATTACCAAATTATATATTTGAATATTTGAGAATTGGATTTACGACATTCATCAGTACCTTGAAGCATTTACAAAACGTTTTTCGATTACATAATATATGCGATTTCAAATTGTCCAGCGTATTAAAGTTGTCGTAAACGTTTGTTGCTTTCATTCATATATATAATATAAAAACTATATACAAATATATATTTGATAAACAGAAATCGGCCCATGTTACTAACAACTACTTGATTTACTCTGCTAATCAACGGAGCTAATAAAATCGCCAGCTTAGTAACTTGGGCCTATATTTTATTATTCAATTTAGCTAATGGAATTTGGAATATTACATTATTACAGATCATAAATATATAAATAATATACAAAATATTCAACGTACCTAACGCTTATGCAATTATAATATAACCGCATGTGACTTGCAAATATGTTGCACCAACCACAGTTAAGAACATGCTTATTCATTTGCACAACTACGTATAAGACATATGTACAAAATTTCAGTTGCAAAGATTAATAATTTCTGTTTTAACAATAGCTTTAATCTAGACTAAAATGAAACCGAACTACAGCGATATTTTATACATTTTATATATATTGCATAGCATATTTTTGATTAGTTCAACAATATACGAAGCTAAGTAACTAGATAATATTTTTATAAACGATATTTTATACTAATTTGTTGCGTGGTAATCGTTTCCACAGCATCGTTTAGATGGCTCTAATTCAATTTCAAATATTAATATTCCTCCCAGATATTAATTTAACTCTTATTTATTTTCTTGGTTTTTACTTAATTTATGTATATGTTTTATGCCTCTTCTATCTTATTTTCAGCTGCATGAATAACAACAACAAACCCACGCACTAGACGTACCACACTAATCGCAAAAGTTATGCGTTTTTTGAATCTATTTAAAAAATGTTTCTGAACTAAATAACAAAACAACAAACAAAATTAAACATGAAAATGTACAAACGCGTTTAAAGCGAATTGAATATTGGTGAAGATCGTATGTGCGAAAAATTGAGTAGCAAAAGCGGATTTATGATAACTCACTGTAAATGAATGTATATAAAGGAAGGAAAAACAACTGACAGAAACGCAAGAAACCCCACGAATAAGTAATCCAGTTAGAGATTAATCATATAATATATATATATATATATATATATATATATATATACATAAATATCTATTTTGACACAGATTAGCAAACAAATACGAAAGGTCAAGAAATTTTTAAATATCAAATCAATGTAGTTTTTTAAAATATTTATGTATGTAGTTTATAAATAAGCACGTACTTTAACCTACTCACCAGTTCCTGAGAAGTCCATGGCCAAGGCGTAACGGCACCATTGTACCAGAGTTCATCAATCAAAAGGATAACTACAACAACACGAAGCTTTAAGAAATTGGCATGCGAGTTTCCGCTGCCCTTTTTATTCTTTTGTATTCTATTTGAATCTCCCGCTACGAACAAATACAAATTTGTAATTTATGGCATTTATTCGAATTTTTTTAATTTAATTTAAATTAGGCTCATATCCATTACAATTTATACTTAATTTATTTCACAGTCATATTTAATTTTTTTTATAAAAATTGTAAAACACCAAAAATTGTGAAACATTCTCTAAAAGTTAAGCAAAAAGTCCCAATGCGATTTGAATGCAAATTAAGTTAAAGCAAACAAAAAACATTTGGCAGCTCGCAAATCGAAATGGTTATACGCGAATATATACATATGTACCTCTAATTGAAAAATTTCACTTAACAATTTAGTCCATTTTCTTCCTTTTCTTGTAAGACGAACTAGCACAAAACGTTTTTTTAATTATTAACAACAATTGCAACTAATTCATTTTGAATCAAACATAACTTGAACGGGAATTATGTATAACAAACTAACTCCGACTAACGTTACTTTCTCATATAAGTATACTGTATTTGTGCTATATAAATATATATGTATGTATGTGTTGCTATATGTGTATTTGAAATTTAAAATTATGTATTGAAATTTATGAAACTATTGAGCGAACGAAGAAATTCGCGTATTCATGCATCCAACTAAAGATATTTATTAAATGTTTATGTTTCAAGTATATATATATTGAATAAATTAATTTACTCTCAATAAAATGTTAAAAAAAATAAGACAAGTGTTTAATTAATTAATAACTAAATTTGAAAATATAAACATTTTAAATAGCTTCTCATCTAATTTATGGCTGGCTCTACATACTACAAGTAAGTGAACCTCTAATCTGGAACCGTAAACAGTCGTTATCTTGTCAATGCGAAAATACATGTTGTCTCCAGCATTTTCAGCATTATTTTTGCAGATGGCCTTAATTTAGAATAAGAAAATCCCTCTTTAATCTACTCTTACATCTTAATAGCAGCATTCGCGATCTCTTCTCTTTTATATGCAAATATTTAGTCTCCTTGCCATTCCATCAGATCAACCCCGGAGTAAATACCATATGCACTTGCCAGACAGCCCGAGCAAGACCAAAAACCTCCCCCACGACGCAATCGGAATCAGTGCCTCATCGTAAAATTCTCTTGTTGTTGCTGTGTTTGTTAACTTCTCGATTTCATGCATGCGATTACAAGGCCCTCTAAGGAGGCCAAAACAGACACACGCACACACAAGCACGCCGTACACTCACCCTCAGCGCGTAGGCCGAGCAGGTGAATTTTGTCAATGGGCCAATCGCAGTTGCAAACGCGCCAAAAACGGAGCAAGTGCCACAGCTGACCGGGCCAAATCTCGCATATACCATATCCCAATACTTGTGGGAATGCTTGAAGTAAACTTTCTCACGATGCGACGCCAACGGCACACCGGCTGGCAAGTGGCTGGCACTGGTACGGGTGGTAGTCGCTGCGGTGGTTGCTCGAGCAAGCGCGACCCGTCCCTGTCCGTAAGTGTAACGCAATGTCGCGCCAAAGAGGAAATGAGGTCTGGGTCTCGATCTGCTGCTGCCCTGCTGCCTGTGACAGCGCGCCAAAGGGAAGAGCACAAAAACACAAGCACAGAGAAAAACCAACAAAGCCGCCATCATTGAGATTGCCCAAGTGTGAGGGTAGCAAAAGGGAACGGGCATGGCACGCATGGGGCACGGTTGCCAGAGAGTGTGCGAGGCACAGCCACAGCTACAGCCAGGTCGAGGTCATGTCGCTGTCGTAGTCGCAGTCGCAGTCGTTCTTGAGTTAAGCGTTGCACGCAGCCAGCTCGTGTGTGCGTGTGGTGCTATTTGCTGCTGCTGCTACTGCTGCTGCTGATGATGACGGTGGTGGTGGTGGTTGCTCTGCTTCGGCCTTTGTCTCTGGCTCATGCTCTGTTCCTGTTGCGCAGGCGCACGGCAATGGCACGAGAGACAAAGAGAGCGATCTGGTTCAGGCTCAGCTCAGCTCAGAGTACGCGTTATTGGCATCAGTCAGGAGAATTTACACTGAGAAAAATTTTGAATAAAATTTATATTTCTCTGATTAAATATTCTTCTTGTTTTTCTAATGTTTTATAACTTACTCTTTAGTTCTTTTTAATATTTGGAAAATTTATTAAATATATCAAGTTAAAATATTTATAAATTTCTTTTTAAATATATTCAATTTTTAATAAAAATTTAATTTATACAGCGGTACAAAATTTCTATAAATTGCCATTTCGATACTTTGAAAATTTGTCCTTACCCAATTTCTTTCAGTGTACATAAATGACATTCGTTGGTTTAAAATGCGTATACTCTCTAAACAAAAGGGTGAAGAGGTAGTTTTGCAATAATGTAATACACTTTATTTTTATAAGTTTCGCTATAGAAAATACTATATTTATATTAAACAATTTGGTAACAGAAATTTTATATGATTCAATTAGGACATTAAATGTAATATTATTGATTGTTTCCTAATGGAAATTGTGAGTATCTTAACTGCACAGGGTATCTTATAGTTCAGAATGACAAAACTGGTTTGCTTGAAATGTTGCACACGTGCAGCGTCGACTGAATGTTGCCACAAGCAGAGAGTCGGTGCCACACACAGACGCACGCACAGCGACACGATTGATGCTCGTCTTGGGCCATCATTCCCGATCTCATCCGCTGCGCTTCGCTCTGTTCATTTTTAAGCGTTGCGTGGTAGCAGTTAGGGGAGGATTTTGCAAGTGTACGCACCGCCGTCGCCGACGCCAACGCCGACGCTGCTGCAGCTACAAAAAGGATCAGTTTACCTTGCGGCAAGATCATTTCTCAAGCGACTACCGTTCGGTGAACAGCAGCAAGTGTCCGTTTCGCAGCAGCCTTCAAAATTCAACGTTCGCCAGGCCAAGTTCAACCAGCTACTTGCCACATTTCAGCCAAAACACACACCCAATCCAATTTGCACAATGGCCGTGGAGGGTCAAAGATTTATGACCAAGACACAGCACTATCGCAAGGTCACCAAGCCGCTGCTGGAGCGCAAGCGACGTGCCCGCATGAATCTCTACTTGGATGAGCTCAAAGATCTTATTGTGGATACAATGGACGCGCAGGGGGAGCAGGTCAGCAAGCTGGAGAAGGCCGACATACTGGAGCTGACAGTTAACTACCTTAAGACACAGCAGCAGCAGCGCCTAGCCGCCGGCACACCTGCCGCCATTTCCACGCCCACTTCACCACCTCCAACCCAGCTGAACTTTGACAAGTTTCGCGCAGGATACACACAGGCCGCGTACGAGGTTTCCCACATATTCTCCACGGTGCCCGGCGTGGATCTCAAATTCGGCACGCATCTGATGAAGCAACTGGGCCACCAACTCAAGGATATGAAGCAACAGCTGAGCAGCCCAGTGCCCAGCGAACATGCCATCGAACCAGTAAATCTGGCCAACGGCAACGAACAACTCTCCCTATCACCTCAAGAGAATCTAGACAAGGGCGAGGATGTCTGGCGACCCTGGTGAAGCATCCGTTTAAGCCAATCCTTAAGCTTTATTACACATGCACATTGAGAGCTTTATTTGTCTGGTTTTAGTTTGTAAGTTTTAACTGAGTTTTCCAAGGCTTATTGTAAACATTTGCCCAAGTTTAGATACGTACGATATGATGTGATGTTCCTGTGATAGTTTTTAAGTGCGTTTTTTGTATTTGATCTCCAGTAGAAAATAATACCTGTGTATGTTAACATAATTTATTTTGATTTCAATTCACGCCGAGCTTCCCATACTGGGCTTCCATTTTAGTTTAATCTGTACAATGCTTAAGCTTAAGATAACTGATCTTATACATTAACATTATTAACATGCTTTAAATAAATTTATATGACATACGTATAATCGAATATTTATTCAATATTTTTTGATAGTTTTCACAATATTTTGATGGAAAGAACTTTAAAGTGGAAGTTGTGCAAACATGTTAAACATTGTCTGATCTGCTAATTTTTATCTGTGTGTCGACTTAAACATTGATCCAATTCCATTTCATGAATCTTGTGTGCCTCGATTTGCGCATGCTTATAATTCTTTCATATAGTTTATTGGGCGTTCATCCCATTGAAAATGTGTTTAACAAACCGATTTTAATTATCAATATTTTTAATAGATTTTTTAATAGCTAGCTAATATATCATCTCCATCAAATATGCTTTGATATATGTGGATATAAGATTAATGCTTGAGATATTGTTGGCAATGGGTATTCCTTAAAAGTATTCTGCTTAAGAAAAAGTCTGTAGAAAAATCCTTGACAATTATCCTATTAGTCAATCCGTGTAATTGCTTTTTTTTTTAATTTCTAAATATTTTTTATAATCAAATCGAAATGCAGATAATATTCTATCAAATTGATAAGCACTGTTATCTGTATACAAAACTTAAGTACATACAATTTTGAGCTTATTAGAATATTATTTGAATTCTTAAAGTAATAAAAAATTACTCAGATTATGATAGTGTCTAGAACTTGTCATAAAAATTACTAAATATATTTTTTGCATATATCTTAGTAAATTAAATTAATATATTTTATATATATATATATATATATATACTTAAATTATTATTTTATTCAATTATATAAATATATATTTGTCTTCCTATTTTTATTGTTCTTATTTTTGTAACAAGCTTATTTTTGTTCAAGCTAAAACAACCTTTCTTTAATCACTCACACAAGTAATTCGTGAGTTCGCCCAACATCTCAATACAGGCCAGTCCACGCTCACATGTAAATGTTACCCAATCTCCACACTGCAATTACAAGAGACTGGAACGCGCACGACTTACAGTCAAAAGACGAAAGTGTGTCTACCGTGCGCCACATGCGAGCAACGAGCAGCAAGAGTCGAGCTGCACGCATCGAGCAGCATCGCTTGGCCCCTGCCCGACCGCGACTCTCAGTTACAAAAGGTGTCCGTGGGCCGGGGGCAGAGCAGAGACGTTAGAGCAACGGGAACGCACATTAAGCACACTCGTCGCACACGAGCAATGTTCCCACAGGATCATCAACTGGCACAAAGCCGGCCAACAAGTGTAGGACGAAAGGCCGAAATGGAATACCAATGCACAAACAGGAAGTGCTTCTCTTTGCAGCTCCGCCTAAGTGAAACGCCCCAGCAAAATGTTGCTGCTCCTAGCATTCCCACGCCAACGGCCAAGCAGCCTCTGTTGTTGGCACAAATGAGATGGCATGAAGCGTGCAGTTCATTATCCTTTCGCTCGCCCATATTCTCTTAGGCAAATCATAACACAAATCTAGAAATGGCAGCTGCGCCACAAACGCTCGCAAACACACAAACTGCAAAAATTCCCATGGAAAGGCTAGGCGGAGCATGGTTCTGGCTGCGCTTCGTTGCCCATTGAGCAGGTGAGCCTGCTCAGAATATTGGTGTGAGAAACCAAGGAGGAAAGTGTTTCCCACGATACTGCCAAGCAAACACACACACGCAAACGCATACAAAGGCAATGATCCTGCAAAGGCAGCGATCCTGCTCCCTGGTGCCCGCTCATGATAAGGGTGCCACAATAAGAAAGCGAACGAACAATAAGACAGCAGCGGAAGGGTCGACGACGTCGTCATCGTCGTCGTCGTCGTCGCAACCCTCATGCCAGCACACGCTGCACACGAAATGCCAGCACAGACGAGCCCAAAGCCGAATGCCGAGGGATCATGGGGGTTGTTTTTGGCTGCTTGGCTATAAAAGGCAGCGGCCAGCGAGGCAGCAGTACACAACGTCTTGCACACTCAGAGCAGCAACAGCTCAGCAAAGCAACTAAATACCAAATATTAAATATCTCACAAAATGTCTTCGATGCAAGTATCGGAAATGTCCAAGACGTATCAATACCGAAAGGTGATGAAGCCGCTGTTGGAGCGCAAGCGGCGGGCTCGCATCAACAAGTGCCTGGATGAGCTTAAGGACTTGATGGTCGCCACACTGGAGTCGGAGGGAGAGCATGTCACACGCTTGGAGAAGGCGGACATACTCGAGCTGACCGTCACCCATCTGCAGAAGATGAAGCAACAGCGCCAGCAGAAGCGCGCCAATGGTGGCGCCGAGACACTTACCCCTGCCGAGGGCTTCCGCTCTGGCTACATACACGCCGTCAACGAGGTCTCCCGCTCACTGTCCCAGCTGCCCGGCATGAATGTTAGTCTGGGCACAGAGCTGATGACACATTTGGGACAGCGACTCAATCAATTGCAGCCCGCTGTGAAAGAGGTGCTGCCAGTGACAGCTCCGCTCTCCGTACACATTGCCAGCCGAGATGCCTACTCGGTGCCCATTTCGCCCGTCTCCAGCTATGCCGGCAGCCCCAACTCAAGTGTGGCCAGTGAACAAACGGGCAGCGCCTCCTTGTTGACCACCTGCTCTAGCAATCTCAGCATCAACGTAACCAAAATGGAGGAGGTGCCAGACAGCGAGGATGAGGAGAATGTGTGGCGCCCATGGTAGAGCCGAGCCATACAAGAAATCTGAAAGCGAGAGAGAGAGAGAGAGAGAGAGAGAGAGTGATAGAGAATGAGCGTTAAGAATAGCAAAAGTCTTCCAAGTCAATGGGTTAACCACGGTCCATTGACTACCAATTAGTTTTAAGTTAAGAAAGAACAGAAAAAGAAAGCTTTAATCGAGGCGGAGTTCATGTGATAACTAAGTTTAATAATAAATTATATAGCTAAAAATTGAAAAATGCAAAAATGTTTTTATTGAGTCATCACTTGCACCCCTGAAATTAAAGGGAAAAGCTGCTTATCAACCAGCGTTTGCCTATCCAATTGGTCAAACAGTTTCGAGGAATATGTATGTTATCATACAGGAAAGTTCATCGAGCGGAAATGCTCTGGCCATAGCCTTAACTGCTGCTACATATTCCCGAGTCCAACTGAGTCAATTCGTTGTAATTTTGCCTATTTTTCTTATTGTTACCAAAAATCTCATAACAATGGAAAGCGAAAACAATGCCAAGGCCGAGAAGAAAACCAAAAATAAAAATGGTGAAAAGAAAATAGAAGAGAAATAAAATCAATGTCCGTTACGAGGCTACCGACGCGTCCAGGGCCCAAGGCACCCTTGAACACGTGTGCACACAATAAGACCGGGCAACATAAAAAATTAGAGACTTATCTCTTGGCGTGTCTAATCGAGTTACGACAATGTCGCTCAGTCTTAGGCACAGAACGAGATCTTTGTAAAGCAGAGTCGGGGCCGAACAATAGCAGAAAAGGATCGAGTCATCGACGTGCAACCCTCCAGTCCAGCCTCCAACCATTAAACATCCTTTTTTTAGACACAGCCACTCGGCTAGAAAATCGTGTGCACAATGGTCAAGGCAAGACACATAATTGCTCGGGCTGTCTGTCTGACATTCAGGTAAAGGTAAATGATTACCATTCCCTAGGGCCTCGACAGGATATCACTTTTTGGTCGGCCCGCATCATTTGGTTATCTTTTACTGCTGTCGCTGTTGATGTTGCTGTTGCTGTAGCTGCTCCAACAAGACCAGTAGCTACGACGCCTGAGCTGTTAACAATCAATGAAGTTAAAGACAGCCACATAAAATAGCCCAGACAGCATGAAAATTATGAGGGCACCTCTAGGGATGCAAAATGTGACCTTGATCAGCATAAACAATCTCAAGATTTAAGATTGCTGCTTTGAGAAGTAAAAATAAATTTAAGTGCAGCCTAAGTGCTGCGGGCTATAGATTAACTAAACAACAAATAATAGAGTTAAAATTCTAGAAAAAATATATATAATATTTTTTGTTGTTTTATATAATATTTTTTTATTTTAGAGAATATAAATAAAGTGTAATAAAAATATATGAATAACAGTTTAGGTATTTTATTACACAATTTCCATAAATTATGTTCGACTAAATCAAATCAAATGAAATCAATCTTCAAACAAAAGAGAAAAATCAATTCTATTGTACAACTCAATTGAATACGCAGTCGAGTGGCTCGTACAAATTTGCATATGATCAATGCAAAAAGCAGTAAGAAATGGCAACTCGATGTTGATCCTCGCCCATCCCTAGGCAGCATAATTGTGGCATGGCAACAACAACGACGAGACAACGGCAACAAGATGCATAACCAGAGCCGACAATGGACAATAAGCAGAATATGGCATAAGGCGAAGGCAAAAGGAAATGCATGCGTGCTACAAAAGATACTTAATCTTAAAGGTAAACCCGATGAATGATGAACGAATGTGTTGCGACGTAACCGAAACCGAAGCCCAAAACTCCGAAACGCTCAAAGAAGATCTGCAACGAGCTCAACGCTCGACGCTCGATGCTCGAACGCAAGCCCAAGTCATTAAAAATCTACAATACACAAACTGCATACGAATCACTTGAAGGGCCCAGCACACGCACACACAGACAGCAGACGGGGCTGGCGGGGCTAGCCAGCCGTAAGGGACAAGGGAGAGCAGTACAAAAAATATCAGAAGCGAAGATCGTGAGAAAATGGTTTGGAACGTGGTTCTCACACGATCGACACACCTGCCCTTTTTTCTATGTATTTGTATGTGTGTGTATGTGTGTGATTGTGTGTGTGTGTGTCCCTGTTGTACGTATTTTTGAATTCAAGAGACAAGACCACTTACGGGCAAGATCACGACTGAGGAGCGAGGAGGTGAATAGCTGCCGCTGCCGTCGCTGCTGCTGCTGCGACTTGAAAGAGAAAAGCAGCGTGCGGTAAGTGTGCGGCAAAGTCGGCGTCGTCGCATTGGCCAACATTGTAATGACTGTGGACACACGATCGTTAAGACCACAGCGTTGCCGAATTGAAAAGGGGTAGGGGCTGCGGAGTAGGGGGCATGGCAGCGAGGTGGCCTGTGGCGCGGCGCATGCGCATGCGCGAACGCAGTCGCAGCGGCGTTTTGTCGAACGAACTCAATTTACTTTGTTTATGGCAAGAGCGAGACAATGTTAGAGCGTGCGATAGAGACAGCCAGCGAGTGTGAGGCACCGCCGAGCCACACTTATATGGTGTGCTATTGACTCTGTAATATCTTTAATATGGGATGTTGTTACACTGCATTGGCACACGCGCGCGCTGCCACTGGACAAGCGCTGCCCAGCGCTCTCGCCGTCTCTGTCTCCCTGTATGTGTGTGTGTTTGAGATGCTGGCACGAGTTGTGGCATGGCAACCCCACACCATTGCCCCCCGTCTACCAAAATGAGCGCTGTTCATCCCAAACGATGCCTGGCCCATGTGCAGCCCATTGCCAGCGCCCGCTTGATCGGCTGGGCTGGACGCCTGGCCGGTTTTTGATTTTTTTTATTAACTGGGGGTCTTGCGCTTACTTTAATATGGCTGCATTAAATTTTGCGGCGTGTGTGTATTATGACTGCAGTAGGTGGCACTGCCTGGCCCCGGGGTAGCATCAGCAACAGCAGCAGCTACAGCATCGGCAGCAACAGCTTCAACTGCAGTTGCTTGAGTGAATGTGAATGTGAATGGAATGGAATTAGTGTGGGGCCAACACTCAGAGGTCACGTGATGTGCGCACCATACTGTACTTCTTTTCTTATAATACAAATACATGCCAATCTACCTACGTATATATATATATATATATATATATATATATATATATATATATATATATATATATATATATAATATATATATATATATATATATATTATTTTTGCTACTTTAAGGCGCTTATGAACCGTTCAAGCCGCTCCAAATGAACCGCTAGTTATTGGCCCAGTTAATATAAAATCATCAACATCATCATTGTCAGCTTCATAAGATGTAGTCAACAACGAGCTACTTTATCAAGGTGTTTTTATTCGCTTATATGTAATTGTGAAATAAAAATATTCAATTGGGCTTGCAAATAAGATTGACTTGAACGGGGCAGAGTCTTCGAAGAATATTATCTTGCGGCAAATAACTATAAAATACTTTAAATAAAAACAAATGAAAACCAACGCAAGCAAACAAATTTTATTATAGACAAATATTTTCAGTTCCTCAGTCACAAAAGATAAAACACAGTGTAAATGCCATTTAGTCAAAGTTCTATTTGCTTGTCGAAAAAGTCCCCAGTTGCTGCAACTTCAATTAAAAAAAAAACGATTTTTATGTTTATTATTTTGAACCCTGAACTCTTGAATGAATTAAATTTCCTATATTTTTCAAGAGAAACTTAAATTAATCATATGAAATTCTGATTTATTAAAATGAAGTAAAGCTTTTAGCAAAATTCATGATCTTGGGGATTTTTTGTTCAGTCGCATCCTATACATAACCACAGCATATACTATAAAATCATACTCACTTATGTCATTAAAATATCATCACAGCCTACTAATCTCTGACCGCACTTTTCGAAATCATCCACCAAGGCAAGTTCTTTAATGGTCCTCTTGCAATTTTCGTTTCTTCAAACTTGACCAAACAGAAACAAAAAAGCGCTAAAATATAAAAGATACATTTTTATCTGAGTGTGTGTGTCTGTGTACAAAAATAAAATAAAAGCGCTGTGCAGGTCGCTGTGCCAATGTTACGTGACTAATCACATTTGGCAAAGATTAGCAGCAATCAGCATCTGTGGAGAGTAGCAGTCATCATCATAGTTGTCCACACCAGACACAAAAGCGTTCAATTTGAAGTTCCGTAACCAAACCGCACACTCGCATACCAATACATAAATAAATAGTGTATATAGCTACTCATATACCAATACCAATACCGATACATAACAAAGTTTTAAGTGCTCGGTCCGGTCGCGGTCGCGGACCTTAATTTGCGATGTCTGCTGGTCTGCTGGTCTGTTCGTCTGTCCGTCTGTCCAGCTGGCGGCCCCGGCGCATGTGCCAAACGGTCAAGCGCAGTTAAAGCTGTCAAAGCTACAACAACCACAATGCGAACCATTGACAGGCGACTCGAGCGGTTCTCACACTCGAAAACTTGTAATAAATGACGTTTCCTAGAATTTAGTTGGTGTTCTCTACATACACACATATGTATGTATGTATGTAAACATAGATATGGACGTATGAACGTATGTTTATATAAAATAAATATGTTTTTTCTTATTTTGTTGCTCTACGCTGTTTTTATTATTTAATTGCCATAGCAGCGCCGGCGCAAAAGCCCCGTCGGCTAAGCTGAATGAAGTCGGCTCGGAATCAGAGAGCTGAGAACGAACCGTCATTAAATGAGGCCAACTCTGGCTCTGGAGAGGCCCCGAGTGTGGGAAAATATTTAGCGACTTCCGGCTGCGGTTTTGATTTGGATTTCTATGGAGCTCATTATATGCCTGTCGCCTCCGGAAGGGCTTCATTGATGATTGTGCTTATCGTGCCGAACAAAAAAAAAACATAAAGTGACGCAGGCGCCTCTGATGAAATTCAATCATTTGCTGAAACTTGAGATTGACCAAATTGAAAAGAAATTTCGTATTTTTTTTCATGAATATATGTATAAATTTATTTTTGAGTTTTCTTTACTCTGGGTACACAAAAAATGTAGCGATACTCTTTAGCCATGTTGTCGGCTCTAGCTGAGTGGCTCATAGATGCATTTTTTCAGTGGAACTGTCGGCGCACGGTTTCCAATCCAGCGCGCCTGTGCGAACAGCTGTCCCGAGTGGGTGAGTGAGTGGTCAACGCCTTGTGCTTAAAGGCAGCCGCCTGCAATGCGTTCACCATGGACGCCACATGGGTCCGGTGCTGTTGGAGCTGGTGCTGGCCTCGCTAGGCGCTGGGCTGCAACTGCCGCTGGCGCTGCCGCATTCCGAGGGTGGTGGCGTCACCAGAGCTGGAGATGGACTGCTGCTGCTACTCAGCTCGTCGTTTGTCTGCAGAGGCACCGCGACACCTATGGGCAACGTTGGCACCACCACTTGCAAGTAGTTCAGTCGATGTCCCAGATGACTCATTAGCTGCGTGCCCAGATCCACGCTGACGCCAGGAACCGCAGCCAAAGTCTTGGACACCTCATTAGCTGCATGCACATAGCCGGCACGGAAGCTTTCCGCAATACTCAGTTTGGAATCGCCGGCGACGCTGGCATTCGAGCTGCTGCCCAGTCGCAGTTGCTTTTGGGCGCGCAGCTTCTTCATGTGCTCCACAGTCAGCTCCAGAATGTCGGCCTTCTCCAGGCGGGTGATGTGCTCGCCCTCTTGCGTCAAGCACTCCACCATTATGTCTTTCAGCTCGTCCAGGCACTTGTTGATGCGCGCACGACGCTTGCGCTCCAGCATGGGCTTCATCACCTTACGATACTGATAAGTCTTGGACATTTCCATTTCTAGCACCATGTTGTCTACGGTTAGCTCAACGATATCACGCGTAATCCACAGTTGGTCTTGAGTACTTTTTTCTCTGACTTTGTTATGCGTTGCCAGCAGTACGTTGCATACGCCGCAAAGTCGTAGCTTTGAATGATTCAGCTCGCTGTTTGCGTCGTGCTTTTATAGGCTCGGGCCGCGTTTCGTTGCGGCAGCGAGTGCGAGCGAGACGCGCATTTTGCCTCGTGCGCGACCCAACTTTTGAGTTCCTTTCTCCCTTGCGCCTGATGCTTGCTGCCTGCTGCTTGCTGGCTTCTGTTTACGTATGCGCTGTGTGTGCGCTCAGCCAACGTCGCTCGCTCTCGCTCTCGCTCTCTCACCCTCTTGTTTGCTTGTGTGCGAGGGCAATAAAATGACTTGAGCTGCGGCTGCGCCTCTATCTTGCTGTATGCATGTGCATGTGTATACGCGCGCGTGTGTTGTGTGTGTGTGTGCGCACTGTTGTGTGAGTTGTGATTGTTATACCGTGGGAAACTGTTTCGCAGCCGATTTCCACGACGACGGCTGGCAGCCTGGCCTGACTTCTTCTGATTGTGCATGCTTGGGGTCTTTGGCTGTCCGTCTGGCCCGGTCTGACGGCCCGCCTTAAGAGCTGACTGTGGCAGAGCGGCAGCCAAGCGAGCACATGCCTTCCATCCATAACAAGATGTTTGCATTTCAATTCATTTGTATGTGGCCGGGTATTTGGACTCGAGCGCAGAGCTCTCTGCTGTCGCTGTTGCTGGTGCTGTTGTGCTGGTTCGTCTTGGGTCTTGTCTTGGCTTCGGCTTGCCATGTGCCTTCGCCTTCGCCTTCACCCTTGCAGTAGCTTATGGCACGCTGATAATTGTGGAATCGTCATCGCGCAGCAGTGTTTTGTTGTTGCTGCTGTTGCTTTGTTTTGTTTTTCTTTTTGTTTTTGTTTTTGTTGTATGTATTTTTTTAACGCTTTATGGATCATTGATTGGGATCGTGGGCTTCGTGGGCCAAGCATTACGCTTTTCGTTTACATGATTATTCTTGATTGCCCATTGCGACGACCACTGCTCGGGCTTTGGGATCTGTTTGCTTGCGCTCTCTCTGTGTACGTATGTGTGTGTGTATATTTTATTTTGAATTTTTTGACTTGGGTACGGCTTATGGCTCGGACTACTTCTACCATTTGTAGACAATTACCGGCTTGACTGGGCAAGAGGCAAAGCATTTTATGCGACGTGTGCGCGAAAGTCAGTTTGGACTCGATGCTTGCTATTGTTGTTGTTGCTGCTGTTGTTGTTAGCACACGCTATAAATGTTGTTGTTATGGGCTGTAGTATGTGGCTCGTGGGGTGTTTGAGGCTTTGTCACGTCACGAGTGATTTGAACTTTTTAGCACATATTTATATTTAGCACGGCTTTAAGCTGTGATTCATTCACAACTCACAATTATGGATTGTGTGTATCATATCTCCAATTCAGCTATTTGTAGCTATCGCTGACACACACAGCTCCAATTTCACAACACTTAATTAGAAGTGGCGAGCCGACGAAATCACATTCAATATGACAACACAAGTGGCGCATCATCAGCGTCAAGCAACAACGACAACAACAACAACAAATACAAAATAAATAAATAAAAACAAACAACAAAAACTAGAAACGGGGCATAAGACAAATTAAGTTGGCGTTTTGTACGCATTTCAAATGAGCTACAGTTAACAAATGTTAACAGCCTCATCTTCATTTTGAGCGTCTGCCGTTGTTGTTGTTGTTATTGTTGTTGTTGTGTTGGTCCGTTAAATGAGGCGCGAGCTCGTCGCTGTCAAAAAGCTGCCTGCTCCGGAAATGGCTAATTGGACTGAGAGTGAAAAGTGTGCGTCTGATTGTTAGTGTTGTAAAACACAAGTTATGCACAGAAGAATAGGGGTGTCGTAATTGGGTTTGATTTCAGGGTGGTTGCTTGCCTTGAACGCCGTTAAATGAAGTGAATGAGAGAGTTGTGTGTTTATTTAATAATATGCAAGACCAGATAATTTTATATGATATTTACGTGGCTCGGGGTTTCATAGAATGCAACAAAAATTAATTTTTATTTAATAAACAATCATAGAGATCATAGGCAACAATTTTATATATCACAAACAGCACAGAATTCTCAAAAAAATAAATTCAATATATATACGAAACTGCCTATCATATAACTTTTTGTTGCATAAGAACTAAAAAACATATAGAAATTAAACTCCTTTTTTTACATTTAATTATTAATAATATTTGTGGAAAAAATACAAGTTTTTATTAAGTGTGATTCATCATGATCATACGTTTTTTAATACATAAATCAATTTGCTTATAACTATTAATGGGAACCCCAAACGAAATATCTTAATTGATTTTAGTATTATCAATCAACAATAATAAAATAAAACAATTACAATTAAGCAAAAACAAATTTCTTGAAAAATTATTAAAAACATAAACAAGTTATTTATAATATTAATATGTGGTACAGATATATTATTATTAAAACAAATTGAAAATAATAATAAATAAATAATAATTATTGACATGATTTTCCTTTTAAAAACCTACATCATTCTAGTTTAAAGTTTACTATTTATTTATTTTTAAACATAATTGAACAGTCACAGTTAGGCGTAGGAGAGATCATGTGTTTTTTAATTCTGTTCAGTCCAAAAGTCCAAGCAAATTTATCATAACTCATACGCACTGTGTGCCCATACGATCTCGCAATATGCCCAGCGTAGCGCATTCCTCGCAGTCGTTTAAATCCAACTTAAATACCCACACCACACATCACACACTCAAACTCACACACACACACACACACACACACATCAATTCTCAGCAAAATCCCAACGAAGACCTCATTTCTCCCGCTTTGGTCGTTTTTTCAGCATTTTTTTTTTCATTTTTGTAAAACAATTTTTATTTTTTTATCGATGGCATACGCACGCGCGAATTTTAGTGCCCCCGCTGCGCCGGCGACCAACTTTGGGGCAACAACAACAGCACGAGAGCGTGCACAGGCACAGGCCCAAGCCCAGAGACCAAGCCGAGCAGCAGCAACAACAACAACAACTATAGCGTGTTGTTGAATTAATTTATATCCAACAGTGCGCTTTCAACTTTATTGCGCCGCGAAAAGCAGCCACAGCCAGAGCCAGAGCCACAGCCACAGCCAGAGCGAGCAGCGTCAGCAATGTGCTCGCTCCCCCCCCGCACCGACAGCTCCATAACGCCGCCAGCAACCCACACAGAGACAGGGGCAACCCATCCATACCGACAAAAGGCACTGCGGAGCTGTGGGGGCATGCAATGGCACTCACAGATACTCGACAAGCCACACACACATGCGCAGTGCCAGACCGTGGGAAACAAACTCGTGCCAGTCGTTTCATTGCTGTCAAATAATATCTTGATGGGGATCAACTTGAAAAGATTGGTTGGGGCTGGCTCGTTGCCGCTGCCGCTGCTGTTGCCCCATGCTGTTGTTGTTGTTGTTGTTGTTATTGTTGTTTTTGTTGCTGTTTGGCGAGTCGTTGCTGGCCGCTGTTTAGGATGCGGTCGACGCTTTTGTTTTTTTTTTGTAGGTCTCTTTTTAGTCTTTTTAATACTTTACACATTTGTTCGTCATACCCCAACCGTTGAGTGTCTTACGTGTGTGTGTGTGTAGTTATAGCCATGGTCGTAGCTCAGCTCGGAAACCAGTTTGCCATCCGCCAAAGCGAGGCTGAGACTGCGGCTGCTGCGTCAGCGTCTGTGGCTGCTGTAGATGCCAACACATACTCGCTAAGATCACATAAAAGACCCGGCACGCCCCACCGAGCCCCGACCCACCGCCTGACCCGGCAAACGGCCACAACTTTCGGGCAGCTCATTCGTGAATGGCTGCCGTGGCTCGCTTTTATGATGCACTGTTTGCGCTGTATGTCTGTATACACACATATGCGAGCACTTGGCACGTTGCCCATTATCTCCAGACCGCTGGAGGCTTCAGTTGCTCAAGTGCACATATCATATAACCACAGGGTCTGAGACAAGACGCAACTATATAATAAAAAGGCTTACAGCCATCTGCACCCCCAAGAGCTAAAGTGTAAGCTGTCAATCCCCCTCGGTCGGCCCTCCCGATAGGCAAATGACACATGCAGGCGCTCCAACTCCCAACTCTTTTCCGAGATAAACAATGTCAGCATGTCTTAAAGGCATTTCACACACACTCAATCCATTAGCTGCAACGCTAAATAAACAGAGACCAGTTTCCATCCCCCCTGCTTGCTATCTAATGTCATTAAAAAAGTATCTCAAAGATATGCGTCTATTGCAACATTAATCCCAAACAACAGCCAGCGCGCTTCACACACACTTCGCTGGGTCGCACTGCACGAAGTCCCTTTTTGGCCCCCTGCATCAAGTCGATCAAGAACAAACACGCCAAGGAAAATGAAAATTAATTAAAATATCTGTAAGAAATCACAAGGGAGCGTCAGCGTCAAATAAGGGCGCATTGATATTGAAATCGAAGACAAGTGGCAGCCACATTTATTGCTGCAGGGTTCGAGTTCAAGTTCGAGTTCCACCACAAACAAAATCCGTGTGGGAAAGTTGAAAATCGAAAACAAGTGATTTGAAATGCCCATACAAATATAGCTGAACCGCAGGACGAATGTTGTGGCAATGCGTGGGAATGCTGGCTTGAGATTTTATATTCCTTATTCATTCGGGCACAGATATACCCTAGGGTATATGTCATTTATGTTGATTGCCCATTAGGACAACAATTTGCACTCCTTTTAACCGTATGATGATCCCATGCACAAATATTGGGCTTCGTTCTCTGTGTCCTGTCTTCCTTCGAGTCGTGAGAAATTTTATGAAGGAACACCTGCCTGTTGTTATTCGGTTCGAAGCCAAAGCCACTTGAATACATTTCCTTCCAAATTTTTAGGGTACCGAAAAATTGTTTCCCACACTTCGCATGGCCGAACAGTTGCATTTTTTCCTCTCTCGTTCTCTTTCTCTGTCCTTTTGAGATCGGGGGTATATTTACGTTTCCTTAGCGAGTCGCGATTCCCGACTTCCTACACACTGGAAAACAGGCTCGTCTCTGGCTACCTGCACTGCGCTGCCCTTACCGGAGCCTCGGCTTCAAATTTCAGGTTCTCGCTCGCTCACCAGCTAACCAGCTAACCTGCTAACCATCTTATCTCTCTCGCCACGGTCGTTTTCAATGAGGGTGAGGTGCGTACCACGTACGCGTGTCTGTCGAGGGTCTTTCTACGTTTCCTTAACTGTGCCTCTCTCTCTCGCTCTCTCCCTTCTTTTGCTTGTGTGTGCGGCCACAGGAAATGCATTTTGTTTGGCTGCGCTGCCGTTGAGCGGTGCGAAGCGGAGCGTTCAGACAGCTATAAAAGCGGTTGCCTTTCGGTTGGGAAATCATTCTGACATCGTCAGCGTTTCAAGCAACACACAGCACAACAAACACACTCGCTTTTCCATTTCAAATTCAAAAATGTGCCAACAAGTCGCCATCAGCAATAACGACAACAACAACAACAACAAAATGAAGACCAGCTACAGCATTAAGCAAGTCTTGAAGACGTTCTTCAAGAAGCAGCAGAAACAACAACAACAGCGCCGCCAGAACTCACTGGAATCACTTGAATCAGTGGACAATCTGCGCAATGCCGAGGTCGAGGAGGTCTACTATGCCGAAATCGATGAGAATGCTGCCAACGAGAAATTGGCTCAGCTGGTGCAGGAGCAAGAGCTCGACAGCGAGGAGGACATCTATGTGCCCGTACGCTTTGCTCGCACCGAGGCCGGCACCTTCTTCTGGACGACCAATCTGCAGCCAGTTGCTAGCGTCGATGCCGATCTGCTGCAGCCCGCTTACTGCTACTCCAGCCAACAGCATCCGTTCATGCAGTACCAGGATCGTTGGGCCCAGGCTTAAATTTGGTATTCCACGTCCAAGCCTCAATTATCAACAAGCTTTAAATGCATGCAACATTGTGATAGCAGCGACAGCAGCAGCGGCAGCATCGTACTTAATCTTAACTCAAACTCAACTCAGCGATCCCAGCGCTTCCATTAGTTCTTAAGACATTGTGATAGAAAATGACAGCTTTAAAAAGGAAAAAACAAAAAGATATTTTACAAAATACAAGAAAAGATATAAAAACTTAAATTACATTTGGTTTCTAATTGGTTTTGGTGTTGGATTTGGGTTTAGCATTTCAGTTTTATGATCTAAGCAGATCTTCAAAATATTTTCAGCACATCCTTTACTCATCTTGAGCATTGTTGTGACGTTTGGCATTCCACGCTATTGAGTAGCTGCTACAACATATTTACGACATGAGATTCTGTTTGTGTTCTGCTCATAAAATATGTTTCATTCCTCTACGTGACAGATAAGAGATGTATGTATGTGTTTATATTTTTGGATGCGACACATTCTTTCTAGAGACATTCCGAAACATATTGTGCTTGCTTTCTTAGTTATGTGACGCCAATGAATCTGTTTGTAAAGTCTTTTATCTGCAATTGTTACAGCTGAGTAATTTGATGTACCAGCTGGGACTTTTTTTTTGAAAATTTTTGTTTTTGGCGGTGTTTTGAAATGCCGCTGAAATTGATTAAAAGTAATCAACGTAATCAATCAGGGCAAGGGCAAGATAGATATTCCCAAAATGAAAGTTTATAATGATGCTATATACAAAATCAAAAGTTTATCTAATAGGAAAAAAATTTTTTTTAAATTTACAAAATATTAAAATTATTGAATGTAAAAGAAAGTGAAGGAAAAAGTAGTAATTGTTCGATACTAATAAAAGAAAATAATGAATGCAGTTAGAACTTGAATATATTAAAGGAAATGTTTGGGAATGAATTTTAAGTATTAGATTAGAATAATATACATTTTAACATTTTAAGCATTCATATGATAATTAAACATCTCATTCTTAAAATTGTGACAGATGAATGTTTGTTCCATTATATCAACAGCTTATACTAGTTAAGTTTAATGTTCCAGAATCTTTCTCTCTCTCTCTCTCTCTCCATTTCTCTCACTCGTTCTCTACATTTTTGCATTCATAAACTTTCAATTGGATGTTGACCCAAGACATTTCCTTTTGTACACTTTTCGTAGTGTAGTCTTACATAAGTCAGCCTTGCCTTGAACAACCTTTACAGATTCTATGCGCATTTTATGACATAAATTCCATTTGGCTATTGGCTCCGTTGGCAGTCAGCCAATATGAAATATTCCCACTCCGGCTGCAATGCTATCATATTATTGCAGTTGTCACTTGCCTTGGCTAAGGCCACCGCCACCTGCGTGCCCAAATATGGCGATGGTGTGCATAACTTCACGGCAATTTCTTGCACGGGCTTGTCGCCGCGTGTCGTACAACTTATTTATGTGCTTTTCTAGAAAGAAGAAAACAAAAACCGACAGGAGAAGGAACTGGTGCTGGTGCTGCTACTTGTAGTATATAGGAAAAACCCATATCAAAAGCCACAATTAAAATGCAACATGTAGACGTCAACACCTTCCAGTCACGGGCCAGTCACAGTCATAGCAAACAGTCACAACACACACGCAATGCTCACATGCCAAGGCGTTTCGAGGCGGACGTTGAAATTGGGCATAAAAACAGTACCGCAAAAGATAATCGTTCTCATACACTCTGTTGCTGTTCCCGTCTCTCTGTATATGGCCATCTCTTTCGCTCTATCAATCACCAACGCATTTCTCCTACACTAAAAATGCAAATTGATGTCACAAAAAAATTTATAAAAAAAAAGAAAAAAATTGAAAAAGTATCCAAGAATTGAATAAAATTCTGGTAGCGCCGTGACGTAAATTAAGTAGCTAAATAAGTTTCTGGTAAATTGGCCCCGACAGCGCATAATTAATTTCGTATGCGCAGCGGCACAGAATTGGAAGAAAGAACCATCATGGAATGCCGTTGTTGATGTTGATAATGCTTATGATGATTGCCACTGCTGCGATTGGGATCTTCGTGCCCGGCTACCTCTATTCATTTGCATTTACAAGCGAGCGCTACAAATACGAAAAAAGAGACTTGCATACATGTAGGCACTATATGTCGTATGGCCACTATGCGCCGCTTTGTCTCCGTCTCTGTCTTGGCGACTGGAGTGCTGGGTAGACCTGGCACAGGTGTACTGAGCCTGCTGAACTGCGGTTTAATGTACGCCTCTGTGCCCAATTCTCAGCGACAACTCAGCGGCGGCCTTCGCGTGCGTGACCGGCATGCGCTTAGCGGTCATTGATTGGCCAACACCAACAGCAACAACAGCAACCGCCGCAGCAGTAAAAACATTGTTGGCGAGTTCTTTGACCATGCCTAAGCTCGAGCTGGCTGTTAACTAAGGGCGCCGCGAGCAACAAGTGTGTGAACACATTAAACGGTGATTAGGCCCAGCTCTGCGACTGCGACAGAGTCTTTGTTGTTTTAGCTCTTGTCTAAGCACTTTGTGTGTGGCGATTGTGGCCACAAATTAGCCCGTTGCAATGTTACCATTAAATTGATGAGGGATAATGTGGGCAGCCGGAATACACAAAATGTAGCTACACAAAAATCTAAGCGAAGTGACTGAAGTTCATTATATAAATGTAAAATGTTCAATAAGAAAATAGGCAAAAAACAGTTATATATCATTTTACAGAATTGAACTTGCATAAATTTTAAAAAAATATATACAGGTATAATTAATGTATTATTATTTTTTTTATACATTTTAATAACTATAAAAACATATATATAAATATAAAAATATAAAATATTATGCAGCACAGATCTATCTAAAAATGTGTGAAATATATGTTTATTAATATTATTGCATTCTTTATACTAAAAATATGTTAATGTAAATAAAAATACTGAATATGCAACTAAAAATAATTAATTAATAATAATAATGAATAAAAATATAAAGCTTAATAATTAAATATTATAGCTAAACTCCTATTGATAAAGGATAAGAATAAAAGATTTTTCAATTATTTTTCTTTTGGCGTATATTATATAATTCGTTATATTATGCTTTCAGCTTTTCTATTTAATATTTGGAAATATTTTTTAGCGCCCTTTTATTATTTATTTTAATCCTTCACAGCTGCCAATTATTTAAAGCATACTTTTGTGCGTAACTGGTTGAGCACATCGGGCTGTGGAAGCTGCACATAGATTGCTATATTGTTTGGTTTTCTTTTTTGTAGGTAATATGTTAAGCATCAAATTTAAGACTACACAAATATTTTAATTGACGCTCGGCTTTATAGACGAGGGCTGCCAAACGGGTTCAAATAAAAAACAAATCAAGATTTATTGGTGATTGGTCATGGCTTGTGCTTAACCTTGATAAACCGTCTGTGCTGAGCCACAATTAAATGGCCAAGCCGCTGAAATAGATTCCAATACATTTCCGCTTCAAAACGCAACTCCTAGATATTTATAGACTAAGCTACACTTAACGACTTTTGATGAGAGAGATCCGATTCTAAAAGGTAATAGATAGGCATCCTCTACTATAGGTCAAGTAGTTGATGATTGTACTTTTACTTTATTCTGTGAATGTTAGAACCATCATTTCGGCTTTTAAAAATAATTTGTGAGCAATAAATATGTGCTTATCTTTTCATTAGCTAAAAGTTTTTCAAACTTCAACTTCGACGAAGTTCAAGGGAAATAATGAAAGTATGTAACTATATCTATTCCGAATAAAATGTGCTTTGTTTACGTAAATAACACAGACTCTCAAGATGGAGAATTGGTAAACAAATACCCGCTGATGACATCGCATAAATTGTACTGGCAACATTCAGTCGATGTATTTATGGCGAATGGTTCCCCGTAGTTATCGCCAAAAAAATAATACGAAAATGTTGTTCAGATGTGATAAACAAGATACCAACTGACAACAGAACAATAAAGATGTTGATTCTTACTGATTGCCGAGCGATTGATGGCTAATAGCTGTTGGCGCAAGGCAGACGGGCCCGTCAATTAGCCCATAACAAACTGTTACTCACCTCGGTCATGGTACGAGCCAGAACTTTGTAGACCGAAAATAAACTCATTGCTTGTCGCATTTTTAGATAGACATTTGCCTTATCAGCCCTCTGCTGATAAGAGCGACTGAATTGCCGCTGAAGTGGCAGCAATATATATAAAAATCAATGAGTTTCCCAACAGTCAAAGCAATTGTTAGCCACAGCTACCAAACAGCACACGTAGTCCACGCAACCTAAACCAACAAGGGAAAATATAACGAAAAGAAAATAAATATTAATATATACAAACATATATAAATATTTACAACACACTTTCCCAAGAAACTAAAAAAGTTTGAACAATGAATTCGCAAGTTTTGTCGATCTGCTGCTGCCTGGCGCTTGTCGCCTGCATAGCTGCCAATTCGGTGTCCACCAACGAGACTGATTGCCCACAAATGTGCCCCGCCATCTACCAGCCGGTGTGCGGAACGGATGGCTTCAATATGAAGGAGTTCGCCAGCTTTTGCAATCTGCAGGCCAGCAACTGTCGCCGTGCACGCAATGCCCAGACGAGTAAGTTAATAGCTCTATATTCAGTTCTATAGCTGTTCCATATTTCTAATATTCCTCTGTTCAGCCTACGCTGCTACTGACATGGCCTGGTGCACCTCCAAGGAGGTCGAGAATCTTGACAAGCAACTGAATGTTAAGCTGGATGTTGCAGGCTGCCTCAAGCCCTGTCCCATGATTTACAAGCCCCTGTGCGTGTCCAATGGCGAGTACCGCGGTCTCGTGCCCAACGACTGCTCCTTAGAAATCTTCAACTGCGCTCTCATGGCTACCGGCGTCAGTCCCGCAAAGCTTCTGCACGTTCTGCAATCAGAGACTTGTTAACTTTGAAAATTAAACAGGAATAAAAATCCTCTACTCAATTGACTCTTAATGAAAAATATATTGACTATCGGAGAATTATTTGAATCGCATATTTTTTGGCTAATTCAACTGCAGCACATTAAATGATATACTGAATACAAATATCACCCACCTTTACTCTTATGCCTTATCTAATCAGAACAACTAATAAAATTCTTTGTTACCTTATTTACTATATACTCCTGCTGAAGCATGAAGACTTTTGGTGAAACTCAAAACGTCTCTCTTAACCTGCAAGTTTCCATTCACAGCTTAACTTAGCGTTTATCAAAATTTCATTATGACAAACCCAAAAGTTTTTTTTACTTAGCTAATGAACATGCTTTAAATTGCTGTATAAACTTGATTTTTGTATTTAAAACTTAATAGTTATATATTACTATTAGGGCTCATCCAAATGAAGCTTGACAATTTCTGTGCAAGTTTTGGTTGCAAATCCAATATTGAATTTGTAAGAAAAAGTTTTGATGATTTTTCATGAGCTCCATATAATTGTAATAATTAGTTAAAATCTCAACAATTTATGCCATAATTTACGTAGAAAAGTCAAACATGGTTAAGTAATTATTGTATATACTTTAATTACATAAAAATTTATCATTTGGTATAAAAGCTTAAATTAAAATTGAAATCAAAATAAGCTGCATTCGAATCTATTTAAAACACAGCTCAATATACACATAAATAAAATATTTAATAATTACATATTATTCATAGGCTCGCATATTTTAGATAAGTGTTTCCATATATCTTCTACTGACGAATGCCAATTAGCCGTAACAAAAATATAAACAACTAATATTAATAGATATTTTGATTCAAGCATTTTCTCTAGGAAGTCAATATTTCGAGTAGTTTTCAATAGTTTTTCATTTATTTGCAAATTGATATCACATTGACAAAGTAAATATTGCGTAAGAAAATAAATAATTGTGTGAACAAATAACTAATAAGAATTTGGGATACACAGTCCTGGACCTCGACTGTCTGTGAGCTTTTTGACTCGGGGCGAGGTCCAGTCACGAGTTACCCAAAATGAGATCTGTTATAGGGAACACGTTTGGAGTTGGAGCGGGGTCTAGCAAAGCGTGCCGGGCAATTGGCTAAAGCTTTGGCAGAGCCAGGCGTGCAGCAGGTCGTCGTCGACACGCTCCTGTGTGTTGGCCCAGAAGAAGGTGCCGTTGTCGGTGCTAATGTACTGCAACGGCAGAGGCAGATCCCACAGCGTAGATGTGGCTGTGGGCGTGACATCAGACGTGGGCGTGAACTGGGGCACTGCGGTTACATTTAGGCTGTGGTTATTGGTGTTGATGTTGTTGCTGTTGTGATGTGTGTGCTGACAGTTGCGTCCATGGTGGCAGGCATTGCAGCTCTGTGTGCTGGCCTTCTCCACGTAAACGCTGCTGATCAGCGTGGGCGTATTGGGCGGCGGTGGCGTTTGTGTTAGCTCTTCATGCACCTGCTGTAAAGTCAGGTCGGCGAACTTGTTGATAGACTCATCGGGCGTTGTTTTGCTGCTGTCGTTGTCGTTGGCGTTGTCATTAGTTTGCAGAGAGTCCAGCTGTGGCAAGAGCTGCGTATTATTGAGATCCACATTGTTGGGATGTGGCTGAGAGGTGGGCCTGCCCTTGCCGCCCACTGTCAACAGGCGTCGCAGTGGCTGCCACACTTTGCGCATGCGTCTCCCCGCTTTGGGCGCCATTAAAACTGATGTTGCTGTTATGTTGCTGCTGCTGGCTGTCAGGTTTTTCGTATCCAGATACATGGCGTTAGCTTTTGTGGAAGCTTTGTTCGACTCGTTCAAGTTAGTTGTGTTCAGCAGCGAGTTGTTGCGTGTGCGCACCTCGCGAGAGTCGTTCGTTTTCTGATGCTGCTGCGCCAGCCGGCGCTCATATTTATATATGAGGCGCTGCCGCAGCGCTGCCAATGGCCAGTCAAGAGTGAAATCGTATGCCGGCTGATCTCACGAGCCCAGGCCAAGCACCGAGCACCGAGCACCGTACGAAATTTGAGTGCACTCTCATGCACACACACACATAGACAGAGGCTCATACACATGCAGACACTTCTCATCGATGACGATGAGGGAGAGGGAGCTGCTTTTTATGTGCGCGTATTTCCCAAATAAATTCCAACAGGAATCCACAAGCTTGTGTGTACTTTTCCCATGCACGTACAATCGACAAGGGCCGCTTGATGAGTTTTGGCTGCAGGTAGATGAAGACGATGCCGTTTGCACAGTGGTGCCAGATATATTGTATAGGAAACAACTGATTGGATTACAATAGTGCACAAATGCTGTGAGAATCTAAATGTTGTCTTATAGGTCTAATATTTTTTATGAGTCTACTTATGCAAATTGATAATAAAAATGCCCGAGAACATTTCACAAACTGTTAACTAGGAGTGTTCTGATGCTAAGTCTAATCGCCTTAACGTATTCAAAATGTTCAGTTAACGTGCACAAATAGTTATTGTTCGCTAAATTGATTATCATAAAAATAGAAAAATAAGCATAAACTTTTAAAATACCTGCCTGCTTCCTTTCTTAATAAGCGAAAGAGCAAATCAATAGAACAATTTATAAATGCATAAATGTATTTATTGCCACAATGGTAAATCAAGTGGAAAACATGTTTTGATTGTATGGGGAGATTAATTAATAATTATCTTTTTTAAGAAATTCAATTAACTCTTTTCAAAATAAAATCTGTCAAATATATATTTTTGTTAAGATTAATTTAATTTATTGAATATATATTTGATAACAAAGTCAACTCCCGTTTCTTGCTCATATGCACTTATTGGCTCGCAGCGTATTGCTGTGGTACCACTGTGCACGGCCTGTTCCGTCATTTATGCACGACTGACTTTGTTTTCACATTCACACGGTACCCGAAGCCGCAGCCAGAGCCAGAGCCAGAGCCAGAGCCAGGGCCCAGTAGTTGTTGCTGGTTTACTGCTGCTTGTCCAGCTGAAGCCGCTTGGGCGCAGTGACGTAGCCGTTTCGCTGGCTCAGCGCTCACTGGGGGCAGCAGCTGCACCTGTTCCTTTGTGGCCCCTGTAAACTAAGACGCTGTGCATTTCCGTCCTGGCGCAGGCGGCGCACCGTTGCGAGTGTGGGAAAGGGCTTATAAGAATTTCACTTGGGTTGTTCGGGTTTTTGGGTTTTCGGGCACTATTGTTGTTGTTGTTATTTTTGTTTCCTTCTTTGTGATTTTTTGGTGTTTTGTTGTTGCTTCTGGTGCTGGTGCTGCTGCTGCTGCTGCTGTTGATGTTGTCGAGAGCAGCTGTTATTGCTACTTGTTCGCCTGTTTGTTGTCATTTATAATCAAGGCTCTGAGCCCCGGCGCTGATAAGTTCATTTTACGTTCGTCTTCGATCCTAGCCAAGGGGATTATGACATGTTGTTCACACGCTCCGCACAAAGGCAGATCTAATGAGGCCGTGACCTGATTTCAGTCCGCAGTCCTTTAGCTCTTTCCCACACAACGGCTAGTCTCGAAAAACTAGTCGGCCCGGTCAGATCGAAAACAGAGCCTGGCCAGCTTGCTGGCTGCCTGGCTGCCTGGCTGCCTGGCCGGGGGCCGACTGCAACAAACTCGTGCCAATCGCGTGTACACCGCACGCCTGCAGCTTGTGAGCCACCGTCTCCAACGCTTTGGCCGCCATTAATCTTGAACTCTCCGCAGCACGTCGACGCTGGCGACGACGACGATGGCATCGTTGCCCCGCACATTTGCCCCCAATCAGCGCCTAGCTTTGAACTGCACGTTTGCTAAATTGAAAGCGACTTTGACTCCGACTCTATCTACGACTGCGACTGCGACTACAACTACTACATCAACTAAGCAACGCTGCCAGCTTCAATTCCAACTGCAAGTCTCAACGAGCTGCGCATGCGCCTGCCTTAACGCCTTATTGGTAGATGGGATAGTCGAACGCCAAGTTGGTGTCTTTGCTATTCAATACTCTTTCTTTGACAATATTACTTGATTATGGATTATAATATTTATATCTAATATATACATATATAATGTAATGAATAATGTAAAAGACTTGAAGGCCACTGAGAGGAAATCTGTTTTAAATAAATAATAAAATAATGCACTTGTTTTTAATAATAGTTGCAACCTTTATCAAGTCAAAGCTTTAAGCTTTTAATAAACTTTACTTTTAGCTCAATAAAGCTTCTGTTTTCTACGAACTTTATTGCTGAATATATAAAATGCTAGGAAAAGCTTTTATCTCCACATGTGTAAGTAAGCTTTTGTACGAAACACTCCATAGTTTTAATTTGACTAAAAGCTTTCTGTGAAAAAATAATATCAGACAAAATGATATTGAATAGCTTGTACATAATATTGTAAATGACGATTTGTAAGTCTAGAAGAACATAGATAATGACTTTTCAGTAAAATGATACGATGTCTGACTGATAAGGCATTTACAAGGATTTTTCAGAATTTATGATCGTATGATTGGTATTTGAAGCTATTTTGTGGTCTTATAAAATAAAATATTATAATACTTAACAAATTGTTTTTAAAAAACTTTTTATTGTTCCGGAATTTTTATGAGTTGCCAAGATATAAATATATTTAGTAAGAAATTAAAATAATTTTTGCAGAGAATTTAAGCTTCGACTTAAGGTTTCTGCAATTTCCCCTCTTTTAGCCACAAGCATCCATTTGGCTTTTGGCTTTTGGTTCACACGGCAGGCGACCAAGCGGGCAGCGAGGCAGCGTGGCAACGAGTTTTGCGCAAAGTTAGCGCAAAGCTTAAAAATATATATATGACAAGCAATTAGTGTGCATTGAGGTTAGTTGAAAATGGTTTTTGGTTGTGGCTTGTGGCTGCTGCGATTCACTATTTCTGTGTGTGTGTGCTTATGTATGTATGTTTGCTTTTGCATGCGCCTTGTGTGTGGATGCAACTGCGTTACTCATACGACACGTGTGACAACAAAGTTGAAAGTTAAGTCCGCTTGTAATCTGAAGCTGTTGTTATTGTTGTAATTGTCATTGCTGAAGCCGTTATTATTGTAGCCTCAGTTCGAAGTCAGCAGAAAAAGGCCAGGCCAGCAGCTAAGCAAGCAACGGCTAACGGAAGTCATGGCCAAAAGACAAACAAACAAACCAGAGATTCTGCAGCATCATGGGAACTGCTTGGGCCGGCAAAAAAAAGAGGAAAAGCACAAGTGTCATATTGCTGTGCTGGTGATAAATAAAAAACAGGCAACATTTTATACACATAGTGTGTGTATGTGTGTGCCCCTTAAGAGCTGGCAGTTGTCCAGCTGCCCAGTAGCTGTAGCCGAGATCAGCGAAAAGATGAAATAAAACATCATCTTAGAACGACAACCGGATGTTGAAGTTTATTACGCTGAACGTTGACGGCGACAACATTTAGCTATGCAAAAGTTTTTCGGGTACTCCCGAGAAGCTGGAAGAAAGGCTGGAGACTGCTACGCTTAATCGATACGCTTCAACGAAATGCTAGCCACTTAATGTTGTTGTTATAGTTTTGTAGTCGTAGTTGTCGCAGTCATCATCATCAGCCAAGCATGCGACATAATTGCGCGAGTTAAAGCCCCCCAAACAAGCGACAACAACAACAGCAATCATCAGCAGCAGCAACAGCAACAGTAACAGCAGCAGCAGCAACAACAACAGGCAGCAAAACATTTCAGCAATCCATCGGATCGCATCACAATCCAGCCATCCGTCCAACGTGTGGGAAACACACGACAAATCTGTTTCCCACGGTCTCGTAAAGTAGGCACAACACAACACACACTCGCAGTAGGCTCCCATTTGTGCATATGCATGTCTGCCTGTATATGTGCGTGTGTGTGAGTGTGAGTGAGAGCACCAAAGAGCCAAAGAGCCACAGACGACGAATAGGAGCCGCCGTTGAAGCAGCAGCGCAACTGTCATCATTGACAATAAGTATGACATGGACGATGGCAACAGCGACGGCGACGGCGACGGCGACGATGACAGCGGAGGCACACAGAGAGCCACGCGCAGAGCCACTCTCATTCCAAATCCGAAATCCGAAAGCCCCTACTGCGACGCCTCACTCGGCAATCAATTTTTGAAGACGACGCGCGCCAGAGCGCAACAGGGCACGCTCTCTCGCTCACGCTCAGCCAATGCAGCGGATCAACAGTGTTTTGCGAGTTGCTCTGCTACGTAAACTGTCGCAATAATATGCCAAAGAGCGCACAGTGGGCCCAATGTAATAAATATAAATATATGAAATCGTATCAAAATGATATAAATAAATATAAACTTATATTTGAGCTAATCTATTGGGGCTCAGATTGGCATCTTAAGTCATTGTCAGACTATCGAAAGAGTTACATTGCCCTAGGGACAAAAACATGTTAATTATTATGACAAAAATATATATAAATAAGCAATGCCAAGCTACATTTTATATTGTTATTAATCATATCTGATATAGATCTGCTTTATGTTTTTTAAAATCAGATTCGACAGGATATTTGCAGCATACTTTAAGGATCACAAAAATATGAAATGTGCATTATGAATATATGCGCATTCTATATGTCTATATCTATATAGTATAATGTAAACATATAAATATAGTGTATATTACAGTCTATATATGTTATTATCAATTTAAAAGTAGCCCAAATTCTACTTTGATCTGTGTTAATATATCCGATATTTTTTTCTCTCAAAAGTAGGCAGCAGCGCAGTTGACAATTTAGCCACATAAAATTATATTCGGAAATTCTTGTGTTCTTTATTTGAAGCAAGAAAAATAATTAAAAGGAAACCAAATAATTATAATATTGTTGAAGAAAGTGAAATCAATATTTGTGCATTTCATTAGCTAACCCACACAAAATGTTACAACAAGTATTTATACAGGGACGACTCACTGTGCAGCTTGGCAACCCCAACCCCAACCTGTGCCTGCAACGGACTTTACAGTAGCCTCTCTTTGTGCACGATGCCGAGTGCCGCTACCGAGCCGAGACCGAACGAGCCCGAATGCCACCACAGCTCCGCGCATGTGTGCGTGTGTGAGCGATCATGCGGGAGCTGCGGCCCAGTCGCTGCGCTGGGAGAGCGTCGTATAAAAGTAAGGTTGGGAACTTGTTTGCCACTCATTTCATAAACGTGCCGCCTGTTGAACGGAACGCTAAGAGCGACGCACGCGCAACCGCCCCCCAAAGAAAATACGATATCGACGTGAATATGTGCGTCTAGTTCGGTTCAAGCCAAAAATAAAAATAAAAAAAAACTAATAGAAAATAGTGAAACGTGATTCGAATCACAACATGGTCATGGAGATGTCCAAGACGTATCAGTACCGCAAGGTGATGAAACCGTTGTTGGAACGCAAACGACGTGCGCGAATCAACAAGTGCCTGGACGATCTCAAGGATTTGATGGTGGAGTGCCTGCAGCAAGAGGGCGAGCATGTTACGCGCCTCGAGAAGGCCGACATACTCGAGCTAACTGTGGATCACATGCGCAAGCTGAAGCAACGTGGCGGGCTCACGCTGCAGGCCGTCGGCAGTGCTGCGAGCGCTGGAAATGTGGCCGCCTCCAGCACCAGCGCCGCCCACGTCGAGTCCTTTCGCTCGGGCTATGTGCATGCTGCCGATCAGATTACACAAGTGCTGTTGCAGACGCAGCAAACTGATGAGATTGGCCGCAAGATTATGAAGTTTCTATCGACGCGCCTAATTGAGCTGCAAACTCAACTGCTGCAACAGCAACAACAACAACAGCAGCAACAACAGCAATCTGTCTCTCATGCCACAGGACGCTTGGCCTTTCCGCTGCTGGGCGGGTACGGCGCCGCAGCCGCAGCCAGCTACAGCGCCTTTCTGGCGGGCAAGGACGAGCTGATCGATGTGACATCCGTGGATGGCACAGCGCTCTCCGAAACAGCGTCGATTAGCTCGCAGGAGTCGGGCGCCTCGGAGCCCGTCTGGCGGCCCTGGTAATCAACTGGCTGCCTGTCTGCCTGGCGACATCATCTAATTTCTAGATCTTATCTTAAGTATTCCAAATGGCTATTAACCGTTCGCTGCAGCCATTATCAGCAGCAGCAACAACCGCAGCAAAATCTGTTGTCTTCCAAAGCAAATTGTGGCAACGAATCGCATTGATTTCGTTGCACTGTGCATTGTTTTTAAATACTTTTAAGTTTATTTTAATAATAACTGTAAATTTTTGCATTTCAACTGTGATATAACTAAAGTACGTGGCCTTTCAACTCACCTGGAATGCGCCAACCTCCTAATAATTTTTGCTAAAGTTTCCTAGCGTTTAAAGTGTGCGTTGTTTATAAGTAAAGGCATCTTATAAAAATAAAAATATACTAAGCTTTAAATAATTTATAAATGTTAATTTAGGATTTAAATATGAATAAACAAACAGTTCTCATGTCAAACAAACAAGAAACAGTTATGTTTTTAATAGAAACAAAGGGCAGGTGCGATCCAATTCGATGCCAATTGGAGGGGTTTGCTTAGCTGCCGTAGTGAAGTATTTCGCAATATTGTGTCAGAAATATATCAGATTAGAGTAATAACATAATATAATAAACTTCATAATTAATTAAGGCATAGAAGTAAGAGTAAGAAGTCCTACAGTTGAGTTGGATTATATCAGCCTAAAGGCATTGATGGAGGATCTCTAACCCGTTTAAATGCATACGTAGAAATACATATACAGAGCTCGAACTATGGAACATTTTGCTTGAAAATCAACAGATATATTAGTTTAGGCAGTTAGTAAATTAGTTAATATCAAAAATGAAATTTCCATTTTTTATATAATAGCAAAAATACTTTAAGCATTCATTCTTTAATTTCTGAACACTTTTAGTTATTGATTCGCAGATTGGAACTGTATGACTTCACTTTTATTTCCTTAAGCCATCTCTCATTTCATTCAGCCCAGGCCAAGGCAGTTATCTGTTCTTATCTTACTTACAAAAGAGCAAGTCCTATACATTTTCAAGAACCGAACTCGAGTTGATCTCTGTGAAACAGACTATACACCACAGCCCTCCCACAAGGTTGTTTATGTAAAGCAATCACACAATATTTAATGCGAATAAATACATAATTATTGAAAAGATTATACTACAAAATTGCGAATAGCAAACTCTGCGTTTATATCTACATATCAGATTCAATCAAAGCAGTAGATCATAAAGACACTGTAATTTGTGGCTGCCTATCTACGGACATTAAATATGCGCTGAGTGTGCATTCAATGAATTCAAGCATATCTTCACATATCTCCACCTCCAGTGCTCTCATTTCAAATGTGATCTACTGCCACACACAGGCACACACACACACAGAGTCAAATGCATGTGCTGACTTTTACTTTTATCAGTCGAACATCTCTTCACATTTCATGCAACAAGTACATCAGCATATCTGAAGTTGCCTTCACACAAGCAATTAAGAGCTTGTAGCTACTGTAAATAGATGTAGATACAGATACCCACAAGCAGACATAGATAATATGAATGTGAATACAAAATATATTTGAATACATACATAATGTGAATGTCTGAATCATTTATGTAATCAACTCTGCATCACTTCTTCTTGAAATAATTAAATAACTGTCCAATCCAATTGGTCTCCTTTCACGATCAACGATCCCTTGTTTAAATTCTGATTAGCCGCAGGTAACGGCCACAAACTGGTTAGACCTGACGGAGAAAAAACAACCCCTAAATTTGGGATGCTGTTGCATTTTGCCTTTTACCTGCACGCAGGTTAAGACGTAAACAATAAGACCGACTTAATAGGGACACGGTAGGGATTTGGTAATCAGGTTCAGGTAGACCCGAAAGCAAACAATCGATCGGTTACAGAGTGGATTAGCCGGGCTAGTCAACAATGGTTTGCAGTTATGCAAAGGTTATTAAGTAGTTTTCTGTTTGTTAGGGATAGCTGAAAATTGAATGTCATTTAGGAATGAGAACGAAAAAGGTAGTTTTTCTTTTAAATTGTATATATATTTTTGTAAAAGTATGAGTTAAAATTTATCACAATTTTGTAAAGCTCGATTGAGTGTTGCGCCTTGCAGCTAATTTTGATTGTTTTGGATGCACAAAATTAACAGAAGACGCTTTAAAGCAGGAAGCTGGAACCGCTGGTCCCAAAAATGGAAGACATTGTTGCGTGTGCTGGGATGCCCAAGCGCTGGTTGTTTAGGCTTGCACCCAGCGATCCTGGAACTGTGCGACGGCGATCTCGTTGGCTGTGCTGCAGTAGAGTGGCTCGATGAGATCGTTGTCGGCGGGCAGATCGGAGGCGGCGGTCCAGAAGAAGGTGCCATGGGCGGTGCGCACAAAGTGTACTGGCACGGTGGGCAATTGCTCGAGCTCGTAGTCCTCCATTTCGCAGGAGGCGGAGAGACGCTCATTGGCCTCGTTCTCATAGGATTCGAGAGAGTCAGCGCAGGATTTGTTGACGATGGACTCGAGATCGGCGTTGCGGCTATTCTCAATGGACTCCAGAGACTCCAGTGAGTTGGCCTTGTGTGTGTTTTGCATGTTCTGCTGCTCCTCGACTTGTTGTTGTTGCTTGAAGATCTTTTGCAGCAGCTTCTTCACGCTGTAGGTCTTCTTGTTGGTCTTGGTGTTCATGTTGTTGTTGATGATGTTCTTGTTCTGGCACATTTTGAATTTGTTGTGTTGCTGTTTAGCTGAGATGTAGCTGTTGCTGAGTTGTTTACTGTACGAAGCGTAGTCCTCGAATGATGTCTGATCCTCTGAGATGTCTGCCTTTTATACCCGCACAGGACCAAAAACGAAACCCAAGCCGACAGCAGGTCGGGACAACGAGGGTTGAGGCAAGCAGCCAGAACGATACACCAGATACTCAGCGAGTGTGGGAAAGTACAAGGATACGTGCACAGACAAAACACTGTAAACGAGAAAATCCTGAGCGCACAAGCACACAGATGCACACACATACATTCAAAAAACGGCAGGTGTGTTTCGAAACGGACCGTTGGGACGGACCTGCACGCCATTAACCTGCATGCGTTGGAGTGTGAAGGCATGTCGTGCTGCTCCGCTCCCACCTGCTAGTGATGTATAGCAATTTTATCCTGCGCCAGGATCGTGAGAAGCGAGACTTTCTACCAGTTCCCACAGTTTTTCGAAGGATCCTTTTTCGAGCCTATTGAAGACAACAACTCCAACAACAAAACCGAATCTTTTTGCTGATCACTTTTGGTTTTTATATGTTGTTATCGTTGTTGTTGTTGCTGCTGTTGCTGGCAGCTCTTTATGCACTTATCTCGTTTTGGCTGGCATAGAAATCCCTTTTTTTCGGGTCTTGAACACGTGTGCAGCGGTTGCCCCCGCAAAACGTGGGAGAATATTTTCAATTTTCAACGCTTGAACGACTCAAACAATTAATGGCCTGACAGCAGAGGCCCAGATCAACTAGTTGAATAGGCAAACACATTGGACAGACTGAGATCTGGGATCATTTAATGCGCTGTAATTTGAAATTTATAAATTTTTTTGTGTGCCTCGAGGCGTTGCCCGAAACGAGCGAGAAAAAAGGAGGATCATAAAAGAAAAAGGAAAAAGGAGAACAAAATTAAACCAAAAACGTGTCAGGCATTCGAAAGCCGAAGGAGTTGCTTTTAATTTCATTTCGATGGCACACAATTAGCAGACGACCCCTGCCTGTCCCTGTGCCTTATTAAGGGGCACTTTGTGTGCTTCCATGGAGGAGCTAAGCGAGAGCATGCACACTCACTCGCTCAAGCGTTGTCCTTTTTGGACCTCGGCTCGGTCGCAAGTTGGACACGTGATGGCGCGTGAGGCGTCGACGATGGCAGAGAACGATTTCTGGGACGATCCTGTACTTAATGGATTGTCTTTGACTTGACTATAAATATTTGAAGCCCATGTGCGTTGGGTTTCTTTTTTATGGTCTTCATTTTGTGTGGAGCTATAGTTTGTTTTATTTTCATTTTTTACATTAGACAGACAGGGAGACAAATTAAGATTCAAGCAGCGACTGTCCTGGTGAGAAGTGGTAGGCTGGCGTTAACAGTTCGTTTCCAAATATGTTTGTACCTAGGGATTGCTGTAGTCCTATTGATGTACTCCTTGATTATAAGGTGCGCTTTGTTATTAGAAGTTGGTCGAGCTGATTTGTGTGTGTGTTTCTTTATCTTTTACTTGAGCTGAGCTCAGCTATTGAGGTTTAATTAGAAGTAAAGGCAACAATCTAAGGATTTGTTAGACCAGCAAAGCAATAAATAGTCAACGGATAAGAAAGAAAGTGACAATTGCTGTTGTCTGCAGTTTCTATAGTAAGTTTGCTGCTCACACAGCTCTGCTTAGGTCTGCACAGTCTTTAAATAAGGATTGTAAAGTGAAAAGGCTGTATTTTATTGAAATGCGTTCATTTCTGATAAATAATTTACAGAAAAAAAAAAAACATTTTTATAGCCATATAATAAAAACATAAATATTTATGCATAATTATAAAATCGTATAATTCTAGTGAAATATATTCACAAAGTTAAATATATTCTTAAGCAAATATACTTCATTTTTATAAGCTATGTTCTTCAATAATATATATTCAATAATATATTGTGCTGAGCACGTTTGATGTGTTTTTTTATAAAATTGTTGCAGAAGGGAAAACACATGATACACATTATATGATCAATAATTAAGCTATGGAATTATTTATAATTTTTGAACTACTATTATTATTACCTAAATTACAATTATTATTATTATATGTATAATGATAACAATAATATTTATAATAATGTGCAAGGCAAAAAGGCTTGGAAACGAATCTATGAGTTTTCGGGTGCAACAGTGGGAGATTGGCCCAGGAGCTCGGAGAACAGTAGCTAGAGCACATGGAAAGGCTCTACCATGAAGTTTAGTGAAGAATAACTTCTGGTTTCAAGGTGGGAGGCAGTCCTAAACACCAGTAAGACTGACCACCTGACTAAAGTGTGTATGGTATAGAGTTACAAAAAGCCGATCAGATTTTGTGTCAAAAGAAAATACTTAAACTTAAATTACTATTTCCAAGTCTTCAATACAATCAGCTCTTATATAAATGTTGCTCAGATGTCAATAATTATTATTACATTTATGAGAGATCTCTTCATCATCACACCTACTATATATGTCTCCAACCACTTATTCAACCTATGCAATTATGTTATTTGAACTTCTCAGTAAGCTGTATGATGACTTTCTTAGGCCAAACGCTCAATCTACAAATGAAGACTTGATTTTGCAACAATTATTTGTGGTATAAAAGATCAACTGCATAAAGAAGTCGCATAATTCCAGGAATATATCCTTTGAAAAAACGGAAAGAGCTGACCAATTCGTAACGTTTGACGAACGTGTACAGCAGAGAATTTCATGGAAATATAAATTAGGGCCTTGTATGTTTTGGTTGAATCATTCTAGCATATTATTGTTATGCACGTTTGTTTGTTCCAATTGTATTTCGTCCTTGGCTCTATTTTGGTTGACTCATTCCCCTAGTTTTCCATTTCATGGCCCACGTGCATGCCCATTCGATCCAATAGAATAGCCACCAAAAATTTCTATGGCAGACCAGAAACCCAAAAATATAAAAAAATAACAAAATAAATAAATGATCGTACGAAAAGCCCTGCTGGGGGTCCCAAGACTACAGAGATAGACAGATAGCAGCTACCACTGCGGCGGTTTTCGGTTATTCGGGCTACCGTGGTGCCTTGTTGTTGGCCCAAAATCGTTTCCAACGAAATCTCTTGACCTGCTCTCTCGATGAACACGTGCACTGATTTCTTATCGTTGCCGATCATTTAAGGTTCCAAAATTGTAGATTAGCCCGAAACAAAAACCTGTGGCACACAAAAAAAGTAAAATTGGAAAAATAAAAAAAATAAGTCTATGTATATCAACAACAACCTGACCCCTCGCCGATGGCCATTGTTTGCAAGTGTTTAGATTCCTGGCCCAGTTGTGTGTGCGTACACACACGCATCGGGATTCGGATGGTGATTGGGTTTTTGGGCTTGGTTTTTCGGGAATGAGAACGTGCAGCGTCTTGTTTGAACACGTGACGACCTCGTTTTAAGCGCTGCGGAATGTTTGGTGTTACGACGCCGTTTCAAAATTGCAGCGTCGCCAACTGACACGTCTCGCTGATGTACTATCCATACAATGTGCAGCAAGTGGCCATGTGAATCGCTAAGGTACGTGCATAACTTGTGAGCGGCAAATTTTCACACATGTGCCAGCAGCAGCATCAGCAGCAATAGCAGCAAACCGGGAAATGCCCGCAATCAGGTCCAGTTACAGGACTCGGATTTTCCAGCAAATCATTGTCAGTGTTAACTATGTCGATGTTACGGTATTTCCGCTAGTTCGCTGGTCAGCGTGAACATCAAACGAGGCGTGCGAAAATTTCAACCGAATGTAACCCTAGAGCCGACTCACACTTGAGTCGCGTCTACTCCAATTGAACCCAAGCCATCCAAGGCACCCATAAACAGACCATTTCGTAGACCAAGGCGATAAAGTCATGTGCGCTGCAGTTAAAACAACAACAGCTACAAATCGCAGCTACATTTGAATAGCGACCCACACGGCGGTTTTGTAATGATAAAATAACACACCATAGCACACACATGCGGCACACTCATAAATGCGCTACGAAAATAAAGGGAAAAAACACATGTGGGGTCCTTTTTTTGTCATCATATTACATGCAAGAGACGAACGAGGCAGCGCACTTGACACGAGACAGCGCGACATGTTGAATTATCTTTTAGTTTACAAATTAGTATGTGAGATGCAGGCTGTTCTTGGAATGCAGACATTGTTAGTTTAGGACCAGGATCAATGGGCAATTGCCGTAGAAGCATTTTTTCCTTTTTAATTTTAGTCCGCCCATCACTCAACGCACGTGCAGCGCACAAAAGGGGTTGTAATTACAGTTTAACTCAGTGTCGCCGCCCTCCCTAAAAACCACGCTCAGCACAGCACTAGCACCACACAGATCGCTCGCACCACACAAGACAGCGAGTGGCCTATGCAGATTCGATGGCAACACGTGCATATTGATGAGCCCGTTGAGCAGGCGAGGCGTGGACAGGTCTCAGACTCGTTTTCGGTTCACCACTCAGGGGCGTCGTTGATCGTTGCAGCTAAGGTTTCACATACATAAATATGTAGATAAAGCCAGCTTAAGGGTCAGGACCTCCTACTTGCGACCCTAGGGAGCTCGAGTTGCTCAGTCGCTCAATCTCTCGCCCTTTCTCGTTCGCAGCTGGGGTGTTTGGTTGCGTTGACACGTTTGGCTTACCGAACAAGTTTCAGGGGAGCCATTTCAACGTATACAAACAAGCACCTACAAAACCAAGACCCCATTAAAACGAAAACGAAAACGAAAACAAAAACGAAAAAGAATACGAAAACTCATTAAAAGATATCGAAATTGTCGTCCCTTTTTGCCTCGATCATTCTACACGCACGCACAAATCTTCCAATTTTGAAATCGTTAGCGTGTCTAGTCCCATTTAATCCTTCCAAGACTAATTACAAAATTGTAGACGCCGGAGTCCTGTTACGCATACTGATAAGCCGAGTAATTTAAGAGCTGTCCCCCATTAGATAGGATATCTTACTTTCATATTGGGTTTCAGCTCAGATTGTAAATGTCGAGCACGCAGCACACACCATAGCAAATATGGCAGTTTGATCTTGATAGCAGCCGCAGACAAAGGAGAGTGTCAATATTGTGAGGCAACATCAACAGGTTAAGAACAAATAAGATATTTAGTAGGTACAGTTGCGCCAAATCGCACAACGCATGAGCCTCTCAAACAATGGCAAATCAAAGTACAAAGTACTTTCATTTCACTTCAAGATAGAGAATAGATGATATTACTGAAAATAGTAGAGGCAGTCTAAGGTAACCTCAATAAGAACTAAATATTGAGCGACAAAAGTAAATAAAATCCTTCAAACTATCATCGTTAAGAGCTGTAGTAAAAAATAATGAATATTATATTTTAAACAGACTTGCTTAAAACTCTTCTAAAAATCAGTTTTTTTTTGTTTATTAATCATAGAATTTAACTTGTATATCAGTGTTATTTTTTTTAACAAATAACTTTAATTCATGATTTTACACATTTTTAAAGCATATATTGTTATTGTTGTTATTTTTGTTTAAATATTGGTTTTATGTAATGAATGTTTTGCTGCCCGTCAATTTATGCTTTCCATATCTTTAATAGTTTTTTATATAGAGCTGTAAACCATCGACAAATAGTAAAAATATACTTTTGATAGTTCTTTAAAATCTCAAAAATTGTATGAATTATTTTGTGAAATTTAAAAGATTAAAAAGTCTTTTTAAGTTTTTTTTTCAAGTTTTAGTTTTTATTACTATTAAAGCTTGTAATATTTTCTTATAGTCTAAAGTTAGTAAACAAAATCTTGCTACATATTTACAAATATTCTTAAAACTATTAAAGCTTGTTGTCTTATAGGTTGATAGGGCTTAGATCTATGTAAAGCTCTTGTTATCACAGTTTACATCGAGTCAATTGGAAGACATGATTCGTTGTTATGGTTGTAGTAGTAGTTGTTGTAGATAGTTGACATCTTCTGTGGTTTACCAGGGGCGCCACATGGGATTGCTGGGTGATTGCGGACTGGCTGCTGCGTCAGACTCCTCGGCATCGCTGTGATAGCCAGAAGATGCGGGGCTAACTGGACGACTGATTGGCGAGGATTCCAATTCGGTTTGCTGCTGCTGCTGTTGTTGTTGTGGCTGATCGGCCTGCAGCATGCGCTGGAACTCAATGCCCAAATGCGTCATCACCGTTTTGCCCACATCGACGCTCATGGCTGGCGTGCAGGCCATCACACGAGAGATTTCACTGACGGCATTCATGTAGCCGTTCTTGAAGCTGTCCATGGGCACAGGTGGGACGGGCGCCTGTTGCTTGATGAGCTGTTTGCGCATGAAGACAAGTGCTGCCTCGAGCATTTCGGCCTTGTCCAGACGAAGAATGGCATCGTCGCCCTGGAACTCAGCAACAAGTGTCTTCAGCGTGTCCAGGCACTTGTTCATGCGTGCCCTGCGCTGACGCTCCAGCAGAGGCTTCTTCACTTTCAGATAGTGCTGGGTCTTTGATACGAAAGCGGTTTCGGTTTGTGGTGCCATGTTTGTGAGATCAAATTGAGTGCTTGAGCTGTGCACGGTTTGCAGGATGCTGTGTGAATGATGCTCTTCTCGAGCGCAGCGTCGCCTTTTATAGGCGCACGCATCCTGCAGCCAGGACCTGCTGCAGGTAGCCAGACGTGCAGAGAAATCTAGAAATCTCGCTCTCTTGCGCTCTTTGCTCACTGCGTGGGAAAGGAAATCGTTGCTAGACCCTAAAAACTGAGTTACACAGCAACAATAACTATAAGACGATTGTCTAGTTGCGTGTCTGACGCATTGTAACTGCAATTAAACCGTAAAATTCTGACCAAGAACCTGGAGAACCGACTGAGGGCCCAGACAATTGACTGGACCGTGATGATTTGTCTTGGCCAAGCCAAAGGGAAAATTGATGAAAAGTTATAAATGTTCTGGCTTCGCTGTGGTTTTATGGCTACATCCTGCGTACAACAAAAATATACACAAGGCTTGGCTGTACCGACTTGACTTGAATTCGAATTAGTTTGAAATATAGAGCATTATGAAATGAAGAGTGACTTTATTATGTAAAGCAGTTTATTAATTAGAGATACTACTTTAGTTAGTTGAAGTTCAAAACGTTAGATTAATAATATATCATATACATAATATCATTAGAGTTGTAAGAGCATCGTTACTCTAGTTCAAACTCTCAGCATCGCTAAGCCATATAAACTAAAGCAAATACGTTTAAAGCTGCGATCCTGGAGGCTCGGCTAGTCTCTGATTTTAATTTAATTTTAGTTTTAAATATAGAGAAATATACAATTTCAACTCAATATTTGTATATTTCAAATTTGTGGTCCTCTAATTGGACTAATCTATTTGAGTAGATTGTTTGTTATTCACTAGTTTTTATACACCAATATATACAATATAGTAGTTTGTTATTCCAATTAATTAGTTTTTTTCACTCTGAAATATTTTTCAAAAATGATAAATGCATCATCTGAAATTTTAGCTACGAATGCTTAAGGTAAATTAATCTATACTTTATATTTCTATATTGTGATCAGGCATATATATTTAATGTTAATATAATTACTTAATCTACCCTTTTACATGTAAAGAAATTATATATTTTTATATTCATAGTCCATTAAAGCTAAATCAGGTATCCTTTCGAAAAGTCTACAAACAGCTAATCCAATTACCGCTCACAAAGTCCCATTCCAATAAAAATACAATATTTTATAATTACACTCTGGCTGGGTTTGCTACTACAGCAATCTGTTGAGCTCCAATTAGGATGCATGCTTATAAGAAGGGTGAGTATGAAGGTAGGTAGAGCTCCATTGCGGAAAGTGGCACCCGCAGCTCGGCAGCCCGTCAGTCGTCCGTCGTCCGTCGTTCACTTGTGCGTCGCTTGCTCGATTTTCATATCGTGAGAACCGCTCGAGTAACGTCGTGTGTTTCCCACGCGATGTGCACACCTGCCATTTAAGTCGCTTATATGGTTACGATTACAAACAGCAGCAGCAGCAGCAACATCAACAGCAACAACAATAACAACTAGAGGGCCTCGACTGTTGACGGCACACATTTATTGCGCCGGCGCGACGCGTATTATCAGCGTCGTGTGGCTGCCCTGACGACTTGACTGCCTAACTGACTGAGTGACTGACTGACTGACTGTCTGAATGTCTGATTGTCTGACTGACTGATTACTGACTGCTTTACTTTAGTTTTTCACTCTTGTCGTCATCATGTTGTTGCTGGCGTCGTCGACGTCGTCGTCATTGTCGATTGTTTAATTTAAATCGTCGTCGCGATGTCGGCTACTCGGCTTCAGCTTAATGATTATACCTCAAAGTCTGCCTCGAGGTTTCTGCGGAATTGTACGCAATAGTTATTTGTACTTTACGACATGCGCTAATTGAACCGCAGAGGAGTTTATGAGCCACAGCTTCAGCTTCAGCAACAGTCGTTGATTGGCCAAAGCTGAAGGTGAAAAGTTGGCGCTACCGTTGACGTGATTGGAATTGAGTTTTATTTTTTTATAGACAGCGTGCTACTGTCGGCCAACATCAATAGGCCGTCAATTGAGGATTTGATTTGATGAGCATTGGGTCATGTGTGCGCGCAGAACATGGACAAAAGAAGCCTCAGAACCAATTTGACAGCAGGTGCAAAACTTTAAGATTTGCAATCCATCAGATGTATTTCAGAGTGTTGCATGCATAAGCATAAAACGTAGGACCTTGAAAGCCACTTGATATGGAATTATATCAAACTATATAATTATTTATCTCATTTCAGATAATAAGACTACAAATTATAAATAAATCAAGACACAAGTCTTATAAAAGAAAGTTTTTAAAGGAATTTATATTTATATATAATTCGAAATGCATTTTTAGTTTAGGAGACAATACAGACAACTTCATACAATAATAATTAACTGCAGCATGTGAGGTGTCGAAGGACGAGGATCGTGGTTCGAATGAGAATCAACTGCATGTATATAGTCCAGTCTAGCCGATAATATTGAAAATAATAGTTGATAGTCTGTGACAATATTCTATACTTCTATATCAATTCAATTAAAAAAATATTAAGTGACTAAAAACATAAATAGGATAGGAATTGCATTAGCTTGCAAATCTCAATACGAATCTATTCTGCATACAAATTAGCGTCATAAATAAATCAACAAATTTGTATGTTTCTTTAATTTTCTGATTATATATTTTGAATGAAAAACCTTCCTTATTTATTAGGTTTTTGGTAATATTCTTTGATTGATCGACTACTCTTTCAAATGGCGCGCTTTACTAAGGAATGCCTAAAGGAAGTAGTTTCTTTGGCAATTAGTCCAATGTTTTAATTGTTGAACTAACGTTAAGCCTTGCTTCAGATTTAATTGCTTGCCTTATTTGACTATTTATAAAGTTACCCATATTTATTTTAGCATTAAAAGAACTTTCCCAGGCGTCATTTGTTCAGAAAGTCAACTTGAAATTAGTTGAACGTTAAGTGGGCAATTGTCAAAAAAATTTGCGTGGGAAATACCTTAGGATACTCAAAACCTGCTAACGATTCTAATTAGTTGAGTCTACTTGGCCCAAACTATGGTCTATGTGAGGTAAATACCATGCGACACTTTCAGCTGCTCACTGAGAGCCTTAGATGTCTATGGTAACAACCATTTAAAAACCACATGCAATTAAGTAACAATTTCCTATACAACCACCCAAAATGTGGCGCGTGCCACACGCAGCCACAGCTTTAATTAAAGCTGACTGCAATAGCACTCAAAATATAATCCACAAAAACGCCCATAAAATCTCAATCAAGTGGCGATCAAACAAAACCGAGTTGCTGCACCTTGCGCCACAGTCCAAGTGGCAAGCAAATCAAATATATGACTGGCCACGTGACCGCCCAACGCCCCGCAGGCGACTCCCGCTGCTGCCAGGGCACAGCACGCGGCAAGTGCGTCTGCCACGCGACTCTGGCCGGCGGCCAGGAGCTTTCTAGAAGTGCGCCAAGCGCACAAATATCAATCAGGTGCAAATGTGGCGCAGGAGGTAGCACTTGCGTTTCTGAATTTTTGTGTGCATTTGATAATTGAACTCGTGCCAATTAGGCAATGCGAACAACACACACACGCATACACTCATCCACACACGCACACGCGGGCACACTTGTCCGAGCAGGCTTTAGAGGTCGAGCGAGACTTTCGCCAGGCAGCAAGTGCAATATGTGTCAGCCAGTCAACAGCCACCACCAAGCCAACAACAACAGCAACAACAGCAAGAGCAACACGAAACGGGCTGTGGCCTAAATTGCAAGCAGCTGCCACTCGAACCGTGGGATATTTTTCCCCTAACCAAACCGAGGGCCATCGAACCTTATCCATGGGAACCACAACTGCTCGACGCTCTCAATATTTATTTTGTGCGTTCGTTATATTGAATAAGTAAAAAAGGAGACAACAAAAATAAGGGAAAGGAAGCCTCGACAATGAGGGGTGCGGACGACTGACAAGATTATCCTGCACGTGTTGAGCTTGCTCTCCACCTCGCCTGCGCTGAAAGCGTGGCAGGCGAGTGTTGGGCGGCTGCTGCTGCCACAGTTGTTGCCACAGTTGCTGCTTTGCAGCTTCAGCAGCAAACTTGCAACATCAGCCAGCCGCGTGCTGAGCACATGTGTTGCGCATGTGGCACTTGTTCGCTGGGTGGTGGGTTCAATTTTGGGCGGGATGCTGGGCTATAAAAGCGCGACACTTGTTAATGCAGCAGCGCAGTTCAAATTTGCAACGCGAGAAGCAAACATCAATTGAAACTCAAATATGTCCAAAGTAAAGAATCTAATTGCCAAAATGCTGCAGCGGCGCAAGTGCAACAGCGGCCACAACAGCAGCAGCAACATCAACCATTGCCAGCGTTATGACAGTCTGGAGGAGATAGCGCAGAATCAGGCCAACGAACGCATGCTGCAGGAGACAACAAATGCAACACATCAATTGCTCTTCTGCTTGGAAACCGCAGACGGCAGCTTTTATTGGCATGCACAGTAGCAACAACAGCAGCAGCAGAAGCACCAACAGCAACAGCAACAGCAACAACAACAAACCGGTAGTTAGAAGCGGTCAAATGTATGAATGAAAACACTTCTTCAATGAAGCCATCCATCGAGTCAGCTCAATTCATGTCTCAGCATGCGCAACAAGTTGCATGCAACACCTGAGCAAATGATAAACAAGTTGTCAGCCAGGCAGTCAGCCATCAGCAGCAGCAACGTCAACTTTGCCCCCCCAGGCCAAGCTGTTAATTCCAAATCTTAATATCCACAATATGCCAACTTTAAATAACTTGTGATATATATAATGCCATATGCTCAGTGTCGATCAGACTCTAGTTCGTAGTGCCAATAGTATAAATGTTTCTAGACCTTAAGTTAATAATAAAATGACTTGAAAAGTAAATCAAAATTGTATTTGTGTTTGCTTATTTAGTATTAGAATTATGTCTATATAAAACACATTTCGTGTTTCTATGCAATGGATCCGATTAAAAGGGACAACCACATTAAATTGTTTTATTTGTTATTGGGTTCGCGGTATAAAGCAATTACCAACTTTAGACTCGCTTCTGGATCAGGATTCCACATTCACATATACATAACATATGTACTAAATTGTATACTATTAAATCAATTGCTAAATTGAACAATTAAAAAAAAAGTTTATTTATATTTAGATGTATAATTTTATTTCTTACCAATATTAAGTTGATATACGAAAGAAAATTAATTTTTCCTTTCAATGTCAACAATGAATGGAAGTTCTTGTATGATAAGATTTATATTATATCAATATTTTAATTTTTTTTAATTAGAGTAATATGTTATATGTAAATATTTTTATTTTTATAATTTGCCCAGTTTTATATCGTTCCTTACAAATGAAATAATTAATTTTGATTATAGTAAACTTCTAAATGACTTGGGCTCTATCAAGGTTAAGTTATAATTGAATTCAGAAAAAGTTTTATCCAAATTTCAATCACGCTAGATTCGCAACCCTTTTGACGCCTGCGCGCCCTCTTTGCGCAAACTTCCAGCCTGACATTTTGCGTGTGTCAGTCGCGCGTTATTACGCGGTCCAAGCATGCGCACATATTCAATTACACAGCCACAGCAGCAATAACATCAACACGAACAACATGAATAGCCACAATGATGACAAGAGCGTTGCATTGACAATAAGCCGAGCAACCCCCAAGCCCGTTGCATGCCTAAATGTGCCCCTGTTAAGAGTCGTCGATCCGTCGATCCGTTCGCCATGTGCAGTTGAAAAAATGTTCTCACACTCTCGAAAAGATTGTAACGGCTTGCTGTTCAGCACACTCTCAGCACGGCATCGACATCATCATGCTCTGCCATCTCAACCCCCAGCACGCTATGCGACTGCCTCGCGCTCGCTCTCGCCCTTGATCGGCTGCTCGCACTTCCTGCCCGTGGCCAAACTGGCCACGTATATTGTTTATATAGTTAACGAATGCGATACATTTAATCTTTAGTGTGTGTCAATTTGCCGTACAGTCATTTAGTTTGCATGCCCCGCACAGCGTCCCTACATGCTCGTTACCGGATTCCTGGTTGCCCGGTCCCACGACGTGCCCAGGCATGCCACTTAGCGTGGCCCAAGTGTTCAACAGAAGCTACAATTCAGCATTCATAATTGACAACAAGAACAACAACAGCAACAGCAACAGCAACAACGGAGACAGCAACAACTGCAAAGAGAAGAACCTCTGGGCCACGTCTGGCAACAAAAAAAATAAAAGGCAGGTGGTAGTTTTTTCGGTGGTACTGTCCACACCGCTCGCCATGAGTCGATCTTGGGCACGGTCAGATTTACAGTGGGGCAAGTGCATAAAAAGTGTAATTGAAATAAATTTTATTTGAAGTAATTAAAAACTAATTTTAAATAAATATATAAAGACAAATTTTTAATTTGATACTACTTTATAATATATCCCAAATATTTTAGTAATTTAAAATAATAATATATACAAAATCTCAGTCATGGCTTTGTCTTTTACCATAATTTCCTATTTATTTTAGTTCCCACGCTGATCGACCAAACCTGTAAATTAGCTTCAAAATCTGTTCACACCACATTAGTCCGAAAATCCCTAGGCGGTGTCCATTTGAAATTCAACCTTGTAGCTTCACTTTACTACTTGCAATATTTCCAAAACTTCCTTCCCACGGAATATCTGAAACTAAGCGCATCAAGTACAAAACATGCTACGTTTATTCCACAACAGATCTTAAGTTTTCTACCTTACAGCACCTTACTTTCGTGAAAACTTTTAAGACTTCATTCCCACGCACAGTCAGCACCCAAAAACCCTGAAACTAGCCATATCAAGTAAAGGACATGCCACGTAAATTCCACAACAGATTTTCAGGCAAACTGCAAAATTTCTCACATCAAGTAGAAGAAACATGTAGTGGAAAATCCAATGCGTTCGTTCAATTCAGCTTTGTACAAGATTTCCGCATGTGTTTTGCCCACTGTGCAATGTGCATAAGGGCTCAAATCGAAGACTCTGTAGGTAGCGCCCTCTCTCTCTCACACGCACTCGTTGTCTCTCACTCGCTCACCCTATAGGACCGACCGATTATAACTTATAACACCAACGAGCGAGAAAAATCTTGTGGGAAACTTGAGGGCAAAGTGTTTCCCACGATTCGAACGTCAATGTAAAAGAAAACAGAGAAGAGCTAAAAGCGGCGGCAACAACAACATGCCGAACATGTGCAACAACCACCACCATCACCACCGACACCACCAACACACAGACGCACCATCAGTTTCATCCCCTGCCAAGACACAACAAACTTGTTTGCCGAGCCAACAAGAGAAAAACCAACCACCAGCAGACGAGGATCGCTGCAAGGCGCAGACGCAAACGCAACGAGAGCTGGTAACCCAGATGCAGGCACGAACCGAGCCGAGCCGAACCGAACCGAATGACTGAGTAATTTGCTCGTCAGGTGGTGCTCTCTGCTGCTGGCTCTCTGGGTGCGTGCGCTGAGCACGAGACGCAGTTGACGTCGACGTCGATGGCGACGTCGGCACGTGCAGCTATAAAAGCAGCGGTAACTGGAGACGGCAGCAGCATTCTCAACGCAATCGTCGTGCAGTACACATCGTACAGCTCTTCTTACATACACATACATCGCCACACAACGCAACACAACATGGCCACCAAATACGAACAATCAAAGACTTATCAGTACCGCAAGGTGATGAAGCCGCTGCTGGAGCGCAAGCGTCGCGCACGCATCAACAAGTGCCTGGATGATCTCAAGGATCTGATGGCCGAGTGTGTGGCCCAAACTGGCGATGCCAAATTCGAAAAGGCCGACATCTTGGAGGTGACCGTAGAATACCTGCGCAAACTAAAGCAGACCAAGGCCGCCAATAACAATACCAATGCATCCGCCACGGAGCACAGTTTCCGTGCCGGCTACATTCGTGCCGCCAACGAAGTTTCACGTGCACTGGCTGCACTGCCCAAAGTAGATGTAGCCTTTGGCACCACACTGATGACCCACCTGGGCATGCGCCTCAATCAGCTGGAGCAGCCCATGGAGCAGCCAACGCCCATGTCAATGCATACGCCACTCAGCATCAACTGCGACTCCGCATACTCCAGCAAGAGCAGCACCAGCAGCCGTGACACCTACAGCCCCGTTTCCAGCGGCTACGCCAGTGACAGTGATTGCAGCTCATCTGGCTCAGCTACACCCGTTGCCGCCCAGTCTCTGCTGCAGATTAGCAACAACGGAACCAGCGTCTGGCGTCCCTGGTAAAGGAGGCACTTGCTCCGCAGTCATCGGGACACGCACGCAATCGAACTGTCGCTTTACAAAGCTTTACAATGATCTTCATTTTGCCTCTAATTAAGTGTTACGCAGTTTTCTAAGTTAGGTCTGTGATAGGCACGTTTTATTGACTCCATTATAGCAATTAGCCAGAAGTCTGTTAGCCAATACGAATGTTTATAGAGTTTAAGCAAAACAAAAACGAAAACAAAATATGAATACATAAATATAAAAAACAAACATGAAAAGAAATACTTTTATCTTTTATATTTTAAAACAGTTTACAGTTATTTCTTACAGCTTGTTCTATTCTAAACAGAATGAAATATAATTGGAATTTAATACTCGCTCAAGTGAACCTATCCCTGTCCAATAGGAAATTCGTTAAGTGTGAATCAATCGAAAGATCATTTCAAGAGATGAATAGATTTGTCATTAATTAAAAAATTATCATATATATATATATATATATATATATATATATAATAATTTTTTTTTATATATGTATATTTGAGACTATATATTTTATTTATTTTCTCGAAGTATTCATAGGAAAAGAGAGCTATATTAAAGTGGAGTCACATGACTATTTAATCTCAATCAATTAACACTTGTATCGAACATGTGATATTCTGTCTTTTTGCATTTATTTTTATGTTTTTAACATTATAATTATTATAGGATGAACTTATATAACTATCCAATATAGTAGAGTCATTTGACTCTAGTTCAGATTTAACGCTTACAATATAGAATATATCGAAGTTGCTCTCGATCATCATTAAGCATATGAAAGCCTCCTTCCGCCTGCTACACACATTTTAACACAATCATAACAACCGGAATTCCATTTTTTAATGGGCTATATAACACTCAACACAATGTAACAATATAGACTATTTTTCTTATAAAACAAACTCGAAAATATTAGAAATATAATCCATATTTTGAGTTAATTAGTTTCTCTTATTAGAAATTTTGAATGTAATGACAAATTAGCAAAGGAACTCATTTTTATACCAGTTGCTATTAAAGCCTCCAACTAAGTCCACGTCACATACAGCTGTTGAGTTGACAATTCTAATAGTTAATTAACAATTATAATTATTAGAAAAATATTAGTAGTTTTTGGAATCTAATACACTCTATTAGCACTCCTTTCTAATATAGTAAGACATCCTATAAACCTTTCAAGAAAATAAGATTTAAGGTTATGCACTTAGAACTGCACTAATTAACTAAATTAGCTAATATTATTTCTAATTGGAGTGACTCCTGCCAGCTCATTCACCTAACACAAACACCTATTGATTATCTAAAGTAAACTATCGCACCCTACTCAGCTTCTAATTATTATTAATGCATCAAGCGTGAAACTGATCAATTATTGATGATAATTGATAATTGTTAGCTGAGTACTACATCTTAGATTTTGGGAGGAGGGTTGTAAGTAATAACCCCCTATCACCCAGTTCACCCAGCGATCACCTTTGCCAGGTCCACGCGCTGCCACACTTTCAGCGCCCGCCTGACCTGGCAGGCCAAGACAGAGGCCATAGCCTAACGAAGCCAATATGCCACACTAATTGTGTCCAATAAACACTCATCGGGCAATGGAAACGTGGAAAACAGGGATCGAGGCAGAGACCGCATTATGCCATCATCATCTGCATACATTGATGAAACAATAAGCGAGAGTTGGCACGGCAGGATAACAATGAGAACGGGAACGACCCACGCACACGCACAGGATGAAGCAGTGAAGTATGCATTAAGGATAATAACACCGGTCTAAAGAGCAACTACAGCAGCAGCAGCAACAGCAGCAACAACAGCAACAGCCAGAGCAATGCCCAAAACAGCGACAGCTGCAAAATTTGTGCTCTGATCCTTTAAAAAAGCGAAGCATGTGGCCAAAAGGAAAACAAACGAGAAAAAAAATTGTGTGAGAAACTTACTTTCAGGTCGGTTCCCACGCCACGAGCCACAAGGATTGCCGATTGTCCTCCATGCCAGCCGCTCAATTGCAGCTGTTCCGCACAGTTCCAACGCCTGCGTGTCGGAGAGGGAGAGTGCTGCCAGGGACATGCGCGTGCGTGCGAGCGAGACAGGAGCGCTCATGCGTGGCCGTGGCCGAGGGTGGATTCTGAACTTGGGCCCGGACTATAAAAGCAGGCCACTGACAACCAAAAGGTATCATTCACGATACAGCCAGCAACAAGGCAACCACGAGCATTTTGTGCACTGCAAAACGCAACTGAAATTTAATCAAATATACACGTAAAAATGGAATACACAACCAAGACACAGATCTACCAGAAGGTGAAGAAGCCGCTGTTGGAGCGTCAGCGTCGTGCGCGCATCAACAAGTGCCTGGACACGCTAAAGACACTTGTCGCCGAGCTGCGCGGCGACGATGGCATACTGCGCATGGACAAGGCCGAGATGCTCGAATCAGCTGTCGTATTCATGCGTCAACAAAAGACAGGCAAATCAACAGAAACACCAGCAGCAGCAACACCACCCATGCCATTGGAGAGCTTCCGTAATGGTTATATGAATGCCGTCAATGAGGTGTCACGTGTTATGGCATCCACACCTGGCATGAGTGTTGATCTGGGTAAATCGGTGATGTCGCATCTGGGCCGCGTCTACAAGAATTTACAGCAGTTCCATGAGGCACAAACAATGTCCGAGTCGGAGGCGGCAACCGAATTGAGCATCAACTGCAACTCGGCGCCTCTCAGCCCCGCCTCATCGGGATATCACAGTGATTGCGAGAGTCCTGCCCCATCGCCGATGCCAGAAGAGGGCGAGAAACTATGGCGCCCCTGGTAAAATGTCAGGCAATAGCCGGTAAACACCAAGAGGCAAACAAAAGACAACGCAACTGTGATAACCAACTGTGATGGGAACAAAACAATTAGTAAAGCAATTAAATAAATGCAATTAAGAAACATAAAATTATTTGACTTATGATTAATATGGGCTGGGCAAGGAAAAGGGTGACTTTCACTTTCAGCATTGGGCGCCGAAATAAAAAGAAAGCACACAACATTTTCAGATAGAAATTCTTTGTAAATAGAGCTGACAGTTGAAATTAGTGTAACATCGGAATTTAGATAAATTTAATATCATCAGCTTATTTAAATTTGCATCTTATTACACGTAAACTTTATTATTATTTTTATATTTCTTATATTCTTATAATGAAAAGAAAACTTTTTATTTATTTATTCTATTATTTTATAGATTAGATTAATATTAGCTTGTGTGATAAATATATTATATTGCATTGATTTTTAAACGTCCACTGCGCGCCCCATTAATCCCTTTTCGTTCTCAACAATGTTGCATAAACGATAAATACAAATTTTCGATAACATTCACGAACCACTCAAATCGATAAATCAAAGTGGAGTGTCGATATAATATGGAGGCCCGGCGATATACCTAAATAATAAAGTGATGAGATATATCTAGCGATATATCGTCGGCTTTTTATTTTTTCCACGCATTAAAATCACGTTCGCAATTTAAAAACAAATCGGCAGTAAAGTTGATCAACATTTATATGTAATTGTGCGTTTCGGACAGTACAAAACTATCTCGAATTTCAATTAAATGCAGCCGAAAATCTAAGTGCAAAATAGACGGCTAAAGCAGATGCGAAAAAATAGAGACGAGAACGAGAACGCCACACAACACATACACGACGCTCAGGCTGACTGTCAGACGTAGCGAGTCGGTCGGTCGGTCGGTTGAAGAGGCCAGTTTTTACGGGTAGAATTCGAGTAAAAAATTACGTTTTTTGCATTGAAAAAATCGGCACATGCAAATATCAGTGCAGTGTATGTGTACGCACACAAAGTGGCAATAAAATGTGCAATTGTACGGCAAGCTAAATGCCCAAATGAAAATTGGTACTGCCAACTACTCCGTTTTTTAATTGCTTTTGTTTATTTTTTGTTGGGCCAATTTTTCTTTTGCGCTGCGCTCGTGTGTGCGCCTGTGTTTGTGTGAGTTTTGTCACTCGTCCGTTTAGGGTGCGCGCGCGTGTATAAGTCTGTCTGTCTGTTTGTGTATATGTGAGTGAGCAACTCGCTGTCGCAAGCAAGTAGTGTTGCCAGGAAATCACATTTTCTTTTGGGATACTATATTGCTTTTACAAAAATTATTTTATTTCATTGCTTAACTGTCCAAAGTACATGAAGACAAAAGGTTATATATTAAAAAATAATCAAGCTCTTGGTGCGGCTGACTAGTGGCAGTAATTGTTGTTCAGTTAAAGGTGGCAACCCTGCGTAATTGCAGTCTATCTGTATATGTATTGCACGGGGTACATTTGTTTGTGCAGAGCGTGCGGCCAGCGTGCATTGCTTTTGCAAAAATTACATGCCACGATAATGTGGAAATAGTTCAACAAGAATATCTTATGCTGCCAAAGAAGTGTACGATCATTTTATACCCTATGTCGCATGCTTGTTTTTTGCGTAACATTTCGCCCAGGCACATGCAACTGTGCGTTTGATTTTTTCGGCGGTAAACACTCACACTCATACCCTCGTACGTGCGTCGTCCTCTGTTTGTATGTGTGTACACTCGTTGTTGCTGGCATGGCTGCCATTGCTGAGATGCTCAAGAATATGCGAGCGCGCTTATGTTTGTGTGTATATGTGTGTGCGTGCGTGAGATTCTACGTATTGAAAAAATGGTGCAAAATAACGACCAATAACTAATAAACGTAAAATTCACATTGCAGGATACCCGCAACATGCTAGACAATATGGAAACGCATGAGTTGAACTAAATTTAAAATCACAACAAAAGCAATTAAACGCTTGCAAAATTTTATACATGTTCCGGTGCTAGTGCTGCTAATTTCGGCAGAGGAGAGTTTAATCTCAGGGTGCCAGCAGCAGCGGGCAGCGGCGCGCTGCCAACAGGAAGAGGAAGCATAAGCAATTCGCTCTACTAAAATATATAAATATATATACAAAAAATTACGATACAACAAACTACAATTACTATTTGTTGTTCATCCCGTCGCTTCTTGGGCAACAATCAAACAGGCATTACAACAACGCCAACTCAACAACAATGTATCCCGCACCGGTGCGTCACCCCGCCGCCGGGGTAAGTATTACAGATTGCATTGGGACCCAATCAAGTGTTTTGCTAATTGTGTTTCGCCCCCATGTCCATCTTCAATACGTACAGGGACCACCACCTCAGGGCCCAATCAAATTTACCATTGCCGATACATTGGAGCGCATCAAGGAGGAGTTCAATTTTCTACAGGCGCAATATCACAGGCAAGTGTCTACGGCATACAATTTCGCAATAGGAACTCCCAGCAGAACATCGCGAAAGATTAGTTAATGGGATTTTAAAAAATTCATGAAACCATATATGTATATATTAATACATAATTATCGCATGCTTCCTGAAATATAGTTAATCAGTTCACATGACAAATCAATGTGGCGAATGATGTCATGGAAACGTCCTTTCCTGCTTCATGGATATATTGCGTATTTATATTCGTACTGGTATTTCCATTCTCAATTCGTAAAAAGAATGTCCGATTTCAGATTTACTAAAATATATATAAAAAGAAAAAGAATGTTGATTGCTGTAGGTTTTTCATGCGCACATGCTCTGCTGGGCTATTGCTGCCTTTCAACCTCGTATATCTCTGGCTGTGTAAACCGGTTTGCCAGGCAGCGCGCCATATGCGCTGGTCATAGGATTTTTTAGCCGGCGCGACGACGGAAGCGCTGCCCGAGATTTCTTTCAACTAAACTAATTTGCCCTTTTGATTATTTTTCCTGTGAATTTCAGCATCAAATTGGAGTGCGAGAAGCTGGCGAACGAAAAGACCGAAATGCAGCGCCATTATGTTATGGTAAAGATATATTTAATTGATGAACTTTCAATTTCATTATGGTTTTTAATCCTTCTCTCCCACATGTTCAATGCAGTACTATGAAATGTCCTATGGCCTTAATGTGGAAATGCACAAGCAAACGGAAATCGCGAAGCGTCTTAACACACTAATCAACCAGCTACTTCCATTCCTACAGGCCGATCATCAGCAACAAGTGCTGCAGGCGGTAGAGCGTGCGAAGCAAGTCACAATGCAGGAATTGAATCTGATCATTGGGGTAAGTTGACTCTGCCTTGTTCACCAAGTGGCAAGTACAGAATACTTTCTTAAGAATAAACTTATTTACAAATATTTAGATATAATTTTAAAAAATTTTGTTACCCAGATCGCAAAATAATACAACATATAGACATATTAGCCTTTTTGAACGACTTATTCGTCTAGTTATATGCAAAATGGATTACATACTTTATACAGCAATAGCATTATTTCAGTTTCTGGTTTAATAATTTCGATAGTAAATTTAATAACTTTAAATATAATAAACTGTCCATTGAGTTATGTTGCAGAAGTTAATCTCAATTATTGTTCAATCCCAACATGCAAAACAAAATATTATATATTCACTTTTTTAAGATTAGATAGGTTAGCGATAGCATTATAATTTACCAAGCTGCTCGACCAACTTGTTTAATTTATTTTTATATTGTAATAATTATATACAAACTGTATATACTATAATTAAACGATGGGCTTGTGCGTGCGGCATGCGTGTGTCTGCAGCAGCATCAGCAGCAACATGGAATACAACAACTTTTAGTAAGTGATTATTATTTTGTAATTTGCCATTTGCGTTCGTTTGTTTGTTTGCTTGTTGCGTTATTTCTCGCTCGCCTCTCTACAAGGTGTTGTTCATTCTTTTGTATTTTTTTTAAACAATGCGTCAAGTCAAAATCGCTGCCGCTTGTTCTACTTGTCGATGTTGTTGGTGTTGTATGCACACACACGCACAGCTACATCAAAATAGCCTTTGTTACACGTCCCAAAGCCAAATAACAGAACATTTTAAGCGCCTGCACCAAAATCAGCATTTGAACAACTAACTAACTGCCTGCGGCTTTTCAATTGCAGCAACAAATACACGCACAACAGGTGCCAGGCGGACCGCCACAACCGATGAGTGCACTAAATCCGTTTGCATTGGGTGCAACAATGGGCTTGCCACATGGGCCACAGGGCTTGCTCAAAGCGCCGCCAGAGCATCAAAGGCCGGACATAAAGCCCATGGGCTTGGAGGGACCAGCGGGCGCTGAAGAGCGCCTGGTAAGTAGCAGCACTTGAAACTTGAAGGTATTGTCAAATACTAATCGAACAATTTGTAATGTTGCAGCGCAATTCGGTTTCGCCAGCGGATCGTGAGAAATACCGTACGCGCTCGCCGCTGGACATTGAGAACGACTCGAAACGTCGAAAAGATGAGAAACTGCAAGTGAGTATCTAGTTATAATAAACGTATATATCATTTAGTATACTCGTATCATTGTGTCATCAGCTGTTGCTGCCTCTCAACTCACCAAAAACAAAAAAAAAAAACATATTCCTATAATATATAGTAGCCTACCTCATACGTAGTTGTTGTTGTCTATTTCTAATCCTCTGTTAATTCATGCGCTTCATAAAACCGAAATGAAAACTATAAAAGAAATGTATTAATTATATTTGTAGACTAGTGCAATTAACAACTGAATTGCTATTTGGGTTGTTGATGTTATCGTTGTACGAATTTTGTTTTATTGTGTTTGTTTGTTTTTTCAAAATTATTTGCAGGACGATGAAGGCGAGAAAAGCGATCAAGATTTAGTCGTAGATGTTGCAAATGAAATGGTGAGTTGAGTGTCGGCCCTGATATTCATGCAACAAATTCCTCAAAACAAAAAAAATACTATACGAATATAGATTTAAAAACCGTGAAATAACTGTCATTTCAATAACCCTTGTAGGAATCCCACTCACCACGTCCTAATGGCGAACATGTGTCCATGGAGGTGCGCGATCGTGAGAGCTTAAACGGCGAGCGTCTGGACAAACCGGGGAGCAGTGGCATAAAACAGGAGCGTCCGCCCTCGCGGTCCGGCTCCAGTTCTTCGCGTTCAACACCCAGCCTCAAGACAAAAGATGTAAGCGCGAATACAGTATTTGGTTTTCTTTTAAGAATATTGTGCACTTGTCAAATATAATTCTATCCTATAAATCTACTATCGAATAAGACCAAATTCTTGCCGGTGGAAAAATCTTATTCAATTTTTGATGTTTTTTTATTTCACTATTAGATGGATAAGCCGGGCACACCGGGAGCAAAGGCACGCACACCGACACCAAACGCTGCAGCACCATCTCAGGGCGCAAATCCTAAACAAATGATGCAACAAGGTGGCCCACCGCCGGCTGGCTATCCAGCGTCGCCGTATCAGCGACCGGCGGATCCCTATCAGCGTCCACCATCGGATCCCGCCTATGGACGACCGCCGTTGCCGTACGATCCGCATGCGCATGTACGAACAAACGGCATTCCACATCCCTCGGCACTAACTGGTGGAAAGCCGTAAGTACAGCACAATATAAAGTTTTCTACGTTTAATGTATAACTAATGTTGGTTTTCTTTTGGGAACAGTGCATACTCTTTCCATATGAACGGCGAGGGTAGCTTGCAACCGGTGCCATTCCCGCCGGACGCGTTGGTGGGTGTTGGAATACCAAGACATGCGCGACAAATAAACACGTTATCGCATGGCGAGGTCGTCTGTGCGGTGACTATTTCAAATCCTACAAAATATGTTTATACGGGTGGTAAGGGCTGCGTCAAAGTGTGGGACATCTCACAGCCAGGCAATAAGAACCCCGTCAGCCAACTGGATTGCCTGCAGCGCGATAACTATATACGCTCGGTGAAGCTACTGCCGGATGGACGCACACTTATTGTCGGTGGCGAAGCATCAAATCTATCGATATGGGATTTGGCCAGTCCTACGCCACGCATCAAGGCCGAGCTAACCTCAGCAGCGCCTGCCTGTTATGCGCTCGCCATCAGTCCCGATTCGAAGGTGTGCTTCTCGTGCTGCAGCGATGGCAACATCGCTGTCTGGGATCTACACAATGAGATACTGGTGCGTCAGTTCCAGGGTCATACAGACGGTGCCTCATGCATTGACATCAGTCCGGATGGCTCACGATTATGGACTGGCGGTCTTGACAACACAGTGCGCTCGTGGGACCTGCGCGAAGGTCGCCAACTGCAGCAACACGACTTCAGTTCTCAAATATTTTCGCTTGGGTACTGTCCCACAGGTTAGTTTGTTTTATAGATACGTCTTTTCTCGTATAGATTACGAGACCATAAAACACGTAATAATTTATGTATTCCACTCTAATAACAGGTGACTGGTTGGCCGTGGGTATGGAGAATTCACATGTGGAAGTTTTGCATGCTTCGAAACCAGACAAGTATCAGCTGCATTTGCACGAGAGCTGCGTTCTGTCGCTGCGATTTGCCACCTGCGGCAAATGGTTCGTTTCCACCGGCAAAGACAACCTGCTTAACGCATGGCGAACACCATATGGTGCCAGTATATTCCAGGTGAGTGATTTAATCGACGATCTCAAACGCCAGTTTTAAACAAAAAATTAAGTTTTAAAAGTTAGTCTACCGATTTGATTCGGAGAACCGCCAAAACCAGTCTTACTCTATAATAAAACCTCAAATATTTACACCTCGAAAACAATTGAGAATCTATCTGTATATATATCCATTTATGTGTATATAATTATAATCAGTTTATATTTGCTAATTGTTGTGTTTTTTGTTCTTTGTATCGTTTGCAGTCGAAGGAAACATCATCCGTACTTAGCTGCGACATATCAACTGACGACAAATATATTGTGACGGGTTCAGGCGATAAAAAGGCTACTGTCTATGAAGTTATTTATTAAAACAAAAACTACAATAACAAACAAAACAAAAGAACACCAGAGGGAATCCACACTTTTCATTTTGTAATAAGCGTATATAGGTTTTTATTACAACTATAAAAAAATAATAAAAATGAAAAAAACACATTGTTCGATAGCATGCTAATAACAAACAAACAAAGAAATAATAGCAAAAACGCAGTGGCAGCAACGCGGTGCATACGAGCGAAGTAAAAATTCTATAATATAAATAAAAAATAAAACAAAATTAAAGAAAAACCTATAAAAAATTAAGCGTACTTGTAGCTTATAAGCCTAGGCTAAGTCCAATAAAAAGTTGAACACAAATTGCAAAGTAAAAACCTAAAACAAAATAATAATAATAATAATAATAATAAAAATGAGGAATATAGAGTGCAGCAGAACGGGAAAACAAAAAGAGAAAAACTACAAAAAAAAGAAATAAAAAACAAAAATGAGTAAAAACAGTCTGCGTTACCTACTACGCTCATGAAAAGAATTAAGTGCAGGGTCCTTTTTAATTATGGACCCAGCATGGATTAGTCATTGCTGGAGCGTTGAGATTATGAATACCAGATGTGTCAGAAATGTGAGTGCTTTTAGTTTGTCTATGTGTTTGTATGTCGGCAGCGAAGGTTTTCTTTTTTTTTTCTAATTAATGATTAATGATTGCGTGTGCATAACAAAATTATGTTTTTAATTTTTGCCAATTCTGTTTATTGTGTCCTGAGACGCCCCCAATTTCCTTCCCTTCGCACACAAAACACATTTGCATGCAGAAAAAGTATATATGTATATTTATATATATATATATATATATATATATATATATATATATATATATATATATATATAAATTAATATAATTAATAAGGAGTTTAGTTAAGAATTTTACATTATAAATTATAACAACAATAACAAAAAACGAAGCGGGCGCCGCCGCAACAGCACGTCCACACATCCGCACATAACAAACACACGCAAACACACACACACCCATACAACAATAGTCGGGGGCGCCAAAGCAGCCAGCTTTTGCTTGTATGTAATTTTGAAAAATCAAAAAAAAAAAACAATCCAATCTTTTTTCAAATCCAAACATTGTAAAATCCTATGTTTTGTGCAGCTAAAAAAAACAAGAACACAAAATAATAATTTAACAAAGAAACTTGTTTACACATTAGTTTATATAGAAATGAATCGGATATATATATATATATATATATATATATATATATATATATTTGTGGGCACATCTCGCGCCCAGAGGAAATTGTAATAAGCAAATAACAGAGAATAGAGTGCAGCACACGCTTCGATTTTTAATTTTACAAATATTATTATTATTGTGGTTATATATGTATATAATTATATTATAAATAATTGAAGCAAAACGAAAAAGAAAAATAAAAAATTATATATGTAATCAAAAGTAAAGTCGTCTATTCTTATTAAAAAACGTCGGTCGTATAGACGCTCCGCTGACGCGGCACTGGCGCACCGTGTTGACGAGAAAGCTTCGTGTGGAGCTCCCTCAGTGTCTCGCACTGGCGACCTGATGTCTTGCGGAACTTCTCAATGGCAATGGGCAGCAAATTGTCCACCAGAAAGATTTTGTTCTTCATCACAAAGTTGGGCTATGAGTTATGGGTTACAAGTTATTACGAGGTTTATGACGGACAAGTGATTTCATGATCTACTCACATCCATCGACATATCGCTGGGTGGCTTCAGGGCATGATGCGCCAAAAACAGATCGCGCAACAGATGTTCCAGGCTCTGCAGCAGCGTTTCACCTTTTCCCAGGCAGCCGCAATGTTCGGTCAGTAGCAGAAATTGACGTATAAAAACGACTGTGGATTGGGTAAGATTCAGCCATGTGTCACCAGTGGTCTGGCCGCGTATATCAATGCCTAACGTATCCAATTCTAGCAACAATCGCTTCAAATTTGATTTCGTTTGCAAATTGTACGGCTGCCAGCTCTCTTCGGTGCGACCCACGGCATCCAACAAGCGCTGTTTAGACTCCTCAATAAGCGACTCGAGCGTTGTACGCAACAGACCCTCCAAATGGTAACTTATATCCAAGCCAATTTCGGTTAGCTTCGTGGCCGGCTTGCGCACGCGTTCCACGCACTTGGCCACTGCCTCCAAGGAGGTGCCCTTTGTCAGATAGTGTTTGATCAACTGGCTGGCAAAGTACTGCAGTTCCGCATTACACCACACGACGAGAGCTAAAAGGTTAAGATTTAGAATAATGTGAGTATCTAACGACATGGTTAACTCACCGCTAACACATGCTGGCTGCTGCTCAAAGGCGCTAAGAAAATCGCATGCCACCTGCGTTAAGTCGCAGAAGAAAAGTTCCGATATTTCTGCGTTGTTACGACGCGCCTCGCGTTGTGCCACACGAAGACTAACCGTACAGACCTTTAGTAATGTGGTACTCGCCTGTCGAGAGCGACCCATTTCGACAAGTATCTTGAGAGGTCGTCGAACTTCACGCAGTGCAATTTGTAAATTGCGATTGTGGCTGTTGGACAGTTCCTGGAGCAGCACATTTGTAAGCTTTTGCTCCTGCTGCTTAATCTTCGCCTCAATTACGTCCGCCTGGAGCAGTTTCTTTTTGTGCTGGGCAACGCTAAGAAACTCCTGGGTGCGCTTGATCAAGGACTGTGCGTCCTCGAAGTGACGTTGAGCCACCAGTGTTTGAATTTCCTCGCTGGCCGTGCTTAGCCATTCGGGTGTTTCATCCTCGAGGGATTTTGGTTGCGTATCTGTGGGACTTTGCTCAGGTAATTTCTCGGGCGTGGCACTTTTCGATTGGGATTGCTGTTGCTGCTGCTGTTGTTTGGAGCGATTTGGTGGCTGCGGTGCTTGTCCCTTCTTTGGTTTCTTTTGCTGGTCAAAGCGAAAAGCATCTTCCAATTTCTCAATCCATTCGCTCTTGCCGGCAGCTGTGATGCTCTGATATATCTTGGAACCATCCGGCGTTATAATGTTGATGGCATTCTTAACGCCATCCAGATCTTTAATATTGATTACGGCTATCTTCTTGGGATCGAATTCCGTAAGAAACTCCAGGCGCCTGCAAGCAATTTGTCATACATATTAAGTCAGAAGATTTAAGGATTATGTTGAGGGTGCCCTACTTATCATGCTTCACTTTGCACACAATAAGCACATCGTTGAACAGAAAAAAGAACACGCGCTGTATGGGCCGGTAATCATTGGCATCCAATTCAATAAGGGCTCCCTCGTTTAGGAACGTTTTTCCTTCAAGATTCCCATTAAAGCCCTGCACCATTTCCTTTACGGCGCGCGTCGCTTGACTGTTCTCCACATCCTCAGTGGCCGCACTGCTCTCGGCCTCGATGCTGTCCGCTTTCAGGTGGCTGCTCGTCTTCCCATCGGTCATGGTGGCCAAAATGTTGCGTTGCTCGATGAGAATATGCGACAGCTGGTACATTTCCGATTCCAGGTCTGTTGGTAAGCTGATATTAAAACTGACAATGTACAAACAAATTTATCGCTTACGTGAGATCTCCTTGGCCGTTTGTATAAACTGCATATAGTTCTTTTTGCAGGTCTGCTTGAGCGTTGCTGACGTTTGTTCATTGTAGGCTTCGATTTCCTTTTTTCGCTGCTGCAAATCGCTTCCTCCCACACATTCCCGAGTCAACTCCTTGGTGTCTATGCGAATTTAAAAATAAAGTGTTTAAAGCAAGTCGGACTATATGACTGCAACTCCTACATTTATCCACGCTAAAATTGAAATCGTCGAACTCCTTCATTGTTGATTAGAAAACTGAAACACAAACTCAAAACTTGTTGTGAGGCTGAGCTATGCAGATGTTAACGTAAGCACTAAACGAACAACGTAAACATAACATTTTCCGCGTACTGTAGCGTAATGCGAAGTATGGTGTTCACAATCCTACACCAAGTTGTCGACTTAACAAATCATTCTAATTTTCTGCTTGAAGTGCAAACAAATACAGAAATTAAATTTTTTAAAATTAAAATCAATGTAAAAGTTTGTTGTAAGTAACTTAGAAATATGTATGCTTGTAGCTGTTTTGTCTGCATTCTAACCAGAACTGTTAATGATGGGAGTTTTCTGTTAAGTAAAAAGAAATTCTGTTAACCAACTGATGGCATAGTGGCAACGCTATGCCATCATTTGTTGTTTTGATGAGTAATTCTTAAGTTCATTCCTGCACAGTTCTTAAGTCGTAAATAGAAACTAATTTGGCAAAATGGATTGGCTTTTTGGTAAAAAGATCTCACCGGATGAGATGCTGCGCAAGAATCAGCGCGCTTTGAATAAGGCAATGCGCGATTTGGATCGTGAGCGTATGAAAATGGACCAACAAGAAAAGAAAATCATTGCCGACATCAAGAAAATGGCCAAAGAGGGCCAAATGGATGCGGTCAAGATCATGGCCAAGGATTTAGTGCGCACGCGTCGGTATTCCAAGAAGTTTATGCTTATGAAGGCAAACATTCAAGCGGTCTCGCTTAAAATACAAACGCTCAAATCTCAAAACACAATGGCACAAGCAATGAAAGGTAAGGGAAGAGAAGGTTTCCATCGATGATTCATATCTTACTTATGATATCGCTATTTTCGCAGGTGTCACCAAGGCTATGCAGAACATGAATCGTCAACTGAATCTCCCGCAAATACAAAAGATACTCCAAGACTTCGAAAAGCAATCTGAGATGATGGACATGAAGGAGGAGATGATTAACGACGCCATCGACGATGCCATGGAAGATGAGGGCGATGAAGAAGAGACCGATGCCGTTGTTTCCCAAGTGCTTGACGAGCTGGGCCTACAGCTGGGCGAACAATTAGGCGATCTACCCACTGCCTCTGGGTCGCTGTCCATAGCAGGTGGAGCGGGTGCACAGAAAGCAGCTGCAGCTGTTGCTGCAGGTGGAGCAGGCGGCGGACCAGCTTCTGGTGGTGGTGGCGGTGCAGCTGGTGGTGGTGCAAGTGGCGGCAGCGGTGGTTCAACACCCATGTCCGATGCAGATGCCGATTTACAAGCGCGTCTGGACAAGCTGCGCAAGGATTAGTTAATCATCGCATTCACCTGCCGTTTTATATGCTAGACGCTGTTATTTTTAAGCAACAAAATTGTTATCTTTGATATGCCCGTAAATTCCCTCACGCAAAAATATCGTATTGCTAATTATGATAACAAGCGTAAATATATATATATTTAAGTAAGGGAGGGATATACAATTAAGATTACACACATTAGGAAACACACATACAATTCAAACTAGACCGTCAACTCATTGAATAGGTAGATCCGCATAGAAATTCATTGGAAACCATTAGAGACAAACACACGCTCCACTTGCTGGAAAACCTTGTCTGCATCGGGGCTGGCATCAATGGTCTTCACCTGGCCGGCATTCTCAAAGTACTTGATGATGGGTAACGAGTCGTTGTTGTACGTTTGTATACGCTTCTTCAGGCTATCCATGTTGTCGTCGGTGCGGCCGGAGCCGCTCTGGCCGCGTCCCAAGCAGCGCGTCACGCACACGTCTTCAGCGCAATCGAAGAAGAGAACAAACTGCATATCTGTCTTGTCGGACATTTGGCGGTTCCAGCCATCTAAATTGTCCTGGTTGCGGGGAAATCCGTCGATGAGAAACCGCGACTTTCCTGAGTTTTTCATCGCATTTTCAAGCAGCGAACATGTGACCTCAACGGGCACTATTTTGCCATTGCGTATGTAATCCTCGATTAGCTGGCCATATTCGGAGCCCTCGCGTGATCGTTCCTCACGCAACAAATCGCCAGCGGACAAATGTTCGAAATGAAAGCGTTCGACAATTTTCGAGCATTGCGTGCCCTTGCCAGCACCGGGGCCGCCTAATACAAAAACAACCTTTGGCTTCACACTTGACATTCTGTATTTCGGTTTTATGAGAGACGCTTCGTTGTGTAAGCTGGGGTAATTGGTTATACTGCGGATGTTGTTGTGTTTGTTGTACAGTTGGGAATGTTGGAACTGCTGAGGTAGCACTGCGACACCTTGGCCAAGTGACTCAAGTGTTTTTGGTATACGCGTAATTGCGCGCCACATTGACAACTGAGACTAAGTCGTGGCGTGTGTACCCAAGAATTTCCACTGGAAACGGATGTTGTGACGTCATTATTAAGCCGCCAGCTGTTAGCGAAGAAGCAGCAGCAGCAACAATGAGTGTCTACCAACACTGGCAGTAGCTCGAGCGCGAAAAATAGGTTCACTAGTAATTGTAATTTTAAATTTAATGTGTATTTTTTAGGAAATTTATATAAGTTTCGCTTGATTTCTCTGTATTAGATCTGACACCAGTTGATAGGGTATAATGTGCTGTGACCCTGGCGTAAGATCCACCTCCTCATCATCGACGCCGACTATAACACCGGACACTAAATACAAATAATTTTGTTGTAAATAAAAAATGTATAACATAAAAATCGCTTAACGCACCTGCCACATTGGCCTTTAGAAATACATGACTCATAAGATTTGGGGCCACAACTCGTTGCTCAGCCTCTCCACGCTGCTGATTGGGCATATATCGTGTGGCGACTTTATTGAAGTATTCATCCACATTTGTCGCGAACTCCTGTGCATATTTTGACTCTTCGGGTGAAAGTCGCTTGTCAGCCACATCATACGTTGCATCCTGATTAATGATATGCTGGGTGAAGGCCTCGATTTTTTGCAAACGACAGCGCAAATAGCTGGCCATGATATAACGTATGCGTTCCAATTCCATCTGATGCACCACAAAGCGAAAGTCATTCTTGTCTAGATCCTTCATTTGCTCTTCCATGTGTGCCACCTGCGACATCATCAGTTCCAGCATATCTGACTGGTGCTGTAATAATTCTGGTGCACACATTTCATTTGTCCAAGCGGTTTCCAAGATTTCCAGCACCTTAGTAAAAATATTCAAGAAAAGCATGAAAGCAGACACTCATAAGGAAGAGCGAACTCACTTTTTGTGCGGTTATTGGTTCCGCATCCTCGTCATCGCCATCTTCTTCATAGGCATCCGCTAAGACAGCTTCAGTGATCATGTCATGCTCATTTAGAGCTTGCTCCACATTTTCGCTGTCCGACATACTTTCGCGCGTCGACATGTAAACAAACGTTCAGCTGTCAGCAAATGTGTTTACAAGCGAATGGCAAGGAAGCATTCACAATTGTGCAGCACTGGCATTGCACGCTATGGCACAAACCGATTTCCATCGAAATTTTCGCTCTATTGTTGAAAAGATATTCAACAATTGGCAAAATCTCCGCTTAGCTGTCGAACATGGCATGGGCGGACGAAATGGCCAGCAGGTATTTAAACATTTTATTTCATTCTATATAAAAAATGTAACCTAACAATTTCGCAGGTCGCCATACAAATAATGGACTACACATATGAATACTGTGTGGGCAACGAGAACATAACGCAGGGCGAACTGCAGGAGGTGATAGAAGAGCTGATGGATCAGGAATTCAACACACTTTGCGACGATCAGTCCATACCTGAGATATGCCGCAACCTGTTGCGTTACAAGCAAATGGCAGCAGCCTCGCAATACCCACAGATTGAACTTGAGCTCAGCAAATTGCCGCAAGGGAAGGTTTGGTTGCGTCCCGATGTCAAAATAACATACACACCCATAGACGGTGATTCATCGTCTGATGAGGATGACGACATGGAAGATGAAAATACCGACGATCCCATGAATGATGGTGATAGCGATGAAGACGAGGCCGCTACAAGTAGTGGACGTGTAACCCGCTCCCAGACACGCAAACAGCAAGCAGAACAGTTTGTGGAGCCAGAGGAAGGTTGGACGACAGTGCGTCGCAAATGAAGAAATTAAGATTAAAAACTAATTTGTTAGTTGTAATATGTGGCGTTTACTTCTTGTAAGTCTAGAAATCGAAGTGGAGATATGGGTGAGCGAGTCTTTGCCACGTGCTCTGTTTTGCACAGATTGCACAGGTTTTCTGCTGGTGATGGATTCCGCTTCGGCGTAGCTTCAGAGCGTTTACTTTGTAACTGTGACCAGGAGGTGAACTTCGCGCCTTTGGGCAGCACCAGATTAAGATCCACAACCGAGGCAATTGAATCGATATCGGGAGTCAATGAAAGGTTAATGGCCGGATAGATGATGACGGCAAAGAACGCACAAACCATAACCAATACCGGTACGAATACTGCAAAGTATTTGTCCGGTAAATAGGAGTGTAGGCCCAGTTCCACGGGCAGAAAAGCCCATGCCACATAAACAAAGAATAGCACAGTAAAAAGTATATAAAAAGCAAAACCATAGATTGCTCTATGTGGAGTCGGCGCTGGACTGTGTTCCGGCATTGTTATTCAGCTGCGATTGGGGCTGCTCGCCAAACAGTTTAATGGTATCCTGGCACAATAGCAGGCACTCAAAGAACGATGTTATAGCAGTGCGTAAATTCTTTACTTGATCGGCAATAAAGTGCACTACAAGCACATCGTCCTCTAGGCTTAGTGATTTCTGCACAAAGTTTCGGCGGGGTTCCTGGTCGACACTCAATACCCGGAAGGCTATCTTTGCATGCTCCGGCGTATCAAATGGCACTCTTATTGTTCTGAAAAATTTAATATGTGATGTGACAACTAAGTCAATAATTTATTATGTACGTACGATTCGTTCACCTTGCTGACGACCGTTTGCTGTGGCATCATAAATTAATTATGACAACAATTTCTAAGTCAGAAACCGCATTGAATTGTTTGCATGAAATCTGAATGTCAATGTGAAGAAGTAGCTAAACAGCTGTTTGCTTAGTTTGGACACAAACCCTTGCACAAGAAAAAAAACTTTTACAATTTTTCAGTTGCGTGGTCTACAGCCATTTTCAAATATACAGAATTGCAGTTGCACATGCTTGTAAGCAAAGAATGTGAATGGCAACTTTCATTAATTTTCCAAAGTTCGAACAGCTGATAATTTAACTTGTTTCCGAACCGCAATCCAATCAATTAGCCAAAAATAAAAATTTAAAATTTTTCCAACTTGTATTTTCTTTATTACAAAATGCTTCCTCGTCCAATTCTTAACTCAATGAAAATCCTAAGCATATTTACTTCTTGGACTTAATGCCACCCTTGGGTGCGGGTTTCTTGGATGCAGTTTTGACAGCGGATTTGCCACCGGTTTTACCAGCGGTCTTCTTGGTAGGTGCCGCCTTGGTGGTCTTCTTCTCGACCTTCTTGACGGGCTTGACGAGCGCCTCGCGCTGGCTCTTCAGTGCCTTGACAATCTTCTGCTCCTCAATGAGGAAGGCGCGCACAATACGCTCACGTAGGCAGCCATGGCACAAGACGCCACCGTATGTACGGGACACGGTCTTGTGGCGCTTGGAGAGGCGTGGACGCTCGCTTGGTCGGGATGGGGTGATACCCTTAAGCTTCTCCTTGCATTGACCGCAGCGAGGCACGGTCTTGTTCTTCTTCACGTACTGGTAGACCAGACGGCCGCCGGGAGTGCGCACTCTGTAAACAAGCGTCTTATTAGATTACAACAAAAAAGAAACAAATTGTTCGTTTATCACTTACATGCGCCTCCTGTTGGATCTGGTGTTGTACGACAGGCGTCTCCTCAAAGTCAAGCGCTGGACCATGTTGCGGCTGCTTTTGTTTTAATTGCCAGTTTTTGGTGCGAATTGATTCAGAAGTCATCGGAGATAGGTTCCAATAGAGCATAAAATTGGATGGAAAAAACAATGAAATTTATATAAGTAAGTAGTAATGTTATAGAGTAAATATTTGTCAATCATCGTGTATAGCAATTAATAAAAATTTATTAGCCGTTTTGCGGATGTCCACAGATTATTTGACAAATTCACAGAAAGCAAGCTTTACATACTTGTAGTAAAAAACCAAAAGAGGGAAAGAAGAAGCAAATCAACGTGAAGTGGGCTGCTCGTCACACAAAAAAGGTGCTGGTAAGTGACTTAAAAAATTTGTTAGTATTTTTTACACACTCTTTAAAAACTGGTTACATTTTTGATGCAACTGGTCAGCAAAGCAATAATCAAACATTTTAATTATTATTGATTATGTAAATAATTCCATATTTTTATGTATATATTGAGTAACGAATTTTGGGTAATTTGAAATTAAGGAAACGCATTTAATTGTAGTATTTTTTTTTTATAATTATGTTGGTCACACAATTTGGTATTAATATTGGCGCTAGCGGTCTAAGCTGGCCCACGCGTCTCTCTCCTCGCTAATAACCGGCAATAACAACGATCAACCATAATAATATCAACCATAATAATGAGTTTTCTGAAGCCCAAAACACACATAGAGCAAGGCGACATTGTCATTCTCTATCTGAGCGTGAACTCCATGCACGCCATAGAAGCGGTGCCGACAATAGTAAACAAGAAAGGCGAAACCATAGCGCACATCTTCCAGACTCCCTACGGCTCACTAAAAGTGCAAAGTAAGCAACCTGGATCTGCAATAACTTGATGTTTAATTTATTTAATTGTTTAACACCGCTAGGTATTATTGGTGTGGAGTATGGAAGTCGGGTGGAACTGTCCAAAGGTTGGGCGTATGTATTGCAGCCAAATCCCGAGCTGTGGACGCAAACGTTGCCGCATCGCACACAAATTATATATACGCCGGACATAAGCATGATACTGCATCAGCTGGAAGTACGCCCTGGCGCAGTGGTCGTTGAGTCTGGCACCGGTTCCGGTTCCTTGTCACATTATTTTCTGCGTGCTCTGAAACCAACGGGTCACCTGCACACCTTCGACTTTCATGAGGCGCGAGCGGATCAGGCGCGCGATGAATTTAAGCGGCATGGTCTCGGCGACTTTGTAACGGTCTATCATCGAGATGTGTGCAATTTGGGCTTCACTAGCGAGTTGGATGGTGTGGCCGATGCGGTCTTTTTGGATCTGCCCGCGCCAGATTTGGCAGTGCCACATGCATTCAAGGCGTTGAAGTTGTCGGGTAAGTGAAACGCGACTGCCCAGTCAGCGCATGACAACAAGTTGTCAGCGCCCTTTGGCGCGGCAGCCGACAGCAGCTGCAGCAATCAAGACCCTGGCTAGCTTGGTCAGTCAGTTGTCTCTCTTACTCTCTGTCTGTATGTCTGTCTTAGCCATTTCATTGTGTTTGACATTGAATGCGCCCGCTTTTGGCAGTTGACGTGGTCAGGCAGCCCGCTGGGCAGCTTTGTCACTCATTAGTGAAACCAAATGCGCGTTGCAACATTGCAGCTGCGATTGGTATAAGAATGTGGGTTTCGATTCGATAAATATATATGTATATATATATATATATATATATATATATCTATATATATCTATATATATATGATAATGTCCTGGGTGTAGAATTTCAGAATATAGAGAAGAAATGATGAAATTCATAAAGATTGCATAAAGAGGAATATCTCTGGGAAAACATCAAGAAGCAAGAAATTATTATCGAATTTGGATTTGATAAAGATTTAAATATAGGTTTCTTGTATTTCCAGGAAAAATTGGTATTTTTGTGTAATCATTTGAAATATCATCAATTTCAGGTGGTCGCTTTTGCTCGTTCTCCCCATGCATAGAGCAATCGCAGCGTTGTATTAATGGTCTCATCAAACTGGGCTTCACTGAAATCTGTTCTATGGAGGTGCTGCAGCAGGAGAGTGTGATTAAAACCCGTTCATTGCCTGTCATCGATTTGGAGTTTCTCAAGATGCCTAAAAGCAGCGAGGCGAATTCGATAGATGATAGCAAAGCGAAGGAACCCAAGGAGCTGAAAAAGTATCTAACATCTAGTTGTCCCCAAGTGCTGCCTGGTCACACGGGCTTTCTCACCTTTGCCACGTTACCGCCCAACATACCAAAGGCGTGAATATGTGCGAGTCGTTTGCTTAATAAATCTGTAGCTACTTTTTATTTGTTTGCGTAATTGTTATTCATAATCAAAAGAGTAGTCGTCGAAGAGATTTTGATCCATGCTCCTGATGCCGCCGCATTGATAGCAGCGCTGTTGCAGCTCCGGCTGCTGCTGTGGCCTGCGGCTCGAGGATTTGCGTGAGGGCGCCCACCTGTGTGCGCTCGGGATTACCATTGCAGGTGGGACAGCGGCCCACAACAGTTGGCTTGGACATCATGCCATAGAGCAGTGGCCCGGGAGGTTGAGCGCCGTAAATGGTCACAATCTGTGGCAGGCTGGAGTAAGGACGCGTCTGAAACATCTTCTCCCGGTTCAAAAAACTATGGGAAATCGTAGAAAATGATTGTAAAGAATATTTAGAGTTAATTATGAGCACGGTTGTACTTGGGCCTCGGTTCCAGCCATAAATTGTCCATGCGCTTGCTGCGCATGATGTCGCCCAGCTTCTGCAGCAGACGCAGATTTTCGCGTTCGATTTGCTGCTGGCGCTCCCGTTCGTTCTGCTGCTTCTTCCACTTGCGCTGCACATGATCGTGCTGGCGCGGCAACTTGGTATCAATTGCTGGCCGTGCGGACATCACTTTCTCGCGATGCTGTGCATAGCGCAGCTGCTCCCAAGGCTGCTGCAGCAATTTGTCGCGTCTAGAGATCATTGTCAGCCGTGTCAACTGCAATTGGAGTTCGAAGTGGAAATTCTTTTTCTATTTTTTTTTTTTGTTTGGCGCATCGCCCGGCATGTTTACATGCACAAACAAACAGTGGTGCGTCCATAACAACCTTGCCAGGACAACGCGCACACTTGCTCGTCCACTCTACAAATAGTGCACAATCATGCTCGCAGATTAAGTTCAACGACGACGGCGGCGGCAGCGGCGGCGACTTTGCTCAGCTGTCCCGCCTGTCTATCCAAACAGTGACATCCCACAGTCTTGACTTGCAAATGCCGTGTTACATAATTCTGAATGCTTGAGGTTCTGGTTCTGCTGCTGCTGCTTTTGCTGCTGCTATTGCTCTTTCTGTTCCTAAAGCTCTGCTTGTTAGTCAGCCGGCGGCCCGGTTACCGATTCCCAGTTCCTGTGTAGTAGCCGCTTCTCTTGGTGTGGCGGCAAAATATTCTTTCTTCTTTCGGCTTTTTCAACTGTTGCTGTTGCTGTTGCTGCAGCGGTTGCTCCTGCTGCCTGTTGCTCATATGTCAACTGGCAACTCAGCTGCTGCCGTTCTAAACTCTTGTTTAGTGTTTGATTGATGCTAAGTGCTTGTGCCTAGCTCATATTTAAGTACTTAATGCACATACCAGCTTTTCAATAACTTCTTATTAAATATTATTTGGTAAGTGGTTCACCGAGATGCTTTACAAACTCGTAGCTAAGATAGCCGCTTTGCTTAGAGTCTATCGATTTATTCCCCATAACAACGTCTCAAGCAGGACTGGGCAATACCGTGAACCCATAAACAGAGCCTAGTTTATGTCAGGATATGAAATGATTTTAGCACTTGAAATTTGTGATTTATAATAAACTTAACGGAATACACATTATTTTTTTATAATAGGAAAAAAGTGATTTTTTTTCTCAAATTATTTTATTTTTTTTGTACTCCTTTATTATTTTATTTTATATATTTTTTAGTTTTTTTGTTTAAATGGTTGAATTTATATTTATTTTTTAATATTCAAATATTTATATTATTTAAATTCTTTCTCTGATTGTTTAATATTCCTTTTCATATGGTCAGATTCAACATTTGACCAAAAGTTACTTGCATAATAAATCTAATATATTTTTTATATTTTACCTTAAACTTTTTTAACTATTTCGAATTTTATTTAACTTCGCTCCGAAACACTAACAAAATTATATTTGAGCATTTCATAGTTATTTTTGTTGGGAACGATTTCTTGGTAAAATGATGTTGCCTCAATTTATTGTTTGCCTCAATTTATTGTTAGTCTAAATATATAGAAGTCTATTCTAAATAATATTGCTGTCAAAAATGCCAACAATTGTTCTGCTTTGAGTTTATTAGCCCCCCGTTGGGGCGTCTTACAAATGCGTCTATTGTTTTTGTTTGCGTCCGTGTTGCAGCTACATTGCGTGTTGTTGTTGTGCTTGTTGTTATTGTTGTTGTTGGGAACAAGTTGCTGGCTAACTGGGCAACAGTTCGTTGCTGTCTGCTGGGCGTGAGTTTGCACTATTATCAAATTAAAAGCATTGCCGCTTATTGGTCAGTTAATTGGAAGATCTGTAATTTGATACTGGGTAACGTGTTGCTTATCACAGCTCTGGTTGTTGTGCCTCATTGTTGTGTTTGTATTTGTACAATTATCTTGTTAGCTGATCGACAACTGTAACGGATTGCCATTTAGCCATGGCCCATAGTCCACAACCAGAAACCCACAGCCCATAGCCATTGCCACAATGCTGATGAGTACCACTACCGCCACCAGCCCCACATCGTTGCTACTCTGGGCAACCAGCTCGGCATTTGTGTGTTATCCATTGCTGTCGGGCAGCGTTTGACTCGTCACTAGTAAACACCTGCTTATTCGCGCATAAATTTTCGATAGAAATGCTCATATTTATTGAAAATACTTGTATTTATTAAATGGCATATAATTGCGCTCTTGTATGTGTGTATGTGTGTGAATATGTGTGTTAGGGGGGTGCAGTGCTGCCCGCAAGCACTATGGCCAGTTTCTCACCTTTAGAAACCGAGCAGCAGTCGCAGATGGCGAGCCAAACAAAAAAATGTATGAAGCCAGAGGTTGGCTCTGCTTCTTGGACGGCTCACGATGAAGCCCTGAACATACTACAAAATATTACAAATGTCTATAAAAAAGGATATAGAATTGGAAACAGTTAATACTATATTGCTTCTTGAATAATCCTTATTGCGCTTAACTGGTTTTCAATTATTACTAAAATATTTAACATTATAATAATACGTTAATATGTCTGAGATTAACAAACAAATAAACGCTAGTTTCGAGGTTCTCCATATTTGCAGTTTATTTTATTTCTTTGATATGATTTTTTAGAATTATGCCCAGCATAGATTTATATATATTTACAGCTTTACTTTTTTGAGTTCGTGATTTCGTAACATATCTTTAAAGTATATTTTGGAACAAACGCAATTGCGTCTTCATTTGAAAACTTTAACATCCAGAGGAGAGAAACTTTCCCTCTTACTTTATTATCTTTTTTATATATATAAGACTTAGAACATTCATTTAAAGTTACATAACTATTTAAGTCCCATTTGTTAAGAATCTAAATATAATTGAATTACTCTATAACAGAATATCTTCAGTTCCATCTACAATTGATTATTTCCCTCATTTCCAAAGCGTTTCAGCAGTCGGCAAGACTCTATTATTGCAGTGTGCTCGAGCTAAGTTTTGGGTTAGTACTCGCATATCATATACAAAGTGCATACAATAACAGGCCTGTCCATTTATTACAATATGCGCCGGCAACGCCGCGCAACAACAACTACAGCAACAGCAACAGTCGAAAACTGCGATTTGCTGTCAGCTAATAATAATAATTTCGATATTGAAAATACGTTTTCTTAGTTAGGTACGACACTAAACGATTTCGCCCATTGCGAGCTGTTGTTGCTCAGTGCTAAAAGTCAGGCAAGCACTGCGAGCAATAACAACAATGCAACACTTGCAACAGGCAACAAGCAACAGGCAACGGGCAACAGGCATCGGGCAACTGGCAATGTGCAACGGACAACGGACAACGGGCAATGGGCACAAAGTTGACCGTTGGTGGGGGCGGTGCTATTTGCTGCTGCTGCTTCTTCTTCAAGCGTTTTTTGCAGACAGGTGGTGTGTGGTGTCGATGTTGCTGGGTCGCGCTCGCCTTGGTGTTCAATATGAGCCACAATTGAGGCATTTAATCGAGCATCTCTTAACACGCCTTGGAATGTTGACTTATTATTGGCCATGCAGCCAGTTGCAGCAGTTGCTGTTGCTGTTGCTGTTGCTATTGCCGTTGTGGCTGTTGCCAGTTGCCAGTTGCCAGTTGCCAGTCGGTCGCTCTCTCTTCGGCTGTTGCTGCAATGGTTTGTGTCTGCTGCGTCGGTGTCAGAAGTCTGTAGTTACCTCACAGTAAAAGCGTTTATCATCATTAGACTCAATCTAAAGACGTTTTGGCCGGGGTTATCATGTTGATTATGTTGTGTGAAAACAAATTACATTCTGCGCTCAGGCTTTAACACCATTTGTATGCGCCAATGTTGTCGTTGTTGCTGTCAGTATGTTGCCGCTGCTGCTGGCTGCTGGCTAATTGTGAATCTGCTTGAAAGATTCAATTGTGCCATTGACAAACCAATTGGCTGCTCAATTTTTGTGAAAGGCTTTTACTCGCTCTCTGGGCCGTGAGAAAATTGCAAATCAAAAATATTTCTGCTATTGCCAATAATTGCTTAGCGCAAATTTGTACCAAGCGAAAAATATGAGAAAGAACTTGATAATAATTTAGCTTTGCGAGCTTGTCTTAGACACAGCTGTGTTCTATATTGTTGTTGTTGTTATTGTAGTTACTGCTGCAGCTGCGGGCTTGCCACTTGCAACAACAACAGCAGCAAAGCTAAAGCTTGGCCCTGACCGTCTCTTAACACTGAACTACAAGTATCAGATTTAGGAATGACATTTTTATATTCTAATGTTTTCTTATTTTACATAAAACTTGCTTAGATACTCAGCTAAACATATGTAAATATGGGAAAATTAAATGTTTTGTTAGCATTTTCGTAACATTTGCTGCACAGTGTATTTTATTGTCGTAGCTTGGCAAACTTAAAGCGAACTTGATTTCGCCCAGCCAATAAACATTTTTATGCACTTTTAAATTGTAATGTTTGCTTGTTGTTGCTGCTGCTGTTGAGATAACGTTTTTAGATTTGTGCCACACACAGTCACACTAACACACACGCACACACACAAAGCTCACACAGACTACTTATTGAGGGTCAATGTCACACCTTGACGCCTTCGCCAACATATTTTAGCTGACTTTTTGTCACAATTTATTACATTTGGCTATATCGTGAGTGTGTGTGTGTGTTGTTCTCTTGGCTTCAACCGTTTGCCATTTTATCTTGTCAACGCAATCGTCTATTAGTTTTTCTTTTTTAATTAATTAACAATGTTCGCATGGGTGTCAATGGCGAAAATGGCCTGGCGTAGTTGGTTGGCCCAGGCTCATTTTTTTTTGTATTTATTTATTTTTATTTGTTCATTTTATTGTCTGTGTAGCAAAAAAATATATACATTGGGTCAAAGGTGCTGCAAATTTATTGAATTTAAATGTGGAAAAAATTTAAAGCAATTAAATAAAATGAAAAGCGATTCAATTAAAAAGTCATTTAATTGTCATTTTATTATATATATATAATATTTAACTAATATATTTATGTATTGATTTTTCATTGAAATTATACCTGTAGATGTTAAATTATTTATTTATTTATATATAATTGATAGTCAAACTTATCTAAATACAACAAAGACGTATTTTGTTTGTTTTTTGGTAAAACTAGCCAATAAAATTAGCATATAACTGGTTGATGGTAAAGCAAATATATATATAAGGCTCTATAACTTAAGCTCTGATCGAATTTAATAGTATGTATTACAATCTAAGCTAAGCTCACACTTATGATAAAGATAACAGATGATTAGACTGGTTCATTCTCACATCAACATTGAAGAAGATTTTACTGAAAATTGCAAAGTTCTTACGAGTTTGTCAACTTGTTGCTCGATCAGAGCCAAAAACTATGCAATTCCAATCAATAAACATTGGGGAAGACGCCGCCAACAGGTCGGTCTATGGGAACTAATTGAGCCATTTTGAGCTCTATGATAATCGTTTGTGAGTACCCATAGCGACTGGCATGGGCAACCGAAGTGCTGGCCAAATGCCCACACCCATTTGGCAACGCCTTCACACAGCCAAAGAGGCTTGCAGATGTTGCTCAGTGCTGACTGCGGACTGCTTGCTGACTGTGTCAACTCGAATGTGCAATAAAATTAAAGTTTTGTTTATGAATGGAATTACATGGGCCGGCCGCAAAGGCGAACGGCGAACTGCGAACGGCAAACGGCAAATAGTAAAGACAACGACAACGGTCGACATTTAGCAAGAGCAGAACGCAGCTGGAGCTGGGCATTGAGAGAGACCCGGCTCAGATTCACAGACACTTCATCTAAATGTCAGGCCATATCTAGCGACACTCGCACAACGTTCCTGTCGCTGTTAGCCCTCAATTTCAACACTCGTATTCGCACTCGCCCCGGCAGCAGCAGCAGCAGCAACTCGGACAACGTCGTCGTCGGCGACTGCTTTGGCGGCTGCTTTGGCCAAATCAATTGAGCCGCCTGCAAACGAGCCAAAACAAATGACTTGAGAGTTGTGGCCAAGCGACTTGGCCGCGAGGAGCGCTCAAGATCATTAGTATAATTTAAGTAAATTAAACGCAGCGATTAGGCCAGGATGCAAACGGCACCATCGCAACGTTGCAACGTTCGCAGCTACAGCCACAGCCACAGCCATAGTCGCAGCTGCAGCCACAGCTACAGCTACAACGAGCACCACATCCAAATCCCCTATTCGAGTCGTCGGCAAAAAGGCTTGTGTTTATTTAAATTTATTGTAACATTGGCAACGCGAACGCCGGACACTGGTCGCCGGACAGGCGATTTCAATTTGTAAAACAAGCGAGCAAACAAGCTGTTAAAATATAATGATTGGCACCAAAAAGATGCAGCGACTCAATATCTAGGTTAAACAATCCGCATATGCATATCTCGCTTGGCTGGCCATTGCTGAATTTATGTGGCGTTTGCGCATTGTGTCCAAAATGCTTATGAGCCATGCTTATGATTGGTAATATGCCGATGCATAAACCATTTGGCATTGAAAACTGTGCGCGCACTCAAACGACAGTGGATGCGGATACATTGTTCACCAGAAGTTTTTACAAGGCAAGCGCGCCAGTTTCCCACACAGACAATGGGGACTCAAAAAAAAAAAAATAAATAAAAATAAAAACTAAAGAAAAACAAAAAAAACTGTGGCGGCGACAACCACTGGCAACAACACCAACAACAAGAACAACTCTCAACTGGCAACTGGCAACGACGTCTCCGATCTCTAGCTCCAACTGAAGCTGCTACAGAGGCTGAGCACAAAGCCAGCCCAGACAGAATTACAAGCGCAATGGAACAATGAATGCAGTCAGCACCATTTGAACAGTGGTGAAAGTGCAAAACTAGCTAAATGAATATTCGATAATAGAAAGCGAATGCTCATCAGCTATGTAAGATGAACAAGAAGAAGAGTGTAGCTATTTTGACTAACGATTTCTTAACTAAATTCGCTAATCATACTTGAAACATTAAATATTTTATGATTAATATAAAATAAATATTAAAATTATTAAAAGAAGCTTTTGATATTCGCTCTATTATAGCAGTAAAGGCTGATAGGTTGAAAAGGAGAAAATAAATGAACTATCTGTTAGATCTTCAAGAAAAAAGAAGAAAAAGCTTAGACATTTTTAAAAATTGCTGCTTCAAGAATTTTTTCTTATTCAAAAATCATTTTTCTAAGTAACCTGTGCATCTTTAAAGCACTGCACTAAAGGCCACAATGACATTGAGTCTGCACTCTGGCTTATCGCTCCTAGCATAAATTATGCCAATATCTTATATAAAACGTAAATTATATGAAGTGTCATATTTTAAATTCTTTATAAAAATATGTATATGAAAAACAATTTTCTTGAAGTGTTTAAGTTCGAGGCATTTAATATTTATATATATATTATTTTTTTCTTTCGCTTCAATGCAGTCAGCTTATAATATATTGACATATTATCATATCAAAATCGGAATGAACAAAACAAAGAAAAAAACATGCTATTAATCTTAGAAATATGGTAAAATAGAAATTTGAGGGTTCAGTTATTTAAGATTTTTAGTAGGATAGCCATCAAAAGTAAAAAAGAATAATATATATTTTTATAAGCAAAATTAAAAATTCAAAAGAATTTCTTAAAAATAGTAACTTTTTAGCTGACATGCGCCACTGTGCAACGCTCGAGTCTTTGGCAATTGACAAAAGCCAACGTAAACAACAGCAAGAAAACAAATAAACAGTCAGCACAGAGCAAAACTGCGCAGACAAAACAGCAATTCATATTTGCTCTGATTTATATGGCGTCTAGAAGTTTTCCATTTTTATTATCATTATTATGATTATGATACTTTTTTCCCAGGCACAAAAGAGCAGCAGCTGCAGCAGCGGCACAAACTGTTGTAATCAATCAGCGGGCAACGCGCCAGAGATTTGCTTTTGCCCATTTCGACTTGTTCTGCTTGCAAAATTAATGTGCTTTAATTTGCAAGTTTGTGTCCTAAGTCTTTCGTTTGCTGCCACACACAAAGCGCGGGGCGTTTTGTGTGTGTTCGCTGTTCTTGCCAGTTTCTTCTACAGAAATGTCATTAAAGCAACATGCACACACAAACATTAAGACACACACACACACACACATTTTCCATGGCAGAGGGTGTGCGAGCTGTGTTCTGTGATCTTGGTAATGTCAATTGCTGCATCGCCAGAGATCTGCATTGCTTGATATTCTAATTGCTGAAATTGTTTGTCGCAGACAAGTGTGTGCGATTATATGCGCCATGCCCAATGAATAATCATTGAAATCCGTTCGCTGTTGTTGTTGTTGTTGTTGACAAGAGCAAACACCCGCATGGAGCCACAGCCATCGGCTGAGCCTGGTGGTGGTCCTCATTGTGTCGCACTGATCCAAATCGCTGCGCCAAAGCAAAAGCATCAAATTTTTGCAACGCTCGTTTTCAGTTGTTGTTACTGTTGTTGTAGTGGCTGATGTTGCTGTTGTTGTTGGTGTTGTCGCTGCTCTTGCTTTTCCATCAGATATGAAAGCTGGAGCGTCGTCGCCGTCGTTGGCGTCGCTCGTCTGTTCCTCGCCCAACGCAGTTTTCGGCTTGATTTTCTTAATTAAATTTTTGCTACGCCGCTGCCAAGGCTATTCTCCAGCTCCAGAGACAGGCTGCTGCTCCTTTTGGCCTGCTTGTTTAACCCGATTGCTTGTTGATGCTGCTGCTGCTGCTGCTGCTGCTGCCGCTGCTGCTGATGATGATGATGATGTGTGCTTTATAAGTCTGGAGCAGCGTTCCGACGCAGTCGCAGATTTGACGTTGTCGATAGGGTTTCGGTGCTTGTTGCTCTTGTTGTTGTTGTTAACACACTCCCACATTTTCTTAGCTGTTTTTTGCTTTATTTATTTAACTTTTATTTCTTTTAAAGGAGCAACTGGCAAAAACTTCTTAATGCAAAGGGCCCTACTTTAAATGTTTACTTAAGCAAACAGTTAATTAGCCTTAAGCTAAGTTTTTTTTGTTGAAATACCCAATGCTGTGCTGTACCTCTACTGTTTAGACTGAATTTATTGTCTATTTGAGGAGAGATAGTATTAATAGCTGTTGCAAACACTTTTAAAACTTCATCCACTGTAAGCTGCCAACTTGTTTAACTTCTTGACATGGTTATCTGGCCACAATTACCGCACTTGCCACATAATAGCCACAGCTAGGCTCCACAATTTATGAGCCCGGCCGAAAAATGAGAAAAATAAAGCTCCTCTCATTAACCCATCACCCATCTTGTCGCCCAAAACTTGACCCGGACTCAACTCGACCCACAGCGTGACCCCAAGTCGCTTATTTTGTGCAACGTACACAAAAACAAAACAAAAGCAACAACAACAATACAGCTGCAACAACAATATGAAAATGCGCGATGCCAACATCATTTACATCATCATTCACAATAAAATAAAAGTGCACACGCCCACTTAAAGGGCCTCATAAATTGTGTCGAATAATCAGTTTCAACATAATTTATTGTAATTTACGAGTGTCGGCAACGTGGCAGAAGCAGCCGCGTAGACCAGAGTGGAATAGAGCAGCCAGGAGTGGGGAGGCCACCAGATCTACACTAACTAACAATATACAGTCGCGCCGCTAGATTCCAGCCTGAACCTGAATCCGTATCCGAATTCACATTGCGCCCACAAGTTCGCCACGAGAGCAGCAAAAAGTTGTATTTTTTTGCGTTTTTATAGAGCGTTTCGCAGCTAAATGCTACAAATGAAAATCCTAAACGGCACATTGAAAGCATCTTGATAAGAGCATTGAAGGCAGCGAATAAGGTCTAGCTGGAGCCAAGAGCTTAGAGCTGGCGTGCGAACACCTTGGCAACACAATATTTCAATGGCTAATAATATTTTTAGCGCAGCTTTCAATATGATTGCATGGCCAGAAGTTGAAACCTCTGGACAGAGATTTCTTAAGCGTATTCTTCCAGCTAGTTGGGGCTATTGTAATTGAAACGATTGTTTCCTATTGTGCTCGGGCTGGAGAGCTCTGCATTTGCTGCCAAGCAGCATTTATATCAATCACTCAATAAAAAAACAACGATCAATCAATTTCAAACAATCAGCGCAATATCAATGCGAGAGATTGAGAGAGTGAGACAGATAGAGAAATAGAGAGGGAGAGAGAGACAGAGAGAAATCTGAGATGCAAAGATTGATTTTGAGCCAGTTGGCATTGTGATCTGTGGTAAGTGCGGCGCTGGCTATTGTTGGTATCGGAATCATCCCAATCAGAAGAATTGAAATGTCACTGTAATAAACTTCAAGAGTCAGTGCGATAAAGCGTCGCGTCGTTCATTTCCACTTGACGTACTGACAGCACACTGTCTTGGCCTATTATCGCCACTTGCAATCATTCAAAGCATCATCCGAGCGACAGTGGCCTTATTAAATGCTCTGGCCATCTCTGTCTAACGCTCACCACAGTGGCCACCCTTGTCTCGGCTGATCATTGGCGAAAGATATAGCTCGAAGCTCGTTATAATATTGAGTAACCATAAAAAAGAAGGCGGCTCACAACAAAGCTGCCAAAGTTTCAATTGAAAAATTTCACTTTAAGCGAATGCAAATAAGCAGCTGAGAAGTGCATAGATAGACAGTAAAGGAAACAATTGTAAGTTTTACAGGCTGGGTTAAGTAAGTAGTTTTTAGTTTTAAATTTTTAGTTTTGTGATATATTTCTCATCTTTAAATAATCATACTTTCTATAAGACTTTGAGAAGCGAATAGTAAGGCTGTAAGCGAGAGGTTAGCGCTTGGAGTAGTTGTGCTTTGTGCAATACCCAATTTGATGCTTGCACAAATCTAGACAACGAGAAGTGAAAAAACGTCTGGCTAGCCAGTTTCTAAATTATAGGGTATCGCTTTAAATACTCTTACGTTTCTTCCCTCTAAGAATTACATTTAATCAAAAGAAATATTTTTTTAAATATTATTATTCATTATGCTTCGACTTTTACTTAATTTTTTAACATTTGTTTATATACATATTTTTGTTTACTATAATGCAAATACAAAGTTGCAGTTGCTGGCTGCAATTACTCGGCTTTGATACGCGTGTGCAGCGGTATGTGTGCGTGTTGGTAGAGCAAGTTTGTGTGGAGTTCAAAGTGCTTAGTCTGTGCGCTGATTGCCCGACTGATTCAGCAGACGGTCAGAACTTGAACGACTTGTTGGCCGGGTCCGTTGCGCATCTTCCCAACGTAATTTAAACTAAATCGGTGCGCTCGCTAAACTGCGTAAAGCAACGGAGCAGCAGTTGCACCATTGCCCCCAACAAACACACACATACAACTGACATACACAGATATATACATATACACGCAGTTTGAACTGGGCGCTTGTTCCTGTATCTCGAGTGCGCCTGGGCTCTGTCTTTGGTCGCTGTGTCTACTCGTAATAATCAATTATTTCTGTGTAATTTATGGTAATGTTCAGTCATGATGGATTGACTGCTCTAATGTCGCTCTAAATCTTTGTAGCTAGCTGGGCCATGCTGCTTGTAGCGGCATCGCACATGGCCACAGTTCAAAACAGAGCAGGCTCCGACTGAGGCTCAGGTCCAGGCTGACGCTAAGGCTGAGGCTGAGGCTCGGGCAGGTGCAATTGCCCAGACGCAGCTCTCCCACTAAAAGCGAGCCGAGTCTGCCAACCAGCCAGACGGCTGCACTTAACAATGGGTCGGCATAAAGTTTAAAGTAATAAAAAAATCCGATATTAATTATGTCAAATATCAAAAATATTTTATTTACTTTGTTTTGCATTATTTTTCTTTGCCTAAGAATTCGTAGAGTACATACATTTTATTTAATTATATATTTTTTCCTTATAGCATTTAAACTATTATTATATTTGATAATAGTTATTGAAACAAAAACACATAAGTTTTTTATATTATGTTTTTAAACAATGGTTATCAATTTTTTATTAAGCTTTTAAGAAAATAAATCATTTTAAATTTAGTTGAAAAATATTTAATCAATTTTCCAGCTACTTACATTTTATTTACAAATTTGTCAATTGATTCCACTGTGCGCCTGCTTCTTTACTTCCGTCACTGAGCACTGCGAATCGTCGCGCCTCCGCTCCAGCTCCGCCTTCGCTGTCATCCTCGTTGCAGTTCAGTTGGGATCGGCGGTAATATGTAGCATATGTTTTCGTAAGTTTTTCTTGTATTTTGTTTAATGGCAGCTTAGATTACACGAGCTGTGCGCGAGTGAAGGCGAGTGAGTGTAAAGGGGGCGCGTCGCTTGCGTCTCCGCGGATCTGTTGGGCACATTTTTGCGCATGTTTGCGGTGGCTTCCAATGGGGTTGCCTGGCTGGATGTGGCGGTCTCTGTCGCTGCCTGCGCCATGTAACTGATGTTTAAAATTGCTGTGTGATTTTCGTGGCGAAATTAATGTTAAATAAGCTTTTAGTTTATGTCCCGCCACAGCGTTGATCAATTTCTCAGTCACCCGGTCTGGCTCATCTTCAGCTTTGCTCTGCTCTGCTCAGCTCTGCCTCGACTCGCGCCCTGGCTGCTCTGCATTCTAATCGCAATCGCCTGCCAGCACCGTTGCTTGCTGCCTCATTCTTTTGCTTCCCCCTTCTCCTGCCACTCACTGTGCAGCATCCGCGTGTGATGATGTTGCAGGTTTTTTTGTGGCTCGTTGTCTTGTTTATGTGTAAATTATGCTTGTACACATTTTATTTACAATTGTGTATAAATTATAGACGAATTATTATGTATTTTTTTTGTTAGACCTGCGCAACTCCCCTGCGCGGCTTACATATTAATATAACGCCAATGCGCAGTCTGACTCGGCCTTTTCTGCATGAAATGCATGCATTTGAAGCTTTACTGTATGCGCAGGCTAGTAGGAGTGCGATTCCTATGTAGCTGGACCTCTTTGGTTGGCTTAAGAATTTAGTTTAAACTGAAGAATCTAATAGTAAGCTTAACATATTTCTTACATTAAATTAGAAAAAGTAAATTCACGTTTGTGGCTAAATAAAATAGAAAAAATTATTAAATTCAAATATCATTTATTTATTTTAAATAAAATAAAAAATCTTTATGTTTACAAAATGATAATTATATATAGTAATTTAAATACTTTTGCTTTAAAATCAACTTTAAAATTTTAAGAGGCTCAAATATATATAATTTTTATATTCACATAACTAATACTCATAATACAAAATTTAAAAAAATGAATTTTTTCAAAATTTAAATTTAAAATTTATATATATGTTTCATAGAAATTGAAAAATTAAAAACTGTAATATATAATATTATTAGTATTTGTTTAACTCAAGCCCTTATTACAACAAACATTAAACTAAATAAATTCATGTTTCATTTATAATTTTTTATGGTATTCAAACCTGATTTCTTTCTCTCTCCGATTACAGCTTTAAGAGTGTAAAATTCAGTTGTTGGTTTTGGTCAAGCCCCATCATAGGTTGGTTTTATTTCAGTTGTAGCTGTAGCATCTGGCTTTTGGTGAGGGCGTATCGGAATAAATTGCTGCTCAAGAGCTTTTATAGCCTTGGAATATGAGCGCATTAGTTCTGGGGTGAGTTCCATGCAGTCGCTTAGTTCGGCCCCAGCCTAAGCAATTGCTGTGAACTGCATAAAAAGGATTTGGCATGCAGTGGCAAAGCGAGCAGGCAGATTTGAGCTGCCTGCAGGCATTAGCAGTGAGGGGAAGTTAAGGCTGCAGATAGGAAGTGCAGACGACGACAGCAGCAGCAGCAGCAACAGCGGCAGCAGCAGTAGTTGTATCTGGCTGGGCCTGGGAAACATCCTGTGCTGGATTTTTGGCTTGTTTCTGTTTGCATTGGTGTTATGCAAATGCCATGGAACAGGAACATCACCACACCACCCTGTGTGCAGCACAATGGCTACCGTGCGCGTGCAACGACAACAACAACAGCAGCAGCAGCAGCAACAGCAACAGCAACAGCAGCAGCAACAGCAATAGCAATAGCAACAAGAGAAACACGTACAAAACAGCAGCTGTTTAACATTTATTTGCCTATTTATTAATTTCATGTAACATTTTTTCCTAGGAAATGGCCACAATGCAACGAAATCAAAGCCAAGGAACAAGCGCAACGCATTCTCTTGACGCCAGGCAGTCGCAGTCGCAGTCCGAGTAGCAGTCGCAGTCGCCATTGCCATCGGTCAGACCCTGGCCAAAATGTCCAGCCGCGCCAACTGTTGCTGCTGTTGCCCCTGTGCCTTATTGTTTGAGCAACAGCAGCAGCACAAGCCTTAGGCCTTGATGCCTTTGCCATACTTCTCCCACTATTTGACTGCGCTGGCCCGCCATCGTCTGTGGCTGCCACAAAAAGTGTCGTGACCCCGGACGGGCCGAGCCAGGCATTGCATATGGTTAACCGAGTCTGACTCTCAGTTGGCTCCCAAGGAGTAGGGGGCCACGGGCGGCATGTCTGGGTTGTCTGGGCTGGAGCTCAAAAATTACATGTTGTTCCTGTTGAAATGTTTTGTGTTTTGTGTGTGCAGCATTTCCATTGTCGTCGACGTTTATTTCTAAAATCTTTTTGTTGTTTTTTTTTCGGTTTTTTTTAATACCCTGGCAGTGGCATAAAAAACTTTGTCATTCAGTACATGATAAGAAATATACCTTGTAATTGGCTAACAGATGGCTTATGAGATGCCCTATGTGAAGCGCCTTTTAAAAAATTCTATATGAAACATGAGGGAGAGCCAAATATTTTTCATATTTAAAATGTGTAAAGAAAATTGAATGTTAATTCTATGCATATATACATTAAAATAATTAACTATTTCAATAATCTTAGATTATCTCCATTTATATTTTGATTAGGGTATATTTTTTCGATCATCTACCTTTAGTGACTAATAATACATATACACATACATATTTGGGTCTGAGGCGAATATGTAACAATTCTCCGTGCTCCTGGCGGTCAAAGGAGTCGTCGTCGTCGTCGTTTACGCTTACATAAGGTCTGGGCTAGGACAAAGGAAATGCAAAAATGCCAAAAAATCGCACAACTCAAAATCCAATGCGAATGTGAATGCTAGTACGAGTAGGACATTGAGTTCGAGTACGAGTATGAGTATGAGTACGAATACGAGCAGGAGCACTCTCGCACACAAAACGATTCTGGCACCCATGAGCAGGAGCATCAACAGCATCAGTTGCGGTTGCAGTTGCAGTTGCAGTTGGCTGGGCGGGTGGTGGCTCGTCGCTGATCGTGGCACATTTGCATACAATGAGGCCACAACTGAGACCTAATCCAGCCAGTCAGCCAGCCAGCCATACAGCCAGCCAACACACACACTCGATGGCGCAGCATGTTATCTCTGGCTGTGACCTACACCAATATTTCTGAGAATGCTGCTGTGGCCCGTCGTCGCCTGTAAGTGTGTCGTCGTTGTCTCCGTCTTAGTCGTCGTCGTCCAGTCCAGTCCAAGTCCATAGCCAGTCAGTATCTCAGACGGCCGACGACGAGGAGTCATTCAATCGCGCCAGCTGCGGCGTCTGCGTTGCCAGCGTTTCGTTCCGTTTAGTTTGGGATTTTTATTTGGTTTCGTTTCGATTTGTTTTGTTTGCTTTGCTGTGCCTCGCTTTTGCCTGGGCATTCTACTTACAATATTTGTGGGATATCACCGCAGATCTCGGCAACTGCAACCCGAAAACAAAATAAAGGAGCCTTTGCCTGCTGCTGCTGCTGCTGCTGCTGCTGCTGTGTGTGAATTTCCACTCTGTCTGGCGTCTGTTCTGCGTCAGCAGCTTCAGCATCGTCACCATGGAGTGGTACGAGTAGTTTGAAATGGAAAATGTCTATGAGCTGGTCGCAGCTAGGCGCTATTTCCTTGACTGTTTGGGGAGTGGCATTTAGTTTTTTTTTTTTTTGAGGAAAGCATTTGGGCAGCGAGTTGCGCTTTCGGTGGCTGGTTCAGAGTGCAATGCATTTAATGGAAACTTAAAATCATGACATTTACCATAAAGTCTTGAGCTAGAGTCTAAGTCGAAGACGTATCATAAATTTTGAAAATCGCCTTGAGCGCACATAAACGGCAAACAATGAGAATCATTTGTACATGTGATTTGACATCTCGATGAGCTTTTGCTGGCTATATCAGTTGATTGTGATTATCACGATCAGTCATAAATCAATTAGATTTCCTATTTAGGTAAATAGGGCTCTGACAGTATCTATTATTTCACAATACTTGATCTGTTGGCATTGCAATTAAAGGCATGCATATTCTATGTGAAGTTTATCAACTAATTAAATATTAAAAAACGTAATACATTTTTGAGACCTGATTGGTTACTGGTTTCGGTTAAATTCTTTAATTTAATATTTGATTCAACAAATTCAGTTTAAGATATGAACAGAAATAGAGTAAACACATATTTTTAGACTTTCGTATTTATCTTGAAATTATTGGTATTAATAATAAAACCGATCACAGATATGATATATATATATAATATACAATTTCTTTTAAATAAAACGCACGTTTTTTTTATACCCACATGCCAGCCGATGTCAATAAAAAATCAATATTTTTTTTTCGTTTTATCTTCTTTTAATTTTCAACTCAAAATACTTTTGTTTGTTTATTGTATAAAGCAAAAGCAAAAGGCATACAGGTAATAAATATGGTTTATAAATAACTTTTCATAAATAAAATAATTAACCTAATTTGTCTAGCAGAGAAATACAATTACACATACATATACATATAAACAAATTACAAATACCGCTGTGAAAAATACTCATAAAAATGTTCATAAAAAAATGCCATTTAAAATACACAAAAATGGCTTACAACTAATAGAGCTCTTCTGCTTATCCAGGTGCTTATCGTAAAACTAATTTGCAAGCTTTTTATATACCTATACTGTTATTATATTTTCAATGCTTAAGCACTAAACGAAATTGCACAGAAAACATGGTTACATGAGCATTTGGTGCTCAAATCATTTAGTTAGTTGATAGTGTTCAAAAATAATGCTTATAAACGATTGTTATAGCTGTCAATGCATATTGCTATTGTTACTATTCTGTGTGTGTGTGTTTTCATTTTGCTTAGAGTTAGATAAAAATAATTTAAACGCTAAGATGACAAGTGGCAATTAATTTAAGTGTGATTATCACCTGCCCGTTGCACGCCGAGCCGCGCTGGGTATTTCCGAGTTTTGCATAATGCGCAGGTCACTAATTTTTTGGATCTGAATTGAGTTGATTAAGAAAAAAGAAAACATATTCATATACATATATATACTATATATATCAGAGAGGGCACATAAGCGTGTCGTTAAGCTAGCGGAAGCGCCAATTCCTAATGTTTAGAATATTCAACATTTTCATTTATTTATTTTTCAAATTTTCTTTTTTTTTGTGTATTTGTTACTGTTTTTATACCCTGATCCCATTAAAAATGGGAAATCAGGGTATAATGGTTTTGTGCAAATGTATGTAACAGGCAGAAGGAGGCGTGGCAGACCCCATAAAGTATATATATTCTTGATCAGGACGACAAGCCGAGTCGATTGAGCCCTGTCCGTCTGTCTGTCTGTCCGTCTGTCCGTCTGTCCGTCTGTCCGTCTGTCCGTCTGTCCGTATGTGTGAACGCGTGGATCTCAGCATCTATAAGAGCTAGAGACTTGAAATTTTTTTTGTAGGTCCGTGTATAGCACGCGCAGGTCAAGTTTGTTTCAAATATTCGATAACTATTCGCATTTAATTGTTATCGAATAAAAACATTATTGAAATGCAGTAAATAAATTATATCTCGAACGTCTTAAGAGCTAGAGCCTCCAAATTTTGTATTTAGTGTTATGTATATTTTATGCAATTTTGATTTTTGTTGGATTTTGGATACCGGCTCCAAATTCCCCCAAATTCTTAGAATTTAAGTTTAGTTGGAACTAGGGCCATTATGTGAAGGCGTTTGCATCTCAACCAAGCCAATAGGATATGTAGATCATATGCTGAAAATTTCATTAAAATCCATTAAGTAAAACAGAAGTTATTAAACAAAACGTTTGGCCAATTTGCAAAAGCACATGTCAGCAGCGCCACGCGCACGCATTTTTCCTATGCGTGTGCACACATACATTCAAATGCGTGTATACTTTTCTATTCCAAGAATTGAAATTGCGATTGAATTGTGCTGAATTATTAGCTGCTACTTATGTTCAAATTTGCAACAGCTCGCGTAAGAAGGGCAGTGGCTGCGTTGGTAGAGGCACCTCTCGGATGCAGCTTGGTCCGGGTTCGAGACCAGAGGAGATGAAATGTTTTTTATTGTTTTATATTATTTATTTATTTTTTTTTTTTAGTTATGAAGTGGCGGTGTTGGTAGAGTTTGTGCACGTTGCGCAAATAATCCGGGTTCGAATCCTGGTCTCGCAATGTCGATTTTTATTTGTTTTCTTTTTTTTTTAATACTCGATACAAACTACGGAAAATATTACAAAACTCAAAGGACTGGGATCAGGGTATCTCCTAGTCGGGCACCCCGACTAGAGCTTTCTTACTTGTTTTTTTTTGTTTTTAAGATTTTTTTCAATTAACAGTTAGTCGCCAATTGGGCACTGATTGAAACGTGCCAATCAAATTGTACTAACCTCTATCCTCGACCGGTTCGGCGGCATCCGCTCGACCCGTGCCCACCAACGTTTCGGCGGCAAGTTCTACACGCGCCACGTGAACACCATGAAGCAAGTGCTGAGCATGTTGCTGCTGCTGCTGTTGTTGGTGTTGGTGTTGGTGTTGGTGTTGCTGCTGGTGTTGGTGTTGCTGCTGCTGTTGTTGGTGTTGATGTTGCTGATGTTGCTGCTGTGCCGCTGCCAGATGCTGTGACAGGTGCTGATGATGGTCGCCTGTAGCTGGCGGCCACTGTTGATAAGCAACTGGCACCAAAGGATCGGACATCCATTCAAAGCTGAAGGCAGGTCCAATCGTTTGGGCGCTAAGGCCGCCATGATGGGGCGTGGCACTGGTGGGTGTGGGCGGTGTGGTTGTGATGCAGGGACTGAGCTCATGAGAGGAACCAAAGCTATCCAGCGATGCCTTCTGTGCCGACTCTGACCAGGGCGGGCTGGGATTCCATTGTTCAATAAAATCCGCCGGATCTGGCGGAAGCGTCTTGTTCAGCAAACGCGGACGTGTTGGCACAATGGTTGCATAAATAACCGAAGCGGTGGCATCACTGCTGCTGGCCGCCACTCCAGCTGCGGCCGTGGCATAGGCTGCACCCGGATGCAGCGCATAACAGTCCGGTTCGGGCGTAATGGCCGCCGCCGGCGAACGCTCAGCGTGCAAATAAAGTGGCTCTAGTTTATTCCGCGCCCGTTTCTTGGGGGGCGGCGGCGAGGCGGACTGTGTGGACTTTTGACTGCCGCCAGTGGACGTGCCATTCACTTGGCTATAGTCTACAGGCTCCAGCCCGTTTCCGCTGCCCGGCTGAAAGCCATACAGTTGCTGATCCTCCTTGAGCTCGACTGCACCCTCGGCATGGTAAACGCCTCCATAGGTGGCGCCCATGTGCGGATGATGGTGATGGTAGGATGCAGCTGCCGCTGTATGATGGTGATGATGATGCGCATGATGGCTGCCAAATACACTCGACATGCCCGTCGCAGAGCTGGCCATGCCCAGGCCAACACTAGCGGCGCCGCCTCCATGCGGTTGCTGATGGGAGTTGTAGTAGCCACCGGAGTTACTGCCCGGCGGCACACGCATCGCACTATCCAGTGGCATGCCAAATTGTATCTTCGACTGTACCGTGTAATAGTGATAGAGCCACGAGTTGGCCAGCATTATGGTAGCCTCACGATCACTGAGAAGATTGTCGCCGTTAGCTAGAGATCAACTTTGGTTGTGAGGCGTTACTTACTTCAGCACCTGGTTGGTGCACACAATGACAGGTTGCTGTGTTGAGTCAGGACTATCTCGCACCTGGAGCACCACATGCACCCAGGTGTACTCGCCGCTAGAGCGCTGCATGCGAACCAGCAGTATACAGCTGCGATCCTGTTCCGATTGCGTTACTATAAAATTTGGAATATTTTTGTTAAGGAAAGTTGAACGGGTCTCGGCAATAACATTATGAAATGTATTTTATTATTGGTTTTTTATATATTTCTTCCTTTTACTATTTGGATTTTATTTATAAATCATGGAACTATTAGATACATTTTTTAGGCAGTGCTTTGAAATGTTTCAGAAATAATCCAACTAAAATTCGAGCTTAAGTTTTTTTAAAACATGTCATAAAAATTAATTTTTTACTGCAGGTCCTAATTAAAAAAAGATCCGAATTATGCAAAAAATTTGAACGCATAGAGCTAAAAACTTTTTCAAAACGATAGGAATGTGAAAAAAAAAAACATGAAAATAATTCAAATTTGCTGGCGTCTAGTGAAAAAATAACATGTGCTCATTATATTTTTAATAACAGCTAATGAAGTGAAAATATATATATATATATAATAGATAAGAAAATGACTTCTAGCTGAGATACTGCAGAAATACATTACGTTTATTATTTTTTCTATAATTTAAATTTTAAAAACATTTTGCTATCATATCATATATATCATAATTTTTGTAATCCGTTTCATCATTTAATTTTCAATTTGATTTTCGAGATATGTTGTCATTTTATATATTTGGTATTCGTCAAGTATTTTACCATTTTATGTAATAAATTATTTGATCATAAATATTTTTGTAACTTACTTAGCCGGTGTTTGCTTTGAGCTTCGCGCAGATTCTCGCTGTGTATCAGATTGTACCAGGAGGTGCCCTGCAGCGCCGCCTTTTCGTAGCCCAAGTGGAATTCGCCACTGCAAAGTGCATAAATAGTTAACATAAACAGAGAGTGCATTATAAATGAGCTTTCGATTGGTTTATTAGCCACGTAACGAGCCAACTTACTTTTTGTCGATGTGTGCGATTTTCATATCCATGGAGTGTATGGTGGTAAACACATTGGTGGCGCCCTGCACCACACACTCGCGTGTCTCCGGCATGGCGATGGGTGTGCAGGTGGCTAAAAAGACGGGCTCGTTCCGACTGCAGAGCGGCAGGAATGACAAATAGTGACCCTGCACCAGAACGACCTGCAAGTACAGACAGAAACGGCGGCTGAGACTATAGCTTGGACTCGCTTCGATATTGTTGCTGTTGTTGTTGGGTTTTTTGAGGCGGCGGCTCCCACGAAAATTGGCGCGCACGTTGTCGCCGCTAGTTGTGGCCATTTTTGGGCTGGCATGCTTCGGGTCTCATAGACATTTTACTCTGATTCCATAATTTAAAAAAGGCAATCACTGAAATGTTTTTTTTTTCAGCATACGCAAGCCGGACGCCATAGTCGCAGTCGCACACAGTTGGAGCTGCCTCCACTCAGCACACACACACACACACATTCAGACACGCCAGGTAGTCTCAATGGAAGTCTCAGTCGGAGTCCCAGCCATTGTCTCCCAATTAAAACGTGCCTGCATTTAGTTTTCCATTGCAATTGCATTTCGTAGCTTATGGCCGCGTCTTCTGCTTAAATGCAAATGCAGCCCGAATCCGAATCCGATTCCGCTGCCGAAACCGATCCCAGCCCATCGATGACGCAGACGCCGTTTGCTGTTGTTGCTGGTTTGGTAAATGAGACGACCTTAGACTGGGGAGCAGGCGCCACAGCCACAGCGCTGTCGCCATCGTCTACTCTTGTTGTTGCTATAGCTGGAGGTTTTTATTTTTGGTCTTTTGTCTATCGTTTTTTTCTTTTTCTTTTTGCTTGGGTACTAGCACTGAACTATGCTGACCTCATTCATAATTATTTATTGGTCCATTTTTATTGCATATTAACGAGTGCCGGGTGAATGTGCCGCATTTTCTCGTTTGCGCTCTGGGTTATCGCTGCCAGTTCATGTGGGTCCAAATCCCTGGCGACAGTCTACATAAATGCTAAGCTCTAAACATTTAGTAATAAGTATCCCAACTAGTTTTCCGATATGCAAATAGGCATCCACAAGCCCCTATAACTTCCGCTTCTTCATTTTTTATTCAACTCAGCGACTCCGAGCTATGATTCAGCGTGTGAACCCAATGAGTAATACAGCCTAAAACTTTATTACATCATTTAGATATCAATGCACTTTGATGTATTTTAGAGTTGTTTCTAAATGCATTTGCCAATATATAAATAAGCTCTTCAGCACCAGCTCATTATAATTCTCTAAAATAAATAATCCAATATCTAAGTCACACCTAAAGCTAAAAAATTTTATTTTTAGCTTGATGAATTGGATTGCCCAACTGCTATTAATATTAATTCAAGATAAATATCTCGCTAAATTGGCTAACATTTGAGTCTTACTATCACCTCTGTCTCTGACATTTCTGTCAGCCTTCAGGTAGTGTCATTGCAAGCATATCCTGCGACCTGGATTACTTGTTGCTTATCTTTATTTGGCTGTTACATCTTCAAGTTTTTCTAAGAGCCTACACACAAACTGAATGCTTGTGGGGGTACAAGTGGTGTCATAAGCTGCAGCTGAGAAAATATTATATATATATATATATATATATATATATATATATATATATATATATAAACGTAAGATGCAGCAGCACTTCCTGCACCTCATTAAAGTGCCAACTTTCAACTTAATTAAAAACGTTTGCAGCAACTGTCAACGCCTCGGTTTATCTCCATAACTCGCAGCGCACATCTGCGCACTTCACAACAACAAAAATGGCAAAAAAAAAATATAAGATATGCATAAAAGACCAGCGACCGCCCACAAGATTGTGAGTGCGCTCCATACAGTAGCATTCACATCATTTCAACGCGTCTTCGTCGCGTCTCGGACTCGCTCGCAACACGTTGACAGATTTGGTCTTGTCTGGTTCAACCTGCCTCTCTGCCAGCCTGACTGACTGCCTGCCTGCCGGGCTGCCTGAATGCTTGCCTGCTGAGCCAAGTACTTGGCTGACTGGCTGACAACTTCATATTGTGCTCGCATTCATTTATATTGTTGCGGCTTTTTTGTTTTCTCACATCATCATCATCATCGTCATGATCATCAGAAGAGGCGGCCAATCAGAGCAGTCAACAACAACGCGGCACCCACCCGTTTCACATCAACTGTCATCGTTTGTCAGCTTATAGTAAAGCGTATGTCTGTCTGAGTGTCTGGCCGGCTAGCTGGCTGGCAGGCAGGCAGGCAGGCAGTCAAGACGTATGACCAGCCCCAGTCTGGGCAGCCGGTTGGCAGACGACGCATGCGCGCCCGGCTCATGCATAATTCATTGCGTCGCTGTTACAGTGACTATAGCTGTGACTCTGACTGCAGGCTTTCGACTCTCTGGTATCCAAGTGTTACACGCAACACGCTCCCAGGTGATTCATTCATCAATTTCTGTCAGAGACTACACACGCTTACTCACACACACACACACACACATATATGCAACTGTGTGTATGTGTGTTGCACTTACCTTCTGATCACCGAAACGCATTTGCCGTCGCGCATTGCGACTAACATTCATGCGACAGAGAAACATGCGATGCTCCCCCTCCAAACTGGAGGCGCCGCCAGTGCCATTGCTGGCTGTCGAATCGCCAACACCAACGCCGACGCCAACGCCGCTGCTGCTGCTGTTGCTGCCACCTGGCTGCGGTGGCACGTTCCGATTTAGTTCGGCTTGTATGGTTGCGTGATCCTGTTTGTCAATGATATCGTAAACGGAGTCCCCATGTATAAGTAAATCCTCCTGCGAAAAGCAAATGTGATAAGCATATGGCATTACACGTTATGATAATAAATTAGAATAATATTCCAGCCTTGTATTAAATACAATGTAAAATATTTTTATAATATTTATAACTTAGTTTATTGGAAAAAATATATTAAGCTATGAAATATTAAAAAATATTGATTTTGTTTATTTATATAACACATATCATAAGTGTGTTATATTTTTTATTAAAAAAATGATTATTTATAATTTTTATTCCATCAACTTTTTTTAAAATTATTATGTGAAATAATTTTTAAAAAATTTAATATTTCTTAAATATAAAAAATAAATTTTATTTATATGTTTTCCAATATCTAAGTTTCCTTGATGATTATAAAAATATTTTATTATTATATAATATTTTATTCTATTCTTTTTAATCAAAAATGTTTGAATCTGAAAAAACTGTATAGCAAATAATTGAATTTCAATTAAAAACTAATTTAAAAAGACTTCGATATATTAGCAGATAAAAGCTTTTAAGTGACATTATATGTAATAGCTATCTAGTGGGATGACAAATTTAATTTGTTAATGATGTGTCCGTTAGTGCTCGGTCAAGTCGGCTCTGGGGCTCGAATGTGCTTTTGTTATTGTTGACAATTATGGGCAGCATTGAATGAGCGTTAGACCAAGCGATCGGGCAATATACAATGCCATGTTGTTGCATTTGTAATTTATTTATGGCTGCTGTCGCTACATGACACATGACAATGGCAACTTGTTATGGCAATATGCAAAAATCGAATTGGAATTATGATGCCCAAGCAACAGCAGCAGCAACAACAACAACAGCAGCAGCTACAGCTACAACAACAAGGCCTTCATTGACATTTTTGGCAGTTTGTTAATTAACTTTGCTTGTTGTTGTTGCAGTGTTGCAGTGGCTGCTACTGTCGCTTTGGCCGTTAACTAACTGTGAGGCTGGCCTGCTGCCTGCCACAAATTAAAAGGTTGGGCAATCCACTTTTGGGCCCGCTCATGTGCACAGTTATTGTGCCGTAATTATGCCAACACATGGCATACGAACAATTTATGAACTCGCTTGACCATTTAGCTGCTATTGTTGTGGGTGTCCCCTGATAAGGCCTGGCCCAAAGGCCAAAGGCTGTCAAGTGTCTTGCTAGCCAATTGGCCTGCCAGCTTCTCGCTGTCTCTCTCCCTCTCTCTCTCTCTCTGTGGGTACGTGTGTGGGCCTACAGCGCTACACTGCTACACTCGCCTTGACAGGCCTTAAAATGTAGGCCCAAATATTGGTCTCCATGTCTGCTCGATATGAAAGTTAGTCTCAGTCGCAGGCAATAGTCAACCAGTTGCCGGAAAACTACTGTAACTTGAGTTTGGCATTTGCTAGCAAAAGGCTACTTTATAGTGGTTTTTAAAAACCAATCAACAACTGCAAAAATGTAGAATGCGATAATTGAAATGCCAATCCATAGTCCTGATTAAAATGATTAAAAAGTATCGATTTTTGAAACGATTCTAACTGACAGATGAGTGCTAAAGACATAATATTAATTAGCTATATTTGAAGAACTGATTTAAGCCAGGCGAGCGATGTATTTTTTGAAAATGGAAAATTGAAAATCGGAATAAAAAAATACTCAAGTTAAGGTGCCTGTCACATTAGCATTTAAGCTTAAGTAAATATTTATATAGAATGTGTTTTCTTATATATTTAAGCATTCAAGTCTCTGGCATCAACTGAAACACTTGCATTTATGAAGACAGACAGACGGGCAGTGCATCCAGCCAATATACTCAATTCACTTTGTGAACGAGTGCAACTATATGAACAATCGATATATCTAATTTAACTGAGCACAACTAGGACAGCATGGATTATGATTTATTGGCAAAATGCTTCGATTTCTCACAAGTTTTTGACAGTTGCTGCAGTTGCAGTGCAGTAAAACTCATACGCCCCCTGTGCCGATCGGAGCTGGAGAGTTGCAGCAGCCGGCAAGGCACATCAACATTCAACAATCTCTCGGCATGTGTCTGTATGTACTCACATGTATATATTTACATATATACGAATCAGAGTTGGTAACAGTACCTTTGTCAATGTCTAGCTGTTTGTTTTAGATGAATAAGTAACTGCGCTTGCGCTCGCGCTCGCACTTGTATTGGTATGTAGAACGGAGATATGTCACATGTGCTGCATGCGAGTGCATTTATATATGCGGCACAGGCACATATATTTATTTAGCTTTAGTACTTCAAATGCAAAGTGAAAGGCCACGATGTATAACCTTGCTATTTAAGCAGCGTAAACGTGCGATAAACAAAACTTGAAACAACCACAACAGCAACTAAAACAGCAGCAGCAGCAGCAGTAACAAAGTTGAGCTGTTTGCAACAGATTTAAGGAACTTTTGTGTAGTACAAGCAACAGATTTATGTAAGCTCAATGAATCGAGTCTCTGGCAGTCAGTTGTTGCTGACTTGTCAACGGGAGCAGCAGCCAACCACCAAAGCAGCAAACCACCAAACCACCAACCCACCAAACGAGCAACATAAAAAGTGCAGCAAATATTTGTTGTTGCTGGGTCGACAACGATGTTGCTGTTGCTGTTGCTGTTGTTGTTCTTGTTGTTGTCGTCGTTGCCTGTTGTCGCTTGTCAGAGATTTGTATCAACGGCTGTAGCAATTTTAGCCAAAAACTTTCATAGACTGCGCTTTTCTAATTATTCGCGCAAATCGTTTTTGTTAGCCCAAAAAGCGAAATGAAAAATTGAAGAAGAAGACAAGAAAATATCAACTTACCATCGAATGTCCCAGGTACTCGGCAGCATTATCCGATATATAGAGCAATTTGCCATTTTGTGTGAGCATCATGAGAAAGCCCGAAAGTGCCTGCAAAACAAATGACAAATGTTGTTAAGCTATATGGACGTAAAGGGTGTTTGTCGATACAAGAAAATACCTTAAGAAAAGTTCCTTAGTATTTAAAATAATAATAATAATAATAATAATAATATGACATTTCTGCATGATTTTTTACATTTTTAATAAATAATTGACTAATTATTTGCTTAGAATCTGAAAATGCTCATATATTCAAAAAGTGCTTCTGCAAATATACATATATATATATATATATATATGGATATATATCCAATGGCTTTATAGTCTGATCTGTTTGTTGGACAAATAAAATCGAAGCATGATTTGTGAAAGAAACACCCTCTATTAGGCTGCCCAACAATTGTGTTGAAAATGCAAATTCATTTTCGCGTCTGCGCACTAATAAATTGTTAGCCCAAAGAAGTTGGCTGACGTTGACAACTGAAAATTGACTGTGCTTGCTATCAACACATGCACACACATATACTTATATATATATATATATATATATATATATATATATATATATATATATATATATATATATATATATGTGTGTATATGTATTAAATTCAGTCACGAGTGCGCACAGGTATGTAGATCAATCTGCCGACCATCGCCGAGTCACAGCAGCCAGTGGCAGCCAGCTTGACTGACTACTGACTACTGTCTGCTCTGTTGTCTCTTTTTATTTTTTTCATTTTGTTTTTGGCTAAGAGCAGCATTTATTGTTTTCTTTTCCGTTTGCCTGTTGTCGCTGCTCTGTGTGTTTTTTTTTTTTGGCGCAGCAAGTGGCGGCGGCTAAATGATTTCTGGCTTATGATATGGCACAGAGGCTGCCATTAATAGAGTTGTTTTCCCTGGAACTTTCGGCTCACTAGTTGAGTTGTCAACGCGCCTCACTTAAATTGAGTTGTTTCCAACTGCAACAAGAAATTTTTAATTGAATTGACAAACGCATCATTTGTGGCATCAGCAAAAATCAGATCAACATTGCGATAATGCCACCTTTCACCTTTTAAATAAACGAGACTCCTAGCAATAACTTCAAATTGTTGTCTAATTAAATTGATCCAAATAAATCAGTTATATATTCATTAATGGCAATTATTTAATAGACCTTCAATGATTTTCACATTTAAATATGGCGACATAAATGGGACTGAGAAATAAATATTTGGAATAATTAATATGTTTTTTATAATATAATTTTAAAGAGTAATTGAAAAACTATTTTTGAAAACTAAAAATAAAAAATACTGAAGAATTGTATGCCTGTTTATAATTTGATATATTTTCTATCAAGAAGATAAATAATAAGATTTTATATTTTAGTTTAAGTTTCCTCTGAGACAACCTCGCAGAAATATAAATACAGTTTATATAGCAGAGCTTACCTTCGAGAAGCCAATATTTGGTGTTGTTGTCTGATGATGTTGATGCAGCGTATTGTGACGCTTGAAAACTGCAAGAGAAACATGGAAAATAGAGAAATACATATAATTAATTTAATTCGGATTCAACTGTTGACCTTTTATGTCTTTTCACAGGCGCGCCCAGTTATATCCGCGCTCTAGCATCCGCCTTAAGTTGGAGGCAAATCTGTTAGAAATCTCAGTATTTTCCCATAGCTCCTTGTGTGTAATTTGTATGCATAAAAAAACTTATCGAAGCTAATTAAAAAAGTATCTGTTAATAATAGACTTGGTCTCTGACGGCGATTGTTAGATGCAATTGATTGTGCATTCATTGATTATATTCTACATACAATAAGCGACGATCTTGCATTATAAAAACAAGTGAATCACAAAAAGAAAATGTGTCATTGTCGCTGAGACAACTGCAACAGCAGCAGCAGCAGCAGCAAGAACAGCAACAATACGAAAATCAACAGCGATCACTGACTGCAATTGCAGTTAGCAGTTGCAGCTGCGCTGCAGCCAGCATCAAGATCAATTATTTTTAAAACACTACGAGATACTCCCGCACCTGGCAAAAGCCAAACAGAAACAGTCACAGCAACAACAACAGCAACAGCAGCAACAACAACAACAACAACAACAATCACTGCGGCAGCAACCGCAACTGGTAATTTCATTGAACTTGAACGGAAAGGCCATGAATGCAGTCAGATTTTTTGCAGTGTTTTAATATTGCAACAAATACCAAGAAATTCGATTCGATTGTTAGCTAGGTTACGGCAGTTAAATAAAGGGCGTGGCCGGATGGCCTGGCATGAAAAACAAACTTGGCTTTGCTTACTCATTTAAAGTATTTTCCAGTGTTGTGAGTTTTCCAAAAATAACTTAATTTTTCTTGAACTGCTCATGAAAATTGAAATTATTTTTAAGAACATTATCTATTATTGATTATTTTAATTTGTTGGCTATTTTTTTATTAACTTTCAATTGTTATCCATTGCTTAATACAATTCTCTGAACTCTTATCCAATGATCAATCTTAATACTGCGAAAAAGAAACTGACTTAATTATTTCTTTATTATTTATTGAATTTTTTTTTACTTATTTTTATAATTTATGACTTCTCATATAAATACATTTTCCTTTTCCAATGAATTTGTTATATAATACAAATGGCTTCATTATTATTCTTTAACTTTTTTCGCATTGATTGACATATAAATATTAATATATATTTATATTTAGAAGATGTAATTGCAAACAAGTTTAAAATTTTTCTTTTTTAAAGTCAGTTTTCTGCTCTATCTGTATTATAATTTCTAATCTTCTAATCGGCAATCGCAGCAGGCTAAATTAAGTGTATCCACAACTAAGCTGTAGTCAGCGCAATTTGTTGTATCTTAACAAGTTAATGCAACTTTCACAGTTTGCGCCTCTGGAGTCTAACAGGCCAGCAAATATGATAAGTATTTTCACAATGCGATTCAAGCCGTCGGCTAATACCCGCAAATCGACGCGCATCAATAATTGTTTGTGAAAACTCAATTTGGCTTATAAATATTTCATTAGCTGCAGAGCTAAAGCCAGAGCGAGAACCACACTCAGTGCTGTGGCCACACCCACAGCGACCCACACCCACATTCACAAAATCAATATATATAACAAAATGCCCTGAACTTGAAGATAAAGCGCGTGTGCTCAAAGGCTCCAAAAGAGATCCGATGGCGTGCCAATATTAACACAATTTGTGATTATAAATGCTTTTAAACGGTGCAATGACAATGAACAATAACAACAACAAATACACACACACCCAGAGCAAACGACAAGCTAACAAACGCCGACAATTTCTCACACTTAGCGAATCAAAAAAATAAAAATAAAAAACGAAGATAGATCTAGAGAGCGCGAGGGAGATGCAGAAGAGAGAGAAAAAAACAGTACTTAAGTTTAATTTTTTGCAATTTGTAGAACACATAAATCGCACATTTTGATTTATCGCAATATTTATAGCAATGCAAGGCAGACGCTGTTGTTACCATTGCAATTGTGAAATTGGCTTGGCTAAGGGGAGCCCGTTCCTGGGCAACGAGTTCACATGGCCTGCCAAAGATGCTAGCCAAGTTAAGAGCGAAGTGAACGAGTATGCTATGAGTGTGTTTGTATGCGTGTGTCTTGCTCTGTGTGTGTGCGTCTGTCTGAATGTGTGTGTTATCTATGGGGCTTATGTACCGCACAACGCTAATTTGAAAAACAATTTTCGTAATTATCCAGAAAACAAAAATAAAGAGCGCGCAATGCCTGACTTGATCTCGTTCAGTTGCGCCTGCGCATTGACCTGTGCGCATGCGCATTAAAAGAGGATGAACATTAAATCGAGGTAAACCGAGCGAGAGAGAGAGATGGTTGCAATTTGCTGGCATGGGTGCGTGCCTAGACGCTTAGGCAATTACTTGGCCAAAAACAATTTTGCAGCAACGGAGACATAGACATATGAATGATGTGGCATACCCCAACATAACAACCTCAGCTATGCTGCGCAGAGTTAGCGGTTTGTTTTCCTGAATTTTTCTTTTCGGCTAAACGAATGCCATGGCGCATGTTTTTTGGCGGCGTGGGGTCCCTGCCCAGCGCGCCATGACTCATGCATATTCAATCAACGTGCAGCCAATTATCAGCATGCATATGCATCAGGCCAGCGCTCTCGTCCCCTTGCTGATGTTTTGCTTTTGGTTTTGGTTTTGCCACTCACCTTGTTGAAAGTAGTTGGCTTTGCGCACATAGACACAGACCAGGGCCATCAGCTGCAGCTGCGACAGTCGCTGGCGCGTCGATTGCGGCAGCGGCAACAGATCCCGCAGATTGGCTATCTCCGCGTTTATAAGATCGCGTCGCATCTTCGAGGCGCCCTTCGTCGATTTGTTAGCGTCGAATCTGCAAATGGCAACAAACAAATCAAATTAATAAATGGATAGAAAAATAAATAGCAAACAATTATTATGTATTATATATAAATATATATATATATATATATATATATATATATATATATATATTTGTGTATTTGCACGTTCACAGCTATGGCTTAATAATGGACAGCGCCGACACTGGCCACAGGCGCATATGTTTTCACAGCCTCCAACTGCCAGAGTGTGTCTGCTTAACCTTTCACAGGTGCACTGTGCTACAAAGTGCTAGCAACAAGAATTTTTATGATTTTATTGCTTTCATTTATTAAATTCGTCATTATTTTATTATAATTTATATTAGTTACTGCTAAAGAAAATATTTGCTAAATAACTTCTAAATTTCTTTATTAATTCTTATTTATAGAATAGATTTTTAGAACAAATGTATGAACTGAATATATTTTTATTTCTAAAAGACATATGAATTATCTCTCAAGCTTTCTTTCAGTGCATTATCATAGAAATTTACCAATATTTCTTATATTATATATTACTACTTGTTTCTTATCGATCCATAAGGCGCTTAAGTCTTTGTAACACATAAATAAAAGAATGATAATATTAATAATATTTAATAATTTTGTGTATATCACATAAAAAGGAGAATATCTGTATTAAAAATATTTCTAAAATAAAAGCTTAATTTTATAGAGTTTTTACTAAATATCATATAAATACTATTACTTCTATAGATTTTGTAAGGATATTCAAAATATTTTCTTTGTCACTCATTTCCAGACAATTTCAGTGTTTTTTGATATATTCTATAGTTTATACCTCTTCTTATGCTTTATAAGTTCTGAGTCAAATCTTTGATTGTGACATCATCTAAGGGTTAATTTGCTGGCGCATAACAAAAAGCGCATGCGAGATGCATAAATAACTCATCGCGCATTTAAAAATCATATGAATAGCAGTTAGCAGTTGCTGTTGTTGTTGTTCTTGATGCTGCTGCTGCTGCCGCTGCTGTGGTTGTTGTTGCAACGCTGGTCGATGTGGGGCACACTTGCCACATGCCTTGTGCGGAAAACTGTGCAAGTAGGTTGGTCAGTTGTGTTGTGTTAGGTAGGTTGGCTGGTTGGCTGGTTTTTTGTTCGCTGGGTTGTTTGGCTGTTTGATCGAGAGATCCGAGCCAGAGAGAGAGAGCGCCGGCGTGCGAGGCGGCTCGAGCGTTTAGCGAGCTGTCCGTGTGTACTTTACTGAGCATATTATTTACAAGGTTGAATTCATAAATCATAAATTTGTCTCTTTATGCAGCGGCGGCGTCGACGACTGCGGCGCACGCGGTTTAAACATTTTTTTGTATTTTTTTTTCATATTTATGCTGACGTTGTTGCCATTGTTGGCTCGCGGTTGGGGCATTTTGCAAGCGCTTGATAAATATTGGTAATATTGTTGTAATAACAGCAAGTGCCCGCGCCTTTCTGGCTTTCACAGACGGGCACTGCCATTTTGCCGCTGTTATTGCCTCTAAATGGCCATGTTAACATTTAAAACAATCACACACATGTATCTCTCAGATACACGCTCTGTGTGTGTGTGTGTGTGTGGGGGTTAGCGTTGCATGCAACCAACTGTTGCCGCATGCAATGCACACGAGCGCCACGGCCACGGAACCGTCCGTTTTTTTTGTTTTCTTGGCCTGCATCCGTTCGCCTTTGGCAGGCGGCGACAGCGACATTTGCCAACTGCCCATAATAGAACAGATTGAAGCCGAATTGAGTGGTACGCTCAAGGGGGGCACACACACATACACACACTCTCTCGCACTCATGCACACACTCACAATTAAGTCAAGGTGATTTGTACAATTAAAACGAATATTGATTTAAGTGCTGCGATAGTCGTCGGCGGGGTTCATACAACATATGATTGTGTTGCTTTCGACTGGCATTGGCACTGGGCGCCTGCATAGCCTGCATGGGCAGCATGTGGGCGTGGCCGCCGATAGCTGGTGAAGGGTCGCCACAAGTTGATTGGTGGACTGATCTTGTCTACGGTTCGTACTTGACTCTATTTGCATTGCTTGAGAATTGAATAAATTTTATTGGCTAAAAAATCGAATAGTTAAGACAATAATCTAAGCAATTAATATATTATTATTTTAAAATCAACTAGAAAATAAGTAAATAAAAATTAAAAATTATAGAAAAACTTTAAGGTTATTATATAATAATATTACGAATATATTTTGCTCACGTTCTAATGCAATAGTTTCTTCTTCTACTTCTACTATTAAGCTAGCTTATTTAACTCTATTTAATTTATATAAATTGATGAAATCTCTACATAAATATGCATGAGCATGAGTCGCACTTAAAATTTATGCTCAAAAATAAATATCAGCTGCTTACATCTACTGCTATCGGAGGCTTCGTAGGCGACTTACACTCCCACACTCGCATGGCAATCGCCTCGGCAGCTTGAGCATTTCCCAATTAGCTGAGCTAAAATGCCAGCTAGCAAATGGCCAAAACTGGGCAGCTGCTGGCTGGCAAGGTCTGCCTATTTGTGGCATAATTAATAAGTTTTTTAAATATTTATCATAAACAAGATGTCTGCTGCAGCGATAATATGATAATGCTCATCCTTCGTAAAGACCAAAACGTGTTAATGGCTATAACAACAGTAGCCACAACAACATTTGTGAGATTTATAGCTATGGTAGGTAGGCCGAAAACTCCCGCGCATCTTTGTCTTTTAATCTACATCAAAATTTATCTGAGCGAGCCTGAGCCTGAACCTGAGCCTGGTGCTGAGGCTGAGGTGGAGTGAGCGAGACATGTCATGTCATTTCTTAATATATCTATCGCTACCTTGAAATCTGCACTAAGTAGCACCAAGTGGTTGTTGCTGTTGTTGTTGCAGTTGCTGCTGCAACTACTTACTGTACAAGTTGTTGTTGCTAATTAAAAGCATAAACACGATTCTTAGCGAGGCGTCAGCAGCCAACCTGTGCCTGTGCCAGTGCTACTGCCAGTACCAATGTCTGTGTGTGCTTGTATTTGCGTTGGAGGCGGGCGTAGTTAAAGATCTTCCACCCTCATAGCCAGCGGCAGAGCGAGTGGCATCAGTACTTGGATGCTGCTGGCATTGCAGCCGCTGCCACTGGCTGCTGCCACATGTTTAATCTCAGTGCGGCAGTCAAGATCTTAATCAAGCTACTTGGGGCTCAGTTTGTTTTACGCTTCACTAGAGAGATATCCAACAAAGTTTACGTGCTCCACAGAAATTAGGCGCAAATCTTGTTGTTGTCATCATCAGCTCAGCGGGCAGGCTGCAGAGAGCAGCTGCAGCAGCAGCAGCAGCAGCAATACGCAATACGCCCACAAGATGAGGAGTAAGCGTCTGGGCTGAGGTATGCCCGTTGGGCCCACTAATTAGCACATAAAGCTTAAACATAATGCCAAACTATTAAGGGAGAAATGCATTTTAAATGCAACTCGATGGGGCGATCTTTAAGCTTTGTTTTTATGGCGTCCCTCAGCGCCATCGTAAAAATCCGCAGCAAATAAATCACGGCTGCCCAAGGCAAACAGCTGTAACTGCATCTGCATCTGCATCTGCATCTGCATCTATAGCTGTGCTAGTATCTGTATCTCATCTGCACAGACACTCACACACACGTATACGTATCAATCTAAGTCGAGGATTTAATATGCATGGGGCGTCAGTCAGCCGAAGCCATGGATAGGCCAAGTCAATAGCAATTGCAGGCCAACAGAAACACGAAATTTGCGCAAATTTTTATTGCACTTTTCCTGGAGCGACTGTGGTTTACGAATTGTCTAGCACTCGCACTTCATCTGTCTCTTTCTATCTCCATCTCTGTGTATGTGTGCAATTTGGGCGAGTTTATTTGCCATATTCCCACGATATAGTTTGGTCCAGCTCAGCGCTGCGGGCAGCTCTAATGATTTTCTGTGCGGAAAATAGTGCAAAACGGCAAATAATGAACGCGCGTCCAGCATGCAAAGCTGACGAACTGACTGACTGACTGACTGACTGTCCGTCTGTCTGTCTGTCCGACTGTCTGCTTGGTAACCCTATACTCTAGACGAACTGCGTTGAACCCACGCCCGACCACCGCCAAGTTGGCGCACAATTAATTGCCAGGCGCCGCACAAAGCTTTGCTGCTACGGAGCCAAAATTTCTTGGAATTCCTGGGAAACACTTGTCGGTCCTTCATTCCACTGTTCTCTTTGAGTATGTTTCTGTCTGTCTGTCTCTCTGTCTGCCTCTGTCTGTGTGGCTTATTGTGTGCCCAAAACGCAACGCGTAACCCGGTGGCAGTAATCGATACCTCGCTGTGCCGCTCCAGCTACACACAGATTAACATCGGCGACGTTTAGCATGCAGAAGAAAAAAGCAGCAGCAACGAAAAAAAAATGAAAACGATCCTTGGCACGTTTATGTTGGCCATCTAATAACCATGGGGTGCTGGCTGCTGTGCTATGCTACGGCCTTTAACCAAATTATATGGCCAGCCACCAAGCGCAGCGGCTCGAGGTGTATCGCTTAGGCTTAGGTGGCAACTCTGGCCTTCTGTTTTATTTCATTTTCATTTTATGGTTTTTTTGTTTCGTCTGTTTGGCTTAACAGTTCTTAAGACGAAGCTGTCAAAAAAATTATAACAATTATTGTCGGTTTATTTTGTTCTACATACATGCATACATACATACATACCTATGTATGAGACGTGCTAAACAGAGTAATTATATCAAACAATGTTTCACAATGCAAAGCGATAGATGTCTAGAATGGCGAAAACTCTATATTCACATATATATGTATAAATGTGAGCAATAAATCAAACTAATTAATTTTTATTATTTCGAGCTCAAAATAATTTTTTAAAATAATTTTTATATATATATATACTATAATAAATAGCATATATATATATATATATATATATATATATATATATATATATATATATATATATATATATATATATATATATATATATACATATGTGTGTATTATCTGTTTGCTGAACATATTTCTTAGTTTACTGCAGAAAATAATTTTAAAAACTTTCAATAAAAGTTTTGCTTCATTTAATACGATGAAAATACTTTAAGAAGCGTAGAGCGAGACTTCTTTTTTATTTGCTGGAGGCACATATTTATTCAGTTTCTAATATTCTTCTATATAATATATATTTTGTTATTATTTGAATAAGAAATGGGATAAGAAATTCATTGTTACTAGTGGTCTATATCTATATATAGTCCACATATTGACGAAATTAAATGAGCTACATTTTTGATAATTGACTGACAAAGTAATTAAATAACTGCAGATTCAGTGACATAAGTCACAGAGCACTTAGCTTACTTCAGGCCACTTTCATTCACTTGAAATTGACAGAATAAATTGCTGAAATTTGTGCTTTAATTTTATATATATTGTATCTATATTAAGATCAGTTATATTATATCAAACAAATTTAAATACTATTCAAAATAAAATACTATTTCTGAAAACTCATTAGCTCTAATGAGCCTCTCATTAAGTAGAACAATAATGTCTCTCCATTTATTGATAATGCTCTTAATCAGTTTGGCTTATGCTGCTGCTCAGCCATCTCATAGCCAGTGGGAATCATATAAAGTTTATGGACACACTTGTATGTTTGCCATTTGCCACAATCAATTAAGATAAGCAAAGTTACGACTGGGTTTGCGGCCATCCATATAATTTAGTGCTGCATAAAAGAGCTGCAATGATGACTGGTTAATGTGGCAGCTACTGTTTCCTTGCTGTTTTATATTGATGCATATACTTTGGCAGACGGCAGTAATACATTGCCTGAATACACAGTGAAAAACAGGAGGTTGAACAGCAAAGGAAAGAAATCAATTGTTGTTGTTGTTGTTGCTGTTGCTCTCATTGTTGTCTTCGGTCGTCTGCGGTGTGTATGTCCGATTGGAATCTTAGCCACAATTTAATGATGGACTGCCAAAAGCACACTTCGACGTCATCATCGACTACAACAGCAACAGCAACAGCAACGTCGTCGTCGTCGTCGTCGCCACCGCCACCGCCGCATAATTTTTCATATTTTTATGATTTGTTGCTACCGGGTACTAAACCCGTTTCGAGAGCGCTAACCATGGAGCTGCTACCGTTGCAGCATTTGCTTTCGATTATCTTAATTTGCGTGCGAAACTGACTTTTTTGTGCCGCTGTTCCAGACAGCGACTGCGACGCTAGCTGCGACTGCAACTGAGGCGTAAGCCAAACCCCAAATTGTGTGTGTACGGAAATTTTCCCATGACTCGGGTTCTGGCATCGACTACAGTCGAAGCTTTGGCTTCAGCTTCGGCTTCGGCTTTGGCTCTGCACATTTTGCCCGGCGGTGGCTTGGCCAGAAATTACCCAACTTAGCCAGAGCTCAGGCTCAAATTCAGTCCCAGACTTGAGACTCTCTGGATTGATGGTTGCTATGGCTGCTGCACTTTACCGGCAGCAGCAACGGCAACATCAGGCAATTAGCACAAGGATGCCGCAGCTAAATAATTTGACGCGCCTCAGGGCAAATTTTTGGTTTAAGGCAGAAGCAACCATTGCCGCAGCAGCAGCAGCAGCAGCAACAACTCCCCGACTTCCAACAAGAAGGTGCAAGCATACGGCGCACTTACGTATTTGATCTGCATTTCATTGCGAGCAGTCTTCGGAGTCAGATCAATTAGCTGCGACGCGCGTCATCAAATATTGACCAGAACAATTAGATGGCCAAGAGCAACAATTGTGGTATATATTACAGATATGTCGGCTCGTGGAAATGCAGTGCAGTTGAAATGTGGCCACCACACAATATGTGGACAAGGCAAATAACTTGCGGCGATACCGATTCGAAATGTGTTAATGAAATTAGCAGCATAAAATGTTGCTGCTGCCGTTGATGCTTGCAACGTTACAGATACAAATGTATCTGCACCCGCTAATTGACAAAATTAACACCAACGGCCGAGCGACCCCACAAATGAGTTTTGGTTAGTTTCACCCGGGAGGAAGCACCCAAAGTACTTGGCCAGCATTCAGCTGCCTCTTCCTTTGTCTTCCTTTTGGAAGTGGTTCGTCTGAGCTGTTTGTCTGCGCTGCTGGCTGATGGCTGCTGGCTGTTGACTGTTGACTGTGTGGCATGTGTTAAAAATGCGATCTCTTGGCTTTAATTAGTGTTATTTATTATTTAGAGCATATTGATATAGTTTCGTTGTTTAACGGTTGTTTGTTTCGGTTTCATGGTGCTCAAGCCAGCAAATTGTTTACTCGCTGCGCCTAAGCGTATATATATATATAAATATATATATATCTACATGCACGCATATTTATAGAAATCCATGAGATCTTTACTCCAGCCATGTTTACACAATTTGATTCTGTTTTTATCTGTGTTGCGCGTGCGAAAGAGTCGCGCGCGCTGTTTAAATACACAAATGAAATCTTTCCGGTTAAAATTTGTAAGATCTGTTGAATTTCGTTATTGGAATTCCAAATATTTCACTTGCTAAGTGGCTGCCCTGAATGACAGCCAAGCGACAAGAATCCAGCGTCTATGAATGAATTATGCGTTCAACTCTACATGAAACGTTTGATTTCTAAAGAGATCTAGATTTTTGGTGATCGGATGCTTAGCTTAGGTAGTTGATGAAGTGTATGTATTCTTATATATATAACTCTTGTGCAAATTTTTGTACTAAGTGACCACCAATCACGTTTAAGCTTATCTCCATTAGATTAGACTCAATGTTGCAACTATGATAAATGTGGTTTGGCAAGACAAAGCCCAGCTCTTATAATAATCTTTCGTCTGTTGGAGATCGCATGGTGACAAACCGTTCTAATTTTTTACGATTTTGCCAATGGCTTCCGCTTACCAATTGGTCGCCTAGCCAACTAGCAGACACCGCCAACTACACCTATAGCATAAGCAGCAGAAGAACAAAAACAAACACCCACAGGCAGCAGCACCCACACAAAAGGCAGCCAGAGCGAACCAGAGGAGGCAGATTTTGAGATGGTGGCATGTGGACAGATGGAGGCGGACGAGGCGGAGCCATCAACAGCATCACACGTGAGTTTTACACATTTCAGAAGCAAACGGGCAGCAGACGTTGCGCCAGCATCCCACTGCAGGATTCAACACAGTCCGGATGACGACGGCGACGACGACGATGGCGACGTCGTCTTGGACCCGGTCCGATTGCCAGGTTCGTAATGTCAATCGCACTGTGCGGGTTTAACTTATGGCAAAACATTTGAAGCACTAATTAATTGGAGCTAAATAAAATGGCACAGCAGCCGCGAAGAAGGCGAACGAGTGACTCTTTTTTCTTTCGCTTGTTGTGTTTGCTTTATTTTTATTTTATTTTATTTTCTTGCTTGCTTTTTTTTTTTTTGAGAATTTTTGCGAGAGTTGCAGAACGGCGTTGGCGCTGTTGCTGGTGCTGAATACGCACGGGCTGGCCATGTGGCGACGTCGTCTGCCGGAGCTGCGCAGATTACGAGTGCCAGATAAATGTGAACTACAAGTTGCCAATACAAGAGGCCATTAAAACCCGGCAGCAGCAGCAGCAACAGCAGCAGCCGCATCAGTGGACAGTAAAATAAAAATCCCAGGCTTAAAGAAATTGAAAGCAGTGCGAGAAAAAAGCAAAGCTTTGCAGTTTTTAGAACACATTCACACACACACTCTCACACACACTCCCAATTGACAAATATCGAAGCGTGCGAAAACAAATTGAAATTAAAAGTTTGCATGTTGCGCATTTTTGATGCGTTGCTGGCGCTGATTTGTTAGCCCTGAAAGCCAACCAGATGCCAGTGCGATAAGCTTCGAATTGGAGCTGTTTGTATATAGGTTCTGGTTCGTGTTTAAAATTGGCGCTAAGACTTACCTTGTAAACATGCCGGCTGCCTGTTGCTGCTGTTGTTGTTGTTGCTGTTGTTGCTGCTGCTGCTGCTGCTGTTGTTGCTGTTGCTGCTGCTGCTGCTGTTGCTGCTGTAAGTGTTGCTGCTGTGACAATGCTGTGGGCTCATGTTGTTGAAAGTTATGATGCGTTTGCATATGTTGCTGCATGTGATGTTGCTGGTGTTGCAAGTGCTGCTGCTGGTGTTGCAGCTGCAACACATGATGATGCTGCTGCTGTTGTTGTTGTTGTTGCTGCTGCTGTTGTTGTTGCTGTAGAACATGTGCATGCGAGGGCGTGGCTAAATGCGTGACTGCCACTGCCGCCGCTGCCGCTGCTGCTGCCGCCGCCGCTGCCGCCGCCGACGTCGACAGCGTTGAGCCGGGCTTCTCTAGGCCACGTTTGTCCGCATACATTTCGTGGCTGGCACGTTCGCAAATATTTGTGCAGTTCCTAAAATTGAAGAATGACAATTCGGATTTGTATTTTCTTTAACTGTTTAATAAACTCGCTCAAAATTTGCCTAATGCTTTGGGCCAATAGTGATGACAAGCGTAATATCAAATCAATACGCGAGGCCTAATGAAAGTCTGCAGACTTTTTTATTGCTAATGGAATGAAACTACAATTGCTGTTTATTGGTGCCAGCACGCAGCAGTCTATTACACACATATATATATATATATATATATATATATATATATATATTGAAATTGGTTCAGTTTGGTTGCCTTTGTTTGAATTGGGCAGAAGAAGAGAAAAAAACATATTTTGAGGGCGAGCCATCTGAAGAATTGATTTGCATTGTTGTTGCTCGGTCAACAATTGAGCCGTCGAAATCGCTCAGTGGCATTGGGCATTGGGCATTGGGGGAGGGCAATCGGAGATATATCCATATGTGCATACCCATATCATAACATATCTCATCGTATCCATACGCTGCTTTTATGACTTGGCAGTTTCACGGATTGCATAAGAAAAATGATTTATGGCTCCGATTCGACACGGAGTCGAGGTTAATGAAATGCGTTACAAGATTTATACTAAATACTTAAAGGCTTTTCTCGGCACAGCCATAGAGAGTCCAGTGCTTAAGGCTAAATTATATTTAATTTGTGGCAAATGCGTCACTTCAACTGCCTCGCATACTCACATATAAAAAGAGGTTCTCTTATAGGCCTGCTTTAAATTCACTTTAGCATTTTGAACTTGTTATGCTAAACTCTTGAGCCTACACATAACTTATCACAGATCAATTTGATGACGCACTTAAATTTAAATAATGTTTTGTTTCGTTCAATTTAATGGAAAATTTGTCAGTTTTTATGGCTAAATGTGATACGAATGTGTTATTCATGTGGTTTCAAAGTGCCTGATTAATATTTGTTATTGCCGGCATAAGAAACATTAGATGACATTCAAAGATAGTTTAAGTAAAATAATTAGAAAAAAACAAATCTTTTAAGGGGAATTGTTTAAATATCCTACTAAAAAGAAACGTTAAAGAAGAAATAATTATAATTTTCATGTTAAGAACAAACTAAATTTTACATATTTCATTTTTGGGATTTTTTCGTTTACTTTCTTTCTTTTTTTAAGTCATTGATACTTGATGTAATATATATAAAAATATATTAAAATATTTTTAATAGTTTCATTTTTTTATATATTTGTTAAGTACTTCTGCAGCACTTCTGATGTTTTCATTAACAAAAGTTGAGGAAAAAAGCGTTTTTGAGTGAAAATTAATTAAATATAAAATTGAGCTTTTAAGTATACTTCAACAAAATTTTTTAAAATATATTAAACATTTTTGATTTAATATACAAATTATATAAATCTATTAAATATTGTTTGTTAATTGATCAATTTAAAAAAACTGTTTTTGATTTGGTTACATGCTCTGCCTAGGAGTTCGCTTCTTCTATCTGATATTTTTGATATAATCTCAAAAAATTGTATTTGACAATTTCCTAACTTTAAAAGCTACGTGGAAGTTGTTAAAGTTTTTGATGCAGCCATATTGAGCTATTCCCAAAATTAAAATCATTTGATTCATTAAGGATTATGGCAGTTATGAAAATCCTCTTAAGTCTTAAATATAATATATAATTTATATAACATTCTTCTAGCAACTTATCTATCTTCTATTTGTACCTTCTATCACATTTCATATATTCCTACGCATCAGAAAATATACCTTCACTATCACTTTCCGTGCATTACGTATGTGAAAAAATGTTGGATGGCCCTTTAGGTGGCGCCAAGAAGAAATCTCGATATGCTCGTCTATTCAAATATTCTTTAAAATGCAACAATTGAAATTAGTTTTGTAAATGAATTTCAATGTTGTGCTTCAATATTCACTACCGGCTGCGGCCATCTTCTTCTTCTTCTGTCTACGAGTGTGTGTGTGTGTGCTTGGATTTTTGGGGCCCGGCTTTGCTTTGACTACAGTCTTGCTGTCTGTGTGTCTGCGGACATGGCTTTGACTGGCTTTGGTTGGCCTAGCTTAGTTGCAACTCATTGTCAAGTGAACTTATCAGAGGGGGAAAAAATTCGTTCGAGTTGACGTTTGGAGTGCCATCGAGTCGGTGCTTGATTTGTTTGGAGTTGTTTGAATAGGGACCACCAAAAAGTCATTGAATGAAATGAAGAACGCCGAGCTACGTCAGTGTGCATATGACCATGTGTGTGTGTGTTGACTTTTGTTGTGGCTACATTTGCTCTGCTGTGATTGTGCGCAACTGTTGGCTGGCTTTTTAAGTATTTTGTTATTTGATTTCTATCAAAGTTAATAATGAAATTGGTAAATCGCGTTTTCGATTTTTCGTTTTTCTATATATGCGAGTGTGTGTGTGCGTACGGGTGCGGGTGCGAGCTTTAACTGAGACCTTGGGCTCTTACCTTTTCTCGAAAGATTTAATTTGCGATATCCATTGGGCAAAGCAGCAGAGTACACAGCATATAGCGATAGCTTTGATTGTTTAAATGTATTTGCCGAATGCCTTGCTTTGTTTTGTTTCTTTTTTATTGCATAAATTATTATTTTATAAATCTTTTGATTTTGAATTTTCGTTTTCGTTTTGCACAATGTTTGGCACTTAAGCGAACTTGTTGCTACATTCAACAATTTACATTTCAATTACAATTGAAATATTATGCATAAAGATCTCAACTTTCAAATGGTTTTTTGCACAATAAAATATGTATTTAATTTGTGATTCTTTACTTATTATTTATTTATTTTCGTTGTTGTTTTGAATCATCTCGAAGACTGCATATTCATGGGCCCTCACAACACTTTGATTAGATCTGCGGCCCGACAAGATTTATGGGGTTTCTTTCAAGCGACAAGCCTTACAGAATCATTTGCAAATCTAATGACGTATAGCTCTTGCTAAGGCGACAGCACTTTATGCACTTAGGCACTTATGTTATGAAATATCCAATGATAGGCGTTCCGACCGACACGCCGATAACGATTGCGATTGCGATTACGATGACGATAACTGTGAACCCCCGACGGCTTTAAGTCGTTAGTGGTATTGTGCCTTACTGGCTATAGAAAATCCGATCAGCTTGTCTCACAAAACGCTGCTCTGTGGAGACAACCGTGTAGAATGCGCGCGAGCACCTTTCTGTGCGGATCACCGAAGCGACACAGAAGCAACAAACTTGATTTCGAAACAGGTAAGGTAGCTTTCGTTCAGTTTCAGCTCCAGAGCTCGCACACAAGCACAAGCTGCGCTCAATGCAGTCGTATTGGTGAGGCTCACCCAATGCGATCACCGATCGTGCACTGGGCGAAAAAATAGTACGAACTGAAAGTTCCAGATATTTTGGTGCAAAGTAAAAAAAAAAAAAATAAAAAATCAAATTAAGAAAGAAAATTATTACTAAAATGAAATAAACAAAAACACAAGAGAGAATTGAAATAGTGATGTTCGTCGAAACATCCGAAGGAGAAAGAGAGAGAGAGAGAAAGTGACAAGGAATAAAATAATGATAGATAAAATCAAAATATACTTTGATGAATATATTTATATATCTATAAAAAATGAAATAATATATGAAATAAAAATTTGAATAAAAATAAATTTGAATATAAAACTTGCTGTGAAAATACTTCATTTTATTCTTTCATGTATATAATTAAAAAATAAGTATAAATATATATTTTTTTAATTTCAGACATTTATTTTATACATAGAAAAATCATTAAGTGATCATACATATCTTAAAAAAATAACATATGTCTAACTTACCTTTGCATTCATACATTTTTTGGCAGTGTAACCATCTGATCTGGCCCAGGTAGTCAGCAGCACACACACAACCAACTGACCAATACAATGAGCGCGCATGCCTTTTGATGACGCCCCTTTTTACACTTACACACACACACACATAAACAAATGAATCTATGTAGTAGTCGGTGTATTTGTTGTCGGCTCTCGTAACTCATTAACTGGTAATCTATTCAAATTAGCCATAAATCAATTAAGTTTGCATTTCTAAGCCCGCTGACTGCTGTAAGCCAAAAATATGCACATGTAGTATTTACCCAAGCGAGTTGATTGATCAAATCGCCAATTAGTTATACTATATATGAATAATTTCCGTTTGTTATTTGTATTACCTTGCGAACCAATACATGAAGCGTAACTTTCAGATGAGTTGGCAACTCTGCGCAAGCTTAGCGTTTGGTTTCATTTGTGTGTGTGTGCGTCTTGTTGCTTTAATGCGGCTCGCTGATTGGTCAGCGTTCGTTAAGCTCCGTTAAACGAGAGAGAAAAAAAACTATTTACAGTTTTGTTGTATTTGCTTTTGCTTTTGCCTTTGTTTTCGCTTTCCACCACAATAGACAGCAAAGTTGTGTGAGAGCCAATGGGACAACGCAGTCGCTGCGTGCGTGTGAATGTGTGAGTGTATGTGTGTGTGTGTGACTTATTTTCGTATTAAGCTTGCTTTTAATTGCGCCTAATTAGTCAATTAAAATGGCGCTGGAAGTTGCGAGCCGTTGCTTTAGTATTTGTATGCGTTATATGGTATAAGTCCAACAGTGATTTTACATAACTATTAATTAAAAACAAATAATATGATATTTAATAAAAAAGATAATTATTTTATATTGCTTAGAAGAATTTTAATATTTTAAGCTAAAAAGTTATTTTGATTCGTTCGAATTAATACGGAATGTAAAATGAAATGTTATCGATGATATGAATTTGATATAAAATAGTTTCAACCGTTTGTCTCATAATTTATGTGTCTGACCCATTGGAAGAGGCACGACATCAACTCTATATACTATTCAGCCCATTCAAAGTAACATAAAACCGCAGTCAATGACTCGAAAACAGGACTCGTGTCTTTCATTTGATGGCTTAGAATTTCAGCTATCAGTCAGTTTAATGGTTAATGTTGGACTTTCATGAAATGCCCGGCGACAGGAAATTAGCATATTACGAATCGAACATAACCAAATCGTGCATATCGCGTCGATGCTATATGCAATGCATATTTAATTAGCCAAATCAACGAAAATATCGAACACATTTAGGTGTAAGACGGTAAAGGCAATCGATGGAATACAAATTAAAACTTTAATTGGCTTTGGTTGAAACCTTATAATGGGGTTATTGAATGTGATATAAATTGGGTTTTCCAGTATTATTATTGAAAACTGACTAACCCTCTGATATATTAAAAAAAATGAACAATAAATTTGCTATATCAATTATTAGAGATAGTCTAATTTTTGTATGATTTTCAAATTTTTTTAGAGGATATAAAATGTCTTGATTTAAAAAGGGCAAACTAAACTTTTGCAACTTATATCGATTAATGAATTTATCAAATCATAATACGTAATATAAGCAAAAATATATAATATATAAATTATTATATTATATAAATAATATAAATTATAATATAAATATATATATATAAATTATTATATTATATTATATATATAAACTATCTACAGATATCAGAATATATATATATATATATATATATATAAAATACTCAGCTCCATTTCGAAATAATATATCATCAGCGAGGGGGCATAGATGTAGAAGGAAGAACACGAGCTTCCTATTTATTTCTGGAACCAATTTTAAATGTGGACGGATTAAACAAGAATAGGAAGAACAAAAGACTGCAAAATTCATTCAGTGAAACAGCTAAAAAGATAAATGCAATAATTTGTTGAGCAAGAAAACAAACATAGTCAAACTTGGCTTTAATGTTTGTTTCTGGTTTGATGCATTTCGAATGATGATGAGTCATTTGGGTAAACAAATCACATACCAATCGAACGGTCGCCCTTTGAACTAGTCGCGTGGCGCAGCGCGAGGAGCCACTGGAAGCGCGGCTACGTGTGGTGAGTCAAACACGTCTATCTAACTACTAGCCAGCTATCAGTTGGCAGCGTGCATATTAACTAGGAGTAGGATTGAGCCCCCATTGTCGCCGTTCGCTCACTTTTGGGTCAGTCATGGAGCGGAAGTCGGGCAGCACGCGCCATGGCTCAGGCTTTGATGCCACCGATGACAACATTCAAGCAATTGATCTAAGCCCAGTTTGTATATGTGCTCAGCTGCAACATAAAATGGGTAAGATATCAGCGTCTCCCTCACCTCCTCTCTGTCCGCGGCGCTGCTCCAGTTGTGGGCAACTTGGCCAAGAGCTATCCCACGCCTATAAATACGTCCGCACGAGTCAAATGTCGTATTTCATTAGCTCATGTTAACGTTCGTCGCAGCGGTGGGCCTCATCCGCCCAACACTCCGCTGCCAATAGAATTGTAAATCCGCCGGTTCAATGCGCCCACAAAACGCTGAAGAGAATCCCGAATTGAATTACATGAAAACGCGCATTGCGTTGCGGAAATCGTACAAACTGGTCATGAAAAATGCATCACCCGGCCAGACCAGACAAACAGCCGGCTAGACCATAAAAGTTTTTGGCCAGACAATGACGACAGCCTTTCCACGGGCTTAGCATCTGCGCCTGATTCTGGTTCTGGTTCAAATTCTGGTACTATTTCCTAGGCGACTGATGAAAATGTACGACGTTTGCTTGCGGCGTTAAATCTGCGCAACAAAGGGTGGCTCCAGAGGGTTGCTCAGCTAGTTAACTAAGTAAGTAACACATATAAAGATGAGCTTAATATTTCTTAATTTGTGTTTTTCTCTTAGAGCTACATTTATTTTAATCATTATAAAATATAGAATTATATATCAAATATCAGTGAATTTGTAGAATTTTTTAAAACTGAAAAAAATATCTTAGACTTTAAATTTCAACTACAATTAAGCAGGTAAGTTTGCTTTTTTGATAATATATATTAAAATTTTAATTATATAATTAATTAATTTTTTATTTATTTAATTAATGACTATAAAAGAGTTTTGATTAATTTTTTTATTTTTTATTTATTATTTATTTTTTATTAAAAAAAATTAGTTATTTAAATAATGATACTATTTTATTATTTACAATATTTTATTCAGAGAAGCATTTTCTCTCGACTATTTCAATTTAGTTCAAATTAGTTCACATAGAGCATCAATACATTGAGATGCTGAGCAGTTTCTTTACTCTCATATTTAGTTACAGTTACACACACACGCAAGGGAAAGAGAGAGAGCGAGACAGGGAGAATGAAAGAGAGGAGGAGTGAGAGAGCGAATGCGGCTTGTTGTTGAGTGGTCCAAAAAGGCGCCGTGGGCGATAAAACTTGACCAAGTCAATTCGATCCAAACGGAGGACGACCAGCCGTCTAGGTGGTGCTAGCTGGTGGTGCACTCGCTGAAATCAATCGATTCGACATTATTATTAATTTTTCATAACTTCTGCTGCGGCCGGCGGCAGGCGGCTGGCGGGCCCAGTGTGCAATATGGCGCCCTAAAACCCCGGCTCCATGCCATGTGAAACTAATCTATTTGTGCGGGCAAAAAAGGGCCGCCTTCAACGAACTCGGTCCCCATCAACTGGCTGGCCTCTTCATCGATTTTGCTATCTATATGTATATATATATATATATATATATATATATATATATATATATATATATATATACATATATATATATATATATATTTGCGTGTTATCTGCTATCGCTGCGCTTTGATCTTTTACCGCTTCTGCTTTGCATAATAAATTCGCTATCGATGAAAACTAACTTGCAACCTGGTCGATCTTGAGGGTATCTCTCGGTTTCTCCTCTGTGTCTCTCCCTCTCTCCCCCTCACGCCGTATGATTCTCTTCTAGGGTATTGGGATTTCCCCGGCAATTTGTTTTGCAGCGCTTGGGCAGCGCCTTTGGCCATTGGCTGTTTAATTCGATTGCCTTGGCGATTTTCGGCTTCGGCTTTACCATTTTATTACAATAGCATAATTTTTTACTATGCTTAATGAGTTCTGCTTTGATTAGTTTTATTTTTTTTTTTTTACATTTTTGCCTCGTTGCGGCTACGCTTGGCGCTTTGGGCAAAATTCGTTGTTTGTTGGGTGTCGTTTGCAAAGGCTCAATTTGCAGAGCTGAAGCAGCCGCAGCAGAAACTGGAACTGGAATTGGACCGGGCAGTAAGTAGTTAGCATTTGCTTATTGAAATGTTGCAAATTGAATTTGCTCTGCACCATTTGGGAAACACTGAAATAAGCTACACAAAAACTTATATTTAACAAATCATTACTTTCCCTATCACTATAGAAAGTCTTTACTTAAAAAAATCGCACTTGTTTTGTATTGTATTGTATTGTGCATTGTTATTTTCAATTTTAATGGAACATAAATAAATTTGATGATAAAACCTTAATTCGTAATTTTAAATTATTTATGTTTGCATTATTGGGGCTTATTAATCACGGTTGTATAAATAAGAATATTTATACAAACTATTTTATTTATTGTTATTATCTCTCCCACTTAAATTTTAAAATACGTTAACAAAAAGGTTGATCTGCTTGTGTACACTGCTTGTGTTGCACTGCTTAGCTGAAACTGCTTAGTACATCAGCTTTTGTAAGTCTCTTAAGCATTTCTATACATACAGGCGCAAGCAGTCAAAAGCTATTCGCTATGCGCCTAACCCGTTATACTTAAAAACATTTTTAATTGTTTTTTGAAGTTTAAAGGTTTTTATTTCACATGAAATGTGATAAACAAACTGTGAGATTACGCGTATTTAATGCCAGCAGTAGCAGTGAAAATTGCTCAAGCTCGTGTTATTGCTGGAGGTTATCATGTAGATGCTATCAGAGCACGCATTACCGCCAAGTTGTGGGGGGCCGCAGATGCCACTGACACACATATGTATGATTTATGTGGTCACAAAAACACACACCCATACACATATATATGCATGTACAGATGTGCATATATGTGTGTATGTGAGCTCACTGTTTCGGCGCGTGTCGCTCATCTAGCTTCCACACCTGGGCACTTTAGATTTCGGCACTCTATAGAGAGACAGAGCGAGAGAGAGGCCTTGACATTGCGCATGTATAAGTACCTTGAAGTGCCAAACAAATTAACAAAAAACCAACAAATAAAAAAGAATTAAATAATCAAAAGCCAAACGAACACAAATTTAACTCCGGCATATGCAGGAAAAACCGGTACCCAAGTACAAGTCGAGTTATTTTAATTATGATTATTGATATTGTTATTGTTACATGCGCGAGACGCTGGCACTTCTAAAAATATCCGCCGGACATCTATTGATAACCGTACAAATATCGCGCTGCCTGTCATGCCGTCAAGCTGATACTATTTTGGCAAGCGTCGACATAGAAGCCACACACACACACCCACCCAGCCATGCATGACTATGCTCATATGTATGTGTCGTAGAGCTGGACGCGTGTTGCTGCTTTTATTTTGTTATGATTTGTTGACAACAATGACAGCTTAAGAAACGAATTTATTTTTATAAGACTTTTATTATTATATTAATGTTTAATTATTTATTTCTTTGAAAATTGTATTCTGTTGGGAGGACCCCACTAGAGGGATACTTTGATGCACAAATATTCAATATGATTTGCCATTTAAACATAAATGTTGTTACACATAGCTATTATAAATTAATAAAATCGTAAATAATAGCAACACAACAACACTACACAACACGCGCTTTTCCCTCTAACATACTCTAACACACTCACTATAAAATTTAACCTTATTCGAATAGCCTTAACTTATGTAACATTATTGACAGATATATATATATACATTATTGAAGGTAACTTCATACTATTCGAAGCGAAATTTATTAAGTTCAGCCTAACTTTCTCTATATACAATTTATTAATTTAAATATTTCATTTTAATTTAAATATTTAATTATTTTATTATTTAAATTTACTTTTTATATTAACTTTTAATTTTTAAAATTTAATTTCAATAGTTAATTTTATTTTATCTAATTTCAATATTTATTTATTCAATTTTACTGGTAATATTTAATTTCTATTCATTAAAATTTTATTTAAATATTTCATTCAAATTTTTTAAATTTTTATTTAAATATTTATTTTTTAATATACTATTTTTTCATTGACCTTTCACTTTAATGTTATAAATTAATTCATTCAATTTTTAAGTTTTTTATTTAATTTTAATTTTAATATTTATTTATTTAATTTTAATTAAATCAAATACTACAATTTTTATTAATTTAATTTAATTAATAATTAATCATATATAAATTTATTATTGTTATTATTATATTGCAATTGTTAATCAATATAAATTGAAATATATTTTTTTTAGTTTTCTAATAGCTTTTTAGAGCATTCAAACTTCGTTGTTGTTTCACTTGTGATTTTTTCGTCTGTTTTAGAACAAAACTGATTTCGGGGGCTCTTATTACGGGGCTTGGGGAGGGACTGTTGTTGTAGCGGTCGGCGCGTGTTTAATTCGTGTTGAAAAAATATATTTTGCCACCTTTTGATTACGCACTTTTTATGGTCGATGCCGTTGTTATGCTCATAACGCGCTTTGCATTGACGCAAGTGGACGACGGCGAAATGGCCACGCCCCCGGTTCCGATCCTCCAGCCCCGTCGGCGTGTGTGTCAACGGCTGCAAGTTAATTTTCCAATTCGTTAGCCCGCTAAACTTTTTACAGCTACTCTGACGCCATCTTCAGGGAGTAAAATGGGCCAGACAACACCTATCCCTCCACGCTACCCCCGGCTATTACCCCACAAGTACCCACTTCCCAGCTATTTCTGAGGCTCCACTTGCTAACTCTCCTTTTTTTTCGAACACTTCCACGCTCGCACGTGTTGGCAATTGAAACTGAAAAATGTCTGCCGGCAAGGCAGGGAAAAAACACCCACGAACCCATTAAAATCAGACATTACCATTGCCATTATGTGGGAGCGGCAGAGATAGAGAGAGAGAGAGAGACAGAAAGAGAGAGAGATAGAGGGAGGGAGAGCGCGCGCTAGAGGCAGAGAGGTGACAGCTGATGGCTGTCGAGAGGCAACTCATGTGTTATGCTAATTTCTTCTTTATTGTTTTTGCTACGCTTCTTGCGCTAAGTGTGAAGGTATGTATGTATGCATATATATGTGTATGGGCTTGCTTTGTTTTAGTTTTGCAGCGTTTCTGCTAGACAAAGAATCGCAAAACCGGAAATCAGGCGCGCTGTCTGTGTGTTTACCGTTAGTTGGGCAAGCGTCACCTGCCCATGGCATAGGGCATTGAATTACCTTTTCATTAGCACGCGCAAGGCACATCAACAGAGCGATTCTAACAAAATATTCACACCCACAAACACAACCAGCCACACACACACAAACACACACAGACAAAGACCATAGAGAAAAGCAATCGGCCGTAACAAAATTTCCGACACGTGCGACAAAATTGTCTAAAAAAAGGGCGGGTGTACGCCAGAGGGAGGCAGAGAGCCAGAAAATGAGAGGGAGAGAGAATGAAAAGGAAATGAGAGTTAGGCCAGTCACAAAACGCTTACATGTTGTGTTGCTGCAGCATCTGTTGCGTCAACATTTGTTGCTAGCAACATTTGTTGGTTTTGTCAGGCAGCAAAAACTAAATGCGTGGGCACTTGAAGCTGAAATGTATGTCAACAATTTGGCAAGAATAGATAGACGTTTTAAAAATAGTTGTTCTACGATTGATTGCTTGTTTTATTTTAATGATGCTGTAGGTTCACTTTGTTCATTCGCTGCTATCAGTAAACTTTGATTAGTTGTGCTCATCACACCGCATACATTGAGGTAATTAAAATATAATATACGAGTCACAGTCTTTCAGACGAGGTGCCCCACTAAGAAATACACGGCACCTGTAAATCAAATATATCAAAATACATATATATAATCCAATTATAATATTTAAATGCTTCAATTTGATTGTGTTCCGGGTGAAATTTTATTAAACAAAACAGTTTCGACAACTGTGTCGGGTGTGCGGTGACTATCGTTGTGGGCACATATTTAAGCGACGCGCAGCTGCCAGCTCGGCTTCATTCCGCTTTGCGCTGTCGTTCCGTGCGCTTCGCTAGAGAAGGGAGCTCTAATTCAAACTGAAAAGTTTAAAGCGCCAACATTTACGTAATTTGTGTATGTGTGCTAGCTGTTAAGACTGTGTGTGTGCTTTAGTGCTCGTGTCTAAGGCTTAACGAAAGCGAAAGTTCTGTTTGTGCGCGTGTTGCTAACAGCAGTGTCGTTGGCGTCGTCTGTCTACAATAATTGCACACACGTCGCAGCCGCAGTCGCAGTGAACGTCGCAGCCTGCGTCACATTTGCCATTGTTATTAGCGGGGAGGCTACCTAGAAAGGAATAGATTAAAAGCGTGTGAAAACAACAAGAATGCTCATTAGTTTCAATGAGCGTGCAATAAATTAAAGAAAACGTGTTTACGCTGTGCGTGTGCGTGTCCGTGTGCTAGTGGGCGTGTGTGTGCTCGTATTAGTGTGCGGCCGCAACAAAACAGCCGCCAACAGCTGTTAAGCGAAAGCAACGCATACATTTCTGCAACATTTACTTCTAAACGCTTTCAAAAAAGCCAACGGGTGAGTAGCGCATACAAATAAATTGGCTCATAAATCTACCAGCCTTAGTAGCCCGCTGCTCGAACTACCAAAAGAAAGAGAAAGACAGAAAGAATATAGATAAATAAATATCCGAGGGCCACACGTGTCGCCTGTACAAATTGCATGTCACCATCAACTTTCAATATTACAGAGAGCTTTTAGCTCACGGTCATTGCCTCTCACTCTGTCGTGCTTTGTTTTAATATGACCATCTCGCCTTTACTGTTATTATTTTGGTTTATGTGTGTGTGTCGCCATGCATTAAAGAACTTTGCGCGCATTCTGCGCTCTGCTATCGCTTCTCTGGCGCTGTTTATTTATGTTTTCCGCCTTGCAGCATCGCTTACAATCAACATTTTTGCTTCACCTTCTCAAGGACGAATACACTGTGTGCATGTTTGTCGATGTATATGTGTGCTTGTTTCTCGGTATTTGTTTCTTGACATAGTCCCTGCCCTTTGGCCTTTGTTCGCACATCACGCTGCGACTGCACTTGGCCAACGGCCGCACATGGCGTATGCGCGTTATTGATTTCTCAAGACTTCCCTGTCTAAAAATACATTTTGCATAATTTTCAAACAATAAAAGCATATGCAAATAAATAAACTAGTAAAAATAAAATAATATATATACAAATATATATATATACATATAAATTACATACATATATATAAATTAAATATTTCTCTTTATATTCATTTGCTATTTGATCGCTTTTCAATTAAAGTCTCGCTTTTCTTGTTATTTTCTTATCAGCTTACAAATGAACATAGAATCTTTAAAGTTAATTTGTGCCAAAGCATATCAAAACAAGACTCTTTATTTATTTCCTGGAATTTCCCGAATGTCAATGTCCGTTGATCGGGGCTTTCTGGTCCGCCTTTCCCATTGCCCAGACCCGCGCAGCAAGTTCTCAAAGGAAATTGCCGCTCATAGAGCGGAGCGTGTGAAACGCTTCCCATTGAGACGCTCAGATTGCCTCAAAAAAAGTAAACAAAATAAGAAGAGAACAAAAATTAATCAAGAAAACAAAACCCAAAAAAAAAAACACATTCGTATGTATATTTTTTGTATTTACTTTTTTTTGTGTTTTGTCAAGTGCTCAGCAGAAAAGTGAATCAAGCTGTGACTTTGACAACATATTCAATCTGCTGCTGAGAGACAGCTGTTTATTTACTTACGTGAATTAATGCCTTCGCTTGGCTTGAGGCCGCTAAGCGCTGCACTTGTGGCCCTCTAAAGGCTGTTTAACCTATTTTGTTGCTAATAAAAGTGGTTCAATTAGTCGAACAGAGTTACAATAATGTGGTTTTCATAATCTATATACATATGTAAATTTTATTATTATTGATTCAATACGATTTCACACGTTAAAGCTGAATGAATTTCTGAAGCTGAAACCGGTTTAAGCTAACTTAATGCTCAGCAGACAGATAAATAGTAAGAAATATATTAAGATATCGCAATATTATGTTTTGTATCCTTCACTGATGTGACCTGATTGACAACGTTCGGCTCCAGGCCAGATGGCTTGCTCTCTAAAACCTTGTGCAAAGCGATTCCAATAATTAAGCAGCCGGAAATTATTTAATTGTGCACACAGTCCTTTAAAGCGTGTAAGGCCAACGCGTTTTCCTAATAAATTTGCACAGCTATTGGCTTACCGCCCCATACATGACACCCCGTGGTGACCATAATAAGGCTCGAACACGTTGCGCATTAAAACTTCAAGATTATACAAAGAGCAACATTTGGTCAAGCATACGCAATAAAAAGCCTTTGAAAATATAAACAAACATTAGTCGAAAATAGTAGCAACAAATGCTGCTCCACATTGTGTGGTGGTTACAAGAGGAAAAGTGTGGGGAGAGGTGTTTCCCCGCTCAACTACCTCAACCGCAACACGTGCGCCGTTAAATCAATAAAAACAACAAGAGAAAATCACACACAAATCATATACGCACATGCAGACGCACACGCACAAACATCAGACACAGCAGCACAAAAATTCATTAACACCATGCGAAAGAATTTTCGTGCACCCTGCGGAACTTTGTCAAATAAATCTACATAAATGTACATGCGCAGCGCGAGTGCCTTATTCAGCTGGTCTTCGCACTAAAAACCATGCATGTCTAGCTGAATTTGGCATGCCCAAGTCATGTCTTTCGATTCGCTTGCCCAAAAGTTTCAGCTGGGTTAATTTATTTTTTATTTTGACTCGCTCGTCGGCTTGTGCTCCGCAGTCGATCCCCTCGTTGCCCTCTTTCATTTTCACGTGCTCTCTCACACACACACGCACACTCGCAGTCTGGCTGTCTGTGAGCAGCTCGTGGCAACGAAATTATCGCCATTTCGCTGCCGCTGTCAGCGTCACAGTCGGCGTCGCCATTGCTGACGCGTCCGCTTCTCTAACTGCGATTGAATGGCAAAGTCTTTTTAATTTATGCAAGCAACTACGAATAAATTCGCCTTTTCGCTTTAGCTTTTGGTTTTATTATTTACCGGCTTTGGCGCCTACACGTGTGTGTAATCTTTGTCTGTGTAACGAATTGAGTCAGTTTTTAAATGAAACAAATGACGGCTGGAAATTCGCATGGAAGTTAAATACGATACACGCGTTTTCGGCCTGCCAAACGGTAGCAGTAACCATAAAACTACCTAATTTGCAATGACACAATTCATTATGTTTACATTTATTATTTTTGGGTTTCCTATTTTTGTTACTGGCATATTAGGCAGCTTAGTTGGATGCCCCTTTAATCCAGTTAATGTGCTCGGGATATTCCGAAATTAAGTTGAGCATATTTATGGCTCATGCAGCTGGTTATTCGCCTATCAAATAAATGCGACTGGCTTTTAAATTATTATAAATATATAAATAGCGTAGTAGACATTTCGTATTTACACACATTACTGGTTAAAGTAATTAACTCTAATAATAGCTCATTTAATATCAATATTCAATAAACATTAAATGGAAATCTGATAATAATAGTGGTTATCTCTTTTGATGATAGGGAATATTGATAAACTATCTCTATTACACAGATAGCTGGTTCTACATCTATATTATTAACAGAAAATAAATATATAATAATATAGATATATATATATTTATTATATATTTAATATAATATCTATATTATTATATATTTACCTCTTGCTCTAAAGCTGTCATTGCTTTATTATTATAAGTGGTATTATTAGAGCTGTTTATAATTATTTTATTAACTACCATCAATTTAATTGAAATTACATTAAATAAACATATAGCACTGACAGCTATTCTGACAAATCTCGCACATAAAATGACTCATAGATACGGTTGAAGCGGGACTTTCAGGTAAAACCTACTTAGTATCACACGACGCATGAGTAATTATCTGTTGGGCCTTGGTACTATTTATGTGTCCCTGTTGCAGCACGAATCGTTTATACATTGTGAATAGTTTAAACAAACTTCAATTAACGCATTTGCTTTTATCCGACTATCAAATATTCACAAATGATGATCAGACTTACGCCCATTAGCACTGCGGCACATCATAGTCACATATGTTAATATACTCATAGGGGCCATTTATATTAGCAGCAGTAATGCCAACAAAAACTATAGTAACAATAGCAGCTGCGATAACCAGTAAAGCTAATTGCTGACCCAATAATGCGAGTCACACGCCATCGCATGTAACTGTAAATTGCCACACGCGCGCCTGTGTGTTTGTGTGGGAGCATTTTCCATGGGTCCTGCTTCTCGCTCAAAATGCACTGCCAACACAGTCCATTGCCTAGCGATGACTGGCGGTCGTTAGATGTCACACGTGCGGCATTCTTGACGTGACGATAAATGGCAAGGTAAACAGAAAGCGGCAGACACTGAAGATATTCTATACCCTTCAATTCTGTCAAGTGGGTAGTTCCTGTTGGCTCTGCAAAAGACAATTCAGAATTGTCTTAATATCTGAGAAACCTAATTAAAGAAACCAAATAAGAAATTAGGTTAGAAGTTCTTCTTCTACTTTTTCAACTAAATATATTGTTTCATGTATGTATGTATCTCTTTATTTTTTAGATACATTTCTTATATATATATGTTATTATTATTATTTGTTCTTCATCTTTGACTTATTGAGAGAATTCTGTTTTCTAAAACTCGTGTTTTATTCTTGTTGTTGTTCGCAGCGGAGTTAAGACAAACATAAACAAAACAGACTGGGTCGCAGACCTCAGACAGAGTCCCAGTTCCGCAATGGTAATGATAATGATAATGATGAGCAAACAATAATAAAAACAAACACACGCGCCGCTCGTGGTTGGCTTTTGTTTTACGCGCTAGCCTACGGCAATGTCTGTGGGTATATTTCTTGTTCACAGTGGCTGCCACAACTGCAATACTTTCTGTGCCACAACATAAGTATTTATATATATATATACGTAAATATATATATACATAGAACTAGGGCTGAATGTCTCACTGACTTATAAAGCCACGCGCAACTTAGCAGCGCGCTGAGACTTTGCTGCTTTAAAGAATACTAATATTTTTGTGAATTTTGCATACTATGTTTAAAAATAGGCTTTTTAGTCAGATAAGTCATAAATAAAGTATTTTGGGCGTATATAATAAATAATATATACATTTAAGCTAAATGTATGACTTTGACGGCTGGCATGTGTCGCATTTCCAATGAGTTTGTGCTTGCAGGGTCTTACGCCTCTTTGAAAGGCAATAATATTTGATAATTTTTATTGAAAATTCTCGGAATAGACATGATACGAAATAAACATTTCTGTCAACGATTTCATTTATCTACCTTTCACTTTCCTTTTACGCATTGTCTCTATTAATGAGACTCTTGTCACGTCGACTTAAAAATTTCATCATCTCTCCACGATCGAAGTCTAATTTATATTATGACATACTGTCTGTATTTTTAATTTAAGCTGATTGCTTGATCAGTGAAATATGTTTTAATAAAGCGTGTTCAAAAAAGTAAAATAAAAGAAATATATATATTTATAATTAATAAGGCCATGATTAATCAATTAGTTAGACCGGCTTAGACCGGCTTTTTAGTTCATATATGGTTTATATTAAATTATTATTTCAATTTATAAAGTCATCCTGCTGGCAATAGTTTTACTATTTGTATTTCACATAGACCCAGTCAAAAGTTAACTTTGATGAATTTTTGTGGCTGTGTGGCCATTGTTTGTTATTTGTAACAGAACGAGATTCTTGTATATAAAAACACAAAAAACAAAGTGCTTATGGGTGCGCCGCGAGCGGAAGTAATGCGCCATCGAGTATACGCCCCAGTGCACAGCAGGCGCTACACGTGCCAGTCAAGTATGTGTGCGTATGCTCAACATATGCGAAACTAATTAATTACGTTAAATGTTTCGCATTTTATGATGTGCCAATTAAACGAGCGAAATAAACTGCTCGTGTCAAATAGAAAGCAAACCACATCCACATTGATATTCGTTTTAATTCAAATTCAAATTCACATTAACGTAATACATGGGCCGTTAAACGCGTTCATTCACCAAGCCTGAAAACTCGCCAACTCCAATTAGCTATCCAAATAAATAATAAAGATGGCAAATAGCAAACAAAAAGCTATGCTGAATAGAATCTGAATGTGAATGCTCAACGTCTGACAACAATAGTATTTCCATTGAAAAATCCCCGATGTGCAGAATATCAGCAAAATATTCATCATTAGACAGCGCATTTTGTGTCATGCTCCGGAATTGTTTATGTTTTACTGACGTCGAGAACTCGTTTATGCCGGCTCGAAAACAATGTCATTTTTATTGCACTTTAGCGGACAGATATGTTCAGCTAATTGGATTGCTTATTGTTAGCCATGTGCCTGCCACATAAGGCGCTATATAATTGATCTATTGTATTGCAAATAGTTCGCACTCAACAAAAACATTCATTGTTTAGTTGTTTTTTTTTCTTTGGCTTTTGTAATTTGCAATTGTTGCCATGCGTTTTCAGCGTATTTTGCAATAATGTCCAACATTTCGACAGCTCTTTGGACTGCTTGGCGTAAGTCTCAAGTTCTTCCAGCAAATGTTAATTGAACTGCATTTGGATGAGCTGAAAGTGGAGCAATAATCGCAATTTCGAATAAAAACTAATAAATGCTGAGCACACAAAGTATTTGCATTATAAGTGAACATTGTAACTATATTAGACTAATACATGATATTTTTTGATAACATCAGTTGAAGAGCTAATGTAATTATATTAGCTTAAACAATTATGTGATTAATACAAAGGCAAAATTTATGAATTTAATTCACACTAACTTATTAAGCGAGATGGTGTGCAGAAATAGCTTACTAGCAACTTACTGTGTGAGTCGAGTTGATTAATTATACCAATCGTCGTTGCGATAACTGCGTGATAAACCCTTTGTACGTGGCATATCAAATATGGTGCATGGAAAAATTTTGCTGCTTGGTGTTTTATTTGAGTAACACTCGGGCCTAATTAATAGCACTGCTGTGGCTGTACGGTCTTTTTTTGGGGGGACTGACTTCTCTGGCTCTTTAACGAGCTGCTGTTTGTGGAACCTTGTGTATTAGTGTATTATATTTGTTTTTGTGTTTGGTATTGTTTTTGTGTTTGTGTTGCGCGTGGCTGGTTTTTGTTTGCCATTGGCAAAGCAATTGGGTCATCGTTAGGCACACGTGTGACTCGCTCGTTGAATGTTTCGCTTTTTATTTGCTGTGCTTGTCGCCATCATAAATTTTTATCGCCTAGCTGGCAATTCAATTGGCAATACTGCACACTTACCAAAGCCCATAACGTCTATCGTCTCTCCCATCTTTTTTATTGATAAGTCCTATTTGTATGTATAGATGTCTCGTTGTTCGCGACATGGCTCTGTTTATCTTTTCATTTCGATATGACGCTTAGGTCACTTTTCGGTAAGCTTTCTGCTCAAAAATATGACACGTTTCTCAGACGCAGACGTTCATAAATATAATTACAAGACACTTTTATTGTCTTAGCTACGATGTTAAAATTTTATTTTTATGAAATTGTTCCGGCTGCCCGACTGTTGCTGGTTAAACATTCTTTTTTATTTCCTTACCTATCATAGAATGGAGATAACAAGGAAATTAGCACTCTACTTCAGTTGTTCCACTTTTAATTGTAGACCTTGTACATCTGAGTTGGAAACAACAGTACGAGCTGACGTCAAAGAAGAGTCAGATAATAATAAAACAATGTCCAAATAAGTCTGCATAGATTAGAGTCTTAAGAAAATGAACTAGAAAGGAATTAAGGCTTTCGTAAATTTAATTTCATTTAATAAATACATTGTCCTTATCTTACCTTTCGAAAGAAATAATTATAAACAAATGCAGAAATATTCAACAATATTTTCTTAGCTTAAATATATATATATATATTCTAAGATTAAAAATGTTATTTATTGCAATTTGTGGCATAAATTAGAAAATAGTTTCAAAGAAATTATAGAAAAACTATAAGAAAAATTTTCCGAATAGTTTGCCGACTAGAATTTACATTGATGTTTTATATTGCCTTCCTTTGTCTATTTGTTCATCAAGTCAACTCGGAATTATAAACATCAAACATAAACTTTTAATGCCCATAGTCCGACCATAAAATGAGCACCATTCATGTCTGGATGTAGAGCTCAGACAAACGGAATCAACGTAAGCAAACTTTTATGGGGAAATATGCCATGGAAAGTTTTTCTTCTCTTTTTTTGCTTGTTTTGTTTTGAAATTTTTTGGCCGATTTACTTAAGATTTTTGTTAGCGGTGGCGCTGGCAAATAAAGATTTGTTTGTTATGTCTGCGATGAACGGCACGTGTAAAGGTGTTAGATTGAGCCGAGGAGACAGCTTGAGGTGATGACGCATACGCAGTGTATGGCGCAGCGCTAACGAAGCAAGAACCGTGAAATAGTTGGCATTGCTAAATATTGTTAAATACTATTGCTTTTTACTTAACAACACAAATTGTGCTAAAATATACTGCTGACAACGTAATTTCCTTGAAGAACAGCTTACGTGGCGTATGCGTAATATACGTGAAGAAGTTGAAGCTTCGCCAGCGTGGTGTACCAGAAAAACAGTCGCTTAAGCTAATGAATGTCGAGTTATCACATGCTTAAATATTTAACAGCTAAGTTATTGCGGGAATTGTCGACGACATTTAAACAAATGAAGCCCATGTGCAATATAAAACGCTTTTCATGGCGTGCGTGTGCACAAAAAGTGAACAGAAAGGCAGACGACTCATATATGTGTATATCTGTGTGCATGTGTGTGTGTATGTATGCGACATATCATAAGCGTAGAAATGAGGTCTGGCCTCTATATGTTGTGTATTGCAGCCTCAGCCTACCCTGAAGCGAAACAGCGTGACATGTGCGCCAAATAAACTTCAGTATGACAACGCCTTCAAAGCAACTTCAGCTGCGAGAGTTTTTTGAACTTGTTTTTGTTTGTTATTTTCCTTTTTTTCTTACAGCGTTGACAATCACAATTTAATATGGATTCGGGGCGAGGCAGGTCTTTGTTTGTGACTGCTCTTGGGGCCCAAAAAAGTAATTGGCCAGAAACGCTCCAACAATTTGAGCGGCCAATTTCCCGTTTTGTCTCAAAAGTCAATGAGCTGTAGGCCTTTGTTTTTTAGGTGGGTCCCAAGCTTAGCGGGAGGGGTAGGCGATTCGTGTTAGTCAGCGTGTCGTGTCTAACAATTATTTGGCTAATTTATGCACACGCAGTGGCAGTTCTCATTATGGCCATTGATTGACATGACCTCCAGCCCCGGCGGCTGTTAAAGCTATAGCTTCAGCTACAGGTGACGGTCTACGCGTGTTTCAAATTGTTCTCAAAATACCTGACACAAAATACACGTATAACACACACTTATGTATTGCTGCTAACATACAACATGTGTATATCTAAAGAAGATAGCGTATGAGTCAAAGTTTTATTCTATTTTGTTTTTCTTTTTTGTTTCTGCTTTGTTGCCGCCAGCGGCACGTGTTGCTCGTTTTGTGTCCAGTTCGATGTAGAAACAGGCTAGAATCATCAGACCACTTTGTGAGTGGAATACGCTAGGGGGTTTTATATCATGCCAACCTTTTTTATTATATATCTTTATGTAAGTTATAGATATATCATGGAGACAGTTGACTATGGCATGAATTACGAGAGCAAGCGTTGTGCAATAAAAGCAAATAATATTCAACTACATTTAAGAAAACTAAATACTGTAATATTTTTTTGCCTTCAGTTAATAGTATAATAATTTAATTATATAATAATAATATATTTAGCCATATTTACTTATATATATTAGCAATAATTTATAAAATATTTTGTAAGTGTATTTTATCATCGACGTCTGTTTCTGGACATATATTCTCTCTCTATTTCGCATGCTCGCCTCATTTGCTTATGGCTTGCGCAAATATGACTCAGTTTTGGGCAAAAATCTCTTTTAGACTGCCTGCCAGGCTGGCTTGCTGGTATGCTGGTATGCTGGACCACCCGTCCAACCCCTTGGAAATGGCGGCGCGTGCACGTCAAATATGCCACTGGGGCTATTCGTTGAGCTTGGCATACGTTACGCTTCACGGTTTTTGTTACATTTAATGCGGGACTGTGGCTAAGATGCTGGCTCACCCGAGAGCCAGACGGCTTCCAGAAATGTCGTATTTCACCGGATGTTTTAAGGGCCAAGAGACATAAATACTAAATTTGTATTTTGAGCTATGCATATTGGCACATCGACAGGAATTCTGTTGGCTTTGTAAAATCCGCTTAGTCGATGCCGTGCCACGGCTTCGCATAAGTATTTGAAATGAAAATGGCTCTTGATGGCCGCGTCGCCGCACACTTTCCAAATGTAATTACACTCAAGAGATACACGTGCCGGCAATAAGATCTTTGTTGATGTTGCTCCTCCTCTCGTTGGTGTTGTTTCTCGTAGGCTTTTCAATTTGAATGTGGCTGCCTGGGGCTCATCGGGCTGACAGCACGACAATCCCCCAGCAACAACAAAAATTTGCATGTTGCCTATCAATTTAGTATATAAGGCCTTTCGCTTTTCCCTTCCACGTAATAGCTGCTGAGACGACGACTAAAACGATTTCTTGGCCAAGTCTGTTTACCTATTGTGAAATTGGATCGCTTGTGCTCGGATTTTTGGGACTTGGCTAATGAGTTCTATCCAACAGATACTTTAATGTAATTGTTGTTGTTGATGATGTTCCTGTTGCTGTTGTTGTTGCTGTTGTCAGGGCTTCAAATGACAGTCTCAGCTGGTTCCGGTTTCTGTTGTGGGAATTCTGGACACAGCTTATTTATCTGGCAGAATGACTAATGTACTGCAAATTTCTAGAGATTAAAGGCTGAATAGCATAATAATAATATTTAAGAAGCTCATCAGAGCTTCACAAATAATGCCACAGAGAATGATATATATATAAATAACCACAAAAAGTGTGTGTGTGGGGCTAATAACTCAATTGCGGTAAAACAGCTATTAAAGCTCTTATTAAACTAAATATACTATATCTCATCAGTTGATTATTCGTTTCATTTTTGGCACATGTCAAATCGAATTAAATCTTTGCCCCAAAAATGTTGAAATATAAAAAGTTTACTGAACTCGTGGCTATTTAATTGTATTTATTGTTGTTTACTCTTACGTGGGCATGACACTTGGGCTACAAGTCCATCAATCAATTATTCAATTTGATGGCCAATTAATTTTGCATTATTCGTATTTTATTTTTTGCTTGCAGCTCGAATGGCGCCCACCATCTGCTCGGAGAAGAAAGTGCGCGTGTCGGCCATCAAGGAGGGGCGACGGCGAAACAATATGGGCGTGTCACACACAAATCCTAGCACGACTGCAGCTGGTGCTGGATCTGGAGTGACACAGAACAGAGCTGTGCTAAGCTACGGTGAGTAAAACTCTTGACAGTCGCACATGGCGTATACGTAACATGAACTGAACTTTGATTATAATTTTGCGTTGTCATGTTTTCTTTTAAGTCATGGTGTCTATTTACAGCAGATGTTTGTTATTGTGGCTGTTGTTGCTGTTGCTCACGTTACGCGAACATATTTAATTAATTTATGTAAACTTGGTCAAGCAGCTCTGTTGTCCATCTTCGCTTGCAGTTCATCGGAATGGTAAACACCATTCAAAGCACGTGTCCCGATGTTGTGTACGCTTCACGTGTATCCAGCTTGCCGTTGGCGCTGCCGTTGGTGTTTGGCTTACCTTGGCCCGCGCCTTAGTTATGGCAACAATTTGCGTCAGCAATGCAGCTCCCAGCATTCTACTCGGCTCCCTCAAGTCTTTCTACACGACACTTTTATATAACTGTTTTTTTGGTCACATGACTAGATAGCGAATAAAAGTCGGTTGTCGCTGGCTGCAACAAATGCAGTAAAATTCCATGAGACTTACTTCTGATGATGATCAAAATGTAGCTACAGGCAACAGAAGCAAGCAATCGCATAAAATGAACTAAACTTTATGTTTGTGAAACATCAAAAGGCGAATGGAGGATAGGAATGGAGAAGCTAGAGATAGATGGAAAGGGTAAGGGGTGGAGAGCGAGACACAGAGAGAGCAATTGCAAGAGACATAGACAGAATGAAGCAGAGAGAAGAAGGAGATAAATGAGAGATAGAGAGACATTTTGAAAAGTAAAAAGAAAGCTAAATATATTACAGAGAGAAAGAGAGAGAAAAAAGGGAAGCTAGACGCGTTGGCGAAAAGAACAGGAAATAGAGCATAAGTTTTTCGATGTCATTACCTGCTGCTGGAAAATTAGAAAACTAGAAGGGGCAGGAGAAACAATGATGAATCATTGACGAATTGTTGTTTGAAAAGAAATAGATGTGCGCAATAGACGGAAAAATATGCAAAGTGAATCGAGTTTGTATGCAGACACGTCGATCAACGCATCGCTGTTGTGCTTGAGCGTCGTCATATTGTAATTTTAGCATATTGTAATATCATTCATCATAATATGACACTAATTGACCAAAAGCTCTTGCAGTGCTCGTATATTCTTGAAATGGTAAATGCGATAAAAGGCAACACAAACATTTTGAATGGCTGCACAGACAACGTCTTGAATGAGCTCAGGAACAGAACCTAGCATAAATATTGTATAAGCATTTTATTTTCACAAGAAATATTTCGCACACACGTATGTGTGTGTGTGAGTGTCGTAACCTTTATTCTCTTGCCATTTGGTGTGACACGTTTTGTGTTGCCCTTCCATTTACTGCTGATGTTGCTGCAGCAGCAACTGTGCTACTTTTGCTAGCTTATTTACAATTTTCCCACATTTGTTTGGTTGCTTTTAGCTTTTGCGGACTTGGCTTTTTATAGCCATGTTTGTTGTTGCAGCGTTTATTGGTGCCATATTCAGCGCAATTTATTCCAGATGATTTTTTTTCGTATACCCTGTTGTCATATAATTGAGAAAGGGGTATATATATGTTGGCAAATTGAAAACAATTTACATATAGCTCATATTTATATTCAAAGAATTTTTCATGTATAAGCTGTTGAGGCTTTCTTCGTGTATTACTCACATTAGTTCTAAGTGTACTGCCAGCTTGTAAAGCGTATCTCGTAGTCGCCCTTGTCTAGAAAGCTTTTTGTTTGGCTTATTTGTTATTTTTTGTTTTGTGTTTCCTGCTAATTTCCAGCAACACGTTAAAATGTTGAATACTAAATGGGTGTGACGAAGCCACGTGCAGGCGTCTATGATTCTGTAGACCCCCGTTTTCCCCTAGTTTTTGTTAACGTAACAACTTGGCTAACAACAGTGGGCCGCGTATGCATAATATTATCTTCAAATATCAAGACTTTCTTGCTTTTATTTTCAATTTAATTTAATTTATTTTGTTTACAATTTGTTTAATTATGAGTTAAATTTGCTCTCTGATCATTCTACCTTTGAAATACTCAGAAAGATAAGGCACATGATAAATCACTTTTCAAATATTGGTGTCATCATTTTATGATAAGCAAATGAAAATATTTTGCTTGAATGATATAGAACACAGTTTTATACAGCGAAGCATATTTGCCTTAATGAGAAAATCATTCTATGAAAAAGTAACTAAATAAAGAATATATAAATTAAAAACATGCTCACATACATTATAAAAAGTCAATTTATTAACTATTTGCAAATTTTTTTATATTTAAAAATATTTCTTTATTAATTCTTTCCAATTGCCACGTGTCACTGTGCACAGGTTCCGCTTGTGGCCCGCTAGCTTTTATATTTGTGGACATTTGTTGGGACAATAAATGTCGTGCATTTAGAAAGCAATTCGAGCAGACTTTGCTGGCACTGCCTAATGCTGTGGCTTGAACGTCGTTTGCTTTAATTAAACATAAATGGTAACTAATTCGATGCGAGGGGCTGGCACGTGTGCGCACGCCGTGTTGGCGTTTGGCGAGGCCAACAAACCCACAGACCCCAATACCTCCGACCTCCAAACGTAATCCTAGACCCGCTGCAAGGCAGGGCAATGACAACAACAATGGGTAGATAAAATGTTCATTGGCGTTGCGCAGTTGAGCGAGTGCAGGCAAGTGCTCGTGGGGGTCTCGATTTTCCTCAGCTTACCTTGTCACGCCTCCAAACGTATCGATGACGAACACAGCTAGAATAAGGCATGGCAGGAAGTAAACAGAACTAGGTGGCGTTCAGAACACGAATAGAAACAGCAACAGTATCGAAGTGAATATTTCCGTATTAAATTGTAACTCTTACGTTGTTGTCCGTGTCGCGTCGCTTCAAATCGCATCGCAATGCTTTGCACATGTTTAAAACACGCATTGAGTATGGCTTACATATACAAATGTGTGTGTGTGTGGGTCTGAGTGTCTGTGTGTGCAAGCCATCACTTGATGCAACAGGGTGGTAGTCACGGGGCGATGGTTTTTCCTGCTTTGGCAATGCTTTGGAATAGCAGCAATTCTGCCAGAGGATTATGTAGCTGAAATGTGTATTATATTGCCAATTGATATTTCCCCTTATATATTTATTTTCAAGCGCATAACATTTGGGTTATGCAAGTAAATAAAATTATATATATGTGTATATATATTTTATATATATTTTATGTTGTATAGCTTTCCTTTAAATGAAGGTTGTATAAGTGGACATTTATTGCTGCAATATTTATTATGAGTGAAAACTTGAAAACAGTTAATAATAATATATGTATATTTAAATTTGTTTATTATCATTCATATTATTTATTTATTATTTTCATTATTAATACCTTTCAAACTCATACAATCGCAACCGAAAAGTCAATTATTGAGACTCTAAGAGCTCAATTTCTGTGTTCACCTTAAAAAGTTTCTATAGTGAGTTTCTATAGCTATATTTATAAAAGTATATTTATAAAAAAACAGTTAATAATTAGCTTTAGGTCGACCTTTCGACTTTGATACAGTCATAAAAATTATTATTATACTAAGCTATGCTTATGAGCCGACATTGTTAATAATCAAAATAATCACATCCATTACAGATTACATCATATACATATATACGTGGCAATCGAAGGCTATATTTTGGTCGTAATTGTAGCATTTATATTTATACCACTTGCAATGCGTCATCTGCAAATATATATATATATAGATATTCTTAGCCTATATTTCCCCCTCAGCACAATGACGCGCCCTTGGGCCAATGTCCGCTCTCACGTTTCAAAGCACTGGCGCAGCGTATCAGAAAATGCTTTATTTGCGAAAGGCAAACAAAACGCTGAATGCGGTCAGATAGGCCCGATGCCAACACCACCAGAAACACCGGCACCAGCACCAGCAGCAACAGCAGCAGCACCGACTGGCGCAGATACGAAATGTGCACTGCCATGTGCTTGAAGCAGTCGGCAGGCGGCAGTCATCGCCTGACCCTGACCATAGACACAGTCGCGGAAACGCAAATCGGAATATGATTTGGTCTGTGCGGAGGTGTACGCTGTCGATGGCTCATGCATGTTTCACTGTTCGCTGTTCGCTCGTAATTGCAGTCAGAGTCGAGTATATGTCGCCTATGATGTGAGCTGTCGGCGACGAGCATGCCACATTGATGCGAGGCGCGTCACTATCGCTGATGTAGTAGTTGATTACTGGCCCCGGCAGTGGTCACGTTTTGTGACACACACACTATTCGTAAACACACACGCATACAGGCACACATACGTACACATGGTCACAGATAGTTGACAATGGGTGCGTTGGCTGATTGGCAAATGCGAAATGCCATGAAAATAAATCAAAAATATATTTTAAATTGCAATATAAATTGTATTGAAAAATATATAAATAAGTATATACATATATATATAGTATATATATACATATATATATTATACATAGAAATTTAATATTACCATTTTTTTTGTTTATTGAGATTTTTATCCACGTTCTACTTCTGGGAGTAGAGAGCCAGATATTGAACAAATTTTATTCCTGAGTTCTGCAGCCTCAAGGTCTAATTTGGCAAACTCATTGTGTTGATAAGAGTTATTTTGAGAATTAATCCGCATGGCGTGATTTTTATTATGTTGAATTCCAAGAACACACTTAATGATAAAGATGTTGTTCTTATAAAAATAAAGCATAAATAACCGAAAATTATTTTCATAATTCTTCTTATGAAAGTCAATTAAATGAAAATAGTTTGTAAATTTGGAATTGCATACTTACCGGGCTTGGGGTGCGTGTCTTGGGCAAACACTTTTTGCCGTTGTTGTACTACTGTGCATGTGTCACGTGATGGTTTTAGCTTGTGTGTGCCTTGAGTTGCTTGAACTTTGACTTATCCTAAACGTTTTCTTATGTTTTCTTTTGCAGTCAAAGGTTCGACGAACGCAGCTGGTCGTTCACAACGTCCCAAGGGCGTTGCATCGTCCTCGACTCCTGATGAGGTTGCTCTGGAAAGTGAGACTAAATCAAAGCACGACGAGCATGTGGAGCGCATGGAGGTGGATGGCATTTACAATAAGACGAGCACGGACTTAGCGAGTACACATTCCAGCAGCACCTACAGCAACAATATCAAAGCAGTATTACAACCCACTATGGCAAACAGCAACAGCAACAGCAAGTCCAGTGGATACAGCAAGACAACTACAGCCAAACTTTGTGATCCTGCTTCGGGCATGGATGAGGATAAGGAGCACGACGACGATGACGATGATGATGAGGAGGAGGATCAGGGCGATGGTGACAGCGGCTATGAGTTCGCCCTAGATCCAATCAAGCCGCATTATCCACAGCAACAGTATCACACACACAACCAGGGCCTGCTTTCTATAGCCATTAAGACGATTAAGCTGGTGCAGCGTAACAAGTTGCTGCAGAAGCGTTTGGCCCAACTGCAGTTGGAGACGTCCGAGTTCATTGCTTCGGTGCTGGCGAATCCCGAAAATCGGCATTTTCGTGAAAAAATCACGGCCAAAACAGATGCGGCCAACAAAGTGAGCAACGTCTTGCTGCGTCACTAAGCGACAAATAATACAAAAGAAAAAAACTGCTGCATACTTTTAGGTGGCAGCAAAAATGCCGCATTCCAATGTGTCACAGCAATCAAAGTGAGATGCCAACACATATTGTTGGATCCGTCTGGAGAACATGATAAAAATACATTGGATCGATAATTTATAAAATATAAATTAATTTCCTTTTTATTTTAATTCGTTATTTGTTCAAATCGAAATCGATTGTTGCGACATCGAGGAACTGAGGTTCCAGCAATTCGAACTGATTACATTTATAAATTAACAAAATGTAAGTTAAATATTTGATTAAACACACACATACATAAAAAACCAAAAAAACAATACAATACACAAACATATACATGAGAAATATTTATGAAACAAATCAAATGTCAAGATTAAAACTAAATTTATGTAGATTTAAGTATGTTTATGTTCAACATTTTGTACATCCTATGTAAATGTATTTATGAAAATCATATTTAAAGATTTCTTTTAGTAATATTAAGGTTTCTAAAAAAACACACACATCAGGCATAATCACGCTTTCGGCTTTATAAAGCAAGTACTTGCATTAACATATACGATTTCAATGCAAAGCAATTGTTTATTAAACCTAGCTTAGCAAACCACAATACGTAATTAAATGATCGTCAGAAAGCTTAAACAATAACAAAATGATGTATAACTAGATATCATTGATTAAAATATAAACCAAAACTACTTGAGCGTAACTAATTGTGAATACCACATTCAGATACATGTATTTTTAAAATTAAACATTTATCAGTTACATTTTCTACTTACTTAAATGTCATTATTGTAATAGATTAGCAATTAGACAAGAAACTTGAATCAAGATACAAATTTCTAATAAAATTCATTTTATTGAAATGAAATGCAAAAGATTTATAAACCCATTGACTTATTTATTGCTTGTTTCAACTCGCAAACTTGAATAGTGAACGCTTTAAATCAGCGAGAGACCCACACTTGACGTTCGTGTCAATAACAGCAATCAACGAGCTCAAAGACCGTCTCAACATTTTTGACGTTGCGGCTGTCAACTCAATCATGAAAATTATGATTATGGGGCTGTTCCCAGAAACGCTGGGCGCAGTCCGTCAGATAAATCTGCATGCAAAAATATGCAAAGAAGATGATGATTTACAGGCTCTTAGCAACGGTATTTCGATTTTGACCGAACTGAAAAGAAATCTTGAAGGTTTCTGGGCAAAAGATTGAGCAATTAAATACATTATTCGACTTAGAATGTGAATTCAGGCAATCAATATATTGACTGCCTTGTAATGTAATGTTATATAAAACTGTATTATTATTGTAATATAGCATTAATATTTGAAGCTGCAAACTGTCGTATAACGTAGTCAACTTTTGCTTCAAAGTATTTGCTTCATGTTTATTTTTTCTGGAATGCCCCAAGATATTGCGTGCCACACACATCCACACCCACATGTCTCGCATCTTGTTGTCATGCAATTTCAAATTACACTTCAATTGTTTCAAGTTCATTCAATTAAGCCACAAGAGACGTCTATCCGTCTGGGCCACAGTGATTCGAGTGCCATTCAGCGGGCTTTTTGACTCTTCGATTATGATTTTGTGGCTCTCCTGTGCACCGCGTTTATGGACTCTTATTTATTTTTGGCTCAGACGGCATTTGTCAGATTCGTAATCATAAATATCTAGATATATCTATGTCTGCTATGCAAAATATTTTACAACTCTCAGACATTTGGCTTTTTTGTTGCCATTGTTATTGGATCATATTTTGCGGGAGCTGTTGCAGGTTTTTATTGTTATTAGTTATGGAGGCGTTTTCTGCTGAATTTTATTGCCATTGGGCGTTGTTCATGCTGTGGTTTATTACGTGCACAGCTCACGTCTTCATTTTTTGTAATTTTTTCATTTGGCATTAGACACGTGATTTACGAGCCAGGCACAAATTACAGATAACGCGTCCAAGTCGAGCACTTGACACTGAATTGTTAAATATAAAATAACTGTGCGACCTGCTACCACGTCTACGATTTGGAGTTGAACTCGACTTGTGTCCGTGTTTATGCAGTTTAAGCTGGACAATTCAAATTGTGTGTGGGCAGCGTGCGAATGTTATTGTTCACTTGTTGTATCGCTCCAAAATGGTTAATTTTGACAAATTCGGCAATCTTCGGAGTCGACCTTGACAAGGTCGTTGGCAAGTACTTATTTGGCTGTCCAATTAGAGTAAAGCAATTAACTGTGCTTATGTTTGCGATTCTATTGTTCAGTTTGAATAGCCGCAGTTAGCTCTAGCATTCACCTGATCAATGCACCTGCGCTGATCACCAAAGGTTCTTGTGCGCTCAACTGATGAAATATTTGATCTTTTAACAGCCAGTCAGCAGGCGTTGCCTTTTCCTAGTGTATTCATTCAATTAGTTAGAATGTGCAAAGTGCATACAAATACGTATTTCAAGTTGTTTGTAAATTCTAATTAAAAGAACCCTGGCTGCTCTTGAGCTTTCGTCGTGGCTAATCAATTAGTTCCGAAATAATAGTATTTGTAATTGTTTACGTGGTATCCAGTAGAAAATTTAATAAACCAGTTCACTTATTCACAATAAATCAAAACTGGAAGGCCATCTTATAATTTAATGGAAACAAAGTGTTTTGCAGTTATTGAAGGTAGGCCAATTTGACATAATACTCTTAATTTCGAAGTGTTCAGAAGTGCCTCCTAAGAGCAAAGCGGGAAATACAAAACCCGTCTGAAGCTTTAGACTGAGAATTTGAAGTATACAGATATTTGTAGAGACAATCAGCGCATACATTTACGCCCATAAAATATAAATATAAAATATGCAGTTAAAGTCTAGGCCTTTTCTACATATTGGAGAATCTTTTGATTTTCGGTTGAATACAATTTTTTATGTGCCCTGAACGAGTGCAATGCCGTCGGCTCATACTTCTTTTAAAATGGCCCCTAACAGAAATATGTTTCTATTAATCACATCTCAGAATATTGCCGTTTTTATTTAAGCTGTACACTTCTTATTTTAAATACATTATTCCATTATTCCTTAACTCTGATCATTGTTTCCCTTCATGTCTTTTGGGAAGCCCTGTTATAAATATTTATATATTTTAATATATTTATATTTAATTATTTGCAAATCAAATATGAAATGTGCCTTATCATGCTGCGCTTAAGGCAAATTTATTTAAATATACTATCACTTTTTGACACTCAAACACATTCGTTTTTCATTGTTTAGCATATCTGTTTTAATTAGCAGGGCTTTGTCTCGGCTTTAGATCTATTAACAATTAAAGCAGTCGAGTGCTATGAGCACAGCACTTACCGTTGTGTGTGTGTGTGTTTTTGCACTTGATTAAGATCAAACAGCAGTCGATTCAACAGTTGCCAAGTCATGCAAAATGAATATGCATAAAATCTGTGCAAATATCAACTATGAACACTTAAACAAAAGCCGCGCGAGAGACGGCCAAAATGCATTGGCGGCAATTTGTTTGGATTTAAGGTATAAAACCTATTGAAAATAGTTATATATATACACATTCATATATATATATATTTGAGTAACTGAAGGTCGCTGGCGCCAGAAATTGATTATGAAAGTCGCAAAATCAGCAACGAAATTGCAAATCAGTCGAACTGAAGCTGAAGACGCACATAAGATGTTGTTGCTGCTGTTGCTTGGCCATTAATGAATAGGACATTAAATGTTGTACGTATGCAAATGTATATGGCTGAGCTTTAAATTTGTAATCGCTGTAACGTGAAGTCATCGGCACATAGATACAAGATAAACAGAAACACAACCACACAGCTAACCGGCTACACAGGCAGCAGGGACGGCGTGCGGTTGACATTGAACTCGAGCTGTCAACGACAGCGTCTGCTCTGCTCTAACGTCTTTAAATAGCGGAAGCACCATAGATCATAGTTATATTTATTCGCAAGCAATTGCTAACCAAATTGTTGATTAGCGCATGCTTTGCTACCAATGGATTTCGAGCATAAACTGCTGTTAATCAAACGCCAGTCAAAATATGCAAAAATACGAATTTGTCTATGACTAATATAAAACACACAATATCTGAAGAAACGGAGCAAAGGCAGGTTTTAAGCACAAAATAAAAATAAACCCAAATTAAGTTTTTTGCAAGTTCACGCGATGAACTTGAAAAAAGACGAGAGAAAAACTGTTTCTCAGAGCTCAAACTAGTCCGGCCTGCTGTCCTCTGTCCACTGTCTACTGTCCAGCACCGGCGGCGTCTGCGTGTTGAAGCAAACGTAGCGCGCCAAACTGACCGAGTTAACCGCCAGCTACCCGTCTTGATTCGTGCCGCATAGACTTCGTCGTTGCATGCGCCGGCAGCGGCGATTCATTTAACCAGCGGACAGCAGCGCGCGCGCATGCGCAGTAGCTGACGAGAGCACCAATTCAAAATCAAAATCAAAATCAAAATCAAAATAAAAATAAAACTAAACAAACATCCACTCGAGTGCTTAGAGTTCCAGTGTATCGGTTAAGGAGAGCAACACGCCCATTGCGTAAGTGCACTATGAATGCAGTAAGCATAGGCAAACGTGTTTAGAATTTCACAACTAATGAAGTGAATAAATTGTTCCACATATATATTTGGGGTCTGTTGAGCCGGATCTGTGCGAGTGACTTGTTGACTTTAACTGATGTGAATGCAGTTGCTATAAAAATGTGTGATATATCTCCAGCAATAATATTGGCTAAGAATACTATTTAATCAGCCAAAAGCAGACGCAGTGTCAATATTTAATTATTATTAAAGCTGCGAATTGTGTAGGCTAATAGAAAAATGAATATATAAATAAATAATAGAATACATTTGAAATGTCTTAAACAATATTCTAAAAGACTATTTTACAGAATTAACAACATAATATGCATATAAAATAATATAAAAATATATAAAATATATTTCGTGATTTGTGAATTTGGCAAGCATATTTAAAAAACTTTTATATATTCAAATTAAATTAAAGGATTCTTTTGTTATACAAGACAAAAAAGATTTCAATCTATCTGTGACATGTAAAGACGTTTTTTTGACCCATTTTATATTATTAATGCTTAGTCTTTTATGTATCGTAGATTCATTTATTCTTGTTCACGTATTAAATTAAATATTGATGATTTGTTGTAAAAACATAATTAAAGTGAGTTGCAATATCTGTTGAAGTTTACCAATCAAGAGTGCTTTTAAAATAATTATTTAATTATTATAATCCTTAGTTAAACATTTGCAATTAACTTTGGTTTAATCGTCTTTTTAAGATTTGTTCATCAGGGCTTTCTTCACATCAGCTATTTCCCAAAACGGCATTTCCAACTAATTAAATAATTCTTGAAATATCTGATAATAATTGTGCAACATTTATCTAAATCTATATCATGCAACCCTTTGAGCCATTCGTTACGCTGGCCACTTGTTAAACTTGACTAATTGGACACAGTTCACAAGCCCAAAGTCTGACCCACAGACCCATTAAAGAGACACAAGAGCCAAATGGTCTAAGTTATCTCTGACTGAGGTGAAACATAAGTCATGAAAATTTTAAAAGACTTTTTATAAGAGCCATAAGTGTTATATGAAGCGTAACCAGTTTTGTTTTCACATAATAGTCACTGGCTATGAGCGTAGCTGAAGAACTTTAATGAGCGCAGCGCCCTTCGATCGATTGAAGCCCTGAAACTGACAGTTTTGTGGTAGGGCAGTTCTGTCCGGGAGATCTCGTCGGCTGATCGGTTATAAATGAATATTTCTTGCACTTCAGCAACAAAGTGACAAAGTTTGGAGGCCACTCACGTAGAACCAATTGTGCTGAAACAAAGGAATATTTATCAATATCTCCACTTTGTTTGTGTCTGTAAAGTGAAATCTTTTAGCTGTAAGACGTATCTCAGCTTATTGGGGTTAATTGAAATGCCCATATATTTTGTTATTTTTTTTGCCTATTTGTGCAATTTTAGCTTCGATAGACTTAAATGTTCGAGGTAAAAAACCCAAAAATATTGGCCATTTCATTTGCATATAAAGTAATTTTGCGGAATCACAGCGCGCCCACTATACCGAGTGGCTTAGTTTAGATTAGGAATGCTCTGCAGCAGGGTATCACAAGTACAGTATTAAATTGGTGGCATATGGGAGAATGTAAATGAGTTTTTAATATAGCTAAAATATATCCAACAACTACAATTCGTTGGAATGCACACAATAATATGTTAATTAAAAGTAATTCATATGAACTCAAGTTCGAATTGCATGCAATAGGCCATAATTCAGACTGATTAGTGAGGCTAACAAATTGGCTTATAATTAGAAAATTCAAAAACAAAAAGCTATAACAAAAAATGTATAGTTATTCACATTGAATACTTATAAATGTATTAGACTCTAAAGCCAACTGCACAAATTTAATTATTTCGATACACGAACTCAATTCATTACAAGAAAAAACATTCAAAATTCTTTGCTGTTTCTGAATTTAGTTAGAGCGTATCGTAAAGTCGTTGCGTTTATAGCTTCTGGAGTTATTTATTGATTTTTTACATTTTGTTTATGTTTCGCTTGACTTTAATGAACATCCGCGTGCGCGTTTATGGGTCAACGTCAACGGGCAAATATATTTTTGCCCGGATTGCGCTCGAATTATTTTGTGAATTTCGCTTTGGGCACTTCTTCACTTCTTCAGCTTTTCTGTTTTGATCGGCAACCGGTTCAGCCATACGGCCATATGTTTGTTATTGTTTGGCTTTCTTGTTTCTCTTATTGATTTGTTTTTGCACACACACATTTTTGTTGCTGTTGTGCATCGATGTAATCGGAAACTTGTTGAACTTGAGCTAAAAAAATGGAATAATCAGCAGATATCGGAGAATTTTGATAGCCGCTGGTGCGTGAATTGTGGTTTTTGCCAGAATTAGCTGTTGAAAGGGAAAATCGAAGGCCGTTTGCAATTTACAAGCGCTCGCTAATATGTCGAGAGCCTAGAACGTTTCGCTAATTAGCTTATCTTTCAGATACTTGATTTGTTGCTGCCGAAGATGCGCCTGGAGTACGTGCTGATACTCTGCCTTTGCTGGAACTGTGTCCGTTGCCAGCTGCTGGTGGATCTGGTGCGCGATTTCGAGACATCGCTGCTGAACACACGCATTCCGGACACCACGGCCTTTCTGCCGGAGTATGACTTCATCATAGTGGGCGCCGGCTCGGCGGGCTGTGTGCTCGCCAATCGACTGAGCGAGATTAAGACTGCGAGTGTGCTGCTCCTGGAGGCGGGCGACCAGGAGACTTTCATCAGCGATGTGCCTTTGACAGCGGCACTTACCCAGACCACGCGCTACAACTGGGGCTACAAGGCGGATGCCACGCCCAACGCCTGCCAGGGCCTGCGCAACGGCGTCTGCAACTGGCCTAAGGGACGCGGCATCGGAGGCACCAGTCTGATCAACTTTATGCTATATACGCGAGGTCATCGTCGGGACTACGATGGCTGGGCTGCTGCGAATAACACGGGCTGGTCATATGAGGAGGTCTTGCCATATTTTAAGAAATCAGAGCGCATCGGCATCCCCGACCTATACAAGTCGCCCTACCATGGACGCAACGGACTGCTGGATGTGCAGTTCACGGACTACAAATCGCGGCAGATGAAGGCGTTCCTCAAGTCGGGTCGTGAGCTGGGCTACGATATAACCGATACCAATGGCGAGCACATGATGGGCTTTGCCAGAGCTCAGGCCACGATACGCAATGGCAGGCGCTGCAGCACCAGCAAAGCCTTCATACAGCCCGTGCTGCAGCGGCACAATCTGCACATATCGATGAAGAGCTGGGTCACCAAGCTGCTCATCGATCCCAACACAAAGATGGCCGTGGGCGTGGAGTTTACTAAGCAGCGGCAGCGATATGTGGTGCGCGCCAGCAAGGAGGTCATCCTGTCTGCAGGTGCCATAGCCAGTCCGCAGCTGCTGCTGCTGTCTGGCGTGGGCCCACGAGCTCATCTGGAGGAGCATAGCATACCTGTGCTGCAGGACCTGCCAGTGGGCTACAATCTGCAGGATCACATAACGCTCAATGGCCTGGTGTTTATGGTAAACGATTCTACTGTCAACGATGCACGTCTTCTCAATCCTATGGACATCTTTCGCTACATCTTTTCCGGTCAAGGACCCTATACGATTCCTGGCGGCGCTGAAGCATTCGCCTTTGTGCGCACGCCCAGCTCTAGGTTTCGTAAGTAATCTTATCTATCTGATCGATTCCCTATCTTAAATTTAACATCCACATCCTCAGCTAAGGACTATGCGGATATGGAGCTTGTATTGGGTGCCGGCTCTCTCAGCGGTGATCGCTTTGGCACCCTACGCGATTTGCTGGGCATTACGAATGAGTTCTACGACAAAATGTTTGGTGACATGCAGGACAAGGAAACCTTCGGTCTGGTGCCTGTGTTGCTGCGTCCCAAGAGCACTGGACGCATCTCCTTGCGCAGTCGCAATCCCTTTCCACTGGCCACGCATGGAGCCGAACTTCATGCAGCATCCGGATGATGTGCGCGCCATGATCGAGGGCATCGAAATGGTACTCACTTCTATTAATGTATATCCAAGAGTTCCTTACGGATGTAATCGGAAACTTGTTGAACTTGAGCTAAAAAAATGGAATAATCAGCAGATATCGGAGAATTTTGATAGCCGCTGGTGCGTGAATTGTGGTTTTTGCCAGAATTAGCTGTTGAAAGGGAAAATCGAAGGCCGTTTGCAATTTACAAGCGCTCGCTAATATGTCGAGAGCCTAGAACGTTTCGCTAATTAGCTTATCTTTCAGATACTTGATTTGTTGCTGCCGAAGATGCGCCTGGAGTACGTGCTGATACTCTGCCTTTGCTGGAACTGTGTCCGTTGCCAGCTGCTGGTGGATCTGGTGCGCGATTTCGAGACATCGCTGCTGAACACACGCATTCCGGACACCACGGCCTTTCTGCCGGAGTATGACTTCATCATAGTGGGCGCCGGCTCGGCGGGCTGTGTGCTCGCCAATCGACTGAGCGAGATTAAGACTGCGAGTGTGCTGCTCCTGGAGGCGGGCGACCAGGAGACTTTCATCAGCGATGTGCCTTTGACAGCGGCACTTACCCAGACCACGCGCTACAACTGGGGCTACAAGGCGGATGCCACGCCCAACGCCTGCCAGGGCCTGCGCAACGGCGTCTGCAACTGGCCTAAGGGACGCGGCATCGGAGGCACCAGTCTGATCAACTTTATGCTATATACGCGAGGTCATCGTCGGGACTACGATGGCTGGGCTGCTGCGAATAACACGGGCTGGTCATATGAGGAGGTCTTGCCATATTTTAAGAAATCAGAGCGCATCGGCATCCCCGACCTATACAAGTCGCCCTACCATGGACGCAACGGACTGCTGGATGTGCAGTTCACGGACTACAAATCGCGGCAGATGAAGGCGTTCCTCAAGTCGGGTCGTGAGCTGGGCTACGATATAACCGATACCAATGGCGAGCACATGATGGGCTTTGCCAGAGCTCAGGCCACGATACGCAATGGCAGGCGCTGCAGCACCAGCAAAGCCTTCATACAGCCCGTGCTGCAGCGGCACAATCTGCACATATCGATGAAGAGCTGGGTCACCAAGCTGCTCATCGATCCCAACACAAAGATGGCCGTGGGCGTGGAGTTTACTAAGCAGCGGCAGCGATATGTGGTGCGCGCCAGCAAGGAGGTCATCCTGTCTGCAGGTGCCATAGCCAGTCCGCAGCTGCTGCTGCTGTCTGGCGTGGGCCCACGAGCTCATCTGGAGGAGCATAGCATACCTGTGCTGCAGGACCTGCCAGTGGGCTACAATCTGCAGGATCACATAACGCTCAATGGCCTGGTGTTTATGGTAAACGATTCTACTGTCAACGATGCACGTCTTCTCAATCCTATGGACATCTTTCGCTACATCTTTTCCGGTCAAGGACCCTATACGATTCCTGGCGGCGCTGAAGCATTCGCCTTTGTGCGCACGCCCAGCTCTAGGTTTCGTAAGTAATCTTATCTATCTGATCGATTCCCTATCTTAAATTTAACATCCACATCCTCAGCTAAGGACTATGCGGATATGGAGCTTGTATTGGGTGCCGGCTCTCTCAGCGGTGATCGCTTTGGCACCCTACGCGATTTGCTGGGCATTACGAATGAGTTCTACGACAAAATGTTTGGTGACATGCAGGACAAGGAAACCTTCGGTCTGGTGCCTGTGTTGCTGCGTCCCAAGAGCACTGGACGCATCTCCTTGCGCAGTCGCAATCCCTTTCACTGGCCACGCATGGAGCCGAACTTCATGCAGCATCCGGATGATGTGCGCGCCATGATCGAGGGCATCGAAATGGTACTCACTTCTATTAATGTATATCCAAGAGTTCTCTTAACTTTGTGAATGTTACAGATCCTGCAGATAGCTCGTACCAAGTCTATGCTGAAGATGGGTACACGTTTCCATGCGCGTCCTTTTCCAGGCTGTGAGCATCTGATCTTCGCCACCAACGACTATTGGCGCTGTTGCCTGCGCCTCTACGGCTCCAGCTTGCAACATCAGTCGGGCACCTGCAAGATGGGACCATCCACGGATGCTACGGCTGTGGTTGATCCGGAACTGAGAGTCCATGGCATTCGGCACCTGCGTGTGGCAGACGCATCCATTATGCCACACGTGCCGGCCGGCCACACGAATGCAATCGTGATCATGATTGCCGAGAAGGCGGCTGACATGATCAAGAACGCGTGGCGCATGAAAATCGCTCCACTTCAGCGATAAGTGAAATCCGTTTCAGTAATTTATATTTATTGCTTAGCTCTCGTACGAGTCATACGATGGGAAGGTGAAAAGGTATTTTATGTGATAGGTTGTTGCTATCTTAAGCCAGCATTGTGTTTATGTTTATCTTCAGTCAGCCATTTGATATGGCCAAATTTAACAAAATTCCAAAATCGATTTAATTATTTAATTTAATTATTCAAAATTCGCAACTTGCCCCAAAAAGTATTCTAAATTACAATTTTGGTTTTCGAAACATGATTTTTAATATGTTCACATATTAATTTAGAAATAACTGCCTTTAACCCTTTTAGCATAAGGACTTTACACAACGAAAATTAACATTTAAAATTTATTTAATATTTAAGTATAACCATTTGTTTTAATAAGATTTAATACATAATAAATTGATATTATATATTACAATACGAAATAATACTTTGTTTGATATTTTTTTTTATTTAAAAAACATTTTTGTCTTTAATATGAAGCCAGTTTACATTTACGAAAATTTTACAAAATAAAATCTGAAGTAATTTTCATATATATTTCATTTGCATTACACAATTCAAATTGCTTATAGCCCGCCAAACTGATAATGCAGCCCTTAATTTCTTTTCATATATTTGTCTCGCTCTTGGTTCATTAAATCTCAATAAAGCGCTTCACTTGGGAACTAGTTCCTTCGATTCGTATCAGTTAGCTTTGCGGCATGAGCAGTGATAAGTTCCACTGTCTTCCAAAAGATGGCGTCATTCAAGTTAAATACGCTAGACTTGTATATTTTAATTTGAAATTTGTTTTAAATGTATGTTAAAAAGTTAAACGTATCAATAGTTCTTTTAAATATTTCACAATAAAAGTATACAAAAATGGATATATTCATGGAATAATTTTAAAATAACTTGGAAACATTTAAAAACAGTTTATTTCTATATAAAAACCAGCCAAGTGTTAGCTTTGTTTTGATTAGGCGGCATGTGCTGCGCGCAGACTCCGCAAATGTCAAACGCGGCCTACGTCGGCGTCGCTGCCTATGCCGACGTCGCTGCCTCACTGCTGGCTTTCATTTAACCGTTAGTCGAGTTCAGTTTTTGGCGGCTTTCGTGTGAGGTGGGACGTGACGTAAAAACGTTAAGAACGGCATACGGCACCCGCTACGTGTCGTGAATATTACGTTAAATCAAAACAAAACAAAATCAAAAAACAAAACAAAAATATAATAGAAATACAATTAAACTGGGAGTCTTATTACTAAAATTAGACAAATTCAAAGTGAATCTGGGCTAAAGCGAAGGTGAATAATAATGAATAATAAATAAAATAATAACACAAGTTCTACATACACGTGGCCCGTTGTATGAATGTGTGTGTGTGTGTGTAGGTGTGGGTGGGTTGTTGTGCGTTGTGCATGTGGCATGAAATGGAGCAACAGAAAAAGTTTATTACTTGAGGTCCCGCAGGGCGCTGTAATCAAGCCGAAGTAACAGTAAAAGTAAAAGTAAAAGCAATTTGGCTTTAGTCAGCCCTGTTATTGTTTTTGTCTTAGTGAAATTAACTATTTTTATTAACTCGCACACGCCATACGCCATAATACGTATGCAGTCGGCTTTGCGTGCTTCGTTCAGGATTTTGCTTAGTGCAGCCCCTCGCTGGTAATGCTTCGACGGATTGTGACCTCGTCTGGTTGACGGTCGCGGTTTTAGGGGTTTTTTAACCCAGCATAATGTATAGCCTACATTGTCGGCTCTGGCTGTCGCTGTGCCACGTGGCGTATGCGCAATATTTTAATTAAATGGCAACAACTTGCAATTATGCTCGACTGAAATAACTCAAGTATTTGCTGCTTTACTGCGAAATACTCGAGCATTTTTACGAACGTCAACAGAAATACTTGTCCCTGAGGCGCAACGAGTGCTTCGCAGGCACCAGAAAGCGACGTCAAGTGGCCAAGATTAAAGCGGATCACATTAATTATACGATTTAATCGCCACAAGCGGCAGCCAAGTGAGTATTTGTATTCTTGCCTTGCTTAACATTTTCCCCTTGCACTACAAATCAATAGGACATTTAAGCTTTTGTTACGAATAAATAACATCTTTGTTGTTAGCGATATGAATAATGGGCGCCACTTAATCACAGCAAACTGCTTGAGTGCTTTAGGCAGAAAGTTCATTTCAATTTGAATAAGGCCTTTTCAGCAGGCGCGAGCTGCATGTAACACGGTCTGTTGAAGAAATTCTATTTTCACATCTTTTAATTCAAAAAGGCGGCTTAAAGTTTAATTTCGAATTTGCTTTTTACGTTACCTTTTAGTTTCAAAGAAACATTTCCAACATTTCATGTAGTGATATCTTTCTACAGTTAAAGACTGTTCAAAACAAATTCAATTCAATTAGTCTGAGCATAAGCTTAATATTTCTGGAGCGTAGCCCCGAGTTATTTCACTTATCATCCCACATATAAACAAGCTTTCATTGATTATTATAAAATGTATATTATGATAATAAATGTGAGATTAAAGGCTGAGTTCTTAGAAGCCAAGGCCATGCTGCTTTTTTTGCGTTCTTTCGCACACATCAATTTGTTGATAATAGTATTATTAAGTTAGTTAGTGAAAGCGAAATATAATTATTATTGTTGCATGTTGGAAGAGGAATCCTTGCGAACATGCTCTTTTGTTTTAGAAACTAATTCATTCCCTGGCAATTACCATTTCAATCAAAATGCTAATGTCGACCATGTAGCGAAATGCCAGTTTGCCCGGTGCTTGCTGTTAGGCTCTCACGCTGAAGTCATGCCTGACGGCCTACCTGTTCGCCAGCTGCGCCTCTGCTTTGTATAGCCACAGGACACGTCCATTGTGCGTTTTGGCATATTTAATTATCTGGCAATTCATCAGCGTGTTTCGTATGTGTTTTGTCTTTAATTTGCAGCTACCACAGCTGAAATAATGGCGCCTGCATGAAAGCATACAAAAAACCTTTTCTCTGTTGCGATAATAATAAAACTGTAATAAACAATAAAAAATAAAGGAGACGGCGAAAGGCACGAGGTGCCAAGAGAGGCAGGCACAGTCACATAAATGGAATGACAATGAAAGCGGACACAGTTGTTGCCTTGTAATACACACATGTGGGCAAGGTGTATTACACACGCCCGACACCCCCAGAGCCTGCGTTTGGGTCCGCACGCCCCTAACCAAAAAGGCCAAGGCAACTGAGGCGGTCACAAATGTTGCCACAAATGTCATGTGTTCGCAGTGCAACTCTGCTCGTCGCTGGCTGAGTTTTGAAGCACGCCACATTACGTATACGCCCCACATTATGTTAACCCCATGCCTCACATTGCGTACACGTTAAGTTGCCACAAGAATATTACCAACAGTCACGTAGCAAACCAAATGCTGCCTCGTCGTTTTAGTGTATGTGCGTGACTTGCCGTGTGTAACAAAGTGTGTGATGGTGTGCGTGCGAGCGTGCGAGTGTGTGTGTGTGTGTGTCGCTTATCAGCCATCATAATAATTGTTGGGGCAATTCCCTGGCACTAAACTCATGCTACACAAATTCATGTACCAGAGAGCTGGGACATACAAAAATATCTCTGTGTATATATGCATATGTGTCTGTGTGTTTGCGTGTGTAAGTGTGTCTGTGGATAGTAAACACGCGACCATTTGGTCAGCCACATTAACTGTGGCCAGTTGGAATGTTGCCCAAGGCGCTCAGTGCGAGGCATAATTACACACGCATTTGGTGGTCATAAAAAGAACATTTGTGCAGATGTATAATGCAGAAAGAGCAAAAACAAAAAATAAACAAAAAGGAAAGCTGTCAGGGAGACAGAGAGCGGGAGATAGAGTGTATGCGACTCTGAGATATCCTATAGACTGGGCTACAGGGTTACAAACACATGTTCAAGCATGACGACCACCTCTTTGAATGCGGGAGAGCATTGAGCAATTTGCAACCACCCAACCAACTGCAACCCCAACCAGCTCCAACTTCAACACGATCGAGTCGTGGCAATAGACATAAGTTATAGTATTAGAGTCAGCCCAGCACGGAGTGTTACAACTCATACAACGCTTTTCATCATAAAGTGTAGACTCTCAATTGATTCTTCGAGTTGCACTAAGATTGCCTAACAGTGGGAAGATCAGTAGGTCAGCTTAGATCGCTGTAGTTTACTGTGAGTAAAGAGTATTGCAACACATCTCAGCTTAGCATAGATCACACACATTTGATTGCAGCATAGAACGATGTTCACATCTTTGAGAAGTTTTCTGATTAGAATGTTATCATTATAGAATTTTTTCAAATTACAAATCCGAAATTTCAATTGTCATTTGACCTTACATAGCTGCCAAGCTATATGCTTTATTGCGCAGTATACCCTCATTGCTGGCTTTTGTTTTTAGCAGGGTATTGAAAAAATATGCGGCGTAATGAAAGCTCAACATTTGTAGGAGTAACAAATGAATTTAATATTGTACTGGGCCTTAAAATTTTACTATCCAGCTTGGCATGTTCTACTCCACTTTCGTTTCCTTCTGCGTGCAACGTTTTTATGAATAGTTGAAGCACTGAAGCCACATTGAACGCAGCAGGGGCACTATTTCAGGGAAATTATAAGTTTATTATGTTATTCACTTTATTTCAGTTTTCTTTTTTAATATCAGCATGAATTTATAGCTGACTTTAAGTCTGCTTTCATCGTCATTTTTGTTGATAACACCTAAAATATTTACAATATTCAAATATATTTTTGTGTATTCAGTTCGACTACTTAAGGCATGGCCAAGTGTTTGTTGTAAATCAATTTGAAGATTGTTTAAGGGCACTTAAGCTGTGCAAATTATGACAAACGATTGCTACTTCTAGGCCTGGGCTGTAAGCCGTTGTTTACACATCGTTAAAGGCTCTCAGGCTATTGGGCTCTTAGGAGTTGGGTCTGCAGTAATCAATAATGATTTATGCTTTAATATATACTTATTGCTGATTTCAATTTTGCACACTGCTCGGCTTTAAAATGAAATTATTTTTGCATGCCTTTAAGCAAGCGCTTGTGCGTGTAGATAAACTGGGACAGCCGGAGGAAAGTTGAATTCCCTTTTGGTAAATATCTGCTGGAGCGTTGTTTGCGCCTTCTTTTTAATGCACGCAACGGTAACATTTTATGGCAAAGCCAACATACTTTGACAGTCGGCCATCCCTCTACCCCTCTCTCTCTCTCTCTTTTTCACTGTCTGTTTGGCTATTTGAACAGGCAACGAGCCCCCTGGCGTTCAAACAGTAGCCAGTAACACAATAAAAGTGAATCCAGAAGAGAATTGCAGCTGAAAAGTAGACTCGCCTGGGGGACTCGAGCAGAGCTGACGACTCGGAGATGGCGGCTGGTTTAAAGCATAGTTAAAGGCCAAACGATGTCATTAAATAACCCAGCAATGAACAGCGAATGTGTGTTGCACTGGGCAGCTGCGAACCTTGTGGCGTGCCGAAGCTTAAACATCCTGACTGACATACGCCACAAATATAAATACTATAAGATCTTTAACAAAATCTTGAGGCTGGTTTCAGTAATAATGCTGCAAGATCTTTAGCTAGTCTCAAGTATGCTTAAGATTTATTTATTTTTGATTTTTATTTATTTTCATTGAATCTTAAATTAAATAATCTTATCAGTGTGCTTAGGTTTAAGATATTTCATTAAAATTATAAACTGTTTTTGTTATTCGACACGAACAACTCTAATGAATATATTTAGTTACTCCACTCAGTAAGTGCACTCGCCCATGACGGATTATTTTTCAGTGCCGTGCTGGCCATAAACAATTCCATTAAACTGCTGACTGGCTTAGCCCACGCAATGCCGCCAATCAAATTGAATCGCCCTGCCATGCTATTTAACAAGCAAATATGATCCATGTCCACATGGGTTCATGCAGTGCTGGGGCGACTACATCGCTCATGCCGCTATGAAAACAAACGTCGCAGTAGCAATAATATTTGCAAAAGGCCAAATCAAATATGTATAAAGTAAACACGCCGCTGGCCCAACGATGGCCATGCCATTCGGGTGAACGCGGCGGTCACTCAATCAAATCTATAAAAATGTTTTCATTATACCCTCTATCCAGAAGTTTGATGTCAATGGGCATGTGCACAATGGAAAAGAGATTCTATTTTTTGCTAAAAGTAAATTGCCATATAAAAATCACAGTCAGCTCAGTAGACTTTGCCATCGATCTGACCTTTGACTACTCTCTTAAATATAACTTAAAAATAACTATATCCACGAGCTGTCTGGATCGAAAGTATGCCCAGGGCATTTTCACGTCAATCACATTTGCCTCCAAAATATTTATTTCTTTTTTTTTTGGTGGCTGCGGTTGCCACGGATTTCCTACAGATTTAAATTTTACAGCCAATGCCATCAAATGAATCGACGAATTCGATGTGTCTATATTTCCATCTATAAACAAGTCCATATATGTTTCTGCGTAGAAAATATATTATTCATTGCAAGTAGCAGGCTGGGATTTGAAATCATAATATTCTGTATATCACACGGGTCGTATGCTTGATATTTTGGCCACAAACTCATGCATTAATTATGCGCACCAGCGCTCCCCAATTTTAATAATTATCCCAATCAATATTTTCAGCAAGTTCTCTGACGCTTTGACAGTTGCCCAACTGTGTTATAATTGATGTAGGAGCTATGCCCATTACCGAGCTGAAGCGTTTTGCTAATGTCTTCATTAGCTAACAAGGTGTAATTAAATTCTCCGCTCTTTTCGCTCTCGAATACCTCAATTCTATTCGCAAATTGCCCACTAAGCAGACTAACAGGCTGACTAACTGACTGCCTGGCCGTCCTCTTTGCTGCCAACTCTCAGGAAACAGTATTCGACTCCTGTGTTGACGGAAACGGAAGCCAGTCAATGCCAAACAAAGCCCCATAGCCCGGTCTTGCCTCTGCCTTTTGATTCTTGCTATTCTTCGACCACAATGAAGTTTACCTTCTGTCCACTGTGTTGTTGCTTTCGCTCAACTTTCTGTGCCTCATAAATAGTATATAAAGCGTTGCCACTGTCTCTCACATCCCCGCGACTGTAACGCTCAGTTGTCCTCGTTGTCTTTGTCCTCTTTTAACGACTGCCAATGTGCTTGTTAGTTGCAGCCTCAATGTAGTTATCTTATTGTGTGTCTGTGGCAGGACTTATTTAATTTCGTGGCTACCTTTATGGCCAGGCAACGGCTAAGCTGCCTAGTCAGAGTTTATGACGAAGTAGAAAATTTATCCACGCTGAAGTGTGGAAAAGCGTTTGCTTCATTTCCTGGAACGCCTCAAAGGCAACTCAATGAGATGGCTTCTTCTACTGAGTATCTTAAAAAGTGAATGCTTTTCTGCACTCGTTATAGATCTCAACTTTTCTGCTCGAATGTATTATCAGGTTTAAATGGGAGGCAACGTGGATTGGCGCGTGGCGCCCATTAAAAATGAAAAATGACAAAGCCCTCGAGAAACCACAAGTCAGCTGAAAAAATCTCAATGCTGGGCCATTAATTTCTTAATCTGCTTGTAAATGGAGGTGGGTACGAGCGTATATACTTCCTGCAGAGTCTAATTGAGGCTGACCATTGGGTGCAGGTAGGATGTGCCAAGCACCAGCTGCAAGGAAAATGTGGCTTATTATAATTTGGTTTATGTGCCTCGTTGTAAGTAAGAGTGGGAATGATTAAAAAGGAATTGCAAGTTAGCAAATACTTAAGTGAACACTCTTCGGAAAGTCTTAAGACAAGGAATTTGCTTTGTTTGCAGCTGCCTCTGGCTGAGTTTCTGCTTCTGCTGAAACCGAATGATTTATTATGATTTTGGCTTTGACAAAGATAATCTAGGCATAAGGAGTCCTCTGCCTGGATTCGTTCGGCTGTCCTGTAGTCGACGTTTCAAGTCTTGTGATTAAGCACAATGCAAACTCGATATTATCGGCACAGTCATCACTCCCTCTGCCCCTCGCAGATGACAAGGGTTCGCAGAGTCAGAGGCGACAAAAAAGTCAATACAGGGGCAGACAAGCAAAATCTGGCCCAAAGTTTAGACAAAGGTCTCCCTTCGCCGAGACCCTGTGGCCCCTTGAACAGCCGCGTGTGTCATTGTGTCTTAATGGCCTGGAAGTAAATGCCACAGAGCGTCCATTTTACTGCTCAGCCTCGAGTTTCAATCAAAGTTGCAAAGTTTTTGTGCCTGCTCTTTTTTTGCCCATTTGCCCTGCCTTTCCCTGCCTGAATTTCAATTTCTGTCAAATTAACTTTAAATAAATTCAACTTAAACAAGCAAAAAGAGCAAATGGAAAACTTCCTGTGGAAAAGGCCAATTATTAAATTTTACTTTTTGTCCCAAACTCTTAGTCATGGTGAAGTTATACTAATTGTCGTTAGCTGAAATATTGTCGCTTCTCATTGTGGGACAAATTAAATAAATGACTTTGTCCACTCAATTTCAATTGAGATTAGTTGACAGTTTTCATGTACTCAAAGCTTTGATATTGTTTGACGCATTCGTTCAATTTGCTCTGCGGGTCACGCTTTGTCATCGAGGCGAAATTAAATTTCACGCATGATAGCCAGTCACACACACTCGCATTTACACACACTCAAATACACAATTATACGTGGACACATCGGGGTAAACGCATTTGCATAGCTGCAACTTTATGTGGAAATTTCGTTGGTGCTGGAAAATGGGGAAACGCTGCGAATTGCATTTGCAATTTACATATACAATTTGCAGTTAGTTGCCGTCGTATGTGTGCCTGTGTGTGTATGTGTGAGAGGGACTGTGTGTGTGTGTCTAGATGTGATTCCTCCACACACTGATCAGAATGCAAACAATGTGATTGTCATGTGTTGAGAGCTGCTCAGTCAGAAAGTTATTTAGTTTTTCACTTCTATTATTAAATTAATATGCGTTTAATGTGTGTTTAATTACTTTTAATGTCTGTTAGTTTATGACAAAGCAAACATAGAAGTGGCCAAAAATGCAAATGGACATAATTCTCAGAGTCAACATGTTGCATTCAATATTTAAAATGTCAATTTAATGGAAATTCTTGTTGCCATGAGAGTATTTTCAAAGAGAATTTAGATTTATTTAATCTGGCAGTTAGTTGGAGTTATGGAGAGTTCTCATCTGTTAACCAAAATTTTGATTTCATATCCACATATCCACAAAATAGTATCAAATTTAATTAAATGCTTCGTTCATAGAGTTTCCCTGTCGTGATTCCCTTTGAAAGCCAATTAACTGTGTCCTGTCTACTCCCAACTATCCCTTGCCCTTATCCTTTCTATCTTTGTTTATTGGCCATGCTGTGTGGGCCTTTAACGGAAAACGTTTAATGGACGCACACTCTGAAAATGTTGCAAGCTCACGAAAGCAAATTCGTCCAGGAAAGGAGCTACCCGAAATGGCAGGAGATTTATGTCAGGGTCATGAGAGCGCCTAAACTTAGTTTCCCTCTCTCCCTCTCCCTCTCCATCTCCGTCTCCCCTCTCTTTCTCTGTGTGTGTGCTTGTGTGGGAGCACACTGGTGAGCCAGCTTATTGCCATGCTTACCATTAGTTAAGCACTTAAGCCAATTTTTTCAATCATTGCGGCTTCCCCGAATTGGAGGCTCTCCAAATGCCAGATGCCAATTTGAATATGCTTCGAGTGGCATTTGGACCATGCAATGTGCATAATCCCCCAATGTGCACTTGCCTGTCAAGCGTGAGCTATTGTGCGGGTGTCAAAATGAACGCAGCCAGGTAACCGCGAACCAACTGAACCACCAGCCGTGCAACTGCAACACAGATATGCTGCATTTGTGGTTGAGTCGCACGCACTCCGTTCTTTCTGCTGTCTGCTCTACTGTCGTAGCTGTAGCTCTGGCTCTGGCTGTGGCTGTGGCTGTGGCAGTCGACATAAATCAACAATGCGACATGTGGGCAGCTGGCAAATCCGCGATTTCAACCTCTAAACATTCCAATTACTAACCGACCATGACCACGACCACGCCCATATATAGTGCGATAATCAAATTTGCTACAGGCTGCAGGCAGCTCTAATTGCTGTGGAAAACATTGGCGGCCGAATGATGAGGGCTTATCCATGGAAAGGAATATTAGAGAACCTAACCTAACCAATTGGATTCTTATTGTATGCGAGCTTAAATGAACTGACACTCGATGTTAGTTGAATATTCAAAATCAATTTAAGCCTTTATAAAATATTTAAATATCTTTCTTTGACTTCATCTCTTTTGAGCCCTTTGATTGGAATTGCAAATGCATTTAACCTTGGCCATTTTGAGGCTTAGCCAGGCCAATAGCCATTTGCACTTGAGAGGCGCTTAAGATCCATTCGTTCATCCTGGTATAGTGCCACTCAAACGGAAGGAGACAAGATAAGAAAGGCTAAGACTGCACACAATAGTTGCTCAGGGCCAGACGCAGTGTGAAGTGCGAGGAGATGGTAAGCAGCTTAAGATATTTGCCTGCTGCCTGCACTACATGCAAAGCAGCTCTGCTCTCACTCTTCTATCTGTCCTCCTTCAGAGTGCAGCTGTTGCCTGAGCTAATTAGAAACTTAATGATGTGACAAAATGGCTAGAAGGGCTGCAGAATGGGGCAGCTAATCTTCAGTCATTGACACCAATAGCAGTGTGCTTGTGAGAGTGTGTGTTGGCTGTCTGTTTCCCGATGTTCGATGACACTCGACCGCAATTCGCCAACCGACAAAGCAACAGCCACAAAAGTCCCTTTCTAAGCTCTGAGTGTGTTTGCCACTCAATGAGCCACGTTGACTGTCACTGCCACTTCTGGAATACTCTGCCCTTGCTTCTGTACGTTACCCTATACGTTATCCTCAGCATGTGCCCCGAGGCTCTTGTGTTCATACGGTTCACTGGCTAAACGAGGTTGCTCACTTTTCGTTGTTCGAACTACAAAGCGTATTCGCAGGAAAATTCAGTCTCATGATGTCAATTCCAGGACAGCTGAGACAGGCCAGCAGACAAAGGTAGTCCCATATTGGGGTGTCTCCTGGTTGATTGCCTGGTCAGTGCACAATTCATCTAATTGCGTGGTTATCCTGTTGCTTCAGCCAGTTGCCCAGCTTAATTAATGAATTGGGTTCACTTTACAGTTTTATCGCGTTGTTAACAACGTAAGTGGACGGAGAAGTCTTGACGGGAGAATGGGGGAACTACGAGGGATGCCTCTAGGCACGCGAAGATCGTAATGAATTGCCCAGCCTCAAGTTTCGCTTACGTGCTCCCAGCTGCGGGCTTCAACTAATTGACAAAATACACAAAATAGAATCAGCCTAGTTAAAAATGAAGAATGGGAATGCGGAGAATTAAGGTCTCTAATTAATTAAATTATGCTTGCAAATACTTTGCTGCGGCTTGGATGTTCTTATTTCCACGTGGAATTCTAAAAGGCTTTTTTCATTAACTCTAAGTGTTTGTGCACCACAGGGACAGAGACTCTGTAAAACGGGGACAATGTCCTCGCACATAATGCTGAGGCAGGTATCGATTTTAAATTAAAACTGAATACGACTGAAAGCGGGCTCTAGAAAGGATACTAAAAGGACATTTGAACTGTTTAAAGTGGATTACGTGAGATTAAATGGAAAGTGAACAGCGAAGGAGCAAAAGTCTAAGCAAATCCTGTTTAAGTTTAAATTTTGTTACACACATTAAGATGGTTATACATATTTAAATTGCCCTTATTTGTGTCTCGCTGAACAATTTATACCCATCGATAAATTGTTGACATTGACATCTCCTTAATTTATATACAGAGATTGTAATTGAAGCTTTTCGTTGCTTGCTAAATTTTTAAACAATTCCATGAATAACAAAACAGCAATCAGCACATACAAAGTCCCACGCCCTCTCCCAAGGCAAACTTGTCTATTAAATTCGACTGTCTTCTCTCTGTATGAAAAGTTCCCTGAAGAAACTCAATTTAAAGTTGAGTCTCTGAGGCTGTGAGCATGACCGAATGACAGATTGAAGATCTGAGGCAGGAGTTGCACTTCAAGTGGTTTATGTATGTGTGTGCGTGTGTGTGAGGTCACAAGGGTCACCCACAGGTGAGAAACCAGACAAGTTGCCCAGGGCCTGCGTTTGCCTCACATTTCCTCAATAATGCAAAAAGTTGAAGCCAAAATGAAAATGAAAAGTTTTGGAGACCAACACAAATAAAGTTTATACCAAGACGGGATAATACTTGTGTAGACATCACACACACACATGTTTACAAGCAAAGGAAGACTGAGCAACATGGCAATTAATTTGATGGGAATAAGCTGAAAACTTAAGCTAATTAAAGTGCTTATCAGAAACACTTGTGTGTGTATACGTATGTATGATTATTTGTGTAACCGGGAGGAAATTATAATTGTAAAATTTTAAAATTATGTGAGAGCTCTTAAGTGCGTGTTAAGGGCTCAGCGAGGAGGCTCTGTGAGAGAGGCACAATATGGGGCTGTGGCTTGGAATGTGGATGCGGTTGTTTCTTTGTGTGTGTCCTTGTTTGTGTTTATCCTTGTGTCCCCAGTCACTCGATACCACCTGCTGGGCCTCGTCTCTCTGTTCACCATGCAAATATTTACACTTTATGGGAATCTTTTACACAGCCTTTCCCTTCGCACCTGTCTGTGTGCTTGTCAAGTTGAGCGCAGGCTTTGTCTTTGGCGTGTCGAGTGTTGGATTTGCACATCTAATTATGTTAATCGCCTCACGTGTGCTTCACAGCACCAATGTTGTGCTTTAAAATTATACCAAGGTATTTGAAGTGGAAGTGTGATAATGTTTAGGGAAAGCCAGAGGGGCTTATGAGCGAGCCGGTGTGCACATGGAGTAATCATAAGCTTGGTAGCTAATTTCGTTGAAGTGGCTCAAAAATGAAAGTCAACTGCGGGAAAAGAACAATTCAGCTCTTTACTGAGCTTACATTACCTGTTACATGTTTCCATTGAACTAAAACTAAAAACTATAAAATATATGTAGAGCAACGTGCCTTGTTTCTATGTTGAATATGTAGAGCAGAGCAAAGAGTTTCACATTGTTTAGCCCAGGACTTCAGGAAAAGCCTTGCTCTACTTTAGTCTGCCTGGTGCATCAGAATTTAGCTGCTGAAAGTCAGGCGGGATGGAAAAACATTTCCAATTTATGCTTTGACTATAAATTTAAGCCACATTTTATAGCATGCAGCAGCTACAATGTTGCCCAAAGGCGACGAAGTGTAAGGAGCCTGGTTAGATCGACAGCAGCTATTTGTGTTCCTTTGTGCGATAAATTAGGTGGAAAAGGGTTAACTGCCTACTCTAAAAATCCATTTGCATTTTAATGAAATGAACAACTATGCAATGCTATATATATAAAATATGCAATTTATTTTTAACGGAATGCAGCTGAAATAAATAAAGCACATGCGGCTTACCTATTTAATTAAATTGTTTAGTAAATCCAATCAACATATTAAGCCATGCGTTGCGTATACGCAATATAATCTGTCTGCAGCAAGCAGCAATCGAGAATATTTTCTCGGGCTTACGACGACTGCGTCACCCATTCGTCTCGGGGCTCTTCGCCTGAGTCGCAATGCGCCAATAATTTCTCATTATTTTTTCAGGAAGCTGATTTACAGCAGAGCAAGAGGAATCGAAAGCTGTCAGTTGGCATTATCCTTGCCAGCGTCTCTCTTTAAAGTTCAGCCTCTGCTGGGCACGGCTTACATCTACCTTCACGCCCCTTATTGGCATACGCTAGCCCTGCCAGATGTAGCCCAAGGGGCGGCTGAGGTTTTCTGTCGTAGTTGCTCATCAAACAAAGTGCATTTTGTCGTTCAGCATGACACAAGTGAAAGCAACAAGAGCATCAACCACTGCAGCAGAAATGAAGAGCAAACTACAGCAGTTCATTTTACTTGTTATTCTGCGTTTCTCCCGTTTTCCCACTGCAAATTTCTTTTAATTTGAACCAGCGAAGCGGCACCCAACGATTTTTTCTTGTTTTACTTTTTTGAAATACTTTAACTTATTTACAAAGTGCGCAGAACGCCGCAAAGTATGCAACGGGAGCAGCAACTGTTAAGAGTTGTAAGCTCTGCTCTGAACCTTAAGCGGTTCATGGAGTTGGGAGTAGGAACAGCTGAGCGGGCGCTGAGCTCAATACTTTTCGTTCTTCGAGGAAACTTTTGCCTGTGCTTGGAGTTTTACTTTTCTATTCGGTGCTCACGGAGTGTGTTTGGCAATCAACAAGGAGAAAAGAGCGGGACAGGGAGAGAAATGGAACACAAAATAACGAAATGGATGTCGGTAAAGTTTTGTGCCTTTGTGTAAATATTTTGCACGGAAATTGCATTTGCGGTGCCGTTTGCAACAGTTTTAGTAGCTGCAACAACTACAACAGCAACAACAACCACCAGAATGACGTTGATGATGAGGATGGCGGTGTGCTGGGCGGATGTAGATGATGACGATGGCATGATAATTAAAATTGCGAGAAACTTGTGTAATAGAGTGGCGAATGCAGTGCGGCTTGCTAAATGTGGCAAGCGCAACGAGCAGCAGTGCCAAATTACAATGAATGAATAATGGGGAGAAGATGAATGAACAAATAAAATAACACAAATACTGTGTATTCAGATGGCATTTGGATGAAGTCTGATGGGTTGATTAATGAAGAAGCAAATCAAGGAGACAAATCAGGCTCAAAGCAATTGATTTGCTCAGCTAAGCTGAGCGATGGATTCCTTCACATTTCAAAAAGTTGGCTCAAAGTGCGTTAGCAGAGAGAGTTTATTATTTGGTGTACACAATGAGAATGCAATGCAAGTTGCAAAGCGCTTTAGGGGCTCTTGGATATGCTGACATTTGCATAATGCTCGACAGTATGAAAAACAAATTGGAAGCAGTTAAGCTTCGAGTTAAGTCACTCTGCAACATAATTCAATTTGTCTTAGTGCCAAATGCAGGAATAATTAAGGCGCGCTTGGTAGAAATAATGAACTCTATAAAGTTTTACCAGCACAGTAAAATATGGAAAACGTGGCAGCCAACAAATGCCATGAAATTATAAAATGCTTGAAGGACGAAAAGTTGTTGCCACTTAACCGAAAGTTTTCTTAAACACGACGAAGCGATCCACGCAACAAACAAGGCTCAACATGTGTTCCAGACCTGGCCATCAAGGAGCTTCTAAGGGCAACGCAGGAACTACAGAACTGTGAAAATGTGTTGAAGCCAGTGAAAGCTTTCCCTTAGTGAAACAGGGAGAAGCAGGCAGAGTAATAGCTGAGAAAATATGGAAGCCAAGGACAGGGAGCATTATAATTTATGATAAGCCAATAAAAATAATTGAAATACATTAAAGGCAGGCAACGCCAACAGCCAACAGCCAACAGCTAACAGAAAGTGCCAGCCACACATCTGCCCATTCATATGTGAGTGAGGGTACGAGGAACCCAGTTGGAGTTCTTTCATCGATTGCTGAGGTAAATCGAACTGGGGGAGGCACGAGAATATTAAAGTAATGGCACGCAATAAAAGGCGAGGCATAAAAAACGACTCGGGAATGTCAAAGTTGAGCCGCACGCCTCAAGACATTCTGATTGCGGCTACTGCTGTGTGAAAGGTATGAAAAATACAAAACAATATAAATAAAACATGGCGGAAAGTAATGTCCGCATTTGGAGGTGAAATTCGGCGGGTTAAGGCGAGACGCGCTATGACTAAGTGATTGCTGTTTGATGATTGTTGCTCGAATCGAGATAAGATGACAAAAGACTTTGATTTGCGTGCTTGCGTCAGCGATGAGTAAAGATTTCCCATATGGCTTACATTTCAGTGGCTTACGCTGCGTATGCGTAACAAGGACGGAAGCAGCGATAAAGTGACAAATTGCACACGTATTTCACATTTCCTTTAGTTGCTTGAGACATGTCCCATTTACACATCTAATGGACTGTTTTCATGTCAGTTTGGATTTGATGTACTCATTAAGAAGAGGGCAGTAGTCACATGGAGATACCTTTCATTATATTTTTATTGTTTTAACTGTTTAGTATATCAATTTAAGTTCACAGTTAGCTATAAGTCATGAAAGTTTGCTTGCGCAGTTGAGAAACTAAACTTAGCTCAACATCTTTCAGCATTTGTAAAAAGGTTTCTTCATCCACCAGCCACACATTTATCCCCTAGTTGAACTATGCACCATTTCAAACTCCTAAGCCGCAGCTGCTTGGCCACTAAAAGTTAAACGCGTTAAATTTCACAGCTAAGGCTTTGGCTTATGTCCGTTAGGCTATAATGTTTTCCGTTTGACAGCCTTACTTAATTTAGCACGCTTTTTAACTTAATTTTATTTAAAAATATGTTTTTATTTCAGGCTTTTAGCAAGTTGAATTATTTATTCAGGGTCTGTTTTTTGTGTTCTTTGTTACATTGTTATTGAATCAATATAAAACTCAAAAACCGCTGTGCGATCAATTTGGAGCTGACAACAAAATACTTTTGCCACATCATCACAAATGCAGCAAATTAATAAATTTCATTAAATTTCAATTTGCCGCGCTTTTGTGGCTTGCAACGGACGGTGGCAACAGCGACCTGGTAAGGGTTCAATTTATTATGTGTCTGCTTTGCATAGCAGCAGTAAAAATAACAAAGGCCAGCGACAACGACAACAACAATAACAAGAACCAAATGTTAGCGACAACAGCACAATATTTTTATTTCATTATGTACGGCAGGAAGAGGAAGAGCGACAAAGAAGGTGGCGGAAAGGCTGGCCAAGCAAGGGAAAATGGGACAACAATAACGATAATCATAATAACAACAACAATGGTACGAGGCGTCGTTAGCGCCTGTGAGGGAGAGGGGCAGGGGCGCATGATTGACAGTTTTACATGCTGATGGTTTGCTGGTCAGTGTCCTCTCTGAACGGGGTCAAACGAGCACGTGTGTCGAGTGTATGTGTATGTATGCGAAAACACACTGTGGCTGGCGTTGCAATTCAAGCTACAGATGTCTGACATGAAGCTGATGCTGTCTCTTCGTGCCCAACCAACCTGGAGCTGCAGTGCTAAGCTTGGCTGACTCTGCACTTTGTTGTATGCTGCCTAGGAAAGATAGGAATCAGCAACGGCACCAGAATGCGGTTCTATTTGCAAACCAAACAGAAGTTCCAAATTGCTCAGGGAATACAGAGAAGCCAAAAAGTGGTCGGGCGAAACAAGAGTAGAAAAGATCAAACGCGTGCTGTGGGGTTAAAAGTTTCCAACCACAATCCGAACAAAGTGCGGTACGTGCAGCTTGGTATAGTTTGATTAAAAGGCTGTGGCAATATTCCCAACTTGAGTTGGCTCAACTGAGAGAGAAATACGAAGATCCAAAGGCACCTCTTAAGTGATTATGCAAAACAAATGGAATTTGCAATTTAAGCCAATTGATTTCATTGAGTTGAACAAATGAGAAAGATTCAAGTTCGCTGAAGGGAATTGCGGTAGTAAATAACTTCTAATATTTATTTCTTGTTAATGACAGAACAAAGACATCTGCTAAATGCCGGTGGTATTTCTGATTTGTAATGCTGTAGAACAAAATGGTAAAATATTGCAACTAGCTACTATTCAATAGTTAATACAAAAACGATTCTTTATTAAATAAAGAATAACAACAAAGGTAAATCATAACTAAAGACAACGGAGAAATGCAGCAAAGTAAAGCAACTTAAAGAAGCAGCAAAGTCTTCCTATTTTATGTAATTCTCTCAAATAAACTCAATGAAAAATAAACTTGTTTTGTTATATTGCAATTTGTTGTTGCTGCTAGGCGTTTACCTAATTCACCTCGTTGGCTAAAGCAGAAAATTGGATTTTAAAATATTACGTGCACGCACCGTATGCAAATATCCATGTCTGTGGCTGGCACATAAATCAAAACTCATACATTTTATTTTCCTACCTTGTTTATTATACGCAGGGAAGGAATGTGGGCCCCTAAAAGTGGGGAGCTCGCAAATAAGTCCACAGAGAGCTACGCCATAGGGGATAAATATATTCGCATATTTCAAATGCTTTTAACAGCGCATTTTATTAACTCTGTTAAGCGTTGTGATTAGGCTGTGTCGTACGAGTCTGTCAGGAGTATTTTGTATTATTAATGTGAGGTGGGATAAATGTCTGATGTAAGTGCCGAATCAGATGGAAGTAAGCAATACTCGAACTTATTTCGGTTGCAGATTCCAAAATACATTGAGCTGGGCGAAATCTCTCACCCAGTCAATTAGCAGCAACAGCAGCCAAGTGACCAATCCAATAAATTGGTAGCCATGCTCTGCTCTTGCCTCGAGCTGAGATACATCAAACATGCATTCCCCAGTACGAGCCTTCCGGATATGCAACACTTCTTGTGGGCTGTATGGCGGGGAAGGCGAATTGATGTGGCTGTGGCTGCTTGCTGTCGCTCGTTGCGTTGGTTTCCCTGTCGCCCGCTGGTAGCTTCCTGCTGCTGAGGTAAATTTAATGCAATTTAAATGGAACTTTCCTGCTTTCATTTATTGAATACGCATTCCAGCACACACAAAGGGGACAGCATGGCAGGCTGCAGCTGTAAATTTTCATATTTGTCACATAATTGGGACAAGGACTTTCTCTGGCTGCAACAGCAGGACATGCCTTCAATTTGTCCAAAACTTAAATGGAACAATGTGTGGCAGATAGCTGGACGTGGACTCCCACAAAGTGTCCTCAAGGGCTACTGGACTTTGCTGGTCCTGCTGATGACGACATGAAATCTGCAAGGGAAACAGACATAAGTCCCTGTCATTTGCCGCACTTGACTTGTTGGCGCACAGATGACCCCTCTCTCTGCCTCATATTCCTATTCCAACAATCTCCAACCCATAGGCAAATACTATTATAATATGTATAATTCACTCGCCCTGCTCTGTTTGATGTGTAATGTTTACTCTGCTTAAAGTGCCACTCCGCGCCTTCCCGCTTACTCAGTGATAATATTCCAAATTATGTTTACCAAGTATTTCGCCTTGCTCGCCTAATGCATTTTGCCAGTCTCCCAGCGGTGCCTGAAAAGAAATACCAGAGAAACGTCAAATGTCGTATTTTATGCCGGGTTCCCTTTTATTTCAGAGAGTCTAAAAATATTTAAATGGAAAAACAGATTGTCGTGTGGTTTCGTGTTTGAATAATAAAATCATTTTAGGGTGACTCATAAAACTCGCTCTGCGTGGGTCGAGGTAGAAAAATATTCGATATCGCAGGTTGGAAATTGGGAATTTAATAATGGCTCCCAAAAGTATTTCGTATTATCATCGAAAATCAAACAAAATTTGTTAAAATATTTAGTGTTATGTCTGCCATTCCGATGACTGTGAACACACGCGTTTGATACTATGAAGAGGTGTTTTGTTGTCTCCTTTGTCGTTGTTTAAATTAAATTGGCTCACACCAGGGCTCGCCTCTTCTGCATTATTCTGCAGCTAAGTAAATATTTAGCCGGTGAATTTTTAATTTAAGGCTTTTCTGTGGTGGTATGTGTGAGGTATGGAACAAGTCAGCTTCGGAGCTCAGAGGTTGATCCAAGCATTTCAGTGGCTCGTTCTGTGTTTACTTTCGCTTTTATTAATTTTCTCATGCAGGCGCAGAAGCTTCTGTCCCCTGTGAATCCTTTTATCGGCGAGAGGGTCTGTTGACAATTCTGGATTAAAGAGAACCCTTTTGCCACTCACAGTGTCCCTATCCCAGTGCCCTCCTGCCTCCCAAGCAAATAAATTCTGGTTGACACAGTCTAAACTGGGACTTTTCATGCCTCCATTTGGTTGGGTGCACTTCGTTTCTGGAATCAGATTAGGTGTTTACGGTACCCTTCGTGTAGTGCCTCGATTTGCATTCAAATATCCACATCCCGTTCGTCTGTGCGGTTCGTCAAGGTGAATTCATTGCCAAGTAAATAAAGTGAAAAGAAATTCCGATGCCACAAATTTGATTTCCCCCGCCTGAGGCACTCAACTGAACGAAAGTCGGACAGTTTGGCCGCATTTGCCGTAAACAATCCAAAATAGCAACAATTTAATTGAAAATTAATGGCACATTTTCGCCATCTGCTTTTCGTATTAACTAAAGAACTTTGCCTCCAATAAATAAGGTAAATAATTAGTTGGCCATTGACTGTGGAAACTTGAGAACAGCTGGGTTAGTCGTGGGAATGGCAGCCTCTGCGAGCAGTGTTCGTAAATTTCTGGGTAACAATAAAAACACATTTCTCCAAAATGTTTTCAGAATAAAGGAATTTTTGTTCATAAGAAGTCAGTCATATCGCATGCCTATATAGAAATGGTGATGCAAATATTTACAGTCCGAAGGCAATTAACTATTCCATTCATTTCAAGTTTGTTTGCAGAATGCCAAATTCAAAAGGAATGAGTCGTCAGCAGAACTAAAATTGGCCCGAAAGGGGAAATAAACGAAAAAGCCAACAGTGAAGAATTAACAATGGAAATGAATACAATTAAAACAAAGGCAGGCCAATAAAAAGAACACAAATTTAAATAATTATGCGAGACAAAATTCATTAGCTTTAAAGACAGGGCTGCGCTTTATGTCTCCATCTGCGACACTTGTCTTGAATTAGGTGCGAATGCCAGAGTTGATTGTTGCTGCCTTTGTCTATTGTTTTCATTTGCTGGAGATAGAGAAGAACGAGTCAACTAAGCCGAGCGATAACTTTTAAACTGCATTGAAATGACAAGAGAAATGTGGTCCAAGGAGGCGGAGGCAACATTTTAGATATTTATCTTGCTGCTGTGTCGTGTATTTGTCTTGTCTTGGCATATCTCAGGATTTAGAACATCCTCTCAAGTTAGCTGGCAATATTCGAAGCAACAACGGAAGCAATTCACACAATGCAAATTTGTGAGTCAAGTTGAGCACTTTCTTCTGGTTCTATCCCCTGCCTTGCCTTCGCAGCAGAGCTTCCTTTCAATTACAGAGAAAATATGAGAAGGCAGTTGGAAATTCCACTTCAGCCCTTTTCTCATTTTGCATGCAAGCAAAGTCTATTAAAGATGATTTATTTGAAACATATTTCCACCTTGGCTCTTGAGGATAAACTTTCTTACAGTCATAGAATAAATTTGAAGAAACAGCATACAAATCATATGAAACTTTGCAAACAGAAACAAAGTCTCTTAAATAAAATCTAATTTCTTTTCTAGGGAAAACGTTTTTCTCTTTGGAACTTTATCTGGTCGCTTAGACTGTTTTGCATATCATTCCATTGTTCCTAGCATCGGACACTTCAGTCTCTATTCATCTCCGCTTTGAGGTCTCCATTTGCACAGCTAATTTTTCATTTTTAATGAGCTTGGTTCATCTCCGCCTGCTCTTCCAGTCTTCCCTGTTCACCTGAATCGTAGACGGGCTATTTGTCGATTATCCACTCATCTCAGCGCTTCTCAGGAGCACGTAGCCAATGCCGAGCAGTTTATCAAAATGGCACACGGCTTTAAATTGTGCAACTCTGTTAGTCGCCTTATTAATGACAGCAATTTAAGTGCTCATTATTCTTTGTGCCCGCCAAGCACTTTGCACTGCTTCGTCTTCCCAGCCACGCCCTGCGGAAATGATGTTGTCACCAAGTCAAATCGCTTTATATCCGCTTCGGGGGAAATGACTTGGACACGGATTCACCTTTCAACTACATTTCTTTTGCACCTGCACTATGTTGGCTTTGGATTTGGCTTTGTTTTGTTTTATTCCCTTTCAGCTTTTCTTCCACTCTCGACTCTGGTCCACGATGCTCTTGGCAAGTTTCAATTATAAACACTCTGAAATTGGCTTAGTGCACTGCGCTTTATGGCCAGGACGTGCGTTGGATTGGCAACAAACGGAAGTTGGCTGCAATCAGTTGAGTGTGGAGCAGGAGGGTAAGCGGCTTCCTCAATGGACTCTCTGCTAGTGGATAGTGCAAGTTGAAGTATAGAGCAATCAAGTTGGATTTCTAGTGTGATGCATGACTGAGCAGAAACTTGATGAGTAACATAAAGGCTTAGTGCGAATCTATTGGAATGAAGTTCTAAAAATAATTATACCACGTAAGCGAATTCCGATACAATGAACTAATTTGCGAAAGCTTGTTGAATAGATTAATTTCAATGATTAAAAAATAGCATTGAGGTGTGTAAGGCAATTCTAAAACCTAAAAAGAAACGAATATTTTATTAAGGAATTTTATTGTTTGGCTAATTTATGTGGTCTAATTCTACATCTATTAAGGCAGATAGAAAATAAAGTTTGGGTCAGCTTATGTGGTCATTAAAAAAGTTTGACTGTGGTCGATGAAAATCACAAAACCGAAGATAGCTCAAATGGTGAATGGCAAATGAAACGGCAAGACAGAAGCAAAACATATTCTGAAAACAACAGGAGCAAAGGAGCCTCCACACTGAGAGGACAACACTCATATCCCTAGTTGACCGTAAAAAGTTTAAATGCGCTGAAGTGGCAGCTGCAAAAAACAAAAAAAACAAAAAACACAACACAAATACCTACAGCAAGGGGCATAAACAAACAATGCAAAAACTGAAACACAACAAATTGTAAAAAAGCTGCAAAACTTTTGTAATTGGGTAGTGAGAGCTGAAAGTCTATGCCGAGAAGAAGACAGGCGAAAGGGAAAAGTCAAAATGAAAAATTGTTGCAGCTTGCTTGTGCTTTGGTTCTTGGCTTGTGCCCACATGCAGCAGCAGGAGAAAACTAGCTGAACTATCAACAGCCAGAACGGACAACAATTCAGCACACACTCACACCCACAACTACAACCACAAGCTTACACATATACCCCTACACCCCCTGAAGCTACAAGTAAAAGGTTCTGCCAAAAAAGTCGTCAAGTGCTCAGTTCTATGTGTAGTTTTAAGTGTAGACTTTCGGCTTCATCACACACGAATTTATGCTTTGTTTCGCATTTCGGACTTCTCCCTCCCTTAAGACTAACCACACGGACCATATCATTATTCATTTCTGGTTGAGCAAAATTAATGAGTTCGGCTGGAAGGCAAAAGGAGGCGAAGACAGAGGCAGATGCAGAGAATTAAGCAGCTGCTTCTGTGGCTTGTTTGAAGTGGTCTGACCAAATGAACTTGTTGGAGATTGTCCGGTTAGTTGACTCTGCAAACATAAAGCAGAGCAAAAGTACATTAGCATACAGATCTAAATCCTTAATGCATGTGGATTTAGTATAATTTGTGTGGCATATTCCCATTCTTGTCTGTAATATGCACAAATTGCAGTCGAGCTGAGTGAGAGAAAGGAAAAAGAAGATATCATTGAAGGTCATAACAAACTATCAATGTCAGCTAAGCAAATAGAGTGAGAATTACGATTGTTATTTCCTCCATTTAAAGAAAGAGAAGCGAAACGAGGGTCCGAAAAGGGCAACTTTTTTCAATTGGGTCAACTTAATTTGAACGATTCTAAGAAAATCGATAAACAGCAATAAAAATGGGTCATAAAAGAACAAACAGCAACTCTTTAGTATTCTGTGATGACAAGAGATATGTAGAAGTTGAATATGAAATTATTTTATTTTGTGGGAGTTTTTCTCTGTCGTAGACCTATCATTGCATCTGCATTTCAATCAGACTGGCTCTCAAAAGGCTCTTTAAGCCAACATGTTGGCTAATTTGTATGCAGTTTCCATGGCAAGGATTAAGAGCGAAAACTAAAATCGCCTGCAACAAAATGAATCAAAGGTGGGCGAAGTGCCAATGGACTGAGTTGTGTGTCCGCATGCACTGTGTACTGTGTACTGTGGACTGTGGACGCAGCGGTTGGCTTTCAGTCAGTGGGCCTCTGTTGTCGCTTTCACGCACAATTAGGCGACTGAAAAACGCATCAAACAAAACGATGTGCAACGGGAAAAGGCGGAAAATTGCAATAGAAGAGTTCGCACGCACATGAAGCAAACACGAATCCAGGCTGCGTATACGTAATTTCCGGTGCCCTTTTCAGTCACCCCATCACCCAAATTTAAACTGAATGACGCCGAAACAGTAAAGCGTTCGAGCAACAATGACTAACCGAGAGATGCGCTTAAATGACTCTCAATGAATACGAACAGGCAGTGCTGTTGCATCGTGCATGAGTACGAAAACAATAATGTTGTCTGCTAAGTCTTAAGCCGCTGTGAAAAATTGAATTTCATACACATTCGCGTGAGGGCTCCTATTCACGAAGTGCATCAAACATGAATCTTCAACTGACATGCATTGCATGAGTGTTACACACTCATCCGAGCGGCGCTTCCCCATGGCAGAGCACCCTAAAATAAGATTCATTTACAACAACGAAACACGCTATTTGGCACGCCATCTATTTTTCATGGTTCGGTAGGGAGCGACCGGAAAGAGAAGGTGGAGGAACCCGACTCGAGTTTTCGTCTAATGCGCGAGCAGCAGCTGCTTATCGGGACACATCATACACACGTTATTTCCTTCCTTTCATGGTCCGCTTTGCCCCCTCTGTTTGCTTTTCAGCTTTGCTTGTTGATATTGCAGCAGATACAACAATAAAGCACAACTCAGAAACATCTCCAGACCCTAAGTTGCCGTTGTTTATTTTTTCCAGTGTAAAACAAACATTTCTTGCTTGCAGCGAAAATTGCAACAACTTTGACACCATTGTAAGTTAAAACAAAATGTGAGTGCTGAAAAAGTCATATTGCTCTGATGCTTTCTTTAAAGCTTCACATATAGTTTATACTACTATATAATTTTATACTATACTATATATATATAAGTATTTGAATTGTATTCAATACGATATTATATTTGCTCTTCCTTTGCCTTTCTGACATCATTTGCTCCACTTCACTTTCGTAATAACCTAGGCATGTTATTCGATTTAGTATAATTTTGTGCATTTCCATTCTTTCTGTAATATAAAATTCTCGAGCTGAGTGAGAGAAAGAAAAAGAAGATATCATTGAAGGTCATAACAAACTATCAATGTCAGCTAGCACATAGTTGAGAATTACTATTGTTATGTTTCCTCCATTTTAAAGAAAGAGAAGCGAAACGAGGGTCCGAAAAGGGCAACTTTTTTCAATTGGGTCAACTTAATTTGAACGATTCTAAGAAAATCGATAAACAGCAATAAAAATGGGTCATAAAAGAACAAACAGCAACTCTTTAGTATTCTGTGATGACAAGAGATATGTAGAAGTTGAATATGAAATTATTTTATTTTGTGGGAGTTTTTCTCTGTCGTAGACCTATCATTGCATCTGCATTTCAATCAGACTGGCTCTCAAAAGGCTCTTTAAGCCAACATGTTGGCTAATTTGTATGCAGTTTCCATGGCAAGGATTAAGAGCGAAAACTAAAATCGCCTGCAACAAAATGAATCAAAGGTGGGCGAAGTGCCAATGGACTGAGTTGTGTGTCCGCATGCACTGTGTACTGTGTACTGTGGACTGTGGACGCAGCGGTTGGCTTTCAGTCAGTGGGCCTCTGTTGTCGCTTTCACGCACAATTAGGCGACTGAAAAACGCATCAAACAAAACGATGTGCAACGGGAAAAGGCGGAAAATTGCAATAGAAGAGTTCGCACGCACATGAAGCAAACACGAATCCAGGCTGCGTATACGTAATTTCCGGTGCCCTTTTCAGTCACCCCATCACCCAAATTTAAACTGAATGACGCCGAAACAGTAAAGCGTTCGAGCAACAATGACTAACCGAGAGATGCGCTTAAATGACTCTCAATGAATACGAACAGGCAGTGCTGTTGCATCGTGCATGAGTACGAAAACAATAATGTTGTCTGCTAAGTCTTAAGCCGCTGTGAAAAATTGAATTTCATACACATTCGCGTGAGGGCTCCTATTCACGAAGTGCATCAAACATGAATCTTCAACTGACATGCATTGCATGAGTGTTACACACTCATCCGAGCGGCGCTTCCCCATGGCAGAGCACCCTAAAATAAGATTCATTTACAACAACGAAACACGCTATTTGGCACGCCATCTATTTTTCATGGTTCGGTAGGGAGCGACCGGAAAGAGAAGGTGGAGGAACCCGACTCGAGTTTTCGTCTAATGCGCGAGCAGCAGCTGCTTATCGGGACACATCATACACACGTTATTTCCTTCCTTTCATGGTCCGCTTTGCCCCCTCTGTTTGCTTTTCAGCTTTGCTTGTTGATATTGCAGCAGATACAACAATAAAGCACAACTCAGAAACATCTCCAGACCCTAAGTTGCCGTTGTTTATTTTTTCCAGTGTAAAACAAACATTTCTTGCTTGCAGCGAAAATTGCAACAACTTTGACACCATTGTAAGTTAAAACAAAAATGTGAGTGCTGAAAAAGTCATATTGCTCTGATGCTTTCTTTAAAGCTTCACATATAGTTTTATACTACTATATAATTTTATACTATACTATATATATATAAGTATTTGAATTGTATTCAATACGATATTATATTTGCTCTTCCTTTGCCTTTTCTGACATCATTTGCTCCACTTCACTTTCGTAATAACCTAGGCATGTTATTCGCTCATATCATAAGATCATATATATTTGTGCCTTTTCTCATAGTCAATCCCTTAACTAGCTAAACATAAAACTAAATATCTCTCTTGATGCATAAACACACAAATCGTGAACTAGTATACTTATATTTAATTAGCAACCTCTTGTGTTCGTCTGCTGGCTCAATATATTATAAATATTGTTAATATTCAAAGTTATACACGAAAAAAGCATAGCCAAACATTTGGGAAAACTTTGGGGTCGATCAAACAGAAACAAAATGAGAAGTAAATGTGACACGAAAGAAGGAGACGAAGACGAGGAGCCAGCGATTAACTTATGCAACACGTACTAAATTTTTATTGAATTGGACACGGGGGAACGCAACCAGACAAAAGGAGAACTAAAGCAGAAGCAACAACTAAGCTAAAACTATTAACAAAGCAAACAACACAAACAAAGTCAAACAAAAGGTCCACACAAACTGAACCATGGCACAAGGCACAGTCACACACAGCCACATAAAGGAAGAGAGAGAGAGAGACACTTGAGTGAGTGTAGACACAAAGGGGAGAGTGGACAAAAAAGAATACAGTCGGCAACAGTTGAGAATGTACGACTTAGCGATACTCAATCAAATGTAAATCAAGTCAGAGTTACAATTCCCAACACAAAATGTTCATCTAATTCTGTTGAGTCCTTAAGCTTATAACGTCTCACAGTGTAAGAAACACAAATCTCGCATGCATCCACGTAGGTCTGAAAATGTGCATGATTTTGTTGAATGTTGTTAGATTGTTGCCCCATTCATTTGTGGCAGGCTCAATGTAAAGCCATATTTCTTATTCAGCTTCATCTCCATCGCCGTCTCTGGTCGAAGCATGTCAATTGCACCATTAATAATGGCATTTGCCATTGTTCTACTCCAGACACGGTCCAGCTGGCTGGCCATACATTAGGATACGTGTCTAAGTCTGTGTGTCGACTGTTGAGTAATGGTTCGCACATACACATACGCCGAGAGCCTTGCAGACAATGAACTCCAAGTAAGCCAAGGAGAAGAAGTTAAAGCGACTCAGCTGCCCGACTGGCGTGGTGGTTGAGCCCATTCTCCATTTGGTACTCAAAAGGGAACGTGATTTGCATTGCAAATCAATGCAACCAATTCCCTTTCCTTTTACTCCCAATTCTCCTCTGCTCAACTGCTCAACTGTTCACCTTTCGATTGACCCTCTCACGGCACATTGCGTATACGTAATTTTTCAATTTGCTGCAATTTAATTGATTTGCGGACAGCGCGTCGCATCATAAGTACCACAAAGCACTCCTAATGCTCAATTTAACAAATTAGCAGCTTCACAGTGACTGCCGACAGTCTTCTCCAAAAGTCTGCTGACGTCGCACTGCTATTTCAGGTAGCCTCAGCAGGGGAAGAAATAAAAAGATTTATGGGCCGCCTCTCAAGCGTACTATATTCTCTCGTTAATATCACAAAATTTACGCATTATGTTGCCAGCAACACATGTTCTTCTCCCTGCAGACCCGCCTTCCCTTCACTGGCGCCTCTAACTGTACCTGTTCGGAACAGGCGGAACCCATAAATATGTTGACGGTGGTTTCGGCAAGAGTCTCGCCAGGCTGATACGTGTGTGTGTGAGAGTCTGTATGTGATGTGTCATGTGCTACACATCCTAATTACATTTTAATGCCAAGGCATTTGGCACTTTTATGCTAGACTCCTGCTCTAATGTAGACTGATTTCTGTAGCTTCTGGGTGCGAATTCTTACAGTGTACTGCATGCAACTAAGCAACTTCCAGTTTACAGCTTCATTAAGTTTCTTTAAGATAAAAGCTGCAATGAGTGATGCAATTTATATTAGAGAAGGTCTAAATGTATTGACTCTGAGTATTAATAATATATATGCACACTCACATATGACTATCATATTACATCCACAAGTAGTAACTCAAGTCGAACGACATAATCAACAGCCAATGGAAATGTTCGTTACTAATAAAAACTATTCCATTTAAGATTGAGTTCACGTCACGTTTTTGATTTCGCTCATGCAAATCGGAGCGCCAATAGCAACAATGAACAAAGCCACAGACTGTAAAATTAGAAAACTTCGCTCTGGCATACAAATGAAGCGTCTAAATTGTCCACGCCCTCTCTTGGCAACAATTGTCCTCTTAGCAGCCAATAAGCCGCACCCAAATCATTGTGGGAAAGTAAGCATTGAGGAACTGAACCTCCTGTATGTGAAAGGGAAGTGTGTCCCAGACTTTTATTTGGGCCCAAGATTGCCGCAACAGCCGGTGAGGAGCACACAATGGGGACATAATTGTAATTGCGAGCGAAATAGTTGGACTGGCATCAAGAAATGCGATGGCACTTGGCGCCGTTCCAAATGGCAGCCTCAGCTGGTGCACAGATAATAGCGAGTAGGGCGTCTGGTAATAGTTGTAGTTCACTTTTCAGTTTCAGCCTCAGTCTCCATATCTATTCCCATTAACGTCGAACCATTTTAATATTTAAAATATCATTCGCAAAGCGAACACAGCACAACCCAGAATTTTACGACCAGGATGAATAATTCAGCAGGAGACAATAATAATAGTTAGGATATGCCTTGCGCCGGCAAGCTCTTGACTATCAACTCCCTGAATCCTGTATCCAGGCAGTAGACTTAAGTGCTTTGCATGTGAAAATCCCTTTAAAACACACACGTTGACTTAAGTGGAGTTGAAGGGGAGTCGGAAGGGGCACAATATATTGACGACACTCGTATGGACTTGGGGTGGGCTGTGGCAGAATGAGAATGAGGTGGCAGTTGAGAGTCGAGACTGGCAGGAGAACCACTGCAAGGCGGCATTTAATATGCAAATTAAAGTGCAGCCAGGTGAGCAGTTGAAACCAGACCAGACCAACCGCGTCTCAAGTGAGAGTCGCGGGAATGTTAATTTTCTGGCTCAAGTTGAAGGCGCCCAGAAGAATGCAAAGGCTTTTATCAAGCCCAAACTTTAACTTGCGAATGTTGCGTATACGCCACGTGCGCCCAAGCACAGTATAAGCCAAAATATATGTATATTTATATATATATGTATGTATTTGTGAGCGTATGTGAGTTGTATGTGTGTTGAGTGAAAGCCATAAATTTTGCTGGCTGAAGCACGTCGAAATTCAAATTTACTTCGTTGGCGTACAAATCTTTCGTACGACTATCGCCAGCTGGCCAAAGCCAACGGATAAACTCACAGGAGAGACCACAAATATTCCCGTCAGGCTGTTGCCATTTGCCAGTTGCCTGTTGTTGTATTTGATTTGATGAAATGCAAATTTATAAGCAGAAAGTTGAATTGAGATACAGGAAAACATGAAACAGAGGAAAACAAAAACATCATAATAAAGAAAAAGGAACAAATGATATGCATGACTCCCTCAAGAGATAGCCAAGTTTAAAAACAAAAACTTAGACTTTAAATATGGAATATAGATGTAAGAACAATGGATCAGCATCTCTGGAATATATAACAGGTCAGCTATATTTTTACTCCCCATTCACAGAGTTTGATTTTGTACCATGCAGTTTAAACTACTTTTTTTTATTAATTAGTAAATTGTTTGTTTACTCTAATTAAGAGCTTACCTTAAGCCTCGCTTCAACTAATGGTTCTCGCATTGTTAAACTTCTTAAAAGTGCCACAAAGCAGAAAGTTAATTTGTAGAGTTATGGCCAGACAAAGCCGGGTCTCTGACCTCGAGGGGCAAGGAACCAGCCTGTTCGTGTAGCTGCTTATAATATCCCAAGAGTGTAAAAGTGACGACAATGGGTCTCGGCTACCCACCCACTTCTCGGGAGTCCTGATTCCTGCTTTCTCATAGCCAAATGTCATTGGCATGAGCTTCGACTAGAGGATGCCCTCTCTTATTATAATGAGTATTTTTTATAAAGCAGAGGCAGGCTTATTAATTATACATATAACTTTATCAGCAGCATTTGAGCAGACAGACTGTGTCCTTATTCTCATCTCAATAGGACTGAAAGTCATCTCGTCAACCTGTTGGGTCTTCTTATCTCCTATCTGCTTATCATGCGGCAAATCCGTTTATTGTATACCCTTCTGAGTGCCATTGAAGGCAGAAATCTCTCTGTCAAGGGGCAATGCCAATGCCAACGCCATTCACAATTCTCAACAGAAAGAGGCAACAGAATGGAAGTCTTTCGCACAATGGGCATAAATGCAATACAATCTGTTATGCGAATGTGAAAAGTATAAGCGAAAGCTTTTCATATTCAACCTGACACTGAGAAATGATTTCAATTTCTCACCCCGCCCCCTCCAGGAGTCGTCTCGTTCAACATGGAAATCCAATTGATGCTGAGGCGTTTGTTGAGAGCAACTCACACCTTTTTCTCTTCTTAAACTGATTTTGGCTTCAGCATTGAAATTCATTTCACAGTCTGTATCTTGCTCTCTTTCCCTCAGAGGTTGTCTGCCAGTTGCGCACCTGCCAATTGCCCACTAGAAGAAGGAGGTGGCTAAGCTTCTGTGATTCTCTTTGCTATTGGTTTCAGGGTTTTGGGCTTTCCGTCAGCTACTGGAAATGAATTGTATTTTTCGTTTCAAATTCACATCAATTTCGAAATCTGGTTTTCCGTTTCCCGCTCGTTAGGGAATCGAGGTGGGTAAGTGGTGTCGAGCAACTGCTCGGTGGGGCACAACATGTTTGCGAGCTTTTTTGTTTTTTTTTTTATAAGCAAGCGCAAGGCAACTGTGTGGCAAATTGTTTTGCAGTTTAAATCACTTGCTATCAATCCCTAAATTGCCGGCTGTTAAAATGATAAACGCTCCGTTGGGCTGATAGACTTATTTTCAGTCGAGTCCACCTGGGTTGCTACTCAGTTCAAGAGAATAGTAGCCAGTGAAACGTTTTTGCGGTTTAGAAAGGAATTTCGAATTGCATTTTAATGGCTGTTTTCGACTCATAGCAGATTGAGCTGAAACTCGAACCGATGCTTATTCTATTATTTTTTAATTCAACTAAGAGTGATTTAGAAAAATATCTGAATTTCACATATAATCATATTTAATTTGAAATATTTTTCCATATTCGCAGATCATTTTTCAAGACTGATAGGTAAATACAGCCGAACCATAAAGTGAATGTAAATAATTCTGAAAAACACACAGAAAATAAGGCAAAATATTTTGGCCGTCTGAATTATTTATAGAATATCTGGCAAATTTCTGGTATCTGTTTAGGCAACAGCTAAAACAAACAATCCATGTGTACACAAATTGATTTCGTTTATATCAGCATATAAGAAAATGGAATGCAAAATGGAATGAAGTCTCACCAATGAGATCATTCGCTTAATGTACTCAGCCACAATCTAACGAATAGATAAATTTCTGCATGTGTGAATTTTTATCTGCAAATTGATTACAATGGCTCCTACAGGGCCTCTTCAAATTAGGACTTCTCACTATTCTCTAGCGAGTTCACTTTTTGTACTCCCAGTTTGTTTGCTTCTCAATTTGCGTTGCCAGCAGAAACAAAGCGAATTGCTGAATTGTCAGTCGTGCAAATGTTTATCGTGAATTGCTGCGGGCTGTTTATTCTTATGTTTACTTGACTGTTGACTTTCCATTTGAATGTGGCCCACGATACAACAAAAGAGCAACTAATGCCCAATTGGCTAATTGATGTGTGCACTGAGAGTAAAGGACAAAGATAAACATTTCAAGCTTCATCTTTAAATCACAGAATTCAAAAGCCAAAGCAGTGCCTAGATTGCACGGCGTGTCCTACACAGAATTCTGCTGCCTGACTGACAGAGTGACAAACTGACACTCTGACAGTCACACAATGCACAAACGTCCCATTCTGTCGCCTTTGGCAGAAGCAGCTCCGTCTCGAGCTGACACTGAGCAATGTGCGCAAGTGTCGGGCCAACATGACTCGTCTGTCCTTTGTGTGTGCAATGCAAATGTGCTTCTTCTCTACTATCTCCTTGAGTAACCGACAACATCATCATTACGCAGCAGCCCAACAAATGGGTATGCCAATGAGGCAACGCCCGCCGCAGGAAGAGCAGCTGCGCTCAAAAAACATGAAAAGCTAGGGTAGTAGGGTAGTTAGAATATCCTTTATTTGTTTCGTTTTTTGCTTGCGGAAGTGATTGAACCACAAATGGCAGAGCATATTCAGTGAGAACGGGCAACTATAAGGCAAATCTAAATTACTGCACGGAACACGTTTTGCCAGGTTTTGTGTTAATGGTGATGACAGCAGCGGGTGCTTTCCTCTTTATATCCTGTTGTTTTTGTTGTAGGCAACAACTACTTGGCCAACTTGACATTTTCAGCGATGGTGGCCATATCAACGTAGACATATGTCACTCCGGGGTACGCCTCTCCTTGTCTACGACTCGGGCTGAAGCATCTGCCACGTGTGAAGAGAGACAACTGCAAGAGCCGACACGTGTTTGTCAGCGTGTCAAGCGGTCGAGTGCACAGCAGGAATCTCAAAAATACAAAGATATAATAATATATTATATGCATATGGAATGTCTCATGTTGTTTGAAATATGTTAACAAATTGTCACATAGATGTTAGTTTGTGCATGTGATTGACTTACTTGATGCGGTTCACGATTTTAATTTGTCAATAAACTTTAAATGAGTTGCTAAAACTTCCCTGTTGGTCAAATTGCTTTTTAGAAATATATAAATATAAAAGCTTATATAATTATGTGAGACATGTGATATGTATTAATTAAAGTAATTAAATCATATGGCTTTATTTATATTCTTAGCAGAATTTTTATTCTTGCATTATATTTAAAAAGTAATTTTTTTAATTTAATTTACTTGTATTAATTCTGAGCAATTTTTCTATTTACAGATTCGTGTTCATTCGTAGCCCTAAGCACCACATACGTGTTAAATTTGTTTTGATTGAACTGCGCAAACTCCGCAAACGTCAAACGTCAATCGAAAGCAGCGCTGCTTCGGCCGCTGTCGCAGTCGCTGTCGCTGCCTCTGCAATATTCACTCAAACATTTTCCCGTTAGCCAAGATTTCAGTTACTTAGCGGCTTTTGTGCGCAACGCAACAGAACGGAACATGTATTGAATGGTTTGACGTAACGAGCAACGTGTTTAACGTAAGCATAGCAACAACAGCAACAAGAAACAGAACAACATCAAATAACTATCCGGAATTGAAATGAATGTTTGCCCAGTGTCAAAGAACCGTAAAAATAGGAAAAAATCGAAGTAAGGCAATCAAAAGGCAACGACCCCCGTGTGTGTGTGTATTTCTAGGCATGTGTGTTTGCCTTATACATACAATAACAAAAGAAACAATAACTTGTTGTTCTAGCCATGTGCTACGACATAAGCTTATATCAATTAACAGACGATTACATACCCAAACAATTTCAATGAATGAATATGTGACAATAAGTACAACAGAATCAGATTAAGGATTTAAAAATAAAAAATAATCCTAATAGAGATGGATGCAAGTAAAGTTAAATTTAATAAGTTGCATCAACAGCAAAATAAGAAAATAATATAATATATGCATATATTCAATGATGTATTATCTGAGATATTGTTTCCTGGATTACATATTTTATGTGTGCTCTAGTAGGCGCTAATGCCTGTTTCTTATGGTCAAATTATCTATGTATATTTATACATTTAATCTTACTTACACACACACTGATATATTTATATTTATAAGCGATATATATAGATTTATATATATATATAAATATTTCAGTGTTAGATAGATATATATATATATATATATATATATATATATATATATATGTATACATATATATATATATATTTATGCAAATATAATAATTGCGTGGTTTGTTGCTGGAGTCGTGAATATTTTATTTTTTCGCGTGGCTTTCTCGCATTTGATATCCTGTAAATGCAATTCAACTGTCGAAATGGTCGGAAGGTTTTCCACCCACAATTATGCGCATATAAATTTAACCTCCTTTGCCTGTGTCAGTGCACGCGGTTTCCATGGCGTATGACTTTTTTTAATTAAATGCCAAAATAACTCAGCTGTTAAATGCTGCAACTGTCGGACTCGTTGCTCTGACTCCTAATTAACCTCTACAAGTGTGCGTCTCTGTGTGTATGTGCAAGCTATATTTAAATTTTATTTTCGGTTTTCTAGCTGCAGTCGTGTTAATATTATAAACAACTTTGTGAGTCTATCGTTCTCACAGAAAACTAAATTCAAGCATAAAGAAAGAAAAACACATTCAAAATAAACAAAAAAAAAACGAGTATTAATTGAAGAGCTGGCCATAGCTTTAATTAGCATCAATCTAAATAATTCATCGTATTTTAACGACAGACAAGTGAGTATTTTTGTACCTCAACATTATTTTCCATTATTTATGGCCTAATAAGTCATGGGAAAGGGGATAAAGCATTATTAATTAATTAAATAGATTTATATTTGTTTTAATAATATCGAATAAAGTATTTCTGTATTTAATTCAAGGCCGCTTTATAACTAATGTTGTCCTTTGAACGTATATATATATATATAGATATATATATATATATATATATATATATATATATATATATATATATATATATATATATATATATATATATATCTATATATATATATATATGTATATGCATGCATTCATACATATATACATATATACATACATACATACATGCATTCATGTACACAAATAATTTAACTGTAAGTAAAAAATGTAGGAGTCAAAATCAATTACGCAGCATAAATAACTTATGTAGTTATCTAAAGTATTCATATAGAACGAAATATTCATATACCATTATTCACGTAATTACCAACATTCATTTAGCTTTAGATCTGACTTACATATGTTTGTCTTCGGTAAACGGTTATATGTTATAGCAATCAGATAAGGTTAAGACATGTCGCCTTAAATAGCTGTACAATTCAATGGTTGTAAGCCAAGTGGAAGTGATTACGCTTGATCAGCTCATAGAATTTGTCGGTTATATCCTGAAACTCAATCAACATTTGCAGCTGTCGCAAATTTGTATTGAAAGCAATTCATTTACTAGCAATTGCCATATGAATCAATATGCAAATCTCGATGTGTACACAGTCCCAAGCTCCCTTTACCTATCGTATTACCCTCAACCTCTCACTTTCTCTCTCTGTACCTCTCCCTATCTTGTCTGATGCTAGCTGGACTGTCATGGTGCCAATCTATTCGCCTGTCAGTCAACCTTTAAGCCAACCACCCACATGCACAACGTACCATTGCGTTACGTTCGGTCCGACAGTTGGCATTTTGGCATATTTAATAATCTGCCAATTCATCAGCGCTTGGGACTTAAAAGTGTATTGTTTGACAGACATTTAGAACAACGCACACACAGCTGTTATTATAAAAAAGTCCTTCTAAGCCAAACAAAAATATAGCAGTAACAACAAAAGCGGGAAAATAATCATCAGCCACCTGTATGGGCTTGGGTTTCTGCTTACGTCCACAAAGTATTGTTTGAAGTGAAAGCTGAGCAATCAGAGATATTGTATATGGCAAGTTAAAGCTAGCTTAAGCCAAGTATTATTGCGTTAAAACCGAGCCACATTTTACGTATACGCAACGTCTGTACCCAAAATTAGCAGCCATCACGATTTCGGCTGTGAAGCGTGTTCGTGACCTGTCCCATGTGTATGGCCGTGTGTTTGACTGTGTGTGTGATGCTTATCTGCCATCGTTGTAATTGCTGGCTCACTCCTGTAGCACTTAAATAGCGCGTTGTCCATTTGCGGTCACTCAACATGTTATTGCATGAAAATATAACTGTGGCCGGCTCTTACGGTCTATGGTCAGCATAATTACGCACGCATTTGGAGCTAATAAAGAATACATTTACTCAAATGTGTATTAGATTATATTATATGACGTGAGCGTAACATAAAAAGCTGAAAATAGAAGTTCAAACATTTTGCATTGTACAGTTCTTTGATATTAATAAGCACCGTATAAAATATATAAGTAAACAATTTCCCGATCTTCTGTAAGTCTGACAAATGTCACAAGATTGTTACTCTATTATTATCAGGTAACCAAAATAGACTTAAGCTAAAAACAACTTTAAGTAACTTACCCATAATAACTAAACCCTTATGCAGCATAAGACAACTATCAAGGTTATCACGCAGAAGAACCCATATCAAGGCATTCGAGCAAAAGCACGAACTATCTGCGACAATTTGTTAACATATTTCAAACAACAACAGGGACATCCACATTCCATATTCTATATGCATATAATACATTATTATATCTTTGTATATTTCACACTCCTGCTGTGCACTCGACCGCTTGACACGCTGACAAACACGTGTCGTCTCCTGCGGTTGTCTCTCTTCAAATGTGGCAGATGCTTCAACCCGAGTCGTCGACAAAGCGAGAAGCAGCTCGGAGTGACATATGTCCACATATGTCTTGATATGACCATAGTCGAGCTCTGAAAATGTCAAGTTGGCCAAGTAGTTGTTGCCTACAACAAAAACAACAGGATATAAAGAGGAAAGCACCCGCTGCTGTCATCACCATTAACACAAAACCTGGCAAAACGTGTTCCGTGCAGTAATTTAGATTTGCCTTATAGTTGCCCGTTCTCACTGAATATGCTCTGCCATTTGTGGTTCAATCACTTCCGCAAGCAAAAAACGAAACAAATAAAGGATATTCTAACTACCCTACTACCCTAGCTTTTCATGTTTTTTGAGCGCAGCTGCTCTTCCTGCGGCGGGCGTTGCCTCATTGGCATACCCATTTGTTGGGCTGCTGCGTAATGATGATGTTGTCGGTTACTTAAGGAGATAGTAGGGAAGAAGCACATTCGCATTGCATACACAAAGGACAGACGAGTTATGTTGGCCCGACACTTGCGCACATTGCTCAGTGTCAGCTCGAGACGGAGCTGCTTCTGCCAAAGGCGACAGAATGGGACGTTTGTGCATTGTGTGACTGTCAGAGTGTCAGTTTGTCACTCTGTCAGTCAGGCAGCAGAATTCTGTGTAGGACACGCCGTGCAATCTAGGCACTGCTTTGGCTTTTGAATTCTGTGATTTAAAGATGAAGCTTGAAATGTTTATCTTTGTCCTTTACTCTCAGTGCACACATCAATTAGCCAATTGGGCATTAGTTGCTCTTTTGTTGTATCGTGGGCCACATTCAAATGGAAAGTCAACAGTCAAGTAAACATAAGAATAAACAGCCCGCAGCAATTCATGATAAACATTTGCACGACTGACAATTCAGCAATTCGCTTTGTTTCTGCTGGCAACGCAAATTGAGAAGCAAACAAACTGGGACTACAAAAAGTGAACTCGCTAGAGAATAGTGAGAAGTCCTAATTTGAAGAGGCCCTGTAGGAGCCATTGTAATCAATTTGCAGATAAAAATTCACACATGTAGAAGTTTATCTATTCGTTAGATTGTGGTTGAGTACATTAAGCGAATGATCTCATTGGTGAGACTTCATTCCATTTTGCATTCAATTTTCTTTTATGCTGATATAAACGAAATCAATTTGTGTACACATGGATTGTTTGTTTTAGCTGTTGCCTAAACAGATACCAGAAATTTGCCAGATATTCTATAAATAATTCAGACGGCCAAAATATTTTGCCTTATTTTCTGTGTGTTTTTCAGAATTATTTACATTCACTTTATGGTTCGGCTGTATTTACCTATCAGTCTTGAAAAATGATCTGCGAATATGGAAAAATATTTCAAATTAAATATGATTATGTGTGAAATTCAGATATTTTTCTAAATCACTCTTAGTTGAATTAAAAAATAATAGAATAAGCATCGGTTCGAGTTTCAGCTCAATCTGCTATGAGTCGAATAAAGCCATTAAAATGCAATTCGAAATTCCTTTCTAAACCGCAAAAACGTTTCACTGGCTACTATTCTCTTGAACTGAGTAGCAACCCAGGTGGACTCGACTGAAAATAAGTCTATCAGCCCAACGGAGCGTTTATCATTTTAACAGCCGGCAATTTAGGGATTGATAGCAAGTGATTTAAACTGCAAAACAATTTGCCACACAGTTGCCTTGCGCTTGCTTATAAAAAAAAAAAACAAAAAAGCTCGCAAACATGTTGTGCCCCACCAAGCAGTTGCTCGACACCACTTACCCACCTCGATTCCCTAACGAGCGGGAAACGGAAAACCAGATTTCGAAATTGATGTGAATTTGAAACGAAAAATACAATTCATTTCCAGTAGCTGACGGAAAGCCCAAAACCCTGAAACCAATAGCAAAGAGAATCACAGAAGCTTAGCCACCTCCTTCTTCTAGTGGGCAATTGGCAGGTGCGCAACTGGCAGACAACCTCTGAGGGAAAGAGAGCAAGATACAGACTGTGAAATGAATTTCAATGCTGAAGCCAAAATCAGTTTAAGAAGAGAAAAAGGTGTGAGTTGCTCTCAACAAACGCCTCAGCATCAATTGGATTTCCATGTTGAACGAGACGACTCCTGGAGGGGGCGAGGTGAGAAATTGAAATCATTTCTCAGTGTCAGGTTGAATATGAAAAGCTTTCGCTTATACTTTTCACATTCGCATAACAGATTGTATTGCATTTATGCCCATTGTGCGAAAGACTTCCATTCTGTTGCCTCTTTCTGTTGAGAATTGTGAATGGCGTTGGCATTGGCATCGCCCCTTGACAGAGAGATTTCTGCCTTCAATGGCATTCAGAAGGGTATACAATAAACGGATTTGCCGCATGATAAGCAGATAGGAGATAAGAAGACCCAACAGGTAGACGAGATGACTTTCAGTCCTGTTGAGATGAGAATAAGGACACAATCTGTCTGCTCAAATGCTGCTGATAAAGTTATATGTATAATTAATAAGCCTGCCTCTGCTTTATAAAAAATACTCATTATAATAAGAGAGGGCATCCTCTAGTCGAAGCTCATGCCAATGACATTTGGCTATGAGAAAGCAGGAATCAGGACTCCCGAGAAGTGGGTGGGTAGCCGAGACCCATTGTCGTCACTTTTACACTCTTGGGATATTATAAGCAGCTACACGAACAGGCTGGTTCCTTGCCCCTCGAGGTCAGAGACCCGGCTTTGTCTGGCCATAACTCTACAAATTAACTTTCTGCTTTGTGGCACTTTTAAGAAGTTTAACAATGCGAGAACCATTAGTTGAAGCGAGGCTTAAGGTAAGCTCTTAATTAGAGTAAACAAACAATTTACTAATTAATAAAAGAAAGTAGTTTAAACTGCATGGTACAAAATCAAACTCTGTGAATGGCGAGTAAAAATATAGCTGACCTGTTATATATTCCAGAGATGCTGATCCATTGTTCTTACATCTATATTCCATATTTAAAGTCTAAGTTTTTGTTTTTAAACTTGGCTATCTCTTGAGGGAGTCATGCATATCATTTGTTCCTTTGGCTGCCTGCTTTGTCATATTTATTATGATGTTTTTGTTTTCCTCTGTTTCATGTTTTCCTGTATCTCAATTCAACTTTCTGCTTATAAATTTGCATTTCATCAAATCAAATACAACAACAGGCAACTGGCAAATGGCAATAGCCTGACGGGAATATTTGTGGTCTCTCCTGTGAGTTTATCCGTTGGCTTTGGCCAGCTGGCGATAGTCGTACGAAAGATTTGTACGCCAACGAAGTAAATTTGAATTTCGACGTGCTTCAGCCAGCAAAATTTATGGCTTTCACTCAACACACATACAACTCACATACGCTCACAAATACATACATATATATATAAATATACATATATTTTGGCTTATACTGTGCTTGGGCGCACGTGGCGTATACGCAACATTCGCAAGTTAAAGTTTGGGCTTGATAAAAGCCTTTGCATTCTTCTGGGCGCCTTCAACTTGAGCCAGAAAATTAACATTCCCGCGACTCTCACTTGAGACGCGGTTGGTCTGGTCTGGTTTCAACTGCTCACCTGGCTGCACTTTAATTTGCATATTAAATGCCGCCTTGCAGTGGTTCTCCTGCCAGTCTCGACTCTCAACTGCCACCTCATTCTCATTCTGCCACAGCCCACCCCAAGTCCATACGAGTGTCGTCAATATATTGTGCCCCTTCCGACTCCCCTTCAACTCCACTTAAGTCAACGTGTGTGTTTTAAAGGGATTTTCACATGCAAAGCACTTAAGCCAACGGGGCTGCCTACTGCCTGGATACAGGATTCAGGGAGTTGATAGTCAAGAGCTTGCCGGCGCAAGGCATATCCTAACTATTATTATTGTCTCCTGCTGAATTATTCATCCTGGTCGTAAAATTCTGGGTTGTGCTGTGTTCGCTTTGCGAATGATATTTTAAATATTAAAATGGTTCGACGTTAATGGGAATAGATATGGAGACTGAGGCTGAAACTGAAAAGTGAACTACAACTATTACCAGACGCCCTACTCGCTATTATCTGTGCACCAGCTGAGGCTGCCATTTGGAACGGCGCCAAGTGCCATCGCATTTCTTGATGCCAGTCCAACTATTTCGCTCGCAATTACAATTATGTCCCCATTGTGTGCTCCTCACCGGCTGTTGCGGCAATCTTGGGCCCAAATAAAAGTCTGGGACACACTTCCCTTTCACATACAGGAGGTTCAGTTCCTCAATGCTTACTTTCCCACAATGATTTGGGTGCGGCTTATTGGCTGCTAAGAGGACAATTGTTGCCAAGAGAGGGCGTGGACAATTTAGACGCTTCATTTGTATGCCAGAGCGAAGTTTTCTAATTTTACAGTCTGTGGCTTTGTTCATTGTTGCTATTGGCGCTCCGATTTGCATGAGCGAAATCAAAAACGTGACGTGAACTCAATCTTAAATGGAATAGTTTTTATTAGTAACGAACATTTCCATTGGCTGTTGATTATGTCGTTCGACTTGAGTTACTACTTGTGGATGTAATATGATAGTCATATGTGAGTGTGCATATATATTATTAATACTCAGAGTCAATACATTTAGACCTTCTCTAATATAAATTGCAGCACTCATTGCAGCTTTTATCTTAAAGAAATTTAATGAAGCTGTAAACTGGAAGTTGCTTAGTTGCATGCAGTACACTGTAAGAATTCGCACCCAGAAGCTACAGAAATCAGTCTACATTAAAGCAGGAGTCTAGCATAAAAGTGCCAAATGCCTTGGCATTAAAATGTAATTAGGATGTGTAGCACATGACACATCACATACAGACTCTCACACACACACGTATCAGCCTGGCGAGACTCTTGCCGAAACCACCGTCAACATATTTATGGGTTCCGCCTGTTCCGAACAGGTACAGTTAGAGGCGACAGTGAAGGGAAGGCAGGTCTGCAGGGAGAGGAACGTGTGTTGCTGGCAACATAATGCGTAAATTTTGTGATATTAACGAGAGAATATAGTACGCTTGAGAGGCGGCCCATAAATCTTTTTATTTCTTCCCCTGCTGAGGCTACCTGAAATGGCAGTGCGACGTCAGCAGGCTTTTGGAGAAGACTGTCGGCAGTCACTGTGAAGCTGCTAATTTGTTAAATTGAGCATTAGGAGTGCTTTGTGGTGCTTATGATGCGACGCGCTGTCCGCAAATCAATTAAATTGCAGCAAATTGAAAAATTACGTATACGCAATGTACCGTGAGAGGGTCAATCGAAAGGTGAACAGTTGAGCAGTTGAGCAGAGGAGAATTGGGAGTAAAAGGAAAGGGAATTGGTTGCATTAATTTGCAATGCAGATCACGTTCCCTTTTGAGTACCAAATGGAGAATGGGCTCAACCACCGCGCCAGTCGGGCAGCTGCTTTAACTTCTCTTTCTCCTTGGTTTACTTGGAGTTCATTGTCTGCAAGGCTCTCGGCGTATGTGTATGTGCGAACCATTACTCAACAGTCGACACACAGACTTAGACACGTATCCTAATGTATGGCCAGCCAGCTGGACCGTGTCTGGAGTAGAACAATGGCAAATGCCATTATTAATGATGCAATTGACATGCTTCGACCAGAGACGGCGATGGAGATGAAGCTGAATAAGAAATATGGCTTTACATTGAGCCTGCCACAAATGAATGGGGCAACAATCTAACAACATTCAACAAAATCATGCACATTTTCAGACCTACGTGGATGCATGCGAGATTTGTGTTTCTTACACTGTGAGACGTTATAAGCTTAAGGACTCAACAGAATTAGATGAACATTTTGTGTTGGGAATTGTAACTCTGACTTGATTTACATTTGATTGAGTATCTCTAAGTCGTACATTCTCAACTGTTGTTGTGTCTACACTCACTCAAGTGTCTCTCTCTCTCTCTTCCTTTATGTGGCTGTGTGTGACTGTGCCTTGTGGCATGGTTCAGTTTGTGTGGACCTTTTGTTTGACTTTGTTTGTGTTGTTTGCTTTGTTAATAGTTTTAGCTTAGTTGTTGCTTCTGCTTTAGTTCTCCTTTTGTCTGGCTGCGTTCCCCCGTGTCCAATTCAATAAAAATTTAGTACGTGTTGCATAAGTTAATCGCTGGCTCCTCGTCTTCGTCTCCTTCTTTCGTGTCACATTTACTTCTCATTTTGTTTCTGTTTGATCGACCCCAAAGTTTTCCCAAATGTTTGGCTATGCTTTTTTCGTGTATAACTTTGAATATTAACAATATTTATAATATATTGAGCCAGCAGACGAACACAAGAGGTTGCTAATTAAATATAAGTATACTAGTTCACGATTTGTGTGTTTATGCATCAAGAGAGATATTTAGTTTTATGTTTAGCTAGTTAAGGGATTGACTATGAGAAAAGGCACAAATATATATGATCTTATGATATGAGCGAATAACATGCCTAGGTTATTACGAAAGTGAAGTGGAGCAAATGATGTCAGAAAAGGCAAAGGAAGAGCAAATATAATATCGTATTGAATACAATTCAAATACTTATATATATATAGTATAGTATAAAATTATATAGTAGTATAAAACTATATGTGAAGCTTTAAAGAAAGCATCAGAGCAATATGACTTTTTCAGCACTCACATTTTTGTTTTAACTTACAATGGTGTCAAAGTTGTTGCAATTTTCGCTGCAAGCAAGAAATGTTTGTTTTACACTGGAAAAAATAAACAACGGCAACTTAGGGTCTGGAGATGTTTCTGAGTTGTGCTTTATTGTTGTATCTGCTGCAATATCAACAAGCAAAGCTGAAAAGCAAACAGAGGGGGCAAAGCGGACCATGAAAGGAAGGAAATAACGTGTGTATGATGTGTCCCGATAAGCAGCTGCTGCTCGCGCATTAGACGAAAACTCGAGTCGGGTTCCTCCACCTTTTCTTTCCGGTCGCTCCCTACCGAACCATGAAAAATAGATGGCGTGCCAAATAGCGTGTTTCGTTGTTGTAAATGAATCTTATTTTAGGGTGCTCTGCCATGGGGAAGCGCCGCTCGGATGAGTGTGTAACACTCATGCAATGCATGTCAGTTGAAGATTCATGTTTGATGCACTTCGTGAATAGGAGCCCTCACGCGAATGTGTATGAAATTCAATTTTTCACAGCGGCTTAAGACTTAGCAGACAACATTATTGTTTTCGTGTTCATGCACGATGCAACAGCACTGCCTGTTCGTATTCATTGAGAGTCATTTAAGCGCATCTCTCGGTTAGTCATTGTTGCTCGAATGCTTTACTGTTTCGGCGTCATTCAGTTTAAATTTGGGTGATGGGGTGACTGAAAAGGGCACCGGAAATTACGTATACGCAGCCTGGATTCGTGTTTGCTTCCTGTGTGTGCGAACTCTTCTATTGCAATTTTCCGCCTTTTCCCGTTGCACATCGTTTTGTTTGATGCGTTTTTCAGTCGCCTAATTGTGCGTGCAAGCGACAACAGAGGCCCACTGACTGAAAGCCAACCGCTGCGTCCACAGTCCACAGTACACAGTACACAGTGCATGCGGACACACAACTCAGTCCATTGGCTTTTCGCCCACCTTTGATTCATTTTGTTGCAGGCGATTTTAGTTTTCGCTCTTAATCCTTGCCATGGAAACTGCATACAAATTGGCCAACATGTTGGCTTAAAGAGCCTTTTGAGAGCCAGTCTGATTGAAATGCAGATGCAATGATAGGTCTACGACAGAGAAAAACTCCCACAAAATAAAATAATTTCATATTCAACTTCTACATATCTCTTGTCATCACAGAATACTAAAGAGTTGCTGTTTGTTCTTTTATGACCCATTTTTATTGCTGTTTATCGATTTTCTTAGAATCGTTCAAATTAAGTTGACCCAATTGAAAAAAGTTGCCCTTTTCGGACCCTCGTTTCGCTTCTCTTTCTTTAAATGGAGGAAATAACAATCGTAATTCTCACTCTATTTGCTTAGCTGACATTGATAGTTTGTTATGACCTTCAATGATATCTTCTTTTTCCTTTCTCTCACTCAGCTCGACTGCAATTTGTGCATATTACAGACAAGAATGGGAATATGCCACACAAATTATACTAAATCCACATGCATTAAGGATTTAGATCTGTATGCTAATGTACTTTTGCTCTGCTTTATGTTTGCAGAGTCAACTAACCGGACAATCTCCAACAAGTTCATTTGGTCAGACCACTTCAAACAAGCCACAGAAGCAGCTGCTTAATTCTCTGCATCTGCCTCTGTCTTCGCCTCCTCCTGCCTTCCAGCCGAACTCATTAATTTTGCTCAACCAGAAATGAATAATGATATGGTCCGTGTGGTTAGACTTAAGGGAGGGAGAAGTCCAGGGGGTGTAGGGGTATATGTGTAAGCTTGTGGTTGTAGGTGTGGGTGTGAGTGTGTGCTGAATTGTTGTCCGTTCTGGCTGTTGATAGTTCAGCTAGTTTTCTCCTGCTGCTGCATGTGGGCACAAGCCAAGAACCAAAGCACAAGCAAGCTGCAACAATTTTTCATTTTGACTTTTCCCTTTCGCCTGTCTTCTTCTCGGCATAGACTTTCAGCTCTCACTACCCAATTACAAAAGTTTTGCAGCTTTTTTACAATTTGTTGTGTTTCAGTTTTTGCATTGTTTGTTTATGCCCCTTGCTGTAGGTATTTGTGTTGTGTTTTTTGTTTTTTTGTTTTTTGCAGCTGCCACTTCAGCGCATTTAAACTTTTTACGGTCAACTAGGGATATGAGTGTTGTCCTCTCAGTGTGGAGGCTCCTTTGCTCCTGCTGTTTTCAGAATATGTTTTGCTTCTGTCTTGCCGTCTCGTTTGCCATTCACCATTTGAGCTATCTTCGGTTTTGTGATTTTCATCGACTTCAGTCAAACTTTTTTAATGACCACATAAGCTGACCCAAACTTTATTTTCTATCTGCCTTAATAGATGTAGAATTAGACCACATAAATTAGCCAAACAATAAAATTCCTTAATAAAATATTCGTTTCTTTTTAGGTTTTAGAATTGCCTTACACACCTCAATGCTATTTTTTAATCATTGAAATTAATCTATTCAACAAGCTTTCGCAAATTAGTTCATTGTATCGGAATTCGCTTACGTGGTATAATTATTTTTAGAACTTCATTCCAATAGATTCGCACTAAGCCTTTATGTTACTCATCAAGTTTCTGCTCAGTCATGCATCACACTAGAAATCCAACTTGATTGCTCTATACTTCAACGTGCACTATCCACTAGCAGAGAGTCCATTGAGGAAGCCGCTTACCCTCCTGCTCCACACTCAACTGATTGCAGCCAACTTCCGTTTGTTGCCAATCCAACGCACGTCCTGGCCATAAAGCGCAGTGCACTAAGCCAATTTCAGAGTGTTTATAATTGAAACTTGCCAAGAGCATCGTGGACCAGAGTCGAGAGTGGAAGAAAAGCTGAAAGGGAATAAAACAAAACAAAGCCAAATCCAAAGCCAACATAGTGCAGGTGCAAAAGAAATGTAGTTGAAAGGTGAATCCGTGTCCAAGTCATTTCCCCCGAAGCGGATATAAAGCGATTTGACTTGGTGACAACATCATTTCCGCAGGGCGTGGCTGGGAAGACGAAGCAGTGCAAAGTGCTTGGCGGGCACAAAGAATAATGAGCACTTAAATTGCTGTCATTAATAAGGCGACTAACAGAGTTGCACAATTTAAAGCCGTGTGCCATTTTGATAAACTGCTCGGCATTGGCTACGTGCTCCTGAGAAGCGCTGAGATGAGTGGATAATCGACAAAGAGCCCGTCTACGATTCAGGTAAACAGGAAAGACGAGAAGAGCAGGCGGAGATGAACCAAGCTCATTAAAAATGAAAAATTAGCTGTGCAAATGGAGACCTCAAAGCGGAGATGAATAGAGACTGAAGTGTCCGATGCTAGGAACAATGGAATGATATGCAAAACAGTCTAAACGACCAGATAAAGTTCCAAAGAGAAAAACGTTTTCCCTAGAAAAGAAATTAGATTTTATTTAAGAGACTTTGTTTCTGTTTGCAAAGTTTCATATGATTTGTATGCTGTTTCTTCAAATTTATTCTATGACTGTAAGAAAGTTTATCCTCAAGAGCCAAGGTGGAAATATGTTTCAAATAAATCATCTTTAATAGACTTTGCTTGCATGCAAAATGAGAAAAGGGCTGAAGTGGAATTTCCAACTGCCTTCTCATATTTTCTCTGTAATTGAAAGGAAGCTCTTCTGCGAAGGCAAGGCAGGGGATAGAAGCAGAAGGAAGTGCTCAACTTGACTCACAAATTTGCATTGTGTGAATTGCTTCCGTTGTTGCTTCGAATATTGCCAGCTAACTTGAGAGGATGTTCTAAATCCTGAGATATGCCAAGACAAGACAAATACACGAAACAGCAGCAAGATAAATATCTGAAATGTTGCCTCCGCTTCCTTGGACCACATTTCTCTTGTCATTTCAATGCAGTTTAAAAGTTATCGCTCGGCTTAGTTGACTCGTTCTTCTCTATCTCCAGCCAATGAAAATAACAGACAAAGGCAGCAACAATCAACTCTGGCATTCGCACCTAATTCAAGACAAGTGTCGCAGATGGAGACATAAAACGCAGCCCTGTCTTTAAAGCTAATGAATTTTGTCTCGCATAATTATTTAAATTTGTGTTCTTTTTATTGGCCTGCCTTTGTTTTAATTGTATTCATTTCCATTGTTATTTCTTCACTGCTGGCTTCTTCGTTTATTTCCTCTTTCGGGCCAATTTTAGTTCTGCTGACGACTCATTCCTTTTGAATTTGGCATTCTGCAAACAAACTTGAAATGAATGGAATAGTTAATTGCCTTCGGACTGTAAATATTTGCATCACCATTTCTATATAGGCATACGATATGACTGACTTCTTATGAACAAAAATTCCTTTATTCTGAAAACATTTTGGAGAAATGTGTTTTTATTGTTACCCAGAGATTTACGAACACTGCACGCAGAGGTTGCCATTCCCACGACTAACCCAGCTGTTCTCAAGTTTCCACAGTCAATGGCCAACTAATTATTTACCTTATTTATTGGAGGCAAAGTTCTTTAGTTAATACGAAAATGCCATCTGCTTTTGAAAATGTGCCATTAATTTTCAATTAAATTGTTGCTATTTTGGATTGCTTACGGCAAATGGGGCCAAACTGTCCGACTTTCGCTCAGTTGAGTGCCTCAGGCAGAGGAAATCAAATTTGTTTGGCATCGGAATTTCTTTTCACTTTATTTACTTGGCAATGAATTCACCTTGACGAACCGCACAGACGAACGGGATGTGGATATTTGAATGCAAATCGAGGCACTACACGAAGGGTACCGTAAACACCTAATCTGATTCCAGAAACGAAGTGCACCCATGAAAAGTCCCAGTTTAGACTGTGTCAACCAGAATTTATTTGCTTGGGAGGCAGGAGGGCACTGGGATAGGGACACTGTGAGTGGCAAAAGGGTTCCCTTTAATCCAGAATTGTCAACAGATCCTCTCGCTGATAAAAGGATTCACAGGGGACAGAAGCTTCTGCGCCTGCATGAGAAAATTAATAAAAGCGAAAGTAAACACAGAACGAGCCAATGAAATGCTTGGATCAACCTCTGAGCTCCGAAGCTGACTTGTTCCACACCTTTCACATACCACCACAGAAAAGCCTTAAATTAAAAATTCACCGGCTAAATATTTACTTAGCTGCAGAATAATGCAGAAGAGGCGAGCCCTGGTGTGAGCCAATTTAATTTAAACAACGACAAAGGAGACAACAAAACACCTCTTCATAGTATCAAACGCGTGTGTTCACAGTCATCGGAATGGCAGACATAACACTAAATATTTTAACAAATTTTGTTTGATTTTCGATGATAATACGAAATACTTCTGGGAGCCATTATTAAATTCCCAATTTCCAACCTGCGATATCGAATATTTTTCTACCTCGACCCACGCAGAGCGAGTTTTATGAGCCACCCTAAAATGATTTTATTATTCAAACACGAAACCACACGACAATCTGTTTTTCCATTTAAATATTTTTAGACTCTCTGAATTAGAAGGGAACCCAGCATAAAATACGACATTTGACGTTTCTCTGGTATTTCTTTGCAGGCACCGCTGGGAGACTGGCAAAATGCATTAGGCGAGCAAGGCGAAATACTTGGTAAACCTAATTTGGAATATTATCACTGAGTAAGCGGGAAGGCGCGGAGTGGCACTTTAAGCAGAGTAAACATTACACATCAAACAGAGCAGGGCGAGTGAATTATACATATTATAATATTATTTGCCTATGGGTTGGAGATAGTTGGAATAGGAATATGAGGCAGAGAGAGGGGTCATCTGTGCGCCAACAAGTCAAGTGCGGCAAATGACAGGGACTTATGTCTGTTTCCCTTGCAGATTTCATGTCGTCAACAGCAGGACCAGCAAAGTCCAGTAGCCCTTGAGGACACTTTGTGGGAGTCCACGTCCAGCTATCTGCCACACATTGTTCCATTTAAGTTTTGGACAAATTGAAGGCATGTCCTGCAGTTGCAGCCAGAGAAAGTCCTTGTCCCAATTATGTGACAAATATGAAAATTTACAGCTGCAGCCTGCCATGCTGTCCCCTTTGTGTGTGCTGGAATGCGTATTCAATAAATGAAAGCAGGAAAGTTCCATTTAAATTGCATTAAACTTACCTCAGCAGCAGGAAGCTACCAGCGGGCGACAGGGAAACCAACGCAACGAGCGACAGCAAGCAGCCACAGCCACATCAATTCGCCTTCCCCGCCATACAACCCACAAGAAGTGTTGCATATCCGGAAGGCTCGTACTGGGGAATGCATGTTTGATGTATCTCAGCTCGAGGCAAGAGCAGAGCATGGCTACCAATTTATTGGATTGGTCACTTGGCTGCTGTTGCTGCTAATTGACTGGGTGAGAGATTTCGCCCAGCTCAATGTATTTTGGAATCTGCAACCGAAATAAGTTCGAGTATTGCTTACTTCCATCTAATTCGGCACTTACATCAGACATTTATCCCCACTCACATTAATAATTCAAAATACTCCTGACAGACTCGAACGACACAGCCTAATCACAAGGCTTAACAGAGTTAAAAAAAAGCTCTGTTAAAAGCATTTGAAATATGCGAATATATTTATCCAGCCAGCTCCCCAGACTTAGAAACCCTCATTCCTTCAGGGCGTATAATAAAAAAGGAGAGTAATAAAATTTATGAGTTTTGATTTATGTGCCAGCTGCATACGGCATATCAGCATGCGGTGCGTATACGTGATATTTAAAAAGGCAATTTTGTATTTTTGCCAACGTAGCATATTAAGCTAAAAACAAAATATAAAAAACATGAGTATAAAAGGCTTATCTTGCAATAAAATTATGAAAGCAAATTTAATAAATTAACCACACTTTGTTGACTTTGAAACTTTTTATGCCTTTTTAAATTAATAATATATATAACAATGAGCAGAAGTTGATCAGCTCTCTAGCTAATTTTATAAAATAAAAAAAAATATATAGGTTTTTGTTGTCTTTATTTATGTAATATAGCGATCAAAAGATTTTTAATCTGCGAAGTTCCATTTTGAATTTGTATAATTAAATTAACATATTAAAACAAATATTGTTGACAGAGGACATTTGCAATTCAAATGCAATATGAGGAATGTCAGGTATCTAATTTTTTTTTAATTCGTCGTTAGTTAGTCGGTTTGCGATTATTAAATAGTTTTCATTAATACAATTTTTACTTGTATAATACAGTTAGTTATCTCCGTATTACATATATGTATAGTATGTCTTTTTTTCAGAATGGAATCTCTGCTTTCATATACATTTAGCCATATACCATTTAATTTCATATTCTGAATAATGGTCTGCGATAAACTTAGTCTAATTAAGAATTTTGTCGGACTTTTTTAGCACAGCTCCGCAAAATACATTGTTCAACTTGTGGTAAACATCTTTTAACCAACATGCGCTTAAAATTTTATTCAACTTCTTTTTGCTTCTCCTTTTACCTTCTGTGTATTCCTTGTGCAATTTGAAACTTCTGTTTGGATTGCAAATTAAACTGCATTCTGTTGTAGTTCCTGTTTTCCCAGCTTTACCAAGAGACATGGAGCAAAATGCAGAGTCAGCCAAAACCTGGCATACTCACCCAGCTCCCGTCGAGGTTGGTTGCGCATGGAGACACGGCATCAGCTTCATGTCAGACATCTGTAGCTTGAATTGCAACGCCAGCCACAGTGTGTTTTCGCATACATACACATACACTCGACACACGTGCTCGTTTGACCCCGTTCAGAGAGGACACTGACCAGCAAACCATCAGCATGTAAAACTGTCAATCATGCGCCCCTGCCCCTCTCCCTCACAGGCGTTAACGACGCCTCGTACCATTGTTGTTGTTATTATGATTATCGTTATTGTTGTCCCATTTTCCCTTGCTTGGCCTGCCTTTCCGCCACCTTCTTTGTCGCTCTTCCTCTTCCTGCCGTACATAATGAAATAAAAATATTGTGCTGTTGTCGCTAACATTTGGTTCTTGTTATTGTTGTTGTCGTTGTCGCTGGCCTTTGTTATTTTTACTGCTGCTATGCAAAGCAGACACATAATAAATTGAACCCTTCCCAGGTCGCTGTTGCCACCGCCCGTTGCAAGCCACAAAAGCGCAGCAAATTGAAATTTAATGAAATTTATTAATTTGCTGCATTTGTGATGATGTGGCAAAAGTATTTTGTTGTCAGCTCCAAATTGATCGCACAGCGGTTTTTGAGTTTTATATTGATTCAATAAAAATGTAACAAAGAACACAAAAAACAGACCCTGAATAAATAATTCAACTTGCTAAAAGCCTGAAATAAAAACATATTTTTAAATAGAATTAAGTTAAAAAGCGAGCCAAATAAAGTAAGGCTGTCAAGCGGAAAATATCATAGCCTAACGGACATAAGCCAAAGCCTTAGCTGTGAAATTTAACGCGTTTAACTTTTAGTGGCCAAGCAGCTGCGGCTTAGGAGTTTGAAATGGTGCATAGTTCAACTAGGGGATAAATGTGTGGCTGGTGGATGAAGAAAACTTTTTACAAATGCTGAAAGATGTTGAGCTAAGTTTAGTTTCTCAACTGCGCAAGCAAACTTTCATGACTTATAGCTAACTGTGAACTTAAATTGATATACTAAACAGTTAAAACAATAACAATATAATGAAAGGTATCTCCATGTGACTACTGCCCTCTTCTTAATGAGTACATCAAATCCAAACTGACATGAAAACAGTCCATTAGATGTGTAAATGGGACATGTCTCAAGCAACTAAAGGAAATGTGAAATACGTGTGCAATTTGTCACTTTATCGCTGCTTCCGTCCTTGTTACGCATACGCAGCGTAAGCCACTGAAATGTAAGCCATATGGGAAATCTCTACTCATCGCTGACGCAAGCACGCAAATCAAAGTCTTTTGTCATCTTATCTCGATTCGAACAACAATCATCAAACAGCAATCACTTAGTCATACCGCGTCTCGCCTTAACCCGCCGAATTTCACCTCCAAATGCTGACATTACTTTCCGCCATGTTTTATTTATATTGTTTTGTATTTTTCATACCTTTCACACAGCAGTAGCCGCAATCAGAATGTCTTGAGGCGTGCGGCTCAACTTTGACATTCCCGAGTCGTTTTTTATGCCTCGCCTTTTATTGCGTGCCATTACTTTAATATTCTCGTGCCTCCCCCAGTTCGATTTACCTCACAGCAATCGATGAAAGAACTCCAACTGGGTTCGTCGTACCCTCACTCACATATGAATGGGCAGATGTGTGGCTGGCACTTTCTGTTAGCTGTTGGCTGTTGGCTGTTGGCGTTGCCTGCCTTTAATGTATTTCAATTATTTTTATTGGCTTATCATAAATTATAATGCTCCCTGTCCTTGGCTTCCATATTTTCTCAGCTATTACTCTGCCTGCTTCTCCCTGTTTCACTAAGGCAAAGCTTTCACTGGCTTCAACACATTTTCACAGTTCTGTAGTTCCTGCGTTGCCCTCAGAAGCTCCTTGATGGCCAGGTCTGGAACACATGTTGAGCCTTGTTTTTGGCATTGCTGCTTATTGAAAAACTTTGGCAAGTCGTTGCGTGGATCGCTTCGTCGTGTTTAAGAAAACTTTCGGTTAAGTGGCAACAACTTTTCGTCCTTCAAGCATTTTATAATTTCATGGCATTTGTTGGCTGCCACGTTTTCCATATTTTACTGTGCTGGTAAAACTTTATAGAGTTCATTATTTCTACCAAGCGCGCCTTAATTATTCCTGCATTTGGCACTAAGACAAATTGAATTATGTTGCAGAGTGACTTAACTCGAAGCTTAACTGCTTCCAATTTGTTTTTCATACTGTCGAGCATTATGCAAATGTCAGCATATCCAAGAGCCCCTAAAGCGCTTTGCAACTTGCATTGCATTCTCATTGTGCATACCAAATAATAAACTCTCTCTGCTAACGCACTTTGAGCCAACTTTTTGAAATGTGAAGGAATCCATCGGTCGGCATAGCTGATCAAATCAATTGCTTTGAGCCTGATTTGTCTCCTTGATTTGCTTCTTCATTAATCAACCCATCAGACTTCATCCAAATGCCATCTGAATGCACAGTATTTGTGTTATTTGTTCATTCATCCTCTCCCCATTATTCATTCATTGTAATTTGGCACTGCTGCTCGTTGCGCTTGCCACATTTAGCACGCCGCACTGCATTCGCAACTCTATTACACAAGTTTCTCGCAATTTTAATTATCACGCCATCGTCATCATCTACATCCGCCCAGCACACCGCCATCCTCATCATCAACGTCATTCTGGTGGTTGTTGTTGCTGTTGTAGTTGTTGCAGCTACTAAAACTGTTGCAAACGGCACCGCAAATGCAATTTCCGTGCAAAATATTTACACAAAGGCACAAAACTTTACCGACATCCATTTCGTTATTTTGTGTTCCATTTCTCTCCCTGTCCCGCTCTTTTCTCCTTGTTGATTGCCAAACACACCAAGTCCGAGAGCACCAAATAGAAAAGTCAATCGCGATCAGTCGTTCGACCTGTAAAGACGTGAATTCGAACAGCCTTCGCTTAAGCTCTACTGCTGCAGAGTTCTAAAAATAGAACTTTGCGGTGCATTCTTCAACGCAACAGCAACAAAAACCGCACACGCAGCGTTTTCTTATCGCTTGCTTCCGCGTAACTCAATTGCTTTAATTGCAATTTACGAAATTTCGTCGCTTGGCGCGAGTGCGCCTGCACTCAAAAGCACAATCCGCGATGACATCTAATGTCAATAACCTCGCTACAGCTGTAAAGGTAAATGCAGAAATGCAAGCCCAGCTTAACGTTGTGATGGCAAATAGGCAAGCCTCCATCATGCCAATAAACTCAAAAATAGATATCGCCTCCGTGCAAGGCATCACTAACAACAAAAACACGAAACGTAAACAGCCAAATTCACCAAAAACCATCAAGAAAAGGCTCATCTTCGACGAACCAAGCACCAGCAATGCAGCATTAATATCAGAAAATCGATTTTCACTGCTCGTAGAAGAAGATGAAGACTACAGCGAATCACCTGTAGCTCCAGAAGCCCCAGTATTGACCGACCAGCAAACTACTCCGAAACCTCGTCCGCCCCCCATATGGTGTCCAAACATCAAGTCTGTGGCCCTACTTCAACAGATAATAGATAAAGTAATTGATGCTAAATCATACGTAATTAAGCCAAAGAAGAATAACATAGGTGTATTAACCCAATGCAGTGAGGACTATCGCAGAGTTATAGACCACTTTACTAAGCTGGAATTGGAGTTCCACTGCTACCAGCTTAAGGAGGACAAACCATATAGAGTCGTGTTCAAAGGGCTTCACTCCAGCACTGATACAACACTAATTAAAAAGGAATTGGAAACCAAAGGCCACACAATTACAAATGTGCACAACCCACTGAGCCGTATGGACAAAACACCGCTAAATATATTTTTTGTTGACGTGGCTCAGGCCCCCAACAACAAAGAAATTTTGGACATTCGAGTTGTCTGCAGGCAACGCTGCACAGTGGAACTGCCAAGAAGATACAACGACCTGACACAATGCCATCGCTGTCAAGAATTTGGACACACACAACGCTACTGCCACAAAGCTCCCAGATGTGTGCGTTGCGCCGGGAAACACGCATCCAAAGACTGCACCCGCGAAAAGGACCAGGCACCAACTTGTGTGCACTGTGAGTTACAGCACCCAGCCAACTATAAGGGCTGCCAAGTATACAAGCGGTTGCGCAAATTGCAATCCCCAGCACAAAAAAGGAGTCCCACACAAACACCGTCTACGGGTCCGAGTACTGCTTCCGAAATTACAAGGCCCCGGAGCATTACCCAAGCCACGAGCTTTGCAACGCCTATTAGTGGTGTTTCTTACGCACAGGCCGCTAGAGGTGGACCGTCAAATAAGAATACCACAAGTGACACTTTGTTCACTGAAATGCTTCAGCAACAACAACGTCAGTTTGACGCAATTAATGCCGAGCTCAAAGCGATGCGAGAAGTACAATCCCAACAAGCAACCATGCTAAACAGTTTAATGGCCATCATAACCAAGCTTGCCTACAAATAATGGCTTTACGTGTGGGTATCTGGAACGCCAATGGCCTGAGAAACAAGACTCAGGAACTGGCTGCGTTTCTCTCACAAGAAAACATAGATATAATGTTAATAACAGAAACTCATGAGTGCCCCACTACACAAATTTTCGGATACGAACACTATCAGGCTCATGGTGAAGGAGCAAACTGCTTTGGTGGATCCTCAATCCTCATACGAGCAACAATACCGCATACACCTTTACTGCCAATTTGCAACGCAACAATGCAGGTCTCAGCCATCACCCTGCCTACGTCTATTGGAGCGATCGAAGTTGCGTCAATTTATCTTCCGCCAAACACTGGTCTGTGTGATCATCACATGGAACAGGTTCTAGGCCAAAGGTTGAATAAGACCCTCATCGGCGGCGACTGGAATGGATGGCACCCATTTTGGGGAAGCAATAGTGCGAATCGTCGCGGAGAAGTCATATTTGAGGCGATTCAAAACTTACAATTCAGCATATTGGCGACTGGAGCCCCCACCCGTTACCCAATTAATGGACACAGGCCCTCGGCAATCGACTTCGCTGTCTACAAAGGCATCTGTGACCGGCAATTGACCATTGAAGAATCCTTGGACCTATCCTCTGACCACCTGCCACTAATAGTCACAATCCACGCGCAGCCACAGCCCTTGCCCATTAGGAAACAACTACTGCCAGCAGGATCAGATTTAGGAGTCTTTAGGCGCGAGCTCCATTACTCTTTGCACATAGAAATGGAACTTAACACTCCTGAAGACGTGGACTACGCAGCAAACAAACTGCAGGAAGAAATAGTCAAAGCTGCGCACCAAGCCGCCCCACCATCTTGCCAAACAAGACAACAGTCTCCGTACAACATCCCCCTCACCTTGGAGGCCCAACACCTACTAATACACAAAAGATGGGCCAGGAGACGCTGGTTAAGATTACGCACGCCTGATGCCAAATCCATGTACAACGAAGCCACGAGGCATCTTAAAGCTGCTCTCGCCCTGCTTCAAAAGAGGTGTATCAGCGATGCGCTGGTACGAGCTGAATCGCCCACTGACGCAGAGTTTCAATTATGGAAATTTACAAGAAAGCTCAAACGGCAGCCAATACGACGTCATCCCATTCGGAGCATTTCTGGTTCCTGGCACATTGGAGACGAAGCTCAAGCTGAGGCTTTTGCAAACCACCTTCAAGACCAATTCACGCCGGTGATTACCGCAGAGGCCTCAGAAATCGAAGCAACAGAAGACATCGTTCTCTCGCCCCTCCCAGCTGAAGACCAGATAACTGGATGTACAAAAGAAGAGGTTCTTGAACACATCAGAAGAGTGAAGGCAAAAAAATCCCCTGGATATGATCTAATAAACGGCAGAGTCCTTAGAGCACTGCCTGACTCCACCATAGACTACATAACTATGGTGTACAACGCCATGCTCCGCATCCGGCACTTTCCAGCCTGCTGGAAGCGCGCCGTGATTGTGATGATTCCTAAGCCTGGCAAACCCGTGGGAGAAATTGAGTCGTACAGACCAATTAGCCTGTTGCCAGTACTCTCCAAAATATTCGAAAGAATATTTCTGGAACGAGTACTGACACATCTGGGACGCCAGGAGGCCATTCCAAACCATCAGTTTGGCTTCAGGAGACAGCATGGAACACCGGAACAGGTTCACAGAGTTGTGCACCATATCCTTGGAGCCTTTGAAGAAAAGATGTACTGCTCTGCCGTCTTTTTAGACATCAAACAGGCGTTTGATCGAGTTTGGCACCTGGGACTGCTGCAGAAAGTGAGGACCACCCTTCCAGCCCCATTTTTCGCGTTGCTATCCTCATACCTTATTGGAAGAACCTTCCAAGTGTCAAGGGGGCAAACAGTATCCTTGACTAGACCAATTATGGCTGGAGTACCACAGGGTAGTGTTCTAGGCCCAACACTTTATACTTTATTCACAGGAGATATGCCAACTCCCGAGCCAAATATAGGAAGTACAGATGCAGTACTCATAGCGACCTATGCAGATGACACCGCCATCTTATCACGTCACGTATCTGCGCAAGAAGCTTCAGACTCACTACAAAAATATCTGGACTCTTTCGGACGCTGGGCAAAACGGTGGTGTATCACCATTAATGCACAAAAGTCTGTACATACTACCTTCGCCACTAGAAGAGGAGATTGCCCAAGCGTTGCATTGGGGCCCACTATTCCCAAAGCCTCAAAAGTAAAGTACCTTGGTATCACTCTTGACAGAAGGCTGACTTTTAAAGCGCACATAAGTCAAGTAACCTCAAAATGCAAAAGCAAGCTAAAAACCCTCGACTGGATGCTGAGAGCTTCAAGCAAGTTGTCTTACAGCAGCAAGGCCGCCATCTACAAGGCAATAGTTGTCCCAACCTTCGTATATGGTATCTCTCTATGGGGCTCCTCGGCGAAGACTACAAGGAACAAAATTCAGACCCTGCAGAATAAAGCACTACGCAGATGGACTGGAGCCAGCTGGTTTGTAAGAAACTCAGTCTTACATAGGGATTTAGCAATTCCCACAGTTGCTGAACTCATTGGGCGACACAGTTCAAGATACGCGGACAGACTTGCAGCGCATCCTAACCATCTCGCAAGCAACCTGGCTATAAACAACAATAGGCGAAGACTGAAGAGATTGCATCCTCTAGACAATATTAGAACTAATTAAGATAGTAGCTACAAGTGCAGAATAATTGGCATATCTGCCCTCCCATTAGTTAAGGTTTAGAGCTAAATGCGCTATAGAGTCTAAGACAATAAGCTGCAACAAAATAAAGAAATAAAAACGAAAAAAAAAAAAAAAAAAAAAAAAAAAAAAAAAAAAAAAAAAATAGAAAAGTAAAACTCCAAGCACAGGCAAAAGTTTCCTCGAAGAACGAAAAGTATTGAGCTCAGCGCCCGCTCAGCTGTTCCTACTCCCAACTCCATGAACCGCTTAAGGTTCAGAGCAGAGCTTACAACTCTTAACAGTTGCTGCTCCCGTTGCATACTTTGCGGCGTTCTGCGCACTTTGTAAATAAGTTAAAGTATTTCAAAAAAGTAAAACAAGAAAAAATCGTTGGGTGCCGCTTCGCTGGTTCAAATTAAAAGAAATTTGCAGTGGGAAAACGGGAGAAACGCAGAATAACAAGTAAAATGAACTGCTGTAGTTTGCTCTTCATTTCTGCTGCAGTGGTTGATGCTCTTGTTGCTTTCACTTGTGTCATGCTGAACGACAAAATGCACTTTGTTTGATGAGCAACTACGACAGAAAACCTCAGCCGCCCCTTGGGCTACATCTGGCAGGGCTAGCGTATGCCAATAAGGGGCGTGAAGGTAGATGTAAGCCGTGCCCAGCAGAGGCTGAACTTTAAAGAGAGACGCTGGCAAGGATAATGCCAACTGACAGCTTTCGATTCCTCTTGCTCTGCTGTAAATCAGCTTCCTGAAAAAATAATGAGAAATTATTGGCGCATTGCGACTCAGGCAAGGAGCACGGAGACGAATGGCTGACGCAGTCGTCGAGAAAATATTCTCGAGAAAATATTCTCGATTGCTGCTTGCTGCAGACAGATTATATTGCGTATACGCAACGCATGGCTTAATATGTTGATTGGATTTACTAAACAATTTAATTAAATAGGTAAGCCGCATGTGCTTTATTTATTTCAGCTGCATTCCGTTAAAAATAAATTGCATATTTTATATATATAGCATTGCATAGTTGTTCATTTCATTAAAATGCAAATGGATTTTTAGAGTAGGCAGTTAACCCTTTTCCACCTAATTTATCGCACAAAGGAACACAAATAGCTGCTGTCGATCTAACCAGGCTCCTTACACTTCGTCGCCTTTGGGCAACATTGTAGCTGCTGCATGCTATAAAATGTGGCTTAAATTTATAGTCAAAGCATAAATTGGAAATGTTTTTCCATCCCGCCTGACTTTCAGCAGCTAAATTCTGATGCACCAGGCAGACTAAAGTAGAGCAAGGCTTTTCCTGAAGTCCTGGGCTAAACAATGTGAAACTCTTTGCTCTGCTCTACATATTCAACATAGAAACAAGGCACGTTGCTCTACATATATTTTATAGTTTTTAGTTTTAGTTCAATGGAAACATGTAACAGGTAATGTAAGCTCAGTAAAGAGCTGAATTGTTCTTTTCCCGCAGTTGACTTTCATTTTTGAGCCACTTCAACGAAATTAGCTACCAAGCTTATGATTACTCCATGTGCACACCGGCTCGCTCATAAGCCCCTCTGGCTTTCCCTAAACATTATCACACTTCCACTTCAAATACCTTGGTATAATTTTAAAGCACAACATTGGTGCTGTGAAGCACACGTGAGGCGATTAACATAATTAGATGTGCAAATCCAACACTCGACACGCCAAAGACAAAGCCTGCGCTCAACTTGACAAGCACACAGACAGGTGCGAAGGGAAAGGCTGTGTAAAAGATTCCCATAAAGTGTAAATATTTGCATGGTGAACAGAGAGACGAGGCCCAGCAGGTGGTATCGAGTGACTGGGGACACAAGGATAAACACAAACAAGGACACACACAAAGAAACAACCGCATCCACATTCCAAGCCACAGCCCCATATTGTGCCTCTCTCACAGAGCCTCCTCGCTGAGCCTTTAACACGCACTTAAGAGCTCTCACATAATTTCAAATTTTACAATTATAATTTCCTCCCGGTTACACAAATAATCATACATACGTATACACACACAAGTGTTTCTGATAAGCACTTTAATTAACTTAAGTTTTCAGCTTATTCCCATCAAATTAATTGTCATGTTGCCCAGTCTTCCTTTGCTTGTAAACATGTGTGTGTGTGATGTCTATACAAGTATTATCCCGTCTTTGTATAAACTTTATCTGTTTTGGTCTCCATAACTTTTCATTTTCATTTTGGCTTCAACTTTTTGCATTATTGAGGAAATGTGAGGCAAACGCAGGCCCTGGGCAACTTGTCTGGTTTCTCACCTGTGGGTGACCCTTGTGACCTCACACACACGCACACACACACATAAACCACTTGAAGTGCAACTCCTGCCTCAGATCTTCAATCTGTCATTCGGTCATGCTTACAGCCTCAGAGACTCAACTTTAAATTGAGTTTCTTCAGGGAATTTTTCATACAGAGAGAAGACAGTCGAATTTAATAGACAAGTTTGCCTTGGGAAGGGGCGTGGCACTTTGTATGTGCTGATTGCTGTTTTGTTATTCATGGAATTGTTTAAAAATTTAGCAGGCAACGAAAAGCTTCAATTACAATCTCTGTATATAAATTAAGGAGATGTCAATGTCAACAATTTATCGATGGGTATAAATTGTTCAGCGAGACACAAATAAGGGCAATTTAAATATGTATAACCATCTTAATGTGTGTAACAAAATTTAAACTTAAACAGGATTTGCTTAGACTTTTGCTCCTTCGCTGTTCACTTTCCATTTAATCTCACGTAATCCACTTTAAACAGTTCAAATGTCCTTTTAGTATCCTTTCTAGAGCCCGCTTTCAGTCGTATTCAGTTTTAATTTAAAATCGATACCTGCCTCAGCATTATGTGCGAGGACATTGTCCCCGTTTTACAGAGTCTCTGTCCCTGTGGTGCACAAGCACTTAGAGTTAATGAAAAAAGCCTTTTAGAATTCCACGTGGAAATAAGAACATCCAAGCCGCAGCAAAGTATTTGCAAGCATAATTTAATTAATTAGAGACCTTAATTCTCCGCATTCCCATTCTTCATTTTTAACTAGGCTGATTCTATTTTGTGTATTTTGTCAATTAGTTGAAGCCCGCAGCTGGGAGCACGTAAGCGAAACTGGAAGCTGGGCAATTTATTACGACCATCTTCGCGTGCCTAGAGGCATCCCTCGTAGTTCCCCCATTCCCCCGTCAAGACTTCTCCGTCCACTTACGTTGTTAACAACGCGATAAAACTGTAAAGTGAACCCAATTCATTAATTAAGCTGGGCAACTGGCTGAAGCAACAGGATAACCACGCAATTAGATGAATTGTGCACTGACCAGGCAATCAACCAGGAGACACCCCAATATGGGACTACCTTTGTCTGCTGGCCTGTCTGTCTGCCCAGCTGTCCTGGAATTGACATCATGAGACTGAATTTTCCTGCGAATACGCTTTGTAGTTCGAACAACGAAAAGTGAGCAACCTCGTTTAGCCAGTGAACCGTATGAACACAAGAGCCTCGGGGCACATGCTGAGGATAAGGTATAGGGTAACGTACAGAAGCAAGGGCAGGGTATTCCAGAAGTGGCAGTGACAGTCAACGTGGCTCATTGAGTGGCAAACACACTCAGAGCTTAGAAAGGGACTTTTGTGGCTGTTGCTTTGTCGGTTGGCGAATTGCGGTCGAGTGTCATCGAACATCGGGAAACAGACAGCCAACACACACTCTCACAAGCACACTGCTATTGGTGTCAATGACTGAAGATTAGCTGCCCCATTCTGCAGCCCTTCTAGCCATTTTGTCACATCATTAAGTTTCTAATTAGCTCAGGCAACAGCTGCACTCTGAAGGAGGGCAGATAGAAGAGTGAGAGCAGAGCTGCTTTGCATGTAGTGCAGGCAGCAGGCAAATATCTTAAGCTGCTTACCATCTCCTCGCACTTCACACTGCGCCTGGCCCTGAGCAACTATTGAGTGCAGTCTTAGCCTTTCTTATCTTGTCTCCTTCCGTTTGAGTGGCACTATACCAGGATGAACGAATGGATCTTAAGCGCCTCTCAAGTGCAAATGGGTATTGGCCTGGCTAAGCCTTAAAATGGCCAAGGTTAAATGCATTTGCAATTCCAATCAAAGGGCTCAAAAGAGATGAAGTCAAAGAAAGATATTTAAATATTTTATAAAGGCTTAAATTGATTTTGAATATTCAACTAACATCGAGTTTCAGTTCATTTAAGCTCGCATACAATAAGAATCCAGTTGCACTTTAGCTTCTCTAATATTCCTTTCCATGGATAAGCCCTCATCATTCGGCCGCCAATGTTTTCCAGAGCAATTAGAGCTGCCTGCAGCCTGCAGCAAATTTGATTATCGCACTATATATGGGCGTGGTCGTGGTCATGGTCGGTTAGTAATTGGAATGTTTAGAGGTTGAAATCGCGGATTTGCCAGCTGCCCACATGTCGCATTGTTGATTTATGTCGACTGCCACAGCCACAGCCGGAGCCAGAGCTACAGCTACGACAGTAGAGCAGACAGCAGAAAGAACGGAGTGCGTGCGACTCAACCACAAATGCAGCATATCTGTGTTGCAGTTGCACGGCTGGTGGTTCAGTTGGTTCGCGGTTACCTGGCTGCATTCATTTTGACACCCGCACAATAGCTCACGCTTGACAGGCAAGTGCACATTGGGGGATTATGCACATTGCATGGTCCAAATGCCACTCGAAGCATATTCAAATTGGCATCTGGCATTTGGAGAGCCAATTCGGGGAAGCCGCATTGATTGAAAAAATTGGCTTAAGTGCTTAACTAATGGTAAGCATGGCAATAAGCTGGCTCACCAGTGTGCTCCCACACAAGCACACACACAGAGAAAGAGAGGGGAGACGGAGATGGAGAGGGAGAGGGAGAGAGGGAAACTAAGTTTAGGCGCTCTCATGACCCTGACATAAATCTCCTGCCATTTCGGGTAGCTCCTTTCCTGGACGAATTTGCTTTCGTGAGCTTGCAACATTTTCAGAGTGTGCGTCCATTAAACGTTTTCCGTTAAAGGCCCACACAGCATGGCCAATAAACAAAGATAGAAAGGATAAGGGCAAGGGATAGTTGGGAGTAGACAGGACACAGTTAATTGGCTTTCAAAGGGAATCACGACAGGGAAACTCTATGAACGAAGCATTTAATTAAATTTGATACTATTTTGTGGATATGTGGATATGAAATCAAAATTTTGGTTAACAGATGAGAACTCTCCATAACTCCAACTAACTGCCAGATTAAATAAATCTAAATTCTCTTTGAAAATACTCTCATGGCAACAAGAATTTCCATTAAATTGACATTTTAAATATTGAATGCAACATGTTGACTCTGAGAATTATGTCCATTTGCATTTTTGGCCACTTCTATGTTTGCTTTGTCATAAACTAACAGACATTAAAAGTAATTAAACACACATTAAACGCATATTAATTTAACAATAAAAGTGAAAAACTAAATAACTTTCTGACTGAGCAGCTCTCAACACATGACAATCACATTGTTTGCATTCTGATCAGTGTGTGGAGGAATCACATCTAGACACACACACACAGTCCCTCTCACACATACACACACAGGCACACATACGACGGCAACTAACTGCAAATTGTATATGTAAATTGCAAATGCAATTCGCAGCGTTTCCCCATTTTCCAGCACCAACGAAATTTCCACATAAAGTTGCAGCTATGCAAATGCGTTTACCCCGATGTGTCCACGTATAATTGTGTATTTGAGTGTGTGTAAATGCGAGTGTGTGTGACTGGCTATCATGCATGAAATTTAATTTCGCCTCGATGACAAAGCGTGACCCGCAGAGCAAATTGAACGAATGCGTCAAACAATATCAAAGCTTTGAGTACATGAAAACTGTCAACTAATCTCAATTGAAATTGAGTGGACAAAGTCATTTATTTAATTTGTCCCACAATGAGAAGCGACAATATTTCAGCTAACGACAATTAGTATAACTTCGCCATGACTAAGAGTTTGGGACAAAAATTAAATTTAATAATTGGCCTTTTCCACAGGAAGTTTTCCATTTGCTCTTTTTGCTTGTTTAAGTTGAATTTATTTAAAGTTAATTTGACAGAAATTGAAATTCAGGCAGGGAAAGGCAGGGCAAATGGGCAAAAAAAGAGCAGGCACAAAAACTTTGCAACTTTGATTGAAACTCGAGGCTGAGCAGTAAAATGGACGCTCTGTGGCATTTACTTCCAGGCCATTAAGACACAATGACACACGCGGCTGTTCAAGGGGCCACAGGGTCTCGGCGAAGGGAGACCTTTGTCTAAACTTTGGGCCAGATTTTGCTTGTCTGCCCCTGTATTGACTTTTTTGTCGCCTCTGACTCTGCGAACCCTTGTCATCTGCGAGGGGCAGAGGGAGTGATGACTGTGCCGATATCGAGTTTGCATTGTGCTTAATCACAAGACTTGAAACGTCGACTACAGGACAGCCGAACGAATCCAGGCAGAGGTCTCCTTATGCCTAGATTATCTTTGTCAAAGCCAAAATCATAATAAATCATTCGGTTTCAGCAGAAGCAGAAACTCAGCCAGAGGCAGCAGCAAACAAAGCAAATTCCTTGTCTTAAGACTTTCCGAAGAGTGTTCACTTAAGTATTTGCTAACTTGCAATTCCTTTTTAATCATTCCCACTCTTACTTACCAAGAGCCACATAAACCAAATTATAATAAGCCGCATTTTCCTTGCAGCTGGTGCTTGGCACATCCTACCTGCACCTGGTCAGCCTCAATTAGACTCTGCAGGAAGCATATACGCTCGTACCCACCTCCATTTACAAGCAGATTAAGAAATTAATGTCCCAGCATTAGGAGAATGGAGTAAGGTTTTATTCAGCTGACTTGTGGTTTCTCGAGGGCTTTGTCATTTTTCATTTTTAATGGGCGCCACGCGCCAATCCACGTTGCCTCCCATTTAAACCTGATAATACATTCGAGCAGAAAAGTTGAGATCTATAACGAGTGCAGAAAAGCATTCACTTTTTAAGATACTCAGTAGAAGAAGCCATCTCATTGAGTTGCCTTTGAGGCGTTCCAGGAAATGAAGCAAACGCTTTTCCACACTTCAGCGTGGATAAATTTTCTACTTCGTCATAAACTCTGACTAGGCAGCTTAGCCGTTGCCTGGCCATAAAGGTAGCCACGAAATTAAATAAGTCCTGCCACAGACACACAATAAGATAACTACATTGAGGCTGCAACTAACAAGCACATTGGCAGTCGTTAAAAGAGGACAAAGACAACGAGGACAACTGAGTGTTACAGTTGTGAGGATGTGAGAGACAGTGGCAATGCTTTATAAACTATTTATGAGGTACAGAAAGTCGAGCGCAGGCAACAACACAATGCACAGAAGGTAAACATCATTTTGGCCAAAGAATAGAATAGAATAGAATCAAAAGAGGAAGAAACAAGCACAGTTGTATGGGGCTTGGTATGGCATTGACTGGCTTCCGCTTCGTCACCACTGGTGCTGAATGCTGTTTCCTGTGAGCTAGCTGTGCCAGCCAGCGTCTCAATCAGGTCAGGCAGCCAGGTAGTCAACCTGTTAGACTGCTTAGTGGGTAATTTGCAAATAGTATTGTGGCATTAGAAGAGGCATGTGAAGAGCAGAGGCGAGCGGCTTTCGCAATTTAATTACACCTGGTTACATTGTCTGAAGGTGCAGGTGAACATATTAACAGTTCAATTCAACTTGCCACAATGAATTATTACGTAGAAAGAATCATATATATTGCATTTTCTACATATAAAACTTAGCCTTAATTATAATACAGCGCGAATAAAATCTTAACGCCCCTTAAGATATATTGTAAATAATTGTTTTAATTACGTAACGCTACTTTATTTTGTAAATAATTACTTGCCCAACAGCAGACGCCCACACAAGGATACAGTGTGTCTGGGGTCTCGGGGCGTATAATTAATGCAGCCAATTGTGTCTAAAATGTGAAACATACGACCCGTGGGCCATGCGGATTTTCATAATTTGTAGCGCTGCAGCTGTCAAGCTTGCAATCTGTAATAAATCATCGAAATGAATCATATGTAGAGCAATAACCGAGATGCCGAAGTGCCATTGGGCACATTCGAATAGAGCCCGCAGCGTGTTTACTTTATAGATATTTAGTTGGCGCTGCATCGATTGTTTTCATAGCTCGACGCATTTCACGCTGAAATGAATCGTGTTTGCTAGTGATGCATCAAGGCAGGTGCTGCAATGTGATTGACTGGCAAACACCGTTAATGGGTTGTATTGCATGTGTTGTCAGCAGTGCAACGAAAAGTAAATATGTGCGGAGAACACATAAGTGAACATAATACGAGATATATATAGACAGGTTATTGAAACGTTTCCGATAGCCACATAAATTATGAACTCTTGACTTAACTACAGTTCTTGGCAGGTTGCTGCTCGCAAGTCTAAATCATTTGTCATAATTTATAGTATCGTAGAACAAGACAAGTCGGCCAACCACCCGCCTTCCATTGCAGCAATAACAACAATGACCATTAACAAGAACCATAAAAAAAAGAAGGAAATATGGCTGCGCATTCAACACGAAAATCGTCTGAAAAGCAATTATTTACACTTCGGCAATAAAAAATATGCCACAGCCTGTGCCCGCCGCGGACCACGACCACGCCCAAGCTCCATGCACAGTTGAGTCCACGCAAAAAAGCGGACGAAAGTTGTGTCAAAAATTGGTGCTGTAAAATTTATTACCTTTCCTTTTGGCTGGCGGCGCGTCTTCTTCTCTTCAATTGCCAAATTTTTATGGCCTCTGGGCCAGACAACTGATAGAGAGCGAGAGGGGCTTAACTTTTGATTTTTACGAGCATGACGCTTTCAAGCGTTGAATCGACAAATCCAAATCAGAATTGAGCTTCACTCATGAATAGACCAGGGATTTCCACAAAAGCCAATTATGAAAATGAGAAAAACTCAACACTCGCATATGCCCACGTCTTGACGTTGACATTTTCAATTTGTCGGCCATCAACCAAAGCCGTATAATCAATCAGTTATAATGTATTTTTGTCTTGCTTACAGGCCAAAAATGCTGAAATGCCCGCATTGGCATTGGGCCACATAACACAGTCCCCTCCTTTCAGCATCATCTGCGAGGCCGTGTGTTGAGTCGAGACTGTTTCAATCATGGCGGCGCTCACGTCAATGGAATTAGGCTGCTGCCTGGTAATGCTGCTGCTGTTCATCCACAACGGTAAGCAAATGACATTGCCGAAGCTATATAAAACTCTCAAATTTGCATTTAACTCTCCTGCCCCAGGTTATTGCATAGACTGTTTCAAGTGCGTTTCAAATAATGGCGCCAACCGGGCCTGCGATGATCCATTTCATAATAATTACTCCACCGCCATACTCGAGTCGCCCTGCATGGGCGGACGCAAGGGCCGCGATGGCCTCTTCCCAGCCACTGCCTGCATTAAGATCGCCGGCTATTACGGTAATAATAAAATATGATATACAGCTGAAAGTGAATTGATAATATTATTGAACTGCGTTTGGCACAGATGACAACGGTGAGACGATAACGGTGCGAGGCTGCGCCCTGGACAGCGGTACACTCACAACAGACACAGAGATTATAAGAATGTCGCATTGTGGAAAATTCTACTATGACAACAGGTGCGTGAACTGGCCAGATACATAAAACGTGTATATATATGTTTATATATACATATATCCTTTGTTATGACATGCGTGAAGCTTTATTAGGTGATTTGCACAGGTATCTTAATAAGTCCATAAACTGCGCACGTTTGTATTTGCTATAACTTTTTATGAACTGATACAATTACGTGATAGGTAGTCAGGCAATTTCGCCCGTGATTTGCAATAAACGATATGTGTTACGATAAAGATAATGTTAAAGTAATGCTGTTACTTGCAGTTAACATAATATGTGAACGGAAGGGCAAGACATTGTCTGTTAACTGTTCCAAAAGGCAACATCTATAGCTTCTAAAAACTTGTAAAAGCTCAAGTATTCACGCCTGTGCAGAAAGTACAGAGTTACTTTGCATTTAATATAAATCCTATTTAACTTAGCATACAAATTAGAGTAAAGCCAACTGGGTTGCGCAGCTTATCTCGCTTATGCACATAAGTGATGCAAGTCCCATGGTTTAGCCATTTTACCGTGACATTCCCACTTTTCTCTCGTGCATCGTGACGTATATTAAAAAGTGTGCAGTTGAGATTTAACAAAATTCGTATGTTCCCGTTGCGCTGAACATGCTGACATTAATATATTCCCATTGTCGCAGCCATAACTTAACATTATCTGAGCTACCCGTCTTCCATTTCTTTCAGATACGTACACGGCTGCCTTCAGAGCTGCAGTGATGCGGATGCCTGCAATGGCAGTCACGCCAAGAACGTGGAATCCTTGCTGCTTAGCATTGCGTTGCTGCTTTTGGCGACTGCAAGGTAGCAGTAACAGCAACAACAACAACAATAGCAACAATAATAATAATGGCAAGGAACAGCAAATACAGCTGTAACTAGCAACCCATGAAAGATGGAGGGATTAAGCTAAACTGAACGTGAAAAAAGCATTTAACATAATTCAGCTGCGCGAAATTATTTGTACACATTTCATACGTTGCTCTATCCGTATCTCTCACTCTTTCCCTCACCAGCTATTGTGTGTCTAGATCTATTTCTCTCACTCTCTCAGTGTCTACGATTGCACATAACAATAATTGCACACAAGGATAACACAGGATAACACGGCAGAAACACAAGAAGAAGATAAAAACAATGTGAAACATGTATGGAATTCATCAAGCAATTATGTGATTATAAATGAATATTTAACAACTATTTAACAATGATTGATGGAAGAAAAACCAAACAAATATCAAACAATTTAATTTAAACTATTTACCTTTAAAATACAAACAAAACAAAACGCTAAGCGCTGCTAGGTAAATATCGAGTCAAAATCAAAGCTAAAAAAAGAGAAACGTGAATTCAAATTCAATTGCAATTATTTTTAGCGAATAGGAACATATTTACATTTTTACTTACAACTCACCTGTGTATTTATTGTTCGAATACTGTAAATAGATTAATTCATTCGTTAGGAATTGCTGAATTTTAGGCAAAAATTAATTAACAATTACAATTATGTAAGAAAGTCTTAAATGAACGGCCATCTAGTTAGAGTTAAAGAATAAAATCTGCGTAACAATCTATATTTACGGCTACACTCACTTTTAATCGGGCAAAATGTATTAATATTTCATCAAGTCGATAATTACTTTTAAAACTGATTCGAGCATGATTCATTTGAAGTGCTTTAATGTTGCCAAGAGTTGAATCATAGCTCCATTGGTAAACCTCATCTGTAACATATTTATTTTATGATTTCAATAGTTGCCTCACATATAGAGAGCTTGATTCATCAACCGATTGTTAACTACGCTATCGCTCGAGTCAGACCGTTGCCTAATACCGACTCAGATAAGATTCCAAATGGAAAGACTTCCATAATCAATATTGTCTAGCTAACAAACAGTTAGTAACAATTCGAAAGCCGAACATAATGTCTGGTAAGCAACGGAGCATGATTCGATAAGTTAACCCTTAAACCGTTAAACTGATCCTTCGCAGTCCACAGTTGGTTACACTACAGCCATGGCGCTTTGCCACAAGATGCCGTTGTTGCTGGCCATGATTCCGATGGCGGTACTATATTCATTGGCCGTGCTTTTTACAACAACGATTTGTTGCCGGCTAAGATCATACCGAACAAGGGCAAGGCTTACGTAGCCTATGGCGGCCATGAGATTGAGCTAGAGGACTACGAGGCTCTGAGTGGCCAGAACTACGTGTGGTTACCTGCCGAAAATGGCGAGGTGCCACCCGGTGCCGTTCAAGTGGGTCACACTAGCGATGGAGAGACATTATACGCTGGACGTGGCTACCATGCCGCCAGCCTTACCGTGGGCAAGGTCCACCCCTCCCACGGCTGCCTCTACATACCCTTCGACTCGGAAGAGGTCAAGATATTTGGGTACGAGGTTCTGTCACGCCTCATGCGATAAGCGTCTGTTAACAAATGTAGGTAGATTTTTTTACAATAAATTGAAGTTTTGTCGAAACTTTTCTTCCGCCTTATCTTATTGTCTCGTAGTCAAAATTATACTTGGCTAAGTTCTGTACTGTTTAATCTATTCTTAGTTATCGAATTTGCTATCATAAGTGGCATTTATGACCGAATTTCGCAGTTTCGCAGTTGTGTTTATTATTAGGCCGGGAGGAAGTTGTGGACAGATAACCTAATGCGACAGCAGTTCTTAGTTAACAACTAAAATCATATATAGCTATGTAACACTAAGTTTTCGACATGATAAAATTACATTAAGCCTAAATGTTTAATTAAAAGTCTAACTACATTTTACGTACATAAATCAAAATGAAAATGAAAATGAAAATGAAAATGATAAACCAATAGGACCAAGCTAAATCTACGTGCACAGCTGAAGAGGACAGCAATAGCATTTTATAAATGAGCATTGTTAATAGTAAACGTACGAAGATAATTACATTTTGTAACTTTTTCTGTTTCAAATTGAATCACTTCTTTTTATACCAAGCGAGCTTGCAATGGTTTCCGCATTCAAATAAAAAAAAAAAGAAAACAAAAAGAATTTGCACCCGCGTTTGATAAGATAACAAAATTTTGCTGAAATCGCTTGCCTGCAATGCAACAAAAGTATTTAATCAAAATGAAAAAGTTTTTATTAACTAAGCACCTGATTGGCTTATCACAGAAATAATTGAAATTCTTCAACACAGTTTACATACAAAATACAAGATACAAAATATGCATAGCTATATATAATGAACGACCAAACAAAGTGTATAAATAAAACATTGAAAGTTTCATGGCAAACAGTTGCTAAACATTTTTGAATGCAAATGTATTTAGCACCTAAGAAGTTTATATTTATATTTAAGCGCAAGCGAAAATCTAGATAACGAAGCTACTAAAACTAATCGAATTGAATTAAAATTGTTTCTTCTTTTGCATTTAATTGCGAGCGTACAACTTTTTCTAGCGCTGACTAAGATAAAACACACACTCACAAGAAAACTATAAAAATTCTGAATAAAAACTGCATACATATATTGAAATTTCAATATTACACACGTGTTTAACTTAGCCTACGCATATTTACAGTCTGGGAGGGGGTTACATTAATCTAAGAGAGTCTTAACATAGGCAGCATCATCCTGGATAAACTTATCAGCCTGATCTGCTGATACTTCTATATTATGGTAATTGTCCAACCCAATTTCTTCCTCTTTTCTGTGAAAGAAAAGTTTTAAGCTTAGAATTTATAAGGAATATGTTTCCAAAATCATAATCACTTGAGCAGAATATCGACAACGTTCTCACAAGCCAGCAAGCATTCGCTATCTCGTCCTACTTTCGCTTCCCATTTGTGATACTCTCGCAGTATTTCATAGACACCCTTGGCGCGGAGCACCTCGCGACAGCGTCTTGTAGCACAGAGTTGCAACAGGCACTCTAGCAGCATTTTGCGCAGATCCGGATCAATTTCACGCGTCTTGCTTTCTGGCAGGTACTACAAAGAGTGTACGAAAAAGATAATAAAACATACCCGCTCGATCAGTCGGTTTAAATGCTCACCTGCAGTTCAATGGGTAGCTTCTCATTGTCTTCATCGCTGAACTCTTCTGGTCCACACAGCGGCTGCAGAATGGCAACCAAAATATCATCTTGTTCATTCAATATGACATCATGATACACTACATCAAAGCATATGTTTTTAATGATGCCTATGGTGCCGCCGCGCCGCACTACGCTCTCCTCAAACGAGGCAAAGGGTAGCAACTTCTCCAGCAGCTGATACTTTGGCTGGCAGCAGAGTTCTCGACCCCGCGACACCTGAGTTAGATTACAAAATATAGGCGCCAAGTAATGAAGCTTGGATTTTTTCTTATTATAGTCTAATTTGGCAAACGCTTTGGCTAGTTGTGGCAACACCTTTTCCAATGCGTCTAGTATGGCCGGCACCAGCGACTCGACGCGGGTCAAGTTGCTGAGCACCATGCTCCAGGCATCTGCAAGCTCTGCTTGCTCGTCGCATATTTGTTTGGCCGCCACATCCACAATGGCAAAGCGCTGTAAATTTCAGTGATTAGTGAGTAGTTTACTTTATGTTCGACACCAACTCACGGGCTGCACTTGCAGAGCCAGCTCAAACACTTTGATTGCTCCTGCCTCCTCTGCCGTGAGATTTATCAGGCTGAGAACTGCATCCTTTGCTATTGTTGCACTGGCATCCAACGTCAGTCCGAAAATAGCTATTAGCATGTCATCTAGCGAGAGTATTGCATCCTTGCCTTCTGTACTGCCAGTCAAACCTATAAAATCATAGAACATTGAAATTTATATACATACTATTTACAATAATCTGCCTTATATATTGAGCACGTGTTGCGTTTGCCGCACAATATTGAAGCTGCGCTTGCTCTGAGCATTCACCTACTTAGCACATGTGTTAAAGCCACTGCTTTAAGATCCAGGCGCTGATTGGGTTGTATAAATTGTATTAGCTCTTTCACAGTGTCCATGATGTGTAGTTATTGCAAAAAGGTTTATTTAATTATTTGTGTACTTTTAGTATGTGACCAGTGTGACTGTATTTAGCTAGTTATAAACATAATTTATTTCTGTTAATTTGAGGAGCATTCCGTTATGTTAAAAGTTCGAATGCTAGGTGGCGCTTTGGCTGAAAGAGCACTAAAATGGTTGAAGTCTCTGCTAAATGCAAGAGTAGGTCACTTGCTAATAAGTTCTATCTGTTATACGAGCATCTATGTAAAAGGAGGCTTCACTTATTTTTCAGATGTGTGTTCACTTCATATTCACTTAGCAGCGTTCTGAGATGGAATATATCACTTGCTATTACATTTTTCATGTATATGTTGTCAATTTGTAATATCGTTTTTAAACACAAGCTTAGTGTGACCATGAACGATAACTCGATTAATACCTCAATAAAGTTTTTTGTTAGACAGAGAAAATGGTAGTTTGTATATTTTTAATTAATCGATAGCTGCAAATATGTCATTCACATGTAAACGTTTTTTGCTTACAATACAAAGCTTATTGCTATGCAAAAAATAAAGTAACGTATAATTTAAATTGGTGAGTCTTACAATCACACAACTTAACGAGTAAAATAATAAAAGTCAGACTCAATGAACATTTAATAGTTCAATAAGTACTTAAATAAAATTATACATCTCGGTTTCAGATCTAAGCATAGTACCATGATAATTAGTAAGACTTCCATTGAACGTAGAAAGAATGTGTAAAAGTGATAAAAATACACAAAAGACAGATATATTTGACTATATATATTTGACAGGTGGATTCAAAGCAGGAACTGTTAGCTAAGGAAATAAACTTACTGATAAATTTATCACGAAAAACTTTTACTGAGATGAAAACAATTTTGGCGATGCAAATCGAATTTTGCTTGAATTGAACTTAAAGTTTTGCGATTTGATTGCAAAGAGCTGTGACAAGGATACAATCCGAAGACCTCACAGCTGCGAAAGGATCAACAATTGCAATTGAGAAAGGATTCGGCTAAAGAGTTTTGCTCGCCTCTGGATTCGCTGAATGAATCCCCGAAGCGGCTTTATGCGCAAAACTTTTGCTTGTTATTTTTAATGGCCGGCAATAATCGTTAAATGTGTCGACTGTATACTTGGTGATGCTGCTGCTGTTGCTTTTGCTGCCAACGTCCCAGTTTCTGTTTGGATGCCAGCGTCAATGCAGCTCAGTAGAATAGCCCATTCCAATCTAGAAGCTCAGCCCAGGAGGCGTTGAAGGCTGCTGGCAACTGAACTGAAAATTTCATTTCGTTTCGCAAGAGCTCCGAACCGCACCGCCCTCCGGGAAATGGGTGGGCCGAAAACTTTTTAGACTTTTTGTCGACTTTTCGCATTTCAAGTTGCGGCCAACTGGCAAATGCTGGCTCAGCAGGCGCACAGCGCACAGGGGCAGGCCTTAGCGTTAGCTTCAGCTCCAGAAGCTTCAAATGTTAATTTCATAACCCGATTCCTGCACGACTAACTGTAGTTTCATTTATTTGCGTTCTATGCAAATGCTCTACGCCCATATGCGCCACCCATTTGGGCGTGGTAGCAGCGCGGCTGAAGTCAAAATTCCGGATGCTTGGGGCACGAGTAGGAACAGTTCCTACCTGTTTGCATAGCCCAGCGATTGTTGCTGTTGTTTCTTTTTATAAATATTTAAGAATTCTAATCAAGATTCAGCTGGTTGGACACTCGAGGACACTAGCTAACTACCAACCCCGCTCTGAGCCCATTTCAAATGGCACAAAATGTCGTGTTGATTCTGTTTTGGTGGCTTTTTAATGTCCTGCCAAATGCGCCATTCAAAAGTGAATTAAATCCTTGCATAGGCCAATATGAACAGCTCGTATGAACTGAAAATACTTTTAAAGTAAAATATGAAAATCTAACTAAAATATTTCATTTATTTTTAAGCTGTCTCAAAACAATTAAAATATTTTACCCATTTAATTCTTGCATAAATACTATTATCTAGTTTGTTTATTTTAATTTTAGATAAGGTAGATTTAATGCATCTCATCAATAGTAACAAGGTTTATGCATCATGGCTTGATTTGTTTCAGATGTCTGTGCAATATAAAGAATTCACATAGAATCCGCGATGACGAACCAATCGATCGTTAGAGAAGTAGGCTCATAAAGATGTGTGAGGCTCTTCAAATAACTATACAGACCATTTGCGCTCTTCCTGTTTGCTTGTAGTCTTTTTTGGCCAATTGCAATAATCAACAAAAGCCTAAACTAGAGCCTTTTAACTTAGCCAAAATAATATTAATGCATTGATCTAGTTATATATCCAGCTTTACTTGTCCATGATATCTACATTATAGATACTCACAGAACAGACAGGCATATGCATATAGACTTTGACTCACGTGTGGTCCGTCGCTCAATTAAGATAAAACTGAAAATAGAGAGAAACAACCGCGAATTGAACGAATACAACGAAACAGAGAAAAAATAAAATGGATTCATGAGCAAAACGCCATTAAAAGGGACGTTGATTGGATTTATGAACACAAAATAATAAGAAGACAACAAGACGACTTCAGCGCGATGGGGAGTGCTGCGATGCGACGCGACGCAGATAGCCGAGACAAAGAAACTCGTTTTGGGCCACTCCTCCGCCGCTGCAGCCGGCTCAATGCTGGACCAATACCAACGTTGAGTTCGGCCATAACTTTCATTTGTTGTCGGCACACTCAGAGGCGAAAAAGGTCGTAATTAACAGCTAACATGCCAGCCAATCCGCAGTGTAATTAATTTTCAGCACTGCAACTTGTCGGCATTGTCGTTTTCGTTGTCGTTGCTGTTGTTGTTGCTCATTAGTGTATGCAGTGAACAGGTAACACAGGTAACAGGCGGCTGCTTGTCGACCACGACGACGACGCTGGTCATGCAGTTGACATTTAAATTGATTATCCACATGGCTGATAAGACTTCTATGAGTGCTGAAAACTATTAATTACTAAATTAAGTTATTAATCTAATTATATTTAATATATTTGCATTATTTTATCTAGACATACTTTATATTTTATTTAATGTAATTTTATTTACTTAAAAGGCTGCCGAATCGGAACAAAAAAAATATATAAATAGTAAAATAAATGAAACAATTAAAATAAACAAACTCGAGCTACGAAAGCTCTACTTATTAATTATAAATCCAATTTGATCCGATTTGCACTTAAATAAATATTATGAATTAATGTAAAATAATAAAAATATTTATTTATAAGCATTCGCAACTTGATTCTAGAACCTAAATATTTATATTTTATAGATTTATAAATGGCTAAGGAAGAAAAATGTTTTTAATAAGTAAGCATTTGCCTAACAGATTGAACTGAAAACTATTTTTTTTGTGAAAATTCTAAACTGAAGCTAAAGACAGAGCAACTCTGAGCCAATTTTAATAAAAGTTTTTATAAATTACTTAAAAGAATTTCACGACCGTCTGTCCAGCAGTACTGCATATAGTAGTTATGACTACTTTATAGAAACATATCGAAACTCGGCTTAATACACAAGGAAAAGCAGAGCGTCAATACTTTTGTGGCGCGTCTTGAAATATTTTGCATGTTTTGCGAATATTAAATACGCAAATGACATTTGCGAAGACAAAGCGTGCGCTTTAACGATCCCAAATGACAATCCCTGGGACATTTGCTCAGCTGAAAGACAGGATATGAATACGGCCGTAGAGGTCGAACGTAAAGAACTCAGGGACACGACACGCAAGCCAATTGAATGGCAGAATACAGGAAAAAGGGTGTGCGACAACTCTATTCTCTCTGTGTCCTCTGTCTTCTTGGAGTCGTTCATATTTATGCATTGTCAGGACGTTGGATGTTCGCACATCCTGCGTGGGTACACATGTACGTGTTAATATCCTGCCAGGCACAGAGCTTTGTGCGAAGTCGTTGTAAAAATAAAATGCCGTCGCCGTTGCTATTGGCGTTGCAGTTGCTGTATCCACAACGAACGGGCATCGAAACAAGCAGCAGCAGCAACGTGCATCCAGCTCTCAATTGCCATTGGAGCTGGAGATCGAGCAGGAGCTGTGCTTCGAATGGCAGGATGTGTTGCGTATTCATTAAAACTTTATAATCACCAAACGTGAACGATACGTGCTCCGATTGCAAAGTGCGTTATAAACATAAATACGAACACGCACATAAGACAAGCATTTATCGTGCATTAACTTTTTCCAAGATACGGGCTTGTATCTCAGCATATGTGTGAGCTATAATGATATGCATGTGTGTGTGAGTGAGGGGGAGAGAAAGGGCGAATGAGTGTGTGTGTTTTTACATACTTTACGATATTTATCGAGCCATCAATAATTGAGCTCCGAGTAAATAATACATTTTTAAATTAAAGAGAAGAAATTAATTAAGTTAAGTCAAGTTGACCAACTTTGAAATATATTTTCATTTGTACTATTTACTTCAAGAATCTCCCGGTTCTGGTTCTGGCATCAGCAGACATCGGCATAGCGTTATTTAAGTCTGTAATCAGGAGTAACTTGAAATGTTAAAATAACAACATTTTCGAATTCAAGAAAATTACTAGGATTTTAGTACAAAATACAGAAAGAGAGAGAAACATACAGAGAGAGAGAGAGAGAGAATCATACAGAGATCGAGAGAGAGAAACATACAGAGAGAGAGAAACATACAGGGAGAGAGAAACAGACAGGCAAAGAAACAGAAAGACAGAGAGAGAGGCAGATAGAGAGAGAGAAAGAGGGTCAGACGGGGTGACAGGGAGAGATCCAGAGGTGGAGACAGGGAGAGAGATCTAATAATATATGAAAATAAATTCATAAATTCTGACGAGTACAAAATATGAATTAAGAAATTTAAGTTCATTGAAAATGATATCTAACATTGAGTAGGAGAGGCAATTAGATAGTAAATATTATTATTATTATATATATTAAATAAATTAGAAAGCGTTCACAGGACACCAGAGAGAGAGAGAGAAAAATAGAAAAATATATTATGATATTTATATACAGAAAATCATTTACAAATCAATAAAAAAACATAAAATCTATGAAAACTACAGAGCACAACGATTAAATGATATATACTATCAGACATCCAGATACAATTTCAAATGCATAGCTATGTCTGAACAAACATATCTGAGCTAACTCTTAGCGTAGTACGCATTAATGATAATAATCCAATTTAAGGAACAACTAAAATTTGTAATTAAAAAACGTTGAATGTTCCTCGGCTTCTTTTTCTTCTTCTTCAGCTTAGCTGTGGAGCGTAATGGGAGCTCGGAAATACAATTTCGGCTTCCGCCTGAATACAGCTGTACTTTACGTTTTTTTCCCTTAAATGAATGCAATTTTAAATTTCCCGTTTCATAATTATATTTATGCAAATGCGCAAATGCGCACACACATGAGAGTCAATGGCAAAAAGTTGAGTTGGCACACACATATATATATAAATCTATATACATATATAAATTACTAAGTATGTGTATGTGTTTGTGTGTCTGGCAGCTACTGGGTAGAATATAATTTTCGTTTTTAATATTCTCTCGCATGCCCGGAGTTTGTACATTAAATTTATTTATTGGCGCAAATATTGGATCGGATGCCGTTGGCTTGTCTCTTATGCCATTTGCATTATGTGCCCCAACGAGCAACACAGACAGACATATGTAGACATGCACATGGATGAGGGCATCTGAAAGAGGGCTGTGCCAGGATCTCTAAACGCACGCTCAGTGACAACTTGTGCAATGCGTTCCACAGAAGTTATAGATGCAACAGCTACAGGCGCTTCGAATACCGTCCTGTTCATACATATATATATATATATATATATATCTATATATATATATATGCATATATATATATGTATATATATATATATATATATATATAACACCAGATGTTGGACAATAAGAATCAAGAAGATTCAACTGGTCCGGACTATAGTTAAAATTTAAACTCAAACTCAAAGTTGGTAAGTTGGCTGGGTGTTGGATGGTGCCTGTTGTTTGCTCAAATGGAATTTCCAAAGTCTTTTAGCTCCTTATTTTTCTCGTTTCGCTTTTCTTAAATGCCATTTCTTTCCATTTCATGCGTCCGCATTCAGACAGCTGCCGTTGCCAATGCTGTTGCCGGTGCCGGTGCCGGTGCCAGTGCCGGAAGCTTGTGTTGCTCCGGGGGTAGCTGTGCGGAATTCCTGAGTGGAATAACAGCCAAGAGCCAGTGCCACAACATGGCTGCCTGCCGCACGACCCACCCCTTAGTGGCCGCTGCCATTTGTTTGCTTTGCCGCATTTCTTGGGCTGCCAACTGTTTCTTCTTCATCAGCAGTGGCAGCAGCATCCGCAGCAGCCATATCGTCTTAGGGTCTTCCTCTGGCCTGAAATGCCATTCGAATAGTTTGCTTAGGTTCATTTTACCCCTCATCCGCCGCAGCAAGACCTTGGGCAAGGCGGGGACTGGCGCTGGAGCTGGGGCTGAAGCTGGAGGCCAGTGGCAGATGAGGGTGAGCACGGCCATTGTTGCCAGAGTGTGCGCTCGTAAAGAAGATTTATTGCGAAGACGCGCGCGTTTCTTGGTCTTGGGTTGGGGTTGCACGTAGCTGGCAGCAAGTAGCATGCCGCAGCAGATTCCATTTGGCCAGGCTGCGTCCCAAGGAAGGAAATTGGGTTTGCTTTTCCATTTCCCGTGCCGCCACTTGGTCTCAGCCTTGGCAAGCTACAGCTTACTAAATTGCTTTCGTATGCCCTCTTAGGCTGGGGGTTTGGGGAGCTGGGCTCAAGAAAAATTACTTCGCTTACGCCACAGCACAAAAACAAAGATTCTATCTGTGTGTGTGTGTGTGTGCGTGGGTGGGTGGTTGTGTGTGGGCAGATACGAATATTCCTATATCACATTTCTCACATCTGAGACTAATGCGATTGTATTTTTTGAGAGTTTTTTCTAATTTGCATTTAATTTTTTGCAGCTGTTACCTTCTGCCGGCTGCTCTTGTCTAATTTCGACGCCTTTAAGTCGTTAAAAATTCTGAAAACGTTTCGTTTAAGTTTAATGACGCCTCACATCGAAAGATAAACATTTGAATAGCCCGATTAAGCACGCCAAACACACTTGGTATGCAACAGGATGCCGCTAGGTGGCGCTATTACATTCTGGGGGAAAACCCTGAACGAGTTGATCTCTAAATGTGTTTGAGTATGGGTAGCTTTTAATAATTGTACTTCTAATTTTAATTAAACTGCGTATTTAAAATAACTATTTGGAAATTTTTTTAATGTATATTCTATATATTACTTTAATTTTAATTGATATAGAATCGTATACGTTTATTTTTTTTAAATTCTAAATAATAATATAATAATTGCTTCTGTATATTTAATTTTTTTAAATTATATTATAATGTTTATAGAGGTAAAATACAATTAACAATTTTATTCTATACTATTTTCAATATAAGAACATTTGGTATACTGTTTTGAATAAGCCGAAAGTCCTTACTCGGCTTAGATAATGGAATGAAAATATTTATATATATCAGCTTCTAGTTTGTAAATAATAGACACGAATAGCTAGCTGTCTGATATCTTCTAGTTATGTTTAAAAAAATAGTGAGGGGCTTGTAATCCTAGAAGAACATGGACCTGAGTCTAGCCATAATAGCCTTAAATAATTTGTAATCTCAAAATAGTCGACTGCAGATACGTTCGCAAACCTGTTTTGCTTCAAGGACACACTTTTGTGTTTGTTTTTTGCAGGTGAGTCTGAACGGTTTTAAAGCTAATTGCGGCCAGTAAAAATGCTACCAAGGTTAATTGACGGACTCATTAAAAAACACAATGCAGCTAAGAAAAATTCATAATTCACGGCTATTACCTTCAGCTGCTTTACTTGCACATCGAATCGCAGCATCGCAACAGGGAGAGTGAGAGAGAGAGAGAGGGAAAAAGCAAACAGGTAAGCGCATGTCCTTCGCCAAGTCCTTAGTGGGCAACCAAGTACATCTTCGTCGTGCCATTCGCAAGAGGTACAAAAAAGTGAAAACTAAAAGAAAGCATTAAAGCATGCTGGAGACCATTTCTGAAATTTCCCTCAAGAGCAATACAAGCAAATCGAATCGAACTTGCGAATGCCTTGGCCGGGTTCCACTTGCTTGTCCTGCGCATCTCGTTTCAGTTTTTGCGCAGTCTCAGCCACGTTCCTAATCTCATATATTGGGGATTTGGGGGCAAAGGGTCCTGCGGCGGCGCCGCTACAAATGCCATTACAATAAACAACGAGGCGGCGGCGGCGGCTCCATCGCGCTTCGCGTTCGTATCTTCGGATGTCCTTTTGCCATCATTGGTGGAGAAAAGTCAAGCGCTTTTTTTTCGCTTCAGTCGCCGCCTTATCCCTTTGGGATTTTTGCACCATTAACGTGAATTGCTTTTTGGGGAAATTATGTGTGCCCCGTACACAGAAGCTTTAATGTTTTGTAAATTCACATAAGGAAACCATTATCACCTGAAATATGAAAGCAATTTTCGTGCATCCTTTCGGCTTGCAAAGTTGTTCTGGCTCCTTTTTTTGCCAGCTCGTCCTTTGGCTCGCTTATCTTCATGCTGTACTCTGTTCCGGCAGCTTGAGTTTTTCTTTCTTTTTTTTGGGATTGGTAATGGAATTAAGTAAGCGAGGAGAATTCTAAAGTTTGGTTTTAACTAAGTCCAAATCGTTATATAAATTAAACTTTTCCTTATTAATTTATAGCCCACAAATATATATTGATCTGTTAAAAAGCTTCTTTAAATTCAATTTTAAAATTGGATGACAAATATTGTTGTAGTACTTTGACTACTTTAATACTTAATGTCACTTGGTAGCAAATCAATTCCCAAAAACAGGTCTTTATTTAGACATAGATCTGTTAAACTTGGATAATGGATAACACAGTCAGCAGCAATGATAAGGTAAGATTTTATTTAAAATAATGAAAATAAAAGGAATATCAGCACAGCTTTTTAACTATAACTATAACTAATTAACTATAACAACTTATAACGTCATTTTAAATATAAATTATATATTTTCTATTACATATTTTAAATACAAATATTTAGCTACATTTTAACCAATATCAAAACAAATATTCAATATAATTTCTTATACAGGGTAGAGCGGGCAAACTTAAGGGAAGCTTCTATATCTTCATTTGGCAGTCGGATCAAAGTTCGATTTACTATAATACATCGGTCACATAAAAGGCTTATTTAAAATAGTTGAGTTGACCTTAAACGCTGTTCGATAAACACCGACGGCGCATTGAAGCCAATTTTCGGGACCACCAACTCGAGTACTGCAGCCCGCACAAGTCGAGGCTGCTGTTGGCCAACAGCAGGCGAGCAGAGGCGAGGGGGCAACTAGCAACTGCTTGCAACATCGTGGCATCGTGTCGTTGGCGCTATTCCGGCGGCCATAACAATTCTCGTAATACTTCGGGCATCGCCGACTAAACGATAATCGCGCGTAAATGCCCCACTAAAATCAATACGACGACTGCGACGACAATAGCGACGAGGACGAGGTCCTTGCTGGCTTTCAGTTTCACCTTCGTCGAATAGCTCTCCATGTTGCCATCCCTTTCGCCAAAGGAGCAGCCCGGCCAAACCTGAGACGGCTATGCACATGCGCTTCCCAGAGCCAGTGCGCTTGAGTCTTTCTCAGTCAGCATTTTCTTTGAACTGATTTTCTCTTTTTCTTTCTTTTGGGCACACTCACATCGAAATGAAGTCGACGAGTATATTTAGGGCTTATAGCCAATGAATAAACACACTTATGCGAATCTTTATCGCAAGTCTTTGATGAGTCGAAGAGCACGTAATTTACATATATAATTTGGCTATTGAACATATATAGGCTTTCAGTAGCTTATATTATGCATATTGTTAAATCTATTTTGGTTTCAGACCTAAAATGTTTACAAGGCAAACAATGTTGAAAACCCAATAACAAAATATAAATTGCAGCTATTAAGCATAAGCTGAATGCTTAAATTGCTTAAATTTTTTCAATTTATAGTATTAACATTGCAATCTAACTATAAATGAAAATAATATGATTTTCTATTCGGAAAACTGTTGTAAGGAGTAAACCAACCTCCAGAGAATGTTTTTCGAACTTAATTTTTTGTATAAGTAATGAAATATTCTGGACAGAAAAGTATTTGCTGTTGAACGAAATGCGTTTATCATAGTAAAACAAGTTGAAATATAAATTTTAATTAATATATAAGAAATCGTGGAGTTTGTGACGCCTCGTTACGCGCACGTTCAGTGCGTAATTAAAAGTTATGTTTCTGAGAGTGCATTGGGAATATGTTGCATTTATGAATTTATGCGACTCGACTGGATGTTCAACTAAACGAGCAAAGAGCCATGACAACTGCACAATCGCATAAATATTCATTTGCATTTTGTCAAATGATTTAGTTGCACATTAAGTGCAATAAATGATGACTTCTTTCTCTCTCTCTCTCTCTGTCTCTATAGAGAAAACGCAGTTATAGAAGGCGGCTACAGTTGGCTGCAGTTTCAGCACAGAATTGCATTTGCACTTTTGAATTAATTAGTTAGGTAAATGCGTCTGCTCACCTGTCGCTGAACTGTGGCTTAGCTTTAGCGTGAGTTCGACTCAGACTCGATCTTCGACTCAGACTCCGCTTCCCACGAGCTGCCTGCGCATGCAAATCGGACCAGGGCCAAACAGTTGACAGTTTGTGGCCGCAGCTGAGCGACAAATATACGAGTGGCCATAAAAATAGTTTATGACTTTTAATTACGGACGCAGCATGAGGCCGCCGAGTGAGTCGTCGTCGCAGTCGCAGTTTCAGCGATTGCTTCTGAGCAGCAGCCATGCCACAGACAGACGGGCCACGGACCACAGAACACGGACCGCGGACCGTGGGCAACAGCCAATGGCAGAGCGCATCGAAAACTAACGTAGGCTCTGCGAGCAGTTGGCCCAGAGAAGGAGGAGACTGCCTTTTGTTTTTGTCCGGTTATTTATTGGTTTTTTAAGCCAACATTTTTTGTGCCTGCGCCTTCTTTGTAATTTCTTTGAATTATATCTCAATTCATGCCCGGCTATAAATTTGATAAATTTCTCATTCGACTTACCTGCCCCGCTGTGTTCCCTCGAACGGTGCGCGCTGCACCGCCATGTTGCCAGGAGCCATAAATATAAGTGGAAGGCACCGCCATATGCGCGCTAGCGACCAGCGCTGGGGGCTGATTAAAATGTTCGGGTCGAGTTCCTTGATCATTAATTAAGAATGCGTCCCGATCGGCCAGCAAAGCAAATGAATTTAAAATGGAAAACGAATGACGTCTATATGAGTGTGTCCAGTGGCACAAATATATGACTAAACATTACTGAAATTAATTTGTAATTCAAGGCGTCTGCTAATTGAAATCCAATTAAAAATTCAACCCAACTCAATTGACGGGAAACAAAAATAAATAACGTCATAATTTAAATTGCCGCTTAAGTTGAGATACAATACTTATCCTTCAATTTCAATTAAATTAAAAGCTCATTCTACGTTTTTAATAAGTAGTAAATATCATTTTTATCATTTATGAAAATAATACTAATATTAACACAATACTTTCATACGACCCAAACTACGCTAGCTTCAAAACTGTAGAAGACAGAGTTTTTTCTGTCTTGCCACGCCCCTAAAGGGCATATATATACATTTTGGTAGTTCTAAAAAGGAGGATCACAGTAATTTAGTGGTTAAATTTAGAGTTTCTAATTGTAAAACTGTTTAATATAGAGCATTTCCCGATGTGCCACATTGCCACCACAAGCGTGGGCAATCTTAACAGTGACTCACATGTCAAATCTTACGGTTTTCGCTCTAAAACTGTGTATGGTATAGCTTTAGCCGATTGAACACGCCCTCAATGGACGTAGACATATCCCCTATATATTTTTTCAATGCTAGTATATGTTTCAATATTAAGTCTTTAGCACTTTAGCTAATAGCCTGTATGACATACCAGATATAGTATTATTATTGTATTATTGTTCGGGAATGAGTATAAATAATAATAATAATCACTCACTAAATGTTTATTCCCACTTGAATAAAGAGACCAATTTCCATCAAGAAACCTATAAACAAATACACCATATTTTACTATTGTTATTATAATTAACAGTCAAGATACCAAAAATTTTCTAAGCAAGCCTGTAGGTTATGATTGTTTATATTTTTTTCGCACGCTTCATAAAATTGTTAGATAAATATTTCCATTAAAAAAATGAATATTTAAATATTTCCATGGAGGTCAATGTGAACATTGATCGACGACGCCCGTGGAGGTGTGACAGAAGCCAATGGACCTGTATAGGACGCCAGTATATGGCCGGCTTAATAAGTAATATCGGCGTATTTTGTCTAGGTGCCAGCATCGGCTGGGTATTCTTTGACGACCAAATAAGCTTTATATCTTCAATGAAGTTGCGGCAATGGACTAACGCTATGATGCCCCTGGGAGCGGCATGCTTCTGCATGCCAATGGGCATGGTGATGGAGAAACTTGGCAGCAAGGCTCTGATGTTGTTTCAGGTGCTGCCCTACACCTGCGGTTGGCTTCTGCTGATTTTCGCCAAAAACATTTACATGGTGTTTGTGGGGCGTTATGTGTGGGGTATTTGTGGAGCCGCTCTGTGCGTGGCCGTGCCCGTCTACAATGTGGAAATCAGTCAGCTGAAGGTGCGTGGAGCTATGGGCAGTATGTTCTATGGCGCCATCATCTACGGCATTATGTTTGCCAACGTATTGGAAAGTTTTTTGAGTACATATTTGGTAAACATTATCCTGATGTTGATGGCGGTTTTGAATTGCACGCTTCAGTTCATACCACAGTCGCCAACCTTTTACATCTTACATGACAAGATAAACCAAGCGGAAGCCTCCATAGCCTGGCTACATGGTGATCAAGATATTGACATTTATATTGAGGAGATCAAGGAACAAGTGTTCCTAGGCGAAGAGGGTCGTCATGACCAGTGGTGCAGCCACAAATATGCATGGCGAAGCGTGCCTCGATCAAGTATAATGTTGGTGCTGTATCAGCTATCTGGCGGCGTTGTTATCAGTGGATTGCTGAGGGACATTCTCATACCAATGTCTGAGACAGCTTACAATACGTATGAATGGGTTATTTGGCTAGCTATGATAATTGGCTATCTAATCTGCTTCGTGTTGGTCGATCGCGTAGGCCGACGCTTGCTTCTAGCGCTCTCTGCGATCATCATGTGTCTGTCTGCGCTGTATATATGTATTTGGTTTAAGTGGTTGAGGCACACCAAATGGAATAGTCAACCGTTGACGGCCTTATGCATTTTCATTGCAGCATTCTCAGTTGGATTTGGGCCCTTGGCCTGGCTACTATATGTGGAGCTAATCATAGAGCCTTTGCGTCCTCTAGGTTGCGCTGTGGGGGCTACAGTTGGCTGGTTGACCGCGTCAACGATGACCATTATTTTCGCATATCACCTAGACCTGTACTCAGTCTTTTATATTATGCTCATTGTCTGTTTTGTTAGTTTGCTATTCATCGTTATCTTTTTACCGGAGACGAAGGGCCTAACATCACTGGAAATCCAGAATAAATTGGGTGGTAAATCCAATGAGATGCACTCTACCGATTCATCGTTCTAATTAATGATTTTAGGCTTTTGGATTGAGTTCAATATAATTACATCCTTTTTATATTTTATTAGCTAACAAATTAACTCTATGTGGCCTTGTGGACTAGTTTTTGAAGAGGAATAAGTTTACCGAGAAATCTAACAGAAATGCAACTGCAATTGTCTGGGCACGGCAATATTTCAGCACGCCTTAAGTCCTTCAGCTAACATCAAGACTCATGTGTGCTTGTATGTGTTTGAGCACATATGTATTCGTATCCGTATCCGTATCTGTTTGCGTCTGTCTGTCTGCGTGAACTTCTGGCAAGTGCAAATATTTATGCGTATTTGATAGCACTAATGGGCCATTAAATGCGTACGCAAATACACACAAGCATTATACGTGGGTGTGCGAGTGTGTGTATGTGTGTTTGAGTTTGTCTAAACGAGCTCGTATGGGTGGCAAGGATGAAAATGTACCTAAGCGAATCTAAATGGCATCAGGGGCACCGAACATGCAAAATCATGTACTCGTAAATCTCTTTAATGCCAACGGCCTCCGGCCAGAGCCGAAACACCAATGGGGCCACGGGAATTGTGGGAGCCCGTTCCTGGGTCCGTCGATGAGCCGCCCACACGCATTCACATGGTAGCTGCTTGTTTACTCCCTGGCAAAAGAAAGGCTCCGGCTCGAGGTTGGGTTGCCTGCGTAATGAAACTGAATATGTGGATGCTGCAGGCGGGGTTGTGGCGGCGGCTGTATACGAGTGTGTCTGTATATGTGTGTAAGGTGCTTTCGAATACGTATTACGTAACTAACGAAAATTAACGTTAATAGCCCTGAGTATCAAAATAATGGCAGTGGCTGCGTTCGCTGCTGACTGCCTGTTGGTCGCCCTCCTGACTGGCCGCGTTTCAGCTTGGAGCAGGAGCTCTGGCAGAAAAAGGATCTGGAACAGGAACAGATACGGCGGTAGGGGTTGTCAGCCATATAAATTGCACAAACTCATTCCGGACTTAGGCAAAACGTGAAAATATTGTTACGACCTCTTGTGCTGCTGTTCTCTCACTCTCTCGCACTCTCTAACCTTCCTTTTTCTTCTTCTCTACGCAACCCAAGTGCCAGTCAAGTTTAGTGCAGTTTCGGCAGATTCCGCCCATCGAAATAAATTTGATTTTAGTCGCAAAATTACGATATTCGTGCACTTAATTGAGAAAAGTGAAGTAAAGATTTTTAATGATGTTGTATGCTGGCAAACAAGATGGGAACGAAGTTGCTACTTAAGGCCGCCATATATTTTGCTTAATATATCCTATTACATACAAGTTATGTGCGTCAGATCTATATTTAGAAATACAGAAAAAGTATCTAAGGCATAGAATATTCTAGATTAAATATACATACACAAATACATAAATGAAGCGATTAAATATGAATTCAAAATATAATGCTCATAATATATTCATATAGTCATTGCTTAGCTTTTCAAACAGCCCAGGATGTATATAGATGAATATTTCGACTCCCAACACAATAAACCAAAATTAAACAAATATTTAATTATATTTATTTTAATCCACGCTTATTTTGTGGCAAGGTAGAAAGTATAATATTTTGAGATTGCACTTTAAGCCGAGTTCAATTTAGTTAAGGCATTGCATATGTACGATACGATTGCTTTTTCAACAAAATTAAAATTTCAATTTAAAATTGGAATGTTGAAAGGTCCTGCAGGACCGCCTCTCACTCCTCGCAGTTGGTCCAATATTTTGCGCACTTTGTGTGCGTGTGTCGTTAATTTTTATTGGACAGCTTTTGAGATCCTCCTCGCATCGAAATCGAATGAAATTCAGTTCGTTGTGTTGCTTGTTGCTGTATTGCTGCGGCTGATACGGTCTCCAGGGGGCTGAGGCGCTGCTAGAGCTGGGGACTGGGGGCTTGTAATGTAACTACTGTGTGAGCATGGCGCTGGATGCGATGTGTGTTCGTGTGTTCGTTTTTGTGTTTGTGTTCGACGACGACCAAAACGCAATAAGCAGTTAAAAAATACTCGTAATTGCAACGGGAAACTCCCATGGTTCATGCCCCATATGAGTTGTTACTGTTATTGTTGTTGTTGCCTGTGGAACGTGCGCAGTGGCATCGACAATGGACAACAAGAACGATACTCCGTGGAATCGTTTCTGTGAAAATTCATGCATGCAAAGATGAAATTGCTTCGTGAGCTGCCACCCAAAGACTCTGTGCATATCATTGGCCAATACAAGGGGCTAGGTCTTGTTAACCATTTAAAACAACTTTAAGGAGTTTCTATCTTTAAAAATTTTTAAAGGCGAAAAAGGAAAAATTGAGTGGAGAAATTATCGTTATAGCTCAGAGTTTTCTTTTTTCCTCCCAAATATAAGGAGTCATTGAGGTAATTGTAGAAAAAAGTTAAAAAAGGCCGCTTGCCACCCACACTATTTATGCAACTAATGTAAAAAAAAAAATAGAATTCTTGCACATGAGATTGTGGGAAGTTCAGATCTGTCACTAATGTGGTCAGGATAAGTGTCTATAGAAATTTTTGGCTGTATTTGGAGCAGCGATGCAAGACTTTAAAGATGCATATTTCTTATGATTGAAGCTTTAGGCAAAACAAACTGTTAGGCATTAAAATTAAAATGTTTTTCTAAAAGTTTTAATATAAATTGTAAAGTCAGCTTGATAATTATTTTATTTAAAAGTATAATTTTTACATGAAATATGTGTATATTTATGAATATTTGAGACAAGCCTTTGTACCCATCTCAAGCTAAGCGAAAACGTGATTTCAATTACAGACAATATTATTTTGTTGGTTTAAAATGCTGTTCTCATTTGTTTTTCAATTATTATAAGCCGTATTTGTATTGCAAGATAATAAAATTAATCTAAGCATATATTAATACTTAATATGGTTACCCAAAAAGTACTTCAATTACTTAAAATATTGTTTCGTTTTTTTATAAACAACTGCCTCTCTTTTTTCCAAAGTTGATGCAGTCTACCACTAAATTGATATTTGAATATTCATTCAGTTAAAGAAAAATATATGTATATGCATAGAACATAACGAACGAAAGAAGGCAAGTTTAGCGCATCCGTTGTTCGGCCTTATCCGTTTAATTTTCATCTTTCTCTTTTTGTGTGAGTTTTCTTTTCGTCCTTTCGCTATTGCCATTATATTGTTTGGCCGTGTGCGGACCTTAGCGCAGTTTCCTTTGTTGTTGCTGCCGGCGTCGTCCTTCTGGCTATTGTAGTTATAATGGGCTAGTGGCAGCAGCCAACTGCGAGCCCCGCTTGCCCCACGCCTCAGAGCACTGTGCAAAATGTTGCCCAAATGGGTTCATATTTTGACGTTTAATGTAGCGAAAATGAAGCAAGGATTTATGAAATGTGCACGTTGCCCCCGCGTACAGAGTCGACTAATATCAAAATGGAAGCGAATATCGAGCGAAGGGCCAAGTGCAAATCAAAAAGCAATTGCATTATTAGAAGCTATATGAAATCAGAGGGGCGTGAAAATAAAGTCGAGTAACTCAATTGAATGAACGCTCCGATTGTCTAGAGTCTAGACATCGAGGCCGTATATTCTGCCGTGTCTGCAGCAATTACGATTGAGTAGCTAAATGTTAAAGATGCGCGTGCTTAGCTTGTTGTATTTTTCATCATTTTCCCTCCTTGAAAACTGTCAGGTGGCAGCCGGTGGCTTTAATGGGCCATAGGAAATGATGAAAACGCCATTCGAAGCCGGCTTAAATATGTCTAATCGACTGCTTTGGGCACTTGATGGCAGCAGTTGCCACTGTGTACACAGCCCGGACTGCAGGGACTCAGAGACGTCAGGGACTCACGGCCCGTCGCCAGGGATCAAGTAAATTGCGAAAACTATGTGCAAGATGGGCTGTTATTGCAGCAAAAACGCTTGTAATGATGACTCTAAGTGCCGTTTTCTTGAGTGTATTACCTATAAAAAATTTATACAAAGCTGCTGCCAAATTACCCGGACACGAACCGAGACAACCGTGTTCATGCCACCACCAAACACGTCACGTTCCGCCCTCCAGCTAGCCAAATAGATACAAAAGGCGATGGGAATAGCAATGGCAATGGCAGCCACCTCATCAAGCTCACCTCTGCCCTGAGCCCGGCTGCCTGCGATAAGACAGCGTCTTCGCCGAGCGATAAAATGCAACATTAAATTGCTGATTTTTTTTTGTGTACTCCGTGCCTCGAGCACGGCTCGCTACTGGAGACCCTCGAGTGGCAGCAGTTCATTAGGGTAGCACTTGCCTAGGGCTGGGAATGCAATCTCAAAAGATGTCTAGCTGGGGACAATCAGTACAAGTGGCTCAAAGCCCAAGTCTCTGCTCTGATTGCCAGATCCTGCATAACAAAACAAATTGTTTTTGTAATTATCATTTGGCTCAACGCGAGTCGCAATCGAAGACGGTCTTTAAATTATTAATATTATTATAATGTATTGGGACACGGAGTGGAAATATGCTTGCGCAGATAATTCATAAAAATTGAGTCAACTAATTTGAATTGAAAGTAAATTTATTCAATTTATATAAATATTTGAAATTTGTATTTTATTATTTTTTTTTATCTTATCGACATCTAAAAATTTAATAGTCGATTATTTCAATAATTTTTTAATTTTTGATTTTCTTTGATTTTCTGCTTATACTATTTTTATTTTAATAATAATAATATCGTATAATAGTAATGTCGTGCTTCAACTTTATGTAGTATAGTGTGGAAAATGAAAAACTAATTGAAGGCATATTAGATAAAACAAAAAGCATAAATCCACATAGTTGCGTTTAATATTCCATGCAGAATATTATACTCTGTGCTAACCTTTTCTTTTTTGAAACAAATTCAACTTAATGGTTGGGCTTCGCTCTTAACTCTTCGTTTGTTACTAATTCCAATTTGAAAAACTAAGTAGAAAATTAGAAATTCGTTACAATTTACGATGCAAAACGCTTGCTGCCACGTCCACATGTAGCCCGCTGGGCGTTTCCCCTGGGCGCTCGTAGTTTATGTTTACGAAGAAATTAAAATAAACGCCAGAATGAGATTTATGCAATGTTTGTATTAAGCCGCTGTCCACGCGAGACACCAGCGCCATCAAAGAGCAGCCCAAGGACAACAGCAACAACAACAACATCCACGACCACCACCACAACTGAACCCACCACCAAAGTGTGGACTCTGTGCCGGGCGGCCATCAGCGAGTCGATGACAGCGCAAAGCGCAGTTCCAAGCCATTTGGGGTGATATCCATAATGGTCGTCGTCGAACCAGCGCCCGCTTTGTGTTAGCTCACACGCGCCACCAACAGCGGGCGGGTGGTACGGTGGTATCGTGGTTCAGTGTCTGCTGCTGCCGGATTTAAATTCTAATCTAACTGGCCCAACGGCGCAGACAACGGAGCGAGCGCTGCGCACTTATCCGGCATGGCGGTAATAGCTTTATCTGCCGACAGAATTATGGCCAGGCGCTTGATTCATGATCACACATTGTGGACTTTGTTGCGCCTTTGTTGCCCCTCGTTCCAGCTGCCATTTCCGCTGCCCTTTCACGACTAGTCTTTGGGGTGGGGAGCCATCACCATGGGGCGCAGGAAGCTCAGGCGCTGCCATTGTTAAACTCAGCCGTGAATATGAATAGATGCATTGGCTATCGTTGCATAGTGTGTGGCTACTGTACAGTGGGGAACAAGAGTGTATAACCAGTTAAATATTATTTATCTTTTTAAATATCGATCGATATAGTTATAGATACATTTGTTTCCATATATATCTAAAAATAAAGGAGCTTATGAAGGGAGTTAGATTTGCTAAGATAAATACTCATATAGCATTTATCTAATATAAAGCAAACTTTTTACATTAGTAAAAAACTGCTTGTTATCTGCTATGAAGCTTTCTGATCGACTATGAGCCTCAATAGACAAACAAAGCGCGGATGGTGGATGGCATTGCAATGGTTTTGCTATCTGTACGCGCACCAGAGGTAATCCTGTTTGCGATGGATGACTCCGGCTACGGCAAAGGCTGTTCCCAGTCCCCAAAAAAATATGCCACGGCCACATGGAAAATCGATATATCCAACAATATGGCGAGACAGTAGCTGGGGTTCGGCTTGGATCTGGGGTTGTTCCGCAGCACAAGTGATGAAAATCTATTGAATGTGCGTCCATGCTGGAGTTTCCGTCATTTTGGTTGCGCACTGTGAAAATATTTATTCAGCGTTGCAGCTCAGCTGCCGGCGCGGAGTGAAACGGAAGTTCAGCTCAAGACCCAAGTGCGATGACGATGCTGACGAGCAGGCGATTCAGGCTACAGTGACTACAGTGACAGTGACTCCTGTTGAGCTGTGCGCACGGAGATGGGGACGGACAGACCGTGAATGATACGCACTCGTTTAAATTGCCATTTAATGTCAATACAATGACAGTTATTTTAATTGTGTTTGGGTGTTGAGACAATTTATGTTATGGCCGTAATTGTTATGGCAAATGCGTTGCTTATTGGACGTGAGACCATATAATATCAACGTGTATGAATATGTATAGCAGCTACTTGTAAGATTAGAAGGAATTTGGCTTAGATTATATTAGATTGATGTCAATTTTCATTGATACAAAATAAGTAGGGCAGTACTACTATTTAAATTAAATCAAAATAATAGTTTACATATTTTTATATAATTTATTTCGATATTTTTTATATAGTTTATTTTTAAACTTTTTCCTAACCAGTAAAGTTTTCACGTTCTTTCGTTTGGCATTTCTTTAAAGCTAAATTCGAGACTTTTTGCAATATTTTTGTTTCTGCTTAAAAAATTTGTTTGATATAATTTAGCTATATTACAATTAAATGATAGTATTAATATTTTAAAAAACATTATTTTTTGTATTAAATTTGTTTTTGGGCGCCAAAACCCTTGACTGCGCTACCGTTTTCTATGGCAAAACCAGTTTGTAGTCTCTATGCAGAGATGGGCAGCCCAGGAGAAGGCACGTTAAAGAAGCTCTCCATAGCTCCACTTGTGTTCCACAGCCATTTCATCAACATCCACACGCACACACACATACACCCACAGACACAGACTGTAGCACACGTTTTAAAGTTGTGGAAGAGAGCGTGGGGGCCATTGGTATATGACCGCCGCGTGGTGCACTCGCATGCCGCTAGATGGCGCGCAGGTCAATTTAGTGGAATTAATGGAATTGGAATTCATGGCGCGGAAATTGAATTTATGCGCCTCGCTGAGCCGCGCCGCCAAGCCGCCGGGCAATCGGATTTTAATGCGTCATTGAACGCTTCGAAATGGCTGCGATTTTGTACATTGGCATTGGCAAATGCAGCGGCAGTCAACCAACCAGCCCACTTTCAACGAGGCCAAAAGTTTGTCGGTTACAGTGGAGGCAAAACTATACAGTAAGAGTCACAAATATTGAAAGGGCGCCTTGTGGAATGGCAGTACGAGTAATTAAAAACACGTTTGTCCTTTTGGACTGTGTCCCGGGCACAGCCGTAGCTCAGAAGCTCAGCCATTAGACAGCTACAAAAGTTGCTCACATTGCTCGCATGCCTTTGCTGTAGCTGTTGCTGTTGCCATTGCATGGGAAAAGTTGAAAATAAACTTTGCGGCATGACAACAACGACATCAACTGAAACAAAAACAAAGCAAAGAACTCATTCACATAACTCCATGATGTCAACTCTGGCGTTGGTTTCACATTCGCCTGCTGGTTAAGCTTGGTTCTGTTTCCCTCCTTTTTGGTCGTTGGTTGATTAACGCCCCAGGAGCACGAAATGTTTTCGTTTTCGGCACTTTTTGTGACCGTTTCGGTTAGTCATAAGAAAAGATTTGAAATATGCGAAAAGTAAATGTAAAAAAAGTAATTTAACTATGGAAACGTGTAAGATCGATAAATAGGGATAGGACTCTGATGGAGGCAACGCTTACTGAATAATAAGCTTAATGAGTAGATGAACGAGTTGCATAAACATTTTTTTAATTTTTAGTTAAATTAATAATTGTTTAGTAATATTTATTAATTATACTTAAAGACTTAAAATATATTTTTAACGAATTTTTTATTTTTTATTTATTTTTCTGATATTTGATCTATGCATTATTTAAATTTATTTTATTTAGCTTGAAATTTACTTCAGACTCCAAAATAATAATTTTTACGTATTTAATATACTCCTTGAATATATTTTATATATTTAATTTAACTTTGGGATGAACACTTTATTTATATAGTTAAGTGTGCATTTTCATAATTCATGCAGTCGTTATTTGAAATCTAATGCCAGCTGAATTGATGCCAAGAACTTGGCTAAGAAAAGAGTTTTGGCAAAGTGCCGAATTGTGCTGTTAGGGACAGAAAGAGGTCTCTGCCTGCAGTTCTCTGTGGACTGTTGGGCCGTCGCCAAATTGTGCAAAGTTGCGAACTTTATACGAATTAATTTGTTCAACTTTTGCTGATATATGGAATGGAAATGGAGCGGTGTGTGCGTAGCTGTACGACCGCTAAGACCGCAATAAACCCACATGAGCCCTGGTAAACGATGGCGAGTGCCCGGGCCTGGCCCAAAAATCCAATCTCACAAATCACATCGATAAAGCGCCAAAGGCACGCAACCCTTTCGTCGGGCACATCCAGTTGAAAAACGAACTCACATACTTATATGGCCGCTATAAGCTCGCCTTAATTACACTTTACAGGGCAACCCTTGCGAGGCTGAGGCTCTAGCTGAGATGCCCACCCACAATGGACAACCCGAAGAGGAGGAATTGAACGACATGCGACACAATTAAGCATTCATGGACCAGGAGATCCTGGCGAGCTTAAATTTTGACATTTTGTTGTTTGTTTTGGGTCGCTGAGGGCGAAGCGACAGATATGGGCGGTCGGTCCGTAATCTGACACACGTCGTGTGCCTTTTTGTTGATCCCGGCGACCATTTTATAATGTGTATATAGCAGCTTAGTGCACCCGGGAGACTCATTGCCGCCGGCACTAAACAATTTTATCATTTTTAATCATCAAAGTGGATGTCCTGCCCAGCCCAGCCCCTTGGCTCACTCGGATTAAAAACACATATTAAGTTATTATCGGACTGCCAGATATTAGAAGAACCGTGGAGCGATGGAGCTGGTCGCAAAGGCGACAAAGCGTTGAACCAACCATGAATAGCCAGTGCGAATGCCTTGAACTCTGACTGCACTCACTGCTGTCGCTGGTAAATAAAAATTCATTCGCCAGCCGAGCTGAGCGCAAATATCTCAGCGTATGTATAAAACATTGTCTGCCTGGGACGCTGGGCACGACTCGGCACTTGGAACAAAGGATTGCTGCCAAATTGGTCTTGGCCCAGGCAGCTGAGCTCGACGGCTGGTCTGGGGGCCAGTGCTCATGGTTAATGCATGATTTAATGTAATTTGGACGCTTGCACGCATTCGCCTTACCCAGTCGGCAATGTTGTTGTACTGGCCGCCAATTTGGCAGCGCATCAACACGCCATTTGGGAACCAGAGCCACAGCCAGAGCCAGAGCCAGACGAGCTGTTGCTGGAATTTGGCGCAGGTGCGGGGCCTAGTCGTTGCCTCAGCTGGGGCATTGCGCAAATTTCCATTAATGGTCACATCCTTGGTGGCAAATTGGAATCAGTTTCAGCGGCACATAACTTAGCTCCGACGGCTACTTAACTGCCGTTTAAAACAATGCGCTGCCTGAGTGAAACTGCCTCCACTTCGATTATTGTCGTGCCTCACCTCAACCTGCCTGCATTCTTAACCTTATGGGCATTAAACGCCATTGTTTTGGGCTATGCTACGATTAAGCTAATTCATCAAGGTATTACCTCAAACTGCTAAACATCTGAGTATTGTTGACTGCAGATTGATGCTCTGAGTTTTACTTCAATAAACTCGTCGAGCAATCAAACCGACCTTGTAGGTTCATAGATAGTATACATGTAAATATATATGCATATATATTATATATGTAAAATAAATAAAATATAATATAATTGAATGCTTAAAACATATTCTTAAAAGTTTAATCTTTGGTTAATTATTTGTTTCTTATTTAACTCAGCATTCAGTAAAAAGCTTTAATATTAATTTTCAGTAATTCAAGTTTTTAGTCTTAGCAGTTGCCTACACTTTGCCCAGCCACTAAAAAATCTCCCTCCTAAGCTTCTCATCGAGCAGCAAAGACAAGTTTTGTGCACTTAATTGCCCATTGTGGAGGCCATGTTCCACGTGCCGGGCAAAGTAAAAGTTTTAGATACAAATGTCGTAATTGCAACACGTTCAACGTGTGCCCGTTAGGTCCATTAGGTGTACGAGTGGTATCTGTGGCTGTATCTGCTGGCATGAGTGCGCCTGTGTTGTGACTCACAATTTTAGAATTAAAACCCCAAAAGCATAAATTGCCGTAAACCGCAAGAAACTTTGGCCTGGCTGGCTGGCTGTGTGCCAGGGCTTGGAGCGATGGCTCCTCCGGTGCACCGACAACAGATGGAGACGCTGTCGAAGGCGAAGACGCCAGCACAAAAAGTTGCTTAATTTAATGTTATTTGCGCTTTAGCATATAAAGAATTTTGTGTCTTAATCTTTTGACTCGGGCTCCGACTCCAGCTCCAGCACCGACCGTACGTCTCAGATGCTTTGAATATGCTAGTGCTATTTATGCCCCAGACGTGAGCCAACAGTCGGGAGAGCACCGAGCACAACATCGGAGACTGGAGACTGTCGTGTCTGGCTGCACTTCTGTAGATCTGTGCCCGTGTGTTTGGTTTGCAGCACACGAAAAAAGGGATGCAAATTTATTTCTTCATTTGCATATTTTAAGGAGCTCGATGCGATATATATTTGCGCCATCTTTGCCAGCTTCGCTTTCCAATATTCATGGGCCGAGCGCGAGGCTCCTTTGTGGGTAACCAATTCTCTACACAAATCCCATCTCTCAGTCCAGCCCTTGATGAAACTTTATGAACTTTGGCTTTACCGCTGCGAGTGTACTATAAATTTTTTGGGTTCGCTTTCCTGATTGCCATTGTCGTAGTGGTCGTTGTTGTTGTTGTTGTTCTTCTTCTTCTTGTTAGTCTGCTTCTTTGGTTCGTCCCGCATGTAAATTGTATTTGTATCTTTACAATTGTGTGCAATCAGCGAAATTGTAACGCAGCTCGTTTTTTACCGGCTTCGATGTCGTCACATTCGTAAAGCCAGGCTTTAGTCCACAGCGATCGAGGCTGACGCACCAGAGCTGTAAATTTAACTGTAAGCTCGAAAATGTTTTAATTAAGTTTAAGAAGAAAGGAAATCTCAGTATTAATTCTTTTGTCTCAATGCGTGTGTGGGAGTCGCTTACAGTCTGATTTCTTAAATGAACATATTCTTCAAGAGGTATTTATATATTATGGCTCAGCCCCAAAGAATGACTCAATATAGTCCTGGCAATCTATCCTTTTCACCATCTTCCTAGTCTGGATATTAATGGAGCTCGAGAGTTACATCTTATAATGAAATGTAATACGATTTTGCTCTGAACCGTTTTAATTGTGAATGTCAAATTTGTGTTTGGCTGTTAACCCAGCCCTAATACAAGCGTTTGATTATTCTTGTTGACTTACAGACCTGACTAATATACAACAAAAAGATATGTTGGCAGATTCAAGTAAGAGTAGAGATCGCACTTAAGTAACAATACACCCTCAGCATAAACTCTAGACAAAATTGCGTATTCCAGTGAAATAAAATTGCGCATAAAATTATGCGTGAAGCCAGACATAGAGCGCGCGTAAATTGAACGCGGGATACATGCGTACGCGGAGGTTTCGGCTAACCATAAATCGCATTAAAATGCGGGGCATATCCTTATTGATTTATAATTCGAGTTGGAATCGACTCTGCGACACTCACTAATAACTCATTTAAGGCAAGCGCCGTGCGAGGAATCGAAAGCGAATTATGCAAATGGCAGGCGGCCTGGGGCCTGGGACCTCACCGGGCCGAGGCAGACGCATAGAGGAAAACGCGTCACGCGTCCCATAAATATCTGCGAATGCTTCTAATAATAGCGCTGCCAAGGACCGCCAGTTGGCAAACTCTAATGAAGCGTCGTAGCAATTGAGGAACCATTCGGCAGGCCATTTGCATGGCAGCCATCAGCTGCCAGGCTAAGGGGCTGCCTGGAATGGGTTGCGTTTTATTTAATTTTTAATCTGGCAAAATTTATTTCACACTCGTTGCATGCACCTCAGCAACACCTACCCCGCCTGGCGCCGCCGGCCCTTGCGTGGGCAATTGTGTCAGCGGCTTCCGGGCGTATTTATGCGAGGTACATTTGAGCCATATTGATGCGGCCATGTTGGCGTGGCCAATTGAAACGCAGCTCTCGGTTTTAATTCCAGTGCGCTTTTCATTTTGCCCGGCAGCGCCGTAAATAATGCAATTACTCATCCGCGTTGCAATCTACTGATAAAAATATTTAATTGCCTTTTTGCATCCATTTCTTTTTTATTTTAAACTTTTTTATGGTAAAATCGAATCGCATTTTGCCACCGCGCATAAATTCTTGAATATAAATTTTTCATTCGCCGATGCAAAAGCCTGATAAATAATTTAATCGAAATTTTTCCATTACAGAGCAAGAGCTAAAAGTGCAGCAAAAATAAAAAATAAAATCACGCACTTCATTTAATATTAATTTATAATGACGCCGTCGCCGCCAGCTCCCAGTCCAGCCCCAGTCATGTTTTATGCCTAGTCTAGCTGCAGGCCACATCCAGGCTCCGGACTAGCCTCGGCTTTGGCATTGGTTAGCGTCTCTTACCCACCCATTTGCTCGCGATCTCATCTTACAGCGTTGCATGTTGCAGTTATTTTTATAACTAAATTATATACGCCCGTCTTGCAGCCCACGATGGCATGGCTCTGGCTCTTACCCAGTCGCAGAGTTGGCTTCGCCGGCTCAGGCCTCTGTTTCCTGGTCGATTTATGGGGCACAAGGAGCGCGAAACCATAAACAGCTTTTATAGCGTTCTACTGGATTATAGCCAGCTAGCCCAGCCTCAGTTGCAGTTCCAGTCTCCGTGCTGAATTTGCCCAGCCAGCGATCCCTTTTGATTTAATCAATTCGATAAATTTGTGGCCCACGTGCAATTGTTTTCCTCTTGTTGTACCTCCTGCATTAAGTTTCAATGATATATAAAATGGGTTTAGATGCTTGTTCCATGCACTTCAAGTATTTAAATATGACTATAATGAAAATGAATTGAAGCGCAGCTCATGAAATGTTAAGCAAAACGAGAGTTTAAGAGACACTCCACGTATAAGTTGGAACCACAGCTCGATCATCAATGTATGCACTATATATTAGGTGAAGATCAAGAGGATCAGGTACTTGAGCTTTAAAATAACTTAAGGACTTTTCTCTCATTGAAGTTTTGCTTCACATTTCCGGTAAGACACTGCTCAGCTTAAATATCCATAAAGCGACCAATTTGACTCGCAAATCATTCGGATCAATTGCCAGCACGCCTCCAAATAAATAATCTAAATACGAGCTACTTTTTCAGCTTCTTATGTAAACGAAATGCATTTATTGGCATCTCCTATAATGAGAAAAATGTACTCATGTATCGTATGTATAAGCCATTTGGTGGTCTCACATCGGAGGAAAACTTTGAGCCACAGTTGTGCCGTTTGTTGTTGTTGTTGTTGATGTTGATGTTGGTTGTCGTGTTGTCCTGTTGTTGTGGTCCCTGTTGCCCCCTTGGGTTTATTCATGACGCATAAATCTGGTCGGCAACACTTTATGCGAATACACAAACAACACGCCACCACTCGCCATGTACTCCTCGTAAATTTCGCAAGAGCAACTTTTTTACGAAATTAAATCTTGTTACAACAACAACAGCAGCGTGTAAGCTGCTATATATATATATATATGTACATGTATATGTATATATATAAATATATATATATCTATGTGTGTGTGTGTATTTATGAGCTGGCGTTGGTTTCTACGCAAGACGCCGCGCTGTCGTCTAAGGCAAAGTTTTTTGGACTCAAATCAGAAATCTGGTCAAGCCACAAAGTGAGAGCGAGAGCGAGAGCGTGGGCGCTGGCAGTGGCGGTTGGCTGTTTGGTGGGCGTGGTGTCTTGGGCGTACGCGTGTTTATTGCGCCGTTGCCAGCCAGAGGCAAAGATTTAGCATTTGAGCAGTCGGCCCACATAAATTGGCCCCCAGCCCAGAAGGCATGGTGGGCGGACGCAGCCTGTGCCTGGACATATACATATATGCACATGGTAAAGGCTGCTCTAGGATGTAGGATCTGCAGCATTCAAAGTCAATGTAACAACAGCAATGAGCTACGGCCATTCGTTTGCACTTGGATGTTGCATGTTGGTGTTGCAAGCGCCCCAAACGAGAGCATAATGAATGCGGTCAGCTAATTGTTAATGCACTCGCCATTATGACCACACAGCGGCAACTCGTAAATGTAAAATGCATTTTAATTAACCGTCATATATTTCACTTAAAGCATTTCAATGCAAATTGCCCAACGTAATGAAGGGACGCAGGGGTGGTGCGTAGGGGGGACCCGGCTGCTTGCCTGCGGGTCCAGCTCCAGTTCCATGGACCTCGCTTCGGCGCGCCATATTAAATGTAATTATTTGGCACAAATTGCGTGTTTAGGATTAATTATGTTATGGATAGGCTAATAAAGCGTTTCAAAGTGCAAAATACAGAAAACCAACCACGTTTCAAATTATGTGCCGCTTTAAATGCGCGTTGATTGGTGGATCTCGTATTATATAAACCAAGCTCATTTCCCAATGCGTGAGTTGAATTAAAAAATGTGAGTTAAATAATTTAAAATAACCTAACAATAAATATGCTATCTGAAACCAAATGCGAGAAAAATTTAGTTTAGTAATTAAATAAATTTTGGATATATATATATGGTATAAATGAGTGCATTTGAACTATATACATACACATGGATACACTCCCAAATACAAAGTGCGTATGTGGCTGGTTTTCTTAGAAGTATCACTATTTATGCAAAATATTATGTTTATTTTATATATTCAAAGTTTGTTGATATAACAATTATTTCATTTATGTACAATTTTTTATGGAACATATTTAAATAATTTTATTCAATTGCGGCGAAATTTCCCATTGCATTTCCGCTTGATTTGCGCCTTACCAAAGTTGCTGTTGTTGTTGCTCGCTCGCAATGCCTCGAGCAGATAAAATACATTTAATTACGCAAATGTATTCATGTTCATGTAACGCCTGCACTCGTTAATTTTGAGCGTACATGAAATCCGACACGAGATATTGGAGTAGTACACGAGGAACAGAGACTGGCAGGCACTGTCTGCATCGATAAACTGCACAGGTCAAGCTGATGCCGATGCTGGCAACAGCTGCAACAGATACTTGGCTCAGGCTGCGGCTTTCTGGGAGCAAACATCGCGTTTGTACTTCATAAATTGAATGCCTTGTTGGACCGGGAAGCAACTGTGTGAGGTTTATGGCCCGATGGAGGTCATCGCAGCGCTGGAACCTTGGCAATAATCATAGAGCTCGACTTCCACACTGTCTCCCATCTCAAGAAACAGGTCGCATCGTTTTCCACACCTAAAAAGTTGAGCGCGAAAAATCAATCATAATTAAACAAAAAACCAAGTCAAGGCTAACCAAACTGAGGGCAGGGCAGGGCAGGGCAGGTTATCCTCAAATACATTTGCAGCTCATTAAAAACGCACAAGTGCAGCGAAAAATAGAGTGCGAGACGATCGACAGCTGCACGTCTGTCTCTATCTCACTCTAACAAAGGTGAGTCTTTTACCTTTTTTAATGGCCGCCTCAGTTAGCTGACCTTGGTGTGAATTTTAAGCGGAAATATTATTTTGAGCAAACGTTTTTTTACGATCTTTTTATGGCGTTTGCAAAAAGTAGAAAAATAAAAATAAGAAGTATATTCCCGCCGCGTTTCACGGCGCGTAGCAAACTGTTTTGGATTTGGTTTTTTAGCTGCAACCTCTGGAAATTTATGATTTACGATGATGTCCGTGACCCTTTAGCCAACAGGCAAAGATCGGGCATCAAACATAGGCTCGGCTTAGGGATCGGCGACTGCTGTTTTGTAAACACTCAGTATGAATCCCAATACCCGGTCGCTTGGACGTCTCGCATTAACTACAAAAAACACGCGACGGCACTGCAGAAATACAAAAATGAGTTAAAATTTTGTGAAGTTGTGCAGAAAATGTGAAAAATATTAAAAAACATATGGCATGAAGTACATAAAAAACGTTTCGAGAAGTGAATCTGATGTACATATGCAATGCATCTATATATGTATGTGTATGTATATAAAATAAAACAGAGAAATATTTTTGCTGTTGTCAAGATCAAAATTCATGAATGAAGAAAGTTGCACATTTGAGAATCCGAATTTAGGCGGATTTATATGAGTTTATTTGATAATCTGCTAATTAAAAATACTGTAAATATATATATATAAACGAGGCGTGATTGGCAGGCATTTACTTATTTGAGTAAGTGTAATCGAATTAAATTAACAATTTCTATCAAATTCTTAATATATTATTATTATTAAAAAATCGACCGATATTTATTTAATTTTGTTTCGACCAATATTTTAACTGTACATATAATTATTTTTAAATTTGTTTTCTACTTCCAATCTTAACAAAAGGCAAACATTTTCAGTTGTAAAAGGTTTATTTGTCCATTTTCTCAATAAAAAGCTTAATTAATTAATTCAAATTTAAATGTAAATTTACTTAAAGTTGATAGTATATTTTTCTAAAAAATAGTTTCAATAACCGGTTAAATACATTTACGCGCGGTTAGATCATAATATGTTATACACAAGCAATACTCTTTCTAACGAAACCCCGTTATACTCTGATACGTCATATGCTTTAAAGTATTGTCTTTAACACAAGGAAAACACTCAAAAATCAACTGTTGAAGAAAACGAAAAATGTGTTTAAAGAAATGGAATCCTGAAATAAATCACAGGGGCAACAGATTCATCTCGCATCGCATCTCTTTCTCAATCTCATTCTCAGGCTCCTTTTCAGAGGCGTTCGCTGGGTTTTGAGTAATTCCGCGGAATACACAGCGGACCAGCCTCGCTAAGAAATCTGAAATGATCACAAAAACCAAGGAACAGAAACTAAAGAAAAATCTTAAGAGAGCAATAAACAACATGGTTGACAATCTTAAATCTTGCAACTTACAGGGCACCGCAGCAGATACAGATACGAATGCGAATGAATGTCGCAGCCATTATGGAACGTATCTGTTGTGGCTGTTGTTGTTGTTGTTGTTGCTGCTGCTGTTGTCGTTGTTGCTTTGGACATTTCTTTTGAGCCACACAATCACAATGCCAACAATACCCAATGTCTGCAGCGGTCATTGCTATGCTGGAATGCAGCAACAGCAACAGCGACAGCAGCAACAACAACAACAACAATGAGCCAGGCCAGTTTAAAGGCTTGGCCCTGCCATGCCCAGGCCAAGACACAGAGCCAGAGCCAAAACCAGACCTATAGCCCAAGTTGCTTAGGTAGAAACAGCTCCAACATTGTCTTCTGTGCCTCGGACTGTGTCTGGGCCTTGTGTCCGTTGCCTTGCTTGCTGACTTGTTGTTTGTCTCCTTTATGGCTTCTTTTCGTACCTTTTATCTCCATCTGTGATTGCAGCCAGATTTTTCTTGTATTTTTGTTCCCTTCTTCGTGCCTTTTTTATTTTTGGGGTCACATTTTCGTGCTTTGCAGGTAAAAGCGAAGCAGATATGAAATTTTCCCCTTGCGGATATCGTGTGGCAACGTCTTCAAAGTAATGGCTGATAAGCGACACGCACACCTGAGTTATGGCTGCCAAGTCGCAGCCCATTAAACTAGCCAACCCGTTAAAGCCAGATCATAATTGGCAGATACACCCGCCCGGCCAGCTCTTCTATTTAACGACTTTTTAAACACTTGTCTTTTTCTTTGAGGCATACTAATTCAATGACAACACACGCACATATTTATATATATACGGATTCTATCACTGGCAGACACAAAAGGCATTTGGTATTTGATGTGTATTTAATTTACCGCAATTCATAACAATTTCGTTTACGACATTTTTACAGCTCGACAAAAGGCCGTAAACAAAATGCCGGCGTCGATTGTTGTTTGATGCCACGAGCCGGCGTCTCGCCGTGGTTTTATGAGCCACCTTGACGTACGCCAACTTCTGTCCGCCTCCGCTCTAGCTCCTCGGCACTGCACTGCACTGCTCTGGGCCAGTGGCAATTAAACGCCAAGTGCAGTTAGCAGTTGCTCTGACCCTCCCAGCCCTCGTCTCAGCACCCGCATCCGCCACGATTTATGTGCGTTTTATAGATCGTAAAAGCAACACTAAACAACAGCAAGGCCAATGATTTTACGATGTGTTGAAGGGCGAGCAGGGCCAGGACTACTGCCACTTGTCATCATCCAGCATTGGAGTTGGCTCTGCTGTCTCTTTGAACTGCTTTCCTGATTGGGCTCAAGTGCAAGCGGCATCGTAAAACTCCAGCTAATGCCTGAAAGAGCCGTAAAACGGCTATAAACAAAAGTGTCTGCCCGAAGAGCCCAACGAGACGAGCGCCATTAGGAAAATATTTGTGCTCGGTTTGTAAACAATTTGATTTAATAAGGATAATCACATGTCGTGCCATAAAAGACGAACCAGTTAAACAACTAAACGTATGCCCCTCAAGATGTCTGCTCAATTGAGTCATGGAATTCATGGTGCATAAGCAAATAATTAGATATGTCGAGATAATATTCTTGTTGAATGAAGTCTAACCAAAACATGGAAAATGGAAGCTGACTAAATTTACTCAAGAAATACAAAGTAAATAAATATGATTTATGCCTTTAATACCAATGAAGACTTGTCAAAATGTATTCAAAAAGTCTTGATCTTTTATCATTATTATTATTTTATTTCCCGAACAATCAGTGTGCTCATTCAAATAAAAACACTCCAACTAAAACCCGATTTTACAATTATTTCTTGTATCAATTTCATACCCTCTGCATAGCTACCCCTTGGCTTTTGTTCTGCCCCCCGTTCAATAAACATATTGAAGTCTTTTTGTTAGCCACAAATGGCGTTAGAGTGCGGATTGTAAGTTATTTATTTCAAAAATACTAGATGTACGGATTACAATACTTTCAGTTAAATGGGAAAATATTTCAAAATTCTTATTAAATTATTTTATTAAAATAAAGTAATCAAACAATAAAATCTTTATAAAACTACTTCTACTAAGCTAACGATAATAGATAGAATTTATAGTAAAATATCAATAAAAGTATTATTTAGCTTATTTTTGTGCTTCGCAATGTCAAAATGAAGTCGAGTGCGGGAAAAAAAAACAATGAAGCAACAAAGCAGATATAAGTACCTTTTCATATCCATATCCGTAGCCAGATCGTGCCCGAGCTCCATTATTTAACCAGCTGAAGACGTGTTGATAAGCAATGGCAGTTGCAGTTCCAGTCCCATATTCATACACTCCACGACGGTCGGGGCAGACAGAGAACAATTGAACTAATGACGTGACTATGGATAGTCGGCATCGGACTGTGGTTCATTCGCTTTCGACCATCCGGTTGACTGTCCAAGCTCCAGTTGCGGGCAGCGTCTGGCCGGTGGCTCATTGTTATCATGCGGCATGGTCGAGACTTATGCATCGAAAGTGTTGTTAAATTACGCCAAATTACTTAATTCCAATAATGAAACGGTCCGGCTGAGCGCCTCAGACCCAGCCATTCAATGAAATTATAAATTTTCGGTCGTCCAAGTGATATGCAAAGCGCATGAAAATGAAGCCTCAACCGCGAATTCAATTTTTGTTTCTGTTTCTGTGGTTGTTTTTTTTTTTTTGCTTCTGTTTCTGTTTCTGTTTTTGTTTCAGTGTCTGTTTTCGGTTTCAATGGATCGTACTGGGGGCGATCGCACCTCATTGCGAACGCCTCAATGACCGAGACAATTCCCACTCCGATTCCCGATCCCGGCCAGACGGCGGCGCAAAGGGAGCCCATTAATGGGCCAATCCAATTGGTCGTTAATGTTGCTTTTTATTTGTCTTTTATTACGGCTCGCCTCTTGTTTTTGTTGTAGTGGTTATTGTTGCTGTAGACTTACTCAATTTCATTATTGTTTATTTATGCGATTTTAAATAATGCGCAGCAATTCTCAAAGATAAGACGCGGCCTGTGAACTTTTCCTCTCAATTTTTTTTGTTCATTCGCTTTGCATTGATTTACTGCCAAATTATTTATTAGAGAGGCGCGGGCTGGGCTGAAGTGGACTGTTGGCTAGGCTTGGTTGTTAATATTTTATGGAGAATTCTGTTTGTTTTTTTATTATTATTATTTTTGGCGCCCCAAACAAAGCATTATAAACTTTTTGTAAGTTCTTTGAGGCACATAAAAGCAAACAAAAACTCGAAGTCTTTGTGAAGTTTAGTTTTATTATTTATTGCCGTTGTTATCGTGGGCGTATACGCAATATTTCATACATTTCTGTTTGTGCTATAGACTTTATGCTGGAATAGCGTGGGTGGCTCGCGCTGAATTGGGTGAATAGATAAGTATAAGAGATATGTTAACTATTGATGAAGCTGTATTTTCTAAAGTTTTGAGTTCAATATTGATACAAAAATAATTTCAAGATCGAATTTAGATTGGTAATTATCTATATCTAATGAATTGGGGTTAAGTGAGTTTTTAAAAATGTAAATTAACTTTATTTATTCATATATTTTTTGAAAAATTGAAAACGTGTAGAACTATTATCTTATTATGATATTATAATAATTATTATTATTAAGATTATAATGGAACCAAATTTTTAAAATAAAGTTAAAGAAATTAAAATATAATTAAATATAATCATATTTAATCTAAGGGAAAGGCAGAACTAATAAATAATAAAGTAAAGTGTAAAGTAAAGGTAATGCTTTTATGCAAGCTGAAGTACATATAATAGCAGTCAGAACTTGAACGTTTGCTTCACACCAGACTAAATTTACGTTCTTTGTTGATTTAGCAAAAAGTTATATTAATATGACTCATGAGGGCATGGCACATCGCCAATTAGAACTGAAGCACCAACATATGTGAATTTAGCTACTGCAGACTCCTTCCTCATTCACCAAAAAAGATTTAACTATTTTTTGACGCCGCCATTTGGCTTTTGTTTTACAAATATCTTTATAAATTGACTTTGCTTTAGTTTTTTAAACGTTTGTTTGTGTGTTAAAAAGTTAAGTTTTTTTAAGTACAGCTTCAGATTTTCTTTGCCATTTGATCAAGCACTTCCATAGATTCATAGCTAAGTTGGCGACTCACGTTCTCGCTGTACTTCACTGAACGCTTGGCATGGTTAATATTTTGGCTGTGACTGCCGCTGGGTCACTGCAGCACGTTGGTCACGGAGGCGTTTAATGCACGTCAACAACAGCAACAACAGCAGCAACAGGCACAGCTATTGCGAGTTGGTTTGGTGACGTTTGTGGCCACTTTATCATTGTCGAGTATCATAATTTAAGCGAATCGCATGCAAACTGGCAAACAGACAGCTGGACATACAAATCGTTGCATACACCCACGCCTTTGCTGTTTACGCTAACAGCAGCAACAACAACAATGACAACTGCAATGAATAAAATTCGTTGACATTCGTTGCGCTGACTAAGCGGCAACTGAGAATCGCATAGAGGGGCACAGCGCGAGAGAGAGAGGGAGAGAAATGCCCCCGAGCTGGAACGTGTGCAATCTTGGCCATGCTTAGATGCATGCGCTTGCCCTGTTGATGGACAAAACGTCTGGCCACGCCCCACTGCCCACTGTGGACAATGACTGCGATGCAGTCATGCTACTTCCTGCGACAAGTTTTTGTACTAACGACTCGCATTAAGTATTTAATGGTTTTTGTTTTCATTATGTAGCCGAAAAAACGTTGACTAAACGTTGATGCAGCCGGGCCAACAGTTTACTGACCATTGATTAAATGGCCAGGCCATCAGCTTTTGGCCAAAACACTGAAATTAGTTGGCATTTTAACACGAACACCTGACGCTCACATTGCACACTGAGTCAGGGGCCGGGCTTCCTGCAGGCTCCGGGCCAGATGCCTAGTATCTCTTTAGTCAAATGGATTATATTACCAGCAATGCGGATGGGAGGGGAGCATGTGCAGCCAGAGCTCGTGTACTTGGATGGCTATTATCGATGGTGCATGCCGCAGAGGCAAAGCAACAGCAACGGGTTATTGAACGATAATTCCATTTAAGCAAATGTTCTCGTTGAGCACCAGAATTGTCCAAATTATAGCATGTGTGCAGTCCACGTTAACCCCTGGCCTCGCTTCACCACTCTCTCTCTCTCTCTCTCTCTCTCTCTCTCTCTCTTACTCTCTTCTGCTGTTACTCCCTGACTGATTGCTTATAAATTAAAAAATGTAAAAGTTGCCTCAAAATCAACTCGATTGCAACTCTTTTTGCTGAAATGCGCGTAATAACATACGCAAAGAGCACAGAACAGTACAAAGAATGTCCCGCCTCTCTTTGCCTCCTCTTTCTCTGTCTGATGTGTGCGTATGTCCACAGAGCGAACAATCCGTAGAGAAGATGCATTTTTACTTAAACGTTTTACTCCTCGAGTAATGGCCTTAATGACTTTAATGGCGTACGGATAATTTCGCCGGCGGGCAAGTGAAGCAGCCGCCCCGCCGCCCTGTCGTCCTGTGCCACTGGACTTCATCTCGAGTCTTTGACTTTAATTGGGAGAAAAGTTACCGCCGCTCTAGATGCAGCTCGTCTCCGAGAAATACCTGTAATTTGTTGCTTCTGCAATTCGTTTAAAATGCACTTGATTGGCCAAAGGAGAGCAGGGCTTTCATTCAAATATGAAATGCCTTAGACGATTAATCAATAGCCGTCAGAGTCAGTCATTAATGCTACTCTTTTACTATTAAAATCATCAAAATAAAACTAATAATAACATATTTAATAATGCTTAAGAATAGATTGTCGAAAGTCTTTCATTAGGCTCTAACTGAAATCAGTATAAATTATAATAGAAGTGAAATAAAAGATACAGTGAATCATAACTGATTAGACGTCATAAAAATATAATTAAGTAAAAAGTATTTAGGATATAATACAAGTTTATATAAGTAAACATAAGGAGGAGTAATCTTAAATGAAGTTTTTTTTGCCATAAGTCGATTAAGCTGAAAGTTGAAATGCAGTTGCAATCTAAGCTAATAAATAGTTTGAAAATTTATAGCCAAGCTCTTAATGGAGAATATTTACTTAAAGACTTAAGCATAAAGTTATCAATACATAAATTGATTGAGCCTCCACCTGGCACATGAAAGAACCGCTAGTACAAGTATTTATTAGCTGAGATACCCATCTGCAGCTAGCATGACCTTGACTACTCGCAACTGATGAACGTGAATGACTCTTTAGCCAAATAGAAAAAAGAATGAGAAATGAAACAGGTACCGTGAAAACATGAACCAAATAAGAGATACAAAAGCAAAGAAAAAACTCATCGTGACAAGGTGACACAAATCAAAAAGGTGCAACATAAAAAATGACATTGAGCAAACAGATAATTAAGGAAAGTAGCTGAGCAAAAGTGCCAAATGGCAGTGCCGATGGCCAGCGTTGACCATCGAGTGGAATGACATGGAACACGGCACAAGGGGATGCAAGTCGGGGGTGGCAGCGGGAATTTGTTGAATGACAAGTCGCACATTTTCAAAAGAAATTACGTCGAGAAAAAAGAAAACATTGGAACATGAACATAAATTCAAAAAGAGACAGAACCAAACAGACGTCGAACATTTTGGAAAAGGAAAATGGAGAGGAAGCCGACAGAAAAAAACAGCTGCCAGCGAGAGGAAGGAGAACGATTCGTGCTGATGGATATTTTTATATATATGTATATTTATACAGACGTATATATATAGCTATATGTCTTTGTATTCCCAAATTAGTCTAAGGCGACTCAATTAAAAAAATAAAATGAAACTGATCGACTCAAGAGAAAGAGAGAGAAGCGCGAGCGAGGTAAATACTTAAAAACGCATTAAAGAATACAAATATTTTTGTTAATTGTTTACAAAAAACATTCCCAGCGCTCATTAAGAATGTCGCGCTGCAGAATTTATAAGTCAGACCGAAAATGCGACTTTTTCATTAAAATTCCAGTGGCGACAACAGTGCGAGAAGGAAAGAAGCCGAAAATATATGAACAAAAAAATTGCTTTTATTATTTTAATTACCAATTCCGAGCGAACTGACAAACTCAGCTGGCAGTTGGGCCAGTCAATATTAATTTCATAAAAATAACTTTGCAGCCATTTTTTGTTTCCTCTATTCTCTTGTTGTTGCTTGTTTTTCTTCATTAATGTCCCTTATAGAAAACGTGTCTTTTGTTTCTCGCACAGCTGCGCCCCGAGCAGTTGTTGCCAACTGAGGGGCCAGCAGGGAGCTGGCGAATGGGGAACTGGGGAGTTGGTAGCGGAATGTTTTCTTTATAAAAACTCCCAATTGAGCGCGACAGACATGCCAAACATTCATAGATAGATGCGCATTTGTGGCCCGTTCGATAAACATTTATTGGGCAATCCAATCACGGAATTCACGTTCGCAGTCGTGACAGTTTCGTTAAAATGCTTTTTGTTTAATTTTCTTCTCGTTTCATTTCAATTTTTTCTCTTGTCTCGGGCCAAAGAATTATGTTTGGCGTATGAAAGACATATAAATAAAATCATATGTGCATGGGATAACTAAAAATATAGCGAAAATGAAATCGAAATTGGAATTGATTAAAAATTATTACTTTGTTAAACAGTTAAGATATGCATATTTAACAAAATAATATTCATTCAGACAGAAACCAAATTAAATATAAATTCTATTGTAAAGTACATTACATTACATTATTTGTTGATTTCCCATCTCCTTAACTTTAGTTCCTTGTCTTCTTTAAGCAGATTTAAAATTCTTAAATATAACTCCAAAGTAATATTGTAAAATTTGATAATAATTTAAAACGATATCAAACCATGAAAAATTCAAATATAATATTCCAATTTCACTAAAAGAATTGAAAATTGACAGAAATTTGGAATTAATTTGAATCGAAGTTGTAAGGAAAATATGGATTTTGCTGCAAATAATCTTAGTCAATTGGTCAGATGTTAGAAAAGTAAGTCACTATCAAAATCATTTAAAAACTTATTACAAATCTAAATATGGCAGTCTTAGTGACACAAAAATGTATTAAAATATTCAAAAATGTATTAATATATTCCACTATAATTATGTTTTATATTAAGTTCCTGTACGCATATTTCATTTATTACCTCCCTGTAAGCCGAGTAATATTTTTACAATACAACAGCAAAACTTTGCTGTCAAGTTATCAAAAGACGCAGACAAAATGCCATTTGATTCAATGAGGCTAACACTCAGCACAGTCACACAAACACACACAAAAGCCGAGAAAAAGGCGACTGTGATCCTTGATGGGGCAAGTCGGTGATTAGACGCATCATCTTGGGGCAATTTGTCACCACACAACGAGGAACGGCAAGCAAATGGCCACTAAAAATCATTTAAAGAGAAATAAAAATATTTTTTATAGCATTTTTATAGTTGTTGCAACAATCTAATAACAATCCAAATAATTATCCAAACAAACAATTTCACCGATGGCAAAGCGACGGCAAAGGCAATGGAAATGCTCAGAGCTCAGTTACAGTTACTGTTGCTGCTGCTGTTGCTCCGACGGACGCCGAAAATGAGCCATAAAACGGGCATAAAACCCCAGTGCGAAGCGCTACTGCCATGATAGGCCACGCCTCCGCTGCGACAGCGCTGCCGACGACTGCGACGCGCATACGGAAGCCATAACGGCCATAACGATAACTCAAAGCAAATGGCGTGCGCAAGTGGGACAGATAGAGCCCCGAGAGAGAGAAAGACAGAGCGAGAGTGAATACGCTGCGAAGAGAGCGAAACTGCGCACCCTAATGGCTGCGCATACAACGTTGACTGGTTTGCTGTCGCTGCTGCTGCTGTTCTCTCTCTCGCAAACGACGCGCTCAATGGTGAACCTGTGCCAGAGCCACGTGTCTCTCGCATTAAAACAAGTAAATCGCCAGTTGAGCATAATCGATACGTTGCCCGTTCTGATTTCATTCGTGAGAATTGCTTTTCTCACGCTCTTCGACATCGGCAGCGCGCCGACGTCGCCAGCGAAGTGTCTGTTGTTGTAGCCATAACTGTCGTCGTTTATGGCCGTTTTAAGTGCGACTGAGATGGCCTCATAATCGTTTGCTGAATGTTGCTCAATTGTTCGCAGTTACCGACGCGCTCTTTTCGAGTTTCCATTCTCGCTCTGGCTGCCTGCTCATCCACAGGCCTCTGGGCATTTGCATGTTTGTTTGTTTGCCAATGCATCCTAATGATGTTTTCGCGCATTAATTAGTATTGATTTAATTAGTATATGTGTATGTGTCTGTCTGTTATGTAGCACTGACCACAGGTTTCACTCCACTCTAAACACCTTCTCACTCGCATTCGTTGCGGGCATAATCTCTCGCTCTCTTGGTGCTTATTTCGGGGGCGCTTTTTGCAGCAGCAACAAAAAAAGCTCTCGCGTGCGCATCTGCCAACTTCGCACGGCTGCCAGAATGGGACATAAAATGTGCCAGGCAGTTAAAATGTAGATTTAAGTAAGTGGAAACGAGATCGTTACGTTGGCGCATAAAAATAAAAATCATTGTTGTTGTGCACTGATTGAAATAAGCAGAGCCAACAGAGCGAAGGCCCAAGACCAAGAAAATCGCACGTTTTTCCGCCCCAACCACCAGCTGCGTTCATTCCGTGAGTTTCCACTCGGCTTTTCTTTGAGTGAAACTCTGCTCGCGAGTTGAGTTCATTTCCGTGCTGGGACAAACATGTTGCGAGCATTTGGCCCCCATTCGCTCTTCCATTCGAGATTAATCAATGCTCTAGGCCTACGAATGGAGCCGCGACACCTTAATAACACCTCAAACTTGTTTATATATTCAGCAAAGAGGAGTTTCTTTACAAGCAATGCGCTAATATTTCTGTCCCGCCCGCTCTCTTTGGCCATTTAACTATTCATTAATTCTCGTTACTTTATTCTTTCTTTTTTCTGTTTTGGGGCTGCTTTTTAAGATTCTTTTCATTTTCATTTTATGGATTTTATGCGGGTCTTTATGACTTTTATGGGGTTTAGTGCGTGCCAAAAACGAAAAAAAAACACAACTTTTAATTGAATAATGCCCAAGCGGCCGCCGGCGTCGACTTTTCGGTTTTGTTATTGTTCAACGTGGTTCTTGTTGTTGTTGCTTGTTGTCTGGGGTGTTGGCGTCAACGCCCGTAACGGTAATTAGGCAGATAAACATTTAATTGGCAAATTCAAATTGGGAACTGCCATGAAATCCCATATGCATTTTAATTGGGTTAAAAAACTGAATAAAAAAGCAAAAGTATCCGAACTTAAGGCAGATCTACTAACGATTATTGTCTTAGTCGGATAAGAAGATAATATAACTGTTTAAATATAAAATGAGACAATGGAAAATGTTTTTTATTGAAGGATTGGTTGAAATGCATAAGGTTATCAATATATAATATTTAAAGGAATTAATATTTATGTATAAATTGGAGTATAATTACAATATTATTCAACTCATATTATAATGTGAAAGGCATCGTAGCTCTACAAGCTGCACATCTTGCGAGCCCATTTAATTGGCTGTGTTTAAAGGCAGGAAAAGGTAAACTGATAAATTACAAAAAATTATTTAAGAAAGAAAATGAGAAGAAACTTTATGATATAAATAATCAGCGAGTGGAACTTGTCGCACCGAGCCGACGTACTCAACATAATTGCCAGCTGGTCCGGATCGCATTAATTGAAGTTTTTAATATGCTTGCCCTCTTTCTGGGTTCGGTCGATGGACGGTCGGACGATGGGCTGGACGGGAAGTGAGTGTAAACACGACATGAAATGTTGCCATTGCCAGCTACTTAGACGGGGCTGCAACAGGAATTTGCGTGTGCAGCACATGCAGCAATCCACATGCCGCATGCAACATGGCTAGCTCGCCCAAGAGAAGGACCCCCTAGCCGGGCATTGCCAACTCCTTTGGCATGCCGCGCGTGAAAGGCTGCAAAGGATGGAATTTATGCGCGACACAGGCTCTTGTAATTGCACGCAATGCCGTTGCCGTTGTCGCTGTCGTTGTCGTTGCCATTGCAGCCAGCGAGGAGTCGCCGACCTGAACGGGTCGAGTCGAGTCGGTCACACGAGTTTCAATTTTTAAAAATTATGAAAACAGCAGCAGCAAAAAGAGGAAAACAACGCTGCAAAACAAACAAAGCACGTCCACATCCTTGTTGCCGCTGTCCTGCTCGTCCCGGCCGCATGCGGCGCGAGTCCATTTGCCACACCAAGTGCCACACGGATCGGTTACGTGGAATGTCCTTTTAATGGACTTTACACACTCACACAGCGCGTCGCATCCTTTTACAAACCTTTTACGTTGCACTCGTGTTCCGCGCCGTTTGATTGCCGTGAATTGCTGCCGCATGATTTTCATCCTTTTCCACTAGCTTTCATTTTCCCAACTCTGGCTCTTTCTCTCTCTCTCTCTCTCTCTTTTGCTTTGCCCTCATCACAGGCAAGTCATAACTCCTCAGTGTCCTGCCGTGCAATTACGGAACGCTGTAGCGTGCGAGCAGTTGGATCCGGCAGCTGTCCAGTTGACCAGCTGACAGATTCTTTGCGGTCATTAAATGCACATAAATGAAGGACAAAGGAGAGATTTATAGAAAAAGATGTAAAAATAGGGTTTCTTGTTGCACTGCTGTTAGGTGCTAGAATTTAAATAATTTAATTGTACTCTTAGCGAAAAAACGATTGCCAATGATTGTTGTTGATAGTTGTTAAGTTAACTGCCTGTTCAAGGCCTCAGAATATGTTTCAAAAATTATATTCATATTTATTGATAAATAATTATATAAAATATTTGTTGTAAAATGTTTTTTCTGCTCACTTCATTATACAAAATAAAAAAATAAAAAAAGAGCTTGCGCTCAATTTATTAATTTAGAATATTGACTTAATACTATTTTCATTCGTTTATACGATATCTAACAGTTATACAAAATGTACGTCTTATAGTGACAAATCAGCTTAATACTAAATAAGTATTTTTAGCTGCTTAACTAAGGAGACATAGAGGATCTCAATTAGTTAATCTGAGCATGACTTCCAGGTGTCCACAAATATTTATTATTACATTTTTGCACAACTAATAGCTAAGCCATCTCACTCAGCCTTAAAGTGAGACAAGCGACAAACATTTAGCTTGTTTAAGCCAACCAGTGAATCATTTGACGCTCTAGACCCCATTTTAAGAAGTCAAGTACAGTTGAATTTATGCATTTATGACTCTTGGCCGCTGCTCAAGTTGACAAATCGTGCATTGGTCGAGTGGAGTCAGCACATGGGGCCACAGATGCCCAGACAAAGCCAAAGGCAATGGCGTTGGCTATGGCAATGGTGACGGCGTTGGTAGTGTCAGAACTAACGCTGAATTTATTACTGGGGCTTTATTTATGCGCTTATCGCGTTGCCAGTTGTTGGCCTTAGCGCGTTGTCAAGTGTTTATCTTGGCCCGAGCCCCAGAGCCAGTTCGAGAACTCAAATGGAACGAAATGAAATACCTAAAAGCTTAAAATTAAATTTATGGCTGCATCTAAATCATGCGACGAAAAAAAGAAGAAGCAACAACTAACGCATGCTGCTTGAATATTACTATCTATATGTATCTGTATCTGCATCTGTATATGTATCTGCCGCTGTATATGTATCTTGTAGGAGTGCTGTGTATTGCTTGAATGAGCCTGTCGCATGATTTAGATGCCATGCGAGAGTCAAATTTAAATAATAAATATTTCATAGTTACAACAACGAACAACCAAAAGCGAGAAAATCGAAAGCCAAACGCCTAAAATATTCAAAGCGAGACGCGCAACGAAAAATTGTGCGACTAAATCAAAATGTTGTCGAAATAAAACGTTTGAAAATTGAATTTCGGGTTTCTTTTTCTATCCTCTCTCTCTCTCTCTCTCTCTTACTCTCTCTCTGTATGTTCATCTCTAACCAAATTGAAAACATTTGTAACGGAAATGAAAACCATTTGTTCACTCTCCATGTCTTCCCTTCACTAGCTTTGAGGAGGGGCTGCGTCGGCAAAACCCCAAAAAAACTCGACTCGTTGGCAACTCAGCGTTGGGGTCTGAATTTAAATTAAGAAATTTATCTTTTGAATGCGTCTTTTCTTTTCTTCTTCTTATATTTGCTTTTTCGTTCAATTCGTGTTCCCTTTGTGTCTGCCTTTGTTTTGTAAGTCGTCTTTGTTGCTTACAGAAATAAAAATCTCTCACCTTTTGGCAAATAAAATTGAAATTCGTTTGATTATGTATTTGTTTTTTTTTTTTCAGCTCATGTTTTAAGCAAAAATCAGAAGAAAAAACGAAAATAATTAAGCAAGATTTCTAAGATTTTATCAAGAATTCTTGCCTAAATAAATTTAAATTTATGCCCTGTTTATACTGCAGTCTTTTGGCATGCGCTAAACGAGTTGCTTAATTTAATTTCGGAGATTTATCTAAGCGCGCAGCTTTGCACCTTTTGCACCTCCAAACTCTGACGCCAGAGAGGGCGGAAAGCCATCTAAATTGGGGAGCGTTCGGCATTTGCATACGAAATTACGCCTCGTCTAAATAATTGCCTTAAATTAGCTGATATTTAGAAGGCTGTTAAATAAATTCGGCCCACAAAACATGCCGTTTGTCAATCGGAGTTGCGTTTGGCTGAGTTTGCAATATTTTCGCAGTTTTTATTGTTCCCAATTGATTTAATTCGCATTTCATGCTAAATATTCGTCAATAAAGTGCCGAAAATATGTGCTAATGGCAAATCGCTTAGCTCAGCTCTGTCCCCAGGTGCCCATAACAATTTAGAAACACGCATTAAACGTGCTCACAAATTGATATCTATTTCTCAACATTCAAATGATTTTTAATTGCCCGACATTTGCTGCTGATCAACTGAATAAATAATTTGTTTTATTGTGTGAAATAATGCGTGAGAAAATAAGACTAAAGTTTAGAAAAATCAAATATTGTAAACAAATACAGTTTCAACTCTGTGCGAATTGAGCTGAAACTTGAATCTGTCATAGGCGTATTTGAGGAATTGAATACAAAACAAGATTTATGCCATTTCCTAATTATGGTAGACCTATAAAAATGGTCTCAAAATGTTGAAATGAAACCCTAATTTTGTCTAATTGAACAGAAGTTTATCATAATTTAATTTCCTGCTACTTTTATAAGGGTACTTATTACACATTAACTAATTCATGAGGGCTCAGTTATACATATAAATATACATATGTATAGTTGCCTCTATATAGAAAAGCACGTAAGACGGCTTTAATCAAATATAAATGGCGGAAAGCTATATCCAATCCCATCTTAAGCTCATATTCTGATTTTGAATGAATTATGTATGAGGTATCTTAAGAGTGGAGTAATATAAATACCAACTCTGATCTCTCTAGTCTCTTAGCTTTGGTTGTAATGTAATGATTGCAATCTAGGTATAATATTCAGTCACATTTAATGATGATTTTGCGTAAATTTCAAGTCTTTCATTCAACTTGGCTCCAAGCAAACGTTAGCCAAACAGCGCCAATTCGGTTTGTTGAGTTCGCCTCTTGCAATGGGTTCAGGCAATAGCTAGAGAAATTAATTGAGTGTTTGTTATAAAGAATGACAATAATCTGAAATAAAATACTTTAAGGCTAAAAATTATTTGAGCAGTTTTATATTTAAACTGGAAAGGAAATCTTTAATTTAAATAATAATATGATAAAAAAGTTGAACAAATTTTGCCTTTGCTTCGACTTAAGATCAAATTTTTTTTAATAATGCATTGACTATATTCTTAACAATATACTTAAATTTTAATAAAATAACCATTTAAATAGTCTTTAAGATATATTTTTACTATAAATTACTTTATTCATATGACAATAATCGGATCTGTGGAAACAAGCTTCAACTTAAACAATATTTTGAATATAATGTATTATTGTAACAGACGAAAGTCTGTTCTGAAATATTCTGTTTATATTAAAATTATATATATTTTATAGTATAGGGAAGTATGTTTTTGTTATTACAATCTTTAAATAGTTAAATTTTTAATTTGTTACATAATATGAAGCATTTCCAATATATTTTCACTTAGATCACATAATGCAATTAAAATGACGAAAAAGAATGCTTCATCGTTGTGAATATTTAACACATTATCCTTTCATTTTCTAATTAAAGGACGGCACACATGTACACATTGGCCAGAGGACAGATACAATTGGATTTCCACACTGGACAGCAAAAAATGAACAACATTTGAGCATTAAAAATTCCAAATGCGTCTAGGTGAGTGCCTCTTCACATGCATATGAATAAATGTGTGTTAGCTCCTTATTTATGAGTGTTTCTATATGAATTTCATTCTGTTGTGTGTGTGTGTGTGTTTTATAATGAAACTCAACTGTGTCGAGTGTGTTGATGAAATGTGGAGTCGAGAATAAAACTGGCACAGCTTGGATGTGTGTCAGTGTGCCTGTGGCAGGGTAGCTAAGGGCAAAGGATATTTGGTAGACTGGCCCAAAAGGAACGGCAGACTGGACGTGTCGTCCAATTTGTGCCATGTGTGCCATGTTGCCCTTTCGCTGAGCCCAAAACAAGAACGAGATACAGATACAGAATGTAGGTGAAGTGCGGCCGGTTGGCCGTCTGGTCTGCTGACCGCTGGGCGTCGACCGGTGCGGAGTTCCAAACGAATCTCGAGCCAAAGCGGGCGGCATGACATACTCAAAGACTCATTTGCATATTCGGCAAACGGTGAATGTAGCAGGGAAAGTGCTGCTGCCCACAGGAAAAGCGACTTTCAATTCGATTCTCGTGACTGTTTTTTTGTTTTTGTTGGTTTTTTGTAATTAACAAACCAATTTGGTGCGTTGCCTTTTTGAATTTGGTTATTTATGCCTTCACGGCCGCCATTAAAGCGCCTTTTGGCCTATCGCTGGGCGAGTGAATGAGTTATGCATTTGGCTTGATACCGATCTAATTATATGATTTATGCGCTCTGCATAATGTTAAACTATTTTGGGTTCTGGATAAGCGAGCCACCTAATCCCCGCCAGGCGCAACTGCAACTGAAACTGCAACACCAAGCCGCATGCCACATAGCCCACAGATAAGCGAGTGGCGCATGCGGCGAGGGGAGCGAAATGCTGTTGCTGCAGTTCTCGCAATTTACGAGCTCGCATTTTGCATAGTTTCAAATGGCTGTTATACTCGTGCCGCAACACAAATTCAAGCCCAAAACACAATTCATTTCACCCGGCCCAACTAGCCACATCCAAAGCGTCGCACAGCCGCATACAAATCTGCCGTTTTGCATTTGGTGGCCATATATCATTGCCCAGCAGTCGCCCCACAAGTGCCCCAAAGCAGAAATCCATGTACAATGGGCCAGGATTAACCAAAATTTAATAGGCAATTGATGGAAACGCTGTTTGTGGTAGAAAAACTTACTTAAATATTTGAAACTTCGAATTGATTTTACCCCAAATCGTATCATAGCTAAAACTTGTGCTAGAAGAAATTTGTAATCATGAGTATTAGGTCAACCTCAGTAAATAAACGAATTTAAGCAGGAAATAAATCAAAATTGTCTAATGAATGTTTTGGCTAAACTTGGCTTTAACTTGGCTAAAAACCTTCTAACCATATTGAGAACGCATTTACCTTATCGGGAGCCCAAATATAGCACGAATTTATTTATAAAAATGTATTGTAATATTAACAATAATTTTATATTAAATTAAAAAATAAATTTCAAGCTAATTTTAGTTATTAACGGGTTTTCTTTTAATTTGAGAAACACAGCTTTACAACCTTATGTCAAGAGCCAAAACTTGCAAAATGCATCCTCAGAGAGTTTAGTTTGAATAGCAAGGCGAACCAGCCACAACTTCATTTCAATTAATATAGTATTTATAATAGTATATAGTATTAAAGTATTTATATATAGGTTTATAGTTTAAAAAAAAAGTTTACATTTATTTTTTAATTTACATTTAACGTTGGACTCACTTTAAACGTGTTTAGTTTCCAAATTCGGAATATATTTTCTTGCAATTAATCAGCGCTATAGAATTTTGTATCTATTAAAGGAATGTTTAATTTATGTATTATAAATATTCATTTATTAAGGGATTGTTAAATTTATTTTTTATAAATAACTATGCAAAAATAGATAGATATTCGTTGCCAAGTCTATTTATATAGCTCTACAAATTAATAAACAAATTACTTTTAATAATTTATATATTTAGTAAAGGAATGTTGAATCTTTTTCAAATTAAAATTTATGTCACTTTCAAATTATTTTTTAATATCTCTTACCTATTATCTTCCTTATTAACATTAATTTTTTATCAATATAATTGAAATTTTGTCCATGGTGTTTATTTGCGGTGTCTGGAACGGGTTTTGGTCCTGCCTCCCGCTAGCCGTTAAATGAGTGGCTGCAACAAATCCAGCGCTCGAGCTAACTCCCGGTTCAGTTTCAGTTTTTCCGTTGAATGGCACCAAAAATTTATGCACATTTTATTGACCACAACACTGAGAAAAAGCACATTTGAGTTGTTGTACGTGTGCCTGTTGTTGTTGCTGTTGTTGTTGTTGTTGTTGCTGGCACAACAACATGTCCAAAAGTGTTTTATGGCCGTTGTGGGTGCTCAAGTGGCCATTTTGGGTTTGTTGCCAGTGAGGGAGGGAGAGAGGGAGCTGCATATGCACTCGCCGGTCTTGTCCGACAAGCACTTGGCCAGCAGAAATGTGTAGAACACTGAATACAGATGAGCTTAGACGGAGAGCCAACTAAATATGGCTATTTGCGACTTGAAGCATTTGATTTATATCAATTTATTCAACTGGGGAATTTCTTTTAAGCTAATCGCAATTAAAGCCGAGTCAACGACCTGGGCCAATGCGGTTCAAAGTCAAAAACTCAATTAGCTGTCGACGAGTGGAAGGGGAACATCAGCAGCTCGGCGGCAGTCATCTAAAAATAAGCGTGCATTAAAAAGCGCAATGGAGTCGAGTGGAAATCTCGTTAAAAGTCAATAACAGACGCCATTAAATGCGCATGAAAATGAAATGAGAACCGCTCGATGAGGCGGGCCTTGGGCCACGCAGAGATTGTGGGGCGCGGTCTTTAAAGCAACAGCCACGCGCCCACTTGAGCCGTTCAATTCAATGAAGTAATTCCAGCTGACCTCACTGTAGCCCAGACAAGTTCAATGGCATTTGTGCATAATAAAACTCAAGATAGATTGTTATTGAATTATATTTAAACAAAATTCTCAGATAAGGGAGATAACTTATGGATTGCTGTGCATATGTTTCATATACATCTTTTCAATATAAAATAAATTCAATAAATTATTGAAGTTTTAGAATACAGGAATAAAATCTGAGTCGAAAAATAGTTAAAAATTAATTGTGTTGGGTATTAATCTTATCTTATGCTAATTATTACAATAAAATTCAGAGAAATTTTAAAATAAATAAATATGATCTGAAAATATTCTTTTATTTATTTCTAATTTCTGCTACCTTTCTATCTACTCAACAAACCAAATTATTAATAACTTCAATAAGAAACGAAGTCACCTTTCTAAATCTGTGACTTGTCCAATATTTTAAAATTTTGGTTTTTCAGTCTACCGACAGATCTCATATTAAAAACATTTTAAAAGATTTGTGACTCGCACCAAGAAATTCGTATTTGAAAATCAACCAAATCAATCGACGCCACAATGAATCGTACGCTGGAGGATGTCATCCACAAAAACATAGCCAACACGGAGCGTATAACAGCTGAGAATACACTGGGCTACGTGGTGTCGGATAACATCACTGGCAATGTGGCTGCCACATCTTTCGATAATACCAGCGCCCAAGGCATTGTGAAGCACATGAATATCCTTTTGGCCGGACTAGTGCAGAGTGCCATCCGTGATATTGATCCATCCAATTCCGTCTGTTATCTCCGTGTGCTAACTCGCAAATTTGAATATCTCGTTGCGCCCGAGGAACTATTTACTATAACCGTACTCCAATAAAAGAAAAGCCAATTGTGTCAGGAGGAGCATGCGTGTGTACTTAGAGCATTTTTAAAATTCCAAAAAAAGCCATTTAAATATATTGAATATTTGTTAGTATTTCCAGTTATTAGCTTTTGCTTTATCTTTTGCTGACTGTAAAATAATGGAAGATGTTTTGGACTTTAGCTTTAGCTATGATACCACAAAGTAAATTTATATTTTATTTGTCTTCGTTTAAGACAAACTTACGAAATATATAGAAAATGTCTTCATGTATCGTATATTGAGTTGCTTATGCCTTAAGCTTGCAACCCTTCGTCTGGCTAAAAGGAGGAACAGTTGAATGCTTGAGTCAACAATACGAATAGGTATAGATTGCATGAGCAGGCCGAAAATCCTTTATAATACCCAAGTGACATTGGCATTATTTATGGCATGGCTTCATTGGGCAGCCAGGCTGGAAATTTATCCATGAGAATGCGGCATTCTAATGCGATAATTCAAAAGATTTACTTCTGTCAACATGACCATTTTGTAGACAAACTTGGGGTGGAAATGGCCTTTGACCTTTTTCGTTTTCGTATTCCTCTTCTCTCTATTTTTTTGCTATTTTCATCTAGCAATGGATGCTGGCTGCTATTTTAATTTAAAATGGCAGAGCTCGTAACTCATTTTAACGGCGCACCCTCCACACTATCGGAGTGTGTGCGTGTGTGTGCGTGAACTTGTCCTATTTTTACAGGCCTAGGCCTTTGCAGGGGTTGCTCGCTCGTTACAATAACTTATCTGGCCTTTTTTACCCCGGGCCTCGGCAACGCCATAACCACCACGAAGACGCTCCTGGGGTGCGCATTGTACTTATCCATGCTCGATCCCATTCCCATAGCCATTCTTCCATTGCTATCTCGAAGCAGTTGGCCATTGTCTTGAGCCGTTTTGTGGTACATACACATGATAGAGAAATAAATAAAAATTTGTACAGCAATTGTATCTGGAGGATTTCCTTGAATATATAACTGGCTGTTCGTCTCGCTCATGGTCTATTGTGAACTCCACCTTGGTGGCAAGGTCGGGTTCATTTTGCGCACTTCATTTCATTCAGCGTGAAATTCAATTAATCCATGGACCATTTTGCTGACGACTTCATTTCAAGAACTCATCTCTGACTACCCCCAGAGCATTCATATTTTATCTGGCGATTCGTAACACTCGGCATTATATTCAAATAAAACGCTTTTCTCTGCTCAACTCGAACTTCAAGCTAACATGTTAATAGCATACGAACATATCCTTTAGTATGGCCCCCTTTGCCTCTGCCTCTGCTTGCGTCCCTTTGGGCGTGTCCATGGCACATGCATTCAGTTTTTAGGAGAACGCGAGCTGCTCTATGAATTTAATTAAGTTGTGCGACAAACCAAACATGAAATACAACAACAAGCCAACAAGAATCATATATGTATATTAGACTAGCATTGTACCTCTGGGGAAGACCCGCAAACGAGTTGCTCAGGCCCGAAGTCAACTGTCGTTGAAAAAATTACTCTGCATCACGTTTATTCTTTAAAAATTATAATAAGACTCATGCTTCAACAGAATATTGGATGTGACAATATCAATATACATATTATATTCGATTTAGATATTCGGTTTAGTTATCACATTCTATACATCTCTGTAGCTATGATTCCATTCAAGTTATCCAAAGTGAATAAGCAAAAGTTAATACTTAAATATCTGGCATAATAAAAATTATATTTATATAATTCTTTAAAGCTTCATTCACAAATAAAAAGTTCATTGCTCAAAAATTAGGCCATTTACTCAGTTCCTAAAACTTTCCTGATTCTCATTATTTGTTTAGTGATACTATGAACAAAAATTTCTGAATGAAATGCAAAGCAAATCGGAGCTGTTGCATTAACGAGCCTGTTCCAAATCAATTAAGTTAATTCAATCGTCGAAAAGCCATAGAAATGGGATTTAAGTGAGTGCCACAAGAACCAACGGCTAAATATAGAAAACGCACTCACACACACACACACACACACACACACACACACACACACACACTTTCGTATACGTGCACAGTGCGTGACAGGGATGGAGATGGAGCTAGAGACTGAGACGGAGCGAAAAGAGCAGTAGAAAAATCCTCTCACTCAAATGCGCAGGCCAAACCCATTTTGCCTCGAACTGGCTCAGCCCCTGCCGCTACACTAAGAAAAATTTACTGAGCAATTAAATTTTTAGATTCATTAATAGTTTTTTTGAAGGAGCTAAAGAATAATGTAATCTATGTTATTGGCAGTTGCATGAATAACTCTTCTGATTTACTAACACATTTTTTGATTTAATTTTTAGTTTTTGTAGGCAAACATAGCTCTCAACAATGCAGCTCAACCGGTTTCTCGCAGTGCACCTTTGGCCGAACCCGTTTTGATGAAATGCTCAACTTTTTTCTGACTCGTTCAACCACCAAACATTTTCTGTTGAGACTCGCAGCGGCGCAGACGTCATTCACATAAAGCGGTGGAGGCATTACAGACATAGTGTTGCCTTACAAAGAGGCGGACGGACGGATGGACAGACGGATAGGTGTACAGACGGAAAAGAACAGAAGAAGCTCTATTAAAAACAACTTCAATAATTAAATAAATAAATTCAAATATATATCTTATGTATATAAATGAACTTAAATAAAAATTCTTTAGTTAAAATTAAATTAAAGCTATAAATATACAAATATTAAAAAAAAAAAACTACAAGTGAATGACATTTACTTGACATACAGAAAGACCCGAAGTGAAAAACGCAAAACCCCATAAAATAATAATGGAAAAAATGAACAATGAAGTTAATGCAACAAAATATAAAGCAATGTTTACATAAAATAAATCGTGTAAATATTGATATAAATAAGCCATTTGCTGCTGCTGCCCACAGTATGTACAGTAAGCAGCAGTTGCAGCTATTATGCAATAGATGGCAGCAGCTATTGCATGCGCCATCTATGGGTCATTATACGCTGACGTCAATGGTGGCTTTAAGAGTCACTGCTTGGGCGGTTTGACTGCCATTGTTACTCCTTTGAAGTTTCTCTGCAAAGTAACAGCGATTTATGCTTTCAGATATGTTATCTTTCATGCTATGCTTAATATTTCAAAATTCATTGATTAGATGCATATGAAGCAAGCTATTTCTTATCAACTCGTATATTTACAAATATTATGCTTATAATACACGTATATTTAGTCTGTTGTCGCATTTCATCAAGGTTCTGCTTGGCGCTGTAATTGTGCAGTAGCTGATGAAGACGCAGAACTTCAAGGTTTACGTGCCCATTTACAACTGCAATTATGGAAAACGAGTAGCACAGAGCAAACTGACTACAAAATGTAATAATAAGTAAGTGCAGTTAAATTAAACCCGATTTTATTTTGGATGAGCTAATAAAAGGAAGCCAACGACTCAGTTGCCAATCAAAGACTTCAATTCAATTTCGTTCGCTTGTCACAACATTTGGGACAGCGCATTAAATTGAAGAGCAGAGCAGAGCAGGGCAAAGCATTTCATTCAAAATCGGAGCAATCGAGGCATCAAGATGTCAGTGAGTGCGAGCTTGAGACAACAAGATTGCATCGATGCATCGTTAGGATCCTTGAGTCCATTGAGGCGAAACGTGGCCACGTTGCGCTGGCTGTGAGCATGGCTAGCGGGTCTAGGGCATTTGGCGAGGCAAAACATGAAAATCATCTTTCAACGCTAGCTCGATGGGGCCCAATAGCTGCTGAAGCTGCTGCAGCGGCAGCTGGAGGGTCTCGAGGTGCTGCATGCGCAGAGGCAAAACCGAATACGTTAACTAAAGCCTCAACTGAGTCGCGGTCCGAGTCCAGTGCAACCATTTGCGCTTCACTTGCCACATCCAGCTCTTCGTACTTGCAATTCCAGCTTTTCATTTCGCTGCCGGCGTTGTCCACAAAATGCGCTGCACGCGAGCACCTCGACATGGCGATGCATTCCGTCCGCCTCGGACGCCAACCTAACTGGTTTTCATGAACAAGGTGCCGCCCTCTCGCCCTACCAGCCACATAGTGGCACAATGGCTACAAAAATAACTCATATATAAATAATAAATACTAAATAATTGTCTATGGCGTATTACATGAAATTTGAGAGTAGTTGTAAAATAATTGTAATTATTATGTTGTTGTATAATCACAAAAGTTTGGTTCTTAATTTGTTGAAAATTAATTGTTGAAAATGTATTTTTTCGTATTTTTATTTTTCTTCGAATTTATTATTTTTATATATTTTTTTTATAATTTTAAGAAGAATTCCTTTCGTGCTAAGTCTTTCTATCCGTGACGTGATATTTGAAATATGCTTACAGAGTTGTGTCTGAGCTATGCCTACATAGGCGAGGTACTTACTGTTCAGCTGCTCTATAGATGGTTACAAATTTATTTTCCCGCTTTATCAGCATGTTCTGGAGATGGACCTCTACCGATCCGAGACTATTGATTTGCTCTAGCGATTGCAACATTTTAAGTGAATATTGTAAGCCAATTTTATTGCTTAATGACTTAGTTAATTATATTATTTATAGATGTTGATCATAGTCAACCCAGAACTTGACATATAGTATTATGAAGGGATGAGATGTGAAAGAGCTTGGCCTTATAGACAGAAAGTACTGAACTGACTTAAAGTAGAGTAAAGTAAAGTAGAGATACCAAGTATACTTTTATTTATATACTTTTATTTATGTTTTATATATTTTCTCTATATATAGCTTTAATAGATAGATATTAGCCAATCATACGTGAGTCTAATATGCAGAGATCTTTGTTAACTCAGAAGAAGTGAGGCGTCATACACAAATATTAAATAAATAATTAATTAAAAAAAATAATTAAATTCATTAAATGCTAATACAAATTCTGCAAAGACAATATTGAATATGAAACACGGATAATTTTTCAGGAATTATGAAACATTGAGTGAATGCTATACATGCATATTTTACATAAATAGGTGCACGTTTTAAAACATATTGATATATTTATATATTTGTGTATTGATATTTATGTATTTATATGTTGGTTCATCTTCATCTATCTTTTCAGTTCATTTGATCCAAATCTTTCTGCTATTGTTTCCTCCCCATTCGACGCCTTTGCCTTTGACCCAGGCTAAACATTTAGAGTCGAAGTAGCTTGGCTCATCAACTCTGGCATCAAAGCTGCATCGATACAGTGGCATTCTCACTCTCTCTCTCACTCTCTCTCACTCTCTGTCTCTATCTCCCTCTCTCTATCTCCAGGCTTTCGCACTCACGCTCTGAGTTTGGCATTGTGTTTTGTCTCTGTTTCGGTGTCTCAGTTCGCCTTGCTTTGGTTCCGTAAATTACACTTTTGATTTTTAGTGGCCGTAAAATAATCGTAAATGTCGTGGTTATTGCGACCGAAAGTGCCCATTTTGAGTGCTGCTGTTGATTCTCAGCTGGCATTAACTGATATTCTCGTTTCGCTCAGTGCAGCGATGTCCGACGTGGATGGAGACGGTCTCTGGCTGTGGGACGTGCTGCCACTGCACAAACAGCTCGTAGACCCCCACTGCACCCACTGAGTGGCCCTTGGCCCCCTACCAGCTGCCACAAGCTTGTTTTGCTGCCGAGCTGCGTTGCACTTGTTGTTTTTAATAAGTTTCTGGTTGCCGTTGCCGTTGCCGTTGCTCTTTGTGGCTCTCTTCTGGACTCCTTTGATGTTTCGATTAAGTTCGGAGTTCGCGTTGTCGAAACTGGTTGGTTGGGTCTCTCTCCTCCTCCTGACAGCCAGCCTCCGGCACCCACCCGCACTGCGCCCCTGTGCTTAGCCGTTTGGCTTAAGTTTATGGCCATTTCGTTTGCACTGTCTTTGCAGCAGTTGCCGCACTCGAATTGCCGTTCAGCTCGGCTCTGCCATGCTCGCTGCTCGTTGAGTTGATTTTCTTAAGCATTTCACCCATTTACCTTTATACATTTGGCTTGTGCAAGACATTTTCTCACATTGCCAACTCTCTCTTTACCTCCTCCCTCTCTCTCGCTCTCTCTCTCTCTCTCTCTCTCTCTCTCTGTCTTTCTGTTGGCTGACGCAACTGGTTGCCGATTGCCCATTGCCGTTGCCCGTTGCGGTCGCCCGTTCGCGTACTCACAAATTTCGAATTTGATTTTATTGTTATGATTTCAATTGTTTTCGCTATGTAAACACTAGAGATTTCCAGCATAGAGCTGCCATTGTCGACTTGTCTACTACATAATTGTGAAGAGCTCTTCACATGAGCCACTAAAACAAGTTTTCAGAATTAGAAAATTAAATTAAAACAATTGTTAAAGTTTACTATATGAAATATATACACTCCCATATGCAGCTGCATATGCTTCACATAAGAACTCTTCGCCTCGGTCTTGCCTCCAGCTAGAGGCTGTATCTATAAAGAATCTTAAAAGCTGTCCTGGTGTCCATCAGATCTTTTGAAAACTGTCAATAAATAGCGATACTCTGCATCAATATCTAAAATATATATTTATTTAATATATATTTAATCCTTGAACGATCCTCTATTTAGGGTTTCATTTCCTAGTATGCTTAGAGGTCAAATATTCCACAGATATCCATTTATTCTGCCTATCAAAAAATCCTTTGATTATATCCTGCGATCTCTATCTCGAGTGATTAAGGCTTCACGAAGAACCATTCCCATTGCTAGTAACTAAAATAGTTTAATACACTAAAATATTCCATTCATTCCAGCATAATTATTCCATTTTGTATAAGATAAATTTTCAGTTTTCATCAAGTCGTTGATTATTTGGTCTTTTTGGTAGCTCGACAATTGGCTAATTACGATTTCCTCAAAAGTCACATCGGTACGCCCAATTTCACGTAAACAATTATAAACAAAGCCTGTTAAGGCTGATCTTAAGGCCAACTTCGGCTGCTAAACGTTTCGAGATGAAGCCCTCCCAGTATTTTTTACTGAAGGCCGCGTTCCCAAAAAAGAAAACCAAAGCAATTCATAAATCATAAAAATGTGTCATAAAAAAGAAAAACAAAATGAAAACATGCTGAAGAACTAAACGGAACACGGTTGCTGCTATGAAGCTGCTTTTCAACATGTCCTCGAGCATAAAAAAACATAGCTCAAGGCGAAATAAGGAGACTTTTTAGCTGACCTTAGAGCCAGATATATTTGTTTTGACTCACGGCTGAGGCTTGTTATCTCACATATCTGTAGTCCTAGTCCATAAAGGACACACACATAACTACAGCTAGATGCGCTTGGCTTTGTGCTCGGCGGCCTTTCGATTATTGCCGGCGTGACAATAAATCATAAAAATATGTTTCACTGGCCCGAAAACCGAGCGATCGTTCGATCGTTCTGGTCGCTCGCTCGTTACACGCTGCAATTGTAAATGCCTGTAAAATTGCCCAACTGCCGAGCCTTTTAGCTGGTCTGGTGTTTCGCTGTAGGTAATGCACAACTGTGATTGGAATTGGGCTTGGATTTGGGTCTGTCACGGGGATGCTCCTGCTGCTGCTGCTGCGGTGATCGCGCCCTCGAGCATCTGATAACAAAACCACTGCCAAATCCCAAACAAAAGGCCAACAACTTTCTCTTTTGCCTCACATGATTTGGGCCGCATTGATGCTCAGCTCATTGCTTCGACTCGTTTTTGCACTGCTCAAAATATGAAACATTTTTGATTTATTCTCGCAAAATATAAACCAAATATAGGTATATGCCTGTCGCCAAGAGGCGCCTGCATTATTGTGTGATAAAAACTAAAGGAATTTAAAAAACTTAGATTTAAAATAGAATTATAAAAATCTGTTAAGTAAATATGAAATTTGTTTTCTCTAAGTGAGTTTTCTTTGTAAATAAAATTTTTGAAATGTCTTCAATAATAAATATTTATTTTTGCTAAGATTTTCAACATATTCTTATGAATTTAAATAAAAAAATGTTGATAAACTACATAAAATCATTTCATTTCATTTCATAATATCCGTTTTTTGTGGTTTCTGTAGTTAGGTTAGTTCGTCAATCTGCCTGAAATATTGGACTAAATTTGCTAACATTTGACTAAAAACTTCCTCCCACCAGTTACTAACCCGCATAAGCCACCGAGATGGAGCTCTTCTATAAGCTCAAGCTGAGCACTGTCAGCCGTGCTCCTTTAACATCATAAACATTTAATAATATTTTCATAAAGTGCTTATTCCATCTTTACATTTATTATATTTTTTCTCTACATAAAATTATATAAATATCAATTATAAAAAAATCCAAATTTTTATTTTAGCGTTTGCAATAAATGTCTCAAATAGTTATTCAGGCAGTCACAATTGAGCTTTTAGGCAATTAAAATTCTGCAGCAGCAAAACTGAATTCGAGCACTTAGTATAGGAAGCTCTTGCGTTCGTCAGAGACAAATGCGCAGCGCATTTAAGACTCTCATTGGATGAGAATGACTTCATTTCCAAATTCATATGTGCATATATGCTATATATATACTTGGTATATTTGTCAGGCCTGTACTTATGCGTGTGCGTGTGTGCGTGTGCATACTGCTCTTTCTCCATTCCGAAGCCAAGATGATATACTACAAGCAGATGATTTAATGTGACCGCATATTGTGCAGGCACTTAAGAAGCAGCAGCCTTTCTGAACCCGAGCTCTGGAACGGGCGTTCCACATATGTTTCAATTCAAGCATTTGAGCTGCCATCTTGAAAGACGAAACGCGACAAGAATAAGTGTTCATAGAAGGCTGAATCTAAGCAGTTAGAGACATATTATATAAACTAATCGAACTAGACTAGAGGAGCTAGAGCAGAATAGTGCGTTTCAGAGATTACTAAAGCACTTCGTTCTTTTTTATTGCAGGCCAAAATATGCTGTTCCCAGGCTGTAAATCAGAGCCCCAACGAGCTGTGGCAGTGCGCGCATAGCTCATCAAGATGCTGGCAAAATGCGCAGTCAAAACAAATCGTTAAAATGCCATAAAAAGTCCATATGCAGCCGCCATGGGCAGCGGTAGAGGAGCTGGCGAGGCAAATGCATTCAATAAAATTTTACCACCGTTTCCTCAAACATCGTCAACATCAAACTAACGGCAGCAACATCCGAGCCACCTCGCAAAAGTAACGACGTCTATGGAAAAAGTAGCTGATGGATACAAGCATCACAGCCACAATCGCAGCCTCCGCTGAGGAGTTTGAGGGGTATCAAAATAATTATGGCATACGTCACGGAACTTGGCTTTTATGCCCTTTATATTGGTTGTCATCATGTCACACTAACAGATCGTAAAAAAGTCGTAAAACCTCTCGAGTGCAAAGCAAATGAACGCCGCAACGAGCCACAACTGCACTCAAACAGGATCAGAACTCAGCCAGAGTCTCAGGACATCCAACCCCTGCTAACAGATCCTCCTCGAGTGAGTGAGCGATTGAGTTGAGCGCGCGAGTGCTCGGCGAGCGGATTTGGCAGCGCATTGACTCAAGTGGCGTCAAGTCGTAAAAAGAACATAAAATTCGGGCCAGGCGCTTGTATTAACCGCAATTTGTTTATATAGTTGTTAAAATGCCATTTCGGCTTGTTGTGCTATTCTGCTCGGCATTTAATTGTCTGCTGCTGCTTGTATTTCTTTTTACGACCACACAAAGTGGGCAAACCTAATAAAATTTATTTTTACGACAATTTAAATGGTCTCTCTTCGAATATGCCGAAAGTACGGGCTGACACATCAACAGGTTGCTGCTCGCCCATTTGTTTTTCAATAATTCAGGGATTATAAAATAATGATATACTTAACGTAATCCCTAAACACTTAACATAATTTAAGGGCCCATCAAATGTGAGGGAAGAAAGAGTAAGAGACAGAGAAAGAGAGAGAGAGAAATTCTACTACTTTCTATACTTTTAGAATATTTATTTATCAAACATGAAAAAACTTCAACAAAATAAATAATTTTTAGCTCATTTGCACTTTACAAATTAAAAAGAAAATTTTAATATAAATAAATATAATTTTAAATTGTTAACAAACATTAATAAGATATTTGTTTACATCTTGAATAATATTTTAGTAACAAATCTAATTTATTTATTTACAAATTTAATCAAATATTTTGGCATAGCTAAAAAATTAAATATGTAAATTATAGCTCAATAAAAAGAAAGAATAAAAAATGATTACCCCAGACATTTTTATTAATGCTTTTTTGGTTCTTTAAGCCATTCGATGCCTAACGCTAGCCTGTCTTAAAATCAAATACAATTTGATCGCATCACCTTTGACGTAGCCACAATAAAGGCGAACGATATTTTGAGCTCTGCTCGCAGCGAAACCCGCGGAAATGATGACTTAATCCCACAAAACCACAAAGTGGCTCAGCAGTGCCGAAGCCGATGCTGCTGCCGATACAAACACAAACACAGACACAAACGTCTGATTACGAGGTCAAGAATCAATTGCAGCTCAAGTCCAAACACCAAATGGAGAGAGGTGAAACAAAGCCAACCGCCTCCTTATGCAAAATGCTAAAGGTCGGACAAAAGAGCCGCCGTTGGCTGAATAGAGTAAGAGAGTAGAGGTAACAGAACCGGCAGAGCAACCGCCGCAATGAAGACATTCGTTACAGTTAGAGTTACCTAGAGTTAGGCCTGGCCTGTGAATGAACCCTTGGACACGTTCATCAGGCAATTGGCAGCATTTGCATGCGCCGCTGACTGCTGCCTGCTCATCAAATCCAGCCAAATGGCAGCGAGTCCTTTAGCCGGGCTAATTGAGCATTTTTCGTTGACTGCGATAGCTCACGGTTTTGCCTACTTGTTAGCCAGCTGGTTAGCCATGCCCGCCCACCCTTTTTGGCCGTGTTACCTGCCTGGCCGACTCGAGTGGGAAGTGGCACAAACTGAAATCCTTTTTCACTTTCCATGGCCGGCGCTTGCGAAAACGTGCAAAGTGGGTGTAAACGGATCGCGATGATGATTGTTTATTGTAATTTTTATGACTGCTTTGCACACAAACACGCCAAGGCGCCGATGATGATGGCTGCAGCCAGCCCAGACCTTGCCCCTCGTCCCTTGCCTACCCCACCCTAAGACACAGGGGTTGGCCTCTGTGGCCCAAAGGGCAATTTTCTGTCTCAGCTTTGACCCTCCCTTCCCTTGTTGTCGCAAGCACTTGAAAACTTTCTAATTAAGACATTTGAATGATGGCTGAGCTTCATGAATTGGCTTGTCAATAGAGCATACTTTTAGCACTTCTTCCTTATACTTGGATTAATATATGTTTGACTCAGTTGTAAGAGTTGACTGAGTAAATGTGGATTATGGGACATCATTTGGAGTACAGATTTTTACAATTGGCAAATATTTATATAGTTGACAAGGCAAATCAGTTCTGAGTCAAGCTGATTCAATGCTAAAACTCAGTTTATACATTTACTAGAAAATGAGTAAATACAAAAATAAAAAAAAAAAATACATATAATCATAATAAAATCAAATAGTAATAAAATAAAATAATACAAAATATAAATCATATTCAGATATATTTGAAATATATTTGCATTATATTGTCTAAACAGTGCTGATATTTGGACAGCTGAAATAATTTGAATACTTATTGAAGTCCTAGGCTAGAGTCTGTATGTTCCCCTCGCATTAGATTAAGTCCTTACTCGACCTGTCGCTTAATGGAATTGGTGCTTTCAGCTAAATCATATTAGATAAAGGATAATTATAAGTAAATGTTTATTTTGCAGGCTCTGCATTATTTGATCTTATTTCAATATATTTATTCGACAGGACCTTAAAGTTGATTGTGAGTTGAATGTCGGCTACCAAATTTGTGTGTTATATCAGCAACTAAACAACCTTAAGTTGCTTTTATAAATCGACATAAAATTATAGTTACTTTCTTTTATAAAATGTACATTTGAACTACATGTATTACATATACTTAAAAAGCAGTTGTAATGCATGTTTTGGCGAGTTAAAGCTGAAGTCGAGGCGCTTCTGGTTTGACTCATTGTGCTTTAATTAATTTGCCATAGTTAATCAAATATTGGCTTTGATAGTCATCTATCAATCCAACTGGCAATCAAGTGGTAAGTGCAGCAACTGAGTTGCCACAAGAGCAGCAACATGGGGCAATTAGCTGGCTCGGATTGGCGACTGGCACGAGGAATCGGACTGCTGGTGGCCGTGATTCTGGTTTGCTTTATGGCCATGTTGGCGTTGACGGAGCGAGCAGCTCACCAGCTCACCGGGCAGCAGCAGCAGTTGAGAGCATAAATTAAGGCAGCGTTTATGAAATGGCGCTGGGGGCGTTTATGATGCATTTTTAATTGACGTTCATTTGAAGAAACGCGAAGAGTGCTTCAATTCAATTATGCATTGGCCTCTGCCGCCCCACCTGACAAACAACAGCTGCAGCCCGACTTCAACTACAACTTCTGCTGCAATGGCAACGGCAACGGCAACGGCAAATGCAACTGCAACTGCAACTGCTGGCCATAAAAGGCGCTCGCAACGGTTTTGGGCCAAATTGGCACTTTGTGTGCAAATTTGAATTGTGGAAATGCTGGGCATAAAAATGAAAATAGCTCTGAACAATTGTTGAGGTCTCCGTATCACTCGCATGCGATCTCTGGCAAATATTTTAAACGATGCAGCTCGTCAAGAAATCAGCGCAGGCAGCAGCGCGTGGCAGCTTTGACTGTGCCTGCAACTGTGGCTGTTGCTCCTGGGGCCTGGCCCGCCCCGTTTCGACGCACGCCCACGCTGATTCATGCCGGTTGGCAATTACGTTTCCTCGACGTTGGTGGCAAACGGGCTTCTAACTCAAGCCAACTCCTGGCCCCTAACGAATGCACGCCCAATTGTTGCACATCCATTGACAGTCGATCGCTCGGCAGTCGGTGGCACGTCAACTTATTCATTAATTCATCAAAATGGCAGTCCCGCGTGCCCCCCATTCCCTTCCCATCCACAGCCCGCACGATTTATTTGCGATGCAGAGTCGCATTCGCCGTTGAATCGTTGATAGTCTTAATTGGCTTCGTTTCTTCGTTTCGATTGCATAAAATAATCGTTAGAAAACGTGTTTTGCTTAATTGGAAAATTTGTATGTCTTGCCCGTCTTCGTCTCCGTCCCGAGTCACCTCCTTGTGCTCATCTGTGTCCGCGTCCTCGCCTTGGTCTTCCTCTTGGATTTGCCGTGCGTGCTTGGCCCCTCGCTTTATTGATTTTCCACTGGTTAATGAAGAAAAATGCCTAAGCCCAGCTCTCGCACAGCGACTCTTAACAAACAGCACCTACTGAATGCTAAATTTCTATCCATCTACAAACATGCACATATATATGCATATATTTGCTGCAAACTTGCACAGATCATGTGTCATGTGTGCACATATGTGTGCAACATATGTACATTGTCCATATTGAAATAGGTTAACAATGTTTTATTCATTAGCTGCGGAAAAAATCTGATTTACAAATTAAATAAATCTTAAATAGGATTTAAGTAGGAAATTTCTGCTTGAGATTAGATACTTTTTCAGCAATTTATGAAACATAAACAATAATATAAATAATAATTTGTTTATGTCATAAAAGCCTAAGTAGCTGCATTGACTGTAATATTCAAGCCTTAGCTGCCCTTGTAATAATATATATATGAAACTGAAACGGTTACAAAAGTGTTCAAGGTTTTAGTAGACCCTATTCTACCCACCCATCAGCTCCTGAATAGAAGAATGTGAGACAGTATGCAGAGCATGGTCCCTGGAACTATAGTTTGAGCTACTCCAATTTTTGTTTAATGTAGATTTTAGATTCTGTTTACCCGAGCCTGTCTAGCCTGTCGAGCCTAGCTCTTAAGCAAAGGCTACTCAGCTGAATTTAAAGCTTGAATATGAGTCCATTAAGAGAGACTGAGCTGAGCTGCACTGCTGCATGTCAAATCCCAGTAGTCTGTGGTGTCTTGTTCTAAATGTTCTAGAGTAAGTTATATTAAGAGTGAGTACTGAGATAAGAGATGGGATGTTGCTCGAGTCTAACTGCCCCAGAAATTTGAACAACTTCAGCAAGCTTCTATTGTGATATATAAAAAAAAAGCATTTTTAGAAATTAATAATAATTAAATAAATAAATAGTTATAGATTCAAGATATAGATTCCAATATGATTTTACTACTCTATACGCTTCATACAACACATACAAACACAAGTTAAGGCCTAACAGATAGTTTTTAGTGGAATGTGTTAATGCTCAGCTTTGCCCAGTTCCACAATTTTTATATATTTTATGGCCGGGGTGCGAGGCATTCGCACACAAATCGGCGTTAAGTTTAAATCCGCAAATATTTATAATTCCGTATTAAATTCATAATGTAGAATGTTTAATGCATAAATACATAATAAAATTTTACGACTTTTACCTTATCTTGTCGCACAAAAGCAACAACAGCAACAACATTAAACACAACAACAATAATAAACTTTCATTTACAAATGAAAGAGGAAATTTTGCGCCTACCTTTTTTGTGGGCCGCTGCATTTTACGAGTATTTTATTGTGGTGCATGCAACGCACACGTTGCACGTGCAAAATGCAGGCGCCACATTCAGTTGCAACAGCTCCAATCCGGCGACGTCTATGTGGCGTCCAATTCCTGCGCCAATCGAGCGCCAAACAATTTGTCATTTTTTGCGGCATGCGACGAGGGGTAGTTGGGAAAGGGGTGCAGATGGGAGTTGGAGCGATGATCAATGCTTTGAATTATGATGAGGATTTATGCTTGACACTGTCGCAGTATGGCAGATAGTGCCAGAGCGACAGCCAGACAGCTGGACAGCTGGACAGCTGGACAGCTGGATGAATGGATGAATGGACAAACATTTACAGCACTGACTGCGGCATTGGCGCTAGTTTTATGGCCTCCACTTCCCTTCGTCCGCATCAATCGATGGCAGCTGGAGACGAGACCCGCCTCGAGCTCCATTCAGCAGCGACTGCCCGCTGCTCTATGATTTATTAAGTGTTAATAAAGAACTTAAATCCGTTGGCTTGCATTTCGTATTCTCCACAATTCACATTCCACATTCACGCTCATTCACTCTCTCTCTCTGCTAGGGTCATTTTTTCGTTGTTTTACGTTGAGAGCCTCGCTCAGGATTCCTTATCAATGCATTCCATACTCGGCGCTGATTTCATTTGTGCGCCCCGCAATTTTGCAATAAAATTTCGCTTGCCTGCAAATTAAAATTGCATTGTAATTGGTTAATCCATGCGTACATTATGCACCCATTGCCGCAGCCCAGTCGCAACTGGGCAGAGGAAGTGCACCCAAGCTGCTGCGCTTTTGTTTTTTTATGTTTTTGGCTCCATTTCATTTTATTTCGTAATTTCCTCTTTTCTTTCGATTGTTATATGCTTTAAAAAACTCAATTTTGTATTGTTATTATAAATTAAATTTTAAATAAATGTCGAGGAAATACCCATAGAAAATGGAGTGGCATCTGTGCATTTACTATTTGAGTATCTGAGGCATTTGGGATGTTAAAGCTAAGGTATTGACTTTAGCTTTTTGGCTCTAGCCTCTGGGAAAGGTATTCAATAAAAAAAACTATTCAAAATCTGTGTATATTTAACTGGGACTTACTTGCCTCTAGTTTGTATAGTCTTTGAGTTATATTTTAATATTTATTTCTTTCTCTTAAGATATTAGAAAACCTAAAATGATATAGGATGTGTACATTATATTTCAGATATATATTAACTATTTATTGCTTAGGTTTTTTAGTTTCATGCATGGAAATTTCCTTATTAACTCAGCTTTCATAGAGATTTTCACAGAGACTTTGACTTATTAGTAAATGTTTAATGAACATAGGGTGTGAAACAACTATTTGCTTTAAAAATGTTCAACTTGTTGCATATGAAAAAGTTATTTATAAAAGAAAACTCATACCTTAAAACATTTTTTTCTGGTAAAGCATTCAGCTTGTGCTTTAAATATTCTTTTCGATGTTATTTGCAAGTTGGATTTGCATACAAAGCAAATACATTAACATATGCGCCCCACCTGCAGTCAACAGTAGCCGAGAGTAGGAAATTTACGAGTGCCACCGTTCAGATACAAAGGCAAAGATATAGCCATATAGAGATGTATAGAGATATGTACAGGGAAAAGAAGGCAAGAATAGAGCGTGTATCGTGTGAGAGTTTCTGCCACCTTTCGAGGTGGTCAGAGGCAGTGCACGGCGCACCTGTTGATGAATGGCATTTTAATGCCTGAGCTCATTTTGGTCTCGCAGATTAAGTACACAGCAATTAGACAGCTAATTTAATTACCACACCCACCCACTGTTTAATTGGCCCATAATCGCTCAAAGCGAGCGCCGGCGCTGATTGCCCCAAGTCGATACAGTGAGACGCCTTCAACTATATCTGTATCTGTATCTGTCTCTGTAGCTATGGCCAAATGTATCTGCATCTGTGCCTGGCAAGTGGGTGGGGCTCGGCTGTGCTGTGCTGTGCTGCGGCTGCCACTTACGCAGCTAATAAAGCAGCAATTTGGCAGCTGACGCCACTGCCAACGCAAACAAAACATCAAAAGGCGAGCAGCCCCACCGTTGCCCCACTCGGCACCACCCTAACATCAAACGCCAAATGTGCGGAGGTTTATTTACAACAAAAACACAAAACAAAAACATTTCCTAGCAAGTACAAAACACTCGATCGCCGGATCGCTTTGCCCTTGTTTATGTGTGCCTCTGTCTATTAAGAGACTTGGAATTTCGGATGCTGGCGCTTGTCTCGGCACCTGTTGGCTGTTTTGAAGGGCGCTGTTATCGCCGCCTTACAGATTTATGCCAACAATCCTTCAGTTATTCAAAAACTCAATACATTTACTATTGCCTTTGAAGCCGCCGCCGTCGACATTTTTATGGGCCAAGAACGAGGCGCATTTGATGCATTGCCATTGCAATGGGCCCTAAACTTACCTCAAGTGGACTCCCGCTGACTGCACATTGATTAGCACTGGCTTAGATGAGCTGCAAAGTACCATCATTCAATAATGATATTTAACCCACGAGCTAATGGAAATAATACTATGGTATTTATTTAAATGATTAATTTTTTTTAATTTAAATATTCATTGGAATATAATAAGCTAAAAAACTTGTAATCAACTTATTTTGTATAATATTATTTATATTCCATTGAATGATTTGGTAGTTGAAGTATATACTAATAACTTTACCTTTACCACTCTTGTTAAGGTATGCGTTTTTACTGTTTACTGTTAAGCTCAATCTGTGATTGCCCAAAAACTATATTTCCAGGCCCACTGAGTCAAGTCTACAAGTCGCTAATTTTGATCAAATCATTACTATACTCGGCATAAGTCAAATTATAAGTCTATGTATATGGTGCTTAGTTCTTGAATTTTTTAATATATATTCATCAATCATCAAATTTAGTATTCACTATCACGGTTGATTAATGTTGACTTCATATACAGATCGACCTATAAAATATATAGTTTTATTTAGTAGGGAACATAAGGTATTTTTATAAAAGCAGCAGTGAAAAGGAAGCTGAAGATAGGCAAAGTAATTTGGGGCAGAGAGAGTTAATTAAAGGAATTGTTTTGGAGCTCTGAATTAAATATTTGATATATTTGATAAAAAGTTTTGAATTTAAATTTATTTTGGTTTTATAGAAAGCGCAGCTAACCTATTTTTAAGTACATCAATTGAAGTGTTTATTTTGATGAACTCTTAAGACAATCATGGCTCGATAATACTTACATAACCAATTGTGCAACCAACTGGCGCCCAAGCAGGGAGCCCGCCACAACAACAATCATCGATTCAGAGCAACAGCAGCCACATCCCGACAACAGCTACAACAACAACAACAATCGAGCCACATAACGAACCAAGTTTGAATATACTCGTAAGATTCCTGAGTATATTAGGTAGCAAAATTTTTACGAGCTCATTATGGCTCATTTCGGCGATTGTTGTGATCCTTTTATGCGCCTTCGAATGGCTTCAAATGGTTATGAGGCTATTCGCTGTCTGTCCCTGGCCTCGGAGTCCTGCTTGACTGCTGCTGCTGCTGCTGCTGGTGCTGCCACAAGGACTCACGATATTTAGTTTGCAGTTGCGACTGCGATTTTTACTTTTGGCTGTCGTTTCGTTTCGTTTGGTTTGCTTTGCTTTGCTTTGGCTTTGGCTTTTTTGCTTGGCTTTCCGCTCTTGTTACTGTGCAGCTTGTTGTTGCTTTTGCTGTTGGCAAAATGTCGCCGTCTGTCTGCGTGTGTGTGGGGACATCCGTGCGCTGTGTGTGCAAGTTTTTGTATCTTTTTCGCATGTTGTTGATTTTAGAGACTTGGCAACGAATGCGAGCGACGACTGCGACTGACTGAGCTGCCGGGATGCTAGGGAGGTTGCACAAAAGTAAATTTCTTCTTATAATAAGTTTATTTTGCAAACACTTGTGGCAAGCAACTTTGTTTGTTCGCCTCTAATCTACGAGCCGTTTGTGCGAATGTGCAAACTTTGACAAATATTTGCAAAAGTTTTGCGCAACTGCGCGAACTACGAGCCGAACGCCGATCTCTTTGCATTATGCGTATGAATTTATTAGCATCAATTTGGAGACGCATTAATAACACATCTCAAATATGAATGCACACACACATATATATATATATATTTGTATGGGCAACAATTTATGTTGACGTCAATCGGTATTTAGCAAACTGCATTGATACTTTATTTTGAGATTCAAGCTATATAAGAAATGGTAACTACCTGTGAATAAGCTATAAAAAGCTAAATAGAATAATAATAATAATTCAATTAAAATTAAGCTCCATTGCGCATTACTATTCAAAAAACACTCTTTAAACACATCGTTCGACTTACCAGAACTATAAAATTGACATTCAAAAAGCTTTTACAATATTGCACAAACCCCAAAATAAAACAATTGAATTTTAAATGATACAAATGCAGGTGGAATAATAGAATAGTTGCCTGAGTCATACGAATCCAAGTGCATATAGTCAAGAAATAAGGAAATTCATTACTTAAATATATATGTTTTTAATAAAAAGCAAAGTAACATAAGCTAAGGTAGACAGAAAATCAAATTATTAAACGAATTTTATAATATCCTTATCCATTCCCAAAATATATAATTTAGGAAACAAGTAAATATTTAAATAATAATAAATAATTAAATAATAATAAAATAACTCAGATAAACCCAGTTGCTTGATCGACTTTTTTGGCTAGACAAAAAATTTGATTGAAAGAAAGAGAAAGAAATTAACAAGAAAGAATTAACTGATAAAATAAGGCCATCCAAAGGAGTTAAAACTTTAAATATAGCCAAAAATTAGCCTTAATTAATAACCAATTGATATACAACATGAATTTGTAATTATTAATAATTATCAAAAATTATTTATATATAAATTTATATTCATTCAGCTCAGGTACACCGATAAGTCTATGTGTATTCCTACAATTGTTATAAAGTTGGTGAACTCCAATATAAAATGAAGAAAATGCTTCATATCTGTATTGTAAGTTTTCTTTAGTTTAGATATTGATATTTAGCTTCCACATATTTATATTGGCTTAATTTCTACATATAATTAAGTGCATAGCATTAAGTTAAAGTTATATTAAGACTGAACGAAAAATAAAACGGAACTTAAAAAGTAAATACAATTTGTTTTGCTTTCTATGTGATTCAGAGACATTTAAAACAAAGCAATGTTTTTCATAAGAATTGTCTATGATAGGAAAAAATATATATTTATATTTTTTTCTATTTAAAATATTAAGAAAAATATATTTGTTTATATTTACATATATATATTTAAATATTCTCTAATAAACATTCGATATTTTTCTCTATTATTTACATTTGTTTAATTTTTCATATATATATTTCTATATATTTTTCGTATTATATATTATTATTTTTTTACAATTTCTTTGCTAAACAACATCGCACAAAGTGCTGCGGACAAATGGTCATGAAGTTATGGCCAAGAGCACATTGTATCTGTATCTGAATGTAAATTTGTATCTGCAACGCGTTGCGTGCAACGGCCAACTGACAACTGGCAACTGGCGAGCGTCAAGCGGCTACCAAATTGAGTGCAAAAGTGGCGAAAATCGTTTGAGTGCAAACGTGCGCTGTCTGGCCTATAAGAAAAATCAGCCCTTCTCCATGATGAATTTCCACGGCCAGAGCGCGTTTTCCACACTCGCAAATGATGAATTCTCCACTCAGAGCGAGCTGAGCGCTCAAACATGTTGGAATGAACGCACTCAAACATGCCGAATGAACGCGAGCGAGCATCGTCTGTGGCTGTGAGTCGGATTCATTGGTGAGAGAGGGAGCGAGCCGCTGGTTTGAGTAGCCCTTATCACTTGGTGAGCGCAGTGAGTAAGGCGACTGTGGCTCATTCTGTTTCAGTTTCGCTCATTCATTTAGTTGTTTCGCCTCTCTGTTTTGGCTGCTTCTTCTTCCGTAGCCGCTGTCGCTGCTGCGTATCGGGGGAGCTCTACAGGCAAAACGCTGCTGCTGCTGCTGCTGCCGCTGCCGTTGCCGTCGACGTTCGCTGCTTGCGGCTCGTTGCCATTCAGTTGAGTTTAGTTGAGTCTCAGTCAAAACACAACCAACTGCGATTTGGTGGCACATTCGTTCGATGGCAACGGTTTGGATAACAGGCGCGCGCTTTGTTTTATTATCCCACATTATCAGCGGCATTATTGTTATTGGCATTGTACGCTCAATTTTAATGTTGTATGGCCCTCGCGCTCTGAATTCGCATACGCACTCGCATACGTATCTGTAGTCCAGTGGCCAGTGCATCTGCATCTGCATCTGCATCTGCATGTGTATCTGAATTTGAATTTCAGTTTGAATCTTCAGCTGAAGCGTCAGTTGAACGTGAAGCGCGCGCTCGTCGCTGTCGTCGGTTGTCGTCGCTAATAACAATAATAATTATAATAACAATAACAGCAATAATACTAATAATAATAATAATAATCGTAATAATAATAGTTTGTTATAACAATAATGACAACGCAGTGAATGCTAAACGAGTCATTGAATTCAAAATGATTCAATAGGCGCCACATCGAATATTTCAAATCAATATTTATCCATTCAAAAACAACACACAAATTTTTATATAAATTATGGTGTCAGTGTCAAGTGAATAAAACACGCGTGCAATTGGAAAACAAAAAAATACAAAAATTAAAAACGAAACCAAAATCAAGTATACGAAACTTTATCTTAAACAAAAAAAAAAAAGAAATATATTTTCTAGAATTCTACGGCCGGCAAAAGTGCAATAAATAATAAAAAAAAAAAAAAAATAATTTAAAAAAATACATACATATTGTTAAAACATTTTAAGAACAGCAAACCAAAATATTTTATATATCAAAATTAGAGAATCTTATTAACTAAACTTATTGAAGCAAGTATTGCTTAGGCAATGCCCACTGTGGAGCACAACTAAGTGTTGAGTTTTTGTATACGAGTGCCGTGCACCGCGTGCAGTTACTTTTAGTAGCGGCTGTAGCTGCTGACAGTTAGCCGCCAAAATTCTCACCGCCAGCAGCAGCCACAACATGAACTCCTACTTCGAACAGGCCTCTGGCTTCTATGGCCATCCGCACCAGGCAACGGGCATGGCCATGGGCACGGGCGGGCATCACGATCAGACGACGGCCAGCGCCGCGGCGGCCGCCTACAGAGGCTTCCCGCTATCGCTGGGCATGTCGCCGTATGCCAACCACCATCTGCAGCGCACCACACAGGACTCGCCGTACGATGCGAGCATCACGGCCGCCTGCAACAAGATCTACGGCGATGCTGGCAGCGCCTACAAACAGGACTGCCTCAACATCAAAGCGGACACCGTCAATGGCTATAAGGATATTTGGAACACGGGCGGCACCAATGGCGGGGGCGGCGGCGGAGGTGGCGGCGGTGGCAGCGCTGGCAACACCACCAACGGCTCCAATGCGCCCAACGCTGCCAACGGACAGAATAATGCTGGCGGCGGTGGCATGCCCGTTCGTCCATCCGCCTGCACGCCTGACTCCCGCGTCGGCGGCTACTTGGACACATCGGGAGGCAGCCCAGTTAGCCATCGCGGTGGTGGCAGTGCCGGCGGCGGCGGCAATGGCAGCGCCGGCGGCGTTCCACAGAACACAGCCAGCGGCGTGGGCGGCGGTGTGGGCGCGGCCACAGCCTGGAATGCCAATTGCACCATCTCGGGCGCTGCGGCGGCCCAAACAGCGGCTGCCAGCAGCTTACACCAGGCCAGCAATCACACCTTCTACCCCTGGATGGCAATCGCAGGTGAGTCCACAGCAGATCCAATCAAAAGTGAGTGTCTAGCGCAGTCTCGACTCTTGATCAACTTGATCTATATCTTAAGTTTCAGTTCAAATTGAATGCCTTTAATTATTTTTATTATTTATTTATTGTTGTTGTTGTTGTTACTGCTGTTGTAGCAGTTGTGTTTTCATATGTGTTTTCATAGTTGTTTTCGCTGGTCAAGTGATGCGCCATTGGACAGCCACTTGGCAAGTGAATGAACACAGAATAATAATAACAATTATGCGACTATTATTAGTTAATTGCTCTCACTCTCTAAGCAGTTGTAAATACTTGTAAAACAGTTTCAGAACTGAGTTTACATGGGTAAACAGACTTATTAGTATAAATTAGTTGCACTTATGGCAAAACATATTCAAACTTATTTGTTTAAAAAAGAAATAAATAAAAAAATTGTAAAAAAATATAAAAAATATATATAATCATATTATATAAGAAAGAAATATTACAAATAAAAAGTTGTTCATATCATCTTAATACAATTTTTAATTTAATATGGAATACTTCAAAAAATGTTAGAGAATCAAAAAAAAAAAAAATAAAAAATCTGTGTTCATTTGACATTTTATTAACAGAAATTCAAATATATTTTAAATAGATAAATTAACTCAAAATATCTTCAGCAATTTTCTTATTTATATCTTCTATAAAATGTGTAAAAATTAATCTTTTCTGATATTTCCTAATTCAAACAAAAATTCTATAAAAATATTTTTCAAAAAAAAAAAAAAACAATTCTATGCACTAAATATTCAAAATATTAAGAAATTGATTGAATTTTTAAATAATCAATATAATCGCTGTAGAAGTATTAAATGAATCTGCTTGACGCCGATTTGATGCAGTTCATCAATTTATAGGGTGCAATCGGTGCACAAATTGAGCTTGAAGTCACCTCAACAGACTCATAAATAAACCACCTAGCCAACCAGTGGCAGTTACACCTGGTAGTTAGCTCTTCGTCTGCTTCTGCTTCTTCTCCTTTTTCGCTGTCGTCTATGCGCTGCTGCCACACGCCTTGAAGCACTCGCGCAGTAGCTGCCTCATAATTTTCAACACTTTGTTTACTAATTTTTGTCACCTTTGGTTTTAATGATGCTCAGCAGCGACTCCGCCGCCGACAACGTTGTCCGTAATTGCTGCAACAACGTTGGCGGCAAAGTGGCAACAAAAGTGCGCTGCAATTTGTGCAACAGGAACGGCAGTCAACTGGCAGCGCAGTAAATTATGGCCAAGCAGCTGAAAGAGCTGCGAAAATAGCAAAAATCCTTTTGCCAGGACACACACTGAGCGTGCACATTGGGCGGTTGAGCAGAAGTCGCGCTTATTACAGTTAACAGCGCCATTATGTAATTATGTACAGCACGTTCTCAACTCAAGCAGTAAGGCCACCAGCCGAGCCAAGTCCACAGGTTGCCTCGCCAGCCAGTCAGCCAGTCAACCCGTCAGCCTGCCGACTCCTAAGTCTTATCAGCTGCACCTCTCAGAGCCCACAACTGGGGGTTCAAAGAGTCGCTGATAAGCCACAAGGCACAAAGCACTCATAACACCTTCAGCGGAATTCCATTTTTAAATTCAAATCGTCTACAATAACAACCAAACTTCAATTCAAGAGCTCGCCGAAAAAATAATCTGAATAAGCAAAATTTATAATCTGCTTCATGTAGCTGGTCAGGCATAAATTTGGAATTCGCATTCAGAACGCGTTAAACATTTGCAACAAGTATGTGGCACTTGAGCTGCAGGCAGGCAAGAAGTTCGCAAAAAATCAATCAAATTTCACTTGGGCTATCGATAATTACAAACTTGGCACCCGGAGCAGCTGAAGGGGCCGACAGAGCTGGTTAAAAAACAATTAAAGTTGAACTAAATACGAGTTGAAGGTACGCTCCAGCGACAGGTTTTTGCCGGAACTGGTTCGCTCCACGCCAAACTCAATCGCAATCAATCGATTCTGCTACAACAGAGAGATGATCGTAATGTAATTTATGTCCGAAGTGAAATCCTGACGTTGTATTACAGAGTCAATTTTTATTTTGATGAAATCTCTATACAGGGTGCTCCAAGTTTATTTTATTTGTACAGCTTTCAAATACTGCTTGTTGTGTTACCTGAGAGAGAGGGAGTCCAACTGCGAACAAGATTCACATAAGTCCTTAAGAAGTCTAAGGCAAGCCAAATTTACCTGAGACTCGCTGTAATTATGCCATAGGAGCTTCCAATAAGAATACGATATATGCGCATATTCTACTCACCACACTCTTAGTGTTGTGTGCGCTGATGGTGAATTTTTGGTGGGGTGTAAATATATTCACCACCAAAAATATTGTCAGCAGTTGGTGCGATATAAATATTCGGAGCATAGGCCATTTTTAAATATTATACAAACTATTTTTGACAATTTATAAAAATTATTTTATATAAAAATATAAAATTAAATTAAATGTGATTTATTATAAATGTGTTCTTCATAAAAAGTAATGATTTTCTGTATTTATTTAATGAAAATGTCTTCAAAGTTTAGAATCTCTTAAAAGTAAATAATAATAAAACTCTCAAATAATAATAACAAAACATCTTTCATTTTAAGCAAACTTTCAAGTTTTTAAATAAGAGTCAATTAAATCTAGATTGAAAATCTATAAAATAATATTTTTATTATTTGAAATCATTATAATTTCTATATAAATACTTTTTTATGCCCTGATCCCATTGATTTAAAATTGAATATTTCTGCATAACCAAAATTTGACATGAAAATAGTCACATTGATATTTTTATATCGACATTTCAATCATTTTGCAACCTTTTCAAACATATTTTAAGTCTGCCAGTCCCATCATAACATTGATTTGCTGTTTGAATCAACGCTCAAAATCTAGATTTAAATCAATATTGAATCTAAATTGTTTACACTCGTGATTTATTTAACACTCGAAACAATTTGTAATGGCGAGAGAGCCACTGATTCCATCGCAAAAGTATTCGCGAGGGGGATAAGCCAAATCAAGCCATAAATAAATCGGCGCACACTTCCAGCGATCATCGATCATTTCCAGCGACCGCCAAAGCTGAAACGAGAAACAATACAAACATATATCTACATCTACATATACATATAAATATATATACATATACAAAACTGCAAGAAAATAATGAAAAATTCCGTTTTTATCGTATCTAAACATGGTTTAAGATTTGAGAACCTACTTCAGATTTGTTGGCCTGTTGGGTGTTTGTGTTGGCTGGCTTGACTTGAGCAGTTGTTGCTGTTATTGTTGTTGTTGTTGTGTTATGTGTGAACACGTTGAGCGCGGAGCCATTAAATCATTGTCCTGAAGGCTTTTAAGTCATTATCGATAAATTTCAACATAAATTCGTAAATTCGTAAATTTGCTTTATTTGCCTGGGCCCCACACGCACACGCACACACACACACACACACACACACACACTCATATGCGCCAACCAGCAACGTATGTGTGTGTAAGTTTCTGTCTCGGGGCCTAAATTTGTTTGGCTAATTTTGTTGCTTGTATCAGCGCCCACGCCGAAGCCAAATACAACAAAAAAGATCAATATCATTGGCAAAGACAAGCCGCAAATGTTTGCCTGCTCGTTCAATTTTTTTTGTCCCACAATGACCTTGAGACTCTGCCAGCAGGTCCTGCAATTGACACGTTCTGTTGCAATCATAATTCATATTTTAAGGGCAACTTCCAAATGAACGCAATTATCAGTGGGCATTGTCTCTCGGGGCTTAGGTAGATGAACGCAGCAGCCTATCGACCTTTCGTAGCCGTCTTCTCTGTCTCGGAAATCTCAATGTCAATTAGCTGCAGTGCAGCGCAATTGTGGTTCACACGTACAATGGCCAAAGGCACGTCGAATTCTCATATTCCCTGGCAGCCAAGGTTAATGTGCTTGGCAACATTTTTGGCCAACATTGCATAACAATATTGCCCCTTGCTCATAACTCACATCGTTTTGCAGGCAGTTCAAATGCCAATGTACTGCAACCATTCTGCCTCTCATGCAACTTGCAACTGCAACTGCAACTGCAACGGCAACATGCAATTAATAGGCCACAAGTGGCACACACCCCCATCCAGAAATGTTTCATTGATGATTATGTAAAGCAGGGCAAGAGAAACAGGAAAACATTTTCAACGCGCGCTTTTAATCAACATTTGCAAAAATCCGAAATCAAAACCAAAATCAAAATCAAAAGCAAATCAAATCAATTGAAAAATTGGTTAACAACTTGCAGCGGATGCGACTGCAGCAGACGCTGTGGCAGAGTCCGAGGCCGAGTCGAGCAAGCAGCTGACTCAGATGACTCTCCGCATTCGGGGATTGGTCTGTGTTCTGGGGCAGCTTCTTGCATTTTTTAATGTATTTTTAAATAAGGAATTTAATAAGCACCTTGGCGGCCCTCGGACAACGACTCGAGCACAGACAACGACGACGACGACAACGCAAAGTGGCCCAGACACATGGCCCAAAAGAAAAAAAAGAAAATAATAATAAAAAAATAAGACAAAAAGACTGCAGGGCGAGAAGCAATTTTTGGTTATAACCCAAAACAGACAGTGGGCCACAAATCAACAATATAGTCAAAAATTAAAAAAAATCGCACACAGCTCTAAGTAAACTGAATCAAATTTACGGAAATTACACTTGGATATATAGTAAAATAAAAAACTTTTCAAACATATAAATTATTTGATTTTCATTTTCGAGACTTTATATAGTTTGATTTTATTTATGTTTTTTTTTTGTTTCAACTTGCAATTTCCATGAACAACATTTAAATTTAAAAACACGAAACTAAAATTAAATTACAAAATTTGTATTTATAGAACAAGAATCATTTATTCCAATGTTACTTATGATTTACTCTGCCAAATATTAAAAGAAAATAAAGGTTTACATACAGAAAGCCAGCGCACAGAAGAAATATTAAAAATATATAAATATAAAAAAAATTTAATTTTTATTAAATTTATACTTAATAAGTTATAAATAAATTTTAAATATATCTTTATTAGATAAGTTATATTTTTGATATACTGAATTTACTTCAAATATTTCTGAATAAATTTAAATTTAGTATCAATTTCTTATTCAATTCAATAAAAATTTTAAAGTAATCGCAACATCGATACAGAATAGTTGAATTTGGCTTAAAAATATATTAATTGATCATAATTTGAGATTTAACCCTTTGCTCGATTTCTTTGGTCTTGTGCCATTGTTCGTTGGTCGCTTCTTGGCAGTTGCAAAATCATGTTTTAAGGTGTTTTTGATACCTAATAAAAACAACAACACGGCCCCGGTAAGAAGCACACACACACACTCACTCACATGCAGAACTGCATCGAAAACGCGCCATGCCAAAGGGTCAACTGTAGATGGGGAAGAGAGAGAGAGAGAGGGAGATAGTGAGAGAGAGAGAAAGGGAAGAGGCAGGCAGGCAGGGTTGCCTTAGCTTTAAGGGCAGCGCCGCAGTGGCCAACAGAAGAAATTGTCTTCGGGCCCAGGTCCCCGACATACGTCATAGCAGCGACGCGTCGTTTCGACGCTGACTGCGACGCCGCTCGGCGTGTTTATTATAAAACAACAAATCATTCATTATAACCACTTGTGTACAGACACAGATGTATACACATACACACACACACGCATACCCATAGGTGTATGTGCTTGCGTGTGTGTGTGCATATGAGAAAGTGGCGTAAACATGAAAAGAAACACGAGTTGCCAACGCCATGAAGTTTTGGACATGGCCAACTATGTGCTGTATCTGAATACGAGTATCTGAGTATGAGTATCTGTATCTGTAGCTATGTCTGCGTGTGTTCATGCTGTCGTATAATATGCATATTTGCGTATTATTTTGATTTTAATAATGATTTATTTATTATTAATAATTCATTGGTGGTGGGCCCTCACCGAGATCGGATTGGATTTGTGTTGGCTTGGACGCTGATTGCGATCTGATCTCCAGCCACCAGCCACCAGCCACCAAGCAGCCGCGGCAGCCTCAGCAGCAGCTGCTGCTGCTCAAGTGCAAAAGCACAGTCCGAACTCGATCTCCAGCCAGGTCGCCATTTGAATACGATCGGATACATCAGTTCGATTCGAACTCCATGAATGGGCATATAGTGGATGCTATAAATGTGCTTAGCTGAGCCCGATCAGACAGCAGCCAGCAGCCAGCAGCCAGCAGCCAGCAGCTAGCTAAGGTAACACAAGTTGCGTTTAACTATGTTGGAAACGTAGGAAACGCATATTTTAATGAGCTTCAATTAAGATAGAAATCTCGAAAACAAAAGAGACAAAGATTTATGGGTTCACAATTATGCAGTGACTGCCTTGAGGCTGTAGACCAAAAGACCAAAACTATGTGAGACTTAGTACAAGCTAACTAGTTAGTGAATCACGCACATACACACTGTGAAACGAACTATCTTTGAATATATTTGGAATAAAGGGTTGCAGATCACATTAGATTAGACTTCATACACAACCAGCCATGCGAATCATCTATATTTGCCTATGGCATAAATTATATTTATTTTTCATTTATAAAAATAACAGCTGGCTTATATGGAAATATGTAAGGGTTCAACGGGAGAATTGAAAAAGTTAGAAAAGTCTAGAAAAGAAATAAAAATTATTAACAATATGACAAATATTATGATGCAATCAAAAAGTTTCTTTGGATTTCTGTCAGAAATTTTTAATTTTTTAAATACTATGTATTATTTAATAGTCTTTGCTTTAATATTCTTTAAATAATTATTTTATTAAAATTAATTATAAATAAACTTATTTTATTTAAATTAAGAAAAAATTTATTTATACAAATTTTTCAATTCCTTTTCGATACCCAATTCTCCATGCATTTCTGGGCAAGAGCATTTTCTAGCCACCAATTGCTCCTGCTAGCCCATTGGCACTCTTTCGCTCAACGTGAACAGTAGCCTTGTCTGTTTGCCGAGTCTCCAATCTGTGATTTACGAGTGCGACATGCAAAACTGGGTAACTGTTATACCAGTTTAAATATTTGGTAAAAGCAAATCGATGTGCTATATGCGACTTCTGGCCAGCGTGAGTTATAGACCAAATATTTTGATTTACAGCCGTACATTGAACTCAAGACCCTAAGAACCTGCCCCTGGCGCCTCGGTGTCCAACGAGTCTCCACCTTCGTAGTCTGACCAGCGGGACCTTCGTCTCCGCCTCCGCCTCCGCCGCCGCCTTACAACATTAATGTCAATTTAATGTTTCCTTAATGACTTCTTTCGTTGCAACTTGTTTGCCTCTTGTTGTGGTTGTTGTTGTTTTAGTTCTTATCAGTTGCTGGTCAAACTTGTCGCATGGCTGGAAAGTGTTTATGCTAAATAGCTAACGAGTTTTCTCCACGAAAGCGAAGAGAGTCCAACCAAATAGTTGGCAACGGCTTTAAACTTAGAGCAGTAGCTCTGCTCTGCCATGATACGATATGATATAGTATATATGCCATGGCTGCTCTGACATGTGTCTGGCTCAATGTGCCAGCTATTTATTTGGGTCGGCAATTAAGATTTATATCAGCGCCTTTGATGGGGCAATAAATGCGTGAAGATCTTGCAAACAAATTCAGCCTCTCTTTCTCTCTCTGTTTCTCTCTGTCGCTGTGTGGCTTTCTCTCTTGAGCTAGCTCATTTATGCGGCTGGGTATTTGTCAAGAGCGTGCGCCGCTTTTAAAGAGTCATAAAAATCAGCTAACTGCGCGAGGTGTGAAAACACAAAACACCCAGCAGGCGCGGAGCTTGGGGTGTTGCACTTGACGAACTGCTTGCCAGCTCAAGCCGCAAACTAAATGTTTAATTTTTATAAACACTTTTTCCCCCTCACTCCTCTCTCTCGCTCACCCCTTCTCTTTTACCCCACAGACTCCTGTCTGTCGACGCTACGGCGAGCCGCCAACCATTTGTTTGAATTTGTCTAAAGTGGCTGCCCCTTTTTTCGTCCCCTTTTTTCACTAGCTCTCTTACTTTTTCTGATAGCATTTTCATAATTTTCATTGCTGCTGCTGCAAAAATAACGTTTGTCAAATTTTTCGTTTACTTTTAGCTGGCGCCCCTGTGCACAGCCCCCTTCTCTGCTGCCCCCTCATAGTTGTGTCTCCTTCTTCTTTTTAATTTAATATTTTTCTTTGTTGTTTCTTTTTGAGCGCTGTGTCTGCTGTCTGCATCTGGCTGTCCGACTGTGTCTGCAACGGTCTCTCGCTCTCGCCCAGCTGTTCTATTGCTGCATCTCTTTCCCTCTCTCCGACTGTATGCTCTTCAGCTGGAAATTACGTTTACTCAGGCGCCAGGCGCGCATATTTAAATACACACGTGTTTTATCGCTGCCATTAAATCATATTTTTATACTTTACCTTTTTGCCGTGCCACCTTCAATGACTCCAAGCACCCCTCCAGGCCCCAACTACTCCCATCCAACACGTTGGCATTTTGATTGTTTACATTTTGCACTTTCACGGCGTAAACAAACAAACGGCGTTAAAAATTGTGAAAAAATATAAAAAATAGATACACGAGACAGAGATGGAGAAGGCGAACGAGAAGCAGAGGCTTCTGCCTCTGCAGAAGGAGGCGGAGATGTGCCAACGTCCCGTTGGCGCATGGCCAGTAGAAGGGTAGTGAGGCTCCTGCGAGTGGGCTGGGTCAGAGCTTATAGAAATGGCTCTTCTAGTGTCAGACGAAATGTCAAGTGGTCTAACATGTAGTTCAAGCACTAGAGATATTGAAAAGCAATGCAAGTTTCTTGAAGAAATTAAGCCGTAACAAGGAAATTAGCTGGGAGTTCGAGTTCAATTGTGGCCTGTTTAATAGATCATCAGAATAAATTCGGTAGATAAAACTTTATTAATTCACTTTAATGCCACTTTCATTCAATCTACTCCACCTTTAACTAAAATAGCTAAGATTTTAGCTCTCTTTCATAGTTACTTTGTGTGATGGCAATCGAAAGCTAAGTTAACAAGTCTTGTCTTGCACTGCTCATATGATCAGTAGCATAGGTTAGAGATCAAAAGAACACTTTAATCGGCTACTGTTTAGCCTATACTTAGATTCAGCACCACCAAGCCACCTTCCTCGCTGGCAACCGCAATAACCGCAACAACAACAATGCTTAGTTTCAATTTACTCGAGTGGCCTGCACCACACGTGCGGCTGCTTAAGCGTTAATGCCTCATGCAACGCTCAGCCCCTGCCCGCTCCATGCCGCCTGCTGTGGCGGTGGCATGGAGCTGCTGCGGCTGGTGGAGCGTTGAACAATTTTTTAACATTTTTTAAACGTTTCTCTTCTCTGGTCTTCTGCATTTTCAGGTAAGATAAGATCTGATTTAACACAATACGGCGGCATATCAACAGACATGGGTAAGAAAATTTCCACATTTTTATTTCGTTTATATTTTAAATTTATTTCGCAAAGGAAACTGGTTAAGCTCTAGTCTAAAACCGTAGAACTTGCATACTAATACCTCAAATTAGTTAGAAATTAGCACAAGGTGTTGGCCCCACACTCTCTAGGTAACCATCGAAGGGCGTCAAAGGCCTGCAAAATATGAGCTTGCAGAATTTCTCTTAGGCGTCAAATGTTAACGCAAATGCGCCAGCCCCAGCCCGTGTGGAAATGATTGATTACACGACTTCATGCGGCTCTGACGAGCTGATTAGACCAAATGCTGGCTGGCAACACGCAACGGCAGTGCAATTAATGTTAACATTAAACAGAGTCAAGTAGCAGCCACACGTTGCAGCCGAAGCTCAAACTGCCTCGGCCATCGGCAACTTCAGTCGTTGGAGCCAACAGCCATTGGAGGCGTTGCATCTGCAGCCTGCTGCGCGGCGAAACCTTTTGCGTTGCCAGGTTATCAATCAGCGCGTCGACGACTGTAAGCAGCTACTTCTTAAAATCCAATTACACGCACAGACTGCCCCACTGACAGACTGACAGACTGGCAGACTGACAGAATGCGCAACTGAGAGACTGTAAAGCTGCCCGGCTGATCAGCGCTTGTTTGCCTCTCCACTCAAATTACAGGAATCGCCGGCAGAAGGCATGCATTGAGGCGCAAAATTACCAAGATGCGCCACCCAGACTCAAGCCCCAGCCCCTTTGTTCCCCTTTCGGCTGCACCTCTGCTTATTATTGACTATATTCAATTGATTATCTCGTGCAAATCGGTAGCTAAATATTGCCACAGACACAGCAAGTGGGCAGCTAGCTCGAGCGTGAGCGTTTGCATCTCTAGAGAATCTCTTTTTCCCTGATCATTTTCGATGCGGTGGGCAGCTCTTTTGGCACTTGGCACTTGGTCTAGTGCTAGATAAGATGCAAGATATAGATTGAAGCTGGCAAGCTGGCTGCCACCGTGAAGAACTACCACTTTGGCCAAGTGTGGGCTTTATAAGAAGGTTGACTCAGCGAAACGATCTGTTAATTTCGATCTGGATTATTGCAATCAATTATATAGCAAATAATATTATTTTGATAGATTACTAGGCTACAGCTTGAAGCTTTAGCTGAGCTGTAAATATATAAATTTGATTACGAATATATGCTAGAGATATCATAGCAAAAATATTGCTGAAAGTATAGCTAGATTTGTTATGTTTGCATATATATAAAGTATATATATTGGCGCTATGACATTTTGATGATGATGTTTAATGATATTTCAAGGCATAAAAGCTTCTTTCCTACTGAACTGTAATTTGATAGATTTATTAACTATGTCTATAAAATGAAATGAATTTCAATCCACATTCATCTAACATTATTAAATTCAACATTTTTATTTTATAACATTTACTTTTACAATCAAATTCCCTTCACTTGGTAAACAAATATCAGCACAAAATTTAATAAACGATTCTGACTAAAATTTATATAGTATATACATATAATCTACTGTTCTATTCCATTTACAATTGCTCTCCCTCTCTCTCTTCTCATGCCCTGCCAATCTATTCCACCTTCTATCAGCTTAATCTACACTATAATAATAAACATTTGATTTTTTTGCCGCACAGGTAAAATCTCATAATTTCGCTGTCATTTCTCACTCGTTTCAACAGAGTTCGAATTGCCCTGTGTGCGAGGGGCGCTTTCATGTGGGGGGCGTGGCTTGCATTCGCAATGCTGCTGACATTGAACATGACATTTTCCCCCAAAGAGATAATTAAATTGCGGGCCTAATAGAATTAAATGCCGTGTTTGCATTTCAAAATCCAAAACGTGCCAAATGCCAATGGCCGTGCAGCCCGTTGCACGACGACGCGGTTCGCCTGGCAACAGCAACAGCAACAACAATAGCAGCAGCAGCAGCAGCAGCAGCAACTGCAACAAAAACACAAAAAATGTCAATTTGGACAAGTTTTGATAATTGCAGGCGCGGCCGCGTCCGAGGTCCAGAATCGCATACGGATTGTGGCAGCGGCTACTGTGCTGCATGTTGCACGTCGCACGCTGCCCAGACTGTGCTGTGCTGTGCTGTGGTGTGGTGTGCGTGTGTGTCGCGGCTGCTCCATGTTGCATGTTGCAGTTAATAATTATTGAAATGTGCGGCCGCCAGGAATTGTGCTCGTGCTCCTTGTGCTTCCTGCGCGGCTTCCGTTAGTGGCAGCGGAGGCAGCGTCAATGTTGCATGCATCGTTACCTTTAAGCACTGCTGCTGTTATAGTTGCTGCTGCTGCTGCTGTTGCTGCTGCTGAGCTAAAGACTAACAATGCTTGCATTTTCCCACCTTTTTCACATAACTTTTCAGTTGTTGTTTTTTTTTCGAGTTGTTCGCTTTCGTTTGGCTGGCTTAGTCCGTCTTCGGCTGTTGTTGCCACCGGCTGGGCAAACAAGTCGGCCACTTGGCCGGCAGCTCGTTGGACACCCCTCGCCCGGCTCTGTCCAGTCAGCAGCTAGCACCGTGTTAGCCCTCTGTTTCGATGTCTCGGACTTGTTACCACTTTAAAAAGCGGGCCGGCCCCCGTTCGGACTGGCCCCTGTAATAAATTCATATTCAAATTGTTAATTGAATATTATTTGTTAAATTTGCAAGCATTAAATGTAAATGTCGGCTGGCTGGGCAAATGTGGCGGGGGCGTGACCGCGGGCAGCGCAAATTCCATTTTATCGCATAATTTCGTCGTTCTTTTTGTTTACTCTGATTTGCCACTGAATGATTAATGTAGTTTATGGGACATTCTTAAATGGATTATGGATAAGTCTCGAATGGAATTCGCAGCTTGCATTTTAGTTGCTTTGCTCTAGCACAAATTGTGTGTCAATTTGCTGGCGCCCACAAAAATTTGGTCACTGTACCAACGACCTCCATAAAAATCTCGTCCGAAAATAAAAAACAGAAGAAGAAGAGTGTGGGAAGAGCGAGCAACGAGCGCTTGTAGCTGTAATTGTGTCCTGCATCCTGGGCGACTGTTGGCTGTTGGCTGTTGTCCTTGTCATACGCTTTGCTAGCCGTTGTTGTGCAATTTCCATAATTCATATTCATAGACATAACAAGCGACCAGACAACAACAAACAAACGAGGCTGCCGCGTCGCTAGCTGCACCTGCAATACGGACAAATGTCCGTCCTAACAGTCGCCAAAAAAAGTATCTGCAAAGTGTAAAAGCGGCCAAAGTGCAAAAATTTCACATATGCTTTTGGCGGCCAGTGGCAAAAAAGAGCTGGCATGAAATGGAGCTTACATAAAGCGTTCGAGTAGACAAGGAGAGGCAGAGAAAGAGAGGGCGAGAGATATGGAGACTTCAGCAAGAGCAAGCTTCAAAGGCTTTTCAATTCATTGGATTACGTTTAATTTATGTCTTGCTAGGCAGAGTAAAAGTGACTCTAGGAAAGCTTGCAGCAAATCAACAAGCCCATCGTTCTTAACGTGAAAGCAGAGCAAAACTCAGCTAAAGTATCTTATAGATACGCACGCACAACAGCACTCAACATTTGATTTCACACACATACTCACACACACTTCGAAATTATTAACTGGGGAGCATTTTGTAGTTCGGCAAGCGTAAGTGTTGTCCTGGACCCCGAACAGCAAACACTTCATAAAATGGCACACGGCACTTTCCGTTTTACCGTTGGCATCTGCAGCACGTGGATGGACATGGTCAGAAGCATAGAAACATGAGCAGAGCGTGCAAGGGAGAGGCAGATGGAGTAAGAGACAAACAGCGAGAGGGAGAGAGAGAAGTCGAGTGAGTGGACAACGACAGCTGGAGCTGACCACCGGGTTTCAATTAATGAATTAGTAATTTCGGCTTCATTGCTGTAATGAACACTTGGACCAAAGCCTTGCGCATGAATTGTTACTGTGCGAAACTTCTGCTAATATTGCTATAAAGCAGGTGGATTACTGCTTGGGCTTAGAATTTGCACGAACAGAGAAGTTAGTTTAGTGCATTGCCAAAAGTAGAGTTGGCTCAAAAGTGCTCTTAAGGTCACATTAGCTTGTAAATCAAACATAAACATATTTTAGAAGCAATAAATAATATTTTTTTAGACTCAGATTTGAAGTGAATAATTTAATTATTATAATTATTATATTATTATAATCATAATTAATTACATAATTACAAATTCATTTTACATCTGTCATCTACCTCACTTGACGAAGGTTTAATGGCTGTAGGTCTTACTTGAATTCATGAGAAGTGCAGAGGAAGGCGACACGAAATCATCTTTACAATGGATAGTGTAATTGATCTAGGTACATATTTCTATATACACCTAAACAAATCAAAAATTAGAAAGTCCAATTTTAACTTAATGAGTTCATATACGAAGGCGATAGTTACAAGCTTGTTTCTTGTTTTGTGATATATAATTTATATAATATATAATATATAATATATAATATATAATATATAATATATAATATATAATATATAAACTCACATACATTTCGACATATTGACATAGTTCGTAGTTGTTCATTAAGTCGAACTCGTGAATAACAAACAAAAGTTGCTCCAATGAACCAGAAACTTAACTACGAGTGCCAATTCGAATTCCCAAATGAAGTATTCATATAGATTTAGTTGTGCCATAAACTTGTATTATCTGAGGCAGAGCTGACTCTAAACATTTGCTAAACAATTACACATTTGTTCCAATTGCTGGCAGTCGGGGAACGAGAGGCATCCATTAAAAGTATTAAAATTGAGAATACCTTTAAAGCAATGATAATTTTGTAATTGCAGTGCCAGAGAGCTGGCATTTGACCAGCGAGACCACGAACCACGTTTATTTGCTTTGCTTCCTTCGTTGTATTCGCTTCATTTGTTTACGGCTGCTAATGAACGGTTGCACTTTATCCGAGTATCTTGGGGCGCCGGCACGCCCACTTTACATTTGTTGTTAATGTTATGGAACTCGTGGCCATTTGTTTTATATATACGTATATATAGGCAACTGACAATTGTGACATTAGAGCCGTAATTACGAACGTTAATCCAAACGATAAGAAATCCGCGTCGAAATTCACTTGCTGCACAGCTTGAGATACTTTTTGTTCTTGCTGTATCTTTTTGGTTGCCCGCTTGGGCGACGCTGTAGGTATGCAATTAGTCAATTAATTTGAAAATTTATTAACCGCCAAAAAGCAATTTGCTCCACATCAAAATATTTACACACACACACAAGCACGCACGCACACACAGAGTCAGATAGAAGCGCGCGTTGTTGGCGAAATGCCGGCGGTAAACCGAGACAGACACCGATGCCGAAACTGAATCAGAAACTGGGGCCTCTGTCAGATAGCGATTGCGATAGGATCTGGCTATAGAGATACCGTTCTGCGAGTTGGTAGCCGGATCGATTCACATTCTCCCTCGGCGGTCAGCTGGCAAATGAAGGAGTTCTGTGGAGTGGATTTTCGTTTGCTGCGGATTTTGCTTTGAACAAATTTACTTATGATTTGCGAAGGCAACTTTGACTTGAAGCTCAGTTGTGGCTCAGGCCAGCAAGGAGTAGAAGTAGAGTAGAGGAACGTGGTGCAGATAATTTATGGGCTTAGGCTTCAGGTTCAGCCCCTTGGCAGCGGAAGTGCGTGTGTCTGTTATTTCATATATTTTTTGTGTGTTTGTATGCGCCGAGTTTGTGTATCTTGCAGATATGTATCGCAGCTACTGCTGGCCAAAATTCTAGGTCAAATAAAATAAATAAATGACTTTTGTGCATGTCGCGCTGTGTGGACCGTCGGCTTGTGCTTTGCCCATAAATTTACAGCTCAAAATCAAAATTGTTTTCAAATTTCAAATGCTTGTTCGCTCTCTGCTGTATCTCTTGCTCGCTCTCTTTCTCTCGCTCTCTCCGTCTCTCTGTTGCGTGCTAATGATTAATAACGAACCAGACGGAAACCTGCTTTGGGCCGCGGCCATCATGGCGATCAGCTGATCGCAGAGCAGGCGACACTCACGTCATGTCACCGCCATCTCCGCCAGCCAAGTGTAGAGGCCATCAGTCAAATCGCAACTGCAACCTGTGTATCTGTATCTGTATCTGTAACTGTTCAGCTGCAACTGTCTCTGTGTCTGTGCGAACCCATTTTGAATTACAGGTACAGCAAATAGAATATCAAAAACAGAAAACTATACACACGTCACCTGAGCGAGCTGCTGAACTGCTTGCTCAGAGCACAGGTATGCCATGTGCTCAGTTGTTCGCTCACTCTCTTTCACCCATACTCTCTCTCTCTCTCTCTCTCTCTGGGTAGGGTGATTGATCATCTTTTGCTCAGCCATAGCCGGTTTTCTTTTAATTTATGTGCGCTCAGCGTTGCGTCTGAATGAATCTCACCTTTTATTATTCGAATTGGAACATTTTGCTGGCTAGTTGGATTCTCGATGATCGTATACGATATTCGCCATGCGAGTTCGTTGCGGCTGCCTCTGCTTGGAGTTGCGTTTGATGTTAGAAGTCTGACCGCAGCGTATAACAGCAGCCAGCTAAAAAGTGTTATACAGAGCACCTATTACACCCGGATCTTCCAATTCGTTTTTGAGCAGATTTTATGGCATTTAGCTTTTTAAATGAACTTAAATGAAGGCAAAAATATGTTTTTTCTAGTCAAATAAATTTTCATATGAAAAAGCTATAATTAGGATAATATGAGAAGGTTCCGAAGTATTTTGATAATATTCTAGATATTTATTACTGTGAATTTAGTCTGTATGAAAGTTAAGAACATTTCATTCAGATGCAGTACTTAAATTTTACTTCCCCAACTGCTAGATTAATCCTCAAAGCAAACTCATTTTGAATTATAAAACCCTTTTTCGAACTTACCCCTATTTGATATTCAATTTAATAAATCCTCAGCTAGATAGCATTTTCACTCTCTGTTAGCAACCACTATCGAAACGACATTCCTAAACGTTTTTCGGGTTCAAACGAATTTCGAATGCGACCCACCACAGCTTATCGAAATGGCTTCCAATCTCAATTGATGATCTATTAACGAGCGCCCATAAAAATTATGCAACTTTCCACAGCAGCTACAAAATGGTGCCCACATAGAGCAACAACTACAACTACAACTGCAACAAATACAACAACTATAACAACAGTGGACATGCAATGCCATTTCCTTTGTCATCGAGAGGCAATAAATCTTGAGCATATTAACATGGACGTGCGATGAAAGTGCCAGCCAAATATGTCATTGTCAGTGCTTGGCTATGACTTGGGCATTGGGATTTGGATTTGGATTGGGATTGGGATCAGGGTATGAACAGGGCATGTCCAATGGCCGCCTCTGCGGCTACCAAATGCGAGTGTATTGACACCTGAGCCCAGACGCAACCCAAATAGAACCAATGCGTATCGAACCATTTGCCTCTGGCGCCAATTTCTGTTGTTGATGTTGCGCTCGTCGTCGTTCTTGTTGCTGCTGTTGCTGTTGCAAATGAAGTGAAGGAAAAAGAAAGTGTCAGCAGTCTACGAGGCTCTAGGCCTCTGTGAAACAGGTAAAAGAGTGCGACTAGAATCGAATGGCTAGAATGCCTACAGTTACGACTCCCGCAACACTTTCCAATGAAAACGGTCGTTCATAAATCACTGATTGGATGCCTGACCAAATGTGTGTGTGCGTATGTGTGTGTGTGTGTGCTGATAACTAACAGAGAGTCAAGCATTTCGAACTGCTGCTGCTGTTGCTTATCGTGCATTTGAATTGGTAGACAACGCATTTTTATTTATACATATAAAAATTCTCTCTACGTCACAAAACATGACAACATTTTGGGCGTGAACATACACACACATACACACACTCACACGTGCATAAGCATTTACACTTAACTGCCCAGCAACAGAAACAACAACAACAGCAACAGCAAACATGGCTCAAAAGGCAGCAGCATCGTCGTCCGTGGTGACAGCGCACATAAATCTCTGTAACATGACACTTTTGGCAATGGAAATAAAATATGGCATACGGCGCACCAAAATGTCGCACCAAAAACTCAGCAGCAACAACAGCAACAACCAGGCAACAACAGCAACAGCAGCAACACTTTTTTTATTTTTTTTTTTTTTTTGGCACTTGGCTGCATTTTTTGGCCCACTGCGGACCACTGTGCCATTTGAGAAGCGACTCATGCCGCATTCAGCTAATTACAAATGAAATTACAATGGTCAAGTCCCAGTTGCAGTCAGCTTAAGCCCACAATGACATGAGCTGAAAGGGGTAGAATAAGCGATAACGAGTTAGGGAAATATATAAACTGGTTGCAGATATCTATTATTAGTTTATGAAAGCCCTAAAAGCGTAAGAGGGCTTAAGGAAGAGAGAGAGAGAAAGTTTAATAGAGACAGATTCAATCAGTTGTAAGAAATACGTAAAAGCAGCTGTTACAACAGCTTTGGAAGCTCTTTAAAGCTTCAGCTTAAATATTAATTGTATCAAAATTATAATTGAATTTTAGAATTTTACTTAAATATTTCCTTGAAATGTTTACACTCTCATAGAAGATAATCCCATAAAAGCTTTATTTCTGAGCAGACAGCACTTATTAAAACTTGTTTCACTTATAATAAATTTATATTTATATAATATTATTATATATTTATATAAATATAGAGAGCATCCTTGGCCCGTAAAATAATTAATTTATAAACTCAAATGAGACACCATGTTTTTTTCATTATGAGCAACAATCTGTGAATACGTAAAGTTGCAAATGCCTGCCAGGCGAAAGAAACTTAATTGAATATGTTAAGCGCAATTTAAGCAAGTGTCATTGGGTCTTTGGCCACGTCTGCCTCTGATGGCGATGCTGTCACTTGCCACTGTCATTTTCATTTCGTTTTCATGTGTCACTTGGCGCGCCTGCGCACGCCGGTCTCGGCCAGCGTCCAGCGAGCTGCTTCGTCTCCTTCTCCTTGTAATAAAGCAAAACGGCTGCGCATGCGCGCTAGTCACTCAGCAACAACAGCAGCAACAACAATGAGAAACATCTAAAGCCGCTGCCTCTGTCAGATTTTGTGAGTGTCACTTGGCTGCTCTGTTGACTCGAGCTCGGTCTGGTAGTCGGAGTCGGAGTCGAAGTCGCAGTCAGTCGAGTCTTGGCGACTTTGGAGACTTGGGTGTTATCTGTCCCGTCGACCGTCTTCAGTTTCGTTTGGCCATATCCCAGTTGGCTGCATTCCTCGCACAACACGCAAAATCTGCGCGCCTGCGTATAAAACTGTTAACTAACTCAATTTTGTAGCTGTCAGTTGGTTCCTGTTCTCCTTCCCCACCTGCTCAGCGTCACGATCTTGGCTGCTGACAGATGTTGGCTGGTTGGCTGCTTGGCTGCTGGGTTGGGGCTTCAGAGTTCAGCATGGGTTAATGAGTTGTTGTTGTCGCTGTTGTTGTAGCTGTAGCCGTGGCTGTTGCTGTTGCCGTTGCCGTTGCTGTTATTGTTGCTGGCGTGCCGCTTACACATGTCACAACAAATTGCTAACCGTTGTGCGTCCCGGGCTCATAAACAAATCACTTGACCTTCGCATTGAAAACATTTGCGTAAAGCGCAAAGAAAACTCGGCCAGAAAAGGGACAGTGGAATATGGTTAAGGGAAAGAATGAATGAAAAAGCTAAATGAAAATCCAAATACTTATAAAATTGAATTGGACTTGTTAAAGTATTTAATATTATTTAAAACTGTTTTATTCGAAATAAATTAACTTAGTCTTTATCTTAGATTTTTTTTAGAATGAAATAAAGGGGAAACAGACAACTGAAACAATTCAAAAACTTATTTAAAAGGTGCAAAGAACTTTTTCATTTATTTTTATTAATGCTTAAAATTATTTTTAAAGCGTAAATAAATAAATAAAATAAATAAAAGAAAATAAAATACTATTCTACATTTTATATAAGTAAATAAAAAAATAAATAATAAAATATAACAATAATATTTAAAAAATAATTATAGCACAAAATATTTTTAAAAATATATAAAAAAAATTATAAAATCAGAAAAATAAATATCAAATTAAATTTAATAAATAATATATATTAAATACCATTAAATATCAACGGTAAAAACATATCCAAAGACTTAGCTATCTAAAAAGTTACAAATAACATTAAAACTCTTGCAAGATTTGTCTACTGTCGCCCATTGTGAGCATCGGCAGCAACCACTGCTTAAAGCCACCCCCTCGTCTCGTCTGGCACAACTTCTGACAGCTGTGCGTGACACGAAACCTCACGGCTCACGGATGCACGGGCGCATGTCTGTCACACAAATGTCACTTAAAACTGCAAAACTCGACGCACGCATTGCAATTTCATAACTTTATTAAGCATGGGCGAGGCGTGGCAAAAGGCGGGGGTGGCAACGAGCTCCACCTGACAACTGCGGCACACAGAATATTCAGAGTGCACAGCACCCATTGGCAATGCTCGTCACGTTCTGGTATCTAAACGCCAGGCCAAGCAGCTGTAACTACTCCACAGCTGGCAGAGCGGGCAGGCGTCGAGACTTAGACCTGAATCGAGCTCTAAGTAGGCGCTAGCCGAGCGCCACAAAAGTGGGCAAGAGGAAGCCGACTGATATAGAGTTGGCAATTCAATCATTTAATGCCATGGCCCACATAAGGCCGTCAACGTCAAGCGCTTGCAATTGCAACTGCAATTGGTAGTGCATCGGTTAGTCAGAGCTGCCCTCCTTCTCTCTATGTCTCTCTGTCTCTCTCTCTCTCTCCCTGCAGACCATTGTTGTCAAGGGGTTTGTGCCGTTCCTTGGCATTTTCTTTACATATTTTTTGTGTATTTGTACTTTCGTTTGTTTGTGTCACTTGGCAGTTGCTGGGCGCAGTGACAATAACAACAATTGCAACGACAGCGACAACAACAACAACAACAACTGTAGCAGCATTATGGGGAGCGCAGCGAACCACGCGGTAATTCTACAATGAAAGCGTTTCGCACACACACACACACACACACACACACTCACACACGCACACACGCTTAGTGTGTGTACAAACAAAACTTGTGGCAATAAATTTGAAACGGATCACATAAATCACATTCAAGTGAAGCTTAACACACGCGCCCAACTAGAAGAGACACAAATACAAGCATACTATAAATATGCACACACACACACACACGTATATTACTGTGTATGTGTATGTGTGTGTAATAATACATGTTTGTGTGCGCTTGACATAGAAAACATTTATTTGCAGCTCGTAGAGCTTTTAAGAGTTCCTGTGCGACTTGAAGGAGTCCAAAGGCTTCTACGGCGCACAGAGAATAAATATATATATTTAAATCGATTTGACACGGATTTTTAAGTTTAAAAGTAAATTCTGGAGTAGCGCACGACTTGATTATGATTGGGTATAAAGAGCTAAGAATAACTCAGCTGACATAAGCAGCATTCACTAGCATTTTGAGCCCGATTAAATACCTTTCGCTCAGAGTTCTCTCTCATGCCCAACTAAGTGCCAAGAATTGCTTGGGGAGCATGTGAAAGTAGTTCGCGTTCGCCAAATTAACTAAACGGTTAAAGCAACAACTGCAAATTGGCAACAAATTCACAGATCATAAAGTTGCAGCTGCAACGAGGCAGCCAACAACAATGAAAAGGGGCGAACGAGAAGGCGAAGCATCATTTCATTTGAAGAACTTTGGCATTTGAACTTGACATTTAGCACACGGTTCGGGGACTTCTTTGAAAACAATTGCAAGCCACACACGCACACATACACACACACACATACACAGCAGCAATGCACTTTTGGCATTCCTCGGCTGTCTGCCATGGAATGCCAGCACACACCAAACAACAACAACAACAACAACAACTGCTACTTGGGCAAAGGGATTCCAACTAGAACGAAACAGTTGCAAGCAGTCAGCGAGAGGGAGCAGGCGAGAGAAAGAGCGAGAGCGCACATACGTCTGCAACCCTCTGCAGCAGCAGCTGAGGGTGAGTGCTGACCCACAGCAGCAACTCACACACACACACACACATGCAGAGCGCAGACAGCCGGCCATTGCAGCACCTGTCGGCCATGCGACAGCGTCACTGTGTGTGTGTGTGTGTGTGTGTGTGTGTGTGCATGTCTGTTTGTGTGTGTGTATGTTTGTGTGTTTGCCCTCCGGATTTTGCACCATTAACAATATGGTTCGCTTGGCATGCGGCGCGGCGCCGCGGCACACGCTTTGCCTTATTGAGGAAATGAGGCACAAATGTCATGTACACTAGCAGCCCCACCCCCACCCCCACACACACACAGCACACACACAGGACTGGCAGAGGGTTGGGCTTAATGCAACGCCATTGATTTGCTTATAAATTAACCCATTGACAAATGAAAATATTGTCTGTTAATTGATCAATGTGTATGCACAGAGAGTGCAGCAGCAGTTGTTGTTGCCCTTTTAGGGGGGCCTTACTGTACGTGTGTGTGTGCACTGCAGCTAAAATTTAATTAGATGCGTTATTTGTATTTGTATGCGCCAAATGCGTTTTGGTCATTGTGGGCGCTGCAGTCAGCCAGTCAGCTGGAGGGTGTGGTCGTCCTCTATCTGCATTGCGTGTGAAGCATTCACACACACACACACACACACACATACACGCACAGTCGCGTACACAACATCGTATCTCATGTCGTACGTGCAGAATTTATTGTTATTGAAATACAATTGCAAAATTAACTGTCAAAGTGTGCGACCCATCGTCAATTTAGTTCAGCGCCATATGTTTCACTGTATATATAGCTGTGGGTGTGTGGCTGTGTTGGGAGCATCGAATGTGCTCCTAATTAGTTGACCTGAGCTGTGGATTGTCCTTAAACAATATTCGACATTCGACATTATTTAAGTCGCCGAAAGAGTCCTCGCAGCCGCAGTGACCAAGAGTCACAGCAAGCAGCACAACACTCTGCCCCTCGGAAATAGCACTTACCTCAACCCCTCTGCCGCATCTACCCCTTGGCGACCTAACTAACCCTTTATTTGCACCGCTAAACGAGCTTTGCATATTTACTGTACTAGCAACAGACATTTTACGATATATTGAGAATTATTTGCAATATATTTGGCAGACGTGGGCGGGCGGGAGGTGCAGCAGGCAACAACAGCAGCAGCAGCAGCAACAAGGACGACAAATGTTCCAACGACAACAACAACAACAACAACAACAACAACAAGTGCAGCTCGGTGCAAATGCAAGCAGAAAGCTTCTAATTCCGGCACTGAAACCATAAGTCTTTGCCGCATTGCACACACACACACACTCACACATACACAGCCATATTGGCGAGCACATATGAGTCTATGTGTGCAGTCTATCTTTGTGTGGTCCTGACAACCCAGTAGGAAATTTGCACATGGAACAGTACTGCTCAGGCGAACACATTTATGAAATACGTGATTCGAAATTAGATTATACGATTCTTAAAAGATATTTACACCTTGATTGAAACGAAAAAAAGTTAAATCATCTCTGTCTTGAAGAGCGTCAATGAGAAGGCCAAAAATGACAGCGCTCGTCTTGTATTTGAATATATAAATAAATTTAAGAATTTTAAATAAATATGAGGCCTGAAACTAAAACTAAAAGTTACAACGTTATACAAAATCTAGTTTATTCGAATAATTTGCATAAAATGTTATTTTTCACTGGGCTGGGCACTGGGCACTGGGCAAAGCTACCTGAACCAAAGTCGAGAATCTTTGGGAACAGCCGCTGCTTAATAACTTAAGTTTCGATACACAAGTTTTGCATATACATAAATAGCAAATACTTATTTTTCTGTTTTCCAAAGATTTTGTTTAATTTACGTAAATTTGCATAAGATACAATTGCGAGTCCGGGGCCTGCACTCTGCAGTCTCTAAATTTGTGCGAGAATTGAGCCAAAGTTCAACTGTATAACAAAAAAAAACACAAAATAGAAAATAGAAAAATAAAAAACAGTCTGAGAGTTTATTGCCTTTGGCCTGGGCTGTTGCCGGGGCTAAATTTGAATTCAGCTCAAATTGAAAGTTAGCAAAGGCAAGAACACACAGTCAGAGTCACAGTCAGAGTCACAATAGCAACTCTTTGACCCCCGCCTGGCGTCCCTTCTTCACTCCACTCGATATTTATGCCTTTTCGAATGCAGCTCAGCTTTAATTTAAATGGATTTCTCTGCCGGCTACCATGGCAGACATATGGCAGCATTCGCAATTGCCAATGGAGTTGCGAGTGGGGGGTCGAAGAACTCACGACTCCCGACACCCGATTTCCTACTGCCAACTGCCAACTTGCGACTGGCGACCGGCGACTGGCGACTGCCTCCTGGCAACTGCCGAGGATTGATTGTGCTTGTTGATATTTTGTCAAATAACGCAAATAAATACACAATTACACACTCAAGTGAGTCCAAGGGTGGGCCGCAGCGAGTCGAATTTGTGGGGTTACATTGTGCAGGTCTCTCGCATGCTCCACACACACACTCACACACACTGTGTGATCCTGTTGCTGTCTGAACGCACCGGCTGGCCGCTTGCTGTTATCCTTGTTTAAAGGATTTTCATTTGTTTAAATGTGCTTTATCGAAAATGGCCAAATGGCCAAATGGTCGCTGGGTATTGCTGCTGCCGCCACATGAAATTTATACTAGTTGCACACTGGTACAAAATATGGAAAATTTAGTTAATTATGAAATGCAATCATTGTGAACTTGAGTTAATTAGGGAAATTAATTAAAGCTTATCTTTTATCGTACACTCAAATTAGTCTAGCTCCAAAAATAAAAATTTAAAATAAAAGAATAAATTCATTAATTATAGACAACATCATAGAAAATGTAATAACTATGCATAATATTTACAACAAAATAAACATCTAGAAAAATGAACATAATTTCATCATAATTAAAAGCTGATCTTTATTTTATATAACTTCTCTGAAGCCTTTCTATAAATTCTAAAAAATTATAGAAAGTCAATTGAAATATTTTAATTAATTTAAAAGAAAAATCTTCTATGAAATAGCCATGTATATTATACAAATTTATAGCAGGTGTTTTAATAATATCTGCTTTAAGAGTTTTTCTACTTTACTCACTTTTCAGCTCTTGCTAATGAGCACATTTTTCATACCATTATCGGCATATGCAAGTCACTGTGCAGCGACATTTGACTTTGTCATTGTAGTCGCTGTTGTTGCTATTGTTGCTGTTGTTGTTGTTTTTTGCCACACGCCCGTAAATTCCAATGTAAAATGTTGCATTTATCTTGTAAAAATAATAAATCCAGCAAAGGGACTTTACTCTCTCACGCTTGGCAGCGCAGGGGACTGTTGGGCGGAGAGCAAGGCGAGCCAGTATTGTTAGCTAATAGCCAATGTCCGATGGAAGGAGCTGTGTAGATTTAGCTAATGATATAAACAGTCGCATAGACATTTAACCCTTGACTGGCCGGGGCTTGTGGCTAAAAGGGATGCAACAGAAAAACAACAAAAAATCAACGGCAGCTGCCATTAATTTAATTTATTTATTGGCTGCTCTTTCATTGGCGCAAATCCCGAATACTGTGCGATAAATTTAGTCAAATGTGAAAATTGTATGTGTACTGCAGTTTACACACACACACACGTATGTCAAGCGAGGATTTTCATTATAAAATATCGCCTGGCATGCGACTCGAATATGGAAATGCAGTTGAGCCAAACAAACTGGCAAAAGAGTTTGCAATTTATTTCAAAATAAAAGTATCTCTGCTCTGACAAATAGTGTGAGATATGATTTTGCGCAATGCGGCCAGCACAGCCGCCAAATGCCAGAGCCCCCACCCGGCTACGCCCACTGGCCCACTGGCCCCTGCCCGCCCTACCCAACCGGCTAGAAATGCGACATGTGACGCGGCGTCGCTGATTTATTTGCATACAAAAGCGCAGACGTGCATAAAAAATACACGAACTCAACAAGAATAATACAAAAATATATAAACAAACCAGCCACAGCAACAACAACAGCTGCGTAACGCCCCTTTTTGACACCAGCGCGGAAACTGGGCTAGTTGACTGGGCTGCCAAATGACAGAAGGCAGAAGGCAGAAGGCGGGCACAGGATGCGGCCTTTGAGAGTTCATAAAAAATGCATTACAAATCAGAAATCAAAATGTGTTTTGCTACGGCCAGACAGAACGCAAACTGGGTGAGCTGAACGGAATATGGAATTGAATTCGAAATATACTTAATTAACTAAAAACTGATGTCAAATCTTATTAGACAAATGCAGATATTTATATGATTTAAAAGAAAACAATTTTTAGAATCTGGTTTGCTTAACTGTCTAGAAACACGAATTTCTCAGATCAGTTTCGAATCATAAAATATTTAATCTACAATCAAATTTCAAATGTGTCTGAGTGCCTCTAAAATTTGTATAAGAAATTAAATTTCAACTCAAATTTAAATGTTGTAAAGCAATATCAAAATTATACAATAAATAAAAAAAAATAATTTAAAATGTGCTTTACTATAAATAATAAAAAAAATATATTAATGTAGTAAGAAATGAATTATGCAGCAAGCATATTCAGCATTTGCCGTAAGTAACCAGCTTCTATTGGCACTTGCAAACACTTGAGAATATCTTTATTAAGTATTTGGCTTCTCCTGCTCTACTCCGGCCCGTCGCAATTCATCATTTGGCGCCATTTTGAGCGTCAAGTTGCATTTAGTTGTTATTTATGCAAATTTTGCATGTTTCAACTTTTCGCCAAGTGCGTCGAGTCGTTTTCGATTATTTAAAACTTTGGCAGAAATTTAGTAGAGAGAGCGAAGAGGGAAGGAAGCACTTTTAATGCGCGCACCTGACGCGCTTCAATGTCTTACTGCCAGCTCCTTGGCACATAATGGCGACTAGTACCTGGATTACCTGGAGATGGAGCTGGGGAGCTGGCTCTGAGTCTTTGCCGGCTGCGTGCTATGTGCATAATTTTGTGCGCTGCTGTTAGGACAAATAAATTGTAGACGGCTAAAGTTATTAGATTAGCATTAGGAGCGAGGCAGCTTGCGCCTGGCCTGCACCTTGCTGGCTGCTCGCTAAGCTTGAAATTATGATTTATCCGAGCTTATTTACATGCATATAGACCAAATACAGAATGCCGCGAAGCTGGCTAAAATTTATGAAAACCCTGCCGCTCTTCTGGCAGTCATGTGTCTTTTATAGTGCCCCACACCCATCCTTCAGCTATATCTAGTGGAAAATGCAGATGGAAATATACCAAATTTAGTTTAGCCATTTGAATGTTGAAAGGCAACTTTTTATTTCCTTAAACAATTGTGGAAATTTTCAAACATAACTTAAATTACATAAATGATAAGCCTAAACAGACTACATTTTTTAATTTTCTTAATTATTTTATTGTCAACCACTGAATATTTTTTACTCAAATATAAATTTCTTTGATAATCCTACAGACAGTTATTTGCAGAAAATACTGTATACATAATATTTTATCATATTATATATTTTTTAATTTATGCAATATTTAAATCGCAATTAATTTTTACAAATTTTACCAAATATTAAAAATACTTTTTTCAATTTATATATTTCAATTTAATTTGATTTATACTAAAATTTAAATAATTTTATTTTGTTATATTAAAATTAACATTTATTTATGATTACTTAACTTTCTTACTAATTATTAAATTATGTTAAATTATATAAAATTATAAATATATTTATAAAGGACTAATTTTGATGCTTTATAACAATAATTATTTATTTTAATTCTTTTTCTTTGTTAATATTAATACTAACACCCAAGTTAGGCATTTGGCCGTAAAAACACTCCCAACTAAACAAAACATTTTTCTATTGCTTTTCAGGTAAGAGATACTCAGAATCTCTTGCGGGCTCTCTTCTACCAGACTGGCTAGGTAAGTGCAATGTTATTTATATTCATTTCTTAAGCTTATAGTTTACGAATATATTTTTTACAATTTTTGTTTTCTTTTTGTCTTACAAATATATTTTGAATATTTTTCATTTGACAATTTAAAGCAATTTTTTGTTTGTTTTATACATTTTTGTATCAGTTGCTGCGCTCAGAAATTTTTGAATTTTGATGTGCCCAAAACAAAAAAAAAGATCCCCAAAACCCAATGAAAAACTCAGAACTTTTGATAGCCATTCCCACAAAAATATGAAAAATATGAAAAATTCGAAAAATCTGAAAAACCTTTGTCCAATCCATTCACATGATCCGCAATTGTTTTCATCTGAAACCTATCAAAATGCTTCTTCGACTTCTTTTTGTTTTTGATTTCTTGAATTTTGTTATTGTTCATGTTGTTGTTGTTGTTGTTGTTGCGCATATTGCATCCTCTTCATTTGGTGTGTCCAGTGTGTCAGTCAAAGGAGGTCCCACAGAGCGAGAGAGGTAAACCCTAAAATATACTCAAAATACCAATAAATTGTAAATGTTGTGTGCATTTGCCAAAATTATCAACAAACACATATATTTCAATATATACTGTATATACTGTATATAGACTTTAGCATGTGCATGCCCCAACAAAGAGAGAGAGCGAGAGAGTGAGTGAGAGAGAGAGAAAGCAGATTGACTTCATAGGTGTTTTGCGATATGAATTTAACAATATATAATATGTGAAATTATCAGCTCATAAAACTTGCCAAATAATTGGCAATTATTCAGTTTGTCAACTTACATACACACACACGCACCTGCACACACACACACAGCTGCTTGCTCTTTAGGTTTTCTTTGCTGCACAATTAAAGCCGCCCCACAGACTGGGCGCATTTTCTCGTTTCTTGATTTGATTTTCCTTTCATTTTTTGTATGTGTGTGGAAAAAGTATCACTTGGCACGCAAAGAAAAGCGGGTGCGAAAATTGCAGCCGCAACCCAGAGAGAGAGAGAGAGAGAGCGAGAGAGAGCACCATTTACAAAGCGTATCATTTTGTTAGCAATTTTTCAGCATGCTGCACTTTATCGTAAACCGCTTTGGGGCACGCAGCCGGCAACCGACCAAACTTCCCTCGCATGCAATCTCACATACAGACACACATCGTTTAGGCCAGGCAGCAGCCAATTAAACGCAATTGAGTTAACAACTCTCAACACAAACGATTCCAATTGTTAATTGTTGTTAATTTTGTGTGTGTTTTTAGTTGTGTTAACCAGGCCTCAAGTGTTTTGGCTGTCAGCGACAGGGCTCAAATGTGCAACCTTTGCAGCTTTCCGCTTTTCCAAATGTGGTTTGTTTATTGGCAATTTATACAGGCGCATAAATTACCAACACACACACACGCACAGCCAGTAAAGAGAAAAAACATAAACAAACTTTGCTCACTAAATGCCACTTGCCAATCGTAATCAATGCTCATGTGTATGGCTGTGTGTGTGTCCATAAAAAAGGGACCCAAAAGACTGTCGCAGACAAGTCAGCAAGTCAGCAAGTCAGCATCCGTATCCGCATCCGCATCTTTAGATGTATCTGCGCCCCCCTCACAGCCGAGACGCTGCGCATAAATATTTATCTGAATTGTTGAAATCTTCAAACGCAGAAACGTAAAATCCATTAGAAAATTAATAAAGAGCCCATAGAAATATACTTACAGCTGTAATATATATATATATATATATATATATATATATGTATATGTTTATATATTTGTATATAAATGTGGTTTTCCTCCCCCTATAGCCCAAGAAACTTGTCATAGAACTTCAGCTGGGGGTTGACATCGAGCTTAAATTGATTAAAATGATTTTGTGTCTGGCTAATGTTTCGATTTACAGTTGGTTGCTCTCAGAGATAGGAATTTGGAACCCCCATACAATTGTATAACTTTTATATCAATATGCATGCAGCTCCATATATAGGCATAATATCTTGTAAATATTTAATTCAAACAAAAATAGTGTAAATAAATATCTGTTGTTTTTTCTTATACACATTATATATGTAAATAAAACATAGATTAAATATATTCAAATATCTGTATATAATACTTACCACAAGATCTATATAAAGATATATATATGTAAACATAATCTCGCGATTTATTTAACGTTCTCAAAGTCGTTTCTAGCCATTAGAGGAAATCGATCACAATGTTATTTACCGCAATCTAATGCACTTATAACGGTCTATACTTAAGCTAGAAATTATATATAATTATTACACTAGCCTGTAACACGCTTGTTTACAAGTTTCCTTGTAATCGGAACATACAATCAGCTGACCGATCTATTTATAGTGCTCCAGAAACTTATCCAGACTCAACAAATTCGGAATATTATCACGTGCTCGAGTTTGTGGTCTCGTGGCCATATGTCGGGCACTCGCCACTCGCGTTCACAATTATAACAAAGCATCTATTTATAAAGATGGAGCAAATGTCTTGTATCGATGGGACGCCGGGTCGACGGTCGACGGCTGCCCGAGGGGCTCCAACTGGCACGCAATTCACAATAGGAGCATAATAATGTGCAATAAACTATCTAAATTTGTTGAATTGTTGATAAACTTTGGCGCCACTTTGCGCAAAACATGAAACGAAGCAATTGGACTCACGCATCCTCCCAGCCCCTCTGCAACATCGACCCGCCCATAGCTTTGAAGTGGGCAACTGGCTGAGCGTGTGCCAAATATTTCGTTTTTCTTTCCTAATTTTGAGGTAATTTTTAGTTTTCATACTCGTTCGTAAGGCGAATAAGAGCACATTGAGTGCATGCCATGAGAACCATAAGAGTTTTCCTTAAATTTAATTTCTATTTATATCAGAAACTCAATTATTACCAATGCTAGGTGGAGGTAGAGTCTGAAAGTGTGAAGACGATAGACCTACGCTCATAGGAGACTTGAGAAATCAACATATTAGCTCTATGATCTATACTTTTCGAGGAGCTTAGAGGTAGAGACTGAAAGTGTAGAGACGATATCTATGCTCATAAGAGACTTGACATATACAACATATAGCACATCTAAACTCCTCTACTTGGTTCGTTTCCTCAACCAACCAATCAAGAATTATACTCCCAAATGGACAGGAAAATATATCGCTCAGAGTTTCAAAGCAACAAGCTTCAAGCTGCTCAGTTGAATTAGCTTAGACCTTCGCCTCAGATACATATATATTAAATGGTCAGCTGAACGAGTATTAAGCAGTCAGTGTCGCTCGAGATCAATGTTATTGGTTCTCAATTTGGACGCCCGATTCTAAAGTTCCATTAGAACGATTTCCGGTACATTGTAAAGTTTTATCTGTCAGCCAACTATTTAGAAAATTATCAGTTCGTCTGACATTTGGCATTTGACATTTGCAGGTAAAGCAGCAACTGGCTGCAGTTCCTAGTTAATTAACTACAATTGTGTATTTGTGTGTGTCTCTGTATCTCTATCCAACACACATGTCGCTGGCACCATGCGCCACGTACTTTTAATTGCCCCTCGGAGAAGCTTTTGCAAATTAGTTAATTGGCGGCCAGTTTATGGCGGCTGCAGTAAGTGCCAAGTGCTTCCCATGAAAGACAATCTAAACGAGTTCACAGAACCTATATATAAATTTTACTATATCTGCTCTGAGTTGTATAAAGCAATTATTTAAAATATTAAACAACACTTAAGGCAAAAACTTTTAAGCTGAAGATACTAAATCAATTTAAAATAAAAAACTCACATAAAGAAAAAATCAAATCTTTGCTTAGGAATAGAGTATTTAACGCCTCGACTGGTTTTTTGTCAAACTCATGGCAATTTCTCTCAAATTGTTTTGTAATTTTTGCATTTGCATATTTAATGATATTTTGCAATAATTTCAAAGACTAATTCTACGCTAAAGCATAGCTTATACTTAACTTGGCATATTCTTTAAATTATAAAATATAAAATATATAAATACATGATTTACATAAGTATATATATATATATATATATATATATATATATATATATATATATATATATATATATATATATAATATTTGCTTAGCCCACAGAACTGAAGGAAGAACCTTTACCTTTGAGATGCTTGAGCTGATAGTATATGAAATGCCAAAAAAAAAAAACTAGATTTATCTAAAGAGACGAAAGCAAACTGCAAAAGCAAACCAAACACTTTTTGAAGGTCAAAGTTTGAGCTAGATCAATAATTATTATTTATGCAGTTTTGATTATGATTTTTTCACAAGTTTCATATCACTAGTAGCCAGTTGGAATTAACTGTTCAGCATTGGCTCGATGACAGCAATATTTTGCATTTATAATTCGCCAATTCGGCGATTCGACTTGAACCTTTTGCAGTTTGACAAACGGCGCTGAATTTCAATGGAGTCGCGCGTATAAACAAGTCGCCATTTAGCATTAACAAACGACCTGCAATAAAATTATGCAGAAGCACAGAAATTTAAAGGCAAGAGGAAGAGAAAGTAGTCTAATATAAATATAATAATGGCAATGCATGGGAAGGTATCTCTACCTGAAGATGCCGCTGTTAACGACGTCCTTTTATTGATTTTCGTACGCCATTAAATTTTGCACAGTTACCCATATTTTCCGCCATTTGCCAACCCCCATTTGTAGCGCCTGCCACGCCCCCAGCCCCGCCGCCGCTTCCACCGTTTGTAGGGCAATGTGGCAGATATTTCTTTCTTCTTTTGCCAGCTCAGCAGATGAATGCGTGCGTAATTTTCGGTTTGATTTATGCCCGCTGACCCCCGCTCCAGGCGCAAAACACATTCGCCCGCACACATGGCCAGCCACAGCGCCCGCGCTCCCACCCCCCAGGCTCCCATGCGCTCTGTTAAGGTTGGCAACCTCAGATTTGTTACGGGAGCTGCAGGCTCTTCTCTCGCTCTCTGTGTGTCCTGCTGGTCCTGGCCTTATCGCCCGAAATGCTAAACGCAGGCAATACATTTTAGCCAGCCTTTGGCTGTCTCAGGGCGGGCTTTATTACATTAGGCGTTCGTAAAATAAAAATTGTGCCACTTGCTCAAAAACACGCACAACAATACACACACACACGCACAGCCTGCGTGTATCTGTGTGTGGAAATCAACCTGCTGCGGCAAACTGCCGAAAAAAAGGGCAGGCCAAGCAGAAAAACAGCGCCTCAGGCTGCGGCGTGGGAGGGTGGCTGGCAAAGGGCGGGCGGACTGGCGGGTTGGCAGGCTGAGGGGGCGTGGCAGCTCTGCCTGCGTTGAGCTTTGTTTGTGCGCGTCCTCGCCTTAGCCACATTTGCTTACATAATCAGTCATGTTATCCTTGTTTCGCACATTCTCTCACACAAGCAGACACACCTACGCACACACACACACACACACACACAGATGTAGCACGCATATAAAAATTATTTATTTATGTCGCTAGCTTTACTTGGATATCTCTTTTTATATTTTGATTGCGTGTAGACCGCGTGTGCGTGTGGCTTAAAAATCGGTCAACATAGAAGAATATTTTGGTCTGCTGAGAAATATAAAGCAATTTAAAAGATATGCATGTGTTTACATAGATACAAAAGATATCCAAGAGGTTTCTCAGCTAAATTAGACAGCTTGATAAGCTTCTTTGATAAGGCAAATAAACTATTTACTTTATATACTATATACATGCAAAATATATAATATTAATCATATTTAATGACTTAGGTACCTGACATATAAAAATGATAAAAAAATGGAAACATTAATATAATTATTTGATAAGACTTTTACTTATTAATAATATCAGATTTCGTATCTTTCTCTCTATCTTGGAAGATGCTATGTCTATTTAGATACATATATCAAACATATCTCAGTCTATATTAAGATCCATATCACACATATATTCAAATATATTCTTAAATATGTCTAAGCTATATTAATCTATATTGCTGCTTGATATATTCAACTATATCTACTCTATAGATATCATTCGATACTGAATAAGCATGTTTATTTTGAATACTAAATATACATCCCCAAGTACTCCACTGAAAGTCCTAATAGATCAATATGGTCACAACCCTTCAATGTTTACCTACACACGCTTAAGGGTTGTTTTTTTTTTTAAATACGTAAACACAAGTTAAGCTTTGTTTCGTCTCTGTCTAACTATTTATTAATTCCAACTAAAATAATTTTAGCTTACATTATATATATATATATTTATTTATATATTATATATATTATAAATGTCAAGTCCATTTAAGTGCCCCTCTTTTCAGCTTCCACTTCCAATTTCTACTTAGTTTCTCATATTTGTGCTTAATGTTCTCTCGCTCACAGTTCTGTTTAATTTTTTTTTGCTACTATTTTCCCTCTCCACAACATTTTGTAGCTTTCCGCACTGAATTCCGAATTCCTTTGCCATTGATAAATGGCATTTGGAGCTCTGTTTGTTGTTGTTTGTCTTCGTCGTCTTTTTTCGACTTTGCGCCGTCTTTACTTCTCCTTCTTCGTCGCGCTGTTTGCTTTGCGCTTTTCGCTTTTCGCACAGCGTTTTAGCGGTTTGTCCTTTGGCAAAGCAAAGTTTTGTTTGTTTCTGTTCCACTTGCCTTGCTGCTCTTTCTCCCACTCTCTCTCGCACTCGCACGCTCACTCGCGCTCTCTTTCTCATTCAGCTTTTTTATTTTTTCCTTTTTTCTGCTTGCTCAACGGAATCTGGGCTATTTATTCACCCAATTTCTTCTTTTTTTTTGTTTTTCACATTTATCATTGTGCCTTCAGCTGCACACACACACAGAAATACTCGCACATACACACACGCACAGGCACACGCACACTTTCAAACAGACAACAGTTACACCCACTAAGTGGTACACTCGCAAAAATTAGTCTGTTCAATGTTGTATTATAAAACAAAAACATTTCATAAATTCTTGTTTTTTCTTTTTGTTATTCGTAATAAACTCGTGTATAGGTTTCTATTAGTTATTTCCGCGACATAGGTGAAATCGAATATTTCAAGATTCTTATTATTTTTTGTGTAGATTAAACTTTGCGGCCTGCTGAATTCCCCAAGGGCCACAGTTCTATATCGCTTAGGGAAAATGAAAAAGTTTTTGGCATAAATCAACAGCGTTTATCAGCACTTTAATTGAAATGTGACAGGCGTTAGCATTGGGGAGGTCAAGAATCAGCCTGAAAATAGAAACAAAAATATTTTAAAGAAACTATACAAATACATAAATCAAATTTAACAACAATTTCAAACTTGATCTTAACATATCAGCTTAACATATAACTTACCGAATGCATTATTGATTTTCTTAATTACTTATTAATCCAAACACTTAAAATCCAATCCTATTGAGCTTGATCTACAACTGATCGCTACGCACTTATTGCCAGTTCCGCTTGATTTTGACTCATTGTAAATGCTGCACGCTTCGCATTCGTTCGGTGAACTCATAAACTTCTCAATGTTTGTGTTTCCACGCACGTGAAATACCCTCTCCCCGTCTGACTAATGCCATTTTGCATCCACGGACATTCATGACTTGTTCGTGTAGGTTTGCCAAAAATAACTTTTAGGGCTTGGCCGTCGCTCATTCTCAGCCGTAATTGAGCAGAGTTAGAGAGACGAGCACGATAAATGAGTCAAGCGGGCCATGCAGTGCCATCTGTTGGACATTAGCGGCAACTAAGAAGGGCTCACCGAGCAAAGCTTTAGTAAGCTTTACGCGGGATCAGATTTCAGATTCAGATGCAGCTCAAATTGAATCGAACATAAATCGTAAGCCATACATAGACACAACATCCTCTCACGCATATTTACACACACACACACACACACACAATTGAAGTTTGTTTCATTAAAATGCATCGCAGGCGTTCAGTATGGGTGGAAAAACATTCGTTTTGATGAGGTGTTGACTGTAATTTAAATGACAGTGTTAGCAAAAATTAAAATAAAATTCATTAACTGAATTTTTAATGCATCGCAATGGCGCTATTATATAATTGTGTGCGGCATGCAAACTCCGACGGCCACTGCTAAGCAGGCCAGCGGCTCATACAATTCCCAGTGGAATTGACCCATATAACAATCGAATGCTCTGCCATTCCAGTGACGTCGCTGCTGCTGCTGCTTTTGATGATAAAGCGAGGCAATAAATGAGTGCTTTATTGACCGGCAGCTTATGCAAAAAAAGCGCTCAAGCTCAAGGCGAGAAGGCGCGCTCTCTTCAGCGTCTGGCCGTGTGCTACGGAGTCTGAGCTCTTTCTGTTTTCGGCGCGCACACATAAATAAATCGATGAGCGCTCGAGCCGCGTCGAGCCGCGTCGCTCCGTGAGTTGTAATATTTTATTGATTTTGAGTACGTTGTTGTTGCTATCGAATTGTTTATGCGCTCATTAAGTGTCAAGTGCAGTAAGTTTAGCAAGTAATTGTTAAAAAGAGCTTAAATCTATAAATAAACACAATCGAGTGTCGAACATTGAAATATTTCCAAATCTCGCTTCAAGCTGCGTCCTCTCGCAGTCACTCTCCCAATCTCTCTCTCTCTCTGACGTTCGTTCGATGTGGCTGTGTGTGTGTATGGAATTTATGGCGGCGCATAAGAAAGCGCGGCAAGTGCGATAAATTTTGCAGCCCTGCGGCCATAAAACATGCGACTTGCAGTTGAGTAATTTTTCGTTGCTGTTTATTTTGTGGCAACATTTACGGAACATGCGCAAAAAGCAAATCGAATAAGAAGCAGAAACAGAAATAAGCAGCGTCGCGTGTGTTGCAAATTAAATTTATTTATTGCATTTAAAATTGTATTTAAAATGCGAGCAACAGTGCTTTGTATTGTTGCTGCTGTTGTTGTCTTTGTTGGTTCTCACATAAATTTCCAGGCGAAAGACGTGCTTAATACGCTTTATGCTCATTTGTCGCCTCGTCTCACAACCGAAAGCATAAATTGTTTATGTGCACAAAATTTGAGCGATTGTCGCTCGTAAATCGCGCACGGTAAGAAATGTTATAAATATTAAATGAATTTCATTTTGTTAATTAATAAACAAGCGGAGGTACAACTAACATTAACTACGTGTGAAGAGTGCCCAACATTTTTTGTCACTCAGTTTCGAGTCTGTGTGAGCAAGTGCTGGAATTTTATTTCCCCTTCACACATACAGGCAAACACCCACACACACACAAGCAGTGCACACAATGTCTGCCTGATTTATTTGCCATAAGTCAAAGCAGGCGCGCGCACATGCTCGTCGCCTATAAGCTCAGCGTGTGCGAGAGCGAGCGAGCGTATATGAAGAAAAGGCTGGGTTATTTGTCTTGCGGCAACGCTATTATTCATTTGGGCTGTTGTCTTGCGCTCGCTCGCTCTTTCACTCACTCACTCATGTTCATTCTTGGCCACTCATTCGCTCTCTCGGCTACTGCTGGCGTGCGTGTGAGTGCCTTTGTGGTGTGTGTGAGTATCTCCGTGCGTTGGTTTAGTAACTGTGTGTGTGGCTGTGCGCTCGCTCTCGCTCTCGCACGCTCTCTCTCTCTGGCTGATTTTAATGGCCGAAGTGAAGTGTTTATCGTTGGCACACAATATTCGCAAGTGGCATTTCTTATGCCGTCGGCCAAGCCCGCCCCCTTTTTCACTCAACTAACACACACATACATTTCTATACACAGGGACAGTGTCGCATTCTTGTGCTCTCTGCCAGTGTGCTTTGTTTTTGTTCGACTGTTTTCCTGTTGCTGCTGTCTCATATTATTGTTGTTGCTATTGCTGTTGCTGTTGCTGCACTTTTCCTCTTGGCTTTTCTTGGCAGCAGTTGAAAAACCGCGCCACAATTGGCAAAGCGTCTTGCTGCCTTTTTTCTTCTGCTTCTACTTCTTCATCATCATCATCTTAGCACAAGACTTGGCAAAAAGAGTTGTTTTAAAAATTGTTTATGGCCGCAAACGCTGGCGCTGTTCATTTTCCAGGCGGCGAGCAAAGGGAAAATTTCTGCCCCATCTTCGCCTGCAACATTCCACTGATTAATAGTTTTATTTATTTTTAGCGCTCATCTTCCAAGTCGCTTTTGTCGCTGTCTTTGCTGCTTCGTCTTCTTCTTCATCAACTTCTTGTGTCTTTTTTCTCCTCTTGTTGTCGTCTCTTTTAAAATTTATGATTCTTTATTAAAATGTTATACGAGTTTGTTGTGTCTTTCCCCCTCCCAATGTCCAGTTCGTCTGCCTTTTATATTCGTTTTATCAGCTTTGCGCTTGCTTTTTTATCAAATTTTCTGTCAGTTTTGCCTGATTTATTGTTCTCATATGTATATATAAATATAAATAATTTTATTTGATCTGCTCCAATGAAGTATGTCGTAGATCTGTGCATATAGTGGAAATATATATCGTCTTGTTGGGGTGTTATCGAAAGTCTTCAGCTACACGACAAGTGCCTAATCTCTAGATTATAACTGAATGTTAGACTTAATATTAGATAGCAAGTTTGTCATTTATTTCGTTTTATTTCATTGAGGAAATGTTTTATTTTTAATATGTATCTAATAGGCTTATAAAGCTATGATGCCTTGAAGCTTGATATGAAAGTATTCTGACTATTATAAATAAAATTTTCATATTTATTATAACATTTTCATGTATATATTTATCAATTATATCAATTTTAATATATTAAATATGTATTTTAATATAATACTTTCAAAAAATATAGATGAGCTCAGCGTGGCGTCAAAAGGACTCAGTTATTGATAGTTATTTTAAAATGTATAGGGTATACCTCTAAAATATAATATATATCTATAGAAATATTATTAGAAAAATATATATATTCATGACTGATTATTTATGAATTGCTTCTTTATCGTCTGCTTTGATCTTTGTCAGTTCTCACTTAGAGAACTCATCTATTGAGAACTGCCTAGACTTTGTCTTAGATTTGAGCATAGTTTTAATTGGATTGCTGCTTCGATCAGCTACAGTTACAGCTGTATGTGTGTCTCTCAGTAGTTGACAATTCTCCCATCAACAAAGTTCTCAACGTTTCTTTCAGCACTTTTTTGTTTTTGTTATCTGAACCACGACTTTTGGACTCTGTAACTGAAGCTGAACCTTTGTGACCCCCGAAGTGCAACATGTGAACGTTGCTGGTTGTAGCTGCAGTTGTTCTTTCTCCACTCGCTGTGCTAGTTGCTTTTGTTGTTGGTCACATCGTGTCTGTGTCCTCTGGATTCGATCGAATCATGACAAGAATTTCGTGCCGAAAACTCCAAGCGAATGAGAAATGTTGTTCATGCCGCGTTATTTCTGTACAAATGCTCGTAAATTGAAGGCGGCACGACTGCTGGCAGACGTTGAGACATTCAATGCTAGACTTATCCTTGAGCGAGTCCCTTTCCCAGGTTTTTTATGCACTCAGCACACATTTTTTAGCCAAAAGTCGAAACACATGAGCAGCAGCATATTTTTATGATTGATCATTAACTTTTTAACGGCAACATAGTCAAGGTCCCGACTCGTCCTTGAGCCTTGAGGTTGCCTCTTTGTTTTTTAAAAATCTGTTGGGTCATAAAAAATATAGTTCCAAGTGCCATAAACGAAACGCGCGAGCCTCGTGCGGCGGCAGCGCTGCTAATTTGCACTTCCGTTGAAAATTCGCTCGCAGGATGCTGGCAGACAGGACGCGAACCCACACACACTCACACGGACGCACACACTCTTGCACAGACCGATAGGCAGATAAAGTCGTGTTTTGGCATTGCCTTCTAGGTAGACAGGCCGCGAGTGCGCCTGGCATTTGTCAGTTTTTTATTAAGTGTCCAGCAACTGCCAACTGCCAGGAGCACGAAAAAGAAGCAGCACAAAGTCGACAAATTGCAGGTAAATACCACGAAATAGCTGCACAAATGAGCAAAAGACAAGTGAAAGAAGATAATTTACGTAAAGTCGGGTTTGCCTTTGGAAAACGAAGTAAAAATCACTAAAATTAATTACCTAAACTAAGAACTGAAATTCATTTCTGAATTTTATTTTGAATTTCATTTCATTTCGAATATTTAACCAAAACAAATGCAAATGTTAACTGAAGATATAACAGAAATGTTTCCTTTCAAATAGATTTTCAGCTGCAGTTGAAACATAGTATATCTAATAATTATTGAGATACAAAGTCTAAATTGGATGTGAATGGAAATCAAAATTTGATCTTTTAAAACGAATCTTCAAATGAAGCAGCTAAAATAAAAATTTTCGCTTTTATCCAGAATCTTAAAATGACGCAGCTAAAATAGTTTATTTATGAGAAGTTCAGTTAAAGAAAGAATAATTATACTTCAGTTCCAAATTGTGTAGAAATATATACATAAACATTTCTCTTTATATATAATTATATATTTTATATATATATATATATATTTTTTTTTTTTTTTTCATAGTCCATATATAAATAGGAAAACGTTTTAATAGTTGTGAGCATCTAAACTACATTTGTTGACAAGCGAAATCACAACTAACTGATTGTGCAGTAAATGTCATTGAATGACCTAAGACCTTCTTATGGAGCACCTGTTTTTTTTTCTAAATACAGATTCTCAGTTGGGAATTAATTTTTAATGGCAATGCCATAGTCGTGTCTAAGGTGACAGACAGTAAATATTATGAGGACTTTATTGTCTGTGCCAATAAATATAAAATATTAATGGTTCGACTAGCGCCATGCTGGAAGCAATTAGAATTCAGTTTACTGTTTACTATCTGCCTTAATGCCAACCTTTGACTTGCTCCTCTCACTCTCTCGCGGTCACTCTCTGTGCTCTTGGCTACACAGAACTTGACAGTTTTTGCAAATTAACTGAGGCGCAATTCGAGTAGGAGAGCTTATCAGATTTCTAATTAATTTAATTTTGCGCCGTGTGCCTTTCCCGTTAACTGGCTGAGTCGACAGAAAAGTGAGCGGAGCCGAGAGTGGCGTCAGTGGGGCGAGGGGGCAAGGGGGTTAGGCAGGTGGTGGTTGGGCGACTTCCTGGCTCTTGTCAAAGTCTGCTGATTAAATCAGTCATAGAAATGTCGACGGAGCCAGCAAAAAAAAGCAAAAAATAGAAAAAGGAAAGCAAGAAAAAACCTTTAGACCAAATCAAATATTTGCCCGGTCAGGACGGCCAAAACTTGAGCGTGTGTGTGTGTGCAGAGGGCAACGAAGAGTGGGGGGCATACCAGCATTTAACCGTTAGTTTTGTGGTCTTATTATGCAAAAAGTCGCAGTCGGAGAGTCGGACCACCACCAAGCGCAGGCCTAGCCAGCCAGCCAGTCAGCCAAGCAAAGAGCCACGACACAAAAACCAAACACGAAACGGCTAAAAAGGCCAAATGGTGGGGCCCAAAGGGTGCGGAGGGTGTAGGGCGGCTAGTGAAGGGGGCTGTGTGCTGTGCACATACATACAAGGAGAAAAAGTCATCATCAATTCAAACATATGCAGACCACTCCATGCTGCCAGCCCCGCCGCCTCGCTGCCTGCTTAGTTAGCCTCATTTAGAAAACGTTTGTTATGCAATGCCAACATTTGTATTCGAAAATGTTTTTTATTCAGTTGTTGACTGTTTTTTTTTTCCATTGCCGCTGCCGTTGCCGTTGCCTTTTGTATTGTAAGTTTTTCGTCGACTGGCGCGGCCTAAATGGCCGCTGAGCCTCTTACCAAGCGCCGCTGTGTGGCCCCTGTGTCCCTCTGTCGCCGTTCCTCCGTGTCTCCCTTGCTGCCTGAGAACGTGGCGACATGGCTTTTGCGCCGACTTCAGCTGTTTTTCCAACGATCCGAGTCGAGTTTGAATTTTAAATGCAATCATTTCCTTTGCCGCAGTTGGCTGCCCTGCTGCTCCGGCTAAGGACACTTCGTGATTTTTGCTATGATTGTCTGGCCCCAGCCGATTGTCCGTTGTACGCTGCCCGCTGCCCGCTATTGGCCCAAACTCGTTTTCTTAACTAACGAGCCGAAATTGTTTAAATATGCGCGAGATATAAAACATTTCGTGAGCTACGAGAGCGTACAGCGCACTGCGCAATGCTCAATTCAACTTCGACTTTGACTTCGACATCAAATTTGAATTCGAATTCAAATGCCCCTTTTGGCCAACTGCACAACGGGATACCTAAGCCAAAGATGGGCTCAGCTTCAAGCCGATGCTGATCGCAGCACGCCCGCAGAATTTCCACACAAAAAATCTCATTTGATTTATGTTGAGCAGCTTTTTTTATTATTTTGGCGCAATTTATAAAGATGTCCACTGCAAGTTAGCTTACTTTATATGTATATACATACATATATATATATATATATATATATATATATATATATATAATATATAAATATATTTAAGGTACACATTTGGGAAGTGTCACGTTTTACCTGAGCGTTCAGCTCAATAAGATTGCCCGAAAAAAATATAAGAGAGAAACGAAATATTTCGACGCTGTCAACCCAATTCAAATTGTGTACAAAATCGTGAGGCGCATAATTAAAATATGTATAAAAATATATACATACATGTTATATATGTAAATATTTATATATATCTGTTGAAGGCAAAGGGGGCGGCACATCAAAACAACAAGCGGCAATTGAGCTGTATTCGAGTTATTTTCGAAGGGCGACAAAAATAAAATAAAGACAAAAAGAAATCACACAAACAAATGTGTTTGGCAAGTGTTTATAAATTAAGCTTATAACAAGTTAATAACAATCGTGATAAACAAATTTTTATTATCAATTCGAATTTGCGCTTTAAATAATAAATGTCGAAGAAAGTGTTTTTTATTTACAATGCTTTTATCTTAATGCGGCGATTAAAATTTGCCAAATGTTCCCAAATAATTACAATAATTATTATTAACTTGTTTCTACATTGAACAACCTAATACTGTAAATAATTATTGTGCATTGAATTAACTAATTAAGAGGGCTAATTCTCCTCATACTTATTATTTATACGTGAATCATGAAGTTTGATTTTGATTTCTATAATTATGAATTGTTCTGGCTATTGTCAGCAACTGTTTAATGCTTATCTTCTTTGAACTCTTATATTATTTATATATCTTATTTCTGCTGACACTAAAACTCAGTTTAAGATACTCAGTCTGAATCATCGTGAATTTCAATTTATTAATTCTAATCTCCCTGCTAGTAGAAATGAAATGTTTATTTTGAAATGTCATTAAAAATAAATTATATTTATATTATTTTTATATGAATATACAGTTTATTGATCATCTATGCAAAAAGTTATTGCATAAGAAGATTTGATTCTGATGGATATTTCAAGATAACTTGACAGACATAAGCTATAAATATAAATCAAGGCAATTATTTAATTTATATATATGTAAGGAAATGGCTAGAGATTTTTTCTCAGACATTTTATAAGTTCATCTCGTATCCAGCTACTTTCAAAAAGCATATAATTCTAGTCGATATATGACAGATTAGCAAACTCAGCTTAGTTTTGCTCCAACTTAAGCAATCAGTGGCAAATGACTTTAAAGTTTACAAATTTAAAATGAAAATGAATTTTCTTTTCGTCTTAAGAATTGACACTCCCTTTCAACAAAGAATTTCATCTGTTACTTTTTTGGATACATTTTCTATCTGTACATTTAAATAAAGACGATTTAGAAGATGTTTTTAAATCTGATTTAACAATTGAATGCTGCAGCGCGCTGCTTGCTACAGACATTAAACAATATAAACTCCTACTTGAGATAGTTATTCGGGGCATACAAATGGCGCCAGTTAGCCAAGGCGGAGTTTGAGTCAAGTCATGGGAAGCGGTCAGGGCCAAGAGAGGCCTGGCCAAGATGCTGAGGCGCTGCCATTTTTGGTGCGATGCGAAAACTTTACAATGGCAATTAAAAGTAATTACCACAGCCATTAACGCAGTAGCAACAGCAGCAACAGCCGCAGCAGCGACAACAAAAAAAGCCAAAAAAAAGGCCGACGCGATACCAAAAACGGGCAAAGCCGGCTAAAAGGAAAAACGTCAACTAAAATGCAAGAAAAGCAAATGGCAAAAAATGCACGTAATTTATTTGTCATCAATTGGCTGGCAATAAATCAGACAATCACAAAAATGCTGTCAGCATTAAGACATGTGAATACGAATACATTTGCAGCGGCAACAGTTGCTGTCGTAGTTGATTTTTTGTTGCTACGGCTGCTGCTGCCTGAGACAACAACGTCGAAGTCGCCAGCATTTCAAGATTTATGGGCGTGTAACCTGTTTCTTTAATTGCACATTTGCAGCCCCCAAACGACAACGACAACAGCAGCAGCAGCAGCAGCAGCAGCAGCAACAGCAGCAACAGCAGCAAAAACGTGAAAAATGAATTAAATAAAAATGCACACAAAACAAACGAAACGATTTGAAATGAACTGAAAACAGTAGCAAAAACATGCGCAAAAAGTGGAGTCGATTCTCTTGTTGCTGCTGCTGCAGTTGCCGCTGCTGTTGCCGCTGCTGTCGCCGCTTGGCTGCACTGCATCAAATTTGGCTGACTTGCAGAAAGGTTTTCATATATATATATATTTATTTATACATTTTTTTTTTGCCAACTTGTCGCCATTTTGGATGTGTGCTGCAGCTACAGGCGGCATGCAACATCGTTAATTAGCCGCTGCCTTATATGAGCAACTGCAGTCAATCATTAAAATCAATTGCCAAGTTTTCCTTGGATATTTATGTCCGAGCGCTGAAAGCTGCGGCAATTGGCAAAAAATTGACTCAATTGGAGTATTTAATTGTTGCTAAATATGCAGTTGCAAAAATGTGATATTTAATGTTAAAAGAGATTGAGTAGACTCGATTTAAAAAGATTAGAATTTAATATAAATAAATCTATATAATATATAGTAAGATATAAAAGATAGAAAGTAATATTAGATAGAAGCAAATGCATTTATAAAAAATTTAAAAAATAAGGCTCAGTGAAACTCTTAATGCAAGTTCACATTTGGGCCAAGTTGCATGTGGCAAGTGGCAGCAGCAGCTACCAAATAACCAATAACAATTTCAGTTGCATGTTTTTGTCGAATTAAAATTTGCAACGTGGCACGTTCGCAGTTAGCTGCCAAAGTTTGGCGCTGATCCTGCCGCAAGCAGAGGCCGCATGCAGCACAGCATCTCTGCGTCTGCTTTGGCCCCTGCTTCTGCCGCCGTGTCAAGGCTGTGGCAGACGCAAGCAACTGAAGTCCTATTGCCGCTTAGTTATTCATGTACATTTGTATCCTGCGCATAAAATGCGGCTGCGGCTGCTGTGCGGAAAGGCAGCAGACAAATAGTAATGAAAACTCTTCTCGCCAGCCAGGACACTAGTTCTTCTGGCTCCATTGTGTGGCTGCCACAAGTGGGAGGGGCGCCAGGGGCAAGGGGCAAGGCGTGCAGCGAGGCAGCAACATTTCGACATAATGTAAACTAATTAAAATTCAAAAGCCATAAACAGATTTTGCCAATAAAACTTTGCTAGCTAAATATTTTTTGCGCACACACACACACAGCCAGAGATAAAGAAGGAGAGAGAGAGAGAGCGTGGTCGAGAGAGATGGTTGCAGGGAAAACAAAGAAAACTTTGGCCAAGTGCGGGGATTTCTGTTTTTTATTTTTTGGGTCTCAGTCTCAAAGTTAAAGCCGCCTCTTAAAGCGTTTTCTCTGCGCTGTTGTTATTGTTATTGTGCATTGTAAGTGGAGGCTATAGAAACAGTTAGAGGCCCCTACCCCTCCCTCTAACAATATAAGATATGCATGTGTGCTTAAGATGTGCTCTGGAGACAAGCCGAAGCGAGCCGGGGCGAGGCAAGGCGAGTCGAGTCGAGTGCAGGAAGTGAAACGTAGGAAGTGTGGCCAACAACATTTTATACTCGAGCGCATAATATTCATATGCAGGCCATAAAAAACTTTGGCAGCTCAACGAGAGATCTCCATTTTCTACTACTTCGTCTCGTACACCCACCCAACCACCGCCCTATGCCGCAATCGTGCTGGCAAGTGTCTGTACAATGGGCAAGAAAAACGTCAGACTGTGTTAATCTCTCAATTTATGAGTACTCAGATCATTATTATTGAGTGAAAATGGCAAATTCTATATAATTTATATATCTTTGAGTCGATCAGCGAATGATAGCTGCTTATGAATACCTAAATTGATCTATGAATGTCTTTTATATGTATTTTATAGCCTATAAATATGCAAGCTAGGGTTGAATTTGCCACCAGGCTTTGCAGGCTTCTTATAGTGAATGCTATTAGCTATCATAGGAGCTGTGCATCCAACAATAATTTCAGATCCTTTACAAGATTTTTCCTGATTTCTCTTCTCTTAAAAATTAATATTACAATTGCAATCAATTTTAAAAACATTTTTTAAAATTTGCTATTGTTATTTATTCTTTTAAACTTCTTATATCCATATATAAATTCGTGAATGACTATTGAATTCTGTCCGAAAGTATCGGGATTTTTTTGTAATTATATTTTTTATCTTTTCTATTTTCTATCTAATCTATATATTATATAGAAGTTAGTTGTATGTCAGTAATGTTTGCTGATCTATCAAAATGTGCATTCATGTAATTTCCACATTCAAGAGATTCTAAATTATATCTTTACAACAACATTACAACAATCATATTATGAACCCTTTTTTATACGTTGAACATTACCAACACGAAACTTTTCCATTGTGCGTTTTGCAACACTTGAATCTTGGACAGACATTTGTGCAATATACGAGTTGGTTCGGTTTCGAGTTGAGCTAAGAGTCGGAGTTATATATTTGTGTGTGTGTAGGTGTCTGGGTGTGGGGTGTGGGTGTGTTTGTGTTTGTGTTTGTTGCTGAACAATTGAAGTTCGCCGGGGCAAATATAAAAAATGAACGCCGCAGATAGAGATAGCAAGCGTGAGCGAGAGAGAAATGACCGATTTGCTGTTGTTGTTGCTGCTGCTGCTGCTGCTGCTGCAACGCCTCCATTTGCTGGCAAAGTTGCAGTTGGCGGCTGTAGGGGTGGCAACGAAGGGGGCGGGCGCACGGGTGCTGGCGGCAGCTTAACTTAACTTTGCTTTTACTGCGATAAAATGAAAATTGCACACGCGCCATAAATAAGGATTCTCACAAGGATAATTTATAAAACTTTGCTCACAACGTTTTACTTATGAGCAGTAGGCGACGCCAGACGAACACACACACGGAGACAGGGAGAAAGAGAGAGAGGCAGGTGCCCTCTCCTTAGATACCCTGGCTGCCTGCTTCACCTGTGGGCCAGTTACGTCTGCCTTTGGGGGAAACTGATGCATTTCAGTCTCACCTCCCGCTCACTGTCGCACTCGCTCTACCCCTTTGGACAGGTTAAGTTTGTAAATTCTGCAAGTGTTGAGACTATGACGTATGCAGCAGTCCCCTTGACTGCCCTATCTAATGGGACATGCCACTGGCTGACCAGGCCAGAACCCAATCGGCCAACAGGCCAACCGGCCAACAAAATGGCTCCCACAGCAGTCGAAAATTGTAATCGATGTGCGAAATAAACAAAAGCGGACATAATTATCGAGTTATCGCGCGGCGCCTTGCTGCGGGTGTGAACCCCAACGCCCCCAACGACCCACCCAACGAAATGTATGACCCTGACGGGCCTGCTGGCTGTTGTGCTCTGTTGTGCGTTGTGTGTGTTGTGTGTGCGCTAAGCCCGCACCGAAAATGTTCGCAATGGCAACGCATCGATATTTATGATGTCATGGATTTTATTGTTGCCTCTGCTGCAAAATATTCATATGCGTTGCAGAACCTGCTACGGCAGTGGCAATGGCCACAGCTCCAAGTCCGGCTCCGGCTCCGGGTCCGGGTCGGGAGTCCGGCACGGAAACAGTAAAACGACCATCAGCCGAACAGGATGTAAATTTTGCAGCAAAACGAGACGCACAAGGATCTGAGCTGGACAGAGACGGAGAGGCGAAGAGGCTTGTGGGGTTAGGGTGGACCAAAATGAATGTCGTCGGGTGGCTTGTTATTGACGCTGGCGATAAGGAGGTGGCGGCTGAACTGAACCCAGAGCGAGATGACGCTGGCATGATAGTCCAGTCGACCATAGTCAAAATCGAGTAGGTTCAGTAGCGAACGTGGCTGCCACAGATGCTCTAGGTCACAGTGCAATAAAATGTTGCCAATATTATTTCGCTGTTGTTCTATTGCTTCTCTTTTCTTTTTTCTTTTTTTTTCCTCTTTTTTGTTTGCTGCCTATTGCCAACTTTGATGCAAACGGGGCCCGCAGAACGAGCCGCTGCCCAGGCTGAGGCAACGCAGCATCAGTTAAGAGACGTGCACGGAAGTTGCACATATGCCTCGAACAGAGCGAGGGGGAGTGGGAGTCGCGAAGTCGGCGGAGCGGGGCAGCAGGGGTCGCGCGCTGTTATGCGGGTCGGACTTTGGGGTGTCGGGTTTTGTTGTGGCTGTGGCTGTTACTGTTGCTGCTGCGCCGACACTTGAGTTATGCGCATAGATTGAAAATTGTCGATAACCGAAAAAAGAATCGCACGAACTGCAGCAACAAACAACAAACAGAGACAACAGCAACAACAACAAGAACAGCAACTCGCAGCAGTTTGCAATTGTTGTTTGGTTTGTCAGGCACAGGGGTCAGGCTGTGTGTGAGTCGGCAGGCATCGCTGCTTTTTTGGGGGCGTGTCCACACGAAGTTCGAGCGCGTGATACAACACGCCATTATAAAGTTATTAAAAGACAACAAACACACAACAAGAACAGCAAAATGTATAAAGCGACAGCAGAGCTAACGAACAGGTTAAAGATTAGGAAGGTGTCTGTGTGCTGAACGTTGGCTGTGCGACAATTTTAGTGGGCAATGCGTTAAGATGGATCGAGAGATCGTACCGGATGAGCATTAGAATATTGCTGAGTGAAAACTGATCTTTGAATATACCTTTAAACTTAAATATACTAGTTAAATAATTATTTTTCTAATAAATAGTGAGAATTTAAATTTTATAAATGTTGAGTTGGCATTTATAATAAAATTGAACTTATTTTGCTTCTGTTCGCTGTTAGAAATTTGAAACATATCCTAGTATAAGTAGTGCTTTGATAGAGAACATTTGAAAAATATTCTAAGTGAAAATTTTTCATGTGAAACATCTCATATCTCATAGAAAAAATATATTAATTTAATGAAATAAAGAGAAAATATTGAGAAATTCAAAAATACAACTATTTCTTAAATTTTTCTGTGTTTTTAGAGCCACTAATTTTTGGAAATTTTTCTTCCTCAAACTCTTTGCAACATTAAAAAAAAAATATTGTGTTTATCACTAAATGTTTATGTACACATTCAAGTTAAATAATTATATTTCATATTTTCCTCAATTATTTATTTCATGGCAATAAATTTGAAATTTTGAAACTGAATTTTAGAATTTTCACTATCCTTTCTATCCTCAAATAGAATTTGTAATCTGCTTTATTTAAGGCTTCTTCTTTACAAGAGTGTTTGCCTGCTCGTCTCTCTAAAGTTCAGTTAACGTTAATTTGCTGTGCTGTATTTAACAAAAAAGTATTTAAACCGTCTGCTGACAGTCAGAAATCGCGACAAACAAAAAGGATTTTGCAACAATGCAAAAATTGTTTATGAGATTAAGCTCATAAACTGGGAAAATGCATTTTAATTGAAGTGCAGCTTTGGGACTTCATAATTTACTGGCCTTTTCGCTTTTTGTTTTGGGTTCGAGAATGCGATGCGCGGCCTTTGCTGCAGTTGTTGCTGATAGTAAATTGTCCATATATCGATATATGAAAACTGTGAAATGTAGACAAAATGAACAGCAACCCGGCCTGCTGCCCGTAACCCTCCAGCCCGGACAATGGCGTTGATTGTTTGAACTTTGTTGGCGCTGCACATTTTTCCTCTCGCTCCTTTTTTTTTATTTTTATGTGGAACTGTCAATAAATTTGCAATGAGCATAAATCGTTAGGATTTATGACACGCATGCATATAAAATAAATTAGTTTCTTTTTATTATAAAGGAAAAAATGTAAAAATGCAAAAATAATGGCTGCAATTAAGAGCGTTGATTGGCGCAGCAGTCGGAGTCGTAGACAAAGTTCAGTTACAACAAATATTCATAATGAACTGTTACATCAGCTGATAAGAGCTGCTAGCTGAAATATATGTGTAGATAGAACTTTCCTGGAATATACGAGTAATCTTGCCATAGAGTTTCCCATTTGTCAGCATTTGATTTATAATTGGAGCTGCTTCCATGCTGCTGCCGTGTGTATATCAGGCGTTGCCATCGCCGTCGGATGTGGCACTCAAGATGCAGCGGAAGTGTCGCACTAATTGCCAGTCACCCCTGCGGCAAAGCCGTTCTGTGTGGGTGGTTCGCCTCGGCCTCATAAATACGCCATGTTTGCATGCATTTCGAATGAGAAATTGTCTGTGTCGAAATACGGCAAAGCACGCCATTTAATTTCTATGAATCCATCAGCGCCTTTGTCTTGGCCAACACACAAAATAAAAAGAATAAAAAAGCTAAAACCAGACGGCGACGCGACAAGTGAAAGCGGAGACTCCAAGCCCTTCGGATACAGCGCCTCATCCTGTTGGCAGTTTTCATGGCTTTGTTCAGAATTACCATCAAGTTGACAGTTCTATGGCGCGTTGACAGTTCACACACATACACACACTCTGGTACACATATGCAAATGTCGCTGGACTCATTCTTGTGGAAAATGTGTCGTGTGAAGAGCCCGCAAAGCGGAAGGAAGGAGCCCGACCGAACCACACCAAACCAAACCAAACCAAACCAAAACGGAACGAAACGGGCTAAACTGAAATGAGGAATGTGCCCAACAACTCGTCGTGTGCTTTCACACACAAAAAGCGAAAAACGTGGCCAAATTCAAATGTCTCTAGCGATAAAAAAGAAGAGAAAAAAATACAAAATTTCCTCGCGCACTGTCCAGAAACTTGAAAATGCAAATAAATGTAAGTTGGCCATTTTCATTTTTATTTGCCATTTTTTCCTCTTTTCGTTTGTTTGTTTGTCACGTCACGAATTCGTCACGTGAAGTAACTCCGCCCACCTCCTTTGAGAGCCCCTCCGCATTCAAAACTATTTTGGTCGTTGGCATTTAAATTGTCACATTTATATGGCATTTTTATGCGGTCCTAAGAGAACAACTGCCGCTCCATCCCCAGCGCCCGTCCCCATTTCCATTGCTCAATTCAGCCCCACCAACACGCCACAACAAACCGCACAACTGCACACCACATACACCGCACGTCCCGCTCCTCCTGTGCCCTTTCGCGCGTATGTGTGAATTTTCCTGTGCCTGTGCCTGTGCCTGGGCTGGCATTTTAAAACGACTCATCTCCAGACAATGGCCACGTATAAAAGTCACTCACGTGTTAAAATACAACGACACTTGAATAGCCTCACTCGCCACTCATTGTCGCATCGGATGAATGTAGCTGACAGCTGTGGTGATTAGACAGTCGACAACAGTCTAGCAGGCTATTGGGCCAGTCAAGTCAAGGGTGCCCAGCTCGACTACATAAATTAAAAACGCCTCTTGAATAGCTGAACACGCAATCGATAGATAGAACTTTTCTTAACATCTTTTAGATCAAACTTTTTATAAAGATCAAGAAACTACGTTTGGCTACTCTGTGTGGCTAGCGTTAATCAGAAATTCCGTTGACCAAACATATCTAACTTTAGTGGTAAAAATATCTTCCACAGATCCTGTGCCTTGCATTCCTTGATAATAAATTCTTACAAGCAATTTTCAAGAATGACAAAGCAGTTTTCATATATCCCATCTATAATCTATATTGAGTTCTTATCCTACTTTCTGCCTTACTTTTATCAACAGATAGAGATGAACAGATCCAGACATACGATTTAGCCTTACTCTACAGACTCCAAGGGCTGCTATTGCCACTTAAATTGATAGCTCCGAAGTCTAAAACTCATAGACACACAACTCACAATTGAAGTCTTAATGTACACATAATGCGCATAGCTGAAGTCTTACGCTCCAAATTTATATTCATTTAAATTTCTATTATACACAGCTAAACTCTAGAGATTATGCACATCCTGTTAATGTTCCCGAATGGGATAATGGGATAATTGTTAGGCCATTGCAGGCATTGCAGCTCCAATTACATTGCATTGACTTGTCATACATTCCCATCGGACGAAGAACTGTGAACTGGAAACATTTTTTAAACATGGCGACTGTTTCCATTTTTCCTTTCTCAAGTGCATCACAAATGTCGCTATTTTGGGACGACAACCACTTCAGATTCCAACTCCGAGCTCCTAACTTTGGGCTGCACTGCAGCAAATGTCTCGCTAACTAGCGCATATGTGCACATTTTACAGATACACATACATGCACGCACACACACACTTGTACACGTAGGTATTCTAAGTACCCTTGCGCCAGCTACAACATGTTCCAGTCATAAATCATAATTCAATATGGAGTACAACTCCCCCTAAAACAGCAGAGAGAGAGAGAGAGAGAAAGGCATAGAGGAACAGACTGAGGGAGGCAGAGTTTAACAAGAGCTAGACAAGCATTCAATGGGACATCGGACATTATCCCTCGACCAAGTTTTGTTGTACAATGAAATATGCATTAAAATTGCCTACCAATTGGCAGGCCATAAAGTAGAACCCGATCGGGCAAATGCTGCCATGTCGAATTACTCGGCACATTATGTGGATTTTTTTCGTGGAAATTCGATTATGCTCAGGGACTCCTCCAACTGGAGTGCGCTACAGCAACAGCAGCTGTAGCTGTATATTCGGCTATAATTTGATTTTTGTGGGAGTTGCCGGAGCGTTCATTGGCGCCACGGTTCGTCGCCTGGCGGCGTTGCCAGAGTGTTGCCAGCGGCATGTCGTTCATTAAGCAGACTTAGTTGAGTGCTAATTGCATAAATCACATGAGGATTTCAGTCGTCTGGTTGCCATCGCCCCCATCCGCAACAATTCTCAAAAATTTAATATGTGCATTTGCCATGCTTATGTCTGGGGGACCCTTGACTTGACTTTGGCAAGCATTTTGGCTTTTTGTGTGTACGATTAGGCAGGCGAGTGTCTAAATAATCGCACACTGGCTAAGACCGTAAGTCCACTCGTTGGCCACAACACAAAGATGCCTCAGACATACGGCACTAATGTATCTTGTGGATGCCGAAGTATCTTTTGGCAGTGTTCGAGTAACCGCAACAGCAACACCTGAAGCTTCGGACAACATAAACTGAAGTGAGCCCAGGCATTCGGATTAGAACATAACAGATATTATGGATTACGTACATACGTGGCCAAATTTGTTTTGTCTACTCGGCGGCACACCAAAAAAAAAGAAAGAAAATAAACTTGCCAATAGTTCGATGACATCGCCACAAAACAACATGAGACAAGTACAGCAAGGGCAACAACGAAGTACGAAGAACGAACAACGAACAACATCATCAAGCTGCGTCTGCGTTTCGAGTTTGGGGCCTGAGAAACTTGCCACCGCCAGCGCTAAAGTGCCACAAAAGACCCGCATCCGCAGCGACAACAGTCCATGGGAGAGGGCAGAGCAGCAGCAATGCTTGTTTAAGATTTAAAAGTAAAAATAGCTCCTTATTCATCTTCGATACACGAAGGCAGTTGAGGATGCGGATGCACCCCAACTGTCTGACTGCCAGGCCAGCTGTCCTGCTGTCTGCCTGCCTGTCCGTCTGTCTGGCTGGTTGCCTGTCTGCACTGGGAGCCAAGTCTTGGGCTGCCACAAAACGCGGAACGTGCAACGTAGCTCCAAGTCGCATGTTGCGCCGCATGTTGCATTATTTGCATATGTGCGAGGGAGGCGTTAGAGCGGAGGCGGGCCAGCGCCTTGATGCCGCCAGCATAAAACGCAGTCCTCCAACTACAGGAAAAGGCATTGGCTGCTGGGCGATAGGCGAATGTTGCAAAATGAGCTCGAACATTGTGGCAGAAGCCAAAAGTATTTAAGGCGGTGCGACTTGTGCGCGATTGTAACAGAAGGTCTTCATAATATTTTGTTTTAATATTTTAATTATAAGAAAAACTCGAAAATCTGATAAAAAAAAATATAGTTAGATAAAATTTGTTATTCAAAAATAGAATTGTTGTCATATATTGCTAAATTCTTTCGATATTTCTCTTTGATATTCGGAAGATAAACAAACAGAGCTAAATTTATAGTGCCGACAATATTATTTATGTTGTATATCTGAATTTAAGGTGAAAACATATGTATTTAAATTTAAATTCAATTTAAATGGCTATATATATATCATGCATACACACATATATATATATATATATATATATGGATATATCTAAATCGAATTGTATATATATAAATCACATTGTCTTAAAAATATAGACATTAAATAATATCTCTACATTTATCCGAAGTAGTAAAGTAACTTAAATATGTTTCGAGACTATCGGCAGCTTTTAATGGGTATCTGTGAGTCGTGCTGAGTGCAGTATTTCTATTGATATTATTGTAGTCTTCTTTTGCTTATCCGCTCTCCATTATTTGGCTATGCATTCGCATTGTTGCTGTATTTTCTCCATGTGTTGCTTCGTCTACTGCTTTTATCTGTTTCACGCCGCAGTTCGACCCGCCGAAAGATTCGCTTTTGAGATATGCCCACAATAAAACACACAAATAAAAGCTGGCGAACCTGCAGCAACTGCGACTCACCTTTGTAGGCAATGCCCCACTGCCCCCTGGCTCCATGACCTCGTCTTAGACATTCGACTTCGGTTTCTTCAGCTGGCCAAAGCTGGCGGCAAACCTTTTGTTTATTTTATTAACGTTGGCTATTTGGGCGCTGGCTGCTCCTGCGGCTCCTGCAGCTCCTTTTGTATATGGAGTGTGGCGAAAACGCTTAAAGCGAAATTTATTTAGTCGGCCCAGAGACAAAAACCGAGAGAGACAGCAAAAGAGATTCGCAATGCGACAAAAATGCGACTAAAAATAAGGCAAAAACATTTTTTGAAAAATCTGCGACGCAGAAAAACAAAAACAAAAGCAAAAACATGAAAAACTAAAAATAAATAAATGCTATGGCCGAAACGTTGGCTAAAATTAATTTTAATTTCTCTATTGCAGGCCAGCATTTTAATTCAGAAATGTTGTGCGCGAAATAGCGGCTTAAAATAGCCCCCGAATCAGCTGCCAAATCCAATTTTATGATGGTCCGACATTTGCATAAATGTGTGTGTGTGTGGATGTGTAAAGAGTACAGCAAGCTGAGTGTGTGTGTGTGTAACAGGGACAACAGGACAGCACAGCATGTGGTAGCCTGCTTGCTGTTGATGTTGCTGCCGTTTGAAGGTAGGGCTAGGGCAGATAGGGTCGGGGCGGGGCACTGCATCGCATGTTGCTCGTGTTCTGCAATGCTCGCATGCAAGCAAACAGCACGCGAAGACAGATTAGAAATCCGCCAGTAAATGCGCGATTTCTAGAATTGAGAGCCTCGACATGGCCAACTGGAATGTGAGAACAGGAGTGGGAACTGTGGAATGGCTGTTATCATTGCAGACACAGCGGGAAACACACAGCGCAGCGGCTTACTGGCCAGCGCCAAAGGCAGTTGATTCGTAATCAAAACTACAATTGAATGTTGGATGCGATAGCAGTCGTTGGCGTAGGTAAAACTACTAGTGCAGCAGATCCATTAAGCTCCCAATGGAAGCTCGTTCAATAGAGCGACAGGAGTCCTAACCTTTTAAGTTTTTCCTAACATGCAGCTAGCTGCTAACATGCAGCTATTTGACAACAAATTTAATTAGAATAGTTTCAAAATCATAATTAGACAATGTCACACAAATTGTCTATCCAACATACTTAATTTGGTTGAACATAGATTTCATCTATTAAAGCTTTCAGTAAACTTTAAAGTCTCTTTTATTCGGGACTTTATTATTGTATTAAAACTTCAAATGAAGTCAATTTAAATACTCATTTAAAACAATTTGAATTTCATTTATTTTCTAATAAATTTCAAAGTGAAAAACTGCTTGAAACTAAGCGAATCATTTCAGACATTTTTAAAAAATGCATAAAATGAAACTTCTACCTTAACTTGTGAATTATTTGCAATGCAAGCCAGCTCTAGGAGCAAGGAAATCATTTTCTTCAAGGAGTGCCCAACAATTGTCGCCATTTCTCTCCGCATTTCTCGCTGCCTTTCTCTAGCTGCAGCGCAACTTTAGAAATTTTCATATGCTGCCTGTCGTCGGGGGATTGAAGGCGGGGCTCGGCGGGGTTAGAGAAATGGCAAAAAGTTCTTTTGCTATTTTTCTTTGCTTTGCTCCACTTGTCTAGCTGCCTGCATTGTTGTTTGCCTGTTTGGCTTGCAACTGTCGGCATTGCCATTTGCAACTAAAAGTAAATAGAAATACGAGCCGAGAGTTGAGCCATGGCCAGAAGTAAAAGCAGCCAGTCGAGTCCGGGCAGTTCACGCAATCCCAGCTCCAGCTAGAGCATCTCTGCCTCCAATTCACAGACTCATTTCTTTAATTTTCTAAACGATTTTCAATTTATGTGCCGCTGTTTTGGCTCGACGCAGTCAAGATCTTCAATTATACGAGAGTTTGGTTGGGTTCCAGGTAAGGCAGGCGGCTAGCTAGCAACTTGGCCTCTGCGTCCCTGGCGCATTGCTTGTTAGTCGCGTACACCCGTTCCGAGGCTGCGAAATTGCAATAATGTTAATTTTTTGCAACTATTTGCCATGCCCCATGCCCCATGCCCCAAGCCCCGATCCCCTTGTCTTTGTTGCTGCTGCTGCTGCCCCAAACCATTCTCGGCAACGCTCCTCTTCAGCAACAGTCACCGAAAAGGGTTTAATTTCATTTCATTCCATTGCCCCAAGTACGTGTAAGTGTGTGTTTATGCTTAGCAGCTGCTGAGAGGGGGCCAGACGAGGCAAGTAGAAGGTGCAGATGGAGCTGCTGCTGCTGTTGCTGTTGCCTTTGCCTTTACTGCTGCTGCTGCCTTTGCCGTTGCCGTTGTCGTTGCCTGTTATCTGCAAAACTCCATTAGAAAGGCAACGCGGCGGCACGCAGGAAGCAAATGGCAATGGCGCGCTCCAGCTCCCAGCGTCGAGCTGTGAGCTTCCAGCTTCCATTGCAAGCTAACGAACAGAGGCACATACAAAAGGCAGCCGAGGCCGAGGCCGAGGCAGGCGCAAAAAACGACGACGCTTAACGACTTTAAAGAAAAATTAAAAACATCCCAAAAGGAATACATCTTCGCCCTGCCGCATCCATCGACATGGAGCGAAACTGGAACCTGAGACCCGGGCTCTGGCTCTGGCTCTTTGCTCTGTGCTGGTTCTTTTGCTGCGGCAGCCGTTGCATGTTGCCCATCCGTCCATCCGTCCGTCTGGCTGTCCGCGCAACATTGTTAGTGGCTCTCGAATTTATTTTAACGAACTAGTTTGGTCACTTCATACAACATTTTGTTTTTTTTTCCTCTCTTTTTGCAGCCTTCTTCCAGCCAAGATATTTTTTTCTTTTTCTGCTCAGTGCTCGACTGCATTTGCTGCGGGTTATAAAATATATTCGCCTTATATAAATAAATAAATTGGTAAATGGCGTTTCATTTGGAGCTGGCATCTCATGTGAGCCTGTCTCTCGTCCTCGTTGTCGCTGTCTTCGATGTTGATGCGATGATAAATGCGGCAAAAACCTGTCGCAGCTCGTCGACTAGTCGCAAATTGAATTTATTTGCTCGGGCATTTGTCCAGGCCGAAAGATGGAGACCAGCCAATACAAATGCAGAACCAGTTAAGCTTTTAATGGTTTACAGCGCGTTTTCTCTGATTGCCAGCTATGTGGAGTATTTTGCCAGGACCGCAGACAACTTTGATTTTAAATGGCAGACGAAGCAGTAGAAGATTGAGGAATGTTTTCTATGCTGCAAATAATAATGTCATTGAAAACATATTTAGAGAGACAAAAAATATGAAGTTCCATAGAAAATAGACTGTTCTTGCAGACTTGTACTTTTGATAGATATTTGTAAGTTTTCGAGTTCCATCACTTAAGCACTTAACTTTCCTTAGATTGAATTGGACTCATGCTTTAGCATTTCACTTAAGCACTTTAAGCTCTAACTGCTCTGCCATTTAATGCACTTAGCTGAAGATGAATATATCATTAATCCTTGATTAGCCATATCTGCAATACTGACGTCATTATGCCGCCCAGTGAGTCACTTGCTGAAAACGACTTTACTCAGCGTATTATGCTCTATATGTATCCTATATAGAAGGAGGGCAGACTGCAGAACGCACCCAAACATGAGATAAACGAAACGGAACCACTTTTCGCAGCTGGCGCGCCCTTTTTACTTTGCTTTTTAGACATTTAGATACATATATATATTATCTTTTTTTTTGGTGGTGCATTATGAGGAACAGCAACAGCAACAATAACAAAATAAAAGAAATCGCAGAGCAAAATGCTTAACGAGCACGAAGCACTTGAAAAAAACGAACAGCAAAGAATTATTTACTTCAAATTCCGAGTGCAACATAGAATTCGTGCAGCGGCAACATGTTAACCAAAAAGCGCAGCAGCAAACAGCAACAGCAGCAGCAGCAGCCGGGACTGTGTTGCATATAGGAAAAGAGCTAAAATGCCGATAAAAGCAACGATGGCAGTTCAGCTTCGTTTGGCTGCCCAGGCGGCCATGTTGCTGATTGCCATTGCAGCCAGCAAGCAGCAACAGCAACAGCAACCAGCAACCAGTAACAGCGACAACAGCAACTCATTGCGAATGCAACAACTGCGCGCCTTTCTCAAGACTTGGACAACGTTTGGGGCAGCATCATTACTTCCATTCAAGCTGTTTGGCTTGGCGTGTACATAAAAAAAATGCTGCACGCTGTAGCCGCTGTTGCTGTAGCTGCCACAACCATTTTGGACATTGGTTGCATGTGGCCACTGCTGCTGTTGCAGCTTTCAGCGAGCCACTGCCAAATAAAGCAAACGCATTGCAAATTCCTCGTTGGCCGCTGTTGCTGCGGCTGTTGTTGACTTTTTTGTAGCGTTTTTTTAATGATTTAAAATTCCATTTTAAGAATTTTATACTTAATGATGTGTTTTGCGTTGTATAGCATCGTTTGTGTGTGCCCCTCTCCCGCTGCCTGCGTCCTTTGCAGTGCGTCCTGCCATTGGCGACGTCGTCTTTGCTTTTGATCTAAACGCTGCGTGCTTTTTGTAAATTGCTTTTCGTTGTCGTCCCGGAACGGAGACAGGGTTTGGGCCGACTCTTACCTTTTGTGGAAGCCGCGTGAAATGTGTGCGACTTGTTCCTTTTTTGCTCTGCTGCTGCGGCTGGACTCCGGCTGTACGGAGGCTTTGCTTCTTTAGTTTTGTTTTATTTTGCACAAATTAAATGGGCCCAAGTGCAATGCAATTGCCGTCTGCGGGGCATGAAATCGCTGCAACCAAAATATTTGCCACACACATACACACATACGCACGTGGAAGAGATTTATGATCGTCCCTGCAACTGGCCGTAAATCAACGCAAAATGCCACTGCAACTGCCACTGCGGCAACTGCAAATTGCAACAGTTTCTAAATTTTCATATTCCATTGACGCATGCAAATTTCACGCCCACCACCCGCAGCGATGCCCTAAAATAGAAAAAAAGACAATGGGCAAATACCTGTGCCGTGCCAAATTTCCGAGTTTCCCGCCAAGTGCGTGCGGCAATATGAATTTTCATAATTTTTGCACCGTTTGCGGTTTTCGCCTGGCACAGTCACAGGTCGACCTGTCATAAAGCAGCTGCAGAGCAAAATTGTCCTTCTTTTTCATATAGTGTTTCTGTTGTTTTTTCTTTATCTTTTTTTGTTGACACATTTTCATAACAATTGTCGTACAGTTCGAGTTTTTTGTTAGCCCAGTTTTTTGTTTTTATCTCTGGGTCTTTCGTGCTGTTTAGAAAGTGCGTTACATGCCCCGAAATTGAGGCCCAGCGCTGCTCGAGTGATTTATGGCCCAGCGGCAATTTTGTCCATTTAGAAAGTTGGCGGCACAATTTGGTGGAAACAGAGCTGACATCAGTTGCGGCAATATGGCCCAGAGCAGCGGGACGAAAGTCTGAACGAAGGGCAAGAAAAATAGTTAAAGTTGAAATAGTAAAAAAAAAGAAATAAGAAAAAAGATAAAATAAAGTGCTTAAATAAAATTAGAAAAATTTAAATATCTAACAATTCCAATACAAAAAATTTTAAAAAAGGTATATTAAATAATAGTATAATAATAAATAATACAACTAATAATTACAAATATAAATATATGATCGCATTACTGTTGGATCTTTCGAAAATATATAGTCGAGTAGAATGTATTTCATTGAATGGCATCAAAAAGTCTTACCTTTTGACTCACTGAGTCATCTTTAAGCTGCAGCTTCATTTTATGAACCGGGTCATCTTAACTCTCGCGCTGACCTCTCTGGCAATTGCAAAAGGCTCTGAAGTTCATTTCGTGTCGCCTGTTGGCGCGGGCATAAAAATTCAATTATCACTTAATAACAGCAGCAAATGAAAATTGCGTGTGGCGCACAGTTGCAACTGCTGTTGTTGTTGTTATTGTTGCTGTTATTGCAGTTGGCATAACGCATGTAAATGGCCAGTGGACAACGTGCAACTGTGCAACCAGCAACCTGCAACCGTGCAACCGAGCAACCGTGCAACAATCAGCGTGAGAACATTTGCACTTTGCGTTATTAACAAAAGGTCGTTAAAGCATTTTAAGTTACTTTATGCGACGCATTTTAATTATTTCATTTTACTCAATTATTCCACAAAAATATGGGGCACAACCAAGCTGGGCGAGTAATTAAAAAGCATGCTATAAACATCATATAATAAGAGATATAAAAGAACATATAATTATGGTCGAAATGCATGTTTTAGCTGATTGAATTTGAGATTAAGTTAAGCCGATAAAATTGTAAATAATATATAATCTTCATAAATAATTGAAAGTCCATTTAAAAATATTTCATAGCTTCCTTAAAATAATATTTATATAATTCAAATTGTTACTCAATTTTGCTCTAACTAAATATATTTTTCTTATCTTTCAGGTAAGTGCTGAATTTCATTAAACACTTCTTCCTCAAACATTGACAAAGCAAGATAAAAGCAGATTCTAGTAAGTAAATAAATAAATACGAACAACTTTTAAAGGATACCCCTCAACCAAAGAATGAGAAGAATAAACCAGCCCTCTCCAAGTGAGAAGAAAAATCCATTTTCCAGATTAGCTGCAAATGCGAAACAAAAATTGGAAAATTACTCATGCGTGTGCTACAGTGCCTGCTGCCAATATGGGCACACATGCGAGCTTACGTTTCGCTCGGAAAAAATAGACATTTTTTGCTGCCTGCCCACAAGTGTGGGTGGGGCCCGAAAGCAACTGCAAACTCAACGCCCTCATTTAAATTTATTTGCGCAAATTTACTTTCCCATAGCATAAAATCAAATCCAATCAATAAGCATCTTAAATAAATTCATGGCGCCCGCACACACCCTCACGGCATACCGCCCGCCCTGTGACTTTGCCCCCTTTGCCAAGCCACTCAGCTACCTCATTTTTTGTAATGCTAAATAAATTTATTTGCTAATGTAGTTTTTTTTCGGTCTCTCTCTTAGCCACATGTTGAGGCGCTGCAGCAGAGCTGAGCGAACGAGAGGAAGGCAGGGCTAAAGGGGAACGGAAAGAGAAATAACGAAACTTGGTACTTGTTAGTTTTATCTGCATATCATTGAGATAAATTTGGTGGCGATCAAATGCCGTGTCTGCTATCTGTAGCTCTCTGACTGTCTGCCAATGTTGCGGCCTGGGCGTGGAAAAAAATTCGAAGTTGCGAGAGCGGCTAGGGGGTTAAGTTGGCAAAAAAAATCTGCAGAAAAGCCGCTGATTTGCATACGAAAGTAATTTGATTTCTTGTGAGCCACATACATTCGAGCACACACACACTAATACACTTACTCACAAAAGTAAGCCGCGATAACGACACGTCACAAGTTACATTTGCCGAGCCACTGATAAGCGACTCGCGAGCAGAGATAACGAAAGTCTCTAAAATGGTTTTCCGATTAATATATTGAATGGAGTAAGAGGGCTTATAATATGTATATTCCCGTATAGATGTGGACATGTAAGTGTTGGATATAGTATAGACCAAGTTCAAATTGAAGAAATTATGATTTGATCTGATAAATATTAATAAGAAAGGAAGAAAGACGGGAAATAGAAGGGAAGAGAACAAATTCTGTTTTGGCTTCGTTCAATTTAACTTTAATTAACCAATTTTAGTTGTGAAATATAACTTTCAATAATTGTTGTGCTGATTTATATATCTTTATATATGTTTTCAAGTATTCTGATTATGCAAGTCTTCAATAGTATTTTCCACACAAATTGGATACTGCCAAACCTTATGCTGGGTTTAAAAGTAGTTGCGTCTAGCGAATCGTTTTCAATATGATTTGAAGAATTTTCAATTAAACGCCGGTCCGTTGTGCCACCCTTATAGGGACTGTTTCGGGGGCGGTTTGTGGAGGCCATGATGCTCGCGACCAAATGCAAAATGGCCGTTCAGCGAGTAAATTGAAAATTTTCCAAAATTTTCACAGGCATAGTTGATGGCCGGGCAGTGCTCTGTGCAGCCCCCACATAGTTTAATAGTTGTTTGGTCAGTGCATATGTAGATTTTCAGCTGACCTGACAATTTGCCCAGAATGGGGTATACCCAGCTCCAAGGGTTGGGCGGCAGCAATTTATGGTGCTACGAAATTCCTGGTACTTAATTGTCTGCGTATAATGAATGAATAAATGCGTTTTCCTGACCGAACCACATGCATGTTTACATATATACCATATTGTACATATGTATATACCACAGCTGTAAGCATATTTGTCGAGCAGTCGCAGCTACTGAACGCGCTTCCTAGCCTATGAGCAGTCATTAACTTACGATTATTATTAGTTTTTATTGCGCTTTTCATTGTTGATTTTCAATTTTTAATTGAATTTTAATGGAATTCATGGGCCGTGCATTTCTACCTTTTTTTCACTGAATATTTTGATTTAATTGCGCGCTTGTTTGGAGTTAATCAAAGGCGAGTCTGATTATTTTCGCTAAATTAAATTTTAATCATAATTTTAATGGCTCTACGCGTTTATTGCCATTTTGTGGCCATCCTTATGCATATATGTATATAGTCTTGTACATATTAATTTTATATACAAATATATATATATTTTTATATCTATAAGAGTGTGTGTATGTGTGTGTATTTTGCAACACATGCAACACTTTTGCGCGTCGTTTAATTAGTTTACACTGCGCTACAACCGATTTTTGGCCGTTGCCTTTTTTCTGCTTTTGTTTTTACGTGGCTCCCTCGGCTGCCCCCTGTTTTGCTCCATGCCGACAAACGTTTTATTTCGTTATCTTTTTGCCGCAGGCAGCTGCAAATGCCACGCAAATTAAACATGCTACCTTTTTTTATTTTGCTACCTCGTCCCTTTGGGCTGCCCCTTTTTTTCCACCTTTGCCGGTTGACAAACTGCGCTCAGCTCTCGCATTGCTCTTACATTTCGGGCCCTCTGGTTGGGCTGAAATGGTCGTTGGGCCATTTGGTTGTTGGCCATCCGGTTATTAAACACCCACTTATTAGCTGCTTTTATTTACATATTCATGCGGCACACTCCCAGCTTAATTGGCAGCCTGGCCTTGCCTGCACAGGCAGAAAGCTCGCCCGCCGGAGCCAGCTCGGTTTCCATTTTAGTTATGTGGCCAGCGTAAATTTGGTCTCCTTGCAACCTGCAAAGCAACAGCAAAAGTCTGCTAATCGTATCATAAATATTCAGCGTGCTTTTGCTTTGCTCTTTGATTCAAGTTTTCACACCCTCCGGCAATTCGGGCGTTTAACATATTTTATGACAGCGCAGGCCTCGAATGGAAAAGTGTTGCATACGCCACGGCGCACGCATGAGGCACAGCCAAAAGCAAAGGATTGGGCTCAAGCAATTGGATATGGGCTGTGCACCGAGCAGCACATAGTATATGGTAGGCAGGCATAAATAATTTCACAGCAGCCTGTAAATTATATTCGAGAAAAGTTTGTTGAACTTGTTCTCATTTCGTATTGGGTATATGGGCGTGTATGTGTGTGTGTGAGTGTGAGTGTATCTCGCTTGCCTTTCACTGCGGGCTCTGCTCGAAAATTAATTGCTTAATTAGTTACGGGCAAACACTTTGAAATATGGCCGCGACGCTCGACTTTGCTTCAATTCAGTTTTTATTTTATTTTTTTTTTCTCAGCTGCGTTCTCGACTTTCAACTGGTCATAATTGCTCTATTAAATGGGCTTACTTTGGAAATGCCTTTTGTTTTTTATTGTGGATGCGACATGGGGCTGCAACCGCTTGTGCTAATGGCCAGTTAGCTGTCTAGGGTTAGCTTTAGGGGTTAGGCGGCGGTTGCATTGAGTTATACGACTTTCGGCTTTGCCATTAGGCATGCAATATTTTTATATACTAACACGCGAACGCTTGCAGATACACAGATACACAGCGCAAATACAGCTACAGATACAGATACTTATAGCCATTGCAACAAAAACATGTTTTATGTCGTCCTTAATGACCCCCGAGTCGAGTCGACTCGAGTCGCCGTCCTCGCCTTCGCCTCTGCCTCGTCGTCGCACTTAATCGCTTTGAATTGCAAAAGCAAATAATGTGCAAAAAAGCATAAGGATAAAGGATAAAAGGATAAACCATAGCGTCGCCAGCAGCGGCGGTTCCTTGCAGCCTTATGGCATCTTTGTCGGCTCGCCACGCCCGCCACACCCACATCCAATAGCCCATCGCCCGCCCCCGCCCACCAGACCCTTTGGCTAGCCCTCCGGCGGCCACTGCAGAATGACGCCATTATTTTGACAAATTTTTTGGCAATGCTCTTTGTTGCTGTTGTTGTTGTTGCTGTTGCTTGGCTAAAAGCTCGACTGCTGTCAGCTTTTGTTGGTTTTTAAATTGCATGCAATAATTCAATTTTATATTTCCGCATGAAAAAAAAAACAGCGCAAATCTTTATCATTTTTATTGGTCCAAGATATTTCTTGAGCAACTTTTTTGCCAACAGTAGAGCTCCATATATATAGATTTGTTTCTTTTTTGGCACAGATCAACATGACTGGCTTGCTGAGTAAAGTGCAATATATCAGAAACATGAAAGAAATTGAGTGTTCAGTTTAGCTGTTAAGGAACTTAATTACTAGTTAAACTATATATTTCATATAAAACAGGAAACTCATTTAAAAATATGTAGTCTTTTGTCTCTAGTTTCCCGATAGTATTTTCATTGTTGCTCTTAAGTTTAGCTTTTAGCTTTGTATTCATATATTTGAGTCATCTATTTAATTCTAAAATTATTTAACTCATGTTTAAGCTGGTAATATTAAATGGCTGATGCAAATCCTTTATTAGCATTATAATCAGCTCTTTAATTTCCACACCTTGCCGATCCTTTTTGTTGTTTTTTTCGGGCAGCATATGCTGCTGTGGAAATGTATGCAAATTACTTAATAAAATGTTGACAACAACAAAACTAAATACAATTTCAATAGACCAATATAAACATTTGCCTCCCTGGCCAGTTCGGTCAGCTCTCGCCAAGGGGCGTTTTTTTGGTTGGCCATTTATGGTGTTTTAAGGGCGGCAACCCCCAGTCCAAGCCAGTCCACCCCTTTGGCGAGTGCTGCAGCCCCCGTGGTGTTGGTGGTTAAATCACTTGGCTGACACAGTTTTTCGAGCAGAAAATACGAAGCGAAATGATGAACCTGTCCTGCGGGGGTTGAGGGCCTCACAAGTTGGCATTCTCGTTGGGTGACAGCACATAAATATCGCATTAACCTGACACGTGAGAAGTTTAAGGCATAAATAAGAGCAGCAGCTACTCTTGTTGCAACCCTCGCGTTCGAGACGCTCACGTGCCATACGAGGCAGCAACTGCTCCTGCTCGTTCGCCAGCGCCAGCTCCATCCACACCTCCTGCTCTGCTTTCTGTTTGGCTTCTGTGCCGATTTCAGCCGAAAGATAAATAATAAAGCGCTTCCCAGACGCAGTCATATTTGCGGTTCGCCCCGCCCGCAATGCGCCGTGCCTCTCGCCCCTCGCCCATTTCCCCTGTGACCGCCTGACTTCTTCGCATTTTCGCAATAAAATCGTAATAAAACACATTGGTCACGTAATTTCGTTTGTCTGTGGGATTTTATTGCCATTTTTTCGTGCAATTTTAAATTGTTATAAATGTGACGGCAGTCCACAGAAGCGTGTGTTTACGCTCAGCTCCATTCGCCTGCCCCCACCCCGTACAGCCTGCCCAGCCTCCTAGCCTCCCAATCTCCCAACCTTTGCGTACTTATGTATTTATGATGTGGAAAATATCTTGAAAACTGCAGTGAGGCAAAATCGATGATATTTGCTGTCGCAGGGGCAACTGAAAAATGTCCTTTCTCATAAGAGACTTCTGCTCTAGCCCAGAATCCGGGCTGCTAAATGAACAGTCGCCTGCGCACGCCCCCTTATTTGCCTATTGGAGCGAGCAAATGGCCAAAACTTTCACTGCCAACACCGCATGGACGACAATTAAGCAACAAAACTTTGATAAATTGCTTCCTTGCTGGCATTTTATGAGTTCTGTAGACCCCAACCTACAGCCAGAGGGCGATTCGAGAGCTTCTTTACACTAATTAAGGGGCTCATGGTTTCCTGCAAATATTTGTTATCTACTTTGTGGCGCTGCCAGCAGCCGTTGCCAACCAGTAGACCAAAATCCAATAGCAAACAAGCAGCAGCAGGAGCTGGAGCAGGAGTAGCAGCAGTAGCAGGAGAAGAAACAACAACATGCAGAAGCCAGCCATGTGGCGCCACAAAACGATGTTTGCCTCATTGGGCAGGTTCAGTTATAAAGTGCAGATTGTTGAAATAGTTTTCGTTTGTCGGCATTCATCGAAAGACTAAAGCATTTTAGGTATACAAACGCTGTGTACAAATTAAGAGAATATTTTAAATAATATCTTTAAATATTTATGTTCTTTTCGCTCTCTCAGATTTCATTTAATATTAAAGTTTTTTTTGAAAAATAAACTAAGCCTATTTGTGCTCTGCCTTCCCAGCAGCCCTTCACTATTCACCCACAAAAAAATACTTTAAACGTTTCAGAGCAATCCATCATTTATAATAAATAGTTAGCAAAGCTGTTCGTATTGTCTATATTGATTAAATGCACTTCAGGGAAAATAAATTGTTGGTTTGGCATAGAAGAGGAGAAGGGGAGAGGCAGAAGGAAGAGGTGGAGGGTGGACGAGGGGGTGGCCATTGTTATGGTTATGGATAAAGCGCAATCTTCAGCAAATTATAGCAATTTTTATGCTTATAGAAAAGCGCATTGCATTCAAGTCGCAATTTGCTCCACTCGCTAACCCTAAAGGGTAAAGACGCAATTACTTTTATTATTCAACCGGACAAACAGCGGATCGCAACGGACAGCGTCTTGGCCAAAGCTTCACCTTCACATTCACCCCAAAGGCAGCCGCAGCAGCAGCAGCAGCAGCAGCAGGAACATCGGCAGCTGTGCCGAGTGCTGGCGCAGGTCAATTCCTTTGAGCTCCGACTGATTGATGACTGCCTAGGCAATTTTATATACGACTTTTTATGTATATATATGCATCGTGGCGTTTTTCGTAAAGTATAGTCTGATATTATTATAATGCAAAATGTATTATTACAAGTAAATGGCTGCCAGGAATTTTTCAGCAACTTTTCCGTGGGCGTTGCGGCTATATGCAGCCCTCCTTTGCCTCTACCTCTACCTTTGTGCCGCCCTCTGCTGCGTCTTATACTCGCTCTTATACTTGGCCATAAATCGCAATGAGTCAACGACTGCAGCAAACTGTCCACAGTTCTTAACTCATTTTGGCTGAACGAGCGATGAACGAACAACGCGCGACGTTTATTGGTTCCGTCTGGCCATTTATTTCACTCCTATGATCCGCTGGCGGAAGCCATTAAAGCCACCACCAACATGCGACGACGACGATGATGACTGTAGCACAGTAGGCACTCGGAACCGGCTGTGGCTGTGGCTGCTGCTGCTGCTGCTGCTGTTGCTCTACCTGACTTGAGTCGAGTTTTTAAGATAAGCAAAAACCGGTTTGCTTCGACTCGCTGCTGCCATGGCAACCATAAACATGGCAAAGAGCAACAACAACTGCGACTTAAAGATGCAATGGCAGTAGGCAGTAAGCAACGGGCAATGTGCAACGGGCAATACATCAGCTTGGTTCATCCAGTTGCAACTGTTGCAGAGGGAGCCGCTGCCTATTTGGCGACCCATTAGACAATCGCGCACATTTCATCAAGTCAACCACTTTGCACTGCACGTGGCTCACGTATGCACGTATCCACCTCCGCGAGCACCGCCGAAGAGTCCAGGTTAATCATATGCGCAAGTGCCAAAAGCCCGACTGATGAACGAGCCCCATTCGCAGTCGCATTCGCATTCGCTGTTTGCTGTTTGCTGTTGATGTTGTCGAACCTGTGTCTACCTTAGCTTCTTCGTGTGTGGCCGGCAGTTTCTATGCGATCGCCGTTGGCTTTCGCCGCAGACCGGGGTCCGGCCCATCATGGTGAGCGCAGTGGCGGGCACAGTCATTAGTTTAATTGCGCTGTTTATGAAGCGTTTTCATTGACTGCTGCCCAACAAGTGTCTGCAGCTGGTTCTGCGTGCCTCCACTAGCTGATTATCATTAAACAATTTTGTTGCTGTTTGCTGTTTGTTGTTTGTTGTTTGTTGTTTGCATTTTGCATGCGAGTCGCTCATTTGGCCACGTTGTGTGTTGTTAGTTTTAAATTAAATTAAATTTAACGTCAGTTAATAGAAAACTTCATTTATGCCGCTCGCATGCAAGCAAGCTGTGGCAATGTGCAGCTGCTCTGCCATGTTGCAAGAATAACTTGCATATGCAATTTATGCTAGCCAGCAATAGCTATATTTAACTAAGTGAGATAAAAAAATACTAAAAATTGATAAGCTTAAGTCTCAAATCGTAATCGCGACCAACAACTTTCTACAAGTTTATCTCAGCCATCAATTCCAAGATCTTAGAAAGAGATAAAACTAAAAAATAAAAGGCCAATATATAAAATTTAAATAGAAAGTAAAGACATTAATATATGTGTATATAGCAAATATATAATTTTCAATTTTATTTTAATAATTTATCAAATTTAAAACATAGAATTTCGTTAAATTTTTTTCAATTTAAAAACTTTATAACAAAACAAAAAATCTTTTTTAATTACTTACGTTTTTCGTAATTATCGTTCAGACTTCGGACATGTTATGCCGCACTTTTAGCGTGGCTTAATCTTAATGGAAATCAGCAGCAAATTGCTGGCGATGTTAACAATCAATTTTTATGCTCGACTTCTTATCGCAACTGCATAATAAAATTAAAAAAAAAAAAACTTTGTCACAATAACAACAAAAAGCAGCGCGAAAATGTTGTTAGAATCCGAGCGGGGGCAAAGGCAACAAAACATTTAGAGGCAAATAATTTCGAAACGTACTTAAAATCAATTTACTTAATAACTGGGCAATTTGAGTGAGCGCTGAAGCCCGCTCATTTAGAGCGGCTACTTTTGAATGTGCCGACGCACTCACTCCCAGCACACACACACACAGACACACTCTGTGGCTGTGCGTGTGAGCTTATGAATAAACTAAACATGTTGCATGCCAAGAGTCGAGCCTCTTGCCACAACGTCTCGGCCAGCTCAATTCATTTTGGCATGCGAATAATAATTTTCAGCCAAAGCAGAACAATGGCCGCACCACCACCACCACCAACAACCACAACAACAACAACGAAGCTTGTAATAACAACAACTAGTGAACGCGCTTAATAATAGTTGTTCCAACACATACGCGAGCACTAACCAAAGCAGGCCTAGCCGGCGGGTAATCGTTTTACTCACCCGGCGAACGTTCAACGGGCAATTTGAAAAGCGCGCAACGGCAACAGCAACAACAACAGCGATGCAACACCACCAGCAACAGCAACTGGCCAAAACAAATCAACCTGCTGACCAGTCAGAGTTGGTTCGCAACTCTTGACTCGGGAACGTGTCCCTGGCCATGGGGCATGCAACCCCACCGCCGCAAGCAGTCGTAATCAAGCTGCGATTGCCTTTCGTCCCGGCACACAAATCGCAGATCAAATTTGCAAAAAAACGGAATTATTTAATAAATAAAATCTGTTGCCTGCGTTTAATCAACTCGAGTCAGAGCTTAGCAACTGCTTGAGTCAACGTTTATAAATTGAATTAAATACGCGCCTCACTTACTGCAATTGCATTCGGCAACTCTTAATGCCTCCTTGGCCAATGTTCGTCTTGTTTATGCGTTTAATCTGCAAATTTATTTGCATGCTCGTCTCGTCTTGCGTGTGCCCATCTTAGCACATACTCAGACGCCATGAGTTGTTGGCCCCAGCAGTGTAGTCGGCATCTAGATCGCATCTTGGCCAGCCTGCTGTGCAGGATGCAAACGGCTCCAAAGCGCCCTCTTGGCCATGTTGCAGCCATTGAAGCGCAAAATAGTTCAGCAAAGGCACAAGCAAATGCTGAACCAGTCAAAGGCAAAGTCATCCAATCTTGCACTTATAGCAATAATGTATTCTATAATGCGTATAATGCTGGCGGAAGCCAAATAAAATATGGAATATTATTTATTATTTAAATTTATTTTTGCTTGTAAATCAAATGTAACTGAATCAAAATCATAAATTAACCAATTAGAGCAATAAATAAATAGGCAGAAATCTGATTCACGCACGTAAATCTCAAGGCAGACAATTTCGTAAAGCTATAAATTGCAGCACTGTTAGACATTATATATATATAGTAAATAGTTATTTATTTCAGTTAATTGACAATCCTTAATATGTGAACATTATTATAAGTATCTCGGCTCTGTCGCTAACTCCACTCACTAACTTAACTAATTGCCTAATAATGCGAGGAAAATTACCAAAACAGCAAATTATATTGCCAACTTATTTGTCATTTCAGTTTGCTAGCAGACTGAATTTGTTAGAGCTATGAGTCTCTGTGTGGATGTGTGTGTGTGTGTATCTGTGTTTTTGAATGGGCTGGCAGTTAGTTTATGCTGCCCAAGCAGAGCAGTTTTTGAGCAGAGTTTGTTTTGCGGCTATTTTATTGCACACACATACACACATATATATATATATATATATATTTATATATTGTATAATACACAAACACTATATAAGTATATATGTGTATACGCCCTTGTTGTTGTTGTTGGGCGACTGCAAAATTTGTGTGCCGAGAGATAAAAGTGCCAGAGCAACTTGTCATAATAAATTTTGGAGCGAACGCTGCGTCGCCTTTTTGCCATTTTATTTATGCGCTTTTCATAAAACACAATAGCTTTTGTTTAATAACAGTGAAATTTATTTTACAGCAACAATTATTTTTTCGCCTTAATGAAGCGCCCGCAGACAAATTTCATGCACTTCGATTTTTTTTGCCTTGGCTTCTGGTTGTTTTGCTGCTGCTGTTGTTGTTGCTTGTTTTGCAATCATTTTGCAATTATAAATTTCCATAAATTTATATTTAATTTTAATAATCTGTTAACAATGCAATTGTGTCTGCCCGGTCGACTGATCAAATCGATTGCGAAAACTATGGAATACTCAGTCCAATAATGTTTATCAGTTCCGACACACTCTCACACACTAACGCACACACTTACATACACTGTTGCAAATAAAGTGCAACAGTGTTTAGAGCTGGCACTGCCACTCGGGCAGCTGAGGGGGCGGGCATGAAAACAATGTGCAGCATTCAAATGATTAAAACAGCTGCGAAATGCTGCAGCCACAGACCCAGCTCAGCTCATACACACACGCGTGCACACACCAACAACAACAACAACAACTGACCAACAACAGTGTGCGCCACGTTAATCTTTGAAAATCCGAGTGCTGTATGCGGTATTATGCGAAAATTTATCTGATTTAACACCTAATATACAATAACTTAATATGCAGTGTGTTCCAAACGCTTGCACGAGCCTGCAGTCATCCAGCAGCCAAAGCCCCGCCCCACCAGCCCCGCCGCTCTGCCAATGTGGCCCCAACAGCATTTGGCCAGAATTGCGCTAGGCCAGGCCAAAAGCCAGGCAGCGCACAGTGGTGCGTATATAGGCAAATATAGACGGAATATAGAATGTATACAGTTATATAATAATGATTCGAATAAAATTAACTTCAATTATTCCATATGCAGTGAGGCTGAAATTATAAGACATTTCTCAATGTATTAATAGTTCCCAAATGAGCTTTACACTTTTCTAGCATTGTATATAAATATATGAATAAATATATATATATATATATATATATATATATCGATGCATGAAATATTTGAAGTCAATTATTATTATTAGGTTAAAATTGCTAAACAACCATTTTAAATATTTTTAATTTACATTTCATACATTTTTGTTTATATAAACACCACTGTGATGTGGCTGTGTGCTGTTGGGGCTAGCAGCAGCAGCAGCAGCAGCAACAACAACAACAGCAATATCAAACTGCAATGTTCAGCGTTCCAAAAAAGCTTCAACAACTGCGACTGGCCGTTCACTTCGCCCCTTTCTTTCTCACTCTCTCTCTTTCTCTTTTGATCTCTCTTTCTCGCTCATACGCTTAGGCACGTTTACAATGTCCATAGCCATGTGAGTCGCTCCTCGACTGCGTTCGAATGCTGCGCCTGGTATGCGGCGTTTGGAAAATGTGAATATGAACTGCATAAATCTTCCAGAGGCAACGGCGGCAGTCTTTGCCTGTGCGTCGTGCTCCTCGTCCCGCCGCTGGCTTTACGGCTTTTCGGCTTCGGCCTCGCAGAAATACCAAAAAAAGGAATAGCAGGCGGCCTGCCTGGCGCTGGTGCGAGCCAGACCTAGTCCGGCCGCTGCAGATATATGGCCATAGGTACTCGTAGTTGCAGCGCAAATGCGAATAGAATGTGGCGGCATCAAAGTTCAGCTCACTTACTCACCCGGCGTTGATGGCCATGCCCAGGGAGCAGTGGAGGGGGGCAGCGAGGGGCATTGCACTTTGCGCCCGCCGCTTAGTTCACTGCAGCATCATGCGTCAGTGGGTACCATGCGATGGTCGGCTCTGGCATGGCATTTCTTTTTTCCTTCCTTTTTTCATTTCGGGCCTAACACTCATAACTCTGATATTATTATGCATTCATATCGCCATTTTAATCACACACATGCAACTGAGCATGTGTCCAGCGATGTGGGGATTATGGGAATTGCAATCGACTGTAAAAGCAACTAACGGTATACTAAAGAGAGCAGAGTGGGTGTACGGCTATGTGCAACAGTTGCTGATAATCTTCAGCTGATGATGCTCATTGAATAGCACATAGAAAAGATTCTGGAATTCACAAAATAAAATGCTGATGTAATTGAATATATGATAATGTGGGCTACAAATAAACATAATAGCTCGCTTCTCCAGTAGCTATAAATAAAGTACATTATAATAGAATCCATAGCTTATTAGCTTTTAATTGAATCACTGAAAATGTTCCATAAGCCCGCAGCACAGCAGATGGGACTCTCATCTCTCTAGCACAACAGCGAACTCCAGCAAAATGTCGCAAAATCTATATAATTTGTAGCGCAACAAATTCCAGCTGTGTGTGTACATATATATATATTTATATACATTTATATATATATATATATATATAGAAGGCAACACTTTGAGGCCCCCCAATGATTTATTACCCAATTTTACTGCCATGTTTTCTTAATTTCGCATTCGACATTTCCCCTGCACAGGCGCCTCCTTTGCCGTGGCAGCCATGCGTACCAAGATACAACTAGTACACACACACACACACATACATACACAGATACATACAGTGAAGCCCCCAACCCACCCCTAGGCAAAGGGCGGGCATGTACCGTTAGCTGGCGGGTAGTAGCTCAAAGAAATAAAATAAAACACGCACCAAAGCACATTCATCCCTCGAGAAATATCGCTTATTTGGTCGGTAATAATTCTTGTGCTCTGCCAGGCCAAAAAAACCCACCCACCTTCCAACCCCCTCACTCTTCCTCAACCCCTCTCTATCGCTCTCTCTCTGGCACGCAGGCTGGCGGGCGCTAAAACAAAAGCAACAACAATGAAGCCAGAATAGAATGCCAGCAGCATCTTCAGCCTCTCTGCTTTTCGTTCCTCTGCGCCGCATCCAGCTGCCACGTGCGTGAGCTGCCGGCGAAGGCGTGGAGCCGGAGCCGAGCCCGGTACGGTAGCTGGAGCCGGAGCTCATGAATGCCGCAAGGAGAAAGTTTTGTGCTTGGCCGAAACGCGACTCAAGGTCCAAAAAACCAAGACGTTGGCCAAAGGTGAAACTGGCTGAGAATAGGAGCGGCCCAGGCTCGCATTTTTCGCTCGTAGACACTTTTTACGAAATATTTCATCGAAATGTGTCCCTGGTGTAACATTTAATATTAAAGGTGGGCGGCCACCAAAGGGGCTGTGGGCGGCACGGGTGGATGGTGTCAGTTGGGCAACGGGTGGGTGGGACGACCACTTATAAATTAGCTTTACTTTTAAGACATTTTGTTGCGAATAAAGCAGCGCCCGGAGAAAGTTCACAAAATGAACCACGAGCAGCGAGACAAAGAAAACAAAATGAAAGAAAAGAATGGACGGCGAAGGGAGTGGGATAGAAAAACGAAGAAAATAAAAGAAAAGGCAGCTCAATGAAGCGTTGCCACGCCGCTAAAAACTTAAACCAATAAATCACAAGTTAATTACAGTCGCGTATTAACTCAGTGCACTGCATTGAGAGGGCTCGCTCCGCCCAGTTGCTCCCGCCCCCTCTCAATCTACTGCCCGCCCATCGCCCTCCCCGCAAGCAAGCAAACAAGCTACAAATTTCATAATTATATTTTATGCGATTTATTATTTGTGGCTCGCTGTCATGTCTGTTTGCTCAGAGATAATGCCCGGGCAGCGTCTTGTGAGCCACTTCTCTTGTACAGAGTACTCCCCTAATCCCGCCACTTCGCTCCTGGCGCCCTATCCACTTGCAGTTTACCCCATTGTCGTCATGTGTTGGGCCAATTTAATTGCCAAACTTTCTTTGGGCGACAAATGCGGGCATTTTTAATATGGCGCACAGCCAGGACCGAGGGGAACATGGACGGACCCTGCTCGATTTATGTCTGGCAAATTTAATTGCGCGCCTCGATAAGAAGAAATCATATTAATTATGATTATTAATTTTATTGGTTTCATCTGCTGCTTCTGAATATGTTGTTGTAGCTGTGGACAACAGAAGATGGCACCGTTTTAATAAGGGCAGCAACATAAGGCCCAAATGGTTCCTGACGCGTTACTTGAAATCTTATCATTAATTAACAATAAATTCAAATAATAAGTGTAACACTTTATAGTGCTCGTCAGCACAGCTAGGTATTTATCTTGTAATTATTAATTATAATATATATAATTAATTATAACTGCATACATTCATGCTTACATACATTTATTTATATCACATGTGATTGAATCATGGATGTCTTTATTTCTGAAGAATCGCTTTCGAGTCCTCTACATAATTTAAAAATATTTCGTTTTATATATCTTCAGGGTAGTTTGGCAAATGCTGTTCCGCTGTGTTAGGTGTGAGAGATGGGAGACACAAGCCTAAAAAATAAATACAGCTATGCGTTAGGATTTTCTTAAAGGAGCAATTACGACAATATTCCTCTTGAGGCTCTTGCTGCTTATTAAAAATTGTCATTATTATGCTGATCCAAATAATCTCTTGATACACTCGAAATTTAGGGCCGCTAAAGTTTTATATTTTCTAACGAGCGTTCATATACTGCTCAGAGGCGAACCCTTAGTAATTTGCACTTTATAAATGGTATGCGAAGAATAGGAAAGTTTTCATTGCCCTCCGAAGATTGCGTGTGGCATTTCTTGCATGTTTGTGTAAACAATTTCTTGTTCTTTTCAATGTTGTTGTTGGTGTTTTTTCCTGAAGTTTTTGTTTTTTGTTTTTGCCAAGTAATTTACATATTTCCAAGCATGGCCTGGCCATTCGTCTAAGCGCCCCCGCCATTTATTCATTAATTCCAAGTCGTCCGACATAAATTAGTTAACTTGGACTCGAAATCGGACTGAGTCGCTGCCTCTGTCTCATTCCCATTCTCGTTCTCAGTCCCGTTCGGTTTCTCTTTCTCGGTCTCGGCTGGGAAGAATTTTAATGTGGCGGCACACAAGGGGCTGCCCGCTCACAGTCCTCCCTCAAGGGAAAGGCGAGAGCATCCAAGGCGAAGTCGTACAGCTCTGGGTGCGCAACGGTACAAGCTCCGAAGCTCGGCAGCGGGAGGGCGAGAGAGGCAGCTACAACTAGCATAAGCTGCGGTTTCTTTTTGCCAGCAAGTGAAGTGCATGTTGGAAAAGCAACAACAACAGCAAAGGCAACAACACTCGAAACCTTGGCCAGGGCAGGGCAGGCGGAGCTGCCAACTCAAGTAGAAAAATACTCGTACAATGCAATAATACAAAACAAAAAAAATAAAAATAAAATCAGCCTGCAAAAAAAACATTGTAAAACAAGTAAGAAAGCTCTAGTCGGGGTGCCCGACTAGGAGATACCCTGATCCCAGTCCTCTGAGTTTTTTTTAAATTTTCCGTAGTTTGTATCGAGTATTCAAAAAAAAAAGAAAACAAATAAAAATCAACATTGCGAGACCAGGATTCGAACCCGTATTATTTGCGCAACGTGCACAAACTCTACCAACACCGCCACTTCATAACTAAAAAAAAAAATAGAACAGTAAAAAACATTTCATCTTCACTGGTCTCGAACCCGGCCCAAGCGGCACACGAGCGGCGCCTCTACCAACGCAGCCACTATCCTTCTTACGCGAGACGTTGCAAATTTGAACATAAGTAGCAGCAATAATTCAGCACAATTCAATCGCAATTTCAATTCTTGGAATAGAAAAGAAAACACGCATTTGAATGTATGTGTGCACACGCATAGGAAAAATGCGTGCGCGTGGCGCTGCTTACATGTGCTTTTGCAAATTAGCCAAACGTTTTGTTTAATAACTTCTGTTTTACTTAATGGATTTTAATGAAATTTTCAGCATATGATCTACATATCCTATTGGCATGGTTGAGATGCAAACGCCTTTACATAATGGCCCTAGTTCCAACTAAACTTAAATTCTAAGAATATGGGGGAATTTGGAGCCGGTATCCAAAATCCAACAAAAATCAAAATTGCATAAAATATACATAAGACTAAATACAAAATTTGGAAGCTCTAGCTCTTAAGACGTTCGAGATATTATTTATTTACTGCATTTCAATAATGTTTTTATTCGATAACAATTAAATGTGAATAGTTATCGAATATTTGAAACAAACTTGACCTGCGCGTGCTATACACGGACCTACAAAAAAAATTTCAAGTCTCTAGCTCTTATAGATGCTGAGATCCACGCGTTCACACATACGGACAGACGGACAGACGGACAGACGGACAGACGGACAGACGGACAGACGGACAGACAGACAGACGGACAGGGCTCAATCGACTCGGCTTGTCGTCCTGATCAAGAATATATATACTTTATGGGGTCTGCCACGCCTCCTTCTGCCTGTTACATACATTTGCACAAAACCATTATACCCTGATTTCCCATTTTTAATGGGATCAGGGTATAATGAAACGACGGGCGTGAGCATGAAAAGCGAGCGAGTGCCGCTTCGTTGGTTTGTTGTTCGTTGTTTGGTTGTTTGGTTGTTGGTTTGTTTGGCTCTTTGGTTGGGTTGGTTGTGCCACCTTTTGCGCTGTTGCAAAGTTTTCCTCGACTTTTTGTTTTGTTCGCAACAATCTTGAACATTTTTTGGCGCTGTCTTTTTTGTGCTGCAGTCAGAGAGAGAGAATGTGGGCCGCAGGCGGAAACACCCAATACAAGTCACATCTGGATTTATGTCATGCCTTTAATTGGCTGCTGTGCCGATGCCGCTGCCGATGTCGACGGCAACTCCAACTCAAACTCCGACTTCAACTCCGACACCCACTTTCGAGCCCCACAGCCGCAGTCACAGCCACAGACCAAGCCCAGGCCAACAACAACAGTTTCCATTAGCTGCGAAATCGAGTTTTGGGGGCGGACAAAAGACTAAAAAACACAAGTGCCCAAGCAGGATGCCGGGCCGGGCATTTGCCGGGCATCTGCCCGCCTTTGCCAGCAATTAAAAGCAAATTTTTCTGGTCGCCATCTTCGGGATTTTCAGTCGCAATTAAAAACGAATTTCGCGCAGCTTCATTAGGCGACGCGACCAAATGCGATTTTAAATATTCATATGCCCAGCGCGGGCTTACGTATAGAATCAATGGCCGGATCTACGGATCTACGGCTCCACCCGAGAATGATATACTAGTGGGCACATAAGTAACAGACTATCGCAGTGCCAGCTGTCGCCGGCTGTTATGCGATTTCAAATTAAATTCAATAAATTTTTTGCATATGCAGAAACTCAGTAAAATATCAACACTTGCAAGGGTTCAAAAGTGCGGAGGAGGTTGGAGAATGGCTTGGCGGCTAGGGGAAGCTCCACTTGAGAGTTAACACTGAAGCCGTCGCCCAGTCTGTGGCCCCTTGGAATTTATGCGCTCCAGCGACAACATATGGTCACGTAAATTCATGCGACAATATACGATATGATGTCACACACACACCCTGCCAGAGAGACATGTGTGTGTGTGTGTGCTTTATTTTTTATGCAAAACGTTGTAGGGATTTTTTAATATGTGAAAAGAGTCTTAAAACTCTTGAGCTCCGTGCACCATAAACTGTCGCAACTCTTGAGCCGCCCCAGACTCCATCTCTGCCTCTGATTTATGACTGACAGCCGCCATTCGCTTTGCCTAATAAGCGCGTCAGGCATCGAACAATAATTTTGGGAACTTTCATGGATGGAGCGATGCTTGAAAATATAAGCTCTTTCTGATGCACATATTGACAAATGAATGAAAACTATACAATAAACTATAGAGGTGAAATGGAGTCTTTTAGAAAAGGCAAGAAAATGAACTGGAAAATCTAGAAAATATTGGAACTGAAAGTTAAAAAGTTTTAATATAATAACAAGTTTTAACATAAATAAGAATGAAATCTTTATGACATATTGATAAATATTAAATGAATATTGTAAATTAAATTTCTGTTATTGTGGCTAACAACTTTAGCCATATAAATAGATTATATGAGTCATATATATAGATTCTATGAATATAAAATTCAAAGATAAATTGTTTTTAGTTACAGACATTTAAATTGAACTACAACAGTTTGTGTTATATGTTTACCAAGCAACAAAATTTGCTGTTGTAGTCTTTAAGATCTTACAGATCAATATACGTTATGCTCGGCCAATGGCGGGCAGCAAAGTTGGCCAGCTTTTGTTTTTTTTGCTGTTGCCAGACTCTTGGCTTCTACCGGCTGACCCCTTTCCGGGGCAGCTATCGGGTGTAACTTATGGCTGCCCCAGCAGCGTTTGGCAGAGTGTGAAATTGGCAAGCAGCAAAATAAAGAAACTTTGCCTTGTGGCCAGCTAGACAAGCAGGGAGGTAGATAGAGAACGAGAGAGAGAGAGAGAGAGAGAGAGAGGGTGGGGCGGGAGTGGGGCAGTTCATAATTTCGAGCAAGATTTTATAAAATATTAGTTAAACAAAACATAAACCAAAGCGTTGCAGACGTTTCTGCATACGAACGTGAGCTAAATCACCTAAAAGCATGCAACATAATTCAGCAGGCAACACAGCCAGCTTCTTGCCACGCACACACACAGACACACTCATGTGAGTGTCTGTGGAGCAGAGACGAAGACAAAGACACAGACTGGCGACAGAGCCAGCCCAAGAAGCGACGAAGCTTAACGTTTCCGTTTCCTGCATGCTCAAGCAGCATACGAACACCCACACCACGCCCAGCCGCCCACTTTTAATGGCACTATGAAAAAGGAGGTGTAGGTGGCATGGGTATTGCCTTTTTGGAGTACGTTTTGTTTTGCATGTGCATGAGCTAAGTGAATCTCGAGACTGGAATAGGGACTGCTGCTACTAGCTCCTGCTTCGGTTCTGGCTGTCTGGCACTGGGAGTGGGCAAGACAACAAGGTTGACATTAGCGCGCTCAGCGCACAACGAAACCCAATTAGAAACGAGATATACGACACCAAAGTGAGGCGATGAAACAACATGAAAATGAAGCCAGCCTTCGTGCCCTTACCTCCAAGTGGGCTCAAGGATGCGACCAGGACGCTGCCTGGCCCGTGTGCGCAAAGGCCAACAATGAAGCGTGTAATTACAAGCGTAAACGGCGGCCCAAGACGCAGCGGTGGCTGGATGGCAGGATGGCAGGATGGCAGGATGGCTGGTTGGGATACGGCTGCTGAGTGGGTGGTTGCCTTGCCCCGTGAAAAATCTCACATACTCGCGCGCGCGAAAAAGACGACAGCCATTTTTTGAAAAGGGTTGCGACTGAGTTATGAGCCGGGTGGTGCTCGAAGGTGGTGCACACGAGTGAGCGCGTCGCAGCGCATAATTACTTTACAAGTTCATTATAAAGCATCATAAATCTATAAAAGAAAGTGTGGCGGGGGCCCGCAATGGAGCTCGAATACAATTTTGAACTTTAGCACTTGCCGCTGGCCCATTGTCAGCCTGCTGAATTGCTACCGCTTCTCCGGCTGGGGCACCAGAGCAAAAACAATGGCATGTAATTCACTTGCGAAAATGTTATTGATTACGAAACACACGAAACACGATGACAAAAGTGCGCAGCCAGCAGCAACTGCGTCACTGAGGCCAAAAATTGAGAACAACTGCATGAGCTGAGGCTACAGTGGGCCAACTTAATGAAATTGTGAATCGCACAGTGCAACAATGAAATTATGGAAATTTGAAAAGACAATTAGACACTTAGACAATATACCTTAAAGCAAAGTAAATATTGAAAAATATTAATTTAAAATGCTTCAAATTTATAACAACTTTAATACATATCTGTCCCATTGTGCTTTTGGCCGTCTATAGCTGTTTTTGTTGATTTTGCGCAAAAGCAATTTGAGCATAAATCTTCCAAACGACAAACTCGCCTGCACTCACACACCCACACACAGAGGAGTCAATGTGGAAGGCAAGTTGTGAAAATGGACGAGACAGGAATAGCTACAAGCAGAGGACTGCGCATAGGAATCGGTTGCAGCAATAGGAATATGAACGCCGCAGCCAGCGAAATTAACTGCTAGTTTCACACGTTCTAGCAGCCAGCTAAAGGAAGGGCAAAAGGCAGCAGGCTAGCCTCGAGTTGAAAAAGTCGCGCAAAAAGAGGAAAACCCTAAAAGAAATGTTGCACTAAACTTTCACTTTTGCACAGGGCAACAGCAGAAACAATGAAAAAAAAGAAGAAGAAAAAGAAATTTTTGGCTTTTGCCAGGGAGCAGCTGCTCTCAACAGGCTACCAGGGCGCCCTCCCTCCCTTGTTGCCCCTCTCTTTCTCTGGCTGTGGCTCTCCCACACATTTGGACCATAAGTTTGTCGTTTAGTTTTTGGGTGGCAAATAAAAATAAAACTTCAAGTGCCAATTATGTGTGAAATTCCGACACTTTTAGCTTGTTTACTTTTATGCGCGCTTAATGAAGTTGCAGTTGCCACACACACCACACACACACACTCATCTGTGTAATATGAGCTAAGGTGTGTAAGGTAACTCACTGCGAACTTTAAGCTAATTATATAGCTCATATGAAACTTGTAGCTAGTTTAAAATCTCTTTCTGGGCCAAGTGAGGCATCTGATAAGGCAGCGAGGCGTTCTCCTTGCAAATGGCCGCCGCAGCTGGCAACACCATTGAAAAAGCAATTAAAAACGCATTCGATGCGATTCTCTGAAACGATAAACAAGGCAAACGGCAAAAAAACCAAGAGAAAAAAAGCCAAACGGCAGCCTGTTAAGCGAGTGGGCGTGTCAAATCAGTGGGGCGCACTCAAATGCAATTAAAAGATACAGATACGGAATGTATCTCAAAGATTGCCTTGCGTGCACGCTCAACCCCACACCGCCGGCGCTCGCTCCATAAATAATCGCATCTGCCGCTTATCAGCCCGAGCCGCCATTTTGTTGCACAGTGTAATTTATGCTTGACACTTGCGCTGATTTTTATTGGGCAAAAACATTTGAAGAGCCTGCGGAAATGTTGCACATTTCCGTTTCTAGCAGCTCCCATAACTCTCCCAGATAATCATCAAGAGCTGTCGATTGCGTCAGAGCCGAACGCTGTTTTTCTTGCTGTTGCTGTTGCTGTTGCTGTTGCTTTATTTGTGCGTTTTTAGTTTTTGTCTAATGAAGTCTAAAATTGAAAATATATCGCTGCCAAAACTGGACACTGGCCACATCAACATCCATATCCACATTCACATCACCATCGTCTTTGCCAGCTTCCCCTCTTGGCTCCACACCCTTGCAGCTGCTGCCGCCTCTGCTGCCGATGCTGCTCCACGATATGAAACAGCTTGACATCGTGCCACTTATTTATTTATTTATAATGTCCGACATCGAGTTTGGTCTTTGGATTTGGCGCTTGATCTGCCTGCTGCCGAATAACTTCATTTTATAGTCGCGTCTCTTCTCTCCAAATGCTTTTGCTTGTGCTTCTGCCCATGCGGGAACTGTTAAGAGTCGCTTGTAGTATTTGTAGATATATCTCTGCGCGTCCCGCCAGCTGTCGGTTGTCCATGGAATCGAGCCAAAATAGAGTCGTTGATTATTTAAATGAAGGCACGACAGCAGAAGGCGTTCCACGCACTCACACATGCCCATCTATCTCTATTGCTATCTATGTATGTATCTCTTGTTTCAGTATCTTTGTATCTACTATATCTATGGAAATATGGAAATGGCGTGTTGCGTGCTCAAATTGAGTTTTGTTTTTGGTTTTTGGTTTTCGTTTTTTTCATTCCGTTTCTGTTTCTGTTTCTGGTTCGTTTCTATTTTGTATATCTATTTCTCGTATTTTGTTGGGGCGTTTCACGGCTCTCATTAATTGAGCTATTAAGATAAGCCCGCAGCGCTTTTTGTTCAGCTTCGACGCTTCGAAGCGTTTCAGCAGCCTCGGCCACTGGGTCAGTCGTCATCTGGAGCTTCAGTCAACCAATGACGGAATTATTATACAACCCAGCACAATCCAATACAGCCATACGCAGAAGACATGTTCAAGCAGCGACAATAAATTTCTGATGTATTCATTGTCTATTCAAATGTTTTTTTAATTGCCGTAACATGGCGGCCAATTCATCGCATCCAACTTGAAAGTGAAACAACTTAATGGAAAATTTATAACATACGACCTCACATATTCAGTCATGCATGAATTTGATTAAGCCCGTATTGAAGATGAACTGTAGACAATATTTAGTTATGGAAAGATTGACTCAAGATGTGCTGAATAATCTGTGCATTGATTAATGATCATCTCTATTACGATAGATTTCGATATCACACAAAACTGACTATATCTAATGATGTATAAAGCTTATACTTAGTAGAGTAATAAAGCAGCCATTCTGTTTGGCTGCTGCAACCAACGCTTATAATGAACTTCATTAAATTGCAGTACCGTAAAAGCTTCAATGCATAACTCAAAACTAAATGCAGGCTGCACTTCGTGGCCTTTATCCCTCGGTCATTGTTGATCGCTGCTCACTGATCACTCGTTGGTCTGGTCGTGCACAGGAGGCTACCTGTTGCAACGGCAGCTCGGGCAATGAATTATTTTAATGACGAGCAAAATGTCCGTCTGGGCAAGTGGTTGTCCGCGTGTCCTGCGCATGCGTGAGCACCAGTTGCCGCCATGCCGTTAAAACCAGTTTTGACTGCAATCAACCCCTTCCCCCATCAGGCGGCCATTGAGCGTTGCGCTTGCACCTTAAAATTGCCAAAATAAAAAGAAGGAAAAGAAGAAAGAATGCGTGAGCTGCAGTTGCCCCAAAAAGAAGCTGAGCCCTAAGTCCGTCCGTTAAGCTGATTTTATCGACGCGGCAATTTCTCCAGCGAAATGAAGCATGAGCAGATTCGAAGCCCAGCAGGCCCCATCGACAAAGTGAATTTTTGGGACCACAATTATGCTCAGTTTCAGATAATTTGGAAGGCACTTTAGTGCGCTCATATACGTACGCTTAATCATCTTTGGCACATCATTTCGGGCTCATGAGAATGGGCACAGGCAGCCAAGTAAACTTGTGCTGGGAATAAGAAAGAATAAGCCATTGGGCCAAGCCCAATGTAGTGGCTTTGAAGTGCAGTTCTGCAGCGCTGGTATAAATCGCCAAACTCAAACAAAGTCAATTACCAAAGTGTCAGCAGAGCTCCCCTAGATATGCAGATAGCTGTATCTGTGTGTGTATGTGTGTGTGTGCAATTAAAAGCTGATTGCCTGCTACTGTTGCAAGGATATGAGTTGGAGAAAAATTGAAATTCCGATTGTTTGGCTGCATATCCGCAAGATGCAGTTGAAAGGTGTGTGCGTGTGCGTGTGTGTGTGTGTGTCTGTGCAGCTGTGCACACCCCAAACGTGTAGCTCAAAATTTGAAAACCACATACATATACACACATTCGTACGTATGTATTGATACAGCCGGCACTGTGTATCTCGAAGATTGCGTTCGTGTTCGCAATTGCAACTCAATTGCGCATTTGCCACCGCAAACATCAATATTCTGTAGGGAGACATCGGCATAGGCATAGACCATAATCACGTCTGAGGAAACAGCGGCTACCCTCACCCACTCAGCCACTCAGCCACTCACCCACACTATACGCACTGGGAATCGCACTCCCTGCGGCCAATTTAATTGACAGATTTAGTGCGACTCGATTGGCAGTGCGGAAAATTAGTTTTCCGTCTCGCAATCAGCTTTCGGCTTGATTTTCTGAGGCTTTTGTACGTCCCTCTTTAATTGTTTTATCGACACCCGGGCAGTACATAGATATTTATACGCATACATACAAATATGTATACCTTATAAGGTGAAAACACGCCCACGAGCGACACGCACGAAAATAGATTTAATTAAATTGCGAACAAAAAGCGTGAGTTGTTGTAATCGGAATAAGCAAGGGGAAGAGAGGCCATCACACACTCAATTAATCGATTTTGTATTGATTTTATATGTGTGTGCGTATGCGAACCTTATGGCCACAAAGGGTTTCTGTCCAACAATTTCCGGTTGAGCAACTTTGGCACAGCTTTTGCGTCTGGCCTTGAGTCCAGCTTGCGAGGAAACAGGACAGGAATCAGCCTGGACCCGTTCAAGCGAAACAAACAGCTGTGGAACTTACGAACAAACTACTGAAATTGTCAACTAATTTATGTGGTACACTAAAGCAACAATTTGGATTATAGAACAACAAATAGTAAATACTTAAAGTATTTACTGGACTTGAATACTTAAATTTGAATTTCCTTTTGGTCAGCATATAAATATTTATTCTTTAATTTCTGATGAATCAAAATTCTTTGGGTTTCAAGTTTAGAAAGTATTTTAAAGAAAAGATTCTCTTTTTTTTCTAATAATCTCAGATCTGATCTTTATCGCATAAAAGTCAACTACTTTTGCTCTGCTCAGCCCTTTTCCAGCTAAGCGTTTGTAATTCCAGCGAATTACACTTAAATACTGTTGCTTGATTACTCCCAGACCTTGGACGAGACGTGTACCGCGATGGATTCTTCCCAGTTTTTGGGCCAGTGGCGGGCGCGTGCGTGACAATTTTATGTGCCGGCAAAGGCAGGAGCGACGACAAAACAAAACATAAATTAGATCAAGGGGCGGAGCAGGGTAGAGAGGAGGTTTGTAGGTAGCGTTTAGGGGAGCCATTGGCACTGGGAGCTGGGAAATCGAATTAGATATAAGTAGTTGCCTGCCAGCCTGTATATAACTGTGTATGGCACACACATGCGCACTGCTGGTGCGTGTAGCTGGGCCTGTTTCACCACATGTATCTGTATCTGTAGCTGTAGTCGTGTATCTGTGTGTATATAAATAGTTATAATAGAAGCATAGATCACACGATGCGCCGCATGCAACATGGAGTCACCGTCACCTGGAGATTTATTGGCAACGTCCCGGCCAAGGGTGAGACGCGAACAGAGAGAGAGAGAGAGAGTGAGAGCGAGAGGCGCACGAAGGTAGAGAGAGTGAGATGTAGCTACTGTGTGGCAGTTGGCCAAAGACGTGGGCTCTACTTTTTGTGTCTTTCTTTCTTGCTTTTTGGGCGCTCGCGCTCGGTTCAAAGTTCGCAGCAAAGGCAAACACGTAAGCTGTCAAAACTTTAAATCCCGCAGGAATTAAAGTTAAAAAATACAACACGTACTGGGCACCCGGGCGCAGCTGCTATCCAGCAAGTAGCGCTGCTTCCGCGCCCCGCGCTCAAATGAAAACCAAAATCAGCCATCAGCCGCGCAGACAGAACCTTGAAATTGTATCTCAGAGGCAGATAGATATACGAGTGTGCCTTAACAATTCAAGTAGACAACGGCGCTCCCCACTTCCCCTTTCCCCTCGGCTCTAAGGCTTGCACTCGTCTAAATAATCTAAGAAAATTTCGCGCCTTGCCATAGAAAGTTTTATTGTCTAGTTGAAGTCCTGCCTCCCGTGCCCCCTCCGTTCCACATGCCAGCATTTAAATTATGTACTTAGAAATACACAAAAATGCTCCGAAAGTCTACAAAAGAAAATGGCGTGGCGCAGCAGGAGATGTGGCAGCAGCAGCAGCAGCAGCAAAGAAGTAGAAGAAGAGCGCGGCAGCAAAATGAATTTCGCACTTTTTCGCATAATAAATTTAAAACTTGGCCAGCACTGAAGAAAAAAGTGAGCCCCGAAAAAAATAAGCCAAAGATGGAAAAAAATATAGAAGCAAACTTTGGTAAAAAGTTTATTTTTGCATATATATATCTATATATATATATATATTTATATATATAAATATATATATATATCTGTAGAGTTGGAGTAGCATTAGGGGTCAGGCGGCTCTGTGGCAGGCGCGTGACAAATTCCATTTAAAATTGTTGAGCTCAACGCACGTACTGGCAGGAAGCGACTCGGGAGCCGCCTTCTTGCCAGTTGCCTCCTAAACAAAATGAAACTTTTGCTAACCTCAGCGTGATGTATTCCACTGGCACAGGACATGCGCCAGGACTTCCGCCAGCCAGCCAGCGCGCCAGATAGAGCGTGCGAGTGAGCCAGCGAATGAAATGGCGCTGGAGAAGGCCGATGGGGCTGGCCAAGTGAAGCGCTGAGACTTAAGTTAATCAGCAAACAGGTTTAGTGCTAAATAAATTTATTTATGCGCTTACGGGTTGCCATTTCATTTGTATTTCTGCATTTGAAGGCAACCAGATGGGAGCTGAGGGACTTGAGAGTGCTGAATACCATGAGAAAACCAAAACAGAAAAGATAAGTTTGATTGGCAACAGCACGATTGAGTCAATATAATAAATCATTGTCAATATAATAAAATCATTGAGAACTTTACTACATAAAGACTTTAGTAAATGAAAATAATTTAAAGATTCAATTAAAGAAATTTTAATTTGTTCAAGTAAATAATAAAATAAAATATAATTCAAAATAATAATAAATTAAGTCGAAGTGCAATCTGTCTAGTCTAAAGATCACAGCAAATAGTTTCTACATAAGTCAATAGAGAGTTTCCTATGCAGTGAAATTAGCTTAAATGACATTTGAATTGCTTTAAAGCTCAAGTTGCATGGCAATAAAAAACAGATATTTCACCATGTTCCATATACGTAAGTATTATTATGCCATCAATCTGACGACTTATCTGTTCCTCCCACATCAGATAAGTCCCAAAATGCACAGATTTCCAAACAATTTATGTAAATGTTTATGTTTTGTAGTCGATTTGCGTTGTTTCCAATTAAATAAATGTTTTTGCACAAAAAATAAATATATATACGCATGTGCATATGTGCATATGTGTATGTATATGGCCTGCGCATATAAGTAGATAATTTCTTTGTTGCATGGTGGAAATTTTATTTTCATATCGTTTTTATTGTCTATAAAATTTTCTCGCCATTTATTTAACGTGTGTCTGGGCACACACACATAGGTAAACACAAATGAAGACAGCTCAGATACATGCATGCTGGCATGCTGGAATACTCGTACATGAGCCAATGTGAAAGATAAATGCGTTTTCACTTTATGACTTTCGTGTCGGCATAAATTTGTTAATACCTTTAGGCCAAATTTATAACATAATAAATGCTCATAATATTTAACTTAACATTTTGCCAGGCCGGGCCGCACCGGGCCAGCTCGGACCAGCTCGGGCCAGCTCGGGCGAGGCCCAGACTCAAACCGCCCCAATAAAATGCGAAAGTTACTTAACATTGTCCATTGGCAGCAGGTCGCAAGGAGAGTGGAGTATCTGATAAAATCTCTCCAGCTCGTGTGCTCTTCTGATTGTGCATAATGCAGTCGAGAATGCGAATGTGTGTGAGTGCACATAAAATTGAGTTATTGCACTTGAGGCAAATTAAACTTCATAAATATTTAAAATCAGAGATTAACACGGCAGAATAGCAAAGCCTACAAAGAGCGTGAGAGTGGGACGGAGAGGTAGAGTGAGGGAGGCATACGGGAATCGTTAAAGTGCAAACACATTCCATGTGTTGTTGGCGACTTTTGTGCTTGGCCAATTAAAGTTGCATTACAATGGCATAACTGCAATTTAAGTAGCAGACAACTGAAAGCCTGACAGTCAGCATATTCCGAATGCAGCATGTAGCGTGCAGCGTGCAGCGTGCGGCATGCAACGTGCAACTCAACTGACAGCCGCTTGAACGTCGCTCGGCGGCAGCACAGCAGCAAACGTTCAATTTAAAGTAACGATCTCTGCGGCTCAAGATACAGATACAACTGCAGCAACAGCAACAGCAACTGCAAGCTACGAGCTTGCCAACAGGCAACTACTAAGAGCTAAGAGCTAAGAGCTCAGAGGCAACAGCCATTGGCTATAAAAATGAAATGTATTTTTCGTTGCTGTGTTTTGTTTGGGTTTCTTGTTGCCAACCTACGTCAAAATGTTGCAGATCGTTGCTGAAAAATTTATATTTATGTTTTGGACAACGACAAAAAACAGCACAACAACTACAACGACAACAAGCATCACAAAACAAATGATCTTTGTTGCAAATTTTGCGAAATGATTTTTCAATTTAATGTGCCTGTTGAAATGTTTATAATCAAGCCAAATGAGGCAATTGAACCCACACTCGCTGTCTTCGTTTGTCGAGGCATTTGAATACACTGCATTGGGATAGATATCTTGCTTTGTCAATGTACCTGAATATCTAATAATGAACTTACTCTTAGAATGTTCTTAAAGTTTTACTAATTTGTCATTGCAATTGTGTTCAACAGGCACAAATGGTCTGAGGAGACGCGGCCGACAGACATACACCCGCTACCAGACGCTCGAGCTGGAGAAGGAGTTCCACACGAATCACTATCTGACCCGCAGACGGAGAATCGAGATGGCGCACGCGCTGTGTTTGACAGAGCGACAAATTAAGATCTGGTTCCAGAATCGACGAATGAAGTTGAAAAAGGAGATCCAGGCGATCAAGGAGCTCAACGAGCAGGAGAAGCAGGCGCAGGCGCAAAAGGCAGCGGCAGCAGCGGCAGCGGCGGCGGCCGTGCAGGGCGGGCATTTAGATCAGAACTAGAACGAATTCAACTTGCTGCATCCCATCCAGTGCAACAATATTGTAACAAATAAACCGTTTACTTAACCTAAATTAATTCAATAATTCAATAATCATATTGATATTGTATGGTATCATAAAGCAACTATTTCAAATTGTTTGAAAAGCAACCGAAAATACGTAAAGCAGCAAACAGCAACAAAAATTACAAATAAATTTCGTAGACTCTAAGTAAATGAAAACAAAAACAAAAACAAAAACAAAAACTAAAAACTAAAAATTGAATATAAAAGTAGTGGGAATAATACAAGAAATCTACTTACCTAGATTCATACATACGTAAATCTATGCATACGAATACGAAATACAAATTTAATTTAAATTCCACAAAGAGTGTTAGAAGTAAACTAAAACCTAAATTTGAGAATTGTTTGCCCGCGTAAGATTTATGTTTAAAACGAGCAACAAATTTATTTTTCAAAAATTCGGTTCACATGTTGTTTACGAGCCCTGAGCCCTGTCCCATCCCAAAAACCCCCCAAAAAAATAACAAAAACAAAAACAAAAATAAAATAAAAGAAATCCCCTTTGTTGCTTACTGCTATGTTTAAATTATATTATTTTCTTTCGGATAAAAACGTTTCGAAAATTAAATTAAATACTCAAAATGTTAAAAAGTAAAAATTAAATTCTGTTGATATGAATTTTTGTAAGACGCGTTTTTAAACCAATTGAAATTCAAAACTAAAAAAAGAAAAAAACAAAAATAAAAATTACTTAAAACAAAACTATTGAAAATTTAACTTAAATATAAATAGAATTTGTTAGCAAAGTAAAAGAATATGAAAAATATATAAATAAAAACAAAAAAGGTATAATAGAAAGGTAAATAAAAATAACTTGAAAACGAGAGAGTTATTATAATACAAAGAATGTGTATAGTTCGTGCTTAAAATTAATGCAATTTTAGTTAACTTTGTTTAATTTTAAATTAATTTGTTTAGTTTTCGTCTAAGGCTTTTTAAGCGTGCAACAACAACACAAACATAAACATAAACACAAACAACAATCGTGAAGCTGTTTTCTTTAAGTAATTTTTAAAGTTTTTTTAAACTAAATTAAATCCTATTTTTATTATGTTTAGTTTAATGAAAAGCGTTTATGAGATTATCTGACAACAACAAAGCAGAAAAACAAAAACAAAAACAAAAATTTTGCTCCGGCAAAACGAATAAATTATTGGTTTTGAAAAAATCTACAAAAAAAAAATCAAAGAAAAACGAATGAATGAATTGTGTTATTATTTTAGTTGCAATTTTTGTTGTTTCGTTTTGTCTCCACTTAGAATTATAGAGCTTAGAGTTCTTTGATATCGTCGGGTCGTACTCATCGCCCCCGTTTATTGTGCATGCGAAATTGCTTTTGATCTCGTTTTCGTTAATTGTTCGTAAGTTGAATAGAGATGCTACCCACACCGATAACACACTCGATTATCGATTATCGATTGTCGATACTGCAACCGAGCTGTGCTCGAGATATTGTGTGTTATACTATTTTCAGTTCGATTCACTTAAGGGCTAACCAAGCAACCTTCACAAGATGTATACGTAACTAGCGCATAAGGTTCAACAGATAAATATATATACATAAATCCCTATATATACATATATATATTTATATTTATGTATTTTACATGAAAATCGAGTATAAATGAACAACAATAAGAGAATATTTGCAAAAGAGAAAAGAAACAAACAGACGACAGTACGTAAGAGATAAGTTAAATGTTATAGATTTTAAATGAAACATATACGTAAATATATATACAAAGAAGAAGCGCGGCAAACGTGGCTAAGAGAGGTCCAGCACCAACCACCCCTCCCCCAAAAACTAAAAAATAAATAAAAAAAAAACAAGAAACCCAGATGCTAAAATACAATACTTAATGAATTAAATGTGAATTGTCGTAGCAACGGATATACGTAAAAGATGGAACGGAGCGCGTCGGCGTTAGAATTTATTTCACTCTACAAACTTACCTACTACTTACTTATGTAATACACATATGTGTATGTGTATGTATATGTATTAATAAAACATTACATTACGATTATTGTACATTCTTGTGGCTTTTTTACTTTACCCTCACCACAGCCTCACAGCCCAATTGACATTAATAATGTTTGTTCTAATCCAAACCTAACTCATGTATAAACGAAACAAGCAATACCCGAAATGAACACACAGAGAAACAAATTAAAAGAGGAAAATTCCAAATGTCTTTTTGTGTAGGGCAATCAAATCGTTTATACTCGCATACTATGTAATTCTAATTTAACGCCATTCTATGTTAGATCCGTAAGTTGTAAATTATCAATATAAAATATACGTACTTTAAATAAAAGAAAAAACATCCAGTGAGAATGTGGTAAACAAAATAAAGCAAATAAATATTTGATTTAAAACTCAAAAATGTCGACTTTTCAAATCTGACACACAGATGGCGGCAAATGTTAGCGCCACCTTATGCTCGTTTTTCGCAGCTTTGCAAAGGCTGACGGGAGCTGACTGCTACAAAATCAGCGCATGTTCAGTTGGACTGCTGTCCAGCAGGTGGCGCCACGAACGGCTGCTTGCCACCCTGTATCATTGACATTCATCGTTCAGCCCTGATAGGATATATCGATAGTTAGCATTCATATCAAATACATTTAAGCGGATTCTGTATCCTCTACAGGTAACTATGGGTCAATTAATATTGGTATGTACATGTTAATAACGAAAGATTTTTTTACTAGAAAGCTAAAGATTACGAAATAAACGAATCAGTAAATTTATAATTATTTATAAGACGCATATAAGTCTTCCATTATGAGAATATGTATGTATGTCCAAGGAATAATGAACAGGTATACGTTTTCTCTATTTAACTTGTTTACTTGTTTTCATTTGAGTGAATACATAAATTAACCTTTTTGTATACGTTTATCAATATCTGGTAGAGCTAGATAAGACAAGAGAACTTTAGTACTCAAAGAGCGCAAATGTTCTCTTTTACTTTGAGATCCGCTGAGTATCTTCTGCTGAAAACTTGTTTTAGCACTTAACAACCTTAATTTATTCTCGTGCCAAGGCAGTGTATATTGAGTCTCTTACTGGCAATATAAATGTACCAGATAAACACAATGAAAACAGTTTAAATTGACACAATTTGTTTATAAATAATAGACATATGAAATAAAAATAATACGAAAATTATATTTTCTAAGCTAGCAAAGTCCTTATAAGACTGAGTGTTAGGGTATTTAGACTTCGACGTTCTGCAAATATTTTCTTTCATATCAATTGCTGCTTTAATATTTTCCAACTCAGTTTAGCTTGTGCTGTCGATCGGACAAGTGCTTCCTGATAGCACAGTTCTCTCAGTCAAAACTCGGATTAATATATATAACAACAGCAAAAGACATATTAATATATATATATATACATATATATTTATATATATATATATATGTATATATAGTACACTTTGGGAATATTTAATATGGTATTGAAGTATTTAAAGTCACGTTTTCTATGCATCTGCGTGACTTTGTTAAGCTTCACTGCAAGTAAGTAAATTATAGAATATTAATCTTACTTAGGCTTAAAATAAGTGCACATGCGCTCACTCGTTGCATATCTGGTGTGTTAATGCAAAGGTCTGCTTTGAGTCAGTACCTGGGGTCGTCAATCGAGTCAAGATTGTCAGATATTTGCTTTAATCAAGAAAAGAGAAATATGAGAGAAAGATTGAGAGAGAGAAAGAGAGCATGACATGAGGCAGAGCTCAACAATATATGTATAATAGCTCTCTGTTATTATTTTTTGTTTTCGTTTTCGGATTCGATGCCCGGTGTATCTTGGCGATAGATAAGCCTCGCTTAAGCATGCTATAACAACTTAGAACGTTAGGCGAATGCCTAATACTTATTCATGAGATCTCAAATTCACGTTAAATACAATTTTTCGAAATTAAATTCAAACTTTCTTATACGTAAAAGGATCCGTGCATGGAGCCTGTGGTGCCATCCAATTTGAGTGTGATAATGGCAGTTGCATTTCGAAATTCGAGGTGTGTGACGGAACCAAGAACTGCCCCGATGGGTCGGACGAGACGGGTATGACCTGTGTGTCCCAGCGACAGCATTGCACGAAGCCCTACTTCGAGTGCAGTTATGGCGCATGCGTGATCGGCACGGCAGCGTGCAATGGCAAAATTGACTGTGCCGATGGCTCGGACGAGACGCTTTTGCGCTGCGGATCTGCTGACGACGTACGCGAACTCGAAGTCCGGCTGCAGGAAAACTGCCTGTGAGTACCCAGAGTGCTGGGATTATTCAGATCAAAAAATGCTTTTGTTACCTCTAGGAACGAGGAGATCAAATGCCCGTCTGGCATATGCATTGAGAAGAGCAAGTATCTGTGCGATGGCCAGAACGACTGCGGAGATGTAAATGGCTATGACGAATCTGTCAAATTGTGCGGACACATCGAGTGCCCAGGATACGCCTTCAAGTGCGCCAGTGGCGGCTGCATCTCCGGCGATCTGATTTGCAATGGCAAGACGGATTGCTTCGACGGCACGGACGAGGCGCCTCTGTTGTGCAACACCACCTCCGTACCCACACAGCAACCGATCTTGCTGCCGATAGACCAGATTGGTTGCCCACTGCCTCACGGCGATGAGCTTCCCATAATGAAGGATCAGCACGGCGCCTACCTGAAGCCGCCTATTATCAAGAAAACGGTCTTCTTCTCCTGCAACTCCGGCTACGTCCTGGAGGGCGCAAAGATTAGCCGTTGTGCTAATCGACAGTGGAGCACAGACGTCATACCGAAATGCGTGAGTGAGTAGCGGTCTACTTCAGCTGCCTCTTTGTTTCTAATGAAGAATATCGTTGTCTCACAGAATACTGCGACTCGTTGCGTGACTCCAAGGGCCGCTCCAAGAACATACTCCATGGGTATTCGACTACTCCCACATGCACTTACGAGGGTCAAACGGTCAACTGCAGCGAACGCTACCATCCGCCTGGCACCGAGGTAATTTTCAACTGCGCAACCGGGTTTAGATCAATCAGCACTACGCTGTCGCCCATGAAATGCTTGCCCGGTGGGTTCTGGAGTCGTGGGCGCCTGCCGTGCGAACAGGAGTGTGGCCAGATTGCGACCCCCATCACGCAGTTCTCGGCCAACGGCTATTCGATCAATAACACGGTGGTGCCATGGCATGTGGGTATTTACGTCATGCACGACGAGAAGAAATACAACTTCGTCTGCGGTGGCTCCCTGCTCACCCCTGACCTGGTCATCACGGCTGCCCACTGTGTGTTCAACCAGGTGAGCGAGCAGACTTACAGCTTCGACACGTTTCGTGTGGTTGCCGCCAAGCTGTATAGGGGCTACAACGATGTCACCAACGAGGACAAGAGGCGGCAGGTCGAAAATATCACAGTTGCTCCGTAAGTATTGCGATTTTAAGTCATTTCAAAAAGGAAGAAGAGAACTTGTTTCTAAGCAAGATATTTTATTTTATTTTATATTTATTGTTACACCAACAAGCCTAATACAAATTCGTCTTTCAGTGGCTATAAGGGCCGGGAGGATAATTACCTCAACGATATGGCGCTGATCTTTCTAAGTAGGCCATACATGCTGAGCAACGTCATCCGACCGGTGTGTGTGGACTTCTTCAGCTATTCAGAAAAGGAGACCATCAACAACGAAGTGCAAGGTCAATTTGCTGGATGGAACTTTAAGGACAAACGCGAGCTGCAGTTTGTGCCAGCGAAATCGCAAATGAACTCCGTGTGCCTCACCCATCTGCGGGACATAAGTTCCGATAAGTTCTGCATGTTCACACAGGGCAGATCGCTGGCCTGCCAAGGCGACAGCGGGGGCGGGTTCACGGCGAAGCGAGAGACACCCGCCTTCTCCCGCGATCGATCTCGCCACTATCTGTACGGTGTCATCAGCAGTGCTCCAAATGCCGGCCAGTGTGCCGAAAGCTTGACAACCCTGACAAATATCCAACACTTCGATGAAATGATCAAGAGTGCCATACGGAAGAGTATCGACTCCAACTCTTAAAAGAGTTCGTTTCCATATATGAAGAGTACTTATGAGAGTATGGGGCAAAAAAGCAACAATTCATTTCTGAATTTTGGAAATGCACACAATAATTTAAGTCATATAATCAGTCATAAAAAATATAATTTTCTAATTAACATATCAATAGACAAAAGTTATGTCTGATATCCTAATGTATTGCATTGGCAACTTATAGTTCCATTTCTCTCACTGTATTTCGATTACTCAAAACCAAATACATATATTTAGTTGCCTTATAAAATTTTTTTTTAATTGTATATCTTAAATAAAATACTCAATACTTCCGAGTGATTATGAAAAAGTGACAATTATTGTAAATGATATTCAGCTAAAACGGAGAGGTAACAAAATGAATTCATTATTTACATATTACAAAGGGAAAATATTCAAAATGAATTAAAATATTCGCTGATACGCTACGGCGTATATAATGCCTTAGTAAACGGCAGGTGATGTTACAGTACTTTTGTTTCTAAGTATTTTATTATTCAGCATTTTGTGAAGCTAAACTAGTCTCTCTTGTGAAACGAGTATCGACAGCTTTATGCTGTGTCAGTTCTTATACTCTTGCTGCAGCATAATGTAGGGAAAAGCCATATAAAATATATTAAATCGACTCTTGTGATATTATAAATATACAAATATGTATGCATAGGCTATACTATACTAATTTCATTAAAATATAGGCACTAATATGTCTATGAATATGAATATATTCATAGATGTGTTGTTAAATTGGAGCTTTGGCTAAGGTAGGGAGCTGTTTCAACAGTTTTAAAGTCAGTTCATTTGGGCTGTCAATCAACGAGCAGATTCGTGTTAAGTTTTGAGAATATAAAACTGATTTACACATATTAAAATACATTTGAATTAATGCTAATGTAAGCAAGTACAGAAGAAATAAGACGCTAGATAATTTCTTAGGAAAACTAAAAAACCAGATCCAGATAGAGCAATTGCGTTTGATATAATTGTTTCTATAACCGGAATATTTCAAAGGTAAATATTCAAAATTGAAAAAAAACCACACACAATTTATATATAATCGCTATTTTTTTGACAAACATACTAATTGATTATAAAAATGCGAGCTGAAATTATGTGTTAAACACTCGAAAAAGCTTGGCAAAAGAGTGGAGTATATGTATGTCAGTATGTATGTAAGTAGTCTATTCTCAGCTCAGGGTTTTTAGCCGATGCTTTGTTTACAAATATTTGAAATGTCTACCCCAGAAATAGGTTTGAAGCTTGTTTTGAAACGAATATTTTAGAATTCTTGCCAAACAAACTGAAATTCGTTCAAAAATAATTTAGCAAATAGTTAAATAAGTCTGAAAGCTCTAGTCGGGGTGCCCAACCAGTAGATACCGTGATCCCAGTCCTGTCAGCGTTTTTATTATTTTCAATAGTTTGTATCGAGTATTAAAAAAAACACATAAAAAGTGACATTACGCGCATCAACTCTACCATAACTAAAATTTATAAAAAAAGAACAAAAACAACGACCCTTCGCCGCCTGGGCTCGAGCCTACAACTTGTCTCTTACGAGTGCCGTCTCTACCAACTCCGAATCGAATAAAAAAGAATTTGAATGTGTGTGTGCACACGCATAGGAAAAATGCGTGCGCGTGGCGCTGCTGACATGTGCTTTTGCAAATTGGCCAATCGTTTTGTTTCATCAATTCTGGTTTACTTCATGGACTTTAATGAAATGTTCAGCATATGATTTACATATTGTATTGGTTCGGTAGAAATGCGAACTACTTCACTTATTGACCCTATTTCCAACTGAACTTAAATTTCAATATTTTGGCGAAATTTGGTGTCGGTATGCAAATTATAACAAAAATGAAAATTGTAGAAAATATACATAAACATAAATACAAAATTTGGAGGTTCTAGCTCTTAAGCCGTACTAGATATAATTTAATAACTGCATATCAATTAAGTTTTTAATCGATAACAAAAAAAATTGTGAATGGTTATTGAATATATGATAAGCGAGTGCTATAAACGGATCTACAAAAAGAATGTTAAGTCTTTAGCTCTTGGAGATGCTGAGATCGACGCGTACACACATTCGGACAGACAGACAGCATTGTCCCAATAGACTCGGCTTGTCGTCCTGATCAACAATACACATATTTACTTTATCTGCCATGGCTCCTTTTGCCTGTTACATACATTTGCACAAAACCCTTATATCAGGGTATAAAAAACATTATTTATTATTATTTATTCAATATTGAAAATCTTGGCAGAACTCCCAGCCTTTTGAATTTCAATAACTTTTATTTCAATGAAATTAATAATCAACGCTTTTAGCCTTAATAATTCCTGTTTTTAGTATTTTATTAAATTTGGAAAAAATTCTAGTTATTTTTGGAATAAGTAAGCTCGCGTTACTTGACATGCAACGACATAAAAAGGATCCAGGCTCTAATCCCTTTGAATTTATGCATTCCCGGATAATGTTCTCAATCGTAGATATGTTTTTTTAATATCCTAATTTTTTCTATCTACTCTTTGTGCTGTTCTCAATATGTCATTGTGGACACTTTACAGAACATCAAAATTGTTAGGTTCATAAATTAGCAAGGACTGGTCGGCCCTGTGCTGGAGTCACAGTAGTGGCAGTAGTGCCTGGTGTCATTTGTAATTTTTTGCTGGAGCAACAACAAGAACAGCAACATCAACAACGACAACTACAAACAAATTTTAGTCCACTTCTGTTTTATGGCAAATTAATGGAGCGACATGCTGTCCATGCTCTAGCCGAACTCTGTCTGTCCGCTCTGTCCACTCGAGCCTAGCAGGTGGCCTGCATTAAGAGCTGCGGCAGTTACTTCCAGCCCCAGGACGAACCTTCACTGGACCGTAGCCCGCTGCCCAGCCTCAACATCTAGGCTGCCACGCTTTGGAGCTGCTGTTTGTTTCACACATGCCAAATGAATGAGCTTTTTTCTCATTGTTGTTATTGCTTCTGCTGTTGTTGTTGTTGTTGTTACAGCAGTTGCCTCTGTCGATTTTGTGCTGTGTGGGCGTTGGTTTCTTTTGCCGACTTTGCCATGTTGCCAGCCAGGCTAACATATTGGACATTTATTATTTTCGTGAGTGTTTTTGCTCGTCGGGTAAATTATGGTTCCACAGCCGGTCGGCGGTGCAGTGGCGGTGCAGTGGGTGGGTGAGCTAGCCCCAGCAACGAGCCCAACTGCCAGCAGTTCATTTGTTGCATTGTCGCCCCAAATTGGTTTGTACGGCCAAAACGCTTAGCTGGGTCAGATTAGATCTGCCTTTGTGTCCAGTTTTCAGCTGATAATACGCGTTAGAGTGAACAGGGTGTGGAGGTGGTACTGAGCGAAAGGGTGGTAGGATGGGGGTGGTGCGTGGTGCGTGGGAGTGTTAAATTAATAATTGCATAAATTTTACATGTGCTGTTGCATGAATTATGGCGGCGCAGCATAAATCGCGAATAATGTGCGCACTGGCCGTGCGAATATTTATGGCTGTGACTGTAAATCATCAAACCATAAACGCACTTGCAACGCCTAGCGGTTGCACGGTGGCAAATGCAACTCTTTGCACTCAACTTCGCACTGTGATTTTTTATTGAATTTACCAACCCAGCCGAGTGAGTTTATCATTGAGTTTTGTTAAATACGACCTGGAAATGAACTTGAAATGCATTGCACAGACTAACAAAGTTTGACTTCCGTGAACAAACGAACTAAATATTTATAATTCGCAAGTTTTGCATACTTTAACATACAAAGAATATAAAATATTCATAGACTTTTTTTGGCTCATAGCATAACAGATAAAAGATAATTTAATAGAGAGAGCTGATCATTTAGTTCACATATTATCCTCAAGATCGTTTAGTTTATTATTTCTGCAACTGAATGTCATTCCAAATTGTGCTCGGATAGGCCACTGCTGACCACAACATTGCATTGTTTGCACATTTGTATGGAATTCGCAGAAATGGAGTCGTGATAAATGAATGCGTAAATTTAATGAAGTTGCACAATTGTTAATATATATCAGCAAAAATATTTTGTAATTAATTTAATTTTATATATTTACTGACAGCTGAAGCTTCGATTTTGTGCTAGGCAGGCTAAATATTTAAAGGAAATTTAAATACTGCTGATATCAAATAGAGGAGAATAGAGATGGAGCAGATAGGAGAAAGGCGGAGAGAATGAAAGTGAGAGACAGTGCGAAATAAAGAAAAAGTCTGCAATAGAGAAAAATTCACTTATGAATTATATCTGTCGACCTCTTCTCTGACCGATATTATATTTTCATATCAATGAATAAGCACGCATGGAGCGTATTTCAATTTGTGAGACATTTAGCTCACTTTAGATATATACAGATCATATATAATATGTGATCAGATATTCAGTTATTCATATTTGATAAATAGAGGAATAGAGCTGTCGTGGATTATCAATCAGTGAGTCACTCAGTCAATTACTCAGTGCGAATAAACAGGTTTATTTAAATAAATAAATATATAGGTATCTACGTGCACAAATATATATAAGCATCTATATAGCCTTGGGTAAACTGGCAACAGATTCGCCCCTTTTCAAATGAAGCACTTCCGGCACATGCATCCATTATTCTTAATACACGCATGGAAATGAACAGAAATTCGCCCAATAAAAGTTCAATGCCATAAATTAAGAGCATCCTTGCCAGGCTGGCAATGTGGCGTGATGGGGCTGGCTGGGGCTGGTTGGGGCTAGGGCAAGCGAGCAGCTGCGGACCTGCGTCAATGGATGACCAGACGGGCGGGCAGCCAAAACTGCGTTTCCTGCTGCAGTGGCGCCTGCTGCAGCCAGCAATAGCCGTGTAGCTGCCGTTGCTGGTGGCGATGCCGGTGTCGTTTTCGGCATTGGTGCTGATGCTGAACGAGGCGCCGAGATATGCGATCAGTTAATACGTTTCCGCTTTGCCAGCTAATACACTTCCCATTTAGTTTCCGCTGCGCTCTTCAACGACTTTAATAACCGAGTGAGCTGAAACAATTTAACTGGCCGCCAGCTGCTGATGGTTGGCTGTTGCAGCAAAAATATGGAAAACAGAGAAGACATTACTCTCAGCTGGCGCACCGTGAACTCCAACACTTTGATGCTTCGCAATCATTTCATTTTCTATATACATATATTGCAGGACGAGTGCGTCGCCCAGGACGCACACTTAGATTTATGGCCGGGTGGCAGACAAAGTGTCTGCGGTTCGGTCAGCCTGTTCCTAGCGCTGCGCGGGCGTCGCCCAATCAAGTCGCAGCAAGAAAACGAAACTAAAGCAAAAAGTTGTCAGCCCCAAGATGAGAAACTTGGCCAAGTCAAAGTCAATCCAAGAAGTGCTTGCTGCTGGCAGGGGCGCCGGTGTTGGAGGGGGGGATTTGCTTGGCGCAACGGCTGTCAAGTTTTTGCGGTGCAGTGCAGTCTTCCAGACGAAAGTGCAGCGCTCGCATTTGAACCCGAATCCGGAAGTCGGAAGCACTCCATTCAATCTGTGAGCAAGCAACAACCATCACTCACTGCGGCGGGCTCCAGCTACAGCAGCTCTGGCAGTGGCTCCTACTGCAGCAGGAGCAGCGAAATGAGAAATTCACTTTTTATTTAAATTCTGGCGAAAAACAGAACAGACTCTGCCCAGAGTGCCGACTCAGAGCTACTGCTGCTGCGACTGCTACTGCTACTGCTGAGCTTTCCAATGGTGTTTCCGGCGCGAGGAAGATGAATGTTGTGCCACCGACAACACGATGACGCCAATAGTTTTTCAGCTTTTGCTCTCCCAGTTTGTTGATTCCGCAAAAACAGAAAAAGAAATCAGTTTGCTTTCGAAACTTTTGCTTTGGCAAAGGATTTCGTATTTACGCCTCCGAAGTGCATTTGAAATACTTGGAAAAAGGTATAAGCTAATAATAAGAGTTCTCTCAGATACCAAAATTTATAAAAAATACATTTCATTTTATTCACTGTTCAATGACCGCTCGTTTTCTACGGGGTTCACTTAACAAAAGATTATGAACACAGATTAAACATATTTGGCGTTAAACCAAGCATTACTCTATAAATTTGACGCACTCGACTTGCGTCATCTTCAAGGCACAGAACGAAAGAGATCATAATTATATAGAATTGTTTTATCGCCAATTTTTCATGTTATGTAACAAACAGAAGAAAGACTGAAAGATCCTATAGAGTATACATATGTATGTATGAAATTGATTCAGTTTAGCCATTGGTTTTATATATTATATATTTTTATTATATATTATAAAAAGTTCAAAAATGCATTGTATAATCAAATATGCTTTGTTTGTTTTTAGGAGTGTATTTAATCAGAGAGGTTCAGATTTATTTGAGCGTCAGAATTTAATGGAACCTGTGGACGATCGATTCAGTTGAGCTCAAGCGCCCGTCGAAGACATTTGTCGCTACTTTTTAATTTCTTGGCAATGTACTTCCCAATTAAAAACAATATGTTTTTGTGGACAGCTCTCTTTGGAATATTGTTGACAACTTCAGCCGATATTATTGTAAGTATATTTTATTTTAAACATTGTAAATGTCTTTAATAAATTCTAATACTTATAGAACTATCCACTGTTGGAGTTGCAAGAGGAACTTGGTATGTAAGGATCCTCGTAATCCTCGTAATATACAAATAATATGCGATTTTATGTTTAGGCAAGTCTAAGAGCTATTGGCCGAAGTTGGTTCAGCAGGTTGACGCAGCAAATCAACTGAGACTTTCTCCGATTAAGCAAGAGATCAAATATGACGTGCTTAAGGTACTCAAACAGGCTTATCCCAATCGGACCATAAACATTGAATTCTTTGGCTCTCGTATAGTGGGTGTGGCCAATGAGAACTCTGATCTAGATATATTTGCAAATATTGGTATGTATTCAGTTTTTCTAAAGATAAGGTAAGCGAAACTCAAAAATATTTCTTTCTTTTAGACCATCCATCCCACACGGCTGTTCAGCAATTATATACGACTGCCGATGTGCTGCATAAAGAAGCTAACCAAACTTGGAAAATAGTTACGTATGTCCATACCAAAGTTCCGATCATACGCATGACTCACATGCAAACCAACAACAGTCTGGATCTCAATTTCTCTAGAAAAGAGGCTCCTGAGCACGCCCTGCTCCTTAGTTATTTGCTGGATCTGCAGCCGATTGGTTAGAATATATTTGCTATAGTAATCTCACTGTTAATGTTATGAAGATCTTGGGCTTCTGTTTCAGGTCGATACATGGTTCACTATCTGCGGGACAGAGCGAGAAGCCTCGATCTTAATTTTCAGCTGCGAAGTCATCTGCATACTTTGATGGTAATTTATTTCCTGCAAATCTCTCAGCTGTTGCCGCCAGTGGAAAATTTGCAAAAGGAATTAGTTCCGGATATGGGGCGTAAGTTTTCACCAATTCCAATGTATATACACTAACACTAAAGGTTTTATGTATTGTATTTAAGCTAACATAAGCAAATTCAACAATCTTTCCCATTCGGATTTGGGACTAGAGAAGGTAGAAGTTAACCCCAAAGCTTTACAAGATGCACTGCAGAAATATTTTAATTTTTATAATAGCTTTGATTTTGACAAATACACAATTTGTCCCTACTATGGGACGTGGATAACCAGATCCAATATTATGAATCTCATACCAAAAGGGTAATGCTAAAGACTTTATAGGCGAGCAGAATTATTTTTAATTTATTTTGATTTTTAGTTACAAGTCGCGCGCCACAGATTGGAAGAAACCCATTTTACTGCAGGACATAGTCTACGTCAATGAGAACAATGCTCAACGTGTTTCACTTAAGCACTTAAGAAAGTTCTTATCCATATAAGACTTATGTTAATATTTAAACTGTATCAAATATTTTGTACTATGAAAGATTTTCTATAAAGTTAAAGTTAAGGTTATTATCTGTGAACTGTTTTTTCTACAGATGGTCTCGAAAATGTCTCTTATCGATATTTTGGTTGACCTATTTCATGGTGCAATGTGTGAACTACTGATAAGTATTTTCAGGAAACATCGAACATCGAAAGTTATTTTTTGATGCATACGTTACGGAGCTTGAAAAAGTGACAATGCCTTGAATATATTTCCACACTTTCAGACGGCGCCAAAAAGTATGCTATAAAATTATTTCTAATTAACATTTTCAATATACAAAAAATGATTTTTGCTCCTCCTTTAAAGTTAGCTTATACTCATGACTGTGCTAGGCAAAATGTAACCCGTTTGATCTTGATCATATGTTCTTAGTAAATGTGTGTGTGTATGTGGATGGGAAGTGTATGTGTATGAGCATCAGCAAGCTACTTAAAAACTTATCAACGCTTGAGGCAATTTCCATGTGATAAGGCCAAATGGCAGCTGAAAGCGTGAGTGGTTTTGGCCCTTAACCGGATTAGAAACCATTTTATGTGTCAGCTGAGGGGGCGGTGTCACACACACAGGCATCTATAAACACATTGCTGCACTGCTTAGGTGTAGGTGATATTTTGAAAAGGGATAAAGAGACAACAAGCCCGGCAAATGTCGCCAACACCGACGTATCCTTGCCTGCCGTTGCCCAAAAGTGTGTGTGTGTGTGCGTCTGTGTGAGTGTGTGTGTGTGGGTGTATGAGTGTGATTTTGTGCTGGAACATCCATAAGTGTCATGTTTGGTATCCTCATTCATCCTTGGCGTGCACGCACGTTTTTTGCGCCCTTTTTGTTTTATTATGTGCACGAATTTCTATATACATATGCTATATATATACACACACACACACTAGTGTATGTGCGTGAGTGCGAGCCAAATAAATTCCGTAGCGCTAGAACCAAAGATTTATTATCAAATTAAATTTCTGACAGAATTTATTGCTTTATCTCTCGCCAAACATAGTTCTTTTGCCTCTCGGCAGCATCAGAAATACTCCACCAGCCTCCAACATTCATCCAACAAACCAACAATCCGACCAACCGACCAACCAACCAACCAACCCAGCCCTGTTCCGTGAGCCGAGTCACACTCAAGTCCGTGCATATCCGGAATCCTGCCTGTCCTGCGCTACTTCTCCGGTAAACAAGCAGCGCGAAATTCATTTTGCTGCTGTTTTTGTTTTGTTTTTTTTTTTTTGTGTTTTGTTAATAAAATTTATAGAGAACAAATTTGGACAATATGCGCGCATTATTCTCGCGTGTTTCGTACATTTATTTGGTGTTGATAGCAACACGCATCCACACACACACACATGTGTGCATGGATGTGTGTAGAGTTCATAAAGCGCATCGCATCGCGTTTTTCGGTTTGTTTAGTAGCCCTGGAGTGGGTGGAGGAGCGGCACATTAGCAAACGAACCAGCATACGAGCTGCTGCCTCATTCCACTTAAAGATGATGCATGGTTGTTGCTGCTCTCCATAATTAAGACGCTAAGAGGACGACATTTGCCCCTAAGTCATGCAAACTTAATTTTCAATTAGTTTTGGGAGTATTTTTGTTGTTTTTTGTATATAAATAATTTCATTAAAGTAACAAATAAATTTCTATAAAACTATAGACTTCATCCATAAGACACAGTTTTATAGGCATTTATAATTCACTTAAAATAGAGCAGAAATCTTTGAGATCAGATAGAAATTTTTTGTGATCAAGATCAGGTTGTGATGTTAGGCTCGAGTTCGTAACTCGTTTTACTTCTATTCTCTTACCTAGGCTTTCGTGCTATGAAACAATATCTATATCTAAAGCGACTCTATTAAAACTTAATTCGAAGCATGAGTTTCGTTTAAAAATTGCCAGAGAATCATAAAAAATTGACTGAAGAAAATAAAGCTACAAATATAATTGATTCTTCAATTTTGAATTTTATTTACATTAAAAAATGCCTAAGTTCGCAGAGCTCATCTGTAAACAGATAGCTGTATCGAAGAATAGAAATAAGGCAATTATTTGGAGGTATACCTCAGAGATATTTGGTAAACTAAAAGAAAAATATATAATTTCATTCAATACAATTCGAAAATTGCAGAAATATCTTAATGTTTTTGTTAATTGTTTTGAGAATTTCAACCGAACGCAGTCGCAGGCATTGAATCATTGAAATCTGAATTCAGCACATGTATTGTTATTGATTTATCTGTACAGAGCACATACATCTTTCGATCTTACGTATGCCACACATTCCTGTCCGCCCACAATGAATAAACTTTTGCAATTTCAAATAATCGCAGGCACCATAATGAGGCCTTGGAGCACACACAGAATGGGTGAAGCAAAAAACCACCCTAGACCAGGACACAGTCCCAGTTCCCGTATCCGTTCCCACCCCATGGAGGGGCGCGGGGACCTAAACAAAGCCAATGCGGAGCCTGGCATACCAAAGAAAAGAAAAACTTTCTTATTGCCAAAACTGCCAAACTCAGAGCCGAAACCGAAACCGAAACCGAACCCAGGCCCCAATACCCAAACCGAGACCCAGACCCAGACCTGCCGCCGCATCCGTTTTTTCCCGCTTGCCCGCTTCCCACTCGGCCCCTCTGCCCATTCCTGCCCTGCTGTCCTCTGCGGCGGCGGTGGCAAAGTCGACAGCGGCAGCCAAGACGACGCGGCGATAGCATGAGGGATTACAGCGCGTGATTTATATGGGATTCCGAAGAAATATGGGCGAAATGTGTCGGCAATTTTTATTGGACATTTTAAAAAGCGAGTAAGATGTTCTACGCGCGCTCTCGACGCACACACATACACACGCTCCCCCAGCTGTTCCATCCCGCTTCTAATGTTGCTCTGTTTGCCGTTGCTGTGGCTGTTGCTGTTGCTGTTGCTGTTGTTGTTGTTGGCTCCTGGGAATAAGAAATAAGGAACTGCGGCAAGAAAGTTGCCCACGCCCTGGCCACATATTTTGTGCTGCTGTTGCTGCTGCTGCAGCAGCTGCTGCCGCAGCATTTTTCCCCACTTGATTTTCTGTGCGTAGTTAGTAAGGAAGTCGCGTCCGCGTTCGCGTCCATTCGTTGGCAGCCTCTAACGAGCGCCAGCGAATATTTATGATCGCCCGCTACCCCCAGCCCATTCCACCCACTGCCTGTCCGTCCGCAGCTCCTGCAATAGCCAACAGTCGGCCGGTAGCAAAAGTTTTGCCCAACTTTGCCATTTTCAGCGGTTTTGCATTAATTTAAATTTCGAATGCAAATGAGCCAATTTCACTGAGTGCCACGTTTTGGTCTAAAGAAGCTGCCACTGCCACTGCACCCCCATCAACAACCCCATCAAAGTGCGGCCAATTGCCGGCTTGACAAATTGCCCAAAAGCCCGCGATTCACGCTGCCAACTTTCCACTCATCTTCCACTCTTCTATTCATCCGCTGTTAGCTACACGAATTTCTGTGTGAATTGTGACGCGCAGCAAGTGGCGTCAAAATGATTTAGTTTGTCCCTGGCAGTGCAATTGTTAATGCGCCACTTAATTTAATCGCCTCCAGTCAGCCCCACCCTCCACCACCCACCCACATATGGGCGGAGCAGCTCTGTTTTATGTATTTTTGGATTTTTGTAGCTCGTTTTTTGCTCGCTGCGTTGTAAAATTGCAACTCGTGGCACGTTGTAATGGAAATTAATTAGGCATCTTCAACCGTCCAGGGGGGCAGCAACGGCTCGGCGTCGGCACTTCTAGCAGGCTTATATCATTTCGAATTTAGTGGGAGTTTCACCTTGAGCTTATTGTTGTAATTTATAACGTCAACACGGTAATTGACGAGCCCAACCCGAGCTAGTTGACCAGGATCTGAGACCACAATTTACTTCTTCTTCTTCTGCACTTGTTGTCTACTCATCAATTGCAAATGTTTATATATGCTTTTTATTCATTAAAAGATTTATTCATTAAAGATTTCTTAATGTAAAATACCTGATTTTATTATTCTTTCCTACGTACGCCTTAGTGCCCAACTATCCAATCGTTTTCGAACTGGACAGAATGTATTAATTTTATTGCATAATATAATTATTATAGTTTTTCAAAAAAACAATAAAAGAAATCTTTTTAATGGATTTTCAGTTCTTAAATATAAAGCTAAGCCATATAATAAGAAGGTATAGAAAACTGTGTAAGAATCACACTTATTTCAAGCCAATTATGAAGGTAGCAAGAACAATCTAAGCATTTGCGGCTTTCTGTAGCCGAGTAGCTGGAAAATGAAAACAGAGCATGTATTTTGGCCTTCAATTTGGAATGCTACAAATATTAATTCCATTAAATAGTACAGGTGAAACATTTGGGGTGAGCGGTCTGTGACCTTGACCTTACGCCACATTACGATGTCCATTGTCTGGCAGAAATTATAGGCATTACGCGTTATTAGGTCACAGCCGAAGCACTTTTGCTTTCCGGCTTGCACTCCGCACAGGTAGTTACATTAATTCAGCCATAAAACAATGTACACCTACCACAGCGGAAAGGCCTCCGATATGACCTCCGATTCGTTGCTAGGCAATAAAACAGATTCTCGTCAACTCGCAGGGCTGACAGTACGGTAAGGTCAGGCCAAAGATATGCATTACAAGAGCAACAGAGCTGAGTCGGCACTTGGTTGCGATGCTCTCTATGCCGAGAGAGTGCGATGCCAACAATGCGATAAGATAAGTGGACGTTGCCAACTAAAATGTCATAAATCTCGGCGCTAAGGATGCCTGCTAAAGCAGAGCAAAGCACAGCAAAACAAATCAGAAGAAAGCAGAAGACGCCAAGTGAAAGAGTTGTCGCTGGCTCGCCGGCTCGCTCGACGGGTAGGTGCATAGCGAAGGGGTCAGCGCAGACGTCCAAAAATACACTTGACATATGAGTATCGAGTACCGAGTACCACTGGTGTGTGTGTGCCACACAGCACTTGCCCCAAACGCTCGTCGCCGCGCACTGATTTATTTTCCCGTTTTGCTGCAGATTTCTTGATGCAGTATTCGTATAAGCAGACAGCAGGCGGCAAACAAGATGAATGGCTCGAATGGCGACCGAGCGGCTATTGGCCGTCGTTGGCGTCGCTTATTTGTAAAAGAAAAGAAAAAGCTAGAAACAAAATTATTAAAACCAGCTAGCCAAGTTAGTTGCTTCAATTTCTAATAGACATGCTCAAGCTTATGTGTTTCTTTTTTTATTAAAATGAAATTAATTATAATAATGAAGAACTTTAGAGTACCTATCCAACTTTGTTGTGTGTAGATCGGACTTTAGTAACTAGAAATAGTTCTGAAAAAATATTTTGATATCAAATATGCAATATTTCACACACAAATAAATGATTCATGCCCTAGTTAAGCTTGAAATGTCTAAAGGTGTACTGAACTCTTTTGAAATGAAATGAAAGCCCAATTTGACGATTCCCTACAAACCTTTCCAGCAGACTTTCTTTTAAAATCGAACGGATTATTCTTTTATCTCACAAGGAAATACAGATCGTTTCAACACTGCCTATAGGGTATTTAGTTATCTTTCATAAAATTACAAATATATATATATATATATATATATATGTATATTATATATCACCCTTTCTTTCTTTCCAATTTCTGATTGCTTACATTATTGAATTTAACAGTTATATTATATATATATGTGTAAGACATAATATTATTCAAATCAATTACAGGGTATTCCGTTTGAATTCCAAAATGTAATATTACGAAGCATCCTTTTTTAGATTACCAGCAGGCAATACCCAGCTTAGATATTTGGCGTGCAAGTAAGTATTATCTTATAGTAAGTGTGTCGCTTAGTTTGATTCTAAAAGAGTACCATGTAGCCTAATTTGGTAGCTGCTTACAGGGCATTTAGCCTGAATCACATGAAATTATGAAAATTATAATCACTTATTTATTCAATTCACACAAGTCAAACATAGCCTATTAGTGCTTAATAACTTACAGGGTATTCAAAAAGCCTCACATTAGCAGCCGCCATCGAAAGGTGTGTGCTTATTATGCTAAGTGTGTGTGTGTGTGTTTCCACCCCCATTCGGACTACAAGCGAGAGGCGGCAAGAACAAGAAGAAGAGGATAAGACGAAACAGAAGAAGAAAAGTAGCGACGCCATGGAAACCCTTAATACCCATCATAGATCAACCATTTTGGTCGTAAATTACATTTGAAATCTCTAATTTGTTTTGCTCCAAAGGTGGAATCCTTTCTCGAAATCCCCTTAACTGACTTTTTACTTGTCGCTTTTGTTGTCGATTTCCACAGCGTGGCGAATGAAAGATTATAGAGAAATGGGATTTGTTTCGATCTGAACCCGAGGCGATGCTTGAAAATGTTTTGGAAATGTTTTGAATTTTATTTTTATTTTTCCTCAGGCTTACATACGTTTTGCAATTCAGTGTCAAGTTATAAAGAATGTCTTCGTTGCACACGTGAATGTGCCACCGAATTGAGTTGGCATGCGTGGCACGTTGAATGCAACGAATTAAAAGACAATATCATCAATTATGTTATTAGCATGAAAAAAGGGAATTCGCCAAGACCCCTACTGGATGACGCGGATTCTTGTGCATGCAGATTTTGAAGAATTCCGAAGAGCGAGACCTAAAGCTAAACCTACACACAGAGCTGGCATAATTCACGCTGCTCTTGCAACGATTCGTGTCTGGCATATCGCATACGGCCATGCATAACTAAAGAAGCGGACATACTAAGGACTGCTGGAGACAAATATAGATATATATATATACATATATGTTAAATAATACGTATGCGGGGCTGAACGATCGTGAGTTATGGGTTGTCACCTGTCTGTCGAGGCTGTCAAATTGAAAGTGGATTGAACTGCGCCGCGCGGCTGAGTAATCGCAATCGTAATCTTATCGATTGCCGATAAGCATATCAATTAGCGTCAATCGATGCAGCGCTTGGCTAGTGGCCCATGGCCCATGGCTCTGCCCTCACTTAGCACTCGGGTAAATGCACATGAGTAACTCATGTTCCGATCGTCCATATCGACGATCGCTTGGCCTTTGCAGGCCATGCGAATGTGTTGCCAGTTCTTGTTGCGGTTTTTAATGAAAATTAATTGCGCCACCAAAGTCGTGTGTTTTGGTCGCATTTAATTGCATTTTACAGTCAACGACTTTAGCCGGACTAAGAGTTAGCCAGACAGCAGCTCGCACCTTCCTGCGGGTCGACGGCTAATTTATCAAAAAGCTAAGAATGTTGCTGCTCTTCGCACACTCGCATGCACACTCACACATACGCGTGTAAAAACAAGCACATGATTAATTTCTGACAAATGTGCGACACAAAAGAGATGTGACACACCTCGAGGCCCCAAGCACTGGACCACAAGATGGCCGCACTGGTTGGTTGGCCGGCTGGCTGGATGGCCTTCCACTTGGCCGGTCTTCCCGGCATTTTGATCGCCTCTACACGAATCTCCAGCTCTCTGTGACAAACTGGTATCCGCGGCGTCTCCTCCATCGCAAACCTTGCCGTGTGGCATCAGGTTCCACAGACTGCACACGCGCTCGAAATGATCGATTGCAGCTGCTCTGTGGACCGAGTGGCTGGCTTTTGGCCCCGTGGCGAGGGTTCAAACCCCATGTGGACACACCATATTTCATTCTCTTATCAACTAGACAACTTCTGCACTAATTCGTACGCATTTTTTATAACAACCTAAGCAAACAGCTGACAAATTAGATGATCAAGCCAAAAGTATATATACAAATATTTATGTCTATATAGACTAGCAAAAAATAGAAATATTTATCGGAGGAACTAGATAAAAGTCACAATAAAAAAATAAAAGTTAAAAATATAAAGACCCAATATAAAAGTCAATTTATGCGTGAAAGGCATAAATCAAAAGATGTCCGAATATCATATAAGAGCTTTAGTTAAATTTTAGATTTATTCATTTTTTTTAAAGCAACTTCATAAATGAAAATATTTCTATAAAGTTACGAACTCTTTAAGGCAAGGACTAGAAAAAGTTAACATACCATTTGCTAACTCAGAGCCAAAAGGGAAAGAAACGAAAAAAAAGTGTGCAAATGGAGCATCATTCATACGTTGCCCACTAAACGAGACAATAAAGATAAGCCCAAAATGGAGCATATTAAAAAACATTTGCGAGGTGAGAGCGCAACAAGCGCTCAAAAGAAAATACGTACAAAAAAAGAGGAAAATAAAGAAAAACATTTGTACTGCAAAAAAATCATGTTCAGTTGAGTGTGTATATACGTGTGTGTACGTGTGGAGGAGTGTGTCTGCATTGAGACAAGGAACAGTGGCCAGTTTCCAGTGGCTAGTGGGCAGTGGCGAGGCGCTGGTTGTGCGGTCAAACCCCGGCGGACGCTGGCCATAACCTTTTACCGCTTAATTGTGCAACATTTGCAGGCCGGCAATTATTTGATAAGCGCTCACATTTGAACGCCAGCAAATAAATTGTCTTGCCGCAAAATAAATTCAAAGAAAGCTGGCAAATGCTGAACTGTGGAAGCTGGGCTGAAACTCAAGCTGGACTGCACTTTTGGGTCTCCCACAAGGCCAAAACTTGCGACTAAGAAAATTCAGCTGCTTGAGTACATAAATTTAACCGAGTTCGCATTAAACTACAAAACAATTCAAAAAATGTTTCTCTGCACTAAATTAATGAATGTGCGTCGCCAGCAGAATGGGACTGCCAGTTCCTTGTGTTTGTTTTCTAGTTCTGTGCTTAGACTTTGGTTAGACCACCTCCACAAAGTGTGGGCTTAGTTTTGGTTAGTTTGTTTAATATCTGAAATGCTCCTTAAAGCATTAAAAGCTGTAAAATTAGTTTAGTTAAAGACCGATTAAAGTCACAGTTTAAACAGATAATGTTATGATTAAATTGTTTAATAAAAAGGATAAAATAAAAAAAAAACATGAATAAATATATGTTACAAAAATTGTAATAATTATTTTATTGTTAAGAAAATTAGTAAATTGTTGTGCAAACCTTGTCTCTATGCCTCTTGTCGATATTTCTTATTAAAAATTTATAATAATGTCATATAATATAAAATATAGTGTTAAATTTATTAAAATAAATAATTAAGTCTATATTTATATTTTATAATTTTAAAAGTGAACCATATAAGATGAAGAGTGGTATACCACTGCACCACTTGACGGAATAAAATGTATATTTAGCTGATTATAAAAGCAAGCTCCTTAGCTACGGACCCACTGACGCACATTGTGAAAGTCAATATGCTATTACACTGTTTTTATAATCGTACTCTAAAGAAATAAAAAATAAGCTTCATTTACTAATTCGCTGAATGAATAAATATTAAAAAATTAAAGTGTCTGTTTCGTAACAAATATTTATTGATCCACGCATATTTAAATAAAGATATATAATATTCATTTTTCCACCAAGCAGTTTAAGACGAACACTTTCATTCGCTTGCAACGCCATTTTGAATGGCAATGGCAAGCCGGCAAGATGGTAGTCTCAGCTTGGCGAGGGCCATCAATTAGGTGCGTGCAGCATCCAACACCTTGGCAATGGCTCAGTTTACGGCGCTGTCGCTGGCCTGCGCTCTTGTGCCTGCCTGTGGAGTCGGCGTGCGCTGTTGGCCAATTAATCAAAATCGTCGCCGTGTGTAGTCGGAGTCAGTCAAACGAGAGCGGGCAAAGAAATGTCGTTAACTTAAGTGTCCAATTAATTAAATTCGCATTTAAGAGCCGCCAAGCTGCGAAAAGCCATTAAGATAGTTTGTCACACACTGGGCCCGCAAACACGCCAACTCCAGCTTGCTCCTAGAAGGGAGGAAGCTGAAGAAGACGGCAGCCAGAGGAAGGAGTAGGGGAAGCATCCACCCCACTGCTGCCACATTACTCGTCCGTCCGCCCGCAACATTTGCCTGGGCCAAAAATTAAAACTTTGCTCCTTGCGGTTGCTTTGGCTTCAGAGAAACTTCATCCAGTGTGTGTGCTGTCTTATTTTTTATGCTTGTCTTTCTTCATATACTCCTATGCAGCACTTCAGCTGCTGTTATTGCTGTTGTGGCTGCTGCTGCAGTTGTTCTCCTTCATGTGGTACCAGTTGCCTTTTCCTAGTTGCCCATGTTCAAGTTTTATGGCCAAGTTTATAAATTTGAGCTGCTCGCTCATGCGGTTGTCTCCATGGTTGTCCGTCTGCTTGGTGGTCCAACCGCCTGCCAGGATGATTTCACACTCAACTTCTTCGTAATAAGATTCATTTCACGTGTAGCAGCTCCAAAACGCATTTGACTAAGCGGAAAGACTTGCTTTCTATTTAAACTATATACCATTATATTGTGCCAACAAATAAAGTTCATAGAGAGCAAAAAAATGATAGCAAAAAAAATTTAATTTGATATAAAATACTTAAAAAACGTGTAACTAGATCAATGTTTTTTCAAGAAAAAATTGGAATAAATGTATATAGACTTAAGAAATTATTGTTACAAAATTGAACGTAAATTTACACAAGAAAATTTATCTGTCATTCAACAACTTCTTAATATATATTAAACCGACGTGAAAATAATAAAAAATATCAGTCTCAGTTCAATATATATAAATATAAGTAATTAAAATATTTGAATAATTAAAATAAGTGAAAAAGATCTTTAATCAACAAGCTGCTGAAAGAGAGAATGCTGTTTTAAAATACGATTAGAACAAAGACTGCTATGAATCTATGAAACCAAGACACTAGTTATAAGCTCTAATTCATTCTCCTCGATCTCTGAGCACCATCAGCAAAGTTAAGTGAGACATTACAAGTTACGGACACTTCCAATTTATCTTGCAGTCTGTAGAGCTAATTTAAGATCTATGTATAAATAGAAGTATTCATATTATACACAAATATATTTGTAAATATTTATACAATTAACAACAAATGTAGATGCAAATAATTAATGTAGGGAATTTAGGTAAAAATAATAAACAATATTTTCTCGAAAATATTAGTTACTACGTTTTTAATTGCGTATTCAATGGGTCATATCATCTCTATCATTTTAAAAAATACTTTTAGTCTACATACTAAAAGCTATGTTTCATAACAAATTTTGTTAAATTTTCATATATAATATAATAAAACATAAAAAACGTAACATATTTTAAATATATCGAAATGACAATAGTGTCAAAAAGGTCACCAACTAATTGAGCTTCTACCATCGGCCCGTCCTGGTGAACAAATGATAAATGACGCCTAATAGACGCGCTTATTCCTTAATGATTAATAAAGCAATTTTCAAGTTCAAATCCAACATAAAGCGCATTAAAAGAGCTCGGGGCAAGACGCTAGCTGCGAAAATAACAACACAAAAAGCACTCAAATCTCTGAAACGATGCGCTCAAAACAATCCACTCGAGTGAAAACTCAAGAGCTCGTAAATTTCGTGTGTGCTGCAAAAGTAAACGCCCATAAACAAAGCAATTTGCCCAGTGCCGCAGAATCAGTTTCTCAATGAAACCCACGTGTAGCTATAAATTTGGCTGTGCTCTGAACCAGTTCTCGGCGTGTTCCTCTAACAGGTTTCTCATTAGGCCAGTGCTGGAAAACGTCAGCAGTGAGTCCGCTGCAAAATGTGGCGATATCAGCACAAATTAATGCCAAACTGGCAGAGAAATTTAAAATTTTTGCTGCTATTTTGGCTGTTTTTGAATTGCCAGCGGTTTTGTGACGCTTACCAACACGAAAAATGGGCGGAGACTGATTGGCCGGCTCGCTCACACCAGTGCCGTAGTCCAATTTAATTGCTTCCCTTTCTGTCTGCCATCCACAACAACACAAGCATATGTTTGACACAGAAACAGCTGCTCTCTTTCTTTCTTTCCCTCTCTGAGAGAGTGCGCAGTGCCCATGCTGCCAGTGCCAGTGACAGTGTGTGTATATGTGTGCGTGCTCAGCAAGCAGAAGATGAAGATGCCAGCAATAAACCATTCCCGGCAGCTATAAAGCATTGCGAGCGAGAACGCTATATGGCGAAGGAATGTGTGCAAGCGAGCAGCAGCATATGAACTGAGAGAGGCAGCGGCATCGTAAATTTGTGCGCGTGTGCGTGATTTATATGGCACTGCTGCAGCTCTGTCGCTCTGCCGCTGCGCCGCAGCGGCGCTGCCATCATGGCCGAGCAGAGCGCGGACTGCGACTGCGCTCGTAATTCTCCCGTTTAATGGTTTGTTTACATCATAAATAAATATGGCTGAGCTGCGAGAGCCGCGTCTGCGCGGCAGAGCACCGGACAGTTTTGGCGCGCGTTCTCCGTTCGGTAGGCACGTTGATACCAAATTCGCTGTCGTGACGTCAGAGGACACCCACACGAGATCGTAAAATAGCTTAAGAAACGACACTTTTGAATGATATTGACAACAATTCTGGCCATAAAGCTAATAAAGATGGAAAACTATTATATTTATTAAAAAAGGCAAAGATTAATTGTCAATTTGCATAGCAAAAGAAAACAAGACGTTTGTAAATGTGTCTTCGCAATTTGTTACTAATGTGATTATTCAGTTATTAATTTTAATAAGCTCCCGTTGTGTTATGTGAAGCTATCAATGTAGCAACAGCTTTATACAACCGATACTCAACATCATCACAATTAAGATGAATTTCACAGTAATCTGATTTAAATCTAATACAATATACTAGAAATATATTTTGACAGCACTGTTTACTTATAAATTAATTTCAACCTGAACAAAGCGAAGTCTTCTCTTACTAGGACACAAATTACAACAAATATCAATTTTTATAATTACAAATTGAATGTATATCATTATTGAATTATGAAAATTAATGTTTATGATATGAGTATATGTATATTTACCTTAAACCAATAAATAGACTCAGCTCGAGAATCTTTTATATTCTGTAACATTTACTTAACTTTGCTTTGCCGACGGTCATATAGCCGGCGGCGTCTGTGCTTGCAACATTATGTGGCACTAAATATTTGGCAATTGATGGACTGAGACATGGACATAGCTGTGCACTCATCCAAGGGGCAGGGCGTGTACAAACACTTGTGGCGTCTACCATACTAATTTCACTGCCCGAAGAATGGCACGCTTGATGGTCACACAATTACGGATGTAATAAAGTAATTTGCCGTAATTGCAATCGAGCCGAAAGGGCGGCAGCTGCGACGCCCGTTCGCTAAGAAGCTGCCACCGCGTAAAAGTTTGTCTTTGAGCAAGTCAACAACATTCAGCTCGAGCAACCAGCCCTCTACCCGGCCATACACACCCCTTTCAGCTGTAGGTCTTTGTTTAACAAACTTTGAGCCGAGTTCGAGCTGCCACCCATGTACTCCCTTTGACCGTCTGATAATGTGTGACAATGTCTTGAGCACTTGCCGTGCACAGAGGGAGATTTTAATTTAGCTCGGGCTTACCTGAGCAACTGGCTAAAACGCTAAAGTGAGAGCGAGAGAGATTTTTGCTCTCCTTTGACTTTGTTCCAATTTTGCATAGGAAAGTACTTAATTATTGCCGCCAGCTCGTTGCCGCAGCTCTCTGTGGGTGGCGTGTCCGTTCTATCCTTTCAGCAGGTCCTGAGTTATGATGTCTTTATGACGCCTTTGTCTGCCCTGGCAGACCTTCCTGCCTTGTCCAATCCTTTTGTGTGGTAATGAGCAAGTTAATTCTTATTATTATGGTTATTATGTGTGTGTAGCATTTGCTTCTGTTCACTCTGATTCGCTTGCGTGGGCGAGGCGCTCATAAACATGGCCCATCCTCAACAAGTGTTGAGCAATCGAGCCAAATAAACATGGAGCACATAAAATGAGTCTATAAAAACAAATAGCGGGGCATGTGGCTGCCAAGTGTCGACCCCCTTTGGATAAACAAACGCCGCCTTCGAGCGCCCCTCAACACATATCGTGTGGCACCTCACAGACCTCAGCTACAACTGCTCTATGCAAGCTGCCATTGGGAGCCAGTGGGTCTCCGGTTCTTTACCATGGATCTTCGTGCAGGCTGCCATGCTGCGAATATTTCTACATTTGTTTTTGTTTTTGAAGATTTTCAAGCGCTGAATAAATAAACAAATGCATCGATGTACAAGGTTTGATGCTTTCTCACCAAAATCGTGTTTAGTTATTTGTTTTGAAAATAGCTGCTACATTTTTTAAATACATGAGCTCTGGAGGCATTAAGGCCAGAGCCAAAACAAGCATATGTTGATTTTATTTAAATAAAGCTCTTAAAAATTCAACTCAAGTCTAACAAAAATTGTGTTGTTCAAATTGAAACGTTTTTAATGAAGAATCTTATGTGTGGTATGTATTTAAATATATATATATATATATATATATATATAATATATATATATATATATATATATATATATATATATAATATATTATATATTATACATATTAAAATAAAAATAATTTTAAAGGCGATTATAAGCGGCTCTGTAATTAGGATTAAGGAGCAATATATGTTAAATAGGATATCGCAAGGACAGTCCTTTGGCACTGACTCCTTGGTTCAATCTCTCTCGGCACTTACAACCAATTAGGAACTCTTTTGTATTGGGTATTCTTCCACTTCCTGGCGGTGGCTATTCAATAATTATAAATCAATATGAATTCAATAATGGGCTCTTACAATTATTATCTGTAAATGCAAACTGAAACTCACTTCAAGCAGCAACAGCAACAACAATTGAGTTGATGGCACACTCAAAGGGGGGAAAAAATAACAAAATTCAAACAATTTTCAAGTGTTGCCAACTTAATTAAGTCACAAAATTTATGAGCTCCTTCTGGCTGGCAGCGCTGCCAATGATTATGGGCGCACGCACACCACCACCACACACACACAGACACACAAATTTGACTTTCAATATCAAATACAAATATGCGCGGGAGTGAGAGCAACTCAATTGACACGCGTCGACCCGCGCCACTTACGAAACGGCATATCCATTTCATGTAGATAGGGCTCCCCCAACAACAGCAACAGCAACAGCAACCACAACAACAACTGCTCCAAACTCCGCAAATGAAGCCGTTCGCATTCCTGTGCCCCACAGCTCGAAGGCAGCTCATTGAATCTGTTTCTGTATCTGAATGTGAGCTCGAATCGAGGGAAGCAGCGCCAAATGGCGACGATCGATTTTAACGATTTGTTTTGATATTTTTACGATTATGGGGCATCGTTTGCACAACATAAATAGAACATAAAACTCACATCACATGGCGGGTCACAGAGAGTTTCTGCGCCGAGGCGTTCGAGTGGCAGGAGTCGCCTGTCGTCTCTGTTCAATTCAATTAATAATAAATTAGCTGAGGCTGAAAGAAATCTCAATGAATACTTCCATAGAACGATGTATGAATTGCACTTTGGTGGCTTTGTCGCATCGAGTTTTAATTGCCCACCGCAGCGCAGTATCCAAGCTGTAGAACGGAGCAGCACTTCGTCCTGCTGTTTTCGAGTTCCTTTTGCATCATCGTAAATCATAAGCGCCGCGTGCACATGAAACGCAACAGACAAAAAAGATGACAGAAATTGCATTTAAGCGTAATTTTTTTCTAAATATTTTTTGTGCGTTGTCCTTGTTGTTTTATGATGCGTTAGTTCTGCGTCCGCCCACATATGCAAACTACGCACTCTACGTGAATTGTTCGTGTCCTGCCAGCTGTCTGCTGCCTACTGCCTGCTGCCTGCTGCCTGCTGCCTGCCTCGGCGACAAATCTGGAGCAAAGCATAATTTCGAGTCTGTATTTTTTTGTGTGTTTGCTCTACTCCTGGCGAATATTTTGTCTGAATTTATGATTTATGGCATACGGTACAGGATGCTTAGACAGCGGCAAGTGTGGCATGCAACACAGCAAAAACTCAGCATATGAGCCACACTTTCGCAATGTGGCTAAGAAATGAATATTCGAATCGATAAATCAGGACATATGTTGCCATTACCTCGCTTCGTATTCCTGGTACTTGCTCAAGGTATTGCCAAAATGATCTTAATTGGCATTTAGATTAAAGAAAAGATCTTCATAAAGCAAACGATATAAACGAGTAGAAGAAGAATTTAAAGCCTATTCGAGCTACAAAAAAGGTGGGGCAACCTTTGGAAAAATGTTAGGCAAGATATGATGGTTTGATTTGTCTGGTAAAATTTCCTTTGTATGATTGAGACTATGGAAACCATTTGTTGTAGTCGACAGACATTAAAAAGCAAAGTTCGTGGTGGAAAGGCTGGCAGCACACATCAAAATATAGTTGAATTTGAAATACGTTTTCATGTTGACCTTTATTTTCGACCCGTGTCTAACTTATTATATATTAACTAGTGGCCAGTGGCTAACTATATATATTTATATATTATGTATTATATTAATTGTCTATCTACAACTCAGACAAATCCAAAATTATTTGAAGTTCATAATTTGGCTTCTATGCCACAAGATGTTGCCTCTTAAATTACACAGTCTTCAACATTTTATTAGATGCAGACATCTGTATGCGTTTGTGAGTTCTTATAAATGTGACAAAAGTCACGTGCGGTTGCCGAGTCTTATGCATTTTTCATATTAAAATAGAATATGGATGCTCGTCTAGCTGCGCTTGGTAGCTCTTCCTGGCTCCCTCTCGCCAGAAGATCCCTGCGGCCATATGTTTGCAGTGGAATCAAAATGGCGGCCGTTAGCTGTGTGGCTGCCACATGTGGGTGCAGCTATACGAATCCGAATGCGAGCTATGAGTGCTGCTGTTGATAGATATGCAGGCAACCCAATTTTCCCATGTCCTTTGGCAGAAGGAAGTGTTTGCTTAAACCCCCGATGCTGGGGCTAACATGCCGAGATGCGTAGCAGCATTCAATTGTGCATGCCTGTCTGCAGCCCTCCCTTTCAGTCAGAGCTGCTGCAGTTGCTGATAAGTCGGAATCGAGCACAAATCGATTGCCCCATCGCTGCGTGTGCAACATGATAAATGTGCGTGTTATCCTCCTTTATAGCAGTTGTCAGTTGCAAATGAATACCAGCAACAACAACAACGGCAACGACAGTTGTCGATACACATGCGCCACGTCACGTTAGTGCCTCGCCAAATACCAGACCCAGATCCCACTCAACTGGAACGAACGTTTCTATTGAAGTATTCCAGATAAAACTCCATGTCAACCAGAACTTTAAAATATTGATAAGGTATTTTATTTAGCATGAAGTCGAATGCTTTATTACAGCTTTGTATTATCTGCAGTTTAGCGTACATGAGTCATAGAAAAGAGATAGTCAATATATAGAATATACATTAATATATTGTAATATTATTCTAGCTATTATTGAGACCAGTCCTCTTTTGTTTGTTAACATGTCCATGAAAGGGATTTGAGTTGGACTTCCAACATCTCTGTATTCTGCAGCTCTCCTTCCATTCCAAATTTGGTTACTGCATGAGCAACTCCTTTGGATTTTAATCTCTTGTAATTTAAAATGCATTTCCGTATAAAAAAGTTAAAAAGGATAAATGTTTTACCAACTGTATGTATATCAAGTTTCGTATTAATTTAACAAAAATACAATGCAAAGATAATGAATGAGCTTAAGAATCAACCGAAATGCCTCTATAGTAGTGAATACACTAAAATTTTCCCATCAATGAAACCTAAACGGAAAAAATAGGAATGCATTTTTGACATGTTGACAATTTAATGAAATATATCAACTCTGAGGTGGAATGCGATTTCAGCAAGTGCTCTCCGATCTGCCGATACGTGAACTAAATATCCTCAACGGGTTCGTAGATGATGTAGCTGACGTGTCCCTCTTTCTCATCCGGTGCGATGCGCTCCAGTGTGGCCACCAGCAGCTCGTTCACATTCAGCTCCCGCAGAAGATCCATCATCATCATATAGGAGATGCGCAGCATGGGTGTGCCCTCTCTGCGCCACTGTTCGATCAGTTCCGTATTGGCGGCCAGCTCCTCGTCGCTGCTGAATATGTGATAGTTGATGCGGCAGCCTCGATAGCCACGCACCTTCACCTCGTGTACCGGCTTCGAATCGCTGTGGCGCTGGCGTTTAGCCTTTGGCTCACTGTCATCATCGTCACTGGTTTCGATGGCTGCGAAGGCGCTGTCGCTGCTGCTTTCGGTGCTGCTCTCGGTGCTGCTGTCGCAGTCCTCGTTAGTCTCCTCGTCGTCATCGTCGAAGCTGTCCTTCTGACTGCTGCTGACATTGAGATCCTCGATCAGCGATAGCTTGGAGCGCAGCAGATGCAGCTGGCTAGTATCCACTAAAAGCAGCATGTAATGCAGCTGACCATCCGGTCGGACTGTCTTTAGAAATAGCCTCGTCTTGTCCTCGCTAATGGGAACGGCATCTTGCAGCAGGTGCAGCATTAGCTGAGAGACCGTCAGTTGGCCAAAGAGCTTCTCTAGACGCCCCTCGGGCAGCTCATCTCGACCACCCGGCGCCACCCAGAGCGTATCCACGTACAGCTGCACGGCTACCTTCTCGCCTAGCGACTCGCCCACCAACTGCAAACAGCGGGCACAATGAACATGCCCGCCACACTGAATAACACGTTTGCTCAGAACTTTGGGACTTATCACAATATAGTTGAGGGCATAGTATAGCTCGCCCTCATCAAGGAATGTCGGTAACTTATTGCTAGGACAGAAGTACTTCAGCGGCTCCATGGTGTGAATGGGCATGGGACGAATGCAGCTGAAACGTCGCTCGGTTACTAGTTCGTTGTAGCAATTGCTGCAGTGCAGCCCACAAGCCATGGATTCGTTAAGGAGTAGTCGCAATTCCTCTATGGAAACATCCACAGTTTGTTGGTCGAGCGCTGCATCGTTGATATGAACTAGACTGAGCTTTAGGGCTGTCGCATTGTTAGTCTCCTTGTCAACTGTGATGCCCGCTTCGGGGTTTGTGTTGATCTCAAAGAAGTTGCCGAGGGGCGTGAATTGCTCAAAGTCACGCTCGATCCAGCGTATGCCATTGGAGCTCACGTCGATGCGTCTGCTCTGCTGCCTGGCCTTGTCCTCGTCCGGGGTATTGAGCATCAGCACATTTATCCATTTGCTGGTGCGCATCAGCGATATGACAATCAGTTCCAGCGGCATGATGACGGAGTATGGCACTGCCGAATATTCTGTCAAAGAGTTTCACACAACTTTCTGATTGACAGATGGATTAGCCAAAAGGCTGCTAGGATTGTATTACAAAGAGCTTTAGCGCATTTGAGTGCTGCTAAATGCAAGTAAATGAAATGTATAGCTTAAGAATTATAACCAATTAATTTATCCGCTTCAAAGCAAACGTTCAACAAAATTCAACACTTTTCAAAAGCTAACTGACACCCACAGGTGAATAATTGAAACAGAGATTTTTACCTATTTTAAAAATTACAGCATAGGCTCCTAAGTCGAATAATCCAAAAAGGTATGAAATACTTGATGCACCTAGAGAGAGCTGAGTCAGTAATCGTTGTAGTCTCTTAGCTTCGGTAAGACACTAATCAGTTCCAAGGTTAATTATGTATAGAATGATTACAATTTCATATATTATAATTACTTTTCCCAAAGAAATTGTTAAATTTTTTTAAAATATATATTAAAATTTTAATTTATTTATTTTTTTACTGACTATGATTAGCTAACAACAAACAGCTCAAGTATTTACAATTCATATAAAATATTTTAATATTTTTCGTATCATTTATTATATTATACAGCTTATATTATATATTATATTATATTATATTATATATTATATTACCTAAGTTATTATTATGCGATATTTATGTTGTTGTGTTTTATAGGATATGTAGCAGCTATGATGGTGGCCATGGCCTGAAATGCTGACTCCTACGAAATGCATTTTACCGTCGTATAGTCGCACCACACACGGAAACGAAATAAATCGAGAGCGAAATGAATGGCCTCAAAAGGATGAATGGTCAGTTTGAAGGCAAGACAGAAAAAATATAAAAACAACAATAAAAGTAACAGCAGCAACAACAACTGCTGGTAAACTACGAAAAGCAAAAATATTGAAACGAAAAATACAACTGACAAAATTTTATTTCGTTTTATTTGCAAAGCGGAGCACTCCATAAATTTTCGGGCGCTCAATATTGTTTCAGATCATAAATCATGGCTGCATTTGCGTACGGACGTACATTTCAAACACACAAGCACACACACACGCACACACATATGTACACACACGCAGCTGCATTCGTATGGCAGAAGGTTTGAGGCAGTGGAAACTCGGGTACTCCGTCTGCATCTGCAATGGCACAGACACCGACAAAATGTACCTTGTATCTGACATTGGGCTGCAGATGCAGATGCACTGCAAAAAAGCGCACACTAAAACAACAACAACAATAACAATAACAACAACAACAACAACAACAACAACAACAACAACAACAACAACAACAACAACAACAACAACAACAACAACAACAACAACAACAACAACAACAACAACAACAACGACAACAATAGCAACAAGCATTCATAGTGCATTTGTATAAAGTCAATGCCGCTGCACTTGTGCCCCGGCGTATCCGCATCCGCATCACGAGCTGCACCCCTGACCCCACCCCTCTTTGCGTTGGCGTATGGCATGCAAATGTAGAGGAGAAAGGAGGGGTGTCTATAGGCTGGCCAACTGAAGTGGTCTGCAAATTCACATTAACGCAAATTCCGTAAGTGAAGTATGTTGCATTTGCCGCACGTAAATTTAAAAAGCGCGGCACAATAACAAAACATCGCTCGCTTATTTACAGAATACACAGATACATATACAAGCATAGACACAGACACAGATATACATATACATATACATTTACAGCTGTGCCTGGATTTGGCGGAGTCTACGTCACACAGTCGGAATCGGAGCTGGAGTAATTGAAGGAGTCAGTTCTCTGTAGCCAGCCACAGCTACTGCAGCTGCATAGGCATTCGCATTCACATTCGCACTCACATATTTGAGATACATAAATCTTGTGGATGAGCGTGTGGCACTGTTGCCGGACAGCCAGCCAAGTGGGCGGCTGCTGGGCTAGAAGTTGGCTCACTGGCGATTGGGGATCAGCAGCAGCTGCGATGCACTCGGCGTGGGTGAAAATATTGAAAATATTTGGCTATAGAAAAGCAGCACCAAGCAAAAGAACAGAACTCGCCGCAGACTAAATTGAAACTCCGAACTATTGTCTATTGGCATTCAAAAGGTATTAAGCTAGCTTCATGGCAATAGAATCGAAATCTTTAGAAAAAGGAAAATACAGACCAGATCGATGTTGAACAGTAATAACAATATATATGAAGCTTTCAAAAATATAGTTAATATACTAATATTTGACTTAATATATTAGAGTACCTTAACATCTTTTTTTTAATTTGATATTTTTCAGACTGTTTCATATTTGACATATAGCAGAGAAAGACTTCGTTCTAAATCAAAAACTTCATTATATTGATTGATTTTATGTAGAATATCAAACTATATACAACTTAAGATGTGTGCTTCTGTATTTCAGAAGAGCTATATCGTACATTTCTATAAGTATATTTTCACTTAATAACTTTCAGCTTTCTTCACTTTGCTTTCTTTTGGTTTTATTAATATAGCATATATAAATTGAGCACTATTCAACGCTCCTCATATGCCCCATAAGCCACGTAGACCATCACCAATTAAACCCATAAAAAATGTCAATGCTGATAAATTCGCTTGCCAAAACATTGCTGCCACTTAAACCCTGTCCTTCGGTCTCCCTTTCTCCACTCCGATGTGGAAGGTGGCCAACTGCAATCCTTTACCTTTAACCGACTACAGATGGCGCTTTAACACGATGGCAATCCATCTGCGGCGCTAATAAAAGATTTCGCTAAATTGATACTGTCGATGGAGTAATTAAACTGCAATTTTTATGAGACATGTCGGACAGAGGCCGCTGCTATCAGAGATCGAATAAATTATATTCACTGGCTATTGGACGCACTCTCCCTCTTTCTCGCCCTTTCTCTCTTGCGCGCACACACACACACGCAGAGTGTGTGTCTCCTGTGCATTGTTGCTGGCCGTATACGCTGGCTCGTTCGTTTCCACGGTAAATTTTCCGATGCAATTTTCCCATATTCCGGCTTTTGTTCCGGCTGCGTCGCTGATTCCGACTCTCAGCTCGCGCTGCATTTTGCTTTTGGCACGCAAATAAATTTTTGCCCAAAGTTTTGAACTCGTCTGATTGCATTTTAATTTCCCGTCTTTGCTTTTGTATTGAATTGCAGCTCGTACGCTTGGCCTGGCACGAACTTCGTTATTGCCAGCTAATCAGTGTCGCCTCCCACCTGCTGCTCCTCTCCCTTCCACTCCTTCGGCAGAGCCGAGTAGAAAGTGGGCCTGGCACACATTCAAATGATTTCAAATGCAAATTGCAAACAGCTCCAGATTGTAATAAAAGAATGTATATAAAAAAATGGTCTCGCCATGAAGTTGTTAATTTTTATGACGTCATTACTCGCCTCGTAAAATCCGCTCAACAGTTGGTCGTCTGCTCCGTAGAGCAACAGGCGCTGGCAATGAAGCCTCAATTTTATGAGCTTGATGGGACAGGAACTGGAACTGGAACTGGTACAGGGACTGGTACTTGTGTTTTTGTTTGCGTTTGGGTTTGGAAATCTCCGCAAGTCAACTCGAAAGTTGCGAGCTTTATTTGCAACCGGAATTTTATTGTTATTGCACCATTTATGACTTTTACGAGATTCGCCTGGTTTTCCTGCTCGCTTCTAATTTGGGGCCCATTGTTTTGAGCTTATTTGCCCGCTCACTTGTCACGCTGAGCCCATGAATCAAATGCGTCCTTGCATTGGTGACATTTTAACGCCAGACACGAAAGGTTACAGTCGAACGAAAACTTGTGAACTTTAGCCGATTTAAATAGGTGTGAAAATGTTAAAATTCATGACATTGGTCGATTGTCGTGGGAAATTCGCTTTTGAGATTTACCTTGACAAAATCCAAATTAATGGTGTTAATTAGACACCCCAGACTTTTCTTTATGAATAGAAATAGGAAGTTTAATCTATAATATATTATTTAAAATATTTATTTAGCTTTCTCAGAGTTAAAATTAGTAAATAATTAATATTATAAAATTTAATAACAACTTTGTCTTTAAAGCCTAATTAAGTTTTATATGAATTATGATCCGCTCATATTTGGCATCCGTTCACTTGCTCTCTTTCATCGGATGCTTGGCTCTGTCAAGGAATTGAATTTCCGGTAATTTAAGGCCTTCATATTAGATAATTGTGAAGGAGGTGAAATTGAGGTGTTGCTGTCATTCAATCTTCCGCCCACCCGCTGGCTGGAACATTTATGCGCCATGTTCTTACTTATATTTTTATAGCCGCTCCTTGCAACTCAAAACCACAACCACACACACACACACAATCAAGCGACTAGAACGGGCTCCATAGACTCAGACGTTCACCTCGACACATACTCGAAAAGTGAACGAGCAGCATATTTAAAACATGGATTCTTAATTAGTAGCAAATGTATCCCATTTGCATTTTTTTACACGTTGCCAACGCGATTCACGTACACATGTATACACAGAGGTATAGCCGAACTACGGGCTGTGCGCTAGTTAACACGCCCTGGATGGCAGGCCCAACCACTCCTCGAGCCGGGACCAAATTAGTCGAGAGCCCGAAGCTGAGTTGCGTGCTGCTTGCTGCTTGCCGACTTGAGCGCGGTCCCCATTCGCTGTTGTTGCCGACAGTGCGTCTCATAATGCGCGCTAATTAATCCTGCAAGGATCGGATTTTCCCGACGTAATTATATTTACAGCCGCCATGCGAGCTTAGCAGCAGCAAGGACAACAACAGCAGGAAGCAGTAAGCTGGAGCAGGAGTTGGAGCTGGAGTACGGGAAGCTCATCCTAGGCAGAGTGTATAGGAGGGATTTTATGATGTACAGCGACGTTTTGTATATAAGGGAAAGCAGGCTCCACACACCCAATGGCAACAGCCTGGCAGCAACGGCAGCTGAAACATGCGAGTTGCTGGCGTGAAAGGATACGCGAGAATATTAAATTAATTTTTAAGTGCGTGCAGAAGACGCAGCCGAAGGCAACAGCAAAGCCAAGACGAAGCGAAGACGAACAAAGCAGCAAAAAATTAATGCGCTTTTCTTGCTTGCGTCTATTGTCTGGTGGCAGAAAAACTTTCAGCATATTTCAGAACTCGATTACAGGGTGATTCGAATGAATTATAAATTTAATAAATACAATCTTAATAAGAGCTTAATTGATTTTGCCATTTAAATAAAATTAAATTAAATAACTACAATTTAAAAAAGCTTTTATGAACTTTAAAAATTAACATTTTAGAGTTATTAAAAAGTAGTTACTTGAAATAAAAACATATCAGAGCTTTCAATTTAAGCAAGCTAAGAATAAATATAATGATAAATATAATTGCTGTTCTCATGCTTTATAAATCAATTAAGTAATAGCTTGCAGCTGTGCTCGAGTCAATATTTAATCTAGCTCAATGATTGCAAATAAATAAAAGAAAAACAATCACCAACTATCCATTATTAAGCTTTCTTTACTTCGAGATTAATTTAATCCTTAAACACCAAGTATATCTCATGATGGACTTTATTATTAGCTTATCTAGCCACATCTTTACGTAATAACCCTGTATTATACGAAGTTTTTGTCTCCCAGATTGTTGCCATGATTTTTATTTCTTTTAGTCGCGAATATAAATAATGAGTACATTTTGTTTATTTAAGTTTGTTATTTCTCTTTTTGCTGCTGCTTTATTGCTTTCCACGCGGGTGGCTAACTGGCAACTGGCAACTGCCAACAGGCGACTAGAGTTTGCTGTTGTTCGTGATGTTGCTCCTTGGCAGCTCCGCCGATACGTTGGCAAATTAGTTTGAGCAGTTTGTTGAGCTCCCCATTCGTTGATTTGGCTGCCCTTTTTCTGGTTGGGTATAGAACTCTGGGCAGCATAATGAATGCTTTCTGGTCTTGTCTAGATATCAGCGTGCGATGATTAAGTCAGCGACTAGCCGACTTTCGAGCTAACTACTACGGCGAGCATCCGAGTAGCCGAGTAGCCGACTTTATACAATGCAAAGTTAAGTGATTACTTTTTGCTGGGCAGCAGATTCAAAGTCCTGGCGCAAAGTTCTGCTCGTAAATTTATTAAGCAAAAACTTAGAAAACTTTCGACGAACAGCGCATACACAAGTTTGGCAATTGTATTCATTCAATGAAGTCAACTCGACTCGACTCGACTTGGTTAGCCACTATTTTATGCATTATTCATGAGTCCATTCAGCTGAGCTCAGCCAAAATTGTCAACGCTCTGTGTGTATAGTGTGTTCTATGGCCTGTAAACTTGTTAAATTTGATATTTATTCTTTGATAATTAAGATTATATGTGAATAAATTAAATCCGAAAAAAAATCAACTATTATCTTTTATTTGATCAGATCTTAGATATTACTAGAAGAGTTTTGTTGAAATACTTTTTTTGAGATATGCAAGCAAGAATTAGCCTCAAGTCAGAGTAGTCATTGGAAAAACACATGGATAACACTAAATATAAATATGTTAAATTGAGGAGCTGGAGAAGCTGGAGAGACTGTTGAAGATAAAAAATAATAAAAAAAAAAACAATTAAGTGAAATATATATGCAAATATATATTTAAATAATTAAATGTTAATATAATGATTCGCACACCAATACTCAAATGTATATTCTCTTCCCACTCACTGCTCGCTGGCTTCTGGGCCATACGATCTTGAAGTCCAAGCTTAGGTATGTGGATTATGTGCGAAGTGTTGAATAAGTTGTTTAGCATTTAACGAGCTATAAATGGCGCAAGAGTCTCAGCAGTCGTCGCAAGATTACAAGGAACTTGAAAGGCTTTTGGGCAGGCAGATGGTAAATGCAACCAAGAGATACGCACACGTCGATGGCATAAAACACACCTCTTCATAATGCAGCAGATGAATGGATTTATAACTGAGTGCGAACAGGGGCCACGGCAGAGCCTTAGGGGCGTTTGGTGGTGCTGTTGGTGCCGCTGATAATGATAATGTGCTCGTCTTCAGTGTCAGCGTCATCGAAGATGCACTGAATGCATCGATAGGATAAGCTGCCCGTGTCGGTGGCTGCAGTGAGCTCAAAGTGCCGCCATTATGAGGCAATGGGAAATCGACTAAGTCGCAGAGTCAGCCAGAGTACACTCCAAGCGCAGCTACAACTACAACAGCTGCACTGGCAATGGCAAAGACTTTTTGGCTACGATTCAAGCATTTGGATGCATAAATCAAACATTTATATGCGGCACAGCTTCGGCGTCGCCCCGACTCACATGTGCAACTGCTTGGTGGGGCAGGCAGGCAGGCACTCGAATGTGATTACGCAGCGAGAGATTGCAGGCAAGTTGGTTAGGTTAGGTCTGCATGGATGGAGACGAGACTTGCATGGTCGTCACACACATAAGCAGACAGCGTCCTTCCTTCTGCTCTCTGCGCTCAGCCAGTCAGCTCTGAGTCATGGCTTAGGTCTGGGCCTGGGTCTGGGTCTGGGTCTGGGTCTCGCACTGGGTCGGGATCTGAGGCATCAAAGGCGTCTCCGACGCGGCATGCACGCTGGAAATGAAGACGATTACTGCGACTGCAATGATGGATATTATTCCTAAGGCGAAAACTCTTTGCCCAGCGGTGCTTTGCGACGCCAAAGCGATTTGTGCTTTGATTGATTGCAGCAATGCGGCACAACACGCTGACCAGGATTTGGCAAGGATATTGGCTGAGCTGAGAGCTGGAGGAATGCGACATAAATATTACTTATTTGAAGCTACAACACTTGAAGTATGTGAAAGAAAAATTGTCTGACTGCTTAACTATTACTAAGAGATAATCAAAACGTTATATTAATCTTGCATATGAACTATATTTTTTGTTATAATAATCTTTAATTAGCCTAGGATGGACATTTATACATTGCTGCATAAGTATTGAATCAAATAGTAACAAATAAGAAGGTAAATCAAGTAATTGCATTTCAATCTCAAAAACTCGAAAAGAATTCATCACTTTTCATAAAAGAAGAAAATAAATTCTTACTGCCTTAAACACTTCTCGAGTCACTTAATAGGTCTCTTAGCAGACATTGAGTTTCTTAAAAAACAATATTCATAAACAAAATTTCATTAACTGCGAGGCCACAACGGAGGGCGGTCCAAAGGCAACCTTTTTTGCTAAGTGACCTGAAATATCGTTGCCATTAAAATAGTTGCCCTCTTTATTGTGTGGCCTCTGAAGCTGGAACGCAGCCCAATAGAGTGAAAATACCATGACGAGAGCTGAGAGGCAATACACTTTAAAATACTATGCTATGCCTAGCTCTAGCCACGGTGTCTATGCAGCTGCATTGAATCGAGGGCAAAACGTATAATTTGGATGGGCTCCAATGGATACTCAAGAAGTTTCAGTTGTCGACTGAAGTACAAAATAATCTGGGCATGACTGTGACTCGTCTGGGAGTCTGTCTGTCTGTGTGCCCAGCCCACGGGCCACAAGTAGCTGTGCGCGGAAATGGGCGAAAAATCAAGGCGCAAAATATATGCGAAAAAATTATATGGAAAATACAGAATTTTTATTTTATTCGCATTTTTTATTATTTTTGCCAACTCTGCGAGTTTGTGCTAGTTCCTTTTTTTGTTGGTCTCGGTTAGCTGAAATTTATTTTTTACTTAAAACTTTCTGTTGTAAGCAATGAAAAATGGCAAAACAAACTTTGCAGCTTTCAGCAGCAGAAAACGCCAACCGAACTAAGCAGCGAACCGAATTTGTTTTTCTTGAAAAGTATCGAATTGATTTCAGTCGAGGAAGTTTCGAATTTTCAAATGCAAACGGCTAATTTATGCGAAAGTTCCGCCTTTCCTGCTTATTTTCCCCTAGTTTGAGGCTTAATTTATTTACTTTCCTTTATGCAAGGCACAAACAAGACAAAATATATGCGATTTTTTCTATGCGACCTCAAGAGCTATGCGAATATTCAAACATATAATAAAATAGAAAAATATAAATATCTCAAGCATAAATTATACAATTTACAGCTTGAAATCCAGCATTAACATTTTTCTTAATAAACAATATCATAATTCATAAAAATGATATAAACAAAATACATTAAAGATATAAAGTTTTAGAAATCCAATATGAAATAAAATAAGGATAATGTATATATTTTGAAACTTTTAATGACGTTTTATTAGAAAATTCAAATAATTATAATACAAAAATTAACATTAAATAAGTATTATATAAATATCTTAACATACAGATATATATATATAATTTAAGAAAACTTTTCTAAATTGGATTTTGACATATAATTTTCTGGTAAGATTCTAATTTTATTTTTATATGTATTAACATTTTCTAGGCCAATTATTTAATAATTTAAAACAGCGCTCATTCATATTATTAAATTTCGAACTTTATTGACATTCAAAGGACACAAAAAAGGAAAAAAATAAATTCACGTGTTGTTTGCTTGTTAAAGAATAAATATAAAAAACTACAGTCAAATCCGTATCTTGTCCTTTTGTTAAACCCTTTGAAAATGTTGTATTAAGCTGAGCTAAGCATAATTTATATATTTGGAATATTTATTGTTTTGCAAATCAAATTATTTGCCAAACTTAAGTCAACAGCAGAACGACGCCACAAAATATAATTCATATGTATGAAAAAAGACCCAAAGAGAGGGAAAGAGTTCAAGCGAGCTGAACTAAAAAAAATTTATATATATATATATATATATATGTATATATATATATAAATATATTTGTTATATATTTTAATAGCTCAACGCAAAACAATAAATAAAATAAAATCAATTGCCGTAGGGCCAAAAGAAATGTGGAGTTGCCATAAACGCATGGCACCAAAACAAAAGCCAAATAACCAAAATCGCAAATAATACGACATGTTGTACAACAGCAACAACAACAACAACATCAACAAGTACACAGCAATAGCAAGAACAATTACAACAACAATCGCTGTTGTCGTACTACCAATAAAATCGTTTGTTTCCGGCTGCTGGCTATCAAAGCTACTGGAATTTATTTTCGTTCGAACAACAAACACAGCAGCAGCAACTGCAAATCGCAAAACCAAAGTGCAAACATAGTTCTTGTTGTATGTGTTGTTGTTGTTGTTGTTTGTGTTGTCTCTCGTTGCTGCTTGACTATTTGCTAAAGTCATTGCGGTGTTTCACCCGACCGCCCACTGCCCCGCACAAATTGCCCCCCGAGTCAACACGAGTTCCCATGGGCATGTGGCAGACTTTGCACAATGCCAACAACAGCAACAACAATTTTAGTAATAATATTCACATTTATGGATTTGTAAGTGGTTCCGCATGACTAACCCCGCATCCTCTGGTTTCTTCTCTTCTCTCCGTCAGTTAAACTCCTTAGAACTCGTTGCAGCAGCTTGGCTTTGTTTGCACAGGGCATTAAAGTTTCAATAAGGTTGGCTCTAATTTGGCTCAGCATTGTTGAGTTATTGTTGTTGCTGCTGTTGCTGTTGCATGGGTAAAGTCCGGAAAGTCCTGTGGGTCATCTAGGTTTTCCAATTCATAATTTACTTACAGCTCAATGCACTACTCCAATTGAGGATTTCTCGCTCAAGATGTGCCATGTACACTGGCCAGTGTTGTGAAAGTTTTAGTGTTGGACAAAACATGATTTTTGATTAATTTATTTTATTTGTTTTATATATATTTATATATTATATATATATATATATATTACATATATATATTTAACTAGTAATAAAGTATCTTCCGATATTGATTAAGATCCCGTGTTTTAACGAATTTCACGAGTTCGTAAAGGCATGCCTTTTTTGCGAAAGAGTTTCTTAATATAAATATAAATAATAAAATAAAATAAATAAAAATAAATACATCTATTTATTTTAATAATAATTTTTAATTTCTTTTAATATGTTTAACAATAAAAAAATGTTGATCAAATTGAACACCCCTCAAAATTAACGCAATTTGTATTACTTTGATAGTAAATATTTCTTTAGTTATTAAATCAATTATCTGTCCGTATTTAAAATATATATGTTTGTATACATGTTTCAAACGTGAACACTTATAATATTTGCTTGAAATTAAAAGGATTATGTATTACAACGAAAATGTGAATAGTTAAATTTCATGGCGCCCGGATTCAGGCCAGAGTTGTCACCATATCGGATAGAATTTATGTGGCGAAATAATTAATTCTGTCAGCGCGGCATTCGCTGCAACAGAAATTGACAGGGTATAAATAAATGCGGAAAGAGCGGAAAACAAATGCAGAGAACGAAATGGAATCGCTTTTCGATTATGTTAATTTAATTTCCATTGCTTGGGCGACATGAGTGGCACACATGCCGGCAATATGTCCAATGGAGCGTCGGAAATAAATCCAAATCATGCGATCCAATGATCGCATTGTGCCACAACTTGAGTTATGGCAAATACACATACAGAGAGACAGAGAGAGCGAGGGAGAATGAGAGAGAGACACACTGACAAGGCGTATGAAACAGCAAAAACATCGATGGCGAAGAGCAAACCAACTGCAGATGTGAACAGCCCAAATAAATGCAGAAAACGAAGAGCTCAACAAACACCGCCCTTTGATTAAAGCTTAAGATATGCATTGCACACCGATCCAAGGCACACAAAACAGTTAAAATTGAAAAAGTATAGTAAATATATGAAAAGAAATTGGGTGAAACTATAATATTTGATATATTAAAATATAAAACTCTTTTCTTTTGAAATATTTCTAATAAAGCGTTCTTCTAATAGATATTACACACATATCTATGAAGCGTATGCACATCATTTTTGTCTGGGCTCTGGTCTTTCCACTGAAATACTTTGGCTGGCGTCGAGACATTGTGAGATTTCTTTATTTTTGTCTCCGATTTGAATTACGTACAATGTGTGCGACGTCTTTTTTTGTCTTTTTCGTGTGCGTCTTATAATTTTTGAATGCTATTTGTTTTATATGCCGTAGATTTTTTCTTCCAAGTGAAATACGTTTTAATTTATGGGCCTTCTGCGTACATTATAAACTCATGTATTTTACAAGCACTTGGCAGACGCAACCAGGATATGTTGCATTACAATAAGAATTAAGAATATTCTTGAGCAGAAAGAGAAGAGAACTTGCTTGGCTAAAATATACCCTGTAAACACCCATTAATATGATTTGCAATTGTACTCTTCTCTTTGTGACTCTTAGGATAACTAATAATACCCTCTTGCATTACTTATACGGTAAGTGTACTTAACCTTCACATAAAAATTTTACTTTATTTGAAAAATGTAAAAGAAATTTGTTTTACAATGACAAAGGCTTGCGTTTCTTTAGTGTTCTTTAATTTATAAGTGGCATAAATAATTTTTAGGTATAAGTATGAGCAAAACTTGAGCAGAAAAAATATTTAAATATTTATTTAAATTTAACCTTTGCATAACCACTTTAAGACTTAGACATTTTTAGCTAAAAGTCAAAAAAAAAAGGAAAGTTTTGAATTTCAGCAAAGCTTATTTTGCAATAACTACACATAGGTCTATATAGAAACTTTTGCAACAAATGTATAACATTTTTGTAACAATTTTATGAGTTTATATTTAGTATAGTCCCATTTTCTACTTCAATAAGTCATCGCAAGCGCTAACTAACGATAATTAATGGAATCGTTAAGAATGTTAATCTTTGACCAATATAAGGTCACTTGAGCAGCAGATCAATCCGAAACCGAGCTCGGGGCAACCCTGACAAAAATTGCCTTCCGCCATAAATTGGCAAAGAAATCGAAAGGAAACCGTGAACATCGTAAACAACATTTGCAGTACTGCTCGTTGTTCTGTTCCCTTCTGGCTGAAGCAATTTGTAATTTTCCGTATTTCATTCGCATACACTTCATTAACATCCCCCTGAAGCTGACTGGCGTGGAGGAAGAGTTTTCTTTCGGTGCGCTTCAATGGCAGCTAACCAGGCAGGGGGATTGTGGGTGGGATGCATCATTAGAGTCGTTGAGCATAGTCGTGCCTTGAAATTTACGTCCTTTTGGCGAAGACCTTCTCTAATTTCTTCAAGGATCCTGCCAGCCACATATATGCTCAACCAGGGGAAGGACGACGACGACGACGACAGCGGCAGCGGTGGCGGCGGCTTTGCCATCAGCGACAACGACACAAAAAGTCCTTGGCCAATGACAGCCGCAGCAGCAGTAGCAGCAGAAGCCAGTAGCCAGGAGCTGGGCCCGAGCTCAGGCGCAGGCTGAGACAGGAAAATGTTTTTTCACGATAAAAATGATGGATGACATCATAAATAACGTTGGAGTGCGCCCAAACAGAGGGTTTCCAGTGGTTGTTTATTTCGATATAAATGAAATTCTTCTTTTTTCGCCTTTTCTGCTGCTTATTTTCGCCGGCTAGTGAACAAATAAAAACTTTCCGTATGTAGGGGCGGGAGTGTTCCCCAAACAATTTGGCAAGGAAAGCACACGCATATATACACACAAACACACTCACACACACACACACACACATAATCATCGAGCCAATGCAAATGCCGAACTTTCAATGCCCTAACCCGAATGCTGCTTATCCAAACCTTCCTCTGCACATTATCAATGGCCATTAATTTGGGGGCGGGGCCCCCGATATTGGAGCGGCATTTGTAATCACAGTTCCAGCTCACATTGTATGTGGTAGATGTTTCCCGTCATAAATATCGAAAATTATTATTAATGTACCGTGCCGTTTCTTAGACGTAAGTCACTAAGTCGACACATTGTTGACGGAGCGTTTGTAAATTTGCAATACAATGGGATTAAAAGGAAATCCATGAGTCAGAAATAAAACAAGAGATTATTTAAAAACATCAAGAATTTGTCAATTGCAATAATATTCATATATGTCATCATTAGACAATGATAAAATAGAGTCCATAATATTAATAAATTGTGTCATAATATTTTGATTTGTGCTTTCCAACACAATAATGAAAGCATTAAATACAAACTACTAATATATATATATTTTTTTTTGGTATTGCTGATTTTATTTGCAATCTGTCTAATACTAGACAATAAAAAAATTTGTTAACAATAATATTACATAACAGGATGGCTTGGACTCCAATGAGATCAATCCTACTTTACACATTTATCTATTTCTGTGGGGCAGGTCTAGGACACGAAATCTTTTGAGTCGCCTGTGGTTGCTTGCGTCATTGAGTAGTCTTAGTGCTAGAAAGCTGGCGTGGTTATGTAGTTTATTAATGTATCTGTTTGCATATAGTTGTATTTCTTCTATAACAAGGGGCAGTTGAACATCTTTGTGGATATTATAATTAGTCACATACCAGGGTGCATATGTAATCATTCTGAGCGTCTTGCTCTGGTATCGCTGTATAATTTCGATATTTGAATTACTAGCAGTACCCAATAACTGCAAGACAAAGTTCAGAACGTGGTCCTAACATCCAATACCTTGTCCTGGTTTTCACCTTGAGCTGCTTTAATGTGCTGCTTCCAAGCTTCTAATATAAATTTCGACATGAGGCTAAATTACCTTAAAGTCTATATAATTTTATTAATTTAGCTCTTAATTGTGTAGGAACTAATTGAATTTTCTCCCATTGTGCGGCTCATTTTGAAGGACAAACTCGAGTCGGCACACACGGACATAGATTGTGTGAAAGTGAAAGCCTTGCCAAGACGTTGGTGTGTGTGTGTGTGTTGGTGCGCTTTAATGATATCCTTATAGCCTGCCAAATTTATGGCAAAGCCGCATAAATTTAGACACTTTTTTTCACGCTTTCACTACAAGGCGAGCCTTATCGTATTTTTATTTTAATGGATTTTTTATCTGCGGCTGCGGTTGCCTCCGCAGCCGCTGCTGCTGCTGATGACATTCCCTTCGTCTGTGGAACATCAAGCACAGGACACTTGGCTAGCCGAGGGGGCGGGCCAACCGCGCTGGCCAAATAGTTGGGCACATTTCTCATTTTGTTTAACTGTAACTTGATGCAGGGAAATGGGATTTAATAAGCCAACATTTATTTTAGACATTATTGATGGCGGTTTATTTATCGCGCCTCTATACTCCACCTCTATTAATGCGACACACTGTGCGCGTGTAGCCGGCACTCCTTATGCGGCAAAACTCAAAAGGATTAAGTTGCACACAGACACACACGCACACACACACACACACACACGTACACAGCGAGACAAAGGCACAGCCAAAAAGATTCACAGCCGCCGCACAATGCAAAAGCTTCTCGACATGGTTTGTCCCTGCTACCGCTTCTCCTGCTGCCTTTGCTCCTTCCTGCCTTTGCTTTTGCTCATGTTGTCCGACGATTATTCAAAATGCAAGTCACACTCGTGTGTGTGTGTGTGTGTGTGTGTGAAAGTCCTCGCAGCCATGTTGGCGTCAGAGTCACGACCATTCCCTCTTTAGCCGCTTGCTGCTAGTTCCAACTCTATGCGGGCTCTCTGGCTCCTCGGCTGCTTGTTCTCCTCCAGCAGCTCCTGCTCCTGGTCGTGCTTTGGGCTTAGGATTTGCTGCTGCTGCCGCCGCGGCTGCTGCAATTGCCGCATGTAAATTCTTAAAGTAGTACTTAGCGCTATTATTTATTATATTCCAACAGTTTCAACACCTCTCAACAAGTAACGAGCCAAGTTAAAGGGGTTGCGGGGGAGTCAGGGGGCGCCACGGCACTGCATGAGGTGCAGGGTGTTCGACTAGCTGCTGCACTTTGGTATTGTTGCGCTCTGTTCGCATTGTTGTTAGTACTCACTGCTGCTGTTGCAGTTGTTGCTGCTGCTGCTGCTGCTGCAGTCCTCGGCGATGTTGTGCAGAAATTTATGAATATTGCATGGTAATAAAGCGAAGGATTTCATTACGACTGCGTATGCAACTGGCTCTGTGTGCGTGCAGCTGGGCGTGCTCCTTTTTTGCGAGAGCGTATTTGATTTGAGTGCCTTAGTGAACCTCTAAAGAGGTCACATGACTGCTTAAATATAGATATGACTACATATTTACCTATCAGGAGCTACGAATTAAATTGCATAAAGACTAACCGTGAGTGCAGAGCTATACGATACAGACATAGGCCTTAAAATAGAATCGTAATATAGGTAATGGCAATATATATCAATTGACAATCTTCACATATATTTAAAAGCTCGAAGATAGGGAAGCTCCGCAGTCAAAAATAGGAACTGCCAGAGACAATGAACTGCTCACATCGACTGTGAAAACCACAATAAGATTTACACGAATCATAATTCAGAAAGGGATCGTTGACAGACTGAGACAGAAACAGAAAGACAGAGAGAAATAGGGACAAGGGGCGTATGCGTGGAGCAGGGGCTCGACACTTACAACCGCCATAATCATTTCAACAAGAATAATTTAAATAATTATTAAAACGAATCCACAGCAGCCACGACAATTACAAGCGAATGGGCCGGAGATTCGAGCTGCGGACAGCAGTTCACGGGATTGTGCGGTGTTCTCCTCCCGCCGTGCGACGCATCCTGTCAGCTGCGTCTGGCTGACTTTTGATTGCAGCCAGCAGCGAGCAGGCAGCGCCTTTTTGTATTTGCGTGGTCGTGTGGTTAAAAATTAATACGCGGAAGGATATGGCAGGCAATTCGTTTTGTGCGCATTTGCCAGCAAACGAAAAAAATCAAACTCCAGACGAGAGAGCATGAAAAATTTACATTTGAATAGACGGCCAGTGAATGAATGTGTTGCTGGAGCTGCGTGCTGCGTGCTGCGTGGTGAGAGTGGCGCGAGTGGTGCAGCGCTTCTGTGGTTCGCGGCCGGCAGGAAGCTGCGCCAACAATGGCCGCTGGAAGTGCGGCTGCCTGAGCATTTATGTGGCGTATTGTTTTAATTTGCAGCATTATCGTTGTATACCAAACGTTTCTCTGTGAATGCATTCAAATGCAACTTATATTCTCCATGCAGCTTAAAGATTCAAAGTTTGCCATCGAATCGGGGCATTGCGTGGCAGTTTTTGCGTCACGTTCCGTGCTGGATGCGCAGTCACAGCTTGTGGCTGGGCGCGTGTTTAGGCCATGTCCCTGCAGTTGTCCCTGTTCTGCTCTGTCCTGTCGTGTCCTGCTGTATTCCTGCAGCAACCGCTAATGGCGCTCGCATTGGCCACTTGCATTGGAGCATTCTGTCTTCCAAATTAATTTGGTGTCCAGCTTGCTCGCTGACAGAGACAGTCGAGCTGCAGCAGCAGCAGCCAGGACATGATTATGTTGGACATTGCAGCCAGCAGCTGGCCAGTCCTTGCCCTCAACTCTGTTCTATTCTGGTTCAGTGTCCGCAGTGCGCTGCTTCGTTTCAATTAAACAGGCATCCAGCAGCAGAAGAATGTGTATGGCATTGGGTTTAGCTGCACTTAATGCATAAATTCTCTGCTGGACATCGCTCATGATAAATTTGACCCTCTTTTTTGGTTCAGCAAAATATCTGCGATTTGCATAGCCCTGCGCTTAATCGATGTACAATAATTTGTAGTTGCCAGCACAGTTGTGTTAATTGTGAATCAGATCACTTGTATTTTATAACATAATGTGTTTTATGTCAGCTTGCAGCAGAACTGCTGTTTTTAAGTTTTCGAAAATTATGAGCTAGACAAAAGTCAATAGAATATTTTTGAATATGTTTATTACTTTAAAAATCATTGCTTATTCAAACCCAGTATGTACATACCGCGGGTAACTATTGATAACATGAGCTTTCCATAGCCTTTATCATATTTAACAGCCCAGTTTCTGAGCCTCCTTTTGCCAGCTCTTTGTTGTTTTATATAACTTTTGTGGCTTTAATATTTTAACCATGAGATCAATAAATAATAAAAATGATTGACTTATGTTAAGTTATGTCACTGACACCTATTCTTGGTATTATGACAAAGGTTATTCTTTTTAGAGAGTTAAACAAAGTTTCATAAAAAGTAGCTTAAAATGAAAAATCAATTGAACTTGTTTTTTTTTTCAAGATTGTATAAATGATGTCCTTTCAGAATCCCAGTCATTGTGAATTGTATTATACTAAGAGGCTTTTCTTTGTTTATTACATGATCTTTATTCGAATATGCATACAATCGATTTACTATGCATTTTTTACTGAACAAGAATGTAATAATTAAACCAAAAATGTTTGAAAGTAAATAAATATATGATTTTGTATAAATATAAATATATAAAAATAATATAATAAAATACAAATATAATAAAATACAAATACAATATCTCACTTACTTGAGATATGATTGGAAAAGAAAGTTATATAAGCCGTAGAGCACATTTGGCAACTGATGCTGTCAAAATAAAAGCCAAATGCTGTCGGCTTTAAATTGTTTAAACATAACGATGCAATGGGGAATTCAATGCAAGTGGCTGGAAAAACTTTTTCACTCAGAAAAAAAAGAAAACAGAAACCAAACAGGGAAATACAAATAGAAAAGAACGGCACAACGTGGCTGGCAACGCTGGCAGTGGCAGCATCCAATTATTTTTCGATTAGTTTCGCTATCATTCTTGAACAACAACAACGTAAACAACAACAATATGTATCTGAAACCGAAACTGAAAACGAACCCAAAACACAAAACTCAACCCTCAGGCTGAAAATGTGGGTAAGGGTAGAAAGTGTGTCTGCGTGTGTGTGTGTTGTAGTGGGAGTATCAAGTCGAATATAAATAAATAAAACATACAAAATGGAAATAAATCTAACTGAAAAGCCATAAAGCATTTTCAGCATTCGCAATTTAATATGTTCGAGGGTATTTTTCTCGCACGTAGCGAAGATGAACAACACCCACCACCGCTGCCACCACCACCAGAAGCCAGCTAGCAGCAGCACCACCAACACCAGCCACCACCACCGCCACCATCAGCAGCTCGGGCGCAAGATGGTGCCTGCTGCTGAGCAGGACGAGAAGGACGAGTCGACAGCTGGACGCGCAGACAATGGCCAAGAACGAAAGCAAGACGCTAGAGCAAGAAAATGAGAAAAAAATACGGAAAAGAGGAAAGGAAAACGCATTTGGATTCTCAGTTTGGATGCTCAGTCTCCACGCTCCACACTGTGCATGTAGATGAAGATGGAGAGATGCCTGGCCAGATGCTGTGGCATGGGCCTCAACTAAGTGGGGCATGGGGCATGGTGCAGGGGTTTCGAGTTGGGGGCAGGGTGTCTCGCGAGCGCGCTAAGTGTGATATATTTCGTAAGATTATATAAAATGTTTTATTTGTTCTTCTTGTTGCGACTTTTTCCCGACTGCTGCCTTTTTGTTTCGCTCTTCGCTCGTCCTTGCCGAGCAAATTGCGTGCGCATCAGTCGAGCTATGTGAAAGTGCGAAAAAAGGATATTAGATATATATATACATATATATACATTTATTTATGTATAGTAAGGGGACAATTATCCCACTCCACTCGTTGCAACGAGCGAATGAATTATTTCTTACCCTCATCTAAATTCCAAGTTGGTTCTGCTCCTCTTTTGCTTTCCTTTTGTTGTTGTTGCTTTGTGAAATTTGCAAAAACTCAAAGTCTTAGGCAGTTGCAAACAACAACAATAACTACTTCGACAAACGCACTTCAACGGAAGGTAAAATACGAATTCTTAGAAGAAAATTAGTAATCTTAAAAAAAATTATATTTAAATTTTGTTTCTTAGAAAATATTTTATTAGTTAATATATTTTACTTTTTTAATAGTATTAGATCAATTGTTACAGATATAACAAAAAAATCTTTCGGATTGCTTTTATAATGAATTAAATATATATTGATATGCATTTTTATTTACTCCAATTCGTATTTATCCCATTGTGCTTAAGTTGTCCGTTCAGTCCGGCTGGGGAATAGGTTATAGGCTGTTGGCTGTTTTTGGAGTTTGATATGTACAAAGACAGCGGCAGATGTGACCAAGCTGAATTTTTAAGTAGCCAGCACACAGTTCCCTTACACACCCATACACTGTTTCAGCGTTTAGAAATTAGTGAAGAATGTTTTTTTGTTGGAGTTTTAGGTGGGCTCAGATGAGAAAACGATGCTGATGATGCTGCCAATGGCTGAGGAAAACAACCATTTTTCCTACTTTATGCCAACTTAAGTGGGTGAAGCGCCTCCGCCTGCGCACGCTCACACACTGTAGGCGAAAGAGAGGGGTCGGTGGTGGAGGATGGGGCCCAGGGCTGAAGATGAATGTGCCGCAGCTCTATAAATATGTATGGGATGCTATATATTAAAACCGACTCGACTCAAGTCAACTCAACTCGCACAGAGCAAAAACTAATTTCGAAAAATGCCAAAAGAAAACGCAGCAAAATGAAAATAAAAGAAAAACCTTCAAACGGAAAAACATACAGCAACGAGCTGAAGTCGACTCGCCTGAGCCGAGTCAGAGCACTGAGCAGGAGGAGGAGTTGGAGGAGGAGATGGAGATGGAGTTGGACGGGTGCTACAAGAAAAGGACATTTGTGCTGCCGGAGGAGGCTGTGGCTGGGCCTGGGTCTGGGTTCGTATATTGGGGGTTGGCTGGCAGGACCACAGCCAGGACCTGGAGCCGACACGGACTGACAGGCTAGCAACGGCAGCTGCTGCCGCTACTCCTGTTGTTGCTCCTTCGGGTGGGTACACGAGGGTAATATAACACAACAAAATGCAATAAAGCATTTTGTGGCAACTTGAAGATGTGAGCAGCAGATGCTGATTAAAGGTGTGTGGTTGTGTGTGGGCGAAAGGGCGAACTGTGGAGGCTACACACAGACACACACACACGCACGCACACATAGAACACACAAACTTCCATATAGATGAGCTCGGCAAAAGAAATGGGAAAACTCATTTTCCGCTTGAAGTTGAGTGGCAACCGTTTCGGTGAGTGGGTGACTGGGTAGTTGGGTGGTTTTTGCTCATTTAAATTGCGTGTACATTTGCCGGGCACTTCACACTTGAATACGAAAGCAGATAAAGTAATGTAGGAAACGACTGGAAGTAATTGGCTGCTGAGAGTAATGAACACAGTCCTCAAACTCTGCCCAGTTTATCTCAGCTAATATCTTTAAACATGGCCCAGATTATCTCCTTACAATAGTTTTTGATAAGCTATAACCTATACGAAAAATATCAACATGCTGAGAAAAGCAAAAACGAAAGATTTCAATGCACATATGATCTACATATTATATGTATACCCTGAATCATTTTTATCCAATAGCTCATCCCATTGGTTTAAGGTATCTTCTAGTCGAGCACTCCAGACTGGAACACTCTCCTTTGTTTTAATATGACGTTGTTAGATTTTTAGGCGTATATTTGGCTGATTATAAAATTTAATATGCTATTCACAATAAGAAGTAAAATATGGTTCGAGATTTTAGGGGCACATTCTATACTATTAGCATTCGGTTCAATACTAAAATGGATTATGGTGCGAAGAGGTGGATTTAGTTTGTCAGTCTTAACGCAAGCTTGGTGAAGCGCGCTGACATAGGGTACTTCCGCTGTAAAACATAGGACTGTTGCTTCAGGGAGTTTCAATTCGTGCTCTGAGTTTTGTGAGTCATTGCAAATAAATAAAGTTCCGTAATTTTGAATTTTGATTTTAACACATTTCTGTAGTCTTATATCATAAAAAGCTACCATATCAGTATTAGTCTCTTTATTTTTCCAGAATGAATATCGAACACCCGATGGTGGGCACACTGCTTTCCATTCGTCTCGAAAAGCTTTTGTTATCACGCCTTCGCATATAAAATGTAAAGTAAGGCCTTCGACGAAGCCACAATCATCGAAAGCTCCATCGGCCAGACAGCATGGTAACTGTGCTATAATCAATAGGATCGAAATTGCGAGCGATGTGCACCGGCAACTCATTCTTTACAGACATAAATGTTAAAAAATATTCCAAAATTTTAGGTCATAAATTGTAAAAGGAAAATACAAAATTTACTGACATCTCTAACCATATTAGCTTAGACAAAATATTTTGAAGCACTTAATTTATTTTAGGCATAAGAATTTAGTATATTTTTTTGGAGTTTCTCTAGCTTTTGTTAAAATTTAACGTCCTGATCATGTATTTATATAATCATTTCCCATTTTCAATGGGCTCCGGCTACCAATACGATACAGGGTAAGGTAGAAAATGCACACAATTTAATTAAATATAAAATTTAGCAAGCCTTTTGATAAATGTCATCCAGTGTTCAAATAAAATGCGCTAGTTTCTTCACAGTCTTACCGGTTTTAAAGAGGGCTCTATTTGCAACATAGCGAAAGCGACGCAAATCGTGATGTGAATTGTCAAATAGTTGTCGCTGTTGGGCTGTACTAATAATTGCAGTCAGTTCTTGGCAAGCAAAATACGTCCTCGTATCCAAGCCCATTGACCAGCTAGCCAAGCGCTTTCTATGGCCTTTGCTTAATGACAGTTTCGACAGTTTTGGTTTTGATTGCTGTCGTAGCAAAGCCAAGCAAAACAAAATCAACATACGAGCTGCTGCCTCCCCATTGGTAATGTGGTTGTTGACACTAATTATAACTGGAATTGCATGTGGCTGGGTGCCTGCCTCAATGCATCTGGCCGACTGGCTGGTCGGCTGGCAGGCTGGTTGGCTGACTGGCTGGCTGTTTGCCTGCCTGTCTTGGGCATGCATTTCCACCTGCAGCAAGTCGGTCAGTTTTTCATTATTTTCATGCTGCATTTAGCTCACGTTTTAATTAAGTCGTCGCCGGAGTCGTCAGCAACTTGCGTTTCATCGTCGTTGTTGTTGCTGTTGTTGTTGCCTTGGCTGGGCCACGGGGCATGGTTGTCGTTGCTGCACTTGCATGTAAATCTGCTCATCACTGTTGATGGCCATAATACAATCCAAAGCTCCTGGCACCTGACATACCCCAACCCAACTCCCCCACGCGTCCCCCACCAGACGCCTCTATCCCAGCAAGTGCAGTGAAATGAATGCGATTTGCAGTCGACGCGTCTACGAGTTGCATTTGCAGTTTTGCAGTTTAGCAGTTTGTGCTGCAGACTTTGGCAATGTTTTTCTCTTTATGGATTTTCACTGGATTTTTGCTGCATGTCCGTTGACACGTAACGTTCAGTTTTTGGAAAATGTTAACACACGTTCTTGTTGTTGTTGCTGCTGTCAAATTGCAAAAATACTTCGGAATGTTTATAGTTTGCTTACTGCGTCGCTTCAAAGCAGCAAAACAGTACACTTTATACGCACTAACCCGACCTTCCGCACAGCAAGTTCTGCGAGCTTTGATCTTCTGACTGAATTATAAATAAAGATTTCATCATCAACAACAACAGCCAGACAGCCTGATGGGCGTTCCGCTGCCAATTACTATACATATAATATATATATATATATATTTATATATATGCATATATTTATATAATTGGTGCATATAGGAAGACATTTGGAATTCGCTTTGTAATTTTGAATACCTGACACGTCTCGAAAGGCAAACGCAAATGTGCAGTTGATTATGACAGAGTTTATGAGTTTCTGAAATGCAAACGTTTGTTTTAATCATTTTTTAGCTTATTTCCTATTTGTCATTGCTTACCTAAGAACTATAAATATTAAGCACCATATTTGAGTCTGTGTCTGGAATAGCAAAAGCATATAAATTTAGAAATGATACAATAAGAAAACAATTTCGAACTTCAATAGATTAAAGCAAGGTATGATCATATATGTCTGGCTGGGCTGTGTGGAAACTTAAATTGTATTAGAACATACCTCAAATGTATATATAAAATTTAGCTTAGAATAGTTCTAAGGGGCAAGGCACTTAATTTTAACATTGTAATATTTATTTTCTTTTTAAGGAATTTCTTAAATATTTGGAATGTTTTCTCAAGAAGTCATACAATAAAATTATTATTTTATAAGCTGATATTTCGGTTAATTATTTTGAATACTATTTTAATGTATCAATTTCATTATATTTACATTTTTTAAGACTAAATATTTTTGTAAATGTACAAGGTAATATTTATAGTTTCTATTTGATTTTATCTTTTGTTTCGTCTATTGCAGCAGCACTTGACTTGGCATCAGATAATTGCCCCAATGGTTTGCTTGGGGATTTGTGCCTTGTTTTGTCGACGTGTTATTGCCAGCCAATTGCCAATCAATGGCTAAACTGCAATGTCTGACCAACAAGGAAGAAGCTGCCGTTGAACGATTGCATCAGTTGAATTGGAAAATTCACTTGAAATGGCAAAAACCGGACTAATTGAGGGTTCATGTACAGCATGCCAAGCAGGGCCAGTGGTGGAAAATGCAAATGCTTGCATGCCAATTGAACATCTATTGGCCTACAGTCGGTCTTTGTATCGGGGAAATGTTTCGAATGGCTCTCACCCTGGTACAAATCAAAGTGGCAATCAGAGAAACTGCAGATTGACATCTGCCGGATTTGCATCTACCAAAATTCTCGTTGGGGTAGCCTTTCGACTTGGTCCAATCAATGAGGCAATCGAGACTCCCAGTTGGGTCTTCACTTGGCGACCATAAGCGATTAAGTTTGTTGGTCTCCAGGGGCAAAAGTAAGCGAGGCAGCAGCTACAGCTCAACTAGCTGCGAGGGTGTTTCGTTAGCTCATTGCCAGAGTGTGTTGATATTTTTGAGACAGCGAAACATTTTCGAAATTGAGTGAAACCGATTTCCCACAGGATTCATATGCCAAAGTGTCTCTGTGTGTGTGTGTGTGTCTGTGTGCCAAAGTTTTGTTGCCAGTCAAAGCTAAAGAACCTCCAACCAAGACCAGCCCACAATCGTCCAAATGAAGAAAATGTGGTTTCGGTTACGGTATTTCACTGTTTTGCTTCGCTCAGTCCTGCCACCCAACCAACTCATAGAAGGCCCAAAGCTTGTTTGTGTGTCTCTGTTTTTTTATGGAAATTTACGAAAACTTTTCGTAGGCATTTTGTTTATTTCAGTTGCTGCTGCTACTGGGGCAGTAGAAAGCGGGAAACAAGGCAGTTGGAACAGGGATAAAAGTTTCGGTCGGCCTCTTTCAATGCGGTTCCTGCTGCGTGGCATTCGTTTGCTGATGTAGCTGCTGCTGCCGCTGCTGTTGCTGCTGTTGTTGTTTATTTTATCATTACCATTGGCAATTTCTTTTAAGTGGTGCCAATCTTTTTTCACTTGTTATGCCCAAGTTCGAGGGGATTACCCAGCACTTTCCGTCCCTCCGGTCCTCTGTCTCTTTCTTTTTGTTTCTCTCATTCCCTCTGTGTGTGCAAATTTATTATAGTAATTTTATTCAATCGACAAATCGGAAGTGATTTTGAATTCATTATAGTGGGTGGACACTCATCGCTCTTCCTTCCGTCCTAAGTTATTGTAGGAAACGTGTTTTATCTACAAGGACATCTTTATGAAAAGTGTGGGTATCATATAAGTATATAAATGGATGAAAATTGAAATAGAGCGTAATATAATATATATACATTAATATAATAAAATATAAATATATGTATATATATATACTCCTAAGCTCTATATTTAAATTTAGACTTCAAATTTTTGAAAACTTTTATTTTAGCCTTTCTGGTCAAATCTTAGCTGCGATGGAGGCAGCGATTCATGAAGAAATAGACCTGTGTTAAGTTTTCTAGAAGAAGGCCTCTTCAGCTGTTACAAGGGATGCTTAAATTCTTACTAATTTTAATTGCCAAGCTTTAGCCTATATATTGTAAGTGAATAGCCAGCGGAGCGATGCATCAGTCGGTCAGTTGACCAGGCTAAAAGTCAAAGTCTGAGCCAAATGAGCGCATTGACCTCATAAATAACACTCGTTCACTCGCACACACACACACGCGCACATGCACGCACACACACACACTCATACAGTCCGGGCAGTTTGGTTAAGATGCAGCCCGGCCGCTGGCACTGGCGGGCGCTTGATGCCACTTTGGTGGTGGCATTTCCAGACACTTGCACTTTCTCCGCACGCTTAATGGACAATTAACCTTGATGGCGACTGCGGTACGTTTCTGACCTTGCACCACAAATTGAAGTCAGCGCAAGGTCGCGTGCTGGCTGCTGTAACCGTTCTGGTGCAATTGCAACAGTTATTCAATTTTATAGCAGCCAAGCTGCCATTTGGTTCATGTGCATTATTACATACACGCGCCCTGGGTAATTAGTCTACCACCAACACCTGATCAGCCGGATCACGCAGCGTACCTGCTGAAATTCCTAATATACAGTTTTTCGCCTCTCCATTTGCTGCCTTTTGACCTCCTGACTTGAATGCGAGTTACAATTATCTTACATTTATTAGCCTTCGCTTTTGGCCGTCTCAGAAAGTCAGTTACTTTCACTCTTGAGTTTAGGCTGAAAAGGTTGAAAACAAGAAGCAAAATAATCTATTTGGAAAAACTGTGTTAAGTATGAAAAGAAATTTCGCTTATAAAATTGCCTACTTAATTTTATATAATATGAAAGTTTTTTTTCATATTTTTTAAATGTGGACTAAGCGTTGGCGGATTGCTTTCGCTTACCTGGCGTGAGCTCTAAATACTATTTTTCATATATGTATATATCGATGCGATAATAGTTAAAACTTATTTCTCAAAAAAAATAAATAACAAAACTTGTATATCATCAATGGATTTCCTTCAGATTTTCGTAGCTATATATATATATATATTTAAAAGCAAGATTCATTGTGCACTTATGGCTCAAGTAATGTTTTATTTGCCTAATATAATTAGCCAATATTATGGCCAAGTTAGATGGTCTTTAGGCGCAGTGGCCACAATACAATGATATATAAGGCTCATAATGAAAAATGTAATGAGAGGCATTTATCAAAAATCGTTTGTTTGCAAGAGAAGGCATGTATCTTGTATCTTTATATCTTTGTATCTGCAGCGGCACACATAAAAAATTTATAAATGTATGTATGTGCGAGTATTTGATAATTTTGTGGTGTATCTTGGCCATGAACATGAATCTTTTGGCCGTCCAGCCAAAACAAAAGCGACAAAAAAAGAAAGAAAAAATAATATGAGAAGCGAAACGAAGTCTCGAGTTTGTGGCTTTTGTATGCTGCTGGAGCTCTGGGGGGATCATCTTCAAGTTTTTTTTTTGACCGACCGTCCGCTGGCCATAAATCTTCGTGTATATTGGACTTTTAGACGATATCAATGAAATTGTATCTCTTTATCCGCATTATTATAATATACGGATGCGAACGCCTGAGACACTCTGCCAACTGTGGGTGGGTGTGGGGAGGCATCACGGCAACATGGCAACATGACCCACCTGCCCCTCAGCTTCAGATATTTCATGACATTATGAGATATTATTTATATATATATTTCTTATTTCTGTTTTGTTTTTATTTTTTTTTTGGCTTTCTAAATACTTACTTATGTATATTTCATTATGGGTCGCTAGGCCAGGCAGAACTGAAGCTCATTGCGAGTTGTGTGTGCTGTGTGCGCAGGCGAGAGGGCGGACAAAGGGAATTTCACGTGCGGGTGGCACAAGATAGATTGCCACCGCCTGCATATTTATGTGCAAAATATCGTTGATACAAGGCAGCAGCTCCTTATGGTAGTCGCCACATGGCAAGGCGGACTCCTTTGCTAAGAAAAATTCCATTAAACGAGCCAAGTTTTTCTCTAGGCCAGCTGTGGGTGTCTTGGCTGCTGCTGCTGCTACCACCCAACCACCCACTTAGCAAAAGCGCCCACTCATTGTCAGTGGCGGCAACAACAACAATTGACGACACCCAGAATCACAAATCATATAGATAAGAGCACACAAAGGAATTTATTTCTATTTTGGCATTTTTCGGTCTCTCATTTTGCTTGTAATTTTTTTCTTTTTGATGCTTGTTGTTGTTGTTGTTATTGTTGTTGCTTTTGCTGCTGTTGTCCTCCTCCATCGATATTTTCGGCTATTTTCACCCCAAAGTTATTGCGTTTTAGATTTTTTTCTTCTGCTGAGCTTCCGCCTACCGCCTTGGGCTGCCGCGGCTGCTTCAAGCTGGCAAACCTTGCTTTAGTTCTTTGGAAGAGGGAGGAGGGGAAAGGGCACGCACCGGAAGCGCCGATAGCGCCATGTGTCGAGTGCGTGCGTGCGTGGCCTGCGTTCGTGTCCAGGGAGAGGCATTGGCAGAGGGAGAGTCTGTGTGTGGGTGTGGGTGTGCATGTTAGTGGCGCTGTAGGGTGTTGCCACATCGTATTTCACCACCCCCAACAGCAAAGAGTCCCCTCCGCCCCATTCGCCTGAGCCATCCGAATAGTAGGCGTTTCGCTTCTTTCATTTTAATGGCGCACACGCATTTGCTTTCGATACAATAGATATGAACATACAACATACAATATATGCGATACACAATCTCTTAGCTGTGAATATGCGTGTGTGTGTGTGTGTGTGTGTAGCTGGGCGTAGTCGTATTTTATTTTCACTCACTTAGTGGCTTTAATATTTTTCATAATCATATCATTAGTTGCAGCCAATGGGCTTAGTTTTTAAATCACTTGGGAAATTCAGCTTACCGATAAGATAATAAACAAAGACGTATTAAGGCAAGCACATGAATAGATATATCTATAAATAATTGATATTTCATTTGGCTAGAGAACGTGTGAAAATCTCTATATTGGATGACAAACCATTTATTGTTTGATTTAAAAGTTAAAACGCGGATAGCAATAAAAATAATAGTAAAATAACATTTTTTTAATTTTTTTGTTTACTTTTAATCTATTGTTTACATATATTTATAATTCTATACTTATTCTACATAGTCTAGTTTGGAGTGGATTGAACTATGCTGATATATTTATAATTAATTTTCAACTTAGCATTTTAGTTGATAAAAAATGGAGTGCAAAAAATATTATAAATTTTAATTAAAACGTACGTTTTAAGCTTAAGAGGCTGTATAATGTTTATAGAATTTGTTTTAACTTCTGCTTCTGTAATACATACTCTAAGGTATTTAATGCAAATTTCAGTCTGCCTCACAACTGTTGACATAGTTATCTTCAACGCTTTCTATAGTTAATCTCTTCTATTGTTATCTTTCAAATTGAAAGTCTTCGAAACACGTAAAAGTCAACAAACGGATTCCGAAACTAGTTTTCAAGAGTATATACAATCGGTATACCTATCAATTTAAGCCGCATTACAGACTGTCTAGGCTAAGTGTCACGCCTGTAGGATGCCCGACGCTATGTGATCCATTTGAAATTGTTATGAATGGATATGTGTGATTCGTGTTATGGCAACACTTCAGTTGGCATTACTCGAATGATGTCGACGGCAATTTGTGTCCCGTTGCTGCCATTTGGCATTGTTTGACACATAATGTTGCCAGAGCGAACTTAATCAAAATTGTTGCTATTTGGTACTGAGTAACAGCAACGCCCAACGCTCAACGCCCAACTGCCACGCCCATAACTGCGCTGTGCTGTGTGCAACAAAGTAAGCAATTGATGTTAGCTTGGCTCAAAGACAAATTATGATAAACGACCATTAAAATGTTGTCATATGTACACATATGTCTATCTGCTGTTGCTTTTATTGTTGTTGCTGTTGTTGTTGTTGTTGCTGCTGCTGCTGGCCGGGGCTACCGTGCGCCGTCAGTTGGCTTTTTATTTATTGACTCACCTGATCAACTTGACTGATTATTCGTTTGCATGCACGCTCTGTCACAGAAGCAGGCAAACAATAACAAGAACAACTTCAACTTCATTCAGAACAATTGCCGAAGCGACTGTCAGAAACTCACTTCTCAAACACATGACAGACCTGAATACTCTAACACACGAAAAAGACAATTCAAAGCAACTGAGACAAATGAAATATATGATTGAATGTTTTATACAAGCTTCATTTAGTTACATGTTATATTTATAGATTAAAGTAGCCGTTAATCAAATTATTGGAAAAGGCGAAAAACTTATCGAAGAACAATAATTTCGTGATTGATAATTACAAGTAACTGATAACAATATTGTATATAGTGTTTTATTAATTAAAAGATATTGTATGTAGTGTTTCATTAATTAAAAGATATTTCTGAAACGTAAAAGAAGTAGGAGAAATAAATGTTAAGTTAGTTGATTCCATAAGTTTTTGTTTAGATAAACTAACATAGAATCTGACCAAGCTGGATTCTGATTTAAATATGTATATGAATGCTTCATGCTTGAGTCAGCAAATTGATTGATAACACACAAACCCAAATGTTAACTGAACATATGCAAAGATGATATAATGCTAATCTGCTCGCATTTCTATTTTTCTCCTCTTTTCTCTTGGTCTAGGAGTGTAGCTTGAAGCTCTAAGAGAATTATAAATTTCATAAATAAAAATATTAAAATATAATATAGCAAAACCTCTTCTGAACATTGTACTTTGTATTCAAGAACCCTTCATATTTCAATGAAATTTTAGCAAATTTAAAAAACAAATATTAGTTGCAGAATTGCCTTATGACTTAGGATATTTTCCCTTTTTAAATGCTTTGCTGTATTCTGTATCTCACGCTTAGCTGTATACAAAAAAAGAGTAAGTGGAAAGTGAAAACTAATTGTTAAGCACTGAGTGGAAATAGGAAATTCACTTTGTTTTTACTGCCTGCCCTTGGAGATAAGGTGAAATTTGTGATACGCTAAGAGCAGATCAGAGCTGTGGAACTGGGAGGGGCTGGAGGGATTCTGGATAGGGGCGGCTTCGCTCGAAAGCAAAATCGAAGCGACATGCGAAACAATTCAAAGTTTCACGTCGTAAATTTGGCGGCCGACTTCATCGATCACTTTTGGACTTGTTGTTGTAGTTGCCTTTGCTGTTGCTGCAGGTTGACTTATTTGCCCGATTGCCAAGCCGGAGCCCAGGCAGTCTCGTCGCCTGGGTGCCTGGGTGCCAGGTTGCAGGCTCCAGGTCCCGGTTCCAATGGGCGAACGGCACGCGCGTCTTGTTTTTCTGAATGTTGTTGTTTGTGTTGTTATTTTGTTGTTGTTGCTATTGCTGTTGTTGTTGCAGCAGTTTGCTGGAGCGGAAATGGAGACTGAGTGCGACCATTGGCGGCATGTGAAAATATTTCCCAAGGTGAATGCCACAAAAAAGGACAAATCCAGCACAGAACGAGCCTCATCCATGGCAACACGATTCCAGCTGAGCCCTCCGCCACAGCACCTTTCTGTTCCTGTTACCGTTCGCCCTGCCCCATGCCCCTTCCATGAGCCCCAATTGAATGATTTAGGGGCGCACAGTTGTCAAAGAGCAGCGATGCGTGCGGGTCCACAGACGTGGACCTGTGGCCAAGGCTTTGGTCCTGCCATTTGTGTGTCGCACATCCCCAACCCCCAGTCGCATAGTTGCAGCATTGGTGGGGCGCCAAGTACGCTTTTAAAACCGATTCATCCGCTCATTTGATATTTATTGCAGCACATAATTGAGTGTAAAATTGTACGAAAAAAAAACAAAAAGTTGAAAATAGCTGCACGCCTGTGGAAAATATTATTAAATTTCCAATATAAATAAATATTTATGCTAGTTATTATTGTATTATAATTTTAATAATATAACAGATTTAATCGCTATAATTCTTATTTCCAGATTAATACAAAAAAAAAAAGGTTGAATTAAAACAAAATATATATTTTATAATAAACTTAATGATATTTATTTATTTTCTTAAAAACTTTGTGAACATTTTCTTTTACCTTTCCAATTTAATATATTATTTTCATCTATAAAAATTCGATTATATTATATTAATATTATATTAATTATAATTATCATCATTTTATCATTTTAATTTTAATAATATTTGATAAATACTATGCGATTTTTAAAAAATTTCTGAAATTTTAAAGAACATTTCAAATTTAACCATTTCGCCTGTGGGTTCCCCTCATTCATAGCAGACGGCAAATGGCCAAATGATTCTTCACTCAAAGAGAAGCCGTCGGGCCGTACTCACAGCGGTTAGGTAACGTCGACAGCGCTGCCACTGCTCATGTTAGCGGCGACGCCGACGTCGACGCGTTGGACTCGGTCGGTTCGGCTTGTAGGTCCGACTGCGTAAATTTATGTGAGAAATCCCATTGAAAAGAGCAACGCGGCCGCTCACGACACAATAAAGCAAAATAATGGCACATTCGTCACACTTAACGCGGCCGTATGTTGCCGTCCCTGTCGCACGTGCGCTGCGGCTCTCGTGCGCTCTCGCTCGTACACAGACATAGTCGGCAGCGTCATCCATCTTGGAGGCGAGCGCTGGTGTGGCTCTCCGGCAAGCGACAGGCGAGAATGCTTTATGAGCGCGCGCTGCAGCGGCTCCTCCCTGTTTGCGACGCGTTGCCAATTGGCGGCGGCGACGTTAGCCGCGGCAGAGGCCGAGACAGCGGCAGAGCTAACGCAAAGTTGGCCAAGTATCACTTTTGGAGTCGGGCTATGCTTTTTTTCAGCAGCATGTTGCACGTGGTGTTGCATGGTGTTGCAGACACACAGCAGCTGCTGCTGCTCTCTTCTGCTTATTCTTTTTCTGCCTCTGCCGATCTCATGCTCACGCTCACAGCGGCCAACAGCTGTGGCAAGAGAGTCGCCGTAGTCGTAGCAAAATGCGAGCAGAGAGCAAAGAGAGAGAGAGAGAAAGATGCTGTTAAGCCATTTCGCTCATTCGGGGTGGTTCTGTATTGCGTGCGTGTGTGCGTAAATGCATGTGCGTATGTGTATGTGTGTGAGTGCGTGTTGTTTCTGTTTTGCGGCGATTGTACGCCATGATTGTTGTGCCGTCGGCAAACAAAGATTCCAGATATCTGGCAGCCATAATTCTTCAGAGCGAATTGCTCAAAATATGAAGCGCGCCAATAAATTTTATATTTACTTGCAATATTATATATATTTAACCCAATTAATTTAATGAAACAATACAATTGGAATAGGCCAATTTATATTTTATAAATTTTTGTTTTCTTTCTTAATAAATACTTATTTTTTATCTGCTGCAAATGGCAATTGAATATAATCATTTGTGTAATTTAATTATTAAAAGTAAAACATAATTAAAAAGTAAATGAACATAAATAGAATAGCTAAGTAATGGAATTTTTAATAATATATTATATTATTTAACTTATACATTAATTCGTTGGCTTTAATGAAAATATTCATATATTAAAATGAATCCACGATGTGAAGATAGATTCTGCTTAAGTTATTTAACCTACTAAAAGCTCAAAAAACTCAACATTTCGTCAGAATATATAGAAACCTACAAAGATTTCTTGAATAAACTTTTTATTGTTATATTTAACAAACAAAAACTTACGTAAAATTTATTATTTTAGAAAAATAAACTATTTAGTATAAAATTAAAAAATTCTTTTTAAAAATTTAAAAAATTTTAACGTACCAAAATAAAAATGGAAAATTGTTTCAGAAATTCGCATTGCCATCGGGGATTCTATTTTGGCCCAGCTAAGAGGCAAGATAGCTGCACGAAGCCGCCGCAATTCAGACTGGCAAAAGCCGCAAGTGGCCGCTGTGCGAATGTGAGATACAAACACAACTGGCAGCGCGCAACTGGCTGTGCCACAAGCTGTGGAAGCTCTCGCAAACGTAAATTTCGCACTCATTCACTCATTCGCTCAGCTCTGGAGCTCAGGAGCGCCGAATGCGAGCAGAAGATACATTTTTTTTGGTATGTTTGTTGTTTTTCGGTTCGTAGTGACTGCAGATACTTTATGGCCGACGTTGACGGCGACGCCAGCGTTACCGTTGACGCTGGCATCGGCGTCAGCGCCAGCAGCGTATAGCATAAATAACGTTGGCAGCGGCTCGGCTGTGGTTCTCTCTTTCGCTGCTCGCTGCTCACAGCTCGGCGCGTGAGTTTCTTATAAGATTATTTATATACTGTTTGGGGGGCAGTGCGACGCTGCCGACGTTAGCAGCGCCGCGACAGCGGCTGGCGCGTCGCTTCTGGATTAATAAGGAGTTCTCGCTTGGATTTTCACATGTATATGCTTTGAATTGAATGCTTTATGGGTTTAGTTTGATAGAAGTCGTAAAGAAATCAACATCACACAATACAAAACGCACCCGTGTGTAGTGTAAACCGTGTATGCCACACGTTGTCCGCCGTCGTTGTTGTTGTTGCCGTCGCCGTCGTCGTCGTCGCTAGCGTTGTCGTTGTCATAGTTGTTACTCTGGTTGTTATTGTTGGGGGCATCATCTGAGCAGGAACAGCAGCAGCAACAGCAGCAGCAGCAGCTGAAGCAGCGGCATCTTTTGGGTCTGTTTGCCCAAACTATTCGGTCGCTTACGGTCGTCGTGGTCAGCTCGTCGCAACGCCGCCAATACGCCCGCCCGCTACGCTGCGGCCAATTGACAGCTCGTAAAAAAATCGTTAAAATCATAAAAATTATCATAACAATAATCGTAAAAAATTAGAACCACAACACCAGTCGCACATTGGCCACAGCCAAAGACACAGCTACAGAAACAGACGCAGACAATAATCGCAGACAGAAGAAACGCGCGCGTTTTCTCATACTTCCTCTCTCCTTCTCTCCAACACTTTTTCTGCTGTTCTTTTATGATGTTGACCCGCGTAGATACTTAAGAGCCCATAAACACCTACCGTTCCAACGTCTGGCAGGTGTCTAACTCGGCAATCAAATTGTGCAATAAGTGAATTAGTGTAAGAATTACACTTGTTACACTCTCCAACCAAAAAAATAAATAAATAAATACATAGTGTTTCACGCTTCATATTCGTCTTGACTTGGCTATAGCCAAAGCGTGTTAAGTTCTTATAACATTTCTAGTCCCAAAGTAAGCAATATCTTTACAAACCTAGCAGACAGCCAAAAAGAAAAGTGTAGAAGAGGTAAAACACGCAAAAACCAGTGCAAATAAAAACAAAAAAGCAAAAAAAAATAATCTATATAAAGTTTTCGCTGCAAAAAGTCTCTGAGCACGTGCACCACTGCAAGTTGAATTCGTAAGCCACCCATAAGGATCAAGGATTTGCGCAGTCAAATTTGGATTTAGACGGTGAGTTGCAATACGATTTGAAATTGCCGCAGAAAGCGGCAACACTCAGTCAACACTTCATAACTCAAAAGTTGCGGTCCACAGTTTCGTTGCACATCATTCAAACTGCAAACTGTTGACAGGCTTATTAGACATTTGCATAAATTTGAACAGCTAGTAACTATGTCCACTTTCTAGTGTCCACTGGGCAGGGCTCACAGTGTCCAGAGATAGATTCTGGAGTCTGAATCAGGAGCTAGCTAGGAGTAATGGTCGCTTTGAACTTGGAATCGTTTTGAATTATTGCACATATCCTGGGCAACATAGTTTCACTTCCGCATGCGGCAGCCATTGCGGAGTGTGAGTGCACACACAGCCACACATACATAGACAAACTGCCTGTGCATAGAAAATTTATGCGGCCATTGTTGCGGCGCATTGTTGTTGCAATTGTCCTAGTTGTCTGCCTCCTGCATATTTGTCGCACTCTTTGTCTGCACTGCTAGCTTCTGCCTCGCTCTTTCTCTCTCTCCCTGCCTCGCTCTCGCGCTCATTGCACTTGCGCTGAGATTTATTTCATTTTGAAAGTTCAATTACTGTTTTTATTTTATATAAATAATAATAAATATTTGTTTGATTCGTTGTTGATTTTTTGCTCAATAAAAAACCTTAATGAACCTGCGGGGCCTTCTTTATTTGTTGTTCGCGCATTTGTTCTATATAAACAATCGGAGTCCATTTCATTTTTAACAATTTTCGCCATCAGCAATGATATTATTTGCTCATAATTTATCGATTTAATCAGCCGGAAATGTTTCACAGCTGACAAAATCATAAACTCAACTACGATTGCTCGATCTCCTCTTTGTTTTTGTTTGTCTGGCAAAAAGTTCATGATTTATGACTCGGACAGAACGGCCGGATAGTGGGTGTCACATTGATGCACTTCCAATTGTCACCAGTTACAGTCGGCTTGGCTGCAGACTATTGTGACAAACATTGTGAATGGGGCAGGGTTTTTGTTGAGGCTAGAAAATCTCTATGGAAGCTTATAATTTCTTTTATATGAATATCAAGATAACAAATAGTTTTTGTCTGGGCTTTAGGCTTTATTTTATTTCAAATCAAATTTTTATTGAAATATTATATTTTTATAAGTATTTCTATTATGTTTCCTCTTCCTTTCATCTATTCAACTTAATATTTTCTTTATTTTCGCGTTATTATTGCTCTCTCCTTGGAATGCGTTGCTTAAACAATTTCGATATCTTCATTTCACAATGCCCAATTCTTGAATGAGCAAATGAGTAATAGTTTTCCTGCTCCCCACCTCCGGAGCATAGCCGAATGTGTTCACATTTTAATCAAATTCACACGTTGAGACATGATTTATATATTTAATAATCCCGCACAAAAATGGCGACAACTGTTTTGTAAATGCATTAATCACCGATGCTCGGACGGCAGAAGGAAACTAAAGCCGAGCTAAACATACAACAATAACAAACGAAACAAACCAACAAATAAATATATTCACGCACATATATATTTATATATAAACATATATATATTCAGAAACAAAGAGCAACAAAGCAAAACTTGTTTACTTAAAACAGATGCCGTGCATTTGAAATTAAAATTATATTCAAAATCATTGATAAATGGCGACACGAATCGGCTAATTAATCAAATGCAAAACTCCAAACGAATAATAAAAGAGAAATAAAAACCACCGAAAGCCACAAAAAATAACAAAATCGAATGTCTAAGCTCAAATAACATTTCACACTGATTATATTCAAATTCAATAAGTATTAAAACGGCTTTTTCCTGATGAATTACTAAATTTGTATTTTGTAAAAGTTCACAAAATGGCGAAAAGAGTTCATGATAAGAATTTCATATCAATTATTTTCTTATTTTTTTTCTATTGTATTTCTTATGTTTTTTTTTTTTGAAGAAAACTTTTTCCTGAGGGAGCTATAAGAAATCAGTTAATGAGCTTACGCATTGAAAAGCTGTAAAAGTGTATCTGATTGAAGCTGTTAAAGTGCTTTAATTTAATAATAAGCTAAAGCTACACTTTTGAACAGCTGCGAAAGTATCATTAATTTGATGAACTAATTTTGATGCAAGTATTATATATAGAAATATGTATATAGATATGATATATATGATACCGATACCGATATAAAAGTAAAGCAACATAAAAATAAAGCAATATAGCTTAATATTCGTAACTAGATTCTATTCTATTAATTATTTTTTCTATTTAATTATTTTTTCTTGCAACTTTGTAAACGCTTAAGTTGAACTTAGTACAAAATAATCAACACTTTGTCTATCTCAAATGCTTCTATTTCAGGTTGACAATTCTTACAAGCACGTCTCGTTCTTTAGTTTGTTTCTCTCTTTTTCTTATGCCCTGCCAAAGCCACTCAAGCTGCTCACCCACTCAGGCGAAAACTGTTTAAGCCAACGGATTTTCAGTATTGTACGAGAATTCGTTTTTTATTTGTATTTTTATAGTTATTTTTCTTTTGTTTTGCCACTTGTTGTGGTCTTTTTTGCTGTGCCATTTAATTTCTGCACGGATTTTGATGTAGCTGCAGTAAAACAAGGACTAAACAGCCCCCAGTTGCTCAGATTGGGTGGCAATTTGCTGTGGCTGCAGTTTGTTTTGCCAACTCTGTCTGTGTGTATATCTGTGGGTGTATGTGTGTGTGTTTGGGGGTTTTGGGTTTTTGGAGCTTGCAGTGAGCGCCTTTTGCGAGTGCACTCGAATTGTGCTTGTTGGCCCCAGCACGGACTGAGAGTTGCTGCTGGAGTCGAAATATAGGAATCGGAATCGGAGTCCGAGTCGGAGCCAGAGCTAGAGCCAGAGTCAGAGGCAGAGGCAGAGGCAGAGTTGGGGCCGCCCAGCGGGGCGCTCTCGCAGTGACATTACGCCGAGCGGGTGACAATGATTTATGGCAAAGAGATACGCGACAACGAACGCAAAAAGACAGCGACCAAAAACACAAAAAGAATGCAAAAAGAAACGCAGTGAGCCCGAGTGAAAGAGTGCGAGAAAGTGTGCTGTGGAAATGCATAGTTTTTTTGCAAACCTTTGTAGAAACTGCAACTACCTGATCGAGCACCTTTTAAGACGCATAGTTAAAGATTTGTTGTTTTTTTTATGCGCAAAATGTCCTTGAAATTGCAACAACAAACGGGCAACTCGAACGAAAGTGAAAACCTGCTGCGTGGTTTTTAATATTTCACCTTTTTGCCACTTGCAGTTTCAGCCGCTGCACATGTCACAAAAGGTCATAAAGAATTTTCCGAAATATGATTAGCCATTAGGAAGTCACCTGGCTGAAGGTCACACCCAGCTCTAGTCAGTTGACTCTCAGGTTATGCAATAGTCATTTGCAACGGCCATAAAAATTAATATGCGTCCTTCGCTGTGGCAATTTGGTGCGCGTATCTCGGCAAATGCATCTGCGGGGCGCAGCATTTGACTTTGAACCGCTTCGGAGCCGCTGGCCCTGCCCGTGACCATGCCCCTGGACGGCCAAAGCGGACATGACTTTTGGCTTGACTTCGTCTTCAGTCTCAGTCAACTTCTATTGTGTGTGTGTGTTTGAAGGTTACCTGTTTTTACAGTTGGCCATGCAGCGCTCCTTCTGCTGCATCTTCCTCTTACTCCTCTTCTGTGTGTGTGTTTTTTTAGTATTTAGTTTTTCATTCTCGGTCTGAAATTATTATTTATGAGTTCGCATTGTTGTCGCCGTTTTGAAAGTGATCTGGATCGCCTGCATCGACCCGAGCACGGATCGTACACACAAGTTATCTGCTGTTTATCTTCTGGTATCTTCGGCAGTTCGCCTGGCTCAGCAGCAAGATCAGCTCCGAGAGCGCTGCATTTGTGTTTTTACTTTCAGTTGAAAACGAAAATTCGTAATAAATCAAATCATTTGTATGCAGTTCGAAGTGTCATATGCACATAAATCAATTGATGCTGTTTAGAATCCTGTGCTCTTTGCATTGTGCAAAGGATTAAGATTGAACGAAAAAAAAGATATGCTGAACATAGTGGTACGATCAGATGCTTCATTCCCTATATAGTTTACCATCTAAAAATTTTAACTATTTGTAGTATACATTTAAACGAATTCTTTTATAATGACACAAAAATATTTATGTTATTGAGAAAAACTATTATTATAATGACACATGAAATTGGAAAAGTTTTCTTCTTCAACTTAAATTTCATTTAGATGTTGATTAACTTTGTTTAAGCTTATTCTTAATGCCTTTTCTATTAATATTTCAAGTATTTGCAAATACAAATATTTTTGAAGTCTTTGTCTAATACTTAAGATCTGTTTTTTCAGATATTACTCAATGAAATCTTTAAAAGGAAAATTTAATTAATAATTGAGATTAAAGTTGTTTATTAAACATCCAAGTTTTTATTTTTGTTTACTAAGGTAAACCAAAAGCTGAGCTGCTTCACTGTTTACTTCTCTCTTTATTTCACTTCTGTTTTGTCACTTACAACTGACTTTGTCTTTTGTTCCTTGCTTTTTTTAAACGTTTTTTCGGGACTTCAATTACATAGCCATGAGAATGGTGCTGAATATGTGTGAGTGTGTGTGCGGGTGAGAGTATGAGAATGTGTGTTGGACTGACTCGTCGTGCCATAAATCACATTCACTTCTAATATTTTCACAAACACATCACAATGGAGAAAATTTGTGATTTATCTGTGCGAAGAAGTCAATAACTCATAAAAAATCCACATAAATCTCCGTTTGCGCTGCAAGAGGCACACAGAACTTCGCAGGCAGCTCTTACAGCAACTCAGACCAACGGTTCTGAGTTGCATTGCAATTGTCTCAATTGCCAACGGTAGGAAGTTGAGGGATGCGCATCGACGGGCTGACATCGACCCGATGACGACATATGTTGCACAATATTTGCATATTGCAGTGGCAGCGGGAACTGCGGGAGTTCCTGGAGGACGCGAGCGTCGAGCCGACGGTAGCTGAAGATGTCCAAACAATGACAAATATGAATATCAATATGGAAATCTTCAGGATTTTTCTTTTGTCACTCAATTATCTACGCTCTACATTTGGGAACATTTGGACCAGTTGCTAAAATATCAGCTTGCAGCGTTCGACGAATTTCAAACGCATACGCCGCTCACCAGCAACAAAAAACGCAGTGTTCAAACAGCATGGGCTCAAAAAAAGCAAACTTAACAAAACTGAGTCAAGAAAAGTCCGCACAAGCAAAAAATAAGGCAAGCGCAGGAACTGGGCGGCAAAATTTGCAAAATATAAAGGAAAAACCAACAACTACAATAACAAGAGGCAAAGGCCAAGCGACGAGGTCTCATATGTGTACATAAGCATATACATATGTAGATGTCGACATATCTGTGGCCGTATCTGTATCTCGCGTATGTATCTGTATCTAACTTACCAGCCACGGGCAGTTGGCGCTTTTTGTGTGAGTTTCGCATACAAAAACATGGAAATAATTCGTTTTGTTTGCCGTTGCTCTAAGCCCGAGTCGGACGAACTACACGAAAATGTCGGCAGGCAAAACTCAAGCAGAAACAGCGAAAAAAGTAACCAAAAAAATAAAAAACAAATAACAAAAAAAAAACAATGTCACACATGTCAAAGTTGTTGCAGAATGACACAAATGCGGCTCTCGAATTGCTCACTAACCCGCACAGACCCTGGCCCCGGCCCCGGGACTCGAATCGAACCCGTACTTGGACTGAGCCCACAAACCTCAGCCCTCGACGACGTCGTCATCAGCGCTTCGTCTGCCTGGCGGAATCGTGTCAGCCCCAAAAACACGAACCGGGTCCAAAACTCAAAGCTCGCGATGCGCATTTCGTGGAAATTTCACAATTAAAAAGGCACAAAAATCTTAGGAAAGAGTTAACCGGAATATGAGAAATCGTGTCAACGTCAAACCCAACCACCGCAACGAGTTCAGTTTGTGATCTGATTTTTCTTTGCCAAACCCCCCTCCAAAGAGCAAAGCCCGCGCACGAGCAATAGGGCAAAACACAAAACCAAAAGCAAAAGAGTTGGCCATAAAAATTGCTTCAAATCTTTCACTTGATACTTTTTTTTTTTTTTTTTTTTTTTTTTTTTTTTTTCGTTTTTATTTCTTTATTTTGTTGCAGCTTATTGTCTTAGACTCTATAGCGCATTTAGCTCTAAACCTTAACTAATGGGAGGGCAGATATGCCAATTATTCTGCACTTGTAGCTACTATCTTAATTAGTTCTAATATTGTCTAGAGGATGCAATCTCTTCAGTCTTCGCCTATTGTTGTTTATAGCCAGGTTGCTTGCGAGATGGTTAGGATGCGCTGCAAGTCTGTCCGCGTATCTTGAACTGTGTCGCCCAATGAGTTCAGCAACTGTGGGAATTGCTAAATCCCTATGTAAGACTGAGTTTCTTACAAACCAGCTGGCTCCAGTCCATCTGCGTAGTGCTTTATTCTGCAGGGTCTGAATTTTGTTCCTTGTAGTCTTCGCCGAGGAGCCCCATAGAGAGATACCATATACGAAGGTTGGGACAACTATTGCCTTGTAGATGGCGGCCTTGCTGCTGTAAGACAACTTGCTTGAAGCTCTCAGCATCCAGTCGAGGGTTTTTAGCTTGCTTTTGCATTTTGAGGTTACTTGACTTATGTGCGCTTTAAAAGTCAGCCTTCTGTCAAGAGTGATACCAAGGTACTTTACTTTTGAGGCTTTGGGAATAGTGGGCCCCAATGCAACGCTTGGGCAATCTCCTCTTCTAGTGGCGAAGGTAGTATGTACAGACTTTTGTGCATTAATGGTGATACACCACCGTTTTGCCCAGCGTCCGAAAGAGTCCAGATATTTTTGTAGTGAGTCTGAAGCTTCTTGCGCAGATACGTGACGTGATAAGATGGCGGTGTCATCTGCATAGGTCGCTATGAGTACTGCATCTGTACTTCCTATATTTGGCTCGGGAGTTGGCATATCTCCTGTGAATAAAGTATAAAGTGTTGGGCCTAGAACACTACCCTGTGGTACTCCAGCCATAATTGGTCTAGTCAAGGATACTGTTTGCCCCCTTGACACTTGGAAGGTTCTTCCAATAAGGTATGAGGATAGCAACGCGAAAAATGGGGCTGGAAGGGTGGTCCTCACTTTCTGCAGCAGTCCCAGGTGCCAAACTCGATCAAACGCCTGTTTGATGTCTAAAAAGACGGCAGAGCAGTACATCTTTTCTTCAAAGGCTCCAAGGATATGGTGCACAACTCTGTGAACCTGTTCCGGTGTTCCATGCTGTCTCCTGAAGCCAAACTGATGGTTTGGAATGGCCTCCTGGCGTCCCAGATGTGTCAGTACTCGTTCCAGAAATATTCTTTCGAATATTTTGGAGAGTACTGGCAACAGGCTAATTGGTCTGTACGACTCAATTTCTCCCACGGGTTTGCCAGGCTTAGGAATCATCACAATCACGGCGCGCTTCCAGCAGGCTGGAAAGTGCCGGATGCGGAGCATGGCGTTGTACACCATAGTTATGTAGTCTATGGTGGAGTCAGGCAGTGCTCTAAGGACTCTGCCGTTTATTAGATCATATCCAGGGGATTTTTTTGCCTTCACTCTTCTGATGTGTTCAAGAACCTCTTCTTTTGTACATCCAGTTATCTGGTCTTCAGCTGGGAGGGGCGAGAGAACGATGTCTTCTGTTGCTTCGATTTCTGAGGCCTCTGCGGTAATCACCGGCGTGAATTGGTCTTGAAGGTGGTTTGCAAAAGCCTCAGCTTGAGCTTCGTCTCCAATGTGCCAGGAACCAGAAATGCTCCGAATGGGATGACGTCGTATTGGCTGCCGTTTGAGCTTTCTTGTAAATTTCCATAATTGAAACTCTGCGTCAGTGGGCGATTCAGCTCGTACCAGCGCATCGCTGATACACCTCTTTTGAAGCAGGGCGAGAGCAGCTTTAAGATGCCTCGTGGCTTCGTTGTACATGGATTTGGCATCAGGCGTGCGTAATCTTAACCAGCGTCTCCTGGCCCATCTTTTGTGTATTAGTAGGTGTTGGGCCTCCAAGGTGAGGGGGATGTTGTACGGAGACTGTTGTCTTGTTTGGCAAGATGGTGGGGCGGCTTGGTGCGCAGCTTTGACTATTTCTTCCTGCAGTTTGTTTGCTGCGTAGTCCACGTCTTCAGGAGTGTTAAGTTCCATTTCTATGTGCAAAGAGTAATGGAGCTCGCGCCTAAAGACTCCTAAATCTGATCCTGCTGGCAGTAGTTGTTTCCTAATGGGCAAGGGCTGTGGCTGCGCGTGGATTGTGACTATTAGTGGCAGGTGGTCAGAGGATAGGTCCAAGGATTCTTCAATGGTCAATTGCCGGTCACAGATGCCTTTGTAGACAGCGAAGTCGATTGCCGAGGGCCTGTGTCCATTAATTGGGTAACGGGTGGGGGCTCCAGTCGCCAATATGCTGAATTGTAAGTTTTGAATCGCCTCAAATATGACTTCTCCGCGACGATTCGCACTATTGCTTCCCCAAAATGGGTGCCATCCATTCCAGTCGCCGCCGATGAGGGTCTTATTCAACCTTTGGCCTAGAACCTGTTCCATGTGATGATCACACAGACCAGTGTTTGGCGGAAGATAAATTGACGCAACTTCGATCGCTCCAATAGACGTAGGCAGGGTGATGGCTGAGACCTGCATTGTTGCGTTGCAAATTGGCAGTAAAGGTGTATGCGGTATTGTTGCTCGTATGAGGATTGAGGATCCACCAAAGCAGTTTGCTCCTTCACCATGAGCCTGATAGTGTTCGTATCCGAAAATTTGTGTAGTGGGGCACTCATGAGTTTCTGTTATTAACATTATATCTATGTTTTCTTGTGAGAGAAACGCAGCCAGTTCCTGAGTCTTGTTTCTCAGGCCATTGGCGTTCCAGATACCCACACGTAAAGCCATTATTTGTAGGCAAGCTTGGTTATGATGGCCATTAAACTGTTTAGCATGGTTGCTTGTTGGGATTGTACTTCTCGCATCGCTTTGAGCTCGGCATTAATTGCGTCAAACTGACGTTGTTGTTGCTGAAGCATTTCAGTGAACAAAGTGTCACTTGTGGTATTCTTATTTGACGGTCCACCTCTAGCGGCCTGTGCGTAAGAAACACCACTAATAGGCGTTGCAAAGCTCGTGGCTTGGGTAATGCTCCGGGGCCTTGTAATTTCGGAAGCAGTACTCGGACCCGTAGACGGTGTTTGTGTGGGACTCCTTTTTTGTGCTGGGGATTGCAATTTGCGCAACCGCTTGTATACTTGGCAGCCCTTATAGTTGGCTGGGTGCTGTAACTCACAGTGCACACAAGTTGGTGCCTGGTCCTTTTCGCGGGTGCAGTCTTTGGATGCGTGTTTCCCGGCGCAACGCACACATCTGGGAGCTTTGTGGCAGTAGCGTTGTGTGTGTCCAAATTCTTGACAGCGATGGCATTGTGTCAGGTCGTTGTATCTTCTTGGCAGTTCCACTGTGCAGCGTTGCCTGCAGACAACTCGAATGTCCAAAATTTCTTTGTTGTTGGGGGCCTGAGCCACGTCAACAAAAAATATATTTAGCGGTGTTTTGTCCATACGGCTCAGTGGGTTGTGCACATTTGTAATTGTGTGGCCTTTGGTTTCCAATTCCTTTTTAATTAGTGTTGTATCAGTGCTGGAGTGAAGCCCTTTGAACACGACTCTATATGGTTTGTCCTCCTTAAGCTGGTAGCAGTGGAACTCCAATTCCAGCTTAGTAAAGTGGTCTATAACTCTGCGATAGTCCTCACTGCATTGGGTTAATACACCTATGTTATTCTTCTTTGGCTTAATTACGTATGATTTAGCATCAATTACTTTATCTATTATCTGTTGAAGTAGGGCCACAGACTTGATGTTTGGACACCATATGGGGGGCGGACGAGGTTTCGGAGTAGTTTGCTGGTCGGTCAATACTGGGGCTTCTGGAGCTACAGGTGATTCGCTGTAGTCTTCATCTTCTTCTACGAGCAGTGAAAATCGATTTTCTGATATTAATGCTGCATTGCTGGTGCTTGGTTCGTCGAAGATGAGCCTTTTCTTGATGGTTTTTGGTGAATTTGGCTGTTTACGTTTCGTGTTTTTGTTGTTAGTGATGCCTTGCACGGAGGCGATATCTATTTTTGAGTTTATTGGCATGATGGAGGCTTGCCTATTTGCCATCACAACGTTAAGCTGGGCTTGCATTTCTGCATTTACCTTTACAGCTGTAGCGAGGTTATTGACATTAGATGTCATCGCGGATTGTGCTTTTGAGTGCAGGCGCACTCGCGCCAAGCGACGAAATTTCGTAAATTGCAATTAAAGCAATTGAGTTACGCGGAAGCAAGCGATAAGAAAACGCTGCGTGTGCGGTTTTTGTTGCTGTTGCGTTGAAGAATGCACCGCAAAGTTCTATTTTTAGAACTCTGCAGCAGTAGAGCTTAAGCGAAGGCTGTTCGAATTCACGTCTTTACAGGTCGAACGACTGATCGCGATTGTCACTTGATACTGATTTTTGATTTCCGTTTGGCTAGGAATGTGATATGAAATTAGAACAGTTTTTTTGTGCTGCGCGGAATTGATGTTCTGAGTGGGAAAATGAGGAAGCAGCGAACACTCAAATACCTTGCAGGGAAGCACGTCAAGTGAACACGTAGCAGACGTTGTACACTTCGTGCCAACCTTAAATTCATTTTGAATTATTCTGAAGGAGCTTCCCTTACAGTGAATATCATCAATTGAAGAGAGTGTTTCAAGCATATTATTGATATATTTGACTCTAATATGAATATGATTTTTTACTCAACTTACAAGGAAATTGCTTGTTGCAGTAAGAGAACTTAAGCATCAATTTAGTATGGATGACAAGTAACATAATATTATACTTACTATATGGACTTATCAATTGTTTTTTCTATTCCCTAAAAGAATTTACATTTAACCAAAAAAATGCAGAGAACTTTGAAAATTGATTCGCTTTCTATTTCGTATTGAGATTTAAAGGCACTAAATCATGCGTTTTATTTAGCTGTGAAATAAATAATTGTTTGAATTATTTATTTTTATTCAAGTCTTTATTATTTTGAATTTTTATTCAAGTCTTTGACAGGCTTAAAAACTTTAACAATTAACGATCATTTTTAATTACTTTAGATTTATATCCATTTTATTTCATTTGGAAGCAGAAAACCTTTCCATAGAAGATCTAAGTGGGCTAATATGTTCGAGTACGAATTGAGAATGATTTTTCCTTTTTCAAGTAGTTGAGAGCGGAGCAAGTGACTGTCGCAGGGCAAGTGGCATGAGCAGCGGCCATTGATTGTAGTCAATGGCGGAAGAGATATTTCCATGTGGAAGCAAGAGTGAGAGAGGATGAGAAGCAGAGATGATTAGGCAGAGTAAAGATGGTTGAGCACAAAAAAAAGTGAACCAAAGTGAAAGAATTTCGTTAAATCGAAACTTGCGGGTGAGACACAGAAAACCAATACTAATGCACACTCATGTGAGGGGCAGGGCAATCTACATACACACACTCACACAAACACACACACACACATTGTGAGCAAGAAGCAGCAGCAGCGCAGGGCAATGTCTACTTCAACGATGAACAAAAATTAAGGCCCATTAATCATTTTGACTTATTTCTTTCCTTTTTTCGTCTAAAATTAATCTTGATGCCAAGCGTTGCCTGGCAACGCGGCATCCCGGGCCCGGGCCAGCACTCAGTTAGAATGGGAGAGCGAGATGGCATTAGTGCTTGTTGTTCTGCGGATTATAAGGGCAGCGGCACACCAAAAAAAAAGCAGAAGAGAGAAATATGAAAGCCAAAAAGATGCGGATGCATAAAGGCAGCCCAACTGGGAATCAACTTTGAATTCGCAACCAAAATATTCGAGTTGACTCGGTAACCGCCTCCCTCCGCCGCCACCACCCACTTCCACTCCCCCCTGCCCAGCTGCTTAAAGCATTGCGCGTCCAGATTAGCGACGACGACGTCTCTTGCCCATTGTTTGGGCCCTGCAAATTCCCAAAAATAATTTAAAACAGATTAAACCGTTACGGCTGCCATTTGCACCCCATTGCGTCCGGACACGCACACACACACACTCACGCCCCCTTTTTGGACTGTGTCTAGGCTGGTGGTGCGGAGAGCTAAGGCTCAGGCACACATGCCGGGGCCACTGACATTGCGGCCCCCGCAAATGAATTTGAATTTGACCAAATGTCTTGCGAAACTGTCGCCCTGTCGTCCTTTCCTTTTCGTCCTGTTTGGTTTTTGTGCATATGCTGCAAATTTGCCACTCCGCCAGGATCGCGGGGTGGGGGCAACGCCGCTGTCGAGTGGCATACTTAAGGGCGCGTCAGCAGCAATGAGAGAGTGAAAACAACAGGACGGCCATAAAACCGTTTAAATCAAACGGCTGAACAAATTGGTTTCCTTCGAGTCGAAAGCTTTATGCGCCAGACAAACGAAAACCGATGGCTGCTCGTGCTGGGGGGTGGTTGGCCCAGAGCATGCGGGTAAGACGGGGTTGGACTTGAGCTTAAGGGTTGGCTCAGCCGTGTGAGGTGTGCAGCCGACGAAATATTTATATGATGTGTATGAATCTACTGAGTAAATTTTGCAATTATTATGTGTAGAAGAAGAGCTGACAGATAACTTGAATATCATTAATAACTTTAATATTATTAAAATTACCTATAAAAAATTAAAAAAATAAATAAATAAATTAAGTCTGAATAAAAGCTTTTGGCGACTTTTAAAGCTTTTTAAACAATTAAACAGGAGAATCTTGGAAAGCAATAACAAACCATAGACATGAAAGTACACTGTTTATCCTTTCGTTATAGCAATACAATTATTACTCTAATCTTTTCGTCTTATAAGACTACCAAATGGCGGTGCTGCCAACGGAATCAAGGCCAACTTAGCCCACTCAGTGCGCAAACACATTTTTCAATTTGCATGCAAATTGTCTAAGGAAGTGATAAACGATGGTCAGCGAACTGTACAAACGCGAACTCCATAAACTGGCCTCTGTCAGTTCTATGAAAATCTATTAAAAATTACGTTCTTATGGCTAGACACACACACACACACACACTGAGACATAGGTGTTTATACTTATGTATATGTTTATATAACGTGGAGTCTCTTACATTTTGTGACTTGACAGAGAAGATGACAAATTGTCGGACAGGCTGACTGACAGGCGCAACAGCAACTGCGACAGCGGCAACAACAACAACAACTTCCAGACACTCTAAGTCGCAAGTGCACTGCAATTAGTCAAAGTGGCCCTATGTGCAACAACAATAAACGGCAACCAACAACAACAAGTTAAGCCAAAGACATTTTGGCTGCAAACCAATAAAAAAGTTGTAAAATTATGAGGAGCCATCGCGGCAATAAAAGTGCGATAAAATTTTGCTTCCAAGTAAAAACAACAACAACAAAAGCAACCATATCAAGCGAATGATGAAGGTGACAAACTCTGGCTGAGCTATGCAGCCAGTGGCACGTAGCTTCACGTGCGACGTGCGTCAACTGGCGGCAATTATAAAGTCCGTGTCCACAACGTGAGGCACTTGCAACGCCGCCGGCGCTCAGGCCAGACCCAGACCCAGGCTCAGACACAAAAAAGACATTGGCACCCAAACGTCATTTCACTCGAAGCAGACAGACACAGAGCCCAAAGCCCAGTCCCAGACTATTTGCGACAGGTGTTGGGCGCTGCTGGTACCGGGATCTGTAGCCCGGCTGTCGTTTGAATCAATAAACTCTGATTAGACACCGACAAGGGCTCCCGATAGATTGGCCCACAGACTTATCGACCGTGGCAAATCGTCTGCCAAATGCATCCGCAATAAAAAGCAAGCACCGTTTGCTTCTGCGCATTCCAACTAGCCAGCTTTCAGCTAGTCAGCTAGGCAGCCAGTCAGCTAGTCGGCCACAATTATGCAATCGGCGATCGGCAGTTGCCAATAGCCAATTACCAATTGCCAATTGGTCAAAAGTGTCGCCGCTGCGTCACGTCTCCGATGCGTGGGGGTCAGGGAGCCGGACACTGGGCGGCACTACAAATCGCTGGCCTCCGTCCAGAGATTATCAATGGTAATAAGGCAATAAAATGGGCATATGCAGACAGCGTTCTGCGGCTCTCTGGGCTCTTGGCCTACTCAGCAGCTCGTATCTGCAATCATCTAAATCATCTATGAAATTCTAAGATAACTAAATACTTGTTTGCTCTTATTAAGTTTCTGGTCGACAGTGCGTGAGCGACAAATATGATAGGAAAAAGATATTTATAATAAGAAAATTTGAAATTTATAAAAACAAGTTCAAATTTGGCTCTCTGAATAAATATTTATGAGACTGGAATAAATAGGGAAATAATATGAATGTGTACTTTAAATTCACACAATAGAAGGCAGTTACGATTATAATAAAAAAACTTTTTATTGAATATTTTATAAACTCATGAGAAATAGGAAATACAGCGTCTTAGCTACCATTCGCAGATAACAGGTTGTTTTAATGTCTCAAGATCTTAAGGATGTTACATGTACGTTCATATATATTATATGATATATCCTGTTGGCATATGAATGTTCCTTTGAGAAATAGGAACCATTTGGCTTAACTTTATTTGCTTTGGATACGATAGGCAAATTGATGACAGATTCGAATAGAAACTGGTCTGTGATATTTATTAAAAAGTTTATTAACTAAACATTACTTAAATGTTATTGAAATGAGAAGGAAAATTACTGTTTTAATTTTCTATTATGTATTTTATTGTTATTTCAATTGTTTAAAATATGAATGGGCAAACTTTTAAGTATTCAGGGACGCAAGTTTGCCAACACAAAAATGAAACATGTCAACACTCGACGTGATCAAATAAACATGCGCCATTGAAATGTGCTGCGAAGATTTCGTAATCAATCAAATTGTAAAACGGTAAATTGTGCGTGAGTGAGATGACAATATGAATGTGTGAAGAGGAATAGAAGGGAAGGGAAGCGCGGATAAGAGGCACGGCGGACAGCGGACAGCGGACAGCGGACAACGGACTGTGATGTGCTTTTAGTTTGGGACATTCAAATGAGATATGCGATATTTTGGCTTGCCGCACTTGTTTCACCTGTGCTGCCCTCCTGCTCTCTTTCTCTGCCTCTCTGTAGTACTCTCTTCGCTGCGATTATTTGTATGTTTCGCTAGCAAGCGGCAATAAATCTTGTAATCATAATAATTTGTTTCAATGTTAATGCCTTCAAAATATCTGAAAACTCAATAAATAACAAAACTACATGTTCGTGTGTGCTGTTAATGTCATACCATGAGATACTTCATATATCATTCCGCTTGCTGCTGCTGCATTGGCCAGGCAAAACCTGATGCCAGCCCTCTGCCAGGTAGGTGACTTGTGCCTTGTTTTTGAATTTTTTATTTTGTTATTTTCCGCTTTACCTTTTGTGACGCAACAGTCGAGAAATGCTGTGGACCCAAAAACTGCATCACATCAAGGCATACATAGGGGCAGGGATTGCGATTGGGGATTTACTTGACTGCAGAACAAATTAATCCAAAATCAGCAAGAGACAAGCGAAAAATGAACCAAAGGACGACAACATGAGAGAGGGACAGAGAGAGAGAGAGAGAGAGAGAGAGAGAGAGAGACAGAAGAGAGGGAGAGGAACGTAAGAGACCAAAGACTTTGTCGTCGTCTTCGCTTTGAGGCGCGCCCTGGGCCAGATGAAGCTCAAGTGTGAGGCCGGATGACAACGCTTGAGGCTCGATATCGATATCGACTTGCCAGCAACACCCAATAACAACAGCGACGACAAGCACACACATGTATCTACACACACACATACACACACTCGCACACACACACACACGAATACAGCATACGCATCCAATGCTGAATAACTCAATTAATTTCTGTCACCTGATTTATCACCTTTCGTGTATTTTCGGTGTACGCGTCGCCGAACAACTTTTAATTTCAATTTTATTTATTTGCATTTTTATGATCTCACTCTCAATAAGTGCACGCGGGGTATGCACAGCGGCACGAGTAGGTGGCCCAAGCAGTTGCATGGGCAATGCAATTGCAATTGAGACATTGCCAAGAACGTGGCCCGAGCACCAAACCCATCCTCAACCCCAACCCCAACCCCAACTCGACGACGAAACCCGTTTTGCGGCCTGCTTCGCACTTGAAAATTAAAATGTTTTATCTCTCGGATATGCTGAGGAACATGTTATTAGCACAGCCTCTTGTAATTTGCATAAAAAGGCAAAGCAAAAGAGCGTGCCTTGCGCTGGGCTGGCTATTAAAACATTCCGCTTAACACTTCCTGCGACAAGCTGGCAGCAGACCTTACGAATCAATTGCACAATGGTAGGACGGGGCAAAAGTCTACACTTAAAATTCCTGACTTTGGCGCATTTGAGATAAACACCAACTGAAACGTAGAGCCTGCAACCTTTATCAGGGCTCCTTAGAGTTTCTCTTTCTGTCAACATGATTTACAATTCTCTGGAGTAAAGTAATTTTTAAAATTGAATTTTCTGTGTATAGATGATAATTCGTTTGAGTAAGACAAATGCTTTTAGTTTATAGCATTCATAAGTATTGCAACTATTTAAGACGATATCAATTGATCAATTTCAATAGCAGTATATATGTCGCCAGTATTTGTTACTTGTTCCACTGTGCAGCAATGGGGACTGCGATTGCAGGTTTCCAATATGCCGAGCCTCTAGACATCTTCGGCGATGTGAAACTAGTTTCTCAATTAAGCAGTTGGGCACAGGCACCGAAGATTGGCACTCACACACACACGTCTCCCTATTTGTGTGTGCGTTCGTGTGTGTGTAGTTGCAGTCATCAACGACGGACGCACTGCATCCGTCCAATTCGTCAAGGAACAGTTGCAGCACGCCCAGTTTGAGGCGTTGAACGTGCGATTGGCTGCGTAGCTGTATACGCAGACGCAGACGCAGCCACAGATGTCGGACGTCTCGTAGAAAGCATATTTATGGCTGTGGCATGTTATGAATACACCCAAGAGACATTTTTCTTCTTCTCACTTGCTGTGCCCAGATTCAATGCGACTCTGGCTCTCCGTGTGCATGGGCATGTGTGCGTGAAGAGGGGCTGGCGGGTGCAATGCACTGGGCGCTTGAAAACGAAAAGAAAATCTAAAAATAAGCAAAACAACAGCAAAACAAAAACAAAAACAAAATTCAAGGCAAGTCGAGCAGGCAGAGTGAAAAGAAAAACGCGTGCAACGTACGGGAAATTCTTGATCAACCATAAATCTTGGCACCCGAGCCATCCATCTATCTCGCTTGGCGCGTTTCGTTCAGCGCCAAAGTTGTTTTCTATGTTGCACTCTCCTCCACATCTCCACACGTCACCCGCCCTCCCCTACCGCAAGCTGGCAGCGTCTTGTCTTGTTTTGCCACAAATTTCATTTTCAAAAATAAAACATACTTCTTCGTCTGGCTATGGTTTCGACTTTTAACTATATTGCTGTTGTCTTTTATGTTTCTAAATACAAAACCACACATAATCAGGCACGTGTGTGCTTAACCACAGTGTTTGCATTAGAAAGCTAAAGGGTCTTCATGTAGATACTTATTTACCTCCTCAATCACAATGGAAACTAAGCAAACATTAAAGAGCTATCAGAAATTGGATTCCAAACTATTTATTTGACTTTGAGAAAAAACAAAAATATTTTTTTGACAATTTCTAAGAAGTAGGGAAGAGGAGAAATTGTGTTCAGTTTGTTTTCGAAAATGGTAATTTTCATATATGTTTAATATTTACATTTGTATTAATTTTTCAGTTTTGAGTAATTTATTTTTGTTTTAATTTTTTGTATACAATATAAAAGATTAAAAACAAATATCTTCAAATTTGTTCTAATTTAATATTATAAATATTTTTATGAATATTAAATTTTTATTGTGTATTTAACTTTATTATTTGATATTATTTCTTAATTCTTTTTGAATACCAACAAGCTCTTCATTGTTTTATAATTCGGAATAGCAAAATAACTTTTGAAAACTTTCAAAAACACAATTCTTAAACAATCAGAAGACTGCGCACTCATACCGAAGTCAAGGCAGCTATGAAAAAAATTCCGGTTGGGCTTTAAGGTCGAAATTAAGAACTCAAGTTCGTTTCATGTTTAAGTTCGTAATTAATAAATCATGTCAGCGTCGAGCGGGAGTGCGGGTTGGAATTAAATGTGTCAAATGCAAACACGCAGACCCCCAGCTACAGCTCTAACCCCGGGGAAGCGCCAGAGCCAGAGCCAGCGCCAGCGTCAGAGCCTAAGCCTGCCCAGGAAATGTCAAGAACGAGGTAAGCTGAACACGAAAACAAAACGCAGCCAAAAAGGAGGCAACATTTTCATGTTGAACGGCAACTGAAGCCAAATTCCATAGGACTACGAATAAAAGGGGTTGTGGAACACGGACTGGGTTAGGTTAGGTAGCTAGAATTGACATTTAGGCGGGGGGTGTGGCTGGCACGCACCTCGCCCAAAAATCGCAGCTGACGCCGAAAGTTTTAATAAATTAAATTAAAGCTGCGTGAAAATTGCCTTCTACATAGCATGCATATATACCTGGCTAAAAGTATATATCTTTATATATAATATATACACATATATAATGTAGAAACAGACTTAGTGCAAGCGAGATGGCAGACATGTGCGAGTGTTTGGCAAAGGAAATGATAAATGGCGTGGTAATATAAAAAATGGGGAAAAGCAGCGGGCGGCAGCCACAAAAAAAATAAAACAAAAAAACATAAAAAACGAAAGATAATAACAAAACAGCAACAAAAAAAAAAAAACAAACAACCAAATCGCTTGCTGTGCAGACAAAAAACAATAACAACAACAAATGGGAAAATAGAAAACCAAAGTTGATTTTTCCAACTTTCCTGGTCAGCACAGAAAAAAAAAAATGGGCGCCGCATTCAAAACGAAAATGGTGGAAAATGAAAAAATAAAAAGAGGAAGAAAGAGAAAAGCATAGAATTTTCTACTTGGAAACATTTTCGGCTAGTTATTCGCTGCGTTGTCTATTGTCGTGGCCAGAGAAATCGCCTGTTTTCTTTTCGGCTGTGTGTTAGCGGGTTTGTGTTACGCAATGGCTCAAACCCCACCGAGTTTGAACCCTTGTATGGCCCAAAAAACAAACACACCCAGTGACCCTAATTTTGGTCCTCAGAGAAATGTCGCTGGCATTCGGGCCCACACTCTTTTGTTTTAATTTCATTTATGGCTTCCGTTCGCCACGTCGCTAGATGCCTTTGCCGAGTTGTTTCTTGACTCAGTTCGGCTGCTCCTGCCACAGGCACTCAAGTGTACTAGCCCAGCTTTTTGGCCTTTTGTGTGATTTTCGGCATTTATTCAAATGCGGCAAAAGTTAAGAACTCTATTAATTTCATCAAGAACATTTGAGCTTTAGATTAGAGGCAGGCGATAGGCGCTAGATGAATATATAATATTTGATTAGGAAGAAGGCAGCGCCACTTCTACTTTCAGTTTGATCCTTTCGACTCGCAGCTCTCTGCACTTCTGAATTATTTCATAATCAGTTGATTTTGAATCTATTTCGTACTTTTATATTTAATTAAAGGGAAGGCAGGAAAATTCCATTTCCATTCCAAATCAAAATAAGGCCTTAGCTATAGATAGATGAAATTAATTACAAAAACTATATATATGCTGAATATCCAATTAGTCTTATTCGTTTCCTAACGCAGCAAAGCAAATGAAACTCATAGCAACCTCCTCTTCACCCCGCCCGCTCTGGTATAGACAAGAAAAGACAAGACAAGAGACATGACTCTAATAAATAAGCAGCTGGCTGGCTGGCTGGCTGGCTGGCTGGCTGACTGGGTCGGTTGTTTTGGCTGCGTTTTGGCCAGCGAAGTGTTTAGGGGCGCCTCTGAATCAGATATTTGAGACTGAGCCACATCCTCGGGGCTGACTTATCTGTCCCGTTTTATCGGAGCGAATGCGAATGTGCAACGCATGAATGAATAAATGCCAAATGGAACTAGCTGGCGTTGGTTATCGACAGGACTCAAGGCGGCCAGGCTGGCGCTGCTTCTGCTCGTGTGCACCCCCTTGGTCCTTTGCTCCTTGCAAGTGTTGTTGCTGTTGACGAGTGCTCGTCTGGCACATTTAAATTGCCTACCGCAGTCTTCGCCTCGTCGCTGATAAGACCCGCCACATTTGCTGATAAGGCCAAGACCTTGCCAGCTAGTATAAAGAGAGAGAGAGGGAGAGAAAGAGAAAGAGAAAGAGAGGGAGACCGAGAGCAAGAGAAGTAGAGGGAGAGGTTTTGCTTCCTGCCATTGCCGAGAGGCAAACAGCCGAAGCGCAACTGCCACGCGTTTCGCATAGTTTTGCATTGAAACTAGTCGGTCGAGCGACCTACGCAGCACCCTTCGACGAGCAGTATGTCTGCGATATCTCATTTTTATAATTAAAACACTTGGCAGGACATGTGCAGCCTGCCAGCATTCCACCAAACATGCCAGCAGTGCGCCCAACCATCCAATCCCGCCACCGTCTCCGTCTCCGCCATCGCCCCGGGGCAGCTGAGGGGCGATGTTTATCAGCTGCAATGTGCGGCTCAGAGCCCGCGCTGTTGTCGCAATGCTAACCCGTAGCCATATCCTGGCCAACAATCTAACCAACTGACTTCAGGGTAGTTGAACTGTCTAACCGAGCGTAAGGGCTGCAAATGCGAAGACAGCAAACGAATCATTCGCTCTCTGTAATACCTCTAACAGTTCTGTTCCTTTCACAAGCTTGATTATGTTTTCTGTAACATTGTTTAACCGACTTCAAGGTTTATTTGCTGTGGACTCAAATGACATTTGGGAAGCATTTCATTGAAGTGCTCCACTCATTTTTGTTTTTATTGAAAGTCAGCTGCAGCAATGATAAAGTTTCTTCAATAATTATTACAGTCAAATAAATGAATAAATTCTCTATCATTGCAGGTAAGTGCTGGCAATTAACACAATTTTTAATACAAATATTGGTAAGTTAGACTATAAAATCGACTAAATTCATTTGAACTATGATTCAGGGTACAGCGCAAACCCTTTGTCCAAGGCGAACTTTGCAGGCCATAAAAAAGTGCAGCACGTCAGAAAGTTTGGTGCAAAATTTATGAGTGCAGTTAACGGTTAAGTTTGAGCGCTCCGGGAGCGTAAGCCCGCCCAAGTCCAGGAACAAGTCAGAAGTCCGAGCCCCTACGGCGCAGGGGCGAGTTTATTAATTTAAAAAGGAAATTCTCATTTAGTCACCTTTTGATTTAAGTCCGTTACTAGACGCTTCACTGCTTCGACTCCTTAGGGGTAGCAAACCGTCTTCGCAAAAAGAACGCTACACAGGCTTAACTCAACACAGCTGCACAGTTGGTCAAATGGTAGTTAAGGCCAGTGAAATGGAAATGGTATTAAAGCCCAAAAAGGCGCTCGTTGAGCATTGGCAAATGCAAGCCAAATGCAGTCAAAGCATGCACCGTGGAGAAGAAACTTCACTTAAGTATTAGAAAAAAATATATTATATAAATATAAATATAAATAAGACAAATTAAGGAAATATATATTGAATCAATCAATTATCTCGATTATTGATAATTTTCTCTTTTTGAAAAATATATTCGACAAATAGTAAAATTATTTATAAAATACAAACATGAGAGTATCAAATGTTATTATATTGATTATTATTATATATATATATATATATATATATATATATATATATATATATATATATATATATATATATATATATATATATATATATATATATATATATATATATAAATATATATATTTGGATATCTACCGAAACTAAGAGACGTATAGAAATAAAATATCTCAACAATCTTAGAACTTATTTCCAGTTGATTGAACTTGAGTTTAATTATTGGATTGCCAATACAGATAAGTGTATCTCACCTTTAAAGGCTGGAAATACATGAGTAAATCAAATGTTATTAAATGTTGAAGTGTTGAATTTCTTGCCCACTGTACGCTGTGGTAGGCTTCGTATATGGTACCGGACTCATAGCACTCGTATATTGTATTCGAATTGTTCACTTGTTTCTCATTTCGGTGGCCCTTTCTTTTACCGTTGCGTTGAAATGTGTTCGTTTGTCGTTGCCGAGTGGGCAGCGGGGGCGTGGCGGGCGATGCAGCTTTTGGATATGGTCATGGCGAGTTCATTCAAACTCATTCACTCACTCGTGCACTTTGCAGGCATCGCTTAAATATGCAAAAGTTCGCAGTGAATGCAGCTGAAACAAAAAACCACCCGACAGCACCTCCGACCAGTCTCCCACCCAGCAGGCTGGCTGGCTGGCTGCCTAGCTGGGGGCGTTGCACTGCGGCGCTGTCTGCGCAGCGCAGTCATCGCAAAGGGGGTTGGCTCTGGCTGGAGGGTGGCGTTGCCTGGCCTGATGTAGTTCCACCCCCGCAGATTGCATGCAAATTGGTTAAAGTGTGAATTTATGTGAGAAATATTGTTTGGTCTTGTTGTGCACACACATATCTATGCACACACACACAGAGCTAAACTCGAGGCTCGACAAAATGATTTAAGTTCGTATGCAAATTGTTGCCGACTTTGACTGACATTTGCCGCGTTCGCATTTGAATTGCAATTGAAGTGCTTTTACCCAGATTTGTTTTTGTTCTCTTGTTATATGTTGTGTTTCGGGGGTTTATTTATATGGCATAATTATTTGTGGCATGCAACTTTTGCATATGCAATTTGGCTGCTGCTCATAAATCTTGTGCACATTTAATATGCTTTCACATTTATTCGCATTATTCGCATTCGCATATTCATATACGCATTTCAGTTTTGCGCTCAGTGCGTCCCGTCGCAATAAACACTCAATTAACGATTTCAAAATTAATTTTTCATAATTTCGTGTGCATTTCCTCATATGCTGCGTATTTTTAACCTGACCTCCCCCGCCGGCCCATGCTCCACAGCACACAGCCCTGGCCAAATTAACAGAAATAAAATTAAATAAATGAAAATGCAGTCCGGGTCAGGCGAGCTCCACGCCTCCCTCGCAGCTCCACTGTAGCTGTGACTGGGCACACGGAAAATGCGTTTAATTTATGGCCCTGGCCCCGCACTCGCCTGGCTGGGACTCTGGCTGTGATTCGCCATCTGCAGCTGCAACTGCTTCTGTTTTTCGCTTATTTTTTTGCTTTTTCCTTGAATGTGCGTGCCCGAAACATCGACTGTCCGAGTTCATATACCATGGCAACTGGCGCCAATGCGAATGCACTTCACTCTCCAGATGAAACATGCACATATTAAATGCAGAAAGAGACAGAGAGAGAAACAGAGATGGAGGGAGAGAGAGAGGCAAAAAGACGGAGCAACACAAAGGGATGGCTCTTACTTGGGCAGTTTTGCTCAGATATTATTAAGCAGCTTCTGCATATAGTTTTGAATAAATAAGATTTATTAACAAAAATTAAAAAATATATAAACTTTATTGGAATATATTAATAAATGCATAAAATGGAGTTAACTTTGTCATAAAGAAAAGTATAAAATCAGAAATTTGAAGCATTTTACTGACTGCGAATTGGGCTACGAGCTGCTGACCCATACAGAAAAACTTGAACAAGTCAATTCGTAGAGAAGAAATTTGAGGCGAGCGAGAAAGTCATTGCCGCCACGGAGGCTAACTTTGCAAATCTCTTTAAAACGTATTTTTCGGAAGGATTAAAGAAGTTGCAGCATAGCTAAGTCAAGCTGAAGGCAAAAACAAATTTCAAAATTTCTTCTTCTTTTAGCTCAGCTGTAGACTTATCAGACCGTCGCCGTATAAAAAAGCTGTTAAGATTTCTCCATCCCTTAATATTATAATGCATTTCAATTTATTGAAAAGTCAAAGCATTCAATATTATTGCTTTGATTAATGGCTCAATGATCTTGCAATCAACACCTGCTTAAGTTTAGTTGTTTCTGCAGCATCGTTTCATAGTAACCTTAGAAATGTATTCACACACACACACAAGGAATAACCATAAACATTTCAACACTTAACGGCCAACTTGAACTTCACGAAAAATATTTTCCATGCACGGGCGCAGACACGAGTCGAAGTCAGGTCCCTGCTCGGGCGCCACAAATTAAAAATGCACACAAATTGTATTTGGCACCTGTGTAAAGCCTCCGTCCCACTCTCTCTCCACTCAGCTGCAGCGGAAGTACACACACACACACACACCCGTGTGTGAAAAGGTGTTGATAAATGAGGCAAGACAGACGGCGCTGGTGTTTGGGTGTTGTTGCTGCTGTCGTTGCCGTTGCTGTTGGCCACGTTGAGCTTGGACTTTGGCTGGAGCTCACAATTGAATTAGGCAACCAAAAATATGCAAAGCTCGCTGGGATCAGCAAAACACTTGCAAAACGGGGTGTTTGCCGCTGATTTCACTTGTGCCGCGCAAGACGTGCAACATGCAACATGCAGCACTCAACTGCCCCTTCGCGTTGCCGATTGCATTTTTAATTAGCACACGGCAACACTTTTACTCTAACAGGTGTTAAATAGTCGGGCCCACCGTTAGCAACACGCAATTCAAGTCGTAATTGAAGTTGCTTCTTTCAAGGGCGGCGACAACCCTACAGGCGAACAGAGGGTTGTCAACTGGCCTGGGAAAGCCTAGCTGTCTGTGCCCGGACAAATAATAAAATAACTACGCAGTGAAATCAGTTCATGGGCTTACAGATATCCTGTAATAATATAGGGACATCAATTTAGAGGAAAATCTCAAAGATTTTGTTCTTTCTTATCGCTAAGATCTTACTTTTAATGCTTGTTTAATTTATTTTATTAGCTTGCAACAAATTGTGAGCGTTTGGTTGATTCTAATTGAAAGCCAGATAGCATCTGATAAATACACGTTTTATTGTTTCTGCTTGGCTACACACATGCTCATGCACATGCACATGCATGCCCTATCTAGCATCTCAAGTACTGGGTATAATAACAACAACAACTACAAGAGAGCAGCAACATCCGCGCGTAGATTCAGCAATTTTCCACTTGAAGTTGCAGCAGTCGGCACTGCCGCCGCCGTCGCTGTCGCTGTCGCTGTCGCCTCTGTGGCTGCTGTTGCACAAAAACAAAAATGAAGCAAAACAAAAGCTCAGCGGAAAACAGAAATGCGAAGTATAAAAACAACAATAAAAACAGCAACAGTGCAGCCACCGGCCCGAGCATGGAATTCGAATTCCCGCAGCAGCAGCAGCAGAGACAACGCGTCGCAGCTCTCGCGTTGACACTGCGAATGTGGACGCTTGGCCTGAGGGTTAAGTGGCATGCACACACACAAGCACAGAATCACCCACACTTGCCACACACAAACACACACACACTCACAGAGATATCCACCCACTGCAGCAGCTGCTGTTCCTCCTGACCCATGCAGCATGCCGCATGCCTCTTGACACACCTCCGCAGGCCCTGCACTGGCCATTGCCATGCGCATAATAAATAATTGCAACGGCGGCAAACATTTCGCGTTGCACTTTCTGCAACCAAAGCGAAAAAACATCAGCAACAACAACAACGAGAGGGCGTCGGGTCCTGCAACCGCGGCTAGCAGAATGAAGAGATTTTTATCGGCGATTCTCACTGATTTCATGGCAAATAAATCGCTCATTTTCGCTTAATTGGAAAATTATGGCTTTTCGGCCACGAGCGAAAGGCAAAGAGAGACAGCGAGAGCGTAAAAGAGAGCATCTACATATACCTATATATTTATATATATATATATATATATATAAGTTCATATTCATGTGCGTATACTACATGTCTGTCCATATGTAATTGCATTTGCATATGCATTTGTATCTGAGTGAACTTTGTAGCTGTTGCTACTTTTAGATACAAATGCTGCACACATTTTAATTATATTTCGAAAATTATTTTCTAAAATAATGCAACAAAGTTACTAATTTATGTAACTTAATTAGCTGTGCAATATTTTTAGTTCATGCTAATAAACCTCTCTTAAAATAAATATGCAAAAGTTTAATGCAAATTCAGTTAGTTGGAGTTAGTAAAAGAGTATCTGAATTATATCAAATGAATAAGTTTAAACTTTTACAAGTTCTTAGCAAGTTAACTTATCAAAGTACCTGAATTTATATATAGTATTTTTTTTATTCCATCTCAGCTTAACATTTAAAAATGTGTTTGGGTACTTAAGCTATTCGATACATTGGCCTATATTATTTAATATATTTATTTATTTAATATAGACAAAGATATATATCATTACTATATTTATTTATTCTAAATTAAAATTGTATACATTTTAAACCACAACACAATGAATAAAATACATTTGAAGTTTGTCTTGGCATTTACTATAAGACTAATTCTATTGTTATATTTGAATCAAAAATTAAGCTAATTAAAAAACTTTGAGTTATATGAAAAGCTCGACTAATACCATTAGCTTTAGTTATGAAACAATGCATAGTCATAAAACAATATATATATAAGAAACATATATACACACACATATAGAGACACATATAATATAATTTTTTTTCGCCCATTCTATTTATGTATGGGAAAAGTTCCAATTTAACATGGTGTCGTCTCAGCGATGATTTATGAGTGAACCAAAAAGCTGAAACACTCCGACATTGTCCGTTGTGCCTCTCACTGCTGCTCTCTCTTTCACACTCACACTCTGCACTCATGTGTGCTAGCCAGTGTCAGTGTGTGTGTATGTGTGTTTGTTCTCTGCTTTGCCTTGTTGAGGGCATCGCCGTTTGCTTCTCATTTTCCACCACCGCCGTCGTCGTCGTCGTCGTCGTTGCCGTCGCTGCAGCCGCTACCATTGTGTGCTCTTCTGTGTACCTTCTCTCTATCCACCCCTCGCTCTCTACCTCTCTCTCTCGCGCAGTGTGCCGTACCTAACCGCATCTGTTGGACGCTATCGCCGAGCGGCACTAAGCGTTGGTATCATGGCCGCCAACCTTATCGCCGGGGCAAATGGCCGCCCGGCCACGTGTTGTTGTCCCATTGCCAAGGATTCAAATTAGGATTTGTTTTTTTCTTACTACCCTTTATACGCCTGTTTCATTTGCTCCAGTATCATATTACACTCGAACCGATATCAATATCAGCTGCTTCAGCTGCATCCTTCGCTGAGATCTATAAAGAGTTTTCCGTTTCCAGGCTTCAAATATCAGAAAAATTAAGTTTACCTTACGACAAGCTGACTCGCACCTTGGCCCAAGCGGCAGAGCGAGATGGAGTAGGTCCTGTGTGTCCTTCGTCTGTGTAATGTCCGCATTGCTTGCTCGTGCGCCATTTGTGTGTCTGTGTGTGTGTGCGTGCATGTGCGACTATGATTAATTACTTTTGCATACATTTACATACAAATTTGTTGCCACATTGTCTGCCTCGGGCGCTGTCCGGAGCCTCCGTCTGCAGTCAGCGCCTCCCATGCCATCCCTCGACCCTTAGCTGAGCCACACTTTGGGGTTATTTTTTACACATGCTGCCGACCCACGGGGAGGGTCGACAACGCCAGCCAGCCGGGTTAATTTTATATGAAATTTTTCTTTTTGTGCAACCAGAACGGAAGGAACTTGATTTGACAAAAGTTTTTTATGCCCGTTCGTCCTCGTTGCTGTCATTCGCTGTGATTTTCATGCCTCGGCGCTGTTAATTGCATTTAAATATTTTATAAAATTTGCGTAAAACCAAAAATGTAAACGGACTCAAACAATGGCGTTACGGCGTGTTAATTGGCCATTTACAATTCTTCATTTCAGGTGCGCCTCGACGCACGTTGATACAAAATATTTTTATGATAAATTCGAACTATCTGCTTTATTTAATAATTTTAAAATAATTTTAAAATTGATTTTTGAGCTGCATTAAAAGATTGAAATGGTTGAGAGTGATAAAAAATATTGTGTATAGCAAGAAAAATCATTACTCACCTAGTTGCCATATTTTAGAGCCTCTCCCCTGCCATAAGCTTATGATAAAGCACAGCTTTTTCATACCACACTTTTTTAAGTATTTCGATTCCCTTTTCATTAGCCTCTTTCACATACTTCCATTGGCATTCGACTGTATTTTTGCTGCAGCACAAAGCAAAATATGATTCATATTGCAGCCAACCCTTGCCATATACCCCCATATATACACTTACATAATGCTGGGGGCAGCCAGCAGAAGAAATGCAGGAAAGGCAGAAGCGGAAAAACTAATTTTAGTAATTATAAACTCATATAAATGGTTACATCAGAAATCTCTGTTTTTGCTGCCTTTAAATTAACACGATTTTTCCGCTCTGCTACCCTGCGGCGCTTGGACAGGAGTGCAAGTCCTCTGCACAGAAGTCCACACACGTGTCGCCTCTGCCTGAAAAGGGTTCAGGACTACACTGACTGGGCGGGGGGTTGGCTACGTTCATGAGTTGTGCGCCGATGTCTAGTCCTTGCAACGGCTCGTAACTCCTGTGCAGCAGTTTCCAGCTCCTGCTCCAGCTTGTCTCCAGCTCCGTTGCCGGTGTTGCTGCTCTTGTTGTTGTTGTTTTATATAATAAATGAGCTTGGTGGGTTAAAGGCGTATTTCTGTCTAGTAAATTAGCAAAATACACGCAGAGGCGACACACACACACACACACACACCACCCCTGGAGCGTTGAGTCTCTAATGGGCTGCCGTGTTCTGATTGAGCACGGCAAATTGGGAGCAGAGCAGCTTGAAACATGCCTAACTCATTCATGCAACTCCAGCAACCCCTTAAAACACACACCCACACACGCACACACACACACTCACATATGTGTGTGTGCTCCCAGTTGTCGGCTTGTTAAGTTTAAATAATGCTTTTTGCCATTTCCTCTATGCCAAGGTCATTCAAAATTCAAACCAAGTGCGCTCACATTTACATGCACATTTACACACACACACACACCCCCACCCACACACACGCAGACACACATTGCTGCTGTTGTTGCTAGTGATGCCCCCGAGTTGAACTGTGGCATATTTCGAAAGTCTGTCAGACATTGTCTGCAAATTTCTGGAGCGTCATAAGTTGAAGTTAAATGAACTAACTTCATTCAGCAGCTTGAACTGGAATTGGATTCCAACACCTACACCCGCCCAGCCACACAGACGCACACCCACACACACACACAGAGGGGGAGAGAGAGAGAGAGACACGGCGACATTTGCACAGATGTCGCACATGCAATTTATGGCAATTCCAAGTCTCAATTGGAGCTGAGTAGAAATTGAAAATGGTCGAGCCGAGTGCAGCCTATAAATAAATTTTAGATTATTTCGATTGCTATAAGAGCTGATAGCTTAAAGACCGGTTAAGTTATGCTGCTCAGATACATTTGAGCTTCCAAAATGTAGCCATAAATATATTTATATTTATATAAATTATATTAAAAAATATGCGTTTTTTTAATATATATTTAAATGTATTTATTTATTTATAACTAAATGCAGGGTATACAACTCTTTCAGCTCATCAATAAGGAAATTATTAAAGAGTTTGTTCAATGTTTGTCTGACTCCTCATGGACACAGTTGAGCTCGATAAGTTGAGTTAATTTTTAATGAATGTTAAAAGCTAAAGAATAATTAAATACTTTTAAACAAAAACTTAACGCTCTCTTCAATTATGTACTATGTGCCACGAGTTGGCTTGATTTTACCTCGAACAGCCAAAACACTTTAAGTTCATAAATCACGATGGCCAAACTTTGATTGCTCATCCGTCAGCTGTTGCCAGCCCACGCTGAGGTTTGGGCCAGCCGCATAACGGCAATCACTCACGCACTCATTCGCTGAATGCCCGCCATTGTCTTTCACGTCGACTTATGAATTCAGATTAGATGAGCGCAAAGATAATCCGCAGCTCGGTTCAGTTCAACTGGACTCGGATCCATTGCAAGTGTCAAGTTCGCGGCGCTGGGGCACATTGTTGTTGGCCATGTAAAGCAATCACTTACAGTTAGAGTCCGACTCGGCTCAACTACAGCGTTTAGCCAATATACAATACAAAGCAAAGGCAACAGCAAAAGCAACAGCCAAAAAGGCAAAGGCAAAAAGCTTTTCATCTCGCCCGCTGCGTATGGAGCGCTAATTCTTATCGCGATCACACGCCGTAGCTGGACACGATGAGATTCATGGCATGGCTTGGCATGGCATGGCTTCACTGAGCTTAGCTCAGCTGGGCTTGGAGCTCATAGTCACATCATGTCCGACAAGCTAGAAAAAATTGAAGTCAAGTTTGACGTGTGATGTGTGAGCGGCTCTTGGTTTTTGAGTTTTGAGTTTTGAGTTTTGTATTTGGGTCTGCCGTTGGGGTTGGCTTCAGTTGCGGGCAGGTTGAGGCCGGTTCATTGGCGCTACAACAACAAAAGCAGCAAAAGCTGTCCGACACATCGTTCATTTTAATTTGTACAATAACTCAGTTTGGCAGCCAAAGGCGTAGCAAAAAAATATATGTGTATATTTTTATTTGTTTTTTTTTTTTATTTTGCAAAAAAATTAAAAAGAAAAAATAATTACCAAACTGCAAAGCAGACACCGAGAGCAAGAGGTTAATTTAAATTTCCAGTCACACAAGTCACAGCGAAAACATACACGCGTGGCCACGCCCTACGCCCACAGACATTTGAGATAGTGTCACTAAAATGACTTACAGGTAGCTCCGTGTCCGTGTCCGTGTCCGGAGCAAACATCTTTCGGCTTCTCGCCTGCAATCCATCAAAATGCAAATCTTGTTGGTCAACTCTTTGGACTTCGCGTAGCACTTGATTGCCTTGCCCGCTCCGCTCCGCTCCTTGCCCCTTTCCATTGTCAATGCTGCTGCTGCTGATGATGATGATGACGATCATCATGATGATGGAGATGATGATTATTATTGTTTATTAAGTGTCGGCGCGCACATAAAATTAAAGGGAAGTTCATTTTTATAGCCTTACATTTTGCGCTGGTTTCTGTTTCCATTGTCTCTCGCTCCTCACATTTGCAATTACTTGTTTATTTTTAAATTATTTATTTAAATTTTATTTGTTTTTTTTCTTGTCTTGTTTTGGCTTATCTCTGATGTGCCTGTGTGGTCCCTACAACAGCTAGAGAATTACTCGGCTGCATGTAGATATGTTTAGTTGATATGAAGCTCAGAGAACGAATCGGCGTTTGTTTGATTTGTTTAACTTTAATTATTTCGAAGTGTTTGCTTATTCAATTTAACTAGAGACTTAATCCAAACACCAACAATTTTTTAATTGAAAAATATTGAAAAAGTTGAAAACAAGCTGAAATTTAAATCAATTGAAACAAAAACATTTTATAAACATTTATTACAAGTAAAATCAGTTTTTGATTCATTCTGTTTGGTTTTCTTTTTTTTCGTTTTAAATATAGACTTTTTTAAAATATCAAATTACTTTTTGATACCAATAGCTATTTGTTATAAATTATGTACTATTTACATATCAGCTAAGCAGCATTTTCATAGATTTTACTCTTTTACAGTTCAATATTAAAGCAAATTCTCTATTGTCTTGATTTTCCCAGCATGAAGTCAACAGGGTGTTTCAGTATCTTCATCAAATGTTCTTTTCCCACCAAATCCTTCCATGCGCAAGTAATTTCCCAAAAGGATATTTGTGCATATTTGGTTCAAAAAACTCCATGGGCGGTAATTCTTGTGACCACACAACAATGTCCTTTATGAGCGCATCAAATATATCCCTCACCAAAATATCCTTTTAGTCGAGTCACGCACCTGGCAACAAAATCCTTTTGCTATTACAGTCGCAGTAATGCTCTCACAGGATAATTTCCCAATGCTCTTGTGTGCACGCTAGCTCCCGCTAGATGGTCACACACTAAACGCCATCTGCCGACAAGTGGCAGCACTATGTCAGCGACTCTCAAACTGTGCGCACATATCGCAATGCGTCGAACCCGAATCGAAAATAAAAAAACGGAATTAACGAAAAATTCGCTTGGATGAATTCGCTATTTTTATACGCTGCAAAAATTAAAAAAAAATAAGTAAAATGTTTTCGAGGGCTGCGACTGCGCATGCAAATTGCGACTGATTAGCGCGTCGGTCGCGTTGTGCATAAATCAAAAAGCGAGTCGGCGAGGGGCCACCCAGAAGTTGGAGTGCCAATTAATTAGGTATTTTGGGCACAGAACGCGAGTTAAGCGCCCAAAAAACTATTTTCGCCTTTAATTTTACGATGCGCTTCGTAGAAGCTTTTTACGGGGTTTTTACGACGCGGGTGCCATAAATTCGATTTGGGGGCCCCGGAGCGAAAACGACAAAAATATTTATGGATGTTTTGATGTTGGGCGTGAGCTGCTTCGAAATCTGTCAACGCCAATCCATCAGCCCAAAGCCATCGGCCTATGCATTAGACTCCCAGGCCCCGTCGCTCAATTACGCAGCAGGGCAAATATTTTCGCGCAAATAACAAACAGCCGAATATGCATATGAATTTGGTTACTGTTACGCCTAGGTGGCCAACAACATGCCCGCCCCCGCACCACTGCACCCGCTCAAAGGCCATGGGCCTTTGTCTTCGTCTGATACGTGCCCTGGAGCATGTCTGACGCAGAGCGCGTGCAGATTTCTAATAGACATCGATATATATTCATGATGATGATCGCCATTCGCCGTGGAATCACTTTCTTTTTCGGCCATGCTAAGTAGCTGTGATCGTATTCGGCTGATGGTTCAAAGATCTTTGGCACACACATTCATTATCAGTTGCCATAGACGGGTCTGACAGAAACTGGGGAAAAGCTGTGAATGAGAGGTGTTCTTCGTTGAGAATATGACTTCATTAGCATAATTGTAATGACAATAGCAACAATGTCGCACTTCTTTTGCTATTGCTGCTTGAAGACTGAAAAACTTCTCTTTCTTGGACTCCCCATACCATGCAACTGGGTAAATGCCGCAATAAGCTTTAAGGTGGACCCCTTCTCTGTGGCTGTGCACCGACGCCTGAGTTCTTGCTTTCAGCGTGCACAAACTCTTTGCCAAGCATCTTTATAAGTTTGCCTTTGACATCATCTGTTGATAATGCTTAAATAAATATTAAAAGGGAAATACATGTCTTATTATATTTAAAGTGTTAACAATATTCCGAGCTGAAACTCTAATCAGTATTGAGTCGATTTCACCTTAAACCTATTTTCATTACAAATGCTCGCATATCGCGATCATCAGCAAACAAACGAGCAGCGGCGATTCGAGATCCGTTGTTATCGCCGCAATTATTTCGATATCCATTTTAAGCGAACGGAGAGCATAAATGCTTCCTGCGCGAGCTGCTGGCATTTTCCCACCTTTTAATGTCAGCGCTCGGTTCGCATATGGAGCCGAGCCAGACGACCCGGTGGCTTCTGGTCTAAGCCGAACGACACGAAAGCAGCCAATGCCGCCCGTTGCCAACGCCAATGGCAATGCCGTTGCCGAGTTGGCATTGCCGCTGCGACCTGTCAGGTTGGCTGCTGTCATATCCTTTTGTGGCAGAGGCAGCCGCACGGCTCTCCGCTGCGAAATTTGAGCGCGCTTCTCATTCATTTGCGCCAAATGTCATTATTGTTGCTCGTTTGTTGTTGCTGCTGTTGCAACAGTTGCTGCTGCGGCGGCGGCGGCGGCCACTTTGCTGGCTCTGCTGCTGCCACCAGACTGGGGTCTTTTGTAAGACTCCCTCGTTAAACAGATTATTTTCACACCCGTCTTGGCGTTGTCGTCGCCGACTCGCTGCCAATTTGAGCTCTGCAGGCGTTAATAATGCGATTTCAATGCATTCGCTGGCCAAATTCAAAGGTTTTCTTCACTTCTTTAGTCTTGTCTGAAAGTGCGAAGTGCTGGCTGGCCTGGGAGAATATGAAAGCGGCAGCCGCTGCTGCGCATTGCGCTCGAGTGACACATGTATGCACTCGGTTTAGACACAGAACTCGAACTCGTGGCCTAACAATGGCCAATGGCCAATGGGCACTGGGCATTGGGCATTGGGCACTGGGCACTGGGCACTGGCCGATGGGCAACTGCCAGCACAATCATTGCGATCGCTTTTTGGGCTCTGTTAATTGCAAATGGTCATGAGTGTTTTGCCCAGAATGAAGTGCATGAAATTGCTTTTTATAGTAAAATAGAAGTGTTTCATGCACGGAGTTGATACTTTGCTATGAATATTATTGAAGTAACAATTGTCTTGTAATTTATGATATCATTGAATTGCAGAAGAGAAATGATAATTTTGTGCTTTATAATCAACAAAAAAGAAAAGAAGAATTAGTTTGAAGTAAAAATATGTAAATGTTAAAAGAAACACCTCATAATAATATTTTATGGTACAATAATAATAAAAATAACGAAAATATTTTATATATATTTTTTATTATATTTAGCTAGAGATATAAAAGAGACGAATAAAAAGTGCATAAAATTAACATAGAATAAGGCTATATTTCAAAGAAAAGAATGAGAGAATTGTAATTTAAATAAATTAAAAAAATATAAATAAATAAAATTTTACATTTTATAAGATGTTAGATACTTAAAATATAAATATATTATTTATAATATATAATTATAAAGATAATGTGATATAAAACTTATCCTCAGTTACAGCTTTAGCTTTCGCAGAGCTAGCAAACGCCTCGCAGAAGCCAGGCAGTGCGCAGCTGCCGCCGCCTGCCGCTAGAGGGCAGTTGGAAATATTTGATTTATTTTGGTGGATGCGCTAGATTTTTGGTTTGTTTCTTAGTTAGGGAAATTTGAATTTTGAAACAAATAGTAAACGAGACACTTTTGCTTTTGGACTCTTTACAGCCAGCGCATTTATTGGATTATCAAATTAGCACATTGGGGATTAGCTGCTCGAGCGGAATTTATGGATAACCCACATAAAAGGTAAGCAAATTATTCGAATTGCCAGCGATAATTCGGGTTAAGCTGAGATGGCAAAGTGCTTAACCCATGCAATGCCAAGCCGCTGCTTGCCAACCACTTGGTAAACAGAGCGAGGCCTATTAATCCTAAGTGCTTCCTGTGATTTTATGCAAATTGAACATATCGCCGGGCACCAAGTCGCTCCCTCGTCTCCTTCTTCTCGCTTGTGCAAGAGCTGCTCTTGTGGCGCGCAGTCCGCGCATTCAATGTACAAATGACAGTTGACTGTGACATAAAACAGCGGCTTAAAGCGCTGCCTTGGCCAAAAGAAGACGTTAAGAGTTCTTGCCGTTGCATGTCAGCAACAACAACACGACAATTTTCCGTCGACAAAAGACATTTTCATTTATTCATTGATAATGTTTAAAGCCCTTAAACAACAAGCGACGACGACGACGACGGCGACGGCTACGACGACGACAAAGCGCGGCCAAAAGGCAATGAGAAACGAAAAACATGCGACAAAACAACATAATTTAAATTTTGCGCATGCATCAGTCTCGCGCTCGCTTTGGCCACTTTGCAACATGTTGCTGCAACACGCCAACAAGCAACAGCCTCGTAATCCGGTAGCCGATGCTGCGTTTGCCTCCATTCGATTTGCTTTGAATGAAAATGAAATTATCGCATTATTAACTATGAGAGCCCAGCTCGACTGCAGTTTGCCTGGCCCCTTGGGGCAGGAGGCATGCAGCCCAGATGCTGCCACAGACAAGCCTTGTTAGCCTGGCCAAAGCGCTGCTTAGAATCGTCTGCAGCAGCAACAGCAACAGCAGCAGCAGCAGCAGCAGCAGCATGGGCATATTTAACAATAAAATGAATTGTTAATTCTGTTGCACTTTTTCCGCAAGTTCTTGTTGTTGTTGTTGTTATTTTTGTTGTTGCTGAAGTTGTCTGGTCTGGCTGGTTAGCTGCTGGATGCGGCTGCTCAGCTCGAGCAGTTGTAATGCGCAAGTGCCTTTATCTGTGGCACAATCGCGCGCTCAGCTGCGAGCCACTGCGAAAGGCTGCGGCACACTGCACACTGCACAGTGGTTAAAATTGTTGCAAATGCTGTGAAAAGTTAATAAAGTCTTTGAGTGACAGTCAAGAGTGAATTTCGAATGGGAAATCAGAATAAGTTTAATTTAAATCGGCTGTGGGTTAAAGCAGGAAAGAATGCAAGTAAGGAAAACTAAGAAATATTTTAATTTTTTTTCTTATATGAAAATATTTGAAAAATATAAAAAACAACAAAGAACAACAATAATTTTTTTTTTTACTTATTGATTTTATGTTCTTTTGACATCAATTGAAACTGCATTTTTATTATATATTTCAATAATTATTTTCTGTTTGTTTATCAAATTGTTATTAATTGATGTAACTCAAACTCAGCTTCAGCTAATATCAGGTCTGATTATTAGTATAATTGGCCTTAAGCTTCGACTCACAGACAGCAAATTATGGGAAATTCAGTTTCAATCAACATTTAGCTACTTCTGTGGAACAGATCACATTATAGGAATTCAAGAAATGTTTTTACATGGGACTACATTTATCGAGCTACTCAGCTCTGCTCAGCTCATCTGCTTACCATGAGATGCTTAGCCATCGAGTTAACGAGTCTTATAATTGTCATTTACATTTTAAAATATATTTCGCATTAAATATAATATTTCTATGGTGTTTTATATCAACTTTATCGAGACTCACCCACTGTGCATTTTCAAACATTTGTCTGGGGGAACTTCTGGCGGTCTGTTCAAGCAAAATGCCGAACTTGTTTTAGCCCAAAAAAAGACACAGAAAAACGAATAAGAATAAAAAACGAATGGCCAGAACAATTGTTAACGCGTTCGCTAAGTCGGCGCGTTGTCCATTCACAATGAACGTCTGGAGCTTGGAGTTGGAGCTGAGACCGGGGCCGAGAGTGGAGCTGGGACTGCGACAGCGACTGGGACTGGGACTGGGCCAGAATCTGTTCTGCTCCGGTCACATGGGCCTTGCCTGCAAATGTCTTGTTCCATAGAATTTGAAACGGAAACATTGAACACTTTGTTTTGGTTCTTGTTTCACATTTTCCTTTTTTGCTGTTGTTGTTGCTGTTGTTTCTGTTGTTGTTGTTCGCCGCTTTGCCTGAGCTTTGCGTTTGTAAGCGCGCGCATGCGTAGCACTCGCATTGGGCCAGTCACGCAACATGGCTGGGCAGTGGGGCTTGGCGCTTATCCAGTGCACGTCGGCCAGCGGACTTTAGTCAAAAATTAACAAGGCTCAAAACACAGTTTCCACTGCATGCAAATTCGTTGTCAAAATAAGAAGAAGAGAATGGAGCCCGAAACTAAATCGCTGCCAGCCAAGGGGCAACAGCTCCTCCATGCCGTTCGCCAAGTCCAGTTAAGCGATAAATGAGTTACTGACGTCTGTGCATGTGCATGTCCAGACGCGATCCGATGCCCAGCAACAATAACGCTTCGGGGCAGCAGGCAGGCAGGTGCAGGCAGGTGCAGACCAGGTGCCTCCTCTCTCTCTCTATCTCTCGGTCCGTGGTTGCTCTGCAGGTTGCATTGCAGCATTTCAACAGCCTTCAATATCATTTCCAGACATTCTCATATGTAAATTTATGCATTCTACCCAGCGTCTGGCGGGGGTGGACATTGGAGCGGAGGGCGGGGCGTGGCAAGGCTTTGCCTGCGGTTGCAAAAGATGAAATATGCGTTGGGCTGCATAAATCTACTAATTGATCAGCGGCTAACATGATTTTTATCTTTTGAGAACTTAATTATTTTCTGTTCGCCAATGTTCTCAAAGTGCGACTGTCGACTTCCAATTGGAATCGATACGTGCTCCAACCGACTGACAGGAACAACTCGCCAGACCCGTAGCCCGAAGCCCGAGGCCCAGATGTGAAGGAATGCGAAGGTTGTTCGACTGTCTGTCCATTTGCTTTGAATTAAAAAGACTTAGGCTCAGGCCCGAAGGCATACGATATATCTATATCCATAGAGAGCATTCAGCTGATTGATTGTGATTGATAGAGACGACTCTGGAATGAATGAGTAGACCCAAATAAATTGTGGGATTCAGTGACATAGATTTAGTCAAAAAATAGATAGGAAAAGTTATATTAATATAATAGAGCTCTTAACTAGAAAGAAATTTTAAGTGAATATAACTTTTAAGTTGAATATATTAGAGAACTAATGGAAAAGTAGAAGGTAGAAGAAGGTTCTTAGGTATCTGAAATAGAAAAGTTGTTTATTTAAATGCAATTATATACATAATTGCATCTTCTTCTTTATATCCAATTTAATATTCTAGTTAAGCATTTATTTTTATTTTATCTTTAAATTATTCAAAATAAAATCTTTTTGTAATATTTTATTACATTTCAATTATATATTTAACTTTTAATAAATTTTATTTAAAATCAAAATATTTCTCTCAGTGTTGCAAAAAAATGTTGCCTTAGTAAATGGCAAAAAGTAATTAGCTGCAAAAGGGTCAAACGTGCCAATAGCCAATCAAATACATTTGATGCCTGGCATATCTGAGGTACACATACATACATAGATTGGTCGCGCGTGCGTGTGCGTGTGTGGGTGAGGGTGTTTATTTTTGAGCTCTGCCGATTGCCTTTGATGATCGAAGCGTCGTATGTGGCACCGTTTTCGGAAGCCACAGCAAATTTATGTTAATGTAATTGAACTATAAATAGCCTCAATTTCAATTGTGTATTCCATGCGAGAATGATCACTTTTGTTTTGCGAAAATATCCGCAAGTTTGGCATTGACATCAAATATTTGAGAAAAACAAATGCAAATTCAAAAAATTTGAATTCAAATTGATATTGGAATTCATTTAGGAATTCCTTGTACCGGCAACTTGTTTTGTGTTTTCCAGTACGAATAAGAGAGGGAGAGAGAAAGAGCGGTTATCTTTCCAGTGAGAGAGCAGCATGGCACAAGCACAAAATTGGCGGGAAGCTATGCAGCTGTTGCGTGGGAGCGAGATGGCTGGCATGCGAAGAGCGCATGGAACGGTAAAACAGGATAAGAGAATTGCTGTGCACTCTCTTAGCTACAGTCGATATACTCTTCGGCCTGCGCAGCTGTTGTCTGTACGCGCTCTCTATCTCTCTCTGGCTAACACTTCCGCTCTTTGGGGTAGGTGAGTGCATCTTACATATGCCATGTGTTTCGCTTTTGCCATGGCTGCTGAAAGTATCTTCGAGCTGCCTTTTGATGGTGGATGATGATGAGCATTTAGCATTCGCCACTCAAAGTCTTCGCATGGCAGCCCGTTGCCAAGCCGACGCTCTTCAATGGCTGAAAGTGGAACACAGATTGCCGACGGCAAATCATGGCCGCTGTTCCTTAGGCCGCTCTCTTTTTTCGCGTTTCTATTGTTGTTGTTCTAACTATGATGTGTGAGTGAGTGAATGCTTGCGTGTCTCTATATATATATATATGTGTGTGTGCCGGTTTTTATGGGTTGATCAATGCAGATTGACGTGCTATATGGAAGCGGCCATTACTCATTTCTCTCATGTCAAGCAACAACAAGAACCAAGCTAAACTTTTAAGACGTTGTCCTTAAAAATGACAGCATAAGTGTTTATGATATATATTTTAATTATTAAATTAAATAAGTGCTGCAGCCGACAGGTCTTGAAGCTTTTTTAATTTACTATAAAATTATATTTTATTATTAATATTTTAAAGGAAATTAATGAAAACCTTAGATTTTTGTTTAAATATTTGGAGATCTGTTTTCTTTTAACTTGTAAATTTTTTAAATATGTTATCACAATTTATTTATTAAAGTATATGAGTACGAAAGTTTATTGATCTATATAACATATACTTATATATATTTATATATAAATATATATATAGTTATATCTATGTATGTATATCATAAATCCTATCCTAATCAATTTTTATTATCTTTAAATAGAATTCAAATATTTTCTTTTAAGTTGACTTCAATCAATTTTCTTTTTGAATTTATATTTCTATAAAGCAAATTCCATTTATTTTGTTTCTATTTGGAATCGACGCCTGGCTTATATCGGCCACATTTTCAACATATCTTTAACAATGATTTACTTTATAATAATTTTATTATGTTATGTAAATGCTTTGCTCAGCACTTTGCAGTTGTCTTCAAATTGTTTTGGTGTCTTTCAACTCGATGTTGAATCGATTTTTGTATTCGAATTTTCCCCAGCTTCGCCCCCTGTTAAATGAATTGTTCATGTGCGCTTCTTCTTCTTCTTCTTTCGCTTTTTGTTTGCGTTGGTTTTTCATGTGCTTTTAGCTGTCTTTTGTTGTTGTTGTTTTGTTTTTGAAGGAATTGGCACTTAAGTTACTCAAGTGGAAAAAAGTTTTTGTTTTTCGTTTACTCGATATAACTATATATATTTATATATATATATATATATATATATATATATATGCATACATATGTATATATAGGCACACACACTCACCATGCAGACACAAACATCATGCCACATTCTGCTTCAAGTTTCGATTGGGGTTCGCTCTGCGAAGGGCTGTCAGCTGGATTTCTTCATGGGGGAATTCTTGGATCTCTGTGCGTTATTTCTGTTATTTTCTTGTTTTTTCTTCATCTTTCTGTTTTTGTTATTTTGTTGTTGTTTTGCTTTCAGTTTTGTCGCTGTTTTGTTTTTCCAAACCAATTGAAGGCTGACAGCAGCAGAAAGCAAAAAAATTCATTATGAAATTGGATCGCTGTCAATTTAACGAGCGACAACTCTTTGTCCACTTTTCTAGGTCTCTCGCTCTAATGTTTATTAGATCTAAATTGCTAACACCTGTTGTGCATTTTTGTACGCCCTTTCCCTAGTTTTTTACCTGGATTTTTCACATTAACATTTGCCGCTACAAATCGCCGCTGCTCAGCTTGAGTAAAGTGAAAACCGGCGGAGAGATTCGAATGCTATGCAGTCGAGTGTGCGCCTCAGTGGCCACCCGGCTCCAAGAGCATCGGCTGAGCCCCTCTACTCAGTTCCACTTGCCGCAGTTCATAAATTAAAGTCAAAGCCGCCATCACCGTCGCCGTCGCCGTCGCCATCGTCCGCAGCTTCAGCTCCCAACACGGTTAGCTAGTGATGTGATAATTGCGGCTTGGCTTATTTTGTTCGCCATTTAATTGTTGTAATTTGTGCGTTTGCCGCGGCGGCAGCTACTGCTATTATTTTGTTTTCTTCTACTGCTTTTTCTCGTCTCCCGCCTTAAGTTTTCCCTTTTCATTTTCAAGCCAATTTATTCGAGTTTTCGCCTTGAGTTTAGCGAAATTGTTCAACAAATTCTCGCTGGCACGCATTGCTGCATGCAGATACTTAGACATACACACACACTCGCGCACTTCGTTACTGTTGTGTTGGCCATTTGGCTGGTGGCAATTGCAATGAATGTTGTTACTTCAGCCTCACTTGCACCTTTACGCTTCGTAGTTTGTGTCTAAGCTTTGACGTGCACTTCCTTTTCATGTTTACGGAAGCGTGACACAAAACAAAAGCCGGGCAAAAAAAAGTAAAACTTCATATATATATATATAAAAACCTTAGTGTGCAGCATAACTACATTAGGCAAGGCGTATGCGATGTTCAGCTGCTCAGACAAAATATAAATAAATATGTACAAATTGTGCATTAAAGGCCAAGGTGAATTATTAAATTCCACACATATTGCTGAAGTTATGCCATTTTTCCTTGCGACGAGAATATAGAACAGAATTAATATTACTTATTTAAATGAGTTTTTATTAGATCTTAAACTGGATTCCACTATGAATATACTAATTACATTTCCGTTTTTCTCCTCTTCATACTCAACTCTCACGTGGCTCTACATTCTATATAAGATTGTAAACTTCTTTTTAATCTCCTGAATTACTGCCATAAAGCAAAATGACCCAGTAAGTTTGATGCTATTTCCAATCATAATACTTCAGCATTTCTTTGAAGCTATCGACAATATCTAACCGTTACGATATTAAGTTAGACTTGCCATTAATCATTTATTGCTTGTCTTTACTTCAAGTATTACTAAGAGACTCCGCTCACATCACATGAGTTTAGTCAAAGCATTTATTTCAGCTTTAAAGTCAAGTGAATTATCTAGATATAATCATTTGCTTAACAGATACAAAATATTAACACTTTCCATCATTGGACACATTTCGAAGATCAACTGTCAGTGACATTTCCTGTGAGTCAAGCTTAACTCGAGCTGTTTTTCGCAGGCTCTCACAAGCGAAGGCCAAGGCTGAAACAGCAAAATAAAATGCTCTCTTAATCTACGCCAATAAAAGCATAAAACACAAAGCTCAAAACTAAAGACGACATCAAAAAATAAGAACAAAACGTATATGAAACACAGAGAAAAAAATGCTCGTGTGCTGAATTCCCTAGCGAAGGTTCCAAGAAAAACCAAAAAAATAATGTATATATATATATATATATATATATATATATATGTGTGTAAGATATATAACATATATATGCATATATTTGTTACCGAGAACATTTAAAGAACCTCGGAGGCCGCAAGAGAACTTTGACATTTTCCTTTTTGTGATCAACGTCTCCGCATCCGCAGTCGCTTCCCCTTTTCTTCTCCCGCCTTCCACTTCATGCCCCACCCCTAGCTCTGCTCTGTCATTGTGCAGAACGTTTTCTTGTTTTTGAGCGCAGAAGTTTTTGGGATTATTTTTGTGCGACTTTTCGGGCATGTGAGAAGCTAAAGCTAAAGCTATAGCTAAAGCTAAAGCCCCGAAGTTGATGCCAAAGTTGAGGTTGACTTTTTGACTCTTTCGCAGAATAACATGGACTTTTGTTTCATCTTTTATTGTGGCCCCTGCGGTTGCTGTTTGCTAGCTGCAGAGCTGTCAGCCGCCGGGTTTGCATGTCACCGGCTGAAGACCCCAAAAACTGGCCATTGTTTTTTTTTTGCTCTGGCTCTGGCCCATTTGCCCCCGCCCTTTCTGTTCTCTCTACCTAGCCTTCTTTAACAGCTGCCATAATCGCGCTAACAACGAGCTGACCTTTGTGTGTGTGTGTGTGCGCCTACTTCAGTTGCAGGACATTGAAGTCGTTGACGTTGGCTCCTTATGCCTGCATTTGTGTTTGATTGTGTCCCCAGCGAGGCTCTTGGCCATAAATCAAAGTCGCCAAACTACAGCAAAGTGTCGGATGTCTGAGTTTTGCAAATTACTTGGAAGTGTGCCCCATGGCCAAAGCCATTGCTCCGCTTTGGCCCCTGGGAATCATCCAACTCACACACATACCAATACACTAACACATGCTAGGACCCTAGCTAAGTGGATCAACAAACATATGTGGGTGTTTTCTCGTTAGTTGAGATGAGTGCGTGAGAAAACAAAACTATTTTCTTCCCCGACTCGAAACTATTTATACTTAAATCTGAGCTACAAAAACTACGAACTGTAAAATGTATGTTTTTGGCCAGTAGAGATTGAAAAAAAATATATTTATTTTTTTGTGAAAGACTTTCTAATTTAATTGGCTTGAAGTGAACTATACAAGCACATTGAATAGAAAATCAAAAAATATATATTATATCATATATATATTTATAATGTGGAAAAATTCATATAACATTACTGATTAAGTAAATAAGCAAATAAATCATTTATTTATATTTTTTAGTATATATAATTATTTTAGTAATATAATAAGCATTTATCTTCTGTAAAGTATTAAATTTATATTTCATATTTATAGAATTTTTCATCTTTGTTTTTAACATAAAAAGTATCCTTTATTTACTATGCATACAAAATAAGAGTCTTAAAACTAGGTCATATAATTTTTTATATTTTTATTTTGTTTAAAGATTTCTTTAAATTAAAATTTTATTTTATTTCTTTTTTATTTATTTATTCAATTAAATTCAAGTTTAAGATAATAAACAATATAAATTAGAAAAAATGGCAATTTATTATAAAAATGTTGCTCAAGGATTAAGACTACATATTGTTAAAGCTGAATTGCGACTTACTGATAAAATATATATATATATATACATATATATATATACATTTGTATAAAATACTATATGAACTATATATGCCACTGCGTAAATAGCAATTAATAATTATTGCTCTGAACTCACATTTTATCCGTATTGATCTTTTGTATATTTCATTTTACCATTTTATTTTGCATTTTCCTGCATTCATTTCATTGTTTTGCTTGGTTGAAAATATGCGTAAGTGAAGCAAAAAAATCGAAATAAACTTTGATATTGGTATCGAGGCAGTTTCACCATCCGGAAAATTAAGCTAATCAGTTGCTCGGCTGGCGATTATTGAGGCGCCTGCCTCGAGTCCCAGAGCCAAGCAAACAGAGTCAACAATAAATAAATAAATCAAATCAACATAAGCGAAAAAAGAAAAGAAACAAGTAAATATCGAGTGGAAATACTTGCCAAGTGATTTGGATAAGTTAAAAAGCCGAACGCGTGGGCTGGCTGATGTTTGGAGAGTTGGGTTGCTTGAGGGCTGTAGAAGGGAGCCGGGTGGGTGGCCACAGCAATCGCCGGGCAAATATTTGACATTTCTCCAACGGCCATAAATCAGTCAGGAAGCGTGACATGATTTCTGTGCGCCTTTGTGCTCATAATTAGAAAATTAGTTGGAAACCGAAGCGGCTTAAAATTGCGAAATTGTTGAATTGGTTTTTGGGGCTCGCCTTGAAGTGGGTTAAGGGATGTTCGGGAGCTCTGCTAGCTAGCTGTTAGCTGGGATCGTAGCTAAGTGCTAAGTAGCTCGAGCAGACGGCTGACAGAGAAGAAGGAGCTGCAGCTGGAGCTGACTGACAACGGCGTCGGCAATGGTGCTGGCTGCCACTTTGACAGACTATTATGCGGGAAAAGGTTTCATTCACTTTCTACTGTGACGGGGAGCGGGCGGAGCAGTGCAAAGATGTTCGGCGCTCGCTGCGGAACTGTCATTTCCGTTTTACTTGTAAAATGAACATGGAAGTATTTGAGGCAGCCGACAAAGTGGCGTACAGGCGGACGGACCAAACCAGACCAGAAGACCTGGCAGGAGCACGAATGCGAGCAGGAACAGCAACAGCAGCAGCTGACGCTGACTTGTTATATACTAAACTGCTGCCTGAGACTCTGAGTCTGACTCTGACTGAGAGTGAGACAGGCGAACGGAAGGATGAACCAAACTGGCAGACAGACGAACAGACAGACACAAAGGGGAAGGGCACTCGAACTGGTACTGAAACTGAAACTGAAACTGAGAATGGGACGGACAGCATTGCGTTTAACGTATTTCGCAAAAGTTTCGGTTTCGTGTGTTTTCGCAGCTCGTCTAAAGGAAATTGCCAGCAGCAGCAGCACACAGAATGATGATGGGGAATAGTGAGAGGAAGGGAGGCAATAAGGGGCGGCTACGCAACCAAGCATTGCACGCTACTCTCCCGACCCTGAAGGTAACAACGCAAGAAAATGCCAGGCAGCAAGACAGGCAGAACTGACGTAAAAAGATTTCTGTATGCCGTTCCGTAAGAGAGGTGTAAGGAGGTCTGGCATCCCGGCCAAAGCAGCCAACCAGTCAGCCAGCAGTCCGGGCTGCTGCTTTCACTCCCTCGCCATTGGGGGTGTCTGCCTACTCGCCCCTTCTCCAGCTGCCCGCTCAGTTGGTAATCATCATGAAGTGTTTGCGCATTTTCAAAATAATAAATGTATCTTTAAACGTTGCGCTGAATTCGACGCTTTGTTTATTTACTACCTGGCGAAGATTGCGCAAGCAAATGAAAGCAAAAAAAATCAAAATGAAATGAAAACGAACTCAAATGAAATGAACTGGCTCAAAACGTGTATCTATGCCGCATAGTTGGGAACGAACTGTTGATTATTTACATCATTAAGTGCTCAAATCAGTCTATAAAATATAAACTGAAATTTTTATGGCAAGTGCAAAATTGATTTGATAATATACAAAGTTCGCTTCAGATGAACAGTACACCATGTTTTCAAGACTTTGAGGATTTTAATAAAGAAACTGTATTTAAATATTGTAATCAATACAATATAACCACAGCAGATATAGACTTGATATCTCTGTAAAAACTTTACACACATTTGTGAAACTTCTTTAAGATTGAAAGCTTTCATTTTTGATTCAGTTCATTTTAAAATTAAGCAGAATACTTTAAGAAAAATTCTAAACGGATGTAAAAATTAAATTATTCCTTATTGATTTAAGTCTTTTTTTGTTACAAGCTATCATTAAAATGCTTATCATTAAAATAGTAGTAGCTAAAATAAGGGGGAAATATAATACTATGCATAATGCTTAACATATATTTATGGCTTGGCACCTGTGTGACATGAGCATACTTGATAAAGTTTGAAATTCTCTCCATCTATATCCGAGCATTACAAAATTAAAAAACTCTCCATGTACAAAAACGATTGCGAATTTTCTCAATCATGCAAATTATTTAGTTGAAATGATTAATTAATTAATTATATAATGTTGAGATATATTTAATTATTTTTTATTAACTTCTACACCACATACACACATACACAGACATTCACCATATAAGGGCATTTGGGCCGTAATCCAGCTTATTAAATAGTTTGATATGAAAAGGAGCCCGCATATTTGTAGCGAAATGTTGCGAATCGGCGTAAAGCCACAAATAAGCGCAATTAATTTGATTCCATGAATTACTGAGGCAGCTTATCGACAATTGTGAAAAATTGTGAGCAGATTCAATGCGAACGGACGCATGAAACATTAAACATATTTCTCTTTATCTGCGATGCTGATCAAACTTTAAAACGGTATTTTCAATTGAATTTAATGTCAATTTAATTTGAGCATTTTCTAATTATTGTCGCATTTAAGGCATTTTGCATTCCTTGCTCTGCATTTGACACATATCCAAAAAGCTGAAGTTTTTCACTTGCGTTTGCAGAATTTTCCATTTTCCTTTTTGCATCTCTCTCTTTACATATATATATGAAACAACAACTATTAAAATTGGTAAATTTTAATGAAAAATCTAGCTGCATGCAAAAGCCACTTCAAAGGCTGTCAGACAAGGTTCCGCCCCCACTTTTGCTCGGACCCCCTGCTTGCAGGCAGCGCCGGTGACATGAATGCTGACAACGTGTCTTAGTTTGCACAAAACGAGCTCCACACAGACTTATATACATATTATAGGAATATACATATATATATATATATATATGTATGTATATATTTATATATGTAGTCATTGTCAGTGGCAGTCCAGGACATGGTTACGCAGCACCGACATGGATGCTGCCATAAGCTCACACACAAACACGTTGAAACTTCAAGGCAGCTCCAGTTGTTGACTCCTTTGCTATGCCTGTGTGCGTGTGTGTGTGTGTGTGTCGACACTTTTGTCGCAGCGAGATTGAGGCGCCTGACAGAATAGCACAAAATAGGAATGCACATTAATAGATTAGCCTGCTGATAAGAAATCAATAAAAAATTCAGCCTGGCATAAATCAGGCGCCCATTTACGGGCTGTCTGTGATGCTTATCGCGCTGTTGTTACCTAAAGCAGTCACGCCCCGTCCCATTACCTGCCTGTGGGCGAAGGCAAATTCAATTTCAATTTATTCATAATTTGAGTTGAAAGAATTTTTGGCCAACGGCGTCGCGACGACATAAAAATCAATAAGCTAAATTCTTAGCGCAGCTCGAAAAGTTTTTACAGGTAATTTTGCGGTGCTTTGTCATATCAATAGACTTGCTGCTGGCAGATCCTTGTTGCCCTCTCTTCAGCCTTCGCTGCTCTAATTCCCCCTCTCTCTCCCTTTGTCTGTGTCTCTCTTTGGCACAAGGCCGCGCCGAGTTCGTGCCAAAAAATAATTTCCGACTTGCAGACGCGCGGCGACTTTGCTGCACTTATTGTTGTTATCAACGCCTGAAATATGGCATTTTAATTTTATTAGCTGCCTTGCCAGCATACACACACAAACACACACACACACAACCAATTCGCTGGCGTTGATGGCAATGGCGTTGACAAGGCTGGGCAACTTTGTTGGCACAGTGGAGCGGCGACGTGTCAAAAAAGGTGATTTTAAGATTAATATTGTTGACTTTAAATTACAAATAAAGATATTAAAGCTTAACTTAATATCTTAAAAAATGATTAACAACTAATTAAAATTTAATTAAAGTTTAATTAAATAAACCTTACTATTAATATTTGATTCCAAAAAAATAACTGCTTAAAATTATATATATATAAATATGCAAGTGGCTATATAAATATTTGAGTGGTAAAAAATTGTTTATCGAAAGCAATATTAATAATCAGGAATAGTTTTAAAAGACAAGGCAAGCCAAAATTTCAAAAACATTATAATTCCTTTGATACAATTAGAATATAACAATTGTATATAAATTTCTACGCTGTTGTTATATGTATATCCTCCTAGTTGAATAATCTTATTTAATATAGAAAAGAATTCATATGATAATATATATATATATTTTTTTATTTTATTTATTTAATTTTATTATTTTTATGTTATTACATTTAATCAAAAACTTACCGACAAATTGATTCAGATTTAAATGCATATTTATACCCTTAGCTCTCAAGATTCAATCCGATTGGCTTCCATTGTACATTCACTTTGTTTATTGTTGTTATTGAATTGTTCTTGCAACAGCCTGTGGCTGTGGCTGTAGCTGTTGCGGCTGCCAGCTGAGAGTCGCTGTGGCAACTGCGCATGCTGCGCACGCTGTCTTCGATGGAGTTAAGAGAATACATACTTTGCGTGCGCCCATCGAAGAGCCATCAAGTAACAGTTTAGCGTCTAGAATTAAGTCGTTTAGCAGTGCCCAGGCCAAAACTGATTGCCACTTAAAGTTGCCTCATAATGTTGCAGCTCTCAGCTGGCTGGCCCCCAAAAACGATGCTCTTAAGCCGCATCACGGCAATAATTTATGCCTGATGTGTTGCTCTTTCAGTTTTTGGCCCGGTTTACGCTTTGCCCTTCTTTTCTGTTGTCATTCTGGACGCACGTTTGCCTTTTGTTAAGTATTTCGTCTGAGCGTTTTTCTGCTCAGCGTCGCTCGTGGAGCGTTTTTTTCGGCTGGCTCCGACACGGAGGCGGCTAGTTGGCAAATTGGCGGCGCTGCGTGCGGGGCGGTTCAAGAGCTTCAAGCGCAATAAACAACAGGCGAAGAAAACGGCAAATTTTCCAGTGCTTAGTGTCATGGAAATTGCCTTTGGCCTTAAATTGCCGACGGCAAAAACGCGCTGAAAAGTAAAAGTAGAAAAATCATCCGCCCAGTGCTCTGTGTGTAGTTGAGTGTGCGTCCAACTGAGTGGGTGATCGCAATGCGAAACTGGCGCCAATGTTGAAACTGAAGCTGCGAGAGCAACAGCCAACCTGCAACTGCAACCGCGATCATGTGCCCCACCATGCAAATGAGACTGTTGTGCACAATTATTCTGGAAAAACGAAAACTGCGCCTGCGAACCAAGCGCAAAAAGTTTCACACCTAACAAGCGGCAGACCGTCAAGAAAACATCCTCGCGGTTTCAGCTCAGACAGTTGAAAGAGATCGAAATTTGCTTACAACACAGGTGAATAGCTATATGAGATAAGAATGCCTAACAGTTGTACACTCAAAACTCTAAGCTCAGCATAATTTTGTTTTGGACTTCATTAAAGTTTTGGCAACTTTGAACTTTTGGAGTTATTTGCTCTGCTGCAGCAGCTGTCCACAATACACAGTTCACACCTTTTTTCTTTGCACTTGGCCAACTGTGAAAGCCAATGACAAACTGTCGAAATGTTTTGTTGCCGCCTTAACACTTTATAAAACCGATTTGCTTTTTGACTGTGCCTCGTGCAGCTGTAGGTCTGGTCGAGTGCATTGCCAAAACTTTTATGATGTTCATGGCTAACGAAGTGCTTGAAGTAAAATTGATAGTAGTTGAAGATATAAGGCCATATTGCATATGATATTTCTTTTAATTAACAATTTTTTTATTTTTTTGGAATTAATAAATCTAAAATTTCTATATTTCTCATTCAATATAATTTTTACTTTAATATTTAGAAATAGAATAGTCTTTCAAAGTTAAAAATTAAAGGCAAATCCAATATTTCGCTTTCACTTTTTACGTAAGGATCAACCTGACTCCAAATAGGTCGCTTCTTCTCGTACTTCTTTTTGCATGATTTCAATTCCAATTTTCGTGCATAAATCACAATCCAAAGCATTAATTGCTATCTTAATGATGCGATTCAGAGTCATTTAACTATAATCCAGGTACAAATCAATGCTAAATATTTCGCATTCAAACTTAAAAAGAAAACCCCTAAAAGCCACAGTGAACAATGCGAAAACCGCAAAACAGCAGCCGCAATTTTTCGCAGTTCGCAGTTGGCAGTTGGCAGCGCGTATTTTATATATTAATTTGCGAACAATCGAGAATCGACATGTGACACGCGTTTTTTAAATTTATGCCCTACGAATTGCATTTACAATTTTTTGCCCATGTTCCCTGCATCAGATGTTCTTGTGGTTGTTGTAAATGCATTGCCATTGAATGCAAAATGAGGGATCCTTTTGTGTGTGTGTGCGTATGTGTGTCACAAATAATAATCGCAACTGAAAGTGTGCTGGGCATTGGGTGGGGGAAGGGTATCTGCGACCTGCATATGCGCGCGCAACGTATCAAAAACAATTCCAGCTCATCAGCATCATCGTCATCAGGCTGGGCCCGCGGCTATGTCGAACCTTTGCTTGCCTTCTAGTGCCCACCAACCCCGTTCCCCGCTCTCCCCACACTTTTTTCTCTTTTTCCACACACACGCCATAAATCAATGTTCGATTTTCACAACAACAGCAGCAGGGAAATTCGCAAAGCAACGCAGCAAAAAAGGAAAAAAGCTGCAAACGAAATGAACGCACGGACAGTTTGAAGGACGGCAGGGCAGGGCCGGCAGGGACTGGCAAGGACACAGGACATTATGTTCGCGCCATGTTTAAAATTTTTGCTGTTGCTTCCTTTTTGCTATTTTTATTTCAACTTCTCTTTTTTTTGTGATTTTCAATGCTTGTTCTTGCTGTCCTGCGCTGCTTTTCATCTCATGCGTTACACATTTTATTGTTGTAGCCGCTGTTGTTGTTGTTGCTGTTTCCTTGCGGCAATGAAATGCATTAAAATTTGTGACATGCGGGGCGCCAGCAGAGCATTTGCCACATTATATGTGAGCAGGACCAGGCAGAGTATGTGGCGCGCAGGTAAAAATGAAATGCGACAAATGTTACAGATTCCAGATGCCATTCCGGAACTTGAGCACTGAATAACTGCGGGTCGATTGTATTCCACTTCGCCTAACCACACAAAAATGATCTTGTCCAGAGAGCGGAGTGCATATCTTGAGAGAAATGATTGGGCTCGATGAAGGGAAAATTGGTATTTGCTTTCATTGAAGAGAAGTTCAACTGGAGCCTAAAGAGTATTATATGGCTTCTTATCATATATAGCATCCCATCATTTGTAGAGTTGAGCTACAGGTTAATCCAAAATGAAAGCAAACTTTTTAGGCTACTTTTTTATTAATCGAAAAAGCTGAGTTAAAAGTTATTGACAAATTTTATTATACCACTTTTCTGAACCTTATTAAATTTTCAATAATAAATTTTTTTGTAAAAGAAAATTAAAAGAATCAAATGATTTTTCAATAAATAAAATTATTAATTAATTCGTTTTTAATTTGGAATACTATATATGAATTAATATAAAAATATATAATTAGATTTTTTTAGATTGAACTAATTTATGTATATATATTTTTATATTTTTTACAAGATAAAAACAATATGATTGAGTAATCATGATAAGTATTGAACATACAAAAGTCAATCAACCAATCAGTGTAGCAAAAGTTATTGTACAATTATTTATTTTGTGCCCTTCTTAGTTGATCTTTAATACATATATTTTTTAAGCTTAAAGACTTTTCTTAACAAATAATGTCTCAAGCCGAGACATTAAAAATTACAAATATTAAAAATAAATATATTAATTTAAGTTTAAAAGCATAAGACGATATCACGAACGACGTTTCAATCAAATGTAAATTTTGGGACAAATTTAGGCTCTCGTATTAACCAATTCTGTCTATTCTATACTTCTTTCACACAATATATATTAAAAAGCATTATCTATTGGCAAAATAATCTTAGTTTTTGATAAGCCGTTTTCCTTTTCTTACAATTTTAATGCTAAAGACAGTCGTTTACAGCTGCCACGGAGTTAGCCAAACAGTTCAATTAGAAGAAGTCTTGGCTTGGACTTGGAGTTGGAGGTGGAGGTGGGGTAAACCCGCTGGGCCTGCGTCTTTTGAAAGGCATTTGGCAAATGAATTCATTTGTTTCTTATTGCGATGAATCAGCTGCGACTTGCAATTGCCATTTTATTATGATGGGGGCGGTTCGCTGTGAGGAGGCGTGCTGCGGCTGCGGTTGCGGCTGCGGCTGCGACTGCAACTGCTAAGCAAAATGTAAAATGCAGAAAACGCCAGACAAAATCGACAAACGATGCTGCGCCCTCGAACTGCGAGCCGGCTGCGAATTAAGTTGTGAATCGTGAAGTTGACTACGAGTGCGACTGCGACTGCGACTGTGAGCGCGATTGCAAGTGGATGAGTCGAAGTCGTTGGTCTGTGACTCGATGCTGCCCTGCCCGCGGTGATTAATCCATGAACTCTGGACTCAAACAGATTCGCAACGGCAGATACTCGATGTGCTTGCAACAGATGCAGCAGACGCGCCTTCCACCTGGCCCAAGCTAAAGACGCAGACGCAAAGGCAAACGCAGATGCAGATGCAGGCGCAGGCGCAGGCGCAGACGTAGTTGGAGGCCCTGTGGCCTGCTGGTCTGAGACGGGGAGCAGGCGATATTTAACCCATGATTACAATGTTTGTAAATTTTGGTGTGTCTCGCACTGGCAGGCAGCGCGTCTCCTGCTGCCGCCTGCCATCTTGTTTTCACCTTGCGGCCAATTTGTTCGAGAAACTGTTCGGACTCCGCGACTCGACAGCGCGCAAAATGCAAGTAAATTGGCCCCAGCCACTGCCCAGAAAGAGAAAGAGGGAGAGAGGGAAAGAGCGAGAGGGAGAGAGAGAAGGAGAGGGCGGAAGTTGGAACAGCGGATGTTTGGGGGCATCATTTGGATGCTCCACTCGCTGGGCTGCCGCACTCGCCTGGTAGTTGAGCAATTTATTATTGCCGCAAATTGATTTTTATCTACGCTTAATCGATTGCTGGGCACGTATGCTCCTAGGCCATTCACATGGGCGCAGGGAGTCGGGCGTAGGAAGAGGGGCTGCAGTGGATTAAGGAAATTATTTATGTTAGTTCACACGTTGTTTTACACGTAATTTATTAACAGCGTTTTCTAGCGCAAACGATCCGACCTTGGGGCAAATGGGCATCGATAATGCTGCCGTGTTAGAAATTGTTGGCAATCACAGACGCTGTCGCTGTCGCTGTCGCCGTCGCTGTCGCAGTCAGCGTCGCTGTCGCTGTCGCAGTCTCCGTCGGGTGTGAAGGTGATTTACAATGGGTAGGTGTGCATGCATGATTTGGCCATTTTTCAGCTCGCTTTAGATATTTATGACAGAGAAATGAGCGCCAATTGCCGCAATTACCGGCGCGTGTTTAGCCTAAGGTGATTTTCAGGATCGGCCAATACAGATTGGAGCCAAAATGTGTTAGCCAGAGGATATAGATTGCATAGAGCTAGCTGTAAGGAATTCCATTTTGGCTTGCTGGCATTAGCGCTGCAGTAATAGATCTTCTGATTGCGCTTAAATTATTTTGAAAAATGTGTAAAATATGAATTTTAATTTATTGCAATTTTTTATATTTCATGTCGTCATTGATCTTTTTATGTAAACTGGTCCATGTCTCGCTGCAACTTTTTTCTGCAACAATATTATTCATAATTATTCCATTCAGAAGCAGCTAAGCCCTAGGATGACCCAATTAGAGTCTTACAACATTCATTTGCAAATCCATTGCTTAAATTGTTAAAGCTGAAGCCGCGAGACTCCGGCTTTGGTGTTACGAATATCGACAGACAGCAACAACAGCAGCCGCCGCAACAAAATAAAAAAAAGAGAGGAAAAAGTCGACATGCACTTTTATCGGAGGGTAATAATTCATTACACACTTTTTTGCGGCCCCTCCCCCTGCGGCTTCCAAGCCCCTCGCTGCTGTTGCTGCTGTTATTTTACGCCTTATACCATCAGCAGCGAAGTCGGGCAGAGCAGCAGCATCGGATGTGCTGCATTTACCGCATTCGACATGACGCTGCCCCGCAGTCGCCTATCCGTGGCCCTCTGCTATAGCCTCGTGCTGTTGTTGGCCACGGGAACGGGAACGAGAACTGGAATGGTCAGTTGATTGTTTCTTGTAGCGTGCGTGATGGTGGGGCAGAGACAGCGGCAGTGGCAGTGACAGTGGCGGGGGGTGCAAGATGTGTTCATCAGCGTTAACATGAGACTGGCAGCTTTTAACGGTTCTACGGCTAACTGTTTGTGATAAGGCCAACACGCATACGCACCTATGTATGTATGTGTCGGGGCCGCGCACCTGGAGGGCTGGCCAGCGGATAAGCCACTCGCTCGGCCAGAGCTCAATTAACTAATTGCACACAAAGGACTGCAATCAAGTTTGGTGGCGCAACCCGGCGGAATTGTGAATAATATACATTAATTGCGTACCAGTTAACGCACACACACACTTACACATATATATATAGAGAGAGAGAGAGAGAGGAAAAGGCGCGGTACGGAATGGGGGTTGGGCCGACATCATCATGTCGCTTGATGGATAAGATTTCATGCGGCTGAAACGGGTCGCAAAAGGACTCAGGACCAGGAGCGCGTGCAAGCAGGCAGGCAAGCCAGCAGCAGGCAGGCAAACCAAGCGCCATAAATCAATGTAACTGTCAACGTCATCGGCATCAGCAGAGCGTCAATATTAGCAGCAGCAGCAGCAGCAGCAACAGCGCCAAACAACCCCCGAAGTATGCAGCAGTAATCAGAGCTCTGGCCTAGCCACGCCTATTAACTCATGCGCCCATCGGTTTGGCCTGCGAGCGAGTGAACGAGCGAGAGCGATACAGCGGAAGGGAGAGTGAGAAGGAGACAGCTATGCTGTTTAGTTTGGGTTTCATTTTGCATAGGCAACACTTTTTCTGGCGATGACGTCAGCAAACATGCAATAAGTAAATTGTTTCAAATTGTCAACCCACACACACGCACACACATACACATACACGTATTTGTACGCGTGTGTCAGCTGCATATGTAGATGTGGCTTCCTCGTTCACAACGCGCAGCAGACAGACAGGATATTACAAGCTGCTTGTGGGGGAAATTAGATCTTCTAACTGCGTCTTAAACACACGACAACATATCAGAATCCGAACCAGACTCAATCCCGAAAACACACACACACACTCTGCTTGGGTTGTCTCTGTAAGTGGAATAAGTCAGAGACCACGTCCCCGGAGGCGCCAGCAAATACATGTTGCATTTAATTGGAATGATTCCGTCTGTGAAATATGATTTTAGTTTTAAGTTTTGGGATACTGAAAGAGTAAAAGAGAGAGAGGGGGAGAGAGCAGTGGAGAGGAGAATGGAATGGCACATATGACGTATAGAAATTCCTGGGATATAATAAATTAAAAATATGATTTAATGAAGGGATCGACGAAACTCAAAACAAAATAATTGTATATATAATTACAGCAGCTTTCATATATAAAAATAGTAAATAGAAACTTATAACTGGTTAAATCAGCATTAATCAAATATGGTTTAAAATTAAATTTACTTGATTTGTATATTAGTACACAAAAAATATATAAATTAAAAATATTTATGTTATAATTACCTCATATTCTTCTAGACTTGTACTTCTAATATCTTTCGTCGAAAACATATTTTAGTTTAAATATTAATTTGTCAACTAACTCCGCCTGGCTAATTAACTAATTCCCGATTCTTCTGCTCTTTTCATTGCAGGTAAGCACGCAAATGGCCATGCACACCTGCTTGGACATTCATGTGGCTTTTCAGCTATGTTGGTCAAGTTAGCCTGTTGGCTCCAGATACATTTCAAATACCTTAAATGCGCATGCAGCATTCCTGCAGTCGCCTGTATCTGATTTCTGTCAACATTAAAATTGCAGACTTGACAATGCACAGGAACAAAGGCAACTAAAGCACCAACAACAACAACAACACGTCAGCAAGAGCAGCAGCTAACTAAGTAACCCACAGCAACTGACAGACAAGACGCAGGGGGAGGTGAGGCGACGCAAGCACTAAGACTAAGAGTGAAAGATGTTGTTGCTGTTGTTGTTGTTGCTTTGTTAGTGCATGTATCTCAAAGTGTATTCCTAGCGATAACACAAAAGGCTAAAACGCCTCAAACTGGCTGACTGGCTGACTGGCCAAGTGCCGAGGGGGCGGGGGCAATGCAAGTTGCAAGAGCGAGAGTCGAAGCCAAAGTCAGAGCCAGAGCCAGAGCCAGAGCCAGTGAGTGGCAACAGAGATTATAAATTGAAATTGAGTTCATAAAACACGAATCAGCAAAACGTTTAACATCTTTATTTCTGCGAAATGGCACAGACAGCAACCTCAACCTCAACCTCACAGCCGGCAACCACAAGAGTCGACGATGCGACTGCATCTGTGGCAGCAGTGGCAGCAGTTGAAGCCCAAGGTGCGAGTTCGAATGCAATCAAACAAGCGTAAGTCAATTGCACAACTATGCTGAATGCTGGCTGTTGGATGGTCGTTGGTGGATGCTCTGTATGCTTTATGCCGTATGCCTCGATGCTGCTGAGGCACGCTGCCAAACCCAACCCAGTGCCGATTCCAAACCGAATCCAACCCGCCAGCCAACAGCCCAGCAAATAGACAGACAGATGTACGCGAGTTGCAAGCTGCCAAACAGGCAACGCGTCGCTATGTCGACCGACGCGTCGCATCAACGAACGGTGGGCCACACGGAAAGATTGTCGGCCATACATAAGAGGCATATTAATTGAATATTTCTATATTCATATAAATATATGATTTTAATTTTAAAGATATTTTCTTCAATAATTTATAAAGAGTTCGAGTTTCTACTATGCTTTCCCACTTTATAATTCAACTCTAAACTGTTTGAGTGAAATGTATGATAAGCATTTATACTTTTGAATACAAATGAATCTGTTTTATGCCATTGTACAATGCAGAGATGCTGTGAGCACACAGAATGTGGAATGTGCACGCGTTGAATTTCTTGTAGACGTGCGATAAAAATTTGCGACATTGCAACAGTTTGGCGAACGTGCGAGGTGGAGGTGCCTCCGCCTTCTGGCAGAGTGACTCCTCTCCTCATTGTGGAGCGGTGCCAGCTGGCGTGCAGCGAGCCACTCAATGCCCAAGCTCTTAGCCATAAGCCGCAGCGCACAAAGCAGATGACATGCCGATACTGTTAATCTGCGTGAATAAAAATGTAAATGAATTGAAGATTGCGCCGCCATCGAAGTCAAAGTCGAAGTCGAAGTCGAAGTCGAAGCTGTTGCCGTAGTCGGAGTCAGTGTCAGGGGCATCATGGACCAGCAGCATTATGAGCTATGGCTGTGCCTGGTTGGCCACTTAGGTGCCTACAAAACTGCATTGGACAAGTGACAAGCGAGATTAGGCCAGGCTATCGGTTTGCTCGCCGTGGACAACGTTTAATAAGCCATGACGTGCAGGTGAGCACATCACCTCAGACTCTGGCCTCAGCTCCAGTTGAAGCTCAGCCTGCGTTGACTTTAACACAAATGTTGATTGAACCTTTTGGCCAATGAGCGAGTGTCGTTGTGTGTGTAAGAGTGTGTCAGCCGTAATAAAGTGTGGACAAGTTTAGCACCAAATGATGGCCAAGTCGCTGCAAAGGATGCAGATGGAAGACACAGACGCAATCAAAGTCCAAGTCCACTTTAGCCACGTACCGACAATATACTCTGAGAAAGCTAACGGCCAAGTTGTTGTTGTTGCTGTGGCTGTTCACAAACATGTTTCAAGTCCAAGCCCGCCACACGAAAACCAAAAACACAATCAGCAAAAGGCCAGCTGCGGTCAGTGCCGTAGCTGAGAGCATCGCGACAGAAAAAGGGGGATTCAAGAAAGTATTTTAAAAGTGAATTCTTCGAAAAGCGAGCTAATGAAACTCCATTGAGAACTATCATGGAAAATCTCATTCAATGTCTTCTTCATTTTTTTTAATTGAACGTAATATCTCAAAACTGTTGTTAAGCCAAGCTAACAGTTTGAGGTGGATACAGACTTAATATCTCAATGGAAAATAGTTCAACTTCTCTTTCATGTGAACTCATTTCTAAAAGCTACGCCCATGGCTATAAACCATGGCAGAGCCATGATTTCCCATATAGTGATTGCTCCTTGCGAGTAAAGTGTTTGTCGATAAACCATAGCAAATGTGAGGGATGGCTGCGGCAGTTTATATGGCTGTGGTTGTGGCTCTGCTTGAAGTTGAGGTTGAGGTTGAGGTTGAGGGAAGGCGAACGTGTGCGATTGACCAAAGGCGCATATAATAAAAATTAAATCGCACAAAATAAAAATGTTGAAGTGGCGAGTCGGAGGCACGAAACCGACAGCCAACCAGGAAAAATAGAGATGAAGCTGAGGTTGAGGCTGACGCCGAGAGAGGAAGTTGCGAAGAAGAGATCGAAAATGTAAGCGGGAAAAATCGAGTCACGAACATTGAAATATGTGTCCACAGCTGATGAGGAGGACATGGACATGGCGCATTGGCAGACACCGACACCGGCTGATAAATGCGTGGAAAATGCAACAGCTGCCAGTGCTGGATGCTGGATGCTGGATGCCGTACACTGTATGCTGGATAACAGCAGGCAGCAACTGAGAGTAGCAGGAGAGAAAGGCCGCGATGCGCTGTTGGTAAACAAATCATTTGAAAGGATTTTCACACACAATCTATCTTCGTTGCCTTGGCTCAAGCTGACGTCGCAGAGCGAGAGACGCTGCCAAGCGGAGACTTAAGAAATTTGTCAGTGCACAGCGGGTATGGGAAATGAGAACAGTGAACAGAAACCTGTTTACATGCCAAATACAAAACAGCCGAATCCTTTTTGCAGCCCAAAAGCGAAAGTGTCCGTCAGCAGGACATGCGGCAGGACAATGGGCATTTAGGATTAAATGCAGACACCGGCAGCAATTGTCTTGAAAGAGAAAGTTCTATTGCATTCCGTAGGCGTACTTGTTTTTATTATGCACGCACATTTGAATAGCCAAAACATTCGACCTGCATTCTTTTCAAAAGGTCAGCTGAACTTATGTAACCGAAATGTCGAAGAATCGGACACACTTGAGCCGCAGCAAGGACACACGCAACACGCGGGATCAGCAGCCTTCAAGGCGAACGCATATTATATTATGCAATGGCTCTCTTGTCCGTGTCAAGGCCAGCGGAAAGTGCAAGCGACTCTACTAATGGCCTACAGACAGTGCCCATTTAGATAACCTCTGCGATTGCCAAGCCACGCCCCTGCCTTGTGTGCGGTTGCCAAAAGTGTAGCAAGGTCAACGTCTAAGAAATCGAGCTCTGCATTTTTCAGGCCACTTATCTATATGAATATTATCCCAGTAATTAGTCTTATGGCCCAGCATGACCATTTTGAATATAATCAAATTTGTGATGCAATATTTGTTTCAGTTCTCATTTGGCACGCATGTGTCAGTAGATCTAGGTAATTTCTTGGGTTTATTCAGTATTGAAATATGTATTTCATATGCTGAAAATTAGTGTCTGCCCTTTAATGACGCCTGCTGAAAATAGTTTAAATTATTTCGTGTTATATTTTAATATATTATAAAGAAATAGTATAATTTATGAAAGCCCAGTATACCATCCGCATTTAGTTTAATTCAATATTTTGATTTAGAAAAAAGTTTTTGATTATTTTTAATTATATATATTTATATTTTAGTTTAAGCAATTAAATATATATTTAACTATAAAGCTCTCAACCGGATTAGAGAAAAATAAGAAATACCCTTTTGACGAAAATCTTTCCACAGCAAACAGAACTTATGAAATGTGCCGTAAGTCGGGTCGCAAAATATTTCGATTTCTAAAATTTATCATTGTATTCGCTATTAAAAATAGCAAAAATATCTTAAATTCTTCGTCGATATCTGACGCTGGCCTCGGTTCAAGTATTTAAAGTTCTGGATGGGGTCGAATGTCCCTTTTTTTAATGGATGTGAAATTTCGCTTTGTAATTTACACAAAATTAAATTCGAACTGTCCTCGTTGCAAAAGACAACAGCGAGCGTCCTGGCGGGGCAGGACTGCTTCGCCTGGCAGCAAATGAAAAAATTCCAATGCAGCGTTTGAAGCTTATTGGCCCATAAATAAGAGACGGGCCAAACGGAGGAGGACGCTCAATGGGCGACAGCGATTGACAATTTGATTAAAAAAGCGAGGCGGCCAATGAATTGCATGCAACAAGGACAACGGACAAAGCACAACAGTAAAGGATGCGTTTCGCATTAAAGTGAAAGTGTGTATACACAATTTAATTCCACAATGCAAATTGCCAGCCATCCGCTCTGAGTAATTGTTGCTAATGAAAACGGGGCCGGGCGCGGATCGAGCGCAAGGGAGAGGGGTCCTACTGAAACCTGCTGCTGACGCATTTAAGTGGCTAATTTCGCTGGGGCCAATTGTCAACGCAATGGCCAGGAATGCGCACTATGCCAGCCCAGGGAGGAGGGGGCAAAGGCGGGCTGTGGCTGTGGCACTAGACGGCGTCCAGCAAGCGGGCGAACAAATGAAATTGCGGGCGATGCACAAAATGCAAATGAAATGTGCAATCGCCCAGGGATGCAGGACAATGCGAATGTGTGAACATCCTGTGTGTGTGTGTGCGTGTTTTACATGAGTGAAATGTTCTACCCGTTGTGCAATGTCCTGCATGCGTCTGTCCCCGTATGTGTGTGTGTTCGGAGTGCTTTACAAATTTCACATTTATTGCCAGTGACAAAATATGATACGAAAATTAATATTATTGATTAAATAATTGAAATTGGCATGCCAGCGACGCAGCATGAATTATTATCTACCCACACACTCTAATTGCAGCAACAACAAAGAATGTCAAACGGCATTTGTAAAGCATTTGCATCTGTGTTTGAGGCTTTGTGTGGGTCTCTGAATGCGTTGACATTTTGAGCTTTTGTCATATTGAAAATTTTGAATGCGCGAAAATAAATTCGAATCAATTTGGAATGCCGTTGCAAGTAATTTGTTATGGTTATCTAAGGCAAATTTAAGGCTTTAATAAATTTCATAGTAAAACATATTCAGATTAAATGGAAGTTAAATAGTTATTAAACACATATTCTTACTTCATATTAGTATAGTAAAAGTATTTATGAAATCAACTTAAATTTAAACTATGGAGTATTGATAGTGGGAAATTGATGTACTTAGGGTGTACATTAATTTCATATATGAAATGTGTGCTTAAAATACCAGGCTGTTCTAATTATTATATAGTAGAAATGCAGATTTATGTTAATTCACATCCAGATCATTTGAAAACTCCAATTACGTACGAATAAAGATTGCATTAACTGCATAAAGTGCGATCCAATATTGTATTTGTTCGTCGAATGGGTTTACTACGTAGTTGATATAACAAATTTCTGCTCTTGATTAAATATTACGAGTATCTATTAATATGAGCCTGAGGTTAACGCCTTTAAGCTTCAAGGTTCCCAATTATTTATAAATCTATCTTATCTATAAATCAATCTTTCTATCTCAAATTTATCTCTTTAATTGATTGACTTTTAACAATTTGAAGTCATAAGACAATCAGAAATTAATTTTGAATTCGCCCAACACTTAAAACGTTTTTCTCACTCGCTCCCGTCTTCCTCTTGCGCCGCCCCTCACACTCGCCTTTTCTCTCGCTGCGTCTGCCTCCTTCTGTTACTGACAGACACCGCCATTGTGCTGCGTCTCGTGTCATTTTGCTTCAGTTTTAATAAAATATTTCATAATTCCTGCGCTGTTTTGCTATTGACACTTTCTGATGGCATCCTTCGCTGGCTGCGTGGCATGCTTCGTGCCTCCCACCCGCTGTGCTTGCCAACGAGTAGGTGAAAGTTGGGCTACGAAGGGGCACAATGGCAACGGCCATGCCTCTCCTTCCTCAGTTTACGTAACTCATCAGCAATGCCAGGAGCAGATCCTGTTGTGCTGGTGGTGCAAAGTGGTGCGAGTAGGGGTGCAGTTGTTGGGGTTGAGGGTAGGTGGTGCTGCAGGCGTCGGTGGTTGAATTGATTTCAACGTTGATGGCGTTGACACAAAAAGCTTTTACGGCGCCCTCTGCGGTCGCGTACCGTTGACCACCTACGGCGCATCCGCATCCTGTGGCTGCTCCTGCGGCTGCTCTCGTTGTTGTTTTGGTCCTGCCGGGGAAGCTGCTCGAATGATTTACATACAAAGTGAACATGCCCTAGCCTGAAGCTGAGTGTGTCGGACTGTGTGTGTATGTGTGGGGGTATGTGTGTGAGTGTTTCTGCATTTTGCTGGTGCTTCTTTTTGCTGTCCTGCCTCGCATGAAGGAAGTCCTGCGGCGGTTGGCTCCAAAGGGCGGAAATTAAAGTTGTGACACGCTTAACCAAACTGTTGTCTCTCGAGTGTGAGTCCTCACATATTTTTGGTAATTCCCTCAATTTTTCTGCATGCAAAGTGTTAAAGTTCCCCATTTTTGTTTTGCTCGCCACTCAGCGAAATTGCAACCACCGAATTGTTGTTGTTTTGTAAGTGTTGTTGCTGCTGCTGTTGCTGCTACCTTTCGCTCGAGCGCACAAAGGATACGGCCGGTCCTCTGTTTGTCCTGGTTGCTGCTGCCCTCCAGCTGTGTCTGAATTTCCTTTTTAACCAGCCGCCAGTTTCCAGTTCCAAAGTTCTCTGTCTGTAGCCAGTTGCCAGTTTGCCGGCTGCCGGTTGCCTGCTGCTGACTGCCGTCTGCCATTGCCACCAACACCAACTGATTCTGTTGATTTGGTAGTCAGGTCTCCCCGCTGCCAACTGCCATGCCGCCCTGTCCAGTTGATTTAGCCTCGAAACCATTTACGCCTCTCTGCACCTTCTACAGCTCTGGCTCTGCTCAGCGTGTATTCTGTTTGGGCCACGTCAAAAAATATCCGCCCGTGTCTGCATCCAGTCCAAGCGTTGCTTTATTATTATCATTATTTTTTTTCTTCTGCTTTGTTTTTGCTGCCTCTCAGCACGCTTGATTTTGGCCATGTTAAATACTTCCTCCAGCCTCTCCACCTGCATAATGATTATCGCAAGGCAAAAGAGAGCGAAAAGTTTTATATATATAATTATTTTATTATTATATGTATAGTTGTGGATTATTCTAAGTGATAGACTCTTTGTTTAATTAGGTATTTATATATCTATATAAATTTTCAATTTTCGTCAGTCTTTAAATCCATCTATATAACTATGTCTATCAAAATATATCTATCCATTTATCTAGATTTCCATCATTGTATGAACATCTTAATGAGCTTCAGCTGTTTTCAATTCCCTCCCAATCAAATTCTTATTGCTTTTCCATTGAGCGTGACAGAATTAAAACTTCGTTTTCTGTTTTCTGTTTCCCTCATATTCCATCTGCTGTTTAGCACTGCGCTGACCTAACCCAAGCTCGTAAAATCTAACCCGAAAGCACTTCATAATCTACCCATAAAACATAAAAGGCGTTAAATAATTATTTACTTAGCCAGTTGATGGCTAGAATTTGGCACACTTTTTATTGGCCGTTTAGCACATGGACAACATTGGGAAGATTGGCCACATACTTGGGTCGCGTACATCTCATAAATATGTGTCATAAAACGAACACTCGACAAGAACAAGAGAGTGAAAGGAGCCAAATCAGAGACAGTTTCAGGGAAAAGTCAATAGAAAGAGAGAGAGAGAGAGAGGAAGAGACAGGGAGAGAAAGAGGGCGAATGAGATAAACGTCGACAAAGCGATTTGTATCTAATTTTATGAGGTCATAAAAAGCAATCATTTTGCCATTTGGCCCCAGACTCAGGCCCAAATCCAAATCGAGAGACAGGCCAGACCGCAGCTGGCAGCCATGCCCATAAAATGTGGCCCAGCCCAGGCCAGCGAGAGAGCTGAGAGCTGGCAGTTGAAAGGTTCTAATGCGGCAGTTAAACGGATTTTATGAGCTCGACGAGCTTGGTTAAGTGAATTACATGAATTGGCTGCTTATTGGCTTTTAATTGCCCCATCTCGAGTCGCTGCCTGGGCAGAGGGCGTGGCCAGAGGTCTTGGGGGTCATCACCTTCTGGGTGGGCGGAAGCGTCGAGCCAGGCCAACTTCTAATTTCCGCAGATCAAAAAATGCTCTGCAGATAAGCGTGTCACATAATTAATTGAATACAATGAAAATTTCAACTAATTAGCACACAAAAAACAACAACGGCCAAAGAGAAACAAAAAGGCAAGGAAGCGGGGGAGGAAACGCACCAAACTTGATGGTTCAGCCGAGCTGTGAGCTGCGAGCTGTGAGCTGCGACTCTCGATGAGGGAGTCGAGGTTGTCTTTGGGAACGTGCACGAAATAAAAATGCGCAGTAAAATTTAATTTAATGAGTTCATAAAATAATAAACACAAAGCCAAAGTCAGAAACCAAAAACATTTCAAGGTTCTGCGCACAGCAAAGGGCCAGACATACATTTTTAGGAACAGCAGCCCACAAGGAAATAAATATGAAACGAAACCAGAATTAATAATATTTTCAGCTGAAATCAATTTTGATAATTATTAAAAATTAGATACATATGTTGCGGCGCCAGCAGGCCGAAAAGGGGGCTGAGTCTGAGTATGGTGCAGGGAGGGGCGGGGCAACGTTTCATGAATGAAAATCCAGGCCAAGCAGATGCTGCCGTTGTCGCTGCTGCTGCCTGTGCACCTTTCCATGGACAGCCAAAAAAATGTTTGTCTGTCCGCGGTATCCGGGTTCGATTCGAATTCGGGTCCAGCGCCTCAATTTGGGCCCATAAATCAATCGCAGCGTTCCAATCTTATCCCAAAAAGTCTCAACGTGTGCTTGTGTCTGTGTGTATTTTTGGTATTTTGTTTTGCTTTCCAATATATAAGCACGACAACTCATAAAATTGTTGCAAAACACTTTGAGATCGCTTTTAAATATTCTGTTAAATAATATATATGTATATATATTATATAAATCTATGTATATCCACATCTATATATATATAAAGTAGCCATCAGTTTTCCCATTTTTCTTTTGAGTTTTCCCGCTCTTGTGACACTTTGTGAGTGCTGAAACTGTCAAGTTCCCTGTCTTGTCATAATTAAAACGCAAATTTCTTCAACAAATTTTTTGTCCATAAATAATTGTCCGTTCTCTCAAGTTTTCGTTGGGGGAGTGAAATAGATTTGGCAGAAGGCGTTGACGGCTGATTTGGCTAACAACCGAAAGTAAATAAATTTTAAAGCTACTCCGCCACAGGCCAAACAATAAACCTGACAAATAATATCTTTTGCCTAATTTATGTAGCCTTTTTAAATACCAAAATACTAAACTTTGTGTTTGTGTTTGCAAATGCTTGGATTTGTTTCAACTAAACCAAATTGACAGCTAAATGTGTTAACAAATACTGGGAATGCTTGGGAACCAAACAGTTCGCCTTTATTATATAAGCTGAAAATTGAAAATTAAAAATAATTTAATCTAACATATATGCTTAAAATATATTTAAAAGAGGTGTAGAAAAGAGAAACAATGAACCAATTTTGATTTCTTCAAGTTAATGTCAATTAATAATTTCCCAATGTAAAAATGATCATATATTCACAACTTGACAGGTAAATTCTTTTTCAACCTATAAAATATATAAATGTCAAACAATTTACCCTATCTAAAACTTTTGAGTTAATCCTTAAAGTAATTCATCAAGTTATACGAACAATAGGGGTATATATATATATTTTCTATTATTTTAGAAACTCCAAGTCAGTAAATTTTAATTCTCGTAATCCGTTTGTCTTTCTATGCATTGCTAGATTGGTTAGTTTGTAGTTGTTGGTACTCTCTGATAGAGTATTAAAGCATTTATATAAGAATGCTAAGCCAAAGTGAAGGATTTTCAGTTACTTTCAGTTCCCCTATTCCTTGTTTCCTTCTAAATAGCTTGAATGGTATGCATTTTAACAATTTACCAAAATTCCTACACGCATAGCTATATAGTCAGATGAATATATTCATATATATATTTATATATACCAGGAATTATAACACACACACATACACACGCACACACATTTAGAGTAATGCTCAAGTAATTTCTCATTTCGGAATTATGAATGGTTCTTGTAATTAGTGCAAAGCGCACTACAAGATTCTTATCTTGGCCAACAATAAAACTCGATTTGAAGCTGAATTGTGTGTAGAGTAGGCTCCTCCCCTTGTTGGGGCTGGGGTTTGTTGTTTATTTTAATTACGAATACATTTTTAAATGCTAACATGGCATACGACGAAATGGAAATGAGAAATGTTTGCACGCACATGTCATGTCAACTACAAACGCATAAAATTTATGCGGAACACGCAAATCCAACAAAGAAATCAACACGAGCCGAGCCAAAAACAGAAACAACAGAAACGGGCTGCCCAAAAATTATGAAAAAAAAAACCTACTACAAATAATAGAACCACCAAAAATGAGGAACACGAATTAAATCGAGATCTATTTGAAAATTGTTCGGCTCCTTTATATGTATGGCTTGAATGTCTGGAGTCTTGGGCAATGCTGATAGCCGAGTGCAAGTGATTGCCAGTTATTATTAGATAGACGGGGCGCCAATCTGTGCCCCCAAATCAGAGGTCCCGAAAAGCCCAGCGCTCGACTTGAATGAAAGGTGCAATTTTTATGATTTATCGCCGCTATTATTATGAAAGCCGCAAGAGGTGGAAACGAAAGCAAATCGAGCCAAAAGAATTTCACAGCGCTAAATTATTCAAAAACGAAATAGGAACGTGGGTCGCCGTCGCCGTCGCCATCAAAAGGTAGCCCTCTGTAATTTTCTAACCTAATGCCATCTTGCTTCAGCTGCCTTATGCCCTGTCCCGCTCTGTCAAAGCGCTGGCGGCGTTGTCGTCGTCGTTGCTTTGGAAGCAGACCCTGGCGTAGGGTCTTCCGTCAGCAAAAACAAAAGCAAATTAAAGCGGCTAGAGACCAAATGGTAGTGGAACTGGAAATGGAAGATGGCGCGTCCAACATTAACATATGCAGCAGTTCACACGATATATTCACCCACACACACACACCCGCACACACTGGCGCACTGACAGGTGCCAAGGCATTGAACATTGAATGGCAGCACGAAAGACTTGGAACATTTGGCCCAGGCATTTGCCCACTTACAGCTGCTTGCAGTTGCCTCTAATCAATAAGCGTTTACGCCAAGTAACTGTAATTGCTGTGTGCCTATCGCAAATCTATCGATAATTTAGCCACAATTTGCGCCTCGCTGTTATCGCCGTGCCGCTCAAAGCCCCCCACATAACGCAGTCGCTACGATAAGCCAATTTGGCTGCATAGCCAGCGATCAAAGCTGACCAGTCCGAATCCGTGCAGTGCCCCTCTCTCTTTCGCTCTCTTTCTGGGTGCCAGTCCAGTCCAGTCCGCGGCACACAGCTGCAGCAGCCGCTGCACCACAGCCCCGACAGCGACAGGCAACGGCAACTCCGAACTGCAACGCCGGTGGTGCTGCCAAACGAGAAAACAACTCGAAAGGCAACGCGTTCACAATGGTCTGTTATTGCAAATCATTCGAAAAACATATTAAATAACTAATTTGAGATGACTTTCAAAAGGTTTTTAAATAGATTAAATAAATATTATGAAAATATTGCAAAATATTTCAATAATAAAAAAAGCTCAATGAAAGTCAATTAAGGTATTTTCATTGCCATTGCAATATTATAAATATTTTGTTTTTGTCAATTAAAATCTAAAAGGTATATAGAATAAAATATACGAATTTTTTTTTTTTGAATTTGAATTAATGACTTCATTCAGAATACATTCAAAGAAAGCTATGAAATAACATCTGAAGCAGTTAGCAGATCAAGTAAAATATATATATAGAATGCATTTTTTATATATGAACTATAAAAATCGATATAAGCGCAAGATTGTGCTGCAAATTTATTATTATGTGCTCCACTGTGCGTGCTGGCCATTAGATGGATGCATGACGCATGACGGAGACTGGCTAAAGCCCGGGCCAAACACCAACACACATGTGAATAGAAGCACGCAGGGCATTTGACTGACATGCACGGCGAATGTGTGTTTGTGTGTGTGTGGATATGGTAATGTGTACCCGCGTCTGCAAGTGTGAGTATCTAACTTGGAGCACTTCGGACAGGTTGAGACACACGCGTAAAAACTACACAAATTGACGGGGCAGTCGGCTCAACTGGATGGCTAAGCGGGGGCGCCAGAGAGTGGGAGCTGGCGCTGGAGCGGGAGTCGAAGTCGGAGTCGGAGTCAGAGACGGAGCTGTAGGCCACTAATCGCTTCAACTGCAGCCCAGGGCAGCCAGCCAGACGAGCCAGCGAGGTTTGACTGACCAACTGCACAGATCATAGACGGCAGATAGCAGGGCAAGCTGTGAGCAGGAGCAGCAGCAGGAGCAGGAGAGGCTGGAGCAGGGACATGTCCATCCGGCGGCTCGGACTGCCTGGCTGGCTGGCTGGCTGACTAGCTGACTGGCTGGCCACGTTCGGCCAATTCCAGGCAATTCTGCAGTCAAAGCGTTCGTATTTTGATTGATTTTAAATGATTATGGTTGACATTGATTTATGTGCGCCTCATGCATATATTGGGCCACAAGATGGCGATGGCGCGAGCTCCAGAGACGGAGAGACGAAGAGACGAAGAGACGTGGCAGGAAAAGTTGTTGTTGGCGACTCTCAGCGCATGTGAAAGGTGGCAGAGGCCGGTTCAACTGATTCGCACGCACTTCGCCCAGCACGGAATGGATCGAACCGAACCGGACGGGATTCTGATTTGGCTTAGAGGAGCCTTAGAATGGGTCTCCTACAGCTCGAGCAACTATTCAAAGCACGTTCCTGACCTAATATAAGTAAAAACGCCCACCAAATTACCACAAGCTGCGAACTTTTTCCTTCATGTTTGTGCCTTGATTATGGGTTTCAGATGGCCCCTAAGTGTATGTGTGTGTGTGTTTCGGTCATCTTGCAGACGGTCAGCTTTCTTCCTTTTCGTATTATTTTCTTATTTTTTGCTTTATTTTTTACATTTTTGGCAATCGTTTTGGGCCTGTGCCACGCTATTGGCATTGGCTGCTTTTCGCCCTCGTTTCAGTTTGCCTTTTGGATTTGATTTTAATGAATCGATTTGAACTGTCCGTTCATAAGTTCCGGGAAGCGGCCAAATTGGATTACCATGTTAGCTCTGGCGCAAGGAATTGGGTCTTCGAACATGCAATTCATGAAAGAAGAAATCAGACTCTTTGACGAATAAAGTAAGCGATAGAAGACATGTGGTTAGAACAGTTTGAAATTGAGGAAAAATAATAAATATAAACTTTGAATATCTGTTTGAACTCATACTCCCTGCTGTCCTCTCGACTGCTACTCGATCAGCTGTCCCTGCCAAACCCACAAAACCCGAACCCAATAGACGGACCAAATATGAAAGCAAGAATTGCAAACCTTGGACAATTGAGTCGGCGAATTGCGTCATTTCTTGTCAGAGTCGTGTCACAATCAAATCAAATCGCAGCGCGTTCAATCGAATCGAAGTGCCGCGAAAAACTGTAACAACTTCATTCGCAATGAGAGCGGCAGATAAATTTGACTCGAAGGTGCGTGGCTTACAAGAAAATGTCATAAACGGCGTACTAAACCGGTCGACCAGCTAACAATGAGAAAAAATACAACAAAACACAAAAAAAAAAAACAAAAGACGAGCAAAAAGCCGACAAGAAACGCAACAGGTTACCAAGCAATCATCCCAAGACCCAGGCCAAAGAAATACCCAGAGCCAGAGCCAGAGACCGATTCGCAATTGGACTTAGAGAGCGTCGGGTGGGTGCAGAGGCAGTAGTAGCTAGTAGTGGTATATATATCATAAATACGCATAACTCGTGCGCAAAAACGTCAGACGAATAAGGCAAAAAATGCCACGCAACAATGCGCGGGCCACAGCCAAAAGCCAAATGCTGCATTAAATTCATTAGCCGGGCCCCGGACACAGTTCGACTCGGAGCCCGGGTCCAAGTCAGAGTCAGAGAGGTGTTCCACTGTCCACAGCGAGTACTCGACTCGCACTCGCACTCACACTCACACTCTTTGTAACGAATGAGCGACACACGCTTGCACGACAATGATGTCTGGCGCACGAGCAGGCATCAAGTAGAGGCTGGTCGGTCAGGGGGGTAACTGGGCAGGGAGTGGGGTTCAGTTAGGGGCAACAACAATGGGTAACTGGGGAGCAATTGCGCGGCGGTGGCGGTATGGAATTTGGATCAGCGATTGAGTTATAACAAGGCACAGGCGCACTCACAGACGAGGCTGTCCAGTCTGGAGACGGGTACATGGGACATGGGACATGGCACATTGTTGTAAGCGCCCTCAGATCAGATCACAGTCGCTGCACCAATTCCAATACCAATTCCGAATAGCAATTCCACCTGATGAAGATGTCGAGATCAATGATCGCGGCGAGTTCATAAATTTGTTTTATGAAGTGCGAGCGACATTTGTAACGAACGCGATCTGTCCCGATTACAGGGGCACGTTTTCATTTTGTATTCGTATTTGTATTCATTGTGTTCAGATCAGCTTTATGTTGCCGATGAGCGACATAACTGAGTGCTCGCTGATCGCGTAATGAATTAAAGGAAGCTCTCTTTGAACATAACTATATAAAATCTGTATTCTATATGAGGTCAAGACTATAAATATTTATATATGATCAAAAGAGTTATTAGATTGGAGTCTTATATTCAAAATCAACTGTTCTCTCTTATTTAATATTTAATTTCATAGTGTTTTGCTTTTTCTATTTGACATTTAAATATATGTATATTTAATTAACTAAATAAATGATAGATCTTTTTGTATATATCTGTGAATCTATCTATATAGTTCGTTCAACTATTTGTGAACCTCATCATCCATTTAATTTCCTTTAGCTTCTGCTACATCCAATCTATATACAACATGCATCATACGGATGGCAACTTTGTCAGCAACAGATTTTCAATTGCTGCAAACAATTTATTAGTGATAAAAAAGCGACGAAGAAACGCTGGAAAAACATTGCAAATAAACTGAAAAGTTAGCAAAAATGTTGCCATTAACTTTTCGCCAGAAATCGAAACTGTTTCCAAACATTTCTCTGCACTTTGCTATTGTTTGCTCGCTTTTTATTTTATTTTATTTTTACTTTTCCATTTTTTTTGTTTTGGCGAGACGGCGACGCTGTTCTCGTTCCACATTCTGCATCAAGTTTTGGTCCTGCGTTCTGCTGGGCTGTTGGGCTGCTGGCAACGGAAACGTCCCACGCTGTTGGCGTCGCATCGCCCTCCGAGTGAAAATAATCGAATTACTTTCAACAGAATAATTTCTAATTGAAAAATATTGTAACTCATGTATGGGCGAGGACCGAGCGGCCAAAAAGGACGCGCTGTAGACAAATCCTAAGCACCAGCCGCACCCCACCACAAAAGTTGCTTTGCAGACTTTCGGGTTTTTGGACTCCATTTAGAGGAGAAGCTGGGGGAAGACGCATTTGTATGCCAGTGACATTGCTGTCATCCAGCTAAATGTCTTGACTGGACTGCTGCTCAGCCTGCTCCATTTGGGTTACTTCTCCGGGCTGATTTTGGGCATTTCATTTCGAATTATGCTTCTGCTTAAGTACAACGCGCAATCACTGTGTACAGCACTAATAGGGGCCTTCGCAATAGCCAGATAAGGAAATATACTTCAATTTTGTCGGGGTCACGTGCTCGTGTGACGAATTTTTAAGTGCATTTCACTTGTTTACACGAACTTCTCCCAGGGGAGCTCTGATTTGTTCAAGCTATTCTAACAAAAACTTTCTTTCTCTTTCATTCTAGGTACGATAACAAATGATTGTAAATAAGAAAAAATGCATTAAAGCAATCAATGTAAGTGTTAGCTAAATTATTTATTAATTTTTTATATGGAAATTCATTACTACTTTAACTTGCTGTAATATCAACTTCTTTTCCAATTACTTGACAGATTGTTTTTATACCCTGATCCCATTAAAAATGGGAAATCAGGGTATAATGGTTTTGTGCAAATGTATGTAACAGGCAGAAGGAGGCGTGGCAGACCCCATAAAGTATATATATTCTTGATCAGGACGACAAGCCGAGTCGATTGAGCCCTGTCCGTCTGTCTGTCCGTCCGTCTGTCCGTCTGTCCGTCTGTCCGTCTGTCCGTATGTGTGAACGCGTGGATCTCAGCATCTATAAGAGCTAGAGACTTGAAATTTTTTTTGTAGGTCCGTGTATAGCACGCGCAGGTCAAGTTTGTTTCAAATATTCGATAACTATTCGCATTTAATTGTTATCGAATAAAAACATTATTGAAATGCAGTAAATAAATTATATCTCGAACGTCTTCAGAGCTAGAGCCTCCAAATTTTGTATTTAGTCTTATGTATATTTTATGCAATTTTGATTTTTGTTGGATTTTGTATACCGGCTCCAAATTCCCCCAAATTCTTAGAATTTAAGTTTAGTTGGAACTAGGGCCATTATGTCAAGGCGTTTGCATCTCAAACAAGCCAATAGGATATGTAGATCATATGCTGAAAATTTCATTAAAATCCATTAAGTAAAACAGAGGTTATTAAACAAAACGTTTGGCCAATTTGCAAAAGCACATGTCAGCAGCGCCACGCGCACGCATTTTTCCTATACGTGTGCACACATACATTCAAATGCGTGTATTCTTTTCTATTCCAAGAATTGAAATTGCGATTGAATTGTACTGAATATTAGCTGCTACTTATGTTCAAATTTGCAACAGTTCGTGAAAGAAGGGCGGTGGCTGCGTTGGTAGAGGCGCCGCTCGCATGCAGCTTGGTCCGGGTTCGAGACCAGTGGAGATGAAATGTTTTTTATTGTTTTATTTTTTTTTTTAGTTATGAAGTGGCGGTGTTGGTAGAGTTTGTGCACGTTGCGTAAATAATCCGGGTTCGAATCCTGGTCTCGCAATGTCGATTTTTATTTGTTTTCTTTTTTTTTTTTAATACTCGATACAAATTACGGAAAATATTACAAAACTCAAAGGACTGGGATCAGGGTATCTCCTAGTCGGGCACCCCGACTAGAGCTTTCTTACTTGTTCTTAATTAGAGTTTATGAATTCCAAAAATTATCTGAAATATCATGTAACTATTGTCTAGCATCTGGAGTCGAAAGAATAACCCATTAGTTTGTCTATACAAATATATATATTTAACTCATCCCAATTTCTCTCAGGCGTAACCAATTAAACTTTCGTAATACAAACGGAAAAAATGTTCAAAACCCAACCCAAAAAGGTCTACAAATTATTCATGAATAATTTTTGAAATTTTAGGTATTCGCGCGCTTCTCCCCCCCCTCTGTCGGTGTCTCGCACAAACCACGTCTCAACACATTTCGCTACGTAAAGAAAAAAACAATAGAATTACCTACAAAATGGAAAAACTTTAATACACCGTCGCATTTTCATTTCCATTCCCATTTCCATTTCGATTTCCACTGCGTGCGCTTTCGACTTGAGTGCGTCGCGAGGCAACAATTAACATTTTCCATTTTCCGGTTGCCAGGTTTTTTGTTGTAGAGCTCCCTTTTGTCAGCATGGTTGTTGTTACTCTGCCCGCTCTATCTGCTTCTGTCCGCGTTGGCACCTTTGTCTGCTGGCAGACAGCGCACGCAGGATATTTATGAATATTAATCAAAGTGCATGTCGCGGAAATGAAGCTAAAGCTTGCCCCATTTGCATTTGCATGGCAGGGAAACCCCAATAACAGCCACCCCATCTGAAAGCCACCTACATTCAGCATCTGCGCTGTCGCGGCGTCCGCCATTTTGTAGTTCGCTCGAGCAGCCCATTTTGAAAGCAATCAATCCCAACACCCTGACCCAGCCCCGCCTGCACACACGCCATTCAAAAATTCCTACTCTCTCTCTCCATCTTTCGTTCGCTGGGAGTGACAGTTCGTCAGTTGGCTTGCCTAGCTGCAGGCATGATTTTAGACACTCTGCCGCCCTCGTCAAGCCGCCATAATGACAGCAGCAGCAGCGGCAGCAGTTCGTCATCTGTCATTGTCCGGGGTAGTTTTCTATTTTTTTCGACACACGCACCGAAGTGTCCAAAAATCTACCAAAGACAACTCAAAGCAGCTCTGCGCCTGCAAATGTATCTGTATCTGTGTCAGCATCTGCTTTTGTAGCTGTAGCTGTAGCTGTCCAGCGTGTGTAGTTCGCTCAACAATTTTTTGGTTGCTGTTCTCTCACCCTCGTTGGACAAAAAACCGGAACACGTTTCTAAAATTGAAATTCTTTTTTCCCAGTCAACAACTAGCAGCAGCTACAGCAGCAACAACAACTTGCAACGGGCAACGTGTAAGTGTAATCATGCCATGTACAGTTTTTGTTTCCGTTCACTGTGTTTGCTTAGGTTGGAACATGTGCGTTGCCAACACCAGGCCCAGGACAAGGCCTGTCGCATGTCCTTGCATCGACAGCCCCGCTAGCCCTGAACCCCTAGCCCAGAGCCTAGCTGCGTGTCCCTTTTCGTATGTCGAAACTGATATTCGTTGCAAGGAAAACATTTCAATTCTCACTTGATGTTCGACTTGTTCCACTCCTTGGTTAGCGGGGGCGTGTAGCTCGTACCTAGACGGGCTCATTTCGTTGGACATTTCTATTGAGTGTGCTCGGTGAAAAATGAGTTCTTCAAATGACGACAGGTGTGATTTATAATACTCGATAATTATCACATTATAGCAACTGCTCGAAAAAGGAAAATGAATAACAAAAAAGCCAAAAAGATACAAATTGGAAATATAAAGTAGAAGTATTTGTATCTCTGTTCATAAATATATTTTTGGAAAATATTAAAATATAATTATTTATTCTCCTTTGCTCATATTTAATATTTAATAAATAGAATTATTTAAATATTATATTACGTTTTATAACAGTTTTAATTCATTTGGGGTCTTAAAAATATAATATAAATTTACATAGGGAACATTTTCATAACTTAATTGCATATTTTATAAAGCATTTTAATTTAAATTATATTCATTAAACCAACATTTGATCCGTAGACCAGGCTTATAAGCCCAGCCTTCTCTGCTATTCCGAAAAAAATTTTATGCTGTTGGCTGTGGACTTGATCTGACATGGTTTAAGCCCAAAGTCAAGCTGCAATATAAAACAAGAGAATATCTCTAGAGCACGTTGATATTCAGGTTTACAACTCATCATGCCAATGGCCATGCTACAATTCAGCGGGATTCTTGTTGAAAGCCATCATTCATCTCCCACTCGAATGCAGTTCGATGTTTTTGCTCAACAACAATTCTATTAGCGTTAATTAATATTCAGTCAGTCGCTGGCGACGCGGCCACCGCAACAACAATTGGATGAGTGAACCACAAAACGGCAACCACGTTGCAGGACTCGAACACATGACATGCCCATAGCCACTGGCAATGCACACACACACAAATAGACACCCACAGCAACTGGGGAGCAGCAGCCGCCCTCCGAGCTGCCATCGGGGGTTAGCCTGATGCCATGTCTGTGGCGCGCTCTGTGCCTGCTGCGGGCTCAGCCTGCTCGATGCCCGCTGCCTGCTGCCTGCTGCCTGCTGCTTTGGCCGTTGCCTGTTGTCGTTGCTGGTGATGATTACAATGATGGCCGTTGGTTTCCTTTTGCCGTTGCTTATTTTCGGCTGTTCGGCTGTTGTGAGCTTTTGTTTTGGTGCTGCTGCTGCTGGGTTGACTTTGGATCTGCCAGTGGATGTGGATGTGGATGTGGATGCGGCTTTGCCTGACTGCTGCCAGGCGAGGCCTTTTCGCTTTTTGGTTGATAATTTTTTGTTGTTTCGTTTTTTGTTTTTTTTTTTTGTTAGGTTTCACTTGGGCTTTTGTTTCGTCATGTGTGCATTTCATTTCATTTGATTTCCTATGGCGGCGGCAGCGACTGCGACGGCGACGGCGGCAGCGACGGCAACGCTGTGCGCCCATGTTTGTTCTTTTGACAGGCAGTCAACCCGTCGTCATTTCATTTGTTCAGCAGCGCGCACTCAGCCATGTTCGCCCTGCGAGCCACCACCCGTTAGTCGAGCTTCGGAGGCAGAGGCTGAGAGGCGGCAGCAGCAACAGCAGAGGCAGAGCAAAACGCCGTTTCCTTTCCCTTTTCAGTTTCATTTCCCGTGTGCCTGCCGCAGCCAGCCTGTCAGTCTAACCAACAGTGCGAGCGAGGGGTTGCGAGCGAGAGAGGGATGGAAGGGTGGGAGGGTGTAGAGCTGAGTGCGGCGTCCGCTGGCCCGCTGTCCGGCCATTTTGATTTATGTGCGTTTCATTTCGTCGTTCAATACTCATATGCGGAATGTGGAATGTGTTGCGGATATGGGAGTTTTGGAATATCTTTCGCCCTTTCAGCCAAGTGCGAGTGCGCCCATTAGCTGTGCATGGGAGGTTCTAATTTCGAGTCTAGTGGCTGCTGCCAGGACATGCCACGTTACGATTTCTGATTTTCGTCTTTGTCAGCTTTGTGCTCGGACAGCGGATGGCGGATGGCGGATGGAGAATGGAGGATGGAGGACGGAGGACAGCGGACACTCGAGGGCGGTTGCAATGGCCTCGTTTCGGGGTTTTCGGGTGCGTAAGTTGAAATTTCAATTCAAACGGATTTGCCGGGAATTGTTTTTGATACGTTCCTCTATGTTGGCCATTGTCTTGCTCGTGATTTTCAACTCTGGGGCGGGCAGACCGCTGCTGATGACGCCCCGCGTCAATGTCACTTACTAGAAGTTGGTGGGGTGGCAGGCCTGGGCGACCGTGCATAGGATGTGAATGCAATCAAGAGAATTGCCTCGCCTAATGGATGTTAAATGTGCTCGAAACAGATGCCTAAATAAATTAAATTAACAGTAACCGAAGCCCATTAAATGGAAAAGTGCAAAGTTGGTAACAACTTCTTTTATTTACAATGGCCTAAGTGATTTTATCAGGAAAAATTGTCAAAATCTGTTTGGAATATATCGATGATACAAAGCTTTCAAAGAACCAATGTAGTCAACCCTATATTAATAATATTGAAATTAATAATTTCTTACATATTTCACTCTCTAATCTGTTCCTTGTTTCATTCATTATCACAAGCAGAAAAATTTCAATTATGCTGGTACCATTCAAGAACTGATAAACACAACCAAATTCATTTCAAAATAATATTAATCACCCAAATTTATGAATAAGAAATTTCTCTTATTTCACTGTAATTTTATTATATATATTCTGAGTAATTTTTTTTAATTCTAAATTTATATTACATTAAACGATTTCTAAATTAAAATTCCTGAATATCTCATATCGGCTAAGTTCGCTTAGTAGCCTAATGCAGCTGCTGTTAACCGTAGGCTAGTGTTTAAAAAAGGCCTTTAATCAATTTTAGATGCCACAGCTCCAGCAACAGCAACTGCTACAACAACAACTGTTGCTCTTGCGGCGTTGCAAATGCATTAAATAAAGTTATCAACGTCTGGGCTGTTCCCTTTTTTTAGGTTTCATTATTTTGTGTAGTCAAATAAAAAGCAAGAATTTTAAATTTATGGCTTCACGCAATTAGCGCTTAAATGTATGCAAAGGGATATTGAAATCAGAAATGTTGAAAACAACAACAACAACAACATGAAAAGTAAAGTCGCCCCAGGACCTGAATCAGAGGCAGGACCTTAGTATAATGAAGCCATTCTCGTGGCCTGCTTGTAGTCGCCGTCGCCGCTGGCGTCGTTGACCGACCAAGCAGCAGCAGCAGCCACAACAACAACAATAACTCCAACGACACTCTCGATGACTTCCACGTTTCCACGCTTTTCACTTTCAATTGTAGCTCAACTTTTTACTATTTCATGAGGCGCTATCTCGTTCTCTCTCGCTCTCTATCTCTCTCGCGCGCTCTTAACAATTGCGCCGCCAAAAGCAATAAATCTTTTTGTACAAAATAAAAAAAAAACAACAAAAATTTCGTGTTTGTTGCGTGCGCTTTTGGCGACGTCAGCGGCGCAGTCGACGTAGACGATGGAGACTGCGACGGCGACGGCGACGGCGACGGCATATTTGTATTTCATATGCATGGCGGTAATTTCTGTGATTATGTTGCTGTTGTTGTTGTTGTTGCTCACAGCTGAATTTCAAGTTCAGCCAGTTTCCCACCAAAAAATAAGTTGAAAGGGTTTTCGGCTAAACAAACAACGCAGAGTCGTGTCGCCGCTGCAACCCAACCCCCCTTCAAGTAGCACATAAATTGAATATATTTTAGAATATTATTATATATTCATGACAGCAATTATCGGCACCAAATCAAACGGCGCCACGCATCGTGCCTTGCCACAATTTTGCATTTTTCTATTATTTACATACGATTTCCAATTTCATATCCATTTCCATTTCCAATTCGAATTCAATTTCAATTTTGAGTTTTGTAAACGCTTATCGATTGCATTCCCAATAAGCTAGCTATGTGTATTTATTAGTTATTAATTTACCCCAATGTGCATCTAATTTATTCAGTTTTATTTATTTTTTTTTTTTTTCAATAGTAATTCTCATTCACTGTCAAATACTTTAGCTGCAATTATTTCGTTATTTCTTCATTTGCGCTTCAGCAACATGCAGCCAACAAGTTTGCAGCGCGAGCACGCAACACGCTGGCAACATGTTGGCAGCATCTTGGCAGCATGCCTACAACCAAATGTTGCGAAGCTACTATGCTAGGCACGGCATATAAAACCGCGGCTTAAAGGTTTAAAGAAATTAAAATGTGTAGCATATATAATTATAATAATGAATTTTTGTATTGAAGTAGAATATTTACGGCCAAGCAATTGAAAAATATTGTGTAATTAAACTGAATTTATTGATATATTTTTAATAATACAACACAAAGCTTCAAATAATTATATTTCTATTCTGTAACACTGTTTGATGTAAGATGACTAATACAATTTATTAAATGAATTCGTAACTGCATTATAGTGTCATAAATTAAAATAAATTGATATAAGCCTTATCTATCAAATACTTTTACGATATTCATCAAGAGCTACATACATACTCAAATGTCACTCCATGTAATATCGGGCTTAACCTCCTTTGAGCACACTTTCCTGCTATCCTAAGCACTGTCGTGTCAATTTGTTTCTATGCACATGGTCCGCACTGTATATTTGAGTTGCCGTTGCCCAAAAACAACGCCGCCATTTATCATATTGTGTTGCCGGCTCGCTCATTCGCCAGCTCGGCGTTGGCCGTTCGTGGGAACGGGGCAACATGCTTGGTGCGCAACATGTTGCCGAGCGTGTTGCTGTGTATCCGTAAGTTTGTTTGTGAATCCGAAAGATACATGTTTACGAGCATTTACGGTTAGTTGTGAATGAATGAACGTGCCAAATAGACGTGTTGCCGCCGCTGCTCGGGTACTCGTTCTCGCGAACTTCATTCCAAAACTGACGTAAAAATTCGCTCGCATCGAGCAAAACACAAGCATCAATAATTGCGTATTTGTATTTGTATTTGTGCATTTAAAGGAAGTTTTTCGAAGCGCTTTTCGTATTTACTTTCTTGACTTCTCTAACATTTTTGACAAGTAAAAATTTGTGCCAGTTTTATTTTGGCGCAAAATGACAGAAGGCAACGCGTGTAGCAGTATGAAATATAAGTTTCCGTGAAAATGACATGGAAAATTCGTAGAAAATTGTATGTGGACTGACTAATCAGTCGCCGAAAATCCAAATTAAAATTAAAAATCAATTAAATTGCTTTCTTTACTGAGAATTTTGCAATTTGCAATAACAATTGCACCCGACTGCCTTATCAGCAGTAACAGCAACTGAACTCTCGTGTCTGCGGGGGCTGAGATGTCATCGGCAGTGGGACATCGACATCAACTTCATCATCAGCAACAGCAGCAGCATCGACTCCAAAGCTCTGCCAATTTTTGGCGCTGGCTCAGCAAAGAACGCCGAACCCAAACTCGAACCTGAGCCCTGTACGTAGCTGATAAGGAACGTATGCTGATAAGCACGCAGACCCAGTTCCAGACGCAGTATTCGACGACACTCCGAATTGATTTTGACCGTGCATAATATACCAAATATTTGTTGTTTATGGGTAGAAAACGCAAGTCGACCCGTCAACATCGAAATTATTTGCGTTTGCGTCTTCTCGTCCTTTCGTTTATCGTTCTGATTGCCATCGTTGTGGCGCGAGTTTTGTTCATTTTGCTTTTGTATCGTTTGCAAAATTTCAAGAAATTCAAAAAGTTCATCTCCGGATTCGACAGCAGAAATACAATAACAAAAACAACAACAACAAAAATAGCAACAACTACAAATAAAAAGCTCGAAAACTCAACAACAAAACATTCGGAACGTTTTATTTGGTGATTCTACATTGTATATATGTGTGTGAGTGTATATATATATAAATTTAAATAAAAATCGTGCTTAGTTATATATATATATATATATTCAAAAAAAATCATAAAAAAAAAAACAAAAATTGTGATTCTGAATTTTGTAAATATAACATTATAAAAATTTAACGCAACGGAATCATTTAAATTAAGTGTAAATCTAACAAAACGTCGACGTTTTTAAAAAGAAATTGTGATATTAAATATATACATATAATAAAGTAGAGATACGCGAGTTTTCAGCAAGTAGCAACAAACACACACGTCGATTTGTATATATAGAAAATCGAATAAGCGAAAAAAAACATCATCAGAAATCATCAATATTTACGCACTAAAACTAAGCTGAGCAGAGTACACAACATTATATATATATATTAATATATATACACTTATATATTTTGGGCACCGATTTTTACACAATCAAGACAAAAACCAACAACAAGAAGACAAAAATTATATCGTAAAAGACACGAAAACAATCACAAAAACTAAGGTAAATAAATCTTGAATGAGTTGAAAAATAAGAAAATTGAATTGAATTAAGCTAAAATCTTTTTAAAACTAAATTTGAATGTACATACATTTATTTTAATATTAATTTTATTTTTGTATATATTTATATATATATAAACATATATTTCATTAAGAACATCATGTTAAAATATTATTTATTTTCACTTTCGTTTAGAGACAACAAATGGCATGCTATAAATTATGGTTAACTTATTTAATTGATAGTTTAATTGTATTAAATATAAGCAAAATTAAAATGCTAAAATATTTGAGAACTCGATCTATTCATAATATTTGTATTCGTAATATTTGTATACCAAAACGTTGTAATTAGTTTCCTAAATTTCCCTTGACATTTGCTATCAACTATTTTCTCATGACTCTCTTCTTCTTCTCCTACTAAGCAACATTATTTGCAAATCGAGAATTATCATAAACACGTGTCGATAATTCAAAATAATCATCTACTGGTTAGCCAGAGGCCCCTCCATCGTGGCCCCTTTCGATCGAAAAGTTTTGACGCATAATTGATAGAGAAACGAGAAATGACAGCGAGACGAAGTGAAGTGAACCGGCTGATGATATTCATGGCTAGTTGCAATTTAATTAGATCATTAAAACAGTTCATAAATCTTTTACGAGTTGCCAGCAGTTGCCAGACAGAGAGACCACAAATCGACCGACAGGCAGTCAGACGGACACGTTTTACAAAACAAATTAGTTGTAATCACAAATCGCGAATCGCAAATCGCAAAACGCGAATCGCGAATCGTAAATTGCGGGTTAAACACTTGCCCGGTTCAATAATCAAACAAGTTGTTCTAGGTAAATGCCAGCAACTGACACAAATGAATACAGTGAATGAATAGGCAATATATGCACAAGCCAAAGAGATAAAGAGAGACGGCGACAGCGCGAGCAAAAGAGAGAGCGAGAGCGAGTCACTTTACGAGCATATGAAATAATTAGCGCATGTAGATGAAACGCTTCCAAATGTTGAACAGATAAGAGAGCAGTCCGCAAATGTTCCACATAACCCACTCACAGCCACTCGCATTTACAACTGCATAAACACACACACACACACACACAATGTGTGCTCTGTGGCTGCTGTGAATGCCATAAATCATTTCTCGTTCATATTTTGTGCATATTTTTAAGTTTCTTTCTGCTGTTGAATCTATTGAGTGCCATTCTGTGTGTGTGTGTGTGTGTGAATTGTAATGATGATGTGCCACGACATGGCGTCAAGTATTTATGCAACAATAACAATTACATTAAACGCCAACTGTAAAGCGAATAAACTTGGAAATTATACGAATTTATTTGTTTAACATTGCAAATTAATTTTAAATGTTTATCCAAAGATATTTTTCATATTCAGGGAACATTTTCAGACAGCTTGTCGGCGATTATCTTAATAAACTGACATTTTTGTTTGTAATGCTTAATATTTTACTATTGTTTGAATATAGTTAATTGTATTGTAACGGTTATCTATTAATTCCTATTGGATGGACTTTTACTTAGCTTGGGATGTCTAAAATTTGTAGTTCCACTAAAGTTCCATTGTTCTCTAGTTCTTATAGAGCTCTGTATTAACTATGTTATTTAAATATAGAAGCTCCTTGATGTCCATGTTTCTATAAGAACAAACTCTTTGTTCTTGGGTTGAATGAAAAATTTGAATGTTCTCAAAATATCCTGTACTTTTCTGTACTTAATTTTTGAATTTCATCAAATCTATAAACATTTTTAAGTATTTAAGTACTCTAAGCAATGACAATACTTATGTACTGCAATTCCTTGACATTTTTAACATTCAACCTAATGATTTGTACAATAGTATGCTTTATATATTTCAAATGAAATGATTTCCTCTGGATCCATACCGCTTCATCTTTTATTTTTAAAACAATATTTGCACTTTCGTTAAACAAACGTACTGCCCACTGTCATGGACAGTGCGATATATATGTATATATACATATGTATGCTTGTGTTTATATAGTAAATATAGCATTTCAGAATACAGAAGCTCAACCAAGGCTGGACAACAGCCGCAACAACAACAACAGAAGAGAAACAAAACTGCCAACTGTTTGGCGAAACTAAACCAGGCTCACAACCTCCAGACGTGTGGTCGAAAGGGGAGCTAGGGTAAGAGGGGGACCCTCTGCAGCCCCTGGGCGAATGGACGAGTGGACAGGCGACCCAGTCAGGCAGCCTCTTTTGTTGTTGTTGCTGTTCTTATTGTTGTTGTTGTTGTTGTTGCCGGTTGTTGTCTATCGGTTTCATAAGTTCTATGAATAAATTTCCATAAATGTGTTTATTTTTTGCCGCCACTGTTTGGCAGCAGTCGCAGCTGGCAGTACAGAGGTAGCACTCACGCATACACTCATGGGTACTCATACTTGATACCCATAGACTCATATACCTGATAGTCAGACCTGATAGTCAGATACCCGACGGATGCAGCGACGCGGCCCGTGCAAAATGCAATGCAGAAAACAATTTTCAATATAAGCATCAAGTGACTAAAATTGCTGCTGTTGTTGCTGTTGCTGTTGCGCGTGTGTTGGAAGCGACAGTTTGACTGACATTTTTCTAGCATATCGTTTACATATATTCGTTAGATTTTCCAGCAAACGCCGGCGAGTCGCAGCTTGTTGTTGCCTTAGCTGCTGTTCTTGTTGTTGTTGTCAATGTTGTTGCTGCCGTTGCTTGTTGCTTACGTTGTTCAACATGCTGTTATATTGAATAACAGACGCAACTCGGCCCAGGCTGCGCTCCTGAACTGGAGCCAGGCACAAGTGCAGTCTGTCTGGCAGTCAAGTGCACTCCTAACTCACTACATCTGTGTGTGTGAGCGAACATGTGTGTGTGTCTGTGGGTGCTTGTGGGTGTCCTGACACCTCATGTGACTCCTGTCACTGGCAGTTTGTCGCACTGTGTCTGTGTCTTATTAAAAATTAATTTGCCATAGTCTGTAGTCCATAGACAGTGTGCCCAGCTGCATGTGCACTCACACACACTTGCACACACTCACGCACATACGCTCGTACATCACACTAATTGCTTTATAATGAAGCTGTCATTGTCACCTGTCGCCGATAATCTCTAACAAAGTATGCCGCACGCATCTGCCTCTGAGGCTGGCAAAGTTTCTCTTATTGTTGCAATTGGCAAAGTTTAGTTCTCAAAGCGAAGCTCGCTGCGAAATTACAAATTATATTGATACATATATTCTATATCTCTCCTCTCCTCTAACACACACACATACACATTTGCATAAGGCAACGATCGCGCTGACAGATAATGCCAACATCCAAGTATCTATTAATATGCGAGCGATGCCGATTCCGATTCCGATTTCAACTCAATCCGATCCATTAATTTCAATTTCTTTAGAGCAGGCAATAGAAATGTCACAGCGCTTAATCAAAGCGGCTTGGGAAGATTTTGCCACACAGATTTCCGTGGGCCTTGGCCAACTAGTTCCCATTGTGGCCAACGGATTGGCCAAGATTCGAACTGTGCCACTTGGCGTTTCGATTTTGCACAGAAAAAATAAAAATAAAATTGTGAACAACTTTTGCGGACTCATTAATTTGCAGCTGATTAACCCAATGCTTAGTCAAACCCAATGCGAGTTTTGCTTTTATTTTTGTCTATAATCAGTATTAGCTTTCGCAAGATCTACAACTGAAGCAGACGTCTCAGTCTTATAAATTTACGTCAGCTGAACATAAAACGAATTATCAAGTGAATCGGACATAAGACTCAATAATATCACGCTGTTAAGATATATTTTTATAGCCATTTCGTCCTATTTCATACTCAATTTGTCTTGTACGAAATTAATCTCGCGAGCGAGCTCTTGTGAGATCCCAAAATGTCGACAAATAAAAGAAAGTTGTTGTTGCTGTTTCTTCTTAATGCACTTCTATTAATTTTTTATCTCTGATCAAAAATGATCAGCGATAAGTGTGTATAAATCAGCTTCAATAAACTCTTGTCTCCATTTATCTATTTTATTATTGAAATTAATAAGAAGTTAAATAGTTGCAGTCTGACGTAATACTTGTCGATAGTCCAATGTCAGAATAAATCGTATCTATTGTATATGATATATTTTTAGCTTGATTACATTATAACTAAATTGTCAATTCTCACTCTCATCTTCGACTCGCACATATCAAAGCGATGCTCATTTTCATTCAGTGCATAAATTCTAATACATCTATGTATAATTGCTCTCAATTTTATGATATCGACAAGTTCTGCTTAAAATATTGTAATGGATTGTAGAAACCTAGATCTACAACTGATATACCCTATCTATCTATTCCACTCCTACTTTCATGCTAAGCTGTCGAAATGGAAAACCACTTGAATTATTAGTTGGCAAGTCTTTAGGACACTTTGTTAGCTGGAAGTCCAGCTGGCAAAGCGGAGCCTTTTGCCTTATGCCTGTTGCTGGTTGTTGTTCGGTTCGGTTTTTGGGTCAGTAGCAACTGTCGCTGTTGTCGCTGTTGGCGCTTTTCTGGTTGCTGTTGCATTTGTTGTTGCCGCTGGTGTTGCCATTACCATTAATGTGGTCGCTATTGTTGGCTGCAGATCTCAAAAGATGGTCGGGGCAAAAGGAAAAGGGATTAGGTTGGGGCAGCTGGAACAATGCAAAGGGCCAACAATAGCCAGGAAAGAAGCCACGTTAATGATGACACGCGCTGTGACTGCTGCTGCTGCTGCCGCTGCTAGACCAGGCTAAAAGCGTAGCAGCAAGCAGCAAGCAGCCTAAAGATCCCCATGCCAACAAATTAACATACAAGCACAAGGCGAACAGCAGTTCGCAACTTGCAACTTGCAACTTGCAACTGGCAACTGGCAAGCTGGCAGCAAGCCGCCAACGCAAAGCACAAGCAAGTGGCTCCACTAAATGTTGTTGCTGTTGTCGGTACAAATAAGGCGAGTGCACAATGCGAGCTGCTTGTGCGCCTCACCTCGACTTACCGGGGATTAACTCAATTGCACTCGAATGTCAACCGTTTGCCGACGGCAACAAGTTGCCAACTAGCAGCAAATAACTTAATTAGCCACGGGTGCTATTGTTGCAGCCGTCTTTGTTGCTGTTGTTGTTTGTTATTAATGGGTCATTAGCCAGCGACAATGAATAGCCAAGGATTAGAAGGCGCAGCAATTAACATTGCATACTTATAAACTAAATGAAATTAAGTTATTTGTCATCACATCTCTTACCTTCATTTTTATACTTTCATGAGCATCATTTTTTATTATCCTCCTTTTTTAACAGGGTGTGATATAGGAAAGATGATTTAATATATTTTTATTCATGGGCTTCCTCTAAGCTGTTCCCTTTGCAGCTTCTAAAATCGATTTCTCATTAAGTTGAATCACTGTTTCCAATGAAGCTTTCAGACTTCTCACATTTACATATTATATGTTTCACATTTGATGGTTATTGATAATTAGCTGCAACAGATTAAATATATATAAAATATATTCATTAAATATATTTAATAATATTTGATAGTTTCTCAAGCATTCATCGCCATCGGATTGATTCCAACCCACTTTCAATCGCCATTTTCTTATTCGAAATTATCAAGCCCACCTCGACTATCGTCGTTGTTTCAGGGATTTGGGTTTAATTTGGTATCGGGCTTTTTAGTGTCGCATAATTGTCGTTTTCCTTTGAACTGCAGCGCCTGCAATTTGCTTATCGCCAACGATCGCGATTGCCAATGGGGAGCTCGACTTGGAGCCGACTTTGGTTCGTATATTGTGTACTTATTGTTGTTCCTGTTGTTGTTATTGTTATTGTTTTTGTTTTTGTTTTATTTTTGTTGTTGCTGGCGCTGTCTTCTTCGCCATTGCCGTCGGTCTGCCGTGAGGCTCGAGTACATTTCAATTAATTAACATTCAGCTGCACATGCGCAGCGACGTTGGCGACGTTGGCGACGAAGCCTCAGACTGTGACTGTGCCAGTGTCAGTGCCTGTGCTAGTGACTCAAAGCGGATACCGAAAATTGCTGATTGCGCCAGATAAACTCATTTACAGCGGTTAAATGCCACCGGCGGCGCACATTGCCAACACTTTCGGGCGGTCCGCTTATAAGATAGAGATAGAGAGAGAGAGAAAGAGAGGGAGAGAAGCGGCGGGGTCTTTGGATGGAGACGTGGATGTCGACTTGGATGAGGCGGCGTCTATTGCGCATTTCAAATGAAGCAGCGACCTAAGCGAACTCTCTCGCAGCTCGCAGTCCAAGTGCACTCGTAAATAGTACGAGTATTCATACTAATCGTATTCATTGTTGTTGCGGCCAAGTGAAGCTTGTGATTGACAACAGCGAACCGTTGATGCTTATCGTTGCACACGTTTCTTGCCTGCTGGCCTGGCTGCCTGGCTAGCCTCCCCCCTTCCCCAGCTGGTGGACTCCTTGATTTCCATTGGCCTCCATGTTGGATTCATGTTCGTGTCGTACTCTGCAAATTGTCATGTTGCTTGTTGTTCAGTGCGGGGACTAGAGGCAGATGCCTATCGTCACGTCACGTTACAAATTTATGCCAAGCGACATTAGAAAAATTATTGTAATTAGCCCGGTAAAGTACAAGCCAACGAGCCATGTAAGCCACACACATGAACAGTTGACTGCCAACTGATGAGTGAGGGGGGCAGAGGGAGAGGCAGAGGAAGAGACACAGAGAAGTTCTGGCTGTGGGTTGGCGAGTTGGACGCAGTTGTTCGTGGCTGCCGCTTAATCCTCAGCACAAACAGCCAACGGCGCCAATATCCTGCTCTCCCTCACACACACATATACTCGTATATATATATAGATACACGCATGCAGATGAGAACATATGCCAGCGGCAGATTATGAAAGGGCAACCCCATGTAAAGTGTAAAGTGTAAAATGTCTTAATGATAAACAAACAGAAAGTTTGTGGCGCCCATGCATGGTTAGGATTCGAGCTGAGTGGCAGAGTGCGTGGGAGTAGAGGGAGGACGAGCTGGAGAAGGATTCGCCATTGATGGAGGGCGTTGGCAAAACTTGCCACACATCGTTGAAATCTACCGAAATCTATGTGCGGCAGCTGAACGGAAAGTGCAAAGCGCAAAGCACAAAACTGTTTGAATGCCGTGCGACGCTTCGATTGTATACACGTGGCGTATACGTAATATTTACTCGTAGCTGGCACAGTGGAGCAAATTGAAATGTGCGCCAGTATTATATAATACGAAAACTATTTGATAAGCTGTGATGAAGTGGCATATACCTTGACAAAAGTCCGGATAAACATAGGTCCTAAGTATTACCTAAAGCTATCGGTTCTATGAAAATATTTTAATGAAGTTCTGTTTCTACTCTGGTCATCAGTAATTGTGTATGAATCAATCGAATTATCGAACAGTATATCTGTATTTTTTTAATATGTATGAACTACGATAAGAATTTATCAACTAATATTAAATAGTTCAGAATGGCGCTTAGCTCTAATTTCCCTCTTTACTTAGCAGCTAATATATATTAATTCAAAATTTAGTTTAAAGTTTTCATTTCAAAGCATCTTATTTCAGGACTTTAGTTCTTTTGTACCACTGTGTCTTGTCATCGCTTGGCTGCTATTTGGAAATTTATTCACAATTCTTTATAGACGAGTGTTTTTTTTTTGTTTTACCTCTCGCCGTTGGTTACATTGAAATTGCATGTTGGCACGCAAAGGTTGTTATTATTGTTGCTGTTGTTGTTATTGTTGTTGTTGTAGTTGCCGCTGCTGTTGCCACTGTTGTTGGTGTAATGTCTTCTTATTATGCTGCGACACTGTTGCGGCTTTCCATACGCGAACCAACGGACCAACCTGCTCTGCTCTATGGGGTGGTGCAAGGTGGTGCGGCGACCGCTCGTTGGTTATTGGTAAATAAAACGTCTAAGCGCGCAAATTTTGTATAAAAATAAAATATGGTTTCACTATCAGTGGAAGGGATCGTGTATGCGGCTAATGCTAATAACATGCAATTTCCACCAGCAACAACACGCATGCATGCCACACGGCTTTTCCAAATAGGAAGCAGGTGAAAAGTATTCCATTTGCATGAACACCAGCCAAGCAACCACTACACCTCCATCCCCCTTCCCACCCCTTCATCAATCCGTGCCCAGCAACCAGCCAGGCAACCAACTGGCGACGTCGCTGGCAACCCGCAGCGGCGCACCAGAGGCGAAGGTGTTGAAAATTAGTAACTGTCTGTGAGCCTCAAACCTCTGAGTGTGGTGGCCAAGCGGTGCCAGTTACCATCTAAGCAGCTGCTGCTGCGAAAGTTGATTGCTCGTAAAGCTCAAGTACAAATATTCAAAAAGCCAAGAAAAGGGAAAACTCCATAAGCTGATAAGCTACTAAGTAGCAACAGAACCAGTGCATGGAAGGAATGTGGATCGGATAGTTGAGAAAGGGAAAGGAAGGGAGAAAGGGAATTGCTAATTATAACTATTATACTATATATATAACTATATATATATATTTTCATAAGATATTTTCACAATTAAGTGGGTTAGAAATACATTTAAAAGCCATTGTCTGCGTTCGCTACACGCCTGCACAGCCTGATCGTGTTAGGTATTTAATAAGTCTGTTAAATACTTTTTGGCTAGATCGAGCAATCATCATCGCTATTTCATATCCATATCCATGCTGGTCTACGGCTTCCTGCTTTTTCTAATACACATTCGCCATATAGTTTTCATTCGTTTCGAAAAACCAATCTAAAGTATGCCAGAAACATTTCATTTAATCATCATCTGCGGCTGCTGATCAGCTAAAAGAACTTGGCGCTGAAATAATTTCATTTCATTTGCGTGCCATGGAGAATATTTTTGTTAAGAGCTGGGAAAACGGGCAACTTTGTGTGACGACAACTTTACAATGTGAGCAAAACGAAACAGGAACAACTGCAACAGCAACAGCAACAGCAACAACAACAATAACAACTGCAACAACTATGGACACAGGCAGACGGAGGCAAACATGAATAAAATTTGCTTAAAAGTGGACACAACGAGCAAATAAACAAGAACGAGAGCAACAGCGGGGCAGACGACGAGAGTGAACGAAACGGAGCAGAACAGAACGAGTACATCGAGAGAGGCAGACAGAGCTAGCGAGAGAGAGAGAGAGAGAGAGACAGAGCGAGAGATACATTTGAATTGGAGACAACGCTTGGACTTTGGGATGTTTGTAAATGCAGATGTGAATGTGGATGTGAATGTGGATGCTTAATAAAATAATGCGACAGAAGGAACGACAATGACAATGATGGTGATGATGATGATGATGGTGATGGCGATGGTGATGATGATGATGATCGAGTGAGCTGTGTGTGTACTTGTGGGTAAATTTGCTTGTGTGTGGCGCGAACTGAATTAATGGCTTAATTGAAAAATTTGTTCTCACCACAAGAGTTTGCTTTGTGTCATCGTCTTTGCCGTGGACAAATTGAGCGACTATCTGTAGAGTTGCCAGCCCAACAGCAGGCCGATGGCAACTCTATTGAAATATATGCAAGTGGCAAAGTTCCCAGCAAAAACCATTTTGACTTTGACACCTTTTTTCTTCTTTCACATTTCTGCCAAATTAGCATTTTTTCGCTGTCCAATGAATTATGGAAGCCATCCACTTCAAAAGTGGAAATCACAGTGCGAAAGGGAGACAGGGGAGCGGAGGAATCCCGGCAAGAAACGAGTTTCAAACTGTCTTTGGATACGACGTCAGCGATGTCTTCGTCTTCGTTCCACTGGGGCACTAATCAATTTCATATCAATTTGTAAATTTGCAATAATTACGATAATTAGCTGCGAGTATCTGACGATTCCGATGCTCCAGACAGGCAGGCAGGCAGGCACAGAGTGAAGCTGGGACCTGTTTTGTATTCGCCTCCAAATGCATTCAAAGAATGCGTCGAGGTGATAATGAGATTTTCAATTCAATAAAACATCAACAGCAGCAGCCGCAGCAGCAGCAGCAGCATCCACGTCCATTCGCACTGGCCATTCGCACGTTGCCAATTTTGGACTCACGCATCGTCTCGAAATCTCTGCATGAATATTTCATTCAATTTACACTTGGCTCGAAACGTTTTTGCTGCCCCGCTTCGCGTGGCCAAAAGGAGCTGGCCAAGGATCTTGCAACAGCTAATTAAGTAATTTTTTCACTTTGCTCTGTATTTGTCTTGGCAACTGTTGTTGATTTTCTGCCCTCCCTGCCTCCCTGCCTCCCTCCCCCTCCCCCCTCTCTCTCTCTTTCTCTTTCTTTCCCTCTCTCTCTTTCGTTCTCGCTCCCTTTCTGTTTATGGCTGCTTAATCAACACCCTGTCCAGCTGCTGCGAAGTTGGAATTGGTTAGCGAGTCTGTAGTTGACTTTTTCTTAATTGCTTCTTACAGCTGATTAAGTGCCACAGCCGTAGCAATTGAGCATTCGAATTGGGTGCAATCGAGCTTGAAATTGTAGCCAGAGTCTCCCGCATGTCTGCAACTGCTGCAAATGGCCACATAAACTTGCCTATACCGATTAAATATATTTCAAGCGAAACTCTATTGCAACTTAGCCCAAAATCCTTGAAAACTTTACAGTTGCTGCCCAATATAATGCAATACTTTGATCCAAATTGATAATAAATATGTTGGAATCGAACTAGAATGAACTTTCTATAATTTCTACAGTCAAATATAATTATATAATAGCTAGGCTTATTCAGTGTAAATATTTAATGTATACACATATATGACACAGCTTTTCTGATATTAACTCAACAGATTTGATACCATTTATAAGATAATTATTATATATATAACATATCAAACTGCAGAGTTCGGCACTCGAACTGATTATTTCCTTTTCGGTATGACAACCTTTTACCTTGACTAAGGCCCTCGGACGATCAACAAATCGCCAGCTGCTCGAATGTGATTTGCTGGTATTTTGATCCACTTATGGCAATGGCTTTCTTCAGTGTTTCGAGGCTGTTGAATGTTTTAAGCTCGAACATAGCTGTCCAAAATGACTCATAGAAAATAATCCCTTGATGAAAATAACATGAATAAACATGTGCTAGTGTAACAAATCAATAATTAACTACAAGCTCATTTTATTTATACACTTATTTTAATTTTAACAAACGTAAATAAACTTATAAATAATACAAATCACTAACCATTTCATCAACTCTTTTTCTTTCCAGGTAAAACTTTAATTCCATTTACATCAGAAAATGAGTTTAGGCCACTCTAAATCAAACATATGTAAGACGAAATAACAAATCTTTATAAAATCTTCATAGATTTGTGTAATTAAGTGCATGTGCATTTGGCACCCTCCCGCATCAATTTGAGTTTGGCTATGAAAATGGAAAAACTTCAATAGAATAACTTGCAGGCCGATCAAACGAAAACCACCCTACACACACATAAGCACACTCATACACATACACATACATAGGGGCACAGTTACCCCGTGGACGGGGTTGTTTTTCCGTTTTGCGCCATGCGCCTGTGAAAATGAAAATGAAAATGAAAATCCACCCGAGCTGTGCGTTGCTCTACGATTACGATGTTTTAATGCCATTTTTAGTTTTTCATCCATATGGCCGAGCTGCCTGGCCGCCTGTGAGCCTGGCCAGCTGGACGAACGATTCGGCTTATCGGGGCTGGTCAAGCCAGGCTAGGCTAGGCCAGGCCAGGGTGTTGTCATTAGCTTCTTGGCTGAGTCGCTTGTTGCGTTGGCTATGGTGCATTGCAGATTCCTCGTTACGGATTTATCGCAGCACACACTCACACACACGACATTGACTACTCCCGTGGGCAAACAACTTAATCTGTGTATCTGTATCTAATGTGGGGACAACCCGATGGCCATGGCCATCGAGCATATTGTATCTACAAGTAGTTGCTGCCACTGCGCCACGAAAATTCGATAGCCAAATTGCAGTTGAAATGTTTCTATCGATTTAACAGCTGCGTTTCGCAGAGACGGGGCTAACGTCTAGAGTTTGATTGGACTTGATTTTGGTTGAATTGAGTGAATGAATATTTGGAGTGTTGATTGCTGCGCTTAAGGCAAAGCAACGAATAAGTTTTTCCTAGAGACAGCATAAAGCTTACATTTAGAAATGAGGTAGGCAATATCAATTGATTAACCGTTAAGTCCTTCAGTATGAATGATATGGAAATTAAAGAGTATTTGTAAATTCTTCTTGTCATTTAAATAGACCGATTGATATAAATAGCTTCCAAGATTTATTAATTAATTAATAGTAGCAGTATTCATATTTACAATAGAATAACAGGTTTCTCCTAAGATATTGATTCTGTATATTTATTAAATTTATCTCGTAAATATAATGCAAAGACTTAAGTTATGAACTCAAGAGAATTGGTACTGAAAATCATTCAGATATTCAATAATTATTTGGTTATTAATAGCTCTTTAGTATTCGAAGATCAAAGAGGTGATTTGTTTTGGAGTATCTTCATAAATATGTCATATTTTTCCAAATTCCCAAAAAGTTTATTCCACCTGCATTATGGTTGAAAATTTAATTAAATTAAACTAAATTGTGAGTGCATTTAGAGTAAATACGTTTGCCCTCGGCCATTTGTAATAATTAAACTAAATGCCCTGCTGGCTGGGGCAGAGCTAACAAGGGCGGGGCGGAGAGCGGGGGAGGCAGTGAACGTTTCTGTTATTTTTTTTAATTAGCTGGCGACGCCAATGCCAACCGTTGCCAGCCGTCGCCTGTGGCATCAAGCTCGACGTAGACCGCGGTGTTGCAACACGTGCACACAAAAGCTGAACTGAGGCGTGGCCAGGCCCCAGCCCAAAGCAAGCCAAAATGCCAAGCCAAAACCAAGGCTCAGCCCACAGGCCTGTTGGTTAAATCCCCAATGGGACCTCCACGTTTCATTTTCGGCTTCGGTTTCGGTTGCTGTTTTGCGGCTCTGTGAATTAACCGCGCGCAGCAACAGCGAAAACTACTTTGGCAAGGTGTCAGCTGCGCATTAGGCACAATCCGCCCCCACTCCCCACTAGACCGAATCTAGATATTGCCCGATTCCCGACGAGGCCTGCTAATGGGCGTGTTCGTGGCGCAGGGCGGTGTCGCTGGCAGCTCGTCATGTTGCCAGCTAATTTCATGAAAGTTGACATAGAAGCACATGTGAAATCAGGCAGAGGAGTTGGAGATGGGAGGCAGAGTGTAGGCGGGTGTCCCGCAACAATGCCCAATGGAATTGTTTCATGTGTCGTTGTGTTGCTTGCGCTGTGCTCTGGCTTTGACTAAATTAACATTGACGTGTGCGTTGTTGTTGTTGTTCCAGTTGTTGTTGCCACATGTGCCATTTGGAACAGCTCGTTGCTACGTTCCTGCATTTATATATATTTTTTGTTATTTTGTTGGTAAACCAAATGAAATATTCACACATTTTCCATTTTATATTTTGACTTGTAGTTGTCGCTCCATGTTATATTTTTTGTATCCAGCCCCGATCCTTCCTACAGTGTTGAAGTTTTTGCTGCCCTATATGAATATAACATTTGTGTGTGTGCTTTTTGCGGGCAGCATATAATTATCATATCATAGAGCAGAGCTTGGGTTAAGCAGCGCAGGGATTGGGCGGTCCGGACGGTGAGAGGAACGAGTCTCGGGAGTGCAATGAGCGCGTCCTTTTAAAGGGATTTGGGAGCCGAACACATTAGCATAGATAGAAGCGAGTGGGGGTGGATGGAGCTTGGCGGACGGGCTGCTCGCTATGCTGTCGCTGACTTAATGGCAATCAAATGTAGCTTGAAAACAATTGCGCATTTGGGTTTAAGTAGAGCTTAATAGAGTTAGTAACAGAGAGTTTTGCGTTGAGCACATACAAATTTAACTTTTATATATATGTATACAAAATATTCCCAGCCAATTTCTGCGTTCATCAAGGCATTGCTTAAGAGCGTCAATGAAGATTTCCTTTGGTTTAAAATTCAATTGGCGCCTAACCAATTTAAAGTCTATCTTTTATTTTTGGGTCAGCGCAAATGAAATCAATTAAAAGCCAGCTTGCCGCTGCGCCAGCTATACGATACAAAGATACAAATAAATATAGATACAAAGATACATTTATGAATTGCTCAGCTCGATGCTGAATTAGGCCGCTTGCATAGCTGCATTTTTCACACAATTCACTTAGGCAAACACTTCGAGCAGCTAAAGACACAGTTGCGTTTGCACTTGCAGATACAGATAGATATACAGATACAGATACACTTGTGTGAGATTTTCTTAGTGCAGCTGATTTCTCAGTCAAGTTCAGTTTGCAATTTGTTTTTGGCGCGCATTTGATTTGCATTGTTGCTGCTGCTGCTGCTGTTGGTGTTGCTCTCGAGGCATTTCACGCTGCGCTGCATTTTCTTTTTGTCGTTGTCAGGCGGCGGCGCCGACGCCGACGCCGACGCGGGCGCGCCCGAGACGGAGCCAACGAGCCATTGCCAGACGGAAAGACGAGCTGACAGGCGGAAAGATGAACATTTCAGGCGAGGGGCTGGCACGGGGCAGCAGGAGATCGAGGGGTACGAGGGACTGACAAAAGCCAAGTCAACTCAAGTCGTATCACGGCAACAGCCAAGGCGGTGGGCGGGTAGGCGGAGGGAGGGTGCCTGCTTCTGGGGCGGTCGCGTTTTCCATTTCGTTGAAGTGGAAAATATTTTGTAAATATTTTCGTGTGCGTATGAATGTGTGTGTGTTTTTTTTCGCTTTTCCTCGCTTGTTTTCTTTGATTTTGTTTCGTTTTGTGCGGCTGCCTCCGCAGTTGTTATTTTTGTAAAGCTGCGAGTTTATTTTTTGTGTGGCAGCCCCCACCGGCAGCCCCTCGACAGTCGCTCCGCGGCAGCCGCTTGTTGTGTTTTGTATTTTTACAAATATTTTGTGTAATCTTTAAAGCAGACAATGATGACAGCGACGACGATGGCGGCATTTTGTGTCACATCCTGAAAAGTGTTCTCTCATTTTGTTGCTGTTGTTGCTGCTGCCAAAGTATTTAAGCACGTGCGCACAGTGGGTCCAAGACGGGCGTATGTGCATGTGTGTGTGTTTGTCTGCGTTGATGTGGCCCTGGGGCGGCAAAGGCCGCCGGCCGCATCCCTTTCACCAAACGTATCTAAGTATCTGAGCTGCTGTGTATCTGTATCTGTATCTGTATCTTACGCTGAAATGGACTCATATTTCGCGACAGGGCTGTTAGTCAGCAATTCAGTTTGGCCCCGAGCCCCGAAGTCAGTGAGCCTGTCATGACATTCACTGGCTCTGGGCGACTCTTTTGCGTTTTGTTTTAGCATTTCTGCTCATATTCTCTCCCTCTCTCTCGCTCCTGCTCTGTATTCTCTGAATAAAGCGACACAGTGTAGACAAAAAGAAAAAATTGTATATAGAACAAAAGTTTTGCTCATGGCCTGTCGCTGTCAGAGAAGTGTCAGGCGGCAAGTTGAATAGGACAGGGATAGAGACAAGGCGACAGCATCAGGGCAGGCAGGCATTCAGGCAGTCGACATGCGATGGGAAATGGAAATGAAATAGTTGGTTATGGGGCGATGGAGGAGGAAATCTCAACGATTTGAATAAGTAAATAAGCATCTATATGGATCAGGCAGTGGATAGCACATGGCTGCAGTTGACGGTGACATTGTTAATAGGACTAAAGAAGAGCACAAATAGCGTTGAAGAATCAAATACCCTGTAAAAACTCGAGTGTCATTAGATTAAAATTGAAGCTAAAAGTATGTGATTCCGGGATTATAAATAAATGTAGAAATATTGATAGATAGTTGAATATATTGATTAAAACAGAGATCCATCTCGAGATGCAGACATAGGGCAGATAGACATATGACCTACTATAGTTAGATACGTAGATAAGCTAGATATATGGATAATAATTAGATAGATAGATATAGATACAAATATAAACAGCTCGACTGACCGAGCCACAAGTGTTAACTGTAACTATCTGACTAGACCCGGAAAAGAGTATCGAATACTGTCCAACCTCTATGCTTTACATCACAAATAACTTGAGCTTTGAGCTTCTGGCTTTGGCCTAGTCTTGCTGTGTTGCTGTGATTCCCACACACGCACACGATCGTTGAGTAATTGGTCAATAAGACGTCATCGCAACGAGCTGCAATGTCATACAGATTGTTCGATATTAAATTAATTGCAGGTTTTTTCAATTAGATTAAATAATGTGATAATTACGTGTTGTTTTTTGACAACTCCTGGCGGCAATCACACTCTACGCCCCGATAATCGCAGCCACTAACTGACAATTAGCCAAAGACTCGTTTTCTAAATGTAACTGGAATGACTCAAGTAAACGTGGCTACTCATTTGGGCCCTAAAGGCAGTCGCCGTCACGTAGGCAAGGTTAATTGCTCTATTTCGGGCCTGCGGATGACCAATTTCACGGCCTGCACGCCTCAGGTAACCTATGCGCACCTGTGGCCCACAGTGCTCGAGGCCTCGGCCGTTTCTTACGCAATTTTCTCTTGGAAAACAACGAACAATTGCATAGCTCGGCATTGGTTCTTATGCAATTCCAACTTTCACCTCGTCTCCCGCTGATTCGTTGCGCTCCGTGGGAAGTCAAATTGTTATCTAAGTCAGGTTCCTAACTATTTGACCTTGTATGTGTCCTGCTTGGATGTAATTCTCTTCAGCTTGCAACGTTTTAAATTGCATATGATAAATATGTTTCAAACAGACCTAAGAAAAGAGGTTAAGTTATATTTATAAAAAAAACTATTAAAGGCATTTGGGGTCTAGAAAATTGTAATTTACTTTGACTAAATGTTTTAAGTATAAAACTTTTTGTTAACTTTTTAAAATGTATAAAGCATTTACTAAAACATTTTTTAAAAATTTTATTAACTTTCCCATACTCAAAAGGAAAAGAAAAAGAAAAGTGAAAAGTAAACAGTGAAAGTGTACAATTCTAATGTCCCGCTCTAAGTGATATATTATATCATGCATTTGGCAAACAGAAAGAAAAAGCATTTAAGCAGTCACCTTCTGACCTTTTGCATAACTCAAATATCTAACAGTTAATGCGCGAATTGGACTGGCTTGCTCGGTAATTCCAACACAATTTCAATGCTCATTAATTTGTTTCGTCTGCCGTATTTCAACCATAAAATGCGTTATTTATGGTCAGTGCCTGCAGTTTAATGTACCACATTAGCTATAAGGCAGAAAGAAATTAACAAAAAATATAAAAAATTATGTTCACTTTCATTTGGGCCATAAAATGAAATTTAATTAACACCTAAAACTTGAACAGGCATGAAAGACAGAGAGGGAGAGAGGGAGGTAGAGAAGACGGAACAAAAACTTACTTGCAAATTGTTGACAACACTTTAAGTAGTCTCTGGTCAATGGTCATGCGGTGGTTCGGTGGTGCGCACTTGGATCTGCACACGAAATTATAATTTTCACACGCAATCGCAACTGGGCACTGGGTGCTGGGAACTGGGCAACTGAGAAACTGGAGTTGGGGCTGCTTGGAATGGAGTCTCTTGTAGCGACTGCTGTTTGTTTTGTGTATTTCCTTTTCTTTTAGTGCTTTGTCTTTTTGTCTGGCCCCAAACGCACTTAACAATTCAATTGTGGCAACGTATTACGAGAGCGGGCAGCTGGCGGGTACTTAAACGTGCTCTCTCATTATAAGACAACAACAACGACGACAACAGCAGCAAAAAAGATGGAGAAACAGACGACAAGCGTTCGCATTTGCACTTAACAAACACTCGATAAAGCTGCAACAGATCTTAACAGAGTGGCTTCCCCTCCCCAACTCTCAACTCCCTCCTTCCTGCGCCTGCTGTGCGTGAGCTGCAGCGTGCGTGCGTGAGTGCGTGTTGTAGCTGGCCCTGGAATTGTGGCGGCGGCGGCGGCTGCGGCTGCGGCTGGGGCTCCAACTGCGGCCATGCGCATGCGTGCGTTGCGTTTACGCATTGCTCGGCTTGTAATGAAGGCATTCCTCATTACAACACTGATGGAGGACAACAACAGAGCGCTGGTCATGTTGTTGCCAATCAATTTCCAATAGGCGAGCATTGCTCTCTCCTCCTCTTAGTGCTGCCAATCAACGGCAACAGATGAAGTCCAGTGTGGACAGTACAGACAGCGCACAGGCACACCAGCATCCACTTGACTTGATCGTTGCCTGGTTCCCTGGCGCGTTATCACAACGGGCAGCAGCCGCCGCGGCAGCAGCAGCGCAAGATTGATCGATCGCTCGATGCGACGGGCCGTGCCATGTTTGCGATGGATGATTCGATATGATCGCAAATTTATGTATTGTGTACATTGTCAGCATTTTAGGCATAATTACGAGCAATGGCAACAATCGTCTTGTTTGACTGATCGATGGACTGCCCCTCCGTCCGCCTCCCGCCTCCGATCTACCCCTTCCGTCTCCCGCAGCAGCGATCATTAGCAATGCAGTTCACTTTTAATTGCACGCACTCACATATTATTGGCCAGCTTGGCTGGGCTTTGGACTCATGTCAACTGCCCTGGGACTGGCTTCGACTCAGCTGATGTCTACCGGCGCAAATGTGTCAATTAGATTTATTATCAGTTCTTGTTCTTCAGGTTTCAACATATTCTCATATTCCCAACTGGGCTGCAGTTGCACTCGATGCAGGTGCCTGGACACACTGCACACTGGGCTCATGTCCATTAGTGAATGCTAAATAGGGCCAATTAAATGTAAGAAATACGTCTCCAGCCCTTGCTTCATTTGGCCAAGTGCACAGAGTGCTAAGTCAAGGTAGCTTCACTTCTGACTCGCCCTTTTTCTTCTCCAGCTCTTCTTTGGCTATTCCAGCTCTTCCCAATTTCCAATTCAAATGCAAAACTTTATTTATGAACTGGCAATCGTCAAGCGGCTGACATTTTTATTATCAGCGGGCAGCGCGCGCGCTCCTAAAACCCAAAACGTAGCCAGCTGTTGGCCACTTTAGCCCTTCGTAAAGGGCCAACACAGCAGTCGTATCCCTCCCCGTCAATTGATAGCCGGACTAGCCAAGCGTCGCGGACGGCCGCGTTGACAAGCTCAATTTCCAATCGCAATAAAACGCAGCACTCGAAAAAAGATAAATGTGAGAAAAATGCAGGCCTCGCTGGCTCGCAGTTCTCAATGCGTCCGCTCCCTGCCCTGCCCCGGCCTTCCCTGCCCTGCCGCTTCCGTCTTGATCGCCGTTTGCCTCTTACGCTCATTCGTCTTTATGCAACACCGTCGCTAAATCGCGTGGGCTTATCCTCCAACAGACCAGGCCAGACCAGACCAGACCAAGCCGAGCAGCCGACGAAACGAGACCAGGCCAAAACAGACCAGGGAGAGGACCTGCCGTCGCGTCTGCGTTTTGGTCCGCTTCAAGTGCTGAAATTTATAGTGGTAATAAAATTTTATTTGCTCCTTTAGTTGATGGCACAATAAACTCTTCTGGCATTCGGTCTGAGCACGTGCTTCGACTTGCCAGTCTCTGTTTTTTATGCCCTCTTAACTACTTACAAGTTTTTTGTTTGTTCGCGCTAAACAAAATGAACAATATTTCAAGGTCATTTGCTTAGCGTTTATTGATAGTTAAGATAAATAAATGCGTGAGTCTAAAAATGTGTTAGTTTACTACGAAATTAGCAATGGAAGTTGTGTGAGTGTCTAAATATGTTTATTTATGCAAATATAATTGGCACAAGCATAGTCAGCCTTCAATTCAGTTCACAGATAAGCCTCTTGTTGATTTGCCAAAAGAAATTCTCCATATAGTGTTAACGAACTAATCCGTAATCAAGGTGGATCTTAATAATAGCTCTGTTTTAGTTGGCAAAGCCAATTAGTTATTATTTAAATAAAATGCTAAACAGTAATTTAAGCAACTGGCGCAGCCGAGCAGAACGATTTCAATTTGGCTTAATTGAGAGGCTTTCGTGTACGTCTGTGCTCCATCTTCCTTGTGTAACTCGCCCTAACTACCTTTTGTATGTTGACCGTTACCTTGATTCATGGCTCCTCTCATTCTCTGTCTCGCTCTGTCTCTCTGAAGATGCCGACAAGAACAGCAGCAACAACAACTGTAAATAACAAAGGCGACGCCTTCGCATGGCCGCTATGCAAAACTATGAAGAAGAAGCAAGCAACTGCGACAGCGACGCCGACGCCGACACCGACGCAATCGTAAATCAAAATGGCTGCAGCTGATGGCTGAAGAATGAAATCATTCATTTTCATTCCATTCCATCATGAGAAAGCGCATGCGTGTGAGTGAATCGGTTTCGGCATCGTGTTGATGGCTGTGTCTGCACGTGCCTGTATGCGTGCCAATGGGTGCGTATGTGTGTGTGCTGATTAACTGCATTGCCGAGCTCTTGTTATTGTTGTTGTTTGTCGCCTTTGATGGATTGGCTGCCATATGCGTTGCGCTGCTGCTGTTGTTGTTGTTATCGTTCAGTTCTCAAATCAGCTGTAGAGGGGCCTCCGTTGTCGTTGACGACTTAAACAGGTAACGGTACTGCCCATATGCCATGCGCAATCCCGTTTCTCTGTTTGAATGTGTTTGCGTGTGTGAAAGTGGGCTGGGCTTGAAACTATGGTTGTTGTCTTCGCTAATTGCATGAGTATATGCACAGTGGTAAAAATCGGGTGATAACTGCTGATAGTTTTCAAACCATAAATTGGTATTAAAATATATAGCTTCAAATACTTAAGTGGCTAGCGAACACTGTTGACTGGAATAACTTTCATATTGTAATTTATTAAATTGCGTGAGGATTTCAGTTACTCTCACACCAATGGATCTTGTTTGAGTCATTTTCATTACTTTACTTTATTGTTTTCAAATCTTTATATAATTAATTAGAAATGACAGAGTTTATTTATAAATTAATACCTAACTGTGACATGTCACTATTGCATAATGTTTCTGTTTTACAACTATTGCATTCAGCAGAGTGTAAGCTGTCACAGTTCGTTTGTAACTTAAGGGGTGGCGCCACATGTCAGTCAACTAAAGCGACATCTGTCAATAAACACTCAAGAGCTTCAATTTATGGCCGCAAGAGGGCAAAAACCACTCGCCTGAAATTATGCAATAACTTTACTTTACTTATTTTTGTTGCCTGCTGATGGGCAATTGTTGCTTAAGCAAATGATTTTAAATTGTGTTAATTGTTTTTCATTTATATTCATATTTGATTAATTATTTAACATAAATGAATCAAGCTGAGAATCAATCGAACAATCAACCTATAGATAAAAAAAAACAATTAAAGCCTTACGTTCCGTCCTTTATTTTCTGCTGAAAATCTTTTATTGCAAATCAAATTTTAGCATTTGTTCACTTGAATAAATCACATCAGACAAACATAAATCATAAAGTGAGCACACACACAACAGTAAGTGGCATAGTACAACAGCAGCAACAACAACAACAACAACAACGGCGTCCACACAAAACACACATCAGACATTATTATCATCTCGCTTGTGCTTGACTGAATTTCTTCGCCCCTTCAGCAGTCACGGCCAAGGCTGCTGTCTCGCTGGTGCCGTTTTTCCACTTCCCGCTCCGCTTCTCCCATTCCACCTCAAGCACCACATATCTGATAACCACCTACATATCGTATACTCGTTTATGGGAATCTCTATAGGCAATGCGAGCCACCGAGCACCGCATCCGTTAGCTATTGGGTGGGTGTGCTGGCCTTTGGGCCTGGCGCAGCTTCCTTCCGGCTGGCATTGTCCTTTCGCGCCGAGCATATCCTCCCGCTCTCCATCAGCGGCCAATGTGTAATTGAAAGGGAAGCTTCGGCTTCGGCTTTGGCGTCGGCAACGACAGTGGCAGTGCCAGTGCCAGCGGCAGCGGCGCAAGAAATTATTTCGTTAACAAAAGCGAAATAACGGAGCATGAGAGAATGACAGAAGGAGCAGCAGCAGTAGAACACAATACAAATATAAGCGACGAGGAATGCCAAAATGAAAGACGAAAACGAAAAGTAGGAGGAGAAGGAGGGAAAGGGCGAGAGTAAAAATATGCAAGCGACGCTTGTCGCTGAAATATTTTAAAGTTTTACATTTTCTCTCTTTTTGCGCTTCGGCCGATTCGCAAAGTTGCAAAAGTTTCATTTCCGACAACAAGTTACCGTTAGTTAGTTTTTCGGCAGGGCTGTCGCCACCATCAAAGCAGAGTGGGAGAGGGAGCGAGAAAAGTAGCTGCATGCATATATGCATGGCATGTAACGTGTGTCTCTGTCTATCTGTCTGGCATTGCCAGCCTCTGTATGAGTGTCCCTCTCTTGTCTATGTGTGTATGTTTGTCTGTCTCTGTCTCTGTCTGTCTGCATTGTTCGAGTTTTGATTTATGAGGTCAGAGACTCGTGATAATGAGCCAGGAAATTAAATCACTTTGACCGGAAGGATGTCAGGTCAAAGGGGGATAACACAATTGATTTCATATTCATAAATTCAACGAATGTTGTCAGCCTGTCAGCCGGCCAAAACCAATGAATGATATTTCAGTTAGGAAAGCCAAAAAGAACCGCCAAATGCATAACCAACTATGAGTGTGAGCAAGAAGATGCGCTGCGCACTCTTAATAGTTTCCTTAACTGATTATTATGATTACTTGAACTATAATGAAAATTATGAAAAGTGAGATTCTGATTGGATTGTTTCAAACTAAGCCCGTTTCACAACACTCAGCTCAAGAATAGTGCTGAAAGCGGAAATATTTCTTGGAATCTGCTTAAGTGAAATAATAATCTCTTATAAACTTTATAAGCTCTAAATACCTTTGACTTAAAAAAGAGATATTTGAAGATACTTAACATGGAATACCTATATTTTCAATAGGTACAGTGACAAATTTGTATCTCCTTACATTTCTCCCTTTGTCTGCCTCGTTTTCACAATCCTTCTGTTTTTTACTGCCCATTCATCTCTCTCTGTCTCTCTCTGTCTGTCTCTCTCTCTCTCTCACTATCTCTATGTCTACCGATCTATCTCACTACTTATGCCTTTGCTCTTCTGATCACTCTGATCTGAAGATTTCAAGAACTTTTCATAGCGTAGCATAAGCAATTTATCAGAGGTTTTGCCCACAGAGCGCGAAGCACATGTTGTTTCAAGCCCAAAGCACATGTCTGACAGAGTTTCGAGCGGCACTTTGAATAGAAACTTTGAGCGACAAACAACTAAACAAGCTAATGCCTTTTCATTGTCTAATTGCAGAGTTTCAAAATCAAAATTGAAAATAACAACTAGAGGTTAAGGCTACTTAAGGATTTAGGCAACAGCAATTACAACACCAACGGATTTTCTACCAAATTAGGAGGAAGCGAGAAGCCAACACAGCAAACAGAGGACGCAAATCAATTTATACCTCACCCCCTTACTCAAACACACCCACACACACACTCATACACTAAGTTTAAGGCGCAACTGTACATTGTACTTAAGTGTTCAAAGGATATTTAGGTAAGTGTTATTGGTGTGCGAAGCGTTCTCTTGGCAGAGGTGACTAATGTCCTTGCAGTTTACTTTGTATATAGGAAAGTAGCTAAAAGCACACGGAGTCGAGTCACAGTCACTAGCAACTAAGTAAGCGCTATCAACAGTAACAGTTCGAGGCAACAGTCAGGAGTCAGGAGAAACAACAAAAATGACGATGAGTACAAATAACTGCGAAAGCATGACGTCATACTTCACAAACTCGTATATGGGAGCGGACATGCACCATGGCCACTATCCGGGCAACGGGGTCACCGATCTCGATGCACAGCAGATGCATCACTACAGCCAGAATCCAAATCAGCAGGGCAACATGCCCTACCCGCGCTTCCCGCCCTACGATCGCATGCCCTACTACAACGGCCAGGGCATGGACCAGCAGCAGCAGCAGCAGCATCAGGGCTACTCGCGCCCCGACAGCCCTTCGAGTCAGGTGGGCGGCGTTATGCCGCAGGCCCAAACAAACGGCCAGCTGGTCCAACAGCAGCAGCAACAGTCACAGCAGCAACAGGCGCAATCACAACAGCAACAGCAGCAGCAGCAGGCGCAACAGGCGCCGCTGCAGCAGCAACATCCTCAGGTGACGCAACAGGTGACACATCCGCAGCAGCAACAGCCCGTCGTCTATGCCAGCTGCAAGCTGCAGGCAGCCGTTGGCGGCTTGGGCATGGTCCAAGAGGGAGGCTCTCCACCACTGGTCGATCAGATGGGCGGACATCATATGAATGCGCAGATGACGCTGCCCCATCACATGGGTCATCCGCAGGCACAGGTAAGTTAGTTCATGCCTTAGAGGCCTAGTGGGTAGCTAGTAATGAGCCCCGCCCCCGCACATAATCCTAGCTCTAAGCTCAACGCCTCGCTTATAACATTCTAAACGCTTCTTTCCATCTCTTCCGCCTCCGCTATTTGCAGCTGGGCTACACAGATGTTGGTGTTCCCGATGTGACAGAGGTAAGCGGCGAGCAACTTACTTTATGCTTTCACTCACTTTATACTTCTTCTTGGTGCTGGTTGCCTTGCCTAACTCGATCAATACACTAATCTAGATGCATTCGCAGGTGCATCAGAACCACCACAACATGGCTATGTACGGCCAACAGCAGACAGGTGTGCCGCCGGTGGTTGCACCGCCTCAGGCGATGATGCATCCGGGCGCAGGACAGGGGCCGCCGCAGATGCACCAAGGACATCCCGGACAGCATACGCCTCCATCCCAAAATCCGAGTTCGCAGTCCTCAGGGATGCCGTCTCCACTGTATCCCTGGATGCGAAGTCAGTTTGGTAAGTGTCAAGGAAAGTGATCGACAATTCCACGAAACGTATTAAGTGGAATTTTTCTTCTTCTTATAGTAGTGGGTTGCTGTAGTTAGTTATTTGAATGTAGTTTAACTAGTCATAGTCGTAGTTGCATACCAACCAAAACCATCAATCAAAAGAAACAACAACTCTTTGATGAATAACAAAAACGAAGTTACTTTTCTTTCCACTTTACTTGAAAACATTTACAGCGATTTCTCTCTACAAAGGATTTTTATGTTTAAATTGCCATGACACGGGTTGAAAATTGAGCCCTTAGAATGACAGTTGCTGCATCGATCTGTTCGTTAAGTCTTACTCACGCTCACTGCTTGTTTTATATAATTGAAAACTGCTTTAGCAAGCAGTGCGAACTGCTTTTTACTTGATTTAGCTGCACTGCTTAATAAGCTCTATTCAAATGGAAATATCGAAACGTTTGAGAATTTTTAAGATAAAAACTGTAAAATGTCTTACAAAATATTTTCAAATTATTGCAATATTCAATTGAAAAAAGACAAATTGTGTTTTGGCTTATATATTAAAACTACATTTCTTATGAAAGTTTCAATAAAGAAATGGTTTCATTAATAAATTGAACAGAAGTATACGATTTGCTATAAATATGATAAATATATTTTTAAAATTTATTGGTACTTAAATACTGCAGACAAACGCTAGTTAACAAACATTTTAGTTACTTTATTAGACTTCGAAAGTTAAAAATCGTTTTGAGTATCAAACTAAACATTTTTTATAATTTAAAAAATTCAAATGCAACATTGTTCATTATCGGCTGCCCTTCAGATATTTCACTTGCTATATATATCTATTTAGGCAACATTTGCTTACTTGCAATGCCGAAGCCCAAACGTTTGCCGACCTTGACACGTCCGAGTAATTTCACTTTATTGCCTTGGCCAATCGTTCGCATTAGTCGTAATCCATCTGCAATGAACGCAAATACACCGTCCCCTTACCTGACATTTAGTCAAATTCGCAAATTTCCGACAACGAAATCCATGAATGCACTGGCAAAAAAATAAAGGCTGCGACAAATGTCACGCAGTGTGAAAGAGGTCGAAAGAGGTACAAACATGGGTCAGATTCCGACTTCGAGCTCGACTCAGTCGTCACAGAAGGCGGTCTCCCGAATAATGCAAATTGACAATAGTTTTGAAAACGAAAGCGAAAAGGTTGCAAAATCGGAGCGTAACTAATCCGTAGACGATTTCCGTAAAAGGCTCTGGACTCGGACATGGAAACAGAGCAGGCAGCAGGCGGTTTAACGAAGGATGCGTGCGAGTTGCATAAACACAACTTTGTGCAGCTGGGATTGACAAAACCAAGTGTAGAAGTTCCCTTTTCCTTTTCAGGCGAGTGAAAGTGAAGAGAGAAAGAAACGCAGAGGGAGAGGCAGAGAGGGAGGTGAGCTTAAGTGTTGGTCTGCTGAAAGCACTTCCTTTTCCTCTAATACAGCCTTGTCGTTGGTCATTACTAAATCGCCGCCGAATTGTTTGTCCACATCGAGGCTCAGGCTCAGGCTCTGGCTCTGGCTCGGGCACAGGCTGAGCGTTTTTTCTCGCTCTTCTTTTATTTCGCTGCCTCGGCCAGATTGAGATGTAAAGCAGAATTGATGAGCGCCATTAGTTACACGTTATGTGCAATGGATGCCATCAATTTATTAATCTCCAGAACACGCTGCGGCCCCATGCTCCACGCTCCATGCTGCATGCCGCCCCATGAATGGGTCCGACCTGGACCTGGCCATAGCCAAACACTTCGTCGTCTTAATCCAGCCACTGCTCCTTCACCCGCCTTCCACCTCCACCTCCTTCTCCTGCTCCAACTGTGGCGTGCAAAAAATACAAGAAATAAGAAAAAATTGTGCGCCTACAAAAAAGGCAACCAGCCCGCTGCGGTGACATGAAGTTTTCTGCTTCTTTATACACTTTTTTCTTTTTATATTAAAAAATGAAACAGAGACAACGCCAAGCAGCGACTCGAACCTGAGACCCAACAAAAAGTGTCTCCCGCGGAGGGTGCGGCCCATGGACCGACTTAGACTTGGGCTCCAAGCCGAACTTAAAGTCGAAGTCGAAGTCGGAGTTGGAGTCGAAGCACTCTGACTGTGGCACAACATGATCTCGAGCTTAAGTTACGATGATTAAATACATACGAGTTTCTTTTTGCTTAGCTTTTGCATTCAACTCCTTCTTCTTTTTCTTCTTCTTATTGTGAAACCAACAAAATAGTTGCGACAGTGGGAAGAAAATTTAAAAATTACTTCGTTCGATCTCGGTTAGTGACAACTTTCATGAATTTAATATATAACAAATTGCGCAGAAATGGAAATTCTTCTTTAGCAGCAACTAAAAAGCTTTCTTTTTAACACTCGTTAACTAAATATATCAAAATCAGTATTCAACTGGCTTCACTGTGCTACAAAATCTGAGTGCCAACCCTAAATAAGTTCGTAGCCAAGTCGGAGCTTAAAATCCAGCTCAGATAATGTCTATGTGACTTAACCTAAACCTTTCTAGTCTACTCTGTTAGCAAAAGCTGTATCAAAACTTTATGGACACCCGGATAGACTGAAAACAACTAGTTAATTTTGAGCTATATTTTACACTTTTGAAATTAGCAAAAACAATTTGAAACTCTCTCTGATTCTTAGCCATTATTCGCCAGGCCTCTCCACTGTAGCTGCTGTGCGACTACTTAACGCCTCGTCATATTTCACGCGGGCATTAGGCAAATAACTAAAGAGTGCCGATCGTGACTGGCGTCCTAGAAGCGCTCCCCATTCACAGGCGAGAGGTGGGGCGCGTGCATTGTCGCTGCAACAAAGCGCGATTTCAATTAAGTTGTAACTCATGAACACAAAAAGGAAGAGGCAGCCGGAAAGAGCACAGTCAGCAGCCCCAATCGCTGCTCCAGACCGAGTGCAAGTTCAAGTCCAAGTGCAGCTCTCCCGCTGCCCCTCTCTCTCTCTGTGAGCGTTGCATTTAGCTGTGGCTGTGTTAATGTTGTTTTGATGCTGTATTGGAGAGTTGGCAAAAGTTTTAAGTTGGTTTTTGATAATTTGCTCATAAGCAGCAAAAACTTGCGGCCTTTGGCTGCCATTGCCCCATCTGCTGCGTTCGCCTTTGCCTTTGTCGCTCCGCGTTGGGTCATAAATTTAAGCGAGTCAACAAATATTTGCAACAAGTGGTTCTTGGTTCAGGTCTAGCCAAAAGGCAAAGCCTGTTGTCTCCCATACCACACACTTTTTTATAAATCTAAATATAAACGAATGTGTAAGTTAAAAGAGAGAACTTTATCTCTTCTGACCTTGTTGCAATGTTTATCTATCTAAAAGTGTGTGAGGCGAGCAATGAGTTTTCATTTAAGGAATGCAATTATTTACAAGTCAGATTGAAACATTTCAGTATTACCTTGAATATATTTTAAATAGCTATATAGTCAGATACTGAAACAATTTGAAATCATAAATAAGTTTTACTGCTAAAATCCCTGCTCAAAGTCTTATCCCGCAATGTCTATAAAACTCTAGCTATTTTTTCATATTCATTTCAATTTTAGTTTGATAATAAAATCTTTATTTTGTTGATATGTGTTGATGTTTGTTTTACACCTAAAAGCCGATGAGCATTGCTAGTTTCTAATATTATAATTGAAACCAGTTTGCCGCTTTGTTTCAAGAACAGTTTTCTGGAGCCTATATATGTCTAAAGAGTATATCAATAATGAGAGTAAAATTATATAAAATTGAAAATCAGCTTAAGCCACAGCAAGGCAATGCACTATTTTTATACATTTATACATTCCATGGAAGTAATCAAATATAGATTATATATAGCTCGCTCCCCTCCCATCGAGTTGTTGTGGATACTTTTAATCCAATTGGTAAACGTAGAGTTTCTATAGCTCATCTATATTCCGAGTCGTTGAAGGCGTTCGGGTGGCAAACAACTTTTCAATTCTTTCGAGTATGAAAAGTGCACTTCATTGTGCGCATTATGTGCGACAGCTCCCAATCTCCCATTATGGCTCAGCCCCAACCCCGGGCACAGTTTTGGTTCCATGTCAGTGTCAGAGGGCGCAGCACAATGAAAAGAACTTCTCGCCAAAAAGTTGCACATTGGATGTCAGCCCGTCTTAGCCCTGCTCCCGCTCTGTCCGTGTTGTCTGTGTAGTCTGTTGCAAAAGTTTTTTACGGCTCCATGACTGCTACGTAAAACGTTGATCCCCGGCCATCATCCGCTGGCAGGGCACAGGCCCTGCTCCGCTCGCCTGCCTCCTCGACAACCAGCACTTGGCGCTGGCTTTGCAAAGTTTTGCCGCGCTCCTTCGCAACGACTTTGTTGTCTGTTCTCGCTGCACTTAATGTGCCCGATTCAAGTCGAGTCGAGTCCTGGCCGGAGCTGGAGCTGGAGCTGGAGCTGGAGTTTTGCTAAGTTGAGGATTTGCGCGCAAACTACTTTTCGATGGCAGCGCGAGACATTTGAGACAACAACTACTTAGGCAGGCGATTGCCCTGGCTTATGGCGCTGTCCACTGGCTGTGCGGCGTGTAGCAAGTGGCATTGTGTTGACGCATTCGCTGCCAATCCACGAGTAGCTGCCACCTTCCGGCGCGCAATTGAGGCGTGCGGATCAAAAGATAATTTGCCAAATGCGTGAAGATTTTTTTAAAAATATAAACCGTAACCACAGCCACATGGCTGCCCGCACCACCAGCTCAACCACTGGCAGCTGACACGGCCTGTCAAAATGTAAGCGACAACGACAACTGAGCAAAAAGAAAAAGCAAAATACAAAAAAAAAAAGAAAAAACAAAAAATGACACAGGAACTTTTGGGATTTCCATGTGCGGCAAAAAGTTTAATAAAGCGCAGCAAATGCGAAAAGGAAATTTCGCTTTTATTCCCAGCTCCCCACTGCTCACTCCCCGGACTCACCCTGAACGCTTCTTGGTCAGCATAGAGGAGTAGTACAAAAATAATGGCAACAGCTCGCCAAAGGTCCTCGGGGTATTGCCCCGAGGCATCCACAACTACAACAGCAGCAGTTGCCTCGCTTGTGGGTGTTGTTGCTTTTGTTCGCATTCATTCATTTCACTCAATCGCAGCGCTGTTTTTGGATTCCGCTTCTCGTCTTTTTGTATTTTTTTATTTTGGGATTTGGCCAACCTTTTTGACAAATTACGAATATTATTCATGCAGCAATGAAGTGAGGTAGCTCTCTCGTGGTCTGTCCAACAAACAGAACTTGCCCAGCGAACAGAACCAGCATCAGAGCCCCAGCTGTATCCGTATTCCTCTAGCCATAAGGTATTCAAACCAACCAGAACGGACAGAACCCTTAATCAAGAAATGCGAATCAATTCCAATTCGAAATAGTTGCGGCACATGTAAATGGAAATACATATGTATTGAAATATATTAATAATAATTAATAATACTCTAATTGTTTTATATTGTATAGTCAGAATATTATTTCAAATACAAAAAAAAGTATTAGAAATTCTATAAATATTAATTATTATTGGGCCATAAATTGGGAAGCAATAATGAAATATGAAATTTAGAAAAAATTATGAACTTCACATCAAATTCTTGTTAATTGACAATAAAACAGCAAAAAAGAATATTAATTTAGTTAAAAAAATACAAATAATTGAACTTAATAAAAAACTATATTTTTGGTATCTAATTTTATACAAATATCAATTAGGGATATTAAATTTATTAGAAAATTATATAATTCATGCATTTGGTTTCCGATTCCATAATTTTGTAATACCCTGTTTTAATACAATTTGTTATATTTTTTTTATTATTACACCAAATAACAAGGTTTTTATATCGTGCACAGTTAAATACATTCACTTATTACGCAACTCAGCTTAAGATTTGATATAAATACTCACTCAGCTGATGCTCAAGACCATCTTCGCTTGCTTGTTCAATCTGAGACCTGCTAGTTGATCCGCGTAGTCGTCTTCGTCGTCAATGTCAAGCCACATGTTTCATGGTTCCGCTGGCTTCAATGGCCGACACTCGCGCCTGCCATGATGGAACAGGCGCTCAGCTGCTTGACCGACAGCCAGCGGAGGAGTAAGCGAGACGCAAGGCAGTCAAGCCAGCAACAAAGTAGAGCGAACGAGAGCGAATCGGCTCTCGGTCTGCCTAGGGATATATGAGTGCTAGTCGCTCGCCTGTCTGCCTGACTGCCTGACTGCCTGACTGCCTCCCCCGTTTCCCCTGGGCTGTTAGTGCTCGTTGCCGTCTCGCATAGCATGTTTTAGTCAGCTGTCAAATATTTTGACATGGGTAGCCATGGCCAGCCATGCAGCCCGAATTCGAATCCGAATCCGAATACTCGAATTCAAAATGGGGAACATAGAAAAAACCGAACTCTGCGCCAAACAATATTCGTAGCTGATATGGGAATAACTAGCTGCAAAATACCCTGTAAAGCATTTTCAATGAAAGTAACTAATTCTTATTAGTAATGGTTAGTAAAGTGAAAATGGGAGTGGCAAATACCCAATACCAGATGCTTAGTAATTTATCTGCTTAACATAATGTATTCGAAATATCACAGTTTAAATTAAGCTAAAGCTAATGTCAGAATACCCTGTACTGCGTTTTAAATAAAAGTAAACCGGAAATTGTTTTGAATTGACTGATTTAAAAATACCCTATAATCGACATGAAACAAGGTTAGCTCATTTAATTTAATAATGTGTTAATAAAATTGATTGCTTGAACATTTTGTAACACAGACCCTGTTACAAACCGACTCTAACTTCAATATACCCTATGCACGTAGGGAAGCTTAGTGCTTATAAAAAATGAGTTAAGCCACATAGTTTATCTGTTTTGCCTTTGTTTAAACGATAACTAACTAAAGTTTAAGGCCTCCTCACCGCTCCCTTTGGCTGCTTTATGCATGCGTCTCTAATGAATGCATTCATAAGGCAGACTCCTTGTCCAACCTATTTTTTTTTCTTTTGCGGTCCTTTATGCTCCGGTTGTATGTGTTCCTTTTTTCGTTTCTGTCAACTTTTGTCGATTTTTAACCCTCTTAAGTGCTTAACAAGTCCCAAATTAAAAAGTCGCAGCGTCTCCCGAGATTATGGCCAGCAAAAGGGAAAATGAAATTAAAAATGTTTATATAATAAATGCTCTGCTGGTCAATGGTAATTTTTAATTGTTGACGTTTACCTCTGCTACCTCTGCTCTCGTTGACTTTAATTAAAAAAGGAAATTGTAGCGTGCAAAAAAATTTTCAAATAAAAAAAAACAAATCTGTCTGTCCAGTCATCAAATCGCGCATTCCGCAAACCTCGAACTTCGACTCGGACTAAGGCAAAAAAGGTTTTTTGCGTTGCCAAGGGCGAATTCTTTGCTGAAAGTTTTTCCGCAGCAGCAGCAGCAGCTGGAAAATGTCAGAATGCAGAGAAATGTAATGAAAAAGTTTTGCTATGCAGATATGGGCCTCCACGCTGAGGTTGCGCTAATTGGCAACTGTGTCAGCGACTGTTGCTCCCCGCCGCCAGGGGGCGCTGTTTATATAGTGCAAGCTCATCGCCTGACTCGGCGAATTTGACTGCGCTGGCGATGGTGACATCACAAGCAACGACTGCTCGCATGCCACACACGAACATTCTTGACTCTGGGCACAGAATTTATCAACTCGCGGGCATAAACAATAATAATTTGCCAGCATTTGTTGTAGCGGCTCGCGCGTTTGTCCGTAATTTCCGCAATTAAAAAAACATTTACTCGCATTTGATGTGTGCTTTTGACTTTTTTCTGTTTATTATTTCTCAGTTTGTGTTGTTGTTTTGTTTTTCGGTTTTTGCTTTTCACCTTTTTGCCAAGTGCATTCGCATTTTTTACCAGCTGCCGCCGCATGACATGCAAGTTTGACAAGCGCTCAAGCAAACGACCACCGACGACGACGACAGCTATGAAGGCTCTGTCGTGCAACTAAAGGTTACAGCGAATGCAAATTATGAATATAATTGTTTTCTTAGCTCTTGCCACTCTGCGAACGGCATGTGCAATAAATTAGCTATTTAGTGGATCACTTGATTGCTGTGATCAATGAGTGAAGCGAAAGTGTGAAGGGAATATGGAATTGAATAGAAGAAGTCTCCAAATAGGCTATAGTCACGGAAGTTATCTCTTCATCGATGCTAAATTTCTTACCAGCCAGCATTCTCTTGAGGTATGAGAACACGATGAAGTCACTAACGGGCAGGTCTGGAGAATACGGCGAATGCGGAAGCCATACGAAAGAAAGCCTCTTTGAGGTGTCCACTGCGTCGATCTCGGTTCTCATTTTGTCCTCATTTTATTTCCCTGGTTCCGAAAAATGCTTATCAAACCAAGCCTATACATATTTATGAGAGTTTACTGTACTGTGATGCAGCTTATTAATATAAATAAATATATTCTTTATATATCAGAGTACTTCAAAATGTTTATTTGAAGCTTAAAAGAAGAATCTAAGCTGCATTGGCTCTGTTGCTGTGTTGATGAGGGCATTCCCTTAACTTTAAAACTGTTATAAGCAATACATCCACAAATGTGTGTTTTATTGAAGACGACGCTTAGAAAATACTTCTTCCTCTGAAATTATATACAGTCTTTAAAATCTGTTTCTTCTCTCAGTTTTAATTCTATTATCATAAAATTTTCAATTGATCCATTTGTCTATTGCAGTAAATATGCATAAATTAAACAATTTGCACCCCTTTCTATACTAAGCGAGTTCTAATTTTTATCTCTTTGAGTTTTTTCATGTTTGTTTATTTTTTTTACTTTTAGATAATAATAATTAGTTTGCGACTTCAACGAATTTCATAAAATGTTGTAGTAATTATTTTAATGGTTTCCTTTAAACGTTGCGCTGTGCAATCGCTCACACACACACAATAATAGTAGTGTAATTGTGTGCACATGGCGGAGTTGGTGTGCGGGGGAGGGAGGGAGAGAGAGAGAGAGGGAAAAATGGAATAAAATCCATTATGGAGCAAGAAGTAAAATGGTTAAAATGGTGGCCTAATCGCAATTTAATTACAATACGCTTTCATATCAAAAAGCATTAATGCCAGCCAAACAGGCAGTCGAGTGAGTAGCTGACCGGTAGTCGACCACTAGTTAGGCGTGCGGGGAGGGCGTGGCACGTGAGTTGCGCCACATTCGGCGCCCCGGCCACAGCTTAGTTGAGTGCGTATCGCTACTCCTGTTCATATTAATTGTTTCACCTTAATTATATTTCTCGTAGTTGATACGCAGAGCCCGCCCCTACGCCGCACAAAGTGCCCCATTGCCCCAACCCCAGCGACAGCCCCATCTTGTGGCTTGCTCAAAGCGCCATTAATGCGTTTATAATAATTTTTCAGTACTCAATTTTGAGCGCATTGTAAACTGGGCGCCGCACACCATCAAACAACAAAAAACCTATACATATATATTTATACACATATGTACATATGTGTGTATATATATGTATATACGTATTTGGTTTTCTTGGCTTTTGAGTGATGGCCGCATGAAATGTGCAAAGGCATCATTAAAAACTAATTTCAAGCAGGCAAGAGGTGAGCGCGCCCGCTCTTAAATTGCCAGTGACCAAACGATATATAGCCCCGATTCCCGATCCTCCTCACCACTCTCGCAGCGCTACAGTCTAACCGTTCCCAGACGTCACCGACTTGTGAGCCATGAAGGTGTTTTTATCAATTAAAATAATCATTTATTTGCGTTGCATGAGTCGGCCATGCAGTCGGGTCTGCCAAGGGGTCGGGGCCGCGCGCTGCTAATTAGCTCAAGTCTTAGCTGTGGGCAAACTGTATTGCGAATGAGAACATAATATCAGAAAAATATCATTATTCAAATATATTTTTGAGGATAACTGAATATCCCTTTTATCAGTTCGGAAATCTAAGCCTACGCTTAAAGCTGCTTCTGCGCTGTGCTCGACTCTTTCTAAGGCGTTTAATCCTCGTCTAATACATAGCTGAATTTGAGCCAAGTCGTCAGCTCTAGCAGCGTCTGGCCAAGAGAAGGGTAACAAGAAAAAAACACGCACGCTTTTTACCACAAATCTCTCAAGTTTTTTCCTCGCTTTTTTTTGCCGCTCGTCTAACTGATGATGATTAAATGCGAACGCCTTGGGTTATAGACATGGCATCAGTTGTGTCATTTAAAAGAAGGTAGCAGCCTCCGCCTCCCTCTCTCTCAGCAGCTCGGACTGCCTGCGGCCGCCATGGATCTGCCCCCCTCTTGTGCTATGAATCGGATTCGCGCGCATTAATGGCCGACGCATAAAAAGAGCTTATGATGTAATGACCCCCTAGCCAGGGAGGGAGAGAGCGAGAAAGAGTGAGAGAGGGAGGAAGGGGAGTAGAAAAACGCATTGAGCAAGACAAATGCTGAAGATGTTATTAAAAAATAGTTAAGCAAGTTGAAACGAGTCGAGCCGAGCCGAGTCGGGTTCGAGTCGAGACGCCCCCGTTAGAGGTCTTGAGAGTTCTTCAGGTGATTTTCCACATCCCAGCCATTTCCCTTTCCGCTGACCAGATCGAGGGTGTAGCCAAGCGCCACCCAAAGCTCACACGCTAGCTGACCATTTGCCAGCGGTAGGCATTAGGGGGAGAGCGGAGCTAGGGACTGGGAGTGGGGGGCTGGGGCAATTGACAATTATATTAGTTCGTATTATTTTTGACATATTTTGTGCGGCATTTGTTATGCTTTGCTTTCATTTTTTTGTTTGTTCTGCGTTTTTTTGTCATTACGAAAATTATAATTATAGTAAGTGTCATTAGGCGCTTAGCTGGTTTTTGGGGCGCAGTAATTATTCCAAATTGTTTTACAGTTACTCGACTACCGTCGACTGTTTTGCAGTGAGTCCGCCGCAAACCCGTGAAACCCGCAGACCTTTTTGTAATTAGTTAGACTGCTCCCCCATAGCCCGACAGCCCGACAGCCCGACAGTCCGACAGCTCGGCTGCCCAACTGCAACTGCCCCCTGTCCGTTTGTCCATGAAATCTCTCTTTCTCAACCTTAATCCAAAAGAGCTGCCGAACCCCTTCGCTGTCCCCTATCGGTGCCTCTTGGGTTTCTTTTTGACAAGTACAAATATCTGAATTCGGTAAGGTCGTCTTTTAATCAGGCTCGCCCTACGCTGCGTGCGTCTCGCCTCATGTGGTTTCCAGGCCTGAGATTGTGCTTGGGTCTAGAACAAAGCCCGCAGCTACGGATACCTTCGCAGATACCTTCACTGATACTGATACACACATGTTGATTGTGCCTGCGTTTCTGATCACTCTTTGAAGTTGTTGTTATTGGTGTTGTTGTTGTTGGTGTATGCACTTTTAGTTACCGTTGTTGTTGTTGGAATTTGTATCATTGTGCATTGTGCGTTGATTTTAATTGTGAACTTTTTGTCTTTCTCGCAACCAACAGAGCGCAAACGCGGCCGCCAGACCTATACACGCTACCAGACGCTGGAGCTGGAGAAGGAGTTCCATTTCAACCGCTACTTGACGCGCCGACGACGCATCGAAATCGCGCACGCTCTCTGCCTGACCGAGCGCCAGATCAAGATCTGGTTCCAGAACCGACGCATGAAGTGGAAGAAGGAGAACAAGACGAAGGGCGAGCCCGGCTCCGGCGGCGAGGGAGACGAGATAACGCCACCCAACAGCCCCCAGTAGATGCAACGCCTCGAGCGAGAATATAGCGGGGTAGACGTTCATGGTGGAGTAGTCCAAATCCAAGTCGAAGTCCAACTCCAGGGCCAAGGCCAAGTCCATGTTGAAGGAGGAACAGCGAAGCCAGCGCAAAACTAAATGAAATTTCAAGCTAAATACAATTTACAATTTATGAATTTGTTTTGAACTATCCAAGAGAGGACTATCTGCGGCGTTGCTAGAGTGCAGCGAAACAACAGTGAACACTGAACACTGAACACTGAACAATACACAACAACACTAAACTACAAAACACTACAACTTAGTTAATTGTTATTATTTTCTTTTTATTATTTAATTTTTACAAAATGCAAATGGAGAAAGCGTAATAAGTTAAATAAAAATACAATTAAAGCGTAAAACTCAACAAAACCAACTCATGTGACCTCAGATTAAATAAGCTATATATATATATGTGTATATATATGTATATGTAGATATGCACATGCATATGCATATACATGGATATACTATGCGTAATAACTAATATAATACGATATAATAATAACTAAAACCTTATATATGAAACATATATACGAGCGAATACTATATACACACAATAACATTAGATCTACGCGTCCTAAGTGTAAAGCATACTTTAATACATAATATATATATATGATTAATTTATATAGTGTAATACTGTATACCACACATAAACCTATATACGTATACATACGTACTATAACATTAACTAAACTCAATGTTTGTAGAAACTTTTAGCGCAAAATAAACTCACAACAGCAACAACAACAACAATTACTGAACTGCAGCAGTGTGTTTGATGGATGAAGCGACAGTGACAGTGAGAGTGAGAGTGAAAGTGAAAGTGAGGGAGCCGAATACTAAGAATCTAATCCTAATCCTTAGCCTAGCAGGATTAGACAGACAAAGAGATACCAAAATCGTGGAGCAAGCAGATAATACTAATAGAAAATAAACCAAAAGCAAATCGAACAAGTCGAACATTGGCAAACTAAACTAAATAAAACTCGAGAACCGTTTCGGCCAACCGAATCGAAAGATCTTTCACTGAAACTCGCTTTGAATCAGCATTCAAAGTTTGTTGAAATTGTTGTATCGTCTCGTTGTTTTCCCTAAATACATTTATAATTTCTTGTGCAATTTTTCCTTTTTTAATCAATTTTAGTTTCGATTTCGAAATGTTTGTAAACAAGTTTCTTAAATTACGAAAATTGCAAGCACTTGAATTAGTTCGTAAAGGATATAAAGTATACCGACAAAAACCAATTGGCAACATTATAAAAAAAAAACAAAAATAAAAATACTATATATATTGTTAAAATGTACACGCTGTTTTCAAAAATACTTAAGTATAACGAAACGAATGAAATAATCCATGTAAAGTAGAGAAATATAAAAACAAAACACACGAAAAACTAACGAAAATAATAAAAATTAATATATATATATATATATATATATATGTATATGCATATATTGAGAATGCATTTCTGAATGCAGGCGGCATTGGGGCCGCCCTTCTATTATACCTATAACAACTCTATATATATTTATATATATATATGTATATATATAGTGAATGTATGTACGTAACTCAACTAAATTTCTACGCTCCTCGCACAGCAGCAGCAGCAGCGTGAAGCGAGAAATGTAGAAATCCATATACCAAAGTTATAAAGAAAATATAAAAGTAAAGATAATGAAGAAGAACATCATTATATATGTTTATATGTAGATATATATATATATATATATGCATATGTGTATTTAAACGCAATATTATGCGTGTAACTTGTAGAGTATGTTTCGTTCTGTAAAACCCCCTCTCCTATCCCAGCTGTAGCCAGGCAATAGCAATAGCTAAAAGATACGTAAGATCCCAAATACTACCCAATAGAGACAACATTTGTGATTCCAATAGAAAGTCGAGTAGAGAAATGTCAGGCAGACCAGCGGCCAAGTGTGCTATTCAGAAGGATTGCATCCACAGATTGGCGAACAATTTCAACTCAATCCAGATACGTAACTTTCGGCCTCATTCTGTAAGAAACTAAGCGATTAAGTTTCACAAAAATTATAAAAAAAAAAACAAAATTTATTGTAGAAATTCACAAGAAAACAAAATGCACATGCGATCCACGTACACATGCAAACAAAACGCAAATAAATATATATTTATACATATGTATGTGTGTATGTACTCAGAAGAAACACACACACACTTACATTTCACAGCGAAATTTGAATGTGGCAGAAAAGCTAAATAATTTGTTGTAAATAAACCTTAAATTTAGTGTAAACAAGAAGTCGATGAGGAGAAGAATTGCAGAATGCAAGAATCTAAAAAGAAACAAAAACAAACAGCAGAAAATGCATAAAAATTATAATTAAATTACAAATGAGATTTTGTTTTTATTTGTAATATTTATAATAAAATATAGTATTTAAAAATTTAACAACTGCCTTTTTCTCTGGGTTGGCTCAGTATTTGTCTTGCAGCATGGATCCTCAACTCTGCGAGCTCAGACTTGCTTAGACCCAAACCTGGTGCGTATTTAGTTAATTTTCATAAACAAAAAAAGCAAATCTTTAACTTGTCTCTATTTTGCAGCTATTCATCTCCAGGTCGGATTCAGTGTCAGAGGTAAGCAAATGCTGTTGCCTGTCAGATTCATGTGAATAACATGTTTGGCTCTTTGGCCGCCTTGCAGAGACCACAAAACGCGCCATTTGGAAAACGATCTTATTAATCTGACATCATAATAAGCCATTAATCAAACGGCATTAACAAAACACTGACCAATGGCCACCTGAAACTGAGGCCAGGCCCAGACACGACTCACGGATCAACATTCGCCAGCAGCAGCGATTCCGATTCCGATTCATGCGATTGCGACTGCGACTGCGACTGCATCGACGGCACATGACACCAAAGCCAGGCGACGCAGGAGGAGCCAGAGGAGATGGAGGAGCAGAAGGAATGGGGAGTTGGAGGCGTACTCGATCTCTGGCAGCAGCTTAAACAAATTGAATTCGCATTGTTCGCATAATCGCTGGCCATTTGTAAGCGGGGCACAGAATGTGCTCACGTTTATGTCACAAAATCAAATTAATAATTTGTGCCGTATTTTTCTCTGAATTGAGACGCAGCAAGCAAAATATTCTCAACAATTCGAGCGTCTGGCACTTGCAGCAGGCGCGCGAGAAAAAGGCCTCGAATGTACAAATCGTTTTTCCGCAAATGCTTGAAAATGTCAACATTTGATTGCACCACTTGCACCACTAGCCCCCTTTGACTGTTGGCTGTTGGCCGCGCCTGAATGGCTGCTTGAAGTACATTTCACATGTGTCCCAAAATGATGGCGCTGCACGTATTCCTAGTACCTAGAGATCCACTCGAAATAGTTCTTGAGCAGCTGCCAACCAAAGTTCGACAGGCAACGCGGATGCGTGGATGCGTCCCTTAGCTCTGGGTGGGACGGGTGCAAGATTTTCTGCAACAGTGAATCAAGTTTGAGTTGTTGTTCTTGTTGGCTTGTTTGCTTTTCGGTCTGTTGAAATTAATTAAAAACGTTCTTGTTTGCCCAAACGAAGTACCTCAAATAGAATTTTAATTGAATTCGTTACCTAAGCGAATGCTAAATCTTAATCTGTTGGGTGTGATGTTCAGCTTTAATGCTATATTACTCAGATCTATATATATATGAATATATATGTATAAGCAGCTGAACGATAATATTTATCTGCATTTATTAATTGAGTGCAAATTGCCCAAAATATGAATGTGATGCGATTCAATCTTAAACGAAATCATTTACGATATTACAATTATAGCAAGCAAAACTAGTACACTGAGCGAAATAAATTATACAAAATTACGAACACATATATTTAGAATGAACTTAAGTTTTTGTAACTGGATGTACATAGCATTAATATATAGAATTTGTAGAATCTAAGCACATCTAATCTAAATCTCTTATACGTTGCTCTTAGAATCTTTCTTTTATTTATTATTCTCTTGGATTTATTTTTTTGTATGCTTCGCAAACATATAGATTATAGAATTTTAAATATAAACTATAGAATTTAAAATTGTTTATGAACATCTTATATCGAAATCTAATAGAGAATTAATTTAACTGATTTTAATGTAACTCATGATATTTTTGCCATCTTTATAAGTTAACTATCATTAATATTATTAATATTATATTATTCTTATTATTATATTATATTATTATTATTATTATTTATATTATAAGAATAAATGCATTAAATTTGACTACATTTAAGAGAGAAAAACTGATCAGAAACTTATTCAACGAAATTATAGTGCAATACACTTTTATCTATAAGAAACAAATGTCGACTGAAGATAAGTTATGCAGAAATTTGATTAATGTAAGTAATGATAAAAATATTATTAAACAAATAATATAAGCAAGTATACTCAGACATATATGAACACATATCCAAAGCCGTCGCCATTTCAGATAGATTAGGCCCGAATGAGTTTGAGAATGTCTAAAATATTGAAGTTATACGCCAGTTGGAGACAAGATATTTGGAAAGAATCATTAATAATCGATTCTATGGAATTGAGACAACACTCGGCGGAACCTGAATAAATCATTAATTACGTACAAATTGAAATAGGCAGAAACATGAACGCCATAACGAGAAACAAAGCAAGATGTCAGAAATCCACTCGAGGTACTCGTAATGATGAGGCCTAGACAAGTGCAAGTCCATTCCCTCGCCCTCTGCCTCTGCCGGTTCACACAATCCATCAAACGATCGACGATCCATCAAGGTGATATCGAGACTGCGCAGCGAAGGCAAATGATAAATTTAAAATGGCCAAGACATAAATCATTGAATACGATAATTAGCAGATGCAGACGAAACCCGAAGAGAAAAAAGCGCCGAAAAACAACTCAAATTGAGTTGTCTATTCTATCAGAGAGATATGAAAGGGAAGAGGGAGCGAGAAGTATGTGTAGAGCATTTGGCAATGCAATTGACCCGGTTAACAGCGAAATGGCAATCACTTGAAAATTGCACTAGTCGCTTGAGTCTTCGTATCCTTGATGGCAATCACACAAATGAGGCTCTAATAGAATATTAACTCCCGAAGAGCATCGATGGTAGCCGCTGCCACTGCCGCTGCCTCAGCCGCAGCAGGTAAACCTCAGTTTGCGTCGAACCAGAGAACTTGTTCTGGACCTCTTCGAATAGCCATACAACAGTTATGAGAGAATGCTCAAAATCCGGTTTGAGCTGAAGTTCGAAAAACCCACACACATCTATGCGAATCGATATCGAAATTCGAAGATCTCGCCGGCACCAATACCAATGCATTCGGCACCAACACACTCACAACATGTGAGAGAGCCAGCAGTTCGAATGCCGCTCGAGCAGCAACCATCGTAAATTTCGAAATTCAGTTAGTTTTCGAGCACAGGCCGCTGCAGACCATGGCCAGAAATTTCGTAGCACAGCGCACGCGCAATGCGTCGACACAAAAGGGAGATGAAACATGTAGCGCATAAGAGCTTACTGTCTACTCGCTCGCACCCGCATGCGCACTTGATGGCGCCGCTGACTCCGCCCACCATTTTCGAAATACTTGAATGATTTTCAATATGGCCGCCGTAGCTGACTGCGTTGTTGTTGTTGCTGCTGCTGCCATATGCGCCATGCGGAGCCACCGGCACCGGGACCCTACACATGTTACATGTGTACTACATCATGCCGGCGGTGGTTCTAAAAAATATTTCTGTATAATTTAAAATTCTGGTAAAAATAAAAATATATATTATATATTTGCTTACATTTTGATGTTTTTATTTAATATTTAAATATTTCAAAATTATAATTTGTAGACAAAGTTAATTTTGTTATACAATTTTAGTTTCAAACTATGAACTATAAAAAGTTTAGTCTTAAAAATTCGGATCAAAGATAAGTTCATTGGAAAAAAGTAATCATTGATATACTTCAAATATTTTCAAGCTTGGGTATGTTTCTGAATTGTCTAATTGGAGCTAAACTCTTATATCCCAATTATATGCCTAAATAATTGAATTTCTCAAATAATTGTCTCATAAAAATAAATAATTCTAAAAAATTATCCATGTCATTTATCTAAACATGTTAGTATTAATCAAATCAATTCAGTTACCGCTCAAAAGTCAAAGAGTTGTCAAAAATCACTTAGTTGGTTAACATCTTAATCTTTGGGAGTATTATTGCCAGCCATTGAGATTAAGTAATTCGAAGACAAGCGGAAAAATATTGTCACAACATTCCAGTAATTACCCGTAATGCCTAGAGAAAACGACGAGAACTGCTCGGGGCCGCTAATGATCGAATCATTTCGGATAATGTGCCCAAGCAGCGACAGGAGCAGTGAGAAGCAGTAGCAGTGGCTGAAACTGTAACAGTAAGTGTGACCATAAGCAGACCCAAAGAAACCGAAAGAGACCACAACTCGAGGCAAAAGTCAAACTGAAAATTGAGCTGCAGATGTAAGTAAATCAAATAAAATCACGTGTCATTTGTCTCAGCGGTTCATTGAAAGATAAGATTCCGGCAGCGGCAGCAGAAACTGCAACCGCTCCGATATGAGTGCGGCGAGTGTTGGCCATAACTTTAGGGCAGGTTAGTTAGCTAGGGACATACAGACATCTGAGGCTGATTTAGAGGCTGAGTCTGGGCTGCGTGGCAATCAATCAACGTTTTACTAAATTTAATATGCGGTTAAAAGTGCTAATGACGTTGGTCTGGCAATCGTTTAAGCCTGCCCCTAATTCTCGTCCTCTCAGTCCCGGTCAGGACTGCCTCTCTTCGCCCACACAACGAGCGCCCAACAGACCGACAGACGTGGCAGTACATAAAGTTTAATGAGAAACCACTTAACACTTTCAGAGCTTTTTACGTTTTGCTGTCATTAGAATGATTTTTGCCACTAACTACGATGCTCGACTGTCCTCGCCCTCCTGGCTTCAGCTTCTACTGACTGCCCCTGCGGCCTTTGTGCCAGTGCACATTTCCTTCCGAGTCGTCGTCGTCGACATCGTTCAAGCCGCTGCCGTTGTCGTCATTATCCGGCCATGTTCGCAATATTGCACTCTCTGCCCCGCCCACAAGCTGGCAACCTGGCACTGCCACCGCCCGCATGCGGGATGCGGCATGCGGCATGTGGCACGAGAGCCTCGCTTCCAGCTCGAGGGCAGCGCAACGCAACGCAGTGTTCCGCATTGGCGAAGGCGTCAAACTCAAAGGAGAGCGAGCGCGTGTATTTCCAAAACAAATCGGCAACAATTTCATTAAATGAGTATCATATTAAATTTAATGATGCAGCCGTATTTCAGTTTTCGTTTCGGTTTTTTGTGCACACCGAAGAGTTTTTGTTCTAGCCCAGGCTGTAGGAGTGGGAGCAGCCAACGTCAACGGTAGCTGCCAGCAAATCTTCAGCTCAACTGGGCTGGAGTCAGAGCATCAGCTTCAGCTTCAGCCTGAGCTTGAGCTTGAGCCTCTGCCCTGAGCACTAAAATTGAAGTGTGATGCACACTTGTCAGTTTGGAATTTCTATTCGAAAAGTTATCCATAATCCTGTTTTCCTGCTCCTCAGGCTCTAGCCGAAGAAGTGTGCCTCTGGCCCGGCTCGTGTTGTGGACTGTGCATGATGAAGAGGTCGTTGCTGGAGCTGTGCCGAGTGACTGATTGACAGCGAAGCTTTCAGTGATTATGTATAGTAATACATCTCAAAACTTCTATCCCCAACTGATGTTTATCTTGCGCCCGAGTGTTGCTCTCTATTGACTTTTAATTATCGCCCGCCAGGCCATATATCAATTTACTGCTCTGAATAAATATATTAACAATTGGGATATGTATCTGAATGGGTTTTACATATACATAAATATTTATTTCTTTTTTATGTGTGCTCTCTTAGTCTCAACCTACTTATTGCTTTCCTAAACAAAATCGATTCAAGATGGGCTTAATGGAATTAAAATTATTTAACTCTAACTTCGTGTTGTACGAAAACATAATTGAATTTTAGCTTAGGAAAGAGTTTCCTTATAAGTTATAAGCAGCTGTGACTCAATTGTTTGGCTATGAAATGCAGGTGCAGCAAAAGAATAAGGTTTGCCTCTGCAGACCTCTGTCAAGCAAGTCGATGAGGTATACAAGAAGGTCAAATGAGCATTGCAGGTCTAATGCCAAGTGGGAGTATAAATCAATATAAAACAGAATAAACATTCAATTCTTCTTTATTCTCTCTATATTTCACCTAATCGGCTATTGACAAACACAAAGTATACAAAAATTAATAAAATAAACTCTAGTTAACCCGAAAGTGCTGCTAATAGAATCAACAATTGTTGTTCTAATTTGTGTTTGTTTAATTTAATGGGGACTTCCAGCTGAAGAGCGAAACAATTTTCTTAAAATAAAAAGGAAAAGAAAAACAATAATGGAGCTCAAGCCAAGGGCCTAGGGGGTGTGAGAATTGGGAGGACAAGGACGCAGGAGTAATGCATAAGCTCAGCCAAGTCCATTACCAGAGCCAGGCATCGATTGATGGCTGCTCAACAATGGCTGGGGGAAATTAACCAATTTATCTTTGTTTTCTACACAGAACAGAGAATAGCACAACGCACACCCAAGAAGAAGCAGAAAAAAACGCACTCTCCCGAAAGGAAAAAGTTTATAATAAAAAGCAACACTGAGGCGAACCAAACAACAATCCGCACGACAAAAGCAAAGGCAGCACCAACGCGTAGGAGACATCAGCCACGGCGACAATGAAGGAGCCGAAAGGAACCCAAAAACAAGGAGAGGAAAACGAACAACGAAAAAAAAACAAGAGGCGGGTCTGGAGCTGCCCTGAAAGGATTCAGCCATTACATTTGAAAGCATCAGAGTGAATAGTGGAACAGGAGCTGGAGGCAGCCAAGGCTGGTGGAGGTGGATGGGTGCTTGTCGCCAACGTGTGACACATTTCTGCTTTTAAGGAGGATTGCATTTGTTACGCGTGCGTTGCTCCGTTACGGTTCAGCGGCAATCGATCAAGGGTAAACATTTCGGTTGGCGTTGTACCCTGCCAGTGAAAGGTCTCGAAATTTAGTCAGTCTGAGTGAGTGCAGCCATCTATTAGGCAAGTGTCTCAAAGCCGAACTCTAGTCGTTTTTTGCCACAAATTTATATGGGAGTGTGAGTGTGAGTGTGTGTGCGTGTGTGTATGCTTGTGTCAACTTTTTGGGTAATGCGAGGAACACGCATGCAAAATGCAAATGGAGCGATCTCCTGCAGTCGAACGGCACACTTCCCATTCTTCTGTCATTCTGTGCCCCTCCTGCTGTTGTGGCAAGCAATGTTGCATGAAATTTGCTCGGGTCGCACTAGGAGCTGGGCGCACTTTCACTTTTTCCCAGCAGCTAGCCTGCCTAGGTTAGGTAGCTTCTGGCCGACATTAGGCTAATGTTATTAGGTCGGCCGAGGGTCGCAGAGCCATTCCTCATTTTGTTGCAGATGTGCTGACAGGCTGGCTCGGCCGCAAGGCAGCATCAAGAACGCAACCGGAATATTACGTGTGGCACTTCAAATTTCTCTCGCATCCTTTTACCACGGCTGCATTTGTTATGCTGCGACTGCGACTGAGGCTCTGTCTGCGTCCTGCTTCGAGAGCTGCTTGTTGACACACTATACACGCACTACACACATGCTAAACAGAGCCGCCCACACATGAATATTCTGCTATAGCTTCTGTTGTCGGAAGCACTCTTACCGAATGGCTTTAACACGGCTCGACGCATTGCATTGCATCGAGCCGGCAACAGCTCAGGAAATTAAAACCCATAAATCTCTCGTCGCTCATAAGCTCATGTCCTCCGGCCACAAGCAGCCACGAGCTTTGCACTCTGCCTGAATTGTATCTCAGCTGGCTAAGCATGGGCTGTGTGTGCTTTTTAATATCATAAGTAAACCTGCCAGGCAACAGGTGGTCGAACTTCAGCTGAGATCGGCAACGCATGTAAGTAAAAGGAAATCAACTTAAAGTTTAGCTGAACGAAAATGGAATTACCTCCAGCTAGATATGTACAGCAAATTACAATTGTTTCAATAGTATCCAAAAATTATAACCAATTATATTCTTCTTATATTCTTTTACCTCGTATTATTATTTATGTAGTTGTTATTTGAGTTCGAAATTTGGTTTAAGCCATGTCACATTTTGGCATAATAATAATAAAAGAAATTATAAAAAACAAAATGTAAATTAATTGCATTTACTTAATATATATTAGAAATGTGTGTAAGGATAAATAAAAGTTTATTTACCTAATCAGGATCAAGAGCCGAGTGAAAATAATCAGATCTATCCGTGGACCTGTCTAATTTTAGTGCCTGGGTTAACAAATTGATAAGATTTTTCAGCACTTTTCGTAAACTAAAACTAACTTGTGAACTAAAATTAACTTGTGAATAGCCCTGCCTAAAGTATTTAAAAATTTACAATTTATTTTAAATTCCATCCCCAATTTCAGTAAAATTAAAAAGCCTTTTCTTTCGCAGATAGATTTCTATATAAACGAACTATATCATATGCAGTTTATATGATATATGTTTATTTTATTGAATCTGTATTTGTAAATTGATCAAATCTATATATCTTCATGATTTTCTAGATATTATAACTATTATTTACCAATTTGTGTATATAAATTATATATATATTATCATCATCTTATCTTATCTTTTAATCATATCATCTATTTGTATCTCGCAGTTGTATCGCTATCAAACGGGTAAATTCTACTAACTGCAGTGTCATTTGAAGCATATTTAAGTATAAATATTTGCATAGAGTTTGTTTATAATATTTGTATGATTGTTTTTAATAACAATGTCTTTTGATACACGTTTGTCTGGCACAGCGGCAGAGATCAAGCCACCGAGACGGCAGCCAAGGTGGCGAGGGGGGCTTGATGGAGTCGGCAATGGTGCCAGCAATTTGGTGCCGTTGCCAGCGGCCATCATCATCATTAGAAACTGCGAAAAATCCTCCAAATACTTAACCGGTGGTGGCCTTAAGTCGTTTTTGATGTACGTCACTAACAGCGCCAGCAAACGCCAAGGCGACTTGGACAGCAGCAGAGGCCATCAGTGGACCACGAGATAGATATATGTGGGGTTGGGGGCAAAGGGGGACACTACTTCGGCTCTAGAGAAGTGAATGCTTGAAATGGTAATTGGCATTTATTATCCACGCACTTCTGCGGCATCATTCGATGATCTGCAGGTGCCGATTAAGGCACCAACTGCAACTCCATGCTACATTCGCGCCGAGCTCGTACCCCGTCTTCTCATCTCCACCTCTCAGATAATGCAACTTTAATTGCTGATCAGTCGTTAATTGTGGCAAATTATGAGAGAAATTGCACAACAGACACCAAAGCAACGAAAAAGGCATCTTTTAATTGAGCTAATTAATGGCAACGCTTTTGGAAGCCGTATATGGTCTTCGCACAAATACCATCAACTGATCTTGTACTAAATAATTAAAACATATACTAAATAATTAAAGCAAAGAAAAAGTCATTAAATTCAAAGTGGCAAATGCAAACTTCGCTGAGTAATTGTAGCAATTTTTGTTGGCTTGGATATAGAAATATCTGTGAGATGCAATAATTTATAGCATTCAAATGGATAAAATATATCGGATATATTTTCTAAGATATCTTTTCAAATCTATAGTAAGAATGTTACAAGCGAGTGCTACTGTACTCATTCACGATCTAAATACTGCCAACTAAAAAGCTTTCGAAGTTATGTAACTCAATATTCGCATTTGAAAATAAATATGAAATATAAATAAAATTTTGAAAATATCAATAGATGCGGGTTCTACTCACAAATGTGTATTTCAATAACAGAATTTGTGCAAAAAAACATGATCGGATTTACATGGACATATCAGTTATTCCCAACTTGCCAATGGGCGTAACTATATCGAATATTATTTTTTGATCTTGGGTTGTCGAAGGGAATTCCGAATTTCAAGCCTTTAGAACCTTAACTAATACAATTTTTGACATACCATTTATTAACGAGAAAACCTTAATACTTTATCAGACGGTGACATATATATATATATATAGATATAGATATATATATATATATATATATATATATATATATATATTCAAAATTACATGTCTTTAGCTTTGCGTTTACTCCAGCCACTGCACAAAATTAATATACTCATTTCACTTTCTGATTGAGTAAATCAATGTTGTCCATCCTTAGCATATATATATATATATGCCAGGTATTAATTATAAATTATTGAGAGTTTACATGCCGCAAATATTTTTATTATTTTATATACCAAAGGTGCATGCATATACTGAAGAGCTTAAAACTTGTTTATTTAACTAAAATGGTTTTTAATATGTTAAAATAACTGTGAAAAAACCGTTGTCAGTTGCCAAACTAAATATGTAAAACGAAAGCAGTATAAGTGAAGAAAAGACTTGAATAAGTTCGACAGAAAATCATAAAATTCAGTTTAATATTTCAATAGCCATAAATGGAATATAATTTGGAGCAACTGAGCGATTTGATTTGATGTTCGGCTATCAAATTTATTCACTCAACGCGTAGAGTTTAAGGAGTGAAATTTTTGATTGGTCTGCAAGTAAATGCTCGGTTTAACTGTTCCCAACTGATCGTTTTGCGTATCCCATGTCCATAACACACCTGTGTTTCTGCAGTAAGAGAGAGGCCCAATAATGGAAAGCCAAACGCGGGCTCCTGCTTCGAGTCTTGGCGTTTGCCCGCGACGATGAATTTTAAAATCTCATTAATATTTCAACGCGTACTTAGATGCGTGCTAAATTGCAACTGGGTGTGTGCGTGTGTGTGTGATTAACAAGAATGGTGGCAATTACAGGAAATTGCTTCCTTGCACCTTCCTTCCGCCCATGACTCTGTGTGTGTGTGTGAAAAATGTGGATGCACTTTTTATTTAATCACAAATTTGATGCATGCAAAATGAAGACATTGCCGTCAGCTGCCCCTTCTCCAACTCTGTTCCTTCTCTCCCTCTCTCATATCCCCTATTGACCATAGGTGGAGAGTAGGGCTCATTTTGCAATCACTTTAAAAGCCATAATAAGGGTGAAATTTTAATGACTTCATTATGGGGTATTTGCTGGGCACAGACGCGTCAGGAGCAGAAGCTTGCAACCGGAGCGGCTGCCCTTTGCTGTTGACACTGTTGCCATCTTCCATCTCCCATCTCCCACCTCCCATTGCCCGTTGACCGTTTAGTGCGTGTTGCGCTTAATTCGCATGGAGCGACCCATGTTTTACAATATAATTATAAGAATTTTCTTTTAAGTGGTTCACAATATTCGTGCCGCAGTCGCGCTTCGCTGTGGCAAGTGCATTAACCTATTTCCAACCATGTGTCCAGTGCGCGTGGCCATTTTGAAATGCATCCGCAGTTGGGTTCAAGAATGGGAATGGGAACGGGAACGGGAACGGGCGCACAATCAAAGAAAAATGCCTGTTTATCTCGGTTGCCATTAAGGTAGCCTCATCTATTGACAGGTAGAAAATTTATCGACTGCATTCTCCGGTATGGAACCATCGCGGTGCAGGGGATCAGAGCTCAAAACTGGTTCTCAGCTGCTCGCCCACTGTGAGGTCAATGGCTGATTTGGGTTTTTGTTTTTGGTCGAGTTTAATTACAACGCTTAGCTCGAATCTGCATGATTTGAATAAAATGTGTGCCTAATTCTTGTAGCCTTCCTTGGTTGGTAAATATACCAGCTAGGTAGGCTCACAGTTTTTGTCTACAAAAATACTTTAAAAGCCTCTCCCAGCGCAATAATGCATAGGATCTGAAAACATTGGAATTCAATAATAATTTTTTTTAGTTTGAATTTTTAATAAATTTAATTTGTATATTTTGATATGCAAAGCCCGATTTAACACTTCCTTATGTATTCAAAGGCTTTCAATAATGTTTTGATTTTAAAACACAACCATTTCAAACTTCAAAGAAAGTCCTCTTCATGGGCTATTTTGAACTAAGGTTATTATAAATTTGACTGCTACGTATGTGGACTATCAATTGCGCTTAAAATATATCTTTGCCGTTTATCATTTTTCTCAGTCATATCAATTCGTACTTTAGTATGAAAAACTGTAATTTAGAAATTTTTGTAGTTTTATATCTGTGAAATGCAAATTGAAATATGAGTATTCTGCGCTTTAAAAACATTTTACAAAAAAGTCGTAAAATATGCAATTTTGTAGATACGGTTATTAAAATGTTCCCGAACTAATTGAGAGTAATTATTATGGTCATAATTAAAAGTGAATTAAATTTAAGCACAAGACTCACACTAATGAATATATATTGATAATTACAATAATTATGCAAATGTGCAACATTTTCACGCAACGCGTTGCGATTCAACTCACAGAGCCAGACCCGTCTCGCCTCCCCCTCCTCTCCTGCTGCTACTCTACTTAGTAATTGGCCTTTGGTTTTGGGGCTCCGTCTCGCAGCAACACGAACTGAGTGCACTTGATTGACTGAATGACTGCCCATCGTAGCTTCCACTGAACAAAACTGTAAAAGTTAACAATCCGAAAGGGCAGGCAAATTAAGTTGCGAGCAGTTCAGACCTTGAGTCGATTTGCATGCATTAGTCTGTAGCCTATACTTAACTCACTCTTCAGGTAGTTAGACCTATCTCTATACAAGTCCCTTTTAAATCACACACATTCAACATGTGCTCAATACTTTAAGGTCTATTTACTTTCGAGGCTGCGTCCTTGACATTTTCCGGATGCGTAACGTTCTCGCATATGCAAATATTGGCACTACAATTGTTCGGCAATCCTTTGTAATCCTTGCCACGGGTTGTCCCGCATCCTATATACAACCAGTCAATCGGCATCGATGACCGTCATAAACCTTCGCCTCTTGCTGCGTGAGTGTCTGTTTGTTTTGTGTTTTGACTTTTCGCTTTTCACTTTTGACTTCTGACTTTTCACCATTTATCCTTTTGTCTGGCTGCTCAGTTAGCGGCTCGTGATTTATGACATCCGACTTTGGCGGCCAGCTAAGTCCAAGGGCCATGTATATTGGATTTACTGTGCAGCAGTTCAGTTTCGATTTCCATCTTGACACAATCAGTTCATCAAGTTTACATCCACAGAATGCACCAAATTTGTTTCCCTACAAAGTGAAAAATATTGTCAAATAGTGCCAATAGATGGAAGAGTGTGAGTAGAGCTGAGAATTTGGTTAAAAACATGTTATTAAAGTTTGTTTTATTAATAACTATATGTGTATATATAAAAAGTTATTTAGAAATATTCAAAAGTAAATTAAATTAAATTAAAATTAATTTTTTTCTATCGAACTCATAAACGCTATATCTTAATTACAGATAATATAACTATATACTATGTAACTATAAGTGAAGTCAGCAACACTGACGACAAACTGCCTTTGGCTGAGACACAACTACAGCCAAACACTAAGCTTGACTAATTTTAAAGATATATTAGAGCTATAGGAGCTAGTTATACTACATTTATATAGATTGCTACAATTGTGACTACTCTCTGATCAAAAATGTGCATACTTTCTAGAGCAAATGCTACTCTTTGGTGTTATGAACACAGGGAAGGCCTGACTCGAAACTCATTCAATTAATTATATATTATTAATTGAATTTGTCTTTGCGTGTGGCCATGTCAGAAGTCGATTCCATTTCAATAAAATACGCTTCAAACAACTTTAATCGACAACATAGAGCAGTAAGCTGCAATATATTTAATTATTTTTTCATATCCATAAACGAATTCTGCTAATGGAAGTTTCGCTCAGTTTAATTGAGTTTGGGTCGCGCGTGACGATGATCGATTTGCTGGTCAGGAGCAGCAGCCACTGACAGGATGATCACGTTGCGAGTGGATCGAGCTTACGCCTGGTGCAACCACTTGCACCACACCTGTTTGCTCCACAAATTGCGGTGACTGGCCCCTCTCGTTTCGATGGATTATTAATGGCTGGCGATCGATCGTGAGGCGATCGCGCGAATGCGCCCACAAAAATAGCCACAGAAAACTTTGTCTGGCAGCCGCAGCGAGCCGACGCAGGGCGAGGCGTTCAGCATTCAGCGTTTAGCGTTAACGTTAACTCAATCGACCTGTCATTTGCGTTTCAGTTGGCTCCTCGCATAATTGCCACCGTCACTTGAAGCTGTTCCTTGGCACATCATTTGTCAAGCGATGCCCAGCAGCCACAGCGGCGCGGCTCCGACTACTATTTATAGGTGTTGTGTTCTCTTAGTGGAATAGAAGTCTTAAACTCCCAGTGCACAACACGATCGTGCTCGCATTAGAGATGGTTAGAGTGTTGAAGAGGCCGAAAGTCACGAGCACGTTGCAGCTATCGAAGATAGTTTCATATTAGCAGATGTAGCTAATGCTATAGAAATATATCGAAGATGTAATTGTGATAATATAAAAAGAATTTTAAAAAACTGAGCATCATAAATACTGGCCTTACTAAAAATATATATAGAAATATATATATATTCATGTGAAGTCGTGTCTTAGTCCAACTCTCGACACGCGACCACCTCACTCCAAACTGAATTTGCATTGGACTGTTCGCAGTGGCTGCTCGTATTGAAAACGATTTATCAACATTTACTAGAAATTAATTACCACTCGGCCGAGTCTGTCTTTAATTCGATTTGTATGCGATATCTTTGGGTGTGAAACCACGTTTGGAATCGATTAATCAAGCGTGCAGCTCGAACAGAATCGATCAAACAATCGCAACGTGTATCCACAGCCACTCGAATTGGCTCGACAGAGAGTCTACTAGTCCCAGTGCAGGATACGGTCTGTCTCTGGCAATGCAGACTGTGCGGTTCCAGCTCCACATGTTGCCCTTGGAAAGGGTGGCCCCTACCTCCCTCGCCGCCAGCCTTCCGCCTGCCCCTGCTACTGGGCCAATTCGCTGCTCTGTCATCGGCACACTTTTCAATTGTTTATGGTTTTGGCCTTTGTTTTGGTATTGCGGTTCTCGGCGCTCGGTTCTTAATTTTTTTGGGTTTGTTTTTAATTCGGGCATGCGTTTCAACAAAACTTCATTAATTTTACCAATAACATGCAGGACAGCAGCCCAAAAGTCCAATGTTCGTTGCCCGTTGCCCGCTGCTCTTTGTCCAATCGCTAAGCAAGTTTCTGGGCTGGACGCACGTTTAGCACGTCTTTGGAGGCTCACTTCATTCTCTCCCTCTCTCACTGTCTCTCTCTGTCCCTCTCTCGGTCAAAAGGAGGCATTCATTAATTCAAATCCCGCAATGCCGTCTCCGTCGTATTTTGTTATTAATGATGTTCAACAAAACGGCGGCTTGTTGCTTGGTTCAACTTGGGTCTCGGTTCTGACCATCGATGACACTCGGCCCACTGTTAATTTGCGGGTGGTTCCTGTTTATTTCGTATTTGTATTTGTTGTCTTTGTTGTGTAGCCCATGATCATTTTACGACAGGACTATTAGCTGCTTGTGCAGGACCCCATACACGTTCCGCTCTTCATATTTTACAGCAGTTCCCATTCGAGTTGGCTCAATGCTTATCATTACCGAATGTTGAATGATGTCGAGTGTTTGTTTTGACATCGAATGTTCTTAGGTGATTGTTATTAAACATTTAAGCGCTTGATTAATGACTTCTCAATGTGCGATGCTTATGCTATTAACCTGCGCTCTACAGCAACACAGTTGTTGCTACGGATTAAGGATAATAATTGAACCTGTGGCAAGTATCTTAAAAGAGTCATTAGGCATGACAAGTGCTTAAATTTATATTTTGGTTTGGAATTTATTGTTCCAAAAGGAAGTTAATAAAAGTAAACTAAATATAATTTTAGTCGATTATATTTCACGATTCATAAGTGAAGAATTGGCAAAATTATTCTTATATATTTGTAGCCACAACCTATATACATGCGAATCAAAAGACTTTGTTATTTCCAGACCTGTGATTTCACATCACTCAGTCAGCTAATAAAGGAAAGCCAAGCCAATAAACACGCCTCCCCTGAAACAACACACGGCTAATGGAGGGGCTTGACATGAATGCAAATATTTGTGAATCGAAAACACTTAACGCAAACACATTTAGTGATTCCTTCCCAAGCCGATTCGCATACGATTCATAAAATGTGGGTTAGGAAAATGTGCAGTGGGGATGGGAGTGGGGTTGGGGGTAATTTTTGTAGTTGCGTATCCACCCCAACAGCCAGCAAGTGGCTAAAGGGGGAAGGACGCACCCAGAAGCCAATTCTAATTCCGAGAAAATGCTTTTCATAAAAAAATGAGGGAAACAACGAAAATATTTGACATCAAATTCATCAAACTCATGCGTTGGCCGCCTTCCGTGTCTTGCGGCACAGGATGGAGCTTGCAACAAAGAGGCGGCAAGGACAGGGAGCAGGGGGTTGGCCGACACCGAGGTTGTGGGTGAGGACTGACTTTTTGGGCAAGTGACTTTAAGGCCAGAGCCAGGGCCAGGGCCAGGGCCAGGACTTTCTGTGCCTTTGCTCGCGCACTCGCGCATTGGCCCTGCTCATGCTTCCATTTGAGGCTGAAATGGAAAACGAAAATGTCTGACATTGACAAATGTCATCCGTCATTGCGAACACAAGATTGATATAGATTGGAATGTGACACAAAAATACGCACAACTTCCACCACCGCCATCGCCGCTGCCAGCACCACCATGAGCCCCTGTAGCAACCACTGCTGCGGCTCAAGTCAAAGACACAATGGCGGCAAGGCCCGTTTTTGTTTCCCGTATCCCTGCCTCTGCCCTTGCCCCGCAACCTTCTCTATCCCCCTCACAACGTTCCCATACGACTCACAATTGTGCGTAGCTGGCGATGGCACAAGATGACGAGCGTTGATGAAAAACGTCGTCAGCGTCAACGTCAGCTCCGTCGACGTCTGTCCGTCAAGCCAGCCACCCTTGTTTCGCTTGTCTCGCAAAAAAAAGACGAACACAAAAACAAACAATGGATTCCATTTCGGGGATGAAAAGCTGCATTTTTTCACGCTTGTCTTTGGGCGGAAGTTCGAAATGTTTGAAAAGTATTTGAAAATTTCTTGTGAGTATTTAAGAAAATGTTAAAAAACAAAACCTCCATATTAAGTAAAGTTGCATTATAAAATGTTGATCAACTGGAAAGCCTGCAATATATAATATTAATTTTTATATTGCATGTTCCAGAAATTAATAAATAATAATTCTACAATTGTATAAAATCTTGACAATGAAATTTCAAAGTTTATTAAAAAAAGTATTTTAACTTAATTGAATGCAATTTGGAATAAACAATTTGAATTTTAAAATATATATATATATATATTTATATATATATATATATATATATATATATATATATATATATATATATATATATATTTCAATGAACTCTACCTTATTATAACTTGTATAGACTTGGATTTATTGAGATTACAATCAAGTTTTATGTGTTATAAAGCAGGAGTAGTAAATAAATGTGGCTTCTCCCTTAATCCATTTTTTAGATACACAACATTAAAATGTTTAACCAAAATTATATATATATATTTAAAAATATTTATTATATTATTTTGAATTCATTAATTTATATCTGATAATTTATATCTGACTTATTTTAATTCGATATCAGAATTTTATTCTGCTTTAATTCATACCTGGACACCTTGAAACTTCTGCAAAGTCAAAGAACTTGTTATCAGTTCGGTTATACAAACTATTCAAACTTCCCCTTTTACACCAGTGTATGAGTGTGTGCGTGTGTATAAGTATGTGTGTGTTTTCTTTTGTATCACAAAGTTTTATGTGCGTGGCACATAATAATGGTGGATTTTCTTTGTTTGACGTTAATTTTTTATTCTTGTTGCTTTTGTCTCAGATTCTGGTGCTGCCACCGCCCTGCCCCCGCCCATTGTCAGGGCCTGGCAAGCTGCACTTAAGTTTATTAGAAGAAACAATGGCGAAAAAGAACGCAGCAGAAGGGGGTAGGCATCCCGCTAAGAGCGTTAAAATTTGATAAATTTATGTTTGCATTAATCTTGCGCTGCAACTATTTCAACAATTTGCATCCAGGCCGTTGGCCAGGCCCCTCTTCCTGCTGCTGATGCTGACAAGGACAAGGACTAAATCTGTTTTTAGATTGCAACGAAATAGTTGGGAAATTAAACCAATGTCTCCCCAGTTGCAGCTTAAACGAGCAAACAAAGTTTGGGCAAAAGTTTTCCGTCCGCGCTGAGCGCTCCCCGAATAATAATCAAGTGTTAATTATTTTATGGTTTTCAAAAGTTAAAGTTTCGTCAAGCTCACACCGCAAATCATCATTCGAGATACGCATCGATTTCCATCGCCGCATGGCAGGTGGGGGAAAACTCTGTTAACTGCGCACCGTGGGCAACTCCTCATTTCCTTCTGCCAACTGTAATGAAACTTCCGTTCTCTCCTCCTCCTGCCCCACCCGCTCCGCAGACCTCGCTCTGCGTGTCCGTCCGGCAGCTGGCAAACTAATGCGCTGCCATCAGTTGACGATGGCATTCAGATTAAGCTGCTGGCAATGAATGAACTCGATGCGGTGATAAAAACATTTATCAAACAAAAAGACGAATAATCATGCCTGCCAAGCCACGCGGCACGAGTTGCTGCTCCTGCTGGAGAAACCCCTTCCTAAGATGGAGCTCAGCCTTAAGACAACCGGCAGCTCGAATCCTTTAAATGGAGGCTGTGCAAGAGCTACGCGCACGTGATTACGTCATTTGTACGGCACTTAAAAATCAATTAAAATGCTTTCGTAAGGCGCCAATTACGAATATTCAAATGAACAAGAAAATAATCCGATCGGCGTATGTTTCTCATTCATATACTAATTATTCTCAACTCCATAATTTAAAATTCATGAATATTCTTAAATAATCTGATTACTATATACGAGTACTATATATGATTACTATATATATGAATAATATATATATGATTACTACATATATGATTACTATATATAAGCTGAATTATTTGAGTCTTCATTCATACAATGCCAATGCGAAAGAGTTGCCGGAGTGACATGATTTTACTTACAATGGCAACTTGTAATGGAAAAGCTGAAAAATTGTTGTCTCTAAACTTCCTTCCAATGTTGATGAAACAACTTATTCCTGAATTAGGAATACACCTATAATTATATAATAAATACCAATAAAACATCACCTAGAACTGCTATGATGATCCCTTAGAATATCGCCTCGATTATGGAAGTTTTAGAAAACATTAAACAACTTTAAACTTGATTAGCTAACATCTATTATGTTAGTATAACAACTTTTCTCCAAGTTTTCTTGTTTTAGATTAAACAGATCAAAAACTTCCTCGGTTTATTAGCTTATAAGACTCATTAAAAGCCCATTCCAAACACAAACAAGCTTAATTTACTAAAAACACAAACCAACAGAACAAAGCTTAAATTTGTATATTAAAAATTCTTTGTCTGGAGAGGATTAAGAGCTGAGAAGTTTACAAATCGCGTTGTCTCCAAACAAGGAATGCGCATGGGCTCATTTAGCAATGGGCAACAACAAAAAGTCAGCCAACAGTGATCGGAGCGAAGACGAAACCGAAACCGAAACCGAAACTGAAACCTTTTGAAGAACAAGACAAAGTACATAATTCGGAACAAGATCTTCGCTTTAGCTTGTCATCGGAGACGGGGAACGGCAAGGGACGACTCTAGAGAGAATTCAGCGTCCCACTGGCAATGGTTATTAATCAGTTTCCGATAATGCAGCCGAGCGAGACAAGAGTTTTGAATAAAAACACCCGCAGACACCTTGCCGCGCCCCCGCAACAGCAACTAGCAGTCGTCTCCCACCATTGTCGATGATCTCAGAGAGCTATACGAGACATATATAAATATATACTCACATATATTTAGGTATAAGTGCGAGCGTGAGTGCGAGTACGATCCGAGAGCCTGAGTGCTTGGCCGGGTATGTGTCATAGTCACACTTTTGTTGTTAATTAAACGTGGCGACTGCACGCCTGTGTCTCAGGCCCGGACCGAGACCCATGCCCAAGTTCCAGGGATCCCGCTAATGCCGGATCCATGATAAGTGGCATGCTTGTGAGATTCTGAGAGTCTGAGAGTTTCGTCGCTCGTCGAACTATTCATAGCAGCGCTGCCATTGGACCTTGGCATCGTTGCCAGCTCTTCCGGCAATTGATTAATCGCCGCGAGCGACGCACTTTTGATGCCTAAGTGGCAGGAACTTGAACGATCTGGTTGCAGCATTGCAGCTGAGGTGAGAGAAAGCTCAAATCCAATTCCAAAGTTGGCTTACTCGCTATGGCTTCAGCTGTAGTTGTCGCTGTGGCAAAAATAAATCGCTCTTGGCCAAGTTCAGGAACAAATAAGCCCGCAGCCGGACCGCAGAAAAAACACCCAGAACGAGCAAAGAAACAATGAAAGGAGATTCACCAAAAATGTTAGCTGCCTGCTGCCTGCTGCCTGCTGCTGCTGCTGCTGCTGCTGCTGCTGCTGCTGCTTCAGCTGAATTTTCGGTTGGTCGTCATGTCCATCGAGTGATTTGATGAATTGCTGTCATTAATCTATGACGTACGCAACTACCAAAGGAAATGCCATCATCATCAAAAGCAGCCCAGGCAGCAGCAGCAGCCGGGCTGAGGGCTGAGAGCTGAGAGCAAAGAGCTCACAGCTCGAGCTCAGATCCGGGCGCAAGCAGCAGTGGCCCGCAGGGAGCCGGAGTCAGGGAGTCAGGGCATAGGCGGGCTGCTCGGGGGCTGCTGGAAAGGCAATGCGTGGCAACCCAATTCGCTGCTCGAGTGCCGAGCGAAATGTAACATTTGGGAATTTGAGAAGGTTTCGCTTTCATTTTGCAATTTAAAGCTTTGCCCTCTGCTGAATACATAAATAAGAAAAAATTGGTTGGCTGGAAAAGTTTCAGCCTTTCGTTGAATTACGAAAACCAATTGAAAATCGCAGTGGCATAGTCGATATATATATACATCAAGGTAATTCTGGTCGAATATCTTTTAGGAATTGCTTATCAATAAAAATAGCACCAAAAGTTTTTCGATTTATAAAATAAAAATCAGTTTCTATCATAATATTTTAGTACAACTATTAGTCTTAGGCGACATTGTAAGTATTTCAGTTATATTTAAATCTAATCACTGAGTGTTGTTATCTGATTAATCTGACTATAAATTTAATCTATGCAGTCGTGACATTTTTACAAGCAATGCAAATGATTTCTACAACTGAATCACGCCCAGTCAACTATTTATTTTCGCCAAAGAGCCGAACGGGGGGGCGGAGGGCTGGGGCGGTGCACATATATTTTTACATTTCAACATAAATGCATTTCATGTTTACATTTTTCCAGTGACAAGTGTCTGAATCACACTGCAACGGGATGACATATCGAGGCAGGGGAAGCCAGCGACACTCAGCCGACAATCGATTAATCAGCGAAAAATAATAAGAAACATCTCCCAGGCAACTGCTCCGGGGTGCATATGCACGAAACGAGGATGGAGAATGGAGAATGGAGCAAGGAGCATGGAGCATGGAGGTTGGAGGCGGAGGCTGGAGAACGCAGATGCCAACTCAAATGCGGAACTGGCGCTGGAAAAATGAGCGACTTCAGCGTTTTGGCAGCCAAATAAATACGAAACATCAGACGACAGACAGAGTTTCATAAGTTTAGACATTCGACTAAAGTTCAAAAATGAATAAAAATATTTATGTGCAGAGCATTCTCTGGCCCAATCTGCCTTCCTCCCCGCCCACTCTGTGTTTTATTTTCATTTGTGTTTCAAAATTCGCTTCGAATACGATAATTAACACAATTCTATGTGCGAGAGAAGTGCGGCAAGTGGTTTTGATAGGGACGGTGAGAGGGGCAAAAGTGTTTAACAAAATTATTCGGAACGACCCTCGGAATGAAGACAACAATGAAATGTCAAAGCCAAATGGCTGACCAAAACTCATTACAACAAAACTTCAAATTGCCCAAATTAATCTAATTTTCAGTTTATTGTTGCTTTCGTTGTTGTTGTTGTTGTTGTTGTCTTTATTCAATGTCAGTGAGTTGCGCGCGTTGTCAGTTGTTTCATTCAAATCATTTCTTTCTGTTCGTTTTGTTGTTGTCGCTGCTTCTCTCTCCGGTTGTTTCTCACACAATTCTCACATAATATAGAATTGTGTATGCCATTTGTTAGCCTATTCCTTTCATTCAGAGAAACCGAGACGAAAGCATCAGCAATGCCATCAGTCAAAGGCAACCTTAAAAGCTAGCGTCAAACATGTTAATTGTAAAATTCGAATATCCAGACTTCTTTGATAAAAGCAATATTTTGTAGAGTCACTATGTTAATGAAGACAGATCTAAATATTATTTATATAAATTTAATTTTAAGTTTAACCAGCCTATTTCAACAACATCCTAGTTCTATCATCAGCTACTGACTGATTCGTCTTGGCTTTATCTTTTATTATTTTATGTTATTAAATTTGTCGCTTTATCAAAGAGATTGAAGTTAACATATTTTGATGTATTTTTTCACATCTTTAATCAAAATCAAAATGAAAACGGCTGAGTTCTGAAAATGTCGCTCCTTTGGCCGAGGTGACAGTCCACGGAAGAGTGCAGCCAGTGCCTGTCTTTGATCTGCAACTGCAATTGGATCTGTGTATCTGGGTATTTGTCTATGTGTGAGTTCGTATCTGCAACAGTATGGCTGTGACGCGTCGTCGACATTATTAATTTGTGCTCGCTTGCATTGCATTTCGAATGGGGAATTCTGATACGCCTTTTTTGGCCAGCGCCTGGGCTTGGGCTTCGGCATATGGCGCGGTTTCATGGCGCTGCCTCTGCAACTTCCACCGACTCATTTGCCCCTGTTGCGACGTATTATTTTTATTTTTATTTTAGCATCACGTGCGCCTGCTGCTGTTGCTGCTGCTGCTGCCATTACCACAGCCACATCCATGTTGCCTACTGACGGCTGCTGCTGCTGCTGTTATATTTGACATATTGCCGACATTGATAGCATGAGACGTTGCAATGAAATTTGTTGTGCTCGTCAACGAGAGTCGCGGCCATCACTCAACAGGCCCAACAACGTTGCGTTCTGTCCTAGGTGAAACTAAAGTGTTGCCACCCAACATATTTATAAATATAGGTCCACTCTCTAATTGCTGATCAACATGCTTTGCTGATCATTTGGACTGAAATGTGAATTGGGATATATTGTATATAACTGCCTTACTATCATGACTAAAATGGCTTAAAGATCTTGAGTTCTCCGAAGTATTATAATATTCTTTTGGCCAATGTTAATTAATTTAGTTACTATTCTCACGTTTTCATTTTATGAATAGACAACTTCAAATATGTATTTCAGTTAATTAGTTTATAATAGTTGTTTGTGCCAAACCATTCAATGCCACATCCTTTATTTAGTATCTATTAGAAAATTCTTGCAGACAGAGTTTGGCCTGTTGTGGGGATTTATGGGTTAAAAAATCAAACTATACTTCTCGAACTATTCTATTGCCTAATTCGAATCGTAAAGATAACGTATGTTGTTAGAGAATCGCCAAAAGGCAGGCCTAGGAGGCAAGAACAAGAAGGCAATAAGGAAAATGGATTTAGTCAACATAAAACTCAGTGACAAATCATAATTGTTTTAAAATAAATTTAAAGGATTAGAGAGGCACAGGTTAGTCTATTTAAAACCTGTTTGAGAAACACCTTAGTTAAAATATTTCAATACTCTGATGAAAATAAACAACTAGCTCCTGCAATAATACCCCAAAACTATTAAAAAGAATAGTTAGAATTGTCAAAATTATAAATATATATTTCAGTCATCGAATATTGAGAGAAAACTTTGTGCCTTGACAGTTTCTAATGCTTCAAATCTCTAGTATAACTGGCATAATCATATAAATATATAATAAACATATAATATCTAATATGCTGAGCGTCTTCCTCTGCATGTTAAAATAGTTCTAACTATTCAAGCATAGGAATTAGCAGTCTTGAAGCTAATAATATTAGATACTCTTATCAAACAATTAGAAATTATGTGTGCACATACTTACATATATATGCTTGTACTATGCTATATATTACCCTGTCCCGTATTAACATACATTTCTGTTACTTCTGGGCAATGAGTCCAATTATTTGGGCGAGCGGAGCTCACATTTTCACTTTTCGATTAACAAATAAGTGCGTAATTTCCTCACTGAGCCAGTCACGCATAAAATGCAATTTTTCACTTTCCCTTTTTCACAGCGGCGACTTCACAGTGAGAGAGCGAGAGAGAAATGGAGCCAGGGGGTGTTGGCTCATCGAACACTAATTGCAAAGCAACATCAAAATAATTATGCCCACTTCGAGCACAATAACTAAAGAATTTATACCTGCCAGTGGAGGGCAGTTTGACGAGAGATTTGCTCAATCGCTTTCACATTAAAAACACTCACACATCTCACCCACCACTGGCAGCAGCAACCTGTCTCTGGTCGCCATTATACCATACCATACCATCGGCCTACCTGGCTGCCGGCGTTAGCAATTAATACCTTTCACTCTGTCGTACCGTTTGATGTTCCCTGTCCAGCCTATGGCCAACTCCCAATCCGAAATCCTGCATCGCCTCCTATCTAGGTCTGCCATTGACCGGCGGTCATTTGTTTATGTCAACGCTTGTGCGCTTGATGCTGCACGGATTAGAAAGTAATCAGTGCCGATAAGAAGCGTCCAGCGTCTCTGGAGACTCCGTGTGGGAGGCTGTGGTTGTGTGGATGTGGATATGACCGTAGGTGGATGTGGTTGCCGGGGACATGTTCAAAATTGCGTCGATGCTCGCAATTTAAATTACAGTGGCGCGGCTGTGTCCCAGTCTCATCGCCATCGCCATTGCTAACCAACTGCTGGAGCCCTGGCCCGGCATTGGGCATTGGGCATTTTGCAGTTCGGTTACAAATGTCCATTGGGACTTTGCTAATCTGTCATTCGCCATGATGTGCTCCCGAAGGCGGCCTTTCGTTTGGGGGTTGTGCACAGCCCCGTCATACACATGTGCACAGACACCAGTACACACACCCCCTGCACACCCACTGAACAAGAGAGACACCAACTGGCAATGAAAAAGGACGAGTGTTCATATAAATGACCAAAATGCCACGCATTGACCCACGCAAAGCCCGTACAGAACCTCCTCATCCTCGACTCGCCCGTGGCATCGACGACATGCCAGATAAAATGTTTCAATGTCCAATCGAGCTATTTGTCAAAATACTCGCACCGGATGGAAGTGGACATCCGCCTGGACATGGATATGAGTATTTTGTTTTTGCCACCCGAATGAAATGTTGTTGTTTTTAGCTTTCTGCTTATATTGTCATTGAAGATGCTGTTTATATTTAGATAAATACTTGCAACACACTCGCTGAATCTAATGTCAATCTCATTAAAAAATAACTAAGCAATACAAAGCGGAAGCAACCTGCATACATACAGAATGGAGTATCTATATCTATCTATCGAATTATATCACCTAAAATCAAAAATATAAAGAAATAAAATTATTATTTTTTTCCTTTATTTATTGACAAATTTTAAAAGCTTTTTTCTAAATAATTTTTGAATACTTTTTTATAAGTAATTCTTAAGGGTTGTACCCCTGATAATTAAGTTATTTTAGACTGCGCTCAGACAAAATTTCTTTAGTGTTCATGTTTAAAGTGCACGTCCATTTTAAAATCTTTATATAATCCAATATTAATTTATAATATTGTAAAATAAAAATATAAAATATATTTATATATATATAAATATATTTTATTTCTAAACTCTTAAAATCCCATTTTTTAAATATCTAAAGATGGAATAAAATATTTTAACTATTCGTCCGATTTTTATTACAATTCCAACATTTTTATAATTCGAAATATTTTCCCTAATTATGAGCTCATGGGTGCATGATGCGAGTTCTTTATTTACATGAAATGTGGAATATAACCGTCTGGTGTTGAGAATACTTTGCTATTTCATATATACGCGTATATTAAAACATTTTAATTACACGCTTCGGTTGATAGGCTAGGCAAATTGCGGGGGTATTTTAGATTTGTTCCACGCATCGCTACGTGAATAAAATATAATGAAAATTTCAACGCCGATGATGGCTAACGTCGCACTGACAGCTCTGACGGAATGCTGTCAGACAGTGGGACAGTCAGAGAATCAGACCGTCAGCTAGATAGAAAGATGGCATTGGCGCTGCTTGACTGAAGCACTGACGAGCTGAGGGACTGTCGGACTGACGGACTATGGAACTGTCAGACTGTCAGCCTGTTGGCCTGGCTGCCTGCAGCGTGCGCACTCCGAGTATCCTTTTCGCCTGTTCCAGAGCCTCCCTTATGGGCGTTCATGATAAATGGCGACGAATTCGTCAATGTCAAAATCAGACTGTTACAAACAGCGCTGCGACGGCAACGGCAACGGCGACGACGCAGTGTTGCGTAGAGGTAGAGCCAGGGAACTGGCTCTCGTTGGCCCTGGGTCCAGGACGCGTATCCACGAGTGTCAGGAATGGCAATATAATAACAACAGTTAGATTCATATGAATATAGCGAACAGTCTGTCCAGTTCAGAGCTTCACGCTTCCCTTGAATGAAAATTTCTTATTTCTAGTTTTTTGAACATTCTGCAGTTTTCACTTATGCAAATTCCCATATTTCGGCATACAAGTTTATCTCGCACCCATTTTGGCATTGTGGAAAATTATTGAGTGGAAATCATATTGACTAATTGCTTAACATTCGTCAACTGTTGCAGGATAATGCGTGCCAAAAATTGATGAATACGCAAAACATGCTAAATAGGGTTTCCAATAGATCTTTAAGCAAGGCTTAGGCTTGCCATCTGTGACTAAATTTAAAATGTATCCTTTATTCATCAATCGATCAGATATCTTAGGTATTTATATATATATATTTAAAGGTATAATATATTTTAATTAATTAATTTTGAATATAATACTAGACAAGCCATCTAGCTCTTACTCTGGGGAAATTTCGACGATGGCGATATGAACAAGAGCTAAACTAAATTATTTATTATTTGTAAAAAAAATCTCTAGAAGCAGAAATTGAAACTCTTCAGCACATTCCTAAATGATGGAATATATCTAGTTTTACCTCGTATTGGGGTACCTGTTAAACCTGTTGGACTGTTAGGGACTTTCTTGGTTGCTTACATGCAAACGAGCTAAATATTAATTAGGTTGTCAACTTTAATTTTTCCCTTTCATTTCGTGGAGACTTACATTTAACAGCTCAATTAATTTGGGGCCGACGGCGCACATGTGAGCTGGGCCCAGAGCCCGGGCCGCGACTCTGATTTGAGTTATGCGATCCATTGACATTATCTGTGACAAGCGGCAACTGATTCATTCTGCGATCGGGGCTGGAGTTGAGGCAAGCTGAAGCTGGAGCTGGAGTTGGGCCCGACCAGGGCCAAGGAGGCGGCTATCGGTTTTCGAAGCCGATAAAGATCTCAAAAGGATCTTGCTGACTTTTTTGTTTGGTCGACAACAAATGGAGGCCATTACAGCGCGACAACTTTTAGTTGTGGTGAAAACGACTTTAAGTCAGTTTTAAACTGAATAATATTAATTCGCGTGATGTAGCGGGTGATCGTGGCGATCAATCAATTAATTAGTTTACCTCGTGTACAAAATCCGAATGTCTTTTTGTCGCCATTGCAGCAGAGTGAGACGTTGATACAGAGTGGGAGCGAGACGGCGAGTCGAGAAGTCGTGTAACTGAATTATAATTGTCTTAGGAAGGGCGTAAACATTAAATGCAAACGCAAACGCAAACACAAACACAGCAAAACAAATGTAATTAATGACATAAAAAAAAGGTAGGAAACGTTGCTTTGCGGCACTTTTATTACCATTTTTTGCCTCGTTTTGTTTTGTTGTTTTATTTTTTTTTAATGGCGAGAGAACAAATAAAAGAAAAATGTCGTTCTGATTGACGAATCGCGTGCGTATAATTGTATCTTCCAGATACTTTTTGTATACTTGCGCCACATACACTGTGCGGCTTTCGTTGGCTCAAACTTTAATTGAGCCACAACTGTAGATACGCTCGCACACGAGCGCCGCAAACTTTGCGGCTCACGCGACCCGCAACAAAATGTCGGATATCTTTGAAGCTCCGCACAATGGTAGATCTAAAGCACCTATGTACGCACACATATGCATATACAAAGGTATATAGATACTTATTTATTCAGCGTATTGCGTGTGGTTCCGAAAACCCATTCATGATTTGTAATTGAGAGCAAGCCGAAAAGGAGTGATTGCTAAAGGCATTGTAATAAATGTAATGAATGAAGCATATGTAGCTGAAAGAGTCTGGTCCAAGCGTTGAATTAATGAACGGCTTCGAAATCAAACAAAATCAAGCAAACTTGAAAACTAACCAATTCTTATCAGCTTTGGAGGCTTCAAGTTGGTCTGTTAATATAATTGAACTAAAGTCAATCAGTATTATATATATTTGTCTAGGTATTTTTTATTTAATTTTATTTTATTAATTTTTTATTATCATATTCATTTCACGCTCATTAAAGTCCATAACACAATAGTTATGAATATTTGTAAGCAATTATATATTTAAATATTTTCAACTGCATTTTTACTTAAAACATGATACGTATTTAATATAGTTAATTAACCATTTTATTCACAGATTTCCTAGGCATATTTGTGTAACTAAAATTATTTTGTTATGAGTATAATATATATTTATAAAATTAAATATATTAAATATATATCTATATATATATATATATATATATATATATATATATATATCTATATATTTTTTAACTTGGATTAACACATTTACATTACTTTAATTATTTTCCGCATAATACAAAAAACCAAATAATTCATATATCATTTCTTATTTTTGTCTAATTTTTTTAAGGAAAATATTATAATAATGCTTTGCGCCTCTCAAGCAGTGTTTTTGTTATCAAGCAGTTGAAATAACAGGCCACACTGCTTGCTGCAAACAAAAGTTCCTTGTCCATCATGGTTGTTGTCTTTGCTAGGCGGACAAAGTCAAATGGAATTGAGTGAGAGCCGGAAAATGTGAGTTCCAATGGGAATACCAAGCCAATTTGCAACAACAATTTGCAAATTTAGATGTTGATGCTTACTATATTGTACGCCAGCTGGCGCTGTGTTCGTTTGCAGGCGTATATAAAATTCACTTCTCGATCCCAAAAGCTATGCCAAAAGTGAAATAAAGTCATGCGGCGCACCGCTCGCTGCCCGGCATATGTTTTGGCGGTCTCTTTGACGAGTTGCTGTGGCCTGTGGAAGTTGGTCCGCTCTTGGTTCTGGCTCTGCCCTTAAATCATTTTATGCTGCGCTGATTTTGTGTACATATGTTTGATTAAAAATTAAAATTATCATTTACGGCCCATTTAAACTAAACCGACCACAGATTTTTCGCATGTCGTTCTCATTTTCGAAATAACAAAATATTCTGCGGCGACGGCATTAAGAACAAAGCTAGCGAGGATGCGGCCACATTGTTGTTGTGCGGCCTGAGGCCTGTCTATTGTATGAATAACTCGATATGTGTGCTACTAGAAGAGTTATTTATAAACAGCCAAGAATATGTATATTTAATAAGTATAACCTTTCAATTAGCCATGCGAACGTGCACGTTCTTTCTCTACATATAGATATATATATATATATATCAAATATACGCTCTGTTTAGAAACTTAATATTGCCCACTTTTAGTTAGACAGATACTTTAAGATAAAAAATATATTTTGTCATTTTAATTTTCATACTATACATATTTTGCTCATAGCTTCTTCATTTTCATTTTCTAGTCCGGATTTTTGTCTGCCTTTGTGTTGCCTAATTTCCCAAATGTTGTCAAGTTATCTTCGCCGCTGGACTTCGTAGCCTCCTTCTCTTCGGAGAAGGAACGGAATAGCCTGAAAAAAATAAAGAAACAAAAAAATTTTGTGACAGTTTTCGAATTCTAGGTCTAGACCTTGACTACCATAAAGTCAGTTTCTACCAAAGTCGCTGTAAAAATGTGGAACAAACAAAAAATAAAGCACACAAAAAATGTTTCAGTTCTAGTTTAATTTTGAGAAAACCTCTGTGACCGGAAGAAAAAAATGGAACAGTAATATGCGCTTGGTACAATAAAAAAGATATGCAATAAAAATGTTTTAGACCGAATTCGCTTTCTGTCGCGCATTTTTGCCATTGTGTAAAAAATTGAGCATTTTTTCGTTGTCGACCTCATTTTTTGCCCTCGCATTTTCCATTTAAAATGCAGGACGTACAAAAGTTTTTACGGATTTATGAGTTTATCGCTTTACAACCGCGTCTCAGACCCAATAAATCTTTATTGAGCTGCCTGACGGTCGCGGCCGTGCTCGAGTTTCCGACCGTAGACCTTAGTTGGTAGCCGCGAAAACTGTAGCAGGGCCATGGCCCAGATACTGCACAGAGCGAACTTGATCCCGATCCTTTTTGCGAATCTTCGCCTCGACTCTCGCGCTCAAGGACGTGCCCGGTTATGCAAGTCTATGCAACGGATGGGCTTGCATAATAGATGCGAGTATTGGCTTTAAGCCGCCCGCTGAACACAAATTGCTCTACTTTGCATTGTTCAATTGTTGACACTCGATTGTTTACCCGGAGCAACGCCCACGAGCCCAGTCAATAGATTGCAGGCAGGTCCTTACGCACCTCTTACACAATATTCCACAATATGCGCCTAAGTCCGGGGATTAGTTGCCTGTCTTCCGCCAACAATTATGCCTGTCGCCTATTGCTCTAATTTAAATTACCAGGTCACACTCCCTCTCTCTCTCCCTCCCACACTCTTGCGACTCTGCTATTCTTTCTCTTGGCTGCTTAAACATTTCCTAAAAACTTACCCAGTTTTTGCGGCAGACTTTTGTTTCGCCAGTTCCGTGCTCGAGTTTAGATGCGAAATCTTTATGACTCTGCAGAAAGTTCTGCGAATTCTTATTATCACTTACTTTGCTGTAAACACTAAGTTATATTTGTTACAATTTTTGCTTAACCTACCTCTGCGAAATATCTACGATGCCGCAGAGTTCTGGAAATCATCAAAAAGTGTGGCTTGCTTTAAACAAAGGCCTCTCGATTCTAGTGAAAATTTATTAAAGACATTTTTAACAACATTGAAATTTAATTAAAAGATATAAAACCTATTATATGGAAAACTTTGACAGCTGAGTATGTAAGTAAAAAAATGCCTTATTTATGTAAGTTAATAATTCTTTATTTGCTTAATTGATCTTCTGACAAAGAATGCCCTCTGCATTACTTATTAATATCAACATTGCTTATGGTTCCCAGTAGAGTCGGAGTATGGAGCAGTACCTCTAGGAATACTAGCTCGTTCCTTTCCTGAGTCGATCAGATTCCAGCGGGAACTTAGTTAGGACAGCGTCCAGTCTAATAAATTGGTCAGCATAAAATTTTTGAAATAGTTAGCCTTATCTGTAAAGGAAATTAAGGATTAGATCTTTAGTATATATATTTCACTGAGTTAAAAGAATAAGCTTATAAAACTAAAACTTGAAGGTTGCATAATCATCCTTCCCAGGTATAAAAAATGTAAGCCAGACTGGATTTGTGCGTACTATGAGAGGACTTACAATTAAATATTTTAAGTTCTTAAAAGTTTTTAGATCAACAATGCTAAATTTCTTCTGATCAAGAATATTTATACTTCATGGGATCAGCATCTCACTTTCTGTGTATTACACGGAATTTAACAAAATTTAAATATAAATTGGAATTTTCTGTAATTCCGCTTATAAACAATCTAAATATATATATATTTATTTATTCACCTTGGGTTATTTTATATTCTTGTAAGCTGAGTTTCTGGTAAGGCTTACAATTGTCTTCTGACATGAGTCGCAATATCATAGTGGATAGTGAAGATTGCTGACTTTGCATACACTAAAGGCTCTAATAGTGATGCCCTTTATTGCAGTAGTTTCGCTGTTGAGTTACTTACAAGATCAATATTACTTATAATCATACAGTTTATGAGGACTGAAGTTAGAGTCGACAGTATTTGTTTCTTAACGTTTGGTATTTGTTGACAACTAAGCTCATGTATGTTACATGTCGTCCACTTGATGTAAGGTATTATATTGAAAGCCATACGAGTCTTCGTTATATACTAAGACAGCTAAATAGGTACATATATTCGGAATCAAAGATTTTATGGGCAATTAATCGCACTTCGATTAATAGTATTGCAAAGTATATTCCCTGTGCAGTAAAAGTAATAAAAATAGTGTTTTGAGTTTTGTTTAAACGGGCATTTCTTAAATATAGGAGTGCTTGGGCATTCGACAGGGGCGGGAGCAGGCGTAAACTTTGTTTAGAGTAAACAGAATCCCTTCGCCTGGTCGACTGGTCAATCAAGGCCTACCTGAGCAGAGCGACGCGTGTGTCTCGCAGTAAAATGATGTCTTGTTGACGGACTTCGAAGGACGCGGCTCGCGCGACTCGACTCGACTCGACTGTTTATGGAATGTAAATGTACCGTGTCATGGGTCTTTAAACGTCTTAATTGCGCACGTATCCTTCGCTAGCAAAGCGCAATTGGTTTCCAAGGCGGAAATATTATTGCCACGTCGTAAAACTATAAAACAGTCCGCAGGGGGCGATATGCAGTCCAAACTCTGATGATGGCCAGTAGAGTTCTCTAGGACACAGCTCTTCTGCGCTTCAACTGCGAACTGGCGATCGCCATCAAGAAATTCGCTGAATTTAGTCGAACGCGCGCGACTTCGATTCCCGGGCGTACGACTCGTCAGCAAAATCGCATTGGAAATTTACAAAGAACTCGCGGGTGGCCCATAGTATTCCATAGTACGTTGTTAATGAAAGCAATACTTATTAGCTCTCGATACGAAGCACACATTAGGTAATTCCAATTCCTAACATATTGTTTTAACTCAACGAAATGCAAGACTAGAAACAAATATTCTCTTTTGTCAGTCTGAATAGGAATATCAAAGTATCAAATGCAAGAGTTTGAAAATTAAATCTTAAAGAACTCAAAAATAAAATAGCATTCAATTTTAAGACATATAAAATTTAAAATTTAAGACATATAAAATTCAAAACGAATCTTTTTGATGCTGCAAAAAATATATGTTAATGTCAACAGAAAATAATATATATAATTATAATAAATAATAATATAATAATATACCAAATAACAATAATAACATAATAATAATAATATAAAAATAAAAATATATATTATGAAGTGAGTTTTAATGGTAGTTTCTCGCAGTAGTTTACAGAGTTTAGTTAAGTTTTTCGAAAACATAGAGAAGCATTCGAAACTTTAAAAGGCAGTTCGATGCTGCGCATGAACACATCAATAGAATGTATTTGATTGAAAAACAAGACTTAGAAGTATCCGAGAAGAAATTGCCAAAATGTAATTACAAATAGAAGAATAAAGAGTCAAATAAAACGATTTCAAAGTAAAATATCATTCGGAAATTTTTAGAAAATTAACTCGATGAAAGTCATTGAAAGCTATTTAGTTTTAGGTTTAGACCTTTTGTAAACTTTGAAAAATATTTACTATCAATACGCTATACTAGGAGTAATATTTCTAAGATAATCAACGATAAGGATGCTGTAATCATATTTAAAAATTTTTGGAGAAATTATGGAGAATGCAGAATGAACATCTCATTCCCATGGATGGATGATAATGGAAATGTGTTTGTTCTCTTCTGCAATTGTGTAAATTCATTGCCATACAGAAGAAGGTGTTAACATTGTCGAGAGATTGTCGCACAATTCATGTGTGGCCATAAAAAAGAACAAAGCGAGAGCTCACTGTAAATGCATAATTCACTCCAATGCAACGACTTTACGAGCACCTCATTATGGAGAGCGCGAAACAATGCGAATAAGTGTGACAGAAGCAATTAATGCGCCAGGGAAATGTCAACACGAACGCAAACACACTCTGGAGGATGACAGTGCAGGCAGGATGACATTGAGTTTAAATATCCTAACGACAGCCAAATAAAGAGAACAGAAGCCGACAACGACGACGAAGCCGAAGACGAATGGCCAAGGACGAAGGCGACGCGTGACGCATTGAGCGAATGTTTGTACACACAGCGTAAAAAGGAGCACAGCACACAGGAGAGGTACTTAGAAACTGCCTTGACTTTGATTGGTGCCGAGCTCTGATCGCTTCGATTCCATTCGGATCGTTCGTGATTATCCAAGGTCAGCTCACCCACGCTGGCTTTTCCTATTCGCTCATTCAGCATCGAGTCGACTGGCCTCGACTGGACTTTGGCAGCATCAAGGTCAGTGAAATTGTCCTGCAGCCGAATGAGGCATGCCGAATGTGGCAAGCGAGTAGCCAAAGCTGAAAATTACTTCATCTGGACTGAGACGATCGCTTGCCAGCACCTGCAGCGCCTGGGCCTGAATATAAATGAATATATTCACAGCCCGAGTCGAGACGTGTGCATCTTAATTGGTAAATCAAACAACATTTTGAATAATTTTCTTTTTCTTCCTCTCGCTTTTCACAAATTGGGCGGTGATTGAGGCAATCAAATTGATGGCATTTCAGCGGTCTAGGATTGGTCTAAGGTTTTGGATGGGCATCCGAATCGGTATACAGCGAAAGACTCACGCTGCGTTCAGATTAGACGCTCTGACGCTTATACTATATATAAAACTGACTAAAAAAGCACTTCAAGTGTTTTGGCTTTGATATATGCTGACAGCGCATGGGGTATTATCGCTAAGTCGCTACGTCTGGATGGAACTAAATAACCCACGGATTACTCGTTTTGCTTAGAGAACTCGAATACTTTAAATGCTAAGTTAAGCAAACAGTAATATTATAAGGCTGTCATGGAAGCAGAGAATTTTGATTTTAAGAGTCAATAAACATTGTTTTTAGTTAAGATTTCATTATTTAGGCTTTTTTGCATAAGAATTTTACCTTCGATTAGATTGAAGATCTAAGATATAGGGTATATATCGTTCGACATTCCGAAAGATAAATCTTTCTTTTCCTTGTTTGTTTTCTTGTTGTTGTTGATTATTTCTCTCAGCTATTTTGATTTTATACGCAGCTTGACGTCGCATGTTTCGGTCTGATAATGAGTGGCGATGTTGTCGATCGTTGCTGTTGCTGTTGCTGTTGTTGTTGCCGCACAATTAGCATTTGGGGACGGCGTAATGAGCAATGAGCTATCTGCGACTCCCAGAGGAGATTCAGCCATCCAACTTCAAAGACACAGCGTGTGACCCTAGGCCCAGTAAACGAAGCCAGCGAAGAGAAGTAAACAAACAAACAAACAATCGCACGATTTGGAGTATCTTAAGCGATACTTGTGTTGTGTAATGCTCTAGCACCGAGGGGGAAACCCAAATTTCCAATGCCAATTTATAATATTATGTGAAATCCTTTGAAGTTTGAAGAAATCCAAATAGAAATCGTAATCAAATACCTTGGAAGTGCGCATACTTATGGATGCTTCTCCATTATCATCGGTATTATATGATTATAATTAAAGTTTCCCTGCGTGCAGCTGATGATATTAACAGCTCATCGCTGGGTATTAACACATTCGCCTACTTCAGGCGCGTGCCTGTTTCACCTTCCAGAGCATTGATAAAAACTCACGCATACATACAGATATATATAAATATGTGTATATCTATATATATATATATATATTCAATGTCCAGCGTTTGCCAGACTTTGGCTGTTACCCTCATGAAAATGCAAGGGGATGAGTCTTTGCTTGGAATGCAGCAGGCAGCAAGAAGGATGGGGTAGACGATGCGGCACGCTCGCACAATGGGATGGACCCGATTCCACTGTCAAGGTAATTTATTAATTCGGCAATAAAAACGCATGGAACGCTCGTCCCCTGGCATCGGGCAACGGGGTGTGTTGTGGTCGGAGCATTCGCCTGTGGGCCTTACAACTCAATTATTGTTGCCAAAACTTGACTTCGGCTCGCAATCAGATTTGGCCAGCATATCGTTTTATTTTTCCAAGTATTTCAACGAGACTTTAGAACATTTGGGTGATAAAACTCAATCGCCCAGAAACGAAGCATTGAGTGTCTGCGGTGACTGCCAATTTAAACTGCACCTGATTCAATAAACTTGTAAAATATCGCAAAATAATGATTTGGTGGAGTCAATTGGCAAACTGATGAATTGCTTAAGTAGATTGAGTCGAACATGTAGAGCTGCAGAGAAAAGCAGGCAAGGATTCTGCGCAATATTAGATTAAATGAAGTGCTCAACATATATTAAAGCTAATTATATTATATAGAAAATAATATTATTAAGAAGATTTTATTATTCCTAAGTAAATATTCTTATAGCAGCTGATACTAATCATGAGATTCAATAAATCTTTTATTACAAAATCAATTCATTAGCCTCTCTGTTAACTTATACACATATCTTTCAGTCGAAAGTATTGGCTCATCTTAAGATTTTATTTTTTAGAGGCATATGTGTTTAACTATGTTTATAAAGAATGTAGAAATAGCAGTTTTATGACACATATTTTCTTTACAGCTCAACCCAAATTCCCTTTTACAACAAGCAAGAAAAAAACGCTTTATTTGTTACCAACATCGATATGCCATATCTATAGTACGGAGAGTGTGTATATAAAGTGGGTTGTCGTGGGTCGTGGGTCGCAGCGGCCTGTCAAGCTGAAAAACGCCATAAATTTTTGCCCGGCTGTCAGCGAACGTGCGCGCCGCAGCAACAATAACAATGGGAGTGGTAGAGCAAATGCCGAGCGCAGTTTGGGGCAGCGGAAGGGCCAGAGGCAGGAGCAAGAGCAGCAGAGGGTAGCCGCACAATTCGCACATGCACAAACTGCACACATATGCCAGCCAATCTATAGATATCGTTTGATAGGGGTGCGGAGGGTGGGCCTTAGATCAGAGTCGGGGGTGGTTGTAGCTGCCTCAACTTCCTCTATGTTTCTGCTGGCTAAGCGGATAGAGAAGTCGTGTAAACTCGCCTTTCGGCCAGTCAATTTAGCTGAGCGGCTTACGGGTCAGCTATACAAATATGCGCAAGAGTCTGTTTCGGGGCACTTGCCCAGGCCGCAGGAAAACCCTCGCGAGCAAACAAAAAGCGCAACACGCGACGCAACAAAGGATCTGCTTAAAATAGGACTGCGAATGGAATGGAATGGGTAGAAGCACGCGCAATATTATCCTTTCGCAGCCTTTGCGCCTTTCCCTTGATATACGCAACCAGTTGCAAGTCCAGGGCTAATCAAGCACCGATGCCTTAGCTGAAGCGAATACCTTGACGATTCCTGGAACAACTGGCAGCAGCTTCGTTTCCCTTCATTGCCGGCCGGAGAAATTTTGACGAATTTGCTGCTGCTGCTGCTGCTGCTGCTGTCGCTAAACGGGCAAAAGGAAAAGCCTTTTGTGCCAACCGTTTTTAGCAACGTTTACAGTTTACAGTTCTGTTTATGTCTTTATGATTATTGCAATTAGAGGAGGGCAGCGAACCAGTCGCCGTCCCGCTCGCCCACCTACCCGAGGCTCGACTTAATTACGCGCCTGTGGGACGTCCAGCGCACGTCTCAAGGCAGCTCAAGGACACGACTCGGCGCAGGGGAAAGGCTCGGATAACTTGCAGCAACTCGCGATGATAATGGGCGCGATGGGTAGGTAATAAGCAGGCGCAGCAGGTAGGCCGCTCTATGAGCATTCGCTCTTTGCCGGATAAACGGTCCGTTCGCCGGGCCGGATAAACTCAGCGCTACCCCTGCGAGCCATAAATCTGGCAAGGTCCTGGCTGGAGGGGTAGGGCGCGCAGCATGTGTCAAAGTGTCATGCGCAGGGATATTTATGCGCTATGACGAGCGCGTGTGCCAAACATCAAGCGCAGCCTCGCAGCTCGACTTTGGCTATATTAAGGCAGGATCACAAGGCAGAGCAGCTCATTCGCAAACGCAGCAGCGTCGCGCACACATCGTTCATTTCGTTCACAGGACAACAGACAGACGCAATGGCAGCCACCAACACACATTACTATGCCGACAGCATGTACAACATGTACCACCACGCCCTGCCACCCACATACTACGACAACACGAGCAGCAGCAGCAGCTACTATCAGAGCAGCCAGGGCTGGCAGCCAGCTACCTATCAGGGCAGCAGCTATGCCCACTACAGCCAGGAGAGCTACAGCGAGAGCTGCTACTATGCCAACTACCATCATCAGCAGCAACAGCAACAACATCAGGATCAACCATTGTGCCTGCCCACTCTTGACGCAGTGCCTCAGTACCAAGTGCCCACAATTGCAGAGCCAGTCATTGAAACCAGCTCCCCTGCTCCAGTTAAGAGCCGCAAGCGCAAGGCCGAGGAATCCGCAGCAGACATTATTGCCGCTGTGGAGGAGCGACCCAGCACACTGCGCGCCCTGCTCACCAATCCCGTAAAGAAGCTGAAGTACACACCCGACTACTTCTACACGACGATCGAGCACGTGAAGAAGCCCAGCAAGAGCAGCTCCGCCGGCGAGCTGTCGCCCTGCTACGAGCAGGACTACGCCGTGCCCACGCCCTCCACACAGCACACGCACATGTCGCCGCAGCGCAGCACCGGCGAAGATGTGGACTATCTGGACGTCTACTCGCCCCGCAAGCAGGCCAAACATGGCGACTTCATCACCCCACCACCAGCAGCCACCACGCCCGTCGACGGCATCGGCATCACCATCAGCACGCCACCCCAGTCGCCGGCCGAGAAGTCAAATGAAATCAATCATCGCATTGTGACAGCTGCCAATTCCAGCAACGAATTCAATTGGTCGCACATTGAGGAGACCATCGCATCAGGTAGGCATCGCTTTCCTTCTCTCTCTCACACACACACCCTCACTGTCCTTTTTTAACTGTTACTTACTTTCTGCTGCTTTTCTTTCAATAATTTCAGATTGCAAAGACTCTAAACGCACTCGGCAAACTTACTCCCGCTACCAGACGCTCGAGCTGGAGAAGGAGTTCCACTTCAATCGTTATATCACACGTCGTCGACGCATGGACATTGCCCATGCGCTCAATCTAAGCGAACGCCAGATCAAGATCTGGTTCCAGAACCGACGCATGAAGTCCAAAAAGGATCGCACGCTCGAAGCTTCGCCCGACCACTGTACCACGACCGGCTATGCGTCGCTCTTGGCACCGTTGGATGCCACCGCTATGCCGCCACAGACACAGCCACAGCCACAGCCACATCTACAGCCTGCTGCTGCCATGCCCTATGCCGCATATCCTGCCTACTTGCCCGCCACGCAGCAGAGCTATGATTACCCGCAGCAGTCGCCGCCACCGCCGCACTTTGCCCAGCCGTACGATGCGCAGTACACACCGCAATATCATCAACAGACGCAGCAGCAGTGCAGCTACCAGCAACAACAGCAACAGCAAGAGCTGAACACCTCCAACCAAGCGCTGTATCATCTGCCCTAAGAGAACCCGCACACATACAAACACACAACCATAACGAACGCGCTACGAACTCTCGACCATTTGCCGGTGACACGCAAATGTCTAACGAGATGCTGCGCAGTCGCAGTTGCAGTCGCCGTCGCAGTCGCACTCCCTACGGTGCCCAGGACTTGGGCAAAAGGCCGAGTGCGCATGTGCGGCTCCTCGACACCTCAAAACCCAGTGGCTGGCCATGGGTTACCCGTTGCCTGCTGTCTGTTCTCTGTTTTCGGCTGCCTTTGGCCAGTTGCCTGGAGCGCTCGATTATCATTGAGCTCATGGGCTGTGGCCAGGCATCGATAATGCAACACGAACTCAACTTGGAGACTGAAGAATGTTTTGTTTCTATTGTACAGCTAATACATAAGTCGATTATTAAATATTTATTAAAATATATCTATCGAATTTAACTAAACCTAAATCAAATGTTGTTTTTCTTCAAATTAAATGAGAAATCTTTGATTGAAATTCTTAAAAATATAATTAACAAATCTGGAATTATTTATTAAATTTAGAATAGAGTTAGTGTATTTTCCTCATCTTAAATATATAATATACAAACTAAATATTGAATATTAAAAATATATAAAAATTAATTCTATTTTTCTGAAGTGTTTTCAATTGAATTACAATCTCAATATTTTATTATTATTTCATAGCATACCAAGTTTTATACATATGTCCGTAGTCTCTTGACATTCTTCAATACACAAAACATAATTTGGAAAATTTTGATGCACTCCATGAATTATTTGCTCTTCCCCAACAACTTTTTTAAAAATTGTTGTTTGCTGAACTTTTGGATCATTAGGAATCCTTTGCAACCACCCAAAATTGGCACAGCTTAAGCCAATGAAGAGAAATGTTTTTGATATCGACTCTAAATTTGAGCAGCTGCAATTTGCTGCTCCCCTCGCCGCTGTCTGCGACTTTTCTATAAAATGCACTATTTTCGCAATGGAAAAGTGTCACATTTTGGTCGCTTTGGCTGTTTTCCACCACCAGAGAGCAGGGCGCAGCCTTTCCGCCTTTCTGCCTTTCCGCCTCTCGCTGTTTGCTCATCCATTGAAGTGAGACATTGACTGGTCATTTTTCATTGCTCTCCTTGACAGCTATCGGCAACGCAACCCAAGAACCATGTGCCGATGCCTTTTGCCGGGCGGCATTTATACGACTCATTAGATCAAAGTGGACAGTGGGTAGTCGACAGAGCTATGAGCACGGGTAGTTACTGGCTTAGCCACGTATTTTGATTTTACAACAAATGAAAAGGTTTGCCGTAGTGTGGAATAATCTAACAACAAAACTCGAGTAAAGAGTATTTTCTAACCAAACTCGTCTCAGCTTTGACAAATAACTTTGAAGTTTCAAAAGAAAAACTTGCAACATATATTGGAAAAAGGTTTTACAATGAAATTTAAAACTATATTTATTATTTTAATTATAAGTATTTGGATTCGCAAAGTAAAGATAGTGTCATCATCCATCAGTTTGAATTTTAGTCCACATGCTCAATATGAGACAAAATTAAGTCTGTGCTATATGATAATATGATATATGAAAATATACATGATTGGATTTTTGTGTAATAATAATTGCTACTTGCAGCAGAATTAAAATTGTTGTGCACGATATAATTTATAAATTTATCAAACTCAAACTAAAATTGGAAGAGAGATCCACACAGATCATGATTTATCGTTAAAGCCTACAAATGACGTAACCAAAAAATTGTATATTGACAAAATATATTTATTTCTAGTAAAACAAATTTCAACTAAAATAGTATGATACATCTGAGGTCAATATCAAAATGAATAATATCAGTTTTTAAGATAGTTTTGCAATAACAGAAATAATAAGAATTTCCCACGAAGTCTTTTTAACATAACATATCTACCTAGAGTCTTGGCTAACATTAAGTCTAAAGCTATTATCGTGTGGATTTTTTAGAAATTTTCTAGGAGTCAGTTTTGTGGATTGTTTCTTTTTTACTACTTCTAGCTGAGTGGTAAAAGGTTTACGTGCAAGTTGCGAAAGAGTTACGTTAACTCTTCGACGTCCTTCGGAGAAGCGAAGAGTTTTTCTATGTCATTCGTTTTATTGAAAACCCAAAGGTCGCTTTTAACTCATTCGCGAACCATAAAACCCGCACTCGGACGGTTTGGCAAGGCGAAGGCTCTGAAGATTCGCGGAAAACTTCATTGTGGGCGTGAGCGTTTTCTGACGATGTAGACGAGGCGGCAGTCAAGGTTGCAAAGTCAATCCTTTAGCGTAATCCTTTAAATAGTCAAAATAAAGCCCGCCTTTGGCAAAACAATTGTGCAGAGCTGGTCGGTCACTCCTTTTGGCCATCGGATTCGCAGTGCGAATAGGCGTTCTATTGTGTCCACTTAGCTGGACATGGTACCTGCCTCTGCCTCTGTCATTGCCTGCGCGTATAACCATCGTAAAATTATCCTTTCGCCAACACGAGCAGACGCAAACTCAAAGGCAGCCGCCTCAGAAGGATCGTCGCCGTCTACCGGGCGAAGGAGTTACAAAGTCATAAAAACAAAACACCTTTGTCTGAGCATTGTCGGTTGGCGAATTATCCTTTCTGCGACGCTGCCGTATCCTTAATCCGCATCCACAGCACCTTTACAGCCCAGCCGCCTACCACCACTTCGATTCGCAAATGACTGAGTCTGCTACGAAATAGGTGCTACACGGCTGTTAACTGGAAGGGATTAAATTACATTATCCTTATGTCTAAGATAAACACACAGCAGAACTCGCTGATCTTGGATGTGGCATGGCTTTCAATTAACTTTCACCATGTCGAAAAAATTGAGCTATTATAAAGTCAACTTTAATGACTACCTAAGCGTATGGGCTCAATTCAGTTTATACCGTGTCTTAGAGAGTCAGCTTAAATAGGGGCTGGTAATGAATAAACAGAAAATCTTTTAGATTGTGACAATGCAGAGCACTCAAAGGCGGAACTTCCTTAAAGCTGACAAATATTTCAATTCACAATTAATATATTTTTTGGAAAATAGATACTTAAAGAATCACAAAATATATATAATTCATAAAAAATAATATCAATAAACAACTACGAAATAAACAAGAGTGCTCAAGTCGAGGATAGCTCAAACATACGGCATGACGGATATGGCTAGACCGGCTGAGCTCGTTCTGATCAAGAATATATATACATGCGCCTCCTCCTTCTGCCTGTTAGCCTACCAGAGCTAATTTATTAACAATATTTAATTTTTATTCCATTACTTGTTTTTTGTTTCAAAATATTTTGATATATTTTTTAATATTCTTGGATTAGTTCCAATGTGCCCGGGTGGCTCAGTCGGTAGAGCATTGGACTTTTAATCCAAGGGTCCGGGGTTCGAGTCCCTGCTCGGGCGAAGTCGATTTTTTGCATAAGATCGCAAAAGATATTCCCGGATGTGTAACTACTTTGGATCAGGAAACTAATGAACTAACTCCCAACAAAACTCTTAAGGTAAATGCACGTTCATATATATTTTATGGAATCGAAGAAGTTTTCCTTTTATTTCATTAAAGTATTAAAAGTAATCAATATTTGTTTGCCTTTCTTTCCTTCCATTCCATGTTTGTTGTTTGAAATTATTTTTACTAATTTTTTATTACTCTTGCAATCATTACAAGCAATAAAAGGTTGAATTAAACAGATATGCCCGGGTAGCTCAGTCGGTAGAGCATTGGACTTTTAATCCAAGGGTCCAGATCGCGGCAGATATAGCGGACTGTGGCCGAAAATATTGAACAATATAATAATGTACATTACTAAAATTGGAAAATATGTTCCTTAGATTGTTTAAGATCGTCAAGAGGGGGTTTCTTATAGCAAGTCAAATTACTTATTATTATATGTCAGAACTGATTTGGAAATCAGGACACACATAGTCAGAACTTAAACGTGTATAAGAAATTTTTTATTTCTACTGTCTTAGTTTATTTGAAGGCAACAGGTTGACATTAAATATCGCCTGGTGGCTATAATAATTAGCGTGTGCACGTGTTCAGCTGCCCAGTTGCTCAGTTGCGGCTGTGCCCTTTGTTGTGATTACCGCCTTCGAGGCTATATTTATGGCGCTCGAGAGCCAATTAATTGTGACCCAAATCAGCAGTTTTCGAATGGTTGGCAACACCAGCGCCGGCAGCATCAGCAGCAGATCACGGCCCGGTCTAATGGCCCGGTAAATGCGCCCGATCGAGAGTCCGAGCAGCAGAGCGTGTGAGCTGGTCAGGCGCAGGCGATGGCGATGGCGCTGACTACTCGAGTCGCACATGAGTTATGGCCGCAGCGGACAAATGTCGCTTTAAATGCTCCATTGGCATGCATAAATTTCAGTTTTTACAAGCAGCGACGCGACGTGCTCTTCCACAGAATCCCCGACTCAATTCACAGCGCCAGATGAAATCAGCGCTAAAAGTCGGCGATCTACGAGTCAACGATTTAACTATATCTACATATATCTACATATATATATATATATAAATTATATGATTTCCAGTCCTGTGGTGACTGAAAGTTAGGTTGAGAGGCGACTGTGCCTCTTATTGCTGGCCTCGGGCTCAGACAATGAAATAAGCCATTTAACGAGCAAATGACGGAGTGAATATTTATTTAAGCGGTTTACTGGAAGAACGCTTTTTAACCCTGCTTTTAATTGTTCTTTTTTGAATAATCGAAACAGTTAATTTTATTGGTTTTTCTTATTATATTCACTATTTTTAGTTTTACTTATATGACACCAATTTTTAGCATGTCCTATCAGTACGAGTTAAAACACGAGACTGATCTATATTTTTACAAATCATAGCCTCACCGGCGTAAGTAGAGTTGCTCTTGCCAGGGCTGTTCCTTAACATGTCTAGCACCCGATAATAAGTGTTGAATAATACCTTATATTAAGTGTTATAAGCTAACTAAGTGTTATAAGTTAACTACCCCCCCCTCAAGTGTAAGGTCGTCCTCGACCGACCCAATTCCAGCGACGACTCCTCGCAAGTGCTTCGCGGACTTCTTTGCGTCGATGATCCACCAAAGAGTGAGGCCAATGCAGATTAAAGCACAGCATATGGCTCCTCTTTCGGAGTGCCGTACAACGGCACATCATCAAAGTGCACCATTTCGGTTCCTTGGTCGCATATTAGCAGCGGTGACCAGCGAGTCGGTGCAGGTGTTCTCGAATGAAATCCGCAAGTCGTTCTCATTCACATTCAATACGGAGCAGTATGAGCAGCGTACTGATTCTTCGCTATCGCCGTTCAGCAGGCGCTTACTAAGCTTGCTCTTGCGCCTACGTATGTGGCGTCTGTTGAAGCTGTTGGTGCCCGACGTGGACGTGAGCCTTGGCATCGGATGATGCACACCAAAGTTGTGCAGCCGCAGCGACTTGAGTGTGGCTGGCGCCGTCGATGACTGGCCGTGCACGTGCCCGTGATGGCCGTGATGACTGTGTCCCACCACTCCAGCGATGCTATGAGCCGTTACTGGACGAGTGATGTGTGTAGTCTGTCGGCGCGCTCAGCTGGCGATTGAATTCGGCCTTGCGGCGCGTCAAGTCCGTCAGGCAGTATTTGTTCAGATGGCCGTTGCTGGAGACAGGGCTCTTGGGCGATGATGCCAGATGCTGCGTATAGGCCGAAGGAGTTGCTGCTCACGCTTAGCTTATTGCCGGCGTTGTGCAGCAGATTGTTACAGTTCTTGCCGCTGATCTTGGCTGCCAGCGACTGCGACACCGGCCGACTTTTTGCTAGGCGCCCTGTACTCCTTGTCGTCGCTCTCGCTGCGCACCGATGCTCGATACGCAGGAAATGTCTTCGTCTTGCTCTTCAGCGAGCCGTTCAGCAGTAGCTGCTGTTGCCGTGCGGCAACTGCCGACAATGCCGGCCGCTGCAGTTGACGTGACGCCGCTGTGAAACTTCTTGAATTAATGCAGTTGGCGGTGTTTTGGGGATTTCTTGACTTGGTTCTAGTATGGATGAAGAGTCGCTTGGCTCTGCCGCCGCGAAGAACTCGTTAGTTGTTGCTTCTACTGTTGGTGGTGGTGCCGTGAACAAGGGGATTTCCTCAACGATTCCGCTTGTAGATTTGCCTGCTGTGGTTCTGGCTTAGCATCCAACTGTGGTGCGAATAGAGCTGTTGCTGGTCCTTGTGAAAATATGGGCAAACTCTGTGATGTTGGGAATAATGGAACTTCCGAAACAGGTGCAGTTGACGGTGGTGCAAATAGTGTAACCTCCTGATTTTGATTTGAAGAGCTCTTTAGCTCTTCCCTCTGAGTCGGTGACTTAAAAAGGTTGTTGCTTGTATCTGGTGTAAGTCCTTGTGTTGCGTTAGTCGGACTGGAAAAGAGAGGAACCTCCTGAAGTGTATCGGCTAGTGCTGGTGCAAAAAGCGATGTAGTTGCTTCGTGAGTCTGAAAGAGGCCCGTCGATGCCTGTGGTGTAAACAGCGATGTTGCTGGCCCAGTTGGGGGTGGTGCAGCCGCAACAGAGGAACTTCCTGGCTTGGCGCTGGTGCAGCTGACGGAGCTGGCGCTGTAAATAGGGCAACTTCTGTAGGCTGTGCTCCAAAAGGATTAAAAATAGCAGCAGGTGCTGCGAAGGGTGCAAAGGGCGTGGCTGTTAAAGCTGTTTGCTGGCCAAAGCCTGTTGCGGGCACTGCAGTTTCCTGAGCTGTCAGTGGACTCTTGTAGAGTCTGGTACCCTTCTGCAGGCGGTACGAGGAGTGTGCAGGTCCTGCCGCTGGTGGTGGTGCTGCTACTGCCGCTGGTGGGGGAGTTGCTGCAGCCACTGATGGCGGTGCAAACGTTGGAGTACTCTCGATTAAACCAGGTGCTTGAGCAGCTGTCAGTGGCTGAGGGACAGTGGCTACTTGGGTGACTGTCGGAGTCTGAGCGTATGTCGCTGGCGGAGCAGTTGCCCCAGGCTGAGTAAATGTCGGTGGTACCGCGGCTGGCGTTGGCTGAACACCGGTTGATTGCCCAGAAACAGCTGGTGCTGGCGTAAAGAAGTTACCAACAGACGGAGCTGCAGCAACTACGGAAGGATTGATGTAACCACCTACAGTGGGTGGTGCTACAGTGGGCGAAAAATAATCAGCAGCAGCAGGCGGAGCTGCAGGCGTAAAAAAGTTTGCAGGCGGCTGCGGTACGGCAGCGCCGGATGTGCTTATGTCAAAGTAGCCACCAGAATCAGCTGGATTGTAGCTGGCTGGTGGGGGTGGCGCAGGTTCGTTGGTTCTGCCTGTGGCCGATTGCACTAGACCCGAAATATTCTGTAACACGCCAGTGGGCACTAGACTAGTGAGTGAGAAGAGACCACCGCTCTTGCGTTCCTCTTGAACGGCTGGTGGTGCAGGCTGCTCGAATGCTGCTGCTGCCGCCGCTGCCGATGGCTGTGTGGGATATGGCGGTGCTTGGAAGGGATCAACAGCTGGCACTGGCTGCTGTTGCTGCTCGGAGAGACCTGGTATGGGTGCGTATAGCTTCTTTCTGGCACTAATGCGATAAGTGTTCTGTCCGGCCCCACGTTGGGCGCCAATTATATGATTTCCAGTCCTGTGGTGACTGAAAGTTAGGTTGAGAGGCGACTGTGCCTCTTATTGCTGGCCTCGGGCTCAGACAATGAAATAAGCCATTTAACGAGCAAATGACGGAGTGAATATTTATTTAAGCGGTTTACTGGAAGAACGCTTTTTAACCCTGCTTTTAATTGTTCTTTTTTGAATAATCGAAACAGTTAATTTTATTGGTTTTTCTTATTATATTCACTATTTTTAGTTTTACTTATATGACACCAATTTTTAGCATGTCCTATCAGTACGAGTTAAAACACGAGACTGATCTATATTTTTACAAATCATAGCCTCACCGGCGTAAGTAGAGTTGCTCTTGCCAGGGCTGTTCCTTAACATGTCTAGCACCCGATAATAAGTGTTGAATAATACCTTATATTAAGTGTTATAAGCTAACTAAGTGTTATAAGTTAACTTATATATATTTTAGACCATAGCTGACCGTGTTGGCGGCTAGATCAGTGCGCCAAAGCCACCAACTACTGCGTCGATCCACCAACTAGCCAAAACATTAATATGTTAATGTGGGGATCAGGCCAAATCGGTGGCTCGGCTGGCTGGCGGGTCGGCGGCGGGTCGGCGGCGGGTCGGCGGCGGGTCGGCGGCGGGTCCAGTGGCTGGCAACGACAACGACAACAGCCACCGCCACCGTCGGTGGGGATTTATGGGTTCAACAAATGCTTTATGGTGTGTCGCTTTGACTAATTTATCTGAGGAGTATTCACTGCAGACTCCGCACTGTGGCGAGGGCGAATTTCATTGTTAATTTATGATTAAGCTGATTAAGTTCGAAAAGGTTTCTGGACTTGTTTCTTAAATATTCTATCCTTTCATAGAGCATGCAATTATCTTCGTCGGTCTTTTTGAATATTGGCAAAACCAAAAAAAACTCTTTTCTTAGTTCCAAAAACTTCAGCTCAACGGGTTGAAAGTTGCAGATTGATGCCGATTACATAAATGATTAATAACTAAACAAAGTTGAATTATAAATTTACAAAATTTGTTGAAAAACTAAATATAAATAATAATAATATATTATATATTATAGCTGCTATAATATATTATTGTTAAGATATTTTAAATTAATGTGGGAGCTAGAAGAAAACTTTGAAGAATTTATTCATTTATTTTCTATTGAATGCAGAAATACAAGATTTTCTTGAGCAATTTATATGTTTGAAATACTTTATAAATATACAAAAAGTAAATATATAAACATTGCCTGCATTAGTCTGATCATTATAAGAAAATTGAATCGAAATATATGTGTACATAAATGTTTACCTCTTATGAAATAATAAAATAATAAAAGATTTGCATACAATTAATTATTTTGGGAAATGTACAAGTTTCAAATGATGTATAAGAAAGTTTCACCGTGCGAATTTATTGTGAATTGGTTAAAAAATATTTCAATAAAAACAACAAAGAAAATACAAACATTTTGAAAATATTCTTTGGCAATCCGTTTAGCTTACATGGGGTCGATACTGAGCTCGCATACAAAATAAGTTTATTTACAGTTCATGTTCTGGTAAGCCAGTAAAGCTAAATCCCTCCAAGTTTTCCCTTATTTTGGCTCTACAAGTTTTCACTATAATTTGTGTTTCTGTTATTGGCAAGAAACGTATATTTCTACAAAATCAAGATATCATCAAACTGATGCCAGATTCTGCAAGACTCTTTCGTCAAAACACTTTTCGTACAATCGGATGTCACGGAAACAATTTCGATGCGCTTTAGCTGAGGTTTGGCTTTTAGAATTTCAACAACTGCATGCAATATGCGTTTTAGCTGGCAACAAACAATTTTGAGCCGCGTTGTCGGTTATTAAAAGGCATAATTGAATTTCTTGCAAAGAGTTGTTTGTTTGTGAAAGATGTGGCCGGAACATGCAAAAACGACTCCGACCCCGGCTCCGCAGTAAGAGGGATCCGGCTGGCGCTGAAATTTTGAAAGTATGAAAAAGGCAATTAAAACTGAAATAATGAATTCTTTCTTTGCAGTTTGCCATGTTGCTGTCTGTTGTCTGCTGTCTGCCGTCTTGGGGCCCGAGCCTGAGCCAGGCCAGCGCTGCTGTTGGAGCGCACGCTGCTTGGCTGCCATTGGGTGAAGGGATCGGTAATGGAATCGACCTCGTAGCTGGTAGCTGCTTGGGCTGATTAGCATGAGGCGTAACAGTTTTTAATTGCAGCCACATTTGACGGCGCGCCGCAATATGCCAAAAACGAGCACTTATCTTGCCATCAGAAAGTTGAAAAACTTTTACCACGCAAGTGAATGGGAACTAGGCGGACTACGGAGGCTACGGGTGAATCCCAAACACATTTTTTTAATAACAATCATAAAAGTTGTTGCACAAATGTTTTCCATTTTGTCGCTCGGTGATTACACAGAAGAAATTGTACAAAAAATGGAAGCTTATAAGGTTTGGGTTAGTTGGTGGGGTGTTTGTATAAAAATTGTCTAAAGAAATGGAAATGTTGGTGCTTGAAGGTAATGTTATTTTTATATTATATTAAATTAGATATTTCTCAAAATTAAAATTGATTTATATATAAATTAAACATAATACAAAACTTTAATAGGCAAAAGCTGCTAAGGCCAGCCTCCGACTCAATCAAAATTAAACTTCAATATTAATCTTATATTATTTTAAAATATTGTATTTCAGATAAATCAACATATTTCAATTTATAAGAATTTCCGCTATATATAATATATATATATATATATTTTTTTTCTTAATATATGTTTGACCTATTTTCTGTAAAATTTCTACATCAATTATGCGCACATTTTTACGCCTTTGGGCTCCGCTCTAGGTGTGTGTGAGCGCCGGGTCATTAATTTCGATCATGCCCAAATATGTGTCAGTTAGACAGCCTGTTAGACAGTCAGTTCGCCGGGCAAATTTACCCACCCAGCAGCAGCCAGTCCGTCGCCAGTCCACGTCAAGTTTCCATTTACAATCTGCCCGGCCTACGAGCACATACACTCGCACTCACAGGCCTTTATGGGTGCATACAATATTCAAATTAGGCAAGGCGCCAACCCCAATCCCAAGCACACCCATCTCCAACCCCATTACCCCTGCCCATGGGCTCACCCGGAAGCAGCTGCTGCTACGGTTCTGGGGTCTGCATATGTGGCGAAGTGTGTGGTGGAATTTTCTAATTTATTTTTTAGCAAATGGTTCAAGGCCCTTCACGTTCTCGGGGCAACGTTTCAAGTTCGCCAAACAAATTGTTAATGGAAATTCACGCGTTTCGAATTATTGATTTTTGGGCCCGGCAAAAACTTTCTCTCTCAATTGACATTTGAATGGTACAAATTTGACGTGACTGAGACGATGACGATTAATGGCCAAGGTCGCTGTTAAGTTTGACAGCTCTTTGTGAGCTAGAACGTTCAACTTGCTTAACTTAAGATTTTTGACTTTTGCTTTAAATTTTTCTGAAATGTAGATTTACTTAATTCGAATCAGGACTTCAAGCAAGGAAGCTACTGCAGCGACCTCTAGTAGAATTTGGAACGCAAAAAAAGAGCCAGATTGTAAAACGTTTTCCAGTTGGATATTTCCTAACTGCATATTGCAACTTTTCCGATTTGCTGCCAATGCAACTGGAAAGTGCAAATTTCTCTGGACACAAACCAGAACGTGCTTGCATTTCCTTTCCAGTTGGTTGGTAATGCAGTGTAACTTACACTGCTTGCAAAATTATATGAGAGTTGCACTGCTTGTAAAATTGTAAAACAGCTGTATTAAATACATAAATATAAAATGAAAATAATTATATATAACAATAAATAAATTAAGTAAGCTTTAAAATAAATAAAAAATAAAAATGCAAATACTAAAATTTTATTTTTATAAATAAATAAAATTTGCAATAAATTATTTATATTGAGAGAGACTTTAATCGCCAATAACTGAATAACTTATAAAGAAAAAATATATAACATTTACTCCAAAATTACATAAAAACTATAAAAGTTTTACTAATTCTTTAAAGGATTCTGAATAGAAAAGGGAATGTAGATAAAAACTTTTCAAAACAAAAACATAATCAAATATAAATTCATTTCCATTATTATCCTTAAGCTTGAATACAGACGAAAATTCTTTATAATATTTTGTTAAGCACCAAAAAAACAATAAATATCTTTTCGCTTAAACATAAACACAGCAGACGTTTCTAGTTTACTTTTTGAATAATAGGAAACACTTAAAAATATTTACGTAATGCGTAAGCATTTATAAAATCCGAAAGGAACTCATTTAAACTACTAATGAAAACTTTAATGTTCTGCAAATTCTGATTGCAGAATTTCAGGTTGACATCGTCGACAATTTACCTGTTCTAAGCGACCGTGACTGAAGTATTTCGAGCTAAATGTGTCCAGATTCAGATACTGATTTAAATCCTAGTTTCGCATGCGCATTCACATTCGCTTTAATATGGCCTTGATGAGGTGAACTAATTAAAGCGGCGCTGATTAGCAGCAGCGGGAAACAGAGTCAGAGCCAGCACCAGCCAGCTAGGAACTGCCCACAGAGGCACATGTAGAGCTAACCCATATACAAGTGAATACCTCATTGTTCACACGCATAATGTGGGCTAAAGGATTTGGCGGCGCGCCGCAGGACGATAATGAACACAAATGAGCCGAGCGAAAGGAGTTTTTGCAAGCGCTCACGAAATGGCAAACATTTGCCAAAAACCATGCACACATTGAGAACAATGGCCAAATGCCGGCGGACCTGTTGGTCTCTGTGTACGGCTGTATGTTATTTGGCTGCAGGAAGGACACGACCTTGGCGCATTGGTTCAAGAGCGAAGCGAGTCGGTTCGACAGAGCAGACAGCCAGTCAACCATTTATAGAATTTGGCTGTGTATCTTTTGTTGCAATCTGATTGATTGCTGTCATGTGGCTGGGAAACTGCTCAAGGAACCCCTCGGCATGCTCGAGGGTTACGGCTCCTGGCAGCAGCTGCCAAATGGCTTCCTCAGACTGCGCTCCGCGACGCCATTTTAAATTTGCCTATTTTAATTTCTGTAATTCTGTTGTTTTCCTGAAGATTTGAAAGACTTTAAAGTGTTGCTCCTCTTTGGTAGGTGGAGCCACTTTCCATTTTCCTCCTCCATTGGCAAATTAATCATTCGCATTAAGTTCGCAGCTTGTGGGCCAGGACATGCGCAACAGTCGTGTGTCCTTTGGCCAGCAGCCAAAGCGAGAGGCATATATGTATGTGTAGCTCACACACACGCACACACATACAGCAGAGCTTTTCGCTGCAAAAGCTTTGTTATCTGGCTGGCCACACGCTGTCTATATAAATATATATATATATATATATTTATGTATATCTATATTTCTTTGTACGATAGTGTGTACATAATGGCATTGGGATATGTGTGCAAACCAAATCAAAATGGCGTCACAGCCGGAACATTTTTGAATGCCTCTCTAATGATGAATTCAGTAGCTCGCGTGTCGCTTTGCCGCAGCTGTTGTCCCTGCAACAGCAACAACAACCAGGACATAGCCTAATGGGCTCCCGCTTTCAGTACGCTTCAGCTCCCAGCTCCCAGCTCCCAGTTCGCTGCTCTTTGGCCGCCATCTTGGCGGCTAAGTAGCTCATCGCCTGACAGCTGAGACGCGTTTATCATAATCAAATGTGGATGGACTCCAACATCGACTGCGACTTCAACTCCGATTTCGAGAGCAAACAAAAAGGTCGGAAATTAATTTAAATTGCCTTTTGATGTAAATGCATTCCTCAATGCAGTAGCAGTAGCAGTCGCACCAGAAGCTTCTCCTTAGAGTATGTGCTCCAGATTTGTCTTGCTGCAGTTATCGTTGGCTCTCTAAGTAGCTGCAACTTTTGCGCTGTGTGTGTTTGTCCTAAATGGCGCATATTTATCAACTGCCAGTAGCAGCTCCAACTGCTCCAGCCCTTCGCTCTGGCCCCCTTCTCTGGCTGCCTGTGCTGACCATTCACTAAGCTGGTTTTTAGCTGTGCAATGCGTGAAGAACTCAAATGGCAGGGTATTAACGAATTGTCGTGAGCTGGCTAAGCCCCGTTCCCGTGGCATTGGTATTGACCATTTTTCTTGGGTCGATGGCATGGCGTTTAATTGAAAACTGCTGCAGTTCCGCAACTGGAAGCATGTTGCACAGTTGCACAAGTTGCACAAGTTGCATGTGCCACTACTTCTATGCCCACATTTAATTTGAAAATTCCTCCAGTTTTTGTTGCCATGCAGCAGACGAAAACAAAACTACAAACACTGTTGATTGTTTCATATTAAAAGCATGTATGCAACAGCAGCAACAACAACAGCAGCAGCGGCAACAACATCAATATTAACAACATGCGAACGATGATGAAAAATCGCCTGCAACATGTTGGATGCTGCTGGGCAGCGCTGCCTCTCAGGCAGAGAGGGCTCCATCTCCAGCTCTGGCTGAGCATTTTTGCTGCCCGCTGGCAGCTCCGACATCAACTCCAATTACAGAAGTACACGAAGGCGTCTCTCTTATGATTCCTAGTTTTTTCTCTTCCCGTTTAGTTGATTTTTTCTTTTCATTTTCATTTATATTTTTACTTTTATAATATGGGTTCCCTCATGTCGTGCGGGCCAGCAAAGCAAACTAGAAGACCAAACGAAACGGTTGCATGTTGTTATGGAATTGGCAGCCATCTGGAAACCAAGTGAAGGCAACGACAACGTGGTCTAATCAATTGCTTACCACAAAAAACATGATAAATACCAAAACACAATTCAACTTTTTATTTATCAACAAGAAGTGTTTGTAATCGAAAAGAAATGTGAATACAAATTTATATATATATTCAATTCTGTAAGTTTACTTAAATATATTTTATGAGAAACTCAACTGGATTAACTGCTAAAGTTTTTAAAATAAACAAAGTTTTAGTTCTATCAAAGATCTTTCAGCGGAAGATATTCTTTATGAAGTTTTGTTTGCATAGATTTTTATTTAATATCTTATAGATCTCGCAAAAACACTGAATTAAATTGACGTAGCTGTACAGGTGGACTTCTATCTCTATATAACATATTATAATTTATACAAGTCGGATAAATTGTAAAGTTATTTTCTTAATATATTAATATGGATATATGGAATTGCCGGGAAGTCAGCTTTATAGTCAAGCTAAAAACTCTATAATGGAAATTTCTTTCTGGATGCTGGATATATACATATATATCTATATATGGATAACACTCTTACTGTAGAACAAACTGAGCCTTGAACTTAAAATAATAAAAAATAAGAAAAGCTTATATATAGAACAAATTTCAATGAGTTTATTATATTTTATTCTATTTAGCTATTGCTCCTTAAAACACACTTATGACTTAATAATAATAAATTTAATAAATTTAAAAAAAAAATATTTCAAACTTTATGATTACTAAAATATAAATAGACATATTATCAATGGTCGCATAAAACCAGAATTTATTTACGAAATGTTTGGATACCCATTTTGGAAATATGGTAATTAATAATGAATAGAATATGGTCATAATTAGAGTTATGTCAGATAGATTCTTAGGCAAACTTTCATTTGGTAGTATTAAGTTTTTCACTTGACACAAGCAATTTATCTTATCGGATTCAAATGCAAATCTCGCACGATAAAAATATTTAAATATAGAAATATACTTATGTATATATATATATATACATATATATATATATATATATATACGTTTGTGTATTTCTTGTTTTGCTTACTTGGAATTTGGTAGCAAGTCCAAAATTGATTTTTAATTAAGGCATTTAACCAAACGCGCTGCCAGAGCCGGACCCAGCCCAAAAACTCGTGAAGCCATAAGCTGTAACCCGTAACCCGTAACCCCAGATTGTGTATGAATCATAAGAGCCCCAAGACGTCGCCAGACAATGTGGTCAATAAATTTAAATCCCGATTCAAAATCACATTCAAAACTCGAGTGCAAACGAGCTCATTTTAAAGAGATGCAAACAAACCAAAACTCGGAACAAAATAATAAAAAACCAAATATAAAGAGAGAAAAAAAACTCATTTGTCGCTGTTTTTCTGTATTTTTCTGAGACTTTTTTTTCGTTTAGAGGCCGCGCTGTAAAATTTCGAACGCAGCCAATAAAAATGGAAATGATGGCGCACAGAACGAAACGTTTATAAAATAATAATGCGAAATAATAATGTGACGGTGATTTAGCGGAACAGCGCCACGATTGAATACAAATAAAGTGCCTGCATGGAGTTGGAGTGGTGGGGGTGGCATAGGGATGCCAGTGCTCGGTGTAGCGGGACGCACTAATCTAGGATGATTTCAGCCTAATCTGGAGCAAAAAACATCATAGCTGCTGCTGCTGCTGCTGCTGAGCTCAAAGAGAGTTGCAGAAGTGCGAAAGAGAGCGCGGGGTACTCCGATGTTGCCGTTGACGTTGACGTTGAGTGGCAGGCAATCATCTGCCTCGTCCAGCGTCCAACTACCTGTTTCTGTGCTGTTACTGTATGCCATCTGTGGCTGCTGTGGAGCAACCGCCGCTGCCGCCGTCGCCGTCGTCGCTGCTCCGCCATAGGCCGTTGGTCCAGGCCATGCGGCACCCCCTGAAGCATAAATCAAAGCAAGAGGCGTGGCTTACCTAAGAGAAAGCGAGCGCGACTACTTTTCGAACATGCGCACACTGTGTGCAGCTCGCTCGCACTTACAGTGTGCACGCCAAATGAATTACAATTTTCGAATACCCATACACTCGCGCACTCACTAGCAGTCGGACTCCACTCTGGCATTCGCCGAAAGGCTCGGTCAAACGTGAATCGAACGTGGCGCACTCAAGTACGCCAGCTGCGCGCTCGGTACCCGGTTAAATTCAAACTTAATCAAACTTTCCACTTACTAATGAAAATAGTCGTGTATCGCGAAGTACTACATGTCCAACTGGGTTGCTGATTGACAGCCAGCTCCAGCGACGGCACAAGTGAACAAAACTTAAGGAATATTTGATTTGAATCACAGTTTATCTTACGGATAACTTAGTGGCTTTCAGGCCTGAGGATAAATGCAATAACATAAATCCCAATTGTGATTTTTTTAGCATTTCCTATGCAAGAGCAAGGTTTTCAATGGGCTGCAAAGCTTTAAAAATGCCAATGAAATTGGAGAATTGCGTAAACTAATCGAAAGAAGTGTTTAAATGTATTCAATACATTGAAATTGTTGAGTGTACCACAAAAAAATAGCAAATACAATATATACAATTATTGAAGTGCAAATATTTAAATTTAGTTCTAAAAAGATACAACATTTCCGATTGGATTTCAAAACATTCAACTTTTAGGTAAGCACCAACGCCAATATAATTCAGTTTCACAAGAACTACAATAAATTCAGTTAAATCGGCTGTATAGAAGAGGAATTTAGGACTTTAAGAATGAGAAATGGAATAATAATTAATTGTTAAGTCTGAGAAAATAAGTAATAAACATTGAAAATATAAGGGGCGCCATTACATATTTATTTTATACCCATAATAATTAAATAACAAATTATCCTTAAACACCTTTAAAATAGTTTCATAAAACAAACTTTAACTTTCACGGTTGTTATCAAACTTTTTCGACAACTCGCACACACACATGGACACTCACTCAATTCCATAATTCGAAGTTCGAATATTTATAAATTGAAGCGATCCCATCTCTTTGTGTACATGAGGCACACGTACACTGTCCGTGTGATCAATAAGAACAGTCGAGAGCAGAAATTCGAAATAGAATGTGTTCGTATTCCAAGAGCGAATGTGAATTCGAACTGGCTCTCTTTCGAACTCACAGCTATACACAGATGCACACATACACGCATTCACTCTTGCTTGCGGCTTCATATAGCTGCGTCCGCAAAGGTAACAACAGCACAGCAACGACAATGGGTGCGAATGCGATAGCAGCAACCGCATTTAATGCTGTCTGGCTGCTCTAGCACGCATGAACCGTTCGAATTTAGTTTTTTTTTTCATTTATTCCGCGAGTGTTTAATGAATGCACTCGAATGACTGTGTGTTCGCCACTGCCATGGCAAAGCTATAACTATGTATGACTGTGTGCGTGTATATATATGCGTGCGTGTGTGAGTTTCTACTTGCTCGTACTCGCAGCTACAATTGGCAGCGCTGGCGCTGCGCGTTGCATGAGTTTTTTATTGATGCTCAGATATTTGAATTATGCCCGAGCAGTCAAAGTGAGACATTGGCGCTTCGAGCACGTATTCGCGGATATATTCATCGAAACAGAAACAGAAACAAAAAACGATACCCAAAAACTTTTGACCGTGGCTAAACAATCCGTCAATACGTCCGCGAATCGTGCGCCTCTCTACGGCTCACAGATAAATACAGCAATAACAAAGGCGGGCATCCGTTGGATACAACAACTGCCGCAGCTACAGATACAGATACAGATACATTGAACAACGCGCTGACTTTGAGTGATAATAACGAAAGATGGATGGGCCCCTAAGTGTTTGCAGTGCCAGTGTTTTCATCGATGACGTTTAAAATACATTCGCGCTGATGGATATCATAAATTCGGTGTGAAGCAGTCGCTTTCTACAAAATGCGAATCGGCGCATCTACGCCACAGCCCAACTAGAACTGTGACAAATCAAGTGCCTGTCCGCTGCGGCTAATTACGGTTTAAAAATCCGCCTAACGTCAAAAGTCAAGTGAACAGAAACCCTCTGAAGTGCAGGTAAAACAAAGTCGTGTCAAACGTCGGGATGCAAACGGATTAAACTCAGAATATGCGGGCCAAATCGGCTGACGATAATTAGCTAAAGTCTGAGAGTGATTCAACACGGAACTGTTTCCGCACTCAACTTCAGTTAACAACAATAAACTAAACAACTTTTCTAAATTTGTGAAATGCACCGAATAGCTATTTAAATTGTTTACACTTGTTCTACACCAAATGCTAAAGGCCGTCGGCTAAACTTTGTTCAAGTGAATGCAATTCGTAAAAATTTAATTTGTTTTTATATTTTAAGGAACAGGTAAAATACTCAAATAACTATTTAATAAAAGTATTTTTTTACAAATGGTTCAATAATGCTTTTGACTATATGAATTGCAAAATAATGACCAGCATTATTATTACATAAATGAGAATTAGTTGCTAGGAATATATATATTTTTAATTATTTTTTAATTTATCAAAAACAATAATTCTTTAGATAAAAAACGTGAAAAACAAATTTAAATTGAATGGCTATATACTTAAATTAAAAATAAATGTATATCATAGAAAGGTGTCAAATACGAGTGTTTTAGCCTAGTGCATTTTTAAATAGATTCTTGAAAAGATTTGATATAAAAAACACAAAATTTAAATCTCTTTATTCTTAATTCACGTACGAAATAGAAATATCCCAAATCTATATATTTTAATGTCTCGGTTACGTAATTCGTCATTTAAGATTTTTGAGAGAGAAATATGTACTGCAACTATGAATAAATTTAAAAGCTAAAAAATGAGTAACGAAATACTTTAACAAAAGTAAAAACATAATTAAGACACTTTCTAAAATGTTTTAATAGATTCTTTAGGTTTTCTCTAAACTCTGGTTTCAAATCCATATTTCCCAATCAAACCATGTATTTTAATTCTTTTTATTATTTGCTGAGATGAGTTAAACATAAATAAAATATTTCAATAAAAAGACAATTCTATTTACAAATCAATATATATCCAATATATCCAACTATGAATATTTTATATAAATAAATATTCGACAGAAACTATTTCGATACTTAAATATCGCACTCCCTAGCCCTAACTCGAAGTTCTTGTTCCTATATGAAGTCACTTCAAATTACTGAATTCTCGACTGGAATTGATATATTAAATGGGAATACAGTAGCACAACCTTCAATTAAATTAGGCGCGGGATAATATTGTTGTAATCAAAAATAAAACTCTATAGTGCTATATCAAATTGGGTTTGTTGAATTCTATATTTGTTGTTGGTTTTGTTGCTGCTGTTTGTTGTTTGGGTTGCGTGCGCGATATCAACGCAAAGAATTTTCACTTCATTAAAACGAATGCAGCCGTTTTTGAAATAATTAAGAGCCACAAAGGCGAAATGTCACAGCGAATGAAAAATGCCTAACAAGCAGCCACAATCTACCTACTAAAATATACATACATATATACATCGGACATATTTGTACATTACATTATATAGTAAATAGATGTATGTATTAGAAATGTAAATAGTTTTTGGGAAAGCACAGTTGTTGTACATAGGAATTGCGTGCACTGCCATCACATGGCCGGGAAGTCATGCTGACCAGACCGAGACTCGAGACTCGAATTTTATTAAAATGCGAGTCCGAGCTGCGCCCAGCAACTGCTTCTTCTTCTCGGCATACGCATTGATATGGAACGAAAGTGTATACCCATAGCTGAGGGTCCACTGGGCGCCCATGGTGCGCCTAGACCAATTTCGCTGCATGTGCACTTCTTCAGATCCCTATATAGATGCCACACCCGAGCACACTCAAGCACATGGTTAAATCGTATTGCCGCCACTTGATGTAGGTCACTTTCATTTGCATTTGCATTTGCGTCCAGTCCGTCTCTACCAGCGTGTGGTCCAGTCAGATCAAAGTGCGCTCAATGGGCTATTGCATAATGTGGACACAACACCAACGCCAACAGTTGCTGCCCGTTGAGCTAATTGGCTGCCTAGTTGTGTCCGAGTCGAGTCGTAGTCTGGATTTGTGTGCAGTTCTTGTTTGGGTTGTCAGCGCTTGAATTTATGCCATCAACATTCGCGTTTCGACTGCGCCTGGAGCTCACATTCATCATGGTACGTGCGCTGACCCAGCAGCGGGCCAAAATGTCATGATGATATTTCAGCCTAACTTATTTATATTTATAAATCAAAATACCAAAAGAAATAAACGTATGAAACACGCAAACTTTGCCGCGACAACAGCCATAACACAATGAACAGTTATTTTTGTTGTTGTTGTTGTTGCCGTTGTTGTTGGGGAGTCGTTGATCTATTGGAGCGACGGGCAGCCATTTGCTCAACTTTGTATTTGGATGTGTAGGTACAATAAGTGCCGGGACACATTTATTTTCGACAACTCGAAAGGAGACGCCAACTTTTCATTCTGTTTGCCAGCGCTGATTCCTATGCCGTGCACGGTGATAACAAATTTTTGATTTATATTTTTATTTCTTCGCTTTTGCGTAAAACGAATATGAAATGTGGCAGCTATATATGCAATTGTTCCAATATGAGACAACACTTAAAATGGAAACCTTAGCTTTGCATTCGATTTGTGATTTGTTTAGAATTCGTAGGGTTTGCCATTGACCGAGCTTTCAATAAGTCAATGAATGTATATGATATTTGTTTAATTTTCAAATATTGTTTGCAACTATCCCAATTGGATTATTATAAGACAGCTTGTTAAACCTAGATTTCAATACTAGCTCTGCTTTTCATAAGCTTTGGAATTGCATCATTAGCTGCTTGAATATTAGAAGTTGTTTACTCTTTCATAAATGTGAGATCAGAATATATGATCTGTCACATATATATGCTTTAGCCTAATCCTAGTAATGGTCTTTATCATAAAGAAAAGCTAGGCAATGAAGCTTCAAACAAGCTTAAATATTTTTACTTATACTACTTACTACCTACTTTGGTATTCTCTTGAAACCTTTTTCGCTTCTTAACTTTTCTCTCCTTATTGCTCGAATAATAACATCATAAATAAGTGCTAAACAGTAGCCAGCCAAATTATTTTGTACAAATAGCATTGTCCTTGGCTCTCATTTAGAGGACACTGTAATTTTTTTAATAGAAACAACTATGACATAACCGATCGTAAACGATGTGTAAAACACAGATTGTAGGGACACAAAAGGCGAAGACCGCAAAATCTGAGAGAGGCGACAACTGTTTTTGAGTACGTGTCAAAAGGTCAACAATGGCCGCTTGCAGTGAGGATCGAAGACTCGAGGAACAAATCAAAAACTCATAAAAATTATGAGTGCCACAACCGCAAGCAAAACACAGACGAGGGTTCAGACGAGAAACTGTAGCAACAGCAGCGCAGCACAGCGAGCGAGATAGAGAGAGACAGTGAGTAGAGATGAGTGAGAGAGAGAAAAACAAATAATAATATTTATGACTACTTTTATGAGGTGCTTACAAATTTTTATGAGTTTTTAATGGGCCCACTTGCATGTGTGTGCGTTTGTCGTTCCTTTTTGGCCCATTGTTGCTCTAGAGAATGAAAAAAATGAGAGCGAGACAGCCGGAGAGGGAGACAGAGCCAATGAGTGTGACTGCGCGTGCGCAAATACCTTTTGGAATTGTGCGAGTGCGACCTCGTCTGGTCTGGTCTCGTCTCGTGGGTCCCTTTCATGTTTACATACACACGAGCTACGCCCATGTTGACAACAAATATTAAAAATTATGATTTATGACCAGAGAACCCAGTACCTCGACTACAAACAAATAAACAAGGCGCGCTCAAAATCTGTAATGGTGACGACGACGACCACGACGAGGACGGAGACATTTGTAAAAGAAATATGTGTAACTGCTTAGGGTTTTGTTTTCATTTCATAATTAAGAGATGGCTGGCATATGGCTGCGGCAGTTTAAGATGATGAACTGCCCAGTGCTTAGAAATGGATGACAGAACAATATTTTGTAAAGAGTTGCGACTAAGAAAGATTTAGGGAGAACGAAAACAGGTTTGACAGCTTAAGCTTAAGGTTCTTATATAAGGCTTCCGATCATATATAACAAATTAGCTCTAGATAATATATACAATAATAAAGACCTCAGCAATCATTCTTAAAATATTCCCACATTCACTCATAAGAATATTGCCTATGATTGTTTGACGTAATTGTTGCATCAGATGATAGAATATCAATTTCTTGTTAATATCTTAAAATCTTAACTCTTTTTATTGACTTCATCTTAAACTTTAAATTCAAAATGTAAGAGTCAACTGAATGCAGCATCTTTTCACGTCCCTTTACTCGCTATCGATTATGCAAAAGTTAATCATCTTAATTATAGTAAGCAACCCTAGTTATGTGATCATTTCCCTAAGACCTCTGCCATTGTCAAGTCAAAAGTCAAGAAACCCTTTTCAGCTGTCGCATCGACCAGAAATTGATTTATGGTGACATAGAATTCGTCCTGGAAGAGTGAGGGGAAAGCCCCTCCAAGAGCTGCGCAGCGCATGTGCAACTCAATTGCTGTTTATTTACTCGTACCTTCAGCCGCTGCTTCGTGTTCTTCTCTCTTTATATATACAGCAGCATTTACCTGTGCCGCGGTCGGTTCAACGTTTTTGGTAAAAGGAAATTCGTTCTGCGGTTTAAGAGTTCCATATGAGAATTTCACTCCCGTTTCGTGGGCATATCACAAATGTCTACACAAAGGCAGACACTGCGAGGCAAAGAAAATGCCTAAAGGCCGCGCAAACGCCGAGACAAAGGAAACTCGCTCAGTTTTGTTCGCTCCCTCGTCTCAAAAATGTCGCTGCCATAATTTATGGCCTACGTACGAGGCGACAATCAGCCAAGCGACCAGCGCCAATCTAAGACAATAATTGTATCCACTCTCTATACAAATATATATACATAACTTTATATAATATATTTATATGTAAATGTGTATATATCTACGTATATATAGTCAGCCCGCAAATTCGGTTTGCGTTTTCATTATTCATGGATTTAATTAACACCAATTGAATCGCTTGTCGACTCGACTCGACTCGTTGGTAAATAGTTTCCAAACTCGTATAATTTATAGCTTTTATTATTTCCGAATTTTTAATTTGCCGTTAAGTGATCGAAGAAAATAAACAATAGGCCGATAGTGCGATCAACACCCATTTAATTAATTGTAGCCAAAAGATGGAAGCTCTCTTATCTAACTGTAGATAAAAAATAATAACTTGGCTTCACTTTTGAGATAATTGAGATTATAATTGAAATTATATTTAATAAATTTATTTGAGTTTTATCTAAAGCAAAATTTGATATTTTATTTAGCTGTAGGCTAAGGATGGACACTCTATTAAAAATATATGAAGATCGCTTTAACTTGAGATCAAATATCATATATAACTAAGAGTTAACAAATGTACAAATAAGACTAAATAATAAACTTTATCTCTTCTATATGGTTACATTAATTTGCTCAGCAAATAATTTATTAATTTATATATTCAAGCACTTTTTCTGTTTGTCCTAATCTCAATATCTTTTAGCAACATTTAATCTCGCTAAACCGAGTTCTTGGCCCCATCAAGCAGTTTTGATTTGATAATTTTGGGGTCAAATAATTTGCCAATGTCTACAAGTCGTCGGGTCATTGCAGTTGCTTATCTAAGCGTATAATTTGGATAATCAAACTGTTTGTATGTCGTTGCCTCTGGGCTAATTCAAAATCGAAAACTTAAGCCAAATGCCGTTACAATTGCTTTAAACTCCATAATCGCCAAATACCCAGGGCCGAATGCCGGGTTACAAAGTTTTTTTTACTGAAACGCTGCTCATCAAATAAATCTCTGTCGAGCAGTGGCTCCCCGACTGTGGACGTGTTTTTTTTTTGGTTGAGAAACCCGGCTGGCCAGGGTCAGGAAGAGGGACAGGTTTAGGCAGAGGTATAGGGCCAGGGCCAGAGCCAGAGCTCAACTTGAGGCCCGTACGCCGATTTAATTTAAAGCTTCAACTCCTTTCATTTGGACAACATGCTAAAGGGTTAAATTGCCCACTGAATCAAAATTATTGGTTTCATACGAAGAAGAAGAAGCACAAGTACAGAGTATCGACAAGAAGAAGAAGAAACTGCATCGAAAAAGAAAGAGAGAGAGAGAGAGAAAGCAGAAATACTCGCTCGGCTCGTTGCAGAGGTCGTTGCATTGTTTTTGGGCAATGGTCGTCTCTTCTTTTACGGCCATGTTCGTTGGCTTCCTGGTTGCTTGGCCAAGTCTTTGGCATTGCGTTTACACTTTTCGGCTTTGGGGCTACTTTTGCGGGCCGCCGTTGTTGCTTCGATTTGGGCCCAAACAAACGTTGCAATCGTGCCAGCTTTTGTTGCTATCTCCGCAATACAAGTTTTCCACCATTCAAACAAACGCGCTGCCGCTGTATCAGCGATGGTGTCCAACTCCGAGCGGGTCTCCAGCCCGGCCACAAGTGCAGCAAGTGTCCATGCAGCGAGAGTGGGCGGTGCTGACATTCCAGCCAGTGCCTCGCCGTGCTGTGCCACACCAAAATTGCATGCACGTAATGCCAATGCTTAGGCATATCCGCGCCTGCCCATCAGCTCCAGTGAAAACCAAACAGCTGCGTCCCGCTCTTCCTCTCGCGTCGCCTTCCCACCGAAGCAGGCAAACGGGCCGTGCTTTTGGCCAGGGGAAATTGGGTTCTTAGCCGTTTCAAATATAATTGTAATAATGATGCCCAGTAGAAAAAACGTAGCTCCATCGAAATTACAAGCCCAAAAACCATATTGAGTCGACAGAGAACACAGCAATTGCATAAATTGTTAAGCGTTGCTTGTTAAGTAAGATGTATGTATATTTATAATAATAAAATGAATATATATATATATTTATATACGATAATAATCGGGCAAAGGGAAAACTTATCTTGAGTTTATTCTTTCTTCCCGAACATACTGAAAATGGACTCTACTTTCACTGCGTCAACTCTCATTTGCAGAGTTTGAAGGTGGCAACAGGGCAACTGTAAACTCAGGGTATGCAACGAAGTCTGCTGATGTAATAGCTGTCAAGTTCCGGCCACAGCTATACAGACAGCTTACGCCTTAGCCGCTTGCAGCTTGTCCTTGAACCACTGTGCTTGCCAGTGCCAGATTTATTAAATGTACACAGTTTGCTGCTTAATGCAAGCCAAGATTGTTTCTTAAGATAATGCATAATTTTAAGCGTGTTTTCGTCTGCAAATAATGCTAATGTTGAGCTAGGCTGGGTGAGCACAGAAGCTCTGAGAGCTGCATAACTGATCGAGCATTGGGATCTGCAGTGGGCGGGCATTTGGTAGACTACACCTTAAGCCATTTTTTTGCAATCTGTAGCGAGCATCTGGCCGCCTCTTGCTGCGACGTGAAACTGTTGCATTAACCGCCTGCATTTCATTTCAGATACGAATCGCAGCGTTGTCCCGGCCACAAAATGGATCCCGACTGCTTTGCCATGTCCTCGTACCAGTTTGTCAACTCGCTGGCCTCCTGCTATCCGCAGCAGATGAATCCGCAGCAGAGCCATCCGGGCGCCAACGGCAGCGCCGGTAACAGCGGCGCGGGCGGAGCGAACGGACAGGGCAACTCTGGCGCCGCGACGCCGGGCAGCAATGATTACTTTCCAGCGGCGGCCGCGTATACGCCCAACTTATATCCTAATACACCGCAGGCCCACTATGCGAACCAGGCGGCCTATGGGCTGGGCGGCGGAGGCGGTGCGCCGGGCGGCGGACAGTCCAATCCCGATATGGTGGACTACACACAGCTGCAGCCGCAACGTTTGCTACTGCAGCAGCAACAACAACAACAGCAGCAGCAGCAGCACGCACATGCGACGGCTGCCGTTGTGGCACAGCAGCAGCAGCAGCAACAGCAACAGTTGCCCCAGCAGCAACAACTCCCGCAACAACAGCAGCAGCAGGCGAGCATCAGCTGTAAGTACGCCAACGATCCGTCGACGCCTGTTGGCAACAACAACAACAACAACAGCAGCGCCAACAGCAACAACAACAACCAATCGCTTGCCAGCCCGCAGGATCTCTCCACGCGCGACATTTCGCCCAAGTTGTCGCCCAGCTCCGTAGTGGAGAGCGTAGCCCGTTCCCTCAACAAAGGCGTCCTGGGCGGCAGCCTGGCCGCCGCTGCCGCCGCCGTCAGTCTCAACAACAACCACAGCGGCGGCAGCGGTGGCGGTGGTGGTGGCGGAGGCGGCGGTGGCCCCGGACCTGTCAACGTAAACGTAAACGTGCCCATGCACAGTCCGGGCGGCGACTCCGACTCGGAGAGCGACAGCGGCAACGAGGCGGGCAGCAGTCAGAACAGCGGCAACGGCAAGAAGAATCCGCCACAGATCTATCCATGGATGAAGCGAGTACATCTCGGACAGAGTAAGTGAAAAATATGTTATATTTCACATTTGATACTCTTCATACTCTTAACAGATAATCACATTAAGAGCGCAATATCCAAATATATATCCAATGATATATATCATATTATTCAATTATATTTTAAGCCCACTAGCTTTTATCATATTTTGAGATACAACTTATATCCATCTCTCTATCTAACCATTTATAGGCAGCTTATAACCTTATGTCATATACTGTCATGTGTCATATATATATATATTTTTATATATATATGACATATACTGTCATATCTCATAAATCCATTATATAACTTTTATTAGACTGAAAACTTTTTCCCTCAATTAAAGTTATAGAAATTCTGTTAGGCCGTATGTTAGCATTATTATATGTATATAAAGATCTTTATCTAAGCTCCGATCTCTTAACGAGTGCAACAATATTTTATTAAAACCATTTAATAATTTTGCCAATAATTAAGCTGAGCCAGATTGCAAATATATAATTTCTGCTAGCAAATTGCCCTTATTTATATTTATATATAATCGAATATAAGTGCGAGCACTTGCCTTGACTTTAACTATTATTAAAATATTATAATTAAGCATCTGATCACTGAATGTTAAATGTTGACAGATCGTAGAGCAAACTTGGCCCATTACACAGTTACCTAACTCAATTGTTAGTTCAAATGAGCAATTACGCGTACCTAGGCGAGAGTTCCTCAAAGAGACAGATAGAAAGATAGGCAAAGAGACAGAGAGAGGGAGAGAGAGAGGAAAAGTAAGAGTACTGAGCGTATTCAGAGTATCTCCAGCACCAAATTGTCTGGCAAGCCGAGCGCGCGGGGCAGCTTGTCAAAATACATAAACAATAACAAAAGATTTCCCTCACACACTAACACTTTCCCATTTTTCTTGCGGCGCTGCGTGAAAAGTCGACCGCGAAAATCGCAGCGCGTGAAATTGTAAACAAACGTGTGCCGCCCCCTGCTCTCCCATCCGCGGTCAGAGGCACCCGCGGCTAATGCCGACAGACTCCCACAATAACTCATAATACCGAATACCTAATTCTAATACAGATACAGATGCAGATAGAAATACAGACACAGATAGAGATACAGCTGGTCGGACTACTGCTGCTATGAATCTCGCACCTCTCGCTCCGCTTATATTTAAATTCTCCAAATTTCATGAAAAATTGTTACGTCTAGTGCGGCCTGCTGCTAGATACGATAGATACACTGCAATAGGAAAATTGTGAGACGGAAAATTGTTGAGCGATTTTTCATCATGTCAATGGCGCGCACACAGATTTTTCTTTAGCACCCCAAGCCAAGCCCCCCTACCGCCGCCTGCTCCACTACTGTGGGTGCCAAGCATCATCAAAATTTATTGACTGCAGCCCAAAAGTCAGGCCAGTTATCAGGTGTATAGTCGAGCTCCATGGCTTTGCCTATTAATCAATTAGTAAATATCTTTAACCTCTGAACTTTGCATAAATCAAGTATCCCACCGCAGTCAGTTGGCCCTGAAAGACTTCTATCTTAGCTAGAACCGCCCCCTAGTAATTAGCTTTGCCTAAAATCAATTGGCAAGTTTCTATAATTCCTATAAACTTTTATTAATATCCATGAAAGAGCTGTCATCGATCAAACGCTTCACTGCGCTCTTTAGCCAGCTCGGTTCACAGCTGATTGCAGCCAGTTGGCAGGCCTGGCTAATTGCAGTTTTTCAGCAGCTAGAAAACGGAATTAGCCAAATATAGATTTAGTATATAGCTGGTTATAGAATATTGAGTGATAATTTCACATTCAAAACTTCGCTTTCAGCTTGTAACTAGTCCAATTATTAACTTATATAAGATACTTGTTATATTGTCCTTTTTTTGTCATATATATTCAGTCTTATATATCTATAATGACTCTATATACAATTTGGCATCAATAATTGCCAGTTGGCAGCTGAAAACTTGACAAGCCAAAATCACAACATGTCAGCCAATTAAAGAGTCGTTGAAAAGCGCAGTGGCCCATGCTTTGCATTTGCATTCATAAATGCAACAGACAAACAATAACAACAACAACAACAACAACAATTGAGTCTACATATTGATTAAGCAGAAAAAGCGTTTTGCGATTTTCCATTTGTAAGGAAACTCGTTTCATGCCAATATCAAGTCCAATCAATGGGGCATATTGTTATTATTATTTATGTATCTGTAACTCATGGCAGCCAACGCAGACAACAACAGCAACTGCAGCAGCAACAACAACAATGATAACTGGAGAACAAGTGCAAAAAATAATTATAGCGCAGCACAGCAAAGCGAATTGGCCAAGATGCGTATTACTCGTATCTGGTAATTGAAGAACATGAATGAAGCGAAATGCAAACACAGGCTGCCAATTTTAGCATCAAATACATTTGCATACGATGTTGTGAATATATACATGTACATATGTATGTATATACACACATATATATATATATATATTCGTGTAGCTAATTTATGTATCTGTTTTTATGCATCGATGAGGTTTAATTGCATTCTATCCATCTGCTGTGAAGCTCACTCGTCTATGCTTATGAGTAGGCACGAATAAGTATGAGTGGCTATGGGCATGTATGAGTGTTCGTGCGAGTATTCATGAATAGAGACACGTTGCCCGTTGCCCCTGGTAATTAGTCCAACCCTCTGCAGTAGACTTAAGCCTACAAATGGATTGCGTTTATATGAATGTGGAGAGCCAGTTATGTTTATTTATGTCTGAGTGAGGAAAAAACACAAGTGAAGTTATTAATTATATTAAGCAAATTGTTTATTTATGTAACACAGCAAATTATCTTAAACAGAAAAGTAATTGCAGGCGCTGAAAATGAATTTTCCAACTCCATTTTTCATTGTTTGAATTTATTTTTAGTTATACTTATATTATTTGATACAATATTTTAGAAGGGACTCGCTGCTAAACATTTATTTCATTCTATTTTGAAATTGAAAAACATAATTCTTCTATTTTAAAATTGGAAAATTTTGTATATAATAAGACAAGACCAGAGAGAAAAACTTGATGTATATATAACAAGGCTAGGCAAGGATATATTTATGGATGTATTAGGTTTAGCAAGCCTTAAGGCAACCAGAATTTTGTACATTTTGTTTAAAATTATTTTGAAACCATTTTAAGCTTGTTTTTATATATTTTATGTGAAGTCCCAAGTTAGCAGCAATTAAGATAAACATTTTTCACGATAACTATAGAAATAAGTGAGTGCAGTTCGCTCACTCGCAAACTGCCACATAATTGCTGTTCATGGGTGTTCTATATATTTATGTACATAATTATTTTATAACGAGCAAAGTCAATAACCTTTGCTCACATAAGCCCCTCGCCAAACCTGGTAGCCAATTAAAAATCAGTTTTTCTAATGTTTCTTATCGCGCGGCGCTCAGTTGTTTCTCTCTCGTGTACAACTTAATTTTCGATGGCAAATGTCTTCATTAAATGCCAATGCGCTGGGCTACACATATTGCGATTTGAGTGGTTACATTGAGCCACCCAATTCAGCCCACTTGAAGAAGAACAAGAAGGAGCGAGGCAGAGGCAGAGGTAAAAATAAAATCAGAACTGGTATTAGAGAAATGTTATTAAAATGGACCCAGGTGCCAAGCAGAACAAATACTATGGAGCAGGGGTGTGGGGCTGTCTGCTCTGCTACTGCATGTTGAGGTGCTGATTAAATCCAGCAGCAGCAGCAGCAACGAGCAACAACAGCAACGACAATTACAACAACAGCATGTTAACAATTATGCAAATTTGTGTGCATGTTGAAGGTGCAACAACAACAGCAACAAGAGCTACAACTACAACGTTGATGGCATATAATCACGTCAAGCTTTTTTTATATTCATATTAAAATAAAGTTAAACGCCATCTTCGAGACGCGCCTCAATTAGGCGCTGCACGCGGAGAGATCGTCAGGCGAGAACGAGGGAATTCTACGAAACACCTTTTTTGCAAGAAGAGAGATAGAGAGAGAGAGGGAGACAAAGAGAGAGAGGCAGGCTGAGGCTAAATTCCACTTTGAACATTTGCATTTTGCATCTAGTTAAAAATGGCTTGGCTTAAATGAGCTCATAATGGCGCCGCGTAATAGCTAAAGATACAGCCGCCGCAATAGATATAGGCACAGATACAGAGCAAACAAAGATACAGATACATATATATATATCGCTTGGAATCTTGTGAAGTTGTTGTCTAATTGACAAAACCAAAGCTGGCGACGTTCCAAGCAATTTCGTAGCAGATCATCAAAGGTCTTTGCGCCTCATCGTTCGCCCACAAATTGAAAGCTAAACGCATCTATGAGATACAAATACTCGTACCTGCCCGCACACAAAAATGTCAAATGCTTATTAGTTGCAACAGGCTGCACCCCAGTCGCCCCACCTCCCCGCTCGATTGCTGCCACAAATTGTCAATTTAATAAATTTGTGAAGCGCGTCCCAAATGCAGGCGGTCGACGGGACAATCGCGGCTACCCGACTGTACCCTAATTAGTGGGGCTTTATTCATAAGAATTTCAATAGCCAAAAAAATCTAAATAATAATTAAAGCAAACATCTGGGCTAACCCAGCCCGAGGGTACTGCAACACACGCCGCAGCGCAGCAAATAAATTAATAGAAAATCAAAAAATTTCCAAGTTGTTAAAAACTAAAAACATTTTTACAATTTTAAAATAACAATTTCAAAAGCTGATGCCTCTTAATGAAATTCTTGAAACATGGTTAGCAAATATATTATTGTAAAATCTTTTCACTTTTACTTATTGTGCACGAACTCATTGAACATGGAATTTCAGTTTATAATGACTAAGCTAAATCGATTTGCCTTAAAAACTATCGATTGCTTTATTGCTATAGATCAATATATAAAGACTTAGATTATGTATATTATATATTATATTATATTTATTGATAAACAAATTGAATGTAAAATCCCTTTCAAATCTTTTATGATAGAGCTTAAATAGCATCTTCACTCACTACTTATAGACATCTAGATAGTCATCTACTTAGCCAAAGTAATATCTAATGTCTGTTATTACAAAAAGTAGATTATTTTTCTTAAAACATTTTCACTCTATTTGCAAAGTCTGCCCAAGCTCTTCGGAAGGGAGTGATGGCATCAATTGGAGTCTGTAGTGAATCCCTTCAGAGTAGCAATAGCAAAGCCAAGTTGTTCACCTTTGTAGTAGCTTAAATATACCTTTCTGTTGGATCTATTATTACACTCTAAACAGCTTACGGTATTTCAGTTATTATATTCGAAATGTTAAGCAAAATTGCAATGGCCAGTCGAAAAGCCATTTGAAGTTTTTCGTTTAACTTGTTTGTGCCGTTCAACCCGAAGGCCACATTGAGATGCAGGATGTTATACAAAATTAATAGTTCGCAAACGAGTTGAATGTCAGATATGTACAAGATATGGCAACGATGGCTGCAAGGCAACAGACAAAGCAACAGCACAGCAACAGCAACATCAATGTCTGTTCTGGGTCTGGCTTTGGTTCTGGGTGTCTGCTGCTGTTGGTACTCCTGCTGCTTCGTCCGCTTTGCCCGAGTGCTACTCGTCTATGTGGCGGCTCCTGCGTACGATCATTCCATGCAGCAACACCACAGCTCAGAGCCCACAGACCAGAGCCCAGAGCCCAGAGTGTACCCGCCATACCCCAGAGAGCGAACCTCCAGAGACTGCCAACAGTGCCAAGTGGCCAGCCGAAGAACCAGACCCAGTTGCATTCGCTGGTCAATTACATTTTCATTAACTTTGGACACGACTTTTCAAATAGCTACGTTTAATCATAATGATTGTTATTATATTGCTGGCCGATCCAACTGCTTTCTAAGCCACAGCAACAGCAGACCGCAGCACAGCAGGGCAGTGCTTAAGCGCAGCGCAAGGTGCTGAAACTGTTGTGGAATATAAATTAATTTTCCGGCCCAAGGTGTTGCATAGTTATTGAGGTACATAAGCTGTGCTATATATATACGCTAGAAACTTTCTTATTTGTTAGCGTCTATGACTACATAAAAAGTTTTCGTATGTCTAGCGTAGGGCAAGACATCGTCTCTTCGTTAAAATGTCATCTCAAGTATTTCTAACAAAGCGTGAAAATTTTGGCAGCAGACAATGCAAAGATATATACAAGATATATATGCTATATAGTAGATATATATATTTTGGGGTTTGAGTCACATCTGATTGTTCTTAATGAATTCTGGTCTCATTCATTCCTGCGGCTCGCGGAGCATGAAGTAAATTGCGTCGGATGTGAAACTCAGCACTTTGCTTGAATTAAAATTCATTTGCTGCGAATGCAGCGCATTAGGGGTATGCATGAAAAGAAAAATATCAAAAATATATTTAATATAATATATATTATATTTTATTGAATGCTAAATCACATTTCTATGTGCTCTCAAGAATCAGCAATCTTAACTTTTTTGTTTACTCTATTCTATTGTTTGTCAGCAGTAATACCCATATTGATTTGCTTGCACTTTGAATGCACGTCACTCATCATGTTGCCCAAATCAATAGCACACTTTAACAGTTCCACTCTTAACTCATTCTATAAACTTTCGGGAGCTTTTATACAGAAAAGATGAATGATTACTCGAGCCGAAATTGTTTATACGAAGCGGCACCAAAAAAAAACTCTGATGATGAGGTCTTCAAGTGGCTGCAGCCGCATTTTGGCCAAAGTTAATAAAAGCGCATAAAAAGCGAGAGGCCAACAATGAAACGGAAGAAAGTGAGGCATAAAGAAACAAAGACAACAACAGCAACAAGAACAACAATGGCGCCACTAATGACTGATGATGCGGCATCGCTGATAGATGCAAATGCAGCGCACTGCAGAGAAACAGATACACATTCAGAAACAGATACAGCTACTCAGATCTTAGCATTAGCTATAGTTATACAAATACGCAAAAATTGTATACACGATTACTTCATTAGTTCATTAGTCTATGAGAGCACCCCCCTTAGAGAATTCAGAGAGTTTTTTGTTTATCTCGCCATTGTTTGGAGAGCAAACAGCTCAAGCGGTGCAACTATGCCACAATGTGTATCTTACGGATACTGCGATTGCAGTCGAGCAAATTAAATTGCGAATAACGCAAAGTAATTGCGATTTGAATGGTGAAAAAGTGCGAGCCATAAATTCAACTGAATGTCACGCCGGCACCGCATGCGAATTTATCAAATTCAGGCGCAAATTGGCGCACATCTGCAAATTGCCATTACCCGGCTGCCCAGCTCCCGATTTCCCCGTGAGTGCCTCTACTACCTGCTTGATAACGCCGAGATACGCATAGAATATTAATCTACGGGCGCATTAACTAAAACGAAATGACGCAATGGAGATAAACGCCAAGTGCACAGTGGGCTGAAAGCTGGTTGGAAGCTGCAATAAAGTTGTATGGAGATTCGAAAATTGTATACAAAGTTGCAAAACAAATATATATATTTTAATATAGTATTATTTATTATAAGCCCCCTTAGCAATTATTTATATAACTTATTTGCATTATTTCTTTTAACTAAATATTTTTATCTGCCTATATAACGCACATTCCCCACTGTACCATACCAAAAAAAAGGTGCAAAAAAGTAAAGATTAAAAAGAAAAACCTAAAAAGAAGAGAAAAGACAGCAACAGGCGGCCACGAGGCTGTGGAACGGACTCGGGGCGTCGTCTTGACTTGGCCAATGCCAAGTGAGGCAAAAGCTAAGCGAAAAGCATCACAAATCGCATACAATTCCAGATGAAATTGTGAATTATTAATGCAGGCGGCAAACTATTTGACTGAGTAGACAAACCCACGACTCGTTCCCATTGCCCCTCGCAGCACGTGAGCTGCCTGCCTACCATTCCATTCCTAGCCCTCGCACACTTTGTCGAGCTGCTTGTCCACCATTGAAAATTGAGTTACACGCGTGGCCTCCAGTCGTCTAACTGTGTGTGTGTGCTGCCCCCGCTTAAGTGTGGCAACATGTATCTGGCAGATACTTTTGCCGGCATTTGTATCTGGCTGGTGGTACGTGCAGCAGTGGCTTACATTTTGCAGATTAAAACTCCACACACAAACATATGAGGAGAGTCGCTGCCACCTCAAGCCAATTCGATTTAAATGTCTGGCATTTCCACTTTGCTTTTCCTGGCCATAATTTTCCGCAGTCCCTGCTCGATTGTGCTTGCATATGAAATGAAAGGATTGTTGTTGTTGTTGTTGTTGCTCTTTATGGTGTGTTAAACGAGTTAGAGTTCAGGGGGTCAAAAGCTAAAAGCTGCAATGAAGACATGCTGCCACGAGGCCGAACCGCAAATAAAAACTATGCCGAAACAGAAACAACAAGCGAGGTGTGCTTAAGTGTGTGTAAGTATGAGTGTGTGTGTGCTTGGGTCTGGCCACAAATGACAGCGCCAATGCAATGGCAACAATTGCAATTTGTTCGCAGCCTGCCCTTGGGCCAGAACAGGGCAGCATTGGAGCTAACTGAAACTGGAACTGAAAAACTGGAACTCCTCGTGCTCGGCGTTGTCCGTACAGTGGGATGCATTTGGCTTACTTTACTTTCAATTTTGCCCTCTTTCGCATTCGCTGCACTTCGCGCTTCATTAAAAGGCGGGCGGATGCAGTCGCGGCAGCCAGCATCGAGCAAAATACCCTTTACCAGAGAACCACCTCGCGATACCGCGAGCCCCATGCGCCCTGCCTTTGGCTGACTACAGCAAATTTGCAGCTCGGCAACCAAAACGCTGCGTCGAAATTAAAAGATTTTTTAAGACACCTTTGTAGCAAGTTTAAAACTTGTTCCGCGCCCGACTTCACCATCTTCATCTTCATCAGCGTCGCAGCTCCTCAGTCTCTCGATTTCTTTCTGTTGTTGTTTTCTTTCTATACTCGTCGTTGTTGTTGGTGTTGCTGTTGCTGTTGTTGTTTTGCTGGCAGCCATGTTGAATACTTTTGTTTTTTAAAAACGTCGCTGAAAACGTTTTTAACTTAACTTCAAGTTAATTTTGTTGTTGTTGCTGATGCTGTTGGCACCCAAAACAATTCTCCACATGTACCTAGTTGTATCTATATTTGTATCTGTTTTTGCATTTGTATCTGTTTCTATTTAAATACGAATGGCTTACCGCACAGCACCTGAAGTGAAAAAACCGGTAAAAATTTGATTCGTTTAACAAAATAAATATTTCAAAAATCTAATTGTAAATATGCAAAGTAAAATATGGTAACATTTCAATCTTCCATATATTACCTGTTTGCACTGCTCCCCACGACAAGTTGCTGTCTTATTTAGCATTTGTCAAGCCGATTAACGTAAGCAGAGTGGCGCAGTGGAAGCGTGCTGGGCCCATAACCCAGAGGTCCGAGGATCGAAACCTTGCTCTGCTATATAGAGTTACAAGAGAAAAACTTGCGTTTCTCTTTTTTACATTTTTAAATATTACAACTAATCTACTTTCATCAATTTTTATCTTACAAGCAATCATGATTTTATAAATAACTTTTTTTCTTGTATTATTTATAAAAGAACGTCATTAATCATAATAACTGTTAAGCCCAATATACATAAAAATTTATTTTAATTTTAATTTTTTTAGAGCTATTTAAATTCACTGCTGTTGCATCACTCAACTGTTCTGTACACTTCTATAAGCATTTGATTCACAATTATTCACATGATAGGCCTTTATGTAGCAGGTATCATTAAAATAGCTTCTTGTCAACGTAATTTACCAAGAAAATCCGGCATATATATAGCGGAGATTGATTGCATTTACTGCATGGCTCGTCCAGGCTTAGTTGGTTTGCAGATCTATCTAATATACTTATTAAGCAATATATTCTCATCGGCATTAGCGATAATTTCATTTAAATGCATCATCAAAATCATAAAAGCTGCTACATTAAAGAGCATCGCTCAAGCGCCAATTGAGCAGCATCCGAGCACAGACTTCATTGCGGGAAGGGGCGGAGGGAACCAATCGAAGCTAACTGCAAGATACATAATTGAAGCTAACGCCATTGCCGTTGACGTTGAGTGGACAGTAGCTGGCAAAGACCGGCAGTTAACTGCGCGTGTACATGTGTATGTGTGTGAGTGTGTGTGTGTGTGCATTAATAAAGAATTCATCACAATTACAACAATTGCCACAGGATGCAATTTACAAAGGAAATTATTAATGGAAAGTCAATGAATTCTTTTTAAAATTCTGTTTCGTGCTTTTGATTGATTACACGCTGCCTGCTGCTGGCTTCTGGCTGCTGAGTCCGTCGACTTCTTCTTCGACTTCTTATTCTTCTTCGGTTTTTGTGCTCTTCAGCGCCAGTCAAAGACCTCGCACTTAATCATGGACATGGCGAAAATAAGTCCAGAAGCCCAGACAACTACGAAGACGAAGGCGGCGGCGTTCATTCAACTGCAGACGACAGGACACTCATTAAAAATGGGTGCACAGGTACTCGACGGTGGGCCAGACGGCTCTTTAGACGCTCTTTACATGGCCCATAGGCCAGTGAGACAGGGAGACAGAGAGAGGGAGAGAGGCAGAAAGGGAGAGGACAAGTATCTGAGGAACTGGTTTTGTTGGCGCGTCAGCTAATTTATGTGCGCATGCGCGACGCTCGCTCCCTACTCGGGAGCCCCATAATTAACTGAGGTAGTCATTTTGAATGCGAACATGTACACTCACACACACACATACATACTGTTTCTGATAGAGCGAGACAGCATCTGCCGAAACAATCAGCGAACTTGCTTCTGAGAGGTCCTCTCCTTAAATCAAAGATAAACGATAATTATCTGCGCGAAAATGCGCGCATAAATAATTTGCAAGAAGCCACATTAAAATTGTATCTAAAAGATACGCATCGCTTGATAACACAGCAGAGCAGCTCTCCGTCCAGCTCTGGCCATGTTGAACAAAGTTTGTTGTTTTGGGATCCCAAAGAATAACGAGTACAAGAGTTAAACAAACTTTCTGTGGCATTCGTCTGTTTGCAGTTCGCAGTTGGCAGTTGGCAGTTGGCACTGCCTGCGACGCGCCATTAAAAATTAAAACCTCATTAATTAAGCAGATAATTCATTTATTATATTTTCAACACAATGCGCCGGCAGTGCCACAATTTGTTACCCGGCTCATTACGATTGGGCCAGGACCAACCAAAAAAGGTGAGGCAACTGTTTCGAATCGAAAACAATTATTGCTTTCAAGTTGCAAGTTCGCTAAGGGTGGTTTTCTACAGCCAGGGGGTGTGAGTGAAGCACAGACACGTGTCTCTGGGGCAGCAGTGCTCTGGCTGTGGGGACTTAATCCTGCCACAAAAAGCACTTAACTTTCAAGTGCCAAAACAACTTGTTGAGTGGGATTTGGGGCGTTCATTTAATTGTGCAAATTTTGACTGAAGAGAGGAAATCGAACACTCAAAAAGTCAAGGCTTAAACTGTTTAAACTGTTTCAATTTGAGCTCTAAAATAATTATGATAATTTGAAATATTTAAATAGAAATATATATATGTGATAATTAATACTATAACTATTTAATATTACGTATTTAAGCATATTATATTAAAAAGAAGTTTTAGTTGCATGTCAACAGGATTAAGCATTCTGAAACTAAGGCTCTGCTGGCTATGATTTGCTTTGCCTGCTTTACGCTTGCAATTCTCAACTGGTTACAGCTTCTTAAAATATTGAGATAAATTAACAAAGAGACAGCCTAAGCAGTTCGATTGATGCCTTGTAGCTTGAGCATTTACATTGCAATTAATAACAAATGTGATGTTAAGACTTTCAAGTATATCAGCTATTCATACACTTTTAGAAATATATTTCTACCTCTTGTAAATGCCAAGAGCTACCCAATTTCCAAGACACATCTGACCACAGGCTTAAGCTTTAGTCACAATTCATTCAGCTCCTTTCTTCACACACTTGAAATATGAAACCTACTGATTGAACGGCGACTGCTACTTCTGCTGCTCCTGCTGGCAATTGGACCAAGTGCTTGGCACCGGAAACCATATGCTTCCAATTGCTTGGGAAGCTGTGAGGGTTCAGAGCGCGCTTAATTTGGCTCGGCATCAGCTGTTCGAGCTGGGCGAGAAGTTCGGAGCACATGATGTCATTTCAGTTGAATGGCTTTTGGAAAACAAAAAAAACAGATGAAGAAAAAATGTACAAAAAATGAAAACAACTGCCATGCAAAAGGCAGGCAACTATTGTTGTTGATGTTGTTGTTGTTGTTGGTGTTGGTGTTGGTGCTGCTGACGAAACTGAATGTGTTCGTGTTGACAACGAACACGGAATATAAATTGAGAAATGCTTTAAAGCGAAATAATCAATTTACTTCTTGACATAATTTCCATTTTTCACGAAACCAAAGGCAGCCACGCGAGCTGAGAGAAAATGCCAAAAGACGCCGATGAACAACACAGCAACAGCAAAGTAGAAGGCACGCACAATTCGCACATAAAAACGTGGCTAGTGAATAATACAACAAAAAGAAGGTTTGAAGAACATGCGGCTCAGACCATTTTCGTGGGCTCTGGCACTGACCAAATGCAGATGAAGGCAAATCGCGGCTGGCAGAGAGCAGGAGGCGGAGGAGGGCCGCAAGTGTTGCGGCAATTGCTACCGTTTCTTTCTTTTTAATATATTGAACGTTTTTTATGATGCTGACCACCGTCTGACGGCTGCAGCTCTCTTTATTTGGACCGTGATTAATGATGAGCTTGACTAAAAGATACGCAGCAGATACAGTTGCCGCTGTCGGCTCTCGGCTGTCGGCTGACAATTGCAGTTGTAACTACGATTTAATAGCGCTTTAATGATGTGTGAACAACGAGTCCTTCAACCAAAACACCTGTTAACACACACACTCACTCTCTCTCTCTCTCTTCTACACTCTTTTTTGATATGCTACTGTTCTCCATCCCTCTCTCTCTTTCTCTGTCCATTCATCATTCAGCCGTATCTATTTGTAGCTCGTGCTGCTGCAACACTTTCATTATCACAAATGTCACATCATTTGTCGCATTGCACAAAACTGCCCGCTCATCATTTATCACCAAAGGAATGTGAACCACAAACACACACACCCACGCTCTATTATAGCGGCTATATATTTGATTAATTTTCCTTTTCCGAAAGAAATTAACCCGCTGCACATGTCGACCCCAGCGGCCCCTTTGACGCGCCCCTCGATCGCAGCCGCCGCCGTCGCTGCCTCAAGATTTATCTCTTCCAGCATAGCTCGAGCATGGCCAATATGACCCCGCCTGCCACTCACGTTGCTCTCTCCCGAATCCAGTTTCAGCTTAAGTTCACTGAATCTTTTCTCTCTTTCGCTCGCCCGCCCTATCTCGCTCTCCCTCTCTCTCTCTCTCTCTTTCGAACTCATTGTGTGCCGTCTTGCACTTTGTTATCTGATTTATTTATAGATTTTTTTAAATCAAACAATTTTTAAAGTTTTATTCCCTTTGGGCATGCAAGAATTAAAATCGGCCAAAACTAAAAATTATTTATAAAATTATCCTTTGCGTAAAAAACAATTTCAATATTTCTGTAGTCATTTGGAAAAGCTCTAAGTTCATTTGTTCTGATTCTGTAAATTATAACATTGTTTTAAAAAATTGTATTTCATGCGAAGTCCTTGCTGTTGCTCATAATTTCATCTGTCGTATTTAAGGCTTCACCAAAAAAGGGTTTTTCAGCAGTTTCTGGTTAGTTCTCAAGCCAGTATAATTTATTTTATATACAGTTTAGCTTAACTAAATGAAACAGATAATAAAAAGAATATTTGATACTCAGTTCGACAACATTTCTAACACTTGGAACAACATTTTTGTTGCCCCACAGCGAACTCGGCTGATAGCCTGGCTCGCACTGGCTTATGACTGATGATCATTTGGCTGCATTTTGACAGTGATAATGGTTTTTGGTAAACGACTCATTAGCTCGTTGCTAAGTAGCTGCTGCAGCAAGTCGCAACAAGTTGCAGCACGCTGTGGCATCAACCGCTTGCGTAATCGGAAGTGCGTTGATTTATGAAGTTTTAGCCGCGATCTCGAGCGCAAAATTCTGATGCCTTGATGTTACCGTTGTTGTTGTTGTTGTTGCAACAAACACACGTTGTTGTTGCTGCAGTTGCTGTTCTGCGATAAGATCGCAGCCAGATGCAAGCTGCAAGACGGTGACTGGACTCTGGCCGGCAGAGCTACGTGCCGCACACGTTGCGCGGCTGATTACGCTGACGATGTTTGCCTGTTTTTCTCGCAACTTCAACTACCTTTGGAGCGGGACTGACGCCGGCCGTTGACAAATGAGCATTACAAGTGTTTGTGACAAGCCGCAAGCGTTGTATTTATTGCTACGAGTCAGAGGCAGCAGCCGACGAGGCGAAAGAAAAAAAGACGATTAAACTTTGAACTGTTGGCTCGACTACAGCCTCCACTGGCAATTCGCCTGCTATTTGCTGACCTAGGCCAAGGGTTTTGAGCTTAACTTTGAACCTGCATGCGTATGCTAATTCTGCGTCAATCACAACATGATCAGCTCTGTCCCCTTCGGCACTCGCTCCCAGGTATGCAAAACGTGCCACAGACAATGGCAATTTGAATTGCAGAGTTGCCGTCTGCATCCGTCTGCTGCTTCATCTGCTGCGCTGCTTCTTCTCTCGCCGTGGCACTTAATAAATTCTGTTGCACATTTTTGCATGCACCAAATTTCAAAAAATTTCAACTGATATGTTAAGCGGCTGTCAGCGTTTGACTTTGACGTCATCTTACATGAAAATTAAATGCATAAGATCAAAACAAAAGACCAAACAAACAAAAAGCCAAATATAAATATAAATGTATATATGTATGTATGTGCATGTGTGTGTGTGTGTATGCAAAATCCAATATATCTATATAGTATTTCACGATCCGCCTAGACGGCCAGCGAAATGGGCACAAAGTTGTAAAACGCTTCGAATGTTCGCTCATTGGCGCTGTCAAGAGTCGACATGCCCATGCCCATGCCCATGCACAGGCCCTGTCCCCTGCTCCGACGATAAGTGATATGACATGCCAGGTGCCACAGATGCCGCCAGTGGAAGTGACTAGCGACTGTGGCAGTGCCGCAGCCAAACTGCTGTCAACTGTTGGGGCTTTGCGCCTGGCCATGACGACAAGCGACAACGATGCGCTACTTATGTAGCCATGTAGTTAGTCAGTCCCAGAAACGCACCCGTTCCCATTCCCACTCTCATTCCCATTTCCAATCCCTGCCGAGTCTTGTTGACATTTAGTGGTTCGCTAAACGGGCTGCCAAGAATTTCAATCAGTTCGGTTTCAATTGGCTTAGCTGCGCGCTGATCTTTCGCTGGAAATAAGAGACTTCTTCAATGAAACAAGCTGTCATTAGCTAAAAAATCTGAAAATATCCAACATTCACTTCGATATCATCGCTAATCTCTAAATGGAATCTTACTTGAGATAAGTAAAGTAAATAAATATATATTCCAATGTCTATATTATCATTAGATCTCAGAGTAAAATTTAGTAAAAATAAATCTTAATCTTAAAACTTAGATCTTAATTATTTCCAGTGTGAAATATCTGCTCAAAGTCCCTCAAGCAATGGTGAAATGCTGCTCGATGCTGCATTCTGCAATCCCCTCGATACTTTGCCACGCACTCTCGCAGAGACTTTCATGATTTTAATACGCTGCGGCTGCAGCTGTGAGTGTTTGTTGCATGTGTAAACAAATTGCAACATCATAAGACAGCAGCATTTGACAATTGTAAATGGCCCTGCCTCTGGCAGACTCTATAGAAACACAGCGAAATGTCCGCCAAGTGTGCTCGGCCACAATTCATATTGATTTTCCACATACAATGCTCTACTCCGTTCCGTTCCGGAGCGCTGGGCAAGGTCAGTAGTATGTGAGAGATAAGTGCAGTCTGAAGCTGCGTCTGCACTTCATGCATCAAATGCCACTGAATGTTGAATGCTGCATGTTGTATGAAGCCGTCTGCAAAGTTGAAACCGACAGCTCGGACCTGGGTCTAATGGCTTGCGAGAGATATTACATTGTGAATCAAATTTGATAGTTGATAATCTGACTGACAGCACTGCTAACGGAAGCAAACTGGGTCAGGACTTGCACTAAAAGTTTCTGCAATTCCATTTGCCACCAAAGTGTCGCACTCTTCCTCTCTCCCTCTCTCTTCCTCCAACTTTCGCTCTCGCTCTGTCTCTCTTTGTTGTTGATCCGAATGACTGATGAAGCTGATGTCGTTGTCTGGTTACTGTCTGCTCAGCTGTTTACGTGGTCATTAGTTTTAACCCGTTACGGCATGGCCAAAAGGCTGAAGGGACGAAGACCTAAAAGTGCTCTTCAGGTCTGCCATAAGTGTGGGTGTCTCTGCGTGTGTGTGCTTTTTTTGGCAACCGCCGTTACGGCATTTGCCACACTCAAATTCACTTTAATTAAATGAGCGGTAATTAATTTCAACTTTAATCAGAAATTCCATTTAGATTTCCTACTGATTGATGTGCACCGACATCTTACGACAACGTCACGTCGAGCGCTAAACCAACAGAAACTAAAAAAAAAACTTTTGTTTCGCGCATCCTCAATAGAGAGAGACAGCAATATAAGAAGTGTGTAAGAGAGAGAGTGGGATATATTCAGTGAAAATGCGAGCAAAACTTTTTGTTTATTTAAAATTTAAATTGAATCGCACCACGAGCAAAATTCTTGTTGAGCAAAGCAACTTTAATATTTTGGAAAAATAAACTAAATATAAAACAAGGAGATATTACTTTTTTAAATAAATAAATAATAAATTACAATTCAGTTTCATTTACTTTTATTACTATTTTATCCAATCTTCTTCAATATTCAACAAGTCATTAATATATTCAATATTGAAGGAAATTCTTACCAAAACTTTTTGCAATTGAGTTAGGCATAGGCCTTGAGCCGTGTTGCTCAACTAATTAAAAAGCCTTGCATCTCGCCAGGCAATGCGTCATCTTATCAACGGCATCTGCAGTCGAGCAGTGCAAATGAAAGAAATGCGACAGCAACTTTGTAGATCCAATTGCCGTTTAGCAATGGGCCATGACCCATATAGGTTCATTGGGGCGTACGCGGGGTCCAAAAGCGAACATTTGTCGGCGTTCCCAAAGTGCTGCTGACAGAAACGCTCCTCACTTGGCCTGTCTATCACATTGACTGACTGCCACACATTTCTCTGAGTGTGTTGGTGTGGTTGTGTGTGTGTGTGTGTCTCATTCTCTATTTTTTTTTCGTTTCTTGTTTATTGTTGAATGCCGGGCGGGCCAATTGAGTTGGCCATAATAACACGCCACGGTAAATGGCTTTTAAAAGTCTACTTTGCCACAATCCGCCCCCTCATTATGAACGACGCGTTACGAACGCCCCCTCGGGCAGGCCCAAAAGATGACAATAGCTGCTGGCGAGGTAGGAGGATCGGAATGAAACTCGGAAATTGTCATTATCTATGGCCATCAGCAGTGGGTGGAAGACAGTGAAATCGAGCAGCGTCCCCAACCACAGCGACAGCTGTCTAAGGTCTACCATCTATAGTCGATAGTCTATATAGTCTCTACAGTCTAGAGTGATACTTCATGGGTACGCTCCCCGCAACTGCCGCTTTGTCATTGTTGATTTTTCGACTAACAATAATAAAATGAAAAATCCTTTTGGCAGTGAAACCCAAATTGCAGCTTGACACGTCATATTTATGAAATGCGCAACGTTGCAGAAAATCACAAAACAAAGCCAGAAAATTAACTGCCTCAACGGTGCCTTGTCCACTTCAACGTTCTTCGACTCACCAGAAACACCCCGCAGGAAAAAGTATAAAGCTGTGAAATAAGAAAACGAACTGCAAATGATAGCGACTTGCCTTAATTTGTATTTATATCTACAAATTCATTCGAAATTTTGCATTAATATGAACTCTTCTTTACACAAATAACTTTTGCTTAACGAAAAGAATCTTCTTTATGCTTTATAATATCTTAAGCCAGAGATTTAATAAGGACTTAATAATAATGCAAATTATAATGGTAATGATGATGCTAAGAAAATAGATATAGATAATATCAATGATATAGATAATATCATAATGCCTATGATAACAATGGGAGATCGTCTCTAAATCTGAATGGTCTGTCGGACAGCATTTGCTGCTTACCGACCTAAAACCCTGCTCTTTCTTGGGCTGCCTCCCACCACGGAACCAGACTTTATTAACCATTAAGGTGAAGCCTTTCTATGTGCTCTGAGCACGGCCACCTGTGTTCCTGCTTCCAGGTCCGACTTTTTTTTTACTACAATGCATGTCTCTACCATGAGCATTGCTGCCAAGCCTTTTCTTCTGTCTACCTTTATATGTAGCCACTACCCTAGAGCCATCTCGCATACCGCCTGCTTGACAACGTTGACTATAGTCTGCTGTGGCAGGTCCTTTGCTTAGCTGATACTAAAGACTATATCAAGTAGTTTATTCTCCTCATTTTCCACTTTACTAAAGCACCATTGGTCTTTTCGAACTTGCAGGTACTGTGAATGCCAATGGCGAGACGAAACGACAACGGACCTCATACACCCGCTATCAGACACTGGAACTTGAGAAGGAATTCCACTTCAATCGCTACCTGACACGCAGGCGACGCATCGAGATCGCGCACGCGCTCTGCTTGACGGAGCGACAGATCAAGATCTGGTTCCAGAATCGGCGCATGAAGTGGAAGAAGGAGCACAAAATGGCATCGATGAACATTGTGCCATATCACATGGGCCCCTACGGCCATCCCTATCACCAGTTCGATATCCATCCGTCACAGTTTGCGCATCTGAGCGCATAGGACGCGTGGCACTTTTCGGGTACTGGTTAGAGACTCAATCAGTTGTATCAGGAACCATATCAGGCGGCGGCAGCGGCCAGCGTGGCCGGCGGCTATCAGTCACAGGGCACTCAGGATCCGACCGCATCGGCATCGGTGCTGGGCAGCGTCAGCGTCGGCGCCAACGCCAACGGCGGATCTGGCAGCAACATTGGCACCGGCAACGGCTCCAATTCGCTGTTCAGCTCCGCCGCGGCGGTGGCCAATGCCAGCAATACCAATGCCGACTGCATTAAATATCCTCAAGAGTTCTGATCTCAGGTTATCATCAGGCAGCAGCAGCAGCAGCAGCAGCAGTCACAGCAGCCACAGCAGCAGTCGCTCGATCCGCTGCTGGACTCGGACTGTGAGCCCGATTCAGATTTGGGGCTGGAGCTGGAGTACAAAGCGGACATTGTTGGCTGTAATTTGTTCTGCTGCTGAGCCGGTGCCTGCGCCATTTGCCATTTGCCACTGCCTCGCATTCGCATTCGCATCCGCATCCGCAATCCGCAATTCGCAATCCGCCGCCGCTGTCGATCAACCAACATCAAAGACGATGCTTCTTGTTTGCAACTGATTCGTGTTAAGCTGAGAAATGAGCCGTGGCTGGAGCGCGGCTCATTTGGGTTTATGATACTGGAGGTGGAACTGTGCGCACTCGTCTAGTTCTCCCTAGACCTGCCTGCACACACACACACACACGCACTCACACACAGTCGCAAATACACACAAACACACACTCACACACACAGCTTGAGCCTTGGGTTGGAGCTGGGGCAAGGATCTGGAGCTAACTTTCGATAGCTGCTGCCATTGGACGTCCAGTATGATAAACCTCTTTCTCTAAGCAGTATTCGAAAAGCAATTAGTCTTAAGTCTAGCATAAATTTTAGCCCTAAGTCAGCACAGAAGAACAAAACAAAAACAAAAACAAAAACAAAAACGAAAATAAGTTAAACAAAAACCAATTTAAAACAAACGTAAAATTTGCAATAATTTCAAAGTGATTTCTATTAAAATTAGTTTTCGTTTAACCCCTAATTCTAACTCTAATTCAAGTACTTAAAAGCTACCAACACTCGGCATGTATGTGTACGTGTATGTATCCTTTTTAAGGCTTCGTTCAGTTTGTATATAGCAGAGCGTCCCACTCTCAAACGGCGCCTTATTATGTTTGTGTTTCCTTTTTAAATATATAAATTGTTTGGCTCGAGAGCGACTTGGCAACGATACAGCTTTGATTTGCTCGTTTCTTTTATCTTAATTCAAAATCATTGCACAATTTGGAGAACAAATTCGGAGATGAAACAGGGAATTTGGCTAGCGGTCAAAATGTGGCTCGATTTCAAATACTTAGCACAATTTCTATAGCAAAGCCTCAACCAGACGCTCTCTCAATGTTATCTTTTATTCGATTCGTATCACTTTTATGTCTGTAAATCAAAAGAACTATAACAAGTCTTTCACATATTGTCTCTTAGCTTAAGTGTGCATTACAACTTAAAACCTACATTAAGCAATGCGCAGATTGTTAAAACCTAAAAATAAAAATGAGAACTAAATTTAAAAATGGACGAGAAAGTAGGGAAAGAAGCAAACCTATACGTAAATGTAATGTAATTATTTATGCTGTACTTTTTGCTAAGCTAAGGTTAGTGCATTCTAGAACCTATCGGTAGTCTATGTGAACCTAGCCCATAAGCCTAAATTATATTGAATTAGCAAGACAAATTTTAGTAAAAGTAAAACTATAACAAAAAAACCCGCGCATTAAAAAAACAAAAGCAAACAAAAGTAAGAAAGAAAAAACATAACTACTTAGCACAAATTAAATAATTGTTTTGTTTTCTATTTTGTTTAAACTATATATATATATGTAAAAACAAAAAAAAATATATATATGTATTTATATATATATATATATATTTGTCCAAACGATATGATTTTCCAATCAAAATGCAATACAAAGTTTGTAGTACGGGAGTAGGGGGGCGCAAAGAGTTTAACTGCATTCCATGTAAAAATAAATAATATAAATAATTTTTAATAAGATCCGTACTTATATAATGATATGGGTTCTATTGCGAATGCAATGTTTATAAGCTGTAAAACCACAAAACCATACAAATATAAATAAATCAAAACAAGCGACAACATATGTAAGCATGTACGAATATGACATAAAAATAAAACTATTTTAAAATGTACAACACTTGTGTTTTTACTTAAATAATTTTAAATACTCTCTACACACGTAAGCCTCTTTTGGCTTTACGAAGGCGGTTCCTTGGCCGGATAGCTCAGTCGGTAAAATGTTCGGCGTTTACCGAGACATTATTCGACTCCTTGCTTGATTTTATTAAATAATTTTTGCTTTTTTTTAAATATTTACTTAATTTTTGTTTTGTGCATGTGCAGATATATTGTATATATCATTAATATTATATATTACTTAATAAAGCTTTCCATATTAGTATAGAAAGCAGATTTTAAGCAAGCAGTGAGTCGATGTGGAGCAATTTGGATTCAAAGCAGGGCAACACAATTATTAAACCATAAAATTGATTCACAATATGCGAAGCAGTATTTATTCCATTAGTATGTAAAGCAGTTTTAAAAAGCAGTGCATAAATGTGGAGCACTATATAAACAAAGCCGTGCAATATTATTTTACTGTTGTTGGCTTGGCGGAATACTTAAAAAAGCAATGAGATTTGTTCAACTAAGTTTGTTTCACCTCTAGTATTTATTATGCCGCAATTTCACATTCATTACAATAACTGCAGCGTATTAAACAGGTGTAAGGTTGTGCAATTTCAGATGCACATTTCAAATGTACTAACGCCTTTGGTACACTTCGAACGACCGCAGATAGTGCTGGCCAATTCCATATTAGCCTCAAACAAAGCATAGAAACAGTAACGTATTCTTGGGCTATTAAAATATATCTACTATATTTTTTTTAACTTAATTGGTGTACATAAGAATACGTTCACTATTTCATGTCCTTGGGACCTCTGTTACGGGAAAATCTTATTACTTTATAAGTGCACAAAAACTTTTCATAAACAAGGATAAGAAAGTATTTTTAATTTTGGACAATTGAAATTTGTACTAAAGTGATTCAATAGATAAATTTCTTATGACAAATTGCTTGCCAGATGTCTGGAATATTTGTGGCTGCAGATACTGTATTTATTATTCAGAATGAACGAGCCTGAACTTTAATATAATATTGTAATTGCTCTAATCATGCTGGCGTACTTCATCAGTTGGGTACACTTACGTGCCCATATATTGTTATTGTTTGCATAATCGTTCTCTCAGTGAGCGATACTATCAGTTATTATTATATTATATTTCATGTTATCTTTTAAATATTCTTAGCCCGTAACCGAGTATTACTCAGAACCTTAGTGGTTTTCTCTTAATATAAATTCTTATTTCTATTTAATATAATTCATACAATTAGAGGCTCAGTTTCTATTCAGTACTTGCAGCAACCAGTTCTTGAATCTTGAATCTTGAATCTGAATTTATTTTATTATTAAAAAAGGACGCAATGAAGACTTTCTTTAGTGCCACCTTTACACTCAGCCTTATTATAGCTGAAATCGCGGGTGATATTCCGGGCTGTGATTACTTTGATACCGTCGATCTAAAGAACAGCATACAACTCACGAATGGTTCCTTTCTGTATAGAGACATTCTAATTCCAAAAGAAAAGACTGGAATATTCAACTATAAAATTTACTTCGATGGAAGACTCGATGTCGACGACTATATCCGTGGCTGTGTGTGCCATATAAAACCCTGCGTAATATTTTGTTGTGATTCCCAAAAGTCCCATGTGTATCGGCCTTTGAATATAACCCTACTCAACGGTCAACAGGTGCAGAAGGATCTGCTCAAGGACTATATTGTGCAAGTAGCTTATGACTTCCCATGTACAGCATTCAGCAAGAGTGATACGCAGACCCAGTGGACTCTATTTGAGGTTTGCTAACGCCTGACTCCCATTTCATTGGCAGCTTTTGTGTTATGTCCGCCTTGTTGTCCGTCCGTCCGTCTGTCCGTATGTAAGCACGCCATTTCGCCGCTATTGAACGATTTGGATTTGGGTATCTATGTCTTATGAAATTTGGCATTAATTTTTATATGCCCGGGTAGCTCAGTCGGTAGAGCATTGGACTTTTAATCCAAGGGTCCAGGGTTCAAGTCCCTGCTCGGGCGATCATGATTTTTTGCTGAAGATCGCAAGAGATATATCGGACTGTAATTACTTTGGGTCATAGAGTCATATAGAGGCGTTATTATCCAAAAAGAAACACGTCAAATTAATTGCTCTAGTCGATACGGCTCGACCCTGAGCCCTGTGAAGCCGTGATATTCCAATTATTATACTATTCTTTTATACACATGCATAAGCTCTCGGACTTCTAAATACATTTTCCTAATAAAATTTTCATTGTATAAGTGTAGCATTGCATTTGCCAAGCCACAAGTCTGGTATTTCAAATAAATATTTGTTAATTTTGAAGATGGAGGAGGTATCCAAAATCCAAAATATTCTAAATTAATAAACTCACAATAAATATGAAGTCTACAACTTTTACGATATTGAAATTAACTTAAAAACTAAACTAAATAAAGCAATTTTTATCTGTAATACGCAAATGGTACGAGTCATCGATCAATTTGGATTTTCAAGTCTCTGGCTTTGTAGTTTACGAGATCGCTGCGTTCATAAGGACAGACAGTCAGGCGACCAGAGGGACATGACTATATCGACTCTGCGTATCGCAACGCCGCCTTCTGCATTTTACATGCATTTTCACAAATCCTTATAAATGCACGTTCCTATATATTTTATGGTTTCTAAGAAGTTTTTAGCTATAGTAGCTAGATTCTTTACATTATGTCAAAGTATTAAGAGAAATCTTTATTTTTTACTTTACTTTCCATTCCTTGATTTTTGGTTTAAAATTTTTTACTATTTGTGAATATTCCGGCAATCACTCCAAGGAGTAAAAACGGATCATTGAATCTATTCCGGGCACAATATATGCCCGGGTAGCTCAGTCGGTAGAGCATTGGACTTTTAATCCAAGGGTCGAGGGTTCAAGTCCCTTCTCGGGCGATCTTCATTTTTTTTACCGAATATCGCTGGAGATATTTCGCGCTATGATCACTGCTATACACTCGGTCTAACGAACAGCATACAACTCACGAATGGACCCTTTATGTTTAGAGTATAAAGAGAATACTAGAATACTCAACTATCAAATGTCCTACGATGGAAGACTAAAAGGCCATACCTAATATAAATGTACAGCCAAAACTCTTTTGAGTATAACTCTACGGTTAAATGAATATTTACCTCAGCTTTACAGATTACATTCATGAACTATAAAGGAGATTAGTAATTTTGAGATAGTAAACAGGTATTACGGAGGCCGTCGCGTACGACTAATACTTTCCTAGTGGCTGATTGGGGAGCTTGCAAGCTCGAATCTTGCAGGGAATATGTTTTTATTATTGGATAAATATGTTAACACTTGACAGTATATATGTATGGAAAAGAAGATTCGCATTCAGAGTTGTCTTATTTACAGAATGAAGCGCTATACGTTCATGGAGATAACAAGAGCTTCACTAAGCAGCAATATTGCATGTTCCCGTTTAAGGATGGCAATAATAACAACGATGACCAACTCGAGGTCGTGCTTATTCCCGAGCCCCAGCCTATAAATATAACGAAGCGTAAGACATAGAGTTGAACTGAAAGTAGATTTCATATACATCATGTGTTATTGGATTACAGTTTCGGCACCCCACGCACTTAGAGTCCTTTCTGTGTTCTGCATGGTCCTGACTATTGCGATCTTTCTATATGTAAAAATGTATCGGACGTTATACAATCAATGCTGCGTGTGTTACTTCACTTGCCTTACCATAAGCTTCCTCATGGCTTTCGTGGAATCGATTCTGAACGCCCCCGCCGACTTTACTTATAAATCTTGCCTTGGATTTGGTAATGTCACATATTTCCTTAGCTTTGCATTGGTTTACCTTAAATATTAGCCTACGTGCACTATTTTTTCGTTATGGCCACCTTCCTCTGGCTCGTAATGATCAACATTACATTATGGAAGAGCTTTAAAAATCTTGGGATTCGGGAGAAGCCCAGCTTCAAGAAATATAGTATCATCGTGTGGAGTATAGCAGCTGTATTACTGACGCTCTTCGTGGTGGCTGATCGATGCATACCAGACGATGTGCCTAGCTATTTGAAGCCCGAAGTTGCGAAATACACATGTTTGGTCAAAAGTAAGAACAATTCTTCATATAATATATTTGATGCGCTGACTGCAGCTTCTTTTAGCGACTGATGCGGCAAGAATGATCTACTTTGATTCCTTCATATTGCTAGCAATATTAATTAACATCGTGCTCTTCGTGGCAACAGCTCGCATAATATATGTGGAAAACAAGTATAATCAACGCAATTGGACCACTTCCGAGAGTAAGAAAAACGTGAAAAATCAAGCTAAGTAAGTCGAGATAATAATATAGGATAATAATATAGGAATATTTGGTATTAATATAATCATTCGTTATTCACACATTAATTCTTATTTCCATTGCAGGTTAGTCATGTTCATCCGATTATTCGCAATAGCAGGCTGTTTGTGGCTCATGGAAATAATTTCTTCTTTATTTATAACTAATGTTGAAAATATATCAATGTATTTAGATCTAGTGCCGAGTTCCCAAGGCGTGCTTTTATTTTTTATAACAGTCGCCAGGAAGGACATGATTAAATCCATATATGACCGGTATAAAAGCTCAAATAATTTTAAATGTATTCTTTATACTAATGTATGCATTTCATTGGATATATTTTATATAGAATGGAATTCGGAAGAAACAAACCTAATCCAGTTTCCCAAGTATCTACATCAGACGCAGTATCCTAAAATAATTTTTTAAACGTTAAATTTTTTACAAATAACGAAAGGTAATTATTCTACCGACTATTGAAGTTAATCTAATAATATCTGTATTAATATATCTACCACATAGAGTTTGTAAATAAATAAATAGATACTTTAACGAAAAAAGTAGTAAAAGCAATAAGTTTTTTGTACTTTCTCTCTGTTTTTGGATTATTTTCTTTCATTATTTGTTAATTATTTATATATTTATTAATTTTTTTTTTTTGAAAATAAATGTATTTATTTTTAATTATTCCTGCAATCACTCCAAGGAGTAAAACTTATGATTGGATCTTGGCAAGGGTATTTTATATGCCCGGGTAGCTCAGTCGGTAGAGCATTGGACTTTTAATCCAAGGGTCCAGGGTTCAAGTCCCTGCTCGGGCGATCTACTTTTTTTTGTCTGGAGTAGAAATATATTATATTATAAATAAAATAAAAAAATATAACGAAATTATTTATTACTATTTCTATAAGCAAAGCTAATTTTCGTAAATTACACGTTCAGTGTTGGGAGAGCAGATATTAATATTAATTTTATTTAAAGCAGTTAAACAATTAATGTACGCCTTTTGATAAGAAAGCAGTGTACACACAAGCAGTATTTACGACACTACATGAAACACAAATTACGTAAGCTTAAAGTAGTTTTATATGAAAGCAGTTCATTATAAAGCAGTGCAGTGATTCATCTTTTTAACAATTCGGTTGAACTACGTGACGTAAAACACACTTATAGAAACGAAAATTTCGACTGGAAGGTTGGCAGCTTCTGTAATCACGCTTCTGTGAGGTCTGATTGTGGGATGGCCTGAGGCTGGGGATCACTGTGTAGTGGACCAGCCATGTTGACGGAACGTCCGCACTAAGCTTGCCATCAATATGGGTGCCGAGGAGGAGTCCACGGCATTCAGGTTGGCTAAGGAGGGATGAACCGGGCCAGGGGTGAAAACCAGCAGCCAAGAGTTCCCGTGGTAGGCAGTAGTGGGATAGCGTACCGGAGTGGACTGCCATTACCAGCCTTGCCAATTGTTGGACCACAGTCTTTTTGCTACTAAAAATAATATTTAAGAAAATCTATTTTGTTTCACTTAGTTTGTGACACATTAAATTATTATTTATTTATTATTACACAATTTCATTTCCATAACAACGACTGATTGGAGCGTAATAAACAGGTCAACGGTTGTGCGAGAGCCCACTTCATTTGTACACATTCACTAACACTTTTGGCCCATTTCGAACGCCCGCAGATAATGCTGGCCAATTCCATGGGCATCGAATAGATGAAACACTTCTCCATTACGGGTATTGTAAAAGTCCAGAGAAAGATTATGAGAAGTCCAACAGCTATGGGTCCAATCATCTTGAGACGTAATTTTGAGCGAGTTTCAACTTAACACATGGATTGAGCGTGGGCAACTGAAATCTCCTGTTCAGCTCTGCTTGACATTAACTATTGACATTAACGTATAGATGAGTTGATAATCCTACAGATAAGGCATCTCTCTTTCTCTCTCTCTCTCTCTCTCTCTCTCTCTCTCTCTCTCTCTCTCTCTCTCTCTCTCTCTCTCTCTGCTTAATCTAAATGCCGCATTCAAAATAATATATAATTACAGCACAATTTCTAGAAATATTTCGGAATATGTGACAGACTATCAATAGCTATTATTGAATGTATTATATTAAGTGAATATAGAGTATCTTTGGGGCCATGCATCCACAGAGATGAATATATAGTTGATGTGCAAATATATCTTTATACTTTATAAAGGAAATTTAATCTAGACGACAAGCTGTGCCTATATAGCTATATCTCTCTTAAATTTTGAGTTTTAAGGTGTAAATCTAAAAAGATTTAGCGTGTTTCAAATTGTTACGAAGGTTTAAAAGGTCAATCTTTAGGAGGGCTCTGCAGTACGCTGGAAGGAATCTACAACTTATCTGGACTTGTCTGGACTTGGCTATACGAGTCTATATTCCAAGTTTCAAGAGAATGAAATAAACTGGAATACATTCTTATCAAGATAACTCTTTAAGGCTATGCTTTTTCAGTGCATTTATGTTCCCCATCGTAACTCCCATAGTAAAACGATACAGCGGAATAAGGCTTTATGTAACGCCTTATCAAATAAATACCGATTTCCAATGTCACCTTAAATCGGAGAATACTGATCTACATTTAGATCAGCTGGCTGCATATATTTTTTCATTCTATCTATTCGGGTAATATGAAGCCTCGCTGACTGGTTAAGAGTTAAACCCCCACGTTGCATAGAGTATACTAAATTAGAGTTGAAAAACTCTGCAAAGAAATCGGCTAATTCCAGATCTCCATTTGCTGAGAGCGACACAAAAGACTTTGTTAGTTCTCTTTTTGAATTGACGAATTTTTAGCATTTTTAAGAGCTGATTGCGGCTGAATTGATATTAGTTTGGTTACTTATTTATACATTTATTTTAAGTACTGATTACACCTTCATTTATTTAGAAGTCGACTTACCTTTGTAAAGTTTGAAAATTTTCCAACTGAAACTTCTTTTATACCTGCAGAATTTTGCTTTGAAAGGTTCTAATTGCTGTTAAAACCTCTTTTATATCAAAGTAATCTATGTATGTGAAACATTATTAATGAGGAGCTCGGCAATAGTTGATCAAATTTCGTTATAGTTATCCCAATGTAATTTTGCGATAAGATTTTGTGCCAATTTATATAAGATAACCAATTATTGATTAAGTTAAAGCTGCACTTTTTGTAATTGAAGTTGCACATAGAACTGCCACTGTTCGAAATTGAACTTTAGCATGCTTTTTTAAATTTAAATTTAATAATTATGCGAGGAAACCCGAATTATAACTTTCTATTTAATCAATTGAATATAGTATTTAACTGAGCTAAGTTCAACCTAAACAAGTTATCCTGCTACAAGTCCTTAACTACAATGCGTGCAACCATGCCAGTATATCCAGGAAAAAAATATCCCATCCCTCATGGACATCGATTAATAAGCAATCAGGTCGAATATATGAGACTTAAACTTATGAAATCGTTGGAGAAATGCTTGTCTGTATAATAGCACCGCATCTTCTCGAACATTGGCTTTAATATTAATATTTAATATTATATATATGTATATGTATATATACTTGATATCCAATTTATGTCATTAATAAAAAGAAATTAAAATGAATAATTAAAACTTTACGTTGATTTCTTTTTAATTAATTAGTAATTTAATTAATATAGTAATAATAAAAAATTATTTTAATTTTTTTATTTTGTTTTCCAATTTTGATTTTTATTTCTTGTAAAATATTCGTGCAACTATTCCAACGACCATAAGCCTATGATTGAAACTTGGCAAGCTAATAGCGTGTGCCCGGGTAGCTCAGTCGGTAGAGCATTGGACTTTTAATCCAAGGGTCCAGGGTTCAAGTCCCTGCTCGGGCGATTGTATTTTTTTTTTCTGCAATAGAAATATATTATATTATAAATATAATAAAAAAATATAACGAAATTATTTATTACAAATAAATATAACAAATAGGTGACCGATATTATATACAATTTGTTATTATTTTCATAAGCAAAAAACTAATTTTTCTATTCGACACGTTCAGCCTCGAGCAAACAACGATTAAAGCAGTTCAATAATAATATACGCATTAGGTAAAGTAAGCAGTATACAAGCAGTTCGTACAATACACCATACTCGTACACCATACTCAAATTTTTAAAGTAGTTTCAGATAAAGCAGTTCATCATAAAGCAGTGCAATCATTCATCTTTTTAACAATTCGGTTGAACTACGTGACATAAAACACACTTATAGAAACGGAAATTTCGACTGGAAGGTTGGCAGCTTCTGTAATCACGCTTCTGTGAGGTCTGATTGTGGGATGGCCTGAGGCTGGGGATCACTGTGTAGTGGACCAGCCATGTTGACGGAACGTCCGCACTAAGCTTGCCATCAATATGGGTGCCGAGGAGGAGTCCACGGCATTCAGGTTGGCTAAGGAGGGATGAACCGGGCCAGGGGTGAAAACCAGCAGCCAAGAGTTCCCGTGGTAGGCAGTAGTGGGATAGCGTACCGGAGTGGACTGCCATTACCAGCCTTGCCAATTGTTGGACCACAATCTTTTTGCTACCAACATTTTTTTATTTATATTTTAAAATTTTAATTAAATTTATAGTATATTATAAATGGTAATTTTACATATATCTAAAGAAAATTTGAGAATTAAATAAGTTTGAGTTTTTAGATTTACAAGAAAGCTTTGTAACAATATGTTCTTAGTATGAGCTTTTCTACCAGAAAGAGTCTAAAGGTTCTTTGTCGCACATGTATCAATTGCCCGGGTAGCTCAGTCGGTAGAGCATTGGACTTTTAATCCAAGGGTCCAGGGTTCAAGTCCCTGCTCGGGCGAGCGCAACTTTTTTGCTTTATTCGATTTAAGATTTATGAAATTTATTTTAAGATACTCTTGTTTAATAATCTGCAGACACTTATAACTTCAAGAATGGGAAGAATATGTTGCAGCTCAGAACCATTTTTAATTTAACTAAATCATCGAGCTACAATAAAAGTAACATTTGAAAAGAAATCGTACAGCAGCCGAACGTCTAATTGTACCCTCATGAAATTAGCACCTTTTATTTGCTTTTCCATTTACGTTCGAGTCGTGGATATACCCAAATTGTGTGAAACATGCTCAAACAGCGCTATCTGTATCTATATCTGTGGCTGGCCCTGCATATCTGCTATCTGTATCTATGTTTTCTATATACCCTGTTATGTGCCTCGTTTGTGTGTGTGAGTATATACATGCCTGTTTGCTAAGCTAAAGCACATAGCCAGCCACATAGCTCGGTTAGGCATGTGAGCAAGGTTTTGTTTCATGGATACGCCTAAGAATTTTGACACACTTTGCTGCCCTGGCTACCGAGAACACTCAAGTTGAACGAATACATGGACAGCAGCTACAGTTAAACGGAAGAGGAGGAGATTCAGATGCTCTTTGGCTGCCAAGTGAACTAGAAAACGAATGCGTTTAATTAGCATTCATTACGACAAATCATCAAATTGCCTCAGCTGAAGCGCTGCAACAATAAATACAAGCCGAACTAGTTATTGTGCGAGAAACATTCGTGTTAATCAACAAAATAAACGCAAATATTGATATAATTAGAAACCAGAGTCAAATATCTTTTGAAAACTGTTCCATGACGTCGGGTAAAAGAGAAATCGACCAGTTTCATTTCTCTGACTGTACAACTCTATTGCATCTATCAAGGCTGCTGCAGGCCATTGCCAAAATATGAAATCCAGGTAGAATTACCAAGCAGATACTAGCTGCAGGAAATATGGGTCATAAATTACAAGCCTTATAAACAATGAATTCAAAATATTCTTTTTTTGCTCGGAACAGCTTGGTGCTACCTTTGCTTTACCTAGAACTAAAAATGGGTTCTTGTAAGTTTGTAGCTATCTATTCCCTCAAGGTTGAAAACTGATCAGATGTAGTCAAGCTAAAATCGCGTTTTTGTTCGAAAAATTATATTGTATTGAATTATTTTAAGTATACATTTAAATGTATTGGAGCACTGCATATAGCAAATAATACAATTAACGAAAGACGAGCTGTTAACATGTTTTTAAATTGGAATTTAAATTTGTACTATATAGCAGCTCCAGGAGAGCTTATCTAATTAAAATCCAAATCAAAACACTTTATTTTGTTAAAATTAGTTAACGTTATATAAAAACAAAATATTCTAGTATGATCAAGGTAAGAATTATGTAATCAAAATGTACAAAAATGTGCTATGTCCAATATTTTCCCAATCTAACAAAAATGTACAATTTATAATAATTGCACAACTCAAGCAAGCACAGGTTTCTTGGATAGAAATATAACATGTTCATAAGCTCAACGCATTGGAATAGTAATGATGAACCGATAAACATATTTATTATATGTGCTTATTTTAATGCTTATTATTATTAGATTTATTTATTAAATTAAAATATTATTGAGATATTTTTCGAAAATTTAGTGCATGACTTGAGCATCGTGTAATTATCAATGAAACAAATTCGAACTTAATGAGCGCATTAACGCACTCAACTTGAGAGCTTCGAGCTGTGGGGCACTCGACACCTCGAATCGCTGCGAAGCTGGGGTTTACTTCTGGGTAGCTTGCGTCTGATTAATGAGGCTTTAAATATCCCACTTTGATTTCATTTTGAACGGCGCGGAGCGTGCAACAAAGAAGTTTCATTGACTCCAGTTTGGTGAGCAGTCCACAAGAATACTCAGCCTCGAAAAATGCCCCGCTCTTCTCTTTGAGCGAGAGTCCTTGCAGAGCATGCACATGAAAGTGTACTCAGCTTTGGAAACACAATCCACAAAGTCTACACGCAGCTAATGCTGCTCCGGCAGCTCTCCCAGGCACACATACGCATGCTATCATACACATATATGTGTATAAATGTGTATTTACAAGTAGGCATGTCCTAGAAAATGAATGAATATTGATACACCAGAAGAAACTAGACAAAACGTAAAACGTTTCAAGTAAATTAAATTAGACTTTTTAACAACAATAATTTATTTAATTTCATATATTTGTGTATATGTATATCAGATTGAACTACTTGTATTTAATATTATATTATCTTCATTCTTAAGTTAAGAGCTTAAAAATATTTGCTGCATTATCTCAATAGCATCACACATTTTTTCTGAGTGTATTTATAGTCGCGCTCTCTTACTCGCACTCGCTCTTTTACGCTAGGTGCTAGGTGGTTGTGTTATTCACACACTTATGCGCACACACACTTCTACACAAATTTCAGCTCGCATGCACGCACACAACGACAGCAACATGGCTGTTATCAACTTTAACAAAAAGCACCGTTTGCTAGCTACTACTACTGCTTTTGTTGTTGTTGTTCTTTCTGCTGCCGTTGAATATCGTGAGACCCAGGAGAAAACTTAGGCATGAAATAACATACAGAAAGCGTCACATATTGTCTGTTCTGCGCTTAGTACGCTAAATAAAAATGTTTATATGGTTCTTATTTATTTATTTAATTTTATTAGACTGTAAAAAATGAAGTATAAATATAATATATTATGTTCACATTTAAGTAGGTAGTGACAGATTTGATGTTTTCAATTTTTATTTGTATTACCTTAACAAATTAAGACATATAAGTTATGCAGATTCTGAAAATCATTCGATTAATCATATATATCATATATAAGTTATGCAGATTCTGAAAATCATTCGATTAATCATATATATATCATATATAAAAGATACTGTTAATTGCATTATAATTCTGTTAAAATCACATGTACATAATTTTAGCTTCTTTTACTTCCACGCTCGTCTCTGCTGCTTTTCATTCCTTCAGTGTCTCCACGCCATATTGACCGACAATTTCCTGCTGGGTAACTCGGGCTTGGCGGGTCGCATTCTCACTGGGTTTTAGCTGCGGCCATGCCGGGACAACTGACTTTAGTTTGAAATTTGACGCCGAGCGCAGCAGTTCGTTAAAAACGAGAGCGCGGCCATTGCCAACGACAGAGTCGCTGTCACCGTCACCGTTGCCGTCAGCGTTGTCGCTGCCGTTGCCGTTGTCGTCGCCGTCGACGTCGCTGCCAGCACATCCTGCAGCCCAACGGCCGCCCAGGATGTTGGCAGGCGGTCAAAAGCCCCAAACTGCAAACATGTGCAAAGTGTTAACATTGAAACTGACGAGCATTTGTTGTGGCAATGCCAAAAGGCGGCGCACAGTTGAAGATCTTGCCAGCTTAGCACCCGTTTGTTATGTATTTGATTAAACCAGGTAAACTAGCTAATGACCACAGGTGAGTTCCTAGTGCGCACTTTATTAGATTGCTCGGCTGCATGTAAAAAAGAAACCAAAGAAAAAAGAAAGGAAAAACGAAGGACAGCAGCCAATGCGATGCTGGCCATTTGTTTGTACGCATGTGCCAGAATTTGGGGCTCAGCACACCCCTCCTCATACTTTACATATCTTCCAGTGCCTGCGTCTGCCCTCATTTTGACTCGTGGCTTCTCTCTATATGTATGTATGTGTGTGTGCATGACTGTATGTGTGTGTGTATGTTGTGCGCGCCCGGAAATGTGCAAAGCAGCCAACGCCAGCGCCTTTCAACCACTTTTCATTTGCGCAGAAACAGCAACACCCCAGCTCCCAAGCTTTGTTGACGCGCTATCAGCCGCAGCAGCAGCAGCAGCAGCCACAACAACAACAACAACAACAACTTGAGCAGCAATCAACCCCCAGCCAAAGTCCAAGTTGTGCGTTCTATGCGCGCTATAAAACACTTGTCCCGCCATTTAATGCATGGGTTAAGTAGTATACCGAAATATTAGTGGCAATTGCCAAAAACGCCGAGAGCTGCCAACACTCTGCTCCACCCTGCACCACCCACTCGCACAGCCAGCCAGCTGCCTAGAAGCTTGGACGCAGTCAAAGAGCTGCAGAGCTGATGCTGACCCAACCCGAAAATTGCAACCCTGCTGCATTAAATGTGTGTCTGTGCGTGTATGTGTGTGTGTGTGTGTAAGGTGCGTGTGTGTGTATGTGCCGCGCAATATGGCGCGTCGCCTGAAACCCAAATTTGGCTAAGGTCACAGGACTCGGGGCAACGCATTTGCTGCAGCTGCCAGCACTACGACTACGACTACGACTCTGTCTGCCCAAATGTGGAAGACTGAGCATGTGTGTGTGTGTATATATGTTGCGTGCATCTACACCAATTTCGAGGCACTTGGCTAAACTGCGACTTTTGTGCAACCAGCTTAATGTGTGGAAAATTATCAAATTTCTGGCAACGTTTCGTCAAGGACTTTTTACAATGATTTCTGCAGCTGTTTCGCTTTATGCAAATAGATATATGCATATATATATATATATATATATATATATATATATATATATATATCTGTATATATATGTCTATAAAAAACCCGTGGAGTGAACAATTAAGTTTGCCAATGGGCCAATCGTTTTTATGTTTATTTTATGCATTCGCTCATCTAATTATTGAAATATTTTTGGAACTTGTGCTTCTTTTTATGACAAACTTGGACTTGACTCCCCCTACTGCTGCTCTGCCATAAGCTGAGTCTGCTAGTTGACCTGAATACATCGTGTATATACACTATATATACATACATACATATATATATATAAATGTATATTCACATACAAAGTTATGAACATGTTAAATTTCTTTATCGTTGTTGGCTATTCAAATATTTACATTCAACACAAAATGCATGCAATTCCTATGGATATGACCCAAATTCTTTGTAAAAAAACAACCGTATGTACTGAAACATGTGCTTTTTTATGGGACTAGACCATGCAAGAACTTATACGAGACATTACTGAAAGTGGATACAGCATTTGAAAGCAAATAACTTTGGCTACAATTTAATGAACAACATTTAAAGGTATAGCTATAATAATCATTTTATTTACTTGACTGAAAAAAAAACACAAATTATACGTAGGATTTAAGGTAATTAACACATTTTAATGATCAGAGAAATCCAAAAAGTAAAACAAGTTATTAGCGTGTTGTCAGGTATTTGTAAAACACATGTATGCATACGTACATACTTACATATTATATAAATAATAATATATAATATATATATATATATATAAATTTGTGGAATGCTTATAAAGTAATATGCCTTACCTTCATATGGTTCTATTCTGAATACATTTTTATCTCTATAGATTAGAGTTTGTTCAAGAAGGAAAACAAGAAGTTAAGCATGTAGAAGTTAGTTTAGTTCATTAGATCGACTAGCGGATACCCTAAGTGTACAAATATATATTTGTATAAATCCATGTATGAATATCTATAATTGTTATCTAATATAGAGGACAGACTAAATGATACTTCAACGGCTGTAGTAACAATATGCAATTTATAAACTAATTACAAAATATGGAGGTAAACGAATATGTGATTAAGATCAGATCGCCTACGTTTAACAAGAATCGTATATAATTGGCTGGCAGATGTCTCTGTCTCTGTAAAGTACACTTACAGGGTGTTAAAAGTTCTTTACTGAGCATTGCGCAACCCTAGTTAAGGGGGTACATTTTGTAGCCCCTTTCAGAGCAGTGGGAACTGAATGCACTTTTGGTTCAAATTCCTGGCAGACTGCAGTGGCATATTTATTTGAATTTCATGCAAATTTCGTGTGTTTTTCAGTCTGAGCTGCAGCTGCTCGATAGAGAAAAAGAGAAGAAGAGATATAGAGAGAGGGTGAGCTTCCTATTGGGGGTTTTGTGCCCTTGTCGTGAGGGCTTAACCATTTTGAGAACTCATTTTCATTAAGAACTTGACGATAATATATATAAAAAGGAAGGCGCGTAATTTTGTAAACAACAAAGAGGAACTTTGGCAAAGGCACCGCCAACAATAGCAACATCAACAACAACATCATCAGCGGCAGCAGCAGCAACCGGTATGAGTATAAAAACAGATACAGATACGATACACAGATACAGATACAAAATGCCGCAACTTGCAGGTTGACTACAAAAACAAAAACAAACACAGATACAAATTCAACAGCGACAACAACAACAAACACAAGAGCAAATACGGCTAAAGGTGAGACGAACCGTTTTGAAATTCTTTTATTTCTCTTTATTTTCTACCTGCACCCATTTTCGTTGACTTCTCGCGAACAACAACAACAGCGAACAGTTAAATATTTCGCGCTCTGAAACCGAAACCGAAATCGAAATTCGAATATCATGAAAAGAACAGCAAAAACAAAAACATCAGCAAAAGCAACTAAATCAACAACCTTGGCCTCAAGCTCTCTCTCCTCTCGACGGCTTTCATATCCAATCGCCGAATTGCAAACAATCAAATGTAGTAGAACGGCCGCAACTCGCTGATAAGTACAGTGTGGCAAGCCCATTGAAAATGTGCATTCGTTCACACTTTGGGAATCATTCTAATGCCGTGGAGTAACTGCCACTGTGGCCCTGTCGCCCGTTGTCAGTTTTGATTTATGTGCGAAGCTGTCTTCTCTTAATTCGCCAGTCATTGCCCCGTTTCCTTTGTACTTGACGAGTTTGGCGGGAGGGCGGTGGAGGAACATTGCGCGCACTTTTTCGACTTACCTTTTGTGCACTTCCGTTCGGATTAACTGTAAATGCAAGCGGCTGCACAATGAGCAGCACACATTCGCCTATCCGCCTGTTATACAACTTTAATGTTTACCCAGTTTATAACGTGTAAATTAATATATTTGCTATAAAGCTTACGCATTGCCGACTCACTGATAAAAAAAACATAATTGTTTACGCATTTGGCAAGTACACCTTCCTTCAATTTAATGGGTCTCCAAATTTATTTCGCTACTATTCATCATGTTTATCTAAAGATAAGAGTTTACCGTTGTATATAAACTGTAATGTTTATGGCATCTACGTTGCTATTACTGAACTTGCGTTTATGCGTACTTGCTTAAAGCAAACATTCCCTGAATCGAACTCTAAACAGTCTTTTAGAACTTAGACAATAATATGAGAGAAATATTATATTAAATAAAAAGATAGGATTGAAGTCTAGAAATACAATATAATCCTACAGAATATATTTTCTTTAACTAAATGAATTTCTTTACTATGATTTTTAAAGAGTTTTTTGCATTATAAAAATTAATTTAATTGAATTTTTACAGTAAAAAATAAATTGAAAATATTGTATATGCTTATATTTAACTTATAAAAACAACGAAAAATAAGAATTAGAATCATAAAAATTTAATGAAATTTTTAAGCATTATAATTACAATTTCTTTAGCAATTTAGCATGAAATATTTCATGGAATACTAGAGTTATCTAATATTGTGACTTTGTCATTTAAGTTTTTCATTAGTGAGCTGACACTTTACACATAATGCTCGATGGGTCATCAGAAAAGGGGAATCGGAGTTGTCGGTATTAGCCAGATCGAAATGGTGCTAACAACACGTTCCACGTGAAATCAATTAGCATATTAAATGGCAATGCGGTCTGTGGACTTATTCGATTTGTGCGGTTGGGTTGGGTTGGGTTGATGATGTAATGCATTTTCGCAAACTTCAATTTGGCGGAGATGCGTTAATTTCCCAAGGTTAGTTAATTATTAGTATTTAGAGCAGTTCGCCAGTAGCCAGTGGCTAGCGATACGAATCTAGCTCGCTTATCCTCGAAAGCAACCACTACAGCGAACAGCAATGGCAGCTCATGTACAAACACCCGGCTGCTGCTGCTGCTCACCCTGTTTTACTGTGGGCCTCTCTCGCAGTTGTGGATTGTGTGTATACCGTTTGGAGAGACGGAGAGTGTGCGATTACGACCCACAACGAGCGAGCGGTGAAGAGGGAGACAAAGCGAGAGTAAGAGCGCAAGCAGCCATTGAGGCTGCAAAAAGGACAAACGCAACCACCAAAAAAACACAGACAAAGCCGTAGTCAATGAATGTGTGCGTGTGTGTGTGTGCGAGAGAGAGACAACGTGAGTGCGAGTGCGAGTGTGTGTGAGGGATAGAAGCTGGTTCGCCTGCCTGCCTTTGTTTACGCAAGATTTGTTGCCATTACTGTATTTAATCCGGGATCTCAGTTACCGCTGCCTACGGCCGATAGGTTTTTGACTTGAGCTAGCTTGACTTTGCGCCCGGGGACGCGCCCCCTTTTTCTAGCAGCTTAGGGACGGCTTAGTTAAGTTTAGTCCTAGGCGATTAGAGCTAATGAATAACGCTAAAAAGTCATTAATTAATTGACTCGAAAATGCTTTGCTTGCAGGACACTGGAACACACACACACGCGAGCCGCACATACACAGACTGACACATATGCCTATAGATAGGATCTTTTGAATTACAATGCCCAACGACCTTGCACAATGGCAATGATTTGTTCCATATTTCAGTCTCGTCCTGCCTGCTCCCTGCTGCTGTTGACTCTTCCATTATTCAGCAGTATTGCGAATGCGTGTGCTGAATCATCACGGAGAACTGGAATATATGGAATGGGGGACAGCAGCACAGTGGCAACTGTCGCTGAGGGGCTTAGCAAAAGGCTTTGCCACATGGCGCCAACATTGTCGACGCCTGCCTAATCGATGCTGGCGTCTTAGCAGTACAAACAAATTTGGCTGAGTGCAGCAACTTGAATTGGAATTGGCCAAGCTCGTAAACTACCTGATTGATTTCTAGCCTCAAAACAAACAATACACACACACACTCTCATACAAATACATATTTAAAATCTATCTATCATTCATTTAATGTGATTTCCTCTTATCGCAGGCGACAACAACAAAGAGTCTCCGATGTCCCCGACTCAATATCGATATGAAGAAAGTGCTCTAATCCGTATGCCATCAATTAGATACACAAAGCGCTAAGAACATGCACAAGACATTGGAAGACAGCGCCTATCTTATCAAGCATTAAAGCAAATAGATTTTGGGGCCGGGCCACCTAATCGAGCGGCTTCACCTGGCCGCCACGTTCGGCGAGCCGTCTTCAGTTGCTGCTTCGCTGCGCAGTTGAAGACAACGCAGGACTTAGCTTGGCTGCTTCAAGGACTCGCTCGCTGCTGTTCGTGACGTGGAGCTTTCAATGTGCTTCAATATAATTACCCGCACACACACACACCACACACTCTGTGTGTGTGCGCATTGTAATCATTTTTATGGGTCATTTCATAATTTCGCATCACGTGTGGCACGACACCGAAATTATAGCCGTAACTTTATTCAAATTGTTCCAGCAAATTACGATTCACTTTTTACAGGTTTCACAACTTTTCAACAACTTTGATATATATTGAAATACACATATATCTAAGTTTTACTTTGTTCCACGTCTACCCTGTAGATCCGAATTTGTTGTACCATAGCTTTAAGGACAAATTCGGTTCTAGAGAGGTTTATGTGGCTCATTGTCCAGCGAAGCAACTGCGAATAGTGTTTCAGTGTTCCGTGAAGTGTTCGATTTCTAAGTGAAAGAATTTATCTGCTGCTGTTCCATGCCATAAATAACCCTTTGCTCAATATATAGATAACTGCCCTGATTTGCTGACGTTCGTTGACTCGACACACAACTCGACAGATAAGAAGTGAATCTCAGCTAAATATCAGCAATACAACTCAGTTAAGTTCCTATATAAGGCTTCTACTCAGTGAAAAACTATAAAATGTTATTCTTCATTTATAAATACTTGTGATTCTTATCTCATGCGTTTAATCATATGAATCGCACAACTTTTATTCTTAAATATTGTTCAAATCTTATCGAAGAGATAAAGCTGTGACGCTAAAATGATTAGCTCAAGTCTCTAGTTCCTCATTTATCTATGTTATATTTTTGTTATGAATTATATTATTTCTGCCGAAAACTTTTGTTTGACTAAGAAATACTTAATAATAAAAATGTAAAAGTAATATAATAATTTTAATTGTATAAAATATTTGTAACTAAATCAATTTTTTTTCTTTTAAATATACATATTTCACTCTCTTATATAATTTATTTTATATAAATATAAGCATATACATTGAGTATGATTAATTATAAATTATGTCTTTATTTTTATTCGTTTTTATTACAACTGATAGTATGTATATTGAAAAATTATTAAATATAAACACTCTGTAATAAAAGTATAATATAATTAAAAATTATTATTATAAATAAAAATTTCCTGTAATAAAAATATAATATAAATTAAAGACTCTAAAGGCTTTTCTATATTTTAAAATGTTTAATCTTTGATCACCAAAAGGAAAATATATTAGGGTAACAACATAGCAAGGGAAAGCTGACTTCGCATTGACTTCCTTTTCGAAACTTCAGCTAATAATTCTCAAATAGTTATAGAAGCTGAGGAGTCATCACAGAAATTGGAGCGCGCTCACTCTTTGGGCGTTGTTGTTATTGATTAGTAAAAAACAAAATATTCATGACAAGGTTGTAGCAGCTTCTTCTTTTCCTGTTGTTTATAATTTATTGTCAAACAATATTTAGGCTTAGCACAAAGTATTCTATATTCTCGCACATATGTTTTATATTTATTACATCTGAAGAAGCTTCAGTGTTGTATCGAAAAGGCGTTTGATACTTTTCTTTTTTGCGGACTTCAATTTATGCGCCGTGCAGCTAAATTTGCATATGAAAGTTTGCATACAAATTGCCAGCACGATTCGCTTTGGGGGAGCTCCGGCTCGGCATTTGGGTCAATCGTCTGCCGATTTTGTGGCCCGTTTGTAATTTTGCTGAGCTTGTGCAAATGGCCCTGCACTGAGTGCTATTTGCATATGCCGCCCGAAAGCACATCCGGTGGCCGACGACTGGTACCATCTGCACTGCCTACAGCGACTGTCATCCTGCCAGTGAATCTACTTGTGGCAGCCAAATGCAATCTTTCATCTGCACTGCCTATAACGACTATCAGCTAGCCATTCCTACACTTGTACACTTGTTTTTGTAATTGCTGACTGTACACAGACCCACAGAACCACTTTTAGGGTTTCTTAAGTTATTTAGATACCAAACGAAATCGTATCGACGTAGATAACAAACTTAAATGATGGGACTCTGTTTCCATGACACACAAATGGTTCACAATTAGTTGATAGTAATTTATTGATAAAATAATCTCCTTGCCAAGTTTTTTATAAACTTTTGATAAAGTACAAAATGCAAAAGTAAATTAAGTAATTTCTTAGAATACTAAACAAATGTTCACATAGCAACAGTTGGAAACTGACCTGAAAGCATATTGAAAAAATGAGAATTTGTTTTTCCATTATTTTTGTAATATAGTTATTTACAATTGTTGTTAAATAATTTTTTTGTATATATTTTATATATCTTTTTTACCATATAGTATTATAACCTATATAATACGGCATATGATTACAAATAAATTAAATAAATAGTTTTGTTATTTTTAAATAACGATTGAATAGTTTCGCAATATTTTTGCATCACATTGCTGCTATAAAATACAAATTAGGCTAATTGAATTATTATGGCATCGCTAATTTCTTATTTTCCTCATACGATGTACCAGCTTCTAAACTGTGAAATGATTCAGTTCAGTTAATAAATTCATCTTCGTAAATTTTGCAAGCTTTAGGTCATGTGCTCATTATAACTAATCAACAAATTAACAAGGCTTAACACACAGTTTGTCTTTATAGCAATGACTGTTGCTAGGCTGATACCATATTCAATATACATTTATTAAAAGAAAATATAAATAAAATAAAATATTACCTAATTCATATTAATCTATTAATCCAAAGTAGACTAACTACAAAATTATATTAAACTGTAAAGCAATACATTTACCTTAACACGCCTCTGTTAATAGTAGACAAAATTTATAGTTATCGATATTATAGAAGGAGACAACTGTACTGTAAAGAGCAGCATAGCTATAAGGTGTGTATGGTTTGTGCCCATGCTAAGTGTTGTGGATTGTAAAAATCAATTTGCTGCTGGCCCATAGATGGCGCTAACAACAATGTCTTACAATTCTCTTCAATACGAATAATTTAATTTATGCATTTAATTTATGTACAGAAAATATAATATTATAAATATATTTATATAGGCAAATAAGTTATATGATATTCAATGTACACTCATAATATTGATAGACAATTAGAGCTAAAAGATGACAACGCTTCCAGTTAGTTTATCTTTTGTTTATTCAATATTTGTCTAATTTTCTATAAAATAACTTTAAAATTAAACTGTATCTGAGTTAACAAAGAGTCTTGGCAGTGACGTTGGCCATTTTGACTGCCAGCAGCCCAAAAGAAATGGAGTTGGGAGAGAAACAGTTGGTTGGCAGTGCGAACATCTTGAAAACCTGTCAGTCAAATTTGATGAAGGTTTCTTACGCAGTTCGCCTTTTAAATGTTTTTGACTCATTTCGTGTTATTGTTGCTGTTGTTGTCCGTTTTGGGCCAACCTACGTTTCACGGGCTTAAACGCATTTTAAAACCGGGTAGGTAGAGCCGCTAGAGCGGAATCATTTTTCTAGTTTTAAGACGCAAAACTCGACACTTTAAACACCAGGTTCCACCCCTGACTATCTCCTCGAGAGTATGTGTGTGGGAATAGGGATTTGAGTGTCGCGAAGAGTTGGGAGTTGATGTTGTTTTTACCCCAAGTGGTCAAAGCTGGCTGCTGGCATGTGAATGTGATTTGCGCTAGTCCAGTCCCATTTAGTGTCGACACATGTCACGTCCATTCCCCCGACCCACTCTGCCCCGCTGCCACAGCACCAACATCAACTCCAATTCCAAGTCAAACTCTATTTGAAATGGTCAGCCCTCAGGGTTTGCGTGCTCTCATCAACTGCTTAAGAGCTAATAACGAATGGACATTGGTCAAAACTCAACTCCAGCTGAAATTAGTTTACTGCTGAAGCCCTGTTTAATTACTTTGATACATCAACACTTTGTCAAGGTGCGTGGCAGAGACTCCCAGTGCGTGTCGCACCCACAAGTTCTCGTCCTGCTCTTAATTGTCATTGTCATTGGAGCAGATGTGGGATGGGGCAGACAGGAGTGTGAATGCCTCGTGTGAAATGGCCAATGATAATTACTTTCCCACTGTTCTTTTATTCATGAGATCTACTCGCCAGCTAGCATTTGTTTTCGTTTAATGGATTCCATTTGATAAGTCAAAGTGCATTTGGAAGGAAAGAGGTGAGAGCTTTTGCTGTTTAATACAATTTCCTATAATTACTTAAATTGCCCAACTCAGGCGGCTGCAAAAGAAAAACTAATTAAAATTTGTAAATTAACTCGACACTCAAAGGATGTGTCTAATTGAAAACACGCACAGCTCTTGCAATCATATCATAGATTAATATAATATTATTCCATTAAAAAGTATAATGGATCATATTTCTTTATATTTTATTCCAAATTCATATTTATTTTGATGTATATGATGTATAGCATAAAATTGATTATATCTAAATTATGCAGGTAATACAGTTAAGTGAAAATCAGTTGTCTAGTCTTAAACTGCATATTATCCAAAATTTTTAACAAGCAAACAGAACTATGAAATAATTCCCCTGGAGCAACTCAGCTTTGTAATATATATATATAAATGCATATATATATATATAAATGCATAAGCACAAATGCACTCTCATCAAGAGACAGATTTAATTTTAGCATAGTCAATAACATGGTAAAAGAGTACTAAAATGATCGCAACACATTTCCAGCTTTACTTTTGCAGATGTTTCTATGAAGTTTTATAGAGCTATGCCTGTAAAAGTTTTTCTAGAGATGTTAAAGTTACATAACATAAAGATTCTAAATTTGATTATCTTAGACTGATTGAAAATTTAAAAATTTGATTGAAAATCATTTCAACAAAGTGAAAAAGATATAAACAGCATGAGTTGAAACAACAACGGCTTAACAATTGATATGTAATATATGATAACAAGTTGTATTAGTTTTTTAGCTCGCATAAAGTGTGACAAAGGTAGACTAGAAATCTTAAAGGCCATCAAAAATATTTCTCCTTAGTTCACAAAGCATAAATTATGAAAGCCTTGGAATGACCAACAAAAAGGCCAGCCGATTAAAACTGAATGAAGAAGCATCAATGAATGGGTGTATCAAAATATCAAACTATATAAGCATGGGTGCTGGATGAATAACTATGATTATGAATGGATATGCAAATCGTGTCATAGGTTGAGCTTTGCTTCCCTTGCGTCTATGATAATAATATAAAAGTAGCAAAATATTAAGTATTTTTTAGCGCTTACAAAATAACTGAAAAATTGCTTGATAATATACATTTATTGTACCTAATGACTGTCGCTAAGATATTATTTTATTCCAGTGCATAATATCTTGTTTGGCCCCAAGAAATTAACTAATGGCATGCGCTTGAACGTATGTAAAGTGGGAACTGATTTGGTCAAGTTGGCTGCTGACAATGGTTTGGCATGGAAACTCAGTGAGGCATTGTTTTCTCTTGAAAGCCTACTTTACGTAAAATTCGACTAGGTTGGATGTGTGTGTGTGTGTGGTGCTGTGCTGTGCCTGCTGGCGTAGAAATGGAATCGAGGCGCTGGAGACGAGGCGGATTATGTGCCCAAGTGTAACTAAAGAGAATAAGGGCGAAAATCAACGAATCATTAATCAATCCTTTCATGATGTGACGCGGTGCGTGTCCTTTTATGTGTCAAAAAAAAGAAAGAAAAACCCCGAGCGAAAATGTGGGGAAAACGAAAACATGCTCGCACTCACACTTTCCGAAGAAAGCGAAAAGCAGCATAAAAATAAAAACAAAAATGTAGAAAACGAAAAAACAAAAAGAAAAGTATCTTTTTGCATGAGTTTGACAGACAGAGCGACAGATACGCAAAAGGGAGTGTGAGAGGGAGAGGGAGAGAGCAAGGGAGGAAGAGGGATAAAAGTGGATGAACTGGCATGGGGGTGAGTCGCGTGGCAGACAGAAAATGGCGACAATATTTGCTGTAGGATGCGCCTGTTTACATTTTGAGGCCGCGTTGATTAGCTGAGTGCGCGTGCAGCTCCCAGAGCTCCACAGCCTGACCCACCCACCCAGAAACCACTCAAAGCCCCAGCCAGCTTCTCGGCCACACGCAGGCGACAGCGCGGGCGGTCGATAAGAAATGGAATTATGCTAAAGAAAGAGAGCAAGAGAGGGTAATCGAGGGGTAAAACGTGGCCTGTCAACTTGCTGTCTGTCAACTTGGTGGCTTAAGGTGGTTCAGCGCGGTGGCAGCGCAGGCCAGCATGAGTTATGGTGTTTATGGTGGCTAAGCAGATGCAACTGCTCCTCCTTCCCCTCTGCGCGCTGCAGCTCACATATCGCCGGCAACGCTTATCGCAGTGCTCAGCGTCTGTCCAGGAAAGTCTTTCTTTTGCGTCTCGCACGCACATCACGTGGCCGAGAGATAGAAAAGTGACAGTTGCCGGAACACAAGAAATTGTAAATCCCAAATCTAAACTCCAGCTCTGCCAGCCCACGGATATGCAGAGATGCAGGCGAACAGCCATTGCAACTGTCGGCCAGGCCGAACAGCAGACGCAGACAGAGACGTAGACCTACACCAATGCGTGAATATGGAGCAGATCATTAATTATGCGCCATACGAGAAGACAACGGGCCGGTCCAGTCCGCCAGTCAGCCAGTCAGCCAGCCAGCCGACAAAATAAGAAAAAACAGACAACAGACATGCATTTTTGAGACCGATTTATCTGACAGTTTCGTATTGAAAAGTTTTTGCTCTTCCTGTGGATTTCTTGAAAAGTGAAAGAAATGCTTCGCTCTCTCTTCGTCTTTCCTTGATTCTTGATTCCCTCGAACTGATCATTTGTTTTCGTCGTTCGCATATGGAAAGAATAGTATATATAAACGATACACATGCAGACAAGCTAACACCTCCCAATTGACAGCAAGAGTCGCAATTCGATTTGGTATTAGGCCTCTGTTTGTAATTCTAACGATTTCTGATAATTGAGCTGTAGCATTGAGCAGTTCCCTTCACAGATGAGTTCACTTTGATGGGATTTGATTGCCTCACACTATTCGTATTCTGCTTTACTTGCCAGTTGAGTTGTCCAAGCGGCCCGGATTGCTTAGAGCACTGAAAAGTGAGTTTGGTAACAGAGACTTGGTAGTTAATAACGATCTGCCCAGTAACTATGTCTTTTATTATCATCTACTAACTTTTCCTGCAGCTTAAATGGTGAGAAGAATTTAATACAAAAATTTATAAAGGTGTTTAAAAATCTAAAAAGATTTTCTTTTCCCATGTTTAGATCAGTTTTCATACAAATAGTGAATGATCAACAAATATTAAAAGTGACCTCATTCTTTAACTAAAATATACTGAATGAAAATATGCATAAGTGGAAAATATCAATTTAAGTTTTACATTTTCTAGTTCAACTAATATTGAAAACAAAATTGAATTCAAAAAATTATCTATGAATAGATATACTATATATATGATCATAAAAAGAAATTGATCATCTTGTTTGAGGGAAAAGTCAGAAAACTCAAAATCTCTTTAAGCATAATAAAATACTTGTAAGTAAAATCTACAAAATGAAAACTTCAAATGGATACGAAAGTACGAGTGAAAAGACCAAAAGATTTCATGAAAATTTGAATGGTATATTTCCACTAGTTGGAGAACATGAATATATGAAAATATACGATATATACGATATCTGTTATGCTATATTTTCTATATTTAATGATGGATGGAGGAGCTCGGGACTTTTTGAATTGTCATTACTTGATAGCTTTGCTCGGGTTATATAAGGCATTTGTTCAAGTCGAACGATGATAGTTAAGAGTGTAGAAATATCTATTTGTATCGAAAGAAGACGGAAAAGCAAAACCCCCGAGTTAATTTGTGTGTCTGTCTAGTCTTCAATCGATTTAGTAGACTTAGACTCTGACTAAATCATCAGGTGCAAAATGCAAATGAAAATCTACAAATCATGGCAAATGCTCAAGTTCGTGACTTGTCGAAGTGAGCAAGTGCAGTGCGGCCAGAAAGCGATTAGGTTTGCGATTCATTAGGCGAATTGTGATTTGTGAATTGTGATTTGTGAATTGTGATCTGCAAAATCTACAGCTCGAATCGCATCATTATGACAACGGTGAACGCCAAATTAATTGATCAATTGCGAAGCCTAATGATAATTGCAGGGAAGCTCGAAGCCAAGTAAACGGCTTATGCAACAGAGGGTCGAGTGGCTTCTAACAGAAAGCTGAGCTTGGAACCTGGCACCAAGTCCACGAAGAGAGTGAGTGAGGAGCGTGTGAAGGGAGGGAGGTGTCACCTTGCACACTTGCAGTCAATTAAAAAGGCATTTATTAGCCTGAGCCACTGCACAAAGCTGTTAACAAAGCCATTTGGCCAAAATGGAAACGTTCTCGTTCGTCTGCTCTCAAAAGGTGTGTAGGCCCGAGATGTGATGCCAGAGACTCAGCTTGTTGTTGGCAGCGAGAAGCTATAATTGATGGTAGGTTCAGGACACACACATGTGTGTTTGTGTGTGTGTGTGTGTGGACAGCATGGAGCCCATATGCAACTCGACTTGGTCTCTGTTCTCTAGCTTCTCTCCGCTGTTGTTCGATTTCACGCATGGAACTCAGTCGGCGGCCGGTCTGGCAGTCTGGCCAAATCCAGAGGCCCACTCGCAGTCACAGTCGCAGTCGCAGTCGCAGTCGCAGTCGCAGTTTTTCAGTTCCCAGTTTCGAGTTCCTCCCGGGCTATACATAGTATATTCGAATTGAATTTTGGCGCTGGATTCATTAATCATTATTTCAATCATGATCACGAAACAAATGTGCTCTTGGTGCTGATGGTTGTTGTTGTTGTTGTTGTTGTTGGCAGCGTTCTTGTTGGCTTTGTTTTGTGTCTTGTGAAATGTTGTGTCGAAGCGTATCGATACTCTTGCCCCGCCCCTTGCCCAACCTGGACCCGGTCTCAAACAGCCTAAGCCGGCGTTGGCGATGGCGATGGCGATGCGCTTCAAAGATTGATAATCTCTTGGATATCTTTAAATTTAATTAGTCACATTCATAACAGACCGCCAGCAAGCAACATGCTCGCTGCTTGCTGCTCGCTGCTCGCTGGTCGCAGCTCGATGCTGGGTGCTGTTGCGGGATTTGGGCCGCGCCGTATCCGATGCCATCCCAAATTACATGTTACAACAAACTGTGCGTCGCTCTTGGCCATCTCCATCTCCATCTCCATTTCCATTTCGATCTGCTCCTTCTCACGTTGACCCACATGTTCCATCTCACTCTTGCATTGCCAGGGTTGGCTGTAGCCTTAGCTTCGCCTTTTGCTCGTTACAAGAGCGCGCGATATACCCTTTCAGATAGTTAGGGTATCATGACACGGGTAAGAATGTACTTGTATTTATTTCGAGCAATTGCTATCTCAATCTAATTAATAGTATATTAATATTAATTATTCTTTATATGAGTAGGCTTTAAATTTGCCTTTGGTTTTTAGCTGCCTTTGTAAATTTAATTGAATTTAAGCTCAAGGTGCAAATTTATTGTCACTGAGATTAAAATCTGATCTATTTATAATTTATATCGTACTCATGCATAAATATATATATTTGGTTGCTTCTTTAAATAATTTGTATATGTTTCACTCATTCTTTTTTATAACCATCATCTGTGAGTGTATCCATTCTTCGGTTTAGTAAAAATATTTTTGTTTTTTAAGTTTTATTGTGAAACTGGTAAGAAAACTTGTTGTTTTTATATTTTGGATGCCAAGTGGAGCTCCCGAGCCACGCACATGTGTGAGAAAGTCGATTCTGTGAGCATTCCAAAGCTGCTCTTGTTGTTGTCGTTTATGTTACGTTTAGGTTCAGTTTTAGAGGCCCTTCAATGAAAAATCGACGTTGTTACTAATTATGATTGACATAGACGTAATTGGAAATTTGAGCAGAGCTTTGGGCCGATTGGCATCACCATTGGCGCAGTCAGCCGCAGTCAGGCCGTCAGCCCGACGGAGCGACAGCGCGACAGACGGACAGCCGGCATCGGCGGTCTTCAAAAGTTTCACTAAATTAAAGGGTTAGCTTAAATACCTTACCTAACTTTCTTTGATGGATAAGCGCAAGAGGCGTGGGGCACTCACGTTCTCCCCAAGCTTCGATCTTCTGAAGTTTCATTTGGTGTGAAAATTCGAAAGAAAGTTTCGTTCAATCAAAAAGATTTCGAAGCTATGTAAGCCGACATTGCAGCAGGATCTTATTTCCACATTTGAATAATTAACTACTTAGGTATGCATTAATTAACTTTTATGAGAAAGAAATATGAGATTACTTGGAGTTTTCATAATCTGTGTTCTGAGATTCTGTATAATGGATAATGGATATACATTGGAAATGTTGCTCTCTCAAAAATGTCAAAAATTTCACTTTTATTTCCATTAGAGACTAGAATAACATACACCATGTATATAGACGATATATATATTATATTTATATATATATATTATATTATATAGTAGCATAGGATACTTGAAACATTCATATACAAATTCAGCCTTATGTCAACAAATGAAATACTAAATAGAATTTATAATAAATTTAATTTATTTTATTAATAAAGATTTTATTACTGAAGCACTAAGTATATTTTAAAGGTACATAAAAAACCTTTGGCAGAAAAATCGATTTTCAAAGCCTGTGAAATTTGTTGTAGTTTGCGTTCGCAGGCGAAAAGGTAAGCTGCGGCCATCATTAAACATAATTTTAACAGTTTTCTTAAATTTCGGCTAATGTGAGGCAATTACGAACCCATCTTTCAAAACGTGCGCGCATTTAACATTTAACCAATTGGCGGCAAAGGCAATCGAAGTCGTAGTCGAAGCTGAAGAGGTCCAAAAACGAAGCGTTTTGGCCCCGAGCCATATGTGCAGCCGCAGCCGCAGCCGCAGCCGCAGCCGCAGCCGCAGCCGCAGCCGCAGCCTTCATTATGGCCTGTGCAGGGGCTAAAATGAAATCAATCAGAGATAATCTGTCATGGATAATGGGTACCTGTGCCATGTCCCCATCCAGTCGCGACCTCTCTCCACTCCACCTCTGGACATTTAAACTGTTCGTGTAATTATTTTAAACAGCCGCAGTGTAAATTTTGGTTAAACACTCTTCTCGCTCCCAATTCGGGTCTCAGTCGAATGCATCTGTATCTGAGTCTGAGTCTGAGTCGCCGATTTGAGCATAATATGACAGCAAACAGTTGAGACACTTGATAAATGGACAAGCGTTTCTCCCAATGGCATCCAAATGAGACAAAGACACACACATACACACACTTAATTGGCCCTTAGTCTTGGCCATAAGGCACACATGTCGGCCACAAAATGGACGATCCGTTAGTCGAGCACTTGTCCAATTTGCCAACTTTCAAATCATGTTCGAAATTTCAATTTAAAGCCCATAAAAGTCACATTTCGAGCTTTAATTGCGTCGCCAGTGATTGACGCGAGCTGCAGTCAATCATTAATCACTCAATCAATCATTGCAATGCCTCCGCAGATGCCTCCCACTCCTGTTCCTGCTCCTGCTCAGCCTAGCTCAACTAGCTCATCGCCTAGAACTGGGTAGCTGACTGCGATACGGCCTATCCAGCTAATCAGCTTTCGGTTCCCACACTTGTCACCGCCTTCAATCTCACTTGTCAACATGTCGTGGAACCAATTTACATGCTAAACAGATCGCGGGGAGTGCGGATTTTGAACTGAAGGCAGTCGAGCTTCAACAATCAATAAATACTTTTACGAATTCTTAGACAGGAACTGGTTGTGAGTTCCTTTTCGGCGTAGCTGTGTGAATTAATATGATTTATTGAAAATGATTTTGGAATTCTTTTCTAGAGAGTTTTAGGAATTTTAACGATTCTTCTTTTTGCATTAGTCCACCTTATTTGATTTGAGAGGTGACTATATAATTATCTTGAATCTATAACTGGCTCAAAATATTTCAAGGCATCATTAAGTTAACTTAAATTGGAGTCTGCTCAAAACAACATTTGGAATACTGCAAAGAAAACAAACACAGTTTTAATGAAGAGCTTGGATATTAGAAAGTGAAAAAAATCTGGAAAGTGGTTTAAAGATCTCCTAATGTATCAGTTGAAATTACTATAAAATTATAATTTATTTTCTTATTTAATCTTTTTAAATTATTAATAGGATATCTATCAGTGCAGAATTGCGTGTTTTGTAATAATAATGTAATATTTATTGAACTCACTGTAAAAACAGATGAACTTAGCTTATATATGCATATATTCCAAACAGCAGAATGTTTCTGTATATAAGAAGAAAGTAATTGGATTTATGTGGACAATCCATCGGCATTGCTTAAGTTGATATAAAAATCTATTTAATAGGTAGCTTAAAGACGAACGGGACAGACTGAAAGATAGAGAAAGGCAAGGAGGTGAAAGAGACAATAAAGAAGAGCAATACGAGCGAGCATATGAATGCGAACTCAACTCGAACTGCGCCTCACGACAGGGCACACATAATGTGGCTCGCATAGAACCATTAATCACATTTGCCTTGTGCAGCAAGTGAACTTCCTTTGCCGCCTGACAGTCGCAACTGATTGCTGGCTCTGAATTGGGATTTGGAACTCAAATGCTGTGCAAACAGCCACAGCAGCCGCAGCACCCACTGCCCTCGCCATCCCGCAGCGCTCGACTCATGCCAGACACAAAGCTCTTTCTGTGAGCCACCCACGCCTGCCTTTCAACGCTCTTTCGATTTGGGTAGTCGGTCAGCTCCATAGAGGAAATTCAGTGGAGCAGCCACTAATGCGGTTACTCCTTGAAAACATCAAAAGCAGCTCCACAACACACATAGCATAAGACTAGACGCACTTGAGGCTATGTCAACCCAAAGATTTCTTGAATACATTTTAACTTTTGCACAAATTTGCATAAATGTTGGCAAGTTGGAAGAGCTCCAAGCTAATATTTTCTCTTAAAATATGAACTGCCAATACTAGAAGATATTTAGGCATAGTATAAAAGATTGATGTAATAACAGCAAGCAGCTTGTGAGGCTCTATCGGCAATATTTAGTTAAATATTTACTTTTGATTACATTTGAATTCGTTATCGAATAACTTATTAGAATTGGAGCTACGGACTCATGTATTACTTACACAATTAATAAAATAAATTGTACTTCCCATTTAATCGTAATTCCATTTAATCATAACGTCAAGAAAAAATCACTAACTTAATGCATAAGTTATATTAGATAATATATTATAGATAATTTAAAAATGTCTTAATTTCGATAATGAATATGAAAAATGGAATATGGAATATGGAATATGGATATGGAAAGTTGAAATAAAAATACTCACAATAAGAGCTGGCACTGGTATTTGGAACATCTTTAAACTTATCTATCTATATCTTATAGATAGTATTATAGCTTTTTACGGTTAGTTATTCAAAGTTTTAAGGATGTTTAACTATACTTAAAGTTATCAATGCTGATTTTCTCTTTCTCTCAATTGTTAAAAAAAGTTCTTTAAATTCACAATAATTTTAAACATGAAAATTAACAAGCATTCAAAAAGGTTAATTGGTAACAACTGGATATAAACATTTCGGTTCAGTAAGCTAATAAATTTTGAGTTTTATGCACTTAGTGGTCCTAATTAACTTTTGATAGCCACCATCAAAATCGAATCAGTTGGAAGTCGATTAATTAGTAGTAAACCACCCACACCCACCCGCACACACGTACACCGACAGACAGGTCTGGGTATAGCACGTGTGCTACTCTGGAATGGGTTCAATTATTCGGCAATTAGACGATCCAAACACTCACCCACTTTCATACAGTTATATTTGTATATATAGTGGGCACATGGCAGAAGTGTGACTCACATAGGAGGATTATGAAGCAACAAAGAATCTCATTAGATTAAATATGTTGACGATGCGTTGCTGTTGAGCGAAAGAGTCTAAATATTTAGGTGTAAAAATATTAAAGCGTTTAATGTTCGACCTTCTTTATGTGCATTATACAACAATCATTCTATCGATTTTTCATGTGTGTGCCCGCCTCATTTGAATATTTGCCGGTCATGCTCATCATTTCATCAACATTTTCAGCAACAATACAAATCACGGTAGTAATGATAACAACAACAACAAAAACAGCACTAATAAACAGCAACAGCATCCTCCTGCCTTCCCCCACTCAGATACTAACCACAATAAAAATGAAACATTGCGCCAAGTGCGGTGATATTCATTCAACATTCAATAGCAATGGGTAAATATTGCAAGTCAGCCAGGGCCTATCGAACTGTGTGTGTATGTACTTGTATATGTATTTAAACAGAGCCTCTCGAATCTGAATCGGAATCGGTAGCCAAAGACGAGCAATTCATAAAAAAGAGTGCCGTCCATCGCATCTCCTCGATCGATACGACGGTAGTTTGCAGACAACACAATCTCTGGTTGCATCCGTTTTCGGTCTATGGGAAATAAATGGTTTGGTCTGCCATATTCGCATGCGGGATCGATGAAAGGCATAGTGAAAAGTGGGCGGTGCTTGTTGGCCACGCACGCTGTGTGATGGCGAGGGAAGTTTTTGATTTTGAGCGTGCGCCATGACCGAAGACCACAAAAGCAACATTCATACTCACGCTCACGCTCGCACTCATATTCACACTCACTCGCGCTCAGACAACAGCACATTCTGTTTTCTTGGTATACCATGAACAGAAAACAGTCGACTCTAATAAAATGTGTATGCCGTTGTTTAACAGTATACTCCAATAAATAACTGATTACACAGATATCAATTAAATATCGTTAATGCATTTAGTTGTTGAAAAATAACACGTAATTTGTTGTGTTAGTACCTTATTGAGTTCGCGTCATAATATTATCTAGATATACAAAATTATTTACATAAATATCTAAATAAAGAAGTGGAAGTGTGTTTTGGTAAATATATTAAGGTTTGTCTCAAATTGAAATAAATAAATATATATATTATATTGTCGGTATAAATGATTTACATTTTCATAACTTTACACCCAGGCCCAATATTATGGCCAGGTCTGTTGAGGTCGCACAGCAAGCATCAGCATTGCCGAATGGGTGTGACTAAAGATCGTGTCATCTCGCTTGCTCTTTATTAGTCTCTACTCTACCAACTACTACGTTGCTCGGTGGTTGAAAATGGCGTGCAGCCATGGCTACGAAGTTCTCACTGCGTGTGGGCTGTCCCTCGGCCACTGCTGTTGTTGTTCGCATTGAAACAAAAACAAAACCAGTAAATCGAGTTTCGAAACTCGTCGACGTCATCGCTGGCTGTCAATGGCAATGGCGATTTGCACGCTGCGTTTCGGTAAGCGAGAGAGAGAGACTGCTTAAAAGATGAGGGAGAGAGGCGAAAAGCAGTAGAAGCAAATGCGGACAAGGAAAACAGAAAACAGGTTCGCTCGCGCTCAGAGCGCTCGTTCGTATTCATAACAAAAGAACGGCTCGAATTGAACGGTTCGCTTTCGCACTCGTGAATCGGACGATTCGTTTTTTTCGGTATTTTTGAATGTTTTCTGAACGCCGCAGTAAAATTGTTTGGAATTTTTATTATTTACGACGCCGCTTGGTTTCTAAGTTTTTTACGCGCCGGTTGCGCGACTTTCGCGCTGTGTTCAATAAACAGGGCCCACGCATTACAACAATGCTGGCCACACTCCAAATATCGTGATCACAAAAAAGGCAAAAGTGCAACAGATATAGAGTGCCAATAAGTGAATTTAAGTGAAATATGTGCTCAACGACTAGCTGAGCTGAGCCTAGCAAAAGTTTAAGTTTTATACACGATTTAAATACAGAAACAACAATGAGCTCATTCCTCATGGGCTATCCACATGCACCACATCATGTCCAGAGCCCCATGTCCATGGGCAATGGACTGGATCCGAAGTTCCCGCCGGTTGCCGACGACTATCATCACTACAATGGTCACTATTCCATGACCGCCTCGACGGGTCACATGGGCAGCGTCGGTGTCGGTGTCGGCGGTGGTGTTGGTGTTGGTGGTGGGGGCGTTGGACTTGGTGGCGGTGGCCCTGGTATGTCTGGGCACCCGCACGCTACGCATCCGGCGGAAATGGTCAATGATTATATGGCCGCCGCAGCGCATCACCACAACCATAACCAACTCCCGCACTCGCACCACCACAGTAACAGCGCGCTCTCTGGCCACCATCACCAGAACGCGGGCTATACCACAAACTATACCACAACGCCGCCCACGCATCATCCGCATTCTCATCCGCACCAGAGTTTGGGCTACTATGGCCACCATGCCGCGGCGGCGGCTGCTGCAGCCGTGCACCACGCGCCTGAATATATATCGGCGGGAGTGGTGCACTCTGAAGCCGGTTACGGGCCGCCGCCGTCGGTAAACGTACCAAACAGCAACAGTGCTAACGGCTCCAATGGATACTACGGTGGCTACTATGGCACCACCAATGGCAGCGTCGGCAGCACCCATTCCCAAGGCCATTCGCCCCTCTCCTCACAGATCATGGACCTGCCACTGCAATGCTCCTCAACGGAGCCACCAACAAACACCTCGCTGGGTCTGCAGGAACTAGGTGAGTCTATTTAGACCTCAGTTAATACTTACAAAGCAAATGCAAAGATTCTCTTCAAGTAAACTACAAAATGCGTATTCATATAAAGCGAAATTGATGAAAGTTCGGGCAGAGTTTGAACAATTGAAGTTTCATAAATCTTTTTCTTACAATTATCAAAAAGTTAAGACTTTCAAATATATTTTTAGTCTTATTTCAAAGCCATTAAAACCAAAATTCTTTGATATATTAAATACAATGACAACAACTTTCTCAGAAAATTTTGCTTATCTTAGTGTAATAGGAAATATTATATTGAATAAGAAATTGTATAACCAAGAAAGACGCATAGATTAACAATATTGGAACTAACTGGGCCTACAGGCAGAGAAGTATTGCCTTAAATAATAATCTAATATCGAATATTAATTAAACAGATGATGATGTTAAGCATAGAGAAGTCTCCATAGTTAAAGCATTATTATTTGACATTATTTATTTATAATACATTCCACATCTAATATAAAAAATATCAAAGTTAGTACTGCAATCAGGAGATCAAAATTTTAAAATTAAGAGTAAGCTTTCAAAGGCACTAGACCTTGTTTTCAACACTTGATTTCTTAATTCTAAATGATTTAAGCATATGTTCGTTGTTCAATAAGTCTTTCAAAATATTGCTTCAGGTTTAAAGCTAGAGAAGCGACTTGAAGAAGCCGCGCCTACTGGTCAACAACTGCAGGAAGTGTTACACTGTGATGATATGGGATCGGAAAATGTGAGTGAAAATAGAAATAGTTGAACCAAGTGAATTGACTAATGTGAAATTGCTCTGACTTGTGCAGGATATGTCGGAAGAGGATCGCCTGATGCTCGATCGATCCCCAGACGAGTTGGCGTCCAACGACAACGATGATGATCTGGGTGATTCAGACAGCGAGGATGATCTGATGGCAGAGACAACCGACGGGGAGCGCATCATATACCCTTGGATGAAGAAGATTCACGTAGCGGGCGTTGGTAAGTAGAGCTCCCACAATCGCAATCCTAAAGATGCACCCATCAAACTCAACGTGTCCCATTTTTGTATGCTAATTAAATTACTTAGCTGCCAACACCCACGTGATCCACTGACAGACTTTGTAATGCTCGAATGCTCGACTTTGGCAAAGTTAAAATAAAAACTAAAAACCCCAAAAAAAGAAAAAACTCTGCTCGCTCATTAATCAAAATCAAGAATGGCGCGCCTTCTGCTGAGGGCAAAAATGTATATGGCGAGTGACATATTCATGCCATATAGCTATATACTATATACACATGTATCTATGTTGCTGTATGCAACTGCCTCTCGACTAAATAAGGCCTCTTCAGTGCTCTTTCAACACTTGAAGTGTCTTTAAGTAGATTTGTCAAACTGTTTATGTGTAAGTCAACAATTGCGCTGCTTAAAATGTGTTTTGCATGGATGAAAACTGATTTCAATTTCAATTAGTGCAAAATCTTTTATTAATGAAAATGAAAAATTTTAGATTTAATTTATTAGGAACTACTATTAAAGAAGTGATTCTTTGATTTCAAAATGTAATTAAATGAAAATAATAAGTTTGAAAGCTTGAAAATTATAGAATGGTACTTTTTGTTGACCACTCCCTTGATTATTTTACAGTTTTAGAAAAAATGTTAAAAATTTAAATTACCATAAGCAAAACATATATATTTTTTTATATATATAGTTTTTAACGAAATTTACCTGTGGCTGCGATGGCTGTGCGTTGTGCTCTTCCACCATTTAAATTAATTTATTTTCGCAGCAATTCTCAGTCTATTTTGAAAATTGTTTGTTTTTTTTTTTTACATTATGTCATTTAAAAAATACTTATTTTGTTTCTGAAAATATGTAACAAAAGTTAATTGTTTTGCAGTTTACTAAATATCTGTGAGTGTAAAAACGAAGGCGTAAAAAGTTAGTCTAAGTTAGCTCTTGTAAGAAAACAGACTCACAAAACGAACCTTAATATGGGGAATTCGAGTATTTAGGCAACAATTGTTTGTTTTTCTATATTATTTATACACAATCAAATATTTGAGCAACTCGCAAGTCTCTATAAAGAGGACTTATAAAAACGGTTTACCTTGCAGTAGCGGAGCACCATATATAAAGATAAATATATTATACATATACGTAAAATTTTTCATAACACGCCTAGAATTCATAATGAGTTTTATTCTAATTACATATTTCAAAAATTTGTTCGATATCTTTTAAATATTTTCACACACCAAACAACGACTCGAATGTGGGCTGCAGAAACAGGTTTCCATTCACTGATCGATGAACGAACGAACTTGGCTACCAATATCCAAGTGTCTATACATATAGACAGATATAGATATGTGAATGTGTATATATAAATATGTATATCTATGCATGTGTGCGGTCGTATTCGAATGTCAGCTCCGATAGATAATTACCATTAATTGTCGCGCCGGTACATTAGCGCGCCTAAAACCAAATTCATTGAGCCATGTGTTGAGTTCTATTATTAAAACGCGTCGCAACGTTTGTCAGCGCTTATTGTTTTAATTCTATTCAAAGCTGGCTACCGCATATGAAACTGTATTAAGCCCTGGGGCAATGTCGGTCGAGCAGCTGACAATTACCTGACAGGCTCAGGTGACGACTGCATAAACATAATCATAGTCATCTTCGTTATCATCATCATATTCATCATTATGGGCTTGAGTGCATGCAACTTGTGTTCGGGTTGGGCTTTCGGAGTGCTCAGCTGATGGATGACTTTTTAATTAGTAGTATACTTGCTTAGTTGTAGCTACTATGCAGCTAGGCGATGCACTCCAATTAAACACAACCTTGACCCTAATGGGCAATTATAACATTAGGTTTCGCCACGCGCTTCAAACCACACTCCAGAGACAATCTCGACACCGACTCAGCTCGACTCGAGGGGATTAGCTATGCTGATGAGCATCAAATCGAAGTAGTTCGGCAGGCAGGCAGCCAGACAGGCAGACTGAGTGACGGACGGGTAGACCGTTGGACAGACGCTTGAGAGATCGCTCAGGGGCAAACGCAAAACTCCGACTGAGTGACGGATGGTCCGTGTCATTTGATGTTAATGTTGTGACATTTATCATGAGCGCACGACTACGAAAACAAGACGAAACTTGATTATCGCCAGTGCATCATCTCTCGTTATGCGGAATGTGGCTGTCCCCAGCCCCAGCCCCAGCCTTAGACGCAGGCAACAGTACCAATCTGGTTGCCTGTTGAGCTGGTGCTTCGTTGTTGTGTTTGTTCTCAGGTCTTTTACAAATGACTTACACTTGGTTAGCGCTTGCCTAGACCCAAAATATATGTAGCTACACGGCTTGGCGTGCGTATCAGGTGGCGTGTGGTCCGAGAACTGGGCCCATCCAATTTGTATAATACGCCTTTCGGCCACAACAACTACAGCCATGGGAACAACAATAATAACAGCCAGAAGCAGCGCTATAATTTGCAAAGTTTAAGTATTTAGAAAACATTTGACATTCCTAGAATTTGCTTAATAGTTGCAAAGTGTTGACAATTTTTCTGAAGGTGTAGACAACATTCATATTACAGTGTAGCATGAAGCTGTAATAAATGACTTTGCAATTAACAAATTCGTTTAATATTTATAATTATTCTCAATAGTTGAGCTGTTATTAAAAACTTATATTATTACTTATGTAATTGTTCTGACAATTATTATTGTCAATAAGTTTAGGAATTTCTCTATTATTATTATTATTTTATTTTTGATATGTTTTAAAATTCTTTTACTGAATATTTGTTACCTTCACCCCATACCAAATTCACTTGAGCTGCAATATAAATTTCCCATGTCGCGTATGCTAATCAATTGAATGCACTTGGGTACTCATAAAGGCACTCATGTATCTATGAGCATAAGTAGCATAAATATGCGCCGAATATTGATTTTATGCACGAGAGCTCAGCTAATACGACGAGCGCAAAGATGATCGGCGAGTTCACGTTCCACATAACATTCAATAACAGCAGCTAGCTAGTATTCACACTCACACACTCGCACTCGCACTCGTATTCATAGTTGTGCTCATAGAAAAACAAGCACACTGAAAACGTGGCCAGCCTTGTAACTGAATTTCAATGGCAAGTCCACGATTAAGTTTCCAATATGCCGCAGAGGCCAGGCTAGGCTCACAGCTCACGGCTGGCAGTCACAGTTACCCGATGACTTGCGAAAAACCTCATCAGCATCTCTCACCTCCGTTGAGGCGGCAAAAAAAGTGCAAGCCCAGACCCAGACCCAGACTCAGACCCAGACTCAGGCCGAGATGCTGTAAATCCAGCGCTGAAACTGAGCAGCCTTTGCGAAATGCGACTCAGAGACCAGTCCCCCAGAGCGGAGGCCCAAGCCCAGGGCATGACAATGATGAAAATGACGCAGTAAAAATTAAGAAGTTCGCCTTTTATGACAGATGAGGCACGAACAGCTGAAGCTGCTACGCCATCTGGATCTGTACAACGTATACGTATACGTATTCGTATCGGTGGCTGTATCTATATCTGTGTCTGTACATGTATGTCCAATTTACGTTTGTATCTGTTGGAGAACAAAGTGTAATTAGCGTCTCAATGCAAAAACAAGAATCACAAAAATGTGAATGGAGCCGAGCATTTACAGTTGGCTCCCAACTCAACTCCCTACGGCTTGCGCTCAATTTGCGCCAATAAAACTCTGGAGCTTGCAACTTGTGTAGAATTATATTGAAATTGGCATTAATTAGCGATGCTTTTATTGGTCCAACTCGGCAGACCAGAATAATTTCGTTCTACAGCAGTCAACAACGGCAACGCGCAATCAAAAACGCTTCGTGGGGTTTTTACTGAGTTTTTTTCGGTTTTTTCTTTCTTAAAACGTTTCTTCAAGGTCGCGTCTATTGTTAAAGTCTTTAAAGTCGTGAGCTTCTTAACTTGTTACTGTTTGTCTTTTGGCGTTTGGTCGGAGTGTTTTCTGGTTTCGTTTATTTGCAACTTTTGAAAAATATCTCTTAAAATGGCTTTAAGACAAGTGCTAGATTCAGTTTCTTTGAACTGCCAGTTTTTTTATTTTGCTAATTAGCTTCGCTTCTGGTTGTGCCTCTATGGAAAGTGAATATCAGTTGTGAATGCGTAGCGATTGTTGTTGCTCAGCGCGGAAGACTGAATGGAGCTACCAAGCAAAACAAAAAATACCCGTTACCATAGCAAACCAAAGGCTCTATACTAAACACAAGTTATTTTCGATATGGTAAATAAGGTCATGCGACACAGAATCTGACAGTTGTTTATTTAATATATTATTCAAAATATATCAGAAAATAACGAATATATATATAATATATATTATATTATTTTATATATGCTTTAATATTATAATTTCAATTTTAGTAGGTGCAAAGCTTTAGCTCTTGCAATTTACAAAAAACTTTTTACTAGAGAAATTTAAGCATTTGTAACTTGACGTATATTCCAGTCAAAACTTGCTTAAGCATTCGAGATCTTTGTACCGTATCGTTGTCTTATTAATGAACAACTTTTGTTTTGGTTGACATCAATCATTGATGTCTTCCCTGCAAGTTTTTGCTAGCCGCGTTTGATTGAGTGCCTTCAAGCATTAGGATTTAAGTCGAAATCTCGCAATTAACATATTGTTTTAGTCTATTTTTGTAGCGCAGCAAAAAAACATAATGTATTAAATGAACGATTCGAGTTGTGATGCAGTCGCCCAGCTACAAATTCAATTGCTTTGGGTGCTTCACTTTGTATCTTTATGGAATACAGCTGTGTGTGTGCAATTGTTTTGTAAGTACATGAGACTTATGGTATGTGAATGTGTGTGTATATATGTGTGTAAGTAGCATGAGCTCATGTTTATTTTTATTTGCCTGCCACAAAGTGCAAGTCACTTGACAAGCTGCTGATGCAGCTCCCGCTGTTGTTGAAATGCTGAAGTTGACTTGCCTTTTTCCATGAGCTCATGAAGCACACACAAATACGCACACAATAAAACCTTACCCACACACAAGCTGCCGACAACATCAATATTCAACTGAAACAAACTGAACCTGAAACAGAATTTAGCTCAGAATTTAACTGAAAACTGATCAACGTGTCGTATGCGCAATGTGCGCCTTGCACTCGCTTGCAGCTCGACATACCTTGGGGCGGCACTAGGCAATTGTTTGCATAACTATTATTTGCAATTTGTTAAAGTTTATGTTCAATAGGAGCTTTCCCCTTATATTGTTTCTAATGCATAAAGCGCCAGCTGAGAAGATATTTTGAGTATCAGAAACGGGTTTGGCACTTGGCTTGATGAATGAGCAGACGAATCAAAGTTGACAGACGTAAAAATTATTTTGTGCTTGGCACGAGTCAAATTTCTCGATCGCGGGTCGTGCCCCGGCCACGTTTCCAAAATATTTACACACTCTCGCCGTATTGGAGCAATTAATCAAATAGGGAGCAGTTGGACGCTGTTACGCGAGGACTGCGCATGAATGAAAGTGGAGCTAAAGCCCGGAAGTCGTCGGATGACCGCACCTCAAAGGCAGCGATCAGTTTTGTGGATTAAAGCGATATGAAGCAGATCACTGGGCGGGGTCGAGCCAGAGCTGGCATTGAAAGTTGAGTTGAGGCTCAATTGTAGCCGCCACCGACACAACAGATTATGATTATTAAGTAACGTCTGACATAGTTTTCTGCCTCTATATGTTCTCTTTATTTTCGTTGTATATGGAACTAGCGTCCCGCGTCTTCGCATGAATGAAACTGTAGAGTCACAAATGCATGATAAATCATGCGATGGGACAAACATGCCGACAGCCGTGCATGAGCCGGGGCCAATTATAACCTTCACTTGAGCGAAAGAGAGGAGACAAACCGAGAGAGAGAGAGAGAGAGAGAGAGAGAGAGTTAACCTACCTACGCACTAATATGCTTAGGCAATGCCGCCAATTCCCCAGAGAGCGCCAATTTTCCCAAAATACAAAAGAAAAAACATCTACGAACATGCAGCTCGCTCTTTAGCAGTTTCACGCTTCGTTCCTGCAGTGTTGTCGGCCTCGCTCCACCTCCTCCCGCTCCCTGGTGTTGGCTGTTTGTGCAATCTTGATTTCCTTGGCCTTGTATGATTTGGCATTTTCATAAATTGGCTGCCAGGCAATTGCAATTGGCACTCTTTTGGCTGCAGTGACTATGCGCTTTTGCGGCCGGCGAGACTTTGACTCGGGCTTGGAACTCACCCGGCCGCAACTCGAAGGCCGCTTCCTGGACATGGACAACCCAGTACCCCGCTCCCCTCCCCTTCTCACCGCACACTTGGCCGTTTCGTTGAAATGTTGAAATGAAATGATACGCACTTATTAAAAACGAATTAACGCAGCATGCTGCCAACGTCGACGTCGACGCCTCCGCCGACGCAGCAGCTGACGTTGCGTTGTTTTGCGGCCATTGCCACGGCTGGTTTCGTTTTCATTGTTCTTCTTCCTTGTTTCCTTGTCCGTTCGCGTTGGCTGTTCCTTTGGGGCTTTGTAATTGATATTGTTTAATTTTTATGTTTTTGTTGAGGTATTGTACGTTGTTGTTATTGTTGTTTTTTATAACTTTATCAAATCAATAACTCATTTAAGAATTTGTGTAAGATATTTCTGAAGCTTGAGAAGAAGCCTTAACGAATCGTAAAGGAATTTTATAAGAAATTGTGATTGGAGACCGTGTGTAAGAGAGAACCGAAGAAGACTTTGGTAATTTAATAAGAGCTTGAGTTCAAATGTTATTAGATTAAAACTCTTTTTGAGTAAGCAAATTGACTTCTTTGGCTTACATAACTTCAGCTCTAAAGATATGATTGACTAAATATGATTTTATTTTTGTATATTATTCACATTTTTATAGGCATATTCTGAGATTAGTGAGATTCATTTAAAGCAATATCTGACATAATTTTATATACATATAATTTAAGTATATTTTATGTTGTTTTGTTATATATATATTTATGTTGTTTTGAAAGTAAGCACAAAGCTTGTCAACAGCTCTTTAAGGCCAAGCTTTTTAACACAGTCTCGAGAGAGAGAAAGAGAGGGAGTGGGAGAGAGAAACCCTTGCTCTTCCATTCCTTTTGATATCCCCCTGCAGCTGTCAGCGGCCAACAGTGCACGACATCATTAATCTAGTGGCTGAGAAACGGCAGCGCAGCAGTTGGGATTGAAATATTTATATCAAATCGAAAGCTGTCTGTCACAGTGCAATGAAATTTTTATAAATTACAACTTGATGTGCGCCGGATATGATTGGTCAAGGCAGGACCCAGCAGCAGACGCAGCGATAGAAACATCAACTCCGAGCCCCAACCCAAGCCCCAAACTCCAAGCTCGATGGCATTGCGAACTGGCCAAATTGAAATTGATGGAGCGAATATAAATTTGATGGGCTGTCCGTTAGTTCTATTTGATGGAATCGTAGGCCCGAAACGAATCGAGTACGGCGGGGTAGCAGGTGTAGCGCATAAAAAACGGAACAGGAAAAGGATAAAGCGAGGGCAGCTGCGGCGGAAAATGTTGCCTTAGCGCCTGAGGAAAAACTAAATGCGAACGCGCAGTGTTGTCCTTTTTTCCGAGCGGCGGCCCCGCCATTCGATAGGAAGACAGACGGACAGGCAGTTGTTTTACTTGATTTTGATTAATTATCCTGGACTGGCGCTGTGCGAGTGCAGCTCTTTCATTTACCCGCAGTCACTGCTGCTGCTGCTGCTGCTGTTGCTGCTTCTTCTTCCTGTGCAACTACCCTTCGTGTCTCAAGGTGTTGTCAAAAGTTTTTGGCGCGCTTTTTGGGGTTGTCAACTTATCTGGCGAGATTTATTGAGCCGCCCGTTTTCTGCTTATTATGAAACTAAATTTGAAGTGTATTAATTGTGGCGCGTTGCGACTTAATCGGCATGCCACTGCCCTTCAGTTGTTGCCCCAGCCCCAGTCCCTCCCCCTGGCATTGCGACTGCCCCTCCTCCAGCTCTCAATCATTAATTATGCATCTCTTCATGCTCTCGCGCACTCTTTTTGCAGCGAATGGCTCATATCAGCCAGGCATGGAGCCGAAACGCCAACGCACCGCCTACACACGCCACCAGATACTCGAGCTGGAGAAGGAGTTCCACTACAATCGCTACCTGACCCGACGGCGGCGCATCGAAATTGCGCACACGCTGGTGCTGTCGGAGCGCCAGATCAAGATCTGGTTCCAGAACCGACGCATGAAGTGGAAAAAGGACAACAAGCTGCCCAACACCAAGAATGTGCGCAAGAAAACGGTCGATGCCAATGGCAATCCAACACCGGTAGCCAAGAAGCCCACAAAGCGCGCCGGTGCCAAGAAACAGGCCCAACAGCAACAGCAGCAGCAACAACAACAGCAACAACAACAGCAAACGCCAGTGATGAATGAGGTGAGTTGAATGCGGTGCATAACAATCGAGAGCATAGGCACTTAAGGCCCGAATGACTCCAGCTGTACGCTGCATTTGCAATAAGAGATTAATCCCATATAGAGTTGAAGCTTTTCAAAATATAGTTTATAGGAATTCAGATAGTGTATAGCTATATAAGCCTTGTTAAAACTTTATACTCGTGTTCTATTATATGGCTCAATGTATTCCAGCCGAAAACTTCTGTGTAATCCACAACTGTAAATGCTTTCAATCGATCTAAATAAATTAAGTAAGAAGTAGAAATTAAGTATTGGCAGCGTCAAGAATTCTATTCTACAAAATATATATTTATATATAGATATATATTATATATTTATGCTCTTGAAGAGCATTGAATTCAGCTCAACAATTAATACTGTGCTCCAAAACAAAATCCAGCAATATTTGGTACAACTTATCACACCAGAAATCTAAGCTACAAAAGAAGAGTTTTTTAAGTCTTAATATCCAATTTAGCAATATCAGTTATAATGGAACAGAGAGCACGCTTGTAGTTGTTGTAGACCAGAATTGATAAAAATGTATTCACGTTAAGCTTCGGAAAATATATTCACTGATCCTTATTTACTTAGTCCAGAGAGTCTGTGCTATTTGCGTATTTTTACTATTCACTTAACTTATCCTATGAACTTCTCTGCCATCTGCTTGTAGTGCTTACGCTCTGATAGCCTGGAGAGCATTGGAGATGTCAGTTCCTCGCTGGGTAATCCGCCGTATATACCCGCTGCCACGGACTCGGCGAATATGGCGGCCTGCGGCAATAGCACCAACGGCAATGGCAATGGCAGTGGCTATGTTGGATCTCAGCAGCATCAAGTGCATCTCAACAGCAATAGCAACAATAATAACAACAACAATAACAACAATAACAGCAGCAACCTCAACAATAACAACAATCATATGCATACGGGTCTGCACAGCCACCATCAACAGCAACAACAGCAATCCGATCTCATGAGCAATCTGCAGCAGCACATCAAACAGGATTATGATCTGACAGCGCTTTAGGGGATCGCTGCCACGCCCACAGCTCAGCTAGTGCATTGAGCCCTTTAGTTTGAGTCCTTGAGTTAGCCCCGCAATACTTTCTGGCACCAACTTCTTTAACTTTTAAGTCGTAATCATAATGCAATCCACATTTTTGTACACCCGTCGAATCATTGACCGGGAAAAATTCGGAGTATACAGTGAAAGTAAAAGTATATCTAGTTAGTTAAGCACCAAACCAACGACCACTGGGCCACAACTCTGGCGTTCCCAATCCTTTCCAATTCGGAAGGAAGCCCCATGTAAATTAGCGGTACTTAATTAGAGGTACATTTTGTATAAAGCATAGCAAATTAATAGTAAGCGAAAGCCCAATTTGTCATAGTTGTAAGTGGAAAGAAATATATGAGTAAATGTATAATTATCATTATTATTATTATTATTATTATTATTATTATTATTATTATTATTATTATTATTATTACTATTATTATTACTATTATTATTGTATCTAACTAGTTGCATCTGTTGTGCGTAGATATTAATGTAAGTTCGTATATTTTATGGATACCACAAACAAACAGACAAACAGACATGCATAAGTATATAAATATACCTAGACAATATGAAAACCAAATAAACCGAACAAATTTTACTTGGAATTTACAATTGTACAATTGTTAATGCGTTTTTTTTCAGTGTATGGCTTGTTTCGCTTATGAGTGAGAAACAATTAAAAAACCTAACTAAAATTTTGAAATATTATCAAATTTTCAGCTAAGGCCAGCGGATCAAAAATCTTTATAGATACTTTTAAATCAATAATATATGTATTCTTGATATATTTTTAATAATTTTGTATCTAATTAGGTGTTTATTTTAGACTCAGAAAATAACGTTATTTGTTATATTTTGCTACTAAATAACTTAAGTCTTATCTTCAACATAGGAAAATGCGCTTCAAGAATTTTTAAGAAATTTAATTTTGTATTTTCGAAGACATATGTATAAATATTAGTATATGCTAATTGTATATATGCTAATTTCATAGCCTTTCAAGGAGCAATAACTATTTATTAAGTTTGGCAGAGCAAATTAAATTTACACTTTCGAAATGCTAAGCAACTTTAAAGACTTAAAGCACAGGAAGCTCGCAGAGCATTTGAACTTAACGCTGATTCATCGTTCATTGTCATCTAATTAGGACAAATTTAAACATCATGGAATCGCGCTGCTGGGCATGGGTGCCGCCAGACGGACAGACATCCTGTTGGCGGCCTTTGTTGCGCTGCCCAGAAGAATTCAACAAGCCTTTGTTGGCAATCAGCGTCGCTCATGTGGAATGGCAAAAGAGATGGAGCTGGAGAGTGGGTAGACTTCAGGCTGGGGAATTGGGGCTCAGGCTCATCGAGGCACGAGATGCGCTGGCAACGATAGTTGGCAAATGCTAACAAGAGTTCTTAATTAAACATCGATTCGCAATGATTGATCACAGCCCATTGGCACCTGTTGGCTTCTGGAAATATGTTAAACAAGGCATCATCTTTCAAAGTGGCAGCACAGCAAAGCCAGCCCGACTGCCTACCTACACGCTCGATCCCTAAGAGAGCTAGAGCGAGATCGAGAGTGTCAAAAACTGGTCTTAGCCAGCTTTTCGTACTTCCCTGAAACGGAGCTGGACTCCTATTGCAAATTGTCGGTGCTCAGTGAGGCAGACATCGCGTTGACAGTGTGTCCATAAAGCCAAAAGGTAAACAGCACATATGGACCCAAGCTCGAGCCCGAGCTCAAGCCTGGCCAGAAGCTCGCCACAATCAATCTCCCTCGCCTGACAGTGGATTGTCTTGGAGGAACATGAAAACACTCTTAGCGCTTAATTTATCATTGCAAAATGATCTACGCGCATTCAGCTCTTAGCCACCAGTTCCTGCCCGCGCTCGAGTCCAGTCCTGCACCGCCTTCCCCTCCCCAGGGCTATGCTTGAGCAACTGAACATTGTGCGCACTCGCCCAATGCGATAAAAAGGATTAAGACCTACTTACGGATACGACTGCAGACCGGAACGTGGACCTAAAGAGGGTCGAAATTAGCGGCTCGCAATGATTACGAGGGCAGCAGCACGTGTTAAAGGAACAACTTGGCAGTAGAGACGAGCCGAGTGTCACGAAGCTCCCTCATCCCAATTAGCGGGAACGGTAGCCCCGCTTGTCGCTACCTTTCGACCACGTGTGTCACCGCATTGAGGACCCACCCCGAACCAATTGAACACATTGATGTGATCTTTAAATCGTGTAGATCCTGTGGGCTAACATTATTTGCAACATTATGTCTAACATGAATGGAATAAATTAATAAGGCCAAGGACTTGGCTAATTGTTATTAACTAACTTCTATTGTCTCGAATATATTAATTGATATCAAAATATTTTTTTGTTTGTAATCCATTTTATAAATAGAACGTATAAGCGAAGTGTGAATTCAGTCCTAAAGGGTTTGGCTATCATCTTCAGGTATTCATTTGTGGATCTTTCTCTTGATCATAGATAGAGACTATATAACTTATATAGTAAGTTGCGCTAATATGAGAGTTATATAAAAAAATGTTGTTTAACAAACTTTAGATCCTCAGGCATATAGCGCATATTTTGAAATAGGACTAACTTTTAATTGTAAATATAGAGAACACGCACACCTTTTTTTTTGGGAGTTATAAAAAAAGATTCTTTACCAAGTATTCTTCTTAAATATGTTCTATTCATTATTTTGAAATTGACTTTTGACTCTGTGATTTAGCCGACTCAGATGCAGACCGTTACCGCCCCATATGAAGTCGGCGTTTTCGACATGCCTTAAGGCAGTGCGTTAATCCCGTCTCATCACCTTTCATCCTGGCTAATCCCAACAAAAGTCACCGGACATGGCTCGGCCCGCGGAGCTGCAGTCAACCCTTTGTCCGGAAAGAAGCAACGAAAACAATTAACCCGTCTACTGTTGCTAATTTCAGAGGTGCCTCAGGTTGACTTTTCTGTACTTTGCATATGCGACAGAGACACAGCGAAACGCCCCGAGCACGCCCACACGCCTGACCCTGTGGCGACGGCGGCACCAGCAAAGGCTGAGGCTAAAGGGCTTAAACTGAAGTCAAAGTCGAGATGGAAGGATTGCCACACGCTGAGCGCCGCACGCCGTCTTTTTCCTTACTCGGTTCACTCGGCCATCTTTGATTCCTTTGCTGATGCACCTCCCTTTGTTGCTGCTCGGCTACCGTTTTGCATGGCCCAGATTTTCCAGCGAATTGCATTGAACGACGCTTACCTGCTAATTAGCTGGCCATATTAATGGCAAACTCACACAAGTCTTCTGTTTGTCAAAATACTCGCCAGCAATCAATTCTCATTAGGCCCGAATTGGAAACAAATTTACTCGGCCCACGGCATAAATCAAAGTGCAGCCAAGGCCAACGCCGAGAGCTCTAATCCCTGTGCCCACTTTCAATTGTGCCAACAATGCAGACTCTCAAGTGTGGCCGCAGGAATCAATCAAGGCTCATCACTCACAGCCACTCGAAAAGCATCGACAAGCCCTTCAAGTCCGAAGTTCTCCCGTGTGTGTGTGCGTGTGTGTTATTTTAATTAATGTGTGGCCATTTATTAAATTGCCAGTTTAGTCTTGACGTCACTTTTGGCCAGTGTTGAGAGAGGGAATGAGAGAGAGAAAGGGTCTCTTGCTTGCGGTTAGCCATTTATATACTTGGCTCCCTCTTGCCCCTGTCACAGCTCCCTCTATGCATGTGTGTGTGTGTCTGAGTGTGTGTGAGTGCGTGCGTGCGGCCGATCAGCCTAATTTGTAACCATTAACCGAGGTATTATGTTTGGTCAGGCGAATGCATGCTGTTACCCATGTTATGAGCAAGAATGAGCCATGGATGCTTGCAAGGATGGTTGCACGGACGGATGGCTGGATGGATGGAGGACACCAGTGATTTCTGTCTATTAAAAACCATTTAAACAAATGGCCGTTCCATTTGTACAATGCGCTTCCTTTGTGTTTCACGAGTGCCCGAGCATCTCGCCAAGTGTGAAAAGTTAGAAATAATTTAAGTCCATACGCAGGTGCATCGCTCGTTATAATTAATGATCTCAAAGCTATTCTCTAAAGTATTTTATAGTTATTTATTTATAATATTATTGATTGTGTATATATTCTTTAGTACTGGCGAAGAAAGAAAGAGAGAATTGCGTTCACTTCTGTTACACATCCATTTATAAACATATATGTTTCTATTGCTGAAATTGTTGCTTTGAACTGTGCCATAAGATATCTTGCTTATAGGACAAGAGTTCTTTGCTGTTGTCATACTTGAGAGAAGTTCGCTTAGAAGCAGGGTTCACAGAGCTAGAATATGGCTAGTGGAAAAGATATTGATATTCATATTTCAAGGCGAATAATGTATGGAAACTGAAAAGTTCTATGTATCATTTTAAGATTTATCAGACATACACTCCGGGTATCAAGTGAAGGAAATTATACATTTATAGTTTAAGTGCTGCTCATTGATAGCTGACTGAATTGAATTTTCTTTCATTATTGTCGCAAATTCCAGCTCGATGCCAATCCGCGAGCCAACAGCCCCGCCAGCAGCTTCTCCAGCAATTGGTTTGAGTTCGCTACGGGAATTGCTCGTCTGTGTGTGTGTGGGGTGTGTATAGATGCACAGATGTGTACATGTGTGTGTATTGAGAAGTATATGCAGTAATTGACATTCGATCATTAATCAAAGTGCACAATGCAGACATTTCGTTTCGAATTGTATTTAGTTTTGTATTCGTGTTCGTTGCCTTTTTTGATTGCGATTTTAGCACAGCCGCCGAGTTGCCTGCTGCGTAGAGTGAGCAAAGTACGGCACCGGCTCCGACTCTGATCCGGGTCGGAGTAAACCGCCATATTCTCGATTTAGACAAGGGCTGGACATTAACAAATTCTGTTGCAATTGCGAGCAAGTGGAACGGCCTTCAACACCTACGCGACGGCGGGTCGCTTACCGGGCAGGTGAGCTCAAGGGGATTCTAGCTGCCACCACTAGCCGCAGCCCTGTTTCACTTCAGCCACGCATCATGGCCGCCCGTCCGACTGTCTGCCCGTCTGGCGCTACTGAGTGCTTTGTTCTTTGGCTGACAGCTCGTGACATGGTGCGTCAGTTGTCCGGGCTGAAGAGCCAGCAAATCCTCATATATGATATAAGTGTGTGCTACGTTTCAGTTACTCACCCTCTCCCGCATGCCCTTTCTCTCTCTTTCTCTCTGTGAACCACCCCAGAAGTGGCACACGAGCAGTGAAAGTTCTCCATGCGTGCAAAGGACCAAGATGAAAGTAGCAATTTCTTCCATTTGCAATACATTTCCCCATTTCCTCCCGCCGCTAGGCATACGTGTATGTGTATGTGTGTGTGTCTCTGTCTCTGTCTCTGACAGTCGCATTTTGATGAAATTTTATTCTGTTCACATACCCGTCAATGTCATTTCTGCCGCTCGCTTAGTCCTACAGCTCTCCGTTTTTTATGCCATGTCCTTTTGTTGATTATTTCGTTGACGTGCCTCAAAAGCACAAGAGAAAGAAATAACAGAAAAATAAAAATAAGAGAAAAACAAAAGTTTCCCTTTTTTTTATGGACAAAAGCGTGTTGGATGATTTGTGGTGGATGCGAGTCCAAGTAAACTTTGTCAAGAATGAATACATTACGTAGTTAAGAATATTTCAAGTCTGTCGCGCACTTTGAGACAAATCTTATGTCTAGGGGATAATAAATAAATAAATGTGCCCATTTTTGTATAAATATTATGAACTATATTTTTAGCTGTAAATATATAGCATAAATGTATAGCATAAACCAAGTCTGATAGATCCGAATTTGAACTAGATGTATCCATATTCGTATAACTAAATCATAAGTACTTAGTATGACGCAAATAATAAAATTGTTGTTGCTACAGCTTGTATCAATCGAGTTGAATTACTTATCTACTTATAAACAATTTGCTGTAGATATATGTTGATTAAGCAAAAAATTTGCTAAAGTATATGGTATTATTAAATATTTGTTATTTTAAAAACCAACATAAAAATGAATAAAAATAGATTCCAGAATTCGATAATGTGCGCCATCTATTGGCGAGTAGAATGCATTCCACATTTCACACGTGGTAAAAGTCTTTGCTGTCTATTGTGACAGATGCTACCTTACTTCCATTAAAAGAGGATGGCAATAGTGTGCTTAGTCGGGACACTTACCTGCTGGTTGGTGTTATTGCTAACATAAAATTTTGCTTATCGATAGACGAAAATTTCTTGCAGTCAAAACATGAAAATCTGGTAAGCTATATAGCTGAATATACTTAATGATAAAATAGTCATTCTCTGTTTATAGTATATTGTATAAGAGACATATATAGTATATGACACATAATTATAAACATTCAATCTTCCCTACATTTATTTAGTTGAAAGAATCGCTAATTAAGAATTTAAAAAGGCCACGATTTTATCATTACGTTCCCATATAAAACAATATTTGCACTCTTTTGTAGAGTGAAATGAATTTATTGGTTTTGTGTAATGTCTTCCTTGTCATCCAACCGTCTGGGCGTATAGCCGTATGAAGTTAGAGGCTTGCAATTTAAAATATACACTCCTTGATTCTCTGAACTTTTACAATTATATGGCTCTTTGACAATTTCTCACTAAGCATATACTGCAAGTAAGTATAATTCTACGCTCACTAGGGGCGTGGAAATTTGTGTAAGCTAGAACATAGGTGGAAAAGTAGATTGATTGTTATTGGCCTTTTCTACAGATTGGCCAAGAAATTATGTATATAATATATATAAGAGTGAAATTTGTTTTGAATCTTTTGTATTTTGTAATATTGTAAATATTTATTCTGTTTGAATTCAAATCAAATGTATATTATTTACATTTTTAGCAACATTTACCTGCTTCAACTTTTTAGATTTATTTCTTATTTGGAAAATTCACTCTTGATTATTTGTAGCTGAGATAGGTTGCTGTTCAAGCATATCATACTTAAGAAAATACACATTGTATTGTTTCAATAAATATTTCAACTAAATTAAACAATTCGCTGAATCGTCCCTTTTCAATTGTGAAATTAGTCATGAATTAACAATTCAATTTGTTGGAAATGATTGATTTGGCTGAGTGCTGATTTACTTGTCTTGGAAGTGACTTTAACAATTAACAAGAGAAGAGAGGAAGGAGTGGAGTAAGGAGAGGTAGGTGTAGGTAGGTCTGTGGTAGGTGGGTCTTCAGAGGAGGAGAGAGGAAGATGGCATTCAGTTTATGTTAATCCAATAAATATTATTCAACTGATGTCCTGCACAGTGGGCAATCAATTTTGTTTGGAAAACAATTTGTATTTGTTGTTTGCCGGTTATCGCAATCGTCGTGGTCCTGGCCTTGGTCCGGCTGCTGTTTGTCGGGCTCTGTTGCCAGGACAGCGTGCAACAAATTTAAAAGCTCAATTTGTCCATTTATGTCAACTTGTCACGCGAAGTAAAATAAAACGAATTAATAAAATGTGCCCGGGGACAAGGACTTGGCAGGAGACAACAGGAAAGGATGTGGAGAAACGGGAAGGCGCAACTAAACGCGTAAAATATATTCAGCAATTGTTGCCGCTGCTGGCTCTGTTGCTGTTGCTGTTGCCACAGATACAAAGATACTTTAGTGGCAAGATACGGATACACCATCATTCATCGCTTATGCTTCGCCACATCCGTTCGTCCTGTCCTACAGTTTCTATTGCTCCCACTTGCCCCACCTTCGCGCTCCGCGTCCTTGTTGGCGGAGTCGTTGCAAACAAATGGCAAAAACTGTCGCTCATTCGCATAAATCCTGACGAATGATTTCAACGCGCGGCCAAAACAGTGCTACGAGTAGCAAGCGGGGGGCAGGAGGCTGAAGGCACACTGAGGCTGAGGAATGTGGTATGAATGTGGGCGTGCCAGTAAATGTGTGTGTATGTGTGTGTGGGGCGCACAACAAAAGCAATTATATGTGCGAATCATGTTACGAGCGAGCGGAAAAAGAAAAGCAGAAAACAGACAACAGGAACTGCGCTGCGCTGTGCTGCGGCGACTGCTGCTGCTGGCGTCCTTTACCGGCAGGGCGGCACTCCCTTCTAACAAACAAAAAATAGCTGTGAGTGGAAGTAAAACAAAGGCCAGGGCCACTGCAACAGCAACAGCAGCAGCAGTCAACAAACAAGCGACGACAAGCAGCAGCAATTCAAATGGCAAAGAAATTGCCAACTCAATGAAAGGGACAAGAGCCCCACCCAGTTCCCCTCCACCTCCACAGATCCCAATATGTCGCATACTAAAACTCAGTTCCAGCAGCAGCATAGCACCACATCACCACTTTGGAGCCCCACCATAAAATCAGCAGTAGAAAAAAACGCGCACGACCAAAATCAAACGATTGTCAATGCGAAAATAAATCGCATTCCTCCGTTTCAGCTGCGTGGCATGAGACATGCCGAATGCCCCGTCTTCAGCTTCTCTTTCCTCTTGCCTATAATCCTCTAGTCCGCCTTCTCGGCCCCAAGTCCCCAATGACGACAGCTGCCATAAAAAGTTTAGTTCGGCATCGTTTGATAAAACGTGCGCCAATTTTTTATCCCTGCATTCAGACGGAGCAGAGCTTCACGTAAGTTGAAGCGAGCCAAGCCGAAATCGAACGCAATTTGCACTTTGCTGAGCTATTAAATTGATCAAGAAATATTCGAAGATATTATTAAAAATTGAATCAGGTACAATATATTAACTCATTTAAAGACGAACGACTGTACGAACTTGACAGACGAACAGAAAATGAAACGGAAAACATACAGATTTTATTGGAATAAAGGCGGATTTTATTCGAAAAAATAATAAATAAAACTATTTACATACATGTTTTTTAATACAGTTTTTACTTATTTAATGAGTGTACTATATTCATTTTTTATTTTGCATATATATGTAATAGACCATATTTAATAGACTTACAATTTACCTATTTTTACAAGCTGCCAACATTACACAAAGCTTAAAATATCTCTCATTCTTTTTCCAACTCTGATTAGCTCTTTAATAATCCATTTTACAAAGGCTTAACTTTATTTTGTTCCCACATATTTCTTCTTAATGATAATGATAATTAGTTAGATAATATTTATGCAAGCTTACATCAATTTATGTAGAAATTGAATTGCAGCTAATAATAATAATTAAAACATAAATAATATTAATACATAGTTTCTAAATAATTTCTAATATATCCTTGATTACAAATCATAGTGTGATGACGTTTAATAGTTACATAGAAGTGACTATTCTTTATTCAGGACAGAAGTGCTTGGTATTTTTCTCTTTTTTGCATTTAATGATAAATTTACATATAACTTATGAATCAGATCAACAGCATAAATTCCCCAAAGTGAATTCATAATAAAGTGTTTGGCCAAAAACAAATGTGGAATACTAATGATCTGGCTCGTAAAGGCCAACAGAAGATACCAATTTTGCTGGTCTGGTTTGTATTTCGTTTCCTTGTATTTTATTCGCTTTTTTTGCGAACGGGGCAGCAGACATCAAATTTGCCATTTGAGCAACATATTTTTTATCAGGGCGCAGACAAGTTGCGGCTGCTGCATGCGGCGTATACTTAATGTCAGGCATAAAGGAGCACAAACACACAGATCGAGTGGGAAAGAGAGGGAGATAAACGTCATCATAACAGGCCTCTCTCTGGCAAGAACAGCCAACGGCCTTCCAAATCGTTATTTATGTATGGGAACGTGCCAAGCGGCTTTTTGTTTCGTTTCGCATACCTTACGGCCCATTCAGCCTCGCAGGCCCAGCAAGGATGTGCCCAGCTTCCTTTCATTTCAGCCACCTCTGGCAGCTGATTCGCGTCTGCAGACAACGACAGCCATTGCTCTGCTGCCCAGGATTCACATTGAGCTCTGTTTATTCACATAAACAGCCTCTGTTGTTGTTGTTTTTGTAACAACTTCTTCTTCTTCTTCTTGTTGACTGTTGTGATTTTCCCCAGATTTCCTCAAAGCCATTGTTGTTTGTTTTCCTGCACGTCGTTGTTGCTTTCTTGCACTTTACTTTGCCTGGCGCCAAGTACCCCACACTATGTGGCCCTTCCTTTCTCTTTAGCTTGGAGCTGTTCGTTAAGTGACGCCAACTTCTACGTGAGCCTGAATTATTAATACACGTTAAAAGGCACCGCCAATTGTTGACGCCTGGACAAGCCATTGCCTGGCTTCTGTTTCTGCTTCTGCCCCTCTACTATTCTGCTCTTGCCAGCTCCTTTTCTGGTTTCTGTTCGCTTCTACCTTCACCTGCATCATAGTTGAGTTGATGTTTTATGTGCTAAGTAGTTGGTAAGTCACCTGCGACAAGTTGGATGAAAACATATTTTCCTGCCCGCCTCCGCAACTGTGCTTCATTCCTGACTCGAATTTCAGCTGATGTAGACTCATAAAATGCAGCTAAGACTCATAAATATGCTGTAGAGCTTATAGAGAACTTTAGTATAATTAAATCATAATTTAACAGCTGTTATTTAATAGACTATTTCGCCCAACTTACTTTGTATGTTAAGATGACAGCAGAATTTTCTTTTCCTTCATTTAAATTTAGAAATTGCCAAGCCAGTTGATGAGTAATTAAATATATATATTTTCTATTTACTTTTTTTGTTTTTAAAATATGTTTATGTTTTTGAACTTCTGAAACGTACTAAACTAGTTTAAAACAGAATATTCCAAATTTTGTGAAGTAAATAGCAGCAAAGATGAAAGTGAATCTCTATTTCTAATATACTCAGCTTATCGGCTAGCTTATACTTTGTATGTGTGTGTGCACTTTGCAAGTTTAGGCATCGCTTCTGAATAAATTTAAAAAATTTATAAGGGTTTTTTATGAGCAAGAAAAAGTTAAAAAATAACTTCGATAGACATAAAGGAGTCAGTGGGGATGGCACCAGCAGAACCTTAAAACTTTCGAGAAGTTTAAAGATCTGAAGGCAGTGAAGGATGTCTGTCACTTCAAAAATAAAGACTGAGTGTAAATAATATAAATATTATAAGATCTTGAAATATTTACTTTTTAAGCACTTTAAATATTTCATACACATTCCGTTGCGATTACTCTTATTCATGTTGTTTCTTTCTACCCTGTGAGATACCTGTAGAGACGAGCTTCTGATAATTGACAATGGCATTTACATGCACTATAAACAAAAGCCCGGAACTACAGGGTAGGTCACGGGAGCGTTTCTGTTCAGCACTGACCACGTATTTGTATTTTAGATTAGCTTGCTTTTAGGATATAAAACAAAATAATCTGGCAAATGTCGAGAAATGCAATAGCGCAGCAATTCATTGAAACCAATATTTGGTGTTTGCCTCTTGTGTTTTTCTGGGTTTGTGGCAAGTTTATAAATGCCACGCACCTTGCGGCTTGGCTGGGCACAGGAAAACAGTATCAGCAGCAGCGGCAGCTACAGTAGATGTAACAATAGCAAGTGCCATAAATACCGGGCAAAGTTTTTGCAGTCCGTATCTGCCTAGAGCGCTGAAAATTTTCCAGAAGTAAAATAACAATTTGGGAAACAAGGCAAACAAAAACGCATCGAATACTTGACGCCAAACTTTGCCCATTGCCAAACAAAATTGCGACAAGCGAGCAGATGTCCTGCTGGGCAGAATAGCGTCCTGCCCCAGTCAGAAGTATCCCTTTACCTGACTATCTCACTTACCATTTGCCTTTGCCTGCTCTGTCCGTTCGCATCGCATTTAATATTAAAATTGTTTGCATCCTTAACACAGCTACAGGAAATGGCTGCTCGACTGCTGCTGGCGGCTGGTCCTGCTTGCGAAATGTTCATAATGCGTCTAAGCTGCAAATAGATAATACCACAACATAATACTTAATATAATACTTATTTGCACTCGGCCCAACAAATTGCATTCACAAATGTGCAATTAAATCTGAATGAACTTGTAATTTATATATGTGCCAACCCAACAACAACAGCCGACTATTGGCATTCGCTCGCAACGTTCTGTTAGTTTGCCAAACATTCGCATCCACATCCACGTCCTCATCCATAACCGCATCCGCAAAGGCATCCACATCCACAGCCGTATCCGTGTCCGAGTCCACATCTGTCCGCATCCGTGTCCTTGCCACATGCTGCGCCCAGCTGCATTTTAGTTTTCATTATAATCTGTAATTTACAGCAGAACTCTGTTTATTTATGACACTCGCAAATGTGCGTAATGAGATTTTCTTTACACATTCAGCTAGATAAATACACAAACTAACAAGCAAACAGCCTCATTATCAATTCACAAATTAATAATTTCGTTAGCTTCATGGTTTATATGTGCAATTTATAGGCATTGTTATTAAGAGCTAACCAATTTCAAGTTTGAACCAGTTCTGGCATCAATGGCCTTCGGCTCACACAATGCTGAAATTTAACTTTAATTTGAATTCTTCTCTTTGAGGGCTTTAAATCTAAATGAAGCTTGTGTAAGCTGAGAGCTGATTCATGCTGATAATATAACTAATATTATATTTATGTAAAAAAAGACCACAGCACACTTCAAAATAAAATGATTTTTTGGTGCCGCCTGAAAGTATGCAGTACTTTTTTGTCTGAAGCAATTCTCAGTAAAATTTAAATATATTAATATCGTAAACACATATAATCTTAATATTGAGTGCCTTAGTTGTTGTTACTAGGCATTACTTTAATTAATAGAACTAAGGAAAACGTTAAACCAGAAATTAATGTTATATAAATAATTGTTCTAATGTGATCAGTATTAATTATTTAATAGCATTTCTTAACGGTTTGTAGTTATATCAGAAACTAAGTATAACTTCTTTAACTATTGTAATTCATAATACTTGTTCCCAAAACAAATTCAGTGTATTAAAAAGGTGCTTAAATACTGTTCAATATCGTTTACGTTAGGTAAAAAAAGATCTTATCTATAGTCTATTACTATGAGAACTTGATTTCCTTTTAATACCTTGATGCTTTCTATTTAATATCTATATTTTGTTATCCATACCTTATAATCTTTATCTCTCTAGCCTCAACTTTCTCCCACCTTCACTTCACATAAAACCAGTCAGCTTAAATCAGATTGTCTACTGAACACCTTTAGACTGACCATTCATTGAGCAGATTATATCCACACAAGCGTCCAATTTCTTGCTGAGCTCTATGCTTTTTTCCAAAATAAAAGACAAGCTTTAAATGAAAACCATTATGTTTACTTGATATAAGTTTAATTTTAATTCCAGCCTTGCAGCTTCTGCTGCCTTTATGCGCCTGGTAAATTCTGCATTCATAATAATTTGTATAAGCTTAATTGGATCCTTTATCTGTGCAGGTATGTGACTGTCATTCTGCTGATGTTGTTGCCGTTGCTGTTGCTGCTGCTGCTGCTGCTACTGCAATTCGCTTTCGGCTCACGAGTCCGGAGACTCTTTTGGCCGAGTGCAGGTCGGGCACATAAATTGGGCAAGTCATGTGGACAAGGATAAGAAAATGGAGCAGTGCAGAAGTTGAGCAGGAATTCGCATTTTGTGCGCTGCCGTAAAGTTTAATTAAATTAGTCCAGCGATTTATCATGGCTTGGCAATCGCTTAAAAAGCTCAGACGCAAAACGAGGCAAATGCTTAAAAGTCAGCCAGTTGCCGTGTCCTGGCCCATGTACTGGCCCGTGTTGCAGCCTTGTCGAGGAATTAAAAGGTCTGCCAGCCACAGTTTTTTTGCGCTTTTTGCCGGCTCTTTTTCTCCGCTTTCATTTGGACTGCGCTAGCCACCGAGAAGGTCATTCGCTGTGAGTTATGGGGACCAGAAGCATGGCCGGCTGCCACAGGACTTGGCCACGTACTCTAATGGGCTGCATAAAATGGCAAGTTCGAGAGGAAGAGGAGCAGAGGGAGGGTTGCGTTCACTGCCAAAATCTAAATGAAAGGCCAGCCGAGTAAAATTGTAAAAATTATTTCAGCCTTTTTTGCGCTCTTTGTTACCTTTCTCAGTCTCTCTAACGTTGTTTTTAAGCCAAAAAGGCCGGAGCGTCATTTGTTTTCAATTTGCAGCGAGCATTCCATTTCAAGTTTGGTGCCACGCCCACAACACTGCGGAAGGAGTTGCCGGGGAGTGGGGACTTGGGAAATCTAGTTGGTTTCCGCACGCTCATATTTTCACTTAGCCAACACTGGCGAAATGGCTTCATCGGGAGCGGAAGACGACTGTAAAAGACGCCATGAAACTCACGCCTTGAGCCTTTGGCTAAGAGGACCACGCGGAGCGATTCACACGGAGCTAGATGCACCGGATGCACAAGTAATTTTCAGCTGCCATAGCCGCTCGCTGCGCCATGTCCTGACTGAGAGTTTTTGAAGCATTTTTATGTTGCCTGTTAAACTAACTGAGTGTGCATGTGCGTGTGTATGTGTGTCCACATAAATTCACAGCGGCCATGGCCAACTTTATTTTATCCGCTGCTGTTGTTGATGCTGCTGTTGCCGTCGCAGCGTGTTGCACATAAATTTGGTTTAAATTAAACAAGCATAATTGCATGGCAGCTCGCCTGCTGCAGTGTGTATGCCGTTTCAGGCAACACATACAGATACAGCCATAGATGCAGATACAGTTGCAGATACAGCTACAGATATAGATGCAGCAGCTGCAGCTGCAGCTGCGCTCGTTGCACTCACATACTCAATTATGAATTAGCATTCATTCAAAGTGTAATTAAAGTCCCAAAACCCCATCTAACCGCCCACCAAGCGACCAGATAACGCCAACCCAATACAGAGATGCCGTCCCGCTCATTTGATACACCCATTAGCCATATCTATAAGTGTATCTGGGGGGCACTTCTGCTGCATTTCTCACTGAATTTATGTAAATGGCCTCTGCGAATATCCACTGCGAACAGCGAACAACGAACATAACAAGCAAGCGACATTAATGCAAACGACACATTCGAAGTGCATTAAAGAATTAATTAGTTCGCATTCAATATGCGAGTGCATAAAAGTATATGATGGCAACTGCATAAAGGCTATCACAGATCGTGCAAAAGCAGAGTCATTGATTGAGCTGTTGTTAGATATGCAGCAATACGAGATCCATTGCATATCCACGAATCCAGCAAATCTTCAGCTGCAGGGGAAACTTTAAAAAGTTTCAATTCATGTCAAATAATTCTATCAATTTGTAAAGCTTCTATACTTATACAAATATATATTTATATTTAATCGGATATTAGCTTATATTGTTATTATAAGCATAGCTACTACTATAGTATTGGTACTTCTATATGCTAAGCTAAGTGAAAGCTTAGATGTATATTGCTCATATGCCACATCTCATGCATATATATAACTATATTAAAAGCCGATATTAGGTTAAATAAATATAAAAATAAATACAGATTGCAATATCTTCAATAGAAAATTGTACAAAAAGTAGTAAAATTATTTTATTAAAATATATTAAAAGCCAAAAGATAAACCAAAAACTAGGTATAAATGAAAAGAGTAGTTTAGACTCGTATAAGAACAATACAAACTATCTTAACTATAATATCATTACGTTCTGTTGAAACACTTGAAAGTAATATAGACAGAATAGTTATATAGTTGTCTACGTATATCAGCTAATTGGAAGCGTCAATCCGTTCTGGCTTAAATAACTTGCCCAATTCCAGCTCTATATTGAGCTATCAATAAAGTGGCTCACGGAGCTCACTTAAATATTAGAAGCAACGCATACAGAGAGAAAGACACAAACCGAGAGAGTGAGAGGGTGCTGCGGCAGCTCGCCGGGTGAAATATAATAAAATGAACGCAAATTATATGCAAATTGTATGCTTCGGCCTGTGGGATTTAGCGGAACGACTAGGACGACAAGAAGCAAAAGTGGAAAGTCCAGACACACCTCTGGCCCCCTGTCCAGGCAGCCAGCCAGCCAGCCAGTCAGCCAGCCACATCGGCATTAGCATCAGACACAAACATAAATACGCAAACATAAAAGCAGACACAGACAGCTCTACCTACTCCCACGCAAACGCACCCAATCGCAACTCGCATTTCGTGCTTTAAGGACTAGCGCAGCAAAACGCAATTGCAGATCGCAGATGCGACGACGAGGCCGGTGATTGCGCCAGTAAATTTATATATACGGGTGCACAGGAGCACTCTGTGTCTGTGAGCACGGCTTGGACTAGGTTGGGATTGGGATTAGCTGCCCACCCACACAGCATTGGCAACGTTTTAATGTGGCCAAGCACTTGTCCATGAATCTCATGCCGTGATGCGGGCTAACCCAGACCCATGTGGCAGGTTGCTATACGCAGCACGCAGCACACAAGGACATGGCGAACTTTGATGTTGATAGATATAACAGCAGCGGCAGCAGCAATAGCAGGTCCAGCTCCGGTACCAGCTCAACCTTGCGCAGCGATAAAGAAAACCGTGCGATGCATGTTATAATGAAACTCTTAAAGCAAATGATGTCCTCGCTGCTCCAACCCACTTTGGGTGCTGCGCGGGCTTATGCACGCGCATAAGGATATCACAGGGACATTCATTACACAGCAGATTTTGCTAGATTTTCGGTAGATAAATTGCATATCATTTGGCATCGGATTTTTGCTTTTGGCTTCAGCAACAAGAGCAGAAAACTAAAAGCTGAAAGTGCTTGCCAGGCTACATAAGAATCTATGCTTGGCTCGGCTATCCAACGAATTTTGATCATAATGGACATTTATTTGATTTATGTTCCCCAGAAAATTGTTGGACGCAGAAAAAAACAAGCTCCACATTTAATTTAGCTAAGTGCGAACAGAATTTCTGGCTCTAGATGGAAAAGTTGAAGTAATCAAGTATTTCCTGTTACTGTAGAAATTTCTATAATAAAATAAGTGTTAAGATATCGGTATACTTTTATAGACTTCAATCTTAAATACCAATGGAAAACTTATAAATCAGATTTCTGCTGATATAAAAAATACTTTTTATATACAAATGAACAATATAAAAGTCGCTGAACTCAATTTGCCGCGTGTGCCGATGTGAGAATTTTTAAATTTGTTCTACGAGCACCATTTTTCAAACTAGTAAATAATTATAGTATATATACAAATTCATAATAAAGCCTTAAATATATCTTTAATTGTAGAATATATAACTTTTAACCAATTCCCAGTAGTTCTTCGCTTAGCAAGTCGCACTCGATCACTAAACTAGCTGAAGATAACACAGGGCAACTGCAAACATTTATCAACTGCGTTCATGTGACTTTCAAACAAATTCGAAGCTCATTAAGTGCCCAATTCAAGGGAAGCTTTTCCCTTCTCTTTTTTCTGGTTGTGAAAATGTTTCAAATGTCAAGTGAGTGGTAAATTGTACTTAACGCAAATGTTGTGAGCAGCTCATTCATATTTGTGTTTATTTGTTAAATGTTTCGTAAGAAATGCTTCTTCGCCTTGTCACTTCCTTGGGCTGCCATGCCGAAGTCGTTCCTCGTCCTTCGTCCTGGCCAAACGCAGTGCGCAGTACACAAAAATTGCGGTTGCACAAAACTTCCGCCACGACACAACAACAACGACGACGACAACAAAAAGAAATCAAGAAATGGGCAACACCACAGCATAAAGCCCGAGCCCGCAAACGAAACCAACTTCCGCTGCACGTCAGCAAGAGGCGTGGCTGAGGGGCGTGGGCGGCAGTGGGGTTTTGGGCTGCTGCTGTTAAAATAAAATGCGCACAGTGCGAAACTCTTAACATGCAAATGCGTTGGCAACGCGGCATTTGCACTGCCGTACCCCAAAAATTTTATATCTTTTTTAATTTGGCGCAAAAAGAAAATATAAAATAAAATCAAAGGCAAAACGAGAGGAGGCAGGCGGGTAGCGGAGCCGGAGCGAGCGAACGTGATATCGTGCGGCGTGCAATGCAGATAAGTGCGTCCCAGCTGCGCTGACGATTGCCACGCCCACTGGACGTCAAGGAAAAGTTTTAATTTGAGTTGGTTACAGTTGGAACAGCGTAACCAACGGGCCCACCCGCAGCGAATGCATCTGCATTTTAATTGCAAATGGAAACAGTTATCTAAATTGGTTAAAATATTAAAGCAATACACGACGCTTGTTTTTTATGCCTGGCCAAATTGCAGCTGCCGGGTATTGGCTGGGAACTGTGGTCAAAATGTTGGCGCCACATGTGACCCAGCAAAAACGAACAAACATTTATAAAAAAGATCTGACTCTGTGTGCTTGTGGTTAACTAATAGATACGCTCTACCAAGCGCCAGAGTCTCATAAATCTATTTGGCTAACGCATTTGCATACAACCCAAATAGTTTCCATTGTATTTATTTATTATGCTTTTTGCATAGCATATAGTATGATTCTATTTCATTTTTTGCATAAGCTTTGGGCCACAATACAGATTTGTATCGTAACTGCCTATTAGTCTTGAGCTCTATTGCCCAAAAGGGGAAGAGTTCAATGGGACAGCAGCTGTTATGAAGGATTAAGCTATGCTAACTAATTGGCTTTTAATTGAAATGTATAGCCTTTAGTATACTTCTCTAAATACCCATTTTTTCAATTCTAAATTCTCCTTGACTTTTCCAGTTAATACAAATGATTTCTAAATATTTTCCAAATTTTCTTTTCTTAGCATATCAAAACATTAAGCAGAGTTATTAAATGTGTGTTCCCATTTATATTATTAAATTACTATCAATACACTGAACAAAAGGAGGTTGAGGAAATTAGCAATATCTGTAAGCTTAATCAGATAAAAATGTATTTGAATTAAATATAACTGGCATCTGTTGTATATAGTAATTATTAAAGCTCAACTAGCTTTAAGGAAACCCCAAATTGTTTTACATTTCTATTAAGTTTACATACATATGTAATATATATTTCACACGTAAACTTAAGACTTTGAAAACATGATTCTATTCAATATGTCATTCTCAAGAGGAACTTAGCTGGGCCAATAAATATACTGAAATAACTTCGTGTCAGTAAATAGATTTTTAGCAATACTTTCGTACATCTAAGATATGATCCAAGTAAATTGAATTCGTAATATTTTCCATTTCAAAAATAAAATCCTTAACTAACTTGCTTGGTTTCTTGGTCTCGTATACATTGTACACCAACTAAGTGATAGATTAGAATGCCTTACAAATTAGATAACTGCGAGAGTCATTATCATCACGTTATTATATTTCTCATTTGTTACGCTATATTCATATTCCCTTTGCATACCTATTAATTTTTATAATTTGCATTTCTGTTCTCGCCTTTACTAAAGCTTTGTGCACTTCTTTTTGGCGACTGTGGGACATGGTAGAAAAGAGTATGGCAAATTCTTGGTGGGTTGCCAAAAATGTTCCATTCGGGAGTTCATTCTCTTCCTGCTCGAATGCATTCAGAGCCGCATTTCATTTCTAACTGCTGCAAATGGCATCGCAACGCCCCTTTAAGATTTCGACTCAGCTGCGAAGTCAGCCAGATGCTTGGCCAAGGGCCTGGACAAAGTTTTAATTTTAATGAAAGAGACAAGTTCTAAATGCAAATCACAATTTGCTGTTGATGTTCTGCGAAATCTGTGGGAGCTGCTGCTGCTGCTGTCTTTGTTTGCCAATCGCCAAGGCAATTAGTTAAATTTATTATTTGAGCAGGCACCGCAACCGCAGCAGAGCAGGAGCAGCAACAGCAGCAGAAGTGGAGGCGACCAAGTCCAAAATTCAAAGCCAAATTCAAACCCAACCAGAAGCCATGTGTCAGCGGCAAAGCAGCTTCCATTTGTCTCCAAGCGCTGGGATTAATGACAAGCAGCGAGCCGAGCGACCCACGAGACAGCCTTAACTTACAAGGACATGCATGAAAATTGTCATCTAGCCAACCCTAAGTCCTCCCAACCAGTCCTTTCCCCTACCCCTGTGCAACAACGTAAATATTTGGCTTTAAGCATAAGCGTGCCGCAGCGGCCCAGGCTAATTCCACTTTATGCTCTTCGCATAAAATAAAATATTTAAATTATTATTTATTGATGCACTTTTTCATGCAGCGCAATTTGTTCGGTAATTTCTTCTTTTTTATACATATATTTTACAACGCTTTTTGCCGGAACTTTTCATCTGGCGCTCTCTGTAAGCGAGTGTGTGGGTGTGTGTCGGATATTGGCGAATGCATTCATCTATAAATTGCGCATCATAAATCAAAGACGAGACTTCAATTAATGCTCCACTAGCCCCATCGATAATTCATTACTAATTTATCTTCTCAAACACAAACAGATATCTACATTAATTACAATGCAATTACTTATACACACGTCCCGTTATATATATATGTATATGATCATAATTAGCTACCAGCTGGCAGCTGTGTGTGGGTGTGGCAATTAACATTAACATGTGCAACATATCAAATGCAAAACAAAAGAGCACAAAAGATAAGAGCATATAATTATATAATAGAAGTCACTAGGAAGGGGAAGAATAGTTTGTGATAAAAGAGCGTGACCTTAAGTATTATGAGTAGTATGAGTTGTTCAAGTTCTAAATCACTCAATTACTCACAGAATTAAGCAGTTTAAGTTATAGTTATATTCTAAATTATAATACAATAAAAATTATAATAGGAAATGAAATCAATGTTAAAGTAGTACAAATAATAATAAAAATTAAAAATTAATTGATCTATATTAATAAATTTAACAAAAATGTATAACAATGAGCTTTCATATTGGCAGTAATACAAATAAAAATATATAATAAAAATAAAAATAAAAATAAAAATAAAAATTGTACTCATTAAACTAGAAGTTGAAATATTAAAATCAATGAAGTATTATTAATTCCAATAATAAAAATATTTTTAATTTGATATATAAAAGGTGCATTTCTTATTTAAATAAAATATATGCAGCAAAATATATGCTGAAATAATATATATATATATAACAATGAATTTAATTAAAGTAGGAAAGAAATTAAGATTTATAAATCCTACTTCTACCTCATATCTAAATATTACGACTCACAGTATTTAAAGCACGAGCTCACCTTTAAAAGTTAACAAGTTAAGTTAGCAATCGATCGTCAAGCCAAGTTTAATCTCAATACATTAATCGACAAACTTGATAACTAAATAAGAAAAATTTAAGTTTTATGACACAAAATCTTTCTAAATGACTTTGCCTTAGCCTTCTGTGAAATATAAATATAACTGAATTATTAGCTGAAAACTTACTTTAAAGTCTTCATAAGATTATTTTAAATGATGGAATAATCTGGATATTCTCAAGAGTAAAGAAAGTATTAAGTTGAATAAAAGATTACAGAGCAGTTTTAGAATTTACATTTGACATCTATGACACCTTTTCTTTAAATTAAGATTAATATTTAATGGTTTGAATCAAGTTTGCAAAGCGCATTTAAAACCCATGTGTTATTTAAGCTATTTAACTTGATCACTCACTCGAGCAATGCGCACTCAAGTATTTTTATTGGCACTCAACTTTTAGGAATCGTTTTTGTCTTCTTTTTCTTGCAAGTTTTCAAACGAGCTACTCACCCAAAGAAATGTATACATTTGGTTGCAGGACGTTGTCGGATTTTATTGTGATGACATCTTAGTGGCTCTTGCAGCTGACAACGGACATCGCACATCGGACATCGGGCATCGAACAGCGGGCATCGTAAATGTCAAAAGCACGCCTTTTGTTTACAACTAGAAATGGGCGCCCATAGAAGCTGGGCAGTCGCTGCGTTGCTGGGTATTATCGAAGGCACATCGTAAAAGTCGAGAGCACAATAAAAACAAAGCCCGGAGTCGTGGGCAGCACAACAGCAACGTAAAGTTTGGCGCGGCACACACGGCAGCTGCATCTGCCGCGCCAGGTCCAAGTCGAATGAGCGTGCATGTGGAGGCGTTCGAGCCGTAACCAAAGCAACGCGTTTCCTTCTACGCTGGAATACCGTTTGAATTACGTTCCACGTTCCCCCAAATGGAAGCCAAAGAGAGCGCTCAGCATCCCAAAAAGGTAAACAACAACCCGAGATGCGCAGGCGCCTGAACGCTCAATGCTGGACAGGCTACAATACAGTTGAATCTGGAGCTGAAAGCACGCATAGAAAGCTGCTGCAGAGCATACGGGTTTCACTTTTGCCATTTTCTACGGCGGGGTTGAAGGCAAAAACAACCCCAAAACGAGAGTAATCATGAGACGGAGACAGAGAGGGAGAGAGAGAGAGTGCAACTGATGCTCAGCTCTGGTTTCACTGACGTTCCAATCGACTTTTTGCGGGTGGTTGGACAAAAAATCAATAACGGAGACGTCCATGTTGGGCAGCATCCACCCAATCCTCCTACTGCCTGAAACTAGGCAGACAATGAAATGATGAAGCCGACGGCGTCAACGCTTATAACAGCACACGTGTTGTCTCTGTTCCTGCGTCCAGACACCCAACCAGTTCCAACTCACGGCTCCAAGTCCAACTGGAGTGTGTGTGCGTGTGTGTGTATGCGTGCTTAACGGCAACAACACCAATTACAATATAGACAGACATTTAGTGTAGTATTGCATTTAGGAATTGCTCCCGCTGCTGCTGCTCCTGCTGCTTCCGCTGTGTTCCCAAAGGATAATACACATGTGCAAAAAATGACTATGAAAAATGTTGTCTAAATGTATTTAGCAACGAGTTTCTAATGGAAACAATTAAGTCATTAGCAAGTGTTGATTTTCATGACTGGCCACGAGAGGCAGCCAGAGGGGCAGGCTGGGGCAAGGGAGTCGCTGGTAAACTAATGCGCCCGCTCATAATGGAGTTGGCATCCACAGAGACATCGCTCATGTGGTTAACTGGCCGCCACATGGCACCCTCATGAGCCACGTGCTTAGTGCGCAACTTATACGTATATATATATATATGTATATACACTATATAGTATATGTTATATTTATTCTTACTCGTCTGTGGCTTTTGGCAAGTTTTGGGCCAAAAAGGCGGCAGCATACGACGACTCTTTGGGTCTGGCTTTACAAATGCCTCGCATTTTTCTCAATTACAATGAACAACTCACTTGTGCGAGTGCGTGTGTGTGTGTGGGTGCGGGTGTGTGTGTGTGTTTGGGTATCAAGAGGTGAACTAAAGTCCATTTTTAACCATGATTGAAGAGTTAAATGTTCTGGCAGTTTGAACTGCTTCAGTCAGCTTAACATAAATGCCAGGTCTCTGTTGCGCTCTCCGTCTCTGTCTTTGTCTCCCTCTCTCTCTTACGACATGTTGATACCCTTTTGAGCTTAGTTGGGAATTGAAGTTATATAAAAATACTATTTGAATAAAGTATAAAGTAGTTTTTATAATGTATGTACAATTCCAATAATTGTAAACACATTTTTCAGTCCAGAGTAGTTATGAGAACATCGTAAAATGTAGAAATTTCTTTGAATATCTGAGCGAAACAAATGAATGATACAAAGTTATGCCTTGAACTATAAGCTTCTCAATTTTTGCACTTATATGTGCCTCGAGACAGTCCGAATAGTCTTCTCTACTCATATTTTGGGGTACATCAGTCAGTTCTTCCCCAAGCTTAAAAGGTCTCTAAAATAGACGTAGCTCTAAGCATAGCTCACCTTCTCAATCAGCTAACTACTGTCAAAAATTAATTATCATAACACCTTCCTCAAACTCAATGGTAGTCTTTACGAAAACTCGTAATAAAACTATATATAAACATACTCGATAACACCTTCAGTCTGTAGCTTATCTCAGCTCTCTTCAATATCGTTCTGAGTGCCCCCTTATCTCTGCGACGACTGCGCAAACATCCCTTCAAAACAGGCTACACGATGATATAGAAACAAAAACAACATGCAAACAGATAATCTCGATTCGAGCAGGAAAGAAGTACATATATGCTTATATAGTATTTATATATATGTTTATTTGTATATGGAAAGCGCGACCCAGGCATGAGAGGCAGATAGGCAGCGAGTTCTCAAGGCACAAACATTCAAACAGAATCAGAGCTAATTGAACGAATCATTAATAATACGACTGGAGGCTCTTGCCAGACAATTACGTATATATACTATATATGTATATCGTATATAAGAACATAATGCCAAACAATTGCCGAAAAAATGACAGTAGGAATTCAAGTCTTTTGTGTGTGGAAATCTCCGGATATGCCTACCACGCGGGCATAGGCACGACGACCTGGAAGAGATGCAGCCGGGCATCGGCATGGCCCAGCTTATTGGTGGCATTGCAATAGAAGTCTCCGTAATCCTCATCTGAGACGCTGTCGATGCGCAGCACCGAGGTGGTCGTCTCCGAGGAGGAGGCCGTGTTGGAGATCTCGTAGTTGTGGCTGGATTGGAGCTGCACGCCTTTCCTAAACCATACCACCGTCGGTGCTGGGTACCCCTGAACGCTGCACTCCAAGTTCGCCGTGTGGTACAGCATCTGCGCCACCTTGGGTCGGTGTACGACTATCTGGGGCCGGAACTCGACCTCGACGCGAATCAAGCGCTTGTCCGGTTGACCTTCTCCGTTCTGTGCAATGCAGAAATAGCCGCCACGATCCAAACGGTGCACCTCCTTTATCCTTAACGTGGGCTCGTTCAGCACATGGCCGCCGGCGGGCAATAAAGCATGTTGCTCGCGTGCCCATGAAATGGTGGGCTTGGGGAAACCATCGGCATGGCAGGAGACCTCAAGGTTCTGTCCTTCGGTCACCGTAGTGCTCTTCGTCGTCGATTCAGCGATGACGGGCGGCGTTTTGATTAGCAAATTGAGCTTCTTCGTTACCTTAGCAGTGGAGGAGACAATCACTTGGCATTCGTACGGTCCCTTATCATTCGCCTCGATCTGGCGTATGCGAAAGCTATAGACGGCGCTATCCTGGTCGGGATTCTCGTGTACGCTAACATTGTAACGCTGATCCGGCAAACTGAGCATATTGCGCATGCTGAGCACCACTGCCGAGTTAGGCTCCGATTTGGCCCAGCTGACTGTCATTTGACCCACATGCTCCACGGTGCAATTGAACTCAACTGTGTCTCCCACTCGGGCCACCACATCCGGACTGATGTGGCTGATAACTGGCTGATTGCTTGCAGTGGCTAGCGAGATGCACCATAGCCACACAAATAGATAAAAGCGGTTCATCATTTCGGCTGCTGATAACTTGCCAAAAGATTCGATTAGCTCAAGAGTTCAATGCGCTGCTTGCCGGTTGCCGATTGCTGTCTGCGTTGCTTGTGTAACAGTTGTTTGCTTCACGTTCGCCGAATGACTGACTCGTCTTCGGCTCAGGCTTCGGCTTCGAACTCTGAGCGGCGCTCAGAAGTGCAGGCGCTGCTTCCGTCAACGTCGGCATCGACATCGGCGTAAGCGCTTACGTTGACGTCGATGTCGACGTTGACGTTGACGTTGACCGATCGCTTGTTATTGTTATCTCTGCTTAAAGAACACACCAAATCACTGCAAGAGCTCACGATCATATCTCTGCTTTGCTTATATTTGCTTTCACGCGATATTTTCATATGTATGTTTGTAAATGTACATATGAATGTATGTATATGTGTTTAGTTGTTGTGTGCTTAAGTTGAGTTATGTTGTTACTAGGCAGCTCACTTATCAATGACTTTAACTTTGCCTGTGCACTAGTCTCCATGAATTGATTTGTTGTGCTTGACTGCTACGCGCAACTTAAGGAGCCAGCACACAGGCGTGTGGCCGTCACAAATTCGAAAACGTGACGAAAACGCCTCGAAGAGTCGCGACTCGCGAGCAACTGGATAAAACTGACACCAAATTTTGAATTTGGGACGCCATTTGCCCCTGAAAAATGTTTAGACGTTCGTGGAAAGGTGCTGCACGCAGGCACACACACACGCAAACACACACACGCTTATGTGGTGATTTATGACATGGCGCAGGGAACAAAGGACGCGAAATGCTGGCAGCGGCAGTGACAGAGCCAACAACAACAACGTCGTCTGCTGGAAAGACCTTTCGCCTGTGGAAATGCCAATGCTAGGTCGCGATCCTGCATGGCCACCATATGCATGCCATCTCTTTCGCGCTGACGCTTTTTGTCATGCTCAAGAGCAGAGGCGCGTGCGTAAAATGAGACTGTAAAGGGGGTGGAAACGCACGAACTGCTCAAAATGTTGCTTGAATTTCGTTAATTATTTTTATGATCTCTAAATGTTATGGATGAGCCAGATTCTATGATAATATATATATTATATATATAAATAATATATACATATATATGAATATATATATATATATATATATATATATATATACAAATCAAATGCAAGACACTTAGAAGGTCTTCATAAAGCTTTACTCTTCCAGCAATCATGTGCCAGAAATCCACAATTTCCAAATGTTTGTAATAGTGTTTTTATTTGTTATTGTTGTTTAGATTTTCTATAACTAAAATGTTATAAAATATATGTGCAAATATCGTAATTATTTCTAGATTGGCTTTTGATGTGTGCTTTTTTAATATTTCACGGATTACGCAGTTCAAATGAAATTGTTAAAGGACATTCTGAACAGGATAATGCCCAAAAAATGACTCTCTACTTTGGCCACAGCAAATTAAATCAGACCTTAAAACGTGACTGTGACTTCTGTCGAAATGCGCCGGATGTGGCAAAGGCGGCGACGAAGGCGGAATCCGACTCAGAATCCGATTCACAGCCACAGTCAGACTGCGCGTCGCAGTCTCGTTCGGAGGCGGAGTCAGAGTCAGAGTCTCTGGCAGGGAGCAGATGAAAGTGCATCCTTTGCTCTCGGTGCACATTTGAATCAGATAATTGTAAATTGTGTAAAATAATAAATTTCAAGTTAACTATCTGTGGACCGCATAGGGCGCTTCTATTCATTTCCATTGCTGCGTGGGAGTTTCCCGCCAGTTTCCACTGTTTTCCCGCTGTTTCCCTCTAGCAGTTGCTGCTGCCGTTGCACTTGCAGTCGGCAGTCCAGCAGCTCGTATCATCATCGATGCTCATTCTGCTATGCAGCGAATGGACATGGTTTTTCTATATGAGTATATATACATATATTGAATTTATGTGCATGTATGTATGTGTGTGTGTATGTTTGCGTGTATGTGTGCACTGGAACGGCTGGCCGTGTGCACGTTCACGGATCTGAAACAGAAAATGTCAAATTTTGTAATTTATTACCCGAATCCTGTTTCTGTCAGTGAATCTTTTGGGTGTCTCGATTCGGTAGGGGTCGAGGCTTTGCCATAGTCCTTTGTCCACATATTGCGTGTGAATTTGTGGCCCAGTGTGCTAGTGTGTATGTGTGTGTGTATGTTGTTCCTGTTTTGTTTGCTTTTGGCTCGATGCCTGGCTGAACTGTGAATTGACTTTGGCTGCCAGTTGACACAACACCAACAACAACAGCAGCAGACAGCTTTTCCCATCCAAAGTCAACACGAACATTGATCGGGTACATATCTACGTATATGTATATTAGGTTAACGGTACTTAGTACACTTCACAGCTGCTCCATAAACTACAAATTGACAATTTTATCACTTTTAACTCAACATCTAAATCCGTAAACACACAAATGTCCACCATAAGAAACTCACTGTATAAATATAGGTCTCTATTCACAATTAATGCATTTTTCCTAATAAAACTAATTTCCATATGCCAATAAAAACCAGTTTTCTTTAATGAAAACCTATAAATTGAAAACAATATTTATTAATCTTTACCATATTGGTAAACTTTTTAAAATAAAATAAGGTATTTATCCTCTGTACTTAAATTGCTTTTAAGTATTCGCGCCATACATACGATTACACACAAGCGCCATCTTCAGGGAACGACTATCTGGCAACGCTAAACGATTCAAAGCGACATCTAGTGACTGTAAACTGTTTCATTTCATATAAAGCGTTGCCATTTGTGCTATTTCACACTATGTGGTAACATTTCGCTTATTCTGTTTTGAATTGTTGTTCTTTACCTCGAAATAACGGCGGTTAGCGGATGCGATGTAAAAGAAAGAAAAATGTGGAAATAATAAATTAGTGATTTTTAAATGTAACCGGTTACAATTCACATGCAAATGAAAACTTAATTTAATTCATTCTAAGTGAAACGCGCCAAAATAATAAACGAAATATTTCGAGTGCTGGGTGGAAAATGGCGCAACCGCCGCCGGATCAAAATTTTTACCATCACACTTTGCCGCATCCACATTCGCACCCACATCCGCACTCTCACTCACATTCGCAGCATCCGCAGCTGCAATTGCCGCCACAGTTTCGCAATCCATTCGACTTAGTAAGTTCACAGCGCAACAGCAACAGAAAGAGCAGAGAGAAAGAACACCTGCAACAATAACAACATTTCTTATCTTCTTATCCAAGCTTTTCGATGAACGCACGGGCGCCATCAACTACAACTACATACGTCCCTATTTGCCAAATCAAATGACCAAGCCAGGCAAGTGTACACACATACATATGCATATATGTCTAAAGAATGCTTATGTGGACAGAAAGTTCATATGTTCATATGCATGCAAATATAAACAAAGCAGACAGTTATAAAATAAAACCAGAAAAATAAAATTCACTGTTGCCATTACTGACCCAAAAAGCTATGTACATATGAACGTATGTATGTATGTTTGAAACTAGACAAAATGATTCAGCCTTTGATTTTATTTAACCCAAATAGATTGAAGGCAAATTCATAAAGTTGAAAGAGGGATTTGTCTGAACTATTTAATATGTCTGAATACATATAATAATAGTTTACCTCACAAGAAATTCGTATCAATTTAACAGTATTAATTATATTTACTTTATATACAACTGTCAAATGTCTACCGTGTCTACCTCACACACAGATGAGTTATCCGACTCGCTAGTTATGCGACGGCCTCGTCGCACTCGCACCACATTCACCAGCTCACAGATAGCCGAGTTGGAGCAGCACTTTTTGCAGGGACGCTACCTAACCGCCCCCCGACTGGCAGATTTATCGGCTAAGCTGGCGCTGGGCACGGCGCAGGTGAAGATTTGGTTTAAAAATCGCCGGCGTCGTCACAAAATCCAATCGGACCAGCACAAAGATCAATCCTACGATGGCATGCCGTTATCCCCATCAATGCCCAATGTACCACTCAAAGCAGCCGATGCGGATCCACCGAGTCTGCACGCATTGAGCCTGGGTGGAGGTGCTGCAACACCCAATGCTCTAACGCCATCGCCAACGCCATCTACGCCCACAGCGCAGCTAGTTGAGCATTACAGCGAGTCTTTTGGCGCGTATTACAACTACAACCAGCAGCAGCAGCAGCAGCGACATGTGGCGCAGTTGCACGGCGGACAACATACCGGCCAGTATGGGGGCTCTTCGGCATCAACTACAACTGCTCAATTCTTTCAGCATGGTAATCTCCATGTCCAGCAGCAACAGCAACTCCATCAGCATCCCCAGCAGCTTCACCACCATCACGTGATAGCACAACAGCAACAGCAGCAGCAGCAACAACAACAACAACAACAACAACAACAACAACAGCAGCCACAATATCACCATTTCGATTTTCAGCCGAAATCGGGAACACCCTGTCGAGTGCCCTTGATCAAGTGCGAGAACGAGGAAGACTACAACTACAATGGATCGTATTATATGCGAACGACAACAACGACGGCGCTGGCTCTGTCCGGTAGTAGCAGCAGCGGCAGCATGCCGACCGTCGAGGCGGGCGTGACGTCTGCTATGTCGCCCGGCTCCGAGGTCTACGAGCCATTAACACCAAAGAATGACGAAAGTCACAGTCTGTGTGGCGTTGGTCCTGCTGGCGGCGGCGTCAGCGTTGGCGGCCCATCTGCCACAGCTGTCGGCGCCGCCGATGTCAATGACGACATGGACAATGGACCAAATAAGAAGACGACGACGCTACAGGTAAATATATATTAGGCAATCTAGCTCAGCTTAACAATTCTGATCCAAATAGAACTTGGAGCCACTGAAAACCAACAACAATGTGGTCGCAAACAAATCCAGTGACAATGGCAGCGATGTCCTAGCCGAAGGACTACTCACTGTTGCACGCAACAGTCTGGCCGGGTGTGGTAGCAACAGTAGCAGCAACAGCAGCGCCTTTGGCAAGTTTGGAAAGCTTACAACTCCACTAACCACGCAGACGCCACCGCCTCCGATTACTACACTAGAGGCCATGCACGAGACAAATCAATATCAATGCACGATGGATACGCTAATGCAAGCGTATAATCCGCATCGTAATGCTGGAGGCAACTCACAGTTCGCCTACTGCTTTAATTAAGAAGAGCATACATACTCTATAATATAATCTAGATTACTTTTTATATATTACACAAATTGTAAAAACACAAATTTCAATGTTTGTGGTGCTTCTAACTTTAAAAGACACATGTTAATTCCTGATTGTACAAAGATTTACTGATTTGTAGATATCAAACTGTAGTATTTTAAGCAAACTAACATTGTTTTAAATGCATTTTGTAAGGCTTAGTTTAGTTACAACTAAAATTTTGATGCATCTTCAATTTGTGAATATTTGATTTGAAGCTTCCTTTGTAAAGCGTTCATTTATCTCAACTCTGTCTGGTGGGGCTTTCCCAAAAGCCCAGTAACGCCCAATCAGACATATTTGAGATGATATGGGCTTTACTGAACATTTTACAGATGAAGCTTCTACAAAAAATTCCCAAGTAGATTTAAATTTTTGTATAGCTTTGATCAAGTGGCATTGCTAACAAAAACTGTAATTATCTAAATGAAAAATGTTTCTCTTCCTGATAATCGCAGGGCCATGTAAAATAATTTGTTCTGCCATTATCAGCCAAAGATCGAACATTTAAACAATAATAATCATCAGAATATTTTTAAATTTTGCTATGCCACAATTTTCAGGTGACAATTAAACATTCTACACGTGAGAATTGTTAAAAAATTGTTATAAATTACATGAAAAACACCGATCTCAGCTATTGAACAAATCCTTGAATTTACTTGGACATTTTTTAAGGTTTTTTGAATAATTGAAAATGTATTGAAAAATGTAACTAACTACGTTACGAATGGTGCACTATTTGTCAGATATTGTAAGCCTAATTTTATATATAACTCTTAAAACATAGTACATTTTGGAATATATATAAAATATTCGACTCAATGATTCTCATTTTAATCTCTCAATAAATCTTATAAACCAAACACAAATATACTTTAAAGAATTAATGATAAACGAATACAACTATTTAATAATTTCTTAAATATTTATTTAATTGTAAATATATATCTTAAGTTTAACGTATATTAAGTTAAAATGCTTGGGTATTCAAATAATATCACATCTATGATTGCAAGTCTTCTTATATTTAAATGTTTAGTTTTGCGAGAATTTATTATAATATTATTAACAAATGTAACTGACTAGGTATATGTATGTAGAGCCACTTAAACAAGAATTATACAGAAGTTCAAGTTACGAATGCATTTGTAGGCAAAGTTGACAAGTTAGAAAACGGAGCGATGAAAGAAAACTGTAGCTGGTTTTTCCGAAAATCTTATGAATTTAAAAAGAGAATATTTTATGAGGCGCAGGCACATGTGTGTAATAAAATTTGATCCGCGAATATTCTACGAATTGCGCATAATAAAATTCGCGCTTAATTTAAGTCCACAACGACCAGGTGCCTCTGTTTATCTGTACCTGCCCTGAACTACTTAGGTAGGCTGGCTCCCGGCCGGGTGCGCTCAACTCTCTGGCTGCGAGGCCGCGGACGAGGTATCGAATTCGGATTCGACTCTTGCTAAGCAGGCAACTTGTTGCAGCACATTTCTTTGATATAAAATATGGAAAATCCAACATTTGCATGAAAGAATGAAACGTGGGTTTCTCCCATATGCAATTTTATTGACTCGTTCGCTGATCATTTGTTGATAATTGGAGGAACTAGAAAGGGGGCGCGAATAATGTCTGATTATTGCAAATTTTCTTAGACATATAAAATGGTAATCAATTATTAAATGTTTCTTAATATAATATTTATAATAGAATCCATAAATATATATTTTTTTCTATAGGTTACATTAGATTATATCATTTCACATAATCTAAGGAAACCTCTAAAGATCGCCTGAATTATATATATATATATATCAGTCTACATATGTATCTAATACAATTAAGCATTTTCGAAATATATCAGATAACTATTGAGCAATTATTTACATATCAATCACACTCATGCAGAGTTACACAGAACTGATTTTAATTTTGTACTAGAAAATTTGTATAGATATGTTAGTTACATATTCACATTCTGTTAGTAGTATGCATGTACTTTCAGGAGGTTTATTTCGTCAGACAATTATATTTAATTTTACAATAACAGATAGGAGCCACAACACAGAGAGAAGGATATTCTCAAGAATACAATTGTCCATACAAATGTCCATACATATGTCTTTGATCACGTGTCTCGTCTGTGCAGAACTGTACAGAAACTATATGTTATGACTTTGCCTTTGTTCTGGAATATTTTTAGCAAATTCTCAGAAACAGCTAATCCTATAGCGCCAGCCATAAAGTTTTGCGGACACGTAGAATTCGCATGTGATGTCGAAAAAGACGGCGACAGGGGCAGGGACTGCAACAAAGGCCGAAACAGAAATAGAGAGATAGAAAAACAGAGAGAGATAGCGGATGGTAGGCTGCACTGTGAGTGTGACACACAAATAAAGTCATAAACTGTTAAATCAAGCATAAAACCCTCGAAATATCCTTTCGCGCTGCGCTGCTTTCATTGCATTATGCAGGATAATTGTGGATGAGGCTAGCGACCAAAATCCGCGACGCACAGAATGCCGAATGTCGTATGTCGCCGCATGTCCTTGGGATTCACTTTCGCGGACGTCTCGTCCAAACAGGTGCTACAAGTTGAACAACAGATCAGATCATCATCAACTATGGCCAGCCGACAGTCTAACTATTGGCCAGCCAGGCGTACCTGGCAGCTTCGGCTAGATCTGAACGAGAACGAACTCACGTAACGTCAAATCCCAGGCTAGCCGGATTTCGATCAAAACAAGCCTCTAGATTGGCCCTGGACTTGGACTTGGCTAGTCTGGCTGGTGCCAGACACACATTCCACAGTCACCAAGACAGAGACAGCGATTGCTACAGGCTTGCAGTCGGACAGTCGGGTCGACCGGCAGCGTCAACCATATACAAAAGGATTTATGGCCCGTGCGCGAGTTTAGGCAAATTTTAGCAAGCCCTCCGACTACCTAGCCAGCCTATATATTGCGCGAGTGCGATCGGCCAGGACATCACTAACAATTTGGACAGCCAAACAGCAACACTCGCAAGATGTCATCCGTCATGCATTACTATCCAGTGCACCAGCCCAAGATGAACACATATTCAGCGCCCATGGTCAAGTACAGCAATGTAAGTAGTAAAAAGCTCAACAAAACATACTTCATCTTTAATAATCGCTCTTCTTTTTCTTAACATTAGCTCCTGTATGGCCATCATCACAATACGTCGCCAGTTACGATGCAGTCAGTTCCAGCCGTGACAGTGCCTACCTACCAGCCGCCCACTACGCTGCCTCAGTCTTTGGGCGAGCAGCCTGGCCAGCAACTCTCCTCCGATGAGAATATGCCGCTTCAGCCAGCGCAGGAGCAGCGCGTCAAGCTGAAGCGTTCGCGCACCGCCTTTACCAGTGTCCAACTGGTGGAGCTTGAGAACGAGTTCAAGAGCAACATGTATTTGTATAGAACACGCCGCATCGAGATCGCGCAACGTCTGTCGCTGTGTGAGCGGCAGGTGAAGATCTGGTTCCAGAATCGGCGTATGAAGTTCAAGAAGGACATTCAGGGTCATCGCCAGCGTGACTCTAAGCCCAATGCCAAGCTGTCGCAGCCGCAAACGGAGCAGAGTGCTCACCGGGGCATTGTGCAGCGCCTCATGTCCTACTCCCAGGATCCGAGTGCCGAGAAGCGGTCAGTTCTCCTGACTCCACCTGCTATGCCAGCTACACTGCCAAATCCGGGGCAGAACTTCTATGTACCGGCCAAGCCTAAGCAAAAGCCCCAGTCGATGGCCAGTGGCACATCTGACCTCAACGAAATTCTAGAACACCTCGCTCAGTCGACAGCGACACCCGCTTCGAATGTGCCAGCTACGAGCTCTGCTTCCAGTGGGCACTATTCCTACAATGTGGACCTGGTGCTGCAAAGCATCAAGCAGGATTTGGAAGCAGCAGCGCAGGCATGGTCCGTATCCAATCCAGCGCAGAGCAGACAGCATACCAACGAATCCCATGCCCCCTCCTCGATCTCTATGAATCTGTCGTGGGGCGAGCCCGTGGCCAAGTCGAGAAAATTGAGCGTCTCCCACATAAATCCCTGCACATATGACTATCAGAATTGATACCCATTTGATAATGTATATTTGATTTGTTTTATTTTATCTCTTTAAGTTTTATCTTTCTGTTAAGTAAACGTCCCTGGTAAGAAAACACCCTCGCCGACGCAAAAGGCTCAACTCAGTGAAAAAATTAAGAACAGTCAACAATTAAGAAACTCAAAGAATCAATTAAAATTATAATTGTAATAGTCATAAGATATTATAAATAATAATAAAGCAAGCATTGCAACAAAAAATATTTCTTTTAGTTCAGGTAAAACAAAAATAAAACTTGGTAAGTCTTTTTTCTATATAAATTTCAGATTTTGTATTTTTGAAGATAGACTCATCCGGCTTACCACGAGCCCCGATAGCGTATCCAGAAGCGCATAATACCTTACCAGGCACAGAAACACAAGAGTATATATTTTCAATATGAAGTCTTTTGCATTAACGTGCCAAGGATTGTGATCGTTGCGGGCTAACTCTTCTAAGAGCAAATATAAAAATAAATATAAATCTACAAACATTTCGATAAAAACAACATTCATTACTTAAAGCAAAACCTTTACATTATATTATCCTTTAAACATGCTACCATTTCCCATGAGCGTTTTGTTTTTAAATGGAACAGCCGCATATCCATCATTCCTAATGTCAAAGCGTTTAAATGAGCAAAGAGTTCATTTTTGTGGCATACTTAAACAGTGAAAAGAGTCGATCCACTTGCCACTCTGTCACTGGCCGCATTGGGCAGGCTTTTCACTTTTGTATTTAATGTCCTCTTGCGGCTTGAGGGTCAAGTCGAGGAATTCCAGTGGCAAAGGCAAAAGCAAAGGCAAAGTCAAATGCTGGCTCGTGTGACCATCTATTAATGCAAGAGCAAAGTGTCAACCGCATTTGCCTTAAAAGCAGGCCGAGGCTCAGGTCCAGTGGTCATCTTGAACATTTGCCGCAGAGAGTATGGAAGAGGATGGGTGTACGGGGAAGTACGAAGTACGATTTGATTTATGGATATTTAACCGCACGCATTACTAGTACTCGTGTTGAGTTGTTGGGACACTTGTTTTTGGGCGACATCTTTGTGGAAATACAACTCGACTGCTGCTGCGGATATTGGTCGAAGGAATGTGCCCGAGAAGAGGCATGAACACACACATGCCACAAAACACGTTTAGTTACTCCGGCTTGAAGTGACTTTTGGGGTTTGGCCTAGGGTTGAGGTTGGGCCGTGGCAAATCGCTTCCCCTGGGAGAAGGAAATTCGTCGGTGCGGAAATAGTGCCAAGGAGCTGTGCCAACAAAAAGGGGTGGGACCTTGGAATTTTCATGCGCATTGTTGACATTTCCGAGCATGTGTCAGACGCGTTTGCAGTAGCTAAAGGCAATGGCAAGTCCTTGACATCACATGTCCTTCGCCTTTCTCTCACACACATATTTCTCTGCCATAATGAATATAGATGTGATTTTGGTTTGGAGGCGTCGCTGGGCGTGGCTAATCGTCTGGCCAGTTGAACGCAGCTAATCAAAGCCGCATAAAACGCCAGCAATGAGCCAGCTGCAATTACGTGAAATGCCATTGTAATAAACATGTCCAACAGATTGTTTCAATTGTTGTTTCCTTATGCCAGCCCAGTACATCCGTGCTCAGCCCTCAGCTCAATCATTCCAAGCTGAGGCGGTTGCTCCACTTTAACTGCACGCAAAATATTGCCGTTTTATTGGACTGCCGCCGCTGATGAGCTGCCTCGAGATGAGGCAGATGAGCCTCTGCCAGTGCCTTGGCCTGGTCATAACAATAAATTCCAAGCCGCAATCGTTGACTCGAACAGCCCTGTCACGCCCCCCTCCCTTCCACTCTTCATTCAGAGACAAGCCAAATGGTTTCTTGTTAATTAAATTAAATATTCACTCGGCTTCTGCAGTTGGATCTGTAGGTAATGCAAGGCCCGCAAGAACAGCCGCGACAATTTCTAATTAGATTGAATCTATAATTTTTATGGCTAATCGCAGCGCGCGTTTTCAGCTCTGAATTTTGAATTTGCGGCTTTCACAGCTCTTGCCAATTATTTCTTGAACGCTTAGCCAAACAGCCAAAGAGCTAGGAAATGTATTTTGTGTGCTAATTAAACGGGCTCTTGGCTAACCACGTTTCGCCTCTGCCTCATAAATTAATTGAAATTGCAAACGAAAGAGTGAAAATATTTATGTAAGGATTTTCTGCCAACAGAATTATCTTTGCAGTGAAAAACTTTTTCATTTTAATAAATAATTTTGCCTGATTTAGTTTTATATATTTATCGTTTGAAGCTATAACAATTTTTATTTATTTATATTTTCTTTTCGAGTTGCAAAATATATAACAAAGCGTAAAGATGTGTAAATATTATTTGGATTATAGTATACATAAAACGTATCTTTAAGTCTATTCGATAGAGTAATGAATTAACGAGACTTTAAGTGAAGCACTCGTATATATATTTTTTATATATATATGTGTGTGTTTTCATTCATTAGTTATTAACAGTTTCTACAAATAATTTTCTCATTTAAATTTTTGGTTTTCTTGATATTCTGATCTGTAGCTTTGCTGGTTCTGTTATTAACAATTTATAAATTTAGCACCATGTATTAAATCTTAAGTGAATTCAATTGCTGAAACATATTTACCGGAGTCCTTAAATAAATTCATTCTCTTTGCTGTTTGCCAATTCTTTAATATCTGCTGCTTATAAAATAATAATTCATTCAGCTAATTTTGACATGTACTTCAAATTTGAAATGCCATTTAACTTGCTGCTAGTTCACTGAGCCCACTCGCAGTTTTTAACATTTGTTACGCTTTTTGGCTGTTTTCAGTATTTTTGGCACGTTTAAACGTTATGACATTTCACAGACGTGTTAGTCCCTCAACGCTGCCAATATGGCAACACCTGTCGTATAAACAGGCCAAATGTATGCCCCGTTCCCAGTTAACCAAAAAAAAGGAAAAAAGAAAAGAAAGTTTTTTCAGCACACAAAATTTGCACACGGCAATGGAAGCGAATGGGAAGAGATGCGAATATGTAGAGCCAAGTTGGATGGTTGGGTTAGCTTCAGCCTCTGCCCTGTTTGCCACGCCATGAAAAATAGTGGGCAAGGCTTGCTTCATGTGTCTCTGCGTGGAACAGAACCAAATGGGTACTGGCTCAGGAGTTGGACTCAACTGCTGTTGCTTTGTATTCCGCAGCTGGTTTTGCGCGTGAAAAAATTCACTTGAACATTTGAATGCCAATTGCGCACCTTGTTCCAGCTTCGTTCTGCACAGGATTGTCGCTGCCATACACCGCAGCGGCACAGCCTGTACGCAGTAGAGCGGTAATATTATTTGTTGTACCTTCCATAGCCTGAATCATGGGCCAAAGTCGTGGGGCTGTTGCCAGCATCTGTTGCTGCTCGCATTTTTACTCTGGGGCTAAAACAATGTGCGACAAATTTGAATATTTGATTATTTCCTCAAAATACGCACGCGCCGCTATACCAAATATCAACTGATTGCAGCTCACATATTGATAAAATATTTAAATGTAATGTAAATTTAAACGTTATTTTATTTGCATATTTATGATTGAAATGTTTCAAGTTCCGAATACAAATTCTATCAGTTTTCAATTTACTTAAACTAATTTCATTTACGATTAACATTAAATAGTCGAAATAGTTATGTTAAAAATGTAAAACTTGTTAAATTAAAAGAATGTTAAACTTGTAAAATTAAGCTAAGCTTGAGTACAGCTATAAGATGTTCCTTTCGATCCACTACTGCTTCAAAGAGTTCCATGGGTTACATAAAAATAGAAAACTTTATTTTTTGTTTGCTTGCAATTTCCTTCTCCCTCTGCTTTTAAGTATTGAGACCAACAGATAGGCTTACTCCACTTATTCTTATGCACTTATTAAAGTATGACTTAAAGAACAATATAACAATAATTATACAATCATATTCAAGTGACAGCAGTATGAAACTGCTGTAAAAGCCGCGAAAGGGCGTTTAATCCACTAAATCATTCTTGGCAAGTCACTTGCAGCAGCTACCTTTTGTTGCATGCCACAAACTGACAAACACCGTTGACCTCCCATAAGGATATCTATAACTGTAAGCACACACACACACACACATTTATATTTGTGTCTATATATATATATATATTTATATACATATATGTGTATTTATATATATATATATAGATATATATATATATATATATATATATATATATATATATATATTTAGGTATGTCCCTTCTCAGTTGGCATATTTATGAGCCAATGGCCGGTATATTTTTCATGATGTAAAACCCACAATTAAATTACGTGAAATCCATTTGTAACAATTACGCCGAATGGCAATCTATGCTGATGACGCCGGAACGGTCGTCATGTGGACACACACAACAGCAGCTGAAGGCAGAAAAAAGGAAAACAACTTTTGAGCACTTTGCCTAAACGCAATTCGTATAAAAATGCGATGCGTCATGTGAGCCATTTGGTCGGTCTGTTGGTTAGCGGGCCAAAGGGGTTGCACGGAGGGATGTGCCACAATGGTGCCACAACCAGCTCACCGGCTCGCTTTGAGCTGCAATTATTTATTCCTGCATGTTGCCACTTGCGTGAACGGAACGAGCAAACGGCCACAGTCAAAGTTTGCAACGAGCAACGAGCGTCGCTGGCGCTTAAGCATGTCCATGTCCGGCCTGCCAGCCCAAGCCAGAGAAAGAGCCATTCTCAGCTGCACAGCCATCGCCATTGCCATTGCACTCCTAAATGCTATGTGCACACGAGACACATATCCGCCGCCAGCTCTCAAAGTGCCAACACACAGGACGAGGTAATGTCGACCGACATGCACAGAGCCAGAGCCACAGCCAGCACTCGAGCCAGACCCAGAGCCAGAGTCAGTTCCAGTTGCAGTTTCCATTGCCATGAAAGTGCATGACTGCAAGTTTGTTTGGGTCTTTGGCTTAGCGTTCAGATTGCGGCTCTATTATTAGATGCCATTATGTTTTATAGTCTATAATTGATCCTCTGAGCTTAGCATGCGTGCATTTCTTTATCTTACAAATTGTCTGGGATTAAATGAAAAGTAATATGGACACATTGTACAATCCACTTAAACGCTGTGGAGCGTATGTTAAAACCTTTCGCAGATAATCGTACCCTCAGTTAATATACAAAAATCACTTCAACAATCTAATGAAGTATTAAAACAAGTACTAGCACTTCGTGAAGTCGTGCCAGAACTTGCCTTACATTTAAGCTATTAAATAGACCTCCCATATACTCGCAATTCTCTTGAAAGTATTCAAGAAACTACTGAATGTAATTAAGTTTATTTGTTTATTTGCACTGGCAATTATCACAGTAATGAACAAAGAGCAGCAGATTTGATGTAGAAATGTAGGAAGTTTCAAGGCAATATTTTTAAGATATAGAAATAAGTCTGTGCATTTAGGGAACAAAAAATTTATAAATTTAACACATATAGTATATAAAAATATAAAATAACGCTTTTAAATAAAAGTCAATAGGATTTGGTACCCTAGTGTCATGCAAAGATTAAGTTATCCTTATCCGAAGTAATACATTTCGCTTCTTAAGGGCTTACCCCTGAGATATTATCTTTTGAATTCACAGCTGTCCTATATTTGTTCTCCTTTTCTCACTTTAACTAACGCCGTTGCTTCTATTAGGTATCCTTCAATTTGTGATCAGTAAAAAACGCTTTGGCTGTAATACGATTTTTTTAAAATACCATGCCAATACTAACCATGAATCGAAAACAATTACTGTGATAATTATAGGCAGTACACTGAAGAAGTCTTCACTTACTGTTAGATATTCGTAATAATTTGCTAAACTTAATATTCATCTGATATATATATATATATATATATATATATATATATATATATATATATATATATATATATCTTATATTTACATTTGCGTGTTGCTAAGCACTCAATGAGTATCCATGGAGCACTATTGACATGGTTACCATGCCATGCCTCCGTACATGTTGTATAAACAAACGATTCAACTGTTAGCTCAAACATTTACAAAAATCCGCTGTGTAGTAAATAATTGTATAGGAATCTTAAATAAAACAAAGTAATCCCAATATGTATTCACTGCAACATCCACAAATGGATGAGAGTTTCCTGCGACTCGATTCAACAGTCGATGAGGTTATCAATTTGCTACGAAGCATAAAAAAGCCAAATGAGTAAATTATTCAACTCTTTCAAAGTAATAAATATAAATTTACCATAAATTACACTTGTAGAAACGAGACTGAAACTAAACCGGAAGAGGCTGCAGACAGTGTTACCGATGACAATTTCATGGTCACTGTAAGGGATCCAGGAAATACCTCAAATAAAAGCAAGGATCGCTTTACATTTATGAGACAGGTGGATGTAGAGCTGGCAGAGCGCTCCAAAGCGCGTCTAGAACGCGAGAAAGTAGCGCAGAAATTTAGAAAGTATATGGAGATAGCTTAAATACAAACTATATATATTTTATGTAGCGAAATTCTCTTCTTAGGCTTGGCAACTCCGACTATCGCCAGGGTAACTACGAGAGTGCTGTGCGCATGTACACTCAGGCACTTGAGAATATTAAGGACAGTCCCATACTGTACATAAATCGATCTCTCAGCTATATCAAGTAATTAATTCATATCTCCAAAGAAATATATAGCAAACTCACAGTAAATTTGTTATAGACTGCATCAATTTAAGCGCGCCATCATCGATTGTGACTTTGTGCTGAATAAGCTGGATGAGAAGTACATGAGAGCCTGGCTCTATCGCGCAATGGCCTATAAAGGCCTCGACGATGAGGCCAGCTACGAGAACTGCATTAAATATGTGCGTAAATATCACTCTAAGCAATTGGAATTCATAAACTCATTTCTTGAAAAAATGAGTAATATGCAGTAAGTCTTGAGCGTACTTCAAACTGAATTCCTGATATTTTATAATAAATCATTTTATAATTTATATGTTTAACAACATAATAGTACCATATATCTACTTAAAGTGTTAATGAGACCCTGCTATAGTTCATTCAGATATATGTCCTATAAAATATGAATTTGTACTTAAAAAGCATACGAACTAATGTGCAACTGAAATATTCTTAAAGAATCGAAATAAGATAAGTCTTATTTTTGTTCATCTCACAATAAATAATAAATTTAGTTTATGTCAGCCCCAAATACGACGACTTTGGACTTGGATATGGAATCATATGCTTGAGTATGAGAATTTTAGATGAACCATTGAAATTAATTCTTTTTGTTTGTTATATGTGCTAATTGTGTGCATTACCGATATTTAAAAGTTTATTTTAGGTTTGAGCCTCAAATTGAAACCGAAAACCCGCCACCGAGGTAAATGCTAACTCAAGTGTTGTTTACATATGACAGCAGGAATTTTCATGTTGGTGTCAACGTTGTCAGTATCAGCCCGAAGAGAGGAGCTGCGGAAGCGTGAACCGGCGAATAACTCTTTCGATTCTAATGCTATTCAATGCCAACTCCATAGCCCACAACCCATTCTCACCCCGTTAGGGCAAACAATTCGATGGCGGTAATCAATCTTCCTCTACACTGTGTGAGCTGACAGCTCCGTGGTGTAGAGTCAAATTGCGATCTTTGTTTGTCCCGGTCTTGGTCCCGGCCAGAATCGAGTGCACAGGCCCCCAATGTACCCATGCGTCACACACTGTGTGGGTAGGCAGAGTGAGAGGGCGAGAGAGTGGGTGGTGGGGTTCGCTTGTTCCTGTTCCATTTATGCGTGTCAAAGGTTGCGCCAGAGGGCGACAGATTGAAGCGAGGCGAAGGCAGGCGACACAAATGTTGTACTTGTCACGGTTGTTGCGGTAGTTGCATCTTTTGCTTCAAGTTCCACAACTGTGAGGGCGAGTGAAAGACAAAGCGAGAGAGAAAAAGAGAGAGAGCGGGAAAGCAGAGATGGGGCACATACATGTGACAGGCTAGCTAAAATCTCACATGATAAATAGTCAATAAATACTTGTATGTCTTTATAAGCGCCAAATACTCGTATAAATATATATGTATAACATATATATGTACATATGTCGCTGCAAATGAGTCGTAAAATTTTTTCTATTCTTGTTTTATTTAATTGATTTCACTTGTCATTTAACCTTTTGATTAAATACTAAACAAAAGAGTTCATAATTAACGCGGCTATTGCGGCCATAGATATCGTGTTGCAACTAGCTATTTAATAGTTATAAAAACAGTTCATCCATCAATAGAAAATGTTATTTATATAGTATTGTGTGTGAACATTAATTATTAAAAATCGAATGAGCATTAATTGTTTTGCAATGTCATCAGATGAAAAAGAAATAAAACTAAGCTCTAATGTTAAGAATGAGCTACTAAATTTATAGAACATTGTCTTCAGGTTCTCCCTCAATCTGTATACAGTTATGTATATATATTCAACTATGCCAATACTAAACTTTTCTAATCAATATTGGCAAAGTTTATCGATAATGAAATGCAATGCATTAATGTTATTGAAATAATAAAACTAATATCTGGCACAACAGCTGCTGATGAAATATTGTCCACAAAACAATCTGCATCAAAGCGGAAGCAATATTCAAACTGGATACGCACACTCGAGCAAAATTTCAATATGTGGAAATTACATTATGATATGATGACACCGATTTATCTAAGTGAACAGCCGGCGAAAGGGCGGATAACAAAAACACTTGGAACACTATAATGGCTTCTCACAAATTTATTTTTATTAAAATATTAAATATATATAAAGATATGAATCTAGAAAATGAATAATTTAATTTATGTTTCATTTTTCAAAAGACAAACAAAAAATTTTGAAAAATCTTGAGAAAGAGTTTTATTTATTTTATTTTTTATTTATATTTAATTAATATAGTTGTATATACATAATATGTTTATAATAATAAACCTGATAGAAACAAAAACGATGTTAAACTGTAATAATTTTATTTTTCCTTAACTTTTCTTTAACTTAATATTAATTTAATTTATTTAAAAAATTAAGTTAAAGCTTCAGTTGAATAAAACAATAAATTAAATTAATTATTTAGTAAATTCTGCAAGAAATCGAAATCAAACGATTCATAAGACGCATCAGATGTAGTTGCAGAACTCGAATTAGAAGCCCATTCAAAGTGTTGGTCGGGAATTGGAGCAGCATTTAACTGATCGAAATTGTGAAAAGATTCCAGGGATTCAAAGGAATCATATGATGCGCTAGATGAGCAGGCAGATGTAGCCATTGAACTAGCCGAATTCCACGCCACTTGCTGATCTATCGTCGTAGCACTTGTTAACTGATCGATGTGTGGGATATCTTGCATATCTTCCAAGCCTGCACTTCCATGCCATAACTCTGTGCTGAGCCAATCGTGATGCCATAAGTCCAGATCACTCACTTCAGGACTGGGCAGTCGTCCAGGAAGCTGATGCACATTAATATCGCATTGTTGCTCCATTGCGGCATAATTATTATTTAAGTGATCGGGCAGTTCAAATGACTCAGGTTGTTGGCCCCCGCTCACGTATTGCAATAGACGTTCGACAATCAGTTCATGCTCACTGAGCGGAGGTTCCAGATGATCTTTAGATTGAATTGGAGCAGAATTAAGAAACACTTTGGAGCCCAACTGTCTATTGGCTTGTTTCTTGCTTTTCATACGACGATTCTGGAACCATATTTTCACTTGTCTTTCGGTTAGCTGCAGACGTTGAGCGATGCCGATACGACGAGGTCTGCCCAAATACTTGTTCTCATTAAACTCTCGCTCTAGCTCGAGCAGTTGATAGCTTGTGAAGGCAGTACGAGATCTCTTGCACTTGGAAGCGACTGGAGGGGAAAGGAACTCAGAGGATTGAGGTAAGCTAGCCTGCGAATGGAAAAAATAATTATATATTAAAGCAACTGAACTGTAGTATAAAAAATATATGTCAAACTTACCAAGTCGTTGGTCATCATATACGATTCACTTGTATTGCAGTTGGTGTACATTTCGCTTAGAGAATTGAGCTGAGCTTCTGTCCTGTGACACATTTCTTTTTTAACTAGTTTCAATTTCGTGCAGTCCCTTAACTTTTATACTCTACAGGTAAGTCCAGCCGCAAGTCGGAAGACTCTTCCTGGCTGTTACCTGTGTGCGCACTGCGTCTGGCACAGCCCAGCCGGCTGTTGTTGTATGTCGCGTCCAGTTGCTGTCTCCGCAAACTGCTCGACCAAATGTGTCGAAGTGGCGTGAGCCTTGATTGCGAAACGACTGCCGACTTCGTCGTATAAGTCTAATTATAATGCATAATTCAATTGACTCCTAAAAGGCATTAAGTCCAATCGAAAGTCAGACAAATAAAAATTTATGTGAGAAGAATTTCCCACACATATAAAATGTATCGAAAATATAAGTTCTTACTGCTATACTATATATAATATAGTTTAATGGAAGGACACATGGCAAACACAATCAATTTTATACATATATAAAGATCACTTACATAAAAATGTAGAAAGTACATGGAAGCAGGAATAGCTACACTACATACATAGGAATAATCGAAGATGGAACCATAAAATAAAAAATGAAAAAGAAGAAAAATAAGTTAGTTATCTAATCTATTTAATATATTCTATTTTAACTTAAGCCGAGCGTACATTCTACATGAAAATCGATCAAAACGATTAATCTTATAGAATTATATATTTTAAAAAATTGTTATATCAAAAGTATTCCAAATGAGAATATATAATCGAGAAGCAGTGACTAAAAATTGTTAAAGCTAAACTACACATGGAAAGTTTTACTTGTAAACCTGTGTCATAAAGATTCATCAGGTAAATTCATCCTTAACTGAGATATGAAAGAGAAATAAATCGGGTTTTCCACGGGTTTTCCAAAAGAACTGTGAATACTTCACCTTAAGCTACCTGCCTTACCTGTGCCAAATCGCGAGCTAAACTTGATCCCCGCCAATAAAAATGTGAGCTCTCGCCCGGCGCATGTGTTGCCACCTAATATAGTTTTATGGCAAGGCGCTGAACGAAAAGGGAATGGCGTAGAGGATTATGCAAACTAACGAAATATCTGATCAGCTAGCAAATCTTTAAGATTAGACTAAATAACCTACAAACAAGATTATTTTTTATATGAGTTAACAAATGCATTCTAGTATTCAGTAGTTTCGTAATATAAGGTATTATCAACTCGTATCACAGTTTTAACTCATATTACTTTACCAAATTATATTTTAAAAGTATACATTTTGTATGTATTTTTGTGTAAAAATAAAAATTATTTCAATGTAGAATATAAATAATACAGGTAATTTTTAATTTGATATGCTTCTGAGTATATGTACGAGCTCTTCTCAATTTTAAAAATATGTTTCAATTATCAACTATATTATCTTAAATTTGTAAATACATTTTTTGAACAAAATTATTCAATTTGTACTAATTTTTGTATACACATAGTTGCTATATGCAAACGATGTTGCCGTCGATGCATTCGTTCGTTAACTTTTGATGGCGAGTGTGCCGCATAAATGAAACAAACAGCGAACGCAGCTAGCGCTTGCCAATAAAAACAGAATGTGAAAAAGTGTGGCAGCAGAAAAACGAATGCCACCAAGATTGACAACATGATGGTTAGACAGACAAGAAGAGGCGCTCAAAACAAAAAGAAAGACGCGCAACGTGCAAAGCGAAATGTCAAAAATACGCAGCGCCGGAGACAACAAAAATAAAAAACAACAAAAACAAGAAAGAGAGAGAAAAAAGGAATGGAAGCTCGTCGCTGCGGCGACGGAATGTGTAAATAACAAAAACCAAATAAATTCCGTCACACGCAACACGTTTACCGTAAAAACTGCGCTGCAGCTGCTGAACTGACAGCGCCGGCGACAAAGCCACAAAAGCGACAGGGCGACGCAAACATACACATTCGCTGCAACCAATCAGCGATGCGGAGACTTTACAGACACTGGTTACGTGTATGTGTGTGAGTACAGAGAGTGCGAACATGTGTGAGTGGCTCTACTGTGTACCTGTGTGTGACTGGCCCGGCAACTGCGTTAGCCATCTCTATTGCGCATGCACGTCTCCACTCTTTGCTTATCTTTACACAAGCCGTGGAGATCTAGCGATAACAGACATAACATCAGTGTGCCGTAGAAGTAATCAAGAAATGGAAGCAAACATGTTATTAAGATATTATTGTTTAATAACTTATTAATATATTGATACAAGGCTGATTAAAAAGTGCCTTAAAAATATTCTATGTCAACATTAAAGTATTGAGAAACCGGATTTTATTATTATTTTATTATATTATTTTGCAAAATCTTAAGCACTCCTATTGATAATTTATTATTTGGTTCACTATCTATACATTTCTAATACAAGTTTGACGTCCACTCAAGTAAGTTCACAACATTGCCAGCAGAACACGACTTCAACACTCACGAGCACATCTCTCCGCTCTATTCAATCCACCCCAACTTTTCATTGCGCGCTGCCACTACTTCTGACACACCAACACAACCAACACAGCACACATGCATATACCACAAGCCGCTTTAGACACGCCCCTCTGATTGGTGGTTGTGGCGCTCATCTTTGAGTACACAGTCGCACAATATGCTCATTCTTGGCCACTCCTTGCGACAAGTGCGGACAAGTTTCAGTGCGTTCGGTGCTATTGGATGAAATGGTTGGCTAAGTGTCGTGCCCGCACGAAGCAGCGTCGTATTGCCCAAACCGGAGGGAGAGATACGATTCCGAATCTGAATCTTAACTTGAATATCTATTATTTGGCGAAACATTTAGCTAAAACTAAAACTGTATCTGAGAAATGTGCAATAAAACAGTGAATAGTATTTAAAAGTTTAAATAAATATAAAATATTAACGGCAAAAGCCAGCCATCGCGGCCGCATCAACAACTGAAACCGGTTCTGCGCACCGATACGCGATAGCAGAGCCTACGCCGCAGGTTAGAAAGAGACAGCTATAGAGGCAGCACATTGGCGCGAACGTGTAGGAAAGTGTAACTTGTAACTACAAATTGCAGTACAATTGTATGTGTGTCTGCGCTTGTGTGTGTGCACGCTGGCCATTGCAAGATCAGCTTCAGTTTTTTGTCGCTTTGCCAGGCCCTTGCTCAGCTTGCAAGCAAAACTTCAACTGAAATTGTCGTTACGCATACGCACCGCTGTACCGCGTAGCGAACTATTGCATTATCGTGCGTCCGTCTTGTTGTGCTGTGTTCCCATTGTTGTTTTGGCACTCGCGTCGCCATGGGTGCCAATGTGTGTAAAACTGTAGCTGGCAGCTCGACATGATGGAACTGCCACAGTCTCGCTTGGCTAAACAACAACGTTCGCCATCGCCACCGCCATCGCCATCGAAATAGTCGGAGCAACGCGTCGCGCTTGTCGCTGACAACTTTGTGCCTGCTTGGCGGTCTTATCTGACCCTCTTCGTAAATATATCTCGAAAACACATAATAATATTCAGTACTCAGTAATATAGTACTCGATTCGCATAGTTTAAGTGTGCTGCTTTGACACGCAGAAATACATCAAAACCCGCATTGTGTAAAAGTGCTAAAAATGTGAGAAAAAAAGAAACCTTCGCACACAAAATGGAAATTTAAGAAATCTAACGCTGCACACGGATCTGTCCCAGCGAAATATAGCAATGGTGCGTGATAGCATTCGATTAACATGCTTAAAATATTTTTGTCTGTGTTCTTATTATTAATGTTACAGAAAGTATTATTCAGCTTAAATTAACTCATGCGCTGGCTGCATATAATTAAGTTCGCTTTACTGGTTCACAAAATTGAAATCAGAAATATTAGAATTATGCAAGTCTATCTAAGTCTATCTATATATTGAATTCTATTCTACATTGTACTAAGGAGTTTTTAAGCATTCAGTATTTATTAGTTAATAGTAGTATTTAGTATTTATAAAAAAGCCATAAGCTAAACCTATATACAATATATATTGTTCCTCTGTTAGCTTTTATTGATGCTTCGCTCTGTATTCATTAAAGTCTTTTTGATGCTGTTTTATATAAGAAATGTAAGAAATTTAAAAAAATAATCCTTTTTATAGACCTGCATTTTACCTTGTGTAAATTGAAACTCGCTCTAAGGATAAGCAATATATTTATATAAATAATTATAGCTTAGTATAGAAACCAGTTCTATTTGGCTTCCTTTCATTTTCCATTGCCTAAGCTTTACGTTGTATCTTTACCGGAAAATCTAAGTCAGTTGTCGTTGCAATTTCGTTTCCCGACGGCCATTTTCTTGGCGCCAGCTGAAAACAAACCTGAAAATATTCAGCGAAATTAATATTTGTTTTTATAAAATAGTTTTATTTTCTTTATAAAATAGTTGTTGAACTAGATGAGTATAAATATTTATTAAATAATATACATGGGTTCTCACAATAATTATCATAATAAAACCACTATTTCAATAATAATTCGTTTGGAATGCGTCTTCTTTTCAGGTGCATAAATAAAAGAACATAAATTATAATAAACTATAGACAAGAAATAGAGAAGAAACTCCATAAGAAAATATAGTTTACAATGCAAGAGGTGTGCAGCACATTGGACACCAACCAAATGGGCGCCCAGATCAAATCCGAGTCGCCCCTAAATCCCCTACAGGTGCAAACGAGCCAGACTACGGTGTCGGTGCCAATTGTGCCCGGAGCGGCGCCCCAAGGACCGCAGGGACCACCACCAGCGGTGATGCTTGTCAACAAAATGGCACCGAACTGTGATAAACGAGCCGCCGACACCGCCTACTGGATGGCCACCGAGGGGGGTTTCATCAACTCTCAGCCCTCGATGGCCGAATTTCTCAATCACTTGAGTCCGGAGAGCCCGAAAATTGGCACACCTGTTGGCGTTGGCATTGGTAGCGGTGTCGGTGTCGGTGGCGGATATCCGGTTAGTGTCAGCGGTGTGCCACAGACACCGGATGGGATGGACTCGGTGCCCGAGTATCCCTGGATGAAGGAGAAGAAGACATCGCGCAAGAGCAGCAACAACAACAATCAGGGTGAGTACCAAGCACCCAATAACTATAATCAAGTCTTCAGTTAGGGAAGCAATAGCTGCAATCAACTCTCTATGTGCCACTTGCCACTGCAAGTGCACCGGCGAGATGAAAAGTCGCAATCAGCAGCAGGCTTAACTGGAAAATGCAAAACTCTCATTAATCAAGAAATCAGTGCAATTTAGCCTAGCATCGAACGGCGCCGCACCCATGCCCACAGCCTCTGGTTTCGTCTCCCAATCCAGTTCCTCACATAAAGATTCCAGGTCCCAATCAGGCCAATCCCAATCCCAGCTGGCCAATCTCATTTGTAGCTCACTCGATCAGCCAAGCACACGCAACGCGTCTTCGTCTTCGTTTCTGTTTCTGTTTCTGGGTTCGGCTCCTTTGATGGGCAACGCGCCCTGAACCAGGCCCAAAGACCGGCAAAGATCTGTTATTTGCGATCATTTGTAACAATTTTCGAGAGTGGCCCGACGTCGATTCGTCAGTGCGACTGATGAATACAGCTCAACGTCTTCGAGCTGGGCGCGTTTAGTTCTTTTTTTTATTTCTCTTTTAGTTTTTTTACCCCAATGTGTCGATTTCATTTGTGCAGCAGAAACTACGACCAGCCTGCAACTGTGGCAGCAACGTTTTAAAATAAATGAGGTATCAAGGTTGTCTGGTCATACGTTTTCCTGTCCAGGCACAGGCACAGGTACAGGTCCACTCTATCCAGAGAACAGGGTCGGTCCAGGGCCACGCATATGCTCAGTCTCCCTTGTCTCTTCTACTGCTGCTGCTGCTGCTGCTACTCCCTCTCCCCTCTGAGCGATTGCAACCTGTTATTTAGGTTCATTTGTCAAAATATTTTTCCTGTCCCCTGTCTCGATAAAGGGGGCAGGAAAACAGCCGAAAGCTGGGTAATGTGCATGAGTATGGGAATGGGAATGGGAACGAGCAGGCAGCGCACAACAGTTGCAACAGTTGCAAGTTGCAGTTACAACTGTTGTTGTTGCTGGGCATACGTAAAAGTGTATCCTCGGGAAATTTGCAGCGCATTTCGCATTTGTTGCCGCATTTCGGGCATTATCAACATTTACTCCATGCCGATTCCATTCACTTGCCCAAACTTTCAATTAATCACAACTGGACACAAGTGGAACGCTTTTTGCAGTTCTCTGCAGTTGTGTATTCGATACCTAAGGCAACGGCTACGATTTGAAAGAGTTTGACAATGCTTGGACTTGCAATGAACGGAAAACATAAGCATGGCTTGGGTAATAAGTAATGTCTATTTTGTATATATATTTGCAGTCTATATATTTGCATCTACATTTATATAAAGAGTAGGCTCTCAGCAATGTATAGTAGCTCTCTAAGCTTCTTAAATATTTCAATATAATCGCTAAGCCAACAGAATTAAAGCCTTGTTTTCAATAGATTGCAAATGTCAAGTTTGAAATAATTTTGTTTTGCTCATTTTCAAAGATGGTAAAAATACATTATACAAACAATTATTGGCCATTAACTAGCTAAAACTGTGATTAAATATTGTAATGAAGCAAACTGTGTGCTTAAGATAGAAATAACATTGAAACAACTTTATAAAAACAAATGATATGCTCTTAAAGTGCACTTACTGCAAGGTTGCTTAGGTATAATAAATATCTACTCACTCTCCAGTGCAGCTGTGTGTGTGACCAGCATAGAGTTGGACTAATACAATGCCAATTAATATCAACCACACCATCATGTTGACAAATGGCAACCACTAATCGGAGAGACGCTTCAAGTGTAACCTGAAATCCAAACACGTGGCTAGCGACATCTCAAATTCCCCAGCGAGTGTGAAGGCGAGTTCTGTAGCAAATCCTTAGCCTTGCCAACGAGTGGAAGAATGAACCCAGCTGAGTGCCTCTCCTACTCAAGTCCGAGTGAAAGTGAGCCAATAAATAGCGTGAAGCATTCCAAGCGCCGACACCACTCGTACAGAATCTGTTGAAGGGTCAATACATCTTTGCTCCCACACACACACACAAACACAGATTCACATGGGGCGGTATTCGTCTGGGACTGTGGGACTACATGCTGAGCGATATGGATTACAAATGATGTTGTAAATGTCTGTCCGTTTGCCAGGCGGGCGGCAAGTCGGACAAATGGACAGAAGGAGAGAAAACTGGGAACGTTGTTACGGCTTTCAGTTGACTCGACAAATGCTTTAGTGTGTGCATCAGTGTGTGTGTGTTGGTTTAACAGTTTAATTTGTTAATGTTGTCAAATTAATTCCATGTCAGGTTGTATCCGCATTGAAGTGTTGGCAGTATCCCACAGAGTCGAGGATCATTACAGGTAAAGCACAAACAGTGGGCTAAACTTACATTTTGCTAAGTATGAAGAGCTGTAAAGCAGCTAAATTAGTTTGTCAACAGCTTTGTAATTTATCTTGACTGAAACCACGTTTGATTTGTAGTCAAATACTTCAATTATTTTAAGCATTATTTTTATCAAAATCCTTTCTCTAGCAGCAGCGTTTGAAAAACTACAACCACACCAGATTTATCTAAACGAAACGGCTGAATTTCAATAGTTTGGGACTTAAACTTGATTTAGTTAACAACAATAAATGGCAGATTACATATTAGTCAGGGATGCAATATATGGTCCACATTGTACATAAAAACACGGCTGGAATCTTATATCTTTAGTGGACTAAACTCTGCATTTTAAACGACACATTCAAATGGAAAATTGTATATGAGCTTTTAGCTTATCTCACATTTTACAGGATAGTTGAAAGTTTCCTAGATAAATGTATATATAAATATTTGTATATATATATACAAAAGATATATTTCCTTCGTGCTACGTCTTCATGTTTTAACCCGCTTGTTGCGCTCACCGCAAATCGTTTGTTTCACATCCTGAATTTCAATGTGCTCGCGAGAAGAGTGTGTGTGAGTGTGTGTACGTCTGGGTGTGTGCTAAATGGTTGTTTCGGGTTTGAAGTACATACCCCGTCGGGCTGCTCTGCTTATGTGTGTGTGGGTTGCTCATGTGTGCGTACTCGAATACAAATTGTTTTGTCAATTTGCTGCTGCCTCTGGCGCTCATTCACTCACATAATTGAAACAATAAAATTTCGGCTTGAATAAAGTGTTAATTAGGCGTAAAGCTTCCACTTTTAATGCACTGTAGGCGAAGTTGAGATACGACGCGTTTATGGCCCCGCAAGATGCTCAGTTCGTAAAGTATCTGTGAGATACGAACAAGTATCTCAATCTCTTAGCTCTGTGGCTGCGTATGCAAAACTCTGTTCGGCTTTTAGTCCCACTGCGGCCATCAGTTAGCGAAACCAATAAAATAAGAATAACACGACTCGACCCGACTCGATTCGACTTGTTGTTCGCCCCTGTTGGACGCGGCTATCGAATCGCAATCCAAATCCATTCGTGCGCCATCTGTATAATCCACCCACCGACCATATGTTGCGCCAGTTCATTCAGCTCCGGTTTCTATATCCTTGCCAGTTCCAGTGCCTTACCGAACCTCGGGCTTGGGGGCGTCGCTGCATAAAAAATGCGTATCGCACGACTCGAAACTTACCCCCTGCGGATTATGATTATAACAATCCATTTATCATAATATTTATGTTGATGCGTTGTACTTTTTCTCAATGAAGGCTTCGCTTCTCAATGCCCCTGTCCAGGTTCTTTTGACTTTCGGCTTTTGACTGCGTGTCTTTTATTAATTTTATTTATGATGAGTCATTTGCACATTTATAATTTTAACCTTTACAGTTGAATTCATTCAAAACAAACCGCAGTTGAACATAAAAAACTCCATGGAGTCGCTCTCAATGCTTCTCGATTCACAATAATATCATTCACCAGATGTATTTACATGTATATTTGGTAATATATATGTAGATCAATCTGATATTTCGGAATAGAGTGCGGGGAGTACGCGAAATTTTATGACTTTATCAAGATGAACTTTGGAACTGATTAGTTTTTTGCCGGATGAATTATTACTAAATGATTTCAAACTGAACAGAGAAAGGAAAAGTTTTTCAATTTATTTTTGTATTGAGGTGACATAAGGAAAATCGATTCTCCAATCCCCAACTTTTAATTGATGCAAAACTTATTCAAAACACTTTAATTTACATACGATATATACTAGAAACTCTGCATCATTTAGGACACATACCTAAATTCCAGAAATTATGCCACATCAAGCCCACTCAGAAAGTTGCCTTTTAAAATGGAAAATTACATTAAATTAATTGCAGGCTCGTCAAATAAATTTTAAGCACTAATTATGCGTCAAGCCACGCGAAAGGTGCTCAAAATGAAAGCTTGTCCATGGGATATCTTTAAGGAGGAGCCTTAGATTGGGTTAGGCCTGAGCCATTGAAAAGGTCGCGCAATTAATTGTTACGACTTTATTATGGAGATAAGTGCGTCGAGATAGAGCGCCGTCTTGTGGACGAGATCCAGGCAAACAAAGGGTTCTAATTGGCAGGCCGCAGGATGTGGCCAGGCAGACGTCTCCGCCCAAGGGTTTCCCTTTCTCTTACTCGTTTTTTATCGCTCCCAACATGACTGTGAAAAAATCTGCTACGATTAGTTAAGCTCGGGAAAAGTGTGCTGGCGGCTGCCCAAAAGAAAAACTCATATTTTTTCATTTTTTACTTTTTTTTCATTTTTTCTCTGCTGTCGCGGGTTTATCTGCGAACTGATTTGTCATTATTTTAAAGCATAGCTTTTTTTCGAGAATTATGAAAAATTAATGTTTATGCTATACACCCGCAAAGACTTTTGACCAACTGACGTATTTTTCCCAATAAAAAGTAAGCTGTGAGAAATTGTGCGGCAAATGTTTGAGCTCAATTTTTATTTCTAATTGGAGTTGAGCAGAGACAGTGCGGGGCAGAGGAAAATTAGATGATATAAATTTGAATGGAATACGTTATAATAAACAGAAGTTTGAGCTGGAGGTTAAATGTTAGCCCGATATTTCATTGAAATAACGCTGAGTTTTTGTTCTCATAAATTGAAAATTTTTTATTGATGAGTTGACAGGGCGATTAAGAGTCTCACAAATCAATCATTACGAACTTGTGACAGGCAAACAAACTGTGGTGCTGCCATATGTACATTTCGTAGCTTGGTGGCAACACTGAGTGCTCACAAACGCTCTGATTGTCAAAATTTGACAAGCAGTTAAAATAGCCCACGTTAAGATCTAATGAACAGTTAAAATAAATAGGTAAAACTCAAACAATTTACAACTTAACTTCGAAAATATTGACAACCAAATATAAACAGAAATATATTCAAAAATATGATGAGCTTTGACAATAGATTAAGCTGACTGTTAAGAGAATCATCTTCAAAGCTTACATTTTCGAAAATCCATAAAAATAAATGCTATTCACATTCTATACATAACACGGAACAACTTTGGTTAAATAGCAAAATTAACTTTTTCTTTAAATTCAATTGCAATGCAAAACCATCATTGTGGTCCCACTGTGCGTCTCATTTGCCGCCAGCGAATTAGGAAAGCAATGAGAAAAAATAAACTTTGACTATAGAATTAAACCACGTCCAGTATCGATTTAATTTTATTTCCGCTCATTTAGCTAAAAGCCAAAAGAAAAAGGAAAATAAAAAAGGAATGAAAATATTTGTCCACGATTAAATTTTAAAAAAGCATTTTATGAAATGACTGCACACTGACACTGGCCTCGCCTTAGAAAATTTGAATACATTACGAGTGTGGGCGGCAAGTGCTGTTGGGGCTGTGCTGTGACTGCGGTGGTGGGTTTGGCCCGCTGAGCAAATAAAAGTGAGCAGCAGCAGTAACTGGAACCACATCCCCATTGACAATTCCATTGCCCATCAGCAACAGCCCCTGCTCCTAGTCCTGATGCCACTACTGTTCCTACTCCTGCTCCTGTGCCTGGCATGACAATGACACACAAAAGCCGCACACTTAATCGCCGCGGATCACATTCCGTAAAAAGCGCGACGATAAAAATTTTTTACGCTCTATTCTTGTGTACTTAGTGAAATGGAAGGCAGAGCCCGCCGCTGTGGGTTGCGTTGGTTTACTCACTTAGTTTGACCCGCTTGTCCACAATTTGAATGTCTCTGTCCACTTTCTTCAGCTGTTTTGTCGTAGTAGTGGTCGTAGCGGGCTAACCATCATCGTAAAGAAGAAAATCAAATCCGAAATTATTTTCAATTTGTACGCGATTTATTTTTATGTCTTTTTTCTCCTCTCGCCCAGTTTAAACGATTTGTAAACATTTGAATTGGATTTTCGGCCATAAAAATTGCTTGTTAGCAACGGCATTGTTGAGCGCTTTATCAAAATACCCGGTCTTCCCATTCTTAGCTACTTAAGTTGCTGGCATTAGTGGCTGGGAGTACACGAAGTACAGTCAAGTGCTCAAGTATGCGTACACCTATTTATAACCGCATATCAGACCGTTAATCGCATTACCCACACTCGATTGCATGCGAATACAATTGCAGTGCAGTGGGAAAGCGCTTCTATTCAATATCTTTCAGCAGCTGGAGCTGCACTAACTAGTAGTAATAAGTTCATAAATTATCGGATTTACATAAAACGACGCTTAGTTATCAATGAGCCACTGAACTACCGCAATTAGTGCAGGTAAGCGGGCAATCCAGGTGGGTAGCGGGCGCTGCATAGGCGCTTGCCTCAAGACAAATGACAGCGCAAAAACTGCCATAAATTACGTGTATCGCAGCCCCAGTCGCAGACACCGATTTAGACTTGTCTGGATTCATGCTGTAACGCTCCGCTGATTTGAATCGACTCAGCCCTCGAAAACTAATTAGTTTAAAGACTCATACCACACAAATGCGAGCGAAAATACAAGTGTGAATGCTTATGAACAGAACATGCAACACAAATGCTCGATTCACACGTGTCTGATAACTCGCCGAAGTTTTCGTAGAAGAAGAAGAAACAAACATTTCAGAAACATGTATTCAGTATGACTTTAGCTGAGCTTCAGCTCAAGCCAGGAATTGCTGTGTAATCAACATATTTCAAAGTCAATCGAGATCATCATTTGAGTTATATATTTTTGGCAGTTTCTGATTTAATTATGTATAAATTTATCATCTATGCAACATCTATGCAACATTGATTTGTTCTCATATTTTTTAGTCGAAGTTCAGTGATTTATTGTCAAAAATTTAATTTCCATTTAGTGTTCTAAATGTGATAAATGCAAACCAAAGCCAAAGGGCTGTAAACAGACAAACAAACGGAGTCAGCGTTGAAATATTTTACGGCGTTTAAAGAGCGTGAAAAGTCAACAAGGATAACAAGGACAAAAGCCGCACAAGTATGGGCTCGAACACATGCTCCTTTAGCCTGGCACAAAGGTCGCAGTCGTGTGCTCCGCGTGTGTGTGTGTGTGACCTGCGTGAGTGTGTGTGAGTAAGTGAGTCTGTGATTTAAATAAAACTAATGCTTGTGTGAAATGGATTTTCTGTTTGTCATCGACTGGCAATGAGGGGTGTGTGTGTGGTGTGTGGATTTCCCACTGCTTGATATTCAAATAGCGAACCACACACAAAAAAGGCTTCGTGGATTCCGTATTCAAATGCACACCAACAAACAGATTTCAAATCGCATACGCTTAGCACGTGAATCCTGGAGCGTAACTCGAATCCTTGAGACCGCCTTCCGTCGAGTCATGCATCATATCTCCGGCCAGGAGCAGGGGGCAGGGGCAGGGGCAGCGGGCAAGGGTAGGTAGTGTGCAGCGCGTGGATGACACGTGATTCCGTTGCTCGTAAATTTTGCGAGCACGAATTTTTAGTGCTTTGTAGTTTTAATTTGTGGCTTGTTGAAAATGTTAACAGAATTATTTATGCGATGAATGGCGCGATAAAAATTATGATACTGTAGCTACTAAAGAAAATAACACAAACTTTTGCAACGGATATTGCCAGAAAGGTAGTCAAGCACAGCACGTACTACCTGTGCGAGCGATAAGAATAAGTGTTTAAACAGAGAGCTCGAATTTGCAGCCACCCTGATATTTTAATAGACCTTTAACAGGAAAGCAGCAGCGGCAGCAGCCTCTGCAGCAGCAGCAGCAGTAGCAAAAAGTGTCACTCAACCAACCATTTCATTCATCTCCATGTCGAAGATTTAGGGGTGTGTGTGAGAGAGAGTGTCATGGCATCATCCATCATTTTGGACTTGACCTTTTTTTGGCTAAGCTTCTGTTTAGCGGGAGCATCTTTAATTTTGTACATATTTATCTGGGCGAGAGATGAGGTGCGTGCCACACATGCTGCAGCTACAGCTACAAGATACAAGATACAAATACATACGTTGCGACTTTTGAGTTATTTTGGGGCCTTGCTGACAGCCAAACGTCACTTGGCAGACAGCTCAGACAATGAGAGAGACGGAGATGGAATGTATTAGAGCGAGAGAGAGAGAGGGAGAGATAGAGCCAGAAAGAGAGAGATGCACTGTCAGACATTCGGCCAGACATGCCACCCCAAAAGCGAGGCTAAATCTGCACTGCAATGGCTCATTGTTGATGTGGCGTTGATTATATGGTTGTTGGTCCACCATGTCGAGGTTTCACTCTGGTCGCCGTGTTAAAAATGAATTTGTCATCTCTTAACTGTAAACTGTGTGACATGTTTGCGAAAATCGCCAGGCAGACCGTCGCCTAGTCAGCCCGTCAGCCCAGTCGGCAATCAACAGAAATCAGAAAACACAAAGTCCGACCAATACATCAACGTTGCCCTTTCGTTCGGTTCCAAGTCTGATTGATTTGCATCGGCACTCTTCCTCTTTTTTATTTAAACTGACATTTTTATTTCGACCGTCTTGTTATTGTTATTTCTCGTCTGCCTTTCTGCCAAACTGCAATAATTATGTCAGACGCATTTACCGATGTGATCGATGGGATAAAACCAATGCAGTTAACTTCCACATATAGAATCCTTATAAATAAAGTATGCGATTGATAAATAATTGCCATCTTAGCTTTTGTTTATTGGTGTAAAACTACTTGGACCTTTGTCAATGAAATTTATGAAAAGTACTTTTTTATAGTATTATTATAATCTATTTTATTTGAATTTTAATTATTCATTTAATAATCTGATAACATTTCAGCTAAATTCAATTAGAATTAGTAAAATCAAATCTAAATTGAAACCATATAAATTCCGATAAATGTAACTATGATATATTGATTTAATATGATATCATATTATCCTTTAAATATATCTATGATTTAAGATAAGTCTTGTGTAACTATCTGATCCACCGTTCAGTAAATGTGTATTAGATTTTCTAGCAGTTGTTGTATTTTATATGTCTACTAATTTTGCATACGTATGAATCGTTTCAGCTGCTAGTTTATATACCCATCAATAGCCCCGTAATTAAAGCAAGTGCACACACTGCAACAGATGCCCAAATAAATGCAACGTGTTGCATTTGAATTTTATGGATTATGATTTGTCATTGAATTGAGCCCCTGTTGTGCAAAAATAAACGAATAACTGGCATTTGAAAACACAGGTAGACATACAATTAAGCAGACAGCGAGTATGGAGTGTAATTACAACTATCCAGTTATTAATTGATATTCCTACATGAGCAGACACATAAATATTATAATAAGTGGGCCATTTATGAACCAGCAAAATAGTTCCAATTGGACTCACATTAGCCATAAACCGAACGCCCAGACAAATGCTGGCAATCACCTCCATGGTTACATGCTTCCGTGCTCTGTGTAATTGGAGAACGTTTAGCTCTAATTTTGAATGCCAATTGGCATCAAAATGGTATCCAGGTGGGTGGGTATCTGTACCTGTGAGTGGCCGCCGGGCTATGTGTGTTTGTAGACGCATCGTTCAGATCATTGGACAAATTGCCATTCGTATGATTGCGTTGATTTTGTTAAAGAGCGTGAAATTGATATGCAATTAAAATGATATTTTTCCACGTGAGTGGCTGGATTTATTATATAATAATTTCGGCAGCGATATTTATCGACGGCACGTCCCAAATGCAAATCGAAAATACAAATTAAAAAACAAAAAAATTATATATATATATAAATATATATGTATCAAATATACGCCGTTAGCAGCTGTCACCGATTAAACTCAATGTGCGTGAAATATTAATTTTTAAGCGCGAATTTTAAATACAGCAAAAATTCACAAATTGCAAAGCTTCGATTCATACAGCCGATTTAAAGCTGCTACTGAGGCGAGCAGGATTCTTGTATCCTGCTTAATTTGTGGTTGCAAGGACAACGTCTGCCAACAACAACAGCAACAACTGTGACTGCTGTGGTTAATGGCTTTTGAATGCAAATTCAATTTTATCGTACTGTTCACTTTTTAATAAGATTTGCCAGCCAAAAGGTGCACCGTGTTGGAAATGAAAATTAGTTGCAAGCGCAGCCTAAAAGAAAACCCCGAAAAGAAAAGCCAAGAAAAACCAGAATTCAAATACGCAGCGAGACACGCGACTGGCAACTGCAAAATATAAAAAAGCAAGAAAAAATGCTGTTTGTGGCGCCACAAGCAACCCAGCCAACTACCCCCCGCCCCGCCGATGCCACAACAGGCTGTAGCCAAAGGCGAAGCGGTGGTGGTTCGCACACACATACACAGAGACACACACACTTTTCGATATGGCCAGCACTTTTACCTTTCGTGCTTAGAGGGCACAACCTACAATCCAACAAATTGCGTTTTGTGCAAGAGTGGGTGGGAAACTGTCAGAATGAATGAGTAGACTGGTCACACCTACTGTCAGTCAGCTACGGGGCAGTAACTACAACAACAACGTAAAGAGCAACAACAATGGTATCATTTTGAACTGACCAAGGCGTTGCCATTGCTCTGCGTCTGCGTTCGCTTGGCTTTGCCTTTGAGTGTTGCCCGTGCAGAGCCCACAACAAAACAACTTTAAAGTTCACTTACATTTTAATATGTTCCTACACATCAGTTCAGATCGCTTTTTTCACTTACGCAAATGGTGTTTAAATATGTTTGAGCACTGGTTGTATATTTTAAATTGAATTAAGAAACTTTTTAATTTTTATGAAATATAATTAAAAGATTTAAATATTAATAAAAATATATTAGAAAAATTAAATGAATAAGAAATAAAAAATTTAAATTTCATTCATATCAGGATTTCAAGCCAGTAAATTTACAAAATAAACCTTTATTATGATTCTTTGATTAAAAAATTTAAAGGAAGTGGCTGACCTCAACATTAATATTTATAAAATATAAATGAAAAATGTTTATTTAGAATTTCTTGAAGTTAAAAACACCGTATCAAAGGTGTTTTCTATGTAATAAATACAGTAAATACAGCTGTGAGCAGTTCAAAAAGTATTTAACTATCAATAAAATCAATATTATTCTATTGCCTTTGATTTAATCGCCCTTTAATACAAAATGTAATAATATACACTTACGTTTCATTTGTGCCCTAATCGACTATAGTCCAGCTATCAAAGTTGCTAACTTCACCTGAAATTCGAACTCCATCCTTGGAATTTTCTTTACTATTTCCAGTGATCGATTTCTTGTATCTTTAAAGCTAATGAGCAATTCACTGTTACATCAGCTCGTAGATAGTAATAGGAAAATGCCAGTCATATTGGATGGGCTTTAGCCCAGCTGCAATAAATGTAAATACTCATATTTACTTATTATCTATTCGAATACTTGCTAATCACGCAGCTGCCGCCCTTTGCTGGCAAAAATATCTCGATTCATATATTTGACTGTTGCTCATGAAGCTGCATAAAGTTGGCTCTACGCCCAGTCAGAAATTATTACCAACCCAGACGCTATTATTTCCAAGCGCATGATTTTATTTTGCGAGGCACTCAAACTCCGTGGGGATTACTCCTTTGATATTTCGGTTGGGCGCTTGCTTCATTTTTGTGCAAATAATGTGCTGGCAGACAAGACACGATGGCTTCCTTAAGACTTCTTCGCTATTTAGTTGAAGTTGGTTTTTCTTAGCTATCGAAGCATAGAAAACTTCTCAATTACTTTAGCTTGCAAGTTGTTTAATATTTTGCTGATGTCGCTGACTCCGGAAGCGGCCCGGCTCGGCCTGGTCTCTGTGGCCATTTGCTTGACCGCTCGTTACGTGCTGCATGTGTTGCCCTATCAGCATCAACTACGGCGCTGCTCACATGCAGCATCAGTGGCAGCACAACTTGAAACTTCCGCTCTCAAGTTTGGGGTTAATTATTTTCCACTTTTGTGCTCAATTTCAAAATACTTACTTGTGAGCAGTAAGTAGTCACAAACTTCGCTTGAAGTATACAAAAAACTTTCTTATAAACTAAGACGGGGCTTAGTATAAACTGGCTCAACAAAATTGTAAATATATTGATTGAAGTTCTAAAACACTCTCTCAACTTTAAAAGAGTTAGTGCTTAGCAAACCTTTCGAGAACGAAATATAGTTTAAATCTACTAAATTCTAGCATAACAATCAAATTACTGATATAATTGTATTCATCGTTTTAAGGCTCTCTAATTATATTTTTGTTATGTTTCAAACGTATAGTTAGATAAGTATATTTAGATAACTCCAAGCCTTCAGTAGATATATTGTATGTATCAAGTCTTGTAAATATAAAAAACACTTAAACAAATAAAATCTACAATTGAAAAATTGAAAATATTTAAACCAAAACTAAACAAAACTTCTTCGGGTTGAACTACCACGGAGAACGTTGCTTTGAGCTATGTAGCATTTATTTGATCTGCAAGCCTTTCCCCTTGGGAAGTCTTTTGATGATAGATTCAAGCTTCGGTCTTTGTGTCTAATTCATATATTATATAACTGAAACATCTCTGAAACATCCTGCATATTCTGTATATATTTAAGAACACTTTTGTTAATTGTTTTATCTTTACAAAATAATAATTTATTAATGCTATATTCATATTCTTTCTTAAAAAATATTTATATATAATTTTTTCTTTTCTTTTTCAGGTGATAACTCCATAAGTAAGTAGAAATGGTTTCTTACCATTGCGCAACAACGAACCACAACATATTAAATTGGCTAGATAAGTACAACAAATTGCAATCGTTGGGGCTGACAATGTTCGAATGAGTTGGCTTATTCAAAATGAAACACAAATGAACAATATAAAAGCGAACTTATGCAGTTGGCCAAAGCAATGATGTCTGGAACCACAAACATATTTAAATGCTATTATAATACACGTTTTTATTTACGGTCGGGCTGAAGGTTATGTTGAAAGCCGCAAATGAAATAGCCAGCTATTTAAGCCGTTTCGCTTTGGCCATTTGAGTTTTCCATTGAGTTTTTGCCTGATATTTTGGCTGTTCACATTTTTTCTCAGCCTTGTTGTCGACTCTATTTGAATGGGCACGAAAACAAGCTGCAAAAGTAGAGATAAAAGCATTAAGAGTGAAATTATAAACATAATTACATTTTCTATTATTTTACTTATTTCTTTTACTTTTGGTAACTGCGGCTTTCCTTTCATATTTTGCCTGAATAAACTTATTTGCTCCAAAGCATATTCACATTTAGTATTCAGCGTTCAAAGTTAGTTTGGCTGCCATTTTGAATCGAGCCTCGATTCGTCTAGACGCTTGGCCTCTCCCTGAGGCTCTGACCAAAAAGTGAACCAATCAACCGTCAACCATTTTCGAGCAATTCGACGGAAACGACGCTTTTTCATGTTCGTGACCAAAGTTTAAGAGCGCTGCGGGCCTGGATAAAAAAATATATTTTACCTGAATTAAATTGAGTAACATAAAAACACGAAGCACAGTTTTTTGTGTATCGCAAAGATACACACACATAGTACATATATGCAGACTGTTCTGCCCTTTTTTGCGTTTTTTCGTTGTACTTTTATGCTCTTACCAAGCTGCTGAAGGTAAGAGAACTTTTTCATAAAGAATGTAGACAGCATATTTTTAGCAGCTGGACTTATTAACTTGCAAGCGTCAGTAATGGAACTTTTCAGAATGATTGCGAGGTATACGTGCAGCCCAGTTACAGCTTTCTTGAATATCCAAAATTTGTCAGTTGTAACTTGCAAATAAGAGAAATCGAAGCCCAACTTAACCAATTCTACCAGATTTGTCAATGATAAATACCTGACACGAATGAAGTTCGCCTTAACTAGATAAAGATCAATTATCTCAATATTTTGAACTTATGTTTGAAATATGTGTCAGGGCATTACGAATTCGATGTTATGACTTTAGCAATTCCTTCTTGATTCCGTAGTTGTTCTGTTTCGGTTTCTGTTGTTTGCTTAGCGTAAAAAATGTACAAAGAGAGAACAAAACTCAAATCGAAACACGCTACCAGTTTTGGTTGTTTTTGTATTTTTTTCAATGCCTGCCAAGTTGGCCCCACTTGTAATATCATTTGTCGACGTCTATTCCTGTGTGTGAGTGTGTGTGTCTGCGTGGATGTGGTGGTCACTTCGGTGCCCGGACGCATCGGTATTGGTAAAGTGGTTGCAAAGGAAATAATTACATGATTGAGGCACTCACACACACGTGTGTATACCCAATGACAACAACAACGGTCACCTTCTTGTTGTTGGTGGTGGTGGTGCAAGTTGTATTGGTGGTGCTGTTGCCAGCGTTGTTGTCTGATCGAACAGAACACGTTAGCTTGGCCAGCTCCAGCTCCAACTCCCGCTCGAGCTATGAGACCATTGCATGACGGGGTCGTGTGTAAACACATAGCTCTGTGTGTGTGTATGTGTGTGTGCTTACAAACGCCGGCTATGAAATGAATGGCGGCTTTGTATGCCGAGTTCTTGTTTTGTTGTACTTGCTTTTTGTTGTTGCTATTTCTTTTCTTTTTTCTTTGTTGTACATGTTGTTGTTGCCTTTTTTTTTGTATTTCATGCAAAACCCGCAACAATGACGGCGACGACGGCCCAGAGCAATTATTGTATCGCTTGCACGGTGCCAGCAGCAGCAGAGCAGCAGCAGACGCAGAAGCATATGTCCCTTTCGTTGACCTCTCTTATGCTCTGTAGCTCCTACCCTCAAGCCGCATTGGACGACATAGCTTTTACCTTATTGGCTAGCTCATGCGTTAAGGCAAGGGAAGTGCATAAATGCGATATAAAACATATTTCCGTTCCATATACGACAATGTATATAATATACTTATATATGTTTTACCCGAAAGATATAATATTTAACTACTTTATCTACACTTTTGCCCCGTGATAACTCTAATCACTAAAACATGAATATAAAAATATATCGTTAAAACTTGTCTTTATGATACCCATGCTATGCTATGCTATGCTAACTTTCGCAAGACTATTCCATTGTCATTATGAACTAATAATCAAAAGTCATACATTTTGAAAATAAACATCTATAATCTTAACCATATTATAGCAATCTTTCTTATTAAATTATTAACGGCAATTACTCCAAGGGGTACGTTCTACCTATCATCAGATTCACTTTTAGCTACCTTGTAAACTACAATTAGCTTGTCTAACTATGGCTAATAGTTCGTAAATAGTTGGCCAATATTTACATGCGGCTTGTGTTGTGGTCGTATTATGAAAATATTTGCTTACAAATTGCTCATCTCTGGACTTCCATTGTCTATTGACGTGTCGTCGGACTATTCACTCCCGCTGTGCGAACGACTCGCCGTCTTGACGAGGGCTTCGAAAACGTTTTCATTACAATAGTGCGTAGCCACCGCCGCCGCAGTGGCCGCCGCTGCTGCTGCTGCCGATCGGACAAATGTGTCAGAGCTGAAACGTCATGATTAATGATGGTGGCAAGCATGTGGGCCCGAAGGCCAGGCCACTGAGTCCAGACTGGGCTGCAGTTAAAGGTCGATACTGGCACAGCCTGGGGGTAGGGCAGTGCGGCCTGCCAACTGGGCCATGGGAAGGGACGCACAGACACTGGGAATGCTTGGGCTTGAATTTGGGTTTGAGTATGGAAATGGAAATGCGACCACAACTGGCACTGGCTGTGGCATCATTCTATCAAGGTAATTTAGACAAGAACACAAGAACACGACACCCGAAATGTAAACAACGCACCGAACACAAACTGAAACACTTGGCAAAGCATTAGGCGAAATTAGGAATTAATCCTTGGCTGCACTCGCGGCGACTCGTTGAGCAGTGTTGTGTCTTGACCATGGCAACAACTGCTCAAAGGGCGGGCACACGGCTTCGTAATCAAAACGAAAGACAGACAAACATATAGAGAGGGGTTGAATATGTGTGTAAGCATATGTTTAAATAACTACCACACACTTTGATGAATATGAGAATAATATTGCTCTTAATCGTGAAGAGCTTAGATGGAACAAGAACAAGCTGTTAGCGAGAGGGCTGTTGAGAGCAGAATGGTCTTTAAGATAGACATATTTATACATAAAGAATAGTTTATAATTTTCCTTTGTCTGCTTAAGGTTATAAAGTATTTGTCTTAGGTATAACATGATTAAGCTGTGAATAAATAATGTATCGAAACTTATAAAAATAAGCTTAGTTCGTGTAACTAAACTTATGATCTGAAAATCTTAAGACAAATAGCAATTCAAATCAAGAACTTATAAAATATCTCATAATATGTAGTATAAAAAATAGCCCAACTATTTTCAATATACGAGGGTTGTCTTATACATTTGCGTACAAAAATTATATAAAAATGATTAACAACGTAGCGTAGCAACTTTTTAATATATACAACACATTTTACAGAAACGAGTATGCGAGGCGAATTTATTGCTCAATGCAGGTGGTTATTATGTTCATATACTTGAAACCGTATTACCTGTTATTAAACTGCAGTTCCCTTCATTTTCGTTTCAATTCGGATGAATTTTTCGGAAAAAAAATTATTCACGCAACGAATATAGAAAACTGAAGACAGCACCAGCTGCAGCAGTTGTCTGTCAATTCCATCAAATCAATTCAATTGATATTACGTTTAGGAAAAAGAGAGAAAAAATTTGTTTGCGCTTGTTTTTGGGCTCTGGGATGCTCTGCAGCAGAAAGATGCGCCATTGCCTTAATTGAAACCGTTTAAATTGCAATTAATCAAACGGCTGAGCCAGCGAATGTTGCACAGTTGTTGCCGAGTGGCGCAACGAATTCCCTCAACGGGAATGGGCAGTTCCTCTACGCTGTGAAAACTTCCTGCATTAAACTGCAAAGCCAGTGCCACAGAGAAAAAGAGAAAAGAAAAGAGACTGAGTGTAGCTCTGAATTACTGTCACCGGTGACTAATTTTATCCTTTGGCTGCTTTTGTTTTAATTCTGAACAAATGAAGAAGCAGCCAGCTCCAGGACATTCAGAACACAGCCACACGGTAACTGTTTAATCGCTTTCGACATGCGGATTTAAGTTTTTTTGGGCCGCAAGGAGTGGGATCTGTGATAAGTGAAAATATGGACGACACCCCTCGCAGGCGTTGAGCAGGCAATGGGCGGATGAGGATATTGCCACTGTGGTGTGCACAGCAACAACCCACACAAACCACCCGATAACGCCATCCAAAACCCAGTACCCGAAGCCCAAACTCAGCACCGACCCGCGCTCCACCGGACGCACGCACAGGATGCGAGCAGCGGATGCTGCAGATGGGAGACTCAGGGGCTGAGAGGATGAGGCAGATGTGTGACTGGGATTGGAACTCGGAAGCTGAGCCTATGCCCGTGGCCTTCTTTTCTTGCGTTCACGTCGCGCACTTCGTTTTTTAAGTGGAAATAAATTAAAAATGGGTGGCAAATCTCTAGAGCAGGAGGAGGCCACAGCAGAAGCTGGGGCGCGTCTGCAACACGCGTTGAAGGCAACGACGGCGGCAAAGACAGCGGCGGCTGAAGGTAAAAGTTTTGGATAAAACAGTTGAACTTCAAAATGTGAATTTGATTAGGATATTTGCATAAAATTCTGTTTCTGCGCCCAGCACTCAGCAAGGGCCCAACCAGAAGGCAAAAGCCAGAATAATACCGCCATAAAATACGGAAAACACACAAAATGAGAGCTGGAGTAGAGTTGGAACGTATGTTCTGTTGCCGGAAGCGGAAGTATATAAGTCAACCTAGATTCTGTAGTGGCATTTATGCTGATACCAAGGACAAATGGGCTTTCTGCTTGCCGTTCTCGCATTTCATGTGCCAAGTTGTCGAAAGCGAGAACTTTAAGAAATTCACGGGAAAATTGACTGGGTGTTGGCTACATTTTGAATTTACAATTTAAAAAGCAAATATAGAATAATGTAAGCTATATATAGAGAAAAACAGATACTAGATAAGTATTGGTATTATACAATATAGGTTCGAGGTTCGATACTCGAATTCTCCCATCAACTCGATTGTAATTCGAAGGCTTTAAATTTTCAAATATTTTGATATCGAACATATCAGAAAATCCTTAAAACTATTTTCAATTACCCAAATAGTCTATTTCCACAGCTTTAAGCTTTTGGGTTGTTGAACAATTGTTAGTAATATAATTGCTCTCTAAAAATATGCCTCTTTGTTGTAACGTATTGATTGTTATTCAATTACTATTCAATTCAATTATTGCTTCCGATCAATCTATAATTGTAACTAAAATAGCATAAAATTGACATTCTGCCCTCCTGACTGGAATACCATAAATTATGCATATGCGCAGGACATGAATATGCTTGCTTCAATAGAGCTTAAACTATGTGACATTTAGCATATGTCGCCACCTGTGTGTAATGTACGATACACATGCACTTGACACAGCCCTGCCCAAGCAGCGCCCCGAGGGGGGCGAGAATGAAGCACACACTCAAAGGCAAAGGGAGCTCCAGCTCAAGCTGGAGCTGGCATAAAATGCAAAACTTTTTGCCAAGCTGAGTTGCTTAGGCAAATCGTATGTGAAACATTTGGCAGGCAGCGATTTATTTAATGTCTTTGGCTCGCTGAGGCACAGACTGAGGCAGTGGCAGCTGCATGTTCGAGTGATTTAGATGATTTATGTCTCAAGACGAACACTCCAGGGTTGAGATTGGCCAGCTACATCCACAACAACACCAACAATAACGACAAGAACAGCAGCACCACCAACTACTAAACTACCAACTACCGCAGCATGTTTTTCGGGGACAAAATTTACGCATGGCTCAAGCATGCTCATATGAATATACATACATATCTACATATATATATATGTATGCTTACGCACTTCGACTCGTTGGCTGCCATAACTCAAATTTAAAGGCGGCGCCTGTGGCAAATTGGAGGCAACATTGCAGCCAGCTACAGCTGTGTTTTACTCATGCGGACGCGAACGCTGGCACCGAACAAATTCAATTATCGGGCCATGGCTCTTCCTTCAGCTCTCTCTCTCTCTCTCATTTGCTGCATGCAACACGCATACGCCGTGTGGACACAGCGGCGTTTGGGGTCGCAATTAAAGCAACCGCAGCACAGCTCACTAATTAATTTGCATTTGCGCCGCAAACTTGTTGATTACCAAACACACTCATATATATTTACATACATATACTTCATACTCATGTACCTGCTGTCAATTAGCCAATCGAGTTAAGATTTATCACATTTTTAAATAGTTTCTGTGCACTTGTCTCTCCACTGAGGATATCGTGCTGATAGCTTTATTGATGGTCTTTCGCCTGGACAAGTAAACTAGACAATCTAATGCTAAGCCATAAACAAATTGATTTACACTGTACAAAGGCAATTTGTAGACTTATTAGACTTCCATATCAATATCAAGAGTAGGCCAATTATGCATACAAAGTATGCGGATGTCATTTGTCTAGTCTAGTGATATAATACCATATATAGCAGAAATATTTATGGCTGTTAATATAATGCTATTAAAGTCAGTTCTCAGAACTGTTTGATATTAGTTAACAACTGTTTTATTTATAGATTACAATATTTGTGTCGCCTCTTTTAATATGGTCATCCCTGCAGATGCCAATCGTCAGTTTAATAATTAATTAATAAGAGACAATATAAATCTAAGTTATTTCTTCAGGTTGAAAAAAATAATTAATTCTACTACTTGTAAAACTGAAACGAACTGAAATGATAATTTAAAACAAACTTAGACTCTTAGAGATTTCTACTGTTTTATATTAAACAAATATCCCTACAATAAAAAGAATACTAAAAGTATATGAAAGAAAAATACACAGCATAAGAAAATGAAAGATAGAAAGAGAAAGTATTTCACTTTATTGAAGAAGAAGAATTTATGTATGCCTTATATATTTAAAATATATGAAAAACAGAACAGAAATATCTTTACATGTTCTTGTTCATATAATAATATTGCCTTAAACATGGGAAACTTTCAGTCTCATATCTTCTTCTATTTATAATAAATGCATATATTGAAATATACTAATATCGTAACACATGTGCATAAATGTCAAGAAGTTTTCCAAACTTCATCTGTATTTGTTATTCTTCAAGTTTTACCCATATTTCTAAAACGGACAACAATTTCGTGAAATTAAATTATCTTCAGCTTTCTACGAATCACATTTTCTATAATAATTGATGACGATTTAGAGCTACTATTAAGTTAACTTCGTCTTATGATCAAATCTGTTTTAATGTATTTGTCATTTGGAAATGATATTCTGTTGCGTACTTTATCTTAACCCAAATCAAAATTTAATGTATTCTGACATTTTTAATAATCGTAAACTTGTGCGATTTCTCTTCCGCATGTACTTTATAAGAAAGCACATATAGTTTGTTGTTCAGTTTTTAAGCTTAAGCCAATATTTCTACCGCCGATATCTGCGACTGTTTTTCAACTAATTAGAAGAGCTCTGTATCTAGTCCTAAGTCGATGGGGCCACTGCCCACAGACGTCGTCTGCAGACTTTTCGCGTTTTCCTTTTGGCGCAACGGAAGTGACTTTTGTTTTTTATTTACCGTGAATATTGCGCCGCCGGTTGTTGTTGTTGTTGTTGTTGTTGTTGATGTGTTTAAATAAGCAAAACTTACGGGCGATAAAAATGCTGCAACAACAACAGCAACAGCAACAGCCACAGCGGGCTGATGGCTTACAAGAAATGACGAAACAGAGAACATGGCAAAATCGCAAGAAACAGCAGTAGAAGAAAAAGAAAAAAGAAAGAAAGCAAGAAACTTGCGCTTGGCGTGTAAACGGTTTTTTCTTTTAGTTTTACTTCGGCAAAGCTTCTGATGTGGACAGCCGGCGTCGCCGACTGGGTGGCCACCATGTAACTCCCCAACCCAATACTCCTCTAGTCAAACTGACCCCCCCTCTCTGCCGTCTCTTCGGGCGAGTGACGTTGCGTCTCTGCCGTGGGCTGAGGGCGATTCAGTTGCGAGACAAATGGAAATGAAGCGTTTATGCTGCTTTATTGCTGCGATAAGAAAAAATGAGGCATTATTTTGTTGTTTCAAGCAAAGTTTTTGCCTTAGCGTTTGCCTAAGCCCCACTCGCCGCTCAAGACCCCTCGTCCCATTCGACTTTCCAGTCGCAATCTTATTTATACGTATTTCTATATATTTTCATTTTTGCCCTCGGCCACGGAAACGCCGTGATGCGAACTGGCCACAGGTTGAGCTTCGCCCTAGCCATCGTCCTCGGCTTGTGGAATGCGGCAATTTCCTCGGCAGTCTCCGGCCTTAGAAATATTTGCACTGGCCATGAGTCCGCGCTTTTCTTATCCCAGCTGGATATCTGATTCCTGTGGCTACAGCCAAAATGATTGCGGCATTTCATTTCCAGCTACCAGTTCCAGCTCCAGCTTTGGAGGCGCCAGAATTACTTGCGTTTTAACAGCTTATTTAATGTGAATCAAATCGAGCAGAAAAATAAATTTTATATTCTGCAAACAAAAGCAACGACCACGACAAACTGAAAAGTTGCGGCGAATATTTTAATTTTGACTCAGACAATAAATTGAAGTGAGCGTTTAAGAAACTTAAATTAATGCACAACATAATCTAAATTATGTCAATTGACTTGATTATGTCAATTGATATTAATGTTTACAAGACGAGTCCGAGAGTATGCTACAGTGAACAGATTCGAACCAGAAAATGCAATTTACTTTGCACCCTGAACCAAAAAATCCAATCTAAAAAGGCCTAACTCTAATCTAAAATGCAAAACTCTGGAGTAAAATCCAGCTACAAGACTTAAGTATTTAAAGCATAAACTTTCGCATTAATCGAACTAAATTTTATGATACAAAATTTTAGTGGACTCCGTTAAAATTTAAGATATTTACGAGGATGGTTAAGAACTAGATGCCAATAAAAATGTATGATTAGGCTTGGCTTAAATCAAAGTCTGTGTTGTGACTTTTAAGTACAAAAGCATTAATATTTCAATTGAATTTGATATCTTGTGTTTCTAGCATTAATTATAGTTTTAACGTTCCAGTGCTAAAAGTTGGCCAATTCCAATAATAATTTTAAAGTCGTGAAATATAAAAAACGGATTGTTTTTCAGTTTTCAATCAGCATATTATATGCTTAGTTACCAAATAATCAACATTCTGTTGACGGCACAATTCTAATTAAAGGCCTTCACATTGCTATTGCCAGCCTTCTATTGGTCGGACAGGTTTTTACACCACTCACGGCTATCATCAGCAATAAACCGTGAACATAAACAGTAGCCGATGCGATCAGACAACTGAAATTCGCTTCTATTCGCTCAATGATCGATCACAAAAGCCCCACAAAATGTGAGATGTGCGTTGAGCGTAGCGTGAAGCTAAATGCGATCAAGAAACCCCATCGAAAAATGTATATATGAAATACAAAATACAAAATACAAAACACAAAATTCAAAAGCCAAAGCCGCATCATCAATTATGCTCAACATTGCTCAATGGCAGCCCAGAAACAGCAACAACAACAACAACACAAAGCTGTCAGCGCGCGTTGATCTGTCAAATGCCGCAGCCAAAACTGAAAAACCTGGCCCAAAAGAAATGCGGCAGCCGCATCTGTAGCTTTAGCTGTTGGCAACTGCTGCCCGCCACTTGGCGACGCTTTTGTTGCATTTCCACACAAAAATATTGATTAATCATGGCCGGGCAGCCATTACTGCTGCTGCTGCTGCTGCTGCTGCTGTTGCCATTCATGCCACACACTCTAACTATGAGCGTATTCAAAGAGTTGTCCAGGCAGACATTGAAACGATCTTAAGCTGATTTTTGGCCTTCAGCTGAGTGTGTCTTTGTCTGGCAACTATACAATACGCACACAGGGATAATTTTTCACTCGCTTTCATATGAGCTGGCGGCACTTTTTATACGGCGATCGTTATTGTTACTCAAACTCCACCTACAACTGCGAAAAACTGCGCGCCTTTTCATGGCGTTTTTGCCACGCTCGCAACTTGAAAAGAGATTTTAAAACAGGGGCAATTACTACTTCTAGTTGTTGTTAGTTTTCCATTCGAGCTGCTTTGTTGTAATCGCATTTGCTAAAGTCACATCATTTGTGGCCAGCGTGCAGAATTGTTGTCATTTTCGACCATTAGGAATTAAAACGCAAAGCCTTTGGCAACGTTTTTAAATCGACATCAATTTTGCATGGATGCTTGCATACCCTGGTATACTTTAAATTTCATTTTTAATTCGCTTTCAATCTGGCAAACATGCTGGGCTTAATCCAGAGCTACCCCACACAGAGAAACAGCGAGAGAAAGAGAGAGAGAGAGAGAAGAGGGAAATGTAAATTTCTGCTGAAAAAGTTTCCCTCGCTGATTTTGATTGACAGCTCTTAGCATCCCTGATGGATTTCATATTTGAGCCATGGCTGAGGCAATACACGCAGCAGGCCAAAATGACAGACCGGAGACACAGCCAAAGGCATGGGCGGAGATGAAGTTAGAGACGGGAAGGGGTATGGGGCTTGGCTATGAAACAGGGGCTTAGGCGCTGCATAAAGTTTACCAACAGCTTTCATATTTCCCTGACGAGACGAGACGAGACGAAATGTTTCTTTCTTTCTTTTTTAGACTCATGCGCATCTGTATAAAAAATATATGAAAATAAAATACAGAAGTTATATGTATGTATATATATGTATGTAGTTGAGCAGGCCATGTTGAAAGTTTTTCAATTTGAGCCGCTTTAAAGTATTCAACTTGATTCAGTGACGATCGGCCATGAGTTTTTGTATACTTTTGTATGTGTACTGAAAAATATGTGAGAAGCTTTTTTTAATAATAAAAAGTTATACAACATTTGTGACCACATTTAAACGGATAACAGTATTTTATTTTGGCTTTGCCTGGGTTCCCAAATGCTTCCTAATGGTTTTATGATTTTATCGCTTGAGAAAAATTGAATTTATAAGTTTGTTTTTTACACATCAATTTAATATTTACATTGAATTAAGACTGAAAATATGTATATTTTTAGTTTTAATATTTTGTTAAGTCTAGCTGAAACTAGTGAAACAGCTAGTGAGAGTTAAGAGTTACGTCTTTGATTAATAACTAGATTTTTTAAAAAAATGTTTGTTAAAATAAAAATATATAAATAACTATTTATTTAATTTTTTAAAATATATACGTTTGTTGTAACCGCATTCCTAAAAGAGTTTAAAACACTTTGTCTAAGATCTTTAATTGCAAATTTTCTTCAATTGCCTTTTGATACAAGTTAGAATTTCTTATAAAATATTATATTAGTATAATATATTTGTCTGAGTCATTTTCGTCACTTACAATACTATTCAAATGTTAATTAATATAAAAATTATCAAAAAGCTAAAAATAAATTTAGTTTTCCAAACTTTGAACAAATGAATTATTTCAAAGAAATATTTAAATAAATTTTTAACAATTCACAAAGAAATATTAAATTTATTTATATATTTCTCAAAATAACCATTTGAAAATTATGAAAACAATTTACTTTACTTTTGAATATGCAGTTTTAGCAGTGACAATTCAAAAAGCAAACATTAATCAACAATTTTCACACCTACCGCGCACTGCAGGCAACAGCAGCAGCAGCTTAGAGGAGGGTCCTACAGTTTAGATAAACAATCCACCATTCACATAGTTTTGTTATCATTGTCGTTGTTGTTGTTGTGACTGGTCTGTAAATGTTCTGTTTGTTGACATTTGCTGGTCATGAAAAGTCATTAAATATATTTCTCTAATTTATCTTTGCGACTGGCAGCTCGGTAAAAGCATTCAAGCTAAGGAACGTCCCGTAAATTGTATATGCTAGATAATCGTTATACTTTTGAGCACTGTTGTTACTGTTGCTGTTGCTGTTGCTGTTGCTATTTGCAACAACCCTTTCATCCAGGCTAATTAAAACTAATCCAGAACAAATGCTTGGCCAGCAGGAAGTGCTGTACACTTTTCGCATGAATGTCAATCAAGCCCACAATTAAATGATTGAAGACATTCATCTGGGCCCTAACTTGGCCTTTGTCTCCTCCTGCCAGGCAGCTAATCAGCAGCCACTCAACAGTCGAACACCCCGTGGAGAACCACTTAACCAGGGATTGGGCAGCAACAAGCTTCAAGCCACGTTAGACTTGAATAGCCAATAAAATAGATAAGCGCAACTGTGGCTCTAGTTTAAAATGCCACGCATCTTCGTCGTCTTCTCTTATTTTTTGTTTGGTTGTTGCTTGTAGTTTGCAGACGCATAGCAAATAGATACATATACAAAATATTTTCATGAGAAATTGACTTTTTCTACTGCCATCGTCGTCGTCGTCGTCATCGCCTTCTTTTCCGTCTCGTCTCAGTCGTTGTCTTCCTTGGTTGGAAATGATTAATGATGCAGCTCTGCGCATTCGTACGTTTGTCGTCCCACACCAGAGTTCCAGCTCCAGCTCCAGCTCCAGCTCTACTTTTCTGTAAATGTATCTGTATCTGTCTCTGTAGCTGTGTGTCTTTTTGTTGTCAGCTTGAGCATTTTTACTGCATTGCATCGCAGCATTTGGCATTCGAGGTAGCTGAAGCTGAAACTCAAGCCAAGAAGCCGTCCATATAAGCTGCACAACCGTATGCCTCCTCCGTTTCGTCGTCAGTTGCTTTTTTGATTGAATTTGTCATGGCCCCCACCTTACCCACAACAATTTTCCAGTAAGCACTTTCAGCCTGGCCCTTTAAAGTTTTGCAACCACAAACTTCAGCATAACTCAAGCCACAGAATGTTGCTTCGCCTGCTTCTATTCTCGCTACCTCTCGCCGCTAGCCAGAATATTTAACAAGATAAATTGAGGTCATTTTTTTAGTGTCCACCTTTGGTCATCTTGTTTGTTCTTTGCTGGCGAATCGCAAAGGTCCTGCCACAAATTGTGTCCACCTTGTTGACCGCTGTCCCATTCATGTGTCCACAAATGTTCGTAATGTGCATCCTTATGGACTAACACGTGTAAAGTGGTCAAAAGCACAAAACCCAGAGCCAAGGCCCAGCGTACAAGCATGGGCAAAGGCAAAGACACAGACTGGGAGCTTGCCTCGCAAAAAAGGCACATTCTTTGCCATGGGAGTTGAGCATGATTTAAATGAGGTAAATACACTGTGCATATTGGCCTATGTACCTTAAATGCTTAGACTATTTTATAACTTACTGCAATTATTAAATAATTCATTGTTGTTCTATTATCTTGAGATGTGTCTATAAAAAAGCTTGCTCTATTTTGTAAGACTTCGTCTTGTTAGTTTTTACTTAACATTTTCCAGCACTTGATACTACAAACTACAAAATATTGCCAATTTAGCTACAATTCTGTCTTGATTTAGTATGTTAAATAATATTATAACGTATTGTTTGAAGATTTAAAATAATTTAAAATAACTCTTATTCTTAAGAGTCTCTCAGGCAAGAAGAGTATAGAAGAAGAACTACGACTATGAAACATACAAACTATGACATAGATAAATAGCAGCAAAAGGCATTTTGTATTTTTCTTATATATTTAAGTTAAACTATTTTTAAAAATAATAAATAATAATGAACTTCGCGCAGTGTAATAATTTTAATAAGCAATGAACAACTTAAAAGTCTTGTAAGCTACCTTTCGCTTCGGTTGCAAACATTTTGCAATTGTTGGCAAAATTTACGCCCATTTTAATTTCGGTGTGCACTGGGGGCAGCAGATGCGTTAAGTGTGGCAATTTCTGTTTTTTTTTTCTGTTCGCCTAACCAAAATGCAGACATAAATTTTCACATAGTTGACTGCAGCAGGCGGGCAGCAGTGCGAGAAAAAAGGTCAAGCTGGAGAGCGAGTGCGTTTAAGTGTTAACATGTAAATTATGCTCTGGGCGCTGTTAATAAGTGTATTTCAAGTGCTGTAAATCACGAGTAGCACTTCCGAGCTGCAAATTAATATTTTGTGACCATATACATACGCTCATATTACCTAAGGCGGGCTCTGTTTTATAACACAAATCTTTGGCTAGGCCCGCTGGCAAGTGCTGCTGCACAAAGTATCCGACGTAGTTGCTGATAAGTTTCGTTACGTTTTGACTTTTCCGGCATTTCATCCATGCTGATGACATTTCCAATGCAACGATCTCCCCATCGCCACCCCCCTCGCCCTCGCCAAAAATTCATTTTGTAATTTTCAGATACCTTGAATGCCCTAACCAGCTGTCGTCGAGCTGGTTTTCATTTTGACCAGGCTGCAGAAATTGCAACCAACTTGCTTTCCATTTGCTACCAACTCTTGCTCCTCTTGCTGGTGCGCGTGTGTGTGTGTCTCTCTGTGAGTGTATGTGTGGATGTGTGTGTGTGTGCACGGTTCGGTTTAGAAAATTATCTTTCTGCTCGTCGTCGCCAAAAAGGAAATCATATTTTCTGCTTTTGTGCACTTTACTTTTCAGTTTCGTCGGTCGCCTGCCTGCTAGCTGCCACCCCTCTCGGCCCATCTCCATAACACCCTCTCTCTTGCCCTCTTGCCTTTTGCTCGTAAACAGTTTGGTTGCAACTTTTGTGCGAAATTTATGCTTCTCGCTCCGAATACCCTCTCATATCTGGGCACTTTTCGCAAGTACTCGTAGCATGCGACTTGCTGCCACACCCACACGCCCGCCTGCCCTGCTATTCGAGGAAATGGGTTGTGTGTGCGCGTGTGTGTGTGTGCGGGCGGCATCCAGGTGGTGTTTATGGCATCCGCTTTCGGCAGTATTGATGAAGGAACTCGCATCTGTAATTCAATCAGTGTCTATGTCTGGCTGCTGCTGCCATTTGGCTGGCTATTGAGACCGAGCTTCGTTCAACTGGAAATTCACGTGCAAACATTTTCCATTTTCATCGCATCAATGCAAATAAGGCGTAAAAATATCAAAATGCTCACTTTACCCATCATATCATATGCGAATATATTACTTTTCTTGCACCTTTTTATTGTATGCGAAATATAAGTATTTGCTGTTGGCTCTGACTTTTGACTTTTGTTTTCCACTTTAAGCAATTCGAATTCAATTTCCATTTTCTTACTATCGTTAGATACAGGTATTTTCATATGCTGCAGCAAATACGTTAAGTGAGTTAGTGAACCCAATCAAATGGTCGCATTTCTTCAACACATATAAGCCAATTGATTAGCCCAAATTTAAAAGGGAAAATCATTTGACAAAATTATAAGTTCCTCTCGAAAAAAAAATCCTAAAGAAAAGTTTGTTTAAAATAGTTTCAATTTGCTTGAAACTTATTCTGTACTTATTTTTATCAAATATTAGCTAGTATCAAAGAGATTCATGCTTTCACTCAATACATATCATAATAACTTCATCTAAAGAAAAACGGAAAACTAAACTAAAAATAAAATAAGAAAGCATTCACTCAAAGAAAATCTTGCAATTTGTATAGTATTGTGAGAGTGCTCACTTCACTTATAAAATCCAGTTAAATATTTAAATGAAGCTAACGAAAAGTTGAGGAGGATGAAAGAAGTTGCAGGAGAAACAGTAGCCAAACTACTTGAAGTGTCGCTACGTGCCGCCTTGTGGCAATGCTTCACGCGCCTCACGGATTGATTGATTAGATTTTTGTTAATTACTTAACGCTTGAGATTGAGATTGAGATAGAGAAGGGAATTGGGAGTGGAAGCTGCTCGCAGCGTCGACAAAACTTTGGCTGAGCTGCGTTACCCGCATTTGGTGGCAGCCACATTAACATCAGCTGCAGCCTCACTCAGGGCTATGCGGCAGACAGGAAGCGCTTGCCACATAGTTGCCACAGCTTCGAATTAGTTATGGCCGGTGACGAGCTGATGGATTGATCACAATCACAATCGCAATCACAGAGATTCCATGAGCAGCAGTTGCTGCAGTTGCAGCGCATCTTCAATACTTCAAATTGTCGCTTTCGATTCCTGTCAGTCCTTGTTGTTGTAGTTGGTAACGCCCCGAACTCGAACCCGTACTCGAAGTCGAAGCGTTTGCAATTTGTTAGTAGAAGGCGCTCCGCTATCCACGTAGGGCCACGTTCAAATTCACATTTACCCACGGACTCAAACAAGAATATGCAATTTTCAATTGCAGCTGAATTCGTTCCAGAAAACGGCCTGCCCCGACGTCTGCGCACCGCGTACACAAACACGCAGCTGCTGGAGCTGGAGAAGGAATTCCATTTCAATAAGTATTTATGCCGCCCAAGAAGAATTGAAATAGCTGCCAGCCTGGATCTGACCGAGCGACAGGTGAGTGCCAACTCTTTGCTCCCCCTATGCAGCGCATGCTCTGCCCTTTTCCGTCTGCCATTTCTTACTCAATTTATTTCAACGCTCAGCTTGAAGGTCTGGCAGTCACTCAGTCAGCCAGCCCTCCACCTGCTCTTTAAAAGGTGCAAAAATTCCATTATTTGTGATGAATTACACGACGCCAAGGTTGACAGTGGCTGAGTTCCGCACTTGTGCGTCTGGGCTGAAGTCTTTTCTTCGTTTTAATTGTTCTCTTTCACACCTCACTTCTAATCTTATGTAATATAATGCATCTTGTATGGCCATTTGTTCATTTCAGGTCAAAGTTTGGTTTCAAAATCGTCGCATGAAGCACAAGAGGCAAACACTCTCGAAGACCGACGATGAGGACAATAAGGACAGCCTCAAAGGTGACGATGATCAATCCGATAGCAGTGAGTGCAAAGTTTATTTCAAATACCAATCAAAATATATTGCTTAAATAACTGAACAAGTGCAACTATGGGTACAGAATGGGTGGCAAACTTAACCAACTACTGATGCGGCCTAAATAAAGTCCTTCTTCACATGTCAAACCAGTGAGACAAAATACAATATACAAAGAGAAATTTGAGTTACGACTAGAAAAGAGTTAAATTGATGGCAATACTTAACGATGCCATGTGCAAAACAAGCCAAATTAAATATTTTACGATTAATGCATTTTCAAGTAGCCTAAAAATCTCAAGTTTTCGATGTGATGAGCAAATACTTAACTTGGGTTCAGATTTTGAGCTAAAAATAATTGTGTTCAAATTAAGTTTGATTAATGTCGAACAAAGTCATGTAATAACTCTTACTCTTACTCTATTAACAAGAGTTTCAGGCAAGCTTCCCTACTAAGTACAGAATAGTCCATCTAAATCTAATTCCTAACTAGTTTATATAAGAGATTATTGAAAAGTGTTAGCTAGATCTGATAGCTCTAAAAGTCTCCTGCAGATATCAAGAATATTTTGAGATTTGGAACACTTTAAGGAACATATCCAATGACACACAAAGCTTATTGTACTCCCAACTTAACAGAACCACTAACCACTCTACCGCGAAACACTCGGTTATGTTTAGCGGGTCACTTTTACTTTTTGAGGCTGATTACGCAAAGAAGAAGAGTAGAATATGCTGTAGCTTATCAATCACTGTCAGCTGGAGGAGGGCTCAACTTTAGCGAGAGTTGCCGCGTCGCTCACGCGACTTTGAGCTAACCCTTCTGCTGATACCGCCAGTTTTAGTAGTTCGGGTTGTCTCTTTCTTTCGATTCTTATTTTTGGTTTCCGTTTTTGTGTTTTTTTTTTGTTTTCTTCATAAAAACATATCATCAACTTGCACGCTTTAAACAAAAACTGATTTACTTTTGGTTCACGCGAAACGCAGACTCCAATTCGAAGAAGTCGTGTCAAGGCTGCGAGCTGCCCTCCGATGATATTCCCGACTCCACGTCCAATTCGCGAGGACACAACAACAATACGCCTAGCGCCACAAACAATAATCCGAGTGCTGGAAGTCGTAAGTGTTTTGCTGCGGGAAGTAATCCTAAACTAAATCTCTATCGTTCCTAAAACACAGTTACTCCCAATTCATCGCTGGAAACTGGCATTTCGTCCAATCTGCTGGGCAGCAGCACTGTCTCCGCCTCGAATGTCATCAGCGCCGACTCCAGTGTAGCGTCCAGCGTTAGCCTAGACGAGGACATCGAGGAAAGTCCCATCAAGGTTAAGAAAAAAGACGACAGTCACAGTCAAGTGAGATTTTGATTTCTGAATTTCAAATCAATCCATATTTTTATATATTCCACTTGATAGGTTATTAAGAAGGAGGCCGTATCCACCTCGTCTAAGGCCTCACCTTTTGGCTATGATGCGGGTCCTAGTTTGGCCAGTTTTCGCCGTGATCCAGACACCGCCGCTGCCGCTTCCAACTCTCCGGCAACCAAGACTGCCGGCAAGAAACGGTATCAAAGCGCCAATGCTAATGCCATTTCAATTGCAGTTGCCTCCCCATTGGGCGAGAACAATGGCGCAGCAGCTCCGGCTGCTTATTTCCCGGGCGCTGGCTACTATTCTAGCCCCAATCCGAATCCAAATGCGAAAAATTTACAGGCGGCGCAGCAGATGCCTCAGGACTATTACGGTAAATACGATATTGAATTTTCCGCCTCGCCGCACCACAACCCGCATAAGCAACAACAGCAGCAACAGCAACCGCTTCACGGCGAATATCTAAGTCCCAAGCCGAACAGCAATGCGGCCAACGTCAGTTTCCATCAGAATAGTCAACAACAGCAACACCAACACGAACAATTCTACTATAACTACAACGACACCAATGGCGGCAGCGCGTACATGAACCATCAACAACAGCAACAGCAGCACCACCCCATTGGTGATTTTGAGGCACCACCTATCAATGGACCAAACAACTTCTATGATCCTAAGTCGCAAGCGAGTAGCGCTTACTATGACAACATGAATTTCCAACACCAACACCAAACGGTAGTTTTTCAGCAACAACAACAACAGCAGCAGCAGCAACATCCACAGCATGCGCCTTTAAATCAACAACAGTAAGTAGCAATTTATTTCGAATTCTAAAGCGCCATCTAGATGACATGCAGCTAGCTAGTAAGGTACACAACCACTTAACGAATTTCGTCTACCAATTATATTGCTCCACAATTATAGTTTCGGCTTCTAAGGCGCTCTCATGTGACCAATTAGTGAAGTACAGAACCACTTAATGCAGTTATTTTGCTCCACACATAACGCAGCAGCTAACAAAGCGCCTCTAGGTAGCATACCGACAGTTAGTGAAATACAAAACCGAGTAGCGAAATTCCTATCCAATAATAATATTGCTCCACACTTAACGACACAAACATTACGCTCACACGGGATGAAACCCGCAGACATGAGCGCATACCGCACAGTGTTTAGCGAAACATATTTCAAATATTGTTGAACTGTTCATTATTTTTTCAATTAAATATTAATTTAATTTTCAGGCCTATGCACCACATTGGAGGTGGTGAAACGTATAGCGCACTTGGCCTGCAAATGGAAAACTGCGATGGATACAATAACTTCGCCGGTAGCTACTATGACCCAACTGCGGGCCAGCAACAACCACCCATTCCGCCCACACACAGCCACCCAGTGCCACATCCACACGCAAATCCACATCATCCGCATCACCAGATGCAGGCACAGACTCACCCACATATACATGCACACCATAATGCAGCGACTGCAGCGGCCGCTGTTCAGGTGGTCGGTGCACCGCCACTGCCCGCCAATCATCTGCACAATGCTAACACAAATTTCGGAGGACAACTGCAGGCGTTTGCCAATACTGGCGGCTCCGGGGTTGGTGGCGCAGCCGTCATCAGCGGGCTGGAGAACTCAAACAGCTCGTCGGACTTCAATTTTCTGAGCAATCTGGCCAATGACTTTGCTCCGGAGTACTATCAGTTAAGTTAGTTCTGATAATCCGAATTGTAAATATAACTGCAATCGATGTAGTCGAATTTTTACTATGTAATCTCCAAGCTCTCAGCTATCAGCTCTCACTTTGTCGTAGCCCACATACATATCTGTAAATATGTTCGTATGTCTGTCTCAATGCTAGTTCTATATATGTATATGTGTATGTAAGTAGCTAGAGTGAGTATATATATAAATATATATATGTATTCATGGCTCAGTAATCGAGTTAACTGCAGCTCTCCTTTAAATAAAAAAATGGCTTAAAGCCATCGTTAAAAGAAAATTATCTCCGTTCAACAACAAAAAAGTAAAATTAAAGAAAACTTAAAAGAAAATTGTAAATAGCTAGTAAAAATTAAACGTAACTTTCCACCAGTCCTAATCAAAAATAATTCAGTCTAGGTATAAACCTATGCTATATATAAATCGTATCTAACAAAATAGAAATCAAAATCTACAAAATCTTTCACAAATTGTGTTTTGTAAATAAATATTGGAAAGTAGCTCAAGTCGCACATGTGAAATTTTCCAATAGGATTTTGCGATTCAAATGAAAATTTCCATTATAATTTTCAATTGTATTCGAATGAATATTAATTTTAATTCAATGTGTGTAATGTTTGTATGTTGTTTCCCAATTCCCAAATACAATTTAACTTTAAAGACATTTTAGACTCTAAAAAAACAATGAATGAATGAAATAAATGAATAAATAATATATAAAAACTCGTTGTAAACTAAATAAATTCCACTGAGGTATTATCTTCAATCTTCTTAATATTATTATTATTAGACTGTCTCCAATTCTGAAGTCTTTAGATATTGGAGTGGCAGAGCTGGAAGAAACATTGATATGACATCGTTATATCGATGTCGTGCACACAATTAATCTGAATCACACCGAAACCTTCACTTAAAGAGGAATCTCACAAGAAACTCTAAAAGGCAGTTTAATACAAAATATATCACACAGAGCCGACACTTCTGGGAAAATTCAGTCCAAGAAAAGAGAGAAACATTCACACAAGACACTAAGAGATCACTTTGACCCTGTACATTAGAAGAAGGACCAACCCAAAAAGCATGTAATTTAAATCCAAACTCATCAGCACTTGAGTTAAAATAAACTACTTCTTAGACTACTGGAAAAACCACTATGACTGTGGCACACAAAACAGGCAAAACTGTTGACAGTACAGACTCTTACAGGCCCATTAGTATACTTCCTACTATAGAGGAAGTGTTCCAACGACTAACTATCACTTAGACTTAGATTATCACTTGAAGACACTTCCACTGTAAACAGCCATCTTCTTTGTCATGAAATAGGCTTTTACTTGTTTATATTGTCATTATCTTCAGCTATATGTAATCTGCTTTCGAGCAGCCAAAACATTGGCATTAAAAGCCGATAGATTCTGGCATGCAAGCTTCGGCAGAAAAAGTTTTGCGTCATTTACATTCAGTTATTGCCGACAGAAATGCCTTTACTCACGAGCCATCAAATTCGCTTACTCACCACTCAATGCACTCTCACAAATCTCTCAAATCCGTCAACTCACCACGAAACAAAGTCATACTCTCCCACAGCCTAGCAAGCACATTCTCAATAAGGGTTGTCACAGCCGTCGTTTTTACGACATTTGGGTTTTGATACTCGTTTACGGAATATAATGTGTATATTGATTTTATTGGACGAATCGGGGAAATTTGAATCTTTAACAATCTTATAGCTAGAGCCCCAAAACAGCACGTTTTGGTACTATAGATCGACCAAATTATTATATAGATCGTGGCAAATTAAGATGGACAAATAGTGATTTTTACAAATTTGAGAGCGTTTTCGCGTTTAAAAATATAAAGTATATACAAAACCATTTTTTCCATTTTTAGACAGCCTTAGCACTTGTTAGTTAGTTTAATGTAGACCCTCTCATAATAAATGTAAATATTAAATATGGATGTATTTAATCTAATAAGCTTATAAGCTACGGTACATGTTTATGTTAAAGAAATGTACACCGATTGGGTTCCGGGTATAGGAAGACAAATGTATGTATGCATGCATTTTGGAATTAACTTTAAAAGGTATTTTGTTTTAAAACGGAAACAATGATTTTTATATGAATCAAAGTCGCATGATTTTCATATTTCCATACAGTTGATGGTGATTTTCTCTATATTGATTTAGAGTTCATGGTCAACGTTTCTTTGATTCTAAACATGAAATCGGAGTGCCAATAGCAACATGTTGCGCTGGATTGGTAACAAGTTGCTCGTCGGCTGACATGATGTGCCGCGCAACGAACAGCTGCTGTTGAAATTTGTAGGAATTGTTGCATCAGCCAAACCGGTAAAGTCTCTCGTGCCACAGCTCTCTCGGCTCTCACGCATGCTGCGACCCAATCGTGACAACACGCACACTATAAACCTTTTTCGCATCATAGATGAATGAACAGAGCAATTTTAAGATTAATGTAACCCATGTTTATCAAATTACTGTTCTGCCTTATCTTCGGGCTGATAAGGTTTTAGTTATATGCGAATTCGGTAAACTTGGCTTTGGTGCATATATGTACACATGTGCCATGTCATATATATATATGTAAATACATATGTATATGATATATATGTATTTATATACAGACGCGCACTTATTATTTTGTGAAAAATATATTCTGACGACAGTACGATTACGACGCAATATACTATATATTTAGAAGGGTGATCCCTAACCAATTGATTATTAAGTAATTATAGTACGGAGGTTTAAAGTAAGAGTAACTTATCCTAAGTGGCTCAAATATCTGAGCTGACTAAAATTAAATGCAGTCGTATTTTAACATCATTCAAATAAAATGGATCCAGAATTGTCAGGCAGGACTTTCAACCGGGATTAACTTTCATACGTTAGTAATTGAGTAGAATACAGAATCGACTTGGTCAACAAACTTATTAAGTAGGAGCTGTAATAGTGTACCACATCATCTAAGCATAAATAGTATTGAGTTTTGGGGGCACGACCATGCAGCAGCCAGCTGAGAGCTAAGGCATGGGATTCGATTCGACGTCACCAGCAAAAGTTTTATCAGCAGCAAAGTTGCTTACGTCGGTTGCCTCAGTTCAGCGACTGGTTGACTCGATTCGCATCCGTTAGTAACAAAACTTTAGCCGTCGTGAACAGAGCAATTTTGATATCGTAGCGCAGTTCGAGTCGTGTATTCAGTGAGCTTTTAGCACAAGCAACAACAAACATATAAAAAATTTTTGCAAATCTACGCAAATTTGTGAAATTGTTTTCAAAGTGTTTCATACACTGTATTGTGGAAAATTGGTTTAATTTGAATTGATATTACGGTTACGGTCTTAATGGCATCAGCAAGTGAACTTTTGTATAAAGATATTTTATTCATAGAACAGTAATATTATTTAAAGATTGTGAATAATCTTGAGAGTAAAAAGAGTAAAAAGTGTGTAACAGCAAAGAATAAACAAATTAAAAATACTTAAAAATATTTTAATTAATAATTGTATAATTAGATAAGAGTATTATCTAGTGCGAAGACTATATTAGTTTGATAAGGTCAACGTGTCATTTAACTAAGTGATTTCAATATATCGGCGAATCGCCCAAGTATTATGTTGGTCGTTTCTACTGTTACTGCAAGAAAAACGAGAAGAACAACAACAACAACAAGAGGTGTCGACGCGAGAAAGAACCACAACGAGGGGCGCAACAACGTCATGCAACATTCGCCTGTCGTTGTCTTCATGTGTGTGCAACATTCGTGGCAGCAAGTTCCCATGCTCAACAATTTTACGTGTATGCGTATGCGTGGCTGGCATCATAATATTAACTATAATAGTTATCTCTCGGTTAAAACACCCACGGGTAATTCTAAGGCTACTAAGGGTCTACTAAAGCGCAGCAAGGGCTTGCGAAAGAAGCGTGGTATTATTCGCCGCAACATTTGTTTCCCAGGTTTTCGTTTTTGAGCCACACTTAGAGAACTCAATAGAAACAAAAAAAAAACAGGAAAATTGTTGCATCGGAACTTGCTTGCCACACGCGGCGGCATCAGGATGAGCGGTAAGTTAATTGTCCATGATATCATCGCACAGATTCGATAACTTTAATTATTATTCAATGCAAATAAAATAGTTAGGCTCGTTTATACAATGCTGTGAGACACTGTTCGTACAAACTTTAAAGTTCACACATACATATTTATGTCAATACATACATTCATAAGATACACATGCCGTGTTCTGACGCTCTTTAACCACATACGAACCGCGCACACCCTACACGCGCATAGCCATTGTGATGCTTCACGCTTTTGCAGCTAATAAATTTTACATTTATGGTGTTGGAACATTATTTTGAACATATGTAAGATCATATGTAAGTAACATTTGGTTGGATGACCACTAGCATGTGCACTAAATATACATTGATTATTGATAATCCATAAAGTGCGTCATTATAATAATCAAAATAAATACATATATATTTATATATATTTACACATAATAAAAGGTAACTATATTTACGATATATACATATGTGCATATACTTATGTATGTACGAAAAATGTTACGTGAAAGTTTTTCATTGACGTGGCCCTTGGCACAGAAAACTGTCCAATCATCACTGCTAGCAAATATTCGAATCTTTTTTTTAGCAACAAGTTTGAACATTATTACTTGTTTGCATGCTTTTGCTTGGTTTGTACATTTGTATACAGATCTCGTGCCATTCAGTGCCACTCTGAGTTCACTGTCGAAAAGCCCCCTCAGATACAAATGTACAAGTATGTACATACATTTGAATCTGTATATGTTCATTCTATATACTTTATAATTATATAAGTATGTTAACATTTCTACGAAATCTGCGCACCTCTTTTGCCAAACGGGCAATACAAGTTGTTTTTGTTTTGCGAAGCTTTTTAAAACGGCCCCCTCACTAACCGATCCCTTCAAATAAAATTACAGACATCACATGCCTATAGAGCTTTTCGGTTTTGCGATTTTTGCGTTGGCAGCATGACTCATGCGTTTTTTTAATTGTCACTACAATAAAAACATTCATACTCATACGCCCTCACAGATATACATGTTACATATACATGTGTAGATGTGTGTGAGTTAAAAGCTCTTAAATTCTGAGAATTGGTTGATGAGCTTTTATCTTTACAGCGAAGCGTACACACAACCAAACAGCCATCTCACAAAAGCTGTACTGGCATATGCAAGTGAGAGCGAAACCCCAAGTTTAAAAGCCTAACGTATTTTTAAATTGTGAAATCATAACTTCACATAGTTTTAATATTCATTATTTTATATTTGTATGATTATTAAAGTATAATAATTACATTTTTTCTTTTACTATTGAAGTGAGCAAATCTTCGTATAGAGACCCACAGAGCTTGTTATTGTTATAGTTCATTCAGATTTACTAATTTAAGTACATATCTACGTATGCATAAACATTTGACTATAGAAACATGCAAACTAATTTTATTACATGTACGCATTTATGATTATATGTAGAAACACATGCATATGCATATGTATGTTCATAAGTAAAAGTAAAACACCTGTTGCTCTGATATGAAACAAATCTATTTACAGTAGCTACATATATGTAATGTAATATTTGTAATTCTCATATATATGTATACTCATAAATATTATATAATATTGAATATAATCAATGAGTATTTATGCATAAAAATATACATAACTAAATGCATTCTGATTTGTTTACATAAATTAATATACATATAAATTAAAATTGACTTATATATGTACATATATAATTAAGAATTGCAAGCCGGCCGGTGCACTTGCTTATATTTATATATTTATACTTATATATCCATATGCTTGTACACATATTTAAATATACATACATATACTGCGAAAACGCTCAGTAGCCTTAGCCTACAGGTTGTTCTTCATATGTGAGAGTCAAATTAACGCTGTGACGTCACTCAAGAGAAATAATTTTTTGATTGTTGTCTATACTTTTTTGAGTATTGAGCTGGTAAAGTAATGTATGAATTATTTAAAAACATTATTTCAATTTTTTTAAAATTGTATTTGTATTAAGTTCCTTGCTTCTATTTTGTAATAGCTGATTTATATATTCGTAATGACGTAACAAAAACTAAAAAGCTTTGCTTGAGAAAGAACCTTGTTGCGCCTTTGAGAGAAATGAACGCAAAACTTAATAAAGCTTTCGCTTGTGTGCTCACAAAAGTATCTGAGGGAAAAGCTTTTTCACACACACGCCTAGCAAGTTATCTGCCTATGGCAAACTGGTTACTTGCAGTGCTTTTTGAATTTCACAACGAAACTAAATTCATGAGATTACAGTTCGTGCAGTTTGCAGCTCTTTTCAGCCTCGACTGGCTGTTTTCGTGGCGATCTGTCCGTTCAATTCCAAGTGAATACTACAAGCAAGCAGTTGAGTCACACTCAGCTCCGTTTTCTATTGAATGTGAAAAGTGTAAAATATACATAAACCGCATATACAGCTAACGTTTCGGTGTATATTCCTAGTAAAGGATAGAAGGTGTTGAAAAATAATTGTTTAAGGTTTTTTATACAATTGTTGCTGCTCTACGTGGAACAGCAACTGCGCATTTGTTAAATAACATTTGTAAAAGCAACGGCAACGCGCGTTGAGACAATCGAGTGGTGGTTCAAGAAACCACCCAATAAATTGCGTCGCTAAAAAGCAAGTGAATTTTTCGGTCAGCTCTTTAACAGCCGGCCAACAGTCCTTGAAGACACATATTAGAAATTTATGTAAGTAGTTGCAGCATTAAGCATATAATCAGTTTTCCAGCTTTCGCAAATGAATTCATTAACTATACTATGTATGAAAAGCTTTTATTGGATTTTTTACTGCGGCCGGCCGCCATATTGAATTAATGCTAACAACAATTGCAGACAGCACATACATATATATATTTGTAAATTCATACATATATTCATATTTACATACATACATACTTAAATATGTACAAACACATGTATATACATATATCTATATATATATATATATATATATATATATACTATATATATATATATATATATTTATATATAGTTTAGGTGTAGACTTTGTACTTACCTATGTATAAACTGTTGATATGCATATATATGTAGTTCTTTGCGCGCATACCGATACATACACAAATTGTTTCTGTAGCGCAGTCAGCTGCTGATGATGACACATGATTAGACAAGTATTCATACAGACCGTGGCACACACATACACATACTATGGGGGATTTTATTTTGACTGGCAGCTCTTTTCGTGCTTTTAATTATGTACATGTATTTAGCAAGGGGTGGGTAAGGGTATAATTAAGTAAAGCGCACGCTATAAATGTCTATACGCGTCTATGTATGTATCAGTCTTTGGTGTTTTTCCAGCAATTATTAATTGTTTTTCGCTGTTGCTGGGGCGCACGATTTGATATACCAAGTTTGTGATATGGCTCATTATCTACAATACACGTCAAGCCTTACAACTCTACATATGTATATTAGTGTGCTGTAACTACCTAAATGTCACCAGCTCGGGTAACCAACAACTGATTAGGCGTCAAGCCCCACTGCAAACTTGTTTTAGTTGTTGTTATTGCTGCGAGGTGGCCACCATTTTTTTTTGTTTTTTTTTTTGCCTGTCCAAAGCATTGTTGTGAAATTCAATTTGTAGCTTTTGTTGTTAGCTATTTATTGCCCCGCAAGAAAGCTTTGCTACCTATCATGCTTTTGTAGGGTGCATTGAATATAAAATAGCTTCATATCTGACTTCTCCTGTTCTATATTTTCTCTTATACGTTTATAGCAAATACGCAGTATTTGTCAAGTCCTATTATTATATATATAAATAATTACATACAAGCTTCCAACCTACAAATAAAAAATATTCTTAATTTTTTCTTTCAGTCTAAAAGGAAGTTGTGTCGACGACTCTTTTAGAGCTTGTTTAGAGTTTCCCTAACAATTTCATTGTTTCTCTCTAACGGTCAATTAAAAGTGAGTATGCAAAGTCCTTTTGTCTTCTAGTTGTAAGCTTCATTCTTGCTTGATTGAAATAACAATCGCTGAATAGTTTGTAAGATTGTTTTATGAAAAAAATATTTATTGAAAAGAGGAGAAATCCCAAAAAAAGAGTACATCAAAAAAGAGTACATCAAAAAAGGAGTAAATCCAAAAAAAGGAGTAAATCCAAAAAAAAAGGAGTAATTCCAAAATTAAAAAAGGAGCAATTCCAAAAAAAAGTTACATATAAATAAAAAAAAGGAGTAATTCCAAAAAAAATGTACAAAAAAAAATATGTATAAAAAAGGAAAATATGGAAAAAAGGCAAAAGAAAAATGAAAATAAAAGGAAAACATGACTAACAAACATGAACATAAGCCACAAAAAATACAGCAAATACTCACACATCACATTAATTCACTGTATGAATCCTGCTAAAATATAAAATAATTGATCTGTTCTAATACTCAATGGTTGGAGATATCAACGCAACAATTTTATTTGTCATTATGTTGGTGTCTCTGACCTATTGATAATATACCCATGATTTGGGGTAACATACAAACCTACACAACATTTCGCACATTCCACAAAACATGTGGCGCGAACCCTAACAAAGGATCGTGCTTCACAACGTCGTCGATCTTTGTAATAACAAATTCTTTTTTCTTTTGTCTACTTTCTTTCACATAAAAAACAAAAAATACCAAACCAAAACTCTATATTGCGCTTGCTCCACTCATCGATATATCCTGAAATATTTATAAAAAATTGTACAAATTTTGAATTTGTATTAAATTTAAAACCCTGTCGAACCGAAACCAATAATGAACCGTTCACCAAAAAAAAAAAAATAAATAAAATCGAAAACTGAATGTGGAAACGAATATTTGAATTTCGGCAATTGCATCGAGCAGCCGCGTTCAAAATGGCATTCAGCGTCGAAACCCAAGCCAGCCAAAATAGGCCAAAGAGCGAATCAAACAACAGCATCGAGCAATCCAAGAACACCAACAACAACTGTCAGAACAACATCTCCGATTATACTTACGGCACCAACTCAAACAGCAACCACACGGAATACCGAAAATCCCAAAGATATAATATTGATGATCCAGGAGCCAGCACGAGTACAGGCAACAACATACGAGGCGCACGAAAAGCAGAGCAACGTGGCAACAACTGGCGAGAGAATCTACTCGTCAAATTGCAATTGCTCGCAGAAGAGAACCGAGAGAATAGTGCCTACGAAGGATTCGCCTATGTTGACGACGTCAAACTCCACAACGATACCAATTGTTATAAATACGCAGCCGAATCCAAGAATCATACTAATCAAGGTGCCCACGCACTGCAACAGCAGCAACAACAGCAAGAGCAACAGGACAGAGCAGAGCGCGCCTCGAACTCGTCTTATCAGAATACCCTTTTTACCTGGGTCGGTACCAACAACGGCTTCTTTGAATCGTGCTTTGACTTCAGCGAGCTCTTCAGTAAACTTTACGACTTCGGCGACAGCATCCCGTATCGTGACGCCAACATCCCGTATCCCGTTGACTGGGACAATATACCCACAAGAACCGTGCTCGAGCAGCTTAGTTTCGCAAGTAAACCAGGTCGTGAACGGCCAAATGGTAGGTCCACCGACTGTTCAAACGGTGACGCAAACGGTCCAGGTTTCGAGCACGCCCCAGACTCTGGCATCAATGGCTGGTATACAGTTGACAGGTGCAGACATGCAGTCCCACCAGGATATGAGTGGAGCAATGCCTACTGCTACAGTTGAAGAGATAGATGTACCGGTGTTCATTGATGGTGAGTACTGTGTTTGTGTGTGTAATTTGTACCAGCACTCTCTCATTACTGTTCGAAATATCGAAATCAAAACAAGTAGCCAACACTCACGCATGGCCAAACAATCAGTTAGAGAAAGAGTCAGATAGCAGGCATCGAAATGCACCCGTCTGCACGCTAGCTCAACTGACGCGCAGACGGACGTTGTTTCGGCCTATGACATCGAGGTACATTACCACGTGATGAATGAGCAGAATATCACAGTGCAATGACCCATTGCGACCACACAGCAGTCCACAGAGTATAAGCAATTTGCCTAACGCCAAATTGGATGTGGACAGACAAGTGTCTTGCTTTCACTCCGCTTGGCTTCTAATAGGGTTATGTGAATCACATTCATGCTATGTTATTGTTGTTTATATTTATTTGACAATTTATATACCTTTTTCATATTATATATATATATATATATATATATATATATATATATATATATATATATATATATATATATATATATATATATATATATATATTATTATTATTATAATATTATATTATACATATATATATATATTATATGACTTTCGCTAGTATTCGTCTGACTATAAATTTACTTATATTCGAATAAATAGCCACAGCTAATTTGACTTCTTGATAAACAATTGCAAAATCCAAAATTGCTGGACAAGAGGACTTTGACCGAAGAGCTGAAACTTGATTAATGAAAACCGAAGATCATATTAACTTAACGATTTTTTAGTCCCGCAATCTAATAGTCGTTGTCTTTTAGTCTTTTTCTATTATGAGTTGAAACACAAAGAAAATTAAAATTCATCTGATTACTAGATGAAATGCCATTACATATATATATATCAAATATACTTCATTCTAGTTCTTTCCCACCTCAGAAAATCAATATGCTTAAATTTAAAAGTAGTCAAGTGCACAATATTTATTATTTTTGTACACTAAATTTATTTAGACCTGATTTTGATTTTATATAACTCAGCAAAAACTTGAATTCATCTTTTAATTTGCATTGATTTGTCTAGAGCTATGTGTGTCGTATTTTTTTTTTACTTACAAGTTCTTATCGGCAGAGAGGTTATTTTTTGTGCTTCCAACAATGAGTCATGCCCGGCTGTCACTTTGGTAACTCCGAAGAATTCAACTTTAACGGAGCATTTTATAATGAACGCATTCTAGAAACAAAATAAAATTTGTTTCTAAAGATATTCCAATTATATTACAAATAAATAATTACTTTGATTTTGTTATCAATGAATTTCAACGTATGACAGGCATAATAGGTCAAATAATTTGCAATCCTGTTTGTCAATCATTTTAGTGCCTCGTGTTGCCATTAAAATAATGTAACTAACCCTCTCTTAAACAAGATACTCATGTAACTTTAGAGTATATGTACACGCAGCTTGTTAAAGTTGAATTAATTTCATACAAAAGTGTGCGTTTGTGAATAAATATTTCTTCACGTAAAGGGTTAGAAATCATGTCACTTTATGATACATCAGGGCCTCAACTATCGCTTCACCGTCATGTGGGACTTCTCTTTCCTTTGTTTAACGGTGCCCATAAATGGGCATAGAGCAAGTACGTTTAGATGCGCTCTTTGACGCAAACATATATATATATATATATATATGTATATATTAGTGATTAACCTAGATTCAATTTTATTATTTTTTTGAAGTTATTAATACATTTGTAGACAAATATGATCAATTGTGTACATCAATTCAGTTTTTTCCATATTACATGTATATGTATATGCATGTACATTAAAGCTAATTTTTGTAATGCACATTTTAGAGACATTGACATTGATTTGCTAGGTATTTTATGCTTCCCCTTTAATTGTTGTGAAATTCGATTAGCATGATATACAAAATTTGAGAGAGGCACAAGAGAGAGTAGGAGTATGTGTGCGTTCTTAGTGTGTTAGTAAACGCAGTCACGCTGTCTCTTTTCCTCTTATTGGCTTAAAGCGCAAGACAGTTGACTAGTGCCGGCCGGCTATACACTCATACATATGCACATATGAACGTGTGTTGACAGTATGCACATCGAGTATACGCACGGTGGTACCACTAGCAGTCAGCATACAAACAATTTACGCACAAACATATGTGTGTACATACTTAGTATGAAAATATTTGCAAATATTCTCATTTGTTTTTGTTAGGCTTGTTGTTTTTATTAAAATAAAATTTTTGTGTAGGTTAAATGTTTTAATATTTCACTTTAAGTCAGTTGCAAAATCAATTAAGTGCGTAGCATTCATTGCTATTTACGCCTTTTAATTTCAAGTCAAATTCATTTGCGAATATTTTGCTCTGATGAAATTCCAACTGCAAGTGTATTGGTGCAACGAAACCCCAAAACTACACAGTTATATATATTGGTAACTTGTCGGCCATAGGCCAATAACCATACATCTGTATCATGTGTAATTATCCAAAAAGAATTCCTGTAAGACCCACGTGAGGCAGAACGAGACAACAGTAGACTGCTCAAACACTTGTTGGTGTAGGGCAGGTTGCGCATATGTGTTGGTTCGTCTTCGCTCTCGCGATCAGAACGTCTGAACTGAATAAAAGGTCTGTGTGTGCAACACGAAATCAGTTGTTGTTAGACCGCTCGCGCATCAAGAACATAATTCGCAGTAGCGTGCAAAGAGCTTCTTCCATTCAAAAGGTGAATATTTATGAAAATAACAAATAATATTTTTTCATATCTAAATTAATTTCTTGAAAATGTAAACATTTTTAAATGAGAATTAGTTTAGTTTATTAATTTATAAAAATATTAATATTAATGACCTTTTAGCAGGTGAGCCCATCTGCAACAAGTGTTGACTTTTTGTTTTGTATATTTGAACTATAGTTTTTCAGGAGGTTATATGCAATTAGCAAAACAACAAATTACATATTTTTAACGTTTCTTTCATAAACTACCATTTTTGTAGAGTGTAAGTTAGTTTTAGTTGACATTTTATGGTTCTGCTTATACATAATTTACACATTTTTTAAAGTTTATGAGAAATTAGTAGATTTGAATATTAATAGCTTGTGTACCCCTGCAAACAAATCAAACTTCATCCCCTTTAGCCATTTCACCAACATACAAGCTCTTTGAAACATGAACGTGCATGAACGATCATGTTTGATTCGAGTAAACGACATGACCACTCGAACCCGCTCTCTTATTCCGTCTCTTTCTTTGATGTACCTGTGCTTGCTGTTCTGACTGCGAAGTGCAAAACAGATTAGAAACTTAGTAAATATTAAATATTTGCATTCCCTTTTAATTTAATTTAATTTAATTTAATTTAATTTATTTATTTTTATTTATTTAGCCATTAATATTTTCACTGTATTTTGTTTGGTTTTGTTTTGCGATTTCGTTTGAAGAATTTCACAACAATGATGATCAGAGCGAGATAGCAATTTAGTCAGTTTACACTGTGTAGCTAGTTGTCTCTTTCTAAATTTATGTGACTGTCTAAGAGTATGCAACATATTTTAAATTCAATTCAGAGAGGAAAGTCTTCTTAGACTATTGCATACTTAATCGAATGTGAAACAAGCTTTTCAAAATGGCTATTGTCAACAAACACGCAAAAACACAATAATGCTTGTAAACTTTATTTATTATTGTATTAATAATATTTTGTATTTTTCATAGAATTCCTGCAAAATATAGAAACTACGTCGTCGACGAGCAACAGCGGAAAAAGCGAGGAGTTTGAAAAAGAGATTAATAGTGAGACGGATATATTTGACTTTGACTTTGATATAAACCTGATTGCCGAGGATCACATTGAGCGCAAGGAAATGGATCAGTGCAATCGGGACTTGGATAGCATTTGCAGCGACAACATTTACGACTTAAGCGGAATGGGTGAATTTGAAATTCAACAATTGGAGAGTGCTGTGGAGCCGGCAATTGACATGGGTTCAATGTGCAATAACATCGATATCGGAAGCAACCTGTATGAAGATCTTGATTTTGGAAGCATACTGACTAGCGATGCAAATCCTATGCTGGCCAATTTCTCGCAGGGCTCCATTCCGTATTCATCTAGCCAAACTAAATACATCGAGGAACTACCTATACCAGCTGACGAGAACAGCAGGGAAAACTACTATGGCTGCAGCCAGCAGTCGCTGGGCTTCGGCCTTGGTCCTCTGGTTGGTATCAATGAAGATGTTTGCAGTGCTGTAGTTGTGCCGGAAACCCTATCCAACCCGTGTTTGGGCGTCAAGCGTACGGCCTCTGCAGCTTCTCTTTTCTCTACAATTGAACCTACGCCACAGAAGCGCAGTAAACTATTCCTTAACATTAACAAATCGCAGATCAGCTCTTCAGATGTCATGAATACCCCTGATATCATTGATATCATTGATGATGTAAGTTACTACAGCATTTCACTAATACCACAGCCTACTAATGTACTACTTTTGTCACTTACAGCTGAATACAGCTAGCAACATCTCCAACCATGACCAAATTTATGAGGAGCTGCGCAGCGCAGAGGATAACCCTGCATTAACCCAACTACCAGATTTCTCAGCGCCAGGCACACCCAATAGTACATATTCCATTAGCACCTCTACCTCGCATGTACCAACTTGCCAGACAGGATTTGCTGGTTTAATCACAGCACCCGTATCACCTGCTTTCTCCACCGTCAGTACATCAGCACTCAGCGTCGCAACATCGATCAATGACAGCGTCAAGCGCAAGCGTGGACGTCCTGCCAAAGAGCACGCTGATGGCCCGGATCCAGAGCTAATGTCCCGAATGACAGAGGAAGAGGCAAAGGCATACCGAGATCGTCTTAAGAACAATGAGGCTAGTCGCGTGTCGCGCAAGAAGACCAGGAATCGCGAGGAGGAGGAGAAACGTGAAGAGGAAGCCCTGCAAGCGAGAAACGACGAACTAAACGCCGATCTGAAACGATTGCTTCGCCGAACTAAACGTATTGCGGATTTCCTTGAAAAAAACTTTCATATTAATAGCACGTACATCAAGCCCGAACCTGAGCATTAAGATTCTAATAGCCATGCCATAGTCAAACTGTCGTACCTCTCGATTGTCGCATATTGCGATGCAGAGCTCTAGTTGTAACAAGATAATTTTTATTCATCCATTAAGTTAATGTTGTCGCTGAAGAAGTCGTTGTAGAATGTGGAATCCACTCAAGAAACCACAGAAAAAATAATCAGAACAGATAATTGCTTGAGCAATTAATTAAATACTTTTATATTGTTATTAGTAACTAAGAAACTGTGCATACTTAATCACAAAAGCGCCATATAAAATGCGCATGATTTTTAAAAAAAAAAATGTATTAGCACTCTATTATGTTTGAAATTATGAAATTTTAACCACTTGTTTTATATACCTGTTTATGTACTACTTGTAATCAACAAAACGTATCTTCAAGCTGAAAGCAGCAAGAAAAAAAAAAAACAAAAAAAAAATAAATATTTACCCATATATATTAAGAATTATTATATACAAACATACTATAAATAAAGTACATGTGCTGAAGGCCGTGACAAAATCAAATTTATTTTGTCTTTCATTTAAATTCCTTCTGTAAACACATTACTTTCTCTTACTAATTAGGGTACATTCTAAAGTTAAAAAAAATAAAAGTAAGGAATTTTCGTTACATTTATTAAAGTACTAGTTTCCAAACGGTATAATTTCATTTTTATTAGCCTCATAGTTCAAATTCTAAAATATGTTTATTCAATACATGTGTAAAACCGAAACATTAATTTTTCTATTGCACATTAAATTTTAAATGTTTAACTCATATACATCATATCTAAAACCAAAGCCGTGTATGAACTCTCAACTGGAGAGTTTTAAGCGCGCGATGCACACTCAAAGGTTATGGAGCCCACTTCAGCAATAAGGCAGATGCATTGCTGAATGAGATCCAACCAATTCGATGCGGCTTTGATTGGTGGAGTCATTACGTTGGTCGGTCAGTTGCGTGTTTGTGATAAATTGCCATTGTCGGTGTCATCATTGTTCAAATATTTAAAATCACATCGCGCGCTTCTGTGAAAGGTTGCTAGCAGACAACCTACGCAGCTGATTCCTGAGAGTTCGTGTACTTGAGATAGCGTAAGCCTTGGTAGGCCTGCGCTGAAGCGTTAGTTGCGTGGCAAGCAAAGAGCAGCCAATTACGGGGCTGTACTTTATACGCGAAGCGCATGAATATACACGAATACAGTGTCAGAGCTGTTAGGAAAAGAAGAAACAAAGTTAAATTTGAATACGAATGACTTTCCGCCAGACATATCAGCAACAACTCGGCGACTGGCGCGTGGCCAAATGTCCAAATGTCTGGCTTATCAGTGCCAGGCAATTTGATTAGCAGAAGCTGAATCAAGTATAATAAACAAATGTGTCTATGAAAGCACACTGATTGCGACTAATTCTATGGAATCTTTTTCAGCTGGCTTAGATAAGGTAACCCGGAGCGAATAACTCTTACCTAAGGTCATTCTGCCAGAGATGAATTTGGGATGCTTAGATGTATCCGCAATGGCGGCTACTGGGATTCCCCAGTTGGCAATTGGTCCCCAAAAGTGAGTGCTCAAGAAGTAATTGCGCCATTCGGCAGCACTCGAGGTTGAGCTAGACATTGAACGTCTCAACGACATTTTGCTCCTATTGTATATTGTACTCGAACTCCTAGAAAGACAGTTGAGATTAGCGTTCTCCTTGAACACATATGCGTCGTTCTAGATTTGTAAATTTTCAAGGTCTTACAGTTTTTTTTTTTTGTCTATCGTGTATGTGTTTTTGGTAATGTCAACTTACTTTTTATTTAGTTGTATATGATTTTGGAACGCTACCAAAAATTTAAAGATTCTTCCTGAAAAGTTATGTAAAAGTAAATTTTGTGAGAGTAGAATACAAAGCCTACACAAAACCTAAAATTTCTCAGCACTAAATTAAACTAATGGCAAATAGTGCGTTCCACAATTCTGTCATTTTTAGGTCGTTTTTTTACAAGCACACATTTTCTGTCAGTCTGGCAGCTTAATGTATACTGTATATACTGTATTCCTTATCATGTTTAAATCGGTGTCAACGTTGAATCAAACTATATTAATTCAATATTAATGCTTATATAAGTTCCATGCACGATTTATGACATTCTATAACTTGGTCATTTTTGATTGTGCATCTGCTGTTAAGTAGAAAATAAAAATATAGAATTAGGGTGACCATCGCATTAAATATGAATCATTAAAAACCTCGGGCGGTTTGTTTTAAATTATATATAGAATTAAAAATTATTGCACCTCATATAATATATATGTAAGCAGTGATTAAGGATGCAATTAAGGTGTTAGGATATGACTTGCGCACCGTAATAAGCTTGCACAAGAGAATAAGCATTTGAATATTTAGTTGAAACTTTTTTTTATTAATTTCATATATTGAGTTCATATATTTTTGTTAAAACTTCCAACTATAAATGAAATTGAAGAATCTTTGCGTCAGCCAAGTTGTTGCCAAATGTTTGCATACCAGCCAATTTTTAAAAGCATTTTCAGGTAAAGATTGCACTTGAGTTGGCTTATCAATGCCCCAAGGTAACTATATAAGGGGTTAGTTGTCGAATAGTTGAGCATCATTTGTAGTAAAATGAAACTTCAGCTTACTATCTGTTTGGTTCTATTGGCTGCTTGCAGTTTGGCCAACGCCTACAGCAACGATGGCCAGCCGGGTTGCAAGACGCAGGAGGAGTTGGACATAGCTATCTTCCGTGATAACTGGGATCCTACGTCTTTCTGGAAGTGCGAGACACTGAACGAGCCCGCCAGTAAAATGCGTTGTCCGGATGAAATGGGCTTTGTCGATAGCCTGAAGGACTGCGTTAGCTGGGATGACTGGAAATGGGAGAAGCCTGTAGCTCCGCCCAGCGAGGTCGACGAGTGATCGAAAGATGTTAAAATTGAAATGCTAAATGTGACATTTAATTATTGTCATTGAATTGAATATAAATACTGCGCTAGGCGGCATATAAACGCAACAAAAAAGAATTTAAGAAAATATCAAGTATATTTGGGGGCGCCTCAGTCGCGTGTTCGCAATCCCCAAATCGAGGTGCGACGTGTGCCTACAGTTGGCCGTCCCACCGAGCTATGTATAAACTTGTTAATCCCAATTTTAGGCATTTGCTTTTCCAGCACTTCCATGGCGGCATCTGAGAGCATGCCGAAAATGTCCAGATAGGTAAGTGACGTCATGTTCTTCAGTTCTCTAAATTAAATAGACACACATAAATAGTTAGAATTGAGGCCGTGTCCTAAGTGTTCTCTTTGATTAACTCACATAAAACTAGCAGCGGGTATGAGATAGCAACGCGAAACGGACAAATATTCGAGACTGTTGAATTTCATGATTGCAGTAAGTGCCGCAGGTGTTAGACTATTGCAGTCCGAAAGATCTAGTTCAAGCAGTTGCGGGCAGCGTTTCTGCAGTGTAACAACATCTGAAAGCAAAAGAAGATAATTGATAAATCCATCTACGCAAAGGAAATGTTTATAAGAAACTAACGTATATCGAAGAGAACCCGTCTGCAACCGGCTACGTTCAATCGGATTACATTGGACGGTATGTGAGTAACCAGTGCGGTGACAGCATCAGCGCTTAAATCAGTCCATGATATATTTAGGCTATTGAGTTTGGTTAACGACTCCATCATTTGACCCACGTTGTTTGCGTTAAGGCCACTGGCCATCGACAGATTGAGTGTCTCCAGCGAACTGTTCTGTGCAATCTCAAAGCAAATTTTATCATTTATCTCGGCATGCTCAAGGCTAAGTTTTTTCAGTTGCCGACAATGCGCTAGTAATGTGCTCAAAGAGTTGAGTGAAATGGAAGCAAGACTCAAATCCAAATATTGCAGACGCGACTGAAAATCTATGAACGATGGATCGCACGTAAATGCAGGATCTTGTATCTGGTGGAAAGATTGTTTAGAATTAAGAAAACGTGTGTGGAACATTTTTCAATTTCTTACTTCTGCTTGGGCTAGACGAAGTACAGGTACACCGCGCTTTACCACCTGTTCCAGGGCATTTGGACAAAGCGTTCGTAGTCCCAAATCCAGACGTGTCCACAGAGTCTCGTCATGTGCACAGCAATTAAATCGTCGGCAAACAGTTGCAATGCGCAGCAGCGTCTTCTTTGGTAGCCATTTGAAAATGTCCAGCAAAATTTCGTCAGACAATTTTTCAAAGTAATTAATACCGTTGCTAATATGGGCGCTCATTACGGGAGTACGGTAGACAAAGAAATCGTCAGTGGGCGCCAGGCGGCTTGTCAGTGTTTGTGGTGGCGGCGGTGCCGTCGTTGGTCTCTTTTGCCGCATCACCGCCTGCTTGCTGGTTGAGGGCATTAAGCTAAGGGGCGTCTGTTGCTGTTGCTGCTGCTGCGGCACCGGTGGCAGCAAAGACTCAATTTGATTATTGCAGGTGACTGTGGCCAGAGGATTTCTAGTCCTTTTGCTGGGAGAGTTGGAATTGCTACTGCATTCGCTGGTGACCAGTGCCGTGCGCTTAGCCTGAGCCAGAACGTGAAGTTTCTCTGCAGACTGCTGCAGAAAACGTTCCTGAGTATCTTCATTGAAAACCTCAATAATAGTATTGTTGACACCGCTGTTGTCGAGTGTAGATGTCGTCGAGTTCAGACTCATACGCGCCTGCTGATGTGCCATACGGGACACATTGGCGTAGGGCGTAGTCTCATTGGAGTTCTCATCGCTGGTGGTGCTAACAGCGAGTGCTATTGCTGACAGTGCAGATGAACTGCTCTCCTCAGAATCCAACATCCCGATGCCCATTTCTTCCAGTGCTTCAAAGGTCAGCACTGACGGGGAGGAGGTGTGCTCGTAAACCGACGACGTTTTGGTTGCGGGCCCAGTGGCTGCAGCGGCGATTGCGCCGTTCTTGCTTGTCGACCGTTTTCTGTAATAAGTTGGAAAGACATTGAAATATGCTCGGCGAGCTAGTACGGGGCAGTTGCTTGGTCAGCACGGGTCAAGCACCTTTCAATTATGTGCTGGCCCCGTTTCGCTGTTGCTTTTTATTTATGTGACGTCACTGGAGTAGTTCGCGCCATTTGATGGCCAGCCTTTGTGTGCACACACGATTCGTATGTTTCTGTTAATCTATGTTACAATGCACATATTTACCTGGCTACAGGACACAGGTTTTCAATGTTTTCGGCTCCTTTGTGCTTGCGGCCACTCATATTTATTAAAGATTTTCTCTTTTTGTTACGCACAAATTACGCGCTAATTTTGCATGCAGCGTTGCCATATGACACATTCAATACATTTTCTGTAGTGTTGCCAGACATTGCGGAAATAAAATGTTTTCCAACACCAAAAACATTAGCCAACACTAAAAAGATCATAGGGAAAACACAACAGAGTTAACAAAACGGCTGGAAAAATTATTTATAAACATAAAGAAGAATTTAACAAAAGTTTAATGATAAGTCGGAGACACGCATGAATTGCAAAAGATATGAATTAAGATAATTCCGATGCTAATGATACAACGATATATTGAGGAAAACAGCTGTGATCATTACAACGACAGCATTTGCGTTCCTTCCCGCAAATCCACTTTCGCAAGGTGAGTGAATTGCACAGCAGGCTCTGCTTTTGTTGATGTTTTGTGCTGCGTTTTCTTTGTTGTAGGGAAATTGCAGTTAGAATGATAACGTCCACACATAAACCGCCATATAATTGAAATCAACGAAGTGAAAACAGTTTTAAGTTTTCGCGTTAAATTTTTGTATGATAACTTTCCATTTCTTACACATTCATAGATCTATTAGGATGAGTCTTCGCACGCGTGTGCTTGTGTTCTCTACATTCTTTGGCAGTTGTCTGGCCATCGGATTACTATTGACCAGTATGACAACCAATCACTGGGTGCGTGCCTATCCGCGGCGCACAAATTCCACAGAAGCCAAGGGAGACGTCAACTTTGGTTTGTTTTATGGCAATCAGAACTTGAATCCTGGTTTTGGGGTACGGAACAATCAGGTTAATGGTGAGTTTCTAAATTATTCAAATACAAGTGTCAATATAAACTAATATTATTTTTTTCACAGTTTACTCCTTTATTCGCTCCGAACATGGTGAAACTAGTTTCTGGCTATGGTTGCTCACAACACTTGGCACTGGATTTGGACTGTTGGCAAGCGCCATATCAGCGATAGCCGCTGTGCTGAAGGCAGCGGCATCAGAAAAGAAAGGCATTAACATGATGCTCCTGTTAGCTTCCAACGTTTCATCGGCTTGTGCACAGGTTATTGCGTTCTTATCTTGGCTGATTCAATTCTATCAGTATCTCATTCACAATGTTCTTCTAACTGAGCACCAAAAACAACACTGGTACAGCACAGGATTGGCTAATTTGGGCTACAGCTTCTATTTAGTTGTTATTTCTACAATTGTGGTATTGATAAATATAACAGTTCTGATTTATGCTAGACGACGTGAGCTTCGCGAACGTCATCGCTCGGATCCGCTTAACAAAGACAAGAATCAAGCGGCCATAATGCTTTACTAGCCAGAAAGCTGCAGGAAGTATAATCCAAATATAACCTCAAATGGAAATGTTCGATCAAGCGATGCGGCAACGCGCACCACATAATCTCAGCGGCTCAATTGTTTGTGCCTTACTTAAAGATGCCCTTGCATGCCACAATATATATTTCATATATATTGTATATATATTTATCGTAGTCTTTAAGGCGATATACATGTGTTAAGGCTGATAAGCATTTTGATTGCAAAACAGTCTTGATGAAACAAACGAGCTGTACAACTTAAACATATACACTCTACATATGTATATATATATGTATATATATATGTATATATATATGTATATATATATGTATATATATATGTATATATATATGTATATATATATGTATATATATATACATATGCTATACACAATGCATTTTATACTCGAATGTACTTTATATACTCGTTTTATATACAATTTTTTAGTTGCTAATAACCAGCTAATTCTGTTTTATGAGCATACAAATAAAACAACAGTCATTGTTAAGATATATCTCATTAGAGTTTTGTTTTATATATTGTTTAGTTGTTGTACGAAGACCCCACGGGAAGTAAGACTTTACAGTAGCACACGCTACGCCGCGGGACAACATCCTTGGTAGCAAAGCAATAAATAAAAAGATATCGGAGAAAATGGAATTTAAAAAGAAAATCAGTCCGTGTGGCATTTAGTTGATGAATTGCTCAACACTTTTGACTTTTACCAACTGTCACAACAATTTCCTCATTGTAATTAAACCGTTCCAGCTAATTGTTGAACAGGACCACACCGCAGGCATAAAAATCCAAGTGTCATCGCATTGCATTTTGCAAACGAATCAATTATCTTTTTTTCTGTTCTCTATTTTCAATTTTATTTTTTTTTAGCTTGTGCAAACTGTTTTGTCGTATATCTGAGGACCCCTGACTGATGGGTGATGGCTGTTTCCTTGCAAGGACAATTTGTGTGTGGCTTTGTCTTGTGCTGCGAGAAACACTTCCTATTTCTATTCGATTTCATGCCCATAACAAAACAGGACAGATTCGGGCTGCTTCCTTTGGCCCAATCGAGCCAATTATGTCATCATTAGTTTTGATTAGTCTGTTGGCTCATTGCGATGGGAAAACAGCACAGACAAAGCCATTTGTTTTGAATTTTGTGGCACTTCCGGCACCACCTACTGTTTACCTTTTGGCATATTGTCCAGCTGGGCGCTGCATGTTGTTGTTTTGGTCGATTTTTGGTTTGACTTGAATGCAATTGCATAATAATGATGAACGTCTTTTTAATTAAGGTTGTGTCAGGGCCTAATATTATATGACTTGCGGCATATAGGTATCAACTGCTAACTTGCATATCTGTCTTTACTATTTGTTCGGACGACTATCTTTGAGAGACTGAGTATGGCTTATCTGACCTAACAGATTAGGACTCACCTTGTGCCATGTGCGTGGAATAACCATATGAGTCTTTTCGTTCTATGTACCACACACATTTACATATGTGAATGCATATGTATGTAGCTATCTCTATCTCTACTCATACATTGCGCAGAGTTGTGCAAGTCCCGGCGTTAGGATTAGGTTCCAAATTGCATACATTTGCAGTGTAAGATAATGAAAAGATATGGTCATTAGCTGCAATGAGTCGGCAGCAGAAGATTAGACAGCAGACAATCGACTTATTAAGAGTGTTTATGCAGATAAACGCATCGTTTAGCGTTTGTCGGGACATACCCACTTTTCCGCCTAAGATTAGCCTAAACACTTGGAAAATACGATTGAAAATCGCCAATACAAGCAGCTTGTGTATAAGTAGCTGGAAATGTTGAGCAATGCCTGGCTATGGAAGCGTGGCCTGTACAAATATAATTAGCGGGAAAGTCTCATAATCGGAACGAGCGCTGAACAGAATAGAATTACCAACATGCCAGCCACACACGTTGAGCTCCGAGGCATATTTTAGGCAACTGCGTTGTATTGTGGTACTTTACTCCTGTATTCGATACAAATCCATTTCTTTACACGAATTTGTCTTTGCTTTATTTTTATTTTTTATGGGTTAGTCTGTCTTCCCCTATTCTGATTTGTGAAAGTATTTCCAGCAACCGCAAACATGCGAGTCAAAGAAAGCCAACAAGAGGGCCAGACAGGCTGTCTCCTATTCCTATGCGCCGAGGTCGTCGTCGTCCTCGCTGCTGCTGCTTCCCAATAAATTTTCCAATTAAATGGATCCTCTGACACTTTGTATAAAACGTCAGCGCACAGGCACAGCGGCTACTACTACTGTCAGTACCCCCTGCCAGCCCTTGGGTGTGTATGAGTGTATCTGTATCTGTGTATGTGTGTGTGTGTGTGTGCTTATGCATAGGGGATGAGGGTTGTTCTTTGAGGGGTTGAAACCCATCAACGCACTCTGCTTGGCCAAGACTGGCGCTGTGAAAGGTAGCAATCTCATTTCTACGCTGTTATACCCATCGACTCGGCGACTCCATTTTTTTATTTTATGCACTGCTCCTTTTTTGCACTGCCCATTCAATTGCTCTGCTTTTGTTGCATTGCGAAATTATGGCCCGTATATTTCTCTATTAGGGCACAAAATACATTTCAATTTCTCAGTCTGACGCGCTGTGTGGCCTGGATAGAAAGTAAGTTACAAGACACAACGTCTTCTGGTCCAGCTAACTGGCAATTATATAGTTGCGGAATTTGTGGACCACCCGATGACTTTTGTTTGGCCTTTTTGTGGTCATGAATGGCATATAGGCTAGTGCCTCCTACATGGCAATTGTTCCAAGACGTCAGTTGGTTATTGATAGCCAAACTACTTTCTTGTTAGGAAGTGATTTTGTCTGATATTGTTTTGGAACAATACTATCTTGTTTACTTTTATAGTTTACAGAAATTACATTTTCTGGCTCGATTATAATTCCTGGGAAATGCCAGGGATTGCATAGTTCCTTAACATCTTAATAAAACTGAAGTATCACTCTTTAAGTTTATGAAAGCTGTTTTAGCTCTAGCTGAAGAGTCAAACTTTTAAAATAAGTTTATTTGCATGATTTAAATATTGAATTGCAAAAAAGGTACAGTTTTTAAGTATTTCGGTAAATATTTAATTCTTTATGCACAATTGTACACGATATTATATTTATTTTATTTTAGAAGAACTTGAATTTCCGAATCCATTAAGTATATTTTATTTAATAATATAGGAATTCTCTGTTCATGATTTTACTCCGTTTACGTTTAAATTCTTGAAGCTGAAATCCAAATTTGAGAATATGTTGATTAGGAGTAAGCTAAAATAATTTTAATTATTGATAAATAATTAAATAATTTGTGTTCGATTCAAAAGTATGAAGTATAGGAAGGTTAAGCGATTTGGGCGAAGTCCAGTTGAAATGCTATGAATAAAACAGCCAATAACCGCGATCTGTTTTAAGTTGAAAATATTACTAAATGAGTTAAATTAATTTATTTACTAAATTAACTGATAATGATATTTGGAAATTTATTCAGTTGATGTTATAGCTTACCAGTCTGATCTTCGTAATGAAGACCTAGGCTGAAAATACAAATAGTTGAATAGCTAACTTGCAACCTATTACAAAACATGATGATTCGAGTTTTTAGTCATTAAGGCAAATTAATCATTGTTCATTTTATTCTTTTAAATATTTGTACCATTACTGTCTAAATAGTAATTGGAATCAGGTCAAATTTTTTCTCAACTTTGGTTTGTTTTTTTACTATGCAATTAATTAAATTTCTGTTTATATATATTATTCTACATTAAACTTATATATTTTAAGTAGTGAATTGTAGCCGCTTTCCGAATATATTTGTAATATTATATTAAAGCAATTGCAAGTAATAAGTCCATACGTGTTATTAAGATTCAGCGTGCCAATGATATATTTTGTATTTCAAGTCTATCTGTCAAGTCTACTGATGCTATTAGAAGTTAGACGTATAATTCGCACCTTTATGATAAATTCTAAATAATATTAACCACAATAAATACTACAAATTCTTTGACCTTTTGTGTGAGTTCGTCAGTGATCAACTATTAAGTGTCGTGCTGAATATATTTTGTTTGATTATGCAATTACTCTACACTTTAATCACTAGGAAGCTATTGGCTCAAATTGGAGTAAGTGAGATAATACCAAGCTGAAAGCCCTGTTTTTGTGTACATATGAGTTATGTTTGCATTTGTTATATTTGGTTTTCCTAACATACTTATATGTGTGACAAATAAACAAATATATGTTAAAGTGGGCTATTTTTCAACATTTGTGCATTTGATTGACATCGATAGATCTTATATTTTCCTATACCTTATAGAAAATATAAGTATCTTCCCACACTTCAGAATAAAGAATTTTACCCGTGCTCTAATTAATTGGCTGCAATTAAAGGACAATACTTAGCAAACAACGATGTCAATATCGAAAGACATCAATTCGAAATGCTGACGGAAAGCGTATCATCTTGAGAAATGAGTATTTGAACTAGTTGCTGCTTGTTGGGTTTGGCCAAGTGCTCAAAGTGCAGCCGCTGTGTCTGTTGCAAACAGAATTATAGAAATCAATGGGACATATTATTAGTTAGATCATTGTGCCACTTGTGTAGCTGTGTAGCAACAACAACGACGCAGACGTCGCAATGTCTGGCAGAAAATGTTCTCAGGACTTGACCAGGAGGGACAGGTAGATGTAGATGCGATGCGGACCTGCACGCCTCTATCAAGCGACCGTATTGCTATTGTTTAGTTGTCTGTGGAAAAGGTTGAGAGGCAGTGCCCACCGGTCTGCTACGGTTAACAAAATTGCAGCTATTGTGCACACGTAGAAGTCACATTGATAATGTGGACTTCGGGTACATATAAATTCCAAAATGTTGTCAGAGTAGACTTTGTGTCTATCGCACTTACTTGCTCAGGTGGGCCACTTTCATTGTCCTTATGAATGACGCAAGCTGTCGTGTGAGTAATGGCAAGGATACGTGAACAATTGCAATAGACTCGTCCGCAGACTGTGAGAAAACTGTGTGAATCGCTTGTCGCTCGATCTCAAATCAAGTCAGATTTGATATATACCCATGTATAACAATTACTATAATAGATGGATTGGTTATGGCTGCAGTTAGAATTTGGTTTTAAGTTGGGCTTTTGACTTGACCTGAATTAATGGTTATTTTCCCTAGTTTTCTTTTGCCATTTTTATGAATGAATTTTCGCAGTTTTTGCCAAAATGACTTGTGAGTTTTAACCCTTTGACAAGGATGCGCCAAATGTGCCGACGAATGCAAACTGCAAATTTGACTTTGATTTTGCCGGCATGATGTGGATAATTCGTCAAATGATCTGGTTAGTGGGAAGTGACAGTCATTAACGCGCTGCCAAAATGGCCGTGAAATTGTAAATTAATATATACGTATGTGCTCGAATAGTAAAATGGAGGTATGTACACCTCTTAATGGATGGAAGTACATTTATCTGATTATTTTCATTATTCGCAACGCAACGCAAACCTATTGTTTTTTTTGCCTTTTGAAGTCAAGGATCTTAAGTTAAACGATAAATTATATTTGTTTGTCTTTTAAATATTTTATGTATTCGTTTTTCTTTTTTTTTGTAAACATAAATCGTATAATATAGCTCTGAATATTTAACTAGGTATTTAAATGTAAATCGTATATTGCTATTAACCGCATTCAGCATATAAAAATGTGAAAATATTCTTATATATAATGTAGATGTCTCTTAAAACTCTTAATCGCTTAGCATATGAGAAAGGATCACTTAAGGATTTATTTACACATGTGTGGGTTTTTACGACGCTTCTACCTCACGTCACGTAGTGGAAATGTAAATATTCATTATAAAATAAATAGCTCAATATTTGCATATATCGTCATGGATATCTGTGTCGTCTTTATGATTGTTAGCATAGATTGGTGCTGAGGTAGTGTGTTTTACTGCGCCTTGATGCGCCAGGTACGTCTGAGGTAGATGCACAAAGATAGAGTATTGGCCGGCATTGAGTATTTTGTTATTGTTGTTGCTTGGTTGGTTTGTTGGTAGATAGTTGTTGCGTTTTTAAAGCGTGCAAGCGCTTCACAGATCGCTGAAGCTGTAGTTGTAATTGTAGCTGTAGCTGGGGCCAACTGTTTAGTAGCCATATAAATATGGATACATGGGCATAAAGATGGCCGGTCCCAGCTGGCGCTCTTGCGGCATATGCGTCTTCATGTGCTTCTTTAGATGGTCGCGCCGTCCGAACTTCTTGCCACAGGCGCTGCATGGATACGGACGCAGACCAGAATGAATGCGCTTATGCCGGGTCAGCTCCTCGTTGCGAGTGAAGGTCTTGCCGCATGTTTCTACGTCGCATTTGAATGGTCGTTCACCTGTAATCATATAATAATAAAAACAAGTTAGTAAATCAAGCTAGAGATCATTCTGTTATTTACAACTTACCGGTATGAATACGGATGTGTCCCTTAAGCTGGCCATTATTGGAGAAGGCCACATCGCAGTGTGGGCATTTGAATTTCTTTGGTCGCTGCTTGCGAGCATTCAGCGCCTTTAGTTGAGCATCCTCGGCCATGACACGAGCGTACTCCTGTTCCATCAGACCAAGCGTAAATGGGTCCATGCCAAAGGCAGCTGCGGCTGGAGTGTTGGCAGCGGCAGCCGCGGCGGCGGCTGCTGCGGCATAGTACAAGTCGTTGGCGGGCATGAAAGGCGCTGGCTGCGGCGACAACTGCTGTGGCGTCACAGCTGAGGTGGCTGGAAATGCTGGCTGTGGCGTGGCATCTAGCAGAGGAGTCGAAGTACGTGTGTAGCTGTTGTTTAGCCCATCCTCATAGCTGGATTTACTGCTACTACTTCTGCTGCTGCTTGACGAGGATGAGGAGGACTCTCGGTCGCAATCCTGACCATAGCAGCAGCTACTGCTGCTGGGCAGCTCAGTTTTGATGGTCACTGTTTCGGGTTCACGTTCACGTTTTACAGCCCTGACGGGTGGCGCTGGCATTTGGCGTTGCGTATCCCAGGGACGGAACAGGCGCGAGTACGTTTGCGGTGGATGCATGTTAATTGTCGACATAATCGTTTTTTATTCTTATTTGAAAATCACTGTTTTACTTGGGCGGAGGAACACTTGGCGTGCAATTGCGTAGGCGGAGCGGTGTGTGAGCGTTGCAAGATCTCAACTCGAACTGAACTCTCTCAGCCGAGCGGCGCACAATTTAAAGAGATTTTTCATTGAACGTTAAGGTCCTGGCAGTAGGCCTACCTAGCGGCCTACCTACGCACGCACACGCACACACATACACACACGCACGCACACATTGAGAACATCCGTTGCCTGCTTCATTCATTGATTTGCTGTCTATCTGTCTGTGTGAGCGAGAGGCACGCTTCAGGGTTGTTTTTCGCACCACACAACAATGGCCGCTCACGCAGACTCAAATACACACATACTCACACACACAGAGACACACAGGCTTGTACATAATGTACTCATGAATTTGAGTTCGCTCTGCTTAGTTTTCATGCCAGCAAATCTAATCGGCTCTCGCAATGGCAGCTTCCTTGACTTTCGCTTTTAATGTGTATATTCCCAGCGATGCGCTACTATTTATTAAGTACATATATATGTATATGTATGAATAGAGGTATCTGTTTGCCTCTCTTTTTTCTTTTTTTGACTCCCAACGGGGTGGAAGTTTAAGCGAAGCATTCATGATTATGAATTTTACGCTTACCTCCTGACAAACCCCCTGATACGCAATTTGATAAAAGTTGTTGTCTTTGAGGCGCAAACAGGGCTGGGCTCTGGCCCCCTGGCCCGCCGTGAGCTAAACAAAGCTGAGCTGTAACTTGGTTATCTGTGGGCTCTGGCTGGGTTGATTCGGGCTTGCCCGAAAAATCAAGGGGCTTGCTTTAGCTGCCCTTTTGTGGTGGCAATTTATTATTGAATTAAGTGCTTCTTTCTGGGGGTTGGTCCCGTCTTGTGCGCGCTTTGTGGCAACTGTTGTGCTTTAAATATGCAAAATGTGTATCAGGCGCTGAGTGCGGCTATATATGCTGAGATTTGTAAACGGAGCAAATTGTAGCTTCAATATTCACAGCACATTCTTTGGGGTTTGAATTAAGGTTTGAGCATGTAAAATGGTACAGTTGCTTTAGGTTTATCTTTGTGGATTGTGGGCTGCTCCAAGGGATGACATGAATATATTGTTGGGCACTTTGTGGCCACTGGTAGGCGTTTGCTCCCCGCTGCACGGAGATAAGGACTAAAGTAGATATATTAAAAGATATGGGGTGTTGGTAAGACTAATGCCTTGCTATAGTTTTCAAGAATCAGATAATGTAACGTGGTTTGGGTTTACATATATGAGCTTTAGTGTTTTGTTGCTAATAAAAATGTAGAATTTTGTTGTGCAGAAAGACTTAAACTATATTAAATAGAGTAACTTTAGAATTTTTTTTTGATATGGACATGGGAAATGAATTGTTTTACTATATTATATATTATATGCGTGTCTTATTTCGGAGTCATTTTTTGAATACTTTTTAAAAAGATTTTCAATACGTAAAATGGAAAATGTCCACAGAATAAGCTATATAAATATAATTTCTCGAAAGCTGCTTAGCAGAATCTAAATGAAATGCTCATTGTAAGTCAACATAAAAAGTAATAATGAAATTTGTTAAATGTTTTAGTAGTATCATATTAGAAGAGAAAATGCGCGCGCTTCTTGGAAGTAAATATATTTGCTTCATACACATATGTTAAGTATACACATTTTTAGTTTTGTCTTCCAATTTTCTTAGGGAATCATTTTAAGTTGATGCTGTCATTAATCGATAGTTCAGTAGTTTTAGCCGTGGTTGGCTTCGGTCGCACATAAGCCTACCGCTGCGTCATTAGAAACAAAAGGGAAATCATTAGGATTAAGTGCAACTGCTTTGTTCCTCTCGACGCTAATGAATGCAACGGGTGCATTTTTGCTGGGCTGCGCTGCGTTGCATCGGGTTAGGTATGGTTTTAGGGCTGGCGGCATAGGTGATTTTTAGTACCTGCAATAAAATTTCAATGCGCCATAGAGATTCATTCACGACTCGCGGTACCAGTGCCATACCAGAGATCGAACTCATTCATAAATGCGCTTCGGCAGGAAACTGAGCCAGGTAGGTGCTTGTAGGTGGGCTGCCGGGCGCGGACGACCATAAAAAATCCATGAGCTTATTTGTGTAGGCTGGCACTTAGGCAAGCAGCCGCCTTGGATTGGCAACGGGCTTGGGACTTTCCCTGCATATTTGTCAAATAACGAGCGCGGGATTTTCCACGCATTCGGTACGGATTCGGCTTCAACGTCGGCGTCGGCATCACTATTGGCGTCATAAAGTACCACCTACCTAAAACAATGAAGTGCTCATAAATGTTCATAGAAGATTTTATAGAATAATTAAATATGGCACATTTCCAGCCAGTTGATGTTTCATTCATGGAATATATCGGCGAAGTTCTATTATCTCTACCTGGCCATAATTAGAGCAAATAAGGATATGGCGTCATATTCCTACTTTGATTAATGAGGAAATTTCGCCAGCTCACGTGAGCACAGCAATGTTGCAGAAACCAACATATGGATATGTGCTAGGCGCCTCATTAGATGGCGACGTTGTGGTCAGGGGAAAACACATCCTAACCAAACTTCGAATGGAACTTATGCTAACGTGCTTATCGTCGCGTTCCGCTAAACACAGATAAGCCAAGCATAGATCTAGCTGTGGCCTTGATGGATCGTGCGAGTTGCTTAAGATTTAGTTTCATAATCACAGTCCGCACATAGATCAGAATACATCCGGCTCTGTTGGATTAGGTACGAGTACGTTAGGTACTTGAGCGCCTATAATAGCTTAAATTGATCATTTCAAGTAATGGACTAGGTGTGATCTTGATACGTAGATCAATTGTAATCGGGTTCAACTAGTGATTAGCGTCTGATTCATGTGAGTGTATTAGGGGGCTTGGATTTCAAGAAGCTATAGCTTAATAAGTGAAGACTAAATCAGTATTTCAGATGGAAGCTGGATATAGATTTCTTGCTGCTAATGATTATATTTAAATGAGACTCAGTTAAGCGTTGTTTAAAATACATTTATTTATAGACGATTTTTGGAAAAATTAATTTAATAATTAATTAATTATTATATATATATTATATTTATATATATATATTATATATATATATATATTATATTAATTGAATTCATTTAATAATTTAGCACAAACAAGTTAATAAAAATATAATTAAAGGTTAGCCCGAATAAAAAATAAAAATATTTTGTGTATCTTACATCTGTTGAATGGGTATCTACTCGTTAAGCATTGTGATCTGTAACAACATTGTTTACACTCCGTACGCTCAGTCAAGTTCACAGTCGCAGTAACTGGTTTATTAATAGATTATTTTATTTATACATACATGCACACACAAACATATGTTTTTATCGCTGATACGTTCATCAAACATATGTGAACTTGTGTATATATCTGATGTATGAGCTTTTTAGATGTTTGAACAATTTCATAATTTTATCCGAAATGCCAAAGCGATGCATAAAAGCACACACAATGAACTGAACTGCTTGATTCAGTAGTCGTTTAGTTAGTTAGTCAATTAGTTTTTTCGATTTATACATTATACATTGTGTGTTTTATACATTATGTGTTAAGACTAAGGCTATCAATCATAAAAAGCACTGGAACGTAATGATTTCGTATAAGACACTTAATTTTGTGTCCATTTAACCCAGGATTTTATCACGTAAATTAGTTGGCTAACAGCGTACTTAGGCTATATATCTAGAGCTGCTAACTAACTGGTTTCCACATTACATTTCATATTGCATATAGTTACAGCCACTTGCCGGTTTGGCTGTTAGTCTGTTTCTTCTCCCGTATAGCTTGAGTGGTTTCAATATCAGATACGTTAAAATAAAATTAGAAGACATATTTCCTGATCAGCTTACCAAATTACATGAGAAAATTTCTCAGCAAAACTTTTTAATTCATTGGGCAACAAGTGCACTTATTGCATCGTTATCATTTTCACCTTGTGTGGTATAGGAACGAACTGCAAAACAATAAAAGTATATAAAATAGTCTTAAAGTTATTTTATAGTTATATATATCTATAGTTGCTAACTTATGGGGCATTAATTTACACTTATGGTTTCAGATGATGATTGCCGATACAGAATGAGATCATTATTAAAGATGTTCCAGTTGAGCTGAGCATAAAAGATTTCTACATTTCAAGATTACTTATAAACAACATTTGGTGTACGATGAACACGAAAGAGAACAAATTCTATAATATGGATGAAAGTTTTGTAGCAAACCATTAGCTATGTGGTTAATGAGAAAAGCGTTGAAGCAAATAATAACGCTGTTTGACTGCCAATCAGGATTCTAATTATTTAGAAACGTGAACAAAATTCGTAATTTACCTATTCACATTCTATTCTTTCGTCATACATTTTTAAGCAAATGCCCTTCATATTTAGTACATTTTAGTAATCAACGAGCTTATCGTAAGCAAGTAAACACTTCAGACTGGTTCAAGATCAAAAGAAAAATCAAATACTATATTACTCTGGCTTCTCTTAATTTGGCTAAAAAACATCTCGCCTTTTACTACATTCCATTGCCAGAAATATACATCAAACGCCATAAGTCTGTTTATAGGGTATTTACTAGTTAAGCATGGTCATATTTGCTTTGTTTACTCTCGCTGGCCACACCTACACCAACATTTGTTCGAGTGACAGTCAAGTTCATAGTCACAGTAACAGCTTTATTATTTATTAGATGCGTTGTTTCTGTTGATTGTGGTTATGTGTACATTACATACAAATATGAATTAGTCTCATCTAAGCCCTGCACGCATATTTATGTATGTACATGCATGCATGTATGTATGTACGTTCAATTAATTCATCAAGTGCCAGCGCAATTTCGTCATTTGTATAGCTAAAAGCTAAAGCTCAGAGCAAAAGCTCGCACTTGACTCGCCTATTCGTGTGGGACTCAATAAGTTGTTTTCTGTGCCCTGCGGTCGTAGCGTTGCTTAGTTTTAAATTTGATGTTCCACTGACCGGGTGGTATAGATCGGTGAATTTTCAAGATGCTTGTAGAGTTTTTGGCGTTTGTTGTTGTAGTCCTGCTGCTGGTTTACCGCTGGGCCACAGCCAACTATAATTTCTTCAAGGAGCGAGGCATACCATATAAGAAGCCGTATCCATTTGTTGGCAACATGGGCCGAATGTTTTTGCGTCAGCGATCTATGTTTGATCTGGTTACCGATCTATACAATATGGGCGATGGCAAGTAAGTACATTGATCACTTTAAATGATATAAAAGTGCCAACTGCGTATTATAATATAAAAGTTCAATGCTAAAGCTCAATCGACGATAAGTGATCATCGTTTTCTTTGCAAAATAAACTAAAACTGGCCTTAATTAGTAATATTGCATATACATATAACCAATTTGCCAGAGTGTGTAATACTATAATAATTGTATCTTATTTCGAATAATATTTTTTCGTCCTAAAGAGCTTCGGTCACATTTATATAAATATAGCTAGACACAGAATCAGAAAGTTTTTCAATAATAGACTTAACATGCTTCAGTAAAATTGAAAAGTGGATTACAGCTGTAGGTCTGTAATGAATTTGTACTGATAATTCGTATTGTGTTCACCATATTAGAGATATGTGGATGCATATAGATTGCATTTTTTCGTTTTAAACAACAATTTTTTGCATGAATTCACTTGCAATACACAAACATTGTGTTGTTGCTTGTGATATTTAATACAATTTGCTATTTTGATAAGTTAAACATGCAGAAACAATTTGTTGAGGTACTTAAGATAGCGCCCAACTTGTTATCTATAAAGCTGAAGATGTAATGTATAGAGGCAATAAGTACGATTGACCATATCAAAAGCAGTTTTTATTTCCATTATGATAACCTTACCTAGTATATAAGCGAACAGGGGTAGAGGTAAATGACAAATATGTTTGATACTCAATATCGAGTTGGAGTCCCATTAAAGGTAAAATGCTTTTGTGCATTACATGTTATACAATTCGCACTGGTTCATAGACTCGTTCACTTGACTTGCTTAGAATAAAATAATTGCGCTTCTTAACTGAAGATAAGAGCGGTTGCCTTACAAATTATCAGCTATTTTAAATCTTCTTATCGGTCAATGGCGTTTCTATTAATTATTAAATTATTTCTATTTATAGGCTTTTTGGCATATTTGAGCAGCGCAAGCCGCTGTTTATGGTACGCGATCCGGAGCTAATTAAACAGATCACAATTAAGGATTTCGATCACTTTATTAATCATCGAAATATCTTTGGCGTCGACAATGAGAATCCTCATGACATGGATAATCTTTTTGGTAGCTCCTTATTCTCCATGCGAGATGCGCGTTGGAAGGACATGCGCAGCACGTTGAGTCCTGCCTTTACGGGCAGCAAAATGCGTCAAATGTTCCAGCTGATGGATATAGTTGCCAAAGAGGCAGTTGAGTGCCTGAAGCGCGATGACATCCCAGAAAATGGAATGGAGTTGGACATGAAAGACTACTGTACCCGATTCACAAACGATGTCATAGCCTCAACAGCATTTGGATTGCAGGTGAACTCATTCAAAGATCGGGAGAACCAATTCTATAAGATGGGAAAGAAGTTGACTACCTTCACGGCGCTGATGAACCTCAAGTTTTTGCTGTTCTCAACTGCACAGAAAGTGTTTAAGGTAGTGGAACATTTGTTGCGTAGTTTGACTTAGTAATTAATTATCTATATTATTTCCTTTGCAGGCATTAAAAATCTCACTCTTTGATAAGAAAAGCACAGAATACTTTGTGCGTCTGGTGCTGGATGCCATGAAATATCGACAGGAGAACAATATTGTACGCCCAGATATGATCAATATGCTGATGGAGGCACGCGGCTTGATCAACTCAGATAAGCCGAAATCCGGCCAAGTTCGTGATTGGAGCGATCGTGATATAGTTGCCCAATGCTTTGTCTTTTTCTTTGCGGGCTTTGAGACGTCAGCGGTGCTTATGTGCTTCACTGCACACGAGCTCTTGGAGAATGAGGATGTGCAGGCAAAGCTGTACGAAGAGGTGGCACAAGTCGACAGTAATCTGGAGGGAGGCCAGTTGACATATGAGGCTATAATGGGCATGAAGTATATGGATCAAGTGGTTTCGGAGGTTCTGCGAAAGTGGCCTGCTGCCATCGCTGTTGATCGCGAGTGCAACAAGGACATCACATATGAGATCGATGGAAAAAGTGTTGAGATCAAAAAGGGAGATGCTGTTTGGCTACCCACAAGTGGCTTTCACCGTGATCCTAAGTACTTTGAAAACCCCACTAAATTTGATCCCGAACGTTTCAGTGAGGAGAACAAGGATAAAATTCAGCCAAATACGTATTTTCCCTTCGGGGTAGGACCACGCAATTGCATCGGTGAGTAAAAGCCTCTGAGCCAATGGTATCTGATAATGTAGTTTTCAAATAACTCTTGTTTAGGATCTCGATTTGCATTACTTGAGGCCAAAGCTGTGATCTACTATTTGCTACGCGAGTTTCGTATTGCGCCAGCTAAGAAAACCTGCATTCCATTGGTCCTTAGTACCTCCGGCTTCCAATTGACACCCAAGACTGGATTTTGGGTTAAGCTTATTCCGCGTAAATAAATCGATCCAATTGTAATTTTAAATAAGTCTACAAATTCTAAAATTTTATAAAGTTTTATTCATGTTGAAAAAAATTTTTATTTGTTTTAAAAACTCTTTTAAAAAAAGAATGAAACCAAAGTATTTTTCAGCAATAGTATTAAAAATATTAAACGGCTCAGATCTAGAATAAGTAACTGTAAAGTCAAATTAATAACATTATGGTTTTATTTATGGTTAATAAAATACAGTAATTCTTGGCTATATTTGACGTGGTGTTAGTGATACTATGATTATAAGTTATAAGACGAATGTATATATGTTTTACTGTATAACAATCTGATTAACTTTTTTCAGATTTACTGTAACTCTAGATATAATATAGCAATTGGTTTGGCATAAAAATTTGCAACGCACTAACATTAATTACACAAAGCCTTCGCCTGGAATTGGCTCAAAAGGCATCAAGAGGCGCTTGGCGGGGCGTTGCAAAAGCAGCCGGGTGCTTGGATGAGCTGACCAAGTTATGGGTGTGAATGGCGGCTGGAAGAGGCAGCGTCCACAACGGAAAACCGCACTTTAACGCGAAGACATAAATCAAATTAGTTTTTCAAGCGAATGCACTCGACTAATTCGAGCGGCGAACGCGCCAAGGTACTGCGCGGATGCTGTTCATTTTACTACACAGGATACACAATGGTCGTGCGGCTCTGTGCCAGGCAACAAAAGGATACTACACCCCAAGTCACAAGCCCGTACGCACACACACACACACACTACACAAACGCACACGCACATACACACACTATACAGAGATATCGATTAATATTTATCCCGTGACACAACGCCACAAAAACCGCGGCGGCCGTTGGTCCATTAAAGGACACATAGAAAGAACAACCAACCCCAGCCCGAGGGCCACGCAGCAAGCATTCCTCTTGCGCCCTTGGACAATGGCAGACGACAGCCAACACGCGCGTTTAACTCGCATCCACTTCAAATATGATCAATGCTGGTTAGTTTTCCTACTAAAAACGAGCGTCTGGCTCGATATCCTTGGCACACGACCCTTCTCTCTTCTTGGGGCATGCCATAGGCAGCAGTCAGCTGGGAGCACTCTCTCACTCGCACACTCGTACACTCGCTCTGCTTGCAAGCCATATGTGTGTATGTCTGTATGTGTATTTGTGTGAGCAGCTGCCCTGCGAGCAATGGCGTTTGTGCTCGCCCCGCCTACCGCGCGCGTTTTGTGCGCGATTTTTTGTCGTAGTCGGCTTTGCGGGCACAGCTTAGGGCCAAAACATTTCCAAAGTCAAAACAGTTGTGAATATCTAGGAGAACATTTTCATTTTCGTTACAGTTACAGTCGCTGAAAATGCACTTAACCTCAAATCCAATAATCCGCTTGTAATTCAGTTCATTCAAATGCTCTTCGGCTACCGATGCCCAATGTCCAGTGATCGCATCTCTTTGTGTGCATGTCCTGTAGCGTTTTTCAATTTGAATACCTATGCGGGTAAGAGTATCTATATATATGGCTGTATATATATGTATGCGTGCGTGTGTAAAGTGTTGACCCCGGCGGGTAATCGTTCTATTATTGATGAACATTTGCCTTCAAACAATGTCACAGTGGCATATCGACTACTGACTAGACTTACCTGCCCAGAATAAGTCCAGTTTTATGTAAAGGCATATTCAAATCGAGCTGGCTAATGGAATTATATATAAGTACATGAATATATTACAGATATATATGAATATATATTGGAGAAAGATTGTATTAAATTGAACTCTTTCTTATTTAATGAAAAGAAAAATAAATAAATAAATACAGAAAATATTGAATATGTAGAATATTTTAATTTGTTTGACTTTTCAGAATATTCATTGGATGAGATATAACTATATTAAGAATAAGGTTTGCAGTACAGTAAAATTTAAAAGGTGGATAGATAAATTTAAATTTATATATATAAATTGTAATAGTTACAATAGTTTCTCTCAACCTTAGATCTAAAAATATATATTTTTTCAAGAACTCAAGAAACTTCCTTCAATTTGCCGTGTGACACGCTTTAAGGCTTATGACAGATTTACAAGAGGAAATCGTCTTAGGATTCGCAAGATTTGTGCAAGCGAGCGCAAATAATGCGTGAAAATCTGTAACAACCGTCAGTTGCGGCACGCTCCCTTGGCCCAAAAGCCTATCCATTGACCGGGCCGTATCTTGATCCGCCTAAGACAAACGGCGGCAGTGTCTTTCTGCTTTCCTGTTGTGAAACGAGCCAAAGACATAAGTGGCTCGGCTCGCCCATGGCTAGTACCAAAGTCAAATGCAAATTGAAATGTTGAAAAATGGGACAATGGTCTTCCAGAATTCTGTAGAATGCCCACAATGCTACCGAGGATTGGCAAATGTTGCTAGCAAAAGCCTTTTCACACATATCAATGGAGTGCGGCCGGACTTTGTTGGCTAAGGCAAAGAATGCTGCTGTTTGAGGCAACGGGTAGGAGATGGCAATTGGCCAGAGCTGAATTGCACCAGGGTCTGTGACTCCTATGGTGCAATTATGATGGAAAGGTGCTAATAATAACCGATAAATTCATGTTTACCTAACAGCCCAGGGTTCTGGTCAGCTGTCAAGTGTCTGCTTGTGCGTGTGCGTGTGATGAATGAATGAATGCATGAATCGCCAACTGGCATGAATGATGATGAGCTGCATTCGAAGTGCTGCTGTAGTAGGTGTCTGACGTAGGTACACGCATCCTTGGCTCAACCTTGTCAACTTTGCCATCTCTCTGCCCATGGGCACTGAGGGCTCTGCAATTGTTGCGTCCACTAAATATTGCGGGGGAAATTGCAGTAGATTTGATTGATCGCTGATATGTTCCGCTCGTGCTATTTTCTATAATAAAAATACGCATCAAATTTTTACAAAAAATCACAGTTTTTTTTTCTATATAAAAAATAATTCTCTGCAATAGTAATGAGTGCATGCCAATTATTTGATGGATGACTATAATACAATTGTGTTACAATAAAAACTTGATCCACATATATATACATATATATAAAAATATATAGCTATCTACATATACGGTTATGTTTGTATCGCTGAAATGACACTCGATCGCATCACACTTTGCTCTATCTCTGGTCTTATGTAAAATGTTGTGAAACCGCAAAAACTACTATAAATTGACATCATAAATTAAAATTACTTCCACCCTTCTTCACATAGGCTCTCCACCAGGCCAAACCCAGTCACAGCCCTCGTTTCGGTATTGGACTTTCGGAGGGTTGGCCCTCTGGGGTTGGTGTGTGAATAAACCCAAAAGCCAGAGGCCCAAAACGTAAACGTCAAGCGGCTGAAAAAAGGGGCGAGCACGCAGCCATCAACACGATTATTTCGCATAAAATAAATTGATTCCTGTTAAAAGTCAAGCATGTCCTTTGAAGCTGGAAATGGAACTGCACACAAACTGAGACACGGATACATAGAGACAAGCCGAAAACATCGCTTGAAAAATGTCGAAATTTGTCCACAATAAGTTCTTTATTGAGTCGCCTTAGACAAAGGATTACTTCACCGCCACAACCATCGCCACCGCCGCTATAAACCACGGCCAAACCACTCGCCACTCGACCCAGCGAAACAGCAAACAATGAAACAATAGTCAAAAGACAGGGAAAACTGTGCCACGTCTTCGCCTTGAATTGCGCCAGGCAGCCGCATCTGTAGCTGGGCTGTCCCGACACCTTTGCCTCGACACCTTCCCTTTGAGCGTTTTGTCTTGCCATCTATTCAATTCAATAGAAAGTGGCATATAAATAATGATGAGCGAGCCAATTTGGGCAGTTGCGTCAAGAGCGAAGTCGAGTTGCTCTATTGTTATCCTGGCCTTCTTTGTATGCCCCAGACGAACGGGCAACGCGGCTCTGACAATCCTAAACGTCATGTCCTTAAATGCGGTCGCCAAGGTGGCTGGTTGGTGCTCGTCCTGCCACAGACGCTCGGTCGCCGCTCAAATTAAGCGTATGAAATTGATTAGCTAATGCATTTTAGTTACAATATTTGTATTTAGTTTATAAACTAATTTGAAATTCAGTTGCCCATTAAGAAAGTGGCGTGCGTGAAGCATGTGCGATGCCACCTACAGAGCTCAAGGATTCATTCAGAATATCAGCTAGGATCTGTACCGCTGACAGGGGTGTCCCAATCATTTAGATATGCTGCTTGATCATGCATTACGATAGACTTTTATAGGGATATGCTTAAGGAAAGTTACATGCATTTTTTTCGTTATTTCTGTTAAGTGAAAAAAGTGGTAACATTTTTAAGATACGCCTCCTGGGAACGTGGCAGTTCAGGAGTTCTTAATTTATTTCAGTAAGAGCACTTTTGGATGTAAAGCTAAAATTTAAAAATTAAATATATTTAGTAGCTTAACTGTACTTGCTATATTTTTCTCCCTATTACAATAATTACAATTCTTATTTGAGTTTCTAAAATTAAAAAGACAATCGATTTACTAATCGGACACTAGCAAAAGGCAATCAGCTTGGATTTAAGACCTATTTATAGTAGCAATTGACTTTTCCCATGGACCCGGATTGTTGTTAGATTCACAATACACAGCTAAGCCGCTCATTTACTTTTCTGATTGGTGAATCAAAGTCATAATTCCACTTTACTGGACTGTCAATTCAAAGCAATGCAGCCGCTGCAATTCTGTGGAATTTTCTTCAAATTTTGCACCTTCTACTCTCCCAGCTACCAGTTTTTCTTGTAGCAGTGTAATTGAGCCATATAATTCTAACCTGTTACAATTGAATGGCAGGCAAGCGTCAGATCTGTGAGTGGTTTGAGAGCCACGGCTCCCATTATTAATTAGCCGAATTGTCTATTTTGGAAGGTGTCAACAGGTAAATTCGTCATTGTGTGAGCAATTTTTTATACTTGCCAAGAGTCCTGCATTGTTTTTGCAAGGCCTCTTGGCGGCGAGATCTGAGAGTGCTGCATGTAGCAATGTCACGTTGCACTTCAGACGAGCCGGCTCGTTTGTTCGGCCGCAATGTAAAGGATAATGTGGCAAAATCCTGACAATTGATGTCCTTTGCCGGCACTTCAAATGCTGCGACTCCGACAACTGAGACGTTGAACGCAAACGTTTGTTTGTTGTTTGCAAAGGCAACACAGGCGACACTTGACGTTGCGGCCGGGGGAGGGCGCATATAAATAATAATCAAACAAATATATATAGATACCATTTGATTTATATATTTGTATATATATGGCTAGCGGGCCATTGTTTGTGCCTAATGTAATTTTCGAGTCAAGGCTTGAAGTCCGCTACAGAATCACTTTAGTGAAATCAATTTTAATTAGCTTTCGCAAACGAATTTAAAAGCTACCCCTAGATGGCGCTGTGACGGCCATAAACGCGCACGCACACTCATCGAGTTCCTGAGCGCAAAACTTTCACATTTCCTGGCACTCGTGAGTCGTGTCTGTTCGACGCTCGGCTGTGGTGAATTTTCCGCCGTCGCTTTTACGTACATTGAAAAAAATGGAGTTGAAAATTATGTTTCTTTTGATAACTAAGCAATATAGTTAAAACCTGCTCTGATATAAACTGAATTCATTGAAGTTAATTAAGTTTTAAATGCTTTATTTTTTTACAATTGCAAGTTAATTTTTGTACGGTCCAGGGCTTAAACAGCAAAATTATAAATTATAAGTAATTATAAGTCAAGGCTTTGTATTTTTTTGCTTTTACAAGAATATGTTTGTTTTGTCAGAAGTTGCAGTCATTTTTCTCAGTGCAGTTGGTGTATCAAAGTACGGTGCAGACTTTGCGACATTGCTGCTGCTGTCAGTTTGCGTTTAACCGTCTCGCCAGGCGAAAGCAAAGCTTTGCTTGTTCGTGCGCGTTTCGAATCACATACACCACCCACTCATACACATACACACACAGTACACTCCGTGACATCCAAGCCACACACACACGCCAAACTTTTATGTAGTGCGCGAACGAAATAAATTCATATGCATGGTTCTTAAATAATCCAAAACCGAGAAAACAATAATGGAATATAAGTAATGTGATTGGAGGTGCTCCGTGGGCCAAAAAGTCGTCTTTGCCAATATCGTTGGATGTTTTCCAATGCAACTGTTTTCTTCTGTATCTGTTTTCCGCAACACCCACACTGCAAGCTATTAATAACTAACTAGGAGTGAATAAATTTTCACATCATCTGACTAAATATTCAATTTACTATTGAAAGTGCTATACTGAACATTTAAATTACGTCAAAAATGGTAATTAATAATGAAAAACGATTATGAAATTTTTGTTACGCATGTGTATGTGTATGTGTGTGTTTGCCTGTGCGTATTTGTGTGTATGGGTGTAAACGACAAATGCCATGTACAAATTGTTTACAATATCAAGACCAAGTCAATTGCATTTTTGCCACAGCCTTCAATTGTTTGTCGCTTTTCAAGTTTTCTGGTTCAAACACAAGCTAGTAGCCTTCATCACTTTTGCTTTCGACCGTGGGGATGGGGCTGCTATCTATTGTTTTGAGACGTTAAGAAAAATATGATGTAAGCCCGGACACCCAACGGCAACTACAAAGCCAGCAGCCTGGTAGATGCTTCCTTCCATCATTTCCATTTACATCTACATCTACATGAGTATTTAGCTAGCAGAGCCATTTATTTTTATAAGATGTTGCTGCAGCATCCACGCCAGCTATAACTGTAACTGTAGCTGTAACTAACAAGCTCGCACACACATACTGACTCCCACACCAGCAGCAGCATTTGCAACCTTAGCCAACGGCGCGTATGAGTTAAGGCTCGTGGGCTGTCAGAGGCGACGGCGGCGGGTCGGCCAGCAAATCGATATTGTGCGGCATGACCGAGTGGCCCACAAGGCGCTGTATGTTTTGCCTGTGGAGCTGGGCTACCCAGCCACCGTAACTCGTAGAGTGGTGGCTTTGTAAGCCAGCAGCCAGCCAGCAGTCAGCCACCCAGCCAGCCAGACGCCGCAGCTGACGGAGCCGCCAACGACGCTGTTCCTTTTGCTACTCTCACCCCGGCGGTTGAATTCGAGCTCGTCTTTTGTGGTGAAAACTTTCATTTGCTCTCTCGCACTCTGTGCTTCTGCCATTTGCGTCAAATTTACTCTGTTATCAGACCAGCAGCAGCAACAACAGAAACAACAACAACAACATCAGTTGTCAATAGCCAACAAATGGCTGTAATGCTACACAAATTTATTCAATGACATTTATTGTTGTTGTCGCTTATGTAGTTTGTGTCACGATTTGCGCATTCTGTCAAGGAAGTTTGAGGGAAAGCACATGATGTCATATGTACAAGTATAGCCATATATATATATAAATATATATATATATATCTATGCATGTGTGTGGCGTCTCGAAAAGTATGCAGCAGTTGTTGGCGGTGCAAACTGCCTTCTCCATGCTCCATTTCTAACCAGCGTCAGCTCTTGGATTTGTTTACTGTCCGCTTATCGGCTGGCAAACGTGTCACAGATTGTGAATGTGCGTATATACGTATGTATTTATATGAGTATGTGTATGTGCTCATTTAATTGGTTGGGTAAACAAATCGAAGTCTAAAATAGGTGCTGCGACAATGAGGCCGCAGACTAGTTTAGCACAGCTGAATCCGTTGCCTTTAGTTTAATTAAATTTTTTTTTTATAATTAAGCTTTCATTTAATTATGGATAAGTAGGTCTGACTAATTGTCAGTTGTTATTAGTCCCACGTCTAGCACTCATTCGGGTTAGATTAAGCCCCTTTAGGTATTCGGTGACGACTCAAATTTATTGAAAACTTGCTGCTGCAATTGTCAACAACTGCAACAGCTGTCACGGTAATATTATTGTAATATTAGATTTCATGCCAGTTAAAAACTAGATGCGATATAAGCCACGGCTATGAGCACTCGTATTGTTAGACGACGTGACAGCGAACAGAACGGGCCCACTTAGTTAGCCACAAAAGCCGGCTGCAGTCGTTGCACTTATTATTATTGTTTTCCGTTCGCTCTTATCTCAGAGTGGCCCAGGCCCAGCCCAGGCGTAGTTTGTATCAAATTTCAAGTTAGTTGATGCCTGCAACAAAACTAGCTTGAGGCAGACGTTGTGGCAATAAACCTTATAAGCTTGCCACGCGCACAAACCAACGGTAAACATACATACTCAGATATAATGTTCTGGCACGGAAGCCATTTCTTAATATCCAGTACAATATTGGGTAGTTCAATTGGTATTAGCAACAGATTATAATCATTTTCATTACAAAACTCTAAAACTACAAAATTAATATTGAATAATGAAGTTTCAACGTGATAAGCTGTTGAGAGTATTTAGGTCAATATAAACTAATTATAATTAATTTTAACATAAACATATATACATATCTTAGTTGCAACTGCTTGAGGCTTTCGGTATATATTCATTATTCAGTGAGAAAATCAACTTTTAACATATGTGTTATAAATCTTACATATTTAAATATATTTGCTAACTAATTAATTAAAATGAATACGTCTAGATGTTATATATCTGTTATAGATTAACAGTTGAATTAACCTATTCAGCCAACGCTAAATATTGGGTATTTAATAGTTGAGCAATTGGCAGCGCAGCGTGCTCACTGCTTGTTAACCAAGCATTAAGTACATGTATTAGTCTTCCAACAGTCTGCGTATGTGTGTGTGTGTCTACCTTAAACCATTTCAGAGACAACACCTGCAGGCGTTGAGACATCTATGTGGAGCACATAAGCTTCATTGTCTCTGCAGCTCTCTCTTTGTCACGATTTGTGTACTTAGTGGGGCGCTTAAGCTGCCTCAAGCATTAAGCGGCAGCAGCAACAACAACAAGTTAAATAAGACCTGAATGTACATCTAATGCATTTGCTTAACACTTTCCACTTAGATCGTACGCCATCGCTCCCGCCGCGCGCGCATGTGGAACATGGGATTATTATTCCTAATCTACTACTGCGTAAGCGTTTACTCGGCGAAGGGCGATGAAAAGGATACTCCGGATATTCCACTTGACGTGGGCAGCCTGCCTGAAGCAGCCGATGCTGACTTTGAGACTGACAATGAGATTACCACACCCAATTCTCTTCAGACTAGCGAGGTAAGCAGTGCGGATGATTCTTTCAAGTTGGAGTACTTATTCGCATTATTTTTATTAGAGGAGTGATGCAATGCCGGAGACAACCATGGCCACTCCCATACATGGAGCTGTGCCGACTTGGCGAGCCAAACGAGAAAATTGTACGCCGCCGGCTATCGAGCAGTTTCCACAGCCGTTAATGAACAAATGGGCGCGACAACATGGTGGACTCATCTTACACATTCTTGTGGCCATCTATACGTTCTTTGGTCTGGCCATTGTGTGTGACGAGTACTTTGTGGCCAGTCTGGATAGGCTGTGCGAGGGTATGCTCAAAACTAATATATCACTTTAAGTCCTTCATCAATATGAGTCTTTGCAGAGCTTAAGCTGTCTCCGGATGTGGCGGGCGCCACATTTATGGCCGCCGGCAGCTCAGCTCCAGAGCTGGCCACCGTTGTCATTGGTGTTTTCTTTGCCAAGGACGACATTGGCATCAGTGGTGTCATTGGCTCGGCGGTGTTCAACATCATGTTTGTTATTTCGGTTTGTGCCCTGTGTTCCGGCACCGTTTGCCAGCTGAACTGGTGGCCACTTGTCCGCGATTGCTTCTTCTACTGCGTGTCCATATTGGTCATGCTGATAATCATCTTTAATGATGTCATCTCTTGCGTAAGTACATAATATAGCAGCGTGAATCAAGACATAAGACGAAAACTTAAAGCTTGTTTATATGAACTAAGTTTTACATCTATTTAAATAGGCAAATAGGGGTACACTAGTTGTGTGGCAAGTATATGTAACGGACACATTTTTATTATATATATCCGTCTATCTGTCTGTATGAACTCGTAGATCTCGATACACATTTAATTATTCACTTCCCTAGGATCAAAACATTGTTTTAAAGAAATTTTGTTTACGTTCTTCTATTTAGTTTGAAGATCCTTCTAATATCACTTCTTTTATAGATTGATCAAAAAATATTTCACTAAGGAAACTATATCTTCAAAAATATTAAAACTAGAATGAACAATTTTTCAGGCATAAATTAAATAGTCCACCCATTTGGAATGGCAAATCCAAGGCCATTGATTTCGTTAATTATTTTGAAATCCAATATATCAGCCAAAATTGGAAAATATATACATATGTATATTATATAGTTGAAATCTTGATATTTTACAGTTCGAATCTGTGGTAATGCTACTGTGCTATGTGGGCTACTGCATTGCCTTGCATTTCAATACGGAGCTGGAACGCTGGGCTCTGAGCTTAAATCTGCCTTTTAAGCTGCCTAGCAAGGAGGAGCAATCGGCATTGGTTACTTATAAGAATGTGCCCGAAAGCTCATACACTCAGGGCACACAGCCAAAGGAAACCGAAACAAGTCCTCAGCAGCAACCACAGCCATCGACACAGGGCGACTATCAGAGCTACAACGATCCTAATGCCAGCTGGGATCCGAATGCTGCTTGGGGAGAGGAGGGTCAGACTCAGCCGCAGGCCATGACTGTCAGTGCTAGGCCAAGCCAGCCGCCGGTAGACGATTGGGGCATGAATCAGTTTAACCAGGGTCAGGAAAATATGGCCTACAATGCCGATCAGCCGGAATCTGTGGTTACAGGGGAAGCTGCAGCCACATCGGCCAAAACTCAGGTTGCGGCCAATCCGGCTGGCATTGAATACTACAAGTCGACAGATAAACAACGTGAGCCACGCCCCGATCCATTGCTGCGACCCACTGAGGGCGGCCAGCCAGCCCTAATTGCCTGGTATGTGGTTTATCCGATACACTATCTATGCAAGAAGACCATGCCGGATTGCCGACAGCAACAGTATCGCAACTGGTATCCGTTCACGTTTCTACTGTCGATGATTTGGATCTCCTTTTACTCTTACTTTATGGTCTGGATGATAACAGTGATTGGGTCCACGCTGGCTATACCAGATACAGTGATGGGTCTGACGTTCGTAGCTGCTGGCGTTTCTGTGCCTGATGCCCTAAGCTCAATAGCCGTTATCAAAGAGGGCTACGGCGACATGGCCGTATCGAATGCAATTGGCTCTAATGTCTTTGATATACTAGTGTGCTTAGGTCTTCCATGGTTCATACAAACGGCCATTATCAAACCCGGCTCGCACGTCAATGTTATATCCAAGGGTATGTATGATATTCCTTCTCTCTCTCTCTCTCTCTCTAAGTTAGTGCTTGAAAACGTCGTCGTAATGCTGTTCAGTTTTGTGGTATGCCTAGCATGTGTCTTTAACTGTGTTGTAGTCGACTTTAGATGGTGTAGCCGCAGCTGCATACAAAGACTTCAGTATAGTAATGCACTGAGAGCTCTTACTTATAGGTCTGGCTTATTCCACCCTCTCGCTATTCTCCACCGTCGTCTTCTTGATACTCTCAACGCATTTGAATGGCTGGAAGTTGGATAAGCGTTTGGGCATAATACTCATGCTCTGGTATCTATTTTTCATAACGCTGGCGTCGCTCTATGAGATGAACGTCTTTGGTTACATGAACCCACCAGAGTGTGCCAGTGAGTACCACGTCGCATAACGTTATTTTCCATACTTGAAATACTTCCTTTTACAGGCACGTACTAAACAACTGAATACAATATGATCGTATAACCATAAATAACAGACGCACTTAGATTCGCATCACCAGCACCAATTACGAGTACCATATACAAATACCTAAAAATATATATACAATTGGTATATATATAGCCATATATACATCAATTCAATAAGCATAACTATAGCAACAACAAGGTGTCCCAGTAAGAACATGAATACAAATATATATATATATATATAAATATATATATTCTTATTTCAAGTAAATATTACTCAAATGTGCGTTTTACATGGATTTTTACATGCACCAAAATGAAAGAAAAATATGAAATATATCTATGGACGATATATATTTAAAAGATGCATATTTAGGAAAAAGATAAAAATGAATCCAACTCCATATACAACAATTATATGCATATAGCACTTTAGATAGGGAGAATTGTATAATATTTAGTACAATTAAAATGCAAAACAACAAATGATATTTGTTGCCACGGTTTAATGGAACAACAACTAAATAATAGAAAAGGAACAACGCAAAATTTCAGATGGAAAATACACTCACACAGATTTAAAAAATATGTTAAAATATAGGCATCGATTTTTAAGTTAACTAAAATGAAAATGTTGTTTGGTTTGTAAGTTTCTCTAAATTTCATATTTTAAATCTTTTTGGCTGCTGCTGCATAACTGAAATTTTGGTAATCTTAGATTAAACGAATCGCAAAATTACGTAATAATATTACATAGCCAATTTGAAAATGTCAACGAATTTTAATGCATGTTTTAAGTTTAAAATTAACTGATTTTTTACCCGTTATTATCTAAATGTAATTTCAACAGCCTAAACAAGGCTTTTAGACATATTTTTATCGACCTGTTTGATATATTCCGCCATTCAAACTTTGTATAGAGCATTTCCTAGTCGAGCATTCTTTGCCAACGCATTTGTATTTGTTTTATTCTGTTGCTATTTTATTGTTATACTTACACCATATAAATCTATTTAAAAGAAACTAGATAAATAAATAAATATTTATATTTATGTAGGTATATTTTAAAGCATTAACACAAACGAAAATAAAAAATAACATATTTTTTACGATTAAATTTACAATATTGATAAATAAACGTCCTGAGTTTCGACACATACGACCACAATGTTAAAATGATGCCAATAGTAAACACATAAATATAAACAAATATATGTATTTAACATTTCAAACGTATTTAACTTAATAGCAATTAATGGCGTCAATTTTTTACTGTAAATATATGAATTCTATATGTATACAAAATTTATAATTCTAATAATGTAAATTTATAGTCAATTTTTGGTGCAAATTACGTACACGCGCATATTTATACATATTTGTGGAATTTTTACCAGTATATTAAACATTCTCATTATTATTATTTTTAATTTTAGTTTTCGTTAAATAAATATATCAGTGAAAGCAAAGCAAAACCAAACAAATGATAAGCAAAAAATATACAAAAATCAAAAATTGTATAATAGTTAACCAAACAACGCACTCAATAAAGCGATAATAATATATTTTAGCCCTCTGTGTATAAATTGTTAAATGTCGAACTTAACTCGAATATATATATATAATTTAAAGCTAACTACCACCGTTCAACAGCGAAATGCATAAGAGGAAAACACGTTTACAGACAACATATGACAGAGATCACAGTCAACGGCCTAATTTCAAGGACTCGTACCTATCTATATTAAATCATAACCAGGATATTTTTATATATTTTTTAAAAAGCATAGGAAAACGATGAAATATTTATAATAAATGAAGCTTTAATTTTAGGTAGATTTTCTTTCATCTTATTTTTCGCTTGATTACTAAATCAGTTCATCATGAATATCATTTAAAGATATATATGTTAAAATTATTCAATTACTTCCTGAATGGACATATTTTGTTATTACATGATAAAAAACCATAAACTTAAACTAAATGATATCGTTCTTAAATGCTGTTTAACGGTGGTGCATTTAATGGTATTAAACCACATACGTTAATAATAATGTTAAATATTTTTATACTTTATTATAAACTATTGTTTGGATTTGAGAGGTGTTTGCAACAAACTATTAAACACGATTCGCTAGTGGCCGGGAGGCCACGTTTAGCGACTGGTTAAACATTTAGGTTTATGCTTTGGTAGATTTGTTAGCCCACACATAAGCAGTGGCAGTCGTATTAATCCCTGATAATGGTAGACATGATATGACACTGAATCAGTATGATAATTTAGCTGCAAGCAAAGTATAAGACATACATACATACACATACAGCCCACATATACATATAAACACACACACACACTTATATATATATATATATATATATATATATATAACATAAAGATACAAAACGAACTTACATAGTGAGCACTGCACTGCTATATAAAATGGACGCGCTCAAAACATTTATGTAGTTATATAAACCTATTTATACAAAACATAAAGAAACAAACAGTATACATAAATATGCTGATATACATGTTATATATAGTGTATGCACTATATATATACATACATTTACGACACAGAGAGCGCTAAGTTGTCTAGATATGTTGATGGCGCCGATGTGAAATAGGAGTAACTAAAATCCTCAAAATCAAAAGAATATTGAAAACTTCCTTGAAACTACTTGAAATCATAAAACTAAAGTTAAACCAAAACAATAAATGTACGAACAATCGCCTATTGTAAACTCCCACAAACATATGCATACATAATTGTTATACATACTTACATACATACATACATTCTCCGATTTAAAGAAACAAAAGAAAACTATATATATTTAAAAAAAATGCTTCTATGGGCATTTCTCAAGTACAATGTTCTTCCCCACTCAATGAAATATTGTCAGCTACAAATATACATAATACAACTCATAAATAGATACATACATATACATACATACATACATATATACTTTAACAATACCCACATATACTAGAAGCATATTATCAAACGTAAAGTTGTTAATTGTTTGATGGGTTACAAGTAAATAGGCAATCCATGTTTGGAAAGGATGTTTGATTGATATGCAAGAAACCCTATACATACGTAGCTATTACATCACTCTTCAAATTAACATATACCAAGAACTAAACTTCAATTGTTGGCAAGATCGTTAAGTATTTCAATTAACTATTTCAATTAGGAGCTCAATTTAAATTTAACAGCAGCAAAAATACAGTTGAAATATCGTTAAAAATGTATTTACCCAGATATGAAATATTTTATTCAATTTACTTTTAAATATCTTCAAACTAAATCGAATCAAATCAAATATATTATATTTCGTGTTACTTTGTGCAAATGTTGTATATGAATGATGTATGCATAATAATAGTTATACCTATATAACTAAATATATTGAAGTGGAAACGTTAAAGGACTTTACTGAAAAGGCAAACAGAAACACACACACACCGACAGACACTCACACACACACGCTTTAAACATATATATATATATATACATATACGCCTAGATATAGTATATATGTACAGACATACATGTATACAGACCTACAAGAATGTACAATAAATGTCATCTATGCTATTATATACATCTATCATTTGTGTTAACTATGACTATAATTGTTTGCAAAAACTTAAAAGATTCTTCAAACATATGCATAAATATTTATTTATTGATATGACAAATATTTAATGGTAAACAAATAATTACATTTATTGGTGAAAGAAGAAACATAATAACTATTGCTAATATACACAACTGTTGATGTTATGTTTAGTCTATTAATGGATTTAAAAAATAAATGAATATACACACGCAAATCCATAAATGAGTTTCGAGTTGTCTGGTCTGTAATTCATAGTGGTAATGGTATTCATAAACTAATAGTCATAAACTAATAGTTTATAACAAGTCGCAATTGCCCGAATTGCCGTTCATATTTCTAGAGAAGATAACGGCGATCTTTGTATAATTTCTCTGATGATTATACCTCTTTCACTATTAGAGACATCATTTTACCCGATTTCGATTTTTCACACCCCCGGTCAGTGTACCTGGAAAATTGTAATTAATTGAGTTTTATCAGACAAGGGTACATATGAGTATGTATTTCAATAATCAAGCGTGAAATGTACAATAAAATATCAATGTGTTGAAAATAAATTTGGGGGAATACACCAATAATACAAGACATTTTATTAAATGAAACATACATAAATTATTGAAGGTGATTTGTAAGTTAACTAACATCTTACGATGCGGTAAGGGTACAACCGGCTACCTTAAAAGCTTTCGAAGCGTACGAGCCCAACTGCTTATAAGCTGCGCAGACAAAAAAGCTTTCGCTCGCGACGTTCAGGCAATGGAAAGGTAAACAAAAAACAGAAGAAGGCATTTGCGTGGGGAAAGTAATGTTTGCAATGCTGAATATTGAATACGCTTTTTGGTCTCTACGAATATAGAAAGGTCATTGTATGATTGTTTTAAAAAATGTTTTAACGTGCTATTTTACATTATACTTTTAGTTATCAAAGACTCAATACACTAGGTAATAAATAATTAATGAAAGAAATCTTTAAATCTGCAAAACTATTCATTCTGATTTTGATATTTAGGTACATATGCTGTCGATACTAAAAAGGCCAAGCTCTAACAAGTAGGCTTTTGTTTTTTTCAAGCACTTTAGGTGCTAAATTTTTCATTTTCATTCAGATTTAGATTTACAAGTAGCTTGACACAGCTTTTTTACTTTGCCAGACGGTGTAGAAAGCTTGCTGGAGCACCAGCTTGTTGACGACAGCTTTCCCTGGTAGCAGCAGCGGCGTTGAAGTTTTTGTCGTGCATTTCAGTCGTAAGTTCACTGCCAAAGTGCGAGGAAGTGGGACGCTTGAATGTGCTTGACTGTGTGTGTGCGTTTGTGTGTGTAGAAGGCGTTCGCGTATAAAACTTGAAGAACCGCAATCTCCAAACACACTCGCGCGCACTCTCGCAAACATACAATCGCCGTGTGTGTAAGTGTTGATGTCGCAACCTGTTCTCCAGTCGGACGGGCGTAGAACCCAATTTGTTAATACTGAAATCAGCTGTGTGTTCGGCACATAGCGATATGACATTATAGATTTTTCAACATTACACATTTATGATTGCTATACAGTAATTATATAACCCAGTTAATATTTTGTTTGACTGCATAATCGCTGACGAGCACTTCTCATAGTATACATACATATATAAATGTATGCATACATTCATATATGTATGCCCACATATGTAGATGAAGCTTGTCGGAGATTAGCGGTAGGCTGGGTCAGACGGACAAGTGATAAGCGGGCCAGCAACTGTTTGTTTAATTTCTTAGCGCGCTGAGATATAGTATTAATTATGTTATCAATTCTTTTGAATTATGGCGAATATATCTAGTATAATTAAAATATCAATGCTTATCTTTGCAGCGGGGTGCATATAAAAACATCTTTTAGACAAGGAGCCCAGTCGAATAAAAATTAAAACCATGTCTGGATTACCTCGTGTGGATATTGACAAGCCAAAGTTTGATCAGAGCACCTATATTGGGCGTGCTAAGCATTTTTTTTTGGTCACCAACCCTCTGAACTTATTCGCCACCGATGAGCAGCTGCAGAGGGCTCGTGAAATAGTCACCAAGTATCGCTCCAACCAACCATTGCCTAGTGGCATAACTCTCGACGAGGTGTGGAAGGCCAAGTATCTATATGACTCGGCGCATCATCCAGAGACGGGTGAGAAGCAGATCATCGTGGGACGGATGTCGGCTCAGATGCCTATGAACACGTTTATAACTGCCGGTAAGTATACGCTAGTATCCCCTTCGGCCCTTAAGGTTGGCTATGTTTCGCTTTAATTTGCGAACATCAACTATTCGTTTCCGCGCTTTGATTGATAAATAACTACATTTTGTCGTTGCTCTCATTTAGGCATGATGACCTTCTATAAAACCACACGCGCTGTTATCTTCTGGCAGTGGTTCAATCAAACATTTAACGCCATTGTCAACTATACAAACCGTTCGGGCACTTCTCCAATTAGTCAATCGTAGGTTTCTCTAGGAAAGATTGCTTTATAGTACCCGATTTGTATTATTATTATGCACACAGACAACTGCTTACCTCCTACTGCCTAGCAACGGGCGGTGCTTTGGCTACAGCACTCTCGCTCAACCGGGCCACCAAAAATATGAGCCCTATTTTCGGGCGCTTGGTGCCACTGGTCGCAGTGGCAGCCGCAAATTGCATCAATATCCCTTGTATGCGAATGCAGTAAGTAAACATTACAGATATATAATTATTTATATCCCATTGAGGATAACGAATATCACAATTAAAACTATTGTATTCAACAGGGAGCTACGCAATGGAGTCGTTCTTTTGGATGAAAAGAACAAGGAAGTAGGAATTTCGAAAAAGGCCGCCATGGTTGGAATTTCAGCTGTTGTGATCAGTCGAATTTCTATGGCTATTCCTGGAATGAGTAAGTCTCAGATTTACTTAATATAAACATATATCTACAGTAACTTTTGCTGATAGCAATGACGCCCCTATTGATGAACAAATTGGAGAAGAATGGTTTTTTGAAGAAATACCCCAGATCCAATGCCCCAATTCAGACGGTCTTCTGTGGCTTTATTCTGATCTTTGCCACACCCTTGGGCTGTGCGTTCTTCAGTCAGCGTGCTGCTATCAAAGTGGATAGGCTCGAATCAGAAGTACGTGACCGGATAAAGAAAGAGCGTCCTGACTTGGATACAGTTTGGTATAACAAAGGCTTGTAGGCCGTTTGAAATTCTAGTAAAAAAGATGGAAAGTGAAGCACAAATTTTTAATTGATGTACTTTGAATATGTTTAGTGGACAATAAATATATGTAAGTCTTTAGTCACCTATCCAAAGTGCATTTAAAATTATATTAATATCTTAAAGCAAAATTATTTCTAAGTTGCAAACCTCATAAATTGTGTTGATTAATTGAAATATATAAAGGATATAAATTGGTTAAATGCTGAGCCACTGATTTGCATCAATTGAATAAGTAATAACATGTATTGATTATTATGAATCATGAATTTCTCATATATAAAATATTGTTAATAAATTGTGTGAATATAGAATTGTCTACTTAAAATTTTATAAATAAGTAAATTGGCGGTAATAGTTGTGTAGTGATATAACAATCAGCTTTCTGACAGCTAACTTAGTTTGATACTGAAAATGCTAAGCCAACTCAATGTATAGCAGTTATATGTATATCATTTACTATAATTCTCAAGTGAAACTAATGACTGGTGAAGAAAAAAGGAAGCTAGTAGTTTCTTAATAACATTGAAATATGTATTATACATCGTTTTAAACGTGAAATGACAGTAAATTTTGAATCTGAAATACATATATACATATGGGCGCCATTGTATTTTAAAAAATCGTCATTCATCGATAGCTGATTTAAGTCAACCGTGCCTATCGATATCAAATTATTTCCTAGCACCAAAAAATACCAAAAACGAATGAATTGAGCGCATTTTATCACGCAGCCAGTCAATGTTTTAAATTAATGAACGAAATAAGTTTAAATGGAAAACACACCAATTATAAACAAAAGACGGTCGCTTACGCTCAGCAACAGATTACTGCACAAGCGACACAGTGGTATGTCGAAAATGCTTATTTGTTAAGTAACAAGTGGAATATATGAATATTTCAATTTCAGCCTCTCCACAGAGTCGCGTTTGCGCCAGCGCAACTCATGAAGCTGCTAACGATAGAGGTTCTCCTTGTTCGCCAAGTGTGAGGATTTCCCATAATGTGGAGAGCACGCCGCCTAACAAAAAGATTCATACACTAGACGACAGCTTGGATTTCTCGCAGCAGAACAGCCTTTCGCCCAGTTGCTTGTTTTCGCAGACTTTAGTCACCGGCAGCCCGGAAGTCAGCTGGCGCTGGCAGTGCGATAACAATGGTCGTCGTGATAACGTAAACATTACTTCAGACAGCGGCTTTGATTCGGAAGAGTTTGGACCAAATGCGTGCAAGCGGAGGGATAGACGTAAACAGGTGCGTGCAGATGCCGTCAATGAGCACAAGCGCAAACAGTTGGATAACAGACAATGGCGGGCGCAGCAAATACGTGACCACGAGCTGCTCAGGGAGCGTTGCGACAAACTGCACAGACAGTTGGATCAACAAATAGCAGCGCCAGAAGCAACAGAAACTGCTGCAACAAATATCTCCAAAAAAACTGCAACCCAAGCTGTTGCGGACCCTGCATTGATAGATTTTCTTAATGACTCTGACACAGATTGCTTTTTGCTAGAAGCCTCACAGCAATTGGAGTCAAAGTTGGTGAAGCCGAACATAGCGCCGGCTGCTACCACGCCCACGAGTCATTCCAAGGTAAATAATGAGAAACAGAGTTCCTTCTATATGAAGTTTCTGGAGGATGAGAGCGAAACTGAGGATTGGTTTATCGCTCTCGACGAGGCCATGCTTGAGGCAACGCAGCCCAAAAAGTCGCGTACCTCTTTGCAACGGTATAAGTCAATGCCTAGTAAGGCAGCCGATTGTGTCGTTACCACAAATACAATCTCTACTGCTTCCTCTAGCGATACGCCACGTATTAAACGTCATGTCAGCAGCCATGCTCTCTCCCCGGCTACATCGAATGGTAAATGCTGCAGCTTTTCTATAACAAATCCATTTCTAATGTGTATATGTGTATATGTACTTTTAGCAAGGAGCAATCTCTTTGGCAGACGGCAGTAAAGCCTTAGACAATGTGCTTACGCCCACAATAAAATGGTCCAACGGCTTCCCATCTATCAGTACCGAATGTGATGCGCAAAAAGTTTCGCCCGCCTTTTTCATTCTTTTTTTTTTTGTCATTGTACATGTATACGTTAACTTAATCCATATAGCCTTAAGATACTTATGTAATTAGAACTGAAGCTCAATTAAAAGTTAATTTTAATTTATAGTTGCTGAATTGCTATCGAACTAATTGCATCGCTTACGGCGTGCTTACAGGATGCGCACCATATGTTCGAGATTAGAGATTTGCGAAAGTGGTGCCATTGGAAAAGGACCAATGCACATGATAGAGCAATTAATGCTTATCTGATTAATGTCAGGTGCCCCACTCTTATTGCGAAAGCTGATTAGAATGCAGATTATAAAAAAATCAATGACAAAGTGAATAAAATGCAAGTTTTAGTTGGTAAAAGGAACCAATTACCATTAATTTTATGTGTTAATCTGATTACTTTCTTATCACAAGTCCTTATATAATTTTAATATATAAGTTTATAGTCGAATGCTTGAAATGATGCTACACTGATCTGATTTTGATGATTTTTTATACTTTATTCATTTTCGTTCATTAAATGTATTTTACGTGGAAATGCATGTTAATAACTGACCTTTGAAAGGGGCAGCAAGCTGCAGTTTACGTTGACAGAAGCTGGAACTCTTTGAACGACTTAATGCGGGCTTTCGGGCAAACGCCATTTGATTGAGGCTAAGGTCAAAGTTGAAGCTCTTTTCAGCTATTATTCGCGTAAGAACCAATTCACAAATACATCCACTCGTAAGTATAAATATACAGACATACATACATGGGTGCATATATATGAGTGCGTATATACTGGCTTTTACAAAATGCAATGAATCTAGAACATAAAGTATGCTGCCATATGTTGGCAATGCGCAGCATAAGCCAATCGCAGCCGAGCAACAAGCCGAGCAGTCGAAAAAAAAACAAAACAGAATAGGCAACAAGAGTCACTTAGGAGCGAGAGGAATATGGTATACAGGGAATACAAAATATGGTAGGAGGCATTAGCAGCAGGTCAACAAAATTGGTGACGTCTACAAAGCGCAAACCAAGCTGCAAAAGTAACAACAAAACTGAAGTGAACACGGAGAGCTTGAGCCCAAAGCGAAGGAGCAGCTGGGCGTGCGAGCAGCATAGCACTAGTGACAAATGAGATGCACTGTGTGGGCGCTAACTGTTAAGGGGTGTGAGCGAGAGCTTATAAAGCTTTTTGTAAGCTTTTTATCAAATGCTTTTGTACGGTGCGGCGCCTTTCGTATATTCATAATGGCGTCCACAGCCGAGACTGGCAAACAGTTTTCTACGCGCAACGCCAAAGCGAAGTTCGTGGCAGCGCTCAACAAGGCTCAACTGGCAACAGCAACACAGCGCAGACAACAAAAAGTCTTTAGAGAACAAGTATATAAGGAACAAAATATTAATTCAGCGACGAAGATTTAATTGCTCAAGCAGCTAAGCAGCGCACAAGTTTCTATTGCTGTCGGCCCTTGCAGGATTTGCCAGTAACAAAGAACGTACGAATTTTAATTGTGTTTAGTGAAGCGCGGTCTTTATTTTTGACACTCCTCTTCCAAAACACCCGCTTCTGCTTCAATCAGTAAAAGCGTGTGCACGAATTTGTGGCGCCAGCGTTGCCCCATCGTCGCAATTATTAAGTGAAGCACAAATAGAGTCCAAAGAAAAGCAGCCGAAAAAAAAGAACACGAAAAACGACTTGCGAGGCGAAACGCGTGAAATGTTTATTGTGGCAGCTGCATGGAGCTTTGCTGCTTCATGGCGACTGCTATGCATCGGAATGTTGGCCCTGGCGATGTTATTGCCGTTGGTTATCGCCGAATCGGAGGCTGCTGCCCGTGGCACCGGCGGCCAGCCTAATCATGCTGTCTTCACTAGCTCATTTCTGGTGCGCTTCCGTCGGGGCGTTGACAATGATTTTGCCCACAAGTTGGCCGACAAGTATGGCTTCGAGAATCTGGGACCGGTGAGTAATCAATTTCCACTACGCAGTACAGTGAATGCAGCCTACACAAACCCACACATAAGTCAAAGAAATATGAGAAATATAAATATATTTTATTGCAATTATTGAATCCTTTTAGATGAATTTCACTCTTTATATTTGCAATTTGTAAAGTTGTTGGCTGATTATAGCCAGAGCTTTGATATAAAATACACAGTCTTGGTCTATTTCCGTTAGAGAAACATTTAAAACTTGGTCAGGTTAAGGAATCTATGGCCAACGGAGCTGTGTGCTCCTTGAGCTTTCACTATACTCTTTACTTATTACAAAAGCCTGTCAGTCAGTCGATTGCTGTGAAAAATCAATTATTTTATGTTCCGACGGCGTCGGCATGTTTTGTAGCCCAAAAGAGACAACCAGCAGCAAAAGCAAGTTGCAATCGTCAAGGGCTGTTAATTATTGTGACTGCTTAAGTGGGTGTCCATGTATGTGTGGGCATGTGTGTGAGTGGGTGTGTGAGGCGCGTGCTTGGTATACAAAGCAATATAAAGTCAGCAACGACTGTGGCGGCCATCATCCGGCTGGCGCGCAAAAATTTCCATTGTATATAGTCCGGGCGTAATATTTCAAGCATTTTATGTTGCATGTACCAAACTGGCACAAGGCCAACAACGACAGAAACAAACCGTTCTTTAGAAGTATAACAAACATTACATGCTGATATGTCGGACTTAGAATTCACCAACACTGACAGCAATCAGCTTGCGATGGCCAAGAATCTTACACTCTGGGTGACGCGAATTGGGTAATATTTTCATAGTCGTCTGGGATTGACAGCTATTATGTTTGTCAGTAGTTCTACTTGTTGCTTGTGCTTCTACATGTGTCAATAGCTCAAGCCTCAGCTATTTTCTAGCCAACCGCATTTAATTAATTGGCACGACTTGGTGGCATAATTAGGTGGCTGGGCCTTAATAACCTTATGTCGGGGTCAACAATTGCGTCAATAAAGAAACATGAAGAAGGCGCCAAATCCAATTAGTTTATACACTCTTCATTATTTATATAATGCTGATTTATGAGTAAATTGATATGCCTTCGCTTAGCCACGTCGCACTGCCTTTCTTGTGCCCAGTTACCTGAGACCCGCCCTCATCCTGAATCTTGACTACTCTAACGTTTATTACGCCGCAGGCACAACTGCAATGTATAAGGGATTGCAGGGCTGCCTCCATGGCAACGTGAGTAAAACATATTGCATAACATAATCAGCTTTAATGCTTGCATTCATACACAGATTTCTCTCTCAGAATGCGTCAATTCTCAACTATTTTTAGTTGTTAATTCTGCCTTAGTTTTGCACATTATAATTCTGTTCTTGAGATTTTATCTCATATAACGAATGTAGTCTTTATCATTGATCTCACTTACACATTTAAAAAAATATTCAATTAAAGTCTTCAAATTAAGTCTTCAAACTTTGCTTAATATTTAGAGATATATCATATTTATATGTTGCGAAAAAAGTCCATTATAAATGAAATTTCTAGAGCGAAATTAATAACAGAGTCCATGTAATTCTGTAAATATGAAATCTGTCCGTACTTAAATAAAAACCTGTGTAATATAAGCGTTGCACAATATATGGAATACATAAGCTTCTTTGTGTCATGCACAGAGTCCGTTAATTTTTAAATAATCGACAACTTATTTGATTTTCATGAAATCGATGAATATTACTCTTAAATTTCAGTGATTAAAATATATTTTGCACGAGTTAAGGGCTACATTACTGTTTCGAATTCAAATTCAATATAAATACAAGAAACGAAGTATTTAATTTTTTGGATACTGCTTCCCATTCTTTAATTTGGCCATAAGCCAAACATCTCATAAGAAGAGATCTCATTTTAGATTAGACATTTAAATACTTTCACTTGCAGCTTATATTTTCTTGCTAAAAATATTAGCAACGGGCAACAGGCAACAGGCAAACTTTTTGTTCAGTGGATAAAAGACTCATAATTATCCTAGGCTCCTTAAGAATAATACTTGAAAACATTATTGGATGCATTATACTTTCTGTATATAGTTATTTTTAGTTTTAATTAAGAAGCCATAAATATTGTAAGATTCGTAATAGCTCGTTATCCCTGTGCATACTTATTGTAAATTTATAAACAAAAGTACTCTTTACAAAAGCATTTCTAATTGTGCTGTTAATGTGGCCGACCTTTTTGATGGGCTTAAATGCACACGGAAATTTAATTGGAAATTTGTGTCGACTGGACTTCCGTTACGTGCAGTCATACAATTTGCTCCCAATGCTTTCAGCAGATAAACAGCAAAATTCTTTCCTTTTTTGTCTGGAGCGAACGGTAATAAAATTGCGGCACATGTTGCCGAAAAAATCTGTTGCTCTTACGTCAAACGCTATCTGCCAACCGAAATCACACAATATGTACGACAAAGCCACAATATATATATATATATATATATATATATATATCTATGTATATGTATATGTATATACATATATATTAAAAAAAAAAGAAAACCTTTGAGCGTGGGATAGCGCGTAAGCACAGGCACACGCCTATACTCAGTTGTTTGCTCAAATCGATATTGCGTATACGCAGCCTATGAAGTGGCGCTGGTATTTTATCTGTCATATAAGCGCTTACTTCGTTTAGGCTTTATTGCTTTCGATGTATGAGCCCTATCAACAATAAACTGTTAGTTTTCGGTATCATCTATCAATTATTAGATACACCCTTACATATGTAAATTTAAATATATAAAATAATTGAAGTTTGAGCTTGCATTACGCTTACAATTTAAATATTTCCAATTCAATTAGTTAATTTTGTGCTTTGGTAAAAACATAAAGGCTGGTTTTTTTCTGACGGTTTCCCCTGTGCTCTTTAATGACCAGTAAATTCACAAAGTGCTACATGACTAATGCTTTCAAGCGTTTTTTTAATGTTTGCCTTTGTGGTGTTTAAAAGTTTTACTTAATACCTACTTTGTATCTGCGCTGAGCCTTTGGGCATACACATTCGACTTGGCGAGCGTGTATTTCGTTTTTGTCCTGTTGTGTGGGCTTTAACTTATAAAGCCAACAAGCCCACCTGTCGCCAGTTTCATGTTAGCTGTGAGGGCTTGTTAGTAGACACTGTGTCGCAAATCCTTACACAAAGCATTAAGTTAAGATTTCTGCTTGCCAAATGTAAGCCTTGACAACAGCAGGAACAGCAGTAACAGTTAAAACTTATTTTTACCTTCACACACCCACATGAGATGCATCACATATTTTTCTATATGTATTTATGAATTGTAGGTCAAAATATGCATTGAATTTCTATTCTATTGAAATTGTAGACATATATATTTTTTTAATTGTCTCCTGAAACTATTGTTTCTTGGTTGAAAACTGTATAAACTATGTAAAATTGCAGAAGAATGGCAAGTAAAATTCGAGTGGAAAAGTAAAGCTCTAAGAGATTCGTCTGATATAACATATATTCCTAATCAGTAGCAGGAACAGCAATTGATAAGAATAGTGTGTACAAACAATTTATATTGTACTTAGCATAAATAGAGAAGCTGGAAACAAGGCTGCAACTCTTCAACAATTTATTTATTCTTACAGCTGTCATAGGGGCAATATGAAATGTTGTATAATGCAACTCTTTCGACCTTCTGTCAATATCGATGCATTGAGCTTCTTTCTGATACTGCCTTATGTAAACTATTCGTTGCAGGATTTTACTCTCTAAATTTCCCCATCGATTATTCTTAAAGCTAATGTTAATTAGTGAGTTCATTTCAATTTAATAAAGTTGCAACATTAATGACAACAACCGCACAGTTTGCCCGTACAACTTTTCCAACATAAAAACTTTGCGAAATGTCAGAGCTAATTAAATATGCTTAGCTGCACAGTGCAGTCAATTTTTTATGCTTATAAAATATGCAAGACTCATTAGTTGTTTGTTCTGTATAATCTAGCTGACAATATATATATTTCATGGTTAGTCATGTAGAAAGGTAACCATGGTTAACATGGCAAATGACGATAAGTGATGTAGTGGTACGACGGAGGTAATTTAATATAATTTATTTGGGCATTTAAAAGTCTTGCATCAGTTTCAGCTTGAACTTCAATTTGTCGACTGTTTTTGTTTCATTTAGTATGCAAAATGAAAAATGGTTTTACAAATTTTGCGGTCTTTCCGTCTGTCCGCAAGGCTTCACAAAATTAAAGACACGGGCATTTGCTGGCAATTTGTAACTGAAAGCAAACATATGTTGTCAAATAAAACACAAACAAAACTTGCACGTCGGCAAACAGAGACAAAAGTCGTACATGCCAGGAAAAGTTTATGCTAGACCTCTCAAAATATAAGGCCTCAGGCACAAAAACTCCATATGTTTAAGCCCATGCACATACACACGCATGCATATCTATATATGTGTTTTGGAACAGAGTATCACGTATACGCAGCGCTCGTTGTCAACTCAATGTACGTGTTTATTTTTAGAATCGCAGCAGAGCTACAGTAATGGCTGACCATACACTCTGTTCAAATATAAATTTGACTTTAACCAATCATATATATCGCTGTGTAAATAATTTAAATATTAAAGTTAATCTCATAAAAATATCAATTACAATGGCTCGATATTATCGTGTTTTGGTAACTAGATAATTATCTTTAGACTGGCATTTACCTGAGCACTCTACACTTAAACACACATACACAAACACACTAAAAGCTTAGACATTGTGTGAGTCTCAACCTGTTACTTTTGGGCTATTCGAGTTTTATGGCCAACAGTGGGTAAACTTTGATGAAAAGCTAACTTTTGGCAAATGTTGGCAATTTTCCTGTTAGTATGTACGGTATCGTATTCTGACTCCTTCCACCTTGTCTTCCCCAAATCATTTTAAATTATATATGTATGGGTCCAAAGTTAGCACTAATGCTTATTAAAAAGTTTTCGGAACACTATCTGCTAATTGCCAAGAACAGAGTATACATTTTAAATATATGTATTAAATTACAGTTATATTTTAGTTTGGTTATGTGGAGACGTTAGTCAAAGAACATTATCGGTATACGTTGTCATATTTGATTGGGCGTAGGCGGCGCTACAAATCAAAGAATGAATAAATAAAGTTTAAAAATAAAACAATACATAAAACTTAGATAATTACAAACATAATATTTATACTACAAAATGAAATTTTGATGCTACATTCTAAAATATCTAGTGAAATTTTCGAAAATTAAATAACAGATTTCCACAAATAGTACACAGTTGGAGGGCAACAGTTTTACTTGAATAAAAATTTCAATGTGCCCACTCAAATCGGGCAGGTACTAGACTTTAAGTGCTTACACCTGTTGAAGGATACTTTTTAAATTAGTTTTGAAGCGACCACTTTGAAAATGTCAAAGAGCAGGCGAAAAAGTTTTGATTGCCATGCGGAAAATGCCAGGTTCATAATAATGCAAAGGATATTCAAAAGGGCAACGAGAAAGAGAGAGAGGGAAAGACTAAATTATTATTATATAAAAATAATTAAATTATTAATTACCCAGCAGGCGAATGAGGGAGAGAGATCGCTTGGAATGCTCACTTAATTGTGTGACCACCGTTAGTGATGATGTTATTGTAAATCACGCATACGCAGCATGGGCCAAACAGCATGTCAATGTCAACAACAGTGCACTAAATAATTATTTTGCTTCATAGCGAGCATGTTGGCTTTGCTCTAAATAACAAACGGACTTATACGATTATTATGGTCTGCCTCAGCCAATTTTTCTTCATACACGTTATGTCACACTATTGCTTTGAATGTGTCAATCGATTTTTGCTTGCTTCGGCCTAGTCTGTCCTGACCTTTAGATTGGCTTATGACCAAGAGACCCAGTTGAAAAATTAGTTTCTGTTGTTATAATAAGCAGCTGCACATTTATTTACACTTTCAACTTTGCAGTTTTAATTAAAAATCACTCTGCTCCCTGCTTCGCTCCGCTAACCGGCATGCCAGCCACTTGTTGTGGCATGTGGAGCTAATTAAATGTCATGTTCAGTCGTTGTTGCAATACAACGACTAATTTACTGCTCATATTCAGAGTGCATTCATTTGAAACTTTTCAATTATTCATCTCCAATAAACCTTCAATGCACCTGGCTCATGTTATATGGTTGGCTGTTTAACTAGCTTAAGCAGGGACCAACAAATCAAGGCTCTGTTTACTTGGCTAGGCCATGGCACCTGGCACAATGACTGCCACACGCCGAAATCCTCAATCAAATCCTATTAGTCCTGACGTTTGTTTGTCTTCGCTTCGCTCGGAGCTCGGCGTATCCTGCTGAATAATTCAACAGTTGTTGCCAATCATTTGCATTTCACTCATTTGCCACCTGCCTATCCATATATACATATTTATATATACACCACAGCTACAACATTTTTCAGCATAATTTGCATGCCATTTATTGCCACCTGAATAGGGCTTACGCAGACGCCAATCATGATTTTTTTTGTTTTCCATTATTTCTTTCACAGTTTCAGCTTAACAATGCGTCGCATATGCTGAACGTTTTCAAATTAAATTTCAGACATTGCAAAGTTCAAAAGCAAAAGCCTCAAACATGTTTCGTATATTTGTTGTTTGCTAGTAATTTCTATAAAGCTGGAAAATATCAAATAAAAAGTGAACGTGGCTTACTATATACAATCCAGATGTCAAATTTATATATATATATATATATATATATATACATATTATATATGCAATAAAAATCCAAAATATTAAATTTTGAAATTATAATTTTATTATTAGCTTACAAATTTGCTTAAAAGAAATAAAATAAATTTTTAGTTCAATTAAAATCATTGTTACATTTCATTCTGAAGAAATTTGTAATATTTTTAAAATTATAATAATTTCTTTAATAATTTATTTTTATTCTATACAACAGTTCATACTATACAATAGTTTATTTTCTCGAAAGGGCTGCAAGTCATTTCTTATAGTTTTGATTAATTTAAACTTCTATGTGACATATAAGTAAAAAAGTCAAATGAAACTTTCGCTTTGACGCGAGGCAAACTTTTTGAAAACTTGTTAACTTTTTGAAAGAACAGATGAAAGACTTAGATTACGTGTGATACTCAACTTTATTTAGTTACAACTGAAAGTCCAAGCGACATATACAATAAAAACTATATGTAACTTATACAATTAAATTCGTTTAGCCGTCCGAAGGTTGCTGCATAGAGTACTATTATCAGCTTACATAGGACTCGTGCCTATCTATCGATTGAGTATATCTAGTATATACGTATGATGTGTGTGCATTAATATAGCAAACACTTACTATGTGCATGGCAGTAGTCATTTGCTCAAGTGCTACCAGAAATATAGTTGGCTACTGATAAGTGACACGAACTGATAACGCATGGCTAACGATGGCAATGGAAGAGCCTGTCACATAGTTGAGCCAAAAGCATACATTTGACAAATGGTATTACTTTAACTGTCAAATATAAATGGCTTGAGCTAGTGCTTAAGCTTAACGTCCAATGAAAATACTATCAATTGCAGGGCAAACGACTTAGCAGCAAAATCTGTTGCCTACTTTTCAGCTGAAAATGTTTGATGGAGAAATTTGAATGGAAATTTGAACTTTATCTATTAGTGATAAATATAGCTCTATATGCAATCACTGCACGACATTTTAAAAGATTCATAATTCATTGGAAAATAATTTTACGAACCGGAACAATTCGCAGAGTGAAAGCTGAACTGTTCTATCAGCTAAATATACAAAAGCTCTTTCATAATATTGTCGCTGTTGTTGTTGACTTGCTTAAGCTTGTAGCTTATCAAAGGACTACCTGCTATGCCTGACTGCCTGCAGGGCAATCAAAAACATACATGAAATGGGATGGTTGCATACAGCCACATACACATGAGCTTATGAGGTTGTGTGTGTGTGCATTCAACAAGAATGCAGCTGTTGCTTTTGTTGGCGTAACTTCATATTGTTTTTGTTTTTGTGTTGTTGTTGTTATTCGTTGTTTGTTGTTTGTGAACATTCTGCTGTTGTCTGCTCTCGCCAGTGCACTGAACAGAAATCCATAAATTTGCGACGCTGACATAGGTTGAAGGATGATGTGCCACATGGCACATGCCACATGCCACGTCCATGTAGATATCACAGCGCTGTCGCCGCCTACACTGCGGTTGTCTTCCGATGTGTATTTCTGCCTCTGTCCTTCTAGTGGACATATTAAAATAAACGTACTGCAACAAGTGGCGCGAGTAATAATATTCATTCCACTCACATTTTACTATGATCTGTTATCTACGATTAATGTAACCTATTACCGACGCCATTTTGGCAATCGGCGCGTTTACTTGCCACAATAATACGCACATAGTCACAGTCTTGCCAGTTTGTCAAATGTTGCTAAATGCGCGTGGGTGTTGTTCCAGCTTAAGTATCTCACACGAAGCGTTGCTTTGGGGTTCATAGGGGGTAAGGTGGTGCTATATGCCACATGCCACATGCCACATGCCACATGAAGTGTCTGCTAGTCGCCTAGTCTGACTTTGCTTTGGCCTGTGCTGCTGTCTACTTGGCTGCTTGGCTGCTGTCCGCGTTATCACCCGCTGTGACACATTATTTTTATAATACGCTGTGTACTACATGCACACACACAAGCAAACACGCAAACGCACACGCACACACTGTTTCATAGAGACAAAGTCTACACTGCGAGCTGCCTTTGTGTGGTGTGCGTTGTGTGGCTATTTTTGTTTTGCTCAATCCACTCGAAGCTCAGGCATCAAGTTTATTTATTTGGTTTATTATATTTTGTTATTTTTCTTTTCTATTTTTCGCAGCCATATGTTTCATATATTAGGAGTAATGCAAAAATTATACTGGCTTTCTAAAAATATGCGCTCAATTTAGCCACGAGTGGCTTGTGGGATTAGTTTGCTTGCCTTATTAATTTATATGGGGCGCTCGACGTGCGTATTCCCAATGTTTTCATTATCTTTCGATGTCCCGAGCCAGCAGTTCGCCGCCAGTTCATTTAAATCGCAAACGGGCAACAGTTAAAAGCAGGCCAGCTGTTGCAGTACTCAGCGTACTTAACGCACAAATTATCAGCACATAAAAATAGACAAGCCCTCATAACCGTCAACCTTCAACCCTCAATGCTGCCACTGGCTCACAATTGACGAGGCTCAATGAATTGACCACAGTTGTCCCAGTGCCCGTCTTAATTTTGCCTAAGCAAACTAAAAGCATTTTGCGGTTGCTTTTCGTTTTCCATGTCCAGCTTGGACCCTAGGTAGCAGTTTTGGTGATGACGTGACTTTTCGTTCGACAATTTCATGAATAAGTTCGTTTACAAAGGAAACTGAAATTTTAGATAACCCATTTATAAATTGATTGCAAAATCTGTTTTGCTTCAAATTAAAAATTTAATAAAAACAGTAAATATTTCAAAAATATTAATATCGATATTTTTCTTGTCCTAATACAAGTTTAACACATTATTTGCAGTTTAGTTTAATGAAGAATCTTGTCAGAATATCAATTTTTATTCTTTACTCCCACAGCGGGACATGAGTAGGTAATTTTTATTGTTGACAGCGGACGATTTGCATAATACTTATTGTCTTTAATTCAATTTACTTTCAGTCGAATTGACTAGAAACCTGTGGAGAGCGTATTTATAAACATTTGTGGGGTTTCGCTGAGTGGGATGAGAGACGTCAAAACAGTTAGCCTTCATCAGCACAATCCTTGTGTAATTTATATGTAATGCCGCAGGATATAGTGAGGCATAACTTAGCATAAGCCCACGTTGCATACAAGCTGACAGCTGCTCGGGCTGCAAGTAGAATCTTTCAAACTTTTTTCTTTACAAAGGGATAAGGCTAAAAATGGTCCAGACACATCTTTGAGATGAAGCTATGCATTTTAAGCGTATAATGTGTAAAAATAAAAACGTGTAGGCAGTCGCAACAGCTGTTGGCTATCAAAGTAATTATTCTTCCGCGCATTAGTTACGATAGCTAAGCCGTTTATCAACCCCAAAGAAGCGAAGAAGCGCCTCAGGCAGCAGTTCATTATTTGTTATGTATGAGAGCAAAGAAAACTCTTGGCCAAGAGCTTCCCAACAGCTGTCTATGTTCTGGAAAAGTTACAAAACAGTCGAAAGGTCTAAAGAGGACAGCTTTTACTCTCCAACAATGTTGATAAAGGCTGAAACATTAGTAAGTCTGAAACATCTAGAAGGGAGTTTGTCTATTATATTTTGGCATAGCAATGTACTTTATATTATTATTAGTATTTCAGTATATATTCTTATATTATATATATTCTTCTGCTGAATCTTCTTCTTAGACTTTACATATATATTTGTTCAAACAATTTTTTTCAACTTAATTAAATAATTTCTAGACTGCTTCCATGATACCGATTTCTTTTATAGAGATATTGATGTAAATGCGAATGAAACTTTGCACAAGTAAATTGTAGGCTTTTATTACGCAGATGCGAATAAAATGTCATTTCATCTGAGCGTTGTTCTTCAGCAAAAAAAAAAAACAATTTTGGTGAAACTTAGTTGGCTCACATTGGTGACTTGGGAATAGTTACTGACGACCCGGCACATGTGAGTAATGTGCGTAACTCGATATGGAATTATATTGAGAGAAAATGGAAAATAACTGCTGGAACTAGAGCAGGCTACCGGGCAAAGCAAGTAAACTCTCAATTTACTAAAGCTCGGCCAAGGACGAAGGCTAATATACGTAATAAAGTTAATGATGTTGTTGTTAATGCTGATGATGGTGCTGTGAAGATGATGCCCATGACTAGCAATTTAAAACGCAATTATGGGCTCTCGTACTTACTTTATGTATGTGCGTCTACATGTATAGAAGTAGGCGGCCAGGGAATGGCTAACTAAAGTCAATTATGGCTCAATTATGGCTGACGCAGCTATATGGGCGGAGAACAAGATAGGAATTAATGCGTTAAGTTCAATTAGAGTTGTAAAATCTCACGGATATACTAAAGAAATAATATTTTACTTTGCTTCACAGCTGGTTGGCGCTGACGGACATGAGTATCATTTCAAGCACAAGACACTACCGCACGCTCGTTCCCGGCGCAGTTTGATGCATACGCGCGTTCTCAAGAGTCATCCCTCGGTGAGTATAACTGTACTTTAAGGACTGCTGACAGCTGTGGCCATGTCCCTGACTCGCACTTCCTTGCATAAATGCCAAAGTTCAGTTGGCCGCTTCACTGCTTCCGCTAGCCAGTTGGCAATCAGTTGGCAAATTGCGTTCTTGCCAGCGCAAGTGGCACCACCGCAACCACAATCACATTGATTGCATTGCAATTGGGCACAAGTCTATCTCTCTGTCCATTACGTGACAGTGGGCCACTCTCGATAATTACTTTTCAAAATGCAACAGGCAGGAGTGCTTGCAGGCAGGCAGCCGCCAAACAATATGAAAATGAGAACTATGCAGATTAGTTGTTTTGGTTTGTTTTGTTTGCTTGTTCGGCTGTCAGCAATCAGATCTAAAGGTGGAACCCGAATTCGCAATGTGTGCTCTCCACGTACACGTACACGTACACAAATTGACAATGCTGACTGACACGTACACATGCATAACACCGACCCGTGTACATGTACTAGTGGCTTCTGAAGCCCGTTGACAGCAGGCATTTCGATATTGATACATTCTCCTTGAAATCATTTGTCAGGTGCTCACGGCTGTTCAACAGGCGGGCTTCAGACGTATCAAGCGTGGGTTGCGGCCGGCAATTCCTGCAATTCATGGACTGCACTACGCAGCCACGCTGGGCGAACCAAATACGGTTGATGTGGAGCCCACAGATCCCTACTTCCCCTTGCAATGGTATCTCAAAAACACTGGACAGAACGGCGGCAAAGTGCGACTGGATCTGAATGTGCAGGCTGCCTGGGCTCAAGGCATTACAGGCAAAAACGTGACCACTGCCATCATGGATGACGGTAGGTGGCATGCATGAATAAACTGTAACGAAATGTTACGAAAATGTTTTATTTTTATCCTCTGTGCAGGCGTGGACTACATGCATCCGGATCTGAAATTCAATTATGTAAGTAATTGCGATTCCTCATAAATAACAAACTTAAAACGCAGTGCAAAACGTATTGGTGCGTGGGCGTGTGGGTCTGCGTGTGTGTTGATGGCTTTCAAAATTATATTTGCAGAGTGCTATGGTCAAATGAACGCATCGATTGACGTTTATTCAACTGCACACAGTCGCACTGAATCCAGCTAGCCACAGATGCAATTTAAATCAACATGCAAACTTTATTGAAATGTCGATTTGATTGCTTTTTTATTAAAAGTTTGATTATAAATGAAAATCATTTGACAGAAATTTAAATATTATAATCAAGTTTCCTTTTCACATGGTCGCATTTGCATATTGATGACCATGTTAAATGCCAATTCTAGGTCTTTTCTATAGGAACAGTTAAATTCTGTTAACGTAATAGTTATTATAATAAAATAGTATACTGATTTCAATCAGCAATGGGTTACTTACATGTTCACATATATTGCATAAAGCTTTTCAAATTTTCTCATATTTCGGTGCTTAACTTCTGTTGGCTATGGTCAGATGCTGACGTCACTAAAATGAAAGGAGGGTCATCTGTTAACCAACCCCATTTCGTGTATCAGATTGACCGCTCTCGCAAGACCTCGTAGCTTAACAGCAATGTCACATCTCTACCAGACTAAAACCTGATAAGCTTACACACTTATACGACACTCGCACTGGGTACAATATAAGTGAAATGGGTCCCAAGTTCAGTATAAGAAAAACAAAATATATATGGGTTGGTTGGAAAATTCGACAGGACGTAAAGGACAACTAATTTAGAGCATAGAAAAGTCGAACCTAAAACAGAGAATACTCACATTTGACTTTGAATATATATAAGAACTGAAAGCGTTTCGTTTTGTTTCACAAATGTTGCTTTTTTTAACATACGAAATGATTTTTTTAATTAATTCGCATATACCTGATAATATGAAAGTTGAGTTTGGGAGATTATTAGGACTGCTCTCGCTTGATATGTGACCGACTCAAGTGCTGTGCAAATGTGACAGCAAATTGTTATTAACTTTAATGGGCGGCTTTAGTTCACATATTAAGCGTGATAAGACAACAAAATGCACTTAAAACTCACTCCGTGCCAACTATTTAACGCAACTCATAAGCGTGTGCCCCCACTTCTGCACCCACTTTACTCATTGTACTCTCTCCTGCAGAACGCCGAGGCCAGCTACGACTTCAGCAGCAATGATGCATTCCCCTATCCCCGGTACACCGACGACTGGTTTAACAGGTAAGTTGTGGCACAGCCTAAGCGCCTTTGGGGGCTTATACTCATAAGCATCTCAGCAGTGGGGAACTGTAGAGGGCTTAATAGCCTGGCAGAAAGAGCCAGTGATAAAGTACTTTGAGTTACAGGTTTGGCATTTTGAATTTCAATTGTGTAAAGCAAGCAGCTGTGCATCAGAAGCAAATTCAAAACAATTCACAAAGTTTTCTTTTTTTTCCTTTTACTTTGGGGCTAAAAATAAGAAACATTTTTTAAAGGTTTCTGTTAATTGTTTGCTTTGTTATATTTTTTGCTGCGCATTTCGTTATTTAATTTATTTTCCGTATAGGGTATTTCATGGAAGTTCTTGTTTGTTTTTGCTGCTTTGCGCTTATCATAATCATTGCTCATTGTGGGAGTCTAAGTACTCGAAGTACTCGAAAGGGGTGCGCAGACAAATGCCACGTATTTGGCAAACATATTTATGAAATGGTCACCCTGATAGCTTAAATCTTTCTCTCTCTTTTGCTCTATCATTCATATCCGCAGCCATGGCACTCGGTGCGCTGGCGAAGTGGCTGCTGCCAGAGATAATGGAATTTGCGGCGTAGGCGTTGCTTATGACAGCAAAATCGCAGGTAAGTGGATTTGTCATGGAGTAAATACTGAGAACAGGGAAAGGAGCACCCAAGCCAAGTATTTAAGTTTCACATTACGCATACGTGCCATATGACGACATTAACACAGATGACAAATATATGTGTATGCCTAATCTATATCTATATATAATATCAAGTATGAGACTCGCGGGAGCAGAGTGCCACAAGTGGTCACATAAATCGGCTCGAATCTTATCTGTCGGTTTTATAGCACAAGTGGGAAAAAATCATGTGAAAAATCGGAAATATTTGATAATCGCACACATTGCGTGTTTTTTTTTACGATTGCCATAAAGCGTCAAGTGAAAGTAAAAAATAACGAGGACTAGCAACAGTTGGGTGGCCTCGATATAAGGGACAATAAATATTGATTTATAATTGCGAGCATTAAGATTAATGGATACTCTGCAGGCATACGCATGCTGGATCAGCCCTATATGACGGACCTAATCGAAGCCAACTCAATGGGACATGAGCCGCACAAGATTCATATATACAGCGCCTCCTGGGGCCCCACAGATGATGGCAAAACGGTTGATGGGCCGCGCAATGCCACCATGCGCGCTATTGTCCAGGGTGTGAATGAGGTAACGCTAGCTTTACGCTGCTCGAAATCTTAAACATCGTTAATTTCTGGCCACCCTGCAGGGTCGAAATGGCTTGGGCAACATCTACGTCTGGGCGTCGGGCGATGGCGGCGAGGAGGATGATTGCAACTGCGATGGCTATGCCGCCTCCATGTGGACAATTTCCATTAACAGCGCCATCAACGATGGTCAGAATGCGCACTACGATGAAAGCTGTAGCTCCACACTGGCGTCCACATTTAGCAATGGTGCCAAGGATCCTAACACTGGGGTTGCCACCACTGACCTCTATGGCAAGTGCACGACAACCCATTCGGGCACCAGCGCCGCGGCACCTGAAGCAGCTGGCGTCTTTGCATTGGCTTTGGAAGCGAAGTGAGTATTGAAATTACACTCGGGTCTCTAACATTAATTTATGCAAATCTCAATTCCAATTTGGCCAACAGCCCCCAGCTCACTTGGCGCGACATACAGCATCTGACTGTGCTAACATCGAAACGCAATTCCCTTTTCGATGCCAAGAACCGATTCTACTGGACAATGAACGGCGTTGGCCTAGAGTTCAATCACCTCTTTGGGTTCGGTGTGCTCGATGCGGGCGCCATGGTGACCCTGGCCAAGCAGTGGCACTCGGTGCCAGCACGTTATCACTGTGAGGCGGGCGAGATTAACAAGCCACAGTAAGTGCACACATTGTAGTTTGCGCTTCTGTGTTAAGCCAAGGCTATTTATATGTAGGCCAATTATAATGGGTCGCTCGCTGTTTTGGGAAATCAAAACTGATGCCTGCAAAGGCACCGACACGGAAGTGAATTATTTGGAGCACGTGCAGGCAGTCATCACCGCAAATTCGTCGCGACGTGGCGACTTGGAGCTGTTCCTCACCTCTCCCATGGGCACCAAGTAAGTGTATGTCTCTATCGAAAGTTTATCCGCAATTCATTATTTTGTGTGATAGATCCATGATTCTGTCGCGACGCGCTAACGATGATGATCATCGTGATGGCTTCACCAAATGGCCCTTCATGACTACCCACTCCTGGGGCGAGTATCCGCAAGGCACATGGAAATTGGAAGTATGTTACCTTAGATATCGATGTGAAGGTCACGTTCTATAATTGCTCTTGTTGCTTTCCAGGCACGCTTCAATTCAGCTCAAACGCGACTTGGCCATCTAATGGAGTGGTCGTTGGTGTTGCATGGCACAAAGGAGGCACCTTACCGCACTCTGAAACCATCCTCGCCGCACTCGAAATTGGCCATCGTCAAGAAGGCACACGAAGATAAGAAGATGAAGTAAGCGATGTACGTGTACATCTGCGATGTCGTCCATTAGTCAACCTGTCTTTTATCATTCAGTTCAGTATGAAGTGTGTGTTTTTTTAATTTTTAATGAGATTGATTGAAAAGAATCTTTTATTTTATAGAGATCTATAAATTGGAGTCTCTCAAACTTTAAATTGAAATATAAACAGAACTAAAAGTTCAGTTTGGTTGCCATTTTACCAAATTCTTATTTGATGCCCACTGAATTTCTCGTTTGAGTTTCCAATAAGATGAAGAAGTGGAGTTGTTCAAGCGCACATTTTATTTTACTCAATTGCAAGTTTTTTTTAAAGGGAAAAACACAAATTTTGAATAAACCAAATTAGTTGAAACGTAGTAAGACACAAAAACGTAGTATCTATCAAAGCTAAGCATCAAAAATCATTTGAAACAGGTATAGCATATGTGTAATACAGTAGTTATTGAGCAACAGAGCGAGGGAGTTATTGAGAAATACATAACACTAAACTTCTTAAATATTGGAAATGTCTTGTAAATGTACTATATCTTACGACGTGTATACATATTTACCTTATCTGTAACTATGTCCTATGCTCTTAGACTCTTAATAATTATATATATATAGCGAAAATATTTAATTTGTCTATAAAATATAAACATAAAATGTTGATCTTAAAAAAGGATTAAGTCCAAGTTGCACACAGCTTCCAGTAAAATCTCTCTATAAGTATTATCTATTTATTGTTTACATATATATATCTCTATTTGTATTTTCCGAATACAATGAATGCATGTAAATTGCATATGAAGTTTTTTAGTTTCTTTCGGGGGCCAAAAATAATAAAAACGAGTATGAAAATGATTTTAATTATAATTTTTATAAAACCAAAAGGAAAATATATAAAAGAAGTGTGTTATTTATAAACGAAGAAGATAAATATTTAATGATAAATAGAAAGTACAAGTGCAGAACAACAGAGATTGACGTGTTAACTATAAAACAACTAAATTTATAAATGACATTGTTAAAGTTCATGGGCTAAAGTGCAGAGGAATGATATGTATATGTATATATATATCCCAACACATATACATACATATATATATATATATATATATATATATATATATATATATGCGGTACGTGTGTAATTATTATCCAAAAGCGATGTTAACGCTGAGAAAACATAAACCGAGACATAAATATACATTAATAAATATATAAATATACATTCAACAAGACAGTGGCTATATAGAGTACTTATATATACATATAAATGTATAAAATATTCATATACATACATATATACATATAGAATATATATATATATATATATATATATATATATATATATATATATATAATCATCCGAATAAATAACTTATATTGATGTGAAGTTATATTTGATGTTGTAGATACCAAAAATACACACAAAATATCCACATAAATGAAATTGCAAAACCAAAAATGTCTAGTATATATGTTAAACTGAACAGATAAATCTTCGAGCAGTATTATAATTTGCCATTGAAAATCTGTTTGTTACTCATTCAATTATCATTATTATTTGCTTTTTCGATTCTCCAGAAATGGTAAATCAAACAAAATCTATTTAATTTTGTAAATAAAAGTTGGAAAACGGCCAAACCGGACTTTTCATATTTGAGAGCTATAAGTTTCAGATTAAGTGCTAAGCACATACATACATACTGGTCTATGCTCATTTTTAATTTAAGGTGTGAGAAAGCTTTAAGCTTTTGTCAAGCTTTATCTGACAGCTGGGCCTCGAACCTACATGTCAAAGTCTCCACAAAAGTCCACGCTAAAAGCTGTCACTCTCCTACTCTACATTCTACTCATATTGACTTTTCGAATACTGCGCCTAAAATTATACAAGGGCTTTGGTCATTTGTTGCTCTTTCAACTAATAGGTACAGAGCTTTTCGAGCTATAAATACATACATATGAGTTGTTGGCATAATGTGGTTAAAGGACATGTAGCTGAAATATATGATATGCATGTCAATTTTTACGCATAAAAGTGAGTAAAGAAAATGGACATTAATGGTATTGGTATTGGAATGACGTGGAACGAAGAATAATATTCTGTTTATTTTCGAAATTAAACTTATATTGTTGACTGCATACATATTAATGTGTATTTAATAAATTAATTCGGCGACTAATTGTCGAGCTATGTATAATTAGAATTTCAATAATTTATTGTCTCAATGTACGCGTCAGATAAAAATAGTAAAAGATAATTTTCATAGACATTGATAAAACCGTATAAAAGCTACACATGCATATGTATATTTAGAATATGTTAAAATTTTTTACAGAGTCTGGTAATAATTTCCGTTAACATTTAATGTTTTCAACATTATCGTGTGAATTTGAGGTTCATCTATAATATAAAGCGGAATCAAAATACTTGATAGTGCTCAATTGAAATATAGGAACTCACTCGATTATTTCCACTTTAAAATTTAAAAATAATAGGTTTTAAAGCTATTCCTATTAAGTAGAATAAAAATTCTAGTCGAACTCTTGTAGTTTCCTTAATTAAAATGTAGAAGCACTGTAATAACTTACAGCTTACGTTATATAGCTACATTCGCACACTGGGGCGTGTATCGAATAGGACTAGCAAAAGTATTCGTTGCAGGAAATGTTTATTAACTATAAATTGCGCAACGCAAAAGGCGGCGAGCAGCTCATCGGAAGGAAGGAAATGAGCAAACATCGGACGCACCCACAAAAACAAATAAAAATGCGGCATACGCAAGGCGTCCTAATTGTGAGGTAGGCTTTGTTGTTGTTGTTTTTGCTGCTGTTGCTGATGTATTGAGTATATGGCAGGCTGTGCGCGTTCATAAATCATTTGCCTGCGGGCATATGATAAATTGTCATACTAATTGTTTTTAGCGTTCAAGACAGACAGGCAGCAGCGTCTTTGGGGGCCTGGGTTTTGGTTTATGTAGCCCACGTCAATGTCATTGGCCATGTATATGGCTATGCTGATGACGACGACGATGGCGATGACGTTGGCCTGCTAAATGCAGCCCGAGGCTGGAATAATTTTAGACTCTTGCCTTAAAATGCCAAATTAGAAAACAAAACGATTTTGCCACTCATTTACTTGGACCTGTCAAATTTTGCATATCATTTGAGGCTTTACATTTTCAGCTTAAACACATTTCAGTGCTTGGCTAAGAAATCATTAGGCTCTAATACTTGTTAAATACCAGCTCAGTTGCAGTTGCCATCAATCAGTGTCTTGCACATTGCTTGTGCAAAATGTTGAGGGAATGGACATGGCTGGCGAGCACTCGACATAGAGTAACTCGAGTTTAGTTTGATATTGTTGCAAACATGTTAATATTTTGGCGAGACGAAACAAGTTTATGATTTATGACACTTTAATAATGACAGCCGGCTTGGGGCGGGTCAGATGCCGACGGCCGACGGCGAATGGGAGCAGCAACAGGTTTGTTGTCATGTTTGTTATGGCCAGCTCTTCGTTATTTGTTGTTGCTTTTAAATAAATTTGTGTGTTTTACGCTCATTTGTTGATGGTCAGGAAAATGGACGAGAGGGGCGATGCAGAGATGGGGGCAGAGGCAGTGCTTGGCTTTGGACATTTTTGTAAGCTCTGACTATTTGACACTTTAATGAACTGCCTGGGGTCGCGTGTGTCGCAGTCGCCCTGCCGCGAGCCCCAAGCGATTCATTAATATTAATGCTTCATTTTGGCCAGTTTTCGCCATGACAAAACTGGGCTAGCGCACTTTAACCTGTGTCAGATACACAGACACGCGGATAGACGGATAGAGGGATAGAGGGATAGACACACATGTCAATCGCCGTTGCTTCGTTTGTTTAATTTGTTGATAATTGCAGTTTAATTGAGCAGCGATAAGAGCGATGCTTGTTGGTCACCAGCTCGCAAACAATTTGTGGACAACGTTCAAATTCGACGGCAGTTTTGGCCATTGGCCAACGATTCGGTCATTTGCTAATGCGTGCGAGTAATTATGGCACAATTGCATTTGTCTGCTGACCTTTGACCGACACAGCATATGCCTAATACCCTTAATGGTTTTGTGTATTTGGCACAGTAATTGCTATTATTAGCTGCTTGTATGTGGACCTTGCTCACATGTCTAATGTATAATGTCTCTTGTATCTATGATGTGGCTGTTGATGTCATGATTTATGGGCTAATAGAAATTGAGCCACGCGCCGACTTTGAAATATTTTAATTAAGAACGCTAGCGCACACGCCGCTTTCAATTACCCAGTCCACTTTGCGGCACCGTATCGATGGCCACGAAAATTTGCACGGCAAATGAAATCCGAGCGAAACTCAGGAAAATCTTATAATTTACTTCATCGTTTCGGCCTGTTTTGTGGCAACTTTTGACTGCTACTGCTATTTGTTATTGTTTCAGCTTACTTGTGTTTGCGTTTGGTCTAAAGATAAACAAGCGGCAGAAAACAAGAAAAGCAAGCACCTGGCAACCTGACCCTAGGCCATGTTATTTAACTTTGGACACGCAGCTATTGGCGGGTGTCCATATCAGTTATATGACAGCTGCCCAGCAACTGTACGAGCCAAACTTTTTGGGCTTCATTTCGTGGGTCTTTAATTTGGCCTCTCGGTCGACAACGCCTGAACGAATTTCTATTTTTTATTCATTTTATCTTATTTTTAGTTCTATTCCCATTTGTTTGCCTGTGGCAAAAGTAATTAAATTAAACATTTCTTAGAGAGAGTTTTAATATATTTAAGCAATTTGTACGCTGCTAGCAAAATATAAAATGCTACCCCAGTTTAATAGGACAACTGCCGTCCAGCAAAACCGACACCAACACAAAGCTTGGCTGCCCTTTGCTAATATATGGCGTCTCATTATGGGCATAAATGAGCATTGTTTAGTGGACCTGTGCAAATAGGCAGAGCAAAAGAGAGAATAGAGAGGGAGTAAGTACAGCCTGTTGCTGCGAGCATTGTTTGCTTATGCTGACCTATAAATCTGTTTGGTAACAGGCTTCGGACAGACTCATTTATGATGAGTTTCCATTGACAGCAAAGTGGCCATGCGTAGCCAGGCCTGAACTATTATCAATTAGAGCGTATTCTCTATGCACACACACGCACGCAACTACACACACTCACGTGCAAGCCAGATTTGCACACTTCAAGGTGTAATCAGATTTATGTGCAGCAATCAAGACAATTACCTAGCAAATTCTGGAAACTATATGAATCAGTTGATCCATGTAAATGTGTGTGTGTGTGTTTGTGTGTGTTTGTTTCTGTACTGTGTGTCTCCAAGGAACCATTAATGCCTAATTTAAACGCATTTGTTGCCAAGACAATGTGCCAATTTGTTATTGTTAGTCAGTTGCTCAAGTCTTGACCATGGCCAGAGCGTAGACCAATTATGAGTCCTGGGAATTCAGTTTAAATATATATATGTATATAGGGCTTGGTTAAGTAGTTACTTCCACACATATATACACACGCGCAGATTGACTGCCCAAGAAATGCAAAATCATAATCAAAATCCATATCAAAAATCATTTTAGCATCTGATGTGGCTGCCAGTTGACTAATTAATTAATTATGCATATTTCCGCATAGTTTTTGGTGGCATTCGGTGGCTTTGTAGTTTGGCCGCTCTGAAACACGAGTAGTTTTTGCCGCGCTTCGACTTTATGTAACGGAGTGCTCAAACCAACGCCCCATTGGGGGCAGCCCCAAGGCGCAGTGTTAACGCTTAAATGCTCATTTATCTTTGATTAACTGTTGTTGGCTGTCGGTTGTTGCTTGTCGGTGCCTTGGTTTGTTGTGCTGTTGCCTGTCTGCTCGTGGCGCGTGTTGCAACAGCTGAAATCGAGCACAAAATCAAAGTCAAAACTCAAGCTGAACCTGAAACTTTAGCCGAGTTAGCTGGTATATTGTAAGCATTCGCGTCATTTATCATTTTAGTTACAATTTCGAATTTTCACTCTTGTGGGGTTTTTGGACGCAGCGAAATTAAATGCGCGTATAAAAATCCGAGGGCCCTCAACTCTGGACGCCAGTTTGCAACTTTTAGTAGCACGCAACAGATCCGTGAACAGCCCAACATAAGCTCATGATGTGTGGAATTTTAGTAAGTATTTGTGAAATTGAAAACCTTGAAATGGCGCTTACACTCAGTGAAAACACTTTGTAGCTACTCTGCTTCGTTGCTGTGGCAAGCGCGTCGAAATTGGGTTACAATTACCGGGCAGCTGTGGACGACAGGCGCTTTGCTGACCTTATCGATACGGAGGCCACGGGATTTAGTGTATCGGATACGCAACAACAAACACGTCAACGGCAACAACAACAGCTGCAACAGCAACAACTCTTGGGTCAGCAGTCCGTGGCAGATGAATTTAATAAGGAATTTTATACATATGCCGCGCCCGAGGATGATTTTGCTGATCGCGAAGCCACAGATCACATTGCCCACATGCTGAAGCGCAATCTACGTGTGCTCTTCATCAAGTCACCCGAGCATCAGGGCCTCACAAATGCCGCCCTGCAGCTGGCTAAACAGTCTAGCGAGCAGCGCACGGCCATCTATGTGCTGACCAAGCAGGCGGATGTTGGCGAATTGGCGCAGCGTCTACAAGCTGAGAAGCCTAGTTTCGAGCATAAGCCAGAGGTGCACTTTGTTAAATATCGCACTCCCGAGGACGCTGTGCGTGCACAGCAGCTCATCCAGCAGCAATTCAATGCCCTGGGAGGCAGCTCGCGCAGTTCCGATGAAGGCGTGGCACCGGTACTGGACTTTAGCTCACCGCCAATTGTGGATGAGAGGTCTCCAGCGCAAGCTGGTGCCGGCTCTAAGTATTTGCCTGCAGCGTAGCAGCCTGGCACATTGTAACTAGATTTCCTTTAGTCAGTTTACGTCGTTGTAGTTGTTTCTGTTATATTTTATTAAAATAAGGTTCTCATTACAAATTGCTTATGACGAGTTGCCCAAGGTTTTAATTTTACTTTGAAGTAGAAACTGTTCTCGGAGCTACGCTTTTGCCAGAAACAAGTAAAATTTAAATTAAAGACTGTATTATGTTTATAATCCGCACAAACGAATTTAACACAGGATACTCTCAGATGTGGCCAACGAATTCCGAGATGTGCAACATCATGTAAACCTTGGAACTGTGACGGTATTCTAACTGTAAAGTATATTGGCTCATTAGTCAATTGATTAATTAATCATCGATATTAGATTATTCTATCACGTTCGAAGTCATTGCATGAGTAAATTGTTAGGAAATTGTTTTCCCTTCTTTACTCTTCTACACTTATGACCATTATGCAATCTCTTTCGTTCATATATTGCATTTTACACAAGCTCAGCATGACTTAATTTTCTATATCTACTGAATATCTAAGAACTTATGGATTTATAACAGTTGTCGGAGATGTTAAGCTTAATGAATGAAACAGAGTATTTAATAAGTGCGTATTATGTAGATGTGCGCATTTAGTATCCTTTGAATAAGTATTAAATGCCTGAGGATTGGTTGTCTTTAGGCAACTGCCACTGCCATAGCCACGTCCATTGCCATTGCCATTGCTATTCTCAGAAGACGGAGTTTCAAAAACACGGGACTCAACTTTTAATTTGATTAACTTTGATGCTGAACTGATAACAGTTTCTTATTATTTATTTACATTATTCATAATTCTTTAGCTCACTTTACAAAAGCTCGGCTAAGTCAACGGGTAAGTAAGTAATAATAAATCAAACTCTTAAGGCACGCAATAATTTAGTGGGTGGATATTTTTTTAATAAAATTAGTTCTGAAAATGATTATTTAACTCAGAATATTAGTATTTAAGCTTAATATTAGTTCGTTGCTTTGGGTAAAACTTTGTTCAAAATGTCAGTGTTTATTTGAGCGTAGTTTGATCAAAAATAAGATAGCAGTACAGTTTAAAACATGTCCTCGACACTGGCAATTTAAAACGGATTCAATTTCAATTGTTACCGTGCGTGGCAATTGCTGTCTAGGGGGTGCACAGGGGGCTGGGAGCCTTGCAATTATGTTGGCACTGTGAGGCAGACAGCACGTATGTGCTCTGGTATTTTCTTTTAAACGGGAAGCGAAATAAAAGTAAATAATGAAATAAAACGCTGGCGAAAGGCGCGCAAATAAAAATAAAACGCAGCGCATATAAAGCGAAGTACCGACAAAATGGCAGCTATTTGCCCAGGCGGGAAATCTGAGAAGGAGAGAAACCCCTCATATTGTCTATAACGTCTCTATCCGATTAAAGTACACTTCGGAGTCAATTAATACAAATGAGCAGCGTTTACAACGGTGGGCAAGAGGGGGGCTACCGATACGCACCATAACTCACAGCATCGAGGCAGCGGCAGGCAGAATTTTAGTTCAGTTCGCCGCTTTGCAATTTAATTAAACAAACAGTCTGCCCTGCGGTTCTCAGCCAACACGAGCAGCAGCAGCAGTTGGCCATGGGGAATTGTAATTTGCAGCGCCAACAGCAAAATGTTTGCCAAGTGCCGACGTGTTGGCAACAACTCTAATCCATTGTGAATAATTGTTATTGTTTCGGGTACTCGGACCGGGAACTTGTGCTCTAAATTTAATTGTCTAGGATTGAAGTCACATAGAGGTCCACATCTGCGAGTCCAGATCAAAGCGTTAGGCGTGTCCAGCTTATTGAATGTCTTTGCGTGTGAGGCTTGTCGCATGTCCTGACATAGCTTGCGTTAATGTGGTAAATGCTGAAATGAAAAAGCATCAATTAAATCAAAATTGGAGAGAAATCTGATTTCTCATCACGATTCTAAGTGATGACAAAATTAAAATCTTAAAATTCCAGGTGTATAATTAACAATTTAATTATAACAAATATATATAATTAAACATGGTTTATTGATCAAACTTAAAAAGTTTTTTTCCATATTTATATTTATTTATACATATTAAGATATGTATTACAAACTAATCCTAAGAATAATACGAATAGAGTATATAAAAATTGAAGCGTGTAAGTCTTTGCCCTTTTCTGAGTCTTCAAAGACTTTATTTGATTTAATTTACAAAAAAAAAAAAAAAAAAAATAGAAATCCAAGGAATTCGATAGCTACAAACGATTTCAAGAAATTGAATTCTTTAAAAGCAGTGTCAACATATATACACGCGCTAGTGTGTTAGTTAACGAGTGGGTGTTTGTGTGTGTAAATATTGTATTGTAGTAAAGCTGGGTTTTTGTCATCTCACAGCCAATTAAGCTACCTGAAATGAAAGAATAAACGCAAGGTGTCAAAGCATTGGAAGCGTTGCTTGGAGTCGATGTACATATATATGGGACGTACAAGCTGTACACCCACACACCCACATACATACATTATTGGGCGTCTTTGTCTGCTTATGTTCTAGTGGTCTGGCAGGATGGGTGTGAAAGTTCGTTCTCTGTGCATCATTATCCTTTTTGGAGTCTCACATTGATTTTGTGGAGGTATTTATTATAGCTTTGCTTACCTGAATCACATGTGTCGGTTCGCGGGTAATTAAATGTCGTATATATTGCTTCAGCTCGCCACACACGTGGCTTTTACTAGTAGCTGACAAAGTGTGATGACCGGGAAAGAGAACGGTTTATGCGTGTTGATTAAGTTGCTGCCTTGGCGACCAAACACCATCGACAAAATTATTATTGCATTTGTATTGCGGTAGCCGAATATACAACGATGAATGCAAATCGATTCAATATTTGTGTTTGACAGACAATCACAGCTCTGAATAGCTGAATAAGTAAACGTGCGTACGTGTGTGTATAAATAAGGTATTTGATAATGTTGACCTAATTTGGCGTGCAATCACTTGACGGTCGCCAAAGGCGGCTGCTACGCGAGTCCTTCGGTTCTATGGTACAATTCAAGCACAATATCCATAGCCCCAGCTAATATAGCTAATAAACTGAACCAAAAGTTAAAGCCACAAAGCAACTAGGTGTGGTTGCTACATGTGGCAAAGACTTGTTAGGGCAGGGGATAAGTAAAGGGTCGGATTCTTACCCGATTCAAGCATAGACAGCGCATGAACGAAAGCCACCACAAAACGGAAATGAAACTTATTAAAAGATTTGAATCTAATCGATTTTTGTCCTTTACGCCGAAATGAACTTTCCCGTCGCCTGCTACCAGCTATCAGCAAGCTGCTTCCAGTTACCAGTTGCCAGTTGCCAGTCGCCAGCTGGGGGCATTAAAGTGGTGCAGCGGTGTGGTGGGGTGTCCATGGCATTTGCCAGCCATAAATTTAATTGAAAACCCAAATCGTATTCTGTCTATGACAGCTTAGTGGCAAGGCGAGGCGAGTACTGGCGGCAAGCATGCATGTCCATATGCCAAGGAAATATGTATATATACATATATATTTAGATTTTATTAAATTTACTTAAGCGTCAAATAACTCAACCAAATCATTGGCTTTTAGTGCAGAAAGTGAACGTACTGACTTGCACCTGCACACACAGACAAATACGATTTCAAATAATTTGAATATCCAATTGAATGTGTGCACTTATCGTCACGCACACACATCTGTGTGTGCACTTATCGAGATGCTCATATACGAGAAGTATTCAGTGTCATCCCAAGCTCGGGCTGCATGGCCAAGTGGAGAGTCACGTTTGCCAACTTGCTGGCGTTTAACATGAATGCCAACCCGTGCACAGCATCAATTGTCTATCTGACCGTAGCTGTAGCCAGGGCCAAATTGGTGGCAGTTTGAAAGACCAACTAGACAGTTCCCATTTGCAGATGCCTGAGAGCTGAGGCCTCGGCTTCCTGCAGTTCAAGTTAAGCTGCGTTATTGAAATTCGCCTAAACGGCAAAAGTGTTTGAGTGCATTCAGGTATTCATACACTCACACTTGCAGATGTGCTCTGGCAGTCGAACCTTAAGAGAGAAAAACGTTTCTGCAAATGCCTTTCGTAAGCATTTCCAATAACCGTAGCACATCTTTCAGCGTCTGCTAACAACATACAGGCATTTATATATTCTCAAATAATGATTAAAAATGCGGCAGAACAAAATTAAAAGTTCACATGAGAATGCTTTTATTGCTAACAAGCGGTGAGTACCCAGTAAATTAAGTGCCAGTCGGGCAGAAAACTGAACCATTTTTTGTTTTGAACAAAAATTTTAAACTTGTATCGGTTCATAGCAGCCAGAAGCATTTATGAAAAATTTATTTTCACTGTCATATATATGATCTACCTTTGTGCATATTTTAAGTTATATAAAAAAGCAGTCAATCTTTAATTCCATCTGTAGCTATCCGAAAATTAAGAGCTAGCAATTAAGAGTTATGAAATTAAAGTGAATTTCATTTTGTATTTTGTAATTATTACACATAATCGAAAAATGTATAAATATTTCAGAAAAAAATTCGAATTTTACGTGATATAAATAAAAACAAGTATGAAAGTTCTAGTCGATTAGGATTTACCCTGAACAGTGTCCGATCTGCGCTTTAAAATATTTTCCATAGCTTGTATCGAGCATTAAAACAAGGTAAATAGAAACCGACATTAAGAAACCAAGACTCGAACTGGCATTTCGAATTACGTGCATTACCATACCAACACCGTTCAACGACTACATTTTATGGTGTAATAATAATAATATTTGGTAAATTGATTTGATTTTGATAGCTGCATATATAATATATAATATATAATATATAATATATAATATATAATATATAATATATAATATATAATATATAATATATAATATATAATATATAATATATAATATATAATATATAATATATAATATATAATATATATATATAATACATAATATATAATATATAATATGGTTCGTGCTTAGGTATATCAGATGTCATTTAAAGATTATCCTGACAAACAGAACAAAACATTTACTAAACAAATTGTATTACATAAATTAAATACAGTTCTGCTAGGTGGATCGATGTAATCCATATTTTAAAAACGAATTTCCTTGAATTTGGCACGTTAAGAGAAGCACATAAATCCTCGTTCAATTAGAACTAAGAGCATATGCTAGTCAGTTGATTCGTTATTTTGTTGTATTTGAAATAAAATGTTACATTTTTATAACTTTGGACCCAATTCCATTTATTTAATGAAATTTAAATAGAGGCAACAAGTAACAGCTGCACTACGCTTGCACAGTCTCGCACAGCCACAGATATGTGTGTGTAAACATAGGCGCGTGTGTGTGTATCTGTGTTCATTCAGATGTGTGCAATCAGTGGCTCAATCCTTTGTTGCTGTTATGTCATCCAACTGCAAAGAGACAGAGCGACCAAAATCGAAGCGCGTGAAACCAAAGCCATAGCCAAAAGGAAATGCTGGTCGATAGCAAAAGCCAACTGACGCGTGTGCAATTTTTGTTAAATTGCAGTGAGGGGGAATACCAGAAAAACACAGCAAAAAATTAATTCGAAAGCTGCAATAACTGCTGACAATTTAAAGCTTCAAATGTTTCACATGGTATTAAAAGTAATTTTATGTTCCATTCGAATATTTGAACAAATTAAGTGGTGTCCCAAGACACTTGAGATACATTTTTGAATAATAAATATAGTTTCTCATTATTTTTCATATTTGACACGAACAAATATTGTAAACTCTCAAAACGCAATTTCATTAATATATTGGCTGAAATAATATTATAGAGCGTTGGGTTATACATTTGAATTACTATTGTACATAAATGAGTTACTCGGGTATTCAATTAAAATTGTTTGCCTTCAGTTCAATGCCATTCGTGCAACACTTTCGATTGCATGCCACTTGATCACGTGACTGCGAAAACATGCATTTATCTTTTTAACCGCCGGCAGCTGTCATAAATGCAGCCGCACATGCAATGGCAATCGCATAAATACAGCAATTAGCGAAAGTTGCGTATACGAGCTGTTGCCTCACGCTATACGTTTCTGCGTGTTTATTATTGGCTGAGGTACTAAAGTCATACTTCTGCAAGGACATTTATGATAAATATGTAAAAGGAAAAAAAAAACAATAAATGCAGACATTTGATTCGTTGCCGCTGCCTATCAGCACCAAATGTTGTACCGATGGGGTAAAGGAGGAGAGTCAGAAGAACACGAAGTGGAAGCGCACATGTGAACGAGTGTGCGTGCATGTGTGGGTGTTATGTGCGTAGATCCTAGCTAAGTCGCATTAACGCCATTCAAAATGCGCATCTTAGCAGCTCCAAGCTCAAGCGCTAGCGCCAGACCTTGCACGACTGCACATGCAGCAACTAACACTTGAGCACTCCTGTCACTTGCGAAAAGTGGTTGCCGATTTTGGCTGGCGGCGGTGCACAAACGGCATACAATACATACATATTTAAGTACAACTGATGGGGCGCCATCGCGTCGTCGTCGCCGTTTGGCCGTGTTAAACACGTATTCAACACATGCTCGACATGTCGTCGGTGAGTGTCGTTGTTGTTGTTACTATTGTTAATGTTGGAGCTGCTGTTGCTGCGTTGGCCATGCAGCCACAGCGGTATTCAGTTTGTACAGCCAGAAATCATTCTGGCGCACCCAGAACGTTTCTTGCCCGGCAGCAATATGAGCCTAGCGTTAGCGCCATATTCTCGTATTTACTCTGGTGTGTGCAACACGGGAGTTTTTATTGTTGCTTCAATAGCTGCCTTTGTTTGCCTCTCTTGTCGTGTCTTTTCGTCCCTGTCTATCTTGCTCGATGTTCTCTGCCTCACTGCGATTTCAGCTTTGTTTGACAGCATTTCAATTACTACAAATGATATTTGTGTGTGCTGTAGGATGTGATGTGTGCTCTGCGCCATGTTGCGCTGCTCTGTTGCTTCTAGTCATCAAACTCCTTTAGCTATACTTATTTTCAGCTATCTCTTTTGCTCGCTTCTTCTCTTTCTCTCAGCAATATCTAACTTTCATTGATTTTTGCACCTTTTCACAATTTTTGTTTTGTTCAATAGCTTTTTCACTAGGTATAACTTTTGGGAGACCTTCTATTGAAACTGTTGCAAATTGGGTTTTGGTCAAAGCTATTGGGCAGTCTTAGGGGTGGCTGATTAATGAATTAGCTCAAAGCGATTTGTTTACTTTTATGTCGAAAGTCGCAATCTTTTGTGCTTTCTGTCATTAAGTTAAATTGTGCGTGTGTGCCATTAAAAGTTTGCCTAGCCTTCGACGTCGTCCTTACTTTTAATTATATATATCAGTGTGTAGCTGCCCACAGACTCACACATACACGAACACACGTTCATGCAGCCACATGCTGTCAAAGTGGCCTGTCAACAGCCGTTGGCCAGTCGCTCTGGCAATCGAGCGGTCATTGGACCAACTTTTGATGAGGGTTGTCATCGTCATCGTGAGCGTCAAACAAATGAAAACATATGTAGCGTTAAAAGCGAAAGCAGCACCCACAGCAGCAACAGCAAGCTGAACAGCAGCCCAAACGAGTGTCCATATTAATATCAAATGAACTGTGAGCACAATCATGATGTGCCTGTGGTCCTGCGGCAGCAAAATGTCCAGGACAAAACTTTCTAATGGCACATGATATCGCTGCCACCCAGTGCCCCACAACAGACGACTTCATTTTACATTTTAACATTGTGCTTCTGATTTCATAATCAAATCCTATTAACTAACTAACTAAATATTTCACATTTCACTTTTAGTCAGCATAATGCAATTGTTTATTTTATATGGAGTAAAGATTCTAATGCAATTTTCATATATGTATGCGATTGGGTAGGTAAAGTTATGAACGAGAATACCATGATAAAAGTATAAAAAGGCACACCATTTTAATTTTGGATCAGAGTTTATCTACTTTAAAATATGGTAAATACGAATTCTAAAAAAATCTAAAAGCCAATGAAAATATTGTATTGAATGCAAATGATCTTTAAAGAGAAATATTGAAACAACGGAATTGTTTTCCACTCCGTTTTTATGTGTAGAAACAATTGAGCAATTGTGTGCCCAATGCACAGAAAAGGGGCTTCTGCCATTGGTTTGTTTGTTTACTGGGCATAAATAAAGTAAGCCTTCTCCATCACAAACGCACACACACACACACAAACATCGACTGGTGCAATGGAATCAAGGGCTATCGCATTGCGTATTTGAAAACTCGAATGCAATCTTGGCAAAAAGGTGAGCGTGTGCTTTGCTACTTTGTCTGGTCAGTGACTGTAGGTCTGCTGGGCTTATTCAACTGTTGAGTGCAATTGTCGGTTGTTGTCGCAAGGGTGCACACACGAATATGCCTCGGGCGATTCCAGCACAGTAACTGCATACCAGACGGAGTGACATATGGTCTAACGGCACAGGTTGAATGATAATAGCAGGTAAGCCAACACCTGCTATAGTTGACGTGCATGCCTGAAAAATGTCAACTACAGTTGTTTCATGGTTCACGCCACTTGCTAACAGTAAGTCAGTTGAGGGGCGTGTGTCAGTTGCAGTTAACTTAGATGTCCCTATGGGATAATCTTTGTAAACTGTGTCCATTTATGTATATGAATTTATTCAAATCAGGACGTGGGCAGCAGGACACGGCAACCTCTCAACCAGCAGGCATTTTGTTGTGGCTCTGTTGATGCTAAACTATTTTGCATTTAGAGCAGCCAGCGCTTAAACCAAAGCCGTATCCGAAGCCAAACCCAAACCCGAACCCAAGCCCAAGCCCAAAGCCAAAACCACAGGCACTAGCACAGTCGATACCACGCGTTTCGTCCTGCGCCAAAATACGTGCCAGTTACATGCAGTCGCTATATGCGCGCGTGCCTGTGTGTGTTTTAGTCTTTGGGTATGGGCAGCTTTGTTCACATGTTTTCACTTGCTGCTTAATTTGCATTTAAATGGTTTTTGCACTTAGGCTATTTCCCGTGTAAATGAGCTTTGTTTGCTGTTGTTGTTTTTGAGGTTATTTTGCCATTGTTGCTGCTGCTGTTGTTGTTGTTGTTTTTGTTTCCTCGGCCCACTAAGCAAGGCAGCGCCAGCGGCCGAGCTTTTGTTTTATATAGGCTTAACTTGCATTTTGCCAAGGACACATGCCACATCCTGGGCCTTGCAAACGAACATGTTGAGGCTGCACATTGAATATATATATATTGCTAAGGGCTTCGCGACTCTGCGTGCCACAATCGATGCTCCTGGGGTGTTGCTGGAAGAAATGTAGTCAATGACCTGTGTTACTTCCAGTTACTTAAGGCATTCCCAGTACCCTGCTGTTTCCACAATTTTGCACTTTGAAACTTAGCCCGGTAATAACATAATGCGATTAGTATGTAAAAGCGTGTATTTCATGTAAGCTTAGATTTTCTTCTAAGCTAGAATAATTATATTTTTAATCTGAAAACACTTACCTTAGGTTCTTTCTTAGGCAACTTTATATATTTTCATATATTTTAAAATAAATATTTTCAAATTCCAATATGTACTTTAAGTGAACATATATTTATTTTGAGTAATAAAAAAATTAATACTTTATTGCCACGTAAATATTTATAGTTTTAATTGATTGCAAAGCTAAATGAAACACATTAATATTTGGTATTCGCGTATTGATGTTTATACAACGAAATAACGCCACAAAATAACAAAATTCAAAATCTGAAATGGAAAATAGAAGCGGAATGTTCAGTAAAATATTAAGCGCTTAGCGCACACTGTTTACATTTGCATTTGCATAAACAAATACGGAATATAACAAATATTTATCTGCATAAAAGATTAAATATTTCCTATTTTTAGTTGCTTATATAAATTGAACAGACGCGGAAGAATATCAGAAAAAATGTTTTTTGGAGAACGGGTCATTGGGCTGGGTCGACTGGGCTCTGTGCCCTTCATCTTTCATCTGGATGAGACTTATGTAACTGACATTTATCATACGCCAAGTTGGCACTGAGCTTATCGATTGACTGCAGGGCTGCATGAATATTGGAGGAGCGGACTTGTAGACGGCAAATTGTCGTGGGTAGCACAGTCAGCAAATTAACGCTGGGTACCAGTCACGCCTTTTATGACTTAATAACTAAGCTGACTTGTATAAAATAAGTATGTCAGTCGGCAAACATTGACCGAGCGGAGAGACCATGTTCCCATTTAGCACACTGTCAACTTTTGTTGTGGTCACTAATGATGACAGCCGCCCAGCCAAAACATCAACACACACTCCAGCTCACACATACACTTGGTGTTTCGGAAAATGTCGTGTGTATGTGCGCGCGTATGAGTGGGGTATCTGTCTGCTTTTGTGGATAGCGCCAACTGCCCACTGCAAAATGCACAAATAGTCCTTGGCGCTCACATGCCACAATCGGGTATCCGTGACTGCTTCCCCTGCCTGTGCCCTAACCTCTGAGCCCGGCTGACGCTATATCGGGGCCTGACTTTTCTAGGTAACGAGCGGAGCGTCAAAAACAAGCTGATTTGATTGTTTGTAATTAAAAGTGGACACAGCGAAAATTAAATGAGTATCTACAGGACACAACATGTCTGCGTGTGCTTGTTCTAGCCATGATGCTCATAAAACTTTATATCCACGTGCGCGGTTCCTGCTTTCAATTTAAAAGAAGAAATCTAATAAAAATTACGCGAGTAATGCAGGCGAAGGCTGCGCTACGTGCTAGGTGCCTCGATGTCAGTATAAAGCTGTAGAGAAGAGTGCGGGTGAATTAAATCCCGATTGCCTTACAACCGTTTTCTGGGCAGTATATTTTTGCGTAGTGCCTAACGACTAATTGATACGCCGCCCGGACACTGACAAGACTTGCACCAGTGGAAGGGTCTTAAGGGACTTTAGTCACTTAAGCCTAGTCCCAAATTGAACCAAAAAGATAGATGCCTGTCAACATATGTATTAACAGCTATGAGTAATTGACCGTGTTAGAAATGGGGGACAAATAGAGGGAGTGACTGCCCGTGAGCCAAAAAAGAAGACAACAAATTATTGTATGTGACAGCAATATTTAGTGAAAAAACATATGAATTCGATGTAGCTCCTGAACGAATGAAAATTTAATACATATAATGTCTATTTTTTAATGTGAGCTGACGTCTCTGGAAATATACCTGTAACTCATATAATGACGTTAATAATGAGTCTCTAGTGAAAGCAATTTGATTTAAAATAAATCCATAAATAAATAAATTATGTATTGTAATATTCGACACAGGTTATTCGAGTTAAAGCAAACCTAAGCTGTTTGTGTACGAAATGTCGTGCATGCTTAGATTCCGCCTATTCTCAAATAATAAATTATAGGGACGGGCTTCCCTTAGCACTTCGTTCTATTTATACTAATTATACTTATTAGTTGTTTGTACATTTCTAGTTGTAGCCACTTAATATACATATAAATGAGCCGTCTAAGCAGTCCACGCAGACAATGGAATCAAATGTTGATTCCGATTCCAGTCTGTCTAACAAGTGTTTCAACATTATTTCTATATTGGGGGCAAAAATATTTGATAAAATCGAAATATTCTCGGTGATATCAACTGCAGGGTATACCAGGTAAGCGACATTAATTAACATGAAATATATTTGCTGAATTTCTCAGTTTTATTTTGAAGCACAGAAGTTAACAGTTGCCTTAGATAATATTTAAGAGCAATTTATATTCATGACGTTTGATAATGGTTAAACTGTTCTTTAGACCAATTATAAGGCTAAGTGCATTGTTTGCTTTTTATAAATGTAGTTATGTCTGGAAAAACAATTGTATACTTGCAGAAAGCAATCAAAACCATGGGGTATTGGGGTTGATGTCTACAACATTTAATGCATTTAAAACGGCCACTTGGCTGCACAGTCGTTGAGATGGAGGGGTCAGAGAAGGGGAGAGAAGAGCTCCGTAATTTTACAGGCAATCGGCCAAAGAAGCTTCAACAGCCTGTTGCTTCTGTTTTCGCCAAGAGCCGGTTCCAGTGAGGACTAAGCTAAAGCCTGTTGCGGTAGAGCAACAACTGGCTGGATAAAAGAGCGTCAAAGCTCTCTCTGTCTCTCACTCTCATTCTCTGGGCAACTGAAAAGCTTTTACTCTCCTTGCGGCGTTCGTAGTGTGGGCATCGGTTTAATGGAAATGCTACTCCCACATGCTCGTGCTCGTGCGTGGTGTAGGTGTATGTATCGTGGCCGTCGATTTTCCAGCCTCGTCGAGACTCGGCTGTGGCCATTCAGTCTAGGATAAACGGTTACGGCGGCCACAACACGAGCGCGCGTGCGAATAGCCCAAGTAGGAGCCTTTCAAAGAGTCAATCGGCGGAATATAGCACTCGCACTGCAAATGTGTTGTGTAGTGTAAAGTGCTACGATAGCGAAAGTGCAAACCAAGACACACCGTCAAATATTTGTGTATGTGTGTCTGTGTGTGTGAATGGGTGTTAAAGTGTGTTTCCCACACGGAAATTCAAGCGTGGCATAGCTTCACCAATATTTTTTGGCCGTTCATGCTGGAGGGAGCTGCGCGCTGTTCTCATGAAGCACAACACAAATACAACTCCACCTATATTTGGATCAAAGCAATCAAATTAAATAAGTTTTGTGTGCTAATAAAGAAAATTCGTGAAGCGTTATAAATTGGTGCCAAAGCAAATCCATACAAATAAATGTTAAGCAAACACCACCGACTTGGTCAATTCAATCCAATTCAATTACCTATCCCAACATCAATTGTGTGAAGATAATCAATTAAAAATTCATTTTTAAATTCTATTTATTGCGACTCCGAGCAAATCAATTATATTTTCCGAAAAGTTCTTTAAATTGCAATTTGAAAACCTCAGAAACGTAAGCCTCAAAATCGCTAACAAGAATTTGCTGCAGCTGCAACACCCACCACAACAACATTGCAAATATGTTTAACTTTTGGATAATCGTTTTATGTCTAGGATTACTAGCAACTAAGCCAACAAGTAAGTTTGACGAAACTGTAAGCAAGTACTTAAATCGAAAAGCTTTCGACCTTTAACATTGGATTCAAGTTAATTTATTATTGAAAACTCGTAACTTAAATCTTCTAATTGCATTTGGCAGTGTTTTGGGCAATAGTTTTCAAAACTTATTTCCGTTTTAAATTAACCATAATTAACAGTATGTACTGTAATAATATGCAAAGCGTATACTGGTTACTTCTTTAGGTCCACGTTGAGAAGACTGTAGGAGTGGGAGGAGTGTTATGTTATGTAATACGCACACTTTGTATAGGTGACGCAAAGTGCCTCGGATATCAAAACATCCCTTCGCGCTGTGCATTGAAACCATTTTAAATATCACATTCAAACCATATTTGAGCAACAAAATGTAGTATATAATATTTTTTTTAAATATAGCTCCGAAAATATATAAAAAAATAAAATTCATATATTTTTCAAAATGTGCGTAGTTGACATTCTTAATTCTGGACTATAATATTTGAAAATAATTCATTCCATATTTATATACATATATTCTATATTATATTATGTAGGTATATCAAATAAATATATATATATATATATTATATATATATTTATATATATATTATACATATTTATATCCTAAATAAATTTTACATCTTGAATGACTTCTGGCAGAGTCTAAGCATTTCAAACTTAACAATGTCTATCAATTATTTATGCTTGCATCTTGATTGTGTTAGTGAAATGGTTAATTAGCACAGCTGCATACGAATCGAATGTCAAAATTTTCATCGGAAGGTCGATTAAAATCAAGCAAAACTACTCTATTGTTAACAGGGTGAATCTCTGGCATTACATCATCTGGCATATTTCAACAATTCTTTTTAGTTATATAAAATCTCAAAGTACAATATTGTTAAATAGCAAATATTTAGTGAAGCTAATAAAGTAGGGTATGTAAATATGCTATTTTTTGTTATATTAAAGCTAGCAACAAGATGGCTTATTTAAGTTGCATATTTATGCAATTGCTTATTGTGTAATCCGCCGTAAGCTACTGCAGCCAAGAACAATTTGAATATCAAATGCCAATGGCAGACTCCCTGCCCACAGCAGGGCTTTATTCAGGTTTTTAAACTCTTCTACATATACTAAGTCACCAACTTATTTATAAGATTTTCCTTTTTAGTTGAAATATGCATAAGCAAAGGAGGCAACAGCAAAGCCTTCTAGCTAATTGCAAATGGCGAGCAGGCATGCAAGCAGCAGAAACACCTGCTTGCTACATTGATTTCCATCCCCCTAACAGATGGGAGAGACGTGTTGATTTTCTTGAAAACCGACTGACCTTGCCCAATGGAATGTCACGCAGTTGGTCAGTTGCTGCTTCTCTACCTACCCCCACAGCTGCTGCCTGCTGGCTGATGCTCCTGCGGCTGTTCTGTGTTTTTTCATAAGCCTCATGAATAATTCAGAGAGCACGCTTCGATTATTTACTTCATAAACATTCTGCTACAGTCATGCATGTCTGTGTGTGTACCTGTACATGTTCTATGAATAGAATATATAGGAATGCTCCTTGAGCATATACAGGTTTTTAATTTTTTAAATTGTTTTGTGTGTACTTGCAACATGCAATGTAAATTTCTAGTAATACAAAATGCCTTTTAATTATTTATTAAGCTGTTAGTTGGTCGGTCTGTGACTACCATCTGCAAAGGAATTAATTGAAAATGTCAAAAGGCCCAGGAGGATATATACCATATTTGATTTGATCGCTTATCCAATAAGCGACTGAGCTGTGCACATTAATTACATAATATAAAAAGTATGCCACGAAATTAAATTTAATTACAGCTTCATTTGGGGCCAGAAAGTTAATCAAAAACTCAATGAGCAGCTCGTAAACACAACAACCTCGTATCTAGTACATGTTGTCGGGGCAACGTAATCGCTGAAAAATTAATACGCCACGGAGCAGAAGCGGCAGCAGCGACAATGAAGCAACAAGGATCGGTGCCTGCCGTAAAGCACGTTCGGGCCATATTACACCGCCAATGGCTGAGATACGAGCCAGCAACGTATAAATTGTTGCGTTGCCACAGTAAAATCAATTTCAAGTCGTTAAACGAAATGAACCTTATGAAGAGTTTTCTTTCTATTGCTAGCTTTTTACGGAAGTGAAAGTTTATCAAAGGCACACTCCCACACACAGTGATAGGTCATTAGCAGGCCTGATCGTTGCTTTTGCAAAAAATTCAGCTCAGGAATGTAATAGAAACAAAGCGTCAGCAGCTGATGCGATTATTATTGATTTTCCTTCAACTAAAATTGGTCGGATTGAATTATTTAAAGGGAGGGGCAATTAAAGCTAAGTGCTGCTACTAGTGGTAGCCAAGAGTCCAATTGCATTAGAACTCTCAACTATTTACGCTGATTAACCATCGAGCAAAGGTCAACGTGAGGCTCATAACAATTCCATTTGAAAATCATCATCTTTGTTGACAACTATTTGCTTAGCTCTTAATGTCAAATTCAATTTAGAAATTTAAAGAAAATATAAATCAATTTGGTTGCAAAAACAGAGAGCTGCCCAATGAAATTTACATCCATGCAAATATTATGCCAAGCGCTGCTAGCCATAACGACGACACGCCAACAGTGGCCTTCACTGCGTATACTTAATGTGCGCACATGTCCATATAAATGTAATAGTTATAAGAGCTACCAGCAGCCAGAGATACAGCAACAGCAACAAAGCGACAAGTGTGTGTGCTCTGTGCAACCTCAATGGCAGGTCTAGCCACAGGCAAACTTAAGTTGTGAACACGAACACACATCCACACCCACACACACACACACACACAAACAAAATGAAGGGAAAGAAGCGGGGCGACGAGTTGATTTTGCCTGAAGCTGAGTGACTAACTGGCTGTCAGACTTTGTGACTGTCTCTGGCCAGAGCTGCCTTGCTGTCTGTCTAGCTGTCTGTCTCTCTGTCTCCCGGCCTGACTGCCTGACATGTGACGACTTTGACAATCCACAAGAAGCCGTCGCCTGCGAACGACCCTTGCCGTGATTTTAACTTGTACAAAGACGCTTTTGGCATATTTAATGAAACTTTTTGGCCGATAGACTTTTGAATAGACTAACTCGCGACTTTAAAACTTAGTGCTGCCGATATATAAGTGCTCCGAAATTGTCAATAAATTGTTGCCAAAATATGAGAGCCATGGGCAAAGTTTTGCCAGCTTATAGTATCGAAGTTAACTTGAGTGGCTGAAATCAGATTAAAGGCAACATTGGCACACATGGACCCGGTTTACCGTGTTGCTGGGTCTCATGCGGCTCTAATGTTCGGCAATACAATTTGGTTATGCTGCAGGTAGAAGACATTTGCCAAACGACTGGAACAATTTTGCACAAATTTGGCGCAAAGACAATCAAAAAGTTATAAAACAAGCTTCGGCGAAAACGAAAACAATGGAGAGCTGTGGCCGGAATTCGGTAAGGCCCCAATGCCAAATCACCAGTGCACTGTCAGAGCGCAAATGATGCTGAGCCACATGTACTACCATGGTACCTGGGATACGATCTTATTGGGAGCTCTGGCGTATGTGTATCGAGCCGTAAAAACTTTGGAAAACTTTTTTTTGTTACTTGTCGGCTTTCGTTTGTTCTACCTGGCTGGTATTGCGTATACGCAACGTGGTGCTATTATCAGTGGCATCAGCGGCGCCGTAAAGTAAATGCAAAGTGTGCAAAGTCTATAAACGAGCGGCAAACTTAAAAGCCCCAAGGAGGCTTCGCCTTGGCAAGGAGGCTTAGGTTCTAGGCATTTGCAAGCTATAACAAGGGTGGAAAACAAGTGCGAGTGAGAAGCAAATAATATACGTAGGCTTATCCACGGGCATAGAACAGAAACAACTGGGCCTATCAAAAAGTTGCTCATACGACAAATTGTCACTGCGTTGGCAACAACGCAACAGCGACAACAGTAGCGACAGCGACAGCAACGGCACATGGAGAGCGAATTTTATTTTTTAGCTTTTGCGATTATTTATATTATTTATGATGTTTTGGGCAATGTCGTTAAACTGCGGCCATTAAAAAGGTTTTCGTATGTGTGGTATGGATGTCAGCTGCCTAAGGCGGTACGAAAATGTCAAGAAAAAATACTACAAAACAATTACACCTAAGTGCGGAACCTAAAATATTCATGAAGCGGAAAGTAATTGCTAAGCAATCCCGAAAATAGCACAGAATTAAAGTGATGCTCAGAACATCATTTAATAAATATATAGTATAGTCAAGCTAAGCTGCCCAAATGACATGCAAATAAAGAAATGCTTTGCATAAGAGCGATTCTCAGCTACTTATCGAAGCGTAGCTTCTGTCAAGTGCACCAAATTGAAAACTATTAAAGTGTCAACAAATAATTACGCATTGTGGCAGCTGCATAAATCTGATGGCATCTTATTGCTAAATCTGCCACTAAAATGAAACGAATTCAGCCAGAGAAAAGTCTGAAACTGCGAGCTCAACGAGGCGTTGCTACCGAAAATGGCCATAATGCGACACTTGGGCCAAATCGCGCAAAAGTTGCCAGTCAAGCATTGCTGCTTGCTCTGTCTGTGTGAGTGTCGAGAGAATGAAAGCACTTTATCAAAACGGATTTACGTAGCTATGGCCAAAGGAGTTGGCTGTCAATGCAGGCAAATGCCAAGGTTGTGCCAGGCTCTCCTTCTTTATTCTTTTTGTCATAATTTTTTAGTTACTGCCTTTGCTCTGACAGTTTTGTAATAACAATAAACGCAAGAAAAGAAATCGATTTACCATTTTTCACTCAATTTATGGGTTTATCAAAAGTCGCACTTCTTGTTGTTGTTTTTGGCTTTTGTTGACTGGGTAACGCGCCCTTTTTTTAATAACCAATAAAGTGAGGGTTGTGGAAGAAAATTTAGTTTTTTATTTGATTGTTGCTGCCTGAGGTTTCGCCCTCATAAAAGTTAAATCTGTAGCCTGGTGCTTTGAAGTTATTCTTGCGGCTGTTTTAATGAGCCTTAATAAGGCAGCATGTGGCAGTCGGCCAATGCAGCATAAATCCCAGCTAATTCAACCCAAATCAAGAAAATGCGTTGGCATTGCCGGGAGACATTTGTTACTGGCAGACCCGAAATAAATTTCAAAAAACCATAAATTGGCAAATGGCACGCAATGGGTCAGTTAACGCTGACAAACACTCAACAACAACAAATACATTGCGGATTTGTTGTGTAAAATCGAATTCTGCTGGCGAAAAATGTAAATTGACTCTCAGCGAATGACAAACAGCAATGGAATGTGCTCAAATCGGGATTCAATGCTGCGCACCGAAGCGTTAATTATTCAGGCATATAGAGCACAGCGGAGCAGAGCAGAAAAGAGTAGAAAGGACGATAGGTTCAGAGCTCGAGTCTGGTCATAAGCTGACAAATTTTGCGAAGCATTCATTACTGCCCACAGTTTGATTTTTGGCACAAAGTTTTTGGCTCCGGCAGAAAACTTTTAACAAAGGTCGAGAGCGTTTTAAAGTCAAACCCTGCTGGCAATTCATGCAAAATGAATGAGGCCTGCTGGTTAGTAATGGCAGCAAGTTGGGGGATTTAAGGGATTTAGTCGGACGCCCCAGCAGGCCATTCCCAACCAGACCAAAACACAGCAAACCAGAACGGAGAAAGCCAGGTTCAAAGGCTAAATTGATAACGCATAAATTTGAGCCCAAAATTTCGAAAATATTTTGCCCACTAGTGAGGCGTGGGTCAGGCCAAGCAACAAATCGTCTGAAAAGGCCATACCATTGTCATTTTGGTAGCAAATATTTTCAAAGTGTGTAACTTATTAAGAGTTTGAACAAAGATTCCAATTCAGCACGTGCATCATTATCAAAATCTATTCAACTTTATTGAAGCCAGACTTCAAGTGGCAGCGTATTTCTATATGATGCTCAGAGCAGAAACTTGTACCAAAATGTTTGCTTTGCTTTATTAATGCGTTATTCTTACCACACAGTAATATAATAGTAATATTTTTCTTAATCCCGCTATCAAAATATACAAATAAAGTGTTATGATTTTTATTAAATTAAAAAGAGTATTTAGAAAATTATATCTGTATAATAGTGCATTTGAATCTATCTATCTATTATCAAGCCGTCAACAGTTGATCACTTCTATATACTAGACCCATTTAAATTCAATTCATTTCAATTAGTGTTTTGGGTTTTTGTATTTATGGCTACGTGCCTGTTTTCTTTGGAGTATAAGTTTCTCACATTGAGTGTAAACGAATAGCAGATGAGCATCCACTCCATTATGCACTCTTATTTTCCATACTAAACCTATAACAAAAGCAATGCATAGAAGTTATTCCTGAACGTATTTATCGTAATTATTACTACTTAATTGGTATATATATTTTATAAGTGTTGAGCCATTACTAAATGATGCGTTGAAACACATATTTCTGCGAACATCTAAAGATTGTGGTTAATTATATTTAATGCAGTTTATCGTTGGTTAGGGTTAATCATATGTGGCTTATTTGAATTATGTGTTATGACTTGTAATCACAAAATGAAAGTTACTCTTCTACTCACATATGCTTCACTCCTGTTAAATGATGCGAGGCTAGACAGTAGAAATCTTTAGCATACGAATTAAATCTGTAGTCTACTTATGAGCTTAGCTTTTTGCATGAAAATGTTTTTGGCACTTTTTAAAGTGTTCTCGTCATGCTGATATATGAGCAGCTATATCAATTCTATTGTTGCCAAAGCTGGAGACGTTTTCCAGCCCAGTCCACATATGTATTTTATTTTATTGCTATTACGCACACCCACACAGACTTTCACACAACGGGGCTATTTGGCAACAGTAGGCAAAATTAATTAAAAACACTGTGAATGTGCATGTGTGTGTATCTACATCGCTTGTATGTGGCTGAAATTAAAACAAAAACATGTCTAGGCACTAAAAACTTTATTAAGTCTCAGCAGTGAAGCAAAAAATTAAACATAAAATGGCCGAAAAAAGAAATGGCAGGCTCTCTCTGTCTCTTTCTGTTTTAGCAAAGGAGTATGGAACACTGAGTGAAAAGTTAAACATAGGCGGAAATGTCACACATACAAGCCGCGCCCACGCACCCACCCTAAGACACACATACAGCCACACACACACGCATCAGGATATAACAAGTTGGCAAACAAACAAACAATAACGACAGCAAATGTGGAAACAAAGGGCTACCAAAGTTGCCTGACGATGACGTCGATGCCAACAGCGACAGCGACTGCGACTGCGGCAGAGACTGACGCGAGCTGGTGGGAAAAAGTAAACTACACATTTTTATTATGCAAAGGGGACGCAAATGAAAGGCAAATGTTTTTGCTTTTTCCACTCGGCTGCTACTTCTGTGCAAGTCTATAAGAGTGTCCTTGTGTGAGTGTGTGTGTGCATGCGTTCAACTTTCTATTGCCACGCTTGTGTGTGTGCGCTCACTTGAAAGTATGTATTGTTAACGGGTAGCATAAAGGGCTGCCAAACGCGCACTCTATGTGCGTGTGTGTGTCTGTCTGTGCTCAGTAAAGTAGGCAATAAAACACTAGCTTTAGCTGCAGAAATCTACGCACGCCCACAAACACATGACACACAATAGCATAAGCAGCTGTGTTATTAGGCCATTTCCGACGGGCGCTACCATGTTTGATGAACAACAAATATAGGCCAAATAAAGTGTTATTACTCAAAATCGACTCAGCTCCATGAATTGTGTGAGACAAACAGTCCACTAAACTATATTCCGCTGATTGTGAAAAATAATGCAGAACATAATCAACCTAAAAACGTAGCTCCAAATTTAAAATAATTCCACTATAATTTATCACATATTTTTTAAAATTATATATATAAAAGTATATATATATATATATGTATATATATATATCCACATATTTGCACTGAACATTAACTGTATTTCTTTTTAAAAAAAATGATGGGAAAGAAAAACGAAGGACTTGTTATTCAGCAAAAATATAAATAACAGATGAAGAAATATATCTAATTTATGTGGCCCATTCTGTCCATTGTCTTAACTGTGCCAGGCAAGTTAAATGAACGGCAGTTTCAATTAAAATGTTGTTATTATTTATGCTAAGCAATTAAGCTATAAATTGTTTTCTATAATCACATTGAAATTAAATTTACCGTACTCATCGTCAGCTTGTCTTCTAAGTTATTAGAGAGAGTCAGTGAAGTTGAGGCGCAGACCAGTCTGACAGCTGCCTAATTAATTGGGCTGAGTCTTCCTGTACACAAGGCTCGACTGCTGATACTTTGTAGTGAGTTGCTAATGATGCGGCTTATAAATATCAGTATGTGTGTGTATGCGTGATTGTGCGTGGCGGAAAGCCAGTCATTTATCTAACCAGTGGCGTGTGCAATGAGCATGAGCAACGTCACAGGTTTGGAAGCATGTGTCGATTGTAAATGTAACTGCTACGATGATTTTGCGGCCCTTAACCATGTTAAATACCTGCAGTTAATATGCGGCAGGTGACTCAATGGCAAAAACAGCTACTGCCTTCTGGTTACTACAGCTGTTAATGAGCCCATAAGTTGATGGTTTTGCAGCTGCTGTTACCCATAGGAACGTCTTCCCCGAGCTACACACAAACAGCAGAGAACCCAGTCTAAGGGTTGCGTATAAATAAAATATCTCATGCGTTAAATTAAATTAATATTATTAATGTGGACCGCTTATGAATATGCGTCTTGCCGTCTGTCTAGGATACTTGACTTGCTGCCTTTGGCGCACGCCGTGTATGCGTAATTCCAGCGCGTGTTTAAATGAGTCGAGCGCGCTTCGACGCTTTATTAATTGCCTTATTTATGCAGTTTAAGCATTAGCCTGGCTTTAATTAACGCCAGCAAAGTCATATACTAAACACGCATTTTCTTTGTTTAACTTGGCCAAGAATATCTGTAGCTGGATGAGCATTTAAAATTCAGAGTCGACCTCGATGCCAAATGCTAGATGAGCTGCTTAGTATTCCTGAAGCCACGATTGTATTCTCCTTTTTTCTTTTGTGCTTCATGCAACAATTGACAGAGCTCAAGAGATGGCAATCAAGAATGGTAGACCACAGCCAAATCTCAGCATTGCTCAATAATTGTATAGTATTATGCTGGAAGTCGGGAGAAAAAAACATAAAATAACAGCTCGCTTAAGCAGCAAGCCAAATATGCGTCAATTGGCAGCCACATGCGCACTCAAGTAAACAGAATCCTTAAGGAATTACCAGCAGAGTAATAGCACAAAACCAAATAAACAGAATGGAAAAAGAGTCTAAGTCGGAGCTGCTTAGCTATAATTGGATTTGAGTAAGTAATGCCAAAGTAAACGCAAAAAACAAGCTCAAATTAATCATAAATAATAAAATATTTCAAAAAATTGTGCAAATGAATACAAACTCACACAGACACAGCTTTAACATCTCCAAAGCCATTGAACGAGAACTTTTTCATTGTAAACTAAAAACAAAGCCAACAACTTATGCAGCGCTGACTTGAGAAAATGGGCTTCTGGGAATAGGCCAGACAAAATGGTGCCGAGTAGGGAAATCTGCAGAACAACAGCCGAAATAAGGCTACTCACATACAAACAGAGACACACGCTGAGAGACTCTCAAGTAGGGACACACTTGAATAGCTGGCACTTCTGCTTTGGTAATTGTGGCCCAATGCTAATGCCACCTTCGGGCTGTACGAAATGAAAATGCGTAAATTATTGATTAGAATCACCAGAAAACAGAAGGCTGGCAGCATGTCAGGCCAGCCTAAGCAGTATACATATATATTTATACAAAAATATATGTATGTATACCTACATCTATCTGAATACTCTTTTTTATAAGCCGGGTTGATTGTTACGCCTTTTGTGGGAGCTTTCTCGGTTGAACGAATATATAAATATGCCTGCCCTTGATATTGCGACGGTCCTGAATCGCATAATGAAGGCACTTTGCGTTGATTTTTAAATGGCGTCAGAGTTGGGCGACAGAAGAAGCAGCACCAGCTGAAATTGAAATGCAAACAAAAGCCAGTTGGCATTGATTGGACATGGGCTCTGGTGTATTCTGGTTCCACACTTCCTTATCGCTACGCCGTATATTTCAACAAGTTGTCCAGCGGCCGTTGTGGGTGGTTTGCTATGGAGAGTTCCTTATGGGCACTAAACAAATATGGCCTTATTATTGTGGTCATGTGTGCTCGACGCTGCAAACTGCGTCATTTAATGTTCAACTCGATTCTAATGCGTAGAATCATTAATTGCCAAATATTCCCCGTATTCTTACTAATTCAAGCCTCTCCAGCCACCCAAAGATGGGCAGACGGGCCGGGTGCAGGTGCTGTCAAGCGTCAACAAAACAGTGCCCAGCAGTTTGGTTAAAAAAGATGAAGCTACCAAAAAACAGAGCCCAGCTGCGGACTGAGAGCAGGGTGACTGTTGGCTGTGGCTTGTGTGAGCTGGGGACTATCTGCCAAGCATAAATGTCAATATCATCAGGAGGCTCGGAAATTGCCGCAGGTCTTGTTGTGGCTTCCTCGTTTTGTCAGCTCACGTTAGGCCCATGTTTGTGTCGCAGGCCTAATGCTTGTGTAGATTAAAGATAAGGGCGACATAAAATACTGGCGTTTGGGCAATGCGCAAAGAATTTGCTTAGGCAAATTGCGTATATGTAATAAAATAATGCAGCTGTGGTTGTGGTGTGGCTAAATTTGATATCGGTCTTTCGGTAGGCCGACCGGTCCGAGCTCCACGCAGAGGCAGGTCTTAATTAATTGTTCAGGTGGCTCGCTCAACGTGGGACGTCAGCGAGTTAAAAGTTTTAATTTAGAATTTCCAAAACAGCAGCTGGTTGTGTCATAGAAAATAATAAATAACTCTCAAATGTTTCTGACTTGCATAGCTGTTCTTCGTGATTTTCACAGATTTCATACATACATCCAGCGTACGTAGAATTGTTGGGAAACGCAAAACGATGTTTAAATTTCCAAGCGCACATCCGTGTACTGCCAAGCGTTTCGGTATCTGTCATCAATGATTTAAACGAGTTTTCTAAATTGATTGTGCAATGTTTTAGTGAAAAATAAGTTTTGCCGTTAAAGTGATACATGATCGAACTAGTGGTATCCTGCACTCGCTTCCATTAAAGCTTAGAAAGACAAAAAATAGAGGGATAAAGATTTATATAGCAAGAAATGAATAAAGACATAAATATTGAGATTGACAATAGCAATGGCTAATGTTATAATAAATGAGCCGCTTCTTGTAAATGTATGGATTATATCCATATATATTCAGTGATAGAATAATTTTTGCATAAATGAGTAAAAGCAAGAGATCAAATTGGAACTGAAATATCAAGACGGGACTAAACTAAATTTTATTTTTATAAAGCTATAATTCAATTAAGTTTTTAGATTTTATGTCTAGGTCTTTCTTATTTTTTATGATATGTTTTATGCTTTATTGGATGAACAATTTTAAGAATTAATCGGAAACATTTCTACAATAAGTATATATATATATATATAAATATATATATATATATATATATTATATTGTTATATATATAGTGGGACTAGAATGAATTTATTGCTTAAACTTTTAGTTATGAATATTAAAAAGGGAGCTTAAAATACGCATATTAATAACTGCCCTTTGGCCATTTCAAATGGGCATAGGGTATAATGAATGAATGTGTCCGCGCAGATGTTGCGACTAATGTTTAGCTGTCCAGCTCTTGAGAACATTTCAACAACCACTTCAACCAAGTACAAATTTAGCATTAAAATTACATTTTTGTGGGAGCGCCGCCACACACACACACATTTATATATATGTATTTTTGTTCACATTGCAATTTGAAATAAAATTACGCATTTGCAGCTTTGGCCGACGGCCAGAGCTAAAAATGAAAAGGCAACCAAAGAAAAAAGGAAACAATTCGCTTTACCAATTTGCAGTGTTATTCAGCCTGTCATTCTGGTGTAGATGTTGTAGCTGCTGTAGTTGTTATTGCTGCTGCTGCTGGCCAACGCATTAATAAAACATAATTTCGCTTAAAAGTAATTTAAGCACTTTTATGTGTTTGCCAACGTCGTCGGTGCTGGTGTTGGCTGCTTTAGCGTTTGTTTTTCATTTCTATAATGGTCTGCACCTTTACGAGCCAGGTACGGGCAATAGTACAGGCCCGGGTCGCGCTCACTGGTCCGGCAACTGACTCACAAACACACACTCAAGCTAACGCACACACAAGCAAACACTTGCACACATAGACTGAAAATGCGTCCGCTTCGTGGCGCATGACTAACACTCGTTATGAGATTCATGGCCTACATGTGTTTGCTCCACGGCCTTGTAAATGGATACCGGGCGTGCTGTATGTGCCCTACGTGCTGGGCGCTTCGCTGGGCATGCCTGGGTAGTTGTAGCTGGTGGCTGTGTGCAGCCGCCAAAGCGTGCCCTTGAAGCCATTTTCTTATGTACTTACTTATAAACGGATCTTTTTTTCTGCCACCGGGTGCTGTTGTTGGGTAGGTTGTTGTCCCGGCCTGGGCTGCCGGATGTCCAGATAAAATGTTCAAAACGGGAAGCTTGCTACCCGCAGCGCCGAGGCACTTGCTTGTTTTAACCATTACATTGGCTACTTTTGTCGACCATGTACACAGCTCTAGTTGCTGGTCGTTAGTTGTCCGTTGTGTGTGCGTGACAGACATACGGACTGGCTATTTTCTTTGATATTTTTATTTTTAAAATCTGATTTCATTTTACAGTGATAAAAATATTAAATTGAAAAATAACGAAAGCGTCCACAGATAATAAGTAGTTACAAATTGTTTTACCCCACTTGAAAGTGCCAAATTTAACGACTAGAGCAAACGCAAACAATAATAAAATATGCACAATATAATTATTATCATCTCGTTAAAGCTAATTTAGCCACTTGCAAGGAAACTTTTAAGCTCCTTACAGACTTTCATTTCACATAGTGAGCAACTATCCGATAAGCGCTTATTTAAAATAACAATGGATAATTTTCTTAGATATATGGCCAAACTAGAGGCCACTTATCTGTGCAAAGGCAACCTTGGAACAGCAGCTTAAGTTTATTTAGGCCAGCTGAATAACTTACATACTCGTATATCCGCTGCGATTTGGTTCGCATAAAAACAATAGCTTAAATACTTATATATATACATATATACATATAAATATATATATTTATATATTTTTTTCTTCATGAATTTCGCACCCGACAGTTTTATTCAAGGACCGCACAGGCCACTTCGTTGCCAAAGACGACCATTTTTCTTGTGTCCTTTATTGCTGTAGTCGCTCCTGGCTCCCTATTTTTGCCTTCCCACTGTGTCCGCTACATATTTAAATTTCACGCGCGCATACACAGGCAAGGATAAACGGGATTTATACCCACTAATGCCTGTGATTTGTTCTATAAAATTACTTTATGCCGCCGAGACATTGCCTGCAGACCCTACTTTGTGTAGCTCCCACACAGCTCTTGCCCATAACCAAGCGTAAACCCCATTTCTGTTATACAGCAAAATACAAAAGTAAAGCCTAAATTTGCTAAACGAATATTTTGCCAACATGACGACTTATGCCTTCATCCTTTTCCTTGCTTAAACAAAGCTGCATAAAGTTTTTTCCTGTTCGTTTTGTGGCTCACCAGTGTGTGTGCGTATGGGTGTGCTGAGCTATATTTGTTGTATATTGAAAACATTTGCTTAGGCGCTGTGTGTGTTCCTTTTTCAACCCACAACAATCACATCGTATAGTTTTCATCAAGCTTTCACACACCGCATGAACAAGTCAATTAGAAATTATGCTTGTTCTAATTATGATTCACGTGAGTGAAGCACTAAACATTGCTTCCTACCACACGGACACTAAAAAGATACTGCGTCAATCAGATGACAGCAATCTACATGAATACTGTGGTAATAGCTACCAGTCAGTCAGTCCGGCAGTCAATCAGCCAGATGGCTGGAGTCTGTTGAACTTCTGTAGAATGTGCGGTTGTATTTCGTCTGCCAATCAACCGTAATGATTGAACATAATATTGATAACCAGCCGTTTGTGTGGTCTACTACGACATGGCTAACTGGCAGCTGGACAGACCAACAGACAGCTGACCACTCAAAGTTGAGGATTATAATTGCGTTCTGAGTTGTCACTGCAGCAGGCCTGTCGTGTCTTCATCGACAAACCCACAGAAAGAGCGGCAACCTGAACGACTGACCGATCAACCACAATTCTGGTGTGTTCTCTGCCATGTGAGTGCTCTTACTCAGAATCATAGTTTTTCATTATGGCTCTTGGGCCAAACACCGTGAGAGCTGTGACCACAGCTGCCAACGTGAGATATTGATTTAGCAATCAATTGAAAACATGAATATTATCGAAGAGAAAATGTTTTTTTCTGCTGTGCCGTTCGCATCTTCTACCCACACAAATCATTGTTTTTCATAATATATTTTTTTTTGTTTTTCTGCAATAATTTATTTATTGTATGCCAATTAGTGCTTAACCAGTCCACAGGCTATTACGGAAAGATTTGACGTTGGCTGATAGATTATATTGCTAACTGCTAACAGAACGATTTGTGAGTAAGTTTAACTTTGAAACAGCTTATGGACCCACTTGAGCTATTCTCTAGGGCGTCACAGCATCAAGCATTCTTAGCCTATCTAATTTTGAACCTAATCCGACACAAAATATGGGACTCCAATGGCTGTAACATTTTAGCTCTCATTTGGCTTATACAAAATTTGGCAGATTTTGTTCGCTTCGCATATTGTGTCGCTCCTTAAATTAATTTTCCGTTTGAAGATTTCAATTTCCACGGCATATCAAAAATGGTAATGTAGTTGTTCATGTCGAAGCATAGCCGAGCTTGCCAGCGGGCAACAGTTGCAGCAGGTTGTTGTTGTGGGCACAACACGCCCACTCCCGCCTTGATTAATGCTGATTGATTGATTATTTGCGTTTTGCTGACATGCTGCACGCTTTATTGTCGCTCGACTCGTGGAAAATCATCAATTTCCGCTTGTAGAACACGTACACCACGTACAGCAAAACGTTGGCGCTGTCGTTGTCAAAGTGAGCTCATTTTTTTCAGTTTTTTACTTCTTCTTGTACTCAGTGAGCAACAAGCAGGCAGCCTGCCGAAGCAGGGTAAGCGTGTCAGTGTAATGAATATTTTCTGTTGCTGGCAGGCTGCAAAACAATTATTGCGGCTGGTCAACATCTTGGCAGTGAACGTGTTGTAAAGTTTCCTTTCCTTGCCTTTCTGTATTTTTGTAAATTTCACATAAACAAGTATTGGACATTTGCCAGGCGGGTCATAAAAATTTGATGTTGAAAGCGGCGACGTTGATGCCAAGTATTCGACATTATAAAGGCAGACGTTAGCGAAAAGTCAGTCAATTCGGATTTCAGGTCGTGTCAGGACTGTCTGCTCTTTAGCCCAGCAGCTAGGTGTGAGCTACGCGGATCGATTGGAAGCTGCTGCTTGGCTGCCGAGTCTTGGCCAGCTGTATATGATTGAATTTTCGTGAATTACGGCTCGTTAGCGTCACGAACACGTACATATACAACCACCCATCCACACATGAACGCCCAGACGTCCCGCTGATGGCAATGTCACAAAACCAATGAAACCGTAGCATGTTCACAGTGTATTGCAACAAGTTGCCAACCAGAAAGGCAACAACGTTACCATATTTGACGTCCTGCCTGCGTGTCCGTCGCCTCGCCTCATGCACTTGACGTGCTTCATTTCATTTGGTTTTCTTGTTTTCCGCTTTTCCATATTTTTCGCGCGGCCTGACACGTTTTTTACTTACTCAGTCGTTGACATTTTGCGTGACTGACGACAGCCGCGTGGTGTGAATAAATGAAAATGAAATTGGCGCCACTTTGTAGGCCGACCCCCGCGAATAGGGCAATGTGTTTGCCATTTACCATTTGGTGTCTTAATTATGATTGGAATTGAACGCGCTGTTCGCTGCAACATAGCCAATTAATTTATCGATTTCTATCAGCCAATTTCCAAATTGTTGCCACTGCCCAGTCAGTGCCGGCTTACCACTGCGCTGCACACACCCATTTAATACTTCAGAGTGTCGCGTTTTCTATTCAAATTTTAATATTTTTTCTTATAAAATCAATATTTACTTAGTTAAGTAGATTAAATGGCATTATGTGTATTATGTAAAAATGTAAATGTAATTTACCAAGTCATTTTGGTTAGCATATTATCGGATGCATTTAAAAGTAATTGGCTGATTCATTAATTATGAATGAAAAAATATGAAGTATTTATTTTCAAAGTGCTTGCACTTTTTACATAAGAGTGCTTGAGCCGGTGTAGCCCAGGCAAGCTTCAGAAAAAAATGTCGATAAAGTTCATTCAGAGACGGGAGAAGGTGTTGACATTGCAGGCACCCCAGTAACAGAAGGCTTTTTGGTATGCGCGCGAAAAATATCTCATGTGCACTTTGGCAAACAAATTAAGATTTATTGAGCTGGTTGGAGGTTGTGTTCGTGGGCGCACCCCATTAACCGACAATTAAGGCGTCGGCTCTCGGTGTTGCTTTTATTCCTGTTGCTGTTGTTGTTTGAACCGTACTGGGCACACTCAAAATGGTCTGCGTATTTGGAAATGTTTTCTTCCTTTCGTTTGCACCTTTTAATGGCTTTTCAATTAAGCCTCAATTGAGCATTACTCGATGTGGTCATTCTTTGGTGCGGCATTGCTCAGACAGTTCATTTGCGTATATTATAATTGGAAATTTCTCTTCTGTGTTTTCCCAGATGGACAATCGGACGTGGATGTGCAATTAGTAGTGCCGAGGTATGTGGAGCGAGGATCAAGTGTCACATTCAAGTGCAAGCATAACGTAATACCGGAAATATTATTCAAGGTAAGTACTTACTCTAATAGTTTTTAAATAAGGTAGCATTTCTCTGATGAATGTGACTCCCACGTAGGAAACTTGAAATTGAAATCGTTCGCCTTGCGCTACATTGTGTAGAAAGTTTGTGGCTCTGACAAGAGCTAACCCAATCAGTGGCAGGTGCTGCACAAAGTGCATATTGCTTGTGCGGCCACAGACACAAATGTCAGTAAGTGCAGTAGTCGGAAAAACTTTCAATCAAAGAGCGGCTCATCAAGCCTTGCCCATTGCCCCCATCACGACCTTCTCACTTCCGTCTTAGTTTCAGTTACAGTTGCGACAATTAATTTCACTTCAACTCTCTTATTACTGTCACGAAACATCAAGGGACACGCACAGGCACACGCCATACGTCCCTAAAGGCAACGCCTTTGAATTTATGGCAAATGAGTTGCTTAGTTTTCTTGCTCAGAACTTTCTGCTACTACAAATCGTGGAATACAAATTCAAGGCCAAGCGTAAGCACCAGCTCCGACGGCGCTCGCGGCAGAGACTACTCACGATGTGAAGGTGGAGCTGGAGGTTGTGCTTGAGTTTGTCGTTTTATTCATTCTAAGTACCATAAAAGCGTACAAATTTTATGGCGCAAAAATGCCACGAAGTTGAGTGCTTTAGCACACAATATATTGATTTTCTCTCCTTTGCTTTCCATTCACTTTCTTTTTTGCGCAAAGCAGCCGCAGTTGCTTTGAATAGTTTTCAGCTATTAATTCAAACTTTTTCTTTAGTAAAAGAAAATAAGCATTTTAAATTAAAGTTTAGATTTCGCGAGGTCTTCCATATATTTTATTTTTTTAGTGAAGTAATAGATAGACTAAATAATAAAGGAGTCACAATCCATAAGAGTAAATTATTCGGCAACACAAACCGTTAACAGAACTTTACCTCTTCTTGTTGTCTATCATAAACTATTGTCAAAATATTTTCTTCAAACTATTTATAACGCTAGACCACGAAATTTAGCTAATAATTTAATCACACGATTTGTAAAACAGTCGATAATCGCTTTTTGTTTTACACCTGTCTTTAGATACTTAAATTTCGACAAATTACATTCCCTGAATTATAGATTTGCTGCTACCTAACTATGATTTCTTTCAAGCAATTATTCCTATATTCCTATTCCTTCTATAACATATCAAAACGTAATAAAAGCTGATTAAACAGAAAACGGTGAAATTACGGTTGAGTTAAAGACTATTTCACAAAAATAAATTTTTACATTTTTCAACTGCAAATTTTTATTATAAAGTTAATATAATTGATAAATTGAGCACATCAATTAGCTTTCAAATAGTTGGTAATTTAATAAATTACTTTGTATTGCATTTTATCATTATCTGTAAATGTTAATATATGTCGCACTGACGCTACTTTCATTATCGCCATCCTTGTGCCAATTGACATATTTATAATGCATATTTGCCTACACCTGCTTACCAGTATGAATGGGACGGTACATTTGTACAATTAGGAAAAGTTGCCGTGTTTACATGTAGACATTATTTTATTTGGTCAGTTGGCCGCTCTGTGAATACTGCTGCTTGGCAATGGCTAATTAGTATAATTGACTATATAACGGAGTTCGCCGGCTACACGGCTTCATGCCGCCAACTGATTTTGATTCGAATTGTTGCACGAAGCGTGGCAAATTGTGTGGAAGTGGCACTAAAAAGGCAATTAAAACGCAAATGCGAACACGGTTACCCATGGAATTGAAGTTGGCTCAGTGGCACGGCTTACACATGCTGAAGCATACTTTCGGGTGTACAAAAGCATCGCGAAAAAATATAAATTAAATAAACTAATTACGTTGTGAATGGCAGGCTGGCTGGCAGTCTGGCAGTCCAGCTGGCAGCCTGGCAGGCTGACTGACTGGCAAGCTTACTGGCAGGTCGTCAGTATGGGCCAACGGGCCCAGCTCAGACCAGACCACATAAATGAGCTTTTGATTTGCCGACTGAGTACAAAAATAAGCGGGCTAATGAACACACACAAAATATGTACAAAGTCAGACCATGGCACTGCGGACACGTCAAAACCAGCACATGCCAAACTCATGCCTGGCTAAACAACAACAATTCAAACAATACTGGGATAGTTGTCCCTGTGGATTTGGTATAGGGCCATCACATGCAGAACCATCGACAGACACTGTGGAATTCAGGAGCGCGGTTTTGATTACTTTGCGATACGCACTCCGGTTATTATTATGGCTGTGGCCGAAAAGTTCATGTCATATCAAGGGAGACTGTTTCAAAAATTTCCACAAGTGGCTGATAAAATTTGATGGGCATTCGGAGCAGTCGCTAGAACGTGGCTATGTGCGGCCGAATGGTTCAGTGGTTGCCTGATAATGTTTGCTTTGTCTCGAAAAAACAGGGCCCTATGCCAGGAGTATGTGAGCTTTATCGATTGCCATGACAAAGAACACATGCATGACGACATTTCCTGTCCAAATTATGCGTACGCCGCAGGCAAAGTTGCATGCAATCAATGCAATTAGTTGGGAAACATGTCAGTCAAACAAATTGTTGCGCTTCACATCAGAGCTTCGGGCGTTACATTTCATATAAGCATAACTGCTGAATGCGTCACTTAAATTTAGTTGTCGAATTATTGCACAAGTTTATTTATTATATGAAGTGCAATAAATAAATATTGCTCATATCGAAAAACTCGTTTTCCATATTTCCGAGCCCTAAAGGGTTGCCTCACGCTCTGTCGCTTGCACCATACTAAGAACTTTTGCTCAGTCGTAAGTTATGAATGCAAATTTATTTTTATTTACATTAAGCTTTTTATTTGCAATGCTGCTTTAAGCCCGTGCAAGTCCCTTATGCATTGGCATAACTTTTTCAGTTATATTCCAGCATTTATGTTGCTCTCACAGATCTCGTTTTTAATTACGCTTCCACCACGTCCCACAAGGACCACAGTAAACACGAGCATCACTGCGCAGCATACATACATGGCAACTCGTCCCCTTCGAGCTGGCTGCTAGTGACATTTGCTTGTGGCATTTCAATAAAGCATTCTATTATTTGCAGTTTTACAGCTTAACGCGCATTTTAATTGTCGCTGCAAAAAGTTTGTGCAACTTGTTGCAAAGTTAAATTGCATTCCATTTGTATTTTTATGCTTTCATTTAATTTTGCATTTATCATTTGTCCAATAGCGGTATATATGCCAGCTGGCATTAAATTACATACAATACACTGCGAGAGTCAAGGGCTGACACAGTGTCTCGCATTCAAATTGAGGCAGCTACTCAATCAATGTCACCATCAGCCTGGCAACAACATTACTGTTACGCATCAGTATTTTAATAATACCATATATATTTGTTTGATTGCAGGTGACATGGCTCAAGGTGGAGAAGGGCAAGTTTTTCGAGTTCATAAACGGCCGCAATCCGCCGTTCCGTAATTCAACTATTGAAGGAGCCGAAATTGATGTAAGTAATCATAAATTGACATGAGGTGGAAAAGAGGACATGTCGGGCCAAAATATAAATACTCTGGCATGTTTAATAAATAAGTACATAATGACTCTGTTTCCAATCGTAGTTTTGATTACACGACTTATTACTCGTACCACATACTAATTTACTGTGTATATACAATACATTAACAACTGCTGCGATTTCATAAATCAATTTAAAAGGCAAAATTCAGACCTATTTTTCTTTTCAATAAACCTTGATTTCTGTTCAATTCAATTTACATTAATTGAAGTTTGAGTATACAGCCTTGCCTTTAGGCAACTGAGCTTTTGTTATAAGTAAGTTACAGTATATGTAATAATATATTAGAGTAATTAGTTATTAACAAAAACACATACAAAATAAATTAAATAAACAGAGATTTAATTTTAATATAATATCCGCAAATTTTCATTTCATTTTTCATTTCATTTTTGAAAATCTACTTAAACCAAATTAAAATTATAAAATTACTAAGTTTGCACATTTATTATCCATTGCTAGTCATTTACCTATATCCGTCTCTAATAATCTTAGGTGTAATTATTATTCTGTCAAATACCATCCATCAATTATCCTTCAAGGCCAATAACAACGCAATTAAATAAATAATTGTTGATTAAGTTCCATTAAAAGTCATAATATAATTTGAAGCCCCTAATAGCAACTTGGAAAATTAAATTAATTTTCATGCGTTGATGTATAAATTAACATTGCATCAGATTAAGTACGATTGGCTAATAAGTCAATGCTTTTAAAATTTAAAAGAGTATATTAGTTTTACAATTAAATGACTTTTGTGGCGCAGTCATAATCAGTCACAAATTAAACAGACCGAATAAACAATATTAAATGCATAATATTCGTGTCACTATATTTTTATAGAATAAGAAATATTCTCTGTAAATATAATTCCATGACAAATATTATTTAGCAAGTAAGACAATAGTACTTTATATATACTTTATATATATAGCTGTATGTTCCAAGAGTACAGAGTAATGCATTTTTCTTCCTCTATTTTACAGTGGGAAAACTCGAACGAAACTCAAGTGACATTGAAAGATGTGCAGTTTGATCTGTCTGGCCAATTTTACTGTGAGGTCTCAACGGACACGCCCATCTTTACCAAAGCCAGCGCTGATGAGCTAATGAGCGTTTTCTGTGCGTAGCAAATGCCAAACCAATTTGAGTTAGCTGATACTAATTGCTGTCCCCATCTTGTAATGACTTTACAGTGCCGCAGACAGGACCACCCACCATCAAGTTCCGAAAACGTACACCCTTTGCCGTTGGCGAGAAACTGTTCGCCCTGTGCAACACGACTCGAGGGCGGCCCGCTCCGCATATTACATGGTTAATCAATGGCAAGAAGGTGCGTATACGTAAACCTAAGATTTATCTATAAAAATTCACAATAGTCGGCGAATCGTTCACAATCAAATTATTATGGAGAATGGAGCAATCTGACCACACCTATAGTGTGGCCAGAACTGCAGCCTGCGCTTAAGTGTAGATATGGAATGGCTGTCATGGGACGTCGGTATGTCAGTGGAGCTGCATTAAGATTAACATCATTTTAAGCCATTTTATAATTATGGCCTACATGCGCGGCTCATGGAGCTTTTATTTTAATTACCCAGACCAAGACCCAGAAACCCTGCTCCTGTGTGGGTCAGCCACAGCATGCACAACAGAGCCAGCAGCAGCAGCTGTTCCTCGCCGACAACAACAACAGTAGTTAAGGGAAAAGGAAATGAAATATAAATAAATTTATTATATCTGCCGTTGGCGCACAGAATATGGTAAACTCTAAAATGAAATTTATTCATAAACGCGCTGCCCAGCCACCATCTGACCGCGCTTTGTATTGCCGTGGCTTGCGAGAGGGCAGGGGCTGTTGTGATGAGGGTATGAGATATTTGGACGCTCGATCCATTTTTAATTTACAGTTGTATTCAAAAGTTTGACATTCAAATGACTTTCATTCGCACTTACATGTTGCGACCCAAAAATTTGATGTCGTTTCTAACCCAACCATCGCTCTATACTGACAGGTCGAGGAGAAATTCATTCGCACACATCATGTTCACTCGTTCAACGGCAAGCATCAGCGTCGCACACAGCAGCAGCCGACATCTCTGACTCAACAGCAGTTGCAGCAGTACTACCAGCAGCAATACTACAACCAATATCAACCTCAGTATCACGTGCCCCACTATATCGATCGCTACGACAAGAGCCTCCGCTGGGGCGGTTCTCGTCCAATTGGTAAGTAAAACACTTTTGCAGCCAAAGATTTCAATAATTTTATTGATTCGAGATAGAGATTGTGGATGCTTAATAGAGATTTATTAAAATACGGAATCTATTTAATTTATTTAATTCCGAAATAAATGTCTGAATTGCAGCAATGGAGAGACAAAATACTAATGTACACAGTCTAAATGTGTTAGTTTCTCCCACTGTAAAGGCACAGTTGTCGACAAATTTCTATTGCCTGGAAGACAATGTTTTATATTTATAATTTAGTATACAAAATGTTTGTAAATGTTAAATTGAACATATTTTCTTTGTCTGACTTGAACGACTGAATAGGCCTTTATCAAAGTTCTCAGCTTCTTCAACTTATATAAGTTGTTTTAGTTAGTTTAATTTATCGTCTAACTGAATAGGGTATTCTGTTCACACTTTGATAACTGCACACAGAATAAGCAATTAAGCAATTGTTTTGAGTTTGTCAGTGAGTGCGGCGCCAGCTGCAACGTTTACTTTAATTAGGACAATTTTGAATGCTTTGTTATTGCAGATGAATTCTCACAGTATGCGCCACATCACGGACACGACGGTCATGGACATCATGGCAGCCTTGGCAATATGCACAACAATCCGTTCGGTATGCTGGCCAATTATCATGACATCGGCGAGATACACGAGATACACCAACGCAACTATGATATAAGCAAGAAGCAGATGGAGCTGAAAAAGCAGCAGATGGAGTTGAAAAAACACAGGTTAGTCTACACCGGCCCCATTAATCAACCCAATCCTACCCTTGAGGATGCTTGGCATAAGCTGAATTTTATTTATGAGCTTTACAAATTAAAACGCAGCAACTTTTAGCCGTCAGCTAAGCAGACGAGCTGTTTCTAAAAGTATGCAATGTGCAAAGTTGGTCACCCTTCCACCTTTGCCACAACCGACCGTGTCAAAGACCCCGTCGCCCTTTGCTGGGTTGCCGAGACAGCTGCTCAGTGCCCAGCGCAAACTTTTCATATTCTTATCAATTTTCCCAGGTTGCGTGTGTGGCGTGTTTATTAAAGTTTTCTTATCTATGGACTAAAAGGATTTGGCTTATGCATGTGCCGCGATGTTGGCACATTGTTAAAAGCGCTTGCCGGGCTGCTTGGTGCTTAGCTCCGTTTGCCTTTTATTGTGGCGGGTATACAAAAAATCCAGAGCCCTAGCGTTACGCTGCCGTTTCGCCACCGTGTTGCTGCCTGGAAATGTTTATGTGGTGCGATTGGAAGTGAAACGTAAATGAATGCAATAAATTATTTACGCTCACCTGTGATATTAAAAATCAAGAAGGAAAACTTTTCCAATATACCAACTTTTTTAGCTCAACTTTCAAAGCCATGGGCATGCGTATGTGCTGAAGTGTGTGCACGGGAAGACGTGCATATGTGCGGGCCTATCTGTGTGTGTGAGTGTGTGTGTGGCGCTAGTTTAATGACAGGCAGCGCCACAATTCGTACCTGCTGCTGTTGCTCTTTGAAGTTGTGAGGTCGTGCGTCGCACTCGCATACTTACTACACATAAGCCACGTGGCGGGCATTTACGTCGGTTACCTGCAAAGTGGCCCTGACATAAAGAGCAGTGGTAAAGCAGTAAACCAGGCCACGACAGGTGTAAGACAATAACTCACAAGTAAAATGTTCTTGGACTCTAATGCTATACTAGCTAGCTATTGACAATTGTCAATTGAGACGGTCGAAACTTAAATCGAATATTTTTAAATTCAATTTTTCACAGAATATTTCATAGCCACCTTTGAAAAGCTTTTAGCGCAATTGGCTGGCAATTGTTGCCTTCAGCTGCGATTTATCATTTCCCAAATGTGTGTGCTTGGCGCTTGTGCATGTATGTGTTACGACTTGGAGAAACTACTTGGTTAATTTATCCGCAAGTGGAAACCATGATTAGCTATGGCGCCATTTCCTTGCCTGCTAATTGCGTTGGCAACGAGCAAAAGCAAAAACACTTTATAAATAATTTGCCGCAGCTCAAAATGAAACGCGTACGTGAGTCAATGTATGTGGGAAGAACTAATTTTGCTGAAAACTTAATGTTAATAAGCAATAATTTATATCCAAAGTGCACGAGAACGTTCCCGGAAGAGCATAAGCCAGGTGGCACGGGTGCGAGTTAACTCCGATGTGCCTGACCTGCAGCTTTTAAGGCCTTGAAACTACTCAGTGGATACAGGGTGCTGCATAAGAGACTGAAAAGAAAATAACTAAAAAAGTACATTTAAAACTCAATTTATTTCGTATATAGATTTGTCTATATAAATTTTCTTAATCTAAATTCTTTTCACATACTCACGAGATACATGTGAAATACAGTTTAAATTTGATCAATCTTGCGCATGATTATATGTACATTGTGAAGCACCCTGTATTGGTTTTATTCATGACTTCTGTTACAGGCTGCGCACTATTTACGTATATGTGTACAACTGTGGGCGTAATTGCAGACGCGCCCACTATTAAAACTTGGCGAATATTTATGCAGCACTCCAGCACGAAGTAAAAAAACTATAAAAAATGCGCAAGCAACAACTAGCAACAGCAGCAACAGAAGGTAGCAAGTAACGGTCACGTTTTTGTTTACAGTAGTGTGCATAAATTTCTCTCTGTGCATATACATGTGGGCGTGACGTACACTGGAATGTTTATTAAGTTCATGCTTAATATACTGAGCAACTCACATGCCTGACTGTGTAAGTGCGTGTGTTGTGTGTGTTACTATGCATGTGATTTTATGCAAATAGAATGCCAATGTTTGCTATAAAGTCCCGAACTGCGACCTTGCAGCATTTATGAACTGCATTACGTATGCGCCATGTGCGCCGTTGGCCATGCTACGTAATTAACCGCTAAATTTGATTAAGTGATTGCCACAATCAAGTTTAAGAGCAACAGAAATTAACTGGTCTTTGTGTTGCATCGCCCTATTAAACAGCTTTGTGAATGCCTGCCATTTGATTCAAATTTTGCTCAGCTGCTTGAGCTGCAATGCGTTTAAAGAGTACAGAAGAATGTAAAGAATTGTAACTATAAAAACACAAAAATAACAAGAGCAGCAACAGCTATAAAAGGCATAACACGTAGTGCTGAATGTACACTTGTGCGACGAGCCAGGACAGGGGAGTGCGGGGGCGGGGCGGGGTTGGTGTTTTTGCGTCGGTAGCTAGAAAGGGTGTCCGTGTATAGGAAACACAGCCAGGCAAAGGCATATGAATGCGGCATTTTATGCAGTCAAAAAGTAGTTTACACGTTGTTGCACAATTTATGTTTGTGCAACACGTAAGACCATTGTGCCAGACACAAGCCTCTAGAGATAAATGTAGACGTGCATATGCACGTTTGGCGTTTCGTGCGTGCTGCTGCTGAACACCTTCAATCTTCTCGTGTACGGTCTCAATAATCCGAGTTGTGTAACCCTCAAAAAATAAAACCTACAAGTTCTAAATTCACAAATTTATTTGACAATATTTGTTTAAATCAATTTAAATTAATTGCTGCAAAATCAATTCCAAAAGATAAAAGAAGTTAAAAGTTCATTGATGAAAAATTGAAAGACTATATGTGAAATATTCATTTTCATAAAACATCTGAAATTAAAGAAATGTTTAGTCCATTCTGATTTGGTCAAGTTAAGAGCCTGCCTAGGGCATTATTTAAAATAATGAAAAACTAAACAAAATACATAATAATACCAATAAAAATAAAACTAAGTATTCTTAAGCTTGGCAGAGGGTATTCCACTTCGCGACTATTTTAATGGCACATTCCGCATACTTGGACATCTTATTGTTGTTGTGTTGTGTGTTGGATTTTTTGGCTCTGGCTTTGCTGTGAGCAAACTACAAAGGCGCGCCCTTAAATGCAGCTTGTAATTTTCATTTAATTTTCAGTGTTGTTTCGTTCCTCGTCTTTCGTGTGCTGAAATTGTTACTGAGTTGACCCTCTAAAAGGGCGACCATTAAATGTCGCGACTTGCCGAGACTTAAGGCCCAAGAAATTGGCTGTAGCTATGGCTGTGCAGGAGTATGGATGTAATTAGCTGGTCTCTGGCTCTGATCGCGTGTGTGGCAGTAATCCGTCTGGGTGGGTCTGCCGAAGCCGTGGCGAACGTGTCATAAGCCGGGGCACTGGTCTCCCTTTATATGAAAGGCCAATTTTAAGCGAGGCCAATGCCAGTGCGCTTTCAGCTTTAATTACTGGTGGCGTTGCGAGAGGGCAGGGATAAGTGCTTGCTGATACCAGCTACAAGACTCTGAAATGGTGTATTCCATTAATCACAATGAGAGCAACAACAAGAGCGGCAATAAAAGCAACACCACGAGTGTACATTAAAATTAAATTTGTGCTTTATAACGAACGTTAGGGCGAAAAACTTAGCAATACAATTTGGCTAATTTGCTGGATCATGGTGACGTGCCACGCCTACTTAACCTTGTTAACAGGCAAATAGGTGCTACTAGGCGCAGCAGGCGCCTCAAGCTCCGATACAATGGAGCCGGCATTGCCATTGCTTAGGGTTTCGAGGTTGACAGCTCCCGTTCGACGTTCATTTATAAATTGCACCGGCTGCTGTTCCTGTTGAGTCACCTGCTTGGAGGCAAAATCAAGAACTGGCGCAATGCCGGCATTGTGGGATGTTGAGGAGCCGCCCAGGCGATCGTACTCTTGTTGAATGGTGCGCTGCGCATTAATGGCGTCCTCTGGTGTACGATATTTGACAAAGTGCACCTCGGGCTTCTTGGCATTGATGTTATTGAGGTTCTGCAGCTTGTTAGCCAGGCTAGTGAGGTCGCCCTGCTTGGTCAAAACGTAAATGGCTGTCTGTTGCTCTGCTGCTTGCTTGGCCAACGCTACAGCTGCATTCTCCAGACCCTTGTTTTCGGGTGCACGAATGAAGAGCACGCGCAGATTTCTCTTTAGCGAAGCGGCCAAGTCGCCGATACTATGATTATCCTCGAAGTCCGCTTCGGGTGCAGAATATGTAAAAAACTCCTTGTTAAACTCTGTATTGTCGTTGGAGTAGTCGGGTTGTCTGTTGGACTCATAGTCAACAGCTGAGCCACCAGTTAGAGAACCACCAGTTAGGGAGCCTTCAGTCAGCAAGCCGCCAGTTAGAGAGCCTCCACTCGATAAATTGTCAATGCTTGCTTCATAATTATAACCGCCCACATCTGCATTGGCTGCCGCCAGCAGAGCTAAGATCTGTCAAGTTAAGACAAACGAATTGAAACTGAATGCGATTTAAGTGCGAAGTTCTTACAGTGAACTTACAATAAGCTGACGCATTTTCGGGTGATGCTTCAAAGTCCAATTTACGGTTGCAATGTCAACGGCTGTCACCATACGCGATTACGCCGCGAGGTGTGGCAGACGTGTGATGCTGCCCGTGCGATCGATGGGCGTTTTTATAACCGGCAGCAATGGGCCAAACGCTAGGCCGTTGCAGATGCAGATTGCGCAGTCGATGGCCGCTCTGACTGCTGTTATTTTGGCCGTTCATCCACGTTATCACTGAATGTTGTAACTGGCGTTAAACACAAAAGCGGCCAGCCGTATCCGCCAGCGAATTAGTTTGCATAAATCAAAACCCTATTGCGAATTTCGCTGAATCAATCGAGTCGCACCATCGACATGCAAATGGAAATGGTGGAAGCACCGGTTCGAGATGTCATTGCGGCGAGCCAATGTTACCTATATGGGACCAATGCCACGGGATAGGTGGCGGATTTTATGTTTGCAGCGGTTAGCGGAAAATTTGCATTCTTGGCCATTTTGTGGCCATGTAATTAATTAATTATAAGCGTTCACACAAATGCAAATATATTACAGCACGCGAAAACAACACAAATGTCAACACTAAAGCTAAATAGTTGCACAGGCAGTGATTCGGAAACTGAATCGAAATTAAATATATGCACGATAAATATTTTATAATGATAGCTATCGATTAGCATGACAACAACAGTGGGAACCGCCTGCCATGAACAGCAAATTAATGCAATACATGGCCATTTCGTTAGCTTTTACCACTGCACCTGTATTCGTCTTTATTGTTTGGCCACAACAGATAACAATGCCGTTTCGTAAAATTAAAGAAAAAAAAAATTAATAAAAACAAATAACTTAGCAAACAACAGTAACACAACACCATTAAAAAACAAAGCAGAAGCAGCATTTATGCAAATTAACAAGCGCTTCAGGCATTTTGTAGTAAACCATTTCAGACTTTTTTCCGAATTAATTTGATTCTGCATATGTGTATGTTGTGACATCACAACACTTTTATTGACTTTTACTGTAACTGCCAACAACTGATTGGGCACAATTCGTTAATTTAATTCGCGTTGTTGATTTTTGTTAATTTAATTTTGAGTCCATCGAATTTTGAAGCATAGTTTGTAATATAAATATGCAGTTAATTGACCTGAAATATTGGATATTAATATATAATTTTTTGCTTTAAAGAAAATTTGCATTTAAAAAGAATAAATAACCATAGTAAATTTTGTATAGATGAACTTTTAGTTATAGTATTTTTTCTGTATAAGATTTCGTTGCATACTTGTGTGCATTTGCCAATTCTAAAAATAGTGTTGCTATACTTTAGGCTAGCTATCAAAATGGTCAGTCACTCGTAGCTCTGTCATTTTTCATTTGTTTTGTATACTAGAAGCTAAAGTGTTAGTAATCCGATAATGAGGGTAACGAGTCTTTAATATGACTCGTCAAATTCCGGCAAGTCCTGTTCAAAATCAATAGAAATGCAATTAAGTTAATTGGAAACATATGAGTTTGTAGAGTGGCCTATGTACATACGATATTGAAATAGGTAAGCAATCAGACAAACAGCTATAAATGTGCAATTAAGTAAATTATCCCAGTGCCCAGAAACAAGTGGCTATAAGTGCAGTGAAAACACTTTCATAAACTACAGTTCAAGTGCGCTCACTATGTTGAGGTAATGGGGATGCTAACGGAGAATTTCATGAATATTAATAAAAATGTATTTTAATGCAATAAGTTCAATATAATAAATTACTACATGTTAATCGAAAGCACCTTAAATTTACATATTTTGTATTAAAATTTCTTTCCACAAATTCTATAAATTTTGAATAGCTGGAGTTATTTAGACGGTATATCATACTCAGATCGTGCTTTATTTTATTGAAAAATCATTTCCATCGTCTTATTAATTAGAAATTTGTTTCAAGATTACAATTCTCATAGTCTAGCAGATAATCAGAAAACATTCTGATCCTGTGTATATGCGTATGAAAGGAACCTTGAATATTTGAAACGGAAACGAAATTCGTAGGGTGTCAGAACACTTTTCAAAGTTGTTAGACGATTTGCACTTAAGCAGAGAACATTTTGTAAATGTGAGTTTTATGCTTTTAAATATTCTTTAAAAATTGCCTTCCCCGATTATTTTCATGTCTTATGTCACTAAGTGTAAATTGTTCTTCCTAACGTATCGCTGACGCTGAGTATAAATCTATATGTGTACGCATGAGAATGTAAAATTACTCAGTAACCGTTCTCGCTGTCCGTTGCCTCTCGGCACGCGAAGGCACTTTACGTTGCATAAATAATTCAATAGACCGAAATGTCGCGACGCGACATAAAACATAAAAAACCTTCGCTGTCAGTGTCAGTTATAATATGATGCCCATGACAGTCGGTGTTGTTGCTGTTGTTGTTCTCAACGACCTCAGTTGACCCAATTTAAAATGTGTTGAACTCTTTGTGTGCGTGTGGTTAAGTATACACTGTTCCCAGTGGACCAGGGGTATATTTATTTTCTGCAAACTCGTTTTTAAACAAATTTTTGTATGAACTCTCATCATTTCAGTTTACTCTTAAACTGAAAAAGAGAAACATTCAGTATACTAGACATAATCTAAATCATGAATTCAAAAATATATTTTACTCATTTAAAGCTTTGAAAGTATTGTTATCCGCAGAATTACTCACAGTTGAAAGCTCCCTTCAGATATTGCCTAACACTATTGAGGAATAGTATTTGTATAATTAACACGATTTGGCATGGACATTTGAATAATTTGTGTTTTAATAGAAAGGCAAAAAGCAAAGTTTGCAAAAGTTGAAGTGTTAATCATGTTGGGTCGTGCATTGACCACTCTTAATACTGTTGCTAACTTGCGGTTAGTTCTACTTCCGGTTTTCGATTACAAAGGCCTTTTAATATAAGAAATTCATGGGATTTGGCACGTAACCGTTGCTTGTGGTGTTGGGCGTTTTTATGGGTGTTGCTGTTGTTGTTGTTGTTGTTGCTGTTGTTGTTCTTGTTGTTGTTGTTGTTGTTGTTGTTGTTGTTGTTGTGGTTGTTGTTGATGTTGCCTTGTTACGGGTTAAGTTGCTTTTCTTGTTTCTCGGGAGAGTCCTTGTGTCAAAAACGAGGTGGCTATGGGTCCGGTTGGTAGAATATCGAGAAAGTTGTTCATGGTTCTGGGTGTGTGCTGAGTGGGAAGGTAACTCCTGGCCATAAATTCTTAAAAGGATTTGCTGCTTTATCCTCTGTGCCTTTAGCTCATTTGCTTGCGTTTGAAAACAAAATAAAGCAGAAACTTTTGCGTCCGATAGACATATAAGCCAATAACCGACGCATCAACAGACTGCATGACATACCAATTAATTAGGCGTATTTCTCAAATTATCGCCTTGGGCAGGGCAGCGATAAGCCCAAGACGCGTAAATGACCTAGCATGTCAGCGCCAACTTAAGATATCTTGGAAAGCAGTTAGAGGTTGAGTTTAAAGCATTATACAGCTTTCATAACTTGCCTGCTACCAATATTGCTCGACTGCTTACCGGGAGCCGCATTTCCGCTTTATTTGCATTGCTTGCCAAGTTTGTTGTGTTTTGAACTTGAGCTTCCTGCCACGGCTGCTGCTGTTGCTCCTATTGCTGCTGATGTTCTCGCTGCCGGTCGTTGCTTTTCCTGTGAAAAGTGCGCTGCATAAGGAATTTGATTAAGACAACAAGTACGGTAACTGTAATGCCAACAACAGCAGCAACTAAAATAACAACAACAACAGTCCCGTTGATGATGTTACAGTAGCAGCTGTTGCTGTCGTCAGCACTGCTACTTCTATTGCTGCTGCCAAGCTCGTCAACGCAATGCTGTCGAAGGCTTATGCGGATATTGTGCATTTGCTTTGAGTTCTGCCGGCATTTGTTTTCGCTCTTAGTTTAACTAGCTTATTGTTGATGTTGATGCTGTCTGCCAGCGACTGGTTTTTCATGTTATTGTAGATATGGCTGCTGCTCTACTCCATCCCAGCACTGTCCAGGGGCGATGGGGATTGTTGTCTGTTTGTACGTGATGAATTTTTAAGCACACCCTGCTCAATTGTGCAATGCATTTACTGATTCCTCAAGTTTTTAGATCTTGTTTAGAAAGTTCAGTTTAACCCAGATTGAGCATTTGTTAATCAGACTCGAAAATAGCTTTAAATGTCCAAACACTCTGTTTAATATTACTTTTTATAGCAAAATCATCAAGAAAGACATTTGCTTCAAAGTGCTGATAATTGCAGTGTATTTCCATAGCGTTGCATATCAAGTTATATGTTAAAATATCTAAGCATTTTGCATGGAACTTGACTGTTTTCTTACCATGCCAAGCATCAACGGAAGCAGCTCGAAACTGGCACATAAACACATTTCCATGTTGTTGATATCTTTATAGTATATCGTGAAGGCTGCAGATAGCGGATGCGCTACCGCTGACACCGTCAAGGATCTACTTACAGGCGCTGTTACTGTTGTTGCAGCTCCAGGAATAGAATATTTAAATATTATTTGCGTTGAGATTGAGATATTCTTTAGTTGCCGTCTATTAAATTATACAATTACTTGATATACGATACGAAAACAAGCGCATTGTTTCCGCTCGAAATACGATGTCGGAAGTTTTAATAAGCCCCATATTTGTGAGTGCCAACGCGCTATTAAAGTCCAATGGCATTGAAGGTTTTAAACTAACACAGCTGTCAATTGGTTTGTCAGCACATTGGGTGCATAAAACTTTACGGTCCCCACATAATTTTCTCAGACGTAGCTGCTGGTGTGTAGGTTTGTTGGTCTGTGCGTGCGTGTGCTTAAAGTGTGTATGTGCTGGGTGTGCAGGTAATTTCGCAGTCATTTTGCATTTGTAATAAAGCAACACGTCGTCACAGACGTCGACGCCCGCACGCACGGCTGAGGTAATTACGAGGCCGCAGCCGTCGAAATTTCACCAAGCACACTTGAACTCATTTATATGCCGCGCAGGCTTCTTATCAAATATGAAACAAAGTCGTAAAGGATAATTGGACATACAGTGTGTGAGTGGGTCCTGCGGCGCTGGTATACGAATAATGCAAAGTTATCCACCAAATCCGCTCAACTCCATTAAAACACGTCGCCAAGTTGAGCAGTAACAGCTTAAAGCTTTACCTTTTATTCAGTTGATTTCCACGGAAGTAAACTGGCTGGAGGCAAATGACTTTAATTAAAAAATAACGTTCGTTGCTAGCATCATATGTTTTTGATATACAATTATCTTTATTTTCATTAGCTATTCAATATGAAATTGACTTTTAGTCACAATTAGTTGACAGTTGTCTTCTCGTTGCCCACTTGGCCAGTCTTCAGAATGTTTGACCAATTTGAAATCGACTTGTAAAAAAATATTGTACTTAAATTCGTTTTAATGCGTGACCTGCATGTGACTATCCTTTATTTGGTTTCTCATGTTTTCGCACATCAATCATAAAAGGCAAATATTTACAAGCTTATTTGGGTGCAAATTGCTTTTGGCCTTTGGCGCATTCAGCTCTGACTGGTGGTGTTTGCGACTGATATTCTAGAAATCTACTTAACCATTCCATTTTTTTTCATTCCACTCTTTTTCAGAAACTCCAACCGAAAGTTTCGCCGTCATATTAATGAAAATGCGCTCGGCATTATTCGCAGTACCTTGAACAGCGGCGGTTTCGGCCCTCAGGCACCGAACATTAACAAGGAACTGGGTATCCCTTCAAATGCCGGACCAATGAACCAGTTGGCAGCTGGCTATCAGCGTCCGCTGTCTCATCCTGGCGGAGGCAGTGCCGTAGCCGCCGCAGCGGCGGCAGTGACCGCCGCTCAGATGGAGAAGGGCATGTTCAGCATTAGTCAGCTCAACCTGGAGATAACGGAACAGCACGTGGGCAGCAATGGTCGCATGGAGATCACATGCCTGTCGACAATACCAGCGACGGTTGGACAAGGCGAGCAGTATGCCGATTACAAAACGTATTCGGTGAAAGGTAAGCGGAACAACTCGGCGTATGCGTGATATGCATATAAGTATGGATATTTAGATGTGTACCTACGTGAATTAGTATATTATACATAAACATGTATGTCTGTATTTATTGTGCGCTGCGTGAAATGCTGTGTAATAATAATATTTGTTTTGGGCCTTGCTTCATAAAATTGCGAGCAATGAGCTCATCAAAAATACGGCTCGTTTGCATACGGGCGCCCAATATGAATGTGAATTATGGAATGTTGGAAGGAATCTCGGCCGCATTTACACAAAATAATTTAGCTCCATGCGGCTCTGGGTTAGACAGACCTGTTAAATGTATGCTCATTGCTATTGCTGTGTCTGCCTTCATCATGATGACTCTTACAGAAAGACTCAACAATAAGATCCCTGGGCTAAAGAAGCAAAAGTCAACGTCGCACGGTTTTTGGCATTTTAAAATGCGTCCCTAATTTATATTTCTGGCGTTGACTTTACAGTCATCCACCCCTAGAGTCACCACCCACAGCGCAATGTGTGAGCTTGTGTCATCTATTTTGTTTGCCTACGTTTAATTTTCGCTTAATGCCGTCCTGCCCATATTACCGCAAAGTGTGCAAACAAAAGTTAATTTATATATTTGCTCGGCTTTGTTTGTCTATACGTTGGCTGTTAGCACTTGCACCCAGTAAAGCCGTTGACTCAGTCAGTGCTGTAAATTGTCTCAAATTGCATGAAATAATTTACACATTACTAGACCCATGACTCAAGACGGTCGTTGGCCGCTGTCGCCGTCGCCGGCACCAATGGTTGCTTACGGCCTGTTCGGCTCTTGAGTGTACCCAAAACTAAGGGGCGTATGCGTGTTATTTATGGTGCGTGAAGTGCGTCGTTTGTTTTAGCCAATTCACAGAGAAGAGTGCTTCAGTCCTTAATTGTTTCTTATGCCGCCTTTAAGATCTGCAATCATTTTGTCTGCTTTGATTTGTATTAAATAATTTTTGCAGAGACTTTCTTTTTTTACTCTATCCTGTTCACTCGCTTTTGAGGGAAATGCATTTACTTATTGGCACATGATAATTTGAGTGAATTTAGAGTTACAGTAGAAATTGTTTCATGACACTCTTAATTCGAGTTTTTCAACTTGATGTAATTCTTCGTCCATGTTGTTGGAGCGCAATCCCAAATTTCCTGACTGCTTTCTATTTCGCAAACGCTCTTTTCACATTCATTATTTATACGTTCACTTGACAGCTTGTTTTTGTTGTTGTCTGTTTTTAGCCACGTTGTCTCGTAGACGACGAGTTTAAGGGGTCTAATTAATTTTGTTAGGCAGCCTTGACTGCTACCTGGCTCTAAAGTATATTTTCTACCTGATCTGACCATTGTTTTTGACTTTCTAAAGCTTTATTTATAATGTTCGTCTCTCTTTTGACCTTTGCAGTGGAGGTAGAGCGACACCAGGCGTCCTCCACGTCAACGGCACCACCTAGTATTGGAATGGCTGCTCTAGGCAATGGTAACGGGCACGGAAACGAGACCTCTGCCGGCTGGCGGGCGCGTGGGGCTGTCCTAACGCATCTGTGGTCGCTGGCGCCCCTGCTGATATTCGTTGTGCTACCACTGAGCTATTAGGAAGGGCCAACGGTAAAAGTTGCAACACAAACTGCTGTAGGAGAGCAGACCACCGACGTAGTAAAGGTACAGTAAACAAAAATAAGGGCACCGATTGCAGCAGCAAGCAAAAACAAAAGACAGACACAGCAACAACAACAACAGTCGCACACAAGCTATTTGGCTTTCACACATTTATTGTAGACCAAATTTAATTTAATTCGGTGTAATTATGCTGAAGACAAGCGAAGTGTGTGAAGAACAGTAAACCAAGCAAGCTATTTAGAGCGAGTGCATAAACAATAATATTTTTTGCCTCGTTCTGGCAAGCTAATTAAACGAGTTTTTTTGTAAATAATTGCTGGACTGCAATTTTGGTATTTAAAAAAATAACAAAGTGAAGAAAATATTTGTAATTAAATTGCAGTCAAATGAGAACAATGCGAATCTGTTTCATTTTCAACAGAGGCAATTTTGTAGCGTAGCGAAATTTGTGCAATGCTTACAATTGAAGATACTCTTGTTCCAGGTCCGGAGGATGTCCTGAGAAAAGCAAATTAACAAAAAGACAAACGGTTAGTTTGGTATTTGAAGGTCATCCAGTTGAGTTTTGGGCCTGGCTAAATATTTGTGAAAATTCAAAAAAAAAAACAAAAGATTATCAAAAATAATAGAAAAAAACATTTAAACTAGTTTAACAGAGTTTACGGCTAACTTAAGCAGTCGCCAGACGGCTCCGGTTCTTGTACCTAAAATGTAAACAAATAATAAAAAGTTATGCAAACAAATTGATATTTTTTATGGTATTGTAACGCTTTGGCTAATCAGCGAGATGGCAAATCTATGGCTAAGATTCGGGCGAAATTGAATTTGGGCCCTAGCTACAGAAAATTAATTAACCCCCACAAACAAAATTAAATGTTTAAATGTAAAATAATTAGACAGTTAAACCAAGAAGCTTACAAATACAATCAGTGTTGAAAACATTTTGAGAAAACCTAAACCAAAAACAAATGCAAAACAAAAAACAATACGAAACAAAAGAAAATTAAAGACAAGGCGTTGAAATGGTCGCAATCTGCCGCACGTGGCAAATCTAAAAAAGGGTCACCTTAAAGGGGTCAACCCGCAATGACGCGAAATTCGCCTGTCCTGGTTTCGGGACACCCAGTTCACTCCACTCACACAGCTTATTTATTTGCATTCGTTTAGTCTTTAATTGCGCTCTGTAAATTGTTATTATAGTAATGGATCTGTCTAATAAGTGCGAGTAGTTAGGAAAATATTTTAATTTGCTTTTCAGAGTTCGTTCTTTTTGTTACAATGAGGCGAGATATTTCTATATGGGTGTTTAGAAGTATATTTAAACGATATTTTTAAAAGCGCTTTAAATGTCTATTGCTAACTGAAAACTCCAAACGCGTAGCACTCATTGTAAGATGTATCTATAGCAACTAAGTCAGAAAGCGATGTAAGAAAAACCAAAGAAATTAGCACAGCGCAAAGTAAATATATGTAAAGCAAGTAGCAACTTAGAATATACAGTATATAATATACACATATCTAAAATATGCGTCTACATAAGTGTGTAACTATTTAGAAGTTAGGTAATTATTTTTAACTCCACAACAAATAAAGAGAAATGAAAAATGTATAAAATTTATTACGCCTGCAAACAATTTACTACAGTTTGAAGAAGTAGCTAAAGAAAAATACAACAAATATATATTGAAAGAGAGAACCCAAAAAAAATTCCGGAATAAATAGAAACATTTTGTAAAACGGTTGTTCAAAGCATTAGTTAATGAAATATGCAGTAAATACCCTTAGTTTCAGATAGAATTGAAAAAGAAAATAAATGCATTAATGTAGTGTATACTTAATGCTTTAAAGGACTACATACAATTTTTATAAAAAAAAAAACAAAACATTACAAAATGGTATAACAAAGTACATATTATATATTAAAAATATGGCTAAAATGTCTTATGCAGGTATTGACGTCTTCCTATGCTACGCTGTCTATTATTAACTGAACAAGTAAATCAATTGAAAAAATTTATAAAATATACATTAATACACTAGATAATAGGAATATTCTAATATATGTATACATACATATATTCGTATGCTAAATTTATAATACAAAACAAATGCATTATGAGAATGCGTTAACGTGTTGATGCGACCTAAACTAACACTCGGATGAAACAACAATAAAAAAATAATTTTATCTATAAATGATTTAGTTTAAGTGAGAATCTATGGACTTTTGCTTTGTTTCTTGACTTATTCTTGCATTTTTTTTCATATATTTTTACATATCTAATATCGATCATGTCCTTGGCATTATTTATAATTTCTCGTCTCATAACTACGGGCAAATACTTCCCACCAATCTATATGACACTCTCAAGCACATTACATATCATATCTATCATGTATTCATATCAACCATATCAAGTAAAACTTCTTTCAATGTCTTAATGTACATGCATACGATACGATTATAAATACATTGGCACATACACCCAAAATCGATCATATCCTTCTGTCGTCTGACTTTGATGTATTAATGCTTTGAATGTTCAAAAATAAGTCCACGCACTGATCAAAAAGCATCTTATCCAATACATACGTGTTTCTTATGAAACAGATAAATTCTATATTTATGGAATATATACATAAGAAAGAGGAGCTCTTAAAAAATTTCTTTAAAACAAAATAATTAAATGTCACAGCAATTCGCAAAACATATCATAAATGTTGTACAATTTTCTGTGTTAAATGAATGTAACCAAACAGATATATAGATATATATATATATATATATATAATACCAATGTATATATATAAATATAGAAATATACTTCAGCCCAACGAACTTTCGGGAACTTATTTAAAAGCATTGTGCACATTTTCCAGTTTAAATAATCTTCGATATACTCAGTGCAAGGAGTAATGCAAAAAGTATATAATTGAATAATTGTCGAGGCAGGTAATGCGAGTAACTAACAGAAAATAAAATTTGAAAGCCACAAGCCACAAGCCACAATACGAAAAGAGGCAATTACAACAATTAACAATTAAACATCAATTTCGCCGGCCGTGGCCAGTGCAATTAACATAATTTAATTCAATTTGAATAGTTCAATGATGCTCAATTGAGAAGCAACACTAATTGCGGAAACTGTACATTTATTGAAATGGGAAATAATTGTATTCGCTCATATATGGTGAATATAAAAAGCATACCAGCATTGACGCGAGCAATGCATTTTGCTTGATATTATTTATGTTAATTTATTAGCACTTCTGTCTCAAGCAGAGATTTGCCAACATAATCATATACAAACACATTTTATATGATTTGATAAGCGAATAACATCGCGCCAGCCACACTAAAACATTAACACATACTAACACACTAAAGTGCATTCAGGCTATAAGTATTTTTGTAATCGTAACCGTGGGTACCTACATAATTTCATTGACATACATATATACTACACGATTCTTCCAATTACACATATCATTGCGTATATGTCAAATATTTACACAAATATTTATGAAATTTATATTGTGGGCGTATATGAAATTAGCAGAAATAATTAACGCTGAGTTTGACTACTGCAAAAAAAAAAAAACAAAAGCAAAAATTACAAAAAAAAACATAAAAAACCATACATGTCATTAATTTCATTTATTGAATATGGAAATAAATTAAGTATATCAATGCATGCTTATACACATGTGAAAATTGACATAATTCAACATTGATTTATTGTTTCGCATTGAGTTGCCCTTTGTTAAGAATATATTTTAATAAATATTGTACTATAAATCCTAAGATGTAAGTGAATAGCATAAAAAGAGCTATTAACAACCACAGCGGCAAAGAAATTCAATGATGAAATTGTTGTACCACAAATAAACATAAACAATTACGTAAATAAATATGTATTTATAGATACAGGCATACCGAACGACGCATCACATACACACATGTAAAAATTGCAACCTATGCAAATTAATTTACAAACAAATGTATACATATACGAAAAGTAACTGTGGAATATGTGTCTGTGTACTTATTATTAAAGAATTTGTACGTAGTAAATATGAGTAAATATGTACAATTTGGTGTCGAGCTGTCAACTTTACTATGACAAATAAAACTTTAAAGTGAATTCCAATAACAAATGAAAACAGAAATGGACAACTAAAATAGAAGTCAGCTCTCAAAATGACGCCTGCTGCTTGGCTTGTCAGTTTACTAAACAAAAATTGATATATAACTTATAAAATATGATTACTATTATTTGTGGTAAAAAATGAACTAAACATAAAATAAATGTTGAAAACTGAAGAGCTCACAAATTGTATTAAAACTTTCTCCAGGAAGCATGGCTCCTAACTATTCCGCTTGCTATTCAATTCAAAATAAAGTTGTGTCAACCGCAAAGGCACAACAGGCAAACAGTTACATAAGGTTAGAAAATACCCACGTAAATCGGTCAAGGGTCAGGGCTGCAAGAATGGGGCAAACAAAAATTGTGTTTACCTTTACGTTTGACGAATATCCTTTTAATCCTTTAAAATACGCATGGAAATTGAAGGAGCTGTTCAACAACGAGGGAACGCATAAGGTCAGAAGTCTGCTAAAATTACAAAGGGGATACCAGCAGCAAATGTACGATAATAAACGAAAGGATCAACTTCGAAATAAATGGCGAATCAAGGGTATCGTAGCCATAAAACACATCCGACCACGGCCACGGACAAAGCTAGAGCTTTTTCTTTTTACTCAGCCTGTCCATCTGAATCTCTTTCTCTTTATCCTTCTCTATCTCTGTCATTGTATTTGCCTGCTGTCCTCTTTCGTATGCTCCGAACGCTTCAAAGGTGCAACGAGCTTGGTTGCCTCATTACGGAATCAAAGCCGTGGGTTGTACAAATACACAGCAGATCATGTGTGGGTGAGAATGTGTATTCTGTGTGTGTGTGTGTGGTCACAGATGTGCTCCATCGATTGAAAATTTTGTGTGACAGACAACTGTGGCAGGCAGATGGCAAGTTTGAATGGGATTGGTCAATTAACGCCTGGCCATCAACAGATTTCCTGAGTAAGCCATCAAAAGGGATGCCTCGGTGTCTTGATTAAGGTATAAATATTAAATTAGCCAAGGCCAACGTTGCGAGTGGGCTTCAGTGCTTTAACTTTAGCTTTTGTTGCTGCTGCTGATACTGCTACTGATGTTGCTAATGAGCCATGTCTGCAAGTGAAAAAGGCACACAGGATGTGGTTTATTCAGCGTTGATTTGGACCCCACTATCAGCCACCCAGGCCAACTCTCAAACTTGTTTAATTATACATGGCAGTGCCTAAAACTCAACTAATTGATATGCAGCAAAGAGAAAAGCGCCAGTAGGACCAGGGTCTGGGAATGTGGCAGAGTTAATGAGCCAAAACTGGCAGCATGTGTGCCAAGTTTCGACAGGCAGTCGAGCGGTTGCTTTGCATACAAACTCTCACTGTGCCCAAGATCTGATCGGGAACCAAACGAATAACTCAATTTTCATAGAGTGGCTGTTGCACATAGCCAACCAATAAACACTTTTTGCAACAAATTCAAAACTATGCCCACAGCAGCCGCAACCACAGCCGAAGCCGAAGCAGGATCAGGAGCAGGAGCCAAAAGCAACGGGGACACTGAAACTTTTTGACAGCGACAAAATTGCGTACAACTGCCAGTTGCATTTGGGGCGAGGCATTGGCAGCTACCTCCATTCTTTGAGACCTGCACAGGCCAGTGTGGGTTTCGTGAGGGGGTTGCACTGCCGGAAGCGTTTGTCGAATTAACAGCAGCAGCAACTTTGCTGCAGCTGAAACGAAAAGAAACTCACTGACACACCGGCAAAATAATAACAGCTACAAAATGTCTCAAGCACATTTCAATTTGTTAGCCCCGCTCGCTCCTGAACACACACCCGTGCACTCTTCTAAAGTTTTCTCCTATATGGACAAATGCCAAAATATTTAGTTTTACAACAAAAGTTGTGCACGAAACTCGTACCATTTGAAAATTGAAAAGAAATATTGGTTACTGACAGTAGAAAGTCGTAGAAAAAAACAAACACTAAAGCAGAAAAACAGAACCAGAAAAGGCTAAAACTGAAAATAAAATTGCAATTTTTTGTTTCTCTTTTTGGTGTGAAATCGGATTGCGTTGTTTTCGGTGCTGGGGTCTCGTCGGCTCACCGCAACTGTCAGTTAGTGTGATTGCGGGGGTCTCGGTGTGCCGGTATTTGCCATGCTTTTGCATGGCCTCTTTAAATTCCTGCGATTTGTAGGCGGTCACAAAATCCAGCTTGTATTTGGATGACGCGTATGCTCTCTGGGAATTGCATTTATGATGATTCTATTTTTGTTTGCTTTAAATGCAGAACAGCCTAAAATTATGCTACACGTATTTAAACAAAAAGTAACGTGCTTTGAATTAGGTTTATAGATGTTACAAATTGTGATGGTTTTTATGAAATACGCATATGTAAACCATAGATTAGCCAAAATTGATCCTAATGTTCTATCAAAATACGTAATGCAATACTATCTAAAGTATGCCCTTATAGGGGTGATAGTTGAGCTAGAGCTTAGAGCTGTTTTCATAATTGAGTTGGTGGGCACAGCAGGTTGCTCATTAACACGCACACTTAAAGCCACACAAACACAAACAGACACAGACACATTCACCACACCCACATTCAAGTATGGGGACACCTTGGCGACTCTCACACATTCTAGAATTTAGCAGCCATCTCGAAACGCTGTGGCATAAGGCACGCACACAGCAAGCACTTGGTTGGGAGCAGCAGAGCGTCGACTCGGTCGGTTGCTTGCCGCATATCACCTTAATTACAGGCAACAGTCTGAGTGCAGTCAGATGGCAAATGGAAGGCAGGCAAACGGCTTTTATGCTTGGTCTGTCATTGCCACGCCGCTACTGATGCTGATGCTGCTCTGCAGGCCCGGGATGCGTGCCATATTGTCGTAGTCGTTACGCTTTAGCGATTTAGCACTGTACTTGCAGAGCAAGAAACCGGATTCAGCTTGCACTTGACTGCTGATAAGCGTGTGATTTCTATACACACAGACACGCACAGAGACACACACCATGCAGCCTGATAGACAGCTTAGCAGAACATATACATTGAAGCAGCTGCTGTCATGCCCATGAATACATGCGCCGTTGAGTTGCGTTTATGCCAGTTTTATGTTACATCTAAGTGAAATTTAAGGACTCAGCTCAACAACGTTCTAAATCCACTGCATAGTTGCTGAGTTACTGAAGGGTGAGTGGAGGTTGGCTGGTTTGGCTAAAGGGCATTTGGGTGCGGCTTTTCACATGATGAGTTTGCCTACTGCGGAAGCCGGAAAGCATCATTGTGAACCCACCGAATCACATACACGCCCACTGTAACATACAAATACACACACTCAGTTGCCGGGTGTTGGCGAAACTGAGCAGACATTGACCAAATCAGCAGGTAAAACTCATACTTGTGCACAGGTGCAACAGGACATTGCCACTTATTTCGACCACAGCTGGTAACGAGCATGGCTTCCGGCCACTGTACGACTGCTTCGTTTCGATTCTAATAACTCCAATTACAAATGGCGGCAGTCTAAATCCATTGTGCATATGTGAGCGCTACAGCCTGTGTACTCATCTCTGTGCGTCGGGGTGTCTGTTTGGGATACTGGTTGGCTCAACTTGTTGCAGGACTTTATGACTTGCCTGCCACTTTATCCATGCTATTATTTCAAGGATTAACTGTGAAAGAAAAACGCACGACTGCACAACCAGACGCCAATACTAACACGAACAGCGATGCCGACGCTTACGTCATAGCCCTTGGCCAGGATTTGCTTCGAAAACAAATCACACATTAAACGAGCTAACCAGGCAAATGACATTCGGAGTGAATGCATTGCAAATGGAAGGAATATGTGCACATGGATGTCCTGCACAAAAATAGACACAATTAAGCGGCAATAAAAGTTAGCTGAACATCAGCTTTCACCTCCAGTTTCTAATTGAGCACAGATTGATTTAAAGCTTCTAGAAAATTTTATTCCTGTATTGGTGCTTAAAACTAAGTTGTTGTCGGAATGGCGGGTGCAAGTACGGTTGTATGGGCATGTGCTATCGTATAGGAATCGTAACCATCGATAATAAGCTGTCACAGCTTACTTGACACGAAAACGGCGCAATGCGGGGGGCAGATAGTCCTGTGAAGATACCACATTGGTCGGCAGGTACTCAGAGCTGGGAGCGCGAACTGTGCTAATTTGGGGTGCAGGTGCCTGGGAGGCAAAGTTCAAAACTTTTGCACTGCCTTCGTTGGAGATGCGTGAGACACCGGGCAATTGATTATATTGATTCTGAATAGCCAGCTGGGCATTAGCAGCATCTTGAGGAGTACGGTATTTGACAAAGTGGACTTCGGGCTTATTGTTGGAGCTCGACTTGAGTGCATTGAGCTGTTTGGCCAGATTGGCAACATCTGCCTGCTTGCTCAGGACATAGATAGCAGTGTCCTGCTGGGCAGATTGCTTCGCGAGTTGCAGGGCGGCACGTTCGAAACCGCGATTCTCGGGCGTGCGAATGAACACAATACGCAGATTTTTCTTCAACGAGTCAGCGATTTGCTGATTATTAATGCCCTCTTCGAACTGGTCCTCGGGCGCAGCATATGAGTAGAACTCCTTTTGAAATTCCTCAATAAGCGGTGCCGGCTGGGGAATGATTGACCTTTGGGCCGGTGCAGCAATTGGTGCATCGATGGGTAATGAGAGCTCAGCCTCGCCATGCTGCGATGTAGGTACACCTGATACTGAGGTCAATCCGTTGCCGGACACCAACGAAAGGCCCTCGTCCGCATGGGCTACTGGCTGATAGTTGTAGCCTAACTTGTCAGCGCCACAAACGGCAGCCCACAGGAAAATAAGCTATGAAAGTTGTGATATGGTTAATTGTCATTAGCGTGGGCACGGCACTCAGTATCTTTTCAAAACTTACAATAAATCCACGCATTGCTTGTTGTTGTTTAGGCTACTGCACAGCTGAAGCTACGAGATGAAACTAATGATGGGAATTGGCGTGGTATCTGCTTTTATAGGCGCAGTCGGCTGCAGTTAAATATTATGGCTAAGCCCCACCCTCTACCTAGTGCTCAAATCGATGGGCTTCAGGCATCTGCGACCTTGACAACGCATGCCATATTAATTTGTTATTTATACCATGTCGAAGTCATTAAAGCGAAGCTCGAATTTAAATACAACTAATTCAAGACATCTAGTAGGCCTAGTCAGTATTTGGGTCCATTTGTCTCGGCTTCAACGCCGTCGCATTTTGATTTAAATGCACTTTACGACATATATAAATATGCATGGACCGCTTTGTCTCATTCTGTCTCATTCTCCAACTAAAACGTTTTGTTTCAAGCCGGAAAAAACCAAAACCCAAAATACGTAGCACTCCAGAGTAGCAAAGCTCATTGTGAAATATAAATAGCTACCGATTTCAGCTGATAGCATCACGGACGATGTCCAACCCTGGGTCAGCACTAAGCTGCTAATTATAATTTTCACAAAGTTTTGCTTTTATTTAAATCACTTTGTTGCAAAAAGCCTCAATACATTTTGGAGACTAATAAAGTTTTTCAGCCAATTAAGACATTTTATTATTCATGGATGGCAAAAACAAAACCAGCTTAATTTTGTAAGAATCTTTTTCGCCCCAATTGCGAGACTAGGAAAAAACCTTAACTCTTTTTCCTTGAACACAATAGAGTTCGGAAATCACAATGTTTTAAAAATATTTCAAGGGAACATTTGTAACGTGAGTAATAATTACTATTTTAACTATTCTGTGGCTTGAACTAAGCAAATGAAATCACCTTGAAAATGAGTCCTTATTGATTTTCTGGATGGGCTAATGAGTAGATGAAACAGCTAAGCTTTAAGGATTTAATTTAGGCTTCCTCTGTCTGCTACATACATTTTCACAAAGCTAACATAACCTTTTAATCCCACTGTAGGACTTAAGATCTTTGAGATTATATCATACCTACTAGTTATGAAAAAGTGATTGGCAAATATACAACATACTTTACTTTTTATTTGTATAAAATTACTTAATAATCTCGATTTTAAAATTCAATATGAATAAAAAGGGAACTGAAAAAAGCAAGGTTTTTTATTTTGCCTAAATATTCTATTGTCATGTTAGGGATAATTTTGTGAGTGTGGTCTGTAGAAAAACTAGATCTTTGAAATTCGCCTAATGGCAAGCCAAACAAAGAATATAAAAAAACTCTGGTTACAAGATGGGCAACACGCAAACTTGGCATCTGCTACTGAGAAAAGGTTTGGGATGGTGGCGCTTTGGTTGGGCCTTGGACACACCTGTGTTGATATTGGAGCAGAAATTTCAAGTCATGAGCCGCCAGCCAAGATTAAAGCGCCCATGTACTTGCAGCGTTTCCCTAGGAGCGGGAAAAACCTGGCAGCTTTGACGTGACTGGCAAACTTTTTGGCAGGCGCCGCTAACGAGCTACGTTCTCTTACGTACCGGTTCTCATGTTGCTCGAAAATTCTGAAACTAAAACTTGCTCAACAGATTTGTAGTGCCAGGATGCCTTTTTTACGGCTGCACTTCAGTGTGCCACATGGCGAAGTGGCAGTATGGTAGCATGGCTGTGTGGCAGTGCTGCTGTGTGTGTTTGACCTCTGCACTAAAACAATTTGCAAGGCAACATGATGTCAGCCCTAGTGTCGTTGTCAGTGCCGGCACTGCCATAATTTAGTTGAAACATTCTTAAAGCAACGCCTGTCGTTAATCTTTACGGATGGATAGCAACGCAGCTTGCGGGACAAAAAGAAGGGCCGACCCAGCTTCACGCATAGCTCATTAAAAAGTTTTCCAGTGACAACCTCGACAGCAGCAACAGCACCAGCAGACGCATTGCTTAAGAAAATGTTTGCATGGACATAGGTCGTTCATGATTACCTAAGAGATACCTTAAAGATAATCTTAAACTGGGCGCATAGCTCAGCACGAGCTCAAAAGTGAAATGTTTCGACTTGTCAACCAAGTCATTAATTATTCATAATACCATAGCTGCGCTTAGCTCTCGGTCTCAGTTGGAGTTGGAGGGTACTCTATAGATGACAAATGATGGTTATACATATATTTATATATATACCTTTCATTATATACTTATATAAAATTAAATGGTTATGTTAAATTGGCAACGAATTTTCATTCTCTGCATATTTTTGAATATAACATGAATACAAAGAGTATTAAATCTTCACCGGCCACAAGTTTGACTTCTTGATTTGATTAAAATCAAAATGAGAAATTTTTTATGGCAAAAAAAAAAAAAACTAAGTTATGGCAACGATGAGATTCTTGGAGTCGGCTAATCGAGCTTCTCCAAATTGAGAAGAAAAATTAACGTTGAAACAGAATAGCCATAATTTTAATTTGCATAAAGAAGGGAATTATTATTAAAACGCAAACTTCTTATTACTTGTTGATAAATTGTGAAACAAACTAATTATAAATCGTTAAGAGCAAATATTTGATTAGACAACTTTTCTAATATATTCAAATTAACAAAAGCAATTTCGTTAATAATGAAAACTCGAAATAATGCTTTTTATTTTAATTTTATTTTATTATATATTTAAAGTATTTCTAATAAAGTATTATTTAAATGTAGCAGTCTTTGGCACAAGTCCATTTACAGCAAGCCTAACGCCGCTCCGCTGGAGGCAAATATTGTCTAAAGAGCGTCTGCAGCTTGGCGGCCTCCAGTACATTTGCCTCCTCATGATTATCGTACTTAGCGCTGGTTTTGGATAATATCTTGAACACCACTGGATCCGGCTGTGCTATGTGATGGGGCGGGTTAAGACGAATGACATTTGCGGTTTCCACGCCATGGCTGTAGCTTCTACCAGGCAACTGATCATAGCTACCTCGCAGGCTGCTTAGAGCACGACTTACATCAGCAGGCGTTCGATATTTGACGAAGTGAACGGTGGGTTTGTGACCCACCTGTTCCTCGATAGCTGCCTTCTGTTCAGCCAAAGCGGTAGCATCCATTTGCCTCTGGAGCACATAGATATCCAAAGCGTTGCGTGCCGCCAACTGCTTGGCTGTCAACGCAAACAGATTTGTCTCTGGTGTGCGTATGAAGACCACTTGCTGCGGAGGTGTTAGTGCCTTGGCAAGCTGACCAGCGGCCTGCAGGGGCAAGTTCTGGTCGTCATCCGGTGGTGCACTATAGCTGAAATACTCCGTGGCGAGAGGCCGGTGACCCGCGTACTTATTTCGGGTTGGTAAGTAAGCGTTGTTCAGTTCGAAGGCCTGGCTGGTACTGAGAAATAGCAAAAAGCTCTGCCGCATGAAGGAGATGGAATTTCATCAGACGAATGTTTCAATTCCAGCTTTGTTCAATATTCTTACCATCAAGGGGCGCATTTTTGCTGGAGCTTAGGATTTGCTACTATAGCCAGCAGTGGCTGATTTTTAGCGTTCGAAGCTCAGTTTGATTATAACCTAGTCACACCAACAAAACCATCCTTATATACGACACAAACAACAAAACTCATTTCTCGGCTGCGTTGGCTTTGTATGCGATTTTTTCTGCTCTTTTCAGAGGTTTTTGTGTTTATTGATTTTTAAAAGATTTTTGCAAGCATTTGTGCTCTGGTTGTTGTGTTTGCCTGATCCGATTATCCAAGTTAATGTCGTTCAATTTTGAAATGCTAATTTTCTGACTTGCCAGCAACAAAGCCAAGCCAAAGACTCATGTGAATTTGACCTGAGTTCGGATTGAACTTGAATTAATTCGCATTAAATTTACAAATGAGCTCCCAATTTGAATTAGTAATCAAATTTTTTCATACGACTGCTGTCCGCTACGATAGTTGTATACATTTGTTTTGACTCCAACACACTGTGACCCTTCGTCGCGTCCCCCGCAGTAACCTATAATAATATACTTTCACTTAAACTTTATTTTATGATCGCGTTTTATGGTTGCTGCTGTTTTGGTTAATTTACACGTCATTTTTTTATGTTTTATTGTTTGTAATAAGCTAACGAGCCTCGCTCCAGATTTTGGCGGATAAGCCGCTTATCGAAATTAATGACTTTGTCTCCGAACCTTTTCTTCTCATTTGCGGCAGGCACACAAATATGTTTACAGAGATGTGATATTTATTGCGTTGAAAGCTTTAAACAAGTTTAGTCTTTTGGTATTACTCTTTAATATCTTAATTCGAGGTAGAATTATTAGAGGTAGGCGCGTCTTCTGCGCTTCTGAGGTGGCAAATAACTATTCGAAATGGCTGGCAGATATGTTTTAGATGGTATCTCAGTGGGAAACACCATTCGACTGTTTGCGCGGTGTCTTTCGTTGACTCGGAAATCAATGCGTCTTACTTTGGCACTGCGTGCATCCAAGTCAAAAGGACTGGGTGCCAGTTGCTGCTCTGGCAGAGGCAGTGGAGGCAAATCGAGATGGCCTTGATCTGCACCACTAAAGTAGGGATGTGATGTACCGCCATAGTTGGTCATAGCAGGCAGATAACTTGATCCTGGTGCTGGAGGCACACCTATGAGCTCTTGAGAATAGTCACCGTGCTGTGCTAGTGGTTGATTTTCCGGATAGAAAGCCTGTAAGGGAGTCTCTTGGGTCTGCGGGTAGCCCAAAGCAGACTGCTGCAAAGATTGATCTCTTGCTCCTCCGTACTGTGCCTGAATTTGCTGTTGTGCCTGCAAGGCCTCCTCCTCCGTCCTATATTTAACAAAATGCACTTGGGGCTTGTGTTTATGCTGCGTCTGAGCGGCGTTCAATTGACTTGCCAATTCATGGGGGTCTGTTTGCTTGTTCAACACATAAATGGCAGTTTTATCTTCGCTGGTTTGTTTGGCTAGAGCGCTGAGGGCGCCTACGACGGCTTTGTTCTCGGGCGCTTTGATGAAAACAACTTGTAAGTTTTTTTTTGATTGCGCCAATATTTTGTGCTCTGTTAGCTCAGCCTCATCGACAGTATCATGGGGTGCTTCGAAAGCATAGAAATGCTTGTGGAAATCTGCGTGGTCTTGATATTGGTCTGATATTTTATATTTGTCAACCGATGCATCAGTTTCGTATCCGAATCCTATAGAATTCGGCTCATAATTGTAGCCCAGCTTCGCTGAACATACAGCTAAGAAAGAGAAAAACTAGAAAATATATGTATCAAAGAATATTTTTCAAGATTTCTTTTCTAATACTGGCTTACCACAACTTTCCGCATGCTGTAATCGCTGCAAAGACCAACGACCGTTTGCTAAACAGCTCCCAATTCAAAGGCCGTTTTATAATCTTAACTTGCTGAGTGTGCAACCAAATAGGGAATAATGATGGTAGATGCTTGCCATAAATAGTAAATAGGTTACCCAGATACAACATTACAAAATATGTTTTGCAAAAAAGTTGACCTAGCTTGAAAAATTTAACGTTTCATTACTATTATAATTTTTATTTTTTAAAAAAATTTCAACATTAACTTAATATAAATGGTTAACAATGGTCTAGCATATGCGTGGGAGTCAGATATGGTCAGTCTGGAGGCTTGGAGGCTTTCTGCTAGAGTCGACTCCTAAGCACGGCTGCGCAGTAGCGATGCGGGCAGATACGAGTTCACGGGCTCTTGCACAGCTGGTATATCTCGAACGGGTGTTTTGGAGGCAAAGTTAAGGACAGGTGCGACGCCGCCATTCTGATGAGTGCTGACACCGCCCAGCTGATCGTACTGGCCCTGAATAGCGCGTTGAGCATTGACAGCATCTTCAGGAGTGCGATACTTGACAAAGTGCACTTGCGGCTTCTGGTAATTGTTGGTGCGAATGTTGTTCAACTTATTGCCAAGATCGTTAATATCAGCCTGCTTGTTTAGAACATAGATGGCAGTTTGCTGTTCAGCAGCCTGCTTGGACAGGGATAAGGCAGCATCCTCGACTCCATTGTATTCAGGGCCCTTGATGAACACAACACGCAAGTTCCTACGAAGATTGCTCGAAAGTTGATCGTGATTAATCGGCTCATGGAAATCGCGCTCATCTGCGGTATAGGTGAAAAATTCCTTAAGCAGCTCGGGAGGCGCCTGGTATGCCTGCTCGGCAGGCGCACCATTGCCAACTGGCTGAATGGAGATTAGCGGCTCTGGGTTCACTACTCCTGTTTCTGCAGGTGGTACATAATTATTTTGACTTGAGCCAATACTGCTGGACGTGTAGGAGATGGATGGTTCAGCTGGCTGGTAGTTGTATCCAGACCTCTCAGCGTTGACTACGGCCAGAAGAGAAAGGGTCTGCAAAAGGAAGATGCAGTCAATTATATTACGATGCCATTTTGTTGATCCTCTTAAAACTCACAATAAGGACTCGCATTTTGTTGGTTTTGAGATAATACTTGTGAACTATTTGCTGTATCAAGCTAAAGTATGCTCATATCTCTGACTCCCACGCTTTTTATGTGATATCGAAGTGGTTGCACATACTGCGCTTTTTCGCACCACAAAAAATTTACGATATTGTTTTTATTGGTCATCTTTGATTTGTGAACCACATTAAGCGCTATTTGTCAATATCAATTCGCTGTTCACTTTTTTTTATTTTTGCTGATTTCACTTTTTTATCATAGCATTTATTATTTTATCGCTAGTTCCCAATTCGTATCTTTTCTTGTCTCCCTTTGTATTTACTGCATAAAATTTGCCAATTTCAGTTGACCTACTTCTTTTCGAAGGTCAGCAAAGCCCTTGGGACATCCAGTAAGAAAACATATATTTGTCTTATTAAACTCAACTACATGACTCCTAATCATTATAACGTGTAGGAAATATCAAGTAGGTGCCAAATCCTTATTGCTTAGAAAGAATCATAAGTTGAAAAACTCTGCTTTAATTGAGGAAACATAGAGTGAAAGAGAGAGAGAGGTGGTGGGAAATTTTATTAAAGTTATTTTGAATCATATCGCAGAATGTCAAATGAAACCAATATTTTGAACTAATTTTTCTGTTTTATTTTTCTCTTTTCTTATATAAACATATCAACATACTTTTTGTTAAGCTGTAAACATTCCATTCAAGAAAATACAAAGTGACTGAATTATATAAGCAGACATATAATAAAATTTGATCAGCTGCCTAGATTTTTTACGGATATGTTATGTTCAGCCAATAGCCAACTGGATTTCTATTTCTCCCAACAATTTGCCAGCATTCGTATTTATTGATATTTCGAAAAAAAAACAACTATTGTGGATTTTCATTTTTTGTTTATGCAAATTGAGAATAGTGGGTGCTCTTGAATACAGCTTCTATTGTCTCGGTTTGTTATTGGGCATTCATGCGGCCGCTCTGTTATTACTCATACATAATGCATTGAGCTGGCTTTGACTGGCCTAGTCATGATAGTTCCGTCTTGCAGTTGCCATAAATTTAAGTGTCAATAGTTTGTCTAGCCTTTTACTTCACGCAGATTAACATTTTAATTATTATCGAAAAATTTTGTTTTGCGCCTTTCGTACAATAGGCGTACACACAATATGCCAAAATTTAAATTTTATTTTTTTTTCACTTGGCGTTGATTATATTGTCACTGTGCTGGAAATTTTACAGTTTTGTAGCCCATGTTATATTTGCTGCATTTTTGACAGTAAAACATGAACAAATTTTCCGCACCTCCTTTATCGTTATATATGGGATCGCAAATAAGGTGCACTTTTTGATATGTTTTGAATAGGTAATGTATTTAAAATATTTGGCAAATCAATTGATAACAGAGGTTTAACAACATATTAGTTATAAAGGATTCTAAATTAGAGACGATAGCGCAAACGACGCAGCACAGATGAGGGCAGATATGAGTTTTCTGGAATTTGAGCATTTATCTGACGATACTGTGGTGCCGAGGCGAAGTTTAGAGCTTTGGCCACGCCTCCATTGTGCGACTGGCTACTGCCTCCCAGAGAGTCGTACTGCGATTGGATGGCACGCTGAGCATTAGCCGCGTCCTCAGGCGTACGGTACTTGACGAAGTGCACCTCGGGCTTGTTGTTGGTGTTGCTGCGGATAGCATTTAGCTTGTTGGCCAGATCGCCGATATCAGCCTGTTTGTTCAGGACATAGATGGCGGTCTCCTGTTCGGCGGCCTGCTTAGCCAGAGCCAGAGCAGCGTTCTCCAGACCACGGTTCTCGGGTCCCTTGATGAAGACAACACGCAGACCCCTGTTCAGAGTGTTGGAAACTTTCTCCAAAGCTTGTGGCTCATCGAAATCATCCTCGTTAGCACTGAAGGTAAAGAACTCCTTGTTAAGCTCCGATGATGGAGCGGCATTGTAACTAACTGGTCCTTCTAGTCCAGAGCCAACTAGCCCAGAGCTTCCGAGTCCAGAACTACCAAGTCCAGAGCTGCCGAGTCCTGAGCTGCCAAGTCCAGAGCTGCCGATTCCAGAGCTGCCGAGTCCAAAGCTACCAGAGCTACCAAGTCCAGAGCTACCAAGTCCAGAGCTACCAAGTCCAGAGTTTCCGAGGTCAGAGCTACCGAGGTCCGAACCAATCAGTCCTGAACTGCCCAAGCTTCCAACGGATCCAACGCCTGAGCCTCCAAGGGAGACACCGCTGCCAGGATTGAATGAAAGTCCTGAACTTGAGTGTCCAACCGGCTGGTAGTTGTAGCCAAGCTTATCCGCACAGGCAACAGCCACAAGGCATAAGATGACAAAAACACGCATGTTTGGGGTTCTAGTTCTACTCGAAGCTGTGCACAGAATGATGTGGTCAAAAGGTGAAGTGCCATTTTTATACCCAGATGTATGTCATTCTGAGAACAATCGTTGAACAATCATACTATAAGATACTATCAAGATAAGGCTCGTCATATGTTGTTCCAATATGTTGTCGAACATGTTTATTTAAGGTGGCTTTAATTATTGACTGAAGCAAGCAGCAGCCGCCGCCGCGGCGTTGATTAAAATTTGATGAACTTCGGCTTACAAAGAAAATTTTTATGCAAATGGACAGCGCGTAGCGACGCTGGCAGCGCAGCCGACGTCGACCGAGTCTGAGTTGACTTCGACAGAGGCAGCTCCAAATTGTTTGGCTGTGCGGTAGCCAAATTCTTTTGTTAACTCATTTTGTTATGCAAATCGAGCCCGCACCGATTGAAAGTGAAACTCGGGCTAATGGCCAAAAATATTTGTATTTTCGGGGCAGTATGCGAGCTTAATAATATTAAATTGCTCGACGCTACACTTTTGGCCATTGTTTGTTATAGCTAAATGCAATTTGTCAGACAATTCATACGAAATCAATTGGTAAATATTCGTGGGCTGATTGCCTTCATCTTTGGATCTAAATAGCACCAGCACACAAAATATTTTAGTTGGCGGCAGCATAGAAAATATGTCGAAAACATAAAGTTATACTGTCACAGAACTTGTACTTCTCATTTGCAAATTCATACATCATACAGAGCTAATAGTTTGGCAACCTATTTAACCCGTTGAACCCGTTTTACTCACGTAAAAACCCAAATCCGTTTCGAAATTGAAATTCAAAACATTTTTATAAGCCCAAATTCTTGTGCGAAAGAATGTACAACCTATAAATAAGCTAAAAACTATTTCCAAATAGTCCCATTTAAAGTAATGGATCTAAATATACCCATTAAAACTAAATGAATTTAGTTAACTTTGTAATAATCATATTCTTAGAAGCTTACCCAAAATCCATTACGATTGCCTCTCAAAACAAAGCTGAACAACGGAAAGCAATAAAGAAATATTTTATAAGAGTTAAAAATTAGTTAAAGTAGAGTAGGAATGTGAGTAAAGTTACACATTGTAAAATTACATATTAAAGAAATAACAAGCTGTTTAATATGCAAACTTGCACTTGAATTCAAGATAATCACACAGATTTTAATAGCCCATTGAAAGGGCTTAAACATCATTTTAAGATAGTCAGCCATGATGACATATATAGTATGATATACCCACTTCGCCAAGCGAGTTTAAGGGTATATAAACAAACATCCGCCACTAAAATTAGAATTTGAATATTTGATACAACAATTTAATTTTTAAAACAATAAGTCAACAATAACAAAGATATTCGGTTACAACAAAAAAAACAGTTCACGATATTAGAATCGCAAGCGGCGCAAAATATTTGTGGGCAAATAAGTGCTGCCTGGAGTCACAGGGGGAATGTATGAGGAAATAGGCTCCGTGGCTATCGGCTGAGCAATCTGTGAAGCTGGCTCCGAAGCCACTGGACTAGCAGCAGGCGCTGGATTACTGGCTGCAAAATTGAGAACAGGTGCAACGCCTCCATCCTGGTGGGTAGATGCTCCACCTAGCTGGTCATATTGTCCTTGAATAGCTTTTTGAGCATTGGCAGCATCCTCAGGAGTGCGGTACTTGACAAAATGTACCTCAGGCTTATTGGTGTTGCTGCGGATAGCATTCAGCTTGTTGGCCAAATCACTGATGTCGGCCTGATTGCTCAGGACATAGATGGCGGTCTCCTGTTGACCAGCCTGCTTGGCCAAAGCCAGGGCAGCTCGCTCCAAACCATTATTTTGGGGCCCCTTGACAAAGATAACACGCAGCGCTTTACTCAACGAATTCGATACCCGTTCCGATGCAGCCGGATCCTCAAAGTCGTCCTCATTCGCCGTATACGTGAAAAATTCTTTCTGCAGCTCGGGTTTTGGAGCAGAATAGTTTGAAGCATCTGCAGATGGTTCAGCAATAGGTCCGATTGGCTGGAAGTTGGATTCCACACGTGAAGACTGAGCTAAGCCTGCGTTATCAGAACCATCATCTGCGCCGGGCTCTGCTGAATATGAGGGCGACACATTGCTGGCAGAACTGCCCGGCGCAAATGAAAGTCCAGAGCCAGAATGTGCCACGGGCTGGTAATTATAGCCGAGCTTGTCGGCTGCAGCTAAAGCCACGATACAGCAACAGAGAACCACGGCAAAATGTCTCATGTTTAATTTGTTTGAGTCGGATGCAGCATATGATGCCTTAGACGATGGCTTGATGGTTTTTATGCTAGTTCCTATGTGGAGCATTTACCGTTATGCAAAACGATTGAATAAATGGTCAAATTATGCAAGAGTTCTTTTCCACTGCCGGGTGCAAAATATGCAATAGAGCAAAAGCTCCAAGAGTTTATGGTTACCAACCCGGCATGAGATGAATATCTTGATAACGATGCCGTCACCGTCACCGACACCGACACCAACGCCATATATTAATTTCAATATTCTGTATTTAGCTATAATTCTCATTATTCATCTCTACTGTTTCTTCTTTTGAAACCTTGACGAAATTTTTCTGCTTATCTGCATAATCAGTAAGCATCGAGCTTTAATGAGTAGGTTGTTGGTAGACTAGCTTATGGATCGTAAACTAAATCGGTGCAATATACTTATCTATTCACGAACTCCAATGCAATAAATACGGGATTTGAAGTTTTACCCAAAATGAAACAAAATATTCAGATGAGGCGTGCCCAGTCGCGCTATTCAAAAACTTTTAACGATCCGCGAAATTATTATTGTCTTTTTGTGAGGCTTCGAAGTGACTTTGCGGCTTTATGTGCTGCTTTATGCTAATATTTGCGGGTGGTGGTGACCTTCTGAAGCCGGTAACAGATGTGGATATTGAATGGCGCCGGAAGTGCCAACGGCTTCATCGCTAAAAATAAAAACTATTTTTTTTAGCGATTGATTTTCAAATTAGCTGCTCGAACTGCAGCCCGATGTCATCGGTAAATAAGATAACTCGATAATTGGATATTTAATAAATTACTTGGCGCAGCTTATTTGTTAATTAAGGCCTACACTTGGCTCCTCTTTTCTCATTTACATATCGACTTCGACAGAGGCCCTTCATTTACAAAAGATAAATACGACATATTCAAAATGCTTGTCTAATTACTTTGCAGCTATAAATGTAGTTACTATACGTGGTGTGCACAGTAGAATTGGTCATTTGGGAAACTAGGTGGCTTAGCTGCTGGCAGCCTCAAAAGAGCAGTTTGCATACGTCTGGAAGATCTCTAAAGGCTTGGGCCTCGTAAAAGACTCCTGCCTTAGCTGCTGAGTTAGTGGAGTTCATTACCACCAATCAATTGGATTTCGATGAGTCCCAAACTTGAAATTTCACTAAACAGCGGGCCGCCTAACAGCATACAACAAGTGACATCGAAGACTTGACCATCGTCCGCATCAACACTAGCAACGAAGAACAGCACTCCTTTGCATACAAGTCATCAAAAACAACTCCCTGCAGAAGACAGCGACCATATGATCAAACTCTAGTCTTTATTCGCAAAAACACCACTGAAACTATAACTTCCGGACCCAGCTGCCTTTTCTGCTAACCTTCTCCGTCACTTTCGCTTTTCAATTATACAAGGCTAGTTGATACATTTTGTTTGTAAAATAAATACGAAATATTAATTTCTTTTAATTTTTTATATCTGTTTAAATTAGGAAAATAGTTACTGAATATCTAAAATGCTTGAAGATATTTAAATGAAAGCGAAAATTCAATTTTTGTACTTATCGGAGATTTTACAACGCAGTAATTTACCAAATTATCAGTTCTATTCATTTACCATAGTCAAGAATTGATTTTTTATAATTCCTTGATATTGATATTTATTTTATGTTAAAATATATATTGTAAGGATTTATTAGTACAACAATTAATTTACGTGGGGTTTATGCTAAACATAATAAACTAAACTAAACAAAAACATTTAATTTTTTTAAAAAAAGCTCTTTTCTATAAATATATGCTATGCCTCTAAAAACAACACGTTTTAATCTGATGTCGATACTTCAACATGTATTGAGCTAGTTCAATAACCGAGCCATTACCCAGTCAACGGCTTTCAATCAATTCACAGCCAAAACATTTCTTCCGGTAAAATGCTAAAACATAAAATTATGTGTCGTCATGCATAACTTATCGTAAGCGGCACATTCAAAAGCTTTTAGCAATGTTCTACCCTTTCCAAATGTATTAATTATTGTACGGACATTTGTGTGAATGCGGATACTAAAATGGATAGAATAAAACTTGCTAGTTAGGATGCCTTTGAGCTAATTGGATATGGTTATAGTTTCAAGAACAAGTTCGATAGTTCTGAAGTAATTTCACTACTGACTCCAAATACCAATGTTGAGTGGCGAGAACTAGCACTAATAACCGGTCCCTCGTTCCCGTGCTCCCGAGCTCGGAAAGTTGAAATGCTTGTCTAGTTAGATAGTTTAGCATAATCACTTTATAAGCGCACTACTTTGCATACAAGACCCGTTGAATTATGTGCCAGTAAAGAATCCATCCATTGTTCTTAACGCGATCCCACTCCGACGACCGTGTATAAAAGGCCCGTCGCAAAGTATCAGGATTCAGTCTTAACCATTAGCGGTTCAATACACATATCTCTCACATTTACAATGCGTTTTCTTATCGTGCTCTGCTTGTTTGGCGCTGCATGCGCGCAATATAATTATGGACAAGGACTTGACACTGGCTCAGCCAGCCACATCATTCCGAGTGTTGGAATTGATGATGGCGCTGAGAGCATTTCCAGCCCATCCTACGGTCCATCCGGAGGTCTTAACAAGGAGTTCTACACATTTGAGGCTAATGAGGACGATTTCAACGATCCTGCTGCCAGCAATAGAATTGCAAACAACGCCAACAGGGGTCTGCGTGTAATCTTCATCAAGGGACCCGAGAACCGTGGTCTGGAGAACGCTGCTCTGGCTCTGGCCAAGCAGGCTGCCGAACAACAGACTGCTATCTATGTCCTGAACAAGCAGACCGACATCGGTGATCTGGCCAACAAATTCAATGCCGTGCGCCAGAACTCCAATGCCAGGCCCGAGGTTCACTTCGTCAAGTACCGTACCCCTGAAGATGCCGTTAACGCACAGCGCGCTATTCAGTCACAGTATGACTCTCTGGGTGGTACTTCCCAGAACATCAACGGCGGAATCGCTCCAGCCATCAATTTTGCATCCCGTGGCTCTACTGGACCGTCTACCGTTAATTACGGTTCCCCAAGCGTTCCTAATAGTTCCTACTTACCAGCCAACATTCTTAAACGTCTTCGTCTGCGCTAGAGGATTAATGTTGCGGTCTAATTTCGCCGACGACGCTGGACTATTGTTTTTGTTTCCTCCATTTTACGAACACACAATAAAATAAACCAAATGAATTAAACATAAAATTACAAACATTTTGTTTTCGGCTTTGCTTAACATTCAGATTTCTTTTGCCGCTCTGCGCAAAAATATTGCATTTTTATGCTCACGATTTTGATTTTTATTACTTTCCTTATAATATCTTTTATGCAAAGCCGAATTGTCGCGCCAGGCGCCGAGACAAAAGAAGAACGCTGCTTCTTGTATGCGGAAAACATTTTGCGACGTCGCCGCATTGTGTTTAACGAGAAACCAAGCTAACAGCCTCGAAGTCAGATTTGTATAAATATTATCCGCGGTAGCGGTATGAGACAGAAACCAAAACAGCCTCAAAGCAAGAGAACATAATCAGCAGAAGCAAGATGCGTGCTTTCATCGTAAGTTTATGCAACTCAAACTAAAGGATATACTAACGGACCAATTTTCCCTGCCATTAAAATAGGTTATGTGCCTGATCGCAGTTACCTGCGCCGATAAGCTCGGATATAACTATCAGCCTGTTGGACACTCCGGCTCAGGATTATCATTCAATCCAGGCAGCGGAAGTGGAGCGGGACTTGACAGTGGCTCACTAAGTAGCTATGATAGCGGTTCCAATGGAGGTCTAGGGGGTATCTCTCTGGGTGGACTAAGTGGCGGCTCAAGTGATTTCGATTCCAATCTTGGCGGTAGTAACATTGATGGTGGCAGTATTGGCAACGAAAACCTTGGTGGTATCGCCGGTGGTAGCCTCGGTGGTCTGTCTGGAGGTAACCTCGGCGGTCTGTCCGGAGGTAATTTGGGCGGTCTCGCCGGGGGCAACCTCGGTGGTCTCGGTGGGGGCAACAGCGGTGGCTTGTCTGGCGGTAATCTCAATGCTCCCGTCTCATACAACGCACCTGCCCCAGCTGCTGAATTACAGAAGGAATTCTTCACCTACACCGCCAATGAACAGGACTTTGATGAGCCACAAGCTTTGGATAAGGTTTCCAACTCTCTGAACAAGGGTCTGCGTGTTGTCTTCATCAAGGGGCCTGAAAACCGTGGTCTGGAGAACGCTGCTCTGGCTCTGGCTAAGCAGGCCGCCCAGCAGGAGACCGCCATCTACGTTCTGAACAAGCAGGCCGACATCAGCGATCTGGCCAACAAGCTGAATGCCATCCGCAGCAACACCAACAACAAACCCGAAGTGCACTTCGTCAAGTATCGCACTCCTGAGGATGCTGCCAATGCACAGCGTGCCATTCAAGGACAATACGATCAATTGGGAGGTTCATCTCAGTCTATCGATGGTGGTGTTGCTCCCGCCTTAAATTTCGCTTCTCGAGGACCAGCTCGTCAGGTGAATGCTCAGAGCCCTGATAACTCGTATCTGCCCTCATCGGTGTTCCGTCGCTTGTAAAGTGTTCCTACAGTACCCCTAAAGCTGTGCTAGCTCTAGTGACTGCTTGTTGAATAATTCTATTAATTGTTGATTACATATAAATGAATAAAATAATGTTCGAACCTTAAATATATTGTTTTATATAATAATTTATTCTTGTATCACTTCTAAAACCTGTAGTACTGAAATGGTTAATAATATTAGGCAGACTTCACTTAAGTAAGAAAGACGAATGTTTTACAATAGAAAAACAGTCCGCAATATATATTGAAAACTGAAATGGTTATCCACTTTGTTGTTGACATATACATAAAAATATTACAGCAATATGTGTATAATATATAATAAAACTTTATAAATGAAATTTACACTGTTAGTGTCTATACTCGCCGGAAAGTACTGGATATAAGTAGAGATATAATATTATATAATGATCTAGCTCGGTATAGCTGCACTGCCCGTTACTTTGGTTACATTGGTGTATATAGTCATATCGGAAAAATGTATCTTATAGAGGGAATTTGAAAAATAATTTTTTAATATCAATATTTCTAGTTTTAGACTGTAATCAAGTTATATGAAGTTGGTTGTAATGTTCTTACCTTTCTTCAGGAATACGGCATTTTTAATTAAAATTAAATATTATACATATTATGTTAAGACAAATTATTAAGTAAATTTCGTATGCTTAGCTCTTACAAGACTGATTCTTCTGTGTAACATCAGAATAGTAATTAATATAAATATTATTTAATTGGAGTACATTTAGCAATAGCCAAATATAATTTTTTTGAAGAAACTTTAGCATTAGCTTAATCAAAGAAAGCACTAAATCAACTAAAAAGAACGAGCCAAATCTGATGCACTAAAGCATATAGAGTGTTTTCAGTCTCAACGCTAAATGGACTCTTAAAATATGACCTGATGTCATACTTATTAATCAATATCATCAAATATAGCTAATCGAAATTCCCATCAATGACTCAAAAATATATGTCCTACATAAAACAAGCTTGTAGCCTTGCAGAAATATTTAGAAAAAACATTTATTTTAGATTTATAACAGATAATTATGACCCATCTTTATAGCATCAATATGCATATAAAGTTTGTTCAATGTGCTCACCACATATTAATTTTATAATTTTATATTAATTCTTGTAAAAATTATTGAATAAAAAACTCGAAAATTTGAATAACCTAAAACAATCAGCCGTAGTCGCAGTCGCAGCCATTGCCCATTGAAACGCAACAAAAATTCCAAATCGACCATAAAACTGTAGAGTTAAAATGCTTTGTAGGCGGCAAAACACAGTGGCATCAAAGCGATTTCTATGCAAGCGACACCGAGGCGGCAGTTTTGTGTTTATCAGCTTCGAAGATGGATTTGTATAAATAATAACCACTGCTCCAAGCAGAAGACAGAAGCAATTCGTAGCTCGAGGTAGAAGAACCAAAAAAGAAATATTTGACATTAAGATGCGTGCTTTTATTGTAAGTACAAAGGATCTGTAGCTGGATATATCATTTATTCTGTAAACTCCTAAAGATTATGTGCTTGGTTGCCGCTGCCTGCGCCGATAAACTGGGATATAACTATCAGCCCGTTGCACGTTCAAACATTGGAATCACCGGTGGCTATGTGGGTGGAAATGACGGTAGCGCAATAAGTGGCCCTCTGATTGGAGGTGACGATGGCTCTTTGAATAGAATTGGCGGTATTGGTGGACTTGTCCCCAACCTGTCCCCCGGCTCTATTGATGCTCCAGTCTCTTACACCCCCCCCGCCCCAGCTGCCGAATTGGAAAAGGAGTTCTACACCTTCACCGCCAACGAAAATGACTTCGATGAGCCACAAGCTTTGGATAAGGTTTCCAACTCTCTGAACAAAGCTCTGCGTGTTGTTTTCATAAAGGGACCCGAGAACCGTGGCTTGGAGAACGCTGCTCTGGCTCTGGCCAAACAAGCCGCCCAGCAGGAGACCGCAATCTATGTGCTGAACAAGCAGGCCGACATCAGCGATCTGGCCAACAAACTGAATGCCATCCGCAGCAACACCAACAACAAGCCCGAGGTGCACTTCGTTAAGTATCGCACTCCTGAAGATGCAGCTAACGCACAGCGCGCCATTCAAGGACAATATGATCAGCTAGGTGGCTCCTCCAAGGCTCTTGATGGTGGTGTTGCCCAAGTATTGAACTTCGCATCCCGGGGTCCCGAACGTCAGGTGACTGCCCAAAGCCCCGACAACTCATATCTGCCCACATCGATCTTCCGTCGTCTGCGTCGTTAAATTAATGTTCAGTTTAATTATATACTGACAAATGTTGTGAACTTTATTAATACCAATTGTTGACTATTGCATAAATTCAAAAATAAATATGAAATAATTTTAAATCGAAATTTTACATTGTCTACTTAATGGGAGTACACCTAAAACACAAACTAACAAAGCTATTATGCTTTAATTAAAAGAGAATAGCTACGGGAAACCGTCTTAAATAACACATACTTAAAAATAACTAGAATTTCGGAATAGTTTACTTTGCAGAGATGTAAATAATTAAATTCGATCCACCAGCTTATGTTAAATGGATCTCTTATATTACTGGAGGTCGTTTGGTAAACATAAACCGTTAGGTGACCTGATTTTATTGTCACCTTGCCGTGTGCCAAACACAATTAGAAAGGAATTTTGAGAGTCGAACAAACAAACAACACCTAACACCACATATGAGGAACTCTCAAGATTTACTTTGACCAAAACCTGTATACTATAAGAGCAAAAGAAACGAATTCAATCATTAATTTTATTGTGCTGACGATCACTTTTTTGATAATATCATTATATTAATATGCGATTCTGTATATCCGAAATATAACGAAAAAGTCTGTCGTTTGGACTTGAGTTAGCTGAATTCTATGCATAAATTATAGCCCAATTATGGGTGAATCACGATCAGCCAATCGCCAATCGGAAACAGACGCGACAGCGTCGACATCGGCGGCACGATTGAAGCTGCTCAAAACAATGTGCTAAATGTGTTAAGAGCGAAATTATGTTAGCAGATTAACAACATTCCAAAAACCAGCTGGCCAATCACCAGTCACGAATAGTTGTTGTAGACGTGGTCGTGGTCATAGTCGTGGTCACAGTCGTCGTCTGGCTCCGATCGGAGTCGGGGTCTTCAGCTAGCGAATGGCCGGACGCATCAACAAATAGCACAATAGAGCGAGACGACTTAATTCAGTTAGATCAACTAGGCTAAATATAGCAACTGGCAGCGTTGGCGGTATAAAAGCTATGTTAATATAGAGAGGGCCAGCATTCTAGCAGAACCGTAGAAACAGGCAAGATGCGTGCTTTGATTGTATTGTATTTAACGGCAACAGTTAGTGCCGCTCGCTTGGGCTATAACTACAGACCCGGCAGCACGGCCATTGTCACCGATGCCATTGACAATACTGCCGGCTTGGTATCTGGTCTAGGTGGCCCAGTAAGCTACAACGTGGCGCCCCAAGGCGGCATTCATAAGGAATTCTTTTCATTCCGTGCCAATGAGGCAGACTTTGACGATCCTGATGCAGCACGAAAGATAGCTGCTGCGGTTAAAAAGAGCGTGCGTGTAATCTTTATCAAGGCTCCGGAGAATCGCGGCTACGAGAAGGCTGTCCTGGCTCTGGCCAAACAGGCTGCCGAGCAGCAGACTGCAATCTATTTGCTTCACAGGCAACCCGACCTCGACGAATTGGCAAACAAATTCAATGCCGTGCGTCAGAATGCGAATGCCAAGCCCGAGGTGCACTTCGTTAAGTACCGCACCCCCGAAGATGCTGTCAATGCACAAAAAGCTATCCAGAGCCAATATGATTCGCTTGGTGGCACTAGTCAAAACATCAACGGTGGCATCGCCAATGCCCTCAACTTTGCATCCCGTTCATCGTCGCCTGTCCGCAATGGACAGATCCAGGAGCCCGACACCAATTACTTACCGTCATCAATTCTGAATCGTCTGCGCCATAAATAGAGAACTTAGTGAAATTATATAAATAATTAGGGAATATTAAATGCTGATCGATTTGTTAAATAAAATTAATAGGCTTTGCTAACTTTTTACTTTTACTTTTAGTGCACAAAATGAAAATAAAATCTGAATTATAAGAAGAGAATAGGAATTTATCTCATTGAGAAAACAGTTTAATTTTTACGAAGGACAGCATCATCTGACCAAATTTTATGTTCATCATCCTTAAGGTATATATATATATAAATATATACATGTTTTAGTAATTAAATATATATTTTATCATTTGGTTTGTGAGATAAATCTGTATTATACACTTTTACTTTATGCCTTCCCCAATAGATGATTTGTTTATTGACTTTTTCTTAGAGAATTATCTTTAAAAACTCTAACTGTGTTCTACAATACATTCTTGAGAGAATATATTGGAATCCGATTTTTAGTTGAATATATAACTTATATACGTCACATAAAGTAACTTTATAGCTTAGTGAGATATGTCAGGATAATCAAGATTCCAAATCATAAACTGAATGTTTGACAAATTGTTCCTATGATAATTCTTATCGTGTAATCTTTAAGAGTAGACATTATATTTTGCTAAGATATCAATAAATAAATACATAAAATAAAAAACCAATTTGTAAATGCAAGGACATAAGTGTAGATTATTACTTGATCAAACTCAGTCTCAGATACGGATTACCAGCAAGAAACCCAGACACTTATTATCGTTGTCTTTGCTGCTTCTCGCTATCCATATTAGCGAATTGAACACAAAACATAATTATTAATTTCTCAGTAAAACCGTGAATAAGACTAAGTTTGGTAAATGCATTGATTCAGAAACTAAATTGTCCTACGCCTCTGTGAACCAAACAGTTTCCAAATATTTCTGAGTAATTAATATTTAATAAAATAAATTAAAATACTCATAAATTTCAAATAAAATGTAGGAAAAGAGAATTTATTTAAGTATTATTCAACAAAAACTAGGTTAAAAATCAGTCAAAGATCGCTGTCATTATCATTCATTTGATCTAAATCTAACATTAAATTTAGACACGACGGAAAATCGAGGTGGGCAAGTAGGCATTATCGGGCGACTTTGCGTTAATCTGACGAGCCGGACCCTGGGAAGCGAAGTTGAGAACAGGAGCAACACCTCCATTGTGAGACTGGCTGGATCCGCCCAAAGAGTCGTATTGTCCTTGAATGGCACGCTGTGCATTGGCAGCATCCTCAGGAGTGCGATACTTGACGAAGTGCACTTCGGGTTTGTTGTTGGTGTTGCTGCGGATGGCATTCAGTTTGTTGGCCAGATCGCTGATGTCGGCCTGCTTGTTCAGAACGTAGATGGCGGTCTCCTGCTGGGCGGCCTGTTTAGCCAGAGCCAGAGCAGCGTTCTCCAGACCACGGTTTTCAGGCCCCTTGATGAAGACAACACGCAGACCCTTGTTCAGAGAGTTGGAAACCTTATCCAAAGCTTGTGGCTCATCAAAGTCCTGTTCATTGGCGGTGTAGGTGAAGAATTCCTTCTGTAATTCAGCAGCTGGGGCAGGTGCGTTGTATGAGACGGGAGCATCGAGATTACCGCCAGACAATCCACCGATATTGCCACCGGAGATACCACCGAGGTTGCCTCCGGAGATACCACCGAGGTTGCCTCCGGAGATACCGCCGAGGTTGCCTCCGGAGATACCACCGAGGTTGCCTCCGGAGATACCACCGAGGTTGCCTCCGGAGATACCACCGAGGCTGCCTCCGGAGATACCACCAAGGTTTCCGCTGCCACCTCCAATCAATGCACCACTTATTCCATCTCCAATGCTGCCTCCCCCAATTCCTGGGCTGAAGGACAGTCCAGAGTCAGAGTGCCTCACTGGCTGGTAATTATAGCCCAGCTTATCGGCGTAGGCGACTGCCACAATGCACATAACCTGCGCGCAGAAGAAATGATTGAGGTAATCCTAAATGAGGCTCGTAGTTAGTTCCTGGATACTTACAATGAATGCACGCATCTTGAATTTTACTGAAGTTCTTTGAGTTTAACTGTTAGGTTGTATCTGACGTTTGAAGCACTATTGTGTCTACTATTTATACGAAAACAACCAAACTGTGTCACTCGACTGCGCTCAAGTTCATGCAGAGACCGAGCCGCGATGGTCGTTGCTGCTGCTTCAGCTGCTGCTGTTGTGGCTGCTGCCGTGCAGTTGTTGTTATTGTAGTCGACACAGCGGTATCTGCTGTCCCTCTCAAAGCTCGAAGCATTTAGCATTAACTTCTTTTGCTGCTTTTGTCTATTGATTGAACAGCGAGCCCTGAAAGACGAACCAAAGCAATAGAAACAATGTCAACAATGTTAACGTCGTAGCGCACCTCTAACAGGCCTATTCTTGCAAATATCGCTGTCTGCACTATGCAAATGAGCTACAGCCCTTGCTCAAGAGAGTCGCATTGGTAAACCAACTAGGGACGAGATTACGACCAGGCTCAGCATTGGCATTGGCATTGCCATCAACAAAACGAGTTAAGATAATTTCGTGTGTTTCACTATGATTTTAATAAAAGAAATTATTTTCTTCATACATATTTGTATGCAAAAAATGTGGATGGTGCCGATCGATGTCGATACTGGTGGATTGGCGGCGCATCAAAACAAGTTCGAGACGATTAAAATTCCGAGTCGGGTAAGTATATATTTTGAGATAGTCTGCTGCGGAGATTTCTAGTTTGGAAATTCCCAATCGGTTATGGCGACTAGTTTTGGTATAAATTTCAATCTTTGCAGTAAAATCTATCGAGTTACATTCAAAGGAATGTAAATAAAACAATGGCATCAACATCTATAAGACACTCGGAGCCACGAACAGAAAGAAATATTCGAATCTTTTGAGTTTTTTGCGCATCCGTTTAGCCCTCAATGCTGTTTGTTGTTTGCCCGATAGGCAGTCGGCCAAAATATAAGACATAAAGTTAACAAGCGTTGCGACCTTGACGTTTTAACTGTTCGTCACCTGAAGCTATGCGACGGTAATCAGCTGGCGCCAGGCGACGACCATTTAATCTGATCAGCGATTATCACGTTTTCATCATGCTTTATTGATATCATAAAAATTATTGTTTTTGACTCTTTGAGCCCTGCTATAGATAAATAAATGCCAACAACATATTTGAAATTGAATCCATTTGCATAATAAAATGTTTTCAGCATTAAAATTCGAAAGATCCATAACTAAGATAACTGAATAGATTTGCAAATCATCGGCGCCTCAAAGATGCATATCAATGATAATTTTAGCTATGACTAATCACAGAGTGGTCTTTTTAGCATACATATACCAGCATCTTTCGCATTATCGAACCGGTAAGCTCTGATAGCCTTAACTACTATTAATGGACTGTGTAAATTCTTTTGTGATTCTCATCAATTTCCCTTTCCATTCATGACTTCGCAAATTGTTTTTGTCTTCTTTTGACCACACTGGAAAAGTTGTCAATCAGGCCTCAGAGTCGTAGCCACAGCCTAAACACAAAAATAATTTGTCTTTGTTTTGTTTACGACTCCGCCCAGACCACTAAGCCATTCAGTCTGCTGCGCTGCTCTCTGATGGCATGCTCGGCATTTCGGCTGCTGCTGATGCTGCCGCTGCCACCGCCTAGCGCTGGTGGCAATGTCATATGCAAACTAAACAAATGTAAACATATTAAAATAAACCAGCTACAATTTCAAGGTCTCGGGCGCCACACGCACATCAAAGATGCAAGCAGCGACAACATAAAAACAAAAACACAAAAGCTGAAAAAAAAGAGAAAAACATAAATATAAAAAACAGGCGCCCTATACTACGCACAAAAACAACAATTGATATTAGCCGTTGGACAACTTCGCAGCGTCCATAAATGAATAAATTGTAGCCAACCCCGGGACCGAGCTGACAGCAGCGTTTTATTTTAATATCCCACAGGCCCGACGGGTCAATCGATCTAGTTTATCCAAACACTTTTCAAGCCTACTTAGCCTGCACAGATGAAACTGCAGTAATAAAATCTGAGTCAATAACTATAATTTAATTAATGCGATTCTTAGCAGGGGCAGACGAAGCCTTCATTTGTTGTCAGATATTAGTGAAAAATTTAATTACCACCTTGCTATAAATTGGAGCATTAGCTGATTCTCTAAATTCCTAAGTTTATCTAAAAATATTGCAAATCTGCTGTCATTAGTTGCTGCCAGTTTAACGAGTTTGTTTAGTTCTTTCATCGAATTTGCATAAATGTTTGAGCTGCCGCCAGTTAAGGACTTCTTTCAAGAACGTTTCCGCATGCCAAAAAAACCAAAGTTTTAAACAGCATCAAAGTGAATTTAAACAAATGCAAATTTGGCAAGCTTGGCATGCAAATAAATTGTGGCAATTATTGCAAGCCGCAATAAAAAAAAACCTAAAAAGCCAAAACGAGAAGTTAAGCTCATAAAATATCAAACTTTAATAACTCGTCACCTATGAATATAAAAAAAATCAAATCAAATTATTGTGTTTATTTATCTCTGCCCAATTTATCTGTCTATTTGCCATAACGGTCAAAGTATTTTGTGTAAACAATCAACTATCGACGACGACAACGGCTGATTGTTGGGCAAATAAGCGTAAAATTATTATCAACAAGATGAACATAAAAAATGAGACTACGGCGAACACATATTTTATAGCAATAAATCAGGCATAAAATTACCACAAACAATTGAGATCGACGTTAAAACGAATGCATGTACAACTAATAAATACCCCGTATACCGCGTAATAAGCTAACTTCGAATATCACCTTCAAGTAAGGAAGCACATAAATTCGCAGCTTATTGCGAGTGCCCCATCGCCCACAAGTAGGCAATAACTTATTTGTGTTGCCTGCTTGAGGACAGGGTCTTAGCCATAATCGCGACTAAGAGCATCTTGGCATTTAGTACAGTGTACGTACCATATATAGCTGACACATGTGGGCTGCTTTTTATTTTAATTGCAAACATGCCTACACATAATGCCCACACATAATGTCCTCGTCGTGCTATTCACGAAGCGGCGGCCCTTTCAAACTCATTTGCGCGTAAGGATTGTAGCTAAACAGCACTTTACGAGTGCTGGCAGAACCAACCAGTGCCAACACCAACAGCAACAACAACAAATGTGTAATGACAACAACTACATTGACAAGCAGCCAGCGAATTCTGCATGTGCAAATTGTCGTTTAATTTATTAAGCAACGAATACGACGGCTTTTAATATAAACATACAAAACATTAACTACACACATACACACGCACACAGAGCTGTGCAAATGTTCTGTAATTAGAAAATAAAGCACCCACTCACGCACATACACATGCATGTCAGTCTATTGTCATAAATTTGGACTCCAGTGTGTTTCATGAAAGATGTTCATGGATGGAGCGCAGTTACGATAAAAATAATACAATGTGGAATAAATAATCTCCCAATAGAGCGTCGCATCAGGTAAGGTTGCTGCATTTGGCCGTTGGCCTCTGGCCGAAAAACGGGTTAACAAACTAGACAACTTTTGACTTCGACTATCACCTGGTTGTTGGCCTTTTCGAGGCGCGCACACCCGTTATGAATTTTATGGTCAGATTGAACTTGAAGTTGGGACCATAGCTGATTTGCATTTCTAATGGATTCAATGCGTTGGAAAAGCTACGGACCAATCGACCGCAGATTATCACTTTAAGAATATAAGTTTTTAGTTTTCCATTTCAGAAAAACATATAAAAAAGACTTAAATATGTTGAAAGTACACATATTGATTTAAATTATTATATATGTTGATCGTAATACTCTCATAATAAGAGCTAATCTTTAAAGAAAATTTAATATTTTAAAGTAGCAAAGTTAAATTTAGTTTATTTACTTTGATAATTTGTGAAATATCTTTTAAAAAATGTTGTAAGTTGCTAGTAATTTGTTGTCATTTGCAGTGAAAACAAGCAGAATTAAATTCAATTTCTATTTAAATTAATTAATTCTAAGATTATATGGGAATGGTGAGAATGTTTAGTCTAGGTCTGGACACTTGTGGAAAATATTATTGTTATATTTCATTTACTTGGCAAGAATTATGCTAGTTACATAACGAATTCACGCTGTGTCAGCACAATTACCGAGAACCACCCACAGTGAATTTTCATTGTTTGTCCGCTGACTGTAATAAGGATTTTGAGCTTCCTCTCAGTCTCAGTCTTTCTCTAGCTTTTATTTGTGTAATATTTTCAGTAGACGGCAGCTCTGCAGCTTGTTATGCTGCGAGTGAAAGCACACGGTGCGTATACTTGATGTGAGCTTGCTTGCTTTTTTTAAATGGTCGTATTGAGTATTACTTTTGCTCACTATATAGCCTGCCCACAGTTGCTGTTTATGCGCCGTACATGACAATGAGTTCAGGATTCTTTCCAAAGTACGCGCTGCCCGTACTCGTCACGTCTAGAGGCTTTGGCTGAGCAGACGGATACACCCAGCCCTCAACTTACTGAGGTGCATATTAAGTGCTGCCATCATATAGTTATATCAAAAGTGACTTTGGCACGTGTGCCATTCGTCCGGCTGCCTGTCCACTTGACATCAACATCCCTTGCCAGCTATTTGATGAGCAGCCGATTCGAAGTGTGCCAAAATGGGAAAACTAGCAAACGATGTAATAACAATTCCTGAAACGTTGTTGTTGATGCTGCGATGTGGATCTTCGCGCGGTTTAATCAATCAGCAAAACGATGCACGTGTTTCTCTTTGACCAACCGCACGCGTTGCAAAGTCTGTTTAATTTATGATCTGGGTCAGCGACAAATATATGGAAATCGTGGTTTAACCAGGGACTACTGATGGAGAATTCATAAATTCTTTGCATAGGTTATGATATTTTATGAGCAGCACCGTGTAAGTAGCAAATGCCAAATACTTTTCTGTATTTTTATTCAATTTTTTTGTTTTCTGCGTACGTGCGCAGGTGACAGAGCTGTCAGTAGCTGCTGCCCGACCACCACCACGATGACAGTTATCTATGCGTACCAAGTGTATTGGAAGAGCAGGCATGGCAGGCAGGCAGGCAGGTATTGTTGGATATTTTTTGCTCTATCAATAAGCTTCGTCCAGGGTCACAGTTGGCTTGAACGTATTTCAGAGTGCGTCACGTTTCAAATTTATTACGCAAAATATTCTTCAATTTAGCGCGCCTTCCTTGTCTACGCTCGTAAACACCTCACCGCGACAGTGCTGACATTAGGCAAGCACCACATGCTGACAACAAATTTCAGTTTAAGTTAAGGCCAAGTTCAGAGCAAAAAAGAAACCAAAGACTACAGATGACTTTCTAATTGAGACAACTAATTTGAATATTCAATTTTTGGTTAATATATGCTAAATTCAAATATTTTCCTTAAAACAATCCATGTAAAAAATATATAAAAAAATATTTGCTATAGTTAAAAAGTTATCTACAAAGATGCAAGCCTTAAATATTTATACAGTCAATGAAGCTTGATAAAATCCCTACATGTTTTATTATTGAGAAACTGTAGGCCAAAAAACACAGAGCAGAAATCGCTTCTGAACGTTTCTGGCAATGTGCGCATGTAAGCCAGATCGGGTGTATGAAAAGGTGTCGACTGCCGAGCAAACGCTTATCAATATTTGCACAGTTTCAGGGTGCGAATTTTTTTTTTGGGGACTGCCTAAAAGGCAAATAAGAAATTCCAAAGTAATCAAAAACTCATTGTATTTCATCTCTCGCTCTCTGTCTCTCTCTCTTATATTTTCGGCTCCGGCTGTTTCTGTCTGAGCGGCTGGCAGGCAACTATATTTTTATGGTCGTGCTTTGGTTATTGCAAATTGCAAAAGCAAAACGCCTTCGCACACATTGCCACTTAACTTGGCATTCAATTGCCGTTAAGCTTTACCCACGCCTCACGCACACAAACCACACGCGCACCCACGAAGACACATACATTCGAAAAGAAAAAGAAGAACAACAACAATATCAGCATTGGCAACAATAAGTACGCCTAACGCGTTCGCCACGCCCCGGAAAAGTTTTTTAAAGAAATTTTGCTTTTGTGGCAAGAACATTTTTAGGTTTATAGTGGTTGCAGCGGCATTGACACTTGTTACAAATAGCCGCAATGCTATTTTGTATCTTGTTCTTGGTTTTCGTTGCTTTTTCTTTTATTTTTGTATTTTGAGTTTTGTGTATTTTCTCTGGTCGTTGAAGCGATTTTCTATTTATTTATATGAAAACTTTGACTGGCAATTTGCGAGTACATAAAAGAAATTTATTTTACGCGACGTTATTTTGTAAAGTAGCCACTTAAACCTAAATCGCACCAAGAACTCTATACTACCCTGCCGCACCCTATCGCACTGTTCATGCTCGACCTGACGGTACGTGACGCTGGCAAGTTTAATAAGCAGTTTTAAAAAGCGTTGCCTGCTTTTTAGGGCGCCCAGGCACTCAGTCCGTAATGAAACATCCGCTTGTCAGAGTAAAAGATAAAGCCTCCAAATTTATTGCTCACCGTGAATATTGCAGCTGCGATTGCGCTCGAATTTGTGTTATTTGAATTTGATGTAGCTTCAAGTATTTGATAAGTGAATGCGGGAGATTGACAGACGGTAATGACTTTATTAATGGCAGCTGAGACTTACTGCGACTTACTTTGCAGCGAAGACGACGACGGCAACGAGAACGATGAAAACGGCTGTCTGTTCAGAAAACTCGTCCTTCGATTGCTCAACCTGTTAGTCGTTAGGCACTTCGGGTTGTTGCCTTTGAGCGCAAGGTAAATATAAATGTATTGATCCAAGCAATTAGCGTTAATTGAGTAAATAAACAATATTTCAACATGCGTTCTGCCACATAAAAATAAAGCTAATGGCCGAACAATGACACCAAATTGTCGGTCTTTGCAGCCGTTAGTGTTTGTATCTGTGTCTGTGGCCTGGGTTTTTGTGTCTGTCATGGCATTAAAGGAAATACCACAAGGGAAAAGAAAAATAAAGAGCATCATTAAGTTTTGCAACTGTTTCAATTATCTTAAAGTTTCAAGCAACTGCGGAAGAAATTCAAGTTAAGGCACGAGAAGAACTTAAGTAACAAGTATGTACAAGGCTAGTTGTCATAAATGCAACTAAATCAAAGCTACAAGATGGTCACTTCAGAGTGCTTGTTTAGCCCCTTGAGTTCCCGCAAACTCCACTTGTCTGCACTTGAGTTACAGCCACATTGATGTATTTTATGTGCGTGCTAGCCTGAGCTGGAGCGTGAGACGGGCATGATAAACAGGGACGTGCAGAGAAATGACAAGTACAATAGGGCGTACTTTATATGCAGACATGGACAGCAGATTGAGAGACAAACTGGGCAGTGAATCGAGTCGGAGCTCTTTTAATAACATTCGCACTGCTAGACAAGCCAGCTTCTCTACTTTCTGTTTAGAATGCAACGGAAAACTTTGCGGTTGCTCAATTTTAAAACAACACTAAAATTGTAACAAAATGAATTTTTATGATATGCAAATGAATGTAATATTCTGTATGTACGTGGGCACGCAGAGTACGGCACACGCGGCCATATGCAAATTTTCATTAAAATGTTAAGCTCAACTGTTTTTCCAACATGTTTGGGGTTGTCCATTTGTGCATATGTTATAAGTCAATGCTATAGCAAAACGCAATTAAATTCAGTTGCACAACCAATCCTCACTTGAGTATCAATTCAAGGCGACACATCTTTAATATTCAATTCGTAATATAATAAAGGTTTTCTATCTCAGCGCCACACTTCGGCTTTTATTCCCCCAGGCACACGCAGCTCTTAAAGTTGCGTGGGTATTCCGCCTATTCGAACAGTTGCTCGACGTGTGCGCACATGAGTTTGAGAAAATGAAGGAAAATATTGCGTATAAAATAAGGAATCACTGGGTCGCATAAAATGTGAGTGCTGCGCACTTTCGTTGTGCGAGGGCGCCTTTAAATCGTTCTTCACAACCACTAAGTAAACCCAACGATAAGACCCACAAATAAACCGTACAATGCGACTGTTAAGTGCGCATTGCAAATGCGGTTGAGCAAGGCTAACAATGCGAAAAACGAATTTGATAAATTGAATTAAAAATTGAGAATTTATGATAATAATTTAAGCAAATTGCTACTGTTGGCAAATCAGCTCACCAAGTGACCGAGTTACAGAAGAATTCAAATGCCCCGAATAACGGTTACTCAAATGCTGCAGGCACATCACAAAATTTCTATACTCAATATGCATAAACACGTATTTAATTTAAGTGACATACTCATATTTAGAATTGTAAGCAAATATTTTGGCCTATCTAACTTATTCTTGTTTCATTCATAAAACATTGTGCCTGAACCCATATATCATGTAAATGTCAGCAATTAGGACACTTTTGACAACAAAAACAATGTAATTTATGAATGACATTACAGGTAAGCTTCAACTGGCTATTTTGCAAATGTATACCGGAAGCAAGTAAAATGAGTAGATGTGTTTTATTGCACGTCAAGAGCAGCTGCATGCTATTAAAAATAATTAAAAGGCAGGTGCTGGGCAAGCTTTGAAATATTTGGCAAGTCCTGCCCAAGCCCAAAACCATGCATGCCTTTGAGTTGACGGCGCATGCAGAATGTAACCGAGTAATGCCCAAGATCATGCTTGTGCCCACATCCACATCCACGTCCATGTCCACTTACACGTCCACGCCTATTGCAGCTGACTTGCAACCAGAGCTCCAACAATTTTGGGGCAAGAAAAACAAATGAATTTCATTTCCGGCAAATTTGTACCAGAGCAAAAAGATTGCTAGCCGCAAATTCCAGCGACGAAAACTATGAAAATTGCTAAACTTAAGTTCTCTGACAACTTATTTGTTAGCGTCGCGTCGCAGAGCTGTAAAAGCCGCAACTAATTACAACAAAATTGTCATTAGTTTCAACTTGTCGGCCGCACAACGAGCAAAGTTTTTGTTCATGTTTTGCCACTTAGTTGCTGGTAGGGCGAGGTTGGGATTTCTCTGTGGCAGCGCCGCCTTCGCCATTGCCATTTTTTTCGCGTTTCCGTTTCCGTTGCCGATGCGCAGCCGTTTGGAACCGTGCCAGCCCAACATGCACTTGACTTTTATGGAAGCAACGGGAGCCAAACGACAAGAGTGGAACGGATGCATTTATAGAGTCGTGCAGCCGGTATCCTGCAATTGAATGGCCACCCCTGTCTGACTGGCAACAGTTGGCATTGACCATATTAGCGTGCCTCAGCCTGTGCAATTCCATAGTCGCGGGGACGAAGGCGTTGGCGATGGCGATGGCGAGGGCGACGGCAATGGCTAGTTGACAAATGAATTATGCTCAAAGGGAGGTGCAACAAGTTATGAGTTTCTTGTTGCCTTGCCATGTTTCTCTTGGTCCTCAAATATAATAAATGGAAACCTAATTTTTTGAAATGCAATTACTTTATCAACTGCATAGCTCGTATTTATATATGTGTGGATAATTGATTAAAATATAAAAGTTAAAAAAACACTTTACAGAGCGCATATTGACTCACTTTCCAGCTACTTTTTTATATGCGCTTGACTTCAGGGCTTTTAATTAAATAAGTATACCGTTGTCCTACATTTTATTGGTATTTTACCTTCACATACGTTCTATTTACCTTTAGCCATTCTAAGAGTTATTTTAGGAATTTTATGTGATTGACTTTTCCTCAATTATTCATGAGTCAACTTGACCTAAATATCATTCGTTAAGTGTTCCTCCATCTTTGCTAAGTTAAACAAAATTATTTCGATTTATATGCAAATTAAATTTCTAGCTTTCTTTATTGTAGCTGCTTTTTTTAAAAGTTTGAAAATTTAAAAAAAGGCTTCACTTATTTCATTTAATTTCGCTTTTGTTTCATTTGCCTTAATATTAGAGATGACAGCGTTCACTCGATCAACATGATTTATATAGCATACAAAAAGTTGCAGAGTAATGCAGTTGAGGATGGGCGAAGCGTTGCGTTTATCTGCACGCAGCCGGCACAACATGCTGTGACCCATATACGAAGGCTTAAAGAAGCAAGCGGGTTAAGAGTTGGCAACTGGAGGCAACTGAAATCAAACAAAAAGTTTAGATGTTGAAAAATGGGAATGGCGGCTGCTGCTTACAAGACAAAGAATTCTCTTAGCCCTGTGTAGGCAGCAGTTGCAAAACTTCTTTTATCTTTGCTATGGCTCGCATATAAGGACGACGCACCGGGTACAATCCATCATTGCGAGCAGCAAAGGGCGGGGAAACAGCTAGCGACGAGGAGACATCCACATGGAGCAGCAGCAGCTGAGCTCGATCCACTTTGAAGATGCACCCAGCGCTGCGACAATATTTTTCAATTTTCTTCAGCAATCGAGCGTTGATAACAAACTAATGCTGGTTGCAGTTAACTTCTTGCTGAAGCTCTGGCAGTTGCTTGATAGGGGATAGTAGGGTGATCAGGGCCAACTCAACTGTTCCGTGCCACGATGACAAAGATGCCATTTCAGTTCATTTGTGTTAGCTGAATAGCCAACTACGTATTCGTCATGTACGCCAAGCTGTACTGATTCCGTTTGATGAGCCAAGGTAAAGCAATTGAGCTGAAACTTAACCAAAAGACACACAAAAAAGTTACACTTTTCCTGTTCTCATAAATAAACTTAAAACTTTTTGCAGCTAGTTGCAATTAAATTAAAAATTAAATTTTGTCCAGAAACACTGATGTTAAAATATATTTGCTTTCCAGTCCATTCAGCTTTACGCCACTTTCAGGTTATTGGTAAGGACTTAAACTAGATTAACGAGAATTAAAAAAAGAAAGAAAATAATTTTTTTTTTAAAATAATGAAAATATCGCTTTACATTTGAAACAGCACGACGGATACGCAAGACCTCTATAAACCACATTAATCGGAAAAGGGACGAACTGACAAGAACATCCACTGTCCGGCTAAATAACCACATGTCCGTCATCAGCTCATGCGTTTGGCCGTTCAATGAAAACGTTGTTGCTTTTATTGTCAGAACGCTGCGTTTATTAATGAGCGCACATCAGTCGATCTACCACAGCGATGCTGTAAGTGGCCCATGTCCAAGCAGGACATCGTAGTATGTTGTCCAGTGTACACTGCTCTGCATAGTTCTGTACAGAATCGCGTCCTCATTTAAATCTGCGGTGGTTCACGATAATCACATACGAAGTGAATGCAAATTGCTCTTGTTCTTGATGCAGTTGCCAACCAATTTAATCTGATTTTTTCCCAGTTGGTCCGTCGATAAAGTACTCGCATGCCAACAATTAGCATACACAACTTTATACACATATGCGTATGTATGTAGATGCAAATTAATTAACTGAAGTTCTGCTTGGCTGAAATACAATTGAAGGAATTTAATATGGCGTAATTGAAGGATATTTCACAGTCAGCGTCGTAAATGCCCTGCTGGGATTTAAACAAGATATTTGGGTTATTTATTGTGTTTCCGGCTGATAAGATTCATGATCATATTTTTATATTTCTTTAATTGGCGTTAATTAGAAAAAGCAGGAACTATTAAATTTATATGATGTTTAAATATGTTCGCAAGTGAGTCATTTTTTTATTTTTTAATATAAATCTTACATTTCTTAATAATGTTTATTCCATTAAAAGCTCAACTAATTGGGTCTTCAATTATGCGTATTGCATAACTTTCCTCTCTTCCATGTATCTAAGTGCGATAGGCAGAATCAAACCAAGCCTTACTGCTGCTTCTACCTCTGCCACGGTTGAATTGCACAACTATGCCCAACAACTACACTAATACAGATAACATTTTGCTGCTCTTTGCCTTTACTAATGGTTGCACTATTTCTAACAATTTTAGCCAGTATCTTTTTGATTATGTTGGTCTTTGCATTTCGACTTCAGTTGAAGCACCAAAGTTTGTTAATGCGAATACGTGAGTGTTGTTCAGAATCGCAGACACTAGCTAAAGGACCACCTGCTACTCGCGTCATTTTGGTTCATAGATCCGACGGCATAACATCGTGCCACAATACTAAGACAACAACTATGGTTAGTATAGTGCTGTCTATTTTCCTTACAAGTCTCTTAATTCAAACGCCCGCCGGCATCGTGAGCTCCCAGCTCATTGCTGATGTGCGAACTTCAATATGACAGACAGCACACCTTATATAACCCGAGACGGGCGTCCTTGTTAAGAGCTCGCTCACTGCGGCATAGGTCAGCAATTGTAGGGAGCATCTATACATACCGATAGTTGGGACAGCATTAATAAATTCTGCACGTACTGGGCCGCCCATATAAATCTGTTTCGAGCTTACCCTTATCCTTGAAAATTGCAATTGCAAACCAGTCGCAGCAGCAGTCGCCACAGCCACAGCAGTTCAAGACATCCGAGCTGGGAAACAAAGTAAAGCAGCCAAAGTCTGAAGCTCACAGAAACAAAAGAAGACTCCAACACCAGCAAAAGATACGCATTCCAGGCTTTGAAAAAAAAAATTAAAAAAAAGGAAAGACAAAACTTTGCGTGGGCTTCCAGGTTAGGGGGAAAGAGTATGATGACGACGACGACGATGACGAACACTGCCCTGGGGATGTGCCCCACTCACACAGGCAGCTAATAAAGGCAGCTGCCTTTTGGATAAGCCACACGGATAAAGCTGGTATTTTTAGGGGCAATGTTTTTGTTCTGCCAACTGCAACAGTTTCTGCGGCATTCCAACGCATGCGTACAACAGCTTCGGCAAGTACCAACAAATAGCAACAGGCTAAATAAAAAAAATAGGTTAACAACAACAAGTCACATCACACGGCGGCTTTAAGCTGAGCCAGGAGTTGCAATCTAAATTACAGGACGACCATTGCACTTTTATCTGCAACCTGTGCTGTCATTGTCCCTGCAGCCTACGTTTTTAGGGAGCCATGTATCTGCAAAATATTAACTTGGAAACCTACTGAAGCCGCGTATTTTATATGGAATTTATTTAATTTCTAATCTGTGAAAGATTATGGAAAATCCACTGACAATCTAATTTGCAATTACATTATACAGTCTAAAATAATTCAATAATAAACAGTATTAGTATTGTCCACATAGTTGTTAAAAGCAATGCAACAAATGTCCAATCAGAAAAGGTTTCGCTTAATTTTTTTGCTTTTGTTTCGGCTACATAACGCATATGACTACAGGTTTTATTATACTCTGATCCCATTGAAAGTAGTAAACAAGGGTATAATGGTTTTGTGCAAATATGTGTAACAGGCAGAAGGAGGCGTGGCAGACCTCATAAAGATTATATATTCTTGAATGAATTGCGATTGAATTGTGCTGAGCTATTAGCTGCTACTAAACTTCAATTTTTGAGTGGCTGCGTTGGTAGAGGTGGCGCTCGTAAGCGGTTAATCCCTGGAATCGAGCCTGGAACATGGTGAATATTTTTTATTGTTTTATTTTTTAATTATGAAGTGGCGGCGTTGATAGAGTTGGTTTGCGTTGCGTAAAAATAGTGGGTTCGAATCTTTTTTTAATACTCTATGCAAACTATGGAAAATATTAAAAAACACATATACGTCTGGGATCCGGTTATCGCCTAGTGGGGAATAGTAGTAGTAAATTTTTGTTACTTGATATTATTTGTTTTTGGTATAAATGGGTTTATATGCTTTTAAAATATCTACATATCTATTAATGCCAGTAAGAAAAATTCTTCAATTGGCATTCAGTTTTCGGAAGTATACTCTCTTGGCACTTGCACTGGGTATTTCGAACTAACAACACGCAAGCCCCAATTTATATGATAAGTAGTATGACTCTAGAAGGAACGGTGTTTTTCTTTTAACATTATTATTAGTAATAAAATAAAATCAGAAACCTTGAGTTGCGAATTAAATTTCTGTATATTCCAACATTTTTCGTATTAAGCAACAGTATTAATTTGCTATGTAAATACTTTAAGCGAATTTAGAATTTAGAATTTCATTTCCCACTGCAAATCACCTGGTTGTCTTCAGTTGCGTTGGAAGTCTTTCATGTTTGTAGCTGATAAGACTTGATTAATTGTGAAATCAAATCATTTCTGACCACTTAACAAGCTTTTCCAAGCTAAGCTCTGCGCTAATATTGCAAATTATGCAGGCGCACAGACATCTGCTCTCGTCAGAGGTTTTTGTGATGCTGTTGTAGAGAATCTTTTCTTGCTCCCTCGAAGCAGTGTGGCAGCTGCTGCGTTTATTTGAAATTTATGAAAACGCATCAGCTGCACAGCACGTTCCAATATTTGCCAGATAACTCAGTAACTGGCGGAGGCAAACAACACGATGAGCTCGCCCAAGGACTAGCACAGCGTAGGACACCTGTGTATATGTGTCTGTTCATGTATGTGAGCCTGAAGTGCACACTGGACATTTTTCACCAGCTTCGTTGACTAACAGAAGCAGGAGTTACACCATGAAACATTTTTCCACAATTTATGTGCGTAGTGTGAAAAATTTCAAACAACAAATGTTGTAAATTTGACACCCGGACCAACATACATTAGCAAGCGCACAATGTGAACGAATAAAAATGTATGTAGGTCTGGGTATGTGGGTGAGTAAGGGCATTTCGTGTTTAACCAAGCATTATCCTATTAAATGTGACAGGCAACGCCAATTGGTTAGAGTCGTGGCGCAGACAGACCATGTAATGAGCACACCCGCTGACCTGCGATGGCACTGGCTGCATTGCAAGATCAGTGGAGTGGATTAAAATGTGACAAACTGCTTTTACTTAAACCGCAACAACATCATGCATAATGATAACGACAGCTTCTGGTCCTGCAAAAATGAGATTTTGATTAATGCGCAGCACATTTGCTGGTGTAGGGGCTGCACCAGCATTAGCTGCGACATTGCCGAATTCCCGCAGTGTTTCGTCTGCGTGGCGCCTGCACTTGAAATGTTGAACAAATGCAAATGCAACGGGGACTCAAGGGCATGCTGCATTCATTTGTCTTGCTCAGCACGCGGCAGGCAGCGGAGCTGCCCAACGCAGAAGCGTTGCACTTGGCACCAGTCCTTGCACATGCAACAAGGTTTTGCGTCAATAGCAACAGCAGCAGCCGCAACAGGAGCAGGAGCAGCGACGGGACTAGCGCCCACTGGAGGGATTCGTTGACTAGTTTTGCAGTGTAATTCAATTGGTTGACATTAAATATTTAAAATGCTGACGCAGGTATCTGCATTACGTACATTTCGTATACCTTCTCTCTGCAATCGAATTATGCACGTTGCACATTCGCAACGTGAGCTCCAAACGTTCAATGTTTCCCAGAGTCGAGAACTTCCGCTACAATCTGAATCTTGCTCGAATTGATGTTGATGTGATGATGTTGGGCGCGCAACAAACTCTAACGATTTTTACATTAAGAGTCCTCGCCCATCTACCAGCCAACTGTCTATCTTGTTGACAACCTCAACACACGATGTTTCCGACGCAGTTTTGTTGCGCATTCTCTAAAATGAAAACATTTTCCGTAATGCCATTAAGCTTGATGTCCCCAGCCTTGTACTGTTACCTAAGCAGACATCACAGTCGCTCTGTTTAATGCTTGTCTTTAATTTCCTTAACTTTACGAGGAAGATTTTAATAAAAATAATATTATGTTTAATTTAAAGAAAAACTCCTAATCAGGCCAATGATGTTTCGCTTTTAGTTGGATATCATTTTCCATTATAAGTAATATTCCGGTAAAATGGCTGATAATCTTAAAATGTTAAAATATACGTACCTTTATACAAATTTTAACTAACGCATAGTTAGTCAAACCACTAATTTAATTTAAAATATTCCATTTATCTCACATGTTTATTAAAATAATTTCCAAATGCTGGTATTTGAAAATTCATTTCATACAACCTGTATATGACGATAAATTCCAAATCATCAGTATTGACAAATATTGTGCAAATTCCCCACCTACAGATAATCTATGATCGCATGTTTATTATACGTATCTGAAAAGCTGTAATTGCAATAGACACCAAGTATAGAAGCTGTTTCGTTTCTCGTATTAAGCCTCTGTGCGGCTTTACCTGGTATCATGACGCTACCTAAATATAAACCTAATGGCTCAGGCTAAGCTTTATTTGCCAACCTATAATCCACGCCACTCTTAAACTCGTACAAAAATAGCACGTTTGTGTATTTATGTTCGGATGTGATAAATGGCAGCACGCTTTTTGGCTATTTGACCGAATTCCCCAAAAATTCGCGTGGGAACATGAAACTTACCATAAATAGAAAGTAAAATGAGGTTGGCCTGAAATATTTTAAAGAAGATAGAAAATAAACTTGATGCAGACTACTCTCGCTAATTTTGGAAATATATATATATGCGTGGTAACCACAGTAAAAGATTTTTTTAAAAATAAAAAATAAATTGAATTATTTATTGTACAGTGTGTTTTCTTTTGTCAGTTTATAAAAGGTTGATTTGCTTACATACTAAACACATTTTATATAGATCGATTTTATATAATTTTACTCGCATTGCATTTGTACAATTACAATTTAAAGAAACTGACTACTTTGACAGTTGCTGTTTTCCATACATTAACTGCAAGATCAGCAGCAGCTGAGTAATGCAAGGCGATGAATACATACATCAAAAATCATGTTCTTTTAAATATATGTTGTTTGTTTTTAATGTTGTTTCGCTTAGAGCTAGACTTCAAGATAAATGCCCAACTTAAAGTGGACAGTCGGAATGCTCGAAGTATAAAGTTTTGCATACGACGGGAGCATCAAAAAGTAGTTGACCGGTTCACATTTAAATATCCGGTTATAATTTATGTAATTTTTATTTTTCATTTATTGTGCTAAAATAAAAAACGCATCATTTAAATCAATTTCATTTGCGAACAATTCTTTGCACGTGACATGAAAAAAGGGAATGTAAATGAATATTAAAAGCAAAACAAAGTGAAATTATTTAAATTAATTAAATAAGATTTTGTTCATTGCAACTTAGTTACTTGGGCTTCAGGTAAATTTAATTGCCAATTGATGTGATTACCTAATTAAATGTTGTTAAAAGCTCACAGTGTTTAAGTTTTTGTTGTATTTAATATTTTTTTCAATAACAAACGCAGTTTTTTTATATTGCGCGAATTTTTATGATTAGTTACAAATGTGTTTTTTTTTTTAATGCAACGACAAGTTATTTGCACAGTTAATTAAAATTATATACACGCATGTATACTATATGGTATATACCCATGTCCATATGTAGTCATATGTATATGGAACTTACATACATTATGTATAACGGCACATTGCCAAATGTTTCTCAATGCGCTGATATGTGACTATGTCTATATGGGGGAGGGGTTGCTGGTGAAGGGCTTGTGAGAATATTCGTGTGTGAGTGAATGTCTATTTAAATGCTTTACAGACCATGTGTCGTATACGCAATTTGACGGTCACTACTGCCTATTTCTTCTTGCCTTTGCGCTTGTTTTTGCTGCGATTGTTGTTGTTGTTGTTGCTGTTGTTACTGTTGCGACTGGTTTGCTTGCTCGGCTCAAGCCTCGGTATACCGCTGGTGACAATGTTGGAAACAGTGCGCGTTGTGGTTACCACACTGGTGCTTGGCTCACCAGAAGCAGCAGCCGCTGCCGCTGCGGGCAGCGCCTCTGTGGTTGTTGTAGTGGTTGTGATGGTTTCGCCTTGCTGCTCATCGAAAATTTGACGCTGAGACTCTCCGCTGCTGAGTAAGCGATTAAATATAGCTTCTCCAGATTCGCCAGTGGCCGATTGACGTCCAGTTTTCGTTTGTTTCTTCACCACCTCTGTGACGGTGACGATAGCAGGGCTGTGGCTGGACGCTGGTAGTGTAAATGTGCGTTGTGTTTCCACTACCGCGCCGCTATCGGCGCTGAGCAAATCCTCAACAGATTTACGTAGCTGTTTTGAGATCTCGGCCAGAGCACGCTGCTCGGCCTGCAGTTGGGCTAGTGTGTTACTGCATTGTGCTTTTCCACTTGCTTGTTGTGCTTCGTCCTCCTCATGCTCGGCTTCCTTGATGGTGTTGAAAGTCTGTGACTTTTGAAGTTTGTTGCCCTCAGTCACAGTGTTGAGATTCTCGATTACCTCTGCGCCCTGCACGTAGGCAATGTTGAGTTGCTCCTCAGCATTGTCCTCCTCATCTGAGTCTTCGCTATCATCGTCCGAGGAATCGCTACTCTCTTCCTCCTCCTCGTCGTCGTCCTCCTCGTCATTGTCGTCGTCGTCTTCGTTCGTTGCCAATTGGTTGGCCAATTTACCAATTATGGTATTACGATTGCTATCCCTGATCAGTGCTTCTAGCACCTGCTGATTGCCATTCCTGGTATCGCTCAAGCCTTTAGATGTAGCCGTCGGCACTGCTGTAATGCCAAAGTCAACAACATCGTCCATAGCATCACCATAAGCGCTCTCATCGTCATCCCGTGCATCTACGTAGACATTTTCAGTTTCATCCTCCTCATCGTTCTCATTGTCACTTTGTTCCTCGAGGCTCTTTTGCAAATTCAATTTAACCCGCTCATTCTCAAGCAGCTCCTCAAGAACATTCTTCATTTTTGCATTTAATGACAGCTCCGACTTGCCGCCAGTGGGCAGCACAAAAGTTTCGCTGCGCAGCAGCGAGGTCGCGCCTTCCTCAAGCTCATCTATGTCGAAGGGCGCGCCACTCACTTGTATAGTTCGCGCGCTGCCATCACCGCCAATGACAGGATTCAGCACCTCCACAATGGTCGTCTCCTTGGCTAGCGTCTGGTGCATTGTCAGTGGCGTTGCTTTAATGCGTACCTTGCCCGACGAGACGCTCTCAATGGACGATGGGCCATAGCTGTCCGCATCGTGGCGCAGAAACAGTTTCTCGTTATTCGCTTGCACTGTAACAATGGATGCAGTGTCCTCCTCTTCATCTTCATCGTCATCATCGTCATCGTAATCATCGTCGTCAAAATCATCATCTGCCTGCAGCTCCAGCGGCGGCTGCGTCTCATCAAGTGTTCCTTCATCCCCCTCCGGTACTTGCAACTCCAACGAAATGATGCGCTCCTTGCAGGTCTCCACCTAAATACATTGGAATCGAAATGCGATATGTTGTGCATTTGTTTTGCTGGCAGACAAATAACTAATAAAGGCAACAGGAAGCAGCAAGCACCAAGCATCGAGACCAAAACCAAAGCAATAGCTTGAATATTTAATTACTGCTCTACAATGATTGCAAGACAACAGGATCAGCTGCTTTTTTATGTAATTAATTTGTGAGTTTAATATAACAGGAATACAGAAAATATATTGGTAAAAGTGATGCGAGTAGCAGAACGAATTTTAGTATTTCAGTTAGTTAAAGTATGAATAAGGTAGTAATATTTAAATAATGAGTTCAATATCAACTATCAGCATTTTTTATTTAAATGAGTTCAATATCAACTATCAGCATTCTTTGCTCATGCATAAACTGAGTATCTCTCCTTAAGAGCCCTAGTTGTGAAGTCAAATAACTTATTTTACCTGAACTATCTACATAAATATTTAACAAACTCAGTATAACATGTTCAAGAAATTGTGTAAGTTAGTTTCCGCGAACTATTTATATACTTCTTACAGACAGAGCGGACGAGATCAAATTGATTAAAATTATCAAAGTATTGAACTGGATGATCTCAACGATTAAATTGCATTGATGTGAATTATTATATTAAATAAGAAACAAAATTATAAGTCATTAATGTGTAATATATACAAATATGCTGAGAGTATTATAAAATATTGTGAACAATGAATTAGGCTGAAGAGCCAAAGGCAAAACTATATTAATGTGATGTGGACTAGAGCGTGAATGTGAAAGATGAGAAAGTGGACCCAAAGGATATATGAAGCATGAATCTCATACATCTGGCAAACTGAAGACTGCAAGGACGACCGCAGCGTCTACTCGTTGACAAAGTAAAAAGCTCCCATTGTCCAAAAACACGATAATCTGCAGCTTGCCGCTGACTGGCGTCGCACTGAGCCAACTATGAAAACTGCCGCAGGCCGCCCGCAGAGCATTTTGTGCATTTGGGGTCAGTTGTAGAGACTGCATGCCTCGGGCAAAAGTTGTTGGTCTCGAATCACTAGAGTTGCCAGCGAGCTTGGGGTAGTTGGGCAGAGCCTGGTGTGCCGCTGACATTTTAGCCGTTTGTTGTTTCTATCGCTCCCTTCCGCTTACAAATTGAAAAGTAGAGCAAAGCGACACAAACAATTTTTAAAATTCAGAATTGCGGCCAAAAATAGCAGGGGCTATAAAATATTTTGCGTTGTGTTGGTTTTTATTTCGATTGGAATCATTAAAACGACCCCAGCGTCAGAAAACGAAACAAAACTTTTGCTTTAATTTTAATGGACTTGGCCATAAAAGGCAGAGCGTCATTATAATGCGTTTGCATACATAAAATGAGGCAAATATCTGGCTCTAAAAGCGGTCGTCGTTGCTTTATGGACACGTGACAACAACAAGCCCCAAAAACACAATCAAACTCTTTGAAGGTTAGAACCCGAATGGAGCGGCGAGACAAACGGGGGGATTCTATAAACCGCGACACTTAAAAGACAACAATAAGCACGGAAATGATTTTGTTGTTGTAGCGCTCACGCTGCGGAACACAAGACCTTTTCGCTTAGATGGGCCGCAAAAGTAGCTTACTGTCTTTTTTATGTGCTGCATTTCGGTCGGTGCCACAGTTTCAGGTGGGCGGGACAACACTGACGCAATGTCAACAATGGAAGCCACTGCGAAACTGAAAGCTGTGCAGAGTATAAAAGCAACAACATGAATAACTGGTAAACATTTGTGGCATAGCACTTACAAGATGTGCAGATACTTTTTAGAGGGCAGCAGGCAGCTTTGTGCAGATGGCACATAAAAATCATGAGCTCTATAAAATAATTAAGTTGCGTTCAGTGAGAGAAAGCGTCTTGATGAAATGGTTGTTTTCTATATACAATGATACAAGTGGAGACGGGTGCTCTGTGCGCAGTGCATTAAATATTTTTTAGGGTGTGCAAAATACGTGAATCAACTACAAAATCGAGAGCGAGACCATACGATGACGCTTACGTTTAAGCTAACGCTTACGAGTACACAACAGAAGCGGCTTTCAACCAAAGAAATGTAAAACGCATTTGCATTGCTCACGAAACTCAAATTGGTGCCAATTAAATATAAATATACGATGTATACACAATTTCAGTTGGATTAGCTAACCTCCGTCTCAATGATTTTCTCAATGTACTCGACTGTGCGCAATTGAGGCTGCCCCGTAATGGGGCAGGGCACTTCCTCAGTGCGTCGCACAATTTTCTCATCGAGTATTTTCTCGCGTTCGCGCACGATTACCGGGCCATCGCTCGACTTAATGGCAATTTTCGGAAAGACTATTTTCGGCTGCATTACGGAGAAAGAATGTTAAAATTTATAAAAGAATTATTAGGCGATTCGAAATTTGGATATTTTATTTCGTTGTGTTGTTTTATCTTTTCCTCTTCTTCGGATTCCCAATGCAATGAATGCTCTAGCTACCTTTTGATTGAACTAACTCTGCGTTAGTTACAGTTGATCATGAAACAGATTCAATCGTATGTTGGATTTCTGATTTTAGTATATTGTTGTGGTTAGTAAAGCAATCCATGTAGCTCTATGGGTTGTATTTTTAGCTGGTTAAGAGTGGCTCAACCGAAATCCTCAGGCAAAACACGCATGTTAATGGAATGTTCGTTCGTTTGAATTTTGGGATGTTTTTTTTTTGTTTAGTTGGAGGTTTCGCTTGAAAGTGGATTAATATTAACGTGGTCAGAACGCCGACAACTTACCTCACTAGCTCTGGACTCATGCGTAATCAAATCATCGGTCATCTTGCGCATGTTCTTGATCACGTCCTGGGCCTCAACGGCGCCCTGTTCCAGTGAGCGAAGGCGGGCCGCACGCCAAGAGGCGCGTTTCTCAGCGCTACGTTATTTAAACATAAAGGCAATATTAATATAAATTTGGCTAGAGTCTTTCGCTTTTTAACTAAGAGAACTCAAATTACGAGAAAAATATTTATCTATAGATATACCAGTGTATTTATATACAGATATCGAGTGACTAAGGCAGACACCGTAAAATACTAATACAAAATAAAAGAATAGTTTAATCAAACTAAAAGTTAGATGAAAGTTGAAAGTGTTTCCCTAGAATATAAAGATTGATTTACATAGATAAACAGATATAGGCTGGAAAATTACACTGAAACTAGAAGTTGCTGTTCGCTTATGCGTGTGCGATGTGTTTGTGTGTGGGTGTGCGTATTGTCTTCGCCGTCAAAGTCTATGTGGCACACAGATACTTAAACTAAATGGCTACGCCTACGAGCTGTTGATTTGCTAGAACTTTAACCTGTGACCTTTGCGGCAACTTCTGCTCACACGCTTGTCAACTCGTTCACCGCCACACTTGCAACTTACTTCATCATGGCTCGGCTCTTGACCGCAGGCGATGTCGGCATAGCGCCTCGCTCGAGCTGCTGCTGATGCTCCGCCTCCTCTAACTGTTGGACGTACTCGTCCACGGTGAGGCCTGCCTGTCGTGCAGCTGCTGCCAGGGCGCGGCGTTCTGCCTTCAACGTGCGTACGGGTATGCGGCTGCTCGAGCTTGTGGGCGTGACAGGCTGCTCCTCTTCGTGTATGGTGGGTTCCTCAGGCTGGGATGGTTGTTGCTGTTGCTGCTGCCTAAGACGTTGCTGCAGCGCGGGCGGCATTACAACTTTGACCTTTGGCTTGGGCAGCAGCGAGGGCTTGGGCGTATCACCAGGCGGCATCGCTGTGGGCGTTGTCTTCATTTGCTGCTGCTGTTTTAGTTGCTTAGGTATTTTGCTGGGCGAGTGCGTTGCCTGCGCTTGATTTTGTGCGGTTCTGTCGTTTGTTGCGAATTTGAAATTCGTTGGGTGTTTCAATTGTGCAGAGTAAAACACATATGAATATACAGATATATAAAATTACCATAAATTTGGCAGGGTAAGCCAACTTGTGAATGTGTAATGCGGTTAGCACATGATATGAGAGAGCGGTTACAAAAACAATGACGTTAATTCTTTTAGTCGGATGGGTGTACGTGCCCGTGGCTCCATGCAACAAACTTTGCCATAACAAGTCAAATTTGTTGTAATTAAAATCCAAGAAACACATTGCGAACTTCTACCCATGCCCAAACCAAATACCCATCACTGACAAAATCACTTTTTGAACAACTTTGCCAACAAGTGCAATAACATGGCATCTGGAGATTAGCGTGTTAAGGCAGACAACCAAGGCACTGAAGCGGATCACAGGCACAGGCACAGGCACAGCCCTGAACACTGAACAGGAGTACAGAGTCATAGTCAGGCCAAAGCCCGAGACAATCCAGCACAGTCGTAAAACTTCTGATGCCAGTTCACCATATATATACATATATATATATATATATATATATGCAAAATTAATTTTAAAAGTGAGCACACTAAAACTATTTGCAATAAGGTTTCATCTGGCAGTGTTATTCGGCTTCCCTTGATCCACATCCTATGCACTCGCTGTCTGCGTCTGCCACTGACAAACTTTGTGGCCTGTTTTTTTGTCTTTTTTTTTGCTAAGAACTTGCTGCAAGTGGCTTTTGTCTTAAACAAATTGCTACACACTTTTGGTTCAAGTTTAATTCGAAATTATTGCAGCTGAATCGGCGCTGTAAAGGCTGCAACTTCTACTTGAGTGATTTATGCATTTCAATTTACACGTCGCCGTTGGCATCCGGAAGCTCGCTACCTATGGTCGAGCAGCAGAAGTCGCTACAGCTGCCACTGCTGAGAACTGCATAGAAAGGCGGGTGCAGTTGTAGGCTAAGTGCGGCCACGTTTGACCCAGCCGAGCTGCGCTTACTTGTTATACTATTTTTTATATGATTTTCATTTCTGTTTTGTTCACATTTTAGCGCTGCCGTTTGCTCGTCTCGTTTTATTCATTTATTTGTCCTTTCGACTTTTAAATGAACTTTGCAGTGGCCCTTCAGGGGGCGCCACTAGAGATGTCGCCATTTTGACCCAGTAGAACAACCAGACCGTTATGTACATACCATAAAGTATTTAAACGCGCTGAACTTTTGCAATTGACAGATTTATGTAAACTATGTCCCTACAAATTTTGCAATGCACTTTTACTTGGAATAAATTTAGTTTATGTTTTGTGTTCAACTTAAAGTTGTAATTAAAACATATTTTTGATATTAAGTCAGTAATTATTTGAAAAAAAGCCCGATACCAAAATATGATTGTTGTTTATAGTTTGTGTGATATAGTTATATATGTAAGATGGATGACAAACTGCAATTGATTTAAATTGATTATCATTTCCATTTATTTGTAGACATTTTTCCATTATGATGAGGAGGAACAAAAATTACATACATATAGACATAAGAAATATGGCACATGTTAATCATTAAATTCATTGGCAATGTTGTGAGCATAAATATTAATTGATGTTGGATTTTGTTTCTGTAGATGACGATGCATGGATATATATTTATTCGCGTATGTATGTGAGTGTGTATCGATTAATTACTACATTGCTAGAGTGCAGTTGGTTTTTGTACATATTACATTCATATAAATATTTATAAAATATATAAAAAATCTAACGTTGACAACAACGCAATGGTTTTCAAAAACTTAACATACATGCGTTTAGCTGGAACATATTTCAAGGATCTCCACGTGGAATTGTGAGTAGTACATAAACTAAGTATTAACACTGTTTTAGTTGTTGAACTGTATCTCCGCGTTTTCAGCAGCTATCCTTAAGAAATTATTTAACTTCCATTTAAATTTTAAACAATGAAAAACGAATGCTTCTTTCTTTGAACAATTAAATATGCAAACATAACTAAATAGATTCGGGAATTACCCATACCAAACACAACTAGGCACTTTCTTTTTTTCGTTTCTCTGTCTGCACAAATGCACTGAACGTGCAAAGAGCATAATAATTAGCTCCTTGTTCTGCTCTAAAAATTATCATAAATTTCGTATTTCCTCCACTTTTTCTTTCAAATATAAAATGCGTGTACTATAGAGTAGTAGTAGTTCAAATATGCTAATAACACGACCCCAGGCGCTAAGGGCGGTCAGTAAGTCAGTAAGTGTCAGTAAGTGTGGGTGTATGTGTGAGTGCGTAGTTTAGAAACGCTGCAGGTGTGTGAGTGTGAGTGTCGCAGAGCAGTGCAAAAGCATTTCGAGTGCTGGCAAAGTGTGCACCGCTGAGCTGCAGTTTTTTGTTTCGCACGATGAAAGAGGCGCCGATTGAAGAAGATAAATAATATGGCTTATAGTAATAAATATATACTTATTAAGTTATGCTGCGATAGAAAATATATTAGTCTGTTCATTTACGTAGTCATTAACATTGTCTAAAGAAAACTGTTCTGCATATAACAAGGTGTGTTCATAATTATGTGGGATCGAGTTAGTTGATTTTTCGTTTTAGCTAGTTACTTATTTTAGTCAAAGTCTCTCGCATAGAAACTATTTATAAATACACGTGTGTAGGCTACGTATCTATATAGTTAGATATCAAAACTTAGTCAATAAACGTGTCTCATTCTCATAACTGTGAGAGATTGACGGTGTATTTGTATTTGTGAGTGTGTGTACTTAGTTAAGTTTTAGCTTCTAAATACTGCTTCAATTTCGTCAAGTGGATTCCTGAAAAAGTTGGTGAGAAGCAGAAACAGAAAGTTTTTGTGATGTACAATTAAACAGGTGCATTGTTACCGGGCTTGCAGGTAGAAAAACAACCAAAAAAGCAATTACAAAAATAATAATACATTTTTAACAAAATCAGAAAGTTCATCGTGCGGGCAAAGAAATGCTCAGCTGTCTTTGGATTTGTTGCTGTTGGTGTTGGTGTTGCTGCTGCTGTTGCTGTCGGCGAGTTGTCTTTCGCTTATTCTTTATCGCATCAGGTTATCGTGGTTTTTCCAACTTTAATTAATATTTATGTGCCAAAAGCAACAAGCAAAATGTACAAAAAAAAAAAAATACCAAGAAAAAACAATCGAAAATCTGCCACAGAGTAAAATAATAAGCTGAAAAAACAATAATTGTATTCGTTGAAGAAGAGCAAATGAAATAGCTTGTCACTAACGCACACACACAGATTTAAAAAGCATCATTAACGCCCTCATTTTAGCTTAAGGTCAAATTATGCTTTTATATCAGAAAAACACAGATACAGGCACAGACAACTAAATGTTGATTTGCATATGCGCCACGGTGCGCTGCGGTCCATTTGTGGACGAATGTAGCGCCAACGCCATAAAATATAAATTAATTTATGCGTAATCAACAAAACATAAATATTTTCATCTGCATAAAAACACAAAAGCGGCCCAAGTAGCTGCGCTCGGTCACAAACCTACGTACCCAAATGTAAATACCAAAGAAAAAACAAAAACAGAAAAAAGCTACCAAGAAAACAAAACAAAAATTAAAGCTAAAGCTGCCCAATTGTCTTGACGTCGCGATCAATTCAAGGGCAACCGCTGCGACAAACCGCCAAACCACCAAAACCAATTGAAAGCGAGAGCGAGGGAGTCCATAGCAAACCGCGGGCATGTGGTTAGCTAAAGCGTTTAAGCATCTGGCGGCTGCGACGGATGCGGCGGCGGCATCAGCGGATCAACTAGAAATAGTTCATAAATTATCAAACTATAAATTAGCCGATTAATGCACAAATAATATTTCGATTGCGTTTTGCCGCCGTCGGACGTCGAATTTGTCGCCACGGAAGCTGGCAAAGAATTTATAAACACGGATCTGCCCGAGCCTTTGTGCTACACCACTTTTATAGATTTAAACGAGTTTAATTTGAATATAAATACAAATCGAACATTGCGTTGCCGGCTAATTTGCTTTGGCTTTAGTGGCTATACAAATATATAACTAACTTTTTTTGTTTGTCTTTATTTTTATTTTTTATATCAACGATAAAATGTAAATTTATGCGCAAAAAAAGAAGAAAAAAACAAGACTCGTAGAAATTCTTGCTGGGAAATTTTTAAATAGGTTATTAACATGTTTATCTTCTTTTCTTCGTTATGAGTTCCAAGGCCGAACAATGCCTACAATGCCATAATAACACACATTTAAATTTATGTAAATTTCGGGTTGTAAGCCATTTGGTCAATCGGTCCGGCCCGGCCGGTTTGGGTTTATGGATCTGAGCAAATTTGGCTTCTAGGTTGTCATTGATTTGCTGACCAGTCACAAAGACCTTCGTGTAATGTAATCGACAGTCAACGAGTTAACTTGATTCTCTCTTTAGTTGTAAGGAATTATTTTAAATGATTATTAGCACTTCAGGTATTTTAAATAGAATTGCAATTAAGAAATGTTTTACATTTTATTTGTGTCTGTCAATGAAAAGAAAACAATTGCAGTCTTTGGATCCTGCTGACGTGTTACAGACGTTCACATAATCAAATGTACATAAAGACTCTTCGTTCAGTCATTGTTTATAAGATATATTTTCATGGCAGCCCCTTGCCCGTTCGCTACACTCTGCACACATCTAATTCGCTAACTCACATCAGACAGCAAGACACAGAGACAGTTGATTGCCCTATGGGAGTTGCGGGGTTCCGCTGTCTGGCGACTTGATACCGTGTGCTACTAAAAGATATCTCGCGTTGTCATTCTTTCATGACGACTTGTCTGACAATTGCGGGCTATGTAACTTCTTCAAGCTGTTTGCAACATCAATCAACAAAACTAGGAGTTAAAATTGAAGAAATTATAATAATGAAAATAATCTAATTTGGTACAGAAAACAAAAAGTTATTTATAATTCATTTTTCATCTTATCTACTATATAGTGTAGAATAATGTTGTCTTTACCCACATTAAATCACTATTTGCTATCTACTATTGAAAGCTATCTCATATTTATTACCAGGGTATTTAGACATTTATGCGCTTGATGACAGACTTTCAGGCGTTTATTATTCTTTGTTTGCGTTCTTTTTTTTTAACAACGTAGAGTATAAAATTGTATTAAATTACACTGTTCTTGCTCATTACATAATGCTGCCATAGTCAACAACTTGAAGCGGCACCGCCACAGGCAACGACAGTCTACACTTAGCGTTCGTTGCCTGATAAACATGTAAGAGAATGCCAGTTACATGGACAGACAGTCGAGAGCAAAGAATTTAATAACAACTGCTTGAAGGGTGACAGAAGCCAGAACCGGGACTGAGCGTGACATCAGTAGTCGCTCCCAGTTGCCTTTTGACATACATTAGTAGAAATCATTTTACGGGAATTGCTACATATATAACTTTATAGCTTGATTCTGCTGGCAAGCTAAACTCTAGAGAAATCCAACAACAAATTTAGTATTTATAATTGCCAAATCCGTCATTCAGCAAATATTATTTATTTATATTCGGAGACCAAGTTGTATATAATATTCAATTTTTAAAGACAATGTCCCTTGATATAAGAGCGTACTAGAACGCATTGTGGGCGCGCTTTAAAATATGATGCGCCTACACATTTCAAGGATGTTTTGAGCTTTTATCAACGCAATGCTTATTTTATAAGTAGGTGGTATTTGCCTTGTATACGAGCCCACGCCCACGCTCACGCTTACGATAGAACCTTTCGCCAGGTGCCCATTTGATATTTACGATGCGTCGAATGTGTATGTAGGCGGCGCAAGGCAATTTGCGGCTTGTTTGAATGATGAAGTTAACCAATTTTAAAACAGCTGGCATTGGGCCGATGGGAATATCACTGCACATTTCCAGCTGAGCAACTCATGAGCTCCTGACAACGCTGCGTATTCGCAATGCGCTGCAAAATAAATGACCACTGGACGCGGCCCTGCGCAAGAAATTGAATAGCTGGCAGTTGTAGCACGCTGGAGCTTTTTATAGATAATATAGTAAAATTATAGTAAAATATACCGTGCTTTCCGTCTCACTGTCTTTCTGCTGGTTGCTTTAAAAATATGCAGCAAGGGACATAACATGTTTTTAAGTGGAGAAACGCCTCTGAGGCACTGCTGCGATTTATGAATCTAGAGAACGCTTAAGTGCTACTTAAAACTTAAACTACTTAGGGTGTATACCCTCCATTTTCGCATTCGGTACGTACTCTAGAATTAGATATACATACATATATGGGTTACTTAAATAACTATAGTAAGTGCTTAGAACGCACACTACGTTTCGATGATGATGATTAGGTCCATCATTTGGCTGGATGTGTATGGCATGTGGAGTGAAATGGATAATGTATACATATGCGAATATGTCTGTGAATGTGTGTGTGTGTGGGTGTTTGTGTGCAAGAAAGTATGATTATGGATAATTTAATTTAAGAGCAACTTAAATAAAAGCATCATTACACCAGCACCAGCACCAAACCATAAGGCAGCACGAGATAACTTTACCAATGAAACCTAAAACTTAAAATTTAGCAAAACGATTTGAAAAACAAATGCACAAACACCGTTAAATATAACTAGTATGTGTTTAAATATTTATATTTGTAACTGTGTGTGTGAACCATTATCATAATTATATTGTGGTTTGACCAATTGTAGACGTGTCTGTGCATTGAAATGTAACATAAAATGCAAAAAGAACGCAAGCACCAATAATCCAATAAGACTTTTCCATCAAGCACTCACCTAATGTCCTCCGCATCATCGAACTGCGCCCTGACAACGTTGTCAACGACATCCTTGCGATTGGTCGTGATCTGTTTTCCATAATCATCGTCGTGACCATCATCTATGTCGTCTTCATCGTCATCATTGTCATCGCCGCTGCTATTGCTGTTGCTGTCATCGTTAGCCGATTGCTTATCAGCATGCCGGGCGTCGTCCTTGTCAATGTTGTCATTGGCGGCATCTAATAATCTGGATTTCTTATCACGACGGAGTGTTGCAATTTTCTTTTCCTCTTCCTGGCGCAACTTTTCGACTTCATCCTTTGACAGGAATGAAAAAACTTTCTCTGTAATTTATAGGAAGTAAGAAAACCCATTAAATGAAGCGCACTTAAATGTCATCCTTTACTTGAACCCGTCAAGGCATCAGCCCTCCCTCCGGACTAAGAAATAAGATGAAAAGCTCTATAGCTGTTGCATTACGCAACGCCTGCTTGATTTGCCTTAATCTACGAGTGGCATCGCGTATATCAAAGTAAAGAAACCGTGTAAATGGCATATTCTGGGAACAGCTCCGTCTTGCACCCTTTTCTTTGTCATGTAAATGTCTGAACAACTCGCTCGCCATCTTTTCTAATTATAAAAGCCACTGAGCTTTCCAACTAGAAGGTACAAAAGCAAGCGGATACGCAGGAAACGTATATACTCTCAAATGGCTTCATTTTAAGCCTTTTTATTTCTTTTATACCCTAAGCATCTTGTAAATGGTTTTATAGTTATATACTATAAAGAGAGAAACTGGTTGGACCATCCAGCTAACATGATTTAATAATGTTTGTCTATCCAATCGAAAATGAAAATAGATGCAAATTATTTTTTTTATGCAACTAATTACTAAGCTAACCTAATATTATTTATGGTCATTGTCTGTATATTCTGCACCTTTCAGTCGAGCATTTTTAAAAATTACTTTTGTTATTCATTTCATTTCGTTTATTACGTTTCTTGAAAATTTCAACTTCAACCAACCTGCTTTTTGTGTGGGCTTCTGTTGATCCTCCATCGCAGACTCAAAAAATCGTTTTTTGTCGGATACCGATTTAGGCACTTTTGTGGGTGTGGGTGTGGGTGTGACCACGGCTGGTACATTGTCGGCCGCAGGTGTTAACTGGAAAATTGCAAAGTCTTTTGTTAGCAAGTCAACGAAAAAAAAATAAATTGAATTTGAAAAAAAACAACAAAGAATCCATAAAGGTTAAAATTTTTTGCAAGTTGAGCTCAGTCGCGCTTCGAGTCTAGATACTTTTTACGGCTGTGGAAAAACTGCAGTTCTCAAAGTAAGAGTCAAAGAAATCCAAACGACCATAAACCAAATGGATGGCACTACACAAGTTTATTAAAAAGCACGTGGAATGATGGAGGAGCATTTACTTGCATCATACGCCAGCAGCTTAGACAAAGGGAGTAGTTGCTAAAGTAGCAGCAGCCAGCGTTTCCATCATAAAGGGAAGATCCGGCGGAATGGGTAAGGGATCAAAGCTTTGTTTTTTATAATTTACGGGCGCGGGGACACAAATTACAGCTGTGCCAGTTCGGTTGAGGCCGACGAACAGCAGAGAGCATGACTGGGTCAGGCCATTTATCATCCAAAGTCATGTACTGTCGGTTTTATGCTTTCATGCAATTTCTTCGTTTTAGGCAATATGAGAAGGCCAATGCCTAGAGGGCAGAGTAGAATTTTCTGTGGGTGTTTGCGTGGGCGGCTACTGGGACGACGACAAAGTCATTAAGCGCCAGTGTAGAAAGAGCAAGAGCAAGAGCAAAAGCCAGCGTTTAACTGCACAAATTGCAACCTTATCCTTTGGTTCGTATAGCCCATACACACACGCACACCAGCACAGTTACACAGTAACGAATGCAACAACAGCCCTACAATAGCCAACACACAAGGCCAGGCTCATAAATAAAGGAGGCGACCATGCGACCAACTAACGACAAGTGCATGGAAAAACGATATCAGCTAACCAATCCACCCCCGTCTCAAGCCCATAAAGACAAGTCAAGTACACTACTTTATATATACAAAAGCCATCAGCCAGCAGCCAGCTGCCAACAGCATGGCAGGCAGCCAATATCAAGGATCCAGTTGAGCTGTATTTTTAGCAGAGAAATTAATTTCGTATCGAATTTTTCGATTTTCAATTAAAACTCAATACGTTGAAGTAAGAGCAAAGGCAGCAGCAGCAACCATGATGCTCGTCGCCAGTTCGGGCTAATAGAAACTTATTGAGCCATGAAAGTGTTGAGAATATGGCCACTGGGAGCTCAGCTAAAGTATCTGGTGCACAAGGAGCAAGCAGTTGTGGTCGGCGCATTAAAAGCCAATAAGCTATAGAATAATTCGGGCACAACCCTTGCTGCGTTAATTGCCTTCCCCTTGCATGCTTGCATGGTTGATGTGTGTAAGTGTGTTAGTGTTATCGATACGCAGACATTAAAAACGCTTATCTCTTATGGCAATTAACAATGTCAACTGATAAGATAAGATTGCGAGTTGGCACAGAGATGCCACCAAATGCGACACATCGCCCAAAGCGACAAATCAGTGGTGCGCTAAGCGCCAAAGAGTTCGGCAGGCATGACGCGTGGCCTGCATGCAGACGCCGTTAGTTGCAAGTTGAAGCTAGAAACAGCTAGCCTACGCGAGGTAACACATAAAGTGGCTTATCTTTTAGATAAGCTTTGCAATGATATTATAATAGCCAACGGCAGGGACAACACAAAATGAAAGATATCCACATATCAAATTACAGAATCGTTTATTGAAGATACGTATTTTTTAAAAAATATTCAACTTGTTTCATCGTTTTGTTAGTCAAAATAAATTAGCATTAAAATCAACTTAAGAGCTCTATGGAAAAATTAACTATATAAATTGTAAAATTGTAAAAATTGCATTTGTATTTTGTGTGATTTGTATGTCCGCTGTGTGTGACTGTGTCTGGGCGCTAACATTGGGATTCTTCTCGCAAATTCGTGTAAACAGAAGAAAAATGAAGCCGGGGCGAGTTGTGCAAACTTTAGCGCTTTAAGCTACGAACTGTTTCAATCAACGTCAGATTAATCTGGACGCAAAACGAGCAGCGAAAGAGATAAATAGATAGAAATGAAGAAAAGGAGCAAATATGTTGATTGAGGTCCTGAGCGGCAGATGAGGGACGCACATTTAACTTCCACTGTTCATTGACCACCTGTGGTCCATTTCAGCAGCAATTGGTGTGTGTGGAACGGTGTGGGATCTGATGCCAAAGTCAACAAAAAGTCGCACCTAATTAGCAATACAGGCGCGTTGCATGTTTTTTTGATTTTTAGTATGTGTCGGATTGCAGTGGTTGCTCGTTCCCATGGCTTCACGGGCGCTGGCAATCAATCAAATATAAATATTGAAAGCAATTGCAGCGCTTGCACTATGCTGCTCAATTTGCTGTTGCATTTTTAATAGATTGCTGGAGAGGTGTTGGATTTTAATTAAAACGCAAGACGGACTGTACGGGTGGGCGGCAGGTAAAGGGATTTGTGTTACACAATTTAGGTAGTTAGCTTGGCAGCACTTAAGCAGCGTCGCCTGCTTGACCCAGAAAGCAACAGTCAGACGGTAGACGGTATAGGGTAGAGGGTAGAGGTAGCTAACTCAAGTGGACATCTCGCAGGGAATGGGTCGCTACTTGGTGGCTACACAGTCGTCTCCTTGCCAGTCGGTGTTGAGGGCGTTTGGGGCGTGGTAGGTGCCGTTGTTAACAGCTGTGGCTGCGACTGTGAGCGTATTTTGAAGTTACCCATGCTGCGCAGACCCTGCGGCTTCTTGGCCACCGGAGGTGGCGGTGCCGTGCGCAGCTTAATGGGTTTCAGCGGTCGTTTTGGGGGCAACGGCGGCGGGGTGGGGGACTTGGAGGCGCGACAGTTTAGGGAGGTATCACTGCTGCGACGGGAGTCAAAGAACGCAGTGTTACTGTAAATGGCCTCCTCTTCGATGGTCGAATAGATTTCCTCGGCTGTCTCATAGTAGCTGTTGTATGGTGCAGCCACCGCTGCGGTGGTCTTAGTCCGCAGCGATGAATTGGACGAGTTAATGGAGAAGGTGCTGTTGGTGCCCAGCGAAGAGTTCGATATATCAACGCGAGCTGTGGTCATGTTCTGATAATTACTATTTGAGTCTGGGCTGACCAGAATTTCCGAGAACGTTGGAAATTTCATTGTGGCATAGGAAGGTGATTTGACCGTTGGCGTGGTCGTGGTCGATGTGACAGCAACACGCGTTTCACTCACCGGTAACTGAGCTGACGACGATGCAGACGCTTGCAGATAAAGTGGCACAGCTGAGCTGGTTAAAAGCACAGCTGACTGTGAGGAGCTGGCGGCAACTGCCACCTGGCGCTGATCGCCGGGCAGCAGTAGCAGGTTGAATACAGGCTGAGACTGCGGTGGCGGTGAGGCTGCACCACCCAGTCTAAGTTTATTGGGCTGCTGCGGTTGCGGCAGGCTGGCGTATTGCACAGGCAGTATTTGGGCCGTGGGAAAGATTTGTGTGGGCGACGCTGACCCCAAAAGCAGCGGCTGCGGCGTGGCATCCAGATAATTGTTAGCAATGGCAATGGGAGAATAAGATGTTGCGTTAGTAGCGGCAGCGATTAGTGGCTGCTCATGCAAATGATGTGAGTGCTGGGCGGACATTGTGGGCGGGTCGGCATTAGTTGGTGTCGGTGGTGATGGCATTGATATTGGTATTGGTGGTGGTGGAGGTAGTGGCAGGCTGTCAATGTCACTATCGCAACTATCTAGAAAAGAGTTGTTTACCGCAAAGTTGCTGCCGTTATCACCACCGCTGCTGCCTGCTATGGGTATGGGTGGAGCCGGCTCGTAGGGGGCGCGCAGCTGATTCCGCATCTCGTTTTCGCGTAGCAAAAAGTCGCGATGTTGCTCTGGTGTCACCAATATGTTATCCGGAGAGTTTTCGTGTACGAAATCATGAGGACGCCGCTGTGACGGTGGCAGAGCTTCCATATAAGTGGATTCCTCCAATAGCGGCGACGCTAGCTTGGGCAAAGGCGACTTGGGAACTGTTGCAAAGTTCACAGGCGGCGGCGGTGGGCTTTCACGGGGCCTGTTCGCTAGGCGCACGGGGAGTTTGGCTACCTGGTGTATGGTATTGGTGCTAGCATCGTGCTCAAACACCGCGAAGTCGCCTTGACCAACATCACTCGCCTGGAACGTCTCGAGCGCCACGTTGCGTACCAAATCGGCCTTCTTCAGCTGTGGCTTGGGTAGCGTAGGCGGCGGCACTTTGGGCCGTGTGCCTGTCAAGTTCTCCGTTGACTTGGATATTACCGTGCTAGGTGTGCTGCGTCCGCTGGAATGCGACTGCTCGAGTAGATCCTCGTTGGAGCGAGCTCCACCGAAGAAAAAATGATCGCGCGGTGAACGCGGCGACATACTAATTGCTTTGGCAATTTGGGTATATTCGTCATCTCCAATGGGCTGCACGTGGCGGAATGGATTTTCGCGATCCAGCTCACCATCAGGTCGATCGGGCGATGTGGCACGTGAGACACGCTGCAGCTTTGGTGAATCAACCTCAATAATGCGCGCAACGGTCGGCACAATGGGCGCCAAATGATCTGGACGACGTTCCAGGGTGGAATTAGTCGAGGAACTAGGACTAGTCGCACGGAGGATACCTTTGCGAGGCATGCGACTACTGATCTTTGAACGTGTTTCCTGCTCCGAATCATAGGCGCGCGTGAACCGATCTGGTGTGCGTGAACGCGAGCGCTCATAGTCCGATTTTGAGCGTTCATCGCCACTAAGATCAAAGCTAACAGACTTTCGATGGCCACCGGCATACTCAGGAGTGCTGCGTCCTGAACGTGACGGCTTATACGGCCGACAATCGCTTTCAGAATCACTGGTATAGCGCCCGCGAGGACGCTCAAAGCAATCGGAATCGGTGTCCGCGTACGAAGGAGGTGACGTCAAGTCGATGGGTGGCGAGGACTCGTCTTCCTCAGCAATGGCATCTATTTCATCATCATCATCGTCGTCGTCTATGATGTAGACCGGCTCGGCCCTTTTGGGTGTAGATGTAGGTGCTGGTCCTTGGGGTTGATTCTCTTCCTGGCACTCCAGCATTTTCTGATATGAGTAACGCGCCCCGGGTGCTAGTCGTTCCGGCGTCTGGGTGCCGCGCTGCTATTGGATTTTGGATTTTTGGGTTTTTCATTTAGTTTTCAGTTTGGTTTTCAGTGTTGTATTTGTTTGATGATTACAGCAGGAACTGCTTCACACAAGCATGAAACACAAATTGCAATGTGCGAAGTTAATTGAGTGCGTTTGGGTGTATGTTTCGTGGTTGTTGGTGTGACAGCACAGTTGTGTGTGTTGATGGTGGTTGTGCACATGATGATACATATTTGGTGCTGCGACGACGATATTCTCCTAAAGCTTACGTATACGCGTAGAGGTACAGGCCCCGCCAGCAGTTTGTTAGCCAATTAGCAATGTCTCTGTCTGATGATGAGGTGCATTTGCGTTGCTCTGGCCAATTTGCTTGATGGATGGAATGAGCTGCACAAAGGTTGCAGCGTACTGAAAACCCGAGTATACAGCGAAGCGAAACAGAGACAAGGACAGTTAACAAGAATGAAAGAAAACAATGAGATAACTTACAATGAAAACAAAAATGGACAAAATATGATATCTGCATCTGGCAATCAGTCTAAGCGCTTTCAGCCCACTCCTAACGGAGCTGAAAGCCATCATACTATATACTAGGCTTTACCACTCTTTCGAATACCCCTTAATAATTTGTTGGTACGATTATAACATTAAGATTTCATTTATTGACATCAAAAATGTACACTCCATTATTCCATTAATCTAGCCATGTGTCATTTAGACCAACAATAATAAACAAAAACAAGAAAAACAATATAACCAAAGAATCAAATCAATAATGAAATGGCTAACATACATCAAATACCTTTGCTAATTAACTATTAACAAATTGGTTTCCAATAGCTCTAACACAATTCATACGTATAATCTTAGATGTATGTGATAATTGATTAACACTCAAATATTATAATATTCTTACAATACTTGGCCTTAGAATTTCTCTTTATTTTTTGCTTATTCGTCAAGGTTGCGGGTAGTATGATATTTATCTATTAGTACAATTTAGTTGAATGTTTGGACCGTTTGTGTTTTTGATACACGCATATACTTATATATTTATATATATATATATATATATATATATATATATATATATATATATATATATACGACTCTTTAAACAGTGAAATACAACAATACTTTAACAGTGAGTTAATACTGGACGCCGCAAAATGACGGCACAGAAATATTTAATACAATTAGTTCATTTGCACTTTAAATAGGTTTTCCATTATTCAATTAACAGGAGGGACTTTTGGGAGTTTCGCTTTTTATTTCTTTTATATATACCTCTGCAGAGTTTTTGTTTTGTTTTTGATTACAAAATGAGCTGCATTGAGAAGTTTATAAGTGGCGCCGTTATTTGGAAATTCCAATATGAAAGCCACTGTAAAAACTAATCTTTACATATTTGGTATTGTGAATTGTGTAGAGTTCACAATCGAAGATTACTCATAATTTGAATTCAATAATTTGATTTAGGTCTGCAAGAGTACAAAGTCCTCGGCTAGACGAAGCTATATCTTTGTGATGATTTAGTGTTTACAATTCATATTAAATCCTTTCAACATTTATATAGTTAGAGAGCTAGTCGGTGAGAGACTCTTGAAACCATTTGCTTTGATAAGTGCGTTCAGTATTCTTTATAGGCAACATCGAGAGTGAACTTGCTGTTCCACGAATAGATGTAGATATACCTTCTCTTTGGTGCATTTTGTATTCCTGTAACTAGTAACTCTTTGCCCAATGAACACGAAAAGGCTTTGAATGTAAATGACATTTAAATTAGGGCGACTTAGCCATGCTGTTGCCTGTATCCTGTTTTTGATGTTGTTTAACACAAATAAATGTGTTTTACTTTTTATTTTCCTGTATTTTAAACTAAATACTCAGTCTTATGGTGGGAAACATCCGATTGTTAAGAAATACGCTGCAGTGATATCTACGCAAACTCAAGAAAAAATTATAATGGAAAGAGAGGTGAATAAAACACGGAAAACAATATGTTGAAAAGCAGCGAACGGCGCGCATGTCATTGAGAGCAATAAAATGGAAGAACGAGAAAAAGATAAGAGAAATATTTTAATGGAAATTCCTTTCAGCAGATTTTGAATTCCTTACATATATATATTTATACACATTTATTATACGTGCCATCTATGCATAATATTAGGTATTACTTTTCTCTTTTCCTACTACTGCCAATGCAAATTCAAATGTTACTGGATTTAAGGCAAAGCGGCATCCAGCAATAATAACAACAAAGAATAATAATAACAACAAGAACATCAACAGGAAGAACAATCATACACAATAACAATGCCGCCCATGCCCAAGTAGCAGCCAGCCAAAAGGTAACAATAAAGGCGCAAACAGAAATTGATATAAAATGTAAGTAGCATAAATAAAAGAACAACAACAACAACAACAACAACAACAAACGGCAGGCAAAACGAACGTAAGTTGGTCTTCTACCAGGTCCTTACGAATATCCTAATAAATAATAAATCGTGTGCTGCCATTTCAATAAATGCGGGCACGTGAGCCCAGCACCACTTGGCCTGGACGAAAAAGGGAACGAGAGAAATATATACACTACTATATAAACGCTTCGCACAGCACCCACTCGCATGCAGCAGTTCACTCCACACACCTACTCCCCGAAGTATTGATAAGTGTGATTATATAGTTCTATAATACTATCAAATCAAAAATATAGCAAACAACAGATATACATACAACACGATTTATAATGAATACACATGAGAGAAAGAAAGAGAGAGAGAGAGAGTATTGTGATTGATTTCGTCAAGAGTGTTTTTCTGATGAATATTGTTTTTATATGATGATTCCAATTCAGATTCAGATTTTGATAACGTTTCTATATATATATATATATTCTTTTTATTATGCTCTTTGTATATGAACTCCTGTATTTGGCAGCAAGTTTATCCCTACAATTATTTTAATACCATATACTAATTAGTTAATTAACTAATGATCTAGAAAGTATACAATTTTTTTAAGCAACATGATTCAGCATTAGTTATGTTGATTTTATTATGTAACACAAATCTCTAAAATCAAAGTCTTGCATGCACTTTTCAGAGCGAGAAGATCCAAGTAAACCTGCATACCATTGCCCCCTCTGTGTTTCCAAGTACGAAACCAAATTACCAAATTCGAAATACATTAAAATGTTCTCTAGTTAAAGGTCATAATATTTCAAGCAGATACACCAAAATCAGAATAAGGTTCAGACAGTGTGTTATCAATGGGATGCGTTATGAATTTTGAGTAGATGGAGTGTTATTTCGAATGGAATGAGTTAAGTTGTGGCAATTGTGGGAGCATACGAATTGCATAAATTGTAAAAATATTTTAATATTAAATGTAAAACATGGAACAGGCACAGTTAATAACAGGCTCATCCACACCGACACGTATCCTAAAGCTCAGACATTGGAAAAGTTATTAAAGACAACAAGTAAACAAAAATAAATAAATAATAATGAATAATTTGTTGAGTTGTGGTGGGGTTTATTTTTTGAGTTTGTTGAGTTCACAGCAGTCACTTGCGCTTGTATATGTTAAGTGTAGCACAGTTAAATCAAGAGGACAGACATGTGTTGAAAAATGTTGAGCAATAGTAACGCACTCGCGCACACAGGCGCTCACACACACATATATATGGACATTTATAAAGGAACACACACACATTAAGATACAGATAATTTGAAGTAAGTTAGCTGAAGACGTGCGTATTGGATACATACCTGTTGTTGTTGGGTTGGCTGCTGGCTTGGATTCGATTGTGGCTGTGTCTGTGCCGCAGCAACTGGTGCAGCGGTCGCTGACTCCGGTGGCAACAGCGTCAGAGGTGCGGGTGTTGTGGGTGTGGTTGGATTTGTATCGAGCGTGTGTTTCGATATAACAACAGTCGTTGTCTTTTGTATTTTATCCTGTTCATGATGCTCGGATGGTGATTTCGGCGGTACTGTTGTGAAGGCATCCGCTGCGCGCACAATTTCCAGCACCTAATTTAGTTTAAACACGGCAGGTTGAAAGTGCGTGGCCCATTAAGTTGCTGACCAGCCAGCTAAAGGTCAAGGATATTCTCTTACCTTCTCCTGGGTGCTCTTCTCCTGGCCGATTGTTGCCAGTTGCGTCTGCGGCTGCTGTGTTTGTTCTGCGTGAATGAGCGCCACGGTCTGCGCGGCAACTGTATCAGGCTGCTCCAAATCTTTGTTCATCGCCGGCCCAGCGGGTGGCGTCGGGGTGGTAGGTATAGGTGATGGCGAACCATGCACCAGAGCAGCGGCAGCTGCTAAGCCTGTTTGGCTGGTGGGCTCTGGCATGGCAGCAATGTCTGGCTGCTGTGACGCGAATACATCGAAATCCTGTAAGGGGCAAGGTTTAAAGGCTGTTGCCACTGGACAGGCTAATTTCGGCTCACCTGTCGCAGACGCTCCTCTTCGTCGTGATCCAAGCTGGATATGCTCTGACTCTGACTTAGCTCCGAACCCGTTTCTGAAGCTCGAGAGCCTGCAAAACAGAAATTCAGGCGAAATTTAACATTGAAAGGCATTTCGGTATGGAGTTTTACTCACCTTGACGACTGCCACCGCTACAGGATGTGGATGAGTTAAAGCCAGTGCTCATGCCGCCTGCTTGACCAATGGAATGCATTAAACTAGATTTGTCGTAACCTTTACAGACGACCAATTGAATTTCGTTGCCGGCAGTGCGCAAAACGTTGACTGCATCTTGATGCGAGGCGCCCAGCAGTGAATGACCGTTGACTTCCAGCAAACGCATACCCACCTGAGGTAAGATAAAAGTATAGTTTTGTTCAGTTCCAATCAATTGAACTTAATGAGCGCATTCGCTTTTGTGCTCAATTGTCAAAGAGTCACGTCGTTACCTTAAGCCTTCCATCGCGTCGTGCCGCTCCCACTGAGTTAATTTTAGACACGAAGACGCCCTCGTCAGACGGATCCAAAGGATTACCGCGTTGTCCATTCAAGCCGCCTTTAATATGCATACCCAAGCGCTCACCTTCGGCCTTGGCAAGTAAAATTTCCTGCGATTTTCAACAACAAAATTAACAATGGTATAAAAATTAGCATTGGCTTTGTTGGGATGCTCAACAATTATAATTAGGAGCAGGAGGATTTGGCAGAACAATTCAGTTGATAATGGAGCTTAGCGAAGCAGTGCAAAGTTTTCTAGCAGTGGAGTAGGGTATAAAAAGGATAAGATATCCTGACAGTCGAAGTTTACAAAATGTTCACTTCAGTGAACAATAAACTTATATTTGCACCTCTTTCTTAAGTTATGCAAATCTGTGACCCATTAACTGCTCTTTCCCATTTCGCGAAACTTAATAACTATTTTCCATAGCTTCTAGTCGTGACTTCAAACTTAGTTTTCAACTATTCAAACTTAAGTTGACCTTACTACATACGTATATACAAAGATAAATGTGCATTTATATTGAGCGTGGGTGAGATCTCTTATCAGTTCATCGTATATTGGAATAAACTTAATTTTTTCTATATGATCTAGCTACTAATTATAATTTCGACAGATATATTATATATATTACAAAATATGTTGATATCTAAGAGCAATGACTTATTTGACTTAGAGATTTTGGAGAACAGCTGTTAACAAAAGTGAAGTATATTTTTTCTTCAAAATAAGTTTTATGCTGATTCTTAACAGCAAATATCTATTTAAGTGGACTAGCAAATTAATAAAGATAAAATGTTTCAATGGAAATATTGTATAAATTAAATAAATTAGTTTAAGTTACTACTAATTAATTTCCTCCAAAGCCAAATTTAAGTTAAGAACTTTGTATACAAAATATTGTATGATCTAAGTATAGCTTATCAGAAAACTAAAAATTGATGTGAGCTCTGCTTTATCTACATTTTTAACATATTTATGGAGTGTGTGTGGTTTCAAATAATCGATAGCAATTCCAATAGTTGGCTGAGGGTAGAGTATCGTAATATCTTACCTCGGTGATTATATAAACTACTTCTATGTGCTTTGCATCGTAAATGTTTTTATAAGCATTCATAGAGCATAGATAAAAGAGAAGTATAAGTGGGTTTTTCGTATTTGATTTACAGCTTTCAAATTTTGATTTTTACAACAATAATTGGTAAAATATATTTACAGCATAAACTAATAACTGGCGTGAAAGCAAACTGAATACTAAAATAAAATAGTATACTAATGTGATTAGTTAGTTCGCGTTAGGCTTACCTGAAAACCTGGTGGCAGCGGGTCATGCTGTATGGTGAGCTTTATCTCATCACCGGGCTTCAGCAGCTCCATAACAGCATCCTGGTGTGTGGCCTTCGAGACGTCTGCTTCATTTACTTTCAATATTCGATCGCCCATGCGCAGTTTTCCACATTTCGATGCAATACCGCCGGGTACAATCTAAGAATTGAATGAATTTTTTTCTGACGTTAACGAATATATAATAAATATAGTTTATTGTGCTGTCAGGGCGTAGCCCAAACTAATTAAGTTGAAGTTTCCAGAGTCGTCATACATTTTTTGTACCTCAACTCTTTTTTATAAGGAATGTGGAGTTTAAAGAGTGAAAGTTCAATTTTTGCATTAGCTTTCAGATATAATTAGAGATGTAAGGTTAATGTACCACGGGTGAAAATTTGAATCAAAACTTCGTCCGGGAAAACTGGGTAACACTTGGTAGTCAGAATATATAAGTAAGTAGCGAGTTCAGCGGACCCAGGGTTTATTTAATTGCTTGCAAAGATGTCGGCATACGCTGGGAACTAATTGTGCAGTTCATTTGCAACCGCAAGTTGTGGCATGTCAATTGCTCTAATTTGAAAAGTTTGTCCCCACTACGCTGCAAATTGCTGTCGTTTAACTTACATGTGAAATGAAAATGCCCGGTTCGCGTGTACCGAACGGTACACAGGAGTGATCCGTGCCGCCGATGATGCTGAAGCCGAGAGAGCCTTGATTTTTGGGCAGCACCACTTCCTACAGAGACAACAAAATGCAATATAAGTATTTGTTACGAGTGTATAAGTGTACATAAGACTAAACAAATAAAATAGCTACTAAATATTTCTGTGTTCTATCTCAAATTTGATGAGCACGTTGTGAAGGGTGCTTATGTGGATGGCCTCATTGATGAGTGTAATTATGTGCAAAATTGTTGGTAATATTTACATGAACAATTTCCAAATTTCATGTTATGATAAAGGACAGAGCTTAGTAATAGAGAGAGACAAAGACAAAGAAACCAGGTTAAAGGCAAAACAAAGCAAAAGCCATGCAATTAACGCCAGTTAATCAAACAAAACACATAAACAAGTCAGTTAGAGACGAAAAATAATTTAAAATAAGATGTTATACATTTATGATAACTTCACTGCATATTAAATTAGATTCAATAAGCTAAAATAATTATTTGGTTTGTAGACAAAAGCCCCTGGTTTGCGGTTAAGATTCAATCTAAATCAGAAGACGGAACATGTGTATATATGTTTGCATATGCCAAACACAAGTTGCAGAAGTTGTTTATAAGTGCTTTTAACTGCCTGCGGTGTAACACACTCAATTTAAAATTCAAAACACAACGACACAAACACATACGCCCACGAATGCACGCACACGTACACACGTATGCACACACGCCAACTGTAAGTCTTTTATTAAACTGTCAAAGTATAATTTCAGTTTTACATTCATTAGCCGAGCAGACGACATGCATCCACACAAAGAACTTTTCTGCTACAGATGTAAGCCGTGTCTTGGCTTGCTTTCTTGGCTATAACTTTTGGAAGTTCACTAACACAAATTGGAATCTTTTGGAATGAAGTGCCGCAATCGACGCTGCTGGCCAAATCACATCCACACGTTGCCGAACTGTAAGCCAAATGGCAACAAGTGAAATGAAAAACAATTAAATATTTTATTTGTTCTCGAATGCATGTTTGCTTTGATGTCAGCCATTTGACAGGCGAATGAAAGAACCCTTATGAGTTTGTTCAAGGACTAACAATGAAACCTCCACATTGCATTCTAGGCAGATCTTTCTGTATTCTGTCATTTAGCTCTTACAATAAACGCATTTTTCATGTATCTCTCAGATACAATGCATTATTGAACGGACTCTGTGTGTACATCTTGTTTCAATTGCTTATTCATGTAGCAAACGCTTGAGAGGGAATCCAATACAGTTGCACAGATTTGTATATGTTCAACCGGGTTTTAAGTTATTCCCATCATGGGATTTATGTTTAAATACAATTGTTTTGGTATAAAAAAATTTAGCTTGAATCAACTTATATTAGTAGTAGAATGAACAAGGTAGCGCTGTTATCTGTGATGTAAGGAGGACTTGACTAGTCTTCTAGACATATTTTCTTTTTGTTTTCTTGTTATTGTGTAGTTATCTAATCTATGTCAAAATAAAGTACTGAGTAAATTCATTTAATAATTGATTTTTATGTCAGCTCAGATCTGATAGATATGTTGAAGTAGAGAGCTCTTTATAGAGAATATATAGAAGTTTATGTAAAATTTATAGAGTGTAAAATGACGTGAGAACCAAGGAGTTTTATTTTTCATCTACAAATTCTTTCAGGGGTAGTCATATAAAGATATGCGACTTGACTAAGCTGTATCATAATATAACACATATTCGTATATAAAACATTATATATAATCGTATTAATCTGAATTATATTTAGAAATTGATTATAAAATACTAAAATTATGATATAATTATTTTATTGTGCTCGCGTTAGTAAGTTTTGTTTGCGATAAAAACCACTTTAAAAATTATATTTATTCTTAAACACGTAAAAAAGTTAAAGGTCTTAATTATTTCGTTAGTAAATATCAAATCAAACTTTTAATTATAAACAACCAAATTGAATTCAATAATCATAAATCGTATTTTGCATGCACCATTAACCAATTGCAAATCCTTTCCGATTTCATAGCTTACAATAGTATTGGTTAAAGAGGACCATAGACCGACTACAACTAAGTCATAACTATAATTAAATACTATTTTTTAAATTAGTTCGATGTGCGTGTTTTGCATAATGCTGAACATTTCAATTGTAATTATTTAATCATGTGCATTGGACATCGCATTTTTCAAACGCTTCAACATGGTAGTTCGAAACATTCTTGGGTCTATGCTGTAGCGTCCGTAGTGCATTACAAGCAAGGAGGAGTTTCGATCAAATCATTTCGTTTGCAAAAACGCACAAATTATTTTATTTACAATACGTTTTATATAGGTGCTTAACGGCTATACAAATAAGATGAGGGCCAACAATAGAAAAGAGCCAATTACATTTGTAAACTTTAAAATAAAAAAGTGTTTTTGTGGATGTATGTGTATGTGTGTGTATGTAGGTGTGTGTGTGTGCGTGTGTGTTTATGTTGTGCATAAGTAGGTGAAAAGAAGCTCTCATCCTTGTTGTTGATTGCGTGTGCAATGAGCAGCAAAATGATGCCCCATGGGGAACTTCCACACAATGTTTCAACATTTCCGCTACGTTCGGGAGAGCGTGGAGCCACTTAATACAGGGAATGTATTGTACAAATATATATATATATATATATATATATATATATATATATATATATATATATATATTTATATATATGTATATATTTATATATATATATATATTTATATATATATCTATATATATTTGACAACTTTGGTGTCTTTTGGCATTTTGCTATTTTTTTTTTGCGTTTAGTGTATGCGTGATGTTGTGATAGTCACCTCACTGATCAATGGCTCCGCCAGCTGATTGTCGGTGATGCGCGTCATCACAGTTTCCGTGAATGTTGACTTGGTGATGGTCTCGGTGACGCGACCTATCTCGGTGGGCGCGGCAGGGAACATGGGTAAGTCTGGTTGCGGTTTGTTAACATTCACAGTGACAGCGCTGACGCCCACCTCGTTGGGCCGTGCCACATGCACCTGATGCTGACTGCCGCCGCTGAGAAAATGTGCCGGAATCATCGCCTGAAAATCATCGCTAGTCAATGGCCGTAGAGATGAGGGCTGCTCGTTGTCGTAGATGGTTGATTTTTTATTTATTTTTTTTTTTGCATTTGATTTGGACAATTTTTTCGGTTTTGGATATTTTATTTGTTTTTTTTTTTGGTGGAAAGTTCAGTTTTAATGCAACATTTGGTTTTATAGAAAAAGAAACAAAAATATGTTGGTTTTTGTAAATTTCGTTACACATGTTTTTGAATTTGGGTCTAAAAGCTAAGCTAATCTTTCTGGCTGTAGATGGTATGAATGTGTGGCGTTTTGTAAATTATATACTTTTATAAATGTATATACACAGCTTCTGTCCAGACCCGCCCTCAACTGGGCTCTTCAATCTCAGTGCATACGTACGCATAAGCCAAGGACAAAAAAGCAACACAAATTGCTTGTGCATACTTATCTATAAATGCTTGGGGGTAATATGAGACCAAAAAATGACGAGAAGTAACAAGATAAAACACGAATAGGGCGCGCACAGGGCACATGCAAAACAAACACAAACAAATTTGGTAAATATATGTATATAGTATATATAGTATGTACTAATATTGTGTTTATGTAGTATTTATGTATGTGTGTTGGCTAAGAGCTAGGGTTATAGGTTGATAAACTGGCAGATACGAGTATGTATTAGCACAATTAGATATTCAATATATTTAAATCGTTTTATTGTATATAAAATGAGCTTGTAAAAGAAGGAGTGTTTATGTGTTTATCAACAACAATTTGCGTGAATCCTTGGGCGTGAACTTGTGCGTCAGTTGGCCAACATCCATTCTTAAACTTACCTGCACAAGATTTGACTAGCTGTCGCACAAGTTTTTATGGTTTTTAGTGTTGGCCTGAAGGTTACTTAAGGCTAGCCTGAGCATATAATATTAAGGAACGAACAAACGAGCTTATGATACACATTAAAATGACGTGCAGGCAACTAGATAGTTGACTTAAGCTAGGACACTAACACTACAAAGAACTACTACAAAGTATACGCTTGTTATCTTACCTGAGCCTCGCCAGAGTCGCCGCTACTGGTGGATGCGGCGCCATTAAGCGGGCCATCGCCTTCAGCCTGAGGCACTGAGTTGGTACGACGTGGCGCTGGCACAGGCTGACCCGTGGATTTGTCAATATGCGCAGCTGGAGCAGCGCCAGAGCCAGCAACAGTAGCAAAAGGTGCAGCATTGACGGCAGCAGCTGTTGCAAATCCGTTGGTCTTATTGCTGGGAAGGGTATTATTATTGCTGTTGTTATTATGGACAACACCAGTCGTCACAGTTGCCGCGGGCATGGTGGCCAATGTGTTGTACTTGTAGGGCTGCTCGTCGCCAACAGAGCGTCCAAAGTTTGCTGTTCGAGGAGAGAGAAGCGGTTGAACGAAAGAGATAGGAAAAAGTTAACTAAGTTAAGAGAGCGATGCATTGAGGCGTAAATAGTTTCTAACCTGGTCGATTGGCCAGATAGCCGGATGGGCTCAACGAGTTGAGCACGGCGGGACTGCGCGGACTCAGTGGCGGTTCAAGTGGACCCCGGTATTCGCGTTGAAGCACGAGACGCACAAACCGCTGCGGCTCAGTGAGGCAGGCAACAGCCGCGTCGTGATGTGCCTGCGCCATGTCGTTGCCGTTAATCTGCAGCGAAAAAGGTGTTTTCGTTTATACAATGAAATGCAATTAGCGTCAGTCACTTAAACTACAGCATGGTTTGTTTCACTTACAGCCATCACACGGTCTCCAACCATGATTTTGCCGTCGCGATGCGCCAGACCGCCCTCAGTAATGCGCGATATGAAAATCCCGTCGCAATCATCTTTGAACGGCGGTGAACCCTTGCCGCCGGCTATGCTAAAGCCCAATCCCTGACCAATTTGGTCGCGTATAAGCGTTGTGTGCAATTGAATAAAGCTCAATGGTGCCAGATCCTGTCAAAAAACCACAATGCCAACACAAATCAATCAAATGTTCTAGGGAAAACGGCGGCTTATACTACTACCTTGCCATTTTCTTGCAGCATTCCATTTATGGCTGGCGCGGATGTGGCGAACACATTGCTCGAATAGGTATGAGCAGGTGGCTGCTGTTGGAACTGTTGCACTAACTGCTGTTGCTGCTGTTCTGGAACTATTTGAATGGGCGGAGGAATGTAACGCTCCTGTGTGACAGCTGGAACTTCAGCCACCAGTGGACGTGTCTCTACAGAGATCTGTGAGACGCTGCCATCCTCACTAAAGACTGGATGCCCAATCAGACGTGTCACTTCGCGCTGTACTACCAGCACCAGCACTGCACCACAAGCCTTCAACACCTGTACGGCCTGGTAATGATCTGCATCTACGACAACAATGCCGTTTACTTTGAGCACCTTATCGCCAACTTTAAGGCCGGCCAGATCGGCGGGTCCCGCTTCAGTTACGCGGGATATAAAAATGCCATCGTCATCGCCCTTGAATGGCGTGGAGCCTTTGCCACCAGCTATACTCAGGCCTAAGCCCGCCGTGGTACGCTCAATGTGTATCTCGTACTGCTCCAGACGCAGCTCCGTCACGCCATCAATGTTGTCTGCAAGGAAATAAACTTGTTAGGTCTCCGTTCGAGAAGAGTTTTGCGACCTCAACTGGTTTACAACTGTTTACCAAAATGCTGCCTATTTCGCTCATAGTCCCGCTCTATAGGATCGTAGCTGGTCACGATGCGCACGTGCTTGCCTTTGCGGCGCAACGAACCACCATTGGAGGAGGCCAGCGAGCTGCGTAGGCTGCCCGTGGCAGGACTGTTTCGACCGCTGCCGCCGGCGGCAATCAAGGAGCTACCATTGGTGCGCTGTGCGCTTCGAGGCAGTGTGTTGTTGCCCTCTTTGACTTTAATTTTGACATTGAACATGATGCAGCTTATGAGTTTCTTCTTGAATGCACTTTCAATATGCGCTGCTTAACATTTTCATAGGTTCACTGTTGCACTATTGAAAATTCACCCTGTTTGGTAAAGAAGCTTTTCATTTGAATGCGCTTTCAATAAGCCAAACATTTGCACACCCTGCACTTTATTGCTGTGCGCTTGATTGGAAAATTGCATAATATAAATTTGAACAGATTGTGAAAATTATAAAATACAATTTTTTTATTGTCAATACATTCGAGCCGACAGACTCAATAGATAAAATTTAATTTAAATGCATTGCATAAATTACACATTAATGATATCAATATTTCTTTGCAAATTGAATGGCCCACAAAAGTATCTTGGCCAAATGAAAATTCTGCAGCTGGGCCCTAGTCAAGGCCAATAAGCGAGTGGAGAGCAGACCAATATGGCCTCTCTTGGCTCATAAAGCCAACGACCTTAAGGCATAAAGCGCGCGCACGCCAACATCTACCCATGAAGGCCTTCAAGCAACTTTTGTATAATAATTAAATAAATTAGGATAGAGAGTCCCAAGGAGGACAGCCTATGTTCGTTGTCTACACCATGACTACATCTCTCAACTGCCCCCGCTGCCAACTTGGTTGATTTACACTCAATAAATCCGTCCACAGTTTGCTAAACTTATTTCGGTTTTAATGACTGTCAAGTCTAATGGCATGAGTCGCTTCGAAATTATAATTTCAAATATTAATTGAAGCCTACATTTTTGATGTATTCAAACCGACAGTTATTCGCGGTGTAATCGATACGAATATAAATTATTAAATTCCACTTTTTATAAGCTTCTGTTTAACATTCGCCCAAAATATCGCTGCTCATTGTTGTAATAAATTGGCAATTACTTATTTTGAGTTCCGCCTGAATTATTCGAAAAGGCTTTTATTTAAATCATAAAACAACGACGAATAATAAAAGATACGGCAATAAAAACGAAAAGATTTTCATTTTTTCTTCTTGTTGAGTAAATGTGTGAAATGCTCAACAATTTTACTGATGCTGCGCCATATAAAAACATTTTATGGCTTTTCCCACACACCACACACACACAGACGCATATACGTGCACACAAATTAGGACTTGAAAGCAAAGCCACGAAGAAATCTTTTGCACTTTTCTTCAAAATCTCTAAACACAAGCACAAACATGAAAAACTCTTGCTGAAATTGAGAATACTTGTGTGCTTGTATATATAAACATATATAAAATAACACGGATACCGAAGATAATGGTCTTAATTTTTGAAATAAAGAACAATATTCTTTCATTTGCCTGCCATAGTAATCAGATTAGATAATTTAGTGAGTTGATAAGGGCTATGACTATATATTTAAATATGTATGTATCGCATCAGTTGTTACTTAGCAAAAATGTATTTTCCGACCAATTTATAGTTCCCTCTATACCTTCTAGGTATGAGAATACAAAATAGCAAACAAAATATATAAGACTGGATTTGGCAGACTCAAATCTGATTACACGAATTGACTGCATGAGTGTGTTATTGCTTATGTGTCACAGTCTGTGTGTGATTGGTTGTGAGACTATAGCCACAGCAGCTGCCTCTAAGTTGGCAACAAGTGCAAAGGTGGAGAAAACGATTCTAGCTTATTGGCGCAGATTTAATGTCTACGAGCCTTAAGCTAGCCCAAAAGCCAGTTCTTTGTTCTCAGTTTAAGCCGTATTATATATGTCTAAATATGAGCGACAAATGTACTTTAGAAATTTTGGCAATGTGGATTTGGTAAGAAATATAATCAACTAGATTTTTTTAACTTTGATGGCATTTGCATATTCGATACAATTCTGTACTGAATACAGATTCGAATTATGTAAAAACTCATTATATTTGTTGAAAAAAAAAAACAATATCTTAAGCGTTTCATTCTTTGATCAACTCTAATTTTTAGCTGCGCCACGTGCCAGCGTGTATAGAAGTTACCATTTCCACGCACTCAAATAAACATTGAGCATTTTACGACATTCTTTATACATTTAAGTATGAATTTAAGTATTTTAAAGATACTCAAATGAGCGAAAAGAAGGGAATGAAGATAAAGATATAAAATATAAATACGCCAAAAATGGAACAGCTCATAAAGTGCGCGGGTAAAACTCATTACAAGCGCTGCTGGGAAAACTCTAAACAACAACAGAACGCGATTTCCCTGAACGCACATTCAATGTGAGAAGAGTGAATCAGAGAATGTTCGCCTGCCCCCCACACTGTGACATACAGCTGGCGAATGCCAAATCAATGCGTTGCCGTTGCCTGGGACGCGTTTTGGTTATTTATATGTAAATGACCTGGTCTAGTCTGAGAGTCAAGGAATTTGTGTGTGTACATATGACCAAAATCCCTGGGCAGGTCTGGGCCTGTGGCCCCTGGCGCCTGGCCTTTAGCTCAGATGCAAAACTCATATTTCACATATAACCCAGGCTTTGTGCTTTGTGTCCAGCCATGTCGAGCATGTCCTGTGTCCGGGCATTGACAGCCCGACAGGCGTCTCCGGCATGTTCTTGGTTCGAGTCCAAGTTCAGTGTTAGCATAGCGTCGTACCCTATAGCCTGCTTGTTGACATGTTCGCATTACTTCTGTTGCTACTGGCAGACCATTGACATATTCTCTTTATGACACAAGTCGAACTTGCTGCGAAAACTTGCAAAAACAGTTTCTTTATGCAAATTTAATGGACGCATGTCATAGACTTTATGCCAACTGATGAGCTGGGCACTTGTCCGCCACAACGGAATTTTCATTTATATTCCGACTGCTATCAATTGATCCACAGACCCTTATATACCCAATGCCAATGGCCGCAAATATAAACGCTTTAATTGCATTCCATTTGGATTTCTCTTTTTAAAGCTAATAGCAAAAGATCAACTGTCCAATTGCATTTAAAGAGCTATCGATGAGCACGTGAGCTGGCTCTGCCCTGTGCCCGGCCGTGAAATTTTATGTGGCACGTTGTATCGCAGGGCTCAGCCGGCAGCCGTTGTGATAAATTGCCGGTCATGTTGTGGGAGCTCTTGACAAATTGTAAGTGTATAGCTATCAAAATCCAGCGAGCAACCAGTCGAGCGACGTTTTTAAATGTGGTGACAAAAACTAATGAATCACCATTTTTGTTGTAACATAAAAAAGTTGAATTATTGTTATAAAGCAATGCAAAATGTGGAACTTTGTTATCTGCGCCACTGAAAATTATATATCCTTGTTGGCCCAGCCCAACGTTCCATTAGCGGCTATAGAATTTAAAAATCTTGATAGCACACGAGCGGAGGCGAAAGCATCGAAGACATTTGGTAAATCAAAGTAAAATTATGGTTCGATAGATGAACAAAAGACTTCTGTTGATACGGGTTAGGTATGTATATAAGTTACACATTTCATCATTAAATTAAAACACCCTTTAGAGGTGTATAAAAAAGAATACTTTTTATTGTGTCTATCTTTGATAGGATAGCTGCTTAGACTCTACGCATTTTGTAATGAGTTGCCCTGAGAAGGGGTGCGCTCTTTCATATCTAATCGGCCGTGTACAGGTATGACAACAACAACTTTGGAATGCCTAAAGCCAATTTGATAAGCGCACAAAGCACAACAGAAACAGAATCACGAAATAAAAACAGAAACAAACATCGCTGACGCGCAGCTATGAAAAGTAAATTGGGGGCTGCGATAACGCAGCAAAAATTGGAAAACTGAATCATTACGACATATTTGGGGCGGCGAACAGCACCAACGTTACACGAGCCCAAAGTCAAGCGTTAGTTAATGACCTTGGTCCACCTGTCGTATGCGTAATTTCGAGCAAGGGGCCCATACACCATTGGCTTATCAATGATTACGCTGCGACGGACAACAAAAATTGATATTACGGTATGAAGAAATGACATACAATGCACGCACACTCCCACAAATTACTACAGGTGTGTGAGTCCATACGTGTGGGTACGAGTGTGTAATAAGCTAAGCGATGACATCATAAGTCCATTAATTTTAAGTTCAATTTAGCGCATAATTCGCAAGCCTGACAACTGTTTGTGAATGAAGTAGGATTGTAAGAAATACTATATAGTGCTTAAAGTATGCGAATTATAAATGATTCATTAGAGTAAAATTGTCAGGGCTGAGTTGGTTAGGCAAAAAATGAATTGAACTCAATAGCTTTCAATTTCATTGGAAAAGTTATATAAATTCTTGGTTGGCTACATAGAGAATGTCAATTAAAATGGGTTTCTTGTCATCGCATATCGATTTAGAGTTCAAGAGAATCATAATTATTTAGATAAATCAGGATTTATGATTAATTTCTATCCGAAACAAAAAGCTATTGCAAATGTTATATATTCCGTAACAGCTTTTTTACCAGCGAATCAGAAGGTTAAGCATATTAAAACGCAGTTTGACGTGTGTTCACTGTTGACACATACAGAACGCTTGTTCACTGACATGTTGCCTATTCAGCCGTCAAATCAAACTCCCCTCGCTCGGCCCGTAGCAATAAGCTTCTAGTATTTCGCGCATTTGCCGCATTTTCTCGCTGTGAAGTGTAATGCAAAATCGTGTGACATAACCATCTCCACTTCCGCTGTCGCCGCTTGCTCCCGCTATTCCTGTCGGTTACGCAGTTTATTTCTTAGCCATATTTTCTTTAACTGACATTTATTGCATTTTTTGTGCTTAATTTCAGTGTGAGAAATGTTGAATTATAAAGTAAAATGCAACCATTTAAGCTGCTGAAAATAAGGAACAATTGAACGAGTATTCGACAGTGAAATATCCATCAAAATGCGGATAGTTAAAATTGTTGCCTGCAGCAGCAGCAGCAGCAGCAGCAGCAGCAGCAGCAGCAGCAGCAGCAACAACAACAACAACGACGACGACGACACGGGCAAATAATAATCCAACAAGAGTGTTTAGTATAGCAAAAGGGCAGTTCGGCAAACAAACAAAACAAATACGCACAGTGCAGAAATTCAATAAGGGCCCAGCGTGCAATCAGCAATACAATACATAAAATCAATTGCATTGCTTTGGGCTTATCAACGGTTTCGGATTATTTATTGGCCAACGTACGGCTGGGTTGGCGGTTATATATTATTGAGGGTTGAGGGCTGGGGGTTAAGCAGCAGCAGCCACACTTTAAGAAATCACAATGCGAGCTGATGGCAAATGCAGCGTAGTGTTTGCCAAAGCAATGCAAAAAGGTACTGAGCAAATGTTGATTGTGCTTGTGAAGCAGCTAACCAAAATAAAAAGCAAAAGGAAGGAAGGCAGCGAGCAGCCAGTAAACCGGATATGCACACTACTACTACAACAGAGACCCACACAGACACACACACAAAGGAGATAGACTTGGCATATTTGTCATGTGCAAATATATAAAGATTGAGAGAGAGGAAGGGAGGGGCAGAGCAAGATAGAACTCTGTGACTATATAAACAACATACAAAATTTCCTTTCAAGCTCTTTTTTCAGCGTATTGCATTGCAACCAAAATGCAAATAGCGGAAGCAACTGAAGCTCCAAGGCAGCAGCTCATGTGCTATGGCATAACCTTGAGCAGATATACCGACCTTGCAAGAGCTGCAGCGCCTTACACTTTGCAAATTTGCACTTGAAATTCAATTTGGGCCAACGCTGCGTATCAGCAACCTAAGACTCGGCCGACAGACAGTGTCTAATCAGTGGATAGGTAGCTGCAGCTAAATCGATAAACAGCAACAACAGTTCACACCCTTTTGTAAAATATACTATACATATAAATATATATATATATATAGATTTAACAAGCAACTGTGTGTTTTACATTTCGCTCTTTGTTTTGGGCCTATGACTAAGTCAAGGTATGTGAAGATTTGGACGTCAATGTTATTATTGCTATTGTTTTGGATCTCAAGTGTGAGAGTGTGTTTGTGTGTGTGTCTACTCAGCAGGCGTTAATAATAATAAACAAATAATAGTAAATGGTATTTGTATGAAACTCAAGACAAACGCGTTAAATGTAGCGCGCGCTCTCGCGATGTTGACAAAACGCCAGCGTTACTAAAAAATGACTAAAGTCAGCGGCAAATGGGCAAAGTGTCGAGACCCAGACCCAGAGGCAGACTGCCAATTGCACTCACTCACTCTTCCTCTCTTTCTCTCTCCCTCTCTCTGTCTCTCTCTGTCACTCTTTCTCTCTACCAACAGTACTCACAGTACACCTACCTATACACACAGACTCGCTCAGGTGGCTACTCGACATTTGCCATAATGAGGCGGCTGATTTCAGCTTCAGCTTCAGCTTCAGTTTTCAGTTTTCCGTTTTTAGTTCATTTTTTACACTTTCTCAACTTGTTGCGCTCTTCGTAGCTGTCGCTCTTTGGCGCTTCGCTCATTTGCCTCTTTAATCTTTTTTTTGTCGAGTGTTCACACTGACTTTTTGCTGTAGTTATCTACTCTCCCACTTGCCAGCCCCACACATCTATACGTTCTTGTTTGTTTTATCAGCTTTTGCAAGCCAACAAACAGATAGCGCTTGCTGATAGCCCCAGGCCCTATATATAGGCGCTGTACTGGCCCTAATAACTGGAGTTGTGTGTATTTTTATTTATAGACCGAATTTCGTGCGCTTGTTTACCTGTTGCGCACATATTTTCTTCCCAAACTTTTTTATCTTAACGCACTTTTAATGGGCTTGTGAGATAATTAAATCTTTGTTGCCGTAGTTAACTCAAATTGGTACTCGAATCATTCCTGAACTGATTGTCTCAACATGCTTGATTACAGCCAGGACTGACCTAAGACGTCGTCAGCTTTTCACAATTTTCACTGTCATTGATGCATATGAATACCTTACTTGAAATGCGGAACCTTAATACAGTTCATTAACAAATGTACTGTCCCTTATTACTCTTTACTCTTTGCGGGAGGATGCATTGTTCATTGAAACTGCACTGTGTACCTTCCACGCTTAGGAAACGTCGCGAAACCCAACTTTAATATAAGTACAATACATTACGTAATTAGTTCTAAGAGCTGAAAGTAAGCAGTAGACATTGGCTTAAACTTGGAATTGTTTAGGTTTGGTAGGTTTAGCAGAAAGATAAAATCTATTAGCTACAGAGCGGTAAATTCTTCGTGGAAATACATTTATAAAGACCTCTTTTTGTAGATTTCGGATTGTAGAAAGTCAATTTCACTTAATGTTATTGGCTAGTAGTTTTTTCCCATACCTAATCAGACTTTGACTAAGACCTTTTTCCTTTTCAAACCAACTATTTCGATTGCAATGAAGTTTTTGTTTTGCTATTATTTATTCTACACGCAAGCTGCAGATGGGTATCGTAATTATGATTATTTTAAGTAAATGAAAAATACATTTCTTGACATATTTTTCTATAGAGTTTAACGGTTCTTTACACGAAAAGAAATAAACCAAAGTATAATCAGTCATAAGTACCTAAAATGTGAATTACACTGAAATATTTTAAGAATGGACAAACGCATCGATTGGTTATTGATTATTTGTGGGGCGTAGCCTGCTGTTGCATTCTGAGCATTTAAGAGAGCCTCTTAAAATAGTGAGAGCTCTGAAGAGCTATTTTTTATTGTTTTAAAAAGCATTACCTGCGGCCTCGGCCTTGGGGGCTGGTATTGGGGAGAGCGATATATCGAATGGTTGCTGTTTTTGCTCCTGCTCCTGCTCCTGTTCATATTGCTCGGCATCGGCATTCTCCTCGATGGGGGACTGAACATTGGTCAGCGAGTGCTGCGGCGTAGGCGAATTGCGGTCTTGTGAGGCCAAAGCATTGGCTAAAATTTCATTGGCCTGCTTGTCGGTCAAGTGCTGCACGCGTTTATTTTTTAGATGATGCGGCGTATCGCTAAGAGAGTACCAATCGGATTAACAACATGATGCACAACGCACTTCTTAATATGTCTTACCGTCTATGCAGCTTGGGGGGTCGTTTGTAAAAGTCGTCGTCTTCGCCCTCCACCTGAAATCCCACGCGTCGGTCGGTCTCCTAGAAGCATGACCAAAAAAGGTTATCAAACTTATTTTATTAGTTGTAAAGTATAAGCTACTCACATATTCATCTTTATCATCTTCAGCATTAGCGACATCAGCAACTGTTGCTACTGCAATGTCGCTGCCGCTGTTGGTTCTGGTTTTTGCTGACACTGAGTCACCCTGTGTGGTGGTTGGTGGCGCAGCTGCGGTTGCTGCAGATTGCGTTGGTGAAATGACACCAACTGTAGCGGGTTTGGAATTCACCACTGCAGCTGGTTTCTGTATTGGCTGAGCAGTAGTTGAGTTATTGGTGGCTGTCACCACTAACTGTTGTTGACTATTGGCCACAGCGGGGGTTTCTGTCACGACTAACTTGCTGCCATTCTGTTACAAATAAATTGGATATAAATTTTAGTATGCAAAATGTTAAGGAAGCAGAAAATAGTAGCGTAAAAAGTTTAATTTAATCCAGAAGATAAGCATTATATGTAACTAGGCGAATAAAAGCATACCTATAAATACAATACTTTAATTTTAAATTTTAAAAATTGAGCTATAATTATAAAATATATAAGAAAAAAACGGTATAGCTAAATTGAATTTGATTTTAATTAGATATCAATATTACTAATAATACTGTTAGTATGGATAAATAATAGCTTATATATTTTATAATTAGGGTAAATAGAAAGTTACGGTAAATAGAAAGTTGGTAAATAGAATCGAATCGAAAAAATTGATTAAAATAAAATAATGGTATTATAGATAGATATGTAGGAACATTAATAAGAATAAAATATCAATAAAATACGGTTTATTAAACTACCATAAAATGAGGTCAGAAGTTTTGAAATGCGTTCAAGAGTAAGCATGCCTTTGATGAACCCCAATTGTGTAAATTGTGTTCTTTTTCATGGCAATTAGGGGCATTTGAAGTAGAGGCATAAACTTGACACTTGAACCTGTTCACTTGATCTTCTTGTATCATTTACCTCCTCTGGCAGTGTCACCAAATTGACATTTTCTTCATGTCGACTTCGCTCCACTTTGAGTTTCTGGGCCTTCGCTTTTAGATCCTTGGGATGCGGCGTATTCTGGCGCACAAATGGCGTATCCTTCTCCTGGGCGACCTCCTCTGAAAATTTGACAATGGTTCGTGATGGTTCACGCTCCTCGTACGGCTCGGAGTCTGATTCCAAATCGCGTGCTGCGGCAGAAGTGAAAATTGTTTATGAATAATTTACTCTTTATTGTTGTTTAACTAATTGATATATTAAAAAAAAGGCATGCGCATGCATAGTTAGGAGCTGTCGGTATGATTTCTAAATATTTACATTATTTTCGCTTAACGACCTGTGGCTCAGCCTATATAAATTCAATACATACGGCAATTGAAAACCCAACTGCAACAACGAGGCATATATATATATAAATATTTTTATTTGTTTCAGGCAGTGGCATAAACATTCTCCCCCCGTCCGCATCCGCAGATACTCTCTAATCCATCAAGTGCTTGTGGGAATGTGCGCCATAAATTTCCACTCGTAAACAATATTAAAATTGCAACATGTGGGCAACCCGCTCACCATTTATAATACATTGAGCGGCTGGATTGCGGTCAGAAGAGCGGCCAGTGGCGCTGATCAATACACAAATTCAAATCGTTGTTTATGACGGAAGTAGTTGGCCCTGGCTTAAGTAGCTGCATCCAATGTCAGCTCGTAACTTACAATTTTTACTGAGCACAACAAATTTTTACAATGACCAACACCAAGTGGGGTGTGTTTGTGTGTTTACGGACGTTGTTACCGCCACTGATAGCTCAAGTGATTTGGCGGGGCTTCAGCTATGCTCATATGGAGATTTATGTAAATAAAACAGACTAGTAATAACAATAATAATGCTGAGGGGCGCCCATTGTCTATTGTCTCTCGCCGGTTTAACGACTGCGTGTCTTGACCGTCATAGCTTTAATTGGATAATTTGAACGTCTAAGTGACGCGGGCGCAGCCACCACGCACAGCCACTATATGTCGCAACAGACCCCCAAAAAGCTTAACCCACATATATGCACTCGACTCTATTGAAGAGCCGCCGCGCCGACTGGTCTTGAGCATTTTCACGCAAGTGTGTTAATTGGATAGAAATATGCTTGATGCACTCACGAAAATCATTTAATTCAGCATTCTCAAGCTTAGGCATGAGTAACAGGAGCTGAGACTGATAGACTACAATAATATCCTGTACACAAAGGCCGCAGCATGTCATTTTATCCAGAGTTTATGAATTTATCACCAACTCTAGGAATATGTTTGCAAATGTGTTTATAGTAAGTTATATGCATCTAGACCTTATAATCTCTAAGTCATGCTTGATTCATTTTCATTTCTCATAAATAGACAGAGAACTTTATGCCCCTCACAGTCGCTTACACAAAACTATTAAACATACTTCACGATGAGTACAAGTTATGAAGAACGAGCACAAAGGCTGATGATCTGATCGATGTATTTTTAGCACTTTATGCGCGTTGCTTTAAAACTGGTTTCCGACTTGAAAACAGTTACAAAATATTATTATTGAATGCCAAACTAGCGAGGCTGAGAGTAAAACTACGCAATAAAACGAAAACAATATGAATGAGTTCCACAGTGAAACATCGAGAGAAACAAGGCATACCACACTGAATTATACTGAATGATATATGATATAAGCAATCAAGTTTATCTACAGACTTAGACCCGTGAATTCTCTATTCGGCTGTTTTAATAGTTGGGTTTAGTTACTGGAAAATACAATTGGAGGAAGACCACAAAGTATGATATTTGTTAAATAAAGTTCTCATTAGGCATATTCCAATGTTCTTCAAATGTCATGCTTCACTGTAACTAACAGACAGTCAATTTATCAATGTACACATTTTGTCGGTCTAGAATCGTGAGCTCTCTTAGAAAACGATTAATATTATTAAGCATCGGGTCTTTTTTAAAATACGATTACTCGTGAATTCAATTATATGTATTCATCGACCGCCTGTCGATCTTGCTCTACATTCAGAGCAATCCAGACCAGAACATGACGTCATTAAAGTTGACATCACTCGGAGCAGGGGTGTCTAAACAAAGAAAACGGCTGTGCAGCGGAACAGACACTTTGATCTGACGTGCTGCTACTGACAGGCAACTGTTTAATAACAGATTTCGTATCTGAATCAGAATCTGTATCGATATGGGAAAGCAAGCCACGAATCAGTAGCATAAACTAGGCAGCTATCGTTCAAGAGCCGAGCGTTGAATGATTGGCAATGCGGTGGGATCTTTGATGGAAAGCACGCGCAAGGCAAATATTTTCCGGACCGGCTGTCAAATGAATGAATATACACAGCAAATAATAGCATTATCAAATCAAACAGCAAATCACAATCCGAGTGCGCTTTCTGAAGTACATGTTGTGAATGGAATGGGTGTGCACATTACTAATGCTGCTCCACAGCTTATACCCTCTTGGCATGGCCACGACTGGCCCAACTTCCACATACAACTTCTTGTTATCTGATTTATATGACGTCATCTGACGGCACTAAACTGGTTTTCTTTAAGCAAAACAACAAAATACAAGTTCTAAAAGCAACCACAATGGACAAAAGAGCAGGCTTTAGTAGATTCTTTCTCAAAGCCAGAGTTTAGAGTTTTTAAGGTAACAGACGTAAGGAAAGGGCATGCATAAGTTAAGGCTAAACGATTATATGCGCTTACTATTTAGTAGAGTTGTGTACCGAAGATAAATGTTTACAAATTTGGTAGTTTGAAGCTTTACATATGCATAATCTATCATACATCACTAAAATTAATTTTTCGACATATCTTGTATTAATTTTTTTATACAAAATATTAGTAAAACATGAAAAAATAATAAACATTTATTTAACACAGCCCTATAAAAAGATTCACAACTCTGCTATATATTTATTGTTACATGCCAACTATATATATATGGGTTTTATATGAATAGCGATTGTTATTGGAAAAGTTACAGGCAACGCAAACCTTTCTGTTGATAACTGAAGAAATCCATCGAATCGAACTTTTCGCTAGATCTATAAAGCGCTTGAGGTGGATAATCTTTGGAATATTTTTGTTTGTGTGTTTGTTTTTGTTTGTTTAAGATATGTGAGTGAAGGTGCAGTAAGGTATTGAGAGTGCAAAAAAAAGAATAAACATAATCGATAAAAATAGGAACATTGAGATATTTGAGTTATTTTCAATAATGTGTGTTGGTGCACGAACAAATTTTAAGGCCAAATAACGTTCAAAGTTTTTAGTTACAAAAAAAAAAAAAACAAAATAATTAAGAAAATTTTAGAATTTAGAAAAGCGTTTACAACTGGATATCCAAAGCATTGCGCATTGCTTTAGTTGGGACAATCACAAAAAAGTTTCAACTTCTTATCTTATCGCGAGCATAGATTGCACCACGACGATATGGCCCAGGCATATACGCGTGCAAAGTATGCCAGCTAAAGATAAGCGCCCTATATTTATTGGCCAATGTTGAAATTTTTGGCCCATGACTAAAGCAATGAGAACGCACCTGAAATCACGATCTCAAGCAGCATTTACCAGTTGCTAGTTGCCATTTACCCTTAACATTTCAAACTTACCTGGTGTAATGGGTTGGTATTCCTGTTGGGGCAGCAGATAACAGGAGAGCACCTGTTCGCCCGTCTCAACATCCATGTCCGGCTGAAAGGTGAGCAGTGGCTGTGATTGATTTTCAGACAACCAGACTGCTTTCAGCTGGAGATTGACCAACGAGTAGGGCAAATACAGCAACTGGTTGCCGCTCACGTCGAGCACATGCAGCACCGTACAGTTGCCCAGCTCGGGCGGCAGCTTTTTCAGCTTGTTGTCACGCAGACTAAGCACACCCAGATTGCTGCACTGGCCAATCTCCAGAGGCAGATACTCTAACGCATTGCGATCCACGTTTAGATTGCTTAACTTGGTCATGTTTCCAATCGAGGCAGGCAGCTCGGATAGGAAGTTTTCTGTCAATATCAGCTCCTGCATGTTATCGCAGCTACAAAAAATATTGTATGTTTCTTATTGGAGCCCAGAACAAATTTTTTTATACTCACTTTCCGAGTGTATCGTTTAGGCGCTGTAAACGATTCTGATCCAACTTCAATATGGTCAGACGGCTCAGTTTGGCAATACCATCGGGTAGAGTCTCGAGCAGATTTTGCGCCAAGTCCAGATCGGTCAAGCTAATCATGCCGCCAATTTCGTTGGGCAGCTCCTCCAGCCGATTTTCGGAAACATCTAGATAAGTTAGCTTGGTTAAGAGTCCCAGCTCTGGCGGCAGTCGCTGCAGCTGATTGTGATCAAGCCAGAGCTCGTGCAGGCCTGGCAAATAGCCGAGATATGGTGGTAAATCCTCGATTTCGTTATCGCCCAGATCCAGGCGCTTCAGCTTCGTGAGCTGGCTAATAGTTTCGGGTAAATGCTTGAGCAGGTTCTCGCGCAACTCCAATGACTCGAGCTGCGTCAAACTGCCAAAATCGGCCGGCAATGTTGTAAGCGACATGTCATTTAAGCCCAGCACAGTCAAATTCTTCAGCTGCGAAAAGCCCGATGGTAATTTCGGTATCGGGTTCGAGCTGAAGTCGGCCACCTGCAGGCTTTGCAGATGCTTAATGTCATCGGGAATGTCGGGAATATCTGCGATATAATAAAAATAATACATCAATATTGTTTGTTATCTTGTTTATTGAGCAACATTATCGATTTGGGAGCATCCATTGTTGAACCCGACCTATTGCTTACGCGTGAATTGCGCTAAAGGACGTCCCTAAAGTCCACATTTAATTATTTATAAAATATCTATAAATATTTAATGAAAGCACTCTACAGCAACAAGTTGGAGAGTTGGCTAGTAAAAGTTATTCAACTAGAAGATACTCTATATGAGTATTTCGTCAACATAAACATTCAAAAAAGCGCTTAGAAAGAAGCCATATAGATATATAGCAGAAATAAACCGATAACTGACTCAATAATTTATTTTTATTTCATAGCTGCAATCAACTTTTTCTATATGTGAGTTCACAAACGTCTGCATTGTTTGTATAGTGTATATTCAGATTGTGTTCGATTCACTTAACATAGGCTTATTCACTCTGTCCTTTTGTTTTTTGTTGCGGTCACAGCAGTTCGATAAAGCGAGACGAAGCGTAAAATGACAAATGAAACTTGTTGATTGAGTAAAATTTCAACTGTCATAGCGGAAATGCGCACGCAAAAGCCAAAGTTTTCATTCATTCATATATATATAAATTAATATGTTGCTGGTCCAGCGATGAACTAGGCGTCGGTGGCAGGTCCAGCGTTGATCGGGTATTTATAGTCTTAATCAATAAGTTGCTGGTCCAGCTATGAGCTAGGCGTCGGTGGCAGGTCCAGCGTTGATCGGGTAATTATAATCTTCTTATGATGATTATGTTGGAGGGTTTGACTTCACCCCCTTTTCTATTAACTGGCCTTGTGGCTCAGCAATGATCAGAAATATAACAATTTGATTACGGCGGTGTGCCGGAGTAGTGCGGGTTTATTCTTCAAACTTCAATGCAAAACTGATTTTTAGCTACATAGAATATTTCACTTAAGCTAAGCCAAAACTCGCATCACACCACAATGTCATGGTCGGCAAGCCGACTCAGCAATCTTAGGCAATAACGGAAACTCTTGCAGTAAACAAAAGTATCTGGTTACCGCCGCTGACCATTGCAGTTATAGCGCGCTGATACAAAGTATGCAGTGTCGCAATTGCGAGGGCTGTTTCTTAACTTACGAAACACGCGATAGCGAGGGTTGGTTATAAACTTATGAAATACCCTATATTAAATGTTATGTGTTAACTACTCCCCCTTCAAGTGTAAGGCCGCCCTCGGCCGACCCAATTCCGGCGACGACTTCTCGTAATTGCTTCGCAGACTTCCTTGCGTCGATGAACCGCCAAAGGGTGAGGCCAATGCAGATTAAAGCACAGCATATACCTCCAATGATGAATGCCACACGATAAGCTTGATCAGTTCCGGCGTCTTTCTTGAATTGCTGTATCTCCTCCAAATTACGTTCATTTAAACGATGAAGATAAGGGAGGCTGAGGACATCTTGGCTGGCAGTGATGTTCAGCAAGGGAGAGTTGGCAATGCCCGGGACTCTATTGCGTACGTTGTTGTGGTTGTAAAACAGAGTCCCGTTGATCGCGACTCGGTCCCCGAACGTAATGAGATGCGTGCCGTGTACTTGGATTTCAGTGCCGTTATCCACCTGGATCCTTGCGGACCCGTCGTTAAGAATGATGATTCCATCATCTACGTGGGTGATTATTTCCAGGTTGCTCGGCTGGATTTCACAGTGTGCCGTGCCACCTGCATGGAGCTCTTTGGCACATGAACTCTCTAATGCCAGACGACAAAAGGTGGCTCCAGGTGAAGCGGTGCAACTCTGCAGTGTGTGGGTTTTTCCATCGCATTCGGCTATGACGTTGTCAGGCAATCGCAATATGAAATTCTTGTGAATGACAGGATAAATCGTAATTTTTCTGCAAGCTTGTTTAATATGATTTAAATTCCAAAAAAAAAAAAAAAATTTTTTTTTTTTTTTTTTTTTTTTTTTTTTTTACGTTGGGCGCCAATTAATATGTTGCTGGTCCAGCGATGAACTAGGCGTCGGTGGCAGGTCCAGCGTTGATCGGGTATTTATAGTCTTAATCAATAAGTTGCTGGTCCAGCTATGAGCTAGGCGTCGGTGGCAGGTCCAGCGTTGATCGGGTAATTATAATCTTCTTATGATGATTATGTTGGAGGGTTTGACTTCACCCCCTTTTCTATTAACTGGCCTTGTGGCTCAGCAATGATCAGAAATATAACAATTTGATTACGGCGGTGTGCCGGAGTAGTGCGGGTTTATTCTTCAAACTTCAATGCAAAACTGATTTTTAGCTACATAGAATATTTCACTTAAGCTAAGCCAAAACTCGCATCACACCACAATGTCATGGTCGGCAAGCCGACTCAGCAATCTTAGGCAATAACGGAAACTCTTGCAGTAAACAAAAGTATCTGGTTACCGCCGCTGACCATTGCAGTTATAGCGCGCTGATACAAAGTATGCAGTGTCGCAATTGCGAGGGCTGTTTCTTAACTTACGAAACACGCGATAGCGAGGGTTGGTTATAAACTTATGAAATACCCTATATTAAATGTTATGTGTTAACTTATATATATATATATATTTATATAAAACCCATGTGTATATGTAATATATATATAGATGAATCTATCAGTGTTTTCTCTGTGAGTGGAGCGCTCGTTCGTGTGTGTTTCTACGGCTGTTTGTCTACGCGAAACACACCCACGATAAACCACAAGAGCCTCGCACAAAAGGTCATCGCAGTGGAAACTGGCAGGTGGGCGCACAATCCTTTGCTACGCGGCGTTTAAGCTGACCTAGTTAAACACAACAGTAGGAGCGCACACACACTGACAGCCACCTACATATATATTTACATCAATATATATTTATATACGTTCCAGACTGGGGATAATAATACGATGTTACTAATACCGCACGTGGGACCTATGCAAGGCGACAACTTCAACGCCAGAGTAAACAATAAGCAGGACTGTCGTCTCTCGAGCAGGACATGTTCGAGTTGCACTGAAACAAAGGGCATTGTTTTTGCATCGCCATGTCGAGTGGCAGCCAGTGGCATCGGCCGGTGCCCGTTGCATATGAAGAACAGGTCAAATGTGGAATTTGTGCAAATGTGCATTGAATGGATGTGTGTCAGTATGAATGTAAAGCGCTCGCTGTATTGACTACAATTGCCACCTCAATTCGCTACACCAGCGCCACTGAAGTATTTGGTATGTTACTGATAAAATGTTTACCAACCGCAATTTAATTAAAAATATCTACCTGCAACCATTTGTTTGCAAACAAATGCATTCAAGTGTTTGAATTTTCATTTGGTGTAATCCACTTTGTGAACACGAATATAAAATATTGCTGAGCTTAAAATAAATTGTATGAATTGATGTTAAGCAATTGAGTACAATAAATAAGTTTATAATGACTGACATTCAGACTAAAGCCTTGTCTAAATGATAAGAGATATCACATCAGAATATTGTTTTTAGTTGAGAAGAGTATGAAAATGATGTTTAAATTTATGAGAAAAGCATTCAATTGGAATACTTCCATTCATAAGCAAATATGCTTTGCTGAGAATTGCAATAACAAATGACAAATCGATAGAAATATATATTTGAATTTAAAAAATATAAATTGCAAATATATTCAAAATAATAAGAACAGATAACTTTTGCTTTGATTCTTTTTAACTACGTGGCAAGAAGAAAAATAGATAAATAAAATATTGACAAGGTCTCGAAACCCACTAACTGTTTGGTCGTTTTCATATATATATAAAGAAAGAATTATTCAGTTTAGTCAACTAAGGGTTTCAAAAAATTAAAGCAATTTCTGAATCTCAGTCAAATTTTGATTTAATAAGCAACAAGTTGCAGTAATAAGTGATATTTTTATAAAAAATAAGATATTGAGGTACACAAGAGCAGGTCTTAAATGTTTGGGACAAACCAAATGAAGAAATACTGAGATAGTTAATGGTTAATGTATAATATTGTATATAAAGTGTTTCATGAACAGAATATGAAGATTTCTCAGACATTTCTGATGTTTGTTTGTAAAAATTCGACGTTGGCTGATGCCGAAGGGCTGTATCCAAATTGTGCTCAGCTGTGCGGCACAGTTGGCGGTCATTAGACGGGCGACAGGCGACCAGCAGCACGCGTTTCATTGACCTTTTCGCTGCAGAATTGATGGCAGATGAGAGGGGACTGCGGGGATACGAATCAGTTGAGCATATAGAGACTAATTTAGTTACCCGGAAATAAAAGGAAATGCTGAACCGTGCGAGTAGCCCGAAATGTAATCAATTTGTGCAATTATGAAATGACCGTGGCAACTAGAGGAACGAAACACACATACGACCCAAGTTCTGGGCCGTGCTAAAAATATTAAATATTTTATCATTTTTATAGCGCACAAGGCAAACACAATGCATGTAGCTTAAAATAGCGAACAGAGACCAGGAACAAGGCCGACAAGCCCATGAATTTATAAAGCATATAAATTTCGATGAAATGGGGCGAACAAGAGACAAGAGATCGAAGAGTCTACACTTGGGCGTTGCCAAAATTCGGCCAGGCGAAACGTCAGTGACGACGTCAACATTGTAGATGAAAAGCAAAGGCACACACGCATACACAAATATATACGAATTCTTTTCAATGTCATTGAACGAGCAAATATTTTAAGAGCGTTTTGTCGTCGTTGCTCTTGTTTTCGCTGTTGTTGTTGCTATGAAAAATGAAATGATTTGTCAGTTATCAAGGCAGGGAGCATGTCGTCCGACAGGCAGACAGAGGCGAACATCAGGCTGGTAGGCCTACATATCGAGGCCATACTTTTCAGTGTGACTTGCACATTGCACTTAATTAAGATGATGGCTTGGAGATGAAATACTTTCGTCAGACTTTTCAATTTCAAAGCCAGGTTAAGCTACTCTAAGCTTTACTAGAAAACACAGTATATGAATAGTTTTGTAGTACGTTGCCATTACTTTATTGAATGAATGAGCCGTCCTCTTTCTCGTCCATCGCCATCAGGAGCAACGGCATTAGCCTAGTTCCCGTTTGCATTTTTGCTGCCAGGTTTTGTTGAAAGCATCATCCGCATCAACATCAGCATCCGCAGCCACATCCGCACACATCCAGCAAATCCCTAAGCGTCAGAAAGCAAATATAAATGGTATTTGCGCCGTCTCTAGATGCTTTATGGCTCGATTCATAATAGTTGGCAGCGGCAGCGGTTGCAGCTGGCTGCCTGTACTACTCTAGCCCTCAAGCCGGGCTAAGCTGTTCAGAGAGCGCGTTAAGTAAATGGCTTTTAATTGTAGGCAGTGATGCCATAGAGACATAGACAGAATTATGTGCAACAGGTGCTATTAACGTAATTAAGGTGCTTAGCTAGCAAGGCTAAAGAGAGCTCATAAGGCAAAGCTCAAATGCTCTTAAGATTATCAACGAAAGGCATGTATTAAGATAAACTAAGAAATTAATTAATTTACTGGCCAGTTGATTTTTTATTGCTTGTTAAGTATCTTGAAAGTCTTAAAGATGATTTAGAAACCATTAAAGGTTGAAGACACTTACGGTGTTATTTTATGGATTAATTTATTGTCAACAAATAACTTCAAGATTCGGAGATTCGGAGAGCCAACCAAAAAGCTATTTAAGCAATATTTAATAATAAGAACTGTGTTAAAGGTAGTTCAATGTTATTATTTGAATATAAAAAATAAAATTCGACGCCGAATAGATTCTGCATTCCTAGAATAGTGTGTAACGTAAATTGTACCTCAATTTTCACCAGGAATTAAGTGACATGGTCTACTAAACAAATAAAAATTCTGTTCGTCGATAAAAACCAGTCATGGGACTGTAACCTAACGTTATTATCCACAATCGAGTGATTGCGAAACTTGTTTATATGCAGCACATTCGATTGCAGCTAAAGGGAAAGAGAAGCCGACGAAACTGTAAATTTTCAAATGTTGAGAGCTGGCACTGATTCCTAAACTAACTAATATGTGCCAACGACTCTTCTCCGATGATTTACGTTTATTAATATCTGCATTTTTCTCTTAGTTTCCGGTATAGTATATATTAGCGTATAACACTATAGAACCTGTTTTTAATAAGTATACCAATAAAATTAAAAAATTACTTTCTTTACTCTTAATTAAATGGATTCACATCTGTTTTTAAATTGAATTGTGTTGACTTAGAGTCTTATTGTTCTTAACACACTAAATATAACATTATTTGAAGTGTACCTTTTGTGCAGCATCTGGGAAGCTTTATGTGAAAGACATTAAATTTTGTCTTGTTTAGCTGTCAATCAATTAAAATACTTTGCAATTAATACAAATCCGCAAAATGTGCGAGGCACACCTGTGCCCAACGCACTCAAGACAGACCGCGGCTCACTCAATTTCCACGTTTTGTCTCTCACATTCTCTTGCGAAAGCAATCATTCAGTCAACCGCAACAGTTTTCCAATAATTTTTCTATCCCGCGCATTCGCCCCCTCTTTGTTTTATAGCCCGAGGGCCAACTGTGTTTACCGGGAAGTTTGCTATTCATTTGAGAAAGGAACTTCATAAGCTTTTAGTTGTAAGCCGGCAAAGGAAGTTACTTTTCTAATGCGTCAGTCAAAGTTAAATTCAGTTAATATAAACATAAATTTATATACAAATCCAGTTACTCATTAATGTTACTCATTTTATTAAATGGAACTGTTGTTATCAATTACTTGGAAGATACATTAAAAACAAAGACACATTTTAAATATTCATGTTGCTTAAGCCTTTACCATCATCATCTTCTCAGATGATAAAGGGCATTCTGTAGCATAATATACATTTTTTCTTTAAATGACGGGTATCTGACAAGTCTAGTTTACAAATATTCAAACAGTTCGTTCGATTTACGTTTTTCCAGAACATTTTTGCAATATTCGCTGAATGCTTCTTTGTTTCTAGGCAGTTCATGTCGTACTTTTCGCTTTTGATTTGTTTTCCGCACACAAAAATATGGTTCATCTGTCGATTAGTTTTTAATTACGTTCGCCCACTGACGTCAATAGATGCCAGGCATTTGAAATATGCCTGTATGAACATATTTATTATGGGTAAGTACAATGTGTGAAGAAAAGATTTTTCAATTTTCTGATTTCTGGATATAGTTTTTGTTTAATGCCATTAATGAAGCAATTTGATTTTCTCACACAGCTTAGCTTGTCCATATACAACTACCTTTTTTTATTTTTTCCTCAACAATGCATATATCCCTGTAGTCAATAGCAAATTGATTATGGAAAGATTTCACAAAGTCATTGCCAATAATAAAGTGTCTTCTTGACGCCTTCAAATAACTTGGCTTTGATTCTTTTATTGTGTCTAATTAAAGCTCTCTGTTGTAAGGCTGCCAAGCCCTTTTGATCTAAAGTGAAGGGCCTTCTGCAGCTTAGTGCCTGCCTATCTCTCCCCGTAGAGACGAGCAACAGCAACTTTAACAAGTTCTGTCTGCTGTCAGCGAAAAAGAACAACAAGAATCTGGCAAAAGCCACTTAAAGAAGAAGACGCGGTGACTTTGAATGCACTCGGCGCACAGCTTAACTTTGACCCAGTTGACACCTTAACTGCAACGGCAAAGAGTAAAAGATGACACATATTCTGTTGGTTTCTCGTGGACCATCTTCGAGGACGTCGACTCCGGATTAGAACATGAGTGGCATTTTATTGGACTCTTTGTTAAATGCATTTTTCGATCATTTTTTGTAATCGTTAAATTGAAATCGTCTGTAAATTTGTTCCCACGGTGTGAATACAGTTGATAGAGTTTAAAACACAGTCTTCAATGTGATTTAAATATATTCTATCACCCTTTCTCTATCTCTATCTCTATCTCTATCTCTATCTCTATCTCTATCTCTATCTCTATCTCTATCTCTATCTCTATCTCTATCTCTATCTCTATCTCTATCTCTATCTCTATCTCTATCTCTATCTCTATCTCTATCTCTATCTCTATCTCTATCTATATCTCTATCTCTATTTCTATCTCTATCTCTATCTCTATCTCTATCTCTATCTCTATCTCTATCTCTATCTCTATCTCTATCTCTATCTCTATCTCTATCTCTATCTCTATCTCTATCTCTATCTCTATCTCTATCTCTATCTCTATCTCTATCTCTATCTCTATCTCTATCCCTATCCCTATATCTATTTCTATTTCTATTTCTATTTCTATTTATATTTATATTTCTATCTCTATCTCAATCTCTCTCTGTCTCTCTCTCTTACATATGAATATGTATATATTAATTTAGCTGATTTTCTGTTTTTCTTTTTTAATAGACAAATAAACGAACCGTTGATAAGCAATGGCAGCTCTGTTGGAGGAGCAGTGTGTTTTCTAAATAACAATTCAAAACTTAAATGTGCATTAATACACAAGACACGAACTTCCAACGCACTGCACCTAAAACAAATTGCGAAATTTAAGAAATAGAAACCACAACAGGGAAAATAAGCAAACAATTAGCGGCACTGCGAAAACAAGAAAACAAAAATAAATAAAAAAAAATATTAAATACAATGAGTAGCAACGGCTAACAGCGCCCCCTAGCGCACGTTTCGCAAGCAGGTCAACTTGTCATAATGATTTACGTTTCGTACAAACTCGCCACTGCTAACAACGCCGCCGACGACGACGTCCGCAGCACCTGCACAATTGCAAACACACCTCACACCGCACACATACTCACAAACACACATATACAAATGCACACCAATACACACGCTGGTGCACCGCAACAGCTATACAAATTAATGTTTTTATTAGCATTGCTAGTGTAGCAACTGCAGTGCACAGTGGAACAATACGAAATAAAAATCGATTTTGTCGTTTTATATTTCAATTTTCTTGATTAAGTATCAACGAGCAAGTAGACATATGCAGCGCAATCTCTTATCAAACTTAGAATTACTTTGCACTTTTGTTGCAGGCGGAAAAGCCAGTGAAAAATAAAGTTCCTTTAAGGAAAACGATTCGTCATTATAACCTGACAGATTGCACAAGGGTAATAATTTTCAAAAATGAGCTCTCTTCATTAATTATTAACGAATATTAGCAATTACTACTATCATTGATTCATTATCATCAGACCTGCTTATTGGATTTTGATTTCTATATAAACAAATATATAAATGGTTAACAGTGTATAGCTAATTTTAATATAGTATGTTTTCAGTATGTATTCAGCCACTGTACATATCACCAACAAATTCAATGCACGTCGCCGTTACCGCTGCCGTCCAATTCTTTTGTCAAGTGCAAGCGGGCGTATACGTAATATACTATATTTTTGCCTACTGCGCTTGGCAAGTTGTTTTGTCGCGCATTGTTGTTGTAGTTCTGTACAAACACTTGCACAACTGCTGCTGTCATTGCCATTGTTGTGGCTAACAAACCAACACAAATCAAGCACACTAATTTTAACAATACGCCCCACCGTTGAGAACTGAAATATTTCTTTTGGCGTTGACCAATTTTGACGTTTTAAAAAACACGTTTTGCCATATAATCAAGTACACCAGTGTGTGTGTGAGTATTGCAAGGTGTGTCAGCACCTGTCCATTGCGGTTTTTCCTATTACGAGTCGAGTTCAAAGCCATCAAGCGACATTGCCTTGGAAATAATAATTGTAATTAATGAATTCGAGCATAGGTAATTGAATGTGAAAGGCTTTCTCTACAGCCACCCACCCACACAAAAGCTTCCAAACTATGCGAAAAGCACAACTGAAGGTTTAAGATCACAAATGGTCTATGAGTGTTTGATAGTCTCTTACTTTCCATAGGCTACAAATCACTGGAAATATCCATCTATGTCGCTGAGGGCCTTTCACTTAGAGTCCCAGCTCGAATTTCCCGCACAAGGCGACGATTTCCGAGCTTTAAATGGCAGTCCGTTCACTTGGATTGGTTTGGGTGTGTTTACAGATCATTTGTGGGTCATATGCATAAGCAGCAACCACAACAAGCTGCATGGTCAGCATTACGGCAATGCAGGCCAAATGCGGCTAATGGGTGCAATCAACTTGGCAAAATGGTAATGCAATACTTCTTGACAGTTTATATTCCGCTTGAAGCTCTTGTAGCCAAAACGGAAAGAGGAAGCCGCAATAAGTTGTCAGAACACAATGTCATAAAAACAGATTTTTGTTTTTCTTAACGAAACTCAGGTGCAAACTACAATACAACAATTCGAACCCATGTGAGACCAAATTTTATATGAATTTTATTTTATAATATTTGAAATACGTACATAGCTTTGACAAATCATCATTATTTACAAAGCAAAACAGAAATTAAATTCCAGCGCTGACTGAATAAATTACATGAATGAATGAGTAACTTCAATGAAATAAATTTATTACTTTATATTCTTTTAATACCCTGTGATTAAAAGCATGATGGCTAAAGTTTAATATAATATGATAAAAATATCATAAACTAGAATTACATTAACTATGTATATTATGAGTTATCGATTATTATTTATAATGGTATATTTATAATAATATATACTAAAATATCTCCATCTTCCCATATTTATTGACAACATATAATATAAATAAAATATTTAAAGGGTATTTGTTAAACGAAGTGAAATCGGCTTTTCTTGCAATACACATGTATATGATTGCATTTGTGTGTGTTTGTTTTATTTTTAATACGCGCTGCTCTGCGCACTGCACTTGACTCCAATTACTGATTAGTGTTTTCGGATTTATGCTTGCTTAAGCAGAAAACGAATACGTATATGGGATATGCGACTCTCCGACTCCAAAGCTCAACTGTCTGGCAGAGTGCTTGTGCGTGCAATATTTCATTAAACAGATGCGAGAGTATAAAACAAAACTTTGTTTACCTAAGCTATTCTGATACTAATGCACTCTGTTAAAAGTTATATTAAATTGACGCTGGCAGCAGCACACATTTCTACTAAAGTATAAGGGACATACTGCAGGACGACTACCACGATATGGGTCAAAGTTTATATGGGTTACTGAGACTTATTGTCGTTGTTGGATAACAATGGGTGAAAGCTAAGCCACAAGAGATGTTCGCTGACTTGCACAGGCCACAGAGCGTACTCCAGCAGGCTCAATGAAAATGATATGCAACTGTTTTCTACAGAGCATTGAGAGACTTCAAACGTATTGCAAAATGGACATGTTGTGTGTCAGTCAATTAGATGGATGGGCTCGTGCTAACGCTCGTTTGAAGAGCGCATCTGGAGCTTTCCCAACACAGAAAGAGCAACCCATCAATGTCAATAATAATTAGGCGGCACTTGTTGCATGTTTAGACTTACCGTTACGTGAAACATCAAGCTCCACCAGATTTTCAAAGTTTTGTATGTCCGGGGGCAGGCGTCCGATTTCATTGTCGCTCAGGCCCAGTTTTCTCAGGCGATTCAATCTGAAGAAATTCTGCAAGAGAAAGAGTGAAAGAGAGAGAAACAAAATAAATAGCTGGTTAAGACAACGGCACGACACAATGCAGCAAAGCCTTTCTCTAGTCTTTGGCAAACAAAGGCCGCAATCGTTAGGACGTGTTTCTGTTCATCTTCGAGTTCGTTTTCGTGGTCATAAATTTCGAAGAGTTTGTCATTTGTAAGAGCCGTGACCCATCCGGCGGGTCCAGCATCCCAAGCTATTAGAAGTTGCCTATGTGCCTTTGCTGTTGCTTTCTTTTCATCAGACATGTCGCCAACAATTCATTTATGAAAATCACGATTTTCCGGGCTCCCCATCAATTTTGACGTTCGATTTACAATAAATTATTTTGGCGCTCCTCGTACTTTCCCAAAGTGAAGGGTCGCGACCGATCACAGCCATAAACATTCAGTTGACCTTCCAGCTATGTGGAGCACACACACACACATTCACACCAGCCCAGTCATCTCTTGGCACTTGGAAAAGAAAGCAGCGCCCCGTAGTGGCTGAGTCAGTGAGTCATAGACCTCAAGGTTAACAGCCGCACCGGGCGGCGTTGCTGCTTTCATTGTGCTTGCGATTTTAATCGGCCATTGTTGGGTCACTCCTCTTACTTCTGCCCCCAAAAAGAATCTACCACACATAGCAGCAGTCGCGACAATAACAATCATGAAAATAATTCATAGTTGTAGTCGTAAAAATTATTAACTTTTTCGCTTGTCTCAAAATACTTGTGACACTGAGTGCTGCATGAGTGTCGCTGTTGAGACCGTGACTCGATAAAGTTGACGACCCAGTTCAACAGCCAGAAAGGTGTAAAAAAAACTCACTAGTTGTCTACTTACGAGAAAGCTGAAATGCTTTACTTACATCTCAAAATAACAACAATAAATGCGAAGCGATTCAATTGTCACTTTTATTCTATGGAGCTCAACAACGAAGCACATGATCTGCATCTATAGATACACATTGGTAAAACTTATCTGTACTATGAATAACTACTTGTTCTGTATTTAAATCATTTTCTAATGCTCAAAATTTGTCAAATGTTATTAATTTATCCTTTACAAATGAAATGATAATTTAAAGGTAAAAAAGTTGGACTTGGACTATTTCTATACCCAAATCACAACTTTTATAAAGAAATATAAATATTAAATACTAAAAATAAATAATTAATAAATTAATAGACCGAATCATACATACATCTGGTATTTCTGAACCAATTTCCTTCATATTTATGATGTTTCGTTATTACTAATTTACTCAAACGACCCGCACAGCGAAAAAACACGAATAAATTCATTTTTGTTGGTCAGTTTCGCTAAGGGCAAAGTACTTTGACTCGCTCCGCAATGGCATACGTTTTCCTGTTTCATTTGTACAAACGAGCACCTACAATGTCCCAGATTCTGTTTCCTATTTATAAAAAACGAAAGGCCTTTCAACAAATCATGCGTCAGAAAGTTGTATCTGTCAGGGACAAAAGCTAGCGACGAGCGAAAAATTCAGGAAGACGAAACGAAACGAGAAAAAATGACAACAAAAATACAGTCATGCAAATTGCATATGAAATAGGTATGAGAAGTGAGGGCTGGTGGCCCGTAGACAACAGAGCGGTGCAATAGCCGACAATGCAAAAAATAAAAGCAAAATGCACCCAAAGGAGGACAAGACGTGATGACAATAAAAACGAATGCGAATTGTAAACTTTTAGCCAAGTGCTGCCAGCCAACAAAGACCCACGCCACTGCCCTCCGCCCGCATATCCAGAGCCCACAGAGTCCACAGTCCACGGCCCACGCTGTGGCAGTGGCTTGTTGTATCTATGCGACTCGCTCTTTTGCATGACCATAAATTACAAGCCGGCCGGCCGGCATTGCTACGTGCCACACGTCCATTGCACGAGTACTACCAGTTCCCCCGACATACTCGCACTAGCTCACTCACTCACACACACAGACACATTGATCGACTCACTCACTCGCACGACATGCATTCACTCAGTCGGCCAACACACTTTTACTATTGTATCTAGTTGGAGCAGGCGCCCAGCAATCGACAGCCAGCAACTAACTGAATAGGTTGTGTTGGCCAGGCCAACAAGTTGAGCCAGCTTGCATAGGTTGCAACTCAGCAGCAAAACGTGGCGCGCATATGACGTAGACCCATGACGTTAAAGCCAGATACTGAAGCTGCATTCGATGGCATCCAAGTAGCTCCAAACCAGGCCACAATTTAATTAATCCACAAAGCGTTCGTACGCGCGCAGTTGGCAAAGCAATTAGTTTTGTTGAAATCGAATTTTGGAACCACTTTGCACTGCCTAACAGCAATTTTATTAGCTTTACATGCCAATGCAAAACTGGCTAACATTTTTAATCTATTTGCATGCACTATAACTAGTAGATTGACTAAAAACGCTGGGCCACACTTTACAACATAACTACAAGCATTGTTTTTATTCAGTAAAAAGGAGGGGTAAGATTTTTTGGCTCTGTCTGATGTCGATATATAGGGTGTATTTGAATTGGCTACTCCTGACTAGAGTATTCTTAAATATTTTCGAACCATAAAACTGTGTATGCGTTCACTGCGCTGAACCATGACACGAATATAAATATACACAATACAATACAATACAAAACAATCCAAAGCAATACGAAAAGATACATAGACACACACACATACATTCGTTCACAACCTGCACATCCATGCAGTGCGCTTCGTTGATTTTGAGTAATTTTATAATGTATCTGCAAGTGTAATCAGCTAAATGTATCTCGTTCTTTGTACACATATGAACACACACATGCGTACACATCGACAGCGAAATCAATGCTTGGTGGTGTGCATGTTGCAAATGACTGGGCGAGCAGCAAATGCCAAAACGGCGTACCTCACAGTAACAATCGCAACAGTTGAAAACGAGTTCTAGATATGAGTCGTACATATCTTGCGGGACGCATCTACTAAACGCGAAAACCAGCTGAGCTAGAACAGAGCAGAGCAGCGAGACGAGCCACACTTGAAATTGAAAGGCCGTTGATGGCACAAAAATATACGTATGCATATGTATATACTACGAACATGTATTCATGCAACTTGGCCAACCGTCAGAAGTTGCGGCATTGCTGACACAGGCACAGATACAAGTAAGCAAGCACAAGTTTTTGAGTATGTTGGTGGATCCGACTTTGTGTGCCATCCACAACCATCCCCAGCCTAGGCCAACTCTGCCTGCTGACCGATTCTGTGCGCCTGCTCCATTTTGTACATCTTCATTTTCCTAGCAAGGCACACAGACATCGCTCTAACGGAGCAGTGAGTGCACGCTCATAGCTTCATCCATTGTTCTTCTTAAAATTGTCGCAGCCACAAGTCGCAAGTTTCACGCAGCATTTGTCACTGCGACAGCTTGGTTTCGAAGCTAAATGTAATTTGTCATTTATCTCGTGCAGACAAGCAGATATGTTAGTTGTGCTATTTGATGAAACGAATCGATAAATTTCCCCCACGGTAGCTCCTATAATAATACTTATTTTTCGCTGAAAGTATTCCAAGTGCAAACGGTTTGTTGACGTCAGTTAGTGGATTATTGTTTAAATTCAGTCAGCAAATAACAACGGTTTCAAATAATTTTAAAGTAAATGCTCGACTAAAAGATATCTAAGTATAACATGAACAATATTAATATAAACATTGATTTTAAAATACACAAACAATGATTGAAAACAATAAAAAAAAGTTGAGCCAAATTTATCACATCAATCAAAATTGCGCTAAACCAAAGAGATAAGAAAATCGTAGAGAAGTTCGATCTGGCAAGTTATGTGAGACATCGTATCTGTATATATATATGTATATTCTATACATATATATATATATATATATATATATATATATATATAAATTTAGGAAAAATACGATTAAGAACTAATTTATTTATGTATAGAATATAGCTATAAATAAATAGTATACCTGAAAATAAAGACGAAAGCATTTTAAATATAAAGGAATAGAGAAATCAAAATGGAATCCACATAAAATGAAAATTATTATATTATAGAGCAAATTTTCAATGAATCTGAACTTGAATCAAGCTGAAGTTTATTCAATGTAACATCTGCGCAATTTTATTCTTTAGACATACACCTCTAATTGTGTTTGTGTTTACAGGGTATTACAACTAATTGAAATAGCTTGTGAACATTTATTGTACGTCTGTTTATGGTAACCGGTTTTGAGCGACTCGACGCGGCTAAAGAATTTATATAAGCGAAGCGTTGAGTGCGCAGCTAGAAAAAATAAAATAAAAACAAACTAACTGTGACCCATTGCAAAAGCTAAATAGATAAAATCCATTTCGAATTTCGGCCGCAACATAAGGTAGAACTATCGGGCACAATAAGACACTATCAATCGGGCCAGCTTATAAGCTAAGTTTCATTTGCTTGTACGCTTTGCTAAGCCTGAAGAGAGAGGGAGGCGAGCACGCCGACGCCATTTTAAATGATATTTAGTTGTTGTTTTCGTGGCTGCGCTGCTGCTAAATGATGTCATTGCCGACGTTGTGGTATTGTGTTCCAATAGCCAGACAAACAGACAAACAGCCGGTTAAGTTCTCAAAAAATAAAAAAACGCACCTGCAATAACAACGGCGCGACGTTTCGAATTGCAAAAGACAAGCAGCCAAAACGGGAAGGTGCTCAGGCTTTTGTAGGTTTGTGTACCTGGAGACCAGACCCCAAGGCAGCGGCAGGCGATAAGAGGCGATTACTTGATATCTTATCTGCGGGCGTGACTAATTGGCAGCCAACGAAGAGAGCATGGAATACGGCTCTATAGTACCCACAAGCAGGGTGGACAACCCAATTTAATACTCGAGTGAAAATGTTGAACTTTCTACGAAAGACACTTGAGGTAGGTTCCACAATCCGCAAATTAAATTCTGGAAAACCACAACGCATTTCGCATTCTAATGACACTTAGCTCAACACTGCGCCCTTGATATGATTATCAATAATTTGAAAGCCGTGAATTATGGATCATCCTTTAATTACAAAGAATAAGTCAGAACTTTAATTTGTCATATTTTTAAATTGAATACGATCTTAAGTCAGAAATAAATAAGGGCCAAAATATTTGATATCACTTTAAAAAATTTTTTATAAAATAAAAGATATATTTTCAGTAATTCTAACAGTTGCTCACGGGTCTCGAAAAGAGAGCGACTTCTAAGTATTGGAAGATAAGAAAGCCAAAAGCGATAGCCGCTATCTTTCTCTATTAATGGATTTGCTAATTTTAGCTATTAAGCTATACGTGTTTTACGTATATAGCTTAACTTGTAACTAATTTAAAAAGTGCTCATCTCTAGCTACCAAAGCTAACAACGCACGATATGAATAGACCACAAGATTGCTGCAGATTGTCGTCGAGTTAGCAATACAATTGAAGCACGGATTTATTGTCGCTATGACAACGCGGAAATTGTCTGCCGCACACAAACAACTAAAGGGTTGATGGCCGATCAACAACAGTAACATCAACATCCAGTAGCAGCAGTGACAGCAGCAACAGCAGCACATCCGACTTTTTCAGTTGATTTGGAATTCAAACGAACTTCCACAGCGCAGCAAGAAGAAACATCATCATTATGGCTGTCCATTGTCATCGTTTGGTTTGCTGATATTGTTGTTGTTGTCGTCGGTCAGCAACATGTTGTTGCTGCCGCTACTGCTACTGCTTGCAACGAGTGGTTCCATTGCTTTAGTAAATGCTGTTGCTCTTGTTGTGCACTTTATTGATGTAAACGAACAGCAGAAATTTGCATTAGAAGTTCATTAGCGAGTGCGGCTAACCGCGAAGGAAGCTCTAGAAAATGGAAAAACTTTACAATTTCATGACATGCGGCCAACAACTGAGTGGAAATTGCATAAAAAATGCTGGAAGAGTTATTCAGGACTTCAGGTTTGCCGTAGGTGAGATACCCTCACAAAAGTTAACAAGAATACAATTCAACTTTATAATCAGATAGATGGGATTAATAATGATTACGACAAAACTTGGTAATATGAACTCATTAATTACGTCTGACTTGTTAATAACTTTTTATCTCACAATTTTCTTAAGCCATAACGAACGATGTAAGACTTTAAAGGAAACTGTTTCAGAAGTTTGTTTAAATATATAATTTATTAAATTAACAATTTTTGGGCTTTTTCAAGCAACTTAAAGACTAACAAATCTGAGAAAAAATTTTTTTGCGACGTTTTATTTTTAATTGTGAGGCGTATTTTTATACGAATGGTTTATGGCAGCAGTTGAAATTTCGTATCAAACCAGGGCCAACTCGATTATCATCCGCGGTAGAACGGTATATATAGATATATAATGTCGTATATAGTACTTGAATACATATATAAGCCAAGCAAGCTGACAACCCCCAGCACTCACCACTTGTTGCTATGTCAACGCTTTGTTTTCTGTTTATAGCTCTCTCTACTTGTTGTTGCTTGTTTGATTTGTTTGCTTTTCGTCAGCTGCATATAAAACGGAAGTCAGTAGAAAAATATTATTTCTGACTCTTTTCATTCGAAATTATTCAACCACTGCTAATCGATGGACAAATCATTTGAGCCTATGTAAAGTTCTCTTTAGTTTCCGAATAATAATTTTTTTCTGATAAGTACGATATGTTATATATATATATATATATATATATATATATATATATATATATATATATATATGAGTATGTGTCTTTCTTCATGCATGTTGCGTAATTGGCGATTCAATTATGTTTGCATGCCGCAAACATTCTAGGCCCAAGTGGAATGAACAGAAATTTGTAAAAGAGCCGCGCCCCACTGTGCATCCATATTAATTAAAGACTTCCGCTCGAGCTGCACACGGACGTCTTTTGTTGTCATCATTGTCTTGGCAGACAAATATCTACATAGATGACGACGGGTAGGGAAGCAATGCAATGGCTAGCGGACAGTGAGAGACAGTACACCTAAAGGGGGTAGTTAAGGGGTTGATGATCTCTAGGTAGTTAGCAGGACTTCAGCCTTTCGTATTCATATGTAAAAAGATCATAGTAAGGGATGCAGCATATACATAAGAAAAAACTGAATCTGAACACTTTAGTAGAGTCCATTGACCCAATCCGTAATTAACAATATTTAATTCTTAGAAAGAAACACTTAAAAGATCTAGGAAAACTGTTTATAATTGATTTCAATTCGATTTTCAAAAAAATTTCCATTTCCAATGTGCAACTTTTTATGATTTGTTCTATAAATATTTTGCCCCATTTTCATGTGCCGAAAGGTAACAGCTGTTAGACCCAAACTCCATAAACCAAAAACATGGTGTCAAAGTAGGCACACATACACACATATGTACGTATGTATAGGCACACACACATACACTTATAGTATATTTATACTGACCTTTGGCAAATCGCGTATGTGATTCGCATCTAAAAAAAGTTCCTCGAGGGTTCGGGAGTAGCGTAAAATTTCCTCCGGCACTTGGGGCAGGGAACAGTGGCGCTTGTCCACGAATTCCACCTGCCTGTTGCAGCCTTTGAAAATTGGAATGCACTTGAACATGGTTTTGGTTGATGTTATTGTTGCTGCTGCTGGCCACAATTGATGACGTATTTCGTAATGGTTGTTGTTGCTGTTGTCGTTTTAGGCGTCGTTGTCGTTGCTGCTGCCGTTGTTGACTTTCCACAACAACAACATACACTTATAGCGTAACGTTTGCAGCATCTGTTGCGAACGCACACAAACACGGAAACACTCACACACACACAGAAACAGATAGAGACAGAGACAGGCACGCGCAGTCTTTGTTGCTGGCCTGGCCCTGCACTACGTTTCTTTATTTTTTCCGTTTGTTGTTGTTGTACTTTTGTCGGCTTTATTTTCGTTTCACTTTTATCGCACACGTTTTGGCAACATTTTGCGCTAATTTACTGCAATGAATCAAGCTTTTAATACATCTTACTGAGCACTCTTTGCGCTCGTATTTGTATTGGTTCGCGTTACGAAAAGGTAGCAAACGACAGAAACAGAAAAATAAGAGGAAGCAGAAGCACACGCGTCAAAAATTTCTTGCCTTCGACGTCCTTGCCTAACACTTATTGTTGTGACTCCAAAGAGAGACAGAGTGAGAGAGCAGTAGCGAGTACGAGAGCGCAGAGCGACATGAGGCCTACCATAGGTTCTGCAAGTATTGGACTATGCGTGTGTGCGAATGAGTAAAAGAGAGTAATAAGCAAAATAATGAATAATAATAAATTCTAATTGGCACTTATGTCTGCCCCTCTTCTTGCTGCTACTGATTTTGTTGTTGTTTTTGTCCGGCTTTCATAGTCGCACTTTGGTCACATTTTATCACGTATCACAAGTTTTCATAGTTGGCAACGCAGAACGAAGCAATCGCAACATTTGTTGCTTCTTCCATTGCAAACAGCCACGCACACACACGCACATAGGCACACAAACACTCGAAAGCGAGAACAAGCGAAGCAACAACAAGTCACAATGACACTTGACTAGTGCGCGGTAGCCCCGCTTGCGAATAGGCTTAGAATGAGAGAATTGTAAAAGACAGCCCAAAGCGTAGACGATGAAAAGCAACATGAGAAATACCGACGCACCAAGCACACACACATATAAACAAACACATATTCATGCATACAACAAACTCCACTTGGGTCAAAATTTTCATCGAAATAAAAAGAGAATTATAAATACGGCCAACATCGACACACCCAGGCAAACACACGCACACATCTAAATGTTCAAAGCCGGGTATACGCATTAACTCGCCTTTGGTGGCACTGTGCAGCGTGTTTTGGAATTTACACATACACTAGTACACACGTACACACACACACATAGTGACTGCGCGCCGCGCAACAACAGAATTCTGGACATAGGCAACTATACAACGCCGACTTCAACACAAAGCGAGGCAAGGGCGACGCTGCCGCATTCAGCGCCAGCTTGCACAATTTTTTTCGCACGCTTCATTTTGCCACTTACATTTGCTTCGAGTGCAACGCGGTTAACAGAAAAATATGAATATTAACTGTACAGAGTCTCAAATAATAACTCGTTAGCATGCAAATGCAAACACAAACACGCGCACACAATCATACGCGCGCACATATACCAATGGCGTTTACACAAATGAACGTACACAAAAATATACAATGCGCAACGCCCGATCACGTCAACCATTCACGACAAAAACAATTCGACAACTGTTTTGTGAGACCAGCGTGGAGAAACACAAAAAATAATAAATTACAATCGAACAGTGTGCCCACGTCCAGTTAACTAAATATTCGATAGCTTATGTTATATTTAAAGTTAACTGCTGTTACTTGTAATACAATGTTACGAAAACTGTTGTTCAACTAACAGTCTACTAACAGTTATGTCAGCTACATTATATATGTCTATACTCTGTTATTATATTTGAATTAAGCCACACATACAAACAGTATGAGTGGCAACCACAAGCGGAAAATTAGGCAAATGCAGTTCTGTTACGTTTAATGTTACATTTTCGGCTAATTCTCCTCTTTAATTTTTGAAGAGCCCTTAAGCAGAACTACTGCAAGTGCATGAAAACAAAGAGTTCAGAGACAAATTGTCATTATAAGTATGGAAAATATATGCTCTTTCACATTTCCTTTAAATTACCGCTATGCACATAATGCTTGAATATGTAATACACTTTCAAAGTACTCCAAAAACGGTGATGTGTACACCTGTTGCAATGTAAAAACACCTCAAAAATTAAAAAGAAAGGAGACTACATTTGTCACACTATCAAGTTAACAGACCGCTATGCGTAAGTCAACAGTGCTCAATTATGCGGTCTGGTAAGCTGTTAAACTTAAATGGCACTGTTGTTTTACATACTTATGTACATTTTTACCATGAAGATGGCTGCGCTACATCTGTAGTGCTCTAAAACGTTGAACCGAAAAATATTGGCGCGTTTTTTTAAAATAAAATAACAAGACCTATATATATATATGTATATTTATATATAAATAGTCACAACAATAATGAAATGAAGAATGGTCTTTAATAATATTACTGGGCGTTAAGAGAATCGGAAATGATCTATTTGCCTAATATTCAATTTAGTATTCTGTTAGCATAGAATTGTCAAAATAAAATTAATTTTCTTGAAATAATTTTTAGATTTTATTTACCACTATCACCTGCATGTGTGCTCGCTGCTTTGGTATAATTTATGCCTTCTTCTTGGTGAGAGGCGTGCCACTTTAACAGCCAGGTGCTTATTTGGGCTTCTGCTTTTGGGCACGGCCAAACGATCTTGAGAGACAACAAATAAGGAAAACAAACGGCGACTGCAAACAAACCAAATGCAACCTCAGCGCTGACATTGTTGTTTGTGCCATTGTTTGTTTTGTTTTGTTCTTCTTGTTGTTGTTGCTGCTGTTGCTATTGTTATTGTTGCTGACACTGACAAACACAGCTGTCGAGTGCGGCGCTTAAATGGCAAGTAAACTGCAACTCTTTGCTTTGCTAATTTTGCGAAAGGCGCCTCGACAATTGTGTGGGCGTGTTGAGCAAGAGAGCAAGAGAGCAAGAGCGAGAAAGAGAGACAGCGAGAGAGGGATAGAAGGAGAGCTGCCAGCCGAAGGTGGCAGCTTAAAGTGTTTTGTGGGGCTTCGGTGGGCGTGGCTGTGCACTTGCTGCTTATTATTTGCACTCGGCAAGGCCAGAAGCATAATAAATTGAGCGAGGTGGGTGTTGGACGTTGGGCGGGGCCGTGGGCGTGGACGGGGGCTAGGGCGTTCAGCACACTTGGAAATCTTTTATTCATGAATACCGCGTCGCCCCCGCTCCGTCAACCCATAAAATTGCACAATTTGAAGAGCCACCACCACCAACGGAGACATTTGGCCAAAAACGAAAAAATGTGTAAAAACATTTTTTTTTTGTATGCGCCTCAAGGATTTCGGCAATGAGGCTTGGTCCTGGCCCTGTCTGTTGCTGCTGCTGCTGCTACTGCTGCAGGCGATAGTTGCATAAATCATAAAAGCCATAGCCACAGATGTTGTTGTTGCTGTTGCTGTTGCTGTTGCACGCAAAAGGACTTTACGACACTTAAGCAGCGGCGCATTGAGAGTCACCAAGTATCTGAATTTGATTGCGCGGCCGCAACGTCTGTTGGGTTAACTCCTTCTGCCCCCTCGCTTTCCCGCCTCTTATTTATGAGGGTCTGATTCGTGCCTCTCTGGTTGCTTGTGGATTTGATATGCAGGCCCAAGCAGAAACTGTTTCAGCTTTATTGCGCTCAAATTGCTTCGCCTATAAACTCAGTCGGCGAAGGTCAAAAGGTTATGCAACAAGTTATGCTCTGTCTCCCAAGTAGCTGTCAATCATATGATAATTTGTAGACTGCTCGGGCGGCATTTACAAGGGACAAATAACGTTCTTTTTGGTTTTAAACTAATTCATGATTATGCAAAAAGAATATATTTTTATCAATTCAATACAATAATGGTTAACAATTTAAATTGTATTATATAATATATTTTTTTGCTTACCTAGTCAGAAACTTACATATAATTAATAATATAAATAATTTAAAATAGTTTCCCTCTTCATCTTTTCTTCACTTAGATTTCATGTTTTCTATATCTGCCATACTTCGGCCACCCACAACGACTCATCTAGGGATCTACTTGCAGATAGTTTAAGTTATGTCTCGACCTTAATAATACCACAGGTGTCACCTCTCAGGTGTCCTTCAATTATTAAATATTCATATACATGCTCTTACTCTCTAGAGAGATACAAGAAAATAGGTATAAAATCTCAATAAATTTGAGCTTCATTTAACATAGTTTAACATTTAATTTGTCGCTTTAATAGTTGACGAAATGCGTTCACACGACCTGACAGACTCATAGATGGACATGCCTGAAATAACTGAGCTTCCCTTCTGTTCATGAACATATACACTTCATGGAAAGCATTATGCTCTCCTCTTCTGCCTCTTCTCTTCGTTGCTGAGTTCAGGGCAAACAAATAACCAATGACGAAATTGGCAACTTTCACTCAAACACATATTTTTATATTCAAATTAAATATTTTACAATTTTTCTACAACTTCAAGACTTCAACGCTCAAGTTTTATCTGAAAACATGCAGAATAAAATATGAAAATAAAAAAGGAATAAATTTAATATTATTTTGCTTCAGTTTACAATTTGTGCATGAATGAGACACAATCACACAAATGTAAATAACAAATGTAAACATAAATATATATTCTATATACAATATATACATATAAAAGATATATATTTTTATATATGTGTGACCAGCTGCATTAGGCTTGAGCATATTTTGCATATGCAAATTCTTAATTTGATTGAATGGGGATTGGGGGAGCGTTGAGGAGGCGTTACGATCGCCTCTTACGTCCATTTCAGATTATTAGCAGGCGCTAAACGGTACTCAAGGAGGTGGAGCAGCCACGCCACCACGCGCTTTGCCGCAGGCGGCACGCCCACGTGACCAAGTATCTCACGAGCAGCCCACTTGTGAGCCGCGTACTTAATTTATGACTCGGCCTGCAATAATTCAAAGTCATAGGCCTCCGGAGACCATTCAGAACACTCGACCGCTGGCTATGGCCAACACTTGGCACAACAACAACAACAACATAAACATAAACAACAACAAGAGCGAGAGACAGAACAGAGCAACAGGGCTTACCACACCTTGCACTCTGAGAGAATGCCCGCTAGCATATTGAGGCTAAAGAATTTTTAATTAAAATATTAAAGCCTCAGCCGTAAGGTGTTTTTAATCTTGAAAATTGTTTTAATTGTTATTTAGGATTTGTTGCTTTTATTGCTGTTCTTGTGGCACAATTTATGTGCTCCTAATTAGAGCAGACAGACGCGCTGTCAGAGGTGCCGCCCCCTCACTTGCAATACTCGTTCTCATCGCTGAGGAGAGCATTTTGGCTTCGCTTCGGAACATCAAAATATTTCGGAATCTGCTTCTTTGACAATATATTAAAGAGATAAATAATAGTTGATTTTTGTTCAATTTAGTTGACATTTTCTGATCTATAGACTTAGATAAAAACAGAGTTTGCAAATTGTTAAAATTGTTAACAGATTAATAATTAATTTCGTCAAACTTATCCTGAACTTCGTCCGTAATAATCCTAATTTTGACTGACAGGATCATTGTAAACTTCAGTGCCATTCTAGCCATATAACCGAAATTAAATTACCACTTTAATTTCAAAATTATTTCTATTCAATAAAGATCATTTTATTGATATTAAAAGTATATTTCTTTACTTTATTATAATGTCAACTTGTGTAGCTCTAAAAAGAAAGCTAAACTCTTATCATTTACATTTTATAATATTAGATTTTAGAATTTTTAAGTTTATCCCTTATAATGATATTTCTTATCACCAGATATGCATAAAGCAAACCGACTAAAACTTTCTCATTTTTACTTCTAGAATCTTAAATGTTCCTTAAATGTTGTTGATCAATCTAGTGTTTATATGCTCTATACAGCAAGTCGGATAACACAATATCTTCCATAATTCGAGAGCTAAGATCAGCTAGTTCTGTAGTCTGAATGAAATATTTTCTTCTAGAAATATTTTTCTGTAACTGTAAATGTAAAGTGTTGCGCAGTCGATGGCGCCCGAGTGCAACACTCTAACTTGATTATTTACTGGCTTATACAAAATATACAAAACATAAATGAGAAATTATATTTTTTTTCCTTTATTTTTGGAAAAAACCTCATAATTACCATATTTTCAAATTACCATACGCCAAGTGAGACCGGGTCGGCATTTTCTTTATTTAACATGACGGCCATAAAAGCTAATTGTATGCGTGCATGACGGCCCCGGGGGAGGTGCGAAAAAGGGGGCTAAAAGCTGAAAGAAGACCAGATGAAGAAGAAGCTTGGCGGCGTTAAGGTAACCTTGGCTTGTTGCTGCTTGGTGATTTATATTTAATTGTTGTCATTATGGTCATCAAAATTGTGCGGCGGACCCCAACACCTGCCCACTGGCGCGCTTTTAATACCAACATCACCCACACCGCACCCAGCCACACAAGAGCAACTGCAAGAAGAACAAGAGAACGCGGCAATTAATTCAATTTGGCGGGCAATGTATGGGGCAGTCGACGCTTGTTTATTGTCGTCTGTGGATGCTTGAAGCGTGTAAATACGCTTAAGATGGGCCAATTGTTGACAGAAGTGCAAGACACTTGGAGAGCAAAACTATGAGCAAACACTGCTGCGGTAAGAGCGCATTTGCTCTTAAAAACTTTCCTAAGAGTCACAGCAACGAGAAACGTTTTGGCAATGAAACAGAGTCCACATCCTTGCTATTTATTCTCTCTCGTGTACGCTCTCCCCCCCTCTCAATATATTTCATTTCCGTTTACATATGCGCTTCGGCTGTAATCGCATTGAGTTCAGTTGCTCACCAGCTTTGCTAGCATTCGGGTGTGCTTATGCTTGGGGTCTGTATGTACTTTGCGATTTTTCGAATGAAGCCATCAAACATGCTGACGAGTGCAAAGGAAACTGCGTGTTCACATATGATTACAACATATATGAGTGTTAATTTGATGTTACCGACTTTTGCATGTTCTGAGTATTCACTTTGCTTTACGTACAAATATGATCACATTTTCTGCTTTGTATATATTATGGAGTATTTATTTAATTTTTTACCAGCAATTATTAAGTTTGATTATTGTGAATATTTATATAGAAAGACTTTCTTGTGATTCTAAATAATTTTTTGTCAATTCGTTATTCATATTCGAATAATACATTTTATAATCTATATGTTTATTCTATAAGCATTACAGTTCAAACAACTAATTGCCTAAAATATAACTTTTAGTTTTTTTAATTGCTAAACACAAAGATACAAATATATATATATATATATATATATATTATTTGTACAGTTATTTGAGATGTTTAATTTTTAAATCTGCGTTTGTCCTATTGATTGAATTGTTGATTTAAATATCTAATAATTTATTAAAATTGACATTGGTATTTAATTTAAACAATGCTTTAATCGTATGCATATACGTATTTACATAAATTTACTTTATTGCTTTGCATATTGACATAAGCTTGTATAGGGTATTCGCATTGAAATATTAGAGAATATATTTTAAGCAAATCAATTGTTTATAAAATGAACATTCAAGTCATATTAACTAGCTTTGGTCACACATATTTATTTTTTATACATGTCGGAATTCGATAAATCCGATATCTTTAACATATATCATACAAATGTCTAAAGATAGATAGTGTTTGTATTGAAAAAATGGCGACGTTTCAATTTATCTACAACTAAGTAAACTTCAAAGCAATTTAAATCGGTATGCAAAAGAGGTTGAAAGGGTATTTAATGCGCGGCAAATATATTAAATACTTTTTTCACATATTCTTCTGACTAATGCAATTTAAAATATAAATTGCAGTGAATGACTTTTTTGCAATTTCCAATTGACACAAATTAAATTAATTTAATTTTTTTGTTGCCAACCATTTTTATTTGTTGAATCAATTCCATATAAAATTGCAATTCTTTTATCCTTTTTTCTTTTTTTCTGTAATGCATTGAAATTTAAATAGGTTATTTAATTAAATACGTTTGTTGCCCATGTGACATCAACAATTGTGTGAAAATCAGTTGGCTTTTCCATTTTTCTTTTCTTTTTATTGTCTCTCTCTCCCTCTATATCTATCTCTCCCACTTTCTCTCTCTATCTTTCTCCCTCTCTCTCTCTCTCTCTCTCTCTCTCTCTCTCTCTCTCTCTCTCTCTCTCTCTGTCTCTCTCTCTCTCTCTCTCTCTGTCTCTTTCTCTCTCTCTGTCTCTATATCTATCTTTCCCTCACCCTCTCTATCCATCTCTCTCTATCTCTCTCTCTTTCGTTCTCTCTCTTACGATTCCTCTGTCCCAAATTTCACCTTTAATAGTGTTTATATATTTATTTTAAAGGCCTTGCGACAACTGCCACTTGACAGCTGAAATTCAACTCGCAGCTGCGTTGATAAGGAATCTGCGAATTGCAAATTACGAATTGCAGCTGTGAGAAATTTTCAAATTACAATAAATAATACGGAAATCATTCGACTCATTGCAAATGGCTTATTATGTCGCTTCAGAGCGGACTTTAATCAGGCTATTAAATAATTCAGATGTTTTTATTGTAAAGATGTATTTTTTCCCGTTGCCTGTGTTGTATATATTTTTTAATATTGTATTTTTTACGTAATTGTTTCAAATTGAACAACAATGCCCTTATCTGGAGTGGTCAACTCAAAGAATCCCGGAACAAATGATTGTTTATTGTTTTAAATTATCGATAATTTAAAGAAAAGCTGTTGAGCCACAATTAATAAGTTTTATGTTGTCGGTCAGCCGTTTCTCTAAATATTCTATATTCTAAATTAAAATGCAATGATTGAGCTCATCAAAACAACGCATTTCATAGAAAAAAAATGTTTCAAGGTGATCCAAAGGTTGAGTTTCATGGCTCAAGTTTGTGTGAAAAATCATAAAAAACAGCGGTGTCCTTCATTTGGGATCATCAATACATAATATATTGATAGAAATATTTGAATTTATTTTTTATTTCACATCCCAATCAAATTCAAACTTTATTATAAAATATTTGTTCGCCATTTAAATTGATTTGAGACAAATTCGCAGAATTCTAAAAACCAAGTGGAAGTCTTCAGTTGTTGATGCGAGAGTTTATTACTTTCAAAGTTTAGTGTTAAAAAATAATAAATAAGTACTTTTTTCATAAAATTCATTTTTAGCTTCATGAATTAATCCGGTACTGGTCATGAAAGTTTGTTATTAGTTTACAAACTATAAAATATGTCATTGTTACCGATGTGCCACGCTTCCAATGCTGTTTTCTATGCAATCTAAAGATTAAGTTTTTGAACTTTTTTAGGCCTTAAGCTTTTATGTAGAAGTTTATATATTATACGTCTATCTTCAATGTCTTCAAACGCATTCATAATCAAGATTATTGTATTGAGTAAGCCGGAAAGAAGTATCAAAATTGCTTGTTCATGTTTATTTGCTTATATGGAAATATCTTGCGATTTTTTTGTTCTCGTTTTAACATCCATTCTCGCTTTGATTTAGCGCTGTTAAGGAAATGAAATTCGACTTTGTCAGTTGCAAATTCAACCGTTTTCCGCGAAGTACATTAAATCAGCGTGAGCGAACTTTCGATCCATTACAATCTGGGGGCGACTCTCATTGAATATCCATAATTGTAATTGACCTGCGTAGCCGCGAGCAGGGCTTGTCATAAATATGAGCTAGCTAATGTAAACAGCTCATTAAAAGACTGGCAAAAATAGCTAAAGTTACCCACGATACGACCACAGCACACTCTGAATAAAGATATTTAGATCAACACCCATATATATTTCTCGGAATTTAATATCTTCAATTTTGTTTCATACACCTGCCCGAAAAGGCATAAAGAGACTTGGGTATTAATTACACACATTTTTCCTACGAATGTATGAAGTATATAGTATATGGCTAATATGTGTGCTTTGACTTGGACTGTTTAAGAGCTCAGCTGCTTGAGCTAAACAAATATTTAAGTTGATTGGGCGGGCGCAAATGTAAAAAGTTTCCACTCTTGAGTTCACCAAATTCGCATAAATTCTATGCGTGCCATAGCAGCCGTGAACTTTTTAATGTATTTTAAAACACTTTCCACTAAACATTTTAAGTAAACTGCTGCACAGTCAACGTCTTCCTCTTCGTGTTCGTTTTCGTCTTCATCTTCATCTTTGGGCAGATGCAGGCGGGGATGCCAACTTGACTTCCTGTGCAAGCGGCAAAGTTTTGTTGCACTCCTGCCGCTGCTCCAACTTCTGGCTGCAGTTGCACTTGCTCTGCAAATTCCATGGAGGCTGAAATCAACTATTTCATTTTGGATTCAACTGCTGTCCGAGCATTGCAACACGACCACCAACGGCCCCAGAAACAGCGGCAGCAGCACAAGCACCAGCACCAGCTACAAAATGGCAAATTAAACTATATACAATTGAATGGGCGAAGCTTGCAATACACTTACTTGGCCAAGGTGTGCAAACTGATCCGAATGCCTGACCACAATCCGTTAACAGAAATATATTAATAAATGCAGAAGACGTTGCTTGATAAGTGTTAAGATTTACTTTTTATTATTTATTTAGCTAAAGCTTGAAATCAATTTCTTTTAACAGAAAAAATAAATTTATGAATAGTCCATGGCCTTCTCACTTATGCAAGCTTGACGATAAGTATAATTATAACTCTTTAAATACAATTCAAATAGTACTCAAATAACATCAATATTTGGTAGGTTTTCAACTCACTGATATAGTCTATAATACTCCAGAAAGGAAAGTACTTAGCTGGCAACATCGGCATAGAAATAACAATACCACGTAGAGCATAAAGTTCTTGGGAGTTTTCGGTGCTGCATACCCTGCACATTCCCTCTGTGCCCCTGTCAGTTGTCGCACTTCACACTGGCCGGCGCCCATTTGGATGTTTGGATGGTCGAAAGGCTACTGCCAGTTGCCAGCTGAGTTTCCAGTAAGTTTTGTGCTACAAAATACTATATAAACTGAAACTCCTTTAGTTGGCTGTGGGCGTGGCAGTGTGTCAATGTTTGCTTTATGTGCCTAGACGCAGGCTAGCTGCAAAAGTTTTTGTGTCCAATTTTCCCCCGGGGTCTTCTCTTTTTCTGATGGAAATGAAGCTATACGGGCGTCTTGTCAAAAAATTTTAATTAATTACAGTCGTAAAACGCAAAAGTTGCATAATTAAAATGTTATTGTTAATAATTAAATAAGCAAGAGCAAAAGCAAATACAATGTCAGTCCACTGCAAATTAATTATGCTGTCAATATTTGTGAAATCTTCTCACTTTGCTCTTGCCATTCATTTTAATTCTAATTTATGCCACCTTCAAATGCGCACGTTTATGTGTTGGCCTCGGCCCTCATACCTAGCCCCTCACCCTCACCCTCACCCCTCAATCCTCGCCCACATGGTCAACTAGTGGCCCATTTACGTAAGTGGTTGCATGTTGCAGAGTAATTGCATGAATTTGTTGGCCAATGATTGCATGTTTGCCAAATTGTTTGACCAACTGTTGAGCATCGTTTTTGTGCAGCTGAGCTTTGTGCTGACCTGACCTACCCTACAGTCGACAAAACTGGCTTGGGACATTGAATAATTAAAATATTTTCAAAATCAACTCTAATGCTCGACACAAAACTGAGATTATCAATGCCTCTGCCAAAAGCAAATGCACAAAAAGTTGCCCAAACGGCTGCAAAGGCCGTGCTCAGTGCAGGGCTCAGCACATGTTTGCAAATTTGAAATGTTACAAAGATTTGCTTAGTTTTTGCTAGAAATTGCCATTGCCAAATATTTGCTATGGAATTCACATGCTGCCAACAGACAGAATGGACAGCATGGAAAAGTTTTGCAGTCCGACGGAAGATGATTGGGGTCAAGCCTGTATGTTTTGCTTATATGCAAAATAGTATTGGATTTGCTTTTAATTGTTTTTAATTAAGTACAATTTATTACGCAAACAACAATAAGCAGCTCACAATACGAAATTTTCTGCTCTCTGCCTTACAATTGTTGATGTTTTTAAGGAATTTGCCCTCCCCCCTCAAAAACAAGCTGCATTTGCATTTTGATGAAATTCAACATGTTATCGCAGGGTATGTTATACGCTCATAGAATAGTATACCGTTTGAAATGAGTCTTTCACTGCCTTGCACACATAACAGGGCTTACTTATAGCATAGCTGCCATGGTGCGATAATTGAAGTGTTTAATTTCTTTATTCAGACTGAGCTCCTCTAACGGAATTGTTTTTCTTAATACATTAACACAAAAGAAACAAGCGCTTTTAAAGTATTTCTATAATTTTATATGGTTGCAAATGCTAAAGAAATTGTTCTACAAAGTGTTTTATTAAAAAAAAACACATTTTGAAGTTTGTCAATTTTGAAGTTTGTCAATTATTTTATTTCAAATATGACTTGAAAAAATATACTTATTGCTGGAATATGGTGCTGACCTCACATTCTTACATCGTCAAGTGGCCTGCGTTAGACCATTGAGTAATTTACGACGATGGTCAACGTCAACACGATCGGGTATATCGGGAAAGTATGGCATTAGACATAAGTTATTATATAAGAGTTCTAAAAATGTTTCGCTCTTCGGAGCGGCACGCACTTCAGCATAAACTCTGTAACTGTCTGTGTCACTCTAAAGATTAAATTTTAATTAATTATTATTATAATTATAAATTTATATAATTATATTATAATTTTAAAGCTCCTGCTTTGCCTTTAGAATCTTCGGGCTGACTTTAATATCATTCAATTTTAGTTCTGAATAACATGAATTGTAATGCATAAATCTAAGAGAACTTCGACTCTTTTGAATAAATACACACACATATATATAACTAATATTGAACTGGTCCAAATTAATGAATTAAGGTGAATTCTTAATAATTTTGAGCTGTTGCAAGAAAACACGATGATTATCGAGCTGTCCTTAATTAGATTTAAAGTTTAATGAGCCAACAATTTAGGCCAGTGCGGATGTGTGTAGGTACAAGCCAATTATATTTCAATTAGACACCTGTGTCGTTGTGCTAGGCGCCATTAAAGGAGCTTTCCATAAGAGGACAAGCACTGACATGTGAAATGCAGCAAAATATTGACAAGCTACTTTCTCAAGTTGCCACACACCTATTCAAGCCTGCTTGGCATGAATTTATGCTGCCAGCGATTGCAGATCGATGCTTACATCATTATGTCAGTGGTCTATGTCCTGCCACTCACTGTGGCATTCTGTGTGCGTAATGTGGCAATTATCAATAAACAAACTGATAATCTCTGCTGGGTGCTGTTTGATTGTGCCCCCGTATAAAGTTGGGTTGCTCTAACAGCATCACAAGAATTTAAGATGCTTTATTAAAGAATTTCGAGTTCTTAAAGTGTATACGAGCTCTTCTCTAAAGAAATAGTGGCTAATTGATAAAATTGTGTTCTTATGTAATGCACTAGCAGACAGCTAAATACCAGCTAACGGCCGTATCATAGACTGGATAAGTATTCCTGAGCAGTTTATTAGTGGATTGTACGATACTTGATTCTTATTATTTGCTTCATTGGCTTGTCTGCTCCCCTTGCTCTCCTGCTAGCCTTAGCAACGGCATAGGGTAGCCGGAGTTGCCATCTCCGTGGTAGCTTGATAGTTTTAAAGAAATGCACGCTCGCAGTTTCCCACGGCCCACTGCAGGTATTTGTGGGATAATCGTATTGCACTCAACTATTTGGTGTCGTATGTGTGGAATGTCTCTGTTTGCTGTGTGCATGGCTACAGTTTTCTGCTCGCTGACCTGCAACTTGTGCGCGTTGTTCGAACAGCGCAGAACAATATGAAATATTTTCAGTGCGCAACTTTGTTGGATACCTAGACGAACTTATGAAGCATTTAGAAAAAAAAATATATATATATATATTTATATATATATATATATATATATATAAATATATATATATATATATATATATATTTATATATATATATATATATATATATATATATATATATAATCATTATTTTTTCCAATATAATTATAAAATATATATCCGTATCATGTTTAAAGCAGTTCGCCTAGTTATCTCATAGTTGAGCATATTTCCCGCCTACTCGAGAGCTCCTCACAGCACCCTTCTTTGCTTGCATTCATCCTGTTGCAGCAAAGAATTATATTTTGAGTTGTGTAAGCCACTGACTAATTAAGCCATGTTAATAAATACATATTCATGGCCAATACGCACAAATCAGTCCTGCTCCTGTTAATAACTCATACATTATTTTCGATTTTTGCCCAGCCTACGTCATCTGAATATATATATATACTTTTTCAGCTTTATGCGCATAACACCCATTGAATATAGTAGTAGTAGTAGGGTATAATGGTTTTGTGAAAATGTCTGTAGCGAGCAGAAAGTGGCAGACCCCATAAAGTAAATAATATAATATTCTTTATCAGGATGATGAGCTGAGTCGATCTAGGCATGTCTGTTTGTCAGTTCGTCCGTGTGAACGCAGTAATCTCGTAAAATTTAAAATGTATACTCATGTAAGCCATGCGTTGTACGAGCTTAACATTATTTTTTGGATAAATCATCCCATTTCCTTACTAACGATAAAAATCGATAGTTTTAGAAGCTTAGGTTGAATACCGTAAAATTTGGAGACTTCAGATTTACTAGTAGGTTCGTTTAATGTATGCACAGATTTTGTATATTTTCGATTTTCAATGCTTCCCATTCTTCTAAATCAAATAAAACGTCTAGATGCTTGTAAGCAGCGCGCGTGCTTAGGCATGCTTATGCTTATGCAATTTATGTATTGAAAAATCGAAGAATGATGGAATAACACCGCTCTGCATGGTTCAGGGTATCTCGACTAAAGTACTTTTACTTGGTTTTTTTTGCGAAAAATATTACGGTTCATTGGCCGTGCAGGCAATAATTTTGTATAGCACTCTTCAATGGCCAAATGATTGTGCGTTGCATTTGTCATAATAACTTTATGCCCGTTAATGAACTGAAAGATATTTGGATGGAAAAGAGAAAGCTTTAGCTGTTGGATCACGGCGTTACTACTCTTTGGTATCCTGGACTATTAACAAATTAAATGTATTTAAAAGTTGCAATGCCCAAAATTTAAAAAACATTTACTGAGAGCCTAAGTTTTTGATAATATTAATCTAATTGAATTGTTATTGTTTTATTTCTCCTCTTACTATTACCTTTATTAGCAATAAATTCAAGTACGGTACTTATTATGCTTTATTATGTCCAAGCACTGAAATCATCATAGAAAACTGTGCGGAATGATGCGATAGACACCGCAATCTATGACAACGTATCAAAACGTTGCAAATCATGTACAACAAACTAACAAAAACATTGACATACATAGCGAAGAGCTTAGCCGTGTGTGATATGAGTTAGTTGTGGGAAACTTTAGCTGCAAAAGATGCAGACAAACCAATTCAAAGACAGACAAAATACAATACTTTACCGAATGCTGAAAGTGGCGAAAAACACACCCCAAGGGCATAGGACTAACTGGCTTTGCGGTCGCTTTGTGTTTGTCTACAAATGTGTCCTGTTGTGCCCCATTGAGGACCAATAGCTTCGGTTTAGTTCGATAATGATGCTATTGCAACTGAGCCGCCCTCGAAATATTAAGGCTCTCTCGTGTACTCTTTGGCAAAGTTGTGTATGTGAGTGGGCGGGCATTGATAAAATTATATTCAATTGATGCTTGTCGAGTTGAAATACCATAATAAATTCAATTGTGTCTCAGAGCGACTCCCTGGGCGCCTTCTGTGTCTATTGTGTGCCAGCCCAGATCCAGCCGAGCGAGCATGTGGCCCAATTTAGGGCCAGTGGCCCACAAATCGTTTATTGTTTGCTTTTCTAACTTTGTCATAATATCGTCCTTTATCATTCCATGGCCTTCTTTCTGGTGGCCTTTGCGGAAAAATTCTCCTTTTAATTTGGCAATTAATTGAATCAATCGCTTGCACATCCTGACATCCTGCCTCGCCATTTTAATGCCGCTAATTTATGTGGTCAATTGTTTTGCTTTTAACGAGCGTTCCATTCAATTTTATTGAAAAATTGCCTCGTCAAGCTTGGCCAAAGCACTTCCGGTCAATGGACGGGCTTCCTAATTTTTATTCCGCATTATTTTCAGTCCTTTTCAATATGTTTCAGCTAAAGGGCAATGGAATTGGGTGGTCATTTGTTATGTTGTGTGTTTTAAAAGAAAGTATTTATCATATAAATGCGTCAGACTACATAGATATTGTTTATTAAATCCATTTTATTATTTTCATCTCAAGTTTTCAATTTTTGTTGAAGCAAATATTTTTAAATTTCAAGCAATTTAAATTCGAGTTCCATGTGGTTTTCCATTGTTGTCTTTAATCGCTTTACTAAAACGGTAACAGCACATATAAGGAATTCATCGGCACAAATTCCAAATAATTGAATTTATGCATTAGACTGGGCTGGTCGATCAAAACGGAAAATAAATTTAAATTATCGTCTCGGCCTGGTTGCAGTGGGTTGTAGCTTAGGAAACAGAATGCCGTTCGGCTTAAAAGTCAAAGTACATTAAAATACAATACGTACACAATACTGTAGGATTTTTTCTGACCTAGATGTGAAGTTCACACAGCATGAGAAATTGTTATAAAGAGCTAGCCGGATATTTTCGGAATTTTTAATTAATTCCCCTGCAGATTCACATACACATGCACATGCAGTTCTTGCTATAGTTAACACACACACAAGCAGGCTCGTACGCTTCCTGAGAAGGCTGGCGACTGAACCTTGTCCTTTTGTTGCCCGGTTGCCTGCCACATTCGGAGTGTCCGTTGGATGCTGTTGTTGCTGTCAAAGAGCAGAGGGACGTCAGCAGTAACCATTTTCAGCAATTGCCATGGAAGGAGGACGATGTGGCGCCCAACCTTCCTATCTTGGCCTGTTGGACACTCTGCAATGGCATGGCTATGCGACGGTGCGCACCCTTTGTTGTTGCTCATTCATTGTGCAAAGTTTGTATAAATTTTTGATTTCTTTATACAAAATGCTGTGCATGTCTTTCACTTCGTCTGCCTGTCTGAAGTTCTGCTGCATCTTCAGTTCCTTTCACTCGTCTTCTTGTTATCATTGTTGTTGTTGCTGTTGGCATCGTCGTTGTTGTTGTTGTTGTTGCACACAACACAAATGCCATTGATTGAGTCACATCGCCTGGGCATATAAATCTCACTGCTGGGGCTTGTCATTCGGTCTGTCTGACTTGCTGGTGCCTACCTTAAAGTTTTCGCCGTGCTGGGTCTGTGGCGTTTGACGTAACTTGCTCGATGATTTCGTTATTGTTCGATTGACAATAAAGAATCAACTGAAAGTTCCAAAAAGCACAAAATGCCATTGAATTTACTCAGAGGCACCGTGGCGAGCAGCACGGGCGGCGCACTGTAAGAACCACAATAGTTGCAAGCATATACAAGCCTATACATACAAAAAGCTTCCAAATTTGTATGCAAAAAATGCAATAACCAAGTGCAGCTTAAATAAAATACATTTCAATGATTGCATTTTGGATTAAAATAACAAAAAGTTCAACGACATCAACAACTTTATTTAAAAAAATTCACACGAGCTGTGAAAATGTATCTGTGAAATATATAATATAAATTTGCAGTTTTTCTTAATGCTACTATCTCTCACTCGTTTATTGCTTTGCTGTATACCATTTAGGTTTAATGAAGTGCAAACAAAAATAATTTCAATTAGAGCGTAACAATCGCAGAGGAAAACCAAGCAGCAGCACGACAGGGCAACGAGTCGAACAAGCGAGTAGACAATGCGTAAACACAAAAGTCGAAATGGCTGCAAAATGCAGAACATGTGAGTTGTGAGTGGCATGCAAATGCAACTTGCAACACGGCAACGACAATGGCAACAACAACAAAAACGACAACGACAACAACATGCATATACATGGAACATAAAATGCACTTCAAGCTCGAAACAGTAGTTCCTGTCGGCTTTGCATTCGCTTCTCAGCAAAAAACCAGCTCCTTTCTCTATTTGTCTTATGTGCCAAATATTGCTTTGCTCGGCTTTACTTTTTACTACTGTGTCAAAGTGATAGTTATTTGCAAGAAATTTAAGCTTGAAAATATAAGAACTTATTTGACTTTTAAAAATAATAAATAGCTTTAAGAAGATAAAAATTATTTTAAGAATGATAAAATTGAATGGCAAAACTTCGAGCTATCGATCTATCTATCGAATACTTTCAATATATATATTAATAATAATAACAAAAGTGCTATAAAATGTTTACAATAATTCTATGCCAACAGGTCGTATGCGTATTCGTGACATTAAAATCATTCTAAAGTTAAAGATGAAACTGCATGTAATAAAAATATTTATATTATAGATTTTTTTACATTTACACATTTTACGATGCTGTTGCTTTAGTACTTTGAATATTATTTTTGTTACTTTTCCGATAAATTTCGTAAATTCAAAATGAGAACAGGCCAAATTACAATTTGCCACGAGAGCTTTGCCTTTGAATTGTGATTTATGCACACATATGTCATAGTATATGCTGCTTAATTTCGCTACAACAGCAACTTCATCATCAACCTTAACAGCAACAACAATAGCTAGAGTCATAATAAAAGAACGACAATATACTCTGATTGCCATTTGCTGGTCCGCTGCTGCTGGCGCGGCAGCGTTTTAGCTTCTTGCTAAACATTCAATAAATAAAAAGCTAAATTACATAAATTTGTAGGTATATGTAAAATGTGTTGACTTTTTTACTGCAGCGACGTGCGCATTTAAAGTGCTTTTGATTTGTTGTTGTTGCTGTTGCTGTTGATGTTGATGTTTCTGTTGCTGCTGGTGTTGGTGTTCTTGCTGCTGCCGCCAGGCATATTAAATTTATATGCCAACGTTTCACGCACATCTAAATTGTGTGGCAAAAGTTTATGTCGCAAGTAATTTTTACAGCCAAACAACTTTATTTTTTCTGCATTACGCTCTTATTGGGCATTTGACTTATGACGTGTGTTTTTTATGCGGGCTATCAAAAACCAAATTGCATTTTGCACTTGTCTCAAAGTCATCTTGCACTCCGATGCTACCCGCAGCTTTATTTATGAAATTGATGAAAATATTACAAACTTCCAGCTATAGATAAACAACTTGCCTTATAATATTTGATTATCTATTAATATAAGATTATGTTCTATGAAATGTTTAATTTGTAACTAAAAAACTGATCCGCAATTATGCATAAAAATTGCCGAGGATTATATTTTATAAATCACTATCCTGATATAAAAAAGGGTCGTTTATATATATTTTTTTTTACTGATTTATATACTGATTTATATATACTTTTATACAGCTGGAATATTAATCTTTAAAATTTTTAATTAATTCATTGCACAAATATATCTTAAGTTCGGATAGTTAAAAACAGTTGGAAATTAATAATTTAATGTACTGTGTCCAGCAGCTTAAGTCGTCAACAATCAAAGGGCTCCTGCAGTTAATTAAATAAAAATATTTTTTTAATTAATAACTTAGAATAATTAAACTTTTTAGCATATTTTTTGCTTTAGCTCCTGCTATATTAACATTATGGAAATTAAAAAAGCAACTCAGATTGCAGCTAGGATAAAATATAGAGGTACACAAATGCCCTCAAGGCCCGAACTTTTCCATACTTTAGCATTTCCTTCACTATGTGGCTTTTTCTTTGTTTTGAGTACAACCAGTCATTTTGCCACTGCCCCACAGCGTTGCTTTGTAGTTGCTGCCAAAGTGATGTTGCCATAATGCTCACCTGAGCGCAAATAAAAAATAAAAATATAAAAAAAAACCTACATGAAATCGCTTAAGTGCTTCTGCCATAACTTCCACATAGGAGCTAGCCCCTTCGCTGCTCAAAAGTTTTCACACAACACCCATACTCAAACAGTGTAATTATTTGTTTATTAAATGCTTGCAAAATATATTTTATGGTTTAATTCAAGAGCCGAATACATGCGAGCTGTGATAAGTGGGGAAAATATAACAAATTGAATTGTTGAGCAGACAAAAGCTTTTTATAAGAGAAAGAAAGAAATATTACAACTAAATGCTAACGGTGCTGTCTAAACGTGGTGCTTTCATTTCCGCCATAGCACAGCAACTGGGCACTTGGGCGATACTAATTACAACTAGAAAGAGGCATCAATGTGCCTTCATTGACAAGCTGCTTCCGCGTTTTGGAACCCTGGCAGCTATCACCGTATCTCTCTTGTCGTGCTTCATGACTGTATCCTAGGCAGCCTTTGAGTGACTGCGCGTAGTGAACTGCTCTTGATACTGTTGATGTTTTTGCAACATCTTCATCTGCTTTTCATGCGGCTCTTACCTTTGCCTTAGCATTGTCTGTCGCATGTAACTAGCTGCGGGCGCCATACGTTTTCCCACTTCTTTTTTTTCTTTAGCTGTCATCTGATGCAGTATTTCAAACTGCAGCTGCTAACCCGCATGCTGTCCAAGAGCATTGACCGACGACCCACTAACAAAAGCTGGACACATATTTAGAAAGAATAGGAAGAGACCAGGTTATGCAAACTGGTTGCAAATTGAATGGGATTCCTTATATCCTACCCTTCACGATACGGGTACAACAATATCCATTTTTTCTTGCATATAAAAATGAACGCAAATATGAATTTACTATTTAACAATTATTGTTAATTAAATTATTTATAAGTATTAATTTCATTAAATGAAAACAAGAAGACTTAGAATTCCAGGAATTTCAGATAAGTGTAAAAAAATGTATGAAACTCAATGTCCACAGCCAAAGCGTTGTTCGTGATCGTTTTTTAGTTTTATAGTTTTCTGCTCATGTTAATTAAAGTGTTGGTATCCCACCGTGTTTTAACATTATATTTATAGTTCTAACAAACTTAACTTTTACAACAATTAAGACGGATTTTATTCAAGTAAACTTTAAAAGTATTGAGAATCATATGTTTCTACTGTGTATTGCTTAGACTATTTGAACCATAGTAAATAGTAAATTCAGTTTTAGATACATATAAAAATGGCTTATATAAAAATTGTTCATTTAATTTTTCGAAAATTCATTTTGAACAATAAATAAATTTTCCAATTATCGCAATGCTATAGAAAGAAAGGAGTCGCAACATGCAATAAGTCAAATAAAACTGAATTAGTGGAAAATAGTTTTTTTAATAACACTGCGAAACTAAACCAAGCAGTGCATTCCAAATTTATTACTCTTATTTTGTATAAAGCTTGTTGATTTTTTTAACGATTTATAAACATTATAATTTTTATACAATCTAATCGGTAATTCATTTGCTTATCAGCATTACTCTCAATCAAAAACGTTGCTGGCATTCATCGAGTTTCAACCAAGCTCAAATTAAAGATAATATTTGCTTGTTGCTTGGACTTGGGCCGCTTATCATCGATTTTATTGGCATAATCAGCGTAGAAATTTGTGTTTGCCAACTTCTGGCAACCTGCCACGCCTTGTTACTAACCCACGCCTCCTCAACCCGTTGAAAGGCGATAAACATTTATCTTCATTATACAATTTGCGGCAGTCCGCTTTACTTGCCCCTTTGTGCAGCTGACCCTGATCCGATAGTAGGTCCTCAATCTCTCTCACTCTCTCAGATGAGTTGAGCTGCAATTTTGTTGTTATTTTGAGCCGCGTCGCTGGCGTCATCACAGTTGCTATGCAGCGTAATGAAAAACTTTTTACAGCGCACGGAACCCTTTTTTAATTTTTATTAAGCAGAAAATTGGCTGGCCACCCGTTCATATACTACGTTGGGAAAATATTCAGAAAATGTTAATGCAAAGAAGCATGAAAAAAACCAGAGCCTCGAGGCGTATTTATGCTTTGCCAACTTGACTTGGCTGGCTCTCAAAGCGCAACATTAATATCATTAGATGTCCTCTTGGCCAAAGATAAGTAAGTTATTGCTAGAGCACCAGTACAATGCATTGCTTATATGGTTTAAATAAACTATATATACAAATCTATGGATCTTAGTCATTGTCAATGCAGTCAGTGTTCAAGCTAATGCGAATAATTTTGAGTTGTGCGAATCGGAATTTGTTTGCTCCGCATTCAATGCTTTTTATAATTCAGAATACACCCATACACTGTCAGGAAAATTGCGTTGCAAGTTTTATTGTGATCTAAATACAATTTAATATGTTGTTCGAATACTCAAAAATGTTTTAACTTGGGTACAACAGACTATAATTTTTGTTCACAGTTCAAGAGCAGTACAATCAAAGTAAAATCAACCTTATCTATTATCCACGCAGAGATGGATGAGTGATGATTACAAGACGCTGTTTTCCTTTTTACTTTGTATCAAATTGGGAATGTTCTAAATAATTCAGATTGGAAATATAATTAGTTTGGTGGTGAAAATCATGGGCTTTTCTCTGAGTGTATTTTTCATGCTTTATGTTTTCGTTTGCTTTTTCTTTGGCAACCCGCGCATTGTTTTCATTCATGCTAAAACAATCTTTTTAAGCTGATTTAAAAGCTACCCATAAAAGGGATTTTCAAAAAACAAATTAGCAAATAATTTTCCTCTTATTAGCTGGCGCACGGCTCAAATATTTTCAATCAATGACTAATTTGTTAAAGCTCGAGGGCGATCTGAAACTGAATGCTGTGCGTCCCTCTACAGCACGTATTGTTTACTCTTATTTTAAATGTTAATATATTTTACTTATCCATCTAGCCAGGCCTGGCCTTGCTTATTATGCTTGTTGAATTCGTAATGCTTTTTATTCGCTTAAATCATTTTATTGCCACTTCATTATACTTTGAAAAATGTGAAAATTTACTCTGCTTCGTCGTTCTCGTTTTCCACCTCGCTCTCTTTTCGCTGCAAAGATTTAATTATATTGTAGTGAACAAAATTGAAATATAATTAACTAACTTACCCACACAGATATACTGCGACCACCTCTGACATTGTATCTGAACGGTGCAGTTAGTTAATTAAATTTTTATTTTTTTATGGGTATAAAATATTTATTCCGATAAGTGTTGCACTTGGTAATTCATTTAGTTTCAACAATTGAAAGCCATTATATCAAGGTACCCTATTTATATACTTCATTGCTAATTAATCCTCAATAGAGAGGCAAAAAGAATAATCCGATTTGCGATAATATTATTCTGTACAACGAAGCAGAATCAATCTAGTTCGCATGTGAGTCTATTAGATAACACGACACAATTTCATGAACTCGATTTTACTGAATTGACTAGAGTAACCTATACAACATATATATATGTAATTAAAATTGAATTTTATTTTTCACATAGCATAGCCAGTCATAGAATACTTTTTCCATTTTTAATTTTTTTCCAGACTACGAACATTTCATAAATTCCTTCATTTAAACGTATTTAATAAAAATAAGAGATTAGACTTAAAACAACAAATGTTGGATAGGAAAAGTGTTTATGTGCACTAATCAAGTTATGTGTAGAAGCATAGATTTACATTTCGATTTAAATAGCTGTTTGTTCTTTCTGGAATACTAAATGCATTGAGTGCATGCACCCTCGCTATTAAGAGCGCGGCATGACGCATGCTACCAACTCATGTCTTCCCACCATGTTCTAAGCCATCACATGCCGCTTTTATACTTTGTCGCAGCAAATTTGGCGACGCTTGCTTATTTAGTTAATTATCTCAGATTACTTGCTCTTGATTATTTTCTATCGTTGTTGCTGTTGTTCTTGTTCTGACTGTTGATTGTTGGCTGTTGGTTGTTGGCCGTGGCTGATCGTTGTTGTAGCTGGTTTGTGCTGTAAAGTCAGCAACTTTGGTGGACCGCTCGTTGGCTGGTTGGGGCCATGATGTTTACTTATTTGAACCCAGCATGCGGCAATGCCGCACAGCAGGCGAAAGTCAACTTGGATATTCTTAGCCAATTCCCTTGGCAAATAGCGAAAAGCTGACTCAATGACGCTCTGGCTGTCCTCCTGGCCGTCTGGCAGACAGCCCGTCTCTGCGGCTGATTCATTTGTAGCGTCGCCATATCAACAATTAAATTAAACGTGTTTGCCTTACACAAGCGAGCTTAAGCGCTCAATCAATGTAATATACCTTTTTAGCGCTACACCGCGCCATTCCATGCACGTGCGGCATTTTAAATTAGTAATTAATGAAATTTCAGATAGAATTTTCTCTTATTTTAACTTCCCAAGCTCTTATAGATTATCGGCCAGAACAATTAGCTAGCGTCCAGTTGATAAAAATATCAATTAATGAAGTTTGTTAATAGAAATGAAGTGCCTAAATAAATATTGATCTGGTAAGATAATTCATATTTTTCTGACGATGTAGTTGAATATCGAATATTAACGTAAATTAAATAATTTCTTAACGGAGAACTATTATACACTGTCATAGGAATTTGTACAATTAACAGATTCTATTCAAATCCTCGGCAACATAGAAATATGTAACGATTTATCTGGTCACGTAGTCTAAGGTTATAATCTTACCGACACTGATTAGTTCTTATTCCTCCAGTGACAAACATCCTATTTAATTATAGAGATGCTATTTTAAATCTGGGAAAACTGGTGAAATTATTATTTTTTTTTAATCGAAAGAAAATGTTTCGCAACAGAGTTGCTTATGTGAAACTATGTGTTGTAACCATAATTTTATTTTCTACACCTCAATATCTCATTATAAATACAAAAACCTTAAGTAACCTAAAAGCGGCTTTCAGATTTTATGAAAATGCAATAAATTTGACTCGGAAACAATTGATTGATGCAATATTAGAACTCAATTAAGAAATTAGTATGTTGCTATTCATATACCTGCACTGCAACAAGCATTGATATCGATATCTGGCAGTTCGGGAGGAAATAAACACTTCGTTTAGTTCGATTGAGTACTCGATTGTGTGCCTATATCAAAGTAATTGAATGCAACTAGGGACGAATGTCTATGAACGTCGAGTTTGTAAGTTTCGGTTTCAACTATTGGTTGAGTAGATGACTTTTATTAAAGGAAAAAAATGATATTCTGGAAAATGCATTTTGTCCATCAAAGCAGCTTCATTTTGTAGCAAATAATGTTCACTTGTGCAAGCGGTGCAGACAATGTTTTTGGACAACATTTTACAAAGGTTATATACAAATATATTCAACTTTATTGTTCTTTTAAAGGTATCAAATGTTAGCAACGGGCATAACTATATGCAACGATAATTGCTTCGTACTTATGGCGCTTCCATTCACTCTGTTGATGCATTCAAAATTAACAAGCGTCCATCAGTCAATCCCATCATCTTCCAGCCTATTACCACAGCCATTTTTGATACCCATCCCAATCCTATTGAATTTTCATATTCAACGGGTAACGCAAATAAATGTAGAACTACAATAACGTTCCATGAGGTTCGGACTGCTGGTCAAAACCATTGCAAATGAAAGCCAATAAGCGCCGAAAGCAGAAAATGGAAGTTAATTACGTTTTTCAATTAAGCGCCCGTCGATTTGACCGCGGCATTGCCGGGTCAGGGGCATTCGCTGCAACAAAGCCAATGGGTTTCATATACTCCTCATTCTCAAATTAAGCCTGCAATTTGCCGTTGAATTTGATTTCAGGCTCGGCAGGTAATCGTTTTGCTTTGTTACCTAGCCAACTAAAAGGAGATAAACGAAATTTGCTTACTTAACAGATTATTTCGATCTATATGTCTATATCCATCCTCATTTTTTCAAATTTTTAACAAAACTAAAATAAATTCAGCGTCGAGTAGGAGATACTCCGAACCCAGCATAAGGCTGCTATTTCAAGCATTCAAAACTTATTTTATAAATAAATGAAACATATGAACACGCACGCATAAACAGGCGTTCCTCTTACTGCTCCCTTTCTGTAGCTTCTGCTCTCAAGGTCTTTGCTATTCAAAATCTGTTATTACTGATGAAGCTTATCTGCCTGTTAGCTCCATTTCAACAAAGCCATATAGTAAGTATTTAGTCAGTAATCTATTTCGTTAAGGGACTTAAGGTAGCACATTATTAGAGAGTATAAATATTGATCCTCAACAGATATCACGATAGCTATAATCCAATGTATATGTTAACTTAAATGATGCTAAGAGCAGGACTACTTCTGACATTAACTATTTTATTGACGCTGATGACCATTTGTAAATTAAAGAAAATACATTTGTACCTAAAAAACAATACAAATAGACAGAATGTTAAATGGACTCAGTAAAAACTAAGCTATGATAAATAAAAGGCAAGATTAATTCTAATTGTTATTAATATTAAAAAAATTGCATATTTACAATCTATAAGCCTATGTTCATTGACTATGAGTAAGAATACATTCTTAAACACTTAAACACATTTTTTGGACAGTTAAATATAGTATGTAAATTCGACAACATAGTTGAACTATTAGTCAAGTTCGTCAATACACAACATTTTATTAGAGGCTTGTGTGGCTTTTGAAATAGATAATTTATATATGTATGTATTCGTGAAAATATTGCGATATGCTGACAATTGAATGTAATTCATCATTCATGTGTCCAAACTGACACGTTTGTGGCCACAAACAGAAATAAAATTCACTTTGTGTGGTTGGCACTGTCTGGTTTTTATTAAATATCAGTTTCCTTTTGGATTTTGGTCGTATTTCGACTCCACTTTGGGGCTGTTGCGGCTCGTTGGAATATCAAATATTAACGACTTTATTCACACAATGTATATTTTTGGTGGGATCATAGCACAGCGAAATTAATCACAAAAATATGTGCTCAAGTGGAAATTTCGTAATCATCGCGGCGGTCGATTGGTGGCTTCAACCTGTCGTATGGTGAAGGTTGGGCGCTCAGGTGGTATGTGGCAGGCTGGCTAATAACTTGCGGGCTTCATGGATGCCTTGGCGGCATTAAAATTTAATATATTCTTAATTTTTAAATAGGCAGCGCTGCCAGCGCCCACTAGGAGCAGTCGACGACTCGACAACGATGCCACTCAAAGCCGTATAAATCCAAGATTGTGGCCTCCAACTTGTCGCATATGTTTGCAGCTGACTGTATATATATTTTATATATATATATATATATATATATATGTGTGTGCGTGTGCACGCGTGCCTATGTGTGAGTATGTGTGGTTGCTATTTTGGCATCATCCTTTACTGGCTGGCTGGCTGGCTTTGGCACTAGCCTTTCGCAATGTGCTGTGTGCTTCTGAGTGTGTGCGTGTGTGTCTGTATGCGTGTGTGTGTTTGACTGTAATTGAAGCAAAATGAAAATCTTTTATTCATGAGGCTATAAAATTGCCCAATTTTCAGGCCATTAGCAAAATTTACGCCTTTTTCTCTGCACGCAGCGCATAGTGGCCATTAAATACAGTCGCCTGCATAAGTATGCATGCCATGTGGCGGGTGTTTAGATTTCTCAATCGCGTCTGCATTTTATTTTTAAATACACTATTCAGCATTAAACACTTAATACCCACGAAACTGAAGCAATAAATCTTACCACAAACGCGACGTATACTTAATTTTTGCTCTGCAAATGTGCTAAGCCCTCCATCAATTAGCCCTTCTGCACCTTCACCATCTTCATCTTTCTGACAGCTGCACAGCCAGTGCATAATCCTATTAGCCGCGCTCTGTTTGTATTGTAGCAGCTTAGATATGTCACCGCTGTAATTAAAAGCAGTGGAAAACATCAGTTCCATTCCTGGACTTGTCACTTGACGGGGCAACCGCCAAAATGTTGCCAAGTCACGCATTGCCTGTCGGCTTTGCAGGCACTCAGCACTTGAGCCGCCCAATTACAATGCTAATTATGTGGTCAAGCGTATATTGTTGCATGTCATTAACCAAAGACCGGCCATTTACCGAGGCCGAGAAGTTGTCAATTCCTGTCAAAATTTTATTAGTTTTCTAAGATAATTTTGCAAATAACTAGAAACTCAACTCAAAAACAGCCACAGTTATTTCATCACCCAGACATGACAGTCTCTGTCTTCATCATATATGAAACACGAAACTTATACTTTGGCATAGGAAAATAGATATTAGAATTGGTATGCAAAATGTACTTGGACCGATAATTATCGCTGTAGGCTGTAACTGTAACATTAATTAATAATTGTAAGCTGTCGAAATAAACAATAGTAGTTACTGAATATCGCATGTGGGAACAAAAATCACAGTCGCAGCTACATCAATGGCACATTATCTGCATGTATTTAAGGATATGCAGCATATATAAGAGTTATAATATTTGAAGTCACAGTGACTTGAAAGGTTTATTTAAATTTATTTTCGATCTCAGTCGACTAGATCAATCTTTGTTAGTTGTTACAATGTTAGTTAGGTAATACGATTTTAAAATATTTCCATATTTCTTATACCCAACCTGAAACTATAAATGTTATTTTCCAGATTGTTAGATTGGATCACATAATTCACATTAATTAAACTGCCTGGTATTTGCAGGTTACCCAAACTGATCCAATGGTGCATATCAGTGGTCTGAAGGCTATTTGGACTAACCTATGGCTTAACAATTTTCCAGCAATTGAATGCTGGGGCAAACAATGTTGACGTTTCACCGCCCTGTGCCTTAGCTGTGAATTGCCAAGTTGTAATGCACATCACATATGCTTCAAGTTTACGAGCACTCTTCAGGGATATTACACATACACAAAAACATACAGAGATGCAGTTGTGTGCTTATTGAGCGGCTTGCAGCTAGCACACTGCCTTCGTATTCAGTGGGAATCAAAATCGAATTGTGCCTGGTATTAAAAGGCAAAGTCATCGCATTGCCAATGCATACTTTGATCTATCTGCTTGCTCAGTTATGGGCTTTCAATGTGTTTATGCATATGCATACATACATATATGCGCTTGTAGCATATCTATCTATATTCAGTGAACAACTACTTCATTTCAAATTCTACAATTTAAGTAGAAAACTTTAAAATTGATCAGTAACTTTGCTCGTGCCTCCATCCTGAATCATGAATGTTTTGGTTATTAAAAATTCTTCAAGCATTCTGAACCGACACCTCGGTTAACCTCAGAATAATAAATACGCATTTGTATGGATATTGTATACATATTTATGAAATTGGTGCAGGGACTGTTGGCAGGCTATTGGCTGGCTACTGGCTGTATATTCTGCACAGTAGCTGCAAATATTAAGCTTAAATTATTGTCAGTTGCTTTACCAAACACAAACCAGCATTAGAAATCAAACAACAATGGCAGCCAGCGGGCAGCCAACCTCCAATTACATACCGTACCGCAGGCCGGGCCCACACATTTGTTCAACTACAGTTGGTGTGACCGTGTTCAACATGCAAACAAATGGTCAAAAAAATGTTTATCCACACAGTGGCACACACATACGCACACACACTCACTGCACACTCACTGGCCGTACCATACTCAAAGCGGAAGTATATAGGGGCATTTAAATATGCAAAGGAAGTGTGCACTTAATTTGTGCCATCCTTGTTGTTTGCCATTGTTGTTGCTGCTTCTGTTGCTTTTGTTGCTTTTGTTGCTGTTGTTGCTCCTAGTTTTAGTTGGTATGTTGTTGTTGCTGTTGCTATTTTTCTTTTTGGCCACACAAACAAAAACAATCTGACTCTAACCAGAGTGCGCAATATTCCAGCTCAAACACAAATCCCAACTAATGTGGGCCAAAAAGTTTTGCCTATCCATAGACCCACCAACCAGCTGACTGTGTTGACTGTTGAGTAGCGACAGACTAACGGACTGACATACAATGCGACGGAATCGGTGGTCAAAATGCTGGCCATGGCCCGCTGATGTCGCCGCTTCAGCTGCTTCTGCTGCTGCTGCTGCTGCTGATATTCCTACTGCTTCTTCTGTTGGCCAACTGTATGGCCGGATGGCTGGCCATGTGCCATGGCAAAAGTTATCAGTGGGCCACACTCCGCTTGCAGCTTTTGCCCATTTCCATCTGACAGTTTTAATTGCCTTGAATGTTTGCAAATTTCTTATGGGAAATTGTTGTACCATGCGGTTGGCTAGAACGGCCCGCCAGCCAGCCAGACAGACAGGCAGACGCCGACTGTTCGTCGTCCCACAGAAAATCTTAAGCTTTTAAGAAAACTTCTGAGCGCTATATTTTTCAGAATGCTATTGCGAAACTTTTTAGATACATGCAGCAGGTAAGCTGATGAGCAGGAGCCAAGGGCAGTCGCCACGGGAATGAAAGTGCTGCACTTGCTTGTCAAATCAATGCTAAACGCTGCGAATGGTTAAATGAATTCTATGGCCTCAGAAAATATGTTAACGGACTGTCTGCTTGGGCTTCTTCTTTGGGAAAGAAAACAGTCTTGCCAAATGAATGGGTTGACAATTTGTTACATGGCAGATTGTTATATTTTGCAAAGCTCAATGAATACGTGAATTCACAGAGAAAAGTTGTTAAAGGAAAGCAACACATTTTAAAATCCTTTTGATTGCTATACATTGATATGTTTTTGGTTTGTTTAGGACTTATTTCAATGTTTGTTCCTTTTTCTATTTTGAGAATTAATAAAATGATAAATTTGATTACCAATAATAAGTTGAAGTTTAGTTTTGGACTGTTTTTCAATAAACATGTTATTCAATCGCACAACAAAATTTCAGACCAAACTTCTAGCTCTTACTTTTGTTGACACTGTGTTCTGTTTGCTGTGCCTTTGGCTTATTGATTTCAAAGTTCATCACGAAACATAAAATGCACTGAAGTCAGAAATACCTCAATACAGAAGGAAACGCATGGTTGTAAGCAGCAAGCAACATGTGAATACAGACAAGTGTCAACAGGCGGACATATTCGAGACTTCAGTCCGCACTCCGTAGAATCATACTGTACACAAAAAAACATGTAAGAATAACGTAGGTGTGAGCTTTAATTAAGAGCAACCAAACTTTAAGGCATTACTCAAGCGCAGTGCGTGCTGGCAGAGGAAAATTAAGCGAACATCTCTACGAAAAAGAACAGAAAACAACAACAGTTAGTGAGACAGCGGACAACAACAAGATAAATGCCTGATCATTATTACAGACCCATAAATAATGCAGACAAACGGACACCGCAGAGACATGACGCACCTTTACCGAGTACCAATCCGTAGGAACAAATATCTATGGAAGCCGGAGCGACTATAAAATCCCCTGCAATTAGCATATCCTACTTAGTTGCTTAACGTTCTGCTTGAATGCAAATAAAATAATAATATAATATATATATGTAACATTTATATATATATATATATATATATATATAAAGATTTTCTGCATATATATCTGTGATATAACTCCATATTAATTATATTAGTATAAAAGCTGTCGTTAGCTGTTGCAGGGTGTTTAGTTGCTGCGCAGAAAAAGATGTTGCTGCGGCTGATTCTATGGCTGGGCACTTTGAATAACTGCTATTAAAGCGGGCAACAAAACAATTATTGAGCATTTAATTGCTCGACAAAATGTAATTAAGCAAAGGTAGCACGTTGTGCATAGCTGGCATTGTGAGAACCGGAACGATAAGCCGCAGGTTGAAATTTTGCATCTGTCAAAGTAACCACGCTACATAGTTTAATATGTACGCATGAGGCTGTGTGTGTAGGTTTGGCTGTGTAGCGATTTAAAGCAATGCCAAAAAGTGTCCATAAAATGCAGTAAAGAGCACTTGACGGCCTCTCAGTGCGTTGACAAGTGGTCTATAAACGGCAGCCGAATTGAAAATTTTCGTTGACATGGCAAAATGTATGTGAACATACGAGTATTCCAAATCATTTTTGTAACAGTTTTTGGCACTCGGTGGACACGAGGCAAGCTCATTGTAAACGCTTCGGCTTACAGCCAAAACTTTGCAGCAAGTTTCAATTTATTAACCAAATAAAATGCAGATAACGGCTGTGGGATACGTAAGAGAACGCTATAAGCGGCAGGCGATGTCGAAAGTTTTGATAGATGCGCAAAGTTTTAGCCCGCAGCGGGCAGAAACTTAGTCAAGCAGCGACCTAAAAGTGAAGGTGTGCGATCAGCCAATGCCAAATTTCCTATGCAACCCTTGATTGACATGCACCTCGAGGCAACACCTACTGCATATACATATACATATACAATTCTATTTGTTTATTTGGGCAACTGTTTGACCAACACCAAGCCGTTTCAATAGGTTAACCAGCAGTATCAAAGGATAAAAACACGAGAAAAAATTGGGGAATTTTATTTGTTACGCGCCCGTGACTCTCAATGCAATTTCGACCAGACAAGCCCCAACATTTGTATCCAATTGCTTATGTATGTGTGGCCTCTCTCCCAGTGTGTTACTGTACTATTTGTTATCCGAATTGCATTTTTTCAAATACCCAGTGTATGTTGTTTTGCAGTTTCGCCCAGAGCCTAGACAAGCTAAAGGCGCCAACAAAATAGGCCTAGCCAACCGACCACTCGATAACTGCAGGCGGCAATAATGTTTAGGCCTTTTATGTCGAATATTTCTGCTTGTTCACGAAGTGAAAAGAGTATATTTGTTTCGTGTAATATGCCAAATCGTGAAAAAGAGAAAGCTTCTATAGTTTTATAGCTAGAAGCTGAAAATGCAATAACTTTGGTACTATGCACCTCCCCTGTGTATATACTTTTTCCAACCAAATATCTAAAAATTCAATTTGCATTACTCACAGCATTACCCTATCTTTACATATATAGGTTATTATTGAAACTACTATACATAGTCTTCGACTTCTCCAATAAATCGATTAAGAAAACTTTAAATTATTTACTTTAAATACAACTCTTCAAGGAACTGTGCTAGCGCGTAAAGCGATTTTCGGCGTTTGCGTTGATAGACAGCTGTCTATGGGTGCAAAGCATATGTGCGAGTTCCTGTGAGTGTGTGTATTGCAAAGGAATGTGCAATGAGTTGTAAAAACTTTTTCGATTTAAGTTCATAATTACAGTTGCAATGTTGAAGCGACTTAGTCAAAGGAAGATGAAGAGTAAACTGGATGAGATGGTAGATGGCAGTCTGGTTTACATCTCCCTCTATCTATAGCTATGTCTGTATAGCTAACTGCTTTCACATGCTGATTGGCAAAGTAGTTTTAATTGAAAATCTTTAGCTTTCAAACCCATCGTTGACAGACATACGCCGGGGGGAAACTGTGCAGGCGGGTCACATTTTGACCCAAATATGAGGACTAAATTAAGCGATTTACATTTGCCCTTAAAAGTTCAGTGGAAAGTTGACTTGCAGACGCGTCGCCAACATTAACTTTACAAATAAGCACATACGTATATAAATATGTTTTTTGGATGTATAAATATAAATGCATATGCATATAACGGCAGTGATATTGAACGTGTATAAAGAAAAAGAGGGAACAAAAAAAAGAGACAGAAAGCAACGTGATGCTATGATATCATTTATATACATACGTATTCATATGTATGAAAAACATATATTTGAATCGATATCGTATTTGCTTAATTTTCCTGAAAACTTAAACATTTTGGTGACTGACTTGGCAACTGAGCATGCTCGAGCAAGTCTCATTCGATTGTCAATCATGTGCTTCACTTATTCTGCTGCTGTCTGTATACATATATATAGTATATATAGATATATGCATGTGTTTACAGTTCCTATCATTTTTATCAGTGAATGTTCTTTTTAAAGGTACATTTATAAGTTGAATACAAATCGATTAAGAATTAAATCGGTAAAAGTTACAGACGAAAGCAAATAAGTTCCTATTTGTATATATGTATATTCTATGTAGTAGAGAAAAAAAAACAGTTTATCCAGCTCTAGAGCCTCAGCATTTTTATACCCTCTATACATTGTAAATTTTAGTCCCGCACACAATAGTTGCGTGAAAATGTATGCAGCAGCCAGAAGGGGGCGTGCAAAACATTATTAAGTATATATATTCTTGATTCGATATAACCAGGCTCGTCCCTCCAAACGTCCATCCGTCTGAGTGTCTGTCTGTGTGATTAGAAGGTTGTTGCAGGGCTCAGGGCATTTACTCTAATATTTTTTATTTAATGAAATATCACATTTTTGGTTGCAGTAAATGAATATTATTTTTTTTCGAATTTTTTTTTCGTTTAAAAGTCAATTAGGAGGGAGGACTTTGACCCTGTTTGCCTTGAGCTCTACAATAAATGAAGATAAGTAGACAATATTTGCTTGACATATTTTTGGCTTTGCTGGCTCAAAGAAATTCTCAGGGATGCTCGCCCTAAAAGTTATTTGGAAATGAAAATTTAAGATTTGGGGAAAAATAAATAAAAGAAAAAGATTTTGGTTTTATTGAACACTTTCAATGTACAAATCTTTTTGTCAAAGCAATGTTAAATAACAATCAATATCATTTTCTTTTATTCTTTTTGCTTGTGAGTTTTAGTTGATTTAGGGATTGTACTTTGAAACAGCTAAGCATAAAGGGATCACACAAACCATTTTAATCAGAATCTTGTCAACATATTAAGATAATCCGTATTTAATCCTTTTGTCGACACCCAAAGTCCCCAGCGACAACTCACCTGCCTTTTATACCGCTTGCCCCTATTGTACGAAGACTGTAAAAACCCCATTTTATAATTATGATGACAGTAAACAAGTCGGCCAGGCAGCTTCATGGACCGCGTCCCGCAGCCCGTACTCCGTACTCTATGCCGTGGCATGCCGTGCGGTCCAGGCGTCCAACCTCTGAGCCTGGGCTCTTGTCTTTGTCAGCCAGTTGATGGTTCGGGGGTTCGAGCTTTTATTAGCTACTTAGCCATGGCATTGTTACACCTTTCATAATGAATTTCCAGAGGCAGGCCTGTCGCCACAATGCCAAGACCAAGGATATTTCAATTTAGCTGCTCAAACAGTTGCCACTTTGACGTTTTGTCTGCCGTTTGCCGCCTGTTGTCAGTTGTCGGCTGTCTGACGATGCCTTTTGCCCCGCCTGGAATGTCTACCGTAAATATTTCTGCGGCACAATGCACAGCACAAAGGTGACGTTGTTAGCTTTTTAACAGCTGCGGAATTTGTAGCCTGTTTTATTTGGCTGGGGCCAGGAGTTGATGGTTAGGTAAGGTAACGGTGGCAATCTCAACTAATCTGCGGTTGTCATAAAATTTGAACACACCAAGGAGATTGCGACTGCGGCTGAATATCAAAATATTTGAGCAATGAATGAATGAATGACAGACAGTCAGCGGCTATACGTTGGCAGTTCATCAATCACAAATGCTTATCGCTCTGAAGTGTATGTATGTGTTTGAGTGTGTTTGGCCTATAAATAAACAAAGACACTTAAATCTGAATCTGTGTAGAATTTCTGCTTGCCTGTGGCCTTTTAATTGTTCCACGAAATTCATTTTTCACACGGCGCACAATTTTAAAGGCGCCTGCCGTCTGTCCGTTGGCGTCAATGGGTCTGTTGCTGTACGCGATTCTGGGTCGGATCTGATGTGCTCTGTGCACGCTTTAAAGAGATCATCAATCTTGTTTAATGGTTGTCCGCACGATTGAATTATTACATGTGTCAGCTGCGCGTGAGTTATTGATATTACGTAACAAATGAAGAAAGCGCCGAAATAAAAATCAAGCAACACAACATCAAATAAACTACATACAAACGCACACACACGCACACAGATATAAAAAACACAAAATACTCCGCACATGAGAGCATACACATATAAGGCTACAGTTAAGATAACCCCTGTGTGCTTGGCTCTAACGGCGCAGTTGACGCCAACGGCATAGCATACTTTTGTGCGCGACCCGTACTTGCAACTAGTTGCATGCTCCAACGAGTGCCGTCAGGTGGTCTGTCTCTACTTTTTTGAGACTCGATTCGATAGGCATTCCGGCTGAAGCAAATAAAAAAGCGTTTCAAATGCTTTGTGTGGGACAGATAAAAAAATCGATAGGCTGAAAAACATTTTCGTATGGAAAAATAAGAAAACTTAAGCATGTGCTCTTTATTTTTTGCTATTTTTACTTACTTCTTTTTTATTTGGCTCATAGGAAAAACACCAACGTGATTTGCATATTTTTAACGATTTGAAAATCGCAAAGAAAGTGCAAAAAAAATAATCAAAGGCCAAATATAAAAAAGCGTCAAAAAATGATACATACTAATATTAAAAGGCAAATGCTCTGCTGTTTGTTGTACAGATTACAGTAAATCATATGTAACATGAAGATAAATAATCTTTTTTATAGAAAGCTCTTTAAATCAGTTTTTTTTTTAATTTAATCATAAAATGATTGCACCGTATATGCATGTTCATAATTGCAGCGATGCTGCTTGCAATCAATACATATAGCTCTCGTAATGCTGGTCTGCTTAACACATACAGCGCCGAAACCTAAGAAGATTAAACTCTTATATTTTATATATTTAAAAATCTTAAATCTGATTGCCCAGTTCAACTCTTCATCCGAATTTAGTGCTTAATTAATTATATCATTATCATAGATTATTAATTATCAACGGTCAACGATATGATGAATTGCATTAACAAATTCAGCCTTCAACGCTTATACAAAAAATATTTATATACATTTCATATGATAGAGTCCAATATTGAAGAGTATATTGAGAATATCTGTAAAGAAACCAACTAGCAAGAACACTTAAGGATGCAAGTCACGTGCGCTGTTTTGGTCAGCTTAAAATGGCTTTGGACTAAAATCTTAAACTGTCATTTTTTCTCTTATGTCATCAAACGATAAAGCCATGTAATTCCCATAAGGAAATTTTGGTTGCATACAGAAGATTTGGTTTGATTATTTAATTTTTCCCTAATAGGCATAGGCCCCGTTGCCTTAGAATGCAGACCGTGCGAATAGGAACGTTGAAGTGCACCGAAGAACTGCACCAGATTTATATTCCGCTCAACCCGCAATGTCTATTTGTGCGGCATAAAATGATGTCTTGCTTACGCAGCTGGCAACATTTAAATAATCGAAATGAACTTTTTAAGAGTCGAGTGTCTGCGATGCAATCGGAAATGATTATTTATGGCCATTTTTCTTTCGATCACAACTTAGTTGAATATATAAGGTAACCATTTGTCGTCGCTAGCCAGATGAAGAGTCAATTTTAGTAATGTACATGCTTTAGATTTACTTTGTGGGCCCTGTTTGCTGTCTAACTAAAGCTAAAATGAGACACACAAAATGTTCAGAGTTTCTGTATATAGGTGAACATGAAAGAGTAGCACCTGCACAAAAAATTGTGTTTTACTTAAAATAACTGTCCGTCCTCTTTTTTGCTTTCAATCTACTGCCCCCTCTTTCGAGTGTCAGATTTTGTTTTGGCTTGTCGAGTTAAAAAACATTGAGTGAAATGGCTCGATTTGTATACCCTCATATGGAGGGTATTATGCATTCGTAAAAATATACTCTCCTCGTGGTCTCAAAGTACAACTACCTCATTGTTACTACACATTCAATACAACACATTTGAGTTGGATAGTTTCTATGCTGGAGTTTTCTGTTATTATAAGGTATATGTTATTATAAGGTATATAGTGTACACTTTACTGTGGTATTCTTCAGTTTTGTATTGATCATTATTCTTCTGAGCAAGGGTTTTTACCCTGATTCATGCATATTTCATCCCTCATCTATTGCGAACTTTGTAAGACTCAGTTCGCAATAGCCTAATTTTATATTCTAATCATGTGGTCTTATCTATTTCTATTTCTCTAGCTGCTAGTCGTTGAGTGCGTAGACCGCATGTTTATTAATCCCCGTTTATTTTTCTTCATGCTTGAACATATAGATCACATATTTGTAATCACTGACACTTAGAGCTTCTCATCAATAAGCCTTACTTCTGTATAGCAAATAACCAAAGTCGAAACCCAGCTTTCATCTCTGCATAAGCATAGTTACGCCTCCACCCGCCAGATAGCGCCATGCACACAACACATACACGTACAAAAATGTTCCTTTGTAAAACGATTAAGAGGGTATTTACGATTCGGAATGATGAAATGATTTTTCCTTTTCTGTAGTCAACATTTCCGCACATTTTATCGCCCATTCGTTCATTCGCTTTCTTTCTCGTGTCTGATGCGCGCTAAACGCTTTGGGGCGTGGCGCCGGTGTAAAACAGCATGAAAACTCAGTCACAGTCAGCGCAAAAACATTTTGACACTAATTTCATTTTGTACATAGAAGAAAAGCTGAAGCTTTTTTGTGCTTTGTTGCCGTCAAAGGATTTTCCCGACTGAACAAAAAGGTTGAAATAGAATGGTAGACTATAAGGCAGGGCTAAAATAGAAAGCACATTGCCATGGATTTTCTATCCCTCGAGCCCAGTTCGCCTTTGAAGCTGCGGCTTATGTTGGCAATTGGCTGTTGGCTAGCGAATGTATTGCGATTTGCTAAATAAAAATTGATGATAATTAAAATGCCACACACAAAATAACTTTAAGTTTAGCCAAATTAAAGGCCGCACACATTTAATAATTAACATAATTTTCGGAGCACTCAACACTTTTACACCTTCAGGGAGCGCCAAAGGCATTTAACGCCTCGTTTCCAAAGATTAACTGCCGTGAAAGCATTCCGCATTTGGAATTTTTCAACAAACCAAACAGAACAAGGGGAATTGCCACAAAGGAAATAGAGAATTGGCTTATAGAGAGCAAATAATGAATGCTCTTTAATAAATATCAGATATTATTTAATCTTATGTTTAATTATCTAATCTCTTATTTTTTATTTTAATTTTTATTTATTTTTTGTTCTGCAGATCTTGTTTTACTTGTGACGTAAAACAAAAAGAATTACTAAGCGCAAATGCCCAACAAATTACGAGTGACATAAGAAGTCCACGGGGAGCAGTCACCAGCAAAAAATGGTTCAAAAACTGAATGTACGCCATGGAGCAAAACACATTTTAGGGCGACCGCAGCAACTGTAAATCGAAAGTCGCTGTTGGGCAACAGCATGCTTGTGCCTTTGAGAACTTGGTTAATTTTCAATTTGCCGGACAGCCAAAAACAAAAAGGCAAAAAGCTATTTGTCGCATAAAAAACTGGCTTAACAGATCCAGTCTGGGGAAGGACTTGAAGTTACCTTGTACCCTACACTGTGTAAATTGAAAAGCTGCTGCTTGCCTCTGTGCATAAAATCAGCACAAATTTTATTTCTTAATTATCTCTAAGGAATACATAGAGAGAAAATTACTTAAATTCATTTGTGTACCCTCGGTGACTGCGCTTGTCTATACAGATGTAAATATATGAAAACAATTAACTTCAAATTTATATATAATTCTAGTTATATATAAGATTTATGAAATAATTTAAAAAAATCTCTGGCGAGTAGAACACTAAATAGGCTTTAAATGAACATGACAAACTAAAGAAACAATTTTCCCAAGCTGATTTTCAATTTTCGATGTAGATTGTGTTGGGGTGCAAATGCATAGCACGCACAATTTGCTAAAGAAAACATAAATAGTAGCAACAGCAAGCATATGCCAAAGTATTGGCCGATTGAAAGGCTGGCGGGGAAAAGGACGGCTATCCACACAATAAACAACACAGGGAAATGTTACCGAGAAAATGAAGTCATGTGCGCACCTGTTCAATGCAATTCATGTTCATTTGTATTGTTGATGGCGTTGTTGTTACTGTTACTGTTTCATCCATAGTTATTGTTGGTGTTGTCGCTTTTATCACAGCCAACAACAGAAACGGACAACACCGACGTTTGCTGGCCAACGAATCGACGACGTTGGTGGCGTGTCTATCGTCACAACATGGTTTCCATTTGCTCCTCTATCAATGGATAGATAAACCTACAAGTATGTGTGAGTGTATGCCAGTACATGTGTGTGAGAGAGAGAAAGAAAGTCAGTGAGTGTGTGTGCGTATACTCGTAAACATGATTGGAAATTCGATCACAGCTGCACACGTAGAGCACATAAATCAGTCCTCGCTCATGCCCCATGCCGAGTTGAGTCACTTTCAAGCTTTCACAGCGCGATGGCAACAGACAATTGTCCACACATGAGCATTCCATTTAGCTGCTGCTTCTGTTACTCCCGGGTCGTGTAAGCATATAGTATGCCTATGGCTGTATCTACGATGATGTCAACGTATTATGGAAATTGAGCAGATGAAATTATTTAATATGAGGCTACAATTGACGGTCAGATCAAGCTTTAAAAATCTATAAATATACAAATATCTACTCTCAACTTTTAAGTCTCACTATTGTTCAGATAATAATTATAATTTAAATGTTACAATAATTTAGTATAAACAAGTAAGAAAGCTCTAGTCGGGGTGCCCGACCTAGCTGCATACGAGCGCCGCCTCTACCAACGCAGCCACTGCACTGTTTTTTCGAAGAGCTGCAAATTTGAATATAAGTAGCAACTAATAACTCAGCACAATTCAAGCGCAATTTCGATTCTTCGAATAGAAAAGAATACACGCATTTCAATGTATGTGTGCACACGCATAGGAAAAACGCGTGCGCGTGGCGCTGCTGACATGTGCTTTTGCAAATTGGCCAAACATTTTGTTTAATAACTTCTGTTTTACTTAATGGATTTTAATGATTTTTTAGCATATGATCTACATATCCTATTGGCTTGGTTGAGATGCAAACACCTTCACATAATGGCCCTAGTTCTAACTAAACTTAAATTTTAAGAATTTGGGGGAATTTGGAGCCGGTATCCAAAATCCAACTAAAATCAAAATTGCATAAAATATACATAAAACTAAATACAAAATTTGAAGGCTCTAGCTCTTAAGATGTCGAAGACGAAGATATAATTTATTAACTGCATTTCAATCATGTTTTTATTTGATAACAATTAAATGCGAATAATTATCGAATATTTGAAACAAACTCGATATGCGCGTGCTATACACGGACCTACATTTCAAGTCTCTAGCTCTTATAGATCCACGCGTTCACGCGTTCACGCAGACAGACAGACGGACAGGGCTCAATCGATTCGGCTTGTCGTCCTGATCAAGAATATATATACTTTATGGGGTCTGCCACGCCTCCTTCTGCCTGTTACATACATTTGCACAAAACCATTATACCCTGATTTCACATTTTCAATGGGATCAGGGTATAAAAATATATTGTTTTTATACTTAATCACAAATACCGGTTTTTACTCAATGATAAGCTTTCCATGGATCTGTCGAAATTCAAAGACACAGACATGAAAAATAATATGATCAGTTTTTTGAAGTGAATTACAGTTGAATTCTTCTATAGATATCCTGCAAAGTTTATGGCCAGTAACAGAAAAAAGTATTTTGTATACTGTAGTGCCACTGCATGGATAGCAACAAAGAGAGTTTCTGACTGATTTCTGCATCTACTGCCACAATTAAGGTTTATCTCGTCAAATGTGTTTGTGAACATAACGCCGAGCTGCTGGAAAATAATAATTCAATACAAGCTCTTTAAGTTATTTAATTTAGGCCCCAGTTTTCAAATCTGATGCTTTAATAATAGCCAAACATTATTCGGTCAAATTTTAATTCTTCCCCCAGTAACTTAAATTAGAAAGCATTGCCTGCAAAATCAGTTTCAATGTCTTGAGTTGAGCTTGTCAAAATAAATGCATATTATTTGACACGAATTAAGTTGCTTGTGTCAAACTTTGGGGAACTTTCTTTATATGAAGTGAATGGTATTTTTTCAATATTTTTATAAGTTTTGCATCAGCCATCGGCAGTAGAGTCCCCTCTGCACTAGTTGCAATCCCTTGAAATGGAGATTTTGTTTGAAGTAGGCACACAACATCGAGGAGGCTGAGTTACTGCCAATCGGGTCGCTTGTTTGTCGTTTAAGCGTCACTGAAAAACCATAGGTGAACCGTGAAAGACTTTGTGTTTCTGCACTAATGCACGTTGCCTCGGATTTTTTTCTCTCTTTAATTTCTACTGGCCAGCAAGAGAAAAAAGTATTTTGTATACAGTATACTATTGCTTTTACTGTAACAGTTAAGACGTATTTTTTTATATGTTTTCAATAAGCTGAATATAGCGCCAAGCTATTGCTTTAACTCTATAACCTTTATAAAGTTGCACCAGAAAGGTGAGTAAAAATTATTGGTGGGTCTGGATATAAAGTGCATGATATATGGGAATCGATTAAAGGCATTAATTCAAACCTAGTTATTGTCCTCTGTTGAAACTAAAACTAATTTGTATGATACTTAATAGGAGCTAAAAGGCTGATATAAAGTATCATAAAAATCTCAACTTAATTAGCGATTGATTATTGCAATTTCGATTCTTCGAATAGAAGAGAATGCACGCATTTGAATGTATTGGAAAAATTCGTACGCTTGGCACTGCTTGATATGTGCTTTGGTAAATTGGCCAAACTTTTTAATAACTTATATTTTAGTTAATGTATTTTAATAGAATATGATTTACATATTCTTTAGGATTAGTCGAAGTGCAAACGCCTTCACTTATTGACTGTATTTCCAACTAAACTTAAATTTAGGGAAATTTGGAGGCGGTATCCAAAATCCAACAAAAATTAAAATTGTAAAAAGTTTACATATAACTAAATACAACATTTAGAGGCTATAGGTCTTATGCCGTACGAATTATAATTTAATAACTGTATTTCGAACAAGTTTGTAATCGATAACACTCAAACGGGAATAGTTATCGATTATTTGAAACAAACTTGATAGGCGCGCTACAAAAGGACCTACAAAAAAAGTTTCATTTCTCTAACTTTTATAGATGCTAAGATCGCCGTGTTCACACACACCTTGCAATGGGATCAGGGTATGAAAACGCATTATGGTCTTTTAAGATTACACATTGCTAAGTAAAACTGAAATTGCCGCGTTTTTCCTGCAATATTCACATTCACTTCAGAAGTGAAGAACAAAGAGTTGGATGCTGATTGAAGAATTGCCAAAAACACTAACTGCTTGCTAAGCACATCTGCGCATCAATGAATATACCCCACATTTTATACAAGTATACATGTATTAATATATCAAAAGATGTTGTTTTTTTACGCCAACACTTCACTTTTATGTGACATAAATTGTGCAGTTACGAATTGCTTTTAAAATAAAAATAAAATAAATAACACGACAACTTTGGTTGATTATTTTGATGAGTATAGCGCAGAACAGTGAACACACCAAAAAATAACACATGCATAACCACTCACACTAACATACGCACACATACACACACACAGTATGGAAATGAAAGGACCTTCTCACAATAGACAGCACATGTCAATGAATGAGACAGAGATTTTTATGAAGCGCGAGTCAGGGGCATTGTGGAATGGTAGAGTGGGGAATTTGTTTGAGAGGGGGAAGCGGGAACACAAAATTGGCATATTTGCCATAGAGGAACGACGCGCAATTCATTCATTCATTTGCCGCAGACAAACAATCACAGTTGAAATAGGCAAGCATACAAATACACATATGAATGCGCGTATTAACAAATGGATATAAAGCCGTGGTCGTGGTGGTGGTCCTGGGAAGGCGTTGCTAGGCAAAATGGGCTGGATGAGTGTGGAGCCTGGCATTGCTATTGGCGTCGCCAATGCCGCAAACAGCGACATATTTTCAAATCAGTGCAAAATGCTAACTTCCGCTCGTTAAACAAGTGAAAAATTAACTCTCGACTGTAATTTGCTTATGCATGGCACGAGAAGGGATCGGCAATAGGAACGGAAGCGCGAGGGACTGGCTGCCGCTTTGACGAGGCGGAGCAACTGACAATGATGCGGCTTATGTGGCGGCATCGTTGTCGCCGACAACAACAATAATAATGCTGGCGCCATAGTGTGCGTCTGGGCAGTAAATAAAAATAATTGCCTTCTGCTTCAGTTCGTTGTCATTTTCGGCTGCTTGGTGGGGCGTGGTGCGTGTTGCGTAGTGCCTAGTGCGTAGTGGGTGTGTGTGCCATAAAAGCATCTACATTATGAGCAACCAACTTAAAACTCACGCATGTTATATCAAATAGTTGTAGATGGAGTTCTGGCATTAGCTGAGGCTGTGGGCGTGTATGTGAGCTTGATACCCTCTTGCGGCCTACGTAATAAATTAATACACTTCTGCCCTTTTTGGCTTGCTTTTTGTGTATCAAATGGCTCAACAATGCGTCACAAACAGCTTCTCGATTTTTACTGTTAAATGAAACACGTGCCACGGAAGCAATTTCTGTGCAATCTATGGGGCAAACTACGCCCGCGGCCCTTGTTTCCTGCTCCCCTTAAACATACCCAACTGAACTGTGAACGTGTATAAGCCACAATGGGCGTGTGTTCCCCTCTGCATTTCAATTTGGCGTTGCAGCTTCCGGCTTTGACTGTGCTTTTTGACTGCCCAACCAATTCGCATTGCTGGGCTACGATTCCGTGTATAGTCAAGTGTATTGAGTCAGAACCTGATCCCGGTAAATACAAAACCTTCTATCGCTGACCTGGTCGACAGACAAGGAAATGAAAGACGCTTGAACAGAAGTTTAATACTCTTTATGAAAGTTTTACTTAAGTTTCTGTCGTTTCTCGCTTGAAATTGTTTTTATATAAACACCGAATTTTTTATTCTTCATATTATTCGCAATTTTGTTTTGTGCTCAAAACATTCTTCAACTATACAGAATGCAGAACATTCTTGGCCTTCATTAAGAGCTCCTCATTTCAGATATTTATATATGAGCAACATTTTAATTTTAGCTAACAAGCTCAAATTTTCGTAGTTTGTTCTCGGTGGGAACTAAAATATTATTAAAATTATGTGCACAAACGACAAACACTATGAACGACCCTTGGAGAAGTATTTACATCCCCTTACACACACCATATCCACGTAGTAGTTGCAACATTTAGCGCAAAGTTTTTCTATAAAATGGAAATATTAATTTCCGAGTAAGAAATTTGTTATTTCCGCAACGCCTGCTCCAATACGATGACGATGTCGGCGTCTGGTGGAGTGTAGGAATTTTAATACGATAATAAATGAGTGGTGGCTGCCGCACGGCCTTGCAAGCATTTTTTTTCTTTAATTTTTGTAATAAATTTTCTGCAGTAACTTTTGCTGGCAGGATGACCTTTGAGCTTGCGCTTAAAAGTAGGCAACCAAAAGTTTCCAAACAAAATTAAATTCCATGCAACGGCGTTTCATTTGAGCAGTTATCCGAATTTTTCTAGCGAATCCCGCTGCAACATGCTGCATCCCAGTTGAAATTTATGAATTGAAATTAATGAAATTTCTCTACACATAAGTCATCTCTAGCTTTGAGACCCGAAAATATTCCATGTATATTTTCCGCCTAGCTTTAAAGATTTTGCGTTTAGGACACGTCTCCTAGAACTGAGATTCATTAGGCGCATATTGAGCGGCAAGCAGTCCAAATCGGTATGTGCGAATTCATTTGGTTAATTATAGCAGGATTTGGGATTACAATGTGCCAGCCGGTGTCTCCTATGCATGTCAGTATGCGTGTCTGTTGGTGTGCAGGTTCGTGCGTTGTGCGTGTACCACAGATGAAAGTGTGCGTGTGTGTGAAGCAGTTGGCCACAAAACGCGTGAGTAGACCTGCACAAGTTTGCGGCTTGCTGACGATTTTGGTCTAGAGCGCTTAGCATACTCGTTGCTTGGTTGAGCGTGCGTGTGAGATTGCTCTGTGTGCAAGTGTCTATTAATAAGGTGTTCAGCTGTGTTGTTGCCATTGGATACCATGACAAAATCGTTTAGTGTGCACAGTGTCCAACAAAAGTTTTCTTGTTCTGGAACAAATATGTGACTAAAACATAATCTGTAAATATATTTCGCATTATACACATATGAATATACATATATAAAATGAGAAAAATAAATATAGGAGAAGCTGCATAAAAACGTAATGTTTTTGTTCTGCGCGCAGGCATGGTGCAAACTTTATGGTCACAAATACAAATTACAACTACAACAGCAACATCAGCCAACACAGTAGCAATGACAAGAGCAACAACAACAATAACAAGAACAAAAACAGCACCACGAGCTCTACCAACATCAACAACACAAAGTTTGCCCTGCAAACAAGCGAAAATGGCCGCTGCTAGCTGGTGCGGGAACGTTGCAGTAGGTGCTAAAAGGGAGCGCTGATTTACATGTTGGCCGGAACTGGACATTCACGGCCACTAAATTAGAAGTTACTCTGATGCTGATTTTGAGCCGGTGAGCTAACTAGCTGGCAGAGTGGCAGCGGAGGTGCAAGGCGTGTGCTTCCATTTTATCTCAATTAAAAGTTGTCCTTCAGCGTGTCAGCAGCGAGGACTTGTGAGTGGCCCACGGCGCTGCTGGCCACTTGAAAGTTTATGCCTTATGAGCCGCAAATGGCTACAGTACATGAACACGAAAACAGACTACCGACTGCCTGCCAGCCACGATGCTCATAATAAAGACACACGGGCAAGGAAGCTAACTAAGCCTGTGCACTCTACGAGCTAAAATAAAAAATGAAATTGCTGAGTCAACATGGAGCAGCTATTGCAGTCACGCTTGGCTATCGGGGTGCTGTCTCGACCACGGTGTTGCCTCATCATTAGCATCAGGATTTCTAGAGACCGGGCTGCCAGTGGGGATCTCTGGCCACACCAACGCGTTTGTCTGCGGCCAAGGTGTGGCACCAGCTCCGGCAGGGGTCCGCGCAACCGCAGCAACATCGCCAACATCCTGGCTCTGGCTAGCACTAACAATAAAACCGAATGTGTGGCTGGCCAACGAGGTTGACTGTGCTAGACTTGGCATAGCGAATTGTGGCCGGCTACCTTTGCGTACAACTCACCACAAAAAAGAAATATACAAAAAAATAGGAAAACGCTGCTGCAAAAATCGCAAGTGGTGCATTCATTTTGTTTGGCGTTTTTCACGTCAGTTCTTGGTTTTTGTTCTAACTCATTTTGCATGCAAATAAAAGTGTTATGAATTATTTATATATGCATCTGGGCGAGGGTGGGGATATTGCGGTTTTGGCTGCATTTACAAAACAGTTTTTTACTTTTTCAATTGGCTTGTGTACAAAATAAAATTTGTTCATTTGGCTGATTTGCAAACAATCACGACTTCCATTTTTTTGTGTTTTATAATTTTTGCTAATATGCTGGATCGGAAAATGTTGATTTTAAATAAACCGCATTATACAATTTTAATTTTAACGAAATGCACTTTACTTTTTGTCAGGGTTAAAGAGCACATTAACCCAATATTTGTTAGCTCACAAAAAATGTATATTGATTTATGTTTGAATAGAAAAAATGTTCTAATTATGAGTATTAAATATTGAATAATTTGCAATTTTTATTTAGTTTGGATTACTATATATAGATAAGCTACTGGACGTTCGACAACAGGGCAAAGTTCAAGGTGGTGATTCGAATCTGTTTTGTGCAAAAGACAGAATATTGATATTAAAGTTGTTCTTAAACAGATTTGAAATTGTATTAAACATTAATCATAACTCTTTATTCATAAGGCTTAATAATGGTGCAGTATATTAAAATATTACATAAGTAATAGGGACTCAATTCAATATGAATTCGCTTACTCAAACATCGTTTCAAGTTCAATGAAAAAAGAGAACCCATAATAGTATCATTCAAGTCAAAGCCGCAGTTGCAATCATGAGATTCATTTTCGCGAAAGTGACTGCATTATTTATGACTATGTTGGAGCACCGCTAAATTGTGTAACGTCACAGAAAAGCCACACATATTTTCCCATACGCATCCTGATATGTCTCATATTAATAGTCTGCTTAAAAATGTTGCACGCTTTTCGCGTGTTTGTCTGTCCGTATGTCAGTTTGTCTGCCACCTGTCACCTGCCATCCGCCTGATGTGCACCAGTGCCAAACAAACAATGCCAGTCGCTGGCATTCAAATGCTACGCACTCAGTCATTCCAGCACTCGTTCGCTTCCTCAGCCAGCCCCCAGTCGGACTCTCTGTGTGTCAGTCAGGCAATCAGAAAGGCAGTTACGTGTACCAAGCGAATACCTGAGTACAGACGAGACGCAAAAATGAGGCCCGTGTCGTTGTAATCATTCTGGTGCGTTGCGTGATGTATTACACTGGCATATGATTGTTCATTTTAGAAATTTACACATGTTTACCCCTCAACTTTGTTCCTCGCTCAAAATTTTAAACATATTGTATAATTCGTATGCAAAGTTGTTGGCCTGGCCATGTAACCGCAAATCGCGAACGGTCTGATTGTTTACGATGACGAAGCGTGACAAATTTTTGGCCGTATTAAGTTTGTGGCCAGCGCACGCAGCGTAAATCCATGTAATTTTAATAAAATATTGTTGAGCTTTGTAGCAACAGGAATGCTTGTTGATTTGCGACTAAGCCGCTTAAGCCATTACAGTTAAAATGCTTTCAGATTTATTATAATTTGGCTAAGCCTGCAGAATTATGATGCTATATTTTCATCTCAGTTAGCCCATGTAATACCAGTATATTCAAAGAGAGCAAATTTTAACTAATAACAGTGCGATTATCGGTTAATTACTCACATCATAATAGCAATAGTTCTAAAGCAACAGCTACTTCACCGCCGGTCTCCATATTCGTTGCTAAAGTTAGTGTTTGTTCATCAAAATTGGCCATATCCAAAGAAATGTTCCAAGTTATCGTTCGTACCCACATTATTTGTCGCTTATATCTAAATTCCTCCTATAAAAAAATCATTTTTTCATTATGTGTAATGTTGTGCTTGGCTTTAATGTTTGATCATGTTAACAAACGATTTAAGAAAATGAATAAGAAAGATGATATTATTATGTGAAAGCATTGGAGGTGGCTGCTACTATTTATGGAACAAAAAAACTTTAACTATCAACTTTTCAATATATTTACTTTGCTTAATTTTTTGTATCGGCAAGAGTTAGAAGTTAAGCCATCACGTTTGTTGCCAGCTGACAAGCGTACAATAAATTGGACAAAGCCCTCCAATTTGAATTATATTTTTGACGCAATAGTCGCTTTCTTGGTGCTTGTGATAAATTGGGTTTACGTGCAACTGCTGTAGCAGCCAATTTTATGCTTGTACGCATTATTTCAAGTTTTTGGCCAATTCACGAAACAGACAACGTGTGTCATCAAGTGGGCCCATACTAAAAGGCAAGCAACAAATTTTCACATCCCGCTTAAGTCGCTTAATCCTTTTAGTGTTAAGGCGCGAGCCAAGTGGCAACTAGAAACTGGCAAGACAACATTTGCCCATGGCGATGCTGGAGAACCAGTTCTATGAGTACGTATGTGGGTGCTGTCTGCCATTATTTAAAAGGACTACACAGCAGGCAAAGCCAAGGCCCAGGCACAGACTAAACTCCAGGCTCACCCACGCCACGACGTTAGTATTGCCTTTGGCGAACTCTGGATTTGCGCTTTACACGCGTGTAATGTGCAAAAACTGCGTTTAATGCCGCACTAATCCCTCAACTACAATGCTGCCAATTTACGCAAGTGGCGCATTTGCTACGATGGCAACGATCTCGACGTCGAGGCTTGAGGCGTTGGCTTTGTATCTTTTTTTTTGGCTCGGTTTCAGTTTTCCAGCCGTGCGGTCTTCTTCTCGTAAATGTAATGAATGGGGCGATGGGCTAAAACTTTTCAAGTTGTGCTAGTATAGCATCAATTTATTTAAGTGGATTTAAGAGCCACTTACATTTGTTCTAGCACATTTTCAACGTTTTCATTTCATATTGCATGTCATATTACCTCTGACCTCTGTCCAACACCTTTTCTATATCACGAAACAGTATTGATAAAATCTTTTTAAACTTTAAGTATCCAATCATCCGTTCAAATCTTATGCCGGCCAACACATTTGAAGTTTTGCTTATAGCTAATCTGCTTATAGATAGGGCGCGTCATTTCAATAAAAATCTTTTTGGTGAAATAACTTGCTGATTGATTGGATTATGACTGAGAACACTAGCTGATATCAACAACCAATGTGAGGCACAAGGCCGAACATATTTATTAAGCCAGTAAAGTAATTGAAATCTAATAAAATAACGAAACAAAAAATTATATTAAATACCATGAGTTTTTCATCGATTTTGAGAACTTATTCTATGTGTATAACTATTGTTTTATTTGCATATGTATTTCAAATGGATTGAAATTTGTGTTCAGCTCTAAATATTTTGATATCATTATTTTTTATGTATTCATTACAATTGCACTTGATTTGACATATTTTTTTCTAATCCTTCCTCTCCTGTTATTTATTTGACAGTTTTTAAATATATTTTGTTGTCAAATTGTTAATATATCAAGTTTAACCGGCCTGCCAGTGCCAGACGAGGTGTAATTGTGATATTCTCATATTTTTTGATAACCGACTCAGCATTGGTCAGAGGTCACAGTCTGTGCGTCCTTTTCCAATGCATGCATATTTAGTTTGCATTTGGTTGACGCGTTGATTGCTGTGAAGCAGTGCATGAAAAAGTCTCACTTATTGTTTTTTGTTTGTTTTACAGGCCTTTCATAGCAAACAGCATGTTTCAGCACTAGATAGATATGTGCTAATAATTATCCGATGCTGCCCTCGATGTGGTTGCATATAAATTGAATTTTTCACAAACATTATTCGTGTTTGTTTTTACTGTTCCAATTTTGCATTTGTTTTTTCTCCACGATATCAGATGCTCTGCGCTGGAAGTATTTTAATTGATATTGAACGACCGAATGGTCCCCACATCGCGTATTCACAATGTGTGCGTGTGTGCATTTGGTTATTCTAGTTTTTTAGGTTGTGAAATGTGTTTATGTTATTTCAGCTTTTGTTTTTTTTTTATTTGTCTAACGCTTGAAAGTCCATCAAAACAAAATTAATTTGCAAAATTTAGCTTGTATTTGTATTGGGATGGCCACAAACTCGTGTGAAAATTGAAACGAAACACTTGAGTGCTAAAGCACTTCACATGGACAGAAATACTGACACCGAGGCAGCCACTGAAGCTGGGCTGGGCGTTTTTTGGGTGAAACTTTGGGGCCAAAAACTTTGCGAAACCACTTGAAAAGTTATTTACATTTTAAGTTGTTGAGGTGTTCACATAACGTCGAGTTGTGTTGTGTCCCTGTGATGTGCAAAATAACTGTAGGCATGTATACACACACACACATATACCACACACACTTTCGCATACCAATATACAGACCAACGACAACAGTGACTCGTCTGAGGGCAGGTGTTTATGTGTGTATGCGTGTGTGTGGTCGCCGATGTCAAATCTGAGGAGCACAGACTTGAGAGGCTTACATAGAAAATCTATTAAATTGCGGTACCCGGCAATAGAGTTCAAGTTGCTGTTGTCGCCGTGCTCTAGTCTTGGTGTTGCCGTACTTGCTGTTACTGTAGTAGTTGTTGTTGAGGCATCTTCTGGTCGCTGGAAAAGTTTGCAACATAAAACAAACATTGGCGAGATACCCACACAGTAGCAACAGCAGCAGTAACAGTAGCAGTAATACATCGCATCTTGACTGACGACGTCGACTGTAGCGCGCTCAATGGCTCACTAAACTTCTGAATAAAAGCAGGCAAGCAGGCGCTTGGCGGTCGGGCGATGGCTGCCTGTGAGGCCGTCGAGCAGGCTGGCAGTACTGCCAGAGCCGTCAGTGTGCAACTGCTGCAATGAGTTGCCGCTGGCTGTTGGCATTGCAGTTCAGCCGGAAAACATAAAAAACTACTTGATTCTTCCTGCTGGAGTGCCAAAAGTAAGCATAGCAGTACCACATAATAAATAAAGCAGGCAACGCAGTAGAAGCAGCAGCAGCAAGAGGAGAAGCTGGAGCAGGGGTAGGAAATATGGCACTTAAAGTGCTTTAAATAACATTAGAAAGTTTAGTATTGTATGTGATCTGCGAGTCTCTCTGGTTCTCTTTTTGTATACATATACGACGACATATTTATCTGTCCCTTTGTTGTTGTCGACTTTGTCAGTGTATGTTTGACTTGAATGCAAATCTTTCATGTCAGGACAATCTACGCAAAAGGCAGCGCCTTGCATTTGTTAAAGATGTTCATTTGCCTGGCAGTTGACAGACAGTATAAAGACAACAACGCCAGCGACAACGACAACGACAACGACAACGGTGACGGAGGCAAGTGACTGCCTCATTGTTTGTCTTGCCTCTACAACGCATATGACACACTCAACACCACGCCCATGAAACGCCCATAAATAAAACATTTCACTTTGTTTTACTGTCTGCTTGGCTACTGCTGCTGCCGCCTTTGTCTCAAAAGCTAACATCTGGCGAGTAATGCGGCTAATATTTGCTTGCTGCAACACACTTTGATTTGACTTTAATGCACAATAGCATTTCATGCAGCCACTAAAGCAACCTTTGTCTTTTGCAAAGCTACGTAAATTGATGCTGGAATGCATTTCGCAAATGCCAACGTAAAAACCTCAAGAATGCAGTAGACGTGTGTGTCTACACTTTTATCCGTCGCTCTATTTATCATTACGTAAATCAGGACCCAAGCACGCATATGTAAGCCAATTAATGTTGAAAGTGAATCTTTGTGGTGACAGAAATTAAATTTAAAAGGCGCATAATATTGGTGGCTTTGTGTGCAAAATGTGGTATTTGCAACAATCACTTAAATGATTTGTTTCGTTCTGCAGAAATACTTTATAAATACTATGAGTAATATTGAAAACAGCAGATTATTATAGTATTTAAGTCCACTTTGCTGGGGTCAGGATAATGAACTACATAATTACTTGAATATACGCATTTCAGACTTTGTATGTGTCGCACTTTAAAAAAACGCTTTCAAAACTATGTATGTGCCGCACTTTGCAAAACTAATGCAAATTTTTTGGCGCTTATTCTGCTTCCATTTTCATTTTGAGCAGCGTAAAACTTTTCCTAATTGGCAAAAAAGAAGGATAAGCGAAGCTGCTAAACTAAAAAACATCCTTTAACTTGATATTGATTAAGAAGATACATTTTATTATATAATCAAAATGTCAAATTAGAAAATCAATCTGTTAATTGATAAGATAGATGAAAGTATAGAAGCTCCCATTAAAATTGTCTTTAGTTTTCAAACTATTTACAGGGTATATAGAGCTTGGCAATGCAAATCTTAAACCCCTTTAGCATTCATAAACTGCAAGCCTCGAGAAATTTTTACTTCCGCAAAATGTCAGCGTCGCTGTCGACATCGTCATCAACGTTGCCATCTTCGGTCCTGCGCAAGTACAATTTAAGCCAGTCGCAAACAATCCGACAACTCGAAAAACTGGGCAAACTTTTGGCACAAGTGCTCGGTGGTATTTGTTGAAAGCCGCCACCGAAATTCGTTGACAGTTGGGTGCCTAACTTTAGGCGCATTAGTGCGGCTCAAATATTGAAAATGCCGTCAAGTTATTTAATAAATGTCATCCACGAGTCGTCGACTTGCCAGGTTAGTTACGGCTGCATGAATTCGTTCCTGTGCCAAAAATTGCCCAAATTATTGCTTTAAACACGCGCCGACCAAGCTGCAGATGGCGCAAAACATATGTGGATACATGTGTGTGTGTGTGTGTTTGTGTGTGAGTGTGTTAGTGTAAGTGAGAAATTTGGCCTTCAGTCTTCCGGCTAAAGTCGCCTTTAGTATGTGACCTTCGCCGCCTGCCTAAGCAAATTAATGCGAAATTTAAACCCAATTTAACTTTGCACTTAATTATGAACTTAAATCGAAAAACTTTACATTTACGGCCTTCGTATGTACTGTCTATGAGCGCTTTGACTATGACTTTGACTACGCGGACACACGCTGGCGTGGGGGCTCGTGGCCGATTCAGAACTTGCGCTTGGCTCATTCATTCATTCATTCAATCGTTGGTGCTGCTTTTATGTATGCAAATTTTTGGGCTGTTGCACTTGCTGGCCCTCGCATAGAGCTAATTAAATTGCAGTGGCAAATAGCACTGAGCAGCCATAGAAAGCTCTGTAATATCCCGCACAAAATATTATGCTGCTTCTCGGACATTTTTAAAGCTAATTTAAAGTGTGGCTCACCCAACGTGCAGCCTCGACTATCCACGTTCCGCGACGGCATGTGGCACACATCACGTGCCGAGCGCGGCACGATGTGGTGCGGCACGACGTCAAAGACATTGCAGATGAGCTCCGTGCATACCAATGCAGTTAGAAGGCAGCCTTTATGACGTCAGTGTGCAAGACTCTTGATGTCGCTGCACCAAAGCGTCGCGTTACAGTGATAGTGTGCCCCAAAAAGTATGCTACCGGTTTTAGTGCCTTTTGGCATTTTGGCCAGTCGCTGTCGTCGCCTAATGCTGCTACAATGTCGCGTAGACGCTGCCGCTTTGTTTTCTTTTTTCTGTCTTTTTTTGTACAAATTTCCAAAATCAATATTTGCCGAAAGTGTTTTGCATACCAAATAATTTCTGAAAACAACTTGCAAGGCAGCCTTCTGCGGGGTCAAAGGGAAAACATTGTAGTGGCAACAGCAGCTAAGCAAATTGTCAACAAATGATTTTATTTTTTGGATCTTGTGGGGGCTAAGCATACATATGTACACATATATACATAGAGACACATGTCACGAGCTGCTGCCCTGCCCCAAGGCGTTTGCAAACATTGAAAATTTCAATCGCTGCTAAAGTTCAATAGGATATGAAAAATTTGCACTATAAAAGTCGAAATATTCTAGCTCTCACATTAAATGAAAAATATATTTTATATATAAAAACAAAACTAACGAAACTATATACTTCGAAGTTGCTAAGTAACAATTGATTTTTTTTTATAAAAATATACTCAAATTTGTTACCTAGTCTAAATAAAGTAATTATTTATTAAATAATTTATTTATACCATAATTGAGACAGAGCAAAGTATAAAGTGTCAAATTGAGCTGAAATAAGACGTTGACCCTGTGTATTAGAGCAAATCTATTGACCCAGTTTACATATGCGTTTGTTTGTACACCGTTAATACCTTGGCATGGGTATGAGTGAGTGTTTTTGACCGGCGTTTGACCTAAGTAAATAAATATTATAGCTTAATGCCTGCAACTCCTACCCCGACTACTGTTTACATATTCATGTTCTCAAAGGTGCCGCCTTCCGAAATTAACTCATATTTCACTAGCGAACCGCTGGTCCATCGTTGAGCCAGCGACGCGCATTGATATATTACGTGTCAGTAAGCCGCGCGTTTGCCATGCACCACGAAGCCGTGCTCGCCATGTGGAGTGCACATTGTTCGCAGCACTTCCGGCAGGCAGTGCAAGTTTGACGCGCGCATCAACACGCGCTTTGTCAACCCAACAAGGCAGCTGCAACAGGAAAGACGCGCGCACACGCACACATACAGCCTTACAAGCGATGTCCTGGCCAGCTTACAATGTATGGGAAATTGGTTTCGCTTGGCTGCACTTTGCTGAAAAATCCAATACCAAG